>NC_134415.1:14708344-17398344 GCF_030867145.1 Opisthocomus hoazin | reverse complement strand
GCTTTTCCAAAGGAGTATTATTTCCCAGTAACTAAGGAGGGTGAAACCACCAGGCAAACCCTAGAGAAGAGCCCTTTGCTCATCCTGCTCATGATGTGGGGCCAGAACAGAAATATACTGCGTGTATGGATTGTGTGAGATGCCCATCAGTTGGTGGGATGGGATGGCCAAGAAAACCTTGTACTGACCGTGACCGGGGCTCTTTAAATACCCAGCGCTTGGGGTAGCCTGCCCTGACAAGGAAAAGAAAACGCTAGGGACCCAGAAAGGACAGGCGCTATGGGTCATGAACCGAGTGTGGCAACCAGCTTAGCATCAGGGCTTGTGGACTGCGTTATGAGGACTTCTGCCGTCATCGTCATCTTGGGACAGAGTCTTTGTCCCCATAGACTGGCTGCAGCACTGGGGAAGGGAGAACTGGGGCAGCCGCAGCGCAGCTATGCTGCCCCTTGGCCAAGGCAAGGGCAGGCAACGTGCCAGTGGCAGAGCCCCAGGGATGTTTGTGTGTGTGGGTGACTTTGCCCTAGGTAAGGACAGCAGCTAGGCAGGCGTAGGACATATACAGACGCCTCTGTGCTAGCGGTGCCTATAGTCAGGCACCACGAGGACATGGTCCAGGCTGCGTGCTGGGGGTAAATGACTCATATTGAAGTCTGTGGGACCAGAGCTTCTTTCTCTTGGCACACAAGCCACCTACATTCAATGCTAGGTTGGGTACATCCTTCGGGGCTGGTAGAGGGTACGTTGCAGCATGCTGTGCTGTTTGCAAGGACAGCACATACGCTCTCTGGAACGATGATCTATAAGCCCAAGAGTCCATCCTCTCCATCCACACCCGCTGTGTGTTTGAGGCAGATGCCAATGGAGTTGAGAAATTTGCTGTGAATTCCTACACGGAATGGGGAGAAGGGGGCAATTTTTGCACTGGGCAGCTCACCGGCTTGTGTCCGTCCCTGTGCCTTGCCTCCACTCCCCGTGCCGCACAACGCCCAGGCTGCCTGGCATGGCCATGCTGAGGCCACGCACAGACCTCACTGGAGGGCAGGGGCATGTGGTGGGCAGGCTGTTTTAGGACATGTTCACCGGGCGGGTGCATGGGTTGCTGCTGTGTTTTATTAGCAATGCATCGAGGAGATCCCCTGTTTCTGTTGATCTGAGCTGGGCAGGTGGAGCGACTCCCTTCCCACCGGGTGCTGTTCCTGGTCCCTCTTGCAGGAACCTGTGGTATGTGAGGGCCAGGGCAGCATTTCAGGAGAGGAGGCGGTGGCTCTTTCTCTCCATCTCACTGTCTAGTGTTTGTCCCCTGGACCGTTTCCTTTCTCTAAGTAAGCACCTATCTGACTCACGTTTGAATCCCTTCCCTGCCACTGCCCCAAGAGCTCACTGCACACAGGAATTGCTCTGTGTGTGCAGTCCTTGCGCCGTGCCATCCCTCGGAGCATGTCCCTGTTCTCCCATGGGCTGCTCTCCCTGAGTTGGTTACAAGCTTTCTCTCTTCCTTGGAGTATTTTACATCTGAGCCTGGTCTTTCGTCTTCCAAGATTTTAACACTGTCCGAGTTCCGCTTAAGATCTGAGCTCTCTTCTTCCGTGAGCTGCAGTTTCAGAAATTTTGTAGGCATGCAGAGTGTGAGGTGTTTCAGAAAGCTGTGGGGCTATTTAGCGAGAAGACTAAATACCTCCTTCTCATTGCTTTGGGACTGACCTGACCCCTCGGCAGGGTGCTAGAAGGCACTGGTGAATGCAGGGTGCTGTCTGCTACAGAAGCTGCAAAAAGTGGCTGCACCTCACTGACAAGCCATACAGATTTTATCTTTAAATACCTCTCGGAGTGTGGGGGAGATCTCTGGGGCAGTGGTAGGGGGTTTTCTTTGTTTCCAGCTCCTCAGTAGCATCCCCAGGTCTAACAGCCTGGGACGGGCTGATCCGAACAACGCCAATGGACTCAGCTCTTGGTGGCCAATGGTGGAAGAGGCGACTGTGGGGTGATGGGCAGATGCAGCCCATCAGGAGCCAGGGGAGGGCCCAGGAGACAGGGACAGCCTGGGGGAGGTACCCTGCATCCCGGGAGGTCTGGGCTGGTCCCCCCACGCCTCACCGCCTCCCAGCACCCTGGCATCCCCCAGCCCTGCTCGGCCTCCTTAGCCAGCGAGCTGTATCCCCGACGGTCGCCTGCAAGGAGCTGGCACCAGCTTGGAGCAGGTCCCCTGGGTGCAGGTGAGAGGCACAAGCGGGCGGCTGCCACCCTTCCTCTGGGCTCACCCCGTGGCTCTGCCCTGCCTGCCAGGCTCCAGAGTGAGCCGGGGTGTGGAGAGGGGAGCACTGCCTGGGATCCCGAGGCAAGCCTTAGTCAGAGCCCTGCTACCGTACGTGCAGCGTGGCACTGAGACGGGGTGTGAGCCTCCGTGAGAGGCAGGGAGGGAGAGCGGTGATAAACGAGCACAGGTAATTAATTCCCACTCCCGATTGCATGTTTGCTCTCCAAAATGTGTGTGTTGGCATGATCCCGGGCAGGGCTTGGCCCAGCATCCAACAGACACCTTCTTTTATCTCGGTTAGTTCATCAAATCTCTTAATTGTATCTATCTCAAGCCCTGGGCTCAGGATGGAGATTTCACATCAAACAGCAACAGCTCATAAAATGGATCCTAGCCGGGCACTGAGCTCAGCTCTGAGGCTGCAAAGAGGAGTAAGAGACCTCCCAGACTGTGATTTCATCCCAGGCTCTCTGCAAACATCCTCCTCACCCCGATGGGGCAGACGAGGTCTGCAGAAGGCTGTCAAACCCCACGCTTGGCAGGCTAGGCAGGGAAGGAGTTTCCCGCACTGATGACCGCTGCTAAAGGACGTCCCGCGGCAGTCAAAAAAAAAAGGCCACCTGAAGCTTGGAAACACGTCACATCTGCAGTGGTTTTAAATTGGGAGCAAGTAATCTCTGTAAAAACCTGATCTGGAAGTCAGGCAGTGAGGCTCATCCCAAAATACGTGGGCTTGCTGCCAAAGCTCCTTGTGTAGCACCGACACGAGGGTATTACATATGACGTCCCTCTTGTAGGAGCTGGCCGCCCAGATCCAGGAGGCTCAAGAGGCTTCCAGTCTGTCAATGCCTGGCAGATTGCTCATTAATTTCCATTTCACAACCCAATCTCTTCTTCCTCTGACACAATTACTTAAAAGGTTCTTAGCAACCCTCTGGGCATCCCACCCTCTTGTTGGCTTCCCTTCTCACAGCTCTCTCCAGCTCATCTCCACAGGACTTTGCCCTGATCTTGCCTTCAGAAGAGCTTCATAGCTGGGGCACGGGATGGAGATGTATGGCAAGACCATGGGGGTCTTCCTTGCCTTATAGCCCAGACCTGTATCTTCAGGCAAAGATGTGAGAAGCCCCTAAAAGGGGCATGGGGGAAAACTGGATCAGTGCCTTGTTCGCAGGAGAAAACAGTCCTGGTCTGTGCTTAGAAAGGGCAGCATCTCAGAGGCCCTCCCAGGGCTGCTTCTGGACGAGAGGCTTCAGGCCGATAAGCCAGGTCAGCAAGCACAGGCTTGCTTCTCTTCTGGAGTGCTTGTCTCTTGGTGACATGAAAAATAATAAAAGGCTTTGCTGCCTTTGGTGTCCTGCACCCCTGGGCCACACCTTGTGTCTGGAGTTCAGGAGCTGATGGGGCTGGATTTGACCAAGCACTCCTCGTGCAAGCAGAGTCCCTGGGATGCTGCTGGGTCCTGCAGAGCCACAAAGCTACGAAAGATGGCTTGTTCTGAAGGATGTCCATCTCCCAGAGCAGGCAGCCGAGCAGCAGCCCTGGCCACCAGTCACAAAGGAGGTGGGGAGCACCAGGGAATCCAGCGGGATGAGTCCCCAGTTGGGATAAAGCAAGTGGCTGGGCTCCCTATGCTCTCCAGCACCATGGTGGAGAAAGTGGGTTGGAGGACGTGTGTGGCAAGCCTCTCCCAGGTACAAGTGGGTGAGAAGGGAGGGAGCATGCAGGCACTTGTTGGGAAAGCAGGCAAGCAGGCGGTATTGATCGCCTGGCAGGGCTGGCAGAGTCGAGGCAGGACCTGCTCTCTCCCAGGAGCAGAAGAAGGTGGGAGGGACCACGCAGATGATGGAAGTGGAGGTGCTGCCTGAGATGGGCAGTGAGGAAGCTCAGCAAGGCTTTCGACACAGTCTCCCATGATATCCTCCTAGGGAAGCTCAGGAAGTATGGGCTGGATGAGTGGTCAGTGAAGTGAATTGAGAACTGGCTGAATGGCAGAACTCAGAGGGTTGTCGTCAGCGGCGCTGAGTCTAGTTGGAGGCTGGTAACTAGTGGTGTCCCTCAGGGGTCAGTACTGGGCCCAGTCTTGTTTAACTTCTGCATCAATGACCTGGATGAAGAGTTAGAATGTACCCTCAGCAAGTTTGCTGATGACACCAAACTGGGAGGAGTGGTAGACACACCAGAAGGCAGTGCTGCCATTCAGCGTGACCTGGACAGGCTGGAAAGATGGGCAGAGAGGAACCTGATGAGGTTCAACAAAGGCAAATGCAGGGTCCTGCACCTGGGGAGGAACAACCCCATGCATCAGTACAGGCTTGGGGCTGACCTGCTGGAGAGCAGCTCTGCGGAGAGGGACCTGGGTGTCCTGGTGGACAACAGGTTAACCATGAGTCAGCAGTGTGCCCTGGCTGCCAAGAAGGCCAATGGCATTCTGAGGTGCATTAGGGGGAGTGTGACCAGCAGGTTGAGGGAGGTTCTCCTTCCCCTCTACACTGTCCTAGTGAGGCCCCATCTGGAGTACTGTGTCCAGTTCTGGGCTCCCCAGTTCAAGAAAGATGAGGAGCTACTGGAGAGAGTCCAGTGGAGGGCTACAAGGATGGTGAGGGGACTGGAGCATCTGTCCTATGAGGAGAGGCTGAGGGAGCTGGGCTTGTTCAGCCTGAAGAAGAGAAGGCTGCGAGGGGACCTAATATATACTTACAAAAATCTGAAGGGTGGGTGTCAGGAGGATGGGGCCAAGCTCTTTTCAGTGGTGCCCAGAGACAGGACAAGGGGCAATGGGCACAAACTGAGGCACAGGAAGTTCCGTCTGAACATGAGGAAGAACTTCTTCCCTCTGAGGGTGACGGAGCACTGGACCAGACTGCCCAGGAAGGTGGTGGAGTCTCCTTCTCTGGAGATATTCAAGACCCACCTGTACAAGGTCCTCAACAGCCTGTTCTAGGTGACCCTGCTTCAGCGGGAGGGTTGGACTAGATGACACACAGAGGTCCCTTCCAACCCCTACCGTTCTGTGATCTGTGATCTGTGATCTGTGAAGGTTGTCATCCGGCAAAGCTGTAACTGCTGGCTGTCACAAAATGTACCACAGGACATCTGTGGCTGTCCCATAGGCTCAGAAATCACCTCTCAGCTGGCCAGTGCTTGAACTGCTTCAGCAGTGCATCGATATCCCGTGCAGCTTCGTCTCTTCCCTACCCGAACAAGGTCTGTTCCCTTCCCCCAGCTGCCCTGCCCACACTCACCGAAGGAGAACCTGGCCCTTTAATTCCAATCACAAATTCTGGAAATGATTAGTGGGCTGTCATCACTCAGCCCCACCGGATATCGGGCACGGGGCATTTCCGTCCCCTGTAATTAATGGTGTGCAGGGCTGCCTGGATCTGCGGCGGGCAGGGGAGAAGCGAGTGAGAGGTGGGTGCAGTGCTCCCTCCGCCTGCCTCTCTCACTGCCCAGCTGGGAAAACCGCTGGACCAAAAAGCAGGGCAAAGAATAAATTCATTCATGGTTAAAGGTAAGGGCAAGGCAAGAGAGTTCACCAGAGAATTGGGCTGCTCCTGTCTGGTAAAACAAATGGAAAACAGTGTGGTTGGGGCAGGGGGGGCCAATGCTGGGGCAGTCCCCTTCACTGATGCGCAGAACTGCCCTTTGTGTGACCGCTGTCACATCCCCCAAGGGGCCTGGGAACTCGGCGGCCCATTCGTCCCCTGTCCCTTCCCGGGTACCCAGAGGCAGCTGCCAGCTCCCGCCTGATGGAGAGGATGTCAGCATCGAACCCGCAGCCTCCCCGCAGCCCCCCGGCAGCCTTTGTTCCCCCCTCTGCCTGCTCCTTTCCCAGGGCACTCTCTGGCTCCCGGGAGCTGCCCGTTTGCCAGCTGCCTAGCGAGGGCTGCTATCTGCCCCGTGTGAATGTGGTGCATCCCTCCAGCAGCCTCCCAGCCCTCCGCTGAAACGCCTCATTGTGCAGCTGGCCGGACTACGTGAGCCTGGCTACGTGGAGCCTGCTTTGCTTTGAAGCTAACTCTTCCTTTTGAGTCAACAGAGCTGTGTGGTGTAATTGTAAAATTTCCCTTCATTGGCCAACCTCCTGATGTTAACAAAAGCTCCCTGCTAAGTAAACAGGCCAGATGCTGCGGGATGCTGTCTGCAGGCTCACGTACCCTCCTCGTGCCGTGAGAGGTGCTGGACTTGCAACTGCGGGCTCCCTGAGCAGGGCAGAGAGGTTTGAGCCGCGTGTCCCCGGGCCAGGGGAGAGACACCACTTCGCTTGTCCTTTCACTGGTGACCTCAAATGAGTCTCTCCCTTGCTTTCAGATTAGCTGGCTAAATCCTGGCTAAAACAATCTCAAATGTGGTCACAACTATCTTACGGAGAAAGGGTGACGTTCCAGATGACTAGGGGAAAAAGGCAGAGGGATAGTACCTGTTCTGAAAGGGGTGGAAATGGAGCCACAGGACTGCGGACCTGCCAGGCTGCCTTCAGCCCTGTTTGTAAGACTGACCGCGATAGCACATTGAGAAGTAATAGCCCACACGAATTTGGCAATGGCCTGATTTACTTCTACAGCAGGGTTGGAGGGCAAGGAGATGAGGAAGATGTGTCTTGTCCTGGCTCTAAGGCTGTGAGCTACTTGCATGATCAGCCTGGGTGTTGGTTTCATAGATGCATATTGCATTTGCTGCCGATGGCTGGTGGTTGCATTGCCATGCGGTGGTTGCAGGCACTTTGGAGATCAGGATGGGAGTTCAAGCAGATTGTGACATTGGTGAAATGGATATAAACAGGATGCAATTCACAAGGGCAAATGCCAGCCACAGTTCTTAGCAGTCTAATCTGCTGTATGCATACACAGGCAGTCAACAAGGCCTTCAGAAAAGGACATGGGTGTCATTGTGGTGACGGGTTTCATTACTGAGTGACTTGACAACACACAGATGTGAAGAAAAGCAAATGTCTATTAGGCTATACAAATAAGAGTGCCACATGCACCACGTGTGCTGGAATCATTCTACTTTATGCAGCATTAGGAAAGCCTCATAATTTCTGGATATATCAAGTTCTGGGCAATGCAGTTCAAGGAAGGCTTACACATATTATAGTCCAGGGAAGATGATCAGCAGCCTTGTAACCACGATCTATGAGTAAAGACTGAAAGAACTGCCTTTGTTTAGTCTGCTTTGGAGAAGAGGAAAAGGAAAAAATAACAACTTTCAGATTTGTAAAGTTTCTTAGAAGAGAATGGATTGTTCTCCATCTCTGGAAGACATAAGGTCAGACATCCAGAGAAACTTTTCAGCTCCTTAAGCTGTTAAGGGCTCCTGTCCTCTGAAGACAGAGTGCCTTGCCCAGACCACATAGAATCACAGAATCATAGAATGGTAAGGGTTAGAAGGGACCTTAAAGATCATCTGATTCTAACCCCCCTTCCATGAGCAGGGACACCTTCCACCAGACCAGGTTGCTCAGAGCTGCATCCAACCTGGCCTTGAACACTTCCAGGGAGGGGGCAGCCACAGCTTCTCTGGGCAACCTGTGCCAGTGCCTCACCACCCTCATGGTGAAGAATTTCTTCCCAATATCTAATCTGAATCTGCCCTGGTTTAGTTTACAGCCATTCCCCCTTATCCTATCACTACACAGCCTTGTGAAAAGTCCCTCTCCATGATCTCCTTTTCTACAAATTTCCAAAACCAAGGTATTACAAATACCTGTAAGGCCCAGTTAGAAATCGGTATCCCTCCTTGGGCAAGGATATGTCTAGATGATGATTCAGGAGCATTGTTTTTGGTCACGCACTGTAACATGGTAAGGTGCAGCCATGCAGTTCCAGGAGTGAGTTGGTCTTTGCAGGCTGACGTGAAGGGCATCACTGAAAATCAATGAACAGTGATTCTCCCCACATTGTCATGCTGTCCAGACACCACACTGTATTTCCTGTTTCACAAAGTGGATAGCCTTGCAGGACACATGGCACAGCACCAGCAAGCTGTCAGTTCCCCAGCTGAAGCTTAACCCGCTGTTCAGACAACCCTACCCTTCAGCAGATGGAGGACAGCAGGCTGCTGTTGACTCTTGCTGGGAAATGCAGTGGTTTAGATAGACTGTGGAGGCTCCTAACTCTGCAGCACTGGGGGTCAACCAGAAAGGTTCATTACATCATTCCTGTCCACAGAATCAGATGAGCAGACTTCTGAATGGATCCCGCATCTGGTGCTGGCTAGATAACAAGCAGAGATTTAGAGAAGTGATGGATGAAGCCTACCCTTTGTTGTGGCTGAAGTTAAACCACTAATCCAGGGTAAGCTGCAAGAGTGGAGTAAACATCAGTCCTTGAATGAGCTTTCATGATGGCAGGAGAAAGAGGGCTTAGTCTCCACTAGACCCTGCAGCTGTTCTTCAGGAGGAGAACACACCGAAGCTGGCAAGTCCTCCAGGGGATCAGTGGGAAAGCGAACCCACAGGAGTCCTTCAGAGCCGTGCCAGACTTCTGAAGAAGGTTGTTCAGACCGGACCTGAGCTACCTGCCTTTTCACACAGTTCTGGTGCCATAGTCTGTATGGGAAATCCTGTTATGGCTGTGCTGGTTCCGGCCCTTGCTGAAGTGTACAAACTGCCCCTTCAGACTCAAATGCTCTGTGAAGGTTGGCTCAAGCAAATAGGGCCTCTGCCAGAAGACAAGCATGTTCACAGAAGCTGCGTGGAGGCTGCGTAGAAAAACTGGACCCTGAGCCTCGCTGACACTGAAAAGCCAACACACCGCACGCACTAAAGGAGGCATTGGCAATGAAAGGGCTGGCCGTTGCCTGGATTGCAGCACTGAGACGAGAGAGGCCACTGTGGTATAAACATCTGTCAAGAGCAGATGAGGGTTGGAGCAGAGACATTCCCCATAGGTTTATATGATTTTCAAGGACCTGAGGCCAATGATCCATTTTGTGCTACTCAGTGATTTCACAGATGAGTGACCTCAGTGATCTCATGACCCATTAATAAATATTTCTTCCAAACTCCTTGGCTGAATTGCCCCTGTGTAGCTGTGCAGGATGAAACCAAGGGGAATATCTTCCTCCAAGACTTTATATTGCAGCTCAAGAGCATTTCATAAGGCCATCCCACAGGGAGTACAAAACCCCCTGTGCTTGGAAGGGAGGAGAAAGGGGTCACAGTGGATAACACAGCTCGGATCTTGGAAAGTACCTTCTCTGGCTGTCCCGCTTAGCCAAGACAAAACTGCCCCAGCAGCTGGTTCAGTTCTGCTGGATGGAGAGGTATATGACCATCCCAGCAACCCTCAGAAGCTACACCTGTCCCTCTAGACATTCCCAGCTTTTACTGGAAAACAAAGACTGTGTCTACACTATTGATTTCTACCAGCCAGCACAGCTTCGCTGCTCGAGGGTGTGAAGCAGGGAGACCAGCCACACCAGGCAAACATCTCATAACATCTCATTTTGGTATCTGGCAAGTTTGTTCTGAGGGCTGAGCTTGGAGGAGTACCACGACCTCCTCCCCTCCACGTCTGACTGTGGTGCTCGGGAGAGTGAGTCATCCATTTTTCATGTGGAGCTGCCCATCGTTCCAAGGGAAAAGGCCATGCTTCCGGCATCCCTTGGCGCGTGGGTTTCCATTCATCTGTTGATGGCCAGGCAACGTGCCATACCCAGGGCAAGATGGCTGCTGCTTAGTTCCTCTGCTATTAGTGCGTCCCTTAGGATTTTGCTAAATTTCTCCAAGATCGCCAAGTCTTTTGGACAGTCTGTCTTAGTGGAGAGAGTTCAGCGTCTGGAGATTTTGGTGTCAATCCCTCAGTGTACTGTGGGCAAGTCAGAAAGGCTGCCTCTTCTCTTCCTTTGATTTCTGCAAGTCCTGCACAGGGCCAGAGTGAATCAGACATTTTGCCGCTGTAGCTTTCTGTTTTCAGGCAGCAGAGGTGCGTCTGTCCATGTGACTTGTCAACAGGCTCTGTTAGCAGGAGGCCCTCAGTAAAAGATTAGGGAACACAGTATACCCTTCTTGTCTCCTGGTGGGGGGAATATTAGATGAATATATTTGCCAAGGCAGGCCAGCAAAATTGGGCCCTCCTGATTTGGAGAAGTCAACCAAAGCAGACCAGGTGGTGATCATGTGGCCCCCTCACTTTGGGGTGCACATAACACATCACTTCTTGGTGGGATCAGCTGGCTTTTTGCTTGGCCTGGACAAAACTCCCCTGTTTCACAGGAGGTGGTAAACAAGCCCTGGACCTCATCCCTTGGCTCCAGGGCACACAGTTGCGAAGCTCCTCTGATCAGTGTGGGAGGAAGTGCCTCCACCCTCTTTATGGCTGCCCCGTAATGAGCCCCAGCTGTAAGCCTCTCCCTTCCATGCCTGGAAGCCCAGACTGGCCTCATGGGGTGGGGCACGGGCTGTTTAACCCATTCCCTGGACAGATGGATGGATGGATGGATGGATGGATGGATGGACGGACGGATGGACGGATGCTCCCCAGCTGCTGAGGGTGCAGAGGCATGCAAGTTCATGCACTGGGGGCAATGGCAATGGTTTTTCTTGCTCTCCGCTTGAAGGTGTGCTGGGGAGTGACCTCTTGCCTGGGCTGCTGCCTCTGCTGGCGTCTGAGTGTGGCCGGGAGGTGTGGGGCTTGGCAGTGGGGCAGGTTGTCCCCAACAGCTTCTTCACAGGGCTGTTCCCAGTGGCTTCTGTGAGCACCATCAGGCTGAGGATGTCCATCCTGGGCACATGGGTCTGTGGGTTACTGCAGGGTGCCTCTCCTTCCACACCCCAGAATCCCAGCAGCACCTGGGGCTTTGGCTCCTGTTTTTAAGCAGCTTTTGTCCCTTGGATAAAATCAGCAGCGAGGAACCATCTCCAGCTGGCTCTCCCATCCAGGCGCAGGCGAGTGGCCAGGCAGCCGCTGGTGTGATGCCTACGTAGCACCGCGCCATGGAGACGGGGCAGGGGATTCCTGAGGTGACGGGGCTGAAGCGCGAAAGCGGAGCGGTGCTGGATGGTGAGAGGCTTTCTCTGCTCATATAGCTAATAGACTAATTAGCAAGGAGCTCGAAACTTGGCCGTGTTTGTTGTCAAATGCAGGCCCCTTTCCAAGTGGTGTTAACAGCCTTCCCTTTTCACTCCGGGCACATTGTACAGTCAGGGCTTTTCTGCCACTTCACAGAGGATTCTTCATTTAGTAATGGATATAGGCTGAATAGCTGTTGGAGCTATAGGTGACAGCAGGGTCAGGAGGGAGGGGTGGCAGGGACAGGGCAGGGTCCTGGGGCTGGGGGAGCAGCGGGAGGCTGGGAGAGGGGATGGAGGGGCACTGACCCAGCCGTGCGTAACCTGTGGCCGGGCTGGGGGAGGCAGGGGGCTGCGGGCTGCCAGGCTGGATTGAGGGGCTCGGCCAGCTGAGGTCCTGGGGACCTGGTGATGGAGGGGGTTGCCTACAGGTGAGAGAGGAGCAGAGGTGTGCTTCCGAGCCAAAGGTATGGCTCCTTGTGCCATTCGCCCACTTCTAATTAAGATGCCAATGTTGAAACGATTCCTCTGAAAAACGCTCCCCTTTCACACGAGAGACAAAAAGTTCGCACAGGGGAAAGGCTGCTGGGGCTGGCAGGACGCTGGCAGCGTGCGGGCAAGGGGTGGGCAAGCTTCCCCAACGCCCCGCTGCCAATGCAAATCTCCTGGAGCAGCTGAGCCGAGCCCGGGGGAGACCGGGAGGGTTTCCGCTGTGTTCCCACAAGCGCGGGAGCCGAGGCTGTGCCTGCGATCACGTCTGCCCACAGGCAGCAGCCTTTGTAGGCAGCCTGGATAATGGTTATTCACTGCCGGCGGGAGCGGGGATTCTCGCCACCATGGGGCCACCCGTCCATCCGGACACCTGGCATTTCGGTTCCCTCCAGCCTCCAAACTGGTGTGCTCCTGAGTCTCCAAAGTCAGCTCCTCCTCAGCAGCATCGTCCCTTGGTTCCCCCTGGGGTCCCTGAGAGCGAAGCGGCTGGGGGCTTCTAGGGCTGCCCTGTCTCCCCAGGCTGGTGCTTTCTGCAGCGAGGGCAAGGCAGGGAGGAGAGGGCTTTGCGGGAGCTTGCCTTCAACCAACGCTGGAGGCAGAGGAGATGCACGCAGCCCTGGCTGTCCCTCAAGCGCTCTGCATTGCCTGAAACAGGGTGTAATTCACACCTTCACCACACACTCAAATGCTGCTCCAGCCAAAGTGAGGTGAGCACCTGCCAGCCGCACACAAATAGTATCTGGGTGTCACGGCAAATATTAGGCACAGGGCCTGGAGTGTGCCCAGCCTCCCTCAAGCTCCATCAAGGCTGCTTGCCTATGGCAGCCCTGGCTTTCCTGCAGACACTTGCAACAGTATGGCATCGCTGCTGCCGTTTTCTTTGGATTGGGGCCGACTGCTTATGGAAAAGCAGCTGAAGCAGTGCGGACGGCAGGTAGTGCAGAGCCAGGGGGGAGGGTGCCATGCCGACGCAATGGCTCACATCTCTGGCATGGCACAGTGGAAGTCGCCCAAAACCTCAGAAGTAGGATGGTGGTTTGGCAGAGTCATGACTCCGTGACAAAAGCCATGACTGAAAGTGTTTGACATATCCACGCTCATTCATGTGATGCTTGGAGCCAGAAAAGACTTCCAAAAACATGTCCCCTCCTGCTGCTGCAGATCCAGGAGGAATTAACTCCCTTTAACAGGAGCCAGGAGACCTAATATCAAAACAGGTATTTGAGCCCTCTTACACCTTTCCAGTTACTGTCAGGCTTTGGCCTTGGAAAATCCCCTTGAAGAACCATCCAGTGAGCACTCCATACAAATCCAAGGTTAGCCAGCCCATGGGCTGCCTGGGAGCTGGTCACAGCGCATGGAGCGTGACCAGCCACCGAGTCATGATGGCTATGCTCCTCTTCCCCAACTGAGCCAGCAGCCAGGCTGCAACAAGGCTGCAGAGACTTCTGAGATGGCTGTGCATCCTGCCGAGGTGTTGAACCCCGGCACCAGCAAGCTCGGGATCTCACTCTTTGGACCCTGGGGCCTAAGTTTTCCATGAACGTCAGCTTCTAGCCTGGAAAATAAGTTTGGTGACAGGGTCAGGTTTCCAGCTGAGAAGAATGAATGATCTCACTACCGAGTGGGCTTTTTCCAGAGCGGCATTTCCCAGACAGAGTGCTCTGGTGCTAAGCTCCCCCGAAGCACTGCTAGTGCTACGTTTGGGGCCAGGCTGTCTCCCGGTGTGCCAGCTCGGCTTCATCATTTCCTTCACTCTCCCTCCTTGTGTTAGGGATTTCAGAGCAGAGACCTGGCTGCTTTTGCATTTCCTCCTTCTTTCTATACTTGCCTTTCTGGGTCTGGACATCTCCTCAGCTTTCCAAGTGCTGGTAATTCTCACCCATTCATCTCCCTTCTAAGCTCTGTTTTGAGTTCACACATCTAGAATTTGCTGCTCATTTGGGATCCAGACTTAAAGGCTGGGCAACCATGGAGGCAGTCTCTGTGCCAGGTAGTTCTTGGTTTAAACAACCCCTGTAATTCCCTTTGAGCAACCTCTTCCCTTTTAGCCCTTTCAGTTCATCCCATAACTCAGCTCCTTCCTTCTGCCCCTTCCCCTATCTGACCCCACTACCTCTTCTGCTTTCCATCCCTGCTTTCTGCTCATCCCAACTTCTCTGCTACTTCCTGGCCCCTCTTCTTGCCTGCTGGCTTCCCTGGAGAGGACAGGGAGGAGGCACAGGGTTCCTCACCATGCTCGTGTCTCTGGGATGAAGCGGTGAATTCAGAGAAGTACTATCCCAAAATTGGCAGCAGAGGGACAACCATGGGCTGACGCGGGAGAAGCTTTCAAGGCATTTGGGCAGACAGCCCCAGTAAGTAGCCTCAGCCTAATAAACCCTGTTATTCCTGCAGGCAGCTCTTTCCTTGCTGTTTGGAGCGGTGCTGGTAGGAAGGTGAGGAATAGGTGGAGGATGGCTGGGAAGCCTGCCAGCGGCACAAACCTTCCCTTCCACAGGTTTCAGCCATCCCCACCTTTGCCTGGCGTGGGGCACTGGGGGGACATCAGTGCCGGTGTGCGGGCAGAGAGTCCCGAGGGACTGGGGAGTGGGAAATGCCCTGGCAGAGCTGAGGGCCCTGAGGAAAGCAGGAACACGACAGGACAGGCGATAAGCCTGGAGCATGATGCCCTGGCTGAGGTCTCCGCACAGATGCAGGCAGAGAAGCTGTTGCTCCCATCTCCTCTGGCAAACAGCAGCCTCCCAGCAGCTTGGTCTCGGGGAAAGTCTGCGCCTGCTAAAGGGCCGCTGGCACAGGGGAAGCTGTGATAGCTTACAGCAGACGCAGACCTCATCTGTCCTCACCACCTGGCTGGACTGACAAGCTTGGTGTCTTTTGCATCGCCTTTTTCTGTGTTATCAGCAAGACCTGGCTTCCCTTGCCTGCCTTCAGGTGTGATGCTCCCAGTGGAGTTACATCTGACTGGTTTCCAGAGGCAGAAAGGGTGAACCAAACCTCCTCTGACATCCACTTGGTGTAAGCACCGTGATAAAGCCCACCTTTGCTGCCCTGAATGGCAGAAGGCACAGAACTGTTAAGCAAACAGAACTTGGAGAACATGGGAATGCCAGTTCTCCTCACTCCTGCTTTCCTGTCTTAGCAGTCCCTCACTGAATTTGCTCCACAGACACCAGAAACAAGTCTCTGCAGTGGCCAGCCTTGCCTCTGTGCCACAGGCTTTTGCAAATTACAGTGGGAACTTCCCGCTACCTCTGCTGCTGCAGGCACAGGCTCTGAGATCAGCTGGCCTTGCCCTTCATGATGAAGAAGCTGAGGACCGAAGTGGTGGTGGTGTCCATCTGCAACAGCCTGGGTGAGGAAGGGGGGGTGGTGGGCTGAGCACGGAGCTGGAAAGCTGTCTGCAGCCAGCCGGCACCCGGCACAGGACAGGCTGAGCTGTGCAGGAGAGGAGGGCCTATCGCTTAGTCCCATGGTGGCAAAGAGGGTGTCACGTCACCCCAGCGCTGTGCTCAGTGGTCTGAAATGAAGTCTAGTGTGCTTTTGTTGGACCTTTCCACGCCTTGGCCAACAGACCAAGGTGGTCTTCCGCTAGAAGCACAACACTGAACAGACCCTATGTCTGGAGAGTTCTGTAGGGTCAGTCTGGACCCAGGGGCTTGGACTTTGTTTGCATCTCTACCCATCTTAGCTGCTGTGCTCAGGGCAGCTGGATCAAAGGCTCGCTCGTCCTCGCTGAACACTGCAAAGGCAGTTTGCAAGATGGGGTGAATGAAGGATTGGATTAGATCTGCCTCATCTGCCTCCTTTGATTAAGGGGATGTGATGGCAACCCATCTCCAATCTAGCTTTGTCCAGATTTATAGAGGTGAAATTACTCATCTGCTTCAAGAAACCTGGATTATTATTTGTCACCCCCCCTCACAGAAAATTAGTATAAATTACAAATCCGCTGTGCATGTGTTGTGTTACGTGGGCTTCAGGCACGCTGCAGGGCAGGAGCGAGGGAGAGAGCTGGGGGCCCGGGGCTGGGCTGGCAACCTGCAGTAAGGACTGGAAGATGAAAAGTGCTGCCTTCATGCAGCAGTTGTTACCTGTCAGGCCTGATTATACACTTAACGCTCTTTCATGCTCTTGCCCTCTGATAGCCAGAGGCTAGATAGTGGCCTGCTACAGTGAATAACTGAGAAATGAATAAAATATTTACAGGCACAACTGGTGTGAGCTCAAAACCTGGTCTTCCTGCCTCCCCATGACATTTGCTTGTCCCTGTCTGTGGCCTCTTTCATGTTTCCCCTGTAAAGAGCTGGGGCTCTGTGGCAGTGCCCCGCTGGGCTGTTCTGCAGGCGACACCCAGCAAAGGGGGTAACCTGCTGCCCGGGGGCATCTGAGTACCCCAAAAAGCACCAGCCACCCCCCCACAGCCCCATGTGCTACCACTTCCCCTGGGGTCTGTCTGCGGCGGGGTGAACATCTTTCTCAGAGGGTTTCAGTGGGTCTGCTTTACTCTGAGGAGCAGTTGAAACGGGTCGGATATACCGAAAGTGAGGAAACGCAAGTGCGGGTGGCAGTGAAACGCAGCTGACAGCCACCGGCACGAGAGCTGTGACCCAGAGAGGCTGCTGCGGGCTTTATCCCTGCGTAGCTGCGCTGCTACTGCATCCCCAGAGAGCTGAAGTAGTACGTGCTCTCCGGGACGCAGGGACATCTTGGTTGTGGTGTTGATACATTCTGAGCTGCGCCAAGGATGGGTTTGAGTAGCCAAGTTACTACGTGCCTATTGTCTGGTGTGTGTGATTACAGGGACTTTCCTACCCCAGCGGTGTCACCCACATGTGTGTAGCCGTTACCGACAGCTGCTGACTCATGGCTTCAGCACACCTCCGGCTCTGGAGACTGCTCTCTGGTCTCCAAAACAGCTGTAAACCTCATTAATTTTCAGGAGATGAGGAGGAGAAGGAGACTAAGACTTAGTCAACTCCCAGCTGGCCCATGACATAGTGCGCAGAGGTGCACAAGAAGAAACCACATCTTACAAAATGCTCCACTGTGTTTGCACCTTCCCTTCCCTTCCCTTCCCTTCCCTTCCCTTCCCTTCCCTTCCCTTCCCTTCCCTTCCCTTCCCTTCCCTTCCCTTCCCTTCCCTTCCCTTCCCTTCCCTTCCCTTCCCTTCCCTTCCCTTCCCTTCCCTTCCCTTCCCTTCCCTTCCCTTCCCTTCCCTTCCCTTCCCTTCCCTTCCCTTCCCTTCCCTTCCCTTCCCTTCCTCTTTGTGTGAATTTGGTACGAGTGTAGGGGAAAGTGTGTTTGAGTGCGGAATATGAATTTTTGGGCGCATTCAGGGAAGATATTTTCAAGTAGGGGGTGCAAGCGAGACCTCTTCTTGCTCCCAAGTTGGTGAGTGAGAGGTGGGAGCAGGGCAGGATGCTCCCAAAGAGGGGTACAGGAGCCTGGCCAGGCTGGAGGGGGTTGAGCGGATGGAGGGAGGGAGGGAGCTTCTGTGGACTCCTCAAGGGCACCGGAGCCCTGCAGGGCTGGGAGCCGCTCCGAAACTGCTGACGCAGGCAGAAGGGAGCCACAGCAGCATGATCCCCAGCGTGCATCGCCTGTGGGGCCGTGGGAGGAGGTATGTGGCCTTGGGACCGAGGAGGTCGCGATTTCTGTTTCTCGGGTCAAAACTGGCAGGCGAGCTGATGCGATAGGAAAGCACACGCACGTGCTTGGAAACCTGGGACCACCTGTATGGCACCTGCCGGCACTGGGGATGTTCGTGGCGGCAGGGGCTGGCGGGAACGAGCAGTCGGTCGCCCGTCACCGCCCCGGCGCCTGCCAGCTGACGGGGGCTGTGTGCAGGGGGCCGCAGCTGACGGGCACGATGGCTGCCAGCCCGGGCCGCCTGGCCCAGCCGCCGCGCGTGCCTCCCGGCCCCGGCACACACCGGCTCGCACGTTGCTGACCGCACGTACATGCCCCGCAGCCCAGAAGGTCCTGGCAGTGGCCACGCGTCCCGGGCTCCCAACCGCCCCTGCCGCGCTCCTTGTCTGTCTGCCAGCCAGTGCCCCGGATCCGCTTCCTCCCTCTCTCTCCGCTCTCTCTTTTTCTCCCTTCTTTTTCTCCTCTCTCCCAGTTTCACAGACCGCAGGAGGCGAGGGAGAGGGGGGAGAAAGAGGGGGAGGCCAGCAGTGAATGGGAGGCAGGAGGGGATGGGAGAAGGGCTGGGGCGTCACTCCTCCTCTGTCTGTCTGGAAAGAGAGGGGTGCTCATCCCACCGCCACAATCGCTTCCAGAGAAGTCACTTCCTTCCCTCCCTCCGCTCTTTGTTCCGTGCCACAAAGGCGGCGGAGACGGTCCTTATGGGCAGGCAGCAATGTCCGAGCAGCTGCCGTGCCTGGGAGCTGTGTCTTGGTCTCTGCTCCCGCTGCCGAAAGCAGAGGAGTGCTTCTGCCCGGTGGGCTGGGACCCCTGGGACTCTCCAACATGAATTAAGCCATCACCTCTCCTTCTTCTCCTCTCCACCTGTGGCACCTCAGGTTCCTGCTGTGACACACGGGGCTGGGTGGCCTAGGCCAGGCTTTGGGCTAGGTGGTGAGCCCATTGGGAGGCTGCACAAAACATGGCGGTGGCTGGTGACGAGGAGCTCTGTGGCACAATCGTTGTCGGATGAAGATTGCATGGCCTATATGTTGTCTGCTGGGGACAGCTTTAAGGGTGGAGGGAGGATAAAAAGCAAGACACCAGGGCCCTTCTGGATACTAGCAGTGTGCAGGGGTTGTTTGCATCCATGTCAGTTAGTGTTCCTTGTGACGTCCAGGATGATGTCCATCTCCCCACTGTTCCTTCAATTCCCTGGCTCTCTTCCAGCTTGCTCCAAGTCTTTTCTGCCCCAGCTTTCTAACCCAGGGCTTTTGCAGCCTGTGGTCTTTGCACTGGTTTCTGGGAAACCCACTCCTCTACTGTCATGCCACCAGAAAGGCTAAGGTCCTTTGGCAGACTAGTGACCATAGTGCTGTGCAAAGCCCTCTGATGCGCTTTTCTCCATCCCTCTTTGGTAGGTGGCCCGGGGCAGAAGGCAACCAGGTGGGCTCTCACTTCAGGTTTGAGGGGGATCTGCAGAGTGACAGGAGGAGTTTTGCTTTCATTAACCTGTGAATCCTGCTGACAGAAACAGCACATTTGGCACTGGGGTTTTTTTCTCTCTTTTTTTTTCTTCCCTTTTTCTTGCTTCCAAAAAGTCTGTCTCCTTGAGGTGTCTGACTGGGAACAGCGAGCTCATCCCTCATCCAGGCAGGCTCCAGGTTCTCATGGTCACTGCCCTAGACTTCCCAATCATCCTACTGCTCATAGTCACTCCCTCCCTGTTAGCAAGAGGAAGGGCCAAGGGCATGGTTTTTCCTTTGGACCTTCTCGTGGTGAACGTGTCTGTCTGACTGTGCCACATGGCATAACCTTTACTCACCACGGGAATGTCTGCTCACGTCCACATGCCCACAGACGTCAGGGGGCAACTTGCCTCAGTGAGACCAAGTGCCAGCAACGCTTTCTCGTGCCAGCAGCCTCGGTGCACCCAAGGGACTCACTCCATGAGCATGTCCTCCTCAGCAGGTTTGCCATGGCCATGCTTAGAGTGCTGGCTCCTGCAGCCAGCCACACGCTGCGATCACCTTCCCTGGCGCATGTCTGCAGGAGCTGGGTAGTGATCCTGCCCATTTGATTCCTAACTTGCTTAGAAATCTGAATGTCTGCATTTCCCCAGACACATTGCCTTGTGCTGGCACAGCAGTCTTACATGCACACCAGCACTGGTGGGTGCTGCTGGATGCAGCTATGTGTCCTCAGTGTGGAGGTGCATCTCCCTTCCCTGACCCATGTTTCTCCTTTGGCGTTTACCCCTTGGTTCTTTACCCCAAGGATTCTCCCCCAACCTCTTTGCTGTTGATCCACCAACCCCCAGCACCATCAGTCCCCTCTGACTATCTTGTCCATGGAGACGGTGACCAGCTAGGCCACAGGGGTGACTGGGTGATTGGTGTCACAGATGACAATGGGCTACCCGTCATTTTGTCCTGTGCCTGTGCCGATGGGGCTTTTAGATTCCCCCCAGTGTCTCATTTCAGAGAAATCTGTCTGTCCATTAAGTCTCAGGACTGGAGAGTACATTTGTGTATGCTTGTATAGCTTGGATGGTATTTAACCAGCCCTGCCAGTTTTGAAGGAAAGTGGTTTTCACCTTTTCATCCAGTCGCTTCCTGTAAGAAAAGACATGCCCGTTCTCCTCGAGTCCAAAATCTTGCACATGCCAGCACTGGCTTTCTTCTGTCCTCATTCCTGGAGGAGATTCTCCTGGCCTGCACATACCTTTGGCTCTCCGAAGTCATATCGGAGTGTTAGAAAATCTTCCTTCAGTAGAAGATTTTTGCTTTGTTAGCAAAAGGAATTCCCTGAATTTGTTGATGTTCTGGGGAAACCTCTCCAAGACTTTTCCTGTGGTACTGCAAGGGCAGTGTGGACAGTGCCGATTTCTTTCTGTGAGCCCAGAGTATCTCAAGCCGTGCTTCTGGCTGCGGGTCGGTAATGAGGCCAGTCATTTTTTCGGGCTCCTGTGGGTAACTATGTCAGGGCCAAGCACTGTGCCAGTGAGCTTCTTTTAAGGACTGATTTTCTTCTACACAGTCAAGCCCCCGGCAGCCTATTATTAACCTCAAAGCCTGATGGCTTGCTTTGCATTGCCATTTTAGCTTGCGTTTTCACTGATTCCAACACACAGCTGCTGCAGTTCCATGCACCCCTATTGTCTCCCTGCACTTGCTTTGAGCTCCACCTTACCAGAGCACCTTTCACGATGTTGCACCTCAGTAAAACCTGTCATACCCTTCACCCACCCACAGAGAAGAGGCCCTGTGAGGACAGCGTTGAGTTTTCAGTCAGCTAGCCCCAATAACTTGTCCCAGAAACACAGTGGAGTAGGGAAATACGGCCTTGCTCTTCTAGAGGGACAAAGTGACATGGCAGCAGCAAGTGGGAAGCCAATAGCAGAGACATCAGCTGAATGCAAAGCTCCAGAGTGCCAGGCTTAGGTCAGGAGAAATGTCACCATCCTGAAGGACAAAAGCAGGCAAAAGCGTGTATCTTGCCCACACCCAATCAGCTGTGTCACCACTGATAGCAGGAAAGGATGAGAGGAGTTTTGTTAATAAGGACTAATTATGAGGCTGTGCCTGAGCTCAGACCTCCTGCTTAAAAAGTCCCTCTGCATGTGAGTAAGCATACAGCGGTGACCTTAGCGGGGCAAACCGCAGAGACCGCGGGACGTCTGAGGGTGCCAGGCAAAAGAAAGGACGAGCCTATGCCAGCCCATCTCTGTGGAGAGGTGAAGCAGGCATCCAAAAATAGCCCACCACCCCGCTGCCAAGAGCAGCAAGACTTTGATAAACAGTTTAAAAATAACCTCAGCGGGAAAGACATCGCAGCTCGCTCCATCAGAATTGGATTTGTGTGGTGTTTGCCTTCCCATACCCCTGGCAGCTCGCCGCTGAGCGTGTTGCTCACGTGATGCCCGCTGCCCGCAGAGGCTGGCCTTGGCTGGGATGCGGGTAACCACGAGGGACCGGGAGGATGCTCGGCTATATTTGCTGCTGCAGCAAGGATTTGTCCTGGTTGGGAGCAGCAGTGGGGAGGCAGCCCGGCACCGACGTGCCCTGGTCGGGGCTACAAGGTGCTTTTCGTGTTGTGGCTTCCCACCCTGCTGTTGACACAAGGGAACGGCTTTTGCGGGTGTCAGGCGGAGAGGGGAAAGCGCAGGGAGGTCTGCCGCAGGAAACCGGAGCCAGACGCGCCGAAGGCCAGCATGTCCCCGAGAACCCTTCCCGGGGAAGGGGGGCAATGGGGGTCCTCTGCTCTGTGTGCCCTCATCCAGTGCTGCGACATGGAGGGGACAGTAGAGAGGAGTCACCCCTTCCTCCCCTCTGCTCCCCTGGGGTAACAGTGGCCATAGCCAGGAGATCACCCTGGGATGCAGCCCCATTCCTGCCTGGCTGCCCCGGGGACAGCAGCACCTCTCTGTAGAGAAAGTGGGATTTTGTGTGGGATGGGACAGAGTCCCCTGGGATGCTGGTTCTGCATGGGGGACCTCAAAGCCCTGGTCACCTGCATCCACAGCCCTGGCAAGCAGCAGAGCAGCAGGGCTCATTGCACCAACACAGGTTTTTGGGCAAGACAGTCTCAGTGCTACGTGGAGGGACAGTGCTTATATCCCCCTCAGCCCCGTGCCACTGTGCGTGCACCCCTCCAGGTTCGGGGCACAGACCCTGCACTGCTCCCCTGCCCCGGCTGCCCAGCAAAGCCCCCTCCAGAGAAGCAGGGAGTGGGGCCTGGGAAGAAAAAGTCACGCACAGATGGAAAAATTTCATAATTTTGAAGGTTATTGTATTGTTCTTGCGGATGGGGGAGAGCAGGAGGGAGGTGGGGCAAGGCAGGGGCAGGCAATCCTTCTCCAAGCATTGTCACTCCGGCGCAGTGATCCTTGGAGAGCCCTCGCCATTCTGCTGCCAGCAGGCAGGAGCCAATTAAGGGCAATTAGGGTGGAAGCAGAGAAGGCGCCCCTTTAGCCGCCACCAGAGCAGCCGCTGGGAGCACTGGCAGGGCTCCATACTGTAAGGTTATTAGAGTTCTTCCCTGTATTGTCCTTGGAAGAGATGCTTCAGAGCCGTCTGGTCGGAGCAGTGAGATGAAAGGGAGACCTCCTTTGATGTGTTCACCCAGAGCCTCTGCTGTGGCTTGTCTAATCAGCCCTAGCACTTCTCCAGCACCTTCCACTGCTGTTAATTACCTAGGCTGGTTACTCCAATATCTGAGGTCTCCCAGGCAGAGCAGGACCCCCCAGGGCACAGACGTGGCCTCTGTCCCACACAGTGAACGCTCTTCCATGAAACAAGATGCAGCAGGTAAGGGCAGAGAACAGCAACGAGGAGAGAGGATCTGGGGCTGAGGGCTAGCCAGTCTCCATTAGGAGAGGAACAGAGGCACAGCTGAAGATGAGTGGGCTTGCTCGCAGCCACACGGGCCGTGGCACGGACCCGGGGCTCTTCCTGGGGATCCGTGTGCTCAACAGCTGGATACTGATGATCTCAAAGCCTCCCTCCCATCTGCATGTAGTGCCACAGGACACCAAACCATATGGAATGACAGTGGCTGAGCTTGCAAACAGCTTTGTTGCTTATTTTGTGCCAACATTTACAGAATCCCCTTCCTTGGCCAGCCTTTCCTCCCCTGCAGCTCGGGCAGCTGAGGAACAGCAGAGGTGGGAGACGGGACAGCTCTGTTATGTATCATGAAGATGTCCTCTTGGCCCACTGGAGAGATGCTCTCTTGAATCTCTGCCCTGCAAGCCTGAGAACTAAGTGCCTCTGGGCAGCAGTGTCCTGCCAACATAGAGATCTCACCACAGCACAGAGTTTCCTGGTATGTTGCCCACAGTACCCTTGTTCTTTTTCCCCCCCTCCTCGTTCTGCTTCTTGGACAGTCCCTCTCCCTCCCTGGGGGTCACAGCTCCCCATCTTTGTTCTCACGCGTTGCCGCTCCGGGTGTCACCGTGCCCATCCTGTGCCGCTCCCCCCAGGCAGAGCTGAGCGTGCTGCCCTGCGCTATTCTCGCTGCTGGAGGACCACAGACAGGGCGAAGCTGGAAGAGACTCTGGGCATTGTTGGTTTGTGTCAGGTTCCCCACAGTCCTTTGCAAACCAAGTGGCCCTAAGTAGGTGACCCTTTGAGTTGGGCAGGTCCATTGTCCTGCCACCGTCCCTCTTCAGCTGGATGGCTCCTCGTGTTTCCCAGCCAGGCAAGCCTGCTGACTAAAGCTGCCATCTCCAGCACCGTACACAGCAGCATGGTGGGAACAGCAGGCTCTGAGCACACTGCCTCACAGTCTCCAAAGCAAACATGGCCCCAGGGCACTTCCCATGGGTTTTCCACCCACAGGTGCCACCTCCCATCTGGAAAGCAGGAACCAGCCTTGTTCTGAGAAGCTGCATCGTCTCTGAACTGCATGTAGTTGCCTGACCATGGACAAAGCAACCTATGGTCTCAAGAAGTGAAATACAGTGTTGAAAACTCACAGTGCTGCATACAGCCATAGAGGCTGATGCTTTCCACCAGCTCTTGTGACAACTGCCTTTCTGCTTTTCAGTCTCTGTTTGGAACAGGAAAGCTCTCAAAAGTTTCCTTGCCTGCCTGGTGCTGCCCTTGCAAGTGCTGCAGAGCAGAAATGCAGGCAGACAAGTGCAGACCTTGGTGCACTTTGTGAAAATGCTTCTAGTGCCTTAAGGTTTGGTAAAGGTCTTTCATTTATATATCCCGAAGTACCTGAGATCCTCTCAGAATTTTTGCTAGCATCCATGATGCTTTTGTGTGGTTCCAAATGGGAAATAATGCTCTTGGAAAAGCTCCTAGTAGCTCCAGAATGGGTCCCTGAAAATTCAGTGGGGTTGTTACAACGCAGAGCTCAGAAGCGCTCTTCCCACACATGCTACATCTTGGAAGCCAAGGAGGGATTCCTAGTGCCAGGAAGAGAGAGTGGATGCCACCATGTGGCAGCAGATTCCCAAGTGTGGAGCTCAGGAGAGCTTCAGGCAGGCCCGGCTCATTGCTCAGGCTGGAGGATGGCCTGGCCCTCCATGAGCAGAACTTCGGTGAGGAATTATGACCTTCTGTGGACTGACAGGCAGGTGCTGTACCGGCACCCTCTACCTTCCCCAAAGACACCAGGCATCCACTGAATGGAGGTAAGATTTATTCTGCAATTCAGCAGCCCTGGAATTTACCATGGAAGCCAATATTTGTCTGAGAATTGTGTTCCAGCACCAAAGACCCATTATTCAGAGTGACAGCCTGAAGAACTGAAAACAAAAAAAGAACAAAGTCAGATCAAGTAGCTTTGGACATAAACCATCCTGCCTCAAGGCAGAAGACAACTTCTAAGCAAGAGAGACAGCTTCTAAGGGAGAAACTCTTTTGGCAAGCACTTTATCCCACTGCTGCAAAGCTTCTTGCCTTTCTCTCAGAAGCAACCAAACCCAGCCCGACAGAAAATATGGGGCTTAATTTGATCCAGGCTGGCCATTCTTATCTTCTACATTTTCACTGTAAAGAAGAAAAAAAAAAAAAAAAGAAAGAAGAAAAGTTTTGCTTCTTTCTGGCAATGGAGAGAGCCCTAAATATTTGAAGCTAATACAAAAAGATGCCACCGCATTGTTTGTGGTCTGAAGTATGCTGCAACAAGGGCTCTGAACTGTCATTCGTGTCAAGAGGCTGTTAACTCTAAACTCAGCAACGGCAACTCGAGCCTTAGCTTTCTTCACTACTGCATGTTGGATGAGAGTGTGCTTATCTCCTAGGTTCATTACTGCCCTCCTAGTCATCAAAATGCCAATTTCTGCTGCCTCCACAGCTCTTCCAGGGTGCTGCATGTAACTGCTGCACTGTATTCTGTAAATACAGCACTGTCAGATTAAAAATCGTTTAAATATCAAAACGAATAGCATGGGGACAGCTACCTGGTTGCGTTACTTCCTTGCTTATTTCATCCTGTAAGTGCTGCACTTTAATTTGAAGGTGTGAATAAAGCTATTGACAAGTCTGAGGGTTTTTTTGCCCTAGATAACCAGATAGTCCAAAGGGCCCTGTTCCCGAAGAACTTGGATTAAGCCTATCTTGAGCAGCTGGCTCCATGCAAGCTACTGGTGTATCAAGGTTTAGCTGACTTTAGTTGCTGGGCCCTGACCTCCCTAGGTGCTTTCCCAGTTCTCCAATTCTTTGCTCTTCAGAGCAAACGGAGCTAAGCGGTTAGAGCGTGTCCGCAGACCTCCAAGGCCTGTGCTGATTTGCCCCGGTGAAGAATCCGATCTGTTGTTGATGTCTGGGAAGACCAGGTCCGTGTCTCCTTGGGAAGATCAAAGTGTGGACTGGGGCAAAATGGAGCAGATCTACCACTTCTGCTTCTCTCTGTGCTTGTGCTGGGTAGAGCAAAGCATCAGCTCGGGAGGCAAGGTGAGCCTGTGGAAACCAGCTGCAGCACGGAGGAGGAGGAAGAGGCTGGGGTCTGCAGTATCATAGGATGGGAAGAGGGGACCCTGGCTTGCAAAGAGCACAGAGTTGGGCTCACATCAAAGGCATTTCTGTGGTGGAAAGGCAGCTATAACCGCGCTGGGGTGCTGACTGGAGAAACAGGTCTTGATATACAGCAGCAAGCACTCAAAACAAAGGAAAAAGCATTTTAAAACGTTGGTCTGGGTGGCTGCTACAGACAAGTTTTGTAGTGAGTCCGGAGATGCCTGTTGCCCGGAATGCTGTGCTCCCACCATGCTGCCCACCAGCCGCATAGGAGCAGAGCTTGTCACCATGGGTCACCAGGGATGGTCACCTTAATGGGCTTAAACTGCGGCTTGACTCAGGCCCGCAGCTGTGCCATCCAGCCCAAGGGAAGGTCTCTGAAACAGAGAGTGACTGCCGTGCAAATTCCTCCTGTGGTCACTTTCGTAAACCCCTGCTCAACTTGGAGAGGGATGGGGAAAGCGGTTAGTGGTATTCTGCCTTTAAAGAGCAGCCGTGTTTTAGCCGTGATTCATGCATCTGGGGATTCGGCCTGTTTTAATGATTTGCAGAAAGCCAGTTCGGCAGAATCGCTAACCAGCTGCTTGCTGGTGCTGCCGGTACGACGTGAGCTGGTCACGCCCAAACTGGGAGACCTGGGGGATGCTACTGCCAACACAGAGAGGGGCATGGCATCAGTGAGTGAAGCCTTCAAGCCATGCCCAGCTCCCATCATTTCCTTCACAAGGTCGGTGGAGATGCACAGAGAAGGGGAACACTTATCTCTGAAGGGGTAGGCTGGCCTGGTGTTTCTTGACCTTTCTTTCTTTGAAAGAGCAATTAACACCTTTAGACCTCCCCACAGCGGGCTGAGTTGCGCTCACTTTTCCTTCCACTGCCGCTGCCAGTTGTCTTTGCTCCTTTTCTGGCACGTGTGAGGATGGATGCGTTTGTCTCCCCAGATCGTCTGTGGACACTTTGCAGTTCCTTTGACATCTGACAGACCACTTGTGGCCCACAGACTGCAGGCTGGATGGGGCGATGTCTCTCAAGTTGCCTCCCAGCCCTTCTGTGAGGTTCTCTGAAACACATAGAAAGAAGCAGCCCCCGCCCTGAAAAAATAATCTCCTCGGGCAGAGAGGCATGGGGGAGGCAGGGACAGAGATACCCCAACCACCCAGCTGGGCTGGAGGCCCCTCCCTGACCTCCAGCCCTGGGACCTGACTCTCCCAGAGATGCTGCCTGAGCAGCACAGATGAAGACTGAGGGCATCCCACTCACAGCTGTGTGGTGGCACGGGACAGGGATGCGGCAGAGGGCAGGTAAGGGAGGTGCAGCATGGGACTGCGGTGGGAGGGAACGGAGGGGGAGGAGAGGGCTCTCACCAGGCCCACCACACTCCAGCAATCAAAGCCCAGCCTCTGTAATTAATACTATTTAGCCCAGGTTAGTGGCAGAGGAAAATGTCTCTTGTCAGCCTGGCTTTGCCCACTGGCCCTGATTTAGCAACATGAAAGCATTTTTTCTGATTAACTGTTCACTGAAGGAGATAAAAGAGATGACCATGAAATGTTTTCTTTAATGTGATGAATGTAAAGGGACTGGTAGAGCTGGGAAGGGTGAGAAGAGGGAAGAGAGAGTGCTCTGACAGCAGATGGGGCTGGGGTGGGAAAAGGGTGTAGGGCAGAGCCGGGGGGCTGTGGGGCAGGGGCAGAGCTGGGGGGTCCGGGCCTGGGCTGGCGGGGCCACAGGACGGGGATGAGCTGGCATCCAGGATGAAGGTGAGGAATTGAAACATCGCTGAAAAGAGTGAATCTGTGAGCAACTGTAGTTGTTACAGATGTATATATATGCATGAGATTTTTTAAACAGGATTTTATGAAGTCGCACTCTGAATGCCAACTTTCACTGCTCATCTCTACTACTAAGCTAAAAAACCCTGTCGGTAGCTAGGAAACAAAGCGAAATAGTAAAGCTCCGTTTCTAACATGATGTGGTTAGGATATTTTGGGGAAGAGCGATGCTGCCTCTGCTTCATAAAGCCATACCAGGGGGTTGAAAAGCTGTATTTAAAAGCTAGACAATTTCCTACCAGCCCTTAAAAGACATTTTGCTGGCATGTAGTCCAAACTGGCCTTCAATGGCTTCCAATGTGCTTTTAACTATGCATTCTTGATAGCTTAGATTTTAAACATTTCTCAGGCTGGACAATGAAATTGGTCTGACCCTCTTAAGATTAATTTCTGGTTCCCATGTATTACCAAGTAGCGGCTGGGGAATTGTATGGGTTCTTGCCAAAACAAAAAAATACTGATTTAGAAGGGAGAGGAAGAAAATCCAATGAGCATTGCCAGTCAAGTTAGTTTTTGCAGTTGTTTGCAGAAAACATTTTGCCTCAATGTTTTTATGTACTCCAGGAAAGAAAGGGAGAGTGTATAAAAGAAGATGGTTTCAGTTAAGACTATCCTATTGAAAGGTAATTGGGCACAAGGTAGAAGATGAAACTCCCTATAGATAAGTACCAAGTCACGCAAACTGACATGTCTCGTACAAGCTGATGGTGCCAAAGGGGATGTAACTTTACAGGCAGGCAAGCGATCATGTTATCTTCCCAGGACGCGCGGTGAGAAGCTCAGACATGCACAAAAGCCTCGGCTGTGTTCAACATCAGGTATGCTGGTCCGTAAGCAGATCGGATGTCCTCTCACCAAGCCCCCCTTTTGAGTCAGCTCGGCTCCTCTCCCAGAGGTCAGAGGAGACATAGGAAAGGTCCCTGAGCAGGCAATGGAAACACTGAAAGGGAGGTGAGGCTTGAATGCAGATAAGAGGAGTGAAAACTAATTGATCTGAGAAAGCACTGTGATTGTCGGGTATAAAATAATGACTGGGAAATCCCTTTTATTTACTGCGAGGCAATAATAGCAGAGAGCAGATGATAACACTGAAAGGGTGACATTTTAGGGCTCTTTAATCTGGCGGAGAGAGGAGTAACAAGCAGCAGGGATTGCAATTTAAAGCCAGGCAAATGTAAATAAGAAATGAGGCACATTGCACAGGGGGTGCTGGCACACATCGAAACAGAGCAGGAGGGGTCTGGGGCTCTCAGTCTCTTAATGGCTTTGTGTCCAGACAGGCTGATTTTCTGGGAGATAAAAACAAGGTACTGAGCTCGACTGTGGCAATGGCTGAAATTCAGCAGCCAGTGATGTATGGCAGAGCCATAGTCAGGCTAAGAATTCCTGCCTTTTCTTCATTCAGGCAGAGGCTTGGCTGAAAAGTACGCTGTTCACTCAAACGCCTTACCCACAGAGACTGTCCCAGGGTGGTGGTGAGCGCAGTCACCTCCAAAACGGGCTGTGATGTTTGCACGGCCAAGATGAGCGTGCATTCTTCTGTTGCCCAAGGGGAAGCGGGGTTCATCTGTGTGGAAGCAGCTGCAGGCAGCGAGCGGAGGCCTGGGGCCGGGAGAAATCATTGCAGCCTCTGCAGGAACATGCCTGCTGCTCACACACATCCGTCTGGTGCCAGCCACCGTGAGACTCGTACTGGGTGACCTCTCCTGTCCATGACAACCTCCCCTCCTGAGAAGACAAAATGCTTGAGCCTCTGCACCCCATAAGTGCTTCCAGCAGCTCGTGAGCGGGCTGCTCAGAGGCACTGCCCTCGCTGCTTTGGAAGCCTTCCCGTGAAGGCTCCGTGGCCATCTCAGGACATGCCTCTGCCTTGGCATCCTTGCTTTCCCCTCCTCAGAAATGTTTCCAAGGCTCATCCATAGTGCCAGTGCATGTGTCCCTCGATGGGCCTTTGGGGGTCCCCTCTTCTCATGTGCCCCCGAGGGCAAAGCCCTCCCTGTGCTCCCCTTGTCTAACCATGTTTTCTGTTCCCAAAATCTTTATTTCTGTGAAACTCCCTAAGCCTCCCGTAAGCTCAGCTAATGTGCTGTGACCCATCCTGCTAATCTGCAGGCAGCTGCCCAGGCTGCCAGCACATTGCAAGGGTTTGGGGTAAGGGAAGTCGGGTGCCGAAAGCCCTACCGTGCTTCTGGCATGCGGAGTGGGGCAAGTGCTCCACAGCAGGTAGGAAAAACACCTGCAAGTGATCGTTAAGTGGTAATATTTTCCCAGAAAGTGGCAAATCTGTTAGCCTGGAGTTCAGCATTGTAAACAGCTTTTATTTTAAAAGCAAACAAATAAACTGGTGAAAGTCTCCCAGCAGCAGGTGCTGGCTCCACGCTAAGCCCAGCCTTGCAGCCCATAATTCGCAGTTGTCTGTTTATTCTATCTGCTATTTATAGCCAGTCAAATCTCTCCATCCCACCTCATGTTTCCTACTTGCTCTATTTTCCTAATTAATGTATTTACTGTGATTATTTTAATAAAATAAAAAAATATTTGAATGAAAAATATAGCCTGTGGTCAGGGTGCTGCTAAGTGAGCGGTTTGTGGGGGCACAGGACAGCCAGGTTGGCTTGTGCTGTGGTGGAGGTTGAAGAAACGGTGAGATGGGAAAGGAGGTGGCTGTTCTGTTCTGGCTGCAGCAGGTTGGCCCCTAACATGGGAAAATTGACATTGTGTCAGTCCAAAGGGGAAGCTATTTAATGAGGAGACCGGCCATGCTTTTGGAGGGGTTTGGCTGGGATGCAGATGGTGCAGCTGATTGCAGGCTAGCAGCCACAGCTGCCTGGTGAAGGTAGGCTGTGGCTCTGCAGCTGAAACCACTCTGAAACCCTGGGGCAGAGAAGAGCTCTGAAACCTCTGGGGAGATGTGACACCAGCCAACATGGAATAAACAGATTGAACAAGCCATGTATGGAAAGACACCCATGTGCCACTGAACTTCACTTCATCCTCCACTCCTTTGCAGATGTCCTTCTTACTGCAGGTCAGCTTCCACTGGCTACATGAGCCAAGACTGCAGCCATCGTGCTGTGTCAGCTTCACATTTTCTTCGGTAGGCTTCTGTTTCCTTACGTATGTGCAAGTTTAAGCATTGCATTATAGCCTCAAGCAGACACCAACCATGCCTCTCCCTTATTTAAATTCATTTTACCTGCCAACACAGCACAAGGTTCTGTAAAGCATGGATATAACTGAGCCTCTGCTTTGTGGGGAGGTGTTTTAGATTGCGTTATGAACTACATAGCCCTCATTGGCCTTAAAATTCATTTATCACACAGTGCCACTGCCTTTCTGAAAAGGACAGTTTCTTTCATTTCATATTGGGTCATTTAGGCAGTGAGCTCTAAACCAGAAACTTGCTTCTCTTTCATGTGTAGTCCATGATAAACACTTGTTCTGGATTTTTGAACAAAAGTGTTTTGCACCCCTTTGTGGAGGAAGTGTAGTCCATCTGGCTATTGCCCGAGTGGGTATTTTCCTCATTTTAGAGAAGATGGTACTGTGATCCCACTGCTCAGCAGGAGGCACGGATCCACATCCCGGCTCTTGCACGATCTCCTGAATGATTGCAAATATACCTTTCTCCTCCCCAGGAATCTCCACTTCTGGAAAGTGGGGAGAGCCTTGAGGTGAAATGGTGAAAGTGGTGCTATCTGATGGGGCATGCCTCTGCTCACAGAAAAACCTAGGCAGCCAAGTGAAGTGGGTATAAAACATAGACAGAGAAAGCCTAGTGAGTCTTCCATGTGGTTCTCTACCCAGAATGTTTATTCTGAACCCTTAAAAAGGCCAGTTACAACTGCTTGTTTATAAAAATAATGCAGCTGTTCTTAAAGAGGAGGTTTAGGGTGTGTTTTGTTACTCTTAGGAGGTCTGCACTAAATTAGTGCATTACATTTTTTTACAGTGGATAAGTTTCAGTCTGTTTTTTTAACAGGGCTGCTAATGTAACAATAGGATGCGACCGAACTGTGAGCAGCCTCAGGCACTGTCCAGTGATTCACCAAAGCATTTCACTTGTACCATGGCTGATATTTGTGTGTCATTCCGCATGCCAGAGTGGAACATTCAATATTTGGGACTCGGATTCCTCCCAGACAGAAAGGCGCTTGGGACGGGCCGCAGCCTATCTCTGGGCTCCGTCCTTTAAAAAAAAAAAAGAAAAAAATCTGATTAAGTCAATTATGTTTTGGGAAAAAAGAAAAAAATAGAAAGAATAGAAAAAACAACTGATGAGATGTCGGGAAAAAGAAAGAGAAAAAGCTTTCTGAGAAAATGGCTTGAAACAATGGATTCCTGCCATCTTAGCTGTCTCACCTTTCCTACTGGCTCAGCTGTGATTTACATTACTATTTGATGAAACAATGATCCTGATGTGAAACAGTTCTGCCAATAACCAGAGCAAAATCCATGCATCTCTTCATGATATTCCAGCTCAAAATTTGAGTGGAATAAAAAATAGAAGAAAACGATTTTTTTTTTTTAATTCACGTTTGCTTTGGAAACTGGGCAATGGGGCAGTCTCTTCTGGAATTGCCTTGGCAGATGTGGTAGCACATGGACTGAATGCTCCAGGAAGGGAGGGCAGGCTCTTTCTGTAAAACACCACCCCACATTCCATCTTTCTCACCTAAGCAATTTTTTTTTTTTGTGCCAAATACCTTTTCTGACAAGATTTACAAGGGTCTTAAAGAGTCTTATCAAAAATCAGATTGGGAAAAGGTCTGATGGCCCTTCCCGTCTGGTACAGAGGGGAGTTAACAGAATAATGATGCGAGAATGTTTAGCAGTTTATGTGATTGCACAAATATTTCTTTTATTCCTAGAAATGGGACCCAAAAAAAGGGTTTTATGAGTTTGACAGATTACCCCATTCTACACTGCCAGTTGCTTATTTCACCTCCAAGGATACACAGCTGCAACACGTTTGATGTGCCTGTGAGCCCAAATCAAAGCAGCGAACATCTTCCTAAATATTTCTCTAACAAAACCTGCTCAAGTAGACTAGATTATCTACAGAAGGAGTCCTACAGGAAACACCTGCACTCGGGTATTTAGTTCAGCATTGCATTACCTAATGCTGCTGACCTGCTCTGTGATCTTGAAAAAAAAGGCTTTCTTTTTGTTTCCTCTCTGATCCCATCACCCTTTTGTCCCCTTACATGCTGAGTGCTTCATGGCAGAGTCTGCCTCGTCCTCTTTGTTTGTAGGAGGCTCTGAGCGGCTCAGTCAAAGCCTGTAAAGAGCGATGTTGTATGAACAGTGCCTGTCACCTGGGCAGAACAGCGAAGAGATCTCTCTCTTTTCCCCCCTTGTGCACTGTGGCACAGTACCATTTTACGGTGGCGTGCAAGCTGGTGACATGGGTGGAGAGATAAGACCTCGGTTTTGGATGCTGCTGCAGTTTCTGGTTGTTGACCCAGTAACACAGCAATGCAGATAAATTTCCTGCTGGTGCCTGAACTAGATGCAATATAAAGCAGCTTAAAGGAAGATTTGTTCAATTCCAGCTTCAAAGCAGACCTGAGGGTATTTTCATTGGAAGAGGAACACCAGCACGGTCGCCTGTAAAGCTGCAGCTGCTGCTCTGACACATGAGCTCAGGTAAGTGAAGTGAAGTCTATTGGGAGCAGCAGAGTTATTGCAGCCTACCTTTCAGTGTCTGGATGGCAATGCTGTAACTCCCTTCCTATGTCTCCTGTACTTACTCTTACAATTCCTTCCATTTCCCTTCAAATCCTCTACCTACCTCTGGGCTGTCTACCAGCCAGAAAAGGCTGGACACGGTGCCTGGACAGCCAGACTCACCACTGCTTCTGATGCCTGAGGGGGAGCCCATCTGCTCCAGGTGCCCCAGTCCATGTGCCTGTAGCATGGGGACAACAGCACTTTCCAACCACAGGGGCCACTCTGGAGAGACAATGTTTTGGGCAGACACAAGGCGCACTGAAGGCAGGCAGATCACCAGAAGAGAGAGAAGATAATTTCGTACATAGATGGTCTGAGCTGTACATGAAAGAAGAGTGTATGAGAAAGGAAGGCAGTTTTCTGTAGCTTGGATCAGCCTAAGCTGTTAAGACTCCCAGCCTGTAGAACACTTCAGTCCTGGAGTATTTAGGCTTTTCGTGTAACCAAGCTACTTGGCTTAGGGCTGTTCTGTCTCATGGGACTCCTTGCAGTTGCTGGACCAAAAACTCGATTGCATGTAGTTTGTCTTTGCAAGTTTAATGAGGATAAAAACCATACAAAGGTAATGGAGATAAAAATCTTGTGACATCTGTTTGCACTTTAGAAAATTGCATAAAAACTGAAAACACACAAACATGCCCAGCATTTGATGAGTGATGGGCAGTCTTCCCTCTGCTTGTGTGACACCCTGGAGCTGCTAATGACTACACAGGCTCTAACTACAGCTAAGAGAAGGCCACAAGAAAACAGCACTTGATTAATAAAGCGAAGTGCCAGCTTTCAGCCTTGCTAGAGTCACCAGACAGGTGAGGTTGACAACCCTGAGCAGTCCCTATAAGCTGTTGACCCCACCAGACTGGCTCAACACATAGTACTTAGTGAGTCTGCAGCGGGCAGTCATCTGCTGCTCTTTCAAAACACTCTACCAGTACCAAAACCTCTTCCTACAATCTGAAGGTCCAGGTGGTACTCCAGACTGGCACCATGACAGCCAGGTTACCCCCAGGCTTGTAGCTGGTGGAATCAGCAACCAAATGCAAGGTGCTCCAGGTTTCTCTTCAGGTGCTGCAGACAGTAAAGCTTGGAAGGTTGTGGAGGAAGTACTAGCCAAAGCCTACAACTGTGCTTGCAGCACCAGAGAAGAGAAAGAAAGGGGAGCACTGGAAATGTGCACATGGGATGAATCCCACCAGCCGCCTCTTTCCATCCCATGTCCAACAATGGCCAGTACCAGTGCTCCTAGGAAAGATGTCAGGGCTCAGAGGGCACAAGTGTGGAGTAAGCACATCTCTGTCCTTCGCCCTCTGTCATGGGTATCCACTCCAGCTAAGCAGCTCAGTCGATGAGCAGCCAAAAACAAGCCCTGGGAGCAAGATAACTCATACCCCTTCTGACACATGTGGTCATTATTTACAATGTTCCTGAGCCTTGCTGACTGCCTTCAAAATTATAGAAGGTGGCCTGATGGTGCAGAGCTAACTTAAGCCAGACAGTACTCCCCCCATCCCCTGAGAGGGAAACTCACTGAACTCCCCAGGACAACTCTCAGAAGCCAGCAATAAGAATGGGAAGAAAAATTGCATAACTTACTGCTATTTGCAATGGCCCTGAGCCTTCCAGCTACCCAGGCCCCTTCTGAGTACTGCAAAGTTCATGGCTGGTGTTAAAATGTGTGTTATTCCACTGGAATTCCCCACCCTTTAACTTCTTTTCCTCCACCGCTTTTGTGGTTATGAGGGAAAGGGCAGGTGTTCCCAGCTGTCCCCCGCGAGACCATTAGCACGCTCATATTGATGGCCCCCTTGCTCTTCTCTTTCTGAGGCAACACATCCCGGTACTTCCTTATCTCATTCACATCCTTCTCATATTTTTGTACATCTTCCTTTCTAGCTCATCAAAGAAACCAGCACGTGGCAGCAAAAAAGGACTGCTGACCAGGGAGGCAGCCTTACCAGGGAAGAAAGTGGATAAAAAGGTAAGTAGTATTGTGTCTGGGTGAGTGCATGTCAAGCTCCAAATCAGGGAAATCCAGGAGTGTTTTATAATGCAAGGGATCTCAAGATGCTAAAAAGATGAACTCGCCAACAGATGCAACAGTACAGATTTGCAGCAGAGCCCCGATGGTGGGTGGACAGAAATCTCAACAGCCCCAGACCTGATCAAGCCCACTGGCCACTTCCTTTGACTTCAGGGCTTTACGAAGGGGATTTGAAAAACAGGATATATCCCATTACTCCTTGCTGGAAATCTCTTCCTGAGCACACTGACTCTTCTCTCCTAGGCCAGTCTAGCAGAGAAAAGCTCCTCCTGACTTGCGGGCCTAAGTTATCAGCTCTTTGGTTCTGTGTCAGGACTGAACCATTGGGATGGGAGACCCTAAGAGAGGCTGTGTTGAAAGCCCAATATCCATTTAACTGTGGATTAAAAACAACCCAGAAAATGGATAAGAAAATGAGGAGAGTGCCATCCTGCTGCATGAATAGAGAGCTGGTAAAGCCTCACTCCAAGACATCTGCTAAGGTCAGCTGGATTTAAGCATTTTCTTTCTTGCAAGTAAGCGTAAGCAGTTCTCTGAGTAAGATCTCAGAAGCAGGCTTGGGCAAGGCCTGACTGTAGAAACGTGACTGCAGTCAGAAAACACTCTCCCTTTCCCTCAAGACACAAACTCACTAACCTCTGTGGGATGGGGGGGACAGCACTGGGAATGAGAGCAACGATTGCACAACACACTATGCCAGAAACCAGGCTTGACTCCCAGTCAGTGTAAGCTTGTGCTAATGCTATACTGGGTCAGACCAAAAGTCCACCTAGTTCATCCTCCTGGCATTGACATCAAACAAAGCATAAAAACTGAGCCTTGACAGAGGGAACTTTGCCCTTATGGGCCCTGTTAGCATCTGACAGCTAGCACTGCAGACATGGCCAGAGATGGAGCTTTGGCTAGATCATTGCATCTGACAATGAGAGGCTTCTCATGGTCTGATGCCTTGCTGGAGACACTGAGATAGTTGCTTTCCACGATATCCTGCAGCAATCAGTTCCATGCGGTGGTCATGGACTGTGTGGTAGGAGGGACCGTTACTGACTGGATAGAGAGGCCAAGCCAGTGTGCACTGCACGAATGCCCCCCCCCCCCCCCCCCTTTCTCAATATACACAGAACTGAAGACTATGAATCTTTCAGTCAGTGCTTACGAAGATATCCTGCAGCTACACTATACAGAAGAAACTGAGGAAGTCCAAGTTTGAAGTGGGTTGTTGGTCGTTGCCGCGTAAGGGACAGCTTCACGGGAATTCTGCCACATGATTTTAATTGTGATGCTGTGAAAATGTTGTGTAAATAATGTTTCCGTGATACATGTGTTGCAAGTTATTACCAAGCCATAAAAAGTCTAGGAAAGAAGAAACCGAAACACAAAATGCTCTGTGACGCCAGAACACTCTTCTGGTGAGTATCAGTTTGCAAACCGCTATGTAAGTTTATGCCCACAATTGAGTTGACCTCCTGAAAGCAAAGGTAAACAGGAATAGAATGGCAGGCCTCTGCGGTCCCCTCTTCCCTCCAGAGAAATTCATTCTCGATCAAGCTCTGCCCTATTTCATTGGCATTCTCTCAGCCCCTGAGCAACTGAAAACAAAAATACGTACAAAAGTACTCCTGACTTAGGTGTGCAGGGAAGGGGGCTTGTGAGACACGCTTGGCAGTTTTGAGAGCAACCACACAGCTCCCAAATCTAACAAGGAAACCTGACACCCACCCCAAAAACCACACAAACCAAAACAAAAAGATGGCTTGAGACAGCAGTCTGTTCCGAAAGGCTGCACTGCTGTGGTGGGAAGTGTCTAAACCAAACCCTATCTGGCCAGGGCTGAGAAAAAAACACGTGTTATCTCTCTTCCCAAAACTTGCAATCAAATGTCAGACCCTTTGGTTTGGCAGAACTAACTCGTTTCTTTTCTTTAAATACGGGCTGGCTGTAGAAAAGTGTCAAAACAAGCTGAGGAAGCACGAGGTGTGTCCGATCCCTGAGCGAGGCAAATTGCTGTGCTCCAGGGCTGCTGCAGGAAGGCAAAGCCTGTCGCCGTGGTAGTACCTCCGGGAGTAAGGATGTGGGCTTTCCCCCTCACTACAGTGGCTGGTGGTGTGAAATGCTGCTCTTGTAGAGACAAATCTCCTCTGCAAGCCATCTACCAAAACATGCGTTTGGCAAACAGCAGCTATCTGCTGAGTAAGCTGTGACTTACATTAGTATCACAATTATACACCCCTGGTGCTTCATCTTGTTTAGTCTGTTAGCACCTAGATGTGTAGAGTCTGAGTAACGGTGTTCAATGGGAAGAAAGGCAAGTTCCAGGATTAAGCTGCCCTCCAGGAGTAGATACTAAAGAAGAGTGATCACGAAGAGGCTGTCTCGGCCCCAGTGCACCTTCCAGGTCAGCCTCTCCCATACACGAACCCTATCCTGCTCCCGTTGCACATTTCCAGGAGCCAGACTAGGGAAAGGGGAGCAGGGCTGCTTGTGTGTGCTAAGAACTGGCTGGAGACCTGCAGACCTGCTTGCTCCTACCTGCCTTGGGCATGGACAGGAGATGAAGGCCCCTGGACACCACCCTCTGCTCTGCCTCTGAGGGTCCTGCAGGCAGGGGTGCCATCATCCTGCTGCTGCCAGGCTCCCAGCCCTTGGGAGCTTCTCTGGGATGCTCTCTAGGCTGCAAAAGGAGAGAAAAAGGGCAAGTGGAGGCAGGCAGCTTGGGGGTGCATGATTCCCATGATGGCAGAGGGACTCTGTGACCCCGAATAGGCTATGGCATGCAAAGGTAGAGTGAAGCAGATGTGCTCGTAGCTCAGCCAAACCAACAGGCAGGCGCAGTGTGTAGAGAGCCACCGTCGACTTCCTAAATTAAAGCTGTCAGCAGGTTTGGACCACCCAGTGCAGCAAGGGAGATGTGCTCTTCAGCAGTACCTCCCTGCCATTTTGAACTCACTGTGTTCTGCAGCATCAAGGCCACCACAGAGCCGGGCTTTGGCACAGGACAACATAGCCCAGCTCTCTGGGAGCTGCAGTCCCAAATCTCACATCTGGTTTATGAGAGGAAATGAGCCTGGCAACACTCCCTCCCAGAGAGAGCCCAGGGAAATTAGACAGGGAGAAGAAACACAGCAAGCCCTGAAAATGGTGAGGTGAGTGGGGCTGGTGTTGGGTCAGGGCTTCAGCAAAGCCCATTTTCCCTCCTGGAGCAAGTGGGTGGATGGGGAAGGGATATGCTTTAGCCCCTGGCCCTGCAGCTCCCCGTTTTGCATTCCCAGTTGTCATGAGGGATGGCAAAATGGGTTGCATGGACAAATAGTGGCCGCACATCAGCCTCTGGCACAGAGGAGCCCAGAATGAGTGCGATGGAAGCCAGACGGTTGTAGAGGTGGCTGGCTTTGCTCTATGTACATGTGCTCACATTCATACTTACATACATCTCCACCCATACAGAAACTCATCTGGAATCAAGATAATTTAAAAGAACAGAGTGGGATTTCCTGATGGCAAATCCCATCTGAGCTTCTCCCTGTGGATACTACTCACATAAACCTCCCATCCTTTCCGTCGCCCTTTCCCACTGTCCCCCTGCTGCCGAGCCTGCCTTGTAACATCTCCGCTCGTGGGCACCGAGGTGGCTCCGTGCAGCATCCCGTTCTCCCACACGGGAACACCGGACCAGTGTGGTACTCCTGCGAGGCATCACCTGCAGCACATGCCACTCAGAGGCTGATGAGTAAGAGCCCAGTGAGCTCCTGGAAGTAACTGCCAGCTGCAACCTTGCTCCATTAGCAGGAGACGTGCCAAGAGGCTCAGAGCTGATCAGCCCCAGAAGGCAACTTCCTGATGCAATTAAGTAGAGGTAAATTCAGACTCATCTTGCCAGTCTTCTGGGACATTTGTTGCTAATGAAAAGCCAGCCTGTACATTTAGGATCAAGGACAAGGATGCGTACTCTGGTGGTGGAGAATATTTCTGCACTTTCTTGTGACACTGGTGTCTGGATCATGGTGGTGGCTACCTGTGAGTGAGAGGTTTCCCTTGGACTCTTTTAGCTTATGTTGCATGCTTGCTCCAGTTTAAAAGCTTAGAAAAATCAGAGAGGCAGGCCTGTCCCACAGGTCAGGCACTGGAACAGGGCTCAGGAATTTTCAGTTTTGCACTTGAATCAGCTGGATTTGAAGCACAATATTGGCAAAGCCACCTTACTTGTGCCTCTGTTCACATCACACAGGCCAGGGAGCGCAGAGCTCTTCCTGCAGTGGGACCCTGCCTGAGCAGTAAATCTTTGAGCCAGGGACTGACTCCAGTTCCAAGTATGCAGCATGGCAAGTCCCTAGCCTCTCTCACCCTTAAGAAGCTGTGATACAAACGGTCAATCATCAGAGGATTTTTTTTTTCCAACTGTGAATTAAATTTTAACTGGGCATCATTTTCTCTGCAGCTGATGAGCATTTCTGTAGGAAGTTTTGTGACCCCAGAAAGTGAATAGGGTTCATGCCCTGACAGTAATTAAATGATAGATTCACTTTTGGGTTGAGGAGAGAACATGAGCTCTAGGGTGGTCCATCAAATACAGAAACAGCACCACGCAACTGAAAAGACAGCTCATACAAAGGATTTCACAATAAGACTTCTACAGCTAAGGCCTTTGGGATCATTGGATCTGGACACAGTTCCCAGCCGCAGCTTTGCAGCATGAGCTGAGGCTCTCAGGTTCCTCATCTGTATGAAGGAAAAAACACTCCCATCCCCTCTTTATGGGAAGGTTGCAAACAAAAGTGAAGATATCTAACAGGCCGGTGGAGCCTCCAGCAGCAGGAGCCACAAGCACATGGTGAGACCACATCCCTGTCTGTCTTGATGGTTGCCTGCGTGATCTCCATATCATGTGAAATTGCAAACTTCAGAAAGTAAAAAACCCAAAGGCAAATAATCTGTTTGAAAACAGGACATGAGTTAATGGAGAGATTTTATTATGTAGAGTGAATATTTGGTGTGTGTTTATTTATATTTCCCTCTTCTCCTTCTTTTATATTTTAAAGCAATTCAGAAACAAGCTAAATATATGTTTCACACCAGCTCCTTCAGGTTTGTGATCAAGTAACTTTTTTCCTCTTTCAGCTGTGGAAGGAAGCTGATTGCTGGGAATTGCCAAAAGAGCAGATTAATGTCTGCTGAAAGCTGCCAGTTCCTAGGACTGATTGAAAGCCAGGCAGTGCCCTTGACAGCTCCCCCCCAGCCATCTCTGATGGCCACCCAGCTGTTGTCCCACTCCAGCCCTCAGATTTACATTCTGTCACGGCTCACAGCTGCGAGCAAGACTCGAACAGGGCCAGCCTGCTGTGGTTGGAAGGACTAGTCTTTGTTCCTGGGGGCTGCCACCTTGCTTTCCATAAAATCTGAGAGTTCAGAAGAACAAACAAAGCTGCATAGTGAAGTCTTCAAGTGGATGAGTCCCAAAGCAGTGGATCTGCCCTAAGCATGCAAACAGCTGGATTCAAGGGCACCAGGAACCACAGAATCACTTCTTGGATATTTCAGAAGACTTTTAACTATTATTTGGAAGGTCAGCATGGCCAGTTGTTTCACAGCTGCTCCAAACATATGAGAAGAGGGATGCAGTTAAGATTTACTACATCACCATTTGGCCATTGGGAGGAAGACACAATCCTTCATCAGCTCACTCCTCAGCCCTGGGACCATTCTCCAGAGTACTGTCTTTAGTTCCAGTTCTTCACCACTGAAAGATCAGACTATTGCCTGCCAATGGCGGTAGGTTTGCAGGACCGATCTGAGACCTGCAGTAGTGCTCCACTGACTTGATAGTAGGCTGATGGCTCTTAAAATGCCAGAAAATTGGTGCAAGAGTTCTCCCATATTTTTTTTTTTATGCTTCCGAGCTGGTTATATTCAATGCTGGTCCAGATACTTAAAGGAAGAGGTCTTGAAACAGCACTGGGACATCAGCTGCTGCTATCTCAGCTCTAAGCCTAGGCATACCAGTTTTCCTGAGGAATCTTCAGAAAATCAGGAAACCCCTACGAGCCCACAAGCTCTAGAAATGCCCTGTTCATGCAGCTTTTCAAAGCACAGCCAGTGTATTCATGCCCTTGTTGCCCAATCTCTCCCTGTTTAGCTCACGAAGGCTGGAAAATGTGGTGCCAGGCACTCAGCCTGGGACAGCAGCGGGGGGATGCAGTACAGCCCAAGGACTCCACACCACCATCACCCCATAAAGCCACAATGTGGTCTTTTGGTCTTGGAACCTCTTCTCCCCAGCTGCCAGAGAGGCTGTGGAGTATTTTTTGCTCTGGCTTGAAACACCCTCTCTGCAGCCCACATTAATGCTCTCACGCTGCTGTACACCCAACCTACTGCATCTACAGGCTGCTGGAGCACTCCTCTCCCCCAGTCCTGCTTCTCAGTTTGGCAGGTCTCTCTCTCTCTCTGCCCCCATCTCTAAGCTCCTTTTTTTGGTTGGGAGCAGACTCTTAGACTTACTGCCAAGCTCAGCATATGTCTTGCAGTTCCCCCTTTCCCTGCTGCAGGGTCGTGCTAAGCTCTAGAGTCACTGCCTGGGGAAAGGGTGATCCTCTGTAGTCATTCCCCTCCCCTCCACCCAAATGCTGGGAGCTGCTTTAGCCCTTTCTGTGCTTTTATCCCTCACACCAAGAAAATTAAGCACTAACGAGAACCATTTGGCTTGCAAGTTCTCACTGCTCTTTCATATCAAGGTCACCTAATACTACTCCACTAGCTCAGAGACATGGAAAAGGCTGGTTGTGTAACTTCTGCCCCGCAGATCCAAAAGCTTTGGGCTTCCCAGACTGCTGTTTTCCCTCTGGTCCAACCACAGAGGTTGTTGACCACTTCAGTGTGGAGATGCTGCAGCTGGCTGGGGACTCTTCTGAACAGTTTCTCACACCAGTAGGGCTTTGCCAGCTCCTAAATTCATCAAGTTTCTCTTCTAATCCCTGGAGCTCCAGGGTACATCTCCCATTTCTGAGCTTTCTCCCCTGAGCACAGATTCCTAAAATTCCTTCAGTTAAGAAGCTGGTTAAGTAATTGCAACAAATAATTCACCTTATCCACAGTTGGGGTGTCTGTCATTCCTAAGGATCCCAGCACACATCTCAAATGCACTGTGATACAAAAATGCAGCCACCTCTGGAGTGGTGTCTCCCAGGTGGGTCCCACCTAATGTCTAGCAATGCTCACAAGCATGCTGTTTCCTTCAGAGAGCCCAGGCTGTGTCCCCACACCACCAAGCAGCACAGAGGGATCATTATCATCTTTTCAAAGCTGGGAGAAAGCTGGGGCTGCTTGATCTGAGCTGAACAATTGTGTGACGTGCACGGGATGATTTACATGCTACAGCGCTGGAGTTGGAACCATGCGTGAAATCAGATGTTTGCAACGAGCAAGGCTGGGAGAACTTGGCGTGTTGCACAAACCATGGATAGCTCCAGGGCCGAGGAGCAGGCAGCCAGGAAGCTTGGAGCCCAGCCTAATGGGGACGAGGGTGGCTTGGTGAGCAGCACCAAACTCTGTTCTTGCAGAGGGGGCTGCATAAACACACTCCTAGGCGCTTGGGCAGTGAAAAGAGAAATTTCTGTTTCCTCCCAAGAATACGTGCAGGGTGGGATCTTGGAGCCCGGCCTTTGAATAACGCTGGTTGGAAACGGCACGCCATGTTCCTCATCTGATCTGTGGGGCCAAGACCCCTTGGCAGGGTGTGCAGGGTGTGCAGGGTCCCCTCGGTGCATGAAGATGCTCTTCCAGTTGCTCTCATGGAGAGCCAACACAAAGATGTGTCAGGATCCAGGATAAAGACCCTATGCTCCTGTCATTCCCAGGAGTTACTGGGATCAGCATCAGGCCTGACAGACACTCCTTGGTGTGTCTGGGGCCTGAGACCACTCCCTCAGGATCAGACCGAAGGCCTTCAGAGCAGGATGCAGGCACAGATCGTTTCTTCACTGCCTGGAAGTACTTCTGCAGGGAGGCCTGGGCAGCAGGTGGACCGGTTTGACCCTGGATACAGCCAAAATGAGAAGAATTTCTAAGCTATTGTGCCACCCCAGCAGAGCCCTCCCAACAGTTCAGAGCATCCTATTCTCTGGCAGCCTCCCTGCAACCAAAACTTCTGGCACCATTGACAACCAGGGCTTTTGCTTAATGGGTAATGATGTCTTACCTCCCATGGGCCCTGTGAGGGTTAATGAGTTAACTGCTTTGGAAATGTACAACAAGCAACGAATAATAATAATAGGAGTGGCGCAAATACTTCACAATGAGGAGCCTGTCAGATTCAGCCTTCTCATTCTTTTCCTTGAACTGCACTCACTATGAAGTTGTGCTCTCCTTGCATTTGTTTGTTGATCTAATCGATGAAAAAAATCCCATCAGCTCTCTCTTTATTTTTTTTTCTGTTTTGGTTTGTCCTGTAACTTGACAGCAAATATTTGAAATCCAATGTGTGTTAGTGGGGGTGGGTCCTTGCAAATAGTGGGTGTTGCTGATCGCTGAGCAGATGAGCAAGAGGCGAACGACTGCAAAAATTGTTCTGCCTATTTTGTGCAGGGGACTGAAATGTGATGCCTATAAGTACCTTAAGCAGTAAAATACAGTTTCTTATTGAGGTGAAACAGTATCCTGCTCCCACAGGTCATCCAAAGGATTTGAACCTAGGCACTATGAGCACCAAACAACAAACCTTCTCTGACTTTGACTGCAGAAACTGCCCCGTCATCTGGGTTCTCCAAGGGACAGGGCAGCACTGCAAATGCAGTCCTTCCCAGGATCTTTATTTTCACCTGTTGCTTGACTTGAATTGTTCGTAGTGCATGGTGCTGTACGAGGGCTGTGTGTTATTAGATAGCCCTGAGGCATTTTGGTAGCAGTGATAGCTACATCTCCAGGGAAGCTGGGCACCTCATGGGACCTTGCGAAGGTCTAATGTTCAAACAACACTGTGTAGCTGCGTCCAACTCGCGTGGTACCTTGCCTCCCCTCCCCGCTGTGAAGCCATATGTTGCTGTGGCGATGTCATCACTGTTTCCACAGCAACATGCTGTGATGTCATAAGGAGAGGATTAGGATGACTTTGTGGCCAGACCAGGCAGAGCAACTGCTGTCTTCAATTACAGCAGCGGGGAACAGAGCGTATTCAGGGACGTGGTCATTGCTTTCTCTGGCAAAGCTCCTTCCCGTCCTTGCTCATGTCTCCCCGCCACTGCCACTGGTGCCCTGACTGGAAAGTCTCTGTCCCAGAGCAAGGGCCGGCAGATGACATCCCTTCTCTCGCTGACCCAAGCAGGGTTGCTGCAGGAGCACTGCAGAGCCAAGCCCTGCCAGCGGCGAGGAGCAGGCAGGGGCTAGGTGCTGGTACCAATTAGCAGCCTGAACGGGGTTATTACAGGACAAGCTCTGTTTAACTTAACTGCTGACAGACTGGCTCTGTCAGTTGGAAGAAATCACAGGCAAACAGACTTAACGGGGGCCCGGAGGAGTGGGGGCAGGGAGAGTGGTGGCTTCCTCTCCTCTTACGAGCAGTGTATTTTGTAAAATACAAATGTAATTGTCCTTTGAAACACATGTACAGCAGGACGGGGAGGAGGGTGGGAGACAACGAGTGTTGCTGATCAGCTCAAATCTGCACAGCGATCTGTGTCCCGAAGAGCCTGGGTCTTGGCACATGTGTTTCAGGGGCTCTTCTAGTCACCAGAGAACAATAGCAAGGCTTTCCCATGCGGCTGCACGGCTCAAGCTCCTGCAATGTCGCCATCACCCACACCTGCGCCCAGCGGAAAGCCTCTGCTCCTTCCCCTCTCCTGCAAGCCTGGGGCTGCCTCGGCCTGTACCCAGGGCACCCTATGCCTCCGGTGAGCCCCCAGGTCCGCCCCTGACCCCTGGTGCCGAACTGTCCGAGCTGCCTTCCAGCCTGGCCTCGCTCCGCACAGCAGCACGGGAGGCTTGAAGCAGTCAAGCCTGACTCCAGCTCTGACTTGAGGCACGGCATGGTCTGACAGGGTCTTGCAGTTCTCATGGAGAAGCTGCATGAGCAGAAAACGGACTGAAAACCCTAAGTGCAGCTGGAGCTAGTCTGCAGATTTCGTCAACCCAAATGGGCTTTTTCCCAAATGCAAGGGGGAAAGAGCAGACAGAGCACCATATTTTCCTTAAGCACAGGACTCTGGCTCATGCAGAGCACAGTCCAGTGGCCACGGAGGTCCGTGGAGATTCCTGAAGAGGTCAGGTGACTCTGGTGGGACCCCTGAATTCACAGTACTTTTCTGGATTGGAAACACTGGCAATGACTATTTTTACAAGGGAAGGAATGCCACTGGCGTGTTAAATGGATGGTTGGGTGGGGTTCTGGAAAACCCACGGCTGTTAATAGTGTTGCTCACTGCATCAGGATCATACTGGCTTAGATCTAGGAAATTTTTAAGGGTGAAGAACAGGCTCTGCTTTCCTAAATTCTGCTTGTTGACCTCTGGGAAGCTGGGCATGGAGAAAGAAAGCAAGTTACACATCTTGTATGTGCAGACACCATCGTTGAGTCCTGGATCACAGCAAAATCTTGCTGGTTCCTCCTGCCCAGACTGGAGCAGCTTTTCAGTATACAGCATCTCATGACAGCATCAGGTGTGGAAAGCAAAAGTGAGGGGTGGGTGAGCAAGAAAGTCCTTTCCTGGTGGGAGGCAGCAGGGGCAGTCTGCCGGCAGGCTGTCAAACACAGTGAGCAGCAACCTTTGCCCGCAGCACTCTGAACTTGTCTCCGTGAGAGATCAGGGCCCCCAGATTCTTCTCATTTCAGCATTTAGCTGGAGCTCGGCACCCGCCGCTTCCCACAGAGGGCAAGATGCCACTGATTAACTGCGTGCTCGCAGTAACTCAGGGTAGGAAACTGCAGTGCGGCACGCGGCCCTTCAGAGATTGCTGACCCCGACACTGTGCTACTGAGTGTCTACTTCTAAGCAGACACTTTACAGGAGTATTTTTTGTTCAGTGTCAGCTGGGTATTTCTTGTGGAAGATGGCACAAGAGACAGGGCCACTGCAGTTAGTAAAGATTAAGAATTTGCAGTTGAATAAAATTACAGCACTAGAGAGAAAAAGGCTTTGGCAGAGCTGGAAGAAAGGCGTAGCAGGGGCTGAGGGGCAGGAGTAAGGTGCAGGGCAGAGTTGAGGGGCCAGGGCTAGGCTAGTGGGGAGGCTGCAAGGCAGGGGCAAAGGCAACAGTAAAGCTGTGCAGTTCTGGATGGCACTGGCATTGTGAAACCACGGCTCAGGGTGATATACCGAACACGTCTCCAGAAGCAAAGCACTGGTTGCATGCTCAGAGCACACATGGTCTCCTCCTGAGCAGTGTCACTCTCCACGATGTGGCCTTTTAAAATGTGCCAAAGGGATCGAGTACAACCAGCACGTATATAATCAATGTGACACAACAGACTAACAACACCACACTCCGAAAGAGTGCTGGAAATGCCACAGAATTCATTGAAGATGCCCCAACTCCCCTTTAACCTTTGCACCAGGAACTTTTATTGCTAATAATGCCTGGTAATAAACAGTGGCATAACTCCAGGTCCTTGTAGACCAGAGGTAATGGGATAGGACTGAAGCAATGTAATCAGCAGCAGAGCTCAGCTTGGATTTCCAGGCTCTTTCTTTTTTGACAGTGTATATCACAGCTGGAAAAAAGAAGCCACTAAAGACAGGCAGGTACCAGGTAGGTGTAGCCTCCCACAGCCATTCCTCAAGTTGCTGGAGTTCAGAGCATCCTGGAAGAAAACGGGTGGCGAAAGACCCTGAGGAATCACACAGGCTTTGCCCCTGTACCAGGCGTAGCACTCCCTCGTGGGAGTTGGGCCAATGAAATTTACTTGGCTAAGAAAATGCTGGCAGCCGGTGCTGAGGTGGAGGGGGAGAGAAGGAGCTTTTCCCTGTCAGCCTTTGCGAATAATGCCCATAAAGTAAAGCGGATGAAGCCCCTGGACAGGAAGGCGCTTTCATCCTGTTTTTTCCCATCCTGCGGTGATGTGCTGACTCCCTGCATCCCTTTCGGATACATCTCCCCTGTCTGGACATCGGAGCCGGGAAGAGCTGCTGACTGAGATGGGGTGGATCCAAATACATCAGCATAGATACTATCTTTTAAACAAGCAACTGGTTTAATGCTGTGGTACTGACACGACACAGAATGGCCCTCCATACAAACAGCTTGGACTCCTCGCCACGGCAAAACCAGCCCGTGGAGCAGGACTTCCTCCCTCTGCCGGTCCCCCTACACACCCCTCTGGGAGCGGGCTGGGAGGGGGAGGAAGGGGTTAAAAAAGCCAATGCGGCCCTGACGACCCATCTGCCACCTCATCTCGTGTGACACGAGTCATGCGATGGGGGGGCGGGAGGGCAGAGAGCAGCTCCCTTTCTCTCCTGTTTGCTGAACCTCTGATTATCATTTCTGTGCAGGCGAGGAGGTGGCATGCCATTGTGCGTCAGCTGGGAGAGCCTGCTGAAAGGGGGGCTTCTCCCTTTCTTAAAGGAGACGGCCCTTCCTAATCCTTCCCTGCGCAGAGGAATCGCCCTCCTCCCAGAGACCCTTCCCCGCCAGGAAAGGACCCTCTCAGAGCTGCAGCCCACCCAACCACCCGAGCTCCAGCCGTGTGGGCTGATGCCTCGCCAGGGATGCCCCCCAGAAGGGAGCTGGGAGCCAGGGTGCCCTGTCCTTCCGCGGAGGCTGGTGACCAGGGGGGCCAATTAGCACCAATTGCAGCGGTGGGTTTTGTGCAATAGAGGCACTTGGCCATGAGGAACTGGTCCAAGCTCCTCACCTCATTTCGCACAGGCAACAGCAATCAGATGGTAATAACCATGGGTCACTAGAAGGTGACCTCGAGGTGAAAGGCTCCATATCCCATTACTGGTTTACTGAGCTATCAGCCTCACACGTCTCTCCAGTGCTTTGAATCAGAAAATGGTATTGAAGCTCTTTGAGAAAGTCCCTGCTGGCTGGTGTTTAGCACTGTGCATTTCCCAGCAGACATGTGGGAACTGTAATCAAAATCCTCCATGACTACCAAGCACTGGGACCTTGCCATTAGTGTTGTGTGACTAGGCAGGAATTTACTGATTTCTTTCTTGGGCTGTGCATGCTCACAGAAGACACCAACTCTGATTTTTCTCTTGCTTTATTACATGTGCATGTGTGTGCTCATCTCACTCTAGCCTTTAAACTTCCCGTTAGTATCTGCTGATATTCCACGGCACGTGGAAAGGCCCTGAATGGGAAGTATCATCCCCACTCCGATCTCTGTCGCATCTAAATAGACTGCATCCCACAGCACTAACAATCCAGTCAGCTCATTTATCCTACCCAGCCCCTGTAATGCTACTTCAGATCTCCCGCGGCAGCACTTTCAGCTGCTCTTATTTATTCTCCACCCTCACAGCATCCAAGAGACCATTTCCTTTTTTTCTGGCCATTTGTGTCATCTTCTTTTCCCATCACAGTCAGTTTAGCTGGGGGAGGGCTGGATGGAAAAGGCTTAGCGCCTTTGTTTCTGAAGCACTTCCCACCACGCGGGATATGTTTTCCCAAGTTATACGATGTGCACACAGTTCCTTCGCCCTGGTCACCTGCTGCCTTGTCGTTATGTGTTCGCATCTCCGTCTGTGTTACAGTTTTGGCCCTCATCATGAATTTAGGGTTTTCTTCAATCATCTGCCGCCTTCAGCAGATGAGTCACATTGGCTCCTCTGGTGAGCACAGCTGCTCCGTGACACTAGCAATAACACTGCTGCAACCACCAAGCCCTAAGAGCTATGAGGCAGATAAGGCTGGCAGGCAGGGGCAATTTCTTTTGACTAAATGACATAGCGCGAATAAATTGACAAAACTTTCAGGCAAAAAAGCCTCCTTTTAAATTTGGAACCAAAACCAGCAAGCTCCTGCTAAGCACAGGCTGAGAACAAATGTTTTGAGTTTATTTTGGTTTTGGTAATCAGCTGGGCAGTTTGAGAAAAAGGTGGTTAGTGCCTGTGAAAGGGTGAGGGATGGGAAGTAGTGAGGAATAAGCAGTACTGTGTCATAAAACAGTGTATTTACTGAGTCCTTGAGTTTTACCATCCAGAGGGACTGTGAATTCTGGCTCCCAGCTCATGCTTTGAAGGTATTTTATAAATCTCCCTGGGGATCAGATTGAGAAGCCAGTGGCTGAATGGCAATTTCTGTGGAGAAAGCCAGCTAGGTGTTTCTGTCCCTCTACCAGTCGCCAATGTGAGTTCATTTGGGGATGTACTGCTTGCTCAGCGGCACACACAATTTCCAGGAGGATGTGGAGTGTGGTGGGAAAACATACTGCATGCTGATGGGTGGGAAATGGGATGTACATATAAATACATACACATGTGTTCATCTGCATGTAATGGTCCATATCCAAACCCCAAATGGTAGCTGCTTCCCACACCAAAGGCACCTCTGAAGCCTCTACCACTCCCTGCCTGGCTCTTCTACCACTGCTCCCAGAGGCATGAGCTTGGAGACACTGAAGAGAGGGCAGCAATTTCTTTCTGCAGCGTGGCAACCTAAGCAAAAGGCGATGCTAAGGGATGCCAAAACCTAGGCACATTGGGATGTATGCTATCATCACTCTCTTGGATGATCTGGCTTCTTTTTGAAGAGTAGGAATATCAAAGAGGAGTTGATTTAGGCAACAGTAAAGAGCAACCCTAAAGGGATTTTCTACATGGCCAGCAGACGCTTATGAGGCGCTCAGCCTTCGCCTTTTGCCTCTCCTTTCTGACCATCGGGGAGTCTCCCTCCAAAATAATCCTGAGAGTGTTGAGGTGGCTCTGGGACCTGATGTCACATGTGTTGGCTGCTTCTTTCCTGTGAGGAGGAGCCTCTAGGTGTATCTACAACACTACACTGCCACAGGAGTTCAACAGAAGATGATCTTATCTAAATGCTTTGCAAGTGTCCTGGCATAGGAGAGGGACAGTAATTTATATATTTGTGTTAATTCAGCGATTTCATTCTGTTTTCTAGCAAGCCTTCTGCTGTGCGTGGGGAGCATGGTCATCCAGGGGAATGAATACCATGGAGCCAGGGATGGTAGCATCATGCATTTGAAGAGACGTGCCTGTATGGGCAGCATGACCCACATGGTGCTTCCCTGTGCAGGACGGCTGTCGATCCAGGCTCCATCAGACCCTGCGGTGGGCTGTTCAGGTGGTTTGAGGCTGTGCAGCGGAGACTGTCAGAGCAGTCTCTTATGCTTCCACTTTTCTGAGAGTCAGCTGGGCTGCTCTGATGAGGCTCCCCAAGTGATTCGACACCAAGACAGCATGCACTGGCAGAGAAGATTTTGAAGTTGCTGCAGGATGCTGCGTAGCGGACTGTGACAAACGGAAGTACAGCTGGCTCCTGCAATTACAGATTCATAACTCATATAATAGGTTAGAAGGCCCCTCTGAAGGTCACCTGGTCCAAGCCTTTGCTCAAAGCATGGTCAATCTTTATGTCAGATCCACCTTCAGAGACAGATCAAGTTGCTCAGGGCTTTGTCCAGTCGAGCTCTGCAGATCTGCAGGGCTGGGCATTACACAATCTCTGGACAGCATGTTCCAGTGTTTGACCACCCTCCTTGTGAAAAAATGTTTCCTAAGATCTAATAATATTTTCTGTTGCTACAACTTGTTCTGTTGCTCCTTACTCTTCTGCTGTGAACCTCCAGAAAACTCTCCATTTTCTATATAATTTCTAATGAGCTATTTGAAGAGATTATGCCTGGGAACAAACAGGATCTTATGGCCTCTTGCAGCATGAAAAGGAGCACAGAAGAAGCAGTATCACAAGTATCACATCCTGACCTTGAAATCTTTTCGTGCTGCTCAGAGATGTACCAGCCACTGAGCTCAGTACAAGCCAAATGATTATTTTACAAGACAATAAAAATTGTTCTCAGGAAACAGGTACAATCTGACCTAGCCCACAGGATCAATTTACTGAATTAACTCTCGGACAGTCCACTGCCTTTGCTGGTCTGTGCATAAGAGGAGAAGGAAAGGTAGAGAGGAGGGGCAGCTCTGGGGAAGTCAGTGATACAGGATAGGAGGAGGTGATATGGAAAAGGAGCAGTAGTCACTGGCCTTTTAACACTGCTCTTCTGCGCAGGTTTTCCTGTGCTGGATGTGCAGCCTCTCCATGCGTGAGGGTGCCACCACACACAAGCTGAATGGTTTCCCTCCCGCAGAGCATGACAGACTTCTTCACCTAGTGATGGCTGAATGTTTTATGCTGCTGCTTACCCAGCAGGTCTGCAGATTCCCAGGGTAGCTCTGAAAAGGCTGAGAGAAGGGACCAACACATCTTGCCATGGCTGGGAACTTGGAGGAGCAACATTAGGATGAGGCAAAACATGTCAAAGCTAGAAAGAATATTGTTAGTAGTAAGTGTCTTTTCATAACAGTGACTTTTCCTCCAGCCATAACAATTTCACAAGGCATCAGAAGTGAGGAAGGCAGCCCAAGGACTGTGATCCTTCCAAGCAGCCCAGGAGATACGTGCTATGTAGTTCAGGGCTGACATTGCCTCAAAGGGGCTGACCCCTTAACTGGTGTAGATAGGGGTAGCCTCTCTGGAGGCACTGGAACTGCACTGGTTCATCCTAGCTGATGAAGAGGCCTGTGACATGCAGGCTGAGGCTGCAAGATGTAGGCTTGTCCTACCTGCACAGGAGAAATATCCTAGGAGTATGGCGCAATACGGATTACTTCAAGGAATCTACAGCTAAGGAGTGGAGGAACAGAACCCACCTGGATTAAGTACAGGACCTGTATGTCCTGCCTAAAAATCAGTAGCTACAGCTGAACATGGCAAACCTCACTGCCCTGGGAGAACAGCAGCCTGAGGTCTAGCTAGGCTAGAGAGCCCAACAGTGGCATATGGATGGGGGAAAAGGGTATCCTGTTTCTTGGGAGGCTTTTCTCATGGGATTGTGACTTCTCTGTTATTAGGGAGGAAGAAAAGCCACAATGGGAAAATAACACAGTGTCCAGAAGGACTCAAATTCATTCCACTTAACCCAAGATGGGGGGCTCATAAGGCCTTGGCCTTCCTCTACAGTCAGTGGGGAGAGATGAACATCCAGAGAAACATCCAGGTCACTTAAGGTCTGTCTTGCTTTTTGTAGAGGTATGTATTTGTCCTGTGACTACAGGGAGGGTAGAAGGTGTTCACCAGAACTCTGCACCCAAGTCATAGTATTCCAGTAAGATCCCATGGGAGGTGCACTCCCTGGTAGAGGTGAACTGGCATGGCAATGCCTGAGTTTTGCAGGAAGGCCAAGGCTCCAGCCTTCGTGCCAGAGGGGAGGAGACCAGACATTAATGAAAGGATCATGACTGCAAAATTAGCATGGAGTGGATGCTCCTGACATAGTGTGGTGGAGTGCTGGCAAGATCTCCAGGAAAAAATGGAATGGAAAGAAGTTAGAGAAAAGGACCATGAGAATAAGCAGAAGACTAGAGCAGAGCGCTGGTAAATGTTTGCACTAGAACAATGGCTGGAACATGGGTGGACCATAGAAGGATTTAGGCCAAGCTCTGACTTGCAAACAAAATGCATGTTTGGATTTGACCCTGGTGATTGTCATGGGTGTTGCTGAGTTTAATTTTCCCTACTGGGGAAGGAACACGTAGGGACGAGAGCAGCAGGGTCAGGGGTGCCTTCGCACTTCTGGCTTGGCAGATTTTCCTCTCTGTGGACTTTTCTCAGCCTCTGGGAAAGTCCATTGTTGCTACAGCCTGATTTACAATAATTTTCCTCCTAATTCTCAATCATGCCCAGGAGGATGCACAATTTGCAGTTGGTCAGAGGGACTTTGACAGTGGAGTTTGTCAAAGATAATTAAAGACTGGAATAGCCTACGTGTTTATGTTTATTTTATTGAAATTGTTGCTTATATTGGGATGTGTCCAGATGTGTATATCACGAACAGTTTCTATTACTTTTCTTCATTTTAGTGGCACCAGTTCTAGTTTCCTCTCAGATTCTCCCATTTGCTGCAAAAGATACTAGGAAATTAAATTCCTTTCCTTTATGTGCCTTTTTGTCTCTCAGGTTTGCCAAAGCATAAACATTATTGATACCATTCCTTCTTCTCCTTAGGGCAGCAACCTCTTTTAAATTTTATTTTATTTTAACACCTTTGCTTTGAATATGAATGTTCAAAGCCAGTTCTCAGGTGCTGTAAATGTACTCCCGCTTTGGGGCAGTCAGCAGTTTCAGCAGCACACTTGCAAACAGCTCCTGATGTTCACACCAAGCTCTGCTACACAGCTGTGGCGCAAAAGCTCAGCACAGACGCACTGCAGTAGCATGTGGCAAGTCACAGTCCTTTGACACCAGCAGAGTGGCCCGAGGCTTTGCACTGTAACTACAAACCCTGCTCTAGACAAACGTGTTGGAGGGGTGAAGCAGAGACTGGTCAGGGCAGAAAGTTCAGTGGTGAAGGTAGTAACGTAACTCAGGGGAGGGGAGTCTGTGGAAGAGGTGAAGGCTTTTGGAAAAGGAAGGTAAGAGAAGATGTGACAGGCTGGTATAGCAACTATACAATAAAAGTGATAAATTGGGAGGGACCAGACTGACAGACAAGGAGATGTGGGAGATCCTTCACTGGTTTCAAGTAGAAAGAACATCATGGCCAAAGCGAAAGAGCAGAAAAGCCATGAGAAGGAGAGTGAAGGAAAGGTTTTATTCAGAGTTGCAAAGGCCTAGGGCAGATCCAGCAAGCGAGCAGAGAGATGTGTGTAACAGAAGGGAAGGGAATGAAAAGTCAACAAAAGACTGACGAGTAGAAGCTGTTGTCTACAATGCAGCCATAGGCAGAGCTGCAGTGAACCGTGGGTGTGTCCCGGGTAGTATTAAATTAGACAGTGCTGGTACTGCTGTGTCAGTAGTAAGAACGCTACTCCTGGTGTAGCTGTGGCAGCAAGGGGTGCCAGCAGTGCTGGAGACAGGCCAGTTAGCTACATCTCCATGAGCTGAAGAAATCGTTTTGGGAGTAGAACCAGAGCTGCTCGGGGAGGCAGCAGCAGAACAGAATCATGGCAGAGGTACTCTGTTCTGCTGATTTAAGTCTTCCACGGGCCTGTCCCCTCTAACCAGGAGACGCTGTTTCCCTGTGCAGGGCCAGTGTTACCAGTATCTGCACTACCAGTATCGGCCTGTGGCACCACTGCCCTCAAGGGCTTTCAGGTGGTCCATGAATGACAGCTCTTTCCCTCCGGTGGCCACAGGCTTCAGCACTTGCAGAGCAAAGGGGTTGGAATAACCTCTCCCTCCACAATGAAAATGAAATGCAAGAGCCCTCCACCTCCTCCCTACAAGCAAAGTCCTGGCCTATTAACTGGGATGGAAGGGAGGGGGGCTGTAAAGCAGGAGAGAAACATATCTTTGTGTCTGCTTGACAACTTTGTAAGAGGCAATGTTACCATGGCAATGGGTGGTCTTTAGCGAGAAGGGGAGTGAGCTGTAGTCCTAGGGTGAGGAGAAGGGGGGGAGCGATGCTAAAGGGAGGCAGCTTGAAAGTCTAGTGGGAAGGGAGAGAAGGGACTGCAGAGCCGGGAAGGGAGGCAATGGTCAGAGAACCACCCTGGACAAAGGCTGAGTGGCTGTGACAGCAACCCTGATGTCTGGCATGGCTGTCCCACAACGCAGGCTCTCTCCTGAGCTGCTACAAGATGGGCACCCCTGGGCTGAGCCCACCTATTTCTACTGGGGCCGTCGGCCCTGGCAAAGAGGGCACTGCCGTTAGCCCCCGAGGCCTCTGGCTGGGCTGAAAGCCCCCGCCTGGAAGCACCCGTTCTGCTCTCCCCCGCACCCACCCGCAAGCCTTTCGGTGCTTCAGCAGAAGCCCTGTTGCCCACCCCAGGACGACCACGCAGCGTGGACACCAGAGAGTGGTCAGCTGGCAACAGAAACCCGTTGCCTGGGTCGGAGCCAGCGGGATACTCCAGCCCCGTGGAGAAATGCCCCCGAAAGCCCTGTACCGCCTGGGAAAGGTCTCCTCCCCGTCCTTCCTCGGATGCAGATGGGAGAGGAGTTTCTGCGGTCTCGTGTTTTTTGCAAGGGGAGGGGCGGCCTGGCCAGAGCCGTGCGTGCCTGGAACAGTCGGACGATTGTACGGGAGGTGGGGAGGAGAGGGAACAAAGAGCCAGGGCTGCCGGCACAGCACGAGCAACGGCCGCGGAGCGAAGCTCCGACTTCTCCCCCCGCGCAGCCTGGGCAGTGTGAGGAGGGCAGTGCCCCTGCCAGGCCACCGCTTGCCCCAGCGCCTCGGTCCTCGGCTGGCAGCTCCGCAGCCCCCGGCTCAGGCTCAGGGAGAGCCCTGGGGGCCCGCGGGCTCTGACCCCGGCCCTCGATGGCCAGGGCCTACGCGGCGGCCGAGCGCGCCTCGCAGGCGGGGCAGGCCGGGGTCCCGTTCCCGGGGGCAGCGCCGAGCCCTGCCTTCCCTCCCCGGAGGGCCCACCCCCGCCCCTCCGGCCCCGGGCCCCGGCAGGGCCTGCGGATCGGGGGGGGCGGGGGGGATGTTCGCGGGTGGGATTGTCCCACGCAGGCCCCCTCGCACGGAGCGCCTGCTGCCGGCAGGTGGCGGGGCAGCCCCGCGCCTCGCCTCGCCTCGCCGCCCCGGCCCGGCCCGGCCCAGGCCCAGGCCCCGGCCCGGCGGGCCCCCCGCATCCTTTGGCCCTCTTGTGCAAGCGGAATAAGTCACCTGCGGCTGGCCGGTTTGCGGTGGCTCAGCGTTTGCAAACGCTGACCGTTTACCCCCTGGTTAAAGCTAAACCTGCCTTCTCTTGCCCCGGGTTTTTAAGACAGATACGGGGAGCTGGGAGCCCACGCCGGAGCGCTGGGTGCTGTGAAGGTCATTATTAATCGCTGGGGCTCCTGGCCAGTCCGGCTGGTGCCGGAGACCGCGGAGGCGACCGTGGCCACCCTGCCTGCTGGGGCTCGCCCGCCGTGCCCCGTCCGAGGAGCAGCTCGGCCCAGGCCTGGCTGGCGAGGCTGCCTGCCAGCAGGAGAGAAGGACCACTCCAGGCAGCTGAACTTTTCACTCCAGCTTACAGACAAATTTCCAGAGATGCTTCGAGAGAGGGGAGGGGATGGGAAGCAAGATTTGCAGGGGGACCAGCCTGGCCTTTTTCAATTCAGCTGCAGAGTCAGTTAACAAAGTTGCAGGTTCTCAGTCTCTTTTGCCGTTTCTTTGCCAAGTCTTTTTTTTTTTTTTTTCCCTTCCTCAATATAAATACCCTGGGGCGGTTTCTTTTCTTTTTGGTATGAATGTGATGATCTTTCGGGGCTGCGATTGGCTCCGCGGCTTGTCATCAGGGACACACCTCCTGGCGTGGGGCCACCTCCTCCCCCTCTTGTGAAAGCTTCCCCTTGTAACAGCCGAGCGTAATTACATCAGTTACTCACTAGAGCACAGACCTGCTTTAAATTTTGGCCTCTTGGAGGCAGCGAGAAGCTGAAGGACTAGAAAAAGCAGAGTTTCAAAGGCCTGTAACACTGTGGACCATACAAGTCACGCTGTGCTCTTCCCTCCCAGGAATTAAGGCTCCCAGTCACACGCGAGGAGAAATGAATACCCATACTAGCCATGGAAATGGCTACCTGTTAGGAGAGCAGAACTGCCACACCAGAGGAGGATTTCCGCTTTGCCAAAGCCTGTCACACCAAAAAAAATACACATCAGGTCCCTTTTGAATTGAGCTTTGGTGTAAATGAACCAGAAAAGGCCACACTCGCAGGGGCACCAAAAAGGAAGAGAGCTCGGAGTGAGAGCTGCAGGGGGCTGTGGAGGATCTCTGGAAAAGAGCAGAGGCAGCTAACAAAGGCATCTGTGTGCCAAAAGAAAATGCATTTCACCCAGCAGCAAGGGCCTACAAGACAGGGCTGGACCTGTCGGGGGAAGAAAGTGGCCCTAAAGAGCAGGGTTTGTGTGCCAGGTGGATATTGCAGCAGCAGCTTGACGCATTTCTGACAGGTCGGGATAGGAACTTGCAGTGCTTCTGTGGGCTTGTTCCAGAAAGGGCTGAGTGCTGGGGCGGGAGCATCCTCGCTGTGCTCCAGAGGCCCAGATCCTCAGCCAGGGTAGGTCGGCGTAGCACATAGGAAGCCAGCGCTCTCACAGCCGAGAGCCTGCTCCACACTGGCGTGGCAGAGTTTGGCTGATAAAGAGGAAAGTTTCTGCGCAAGAAGGAAGGGAACTGGTGCTCTGACTGGAGGAGAGGGCTTGCCTCTTATCCCAGGGCATTATTGTCCTTTGAGGGATGTGACCCTGGCGTATGGCACAGATGCCGCTGCTGCTTGGTGCACTAGAAGGATGCAGATGAAGTGCAGGACAATGCAAACCATCGATCTGGCTGGGAGAGCCGAGTCCGCATGTACAGACGTTTGCAGGGTGTCAGCACTGCTATTCTGACATGGGATGAACCCAGGCCTTTTCAAACATGTCTTGCAAAAATTACACAGGGAGAGACACCTTCCCCCCTGTCCCCTCCAGCTATTCTCCAGCACGCAGGTGTTTGCTCAGAGCACACAGCTGAGCAGCTCCAGCCCTGGTTCTGGATCAGGCAGAGCAAAACTTGAACTGTCTGTCACGTTCCTTGCCCACTGGATTGAATAGGGTTGTAGCCTCTTTTCCCCATCTGTCTCCTTCAAGTCTGCCCTCCCTCAAAATAAAAATAACCTCCTGCTTTCTGTCCTGCGTCAGGGAAACTTTTGCCTGGAAATGTCATGAAAACTGATGTACCTCTATGAAAAATGTGTTGTTTGATGATTCAACATTTTCACATGGAAGAAACAGCTCCTTTGCTGCTCTGACCAGCTCTCAGCAAATGGCTCAATGGCATGTGGTCCGTGTTTCCTCCCAGGGACCTGTTCCTGGAGCTGCTGAGAAGCTTCCTAGGTTATGGCCCATTCAGTAGGTGGCAAGTGTGATTGGATCAGGCAGTCTGAATACAAGCAAAGAGCTCTCATTCGTTCTTACAGGCCTGAAAACATGAAAAATAGTGTTGGTACTTTCTGTGGGATCAGGTGTTCTCTGATTGTATAATCTTCAGTGAGCCCTGGGTTCTGCCTGATTTTGAGGAGAGCTCTCAATGCAAGCCAGTCTGCCCTGTCACTGAGCCAAGGTTCCATAAAGGAAGGAGGTAATGTGTCACAGGAGCCAAGGAGGAGGCATGAAAAGGGACAACAGGCTTGCAGTTCTGAAGGATGAATACTGCCACTAGTGGCTTGGGATTTGGGTACACGAAATTGAGGGTACCCTCACCGAGATGTGAGAGCTGCAGGGTGCCTGGCATCTCTGCAAGGAGGCCGTCCCTGCCCTGTGTTTAAGATACGAAGCTGGATTTCTGGCCCAGGAGGAGCAGGCAGAACAGAGGAAGGTTGTGGTGCTGGGACAGGTGTGTCAGCCGGCCACGGGGTACTTCCACGTTCCCAGGTCTCATACCGGCCTTTGTGCTGACCTCCGGGCTGGGATGAGAGTGTCAGCTCCCAGCTTTGCTCTGCAGAATCGCAGAGCACCTTTGCCCGTTTCCCTTGCCTGTACACAAGCACCAACCCACCTTTCTAATACACCCTTTTCAGATGGATCAAGCTTTTATCCTTACTGTTATTGTGATCCCTGACATTGCCTGTAAGCAAACTGATGGCGAGTGACGAAATTCCTTACGTGGAGACTGAAGTGCGAGGAGCACAGGAACAAAATAATAATGCTAGTCATAATAATAAATATCAGCCCCATTTGCTTTAATCCGCAGCTCACAGAACAACAGCCCAGTCCAAATTCTCATCTGCTGTGGAGATAAAGAGTGTGATTTACTCTGTCAGCTTCGGAGAACAGACACACCACAAGGCAGTTATCTCCGGCCATAAACAAACTGGAGTGGCTTTGCCTTTTAGCAGGCTCCCTTCTCCTCTCCTGTGGAGTGCTACTTTCCGCCTTACGTAACCCTCTGGGCAATTCCACTGACCTATTTTGTTTTAATAAACTTGAGCAGTTTGAGTTATGCACCCTCCACTTTTCAGACGCCGTTGCCACTCCACAGGGCTCCCTTTCTTGCCCTGCTGTGCAAGGTTGCATAGGTAGTATCTTGGGAGAAGCTAAGTAAACAGCTTCCAAGTTCCGACACAGCCCATATGTGCCAAGCTTCCTTTTGAATGTTAGCCTTGGAGGTGAGAAGGAAAAACTGAGTTGACTAGGAAAACGCATAACCTTTCAGAAACAGTTTTTTATTACCCTCCTTATCACCCCTTTAAGGTCGTAAAGATTATGCCAAAGAAGCTATTAAGTTTTCCAGGATTGCAAAATATTTTCTCAATGATAGAGATGAAGCATGCCGTTCCACTTTTCAATTTTTTGCTTTAAATTTCCTTTTATGTTTGGGGATTTGATCTTAATCTTCCCTCCATACCTTTCTGTTTCCATCCTGCTTGGAGGCAGTCAGACATGGTTAATGGTTTCTTCTAGCCAGAAGCCTACACTGAATTGCAAACAGAAGACCTCTCAGGCATTAGAACAAATTAAGAGAGTGAACATGGAAATTAAAAATGCGGGCACCCTGGTTCCTTAACAGACTGAGCTTCTGGCTTTCCCTCTGTCATGGTTCCTGAGATGGGTATAGTCTTCTGGAGAGCAATGACTGACAGCAGTGGTTTTCCATACTGCCTCATCTACTTGAGTTAATTTAGGAGCTAGGGTATATTCTCCCACTAAAAAACATCTGCGAACACTTGACACCAGAATGTTTCTAGTGGTTAAATACTGGGGTCTGGGCTGAAATGGCTGCACATTGGTGTCTCCACTAGGTTATGCTAGGGAGGAAACAGGGATTAAATGTCACAGGAGGCCATCAGAGATTCCCTTCCCCACACATTGCAGTGGAGGAGCAGATTAATGTCCCACTAATAATGCGTCTCCTGCAAATCCCACACTGGAGAAGGATATCCAGAGTTTTGGAGAAACGCTGAAAAGAGGCTCATGAGAGCCCCAGTTCTTCACACTGAACTGGAAAGTGTTAGGAGTGGACTGCAAAGCTCTACTGAATATCGAGTTAATCCAAGATTTACGTGCCATAAGCCTCCAGAAATTGGGCTGTGGTGGGCTTTAGCTAAAGCAGTGTTAGCTAACCTTTTAAGAAACCCTGTTTTTCCTTCTTGTGCGGTCTTTCCGATGCGCCTTGTTTTCCTGAAGGAACAGATCCTCAGCTGGCATAACACAGATTCATCTCACTGAAGCCACTGAAGCTGGAGGTTAGGATGCTCTGACCCCAAAGCAATTCCTCTTAATGGTGACATGTTTGTTGCCACCAGGCAAGACCGTGGACTGAGCACTGGTGATGGAAGAGTAGCAGACAGGCTACTGGCACGAAGTCCTCCATTCACCTCTCCCATGGCATTTACTATAAAGAGAGACAGAAGCAGGAATTTGAGACACCTCAGTGAAGTCAGCGTGAAGAAGAGAGGAGTCTTACTCAAGCTGAGTTAGAGTGGAAAAACTTTTACCAGGGAAATGCCAAGTATAAATCACTAACTGGTCAAGATGATTCAGAAAGAGGACAGTAGTGAGCTAATTAATGCCAACTGGCAACAGAACAGAACAGTATTACGACTTTTTAGGACAGCGTGTGTCAACCTTTTCCACCATGTCCCGCAGGGACAGGCTGCCTCTTTCCCACAGGATTACAACCTCCTGTCTGGGACGGGCAGAGGGGCCAGGGGCGGAGGATCTTCGAGCTATTGTTTCAGGTGCCTTGCCAATCCGAGAAGGCATCTCAGCATTGATTTATGCTCTGCTCATATTTTCCAGGTTTCTTCTCCAGTCATGCAATGGTACGGAAAGACTTCCCTAGTAACGGGAAAAAAAGGGGTGGGTGGAGGAGGATAAAAGGAATGGGGGGACATGCCTGTTCTGACAGCTGTGTCCATCCTGGGGGGAGCTCGTAATTCCCAGCTGGAAACTTTGTCTCTGGAGCAGTGACTTGTGGTGCCGAAGCCACCCAGAGTCTCCTAGTGGCAACTTGAAGTAGTCTGGTCACTGGACAGGGAAGGTAGGGCCCATACTATTCTCAACATCCATCACAGACAACGTACAATGTCAATGACAGACTTAATAATTTTAAAATTTTTAAGTTAAATACATTTTATCTCTTTTGAAACAGAGCTATTTAAAATTAAGTGTGGAACAATGGCCATCTATATTAGGAATGAAAGTTAACATATTTGATAAAAAGTTTCTTTTTGTCTTGTTTTGCTTGAAATATCGTTAAGTGCTACCTGCCAAAATGTTTCAGAAAGTTGAACCAAACCACTGCCTAAGCGCCTGGAGCCAAAGCTTGGTAAGTGCTAAACCCACTTTTGAGAGCAATTGCTCTTCCGTAAGTAGAAGACGACTATTTTTTCCATTTCAGTTTATTCAACAACTTAGGTTCAATGACTTGCTCATGCGAAGCTGAGAAACTGAATGAGGTTTGGAAAAAGCAGACAAGCTTGTTTTTCTCCTCTGGTCTATGAAGAAAATGAGGATGAGATGACAAGATCCAGCAGATCTACAGTGTTGGGGTATATGGTGTCCTGGAACAACCTGTTTAACCCACTAGCCACTGATACAACCTCCTTTCTTTTCTGTTTTGCAGTTAAGGTGGTTTATTTAAGTAATATACTAGGAGTTTGGTAAAATTGGTTTTAGATGTTTTTAGTGGATTCAAATTTCATTCTAAATGCAGCCTGATATGAATCAATTCTAAAGAAAAAGTCATTCTGTAACAAATAAAAAATGCATAATTCATCATTTTCAAGCATAGAAAAATGTAATGATCGAGACCTAATAAAATAATATAAAGCTGTAAGTAAATACGTGTAGATGAAACTGTCTGCTGGTAACAGTAAGGACCAAAGTTAGGAGGCAGGCTGTATGTGGTTTTAAGTCAACGGGGTCTTACTGGTTACAGCCTGACGAATATCAACCTTTCTTCAGGGAAAATAATTAAAAAGGATAAATGGAAAAGAAGTTTTGATTTAATTTTTAAAATAAAGTTCTCCTGCTTGCTAATTTAAATGGGTGATTCAGTCTGTTCACTGAGGCTCAAATCTATCCATTTTAGTCCAGTTTCCCTGTAGTTACCACATGGGTGGGGTTTTATGCATCTGAAATTTCAGTTTCAGACTATTCTCTGTGAAGCCGAAGCCAAACCTCGCTGAAGTCGATGAGATTTTCCCCACCAGTTTGCCAGGAGTCTGGAGCAAGCTTTTAGTGGTCCAGATTGATGACTGTTCAGTTGCTGAAAACCAACGCCTAGTGCAGTTCTTCACAGGTAACTTCTGTTGCTGCCTGAGGTGTGTAACTAACAAGTGTGCTTGTAGCATTCTCAGCAGAGGAGTGAAGAAACAAGAAGATCTGATCATAACATGTGCTAGCAGTTTGTAGTGTCCCTGCTTATGCTGTACCTCTCTTTCAACCTCCTGCCTGTTTTCCAGATGTTTCCTAGCTCAATATTCGCTTTAGACAATGTCAGCAAAGCCCTTGTCAGTGCCTGTGCAGAAGCAAAAAGCAGCAGCCGTGAAGCAAGTGAACCCAAATAGAAGTCAGGATTTGAAAAGTAAAAGCAGAGCAAGCACATCTAGTCTGAGGCTGGAGGAGAATGTTGCGAAAACAGTGGAATCATCTTGAAGAAGTAGAAATAAATGAGGTAACAATGTATTGCAGTACAACTGGAAGTGTCAGTCACTTACTGTGAGTTTTTCTTCTTCCCCATCTGTCATTTCTATTCTGTTCTGTTCTGTTCTATTCTATTCTATTCTATTTTATTCTATTCCATTCTATTCTATTCTACCCCATCCCACCCCATCCTGTTCATCTGGTTACCACAGGACCTTAAAGGTCCATTTATGCTAGGCTCTATGGGGAGACCAAACAAATTAACCTCTTCCTGCCTCGAGGAGTGTGCAGCCAACCCAGCACAGAGCTGTGCTATGCTGAGCCAACTCTCTGCACAGCTGCAGAGCCTCACTCCTTGTGCGAACTCGTTCAGACCTTGGTGTGCACCACAGAGCACTATGCTGGCCAGGGATCTGCTAAGCGTAAGGCACCAGGCAAGCGGTAGAGACAGACTGACTTGCAGTGTGTGCTGGGATGATGAGGCAAAAGCAGGCAGTGGGCAGAGTAACTTTGTGCTATGTCACTTGTATTCTCAGCTGTTTTCGTGTGAGGACAGTTCCCCTAGTACACACTGCATGTTTGCATCTCTACCTATCTGCAGATCAGCCCATCCATGTCATGAATCAGCTGCTCCATCAGGAAGAGGCTTCTGGAGGGATGTGTGCCAGCTATTTAATATATTTATTGCAGTGTTTTTACTCTGTGTATTTAACTAATAATGGCAGAGTTCGTGGGTAACTCCATCAGGGAAAACATCTTCCTGTGTCCCATGGCAAACATGCGCACACAATTGTCCAGTTGGGCTCCAAAATGGCCCATACTTGTCATCCCTGAATCAGGTTCTGTTTTCCAGCCCTCCCCACCAGTTTACAGTTTCCATTCTTGAGCTCCTTCCTCTGACTGTAGATGCCTATCAGCATAACTGGAATTCATGGCATGACCTTTGATTCCTTCTATCCTCATGCCAGACTCCAGCAGGTCTCTGTTATCAGATAGTAAAGCCTATTATAACGTGAAGTGCATGCACAAATTTACCCAGGCGGGTATGCTGGCATCCTTGCCTGATAGTTCCTCTTCCCAGAGGAGCATGGGCATCTCTCAGCCTCCTTAGGGCCGCCAGGGCCTCTCTTTACCTAAGGAAAATATGTTGGCATGAAAGGCAGATGGTTACACATGCTTCTGCTATTTTCTCTTTCAGAAGGTAAATGCTTTTTCATATCCCATGATGTCATCTTTTGACACTGCACACTGGTGTTGTGTCAGGCAAAGATGGCATTCTCATCTGCTGTCTGCCTGAGCCTGCAAGGACCCTCCAGCCCTGGAGCCGAAAGATTTGTCCTCATTATCCTCCTTCTGTCTCAAGGGAGCAACATTTCCCCAGGTGGAGGCACAGACGAGGGATGTGACTCGCCCAGCATCACCCTGTAAAGGTCACAGCGGAGCCAGGGACAGAAGCCAGGCCTCAAGAGTCCCAGTGCTGTCGTTCTGCAATACCATAACTAGTTTCATGACACACATGAATTCTTCCAAGCAATTCTGTCTCCCGTGCAGCCACCACAGCCATCAGCTGCCGCCTGGGCCCTTGAGCACCGTGGGGTACATCCCTCCATGGTCTGACCTGCAGCAGAGCTCCAAAAACTGCCGTATGGGGAGGTGAGGGGCCAACTGACCTCCTCCCATTCTGGGTAGTTTGTCAAAGGCTGGGTCACACCACAGGCCCTGCTTGCTGCAGAGCTGGGTCTGGACAGTACGTAACCAGAGCAAATCTGGCAGAGACAGCATGACTACCTCAGCTCACCATAGCCAGCTGTACATAGCAAGACGTCTCTTTACTAGTAGCAGATGGGATGCAGAGAATGGTCCCAGTCTGCGTGCTTCCCGAGACACCTTCTAGGATCATATGAGCCACAGAATTCATTCTCATTTCCTCTGAGACCCTCACACAGCACCCCAAGTCGGTTCCTCATGCTGCATTCCTTTTGTGCAAGGGCCCAGCTCACCCACCAGCCGCTTTGGCCTGCCATCAGACTTCGGTCGCTCTGCATGAAAACTGTCCCATCTGGTTGTTCTGGATACACCGTGCAAAATCTCCCTGGCCTCGCGCACGCTGGCTGTGGCACGTATTTTGGATTTGGGCACTCTAGCTGCAGGCAAACTCTGTTCTCCCTCAGCGGCAGGCTGGGTTTGTCGGAGGGTGTTAGGAAACGTTCTCGCGGTGGGTGGAAGCACGTAGTGCATCTGAGGCGGTTGCTGTGGCTGTGGGGGACAGCTCTGGCCTGGCCCACGCAACATGTCCTGCCCAGGTGATCCTCTGTGCTGCTCGCAGCAGTGCTGCTGTGAACACTGCTCACCCACACCGGGCTTGCACGACCCAGCCAGTTGCCAAACTGGAGCGCCTCAGCTGATCCCAGGGAATTTTAATTGAACCACCATCGCCCATTGCGAGTGGGTGCCAGTTTGTCAAGCCTTGATGATGTTATCTGGGGCCAGGGAGTGTAGTAGGTTCACATGCATGCTCTCTGTGGGACTGCAGAAATGCTTCCCTCTAAATGACTGCGCATATGCCTTTGCAATCATTAGATGTAGGAAGTGCCTTTTGTGTGCATGATAATACACCATTACAGTCATCCTGGAAGCTGCTTCCACCTTGCCCCAGTGCCTCTCAGCTAATCACACAGGAAAGGTTTTGCATGTGAGAGGAGTAGGATGGGGCCAACAACAGGTTTGGAAAATGCACTTCAGGACATGGTTTAGCAGACATGGTGGTGTTGGGTTGATGGTTGGACTTAATAATCTTAGAGATATTTTCCAACCTTAATGATTCTATGATTCTTTGAAATCCAGCTTCAGAACACCAAGGGAGTAGCAAGTTCTGAAGCCAGGTCCGTAGATGTAGGGAGCTCTCTGTTAAATGTCCTCCCAGACAGACTCCATACAACATGGTACAGGGTAAGAGACAGATCTGGTATTCATGAGCTCTTAATCAACTTTGAACAGTGCAGATTAAAACCAAACACCTAGAAGGGAACAGTCTTAAGTTCCTCCATGATGTGCTTGGCCCTGGAATGGACAGGCAGCTGTATATGGAGCTAGCTTCAAATTGAGGTCTCCAGACACAGTCCTGCAAAAAGTGTATTAAACTACGCTCTGCAGCAGCACAATGAGGCCACCTTACATGCTTGCTTCTTGTTCTCACACTGGTAGTGTGTGCTGTTCTCACATGCAGCTTCACACTCCCTGGTTATACATTAGCAACGACACATTCTTTAGCTCAAGTTTGAGTTGGACGTAGATTGAAGCCTGATACTGCAAAGTACGGTTGGGGAGAAAGAAAACATCACTCAGGGTCAAATATTTTCTGGTCTGGGGTTAGTAGACAGAACATGTGACAAACCCCTAAGTACTGTTATTGTGAGTACTCACTGGGTACCATCAATGCAATAGGAGATGAGGTCCTTGGATCTAAAGGCCTGCTGAGACAAAGATACCGAAAATGCACTCTCAATGAATGAGTTTTTCCCCAAGGTGGAGAGCACTTCTGGGGATGTGGGGTGGCATGGTGTGCCTTTGCTGGGGGGATTAGGGTCTAGGGGTCCCAAGGATGAAGTGCTTTTTCTGGAGGAGCCAGAAGATTAGCAGAGCAGGAAAGGAGGTACAGACACAGGCAGAACAGGAAGAGGCTACTTTGGTGTGGGCTCAACAGAGGTGAGAAATTGGCCATGGAATAAGAAAGATCCTACACTTCCATCTTATGGCCACACCCTCCCAATCTCCAACGTACTCCAAAAGCACTGATCATTCAGAAAGCCTGTGCTTCTCTCCCATGGTCACAGAGGCCAAACTGTCAGTGCGTGTAGCACACTTGACTGGAGACAGGGAAGCTGGGGCATCGCGTGTGATAACCAGCTGTTCATACCAGCCATTCCTGCTCCAAATGGAGAGTGCCACGATTGCGTGTTTTGAGGCTGGTCTTTTGTCCAGCCCTTCTCTTTTCCTGCATAATCCATCTGACTGGAACACATTGCAGGGTATCATGCTGCTTGGAGAGAGGTCTTCAGCGTGTGCTGGCTTTGGACAACCTTCCACAACTCCCATGTCATATTTTACTTGGGATCTAGCCATCACATGCATCTTGATAATAATCACGTTTAGCTCAGCTGGACCTGGGTTGAATGTCATGCCTGAACCAGTGATTTCCCATCCGAGTGCAAAACCATCTTTTCTCTGAGGAAGAAACAAAGAGTAACATCAACACAATCAGATCCCAAGACTAATGCAAACCTATCACCAAGCAAATTTCATTTTTAATAATTCAATAATACATAAGGATAATGCAAGTAGGGAAGACAGGAGCAAGTAAAGCCAAAATAGATCAAGGCAGAGAGCTCCAGCTGTCTCACCAGCTGACTTTGGCCACAGACAGCTCAATCTAAATCTCAATATAGGGGCACGGGGGGATGGTGGCAGATCACGCTGCTACCCTTATTGCCTTCCACGATCACAGTGTCAGTTTTGCTAAAGCATGGGAGGACAGGTTGATGGAGAATATTTGCTTTCACCCTCCCCTCCCCTTTTCCCCTCACTTTCACACTTTGTGGATAGCAGCCATGCTGTGATCTTAGGCCTGATATATATAGCCCTCCTACAGCCCTCTTTGAAGAGGATGCTTGGCCAGAGGAGGGAGATGAAGGCAGAACTGGCCACTAAAAGGGTTTTGCTGACAGATCCCTTTCGGTATTCATCAGAGATCTCTTTTGCTTCCCTATACTTCTTATTTCATAGAGCCTTTCTACTGGATCAGTAGCATGAGGAAGGAAGGAGAAGACGAGAGGCAGAGCTGTATAGAAGGCTGTACTAGCCCACTGAAAATTGCAGACTAGAAGAAAGCATGGACTCATCCATGGTGTCCGCCTTTTTTATTGCATGTGTATCCCAAGGGACATGGCAGTTCCAGCACATCGCTTGGTTTGCTGCCATTTCAAGGAGGACTGCCTCCTTCTATCAAGTCACTGTGGTGATTTGTTCTTTTAGTTTGTCTTATACGTACAAATTGCTTATGTTCAGAGAGCTGGATATGGCGCTTGTCCTTCTGAAATCCACTTCTCCCAAACCTCTAGTACTGGCTCCCCTGTACAAACCTCAGTGTAAAATTACTCAACTACAGCAGCATGCTGACATGCACGATTTTGCTGATGAACAAATAGCAGTTTTTCCCAATGCTTTCATGCAGTTGTTCTGCCAGTGGGAGGTATGATTTCAGGAACATTAACTTGAGTAAACAACGTCCTGTGACATCTACCTTTATTGGGCCTGCTTCCCTCCTTCATCTCCAAATTTCTGACATGACCTTTGATAAGAGAGTGGCTTGCTAGAATGACACTAGATTGCTCGGGGCTCTTGTGAGACAACCCGTTGTCAAAGGCTGAGCACAGCCGTGACCAGCTTGGAGTGCCAGTCCAAATTTACCCAGGCTGCTATGTTGGCATGCATCCCGAAATTCTCAGCTTCATGGACTTTTATCTTCCCCTGCAAAACGAGGACATCATGGACTCTCCTCTTAGCTGCCACTAGCCTGTTTGACACCACAGAAATATGCCCAAGTGCGAACATGCTCAGCTTCCCAACCCATACGCAGAGCTCCCCTCCCCAAAAACCTCAGGGAAGATATGTTGAAAATATGTGTTGCCCAAGTACAGCTCTGTTTACTCGATAGTGATTGTTCAAGGAGGTGTTTCTGGCCTCTCTTCTCCCATTCTTCCGTTCCCAGCCTAACAAGACCTGTATTCTTGTCACGGTGTTTATCGGGCAATGAAGGAGAAGCAGCAATGGCTTCTTGGTGCCAGCTGGCATTGTGCCATGTGATTGTTGTCAAATGGGGATGTAATAATCGTAATAATATGTTTCTCACTCAATTCAAACCTCTCCTGAGATGCTCTTTTCATTTGAGGGGAGGAGGGAGAAGGATCTATGACTCTCTGCTTGTCTCAGTCTGCCACTCCAGCTGGGTCTCTGTATCCTTCCAACCTTGCCCGTGGCAAACCAGGTGCTTCTGGAAAGGCTGCAGCTAACTTCACCCTAATGCACTCTTTGGCTGAGGGGAGATGGCCCCCAAAATTGTCTCTGAACACCAGAAGGGCGTCTGGGCCCCTGATCCACCTCCTGCAGCTCACTGTGCCGTCTGGTGTCTGGGCTGTGGAAGGCTCCGAGTCTGCAAAAGGCACTGGACACCAGGACAGCATGAGTGAGAGGAAAGGAGTGGCTCAGCCCCAAGTCTTCCACTCTAACTTTCCTGCCTGTCTGGCCGTTAGGAAGTAGAAGGGAACTCAGTCATTAATAACGCTTGCAGTTTTTTGGCCTCTGCGCTGAGCCTGTCCATGAGAGACCAATTATAATTGTGCTGCGGCCAGAAATCTTAGCTAAATGGCCAACGTCCTCAGATTCTAAGAAATTCTGTGGAAGAATTTCTTTGTGGAGAGGGAAAGGATGAGAAAAAAGAGGATTTTCTTGGACACATGGCAGTCTGTGAGTGGGGCCAGGATTTCATACAAAGCAGCTCGCTGTGGCTGGCTCCCTGTGCAGGCAGCCAGCAGGAGACCCACATGTCACTTCAGAACTAACGTGCCTGGTTTTCCCCACAGGGGATGAATTTCTCCTTCTGGCCATCTCCACAGGACCCCACCGCTGCCCTGCTCCTTCCACCACACACCTCTCAGGAGTGGATCCCTTGGGAGAGGATGGGCAGAACCTGGACTGATGTCAAAGCCCTGGAGCCGGGAGGCTCCTCGCCTCCTTTGTCGGTGCCTGATTCATTGGGTTCCAGGGGGCAATCCTGTCCTAACGGCAAGTCTGCACTTTGTGTTTGTACCCGTTTAACCCATAATAGAAATTAATGCATTTCACGGATGAATGGGTGTTCTCAGCACACTGAGATTTAAAATCTACCTCTCCAAAGCAAAAGTGCTGATGAAAATGATTATGAAATACATTAAAATAATGGTGAAAAAACCCCAAAGAAAGTAAAATCTGTGCATCAAGGGATTTATCCCTGAGTATGTGATGGATTTGTAGAACAATGCAGGGAAGGACTGTGTGAAAAAGTCTTACAGTGTGTAACTGCTTTCCAGGAGCTCATCCCAGGTGCAAGAGCACTTTGTGGATGCACATTAGGAGTTTGGCTTCATCCAAGTACCGATGCAGAAGTGGAGCAGTCTCCTCAATCTGCTGCCAGAGTGCACGTCGCACTCCTGTTTGCCGTGGACTGGCAAGTTAGGAGAAGAGCTCCCACGTGTTAAGTGAACCAGGGAGTGGGTAGGGATGTGTTCTGTTCTCTGCTGGCGCACTGCAGTACTGCCAGCACTTCCTTACCCAGCAGTCACATATGGAAATGTGGGGGTTTTGGCAGGTGTTTAGACTTTTTTTTCCTACGCATTCCGTGAGGTATATACCACCAAAAGCTGGGAATGGCCAGAAGGCACACGTCTGGGCTGGTGTGGCCACCCTGGTTTAGAAGTGCAGTAATGACAGGAAAGAGCTGAACCTCATGGCATAAACCCTCCTGGGAAAGTATGTGAGGAGACTCATCAGCCTTGGCCATTCTCTGAGGGGTCAACAACTACCCCTTATCAGTTTTGACAAGGTACTTTTGACTCCTTGTCAAATAATAGGAATCTAGTAAATGGGCCCAAAATGTCAGTGTTATTCCAGACAAGAAATAGATGAAGAAGAAGTTACCTTTCCTGTTGCTAGAAATGCCTCCTGTGCTAGCCGTGCACCAGTCACTACTAAAAAGTAAAGACTGACCACTTGAAGGCTGGTGGGACCTGAGAAACTGAAGTGCAACATTTAAAATACAAGGCACATGACTTCAAACATGCTCAGGACTCATGGCGAGTCCTACACTCTGCAGGTTCCACCGAGACAAGATCTTTGGGACAATCTGGCACTTTTGTCCGTGAGTCATCACTAATAACATTTCCTGGATAAGTAAGTGTGAGAGTAGATCCCAAACAGAGAAACTCACCTTTGTAGTGTTTATATTGTAATAACTTTCATAGCATTGAAAAATGCTGTGCTGATGGCTCTGGAGCAAGAAACGGCTTTATCTGTGAAGGTGGTGCAGGAAGAGGATGTGTGTTACAGTCTGCTCACCTTTCAGTACCTTTCGTAATGTGGATTCCTATTCACTGAGAATGTGGAGGAGGTGAAATCCTGCCAGTTGGATAAGAAACACTTCAGACCTCTTCATACCCTGTTGGGACAGGTGGGACAGAAGAAAAAAGACCAGGTTGCTGGAGAGACATCTGTTAATACTGGAGCAAAAGGCTGGGACTGGGTGTTGAGAGAGACTCTAGCAGGTTTAACAAAGCCCTTTCTTCTAGCTCTGCCTGATTGCTGCCTTGCTTAGCATGAGTAGACATCGGGATCCTTCCACACCCCTCGTATGGGCTCTTTCAGTATCTGCCTCAGGCATTTGTACCTAGATAAAAATAATCTCCACAAGCTTCATACTCTTGGCCACAGTCCATGCTGGTGCCCACTCCTCTGTGATGATGGCTCTCCAAGCCCAACAGCAAAGCACCAAAAATCATAGAGTCGTGGCAACCCTGAGAACACAACTCAAACTCTAATCCCATTATAACGGCTCAATGTACTTTGCTCAAACTTTTAATAAGGTAACATGTACCTGAATAACTAGATTTCCTCCTCATGTTCACGATCCTGCTCTTGGCAATGACTGGTGAACTATGATAGCATAATCTGATTTGGATGGCCTGCGCAGGCACCACCTGGCAGCTATTGACATAAAGTTAGGAGAATGAAGAAGAATGGTCCCGAGGAATATTCAATTACATTGTTTCCTTTCCCAAGGTAATAACCTGATGAGTAACAAAGTTACTTTCCCTTTTTTGCTGTCACCATCTCCGTTTCCAAGGATTTTTATTTAGTTATTTCCATTTTTCTATTCAGCACCCATCTGGAGATGGATGAGCACTCCCTCTGTTTGTAGAAGCCACCACTGCTGAATCAGAATCAGCTGGTTGTGTTGGAATATGGTGGTAACACCCAAAGTGAAACCTGTGCGCAGCAGAGCTTGGCTTCCCAACACCCTGTGAGCAGGAGTGCTGAGAAACAAGCTCTCAATTGCCTACCTTGTTGTGCATTTGCAAGCTGCTCTTCACACCCCTAGCAAAGAGCTTCAGCGCAGAGGTAAGGGAAGAGCTTTCTCCTGCTAAGCAAAACCAAGATCTTTCTCATTCCACCCTCTCTAAACGGACTGGCTGTTTAAGAAATGCTGGAGTTCACTGTGATGTCCAAGACAGGGTGGGAAGGCATAAATGACCTTTTCTGAGACATCCTGGGAACCAGATTTGCTTTACTTACCATCTGTTTGAAAGGCTCTAGAGCCCTCCCTTGTTTGTAAAGTTGATCGAAAAGATATGAAGAGATGTTAAAGAATTGTCTCCTTTGTCCATGCACTGACAGACCATTCTCCATAGCCTGGATTTTTCTCTCACAGACTCAGATGGTGTCTTGGGGTCTGTGCTGAATTTTCCGACTTGGGTAGAGACGTAAGCTCAGCTTGACTGGGACTCCTCTCTTCATCCTTAAACTTCACCTCTGCTCTCCCGAATTCTCTCTTTATCCATCAGCATCCCAAGGAGGATGCTGCAGTACTTATAGTCCACCTCTGCTTTGAGGGCAAGAGCATTTCCTTGCTCAACGTCAGCATGCAGGACTGCACAACTTTGGGAAATTACAAGGATTAGGTTCCTTCAAGGTCTTTTAAGAATTTTGTAGGTATTTTGGTAGCTTTCTACTGATTTAAGGAGTAATATTTCCATCCTTTCCCTAATATGTGAAGGAATTCACTAACAAATGGTGACTCACTACCCAGAATCTTTCACTGAACCTCAGTCTCTTCTCCAGAAGCAGTTCATGCCATTCTCTTGCCAGCATGTGCAATATCTGGTGTTTCTTGCTCCAGTGAATGTTCTAGTGAACTGATTTTTCATTAGCATTAGGCAAAGAGGGGTTTGAACACCAATATTACTCTCTTTCCCCGATCTCATCCCGTTTCTGTTTTTCCCTCCCACTGGCTTCTGAGCAAACGTTTATGAATGTGCAGTTCCTAAGCAATTGCGTTATGGAATGACTGTCTGGTCTCCATATCTGCCAGCAATAGTAAACCAGCTTTTTTAATTTAAAACCATTACCCCTTGTCCTACAAGAACAGGCCCTACTAAAAAGCCTGTCCCTGTCTTTCTTGTAAGCCCTCTTTAAGTATTCAAAGGCTGCTATAAGGTCTCCCTAGAGCCTTCGCTTCTCCAGGTTGAACAACTTCAAGTCTCTCAGTCTGTCCTCACAGGAGAGGCATTCTTTCCCTCTGATCATTTTTGTGGCCTCCTCTGGACCCTCTCCAACAGGTCCACGTCTTTCCTGTGCTGAGGGGTCCAGAACTGGATGCAGAACTCCAGGTAAGGTCTCACCAGAGCAGAGCAGAGGGGCAGAATCATCTCACTCGACCTGCTGGCCACTCTTCTTTTGATGCGGCCCAGGATAAGGTTGGATTTCCAGGCTGTGAGTGTGCATTGTCAGCTCACATCCAGCTTTTCTTCCACCAGTACCCCCAAGTCCTTCTTGGCAGGGCTACTCTCAGTCCCTTCATCCCCCAGCCTGTATTGATACCAGCAGTTGCCCTTACCCAGGTGTAGAACCTTTCACTCGGCCTTGTTGAACCTCATGAGGTTCACACGGGACCACTTCTTGAGATTGTCCAGGTCCCTCTGGATGGAGTCCCATCCCTCAGGCATGACCGCACAACTCAGCTTGGTGTCATCTGCAGACTTGCTGAGAGTGCACTCGATCCCACTGTCTATGTCATTGATGAAGAAATTAAACAGTACTGGTCCCAATACGGACCCCTTAAGGACATCATTTGTCACCAGTCTCCATCTGGACATTGAGCTGTTGACCACTACCCTCTGGCTGTGACCATCCAGCCAAATCCTTATCCACCAGACAGTCCACCCATCAAATCCATGTCTCTCCAATTTAGAGAGAAGGATGTTGTGCGGGATGATGTCAAAGGCCTTACAGAAGTCTAGATAGACAACATCTGTAGCTCTTCCCTGGCACATTGATGCAGTCACTCCATCATAGAAAGCCACTAGGTTGGTCAGGCAGGACTTGCCCTTGGTGAAGCCGTGCCTGTAGTCTTGAATAACCTCCCTGTCCTCCATGTGCCTTATCGTAGTTTCTAGGAGGATCTGTTCCGTGATCTTCCCAGACACAGAGTTGAAGCTGACAGGTCAGTAGTTCTCAGAATCCTCCTTTCTATCCTTTTAGAATGACACAAGTAGGGAAGAACAGAGGATGCTGGAAGAGAGAAGTGGGTGACAAGAGGAGAAAAAAATTGTCTTTAGTGGATAATTGTCTCAGAGCTGGGCTCATTTAAAACCATATGGGTCAACAGACTACAGAACAGACTGGGGGAGCTATCTATCTTTAGCCCTATTAGAAAGGGTGTATGGGCTCTAGCATAGTAGGTCTGTTCCAGCTTGTGATTCATGATAAAGGAAAATCTGAACTGTTTAGCAACCAATAGCCTTTCTGGTTGCACCAAAATCTCACCTAAGGCAACATGTTTTGCTTCCTAAATTGTGACAATACTCAGCAGGCATGTTTGTTATCAGGCATTTTTTAGAAAAAAGTACAGAAGCTCAAAATCTACTTTTCTTTGCCAGGCACTGCACAAGCATACATGGAGAGAGGCATCCCCTGGACTTGAAAATCCATAAAGCAAAGGGTGGGAGACAGGAAGTACAATTCTTCTTATTGCTACAGAAGTTCAGGCATGGAGGAGGACATGCACACAATTGCTGAGTGTTAATGGCAAACTTCAGAGTTGAAGCCAAGTATGGTGCTCTCCATTGCTGTTGCTAAATCATAAGATCTTCTTCAGTTTCCTGATTGGACCTGACACTTCAGTAGGCACACCCTGAAAATGATGATAGTCATTGTTTATACATCTAATTTTCTACACTTAATGCTAGCCCTAGTAAAATGCAGTATAAGAGCTGAGTCACCGTCTCAAGGGATACAAAAGATCAGTGATTTCATCTCACCCTGTGCACAGATTTCTAGAGACTATGGCACATGGATGATGAAATCAGTGCTAGAAGATGTAAGGAAAACTCCATTGAGACTCCACTTCTGGCTCTGGCATTGCCCACGTGCCAAACTTTATGCAGCTTGGACATTGTGGAGAAATCCCATCAAGGCCGTTTCTCATTATCTGTCTCCTCAGAAGAAGTGTGGTCATGAGGCACTGCCAACAAAGGTTTTAGCTTTGATCTGGCACTGCAGAAGGAGACTTTCTGGTCACAGTCACAGCGGGTCAGCCCACCTCACTGGCTGTTTATGAAAGCCAATTTCAGAATCACAGATGGAAAATGCATTACAAGATCTGACTGTTAACAGCCACAAGGACCGCAATGGCTGATCTTGTCATGTCACTTGCAAAACCCAGCATGCAGAACTCTGCCTGGCCAGCTGGCAGACCAGACACTTTGTTCTTCCCCACTACTTATCAAATCCAATACATTCTGGTAAACTAGACCACATAATTTAGCTGTCATCCCAGACTGGACGTAAAGAGTCCAAGCAATGACAAATTCTCCACTTGCCTTAGGAAATGTTTTCAGTTATTCCTTTCCTCTAATCTTAAAAAAACCCCTTGCATCTTACTTCCAGTTTGAATTTTACGGGTTCCATCTTCTGGGCTGGGCTTTATTGGGGTGTTGTTTATGGGGTAATAGGCCTCCCTGCTCTTGGATGCGTTTTTCCTTAGTAGATCATTAAAACATCATAGCATCCCTGATTTTTTTCTGATAAACTATATGGGATACTGAAGAGCTCATGCTACAGAGCGAAAACTCTTCAGGATCCCATATAGTATCTTAAAGATTGTGTATCATTCCTGCAGCTCATTTCTGAACCTTTCCCAGTTATTCTGCTTCCCTCTTGAATGTGGTCATCTAGTGGATGTTTTGTCAATGCCATGCCAGTGGGAAAATCATGTTCTTTTCTGCCACTCCGTATCTCTCCATATAATTAGCTACCAGGAGAAACAGTTTAGGCTTTCTTGCTCTGCCTGGAGCCAGCTTCCAGTGAATTATCTGTGTAACCCAGCAGAGCTACCCAGAGTCACTGCTTCCAAGAATACAACCTCATACATACATAAAGCTTGTCTATATGGACTACTCTCTGCCATATTCATCTAGGACAGATGTTATAACACGCATCACCTGATTGTTGCCTGATTATGAGCTTTGTATCACTGATCTGCTCTTATTGCCATTTTACTTTTCCAGTTTTCTACCCAGATACTCTCCAGCATATGGAACATGGAAGTGCTGTCCTAGCATTCTGCTGTCTTGCAGAATAGGGAGTAGTCCATGTTCCAGTCCGCTTCCTCACCTGCCTCACCCACATTCAGGTGAAACTGTTATTTTTCGCTATCTGTGAGCCAACCAGGTTCTAATATATTTTCTTCCTTTATTTTTTTCCTGGTCTGCATTGTGCTAGCACCTTGGTCAGTGTGACAACTTTGGGAAACTCTTATCTGCAGTATTATTTCTTTATTTATACTAAAATAGTGGCTGGAGGCTCCAGAGGAGTTGTGCTCTGTATCCAAGCGTGCAACAAGACTGTCCATGGCACTGAGCAATTACAACTTCAGCAGAATCTAGGAAGAAGACACACAGAAGCTAGGAAAAAGGATTTCAAATAACTTTGTTTTTCAGATAGGGCACAATGACATGGAGTTCAGAAAAAGGATGTGTGTGATTTTGGCTTAGCTGTCAAAAATAAAACTTTCCCAGCAACTGAGTAGCAGGAAACACCCTCAATCAACCTTTTGACCTTACTATTGCATGACATTCAGGTTTGATTTACAAGTATCTTGCCTTTCTGTTTCCTTTACCCTACCCTTTGCCATCCTCGCTCTAACTCTCAGACAGCTGGTCTCATCTCAAGTGCACACTTACCTATATTGTCTTAGCCATGATAAGTTACTCCAAAACAGCATATCCTCCTGGATGATGTAATTTTGGCCAAGGGCTCTGTTCCTCACTTTTAGATTATTTCCTGTCACTGAGACATGAAACTTCTCTTTTTTTGGCTATGTACTCCCCTTTCAGAGCTGTGAAGCCTCCTTTCTTGTGGGACACCTCCCAGAGGCCTCCAGATTATGCAAAAACGCGAACTCTCCACACCGTCAGAATTTTGCATCAGGTGTCCTGTGTAGTGTCTTTTTATTGTAGTGAGCTCAAAAATCTGCTCCCATGAGAAGCCAGACACAGAATCCCAACCGCTGTCTGTGCACCTGCTCTTTAAACAGTGCTGGGGCAAGCCAGCTCTTCCACAGCTGGCTAGCAGATGGGGAAAGGTGAGAACAGACAGGCTGCTGTTCAGGGTTTCTGTGGCAGAGTAGTAGGATTGCATTAAGCTCCTCTTAACACATTATGCAGAATCCTAAGTCTTTAGCTGAACCGGGACTACAATCCTCTTATGCGTCTTTGCTGAAATTCCGTGAGTTGCATGCACGCACGCACACACACCAGCACAGAGGAGCCTTCAGAAGCAGCTTACCCCTCGCAGGTGACAAATGACACCAGGCAAGTTTGTGCTGGAAAGCCCGTGAGCCATCAGTCACCCGCAGACGAGAGACAGCTTTTGGCTCCCCCAAGCTTAAGGCATGTCGTGATTACCTTCTTTTTATTTACAGGTAACGGAATTGCTTGTTAAGATTGGCTTGTCCTTTCTTGCTGGGGATTTTTGTGTGTGTGTGTTTGTTTTCTGCTTCCAGCATATTCATGTGAAGTCTTTACCTTCCTTGACCTCCAGCAACAAGGCAACTCGTGTTTGGGTTTGACAGTCTGTGAGAGAAGTTTGCAGTGAGTGAAGCTCACCTCTGTGCAGGACACCAGGACACAGCTGGGGTGCTGCAGCTAGGGTGGACATGACTGCCAGTACTGCATGTGCCTGTGTGAGAGAAATCCTGTCCTACTCAGAAATGGGATTTCCCGGGCAATTGCCAATGTAATTGCAATGAGCAGGGGTTTATAACAGTCATCAGAGTTCTTCTCCTTCACTGCAGTATTTTGATATCATAAATATTAATTGGTCATTTATTTAGGTTGGGATTTTCAAAACTTACTGGGGATTTTCAGTGCCCATATTTCTAGGGACTGGACTTTCAACACTGGTTGAAAGAATACAATCCACACCTATGTAAAGTGTCTTACTTTGAGGCCCCAAGCCACATGGCCAAAAAAAATCCATTAAAAGAAACATGGGTCCTCTCCTTGGGAACAGACATTCTCTGCCACCCTGAGACCCTAAGGATGGGATTAGCTGGATATCCAGGTCTGATGCTGGACCAAGGCCCACACAAGCAATGCGAGAGCTGACCATGGTGAACTGGAGAAAATGAACCTTGGGCTTTTGCTGCCTGCCAGCATGGGTAGCTTTTAAATTTGTTTTGGCTTATCTGCTCTCTGGTAGGGTGCCCCTACCTGTCGCCCCTCCATACAAGCTCTGGACAGTGTCTGGACCCAGGCTGCTCTCAACAGTGGTGGGTAGAAATTGAAACTGCAGAAGAAGCCGGCTTGGGAGCCAGCTGGCTAGGGAAGGGTCAGATAAGTGGCATCTTGAGAGCCAAACATAGTCATGATGGTTTCTGAGGTTGGCCTCCAAAGCCTCCCAGTGTCTGCCCATGGCGCCAGGCCTGTGTGCACAAGTCCTGATGCTCAGCATGGTCCCCTGCTCATGCCCTGCCAGCCAAGAGGACCCGGGGGCCCACGAGGATGGTGGTATTGCCAGTGTCTGGGGCCATGGGCGAGCAGTGGCTGTCTCTGTGCAGTGGCTGTCCTTTCCAGGGCTACGTCAGATCCCATTTGCTGGAACTTTGTGCAGGCTCATTGGCAATTATGGGCGAGACGTCCTGTGGGATGCTGTAGCCCAGGGAACTGCAGCTCTGCTGGTGTTGAGGCATCCTTGGTACATCAAAGCTTTTGATTCGTGTTGCCAGCTGTGGGAGATTTTGAGTCTAATAATTCGAGATTGTGTCAGTGTCTCTGTATTTTTATCAACAATAAGCGTGCTTAAAACAAAATAGCCAGCTGCGCCAGAAGCGGTGTGATACACTCACCATGGTATACAGTGAACGTCTCCAGACAGGACTATACAGAGCATTTTTAACATTTGTGTCTCCTTCATACAATCTGTTTCATTTCTTCATCCTGCAGAAGTGGAAGGCTGGCCACCCCTCCGACAGAACATGCACTTCCCCATCTTGGGGGCTGAACACCAGCCCTGTCCTCCTGTGCTGGTAGTCTCAAGCAGCCAGTCCTATGCAAAGCACCCTTTCACAGAGAGACTGCAGAGCTGCCGCTCTCCCCAGAGTTGCTGTTGAACAGCAAGTAGCTCCAAAGCCTGCAGAAATACTCCATGGCACCCTTGCATTAGCTTCAGCAGGGCTGAACGACACATGAGCACAATTTTGTACGTGGTGAGGACTGCCATGGGGCGGTGGCTCTGCTGCATGGAGCCTGGGCGTGTGAAGCCTCACCTTAATATCTCACTCCCTTAATGACTTAACGTGTCCATGCTCTTTGCATGTATCTGTGATGGGTTTTGCAATCTCGTCTGCGCTGCCTCGTCTTTCAGTTTGTGGCCTTGCCAGCTGCTGACAGTGGTGAGAGGGTGATTGCAGCACTGCCTGGCCGCAGGCCAATGCATGTGGCGTTTGCTCCCTTCCCATGTCAGTCCACATAGCCTCACATGCAGCTCTGTTGCTGCTGCTGCTCCCGCTCTGTCCAGATCCAGAACACGGTCACCATTCTTCCAGCCCCGCACCTTTCACAGCTCTGTCATCTGGCCTCCTGCCCAAGCTGCAGTGGACCTCTCAGTTGGTTCAGAGCTTTTCCAACCCTAGTTCCACCAATACCTCCTTCAGCTGTCCTCAGTCCCCACTGGCTCTGGACTTATGCTGCTGTGCAGAGGTGTTGTTAGTCACTGTTTTTTGGAATCTCAATGGAGACAGGATTAAAACCCCCATGTTTGTGCTGGTGTTGACTTGTGTTTTAGGAACAGATATCCACAGAAGTATGAAGGCTCATTCCTGACTTATTTTTCAAACGTAATATTTATAATCCCTAGGCCTCTGCTGCCAAGTTCTATACTTCTTGTCCTGTCTGGTCCAAATAGCACTATGCAGGGAAAGCTTCTTTCCGTCAGAGGACTGCTTAGTAGCCAGATGCCTATGGTGCCCTCCACCAAAGGAATGCTCATGCGCACTTGAGGACAGTGCTTTTAGGAAGGAAGTGCTCCACTGAAAGAAATCCCACCTGAGGCTGACCCTAAATGTAATGATACAAATGAGACTACACTGGCTGCAAGAAAGGGAAAGAAACTCTTGTGGCTTCTGTGGTACTACATTATGATGCCCCACCTTTTCCTTCAGGAAACTGAAACCTGAAGAATGATGGTTTTCTGAAGATCACCTGCTGAGCTGGTGTCAGAGCCTGGAGTCAGCTATCAGCTCAAGGCCCAAAGTGACGTTCTCTGTCACAGAGACATCGTGCTCTACATGGGCATTGCAATCCTGGTGTTGTACCAGCTCTAATTTTCACTTAAAGAACAAATAAATCGGAGCTGACCTACCCATCCCAGTTTGAAGACGGGCCAAGTCACAACTGAGCACCATTTATGAAATAGTAACTGGAGCTCTGGCAACTGAACTACTATATTTATTCAGCCTGAGGTGAAGTCTGTTACCAGATAATTGCAAAGGGGAATGAACTTATTCCAGTAAGGTCAGTTTTACTGTTTCATCTCCTGCAAGCTCAGTTCATAGTTCCTGTTTGTTAACTGCAACTGGGCTGCACACAGAGGCTTTGTGCTGGGGGATCTCTCTGAGAGGTAGGATGCAACAGTGCCTGTCCCAAAGAATTTACAGGAGAGGATGTTTGTCTCATGCAGGTTAGTAGCAGGGCTTTTTGTTTTAGCAAAATGATGTCCTGTATTCACTGTACTTCTGTTAGGAAACACTCAGATTAGGGTGTTTTCTAGGGATTGTGTGTGTCTCAAGCAGAGGAGAAAGAAGAATTCTTTTGTGGGGGAAAGAACAGGGAAGCAAAGAAAGGTTTGGGCAGAGAAGAGCTGTGGCGTGGTTTGGCAATGACGGGCTGCTGAGGCAGAGGGGAGTGAAAGGGGCTGACACCCAAGAACAATCAATACGGCGAATGAAAAGTCAAGATCAAGCAGGCTGGAGGAGTGTCTGGGAAAGAGGGCTTGTTGTGCTGCTAGCTGTATGCAGCTGTGATCTCCACGCTGTCAGTCCCAAAACTACCAGCAGTTTCTCCTGAACTGGAACCATCTACAGAGAGGCTGCCAACACCGCTTTCCTGGACACTCAGTAGAGATGCTGGTTGAACTCCCATTAGAAAATTGGCCTGGCTTCTGGGAATAGAGCCGCTCCAGTCACACCCCTTTCATGCTCGCTGCTTTTGGAGTGGCCAAGCTATTGTTTGCAGGGCTGGAATTGCAGAGCTGCATACATAGAAATGAAACAAAATTCCCACACCCCAAGAGCTGGGCAGCAAATGTTCATGCCCTCAAACTTCCTGGGGGTGGGAGGTCGTCACCAAGCATGTGTGTGTGGATGGTCCTACTCACAAAAGCTTCAAATGACCCGCTGTCTGGCACACTGAACTGCAGCAGCACCAGGATTCTGCGAACAGTCTTGGAGCATTGCTTTAAATTCAGGTTGCCATACAACGTGAGATCTGTCACCTGCAGGATATGAATCCCTTCATGCTAGTACCTGTCAGGCTCATTTCTGCACTTAGTACCCCACTCTTTCAAAGGTTTTTATATTCCCATACATTATAGCTATGTCAGAAACATAAATATTCATGGATCAGGTGGACAGATGCTGCCCATTCTGGTCATAGCAGACATCTGAATCAGCCTAAAGGCTCCATACCTTCATCATCTGTTATGAGTCCAAATGTGATTATTATCAATTCCTGCAGAGAAATCCTGCAAGATACTCTGCAGTGGTTGGTTCTGGACTAACCAAGCTTGGGGACAAATTCCTTCTCGGCCCCACAGCCTTGAGACCTGTTTATCAGAAGCAAGAAGGCACATTTTTCTTGGGGAAATCTGACATGTTTTAAATAGTTGTTATTCCAGTACATTACTTTCTTCTTAAAAAAAAATCTTGCTTAGCTCTTGTGCCTCGTAGCACCCTGAGGCAGTGAGTTCAAGGTAATCTGATAAGATGACAATAAGGTCACATGTGGCGTTCTGGGATGTATTCTTGCTGTTGGGTTGTAGAACTGGGAGTTCAGGATCTCTCTTCTCTGTAGCTTGTTCAACATTTCTATGACAGCTCCTTCCATCTGTCTTCCCTCCAAGTCAAACCTTACTCACTGCTCTGGGACCTTAGTCCCAGAGGCCAGTTCCTCTGGGTGGGGGCATTGCAGCAGGGCTATATATGAATGTGCCAGGGAAATCCATCCTCTCCTTCCTCCCACTTCTGTCAGCTCTCCATCACCATCGCTTCTCCATGGTTCAACAGGATGGCAGAGCTCCCAGAAGGAGTCCAGGTGATGGAGGAATTCCCAGAGGTCTGCAGATTTTTGGGAAAAAAATAAAAGGTCTGCCTTTTTTGAAAAAGCAGCTCTTGCAGAACTTGGAGGAAGGCAGAGGGAGGAATGTTAAAGCCAGCCTTCTAGTGGGAACCCATAAGCAGTGAGCAGCTGCACCATCCAGCCTGTCTTGGTGCAGCTCCTCACTCCATTCCCTGAGGGATGCCAAGATAGCCCCAGCACGGATGAAGGCAACATGCCATTGGAAGTTTCCATTGTGTGACACAGTGCTGACAAGCCCTGGCCCTACAATGATTCAGTAGGGGTCCAGTTTAGCCTCATCCAGTTCTCTGATGGTAGCCATTGCCATAAACACAGGACTCCTGGAGCTGCAAGACAGGACTGAAGGTAGCACATGTTCTCCTGGACACAAAGATCAATGCTGGCTCTCAGAAAACCTCAGTGTGTGCTGAAATGGAAGTGGAAATGGTGCCTTTTCATTAGCACACAGGAGTACTGGCATGTGCCTGCTTCTGTGCCAACAGGTATTAATGCCCATCAGAGCGTGCCAACCAGCAGGCACTGTCTAATCCTGCTGTTGTATAATGAATAAGATTGTTGAATTGGGAAACTGAAGGTCAGAAAATGAGAGTGAAGCTGTCTGGAGCAGGGCTGCTCCACTGAGATCCCAGGGGACAGTCCCCTCAGGTGCCCTCCTCACTCTTGCTCCTGGGGGCCTGACCACTGGTCTTCTCTAGATCTAGATGCCTGTGTTCAAGGGGGAGGCTATGAAGACCGCAGCTGAAATAGAAGAGACAAGACCAATTGCAACTCCAGCTACTTCTGCCCATGTGTACTATATCTGGACACAGCTGGATATCAGAGTCCCATCAGTTTCCAGCCATTAATGAAAGCTAAGGTTGCTGCCTGACAAAATAGATGGCGGTTCTCCAAGGGATGAACCTTCCTCCCCTTCAGTCTGTTACAGGCCTCACAGTGTGACTGCACTGTGGGAAAGAGTGGGCAGCACTCAAGAAAGAAAGAATATCTATAATATTGTGGTGCTGTAGCACCACTGGCATGGAAAATGGAAGTGGCAGGTGGATGTCCACATTACCCACAGGTGAAAGATACAGGAATTGAAGGGAAAGTGGAAATGCAGGAGAAGCGTTTGAAGAATGCAATAAGCCCAAGTGGTTTCCTTGTTTCAGCTCTTTGTTATAAGCAAAAGCTTCCACCCCACGTCTCATCTCTCTTTCTCATTGTATGAAGAACTGAGGACTCTGAAGATAAGGATCATTCAATTCACAGAAGGAAGAAAGGGGTTGCTGCACTACTCTGTAGGGCCTCAGGGAAGAGTTGGATGCTGAAGACTTTTGGACTCTGAAGGGAACTGCCTTTGAACAGCCTTCAACTGAAGGCTGATCTGTGGTCTGAGGCACTCGGGGAGGGGTAAAACAGGGTTCTCAGGGTTGCATGAGATCCACAGAGAGCTGAATGTGTAATTAATGTCTCCAAATGCAGAAGAATTCCCTATCATCTGCCTTTTTTTGAAATTCTCCGTAAGTAATGTGAGGGAACCAAAAGCTTGAGGCTAACGCACAATACCCCTGTTAATCATTTATTAGTGTTTGGTTGGTGCCTGTAATGTGTGCATAGAGATGGCTCTGATGAGCTCTGAATTTCTGGTTCCCATCTGGAACCTCTTGCTTTGCCCAGACTTTGTTCAGACTTTGTTTACTGTCAATTAGCCATCTGGCCTATCACCAGGAAATTCATCAGTACAGGTATCGATCTGTGCAATTGATTTTGTGTCACTTTCTCCTCGGGGAGTGTGTTCACATGAGAATAACTCAGAAAATATGAAGTTCAGAATGCCACTGTGGACCCCCACAAGGGTTCTCTGCCCTGAAGACCTCTCCTCTCTGCCAGTGAATCTCTCTGTAAAGAGTTCAAACACATGTATCTGTTGGTACATTGACCAGCCAGGACCGAGACGGTTAAGAGTCCTAGGACGTACAAACTCATTTCATCTTGTTTAGGCAAAATGATACTTTTCTGTTGAAGAGACATGCCTGGAGAACATCATGATGGTGCCTTGTAAGAGCCAGCCCACTGGGGTCCTTGGGCAACATTCGCTCAGCTCAGTTTATGGAAGCAGAAGGGACTTGAAAGAAGCAGTCTGGTTCCTAGACAGGCTGGGTGGTGGGTGGTGCCTCTGCTCACGTCTCCTGGGTTCCCATGGGAAAGCTTGTATTCAAACCTCTCCCCTCAAGCAGGTCGTCTCCAGATGTCTGGGATGCCCCTGTCACCACCACCACCTTGGGAGCTAGCCTTGGGGAGGTGTTGTTTACAGGGGGGGAGCTGGAAGGAGGGAAGCAAGGGTGGAACTTTTTTTGGAATATGAAGACAAAGATCCTGAGCTGATTCTAGTTCGTAAAGCCAACGCTGATATCTGGTGCTTGGCCTAGTAAAACACAGGGAGTAAGAGGCTCTCTCTGATGTGAACAGTGGGGATCGTTAGCTGATCTGGGAGTGGCACGCATCTGGGTATGGCCCTGAACACCCATAGTCTACCTCCTCTCAGAGCCACTGCTTCCAGTCAGTGCCACAACCCGTAACTCCATCCCACAACCCACTGTAATCTAGGCCCTAACAAAGGTGTCTTGAATGTCTTACCATGTGGCCATGGAGTATGACTTTTCTTCAGTTCAGACTAGCTTTCCTTGAAGAAAAGAACATACTAGAGGGATTACAAAGAGAGCCAAGGGATGAGGTAAAAATAATAGGAGGAACATTTTCAGGAAGAAGAAAAACAGACAGCCAATTTAGAGAGATATTTATTTATGGGCTTACAAAAAGAATGGATGGAAATCTGTTAATAGAACAATTTTCTGTCTCTATTGTCTTCTGCTGTAGACATCCTAAATTTTGCTAGTCCCATTTCTCCACTAGGTATGAACTGGAGGACTTGCTAACAAGTGAAACCAAGCTTTTCCGTCCTCCTCACCTCAAATTTGGGTCCAAAACCAAGAGTTAGGCAGCTGGAATACATTTTCAATAGCTCTCAAGGCATCTGACGCTATTCATCCAGATGCACTCAGCTTCTGACAAGGGCTGCTCCACACGTATTTTGAAATCTACACTCAGGCACCAACATTTGGAAGGCTGGGCTGCACTAAGCAGCTCTCCTGCTGCTGCACTGTAAGGGAGGGAATAGGACAGAATCCAGCTCTCAGCTACTCAAAAGCAGCAGCCCTAGTCCTAGTGTCCACAGTCAGCACCAGCATTTGACAGCAGGTTGATCTTCAGGCATTTTTTGGACTACAGCCCTAATTGAAAGGATCTTGGACTTGCAGTCCTGCCCTGAGCTCCCCATCAGCCATGTCGATCTGGAAAGGAGACTGAGGGGAGCTGATCTCATAGTGATATTGGGCACTACTCAGTTCTTTGCGTGCACCTCCCTTTTTTGTCTTCTAAGCTTTTCAAACTAACATCCTGCACACACCAAGGGAAAGTGGGCTGATGGGGAGTACCTCAGTCCCTGCCAGAGCTGTGAAAGCATACAGGTCTTGTCACAGATGTTAGCAAAGGTTCCTTGCTGACATCTCTGTTAGCACCTTGTCGCTGCTGCTCACCTGGAGATCATCCCATTGGAAAGTCTCTGGGGATAAATCTCCACTGTGCGTTCACTCACAGCTCTCATGTGCTCTTCCGAACTAACTCCCCTCTTCCTGCTTCCCCCTTCCCAAAGACAGAGCTTTTCTCTGCTACATCCAGCCCAGTGGCGGCAGGCAGGGGCTACAGCCATGGAACTGCAAGCCAGGCTATATAGTTTGGTCAGAAACACTGAAACCCAGGTGCAGGGAGGGATAAAAATTCCCGTTTACTGCTGGGAGTCTCAGTCGCAGGATTCATATGTGAATAATAAGACTAGACAAATTAGATCCTAATTGATATCAGGCATATTCAATGGTTCTTGCAGCTGATGGATGTTTTACCTCTGAATTCATTGCTTTGTGGATTAGGACCTGTGGACAGAGGGTGCAAACAGAAACCAGAGCTGTAAAGTCTTATAGAGACCCCCCCACCACCACCTTGGGGAAAGAGCTGTCTTGCAGTACCATGTGCGAGGAGAAGGCACCCCTTCAAGAGAAAGGGAGAAATGCAGATGCTGGAGCTCATCCTCTGTTCTCTGCAGTGGGGTGGGGGACAGAACATGAGGTCTGGGGGATCTGGAGAAATTCCCACCGAACAGGAGAAGGATCTGCAATGATCTCCATGCCCTCCAGGGTCTGAACAAGTTTATAAAAAGAAGATTTCAGGCTTGAAGGAATGAGGGGCAATGGCCTCGTAACCTGCAGAGAGCAGGCAGGTTGTGGGACTCACCCCTGTTTTCAGGAATCAATTTGAACTGGATAAGTCTTTGCTGTCAGATCCTGGCTGTTCTTTAGGGGCACTGCTTGAGACTCAAAAAGGCCTTTTTTTTTTCTCCTCCCTCCCCATCTTCCCCACTTTCTTCCCAAACTCCCACCCTCTCCTCCCGCTCTCTGCTCACAGGCGACCAGCCCAGCTGGCGGCCGTGCGTGCCGTGCCAGGAGTCAGAGAGGCTGGTATGAGCTGGCTGCCGCATGGGTGAAACAGCACGTATGCACCGCCGCGCTGTCCCTTGTGCCTCCGGTTGCACAGCAACCCAGGGACACACGCTCGGGTCCCAGCCAGCTGCCAGGGCCAACACCTGGTCCTCATCACCCCTCCAAAAGCTGGAGGGTGCCGAGCATCCCTGATGTCAAGAAAGACTCAGCTGATGGTGCCCGACATGAGGCTCGGGGAGCACACAGCAAATGCTCCAAGTTCTTGGCAGGCCAAAACAGGGGCTGCTGGGTTTATTTATTTATTTTTGGTGGGGAGGAGGGGTATGGGAGAGAGAAGGTTATGATTTAAATATCTATCCTGTTGCCAACCAAAAATGTCAGCGGGGTGTTACGTTACTATTGACTTTGCAGGCCAGCACTTGGCCCCCCCTCGTCCCTCTATCTCAGCTCTCCCGGCGGTGTCTCTCACTCATCCGTCAGGGCTGCTATAAAGGGAAAGCAAGTCTCACCAGCCGACACTGGAGACGTTTTATTCCCCCCTTCCCCAGCTGAACCGGCTGGCCTCGAATAGCAGGGGAGGACGGGGCACCGCGCTCCCCCCAGCCCTCCCTCCCGCCAGACCTGCTGCTGGCTGCCTGAATGCTCCTTTTGATTCAAAGTTAATAGCCTGCCCTTTGCAAAACCGGCTTGCTTCCCAGCAGGCCCTGCAATGGGTGCTTCAGGTGGTGGAGGGTGCCAAGAGGGGTTCAGGGGAGCATAGATGTGCTCTTGGCTGCCTTCTGACTTTAGCCTGGTTTTGGGTACTTTTCGCTGCCATGCCACCTTAGCATTTGGCTTTTGCTTTCAGAGTATTTCGTGACTTTCAAGGGATTCAAGACTTTTGATCTCTTCCTCCCTCCCTTCACAGACATTCGGGTTGAGGTATCTGCTCAGCTGGGCTCTTCACAGGGTGAAATGAGATGAAAAGTCCTCTGCCGCTGCCTGGTGTTGCCTTTCATGGAGCTCTCCAGCAGGGCTCTTTCCAACAGTTGCAGGGCACACAGGGGCCGTGTAAGGTAGGGTGTGGGCTCAGATGTCACCCTTGACTGATCTTGAGCTACCGGTGGGGTACAGAGATGAAGTACCTAGCTGGGATCATGTTGCCAAGGACTTAGCTGCAGGGAGGGGAAGGTGTTGATGAAGGGGTCTCCTGGCACTAGCATGTGTAGGAGAGTGGAAAAGGCAAAGGGACCCTAAAGAAAAAGGAGCAAAGGAGAGCAGGAGAGCCATAATAACCCACACAGAGGTAGCTCACTTCTCCACACCCAGAGGAGGCCAGTTGAGCTCAAGAGACCCAGATCTTGTGCTGCGGTCAGGCTAGCTCTGGAAACCGCACTGCGCAGCACCTAATTCTGTGAATAGGCCCATTTGTCCTATGGGATTTGAAAGCTCTGTGTACTGTGCGTTAGAAGTCAGGAGGGGCACACTGGGAAAAAGATGGGCACTCTGCAAAATCAGGGGCTATATGTTAGCAAGGTTTGTACCAAAGGAAAAAAAAGTTAATGAAAAGCAGTGTTACCCTGGAATGACTTGGCTTGCTAAGCCTGTGGGCTCTGTTTGATTTTGCTTCTGATCAATAATACCAATCCATTTACTAATGTCTCTTAAATAAAGTGACCGGCATGGTTAAGCCACATAGCAGGACCTCATGAATGTGGGATCAGCAGGTAGCATGGACGGAAGCAAGGAGGGTGTTCTGGACTCTGGGCGCTTCCTGGGAGCTGAGGCAGTGGTGAAGAGACACCCAGGAATACGCAAATTAGAGTGTGTGGAGTAAATGAGGAGGTGAAATTTGTTCCGTGCCTCCTCCAATCAGTGTAGCAGAGAGTTCCAGTTGTTCCAGCCCAAAATCACCACTTTGTTGAGTTGAGACACTGGCAACAGCAGATTATCATCAAACTTTCATCACCCAGGGCTGTGCGTAAGCGTGAGAAATTTCAGCCCAGGGGGGAAAAAAACAACTCCAAATAGGTTCAGAAGGTTGCAGAAGCCAATGAAAAGAAGTGCTTAAAATAAAAGTGCCACCTCAACTGTTAAGGCAGCCAACGTGTAAGTGCATCCTGGCAAGGAGAAGAGAAATTGCATGGTCTGATGTGGCCAGTGCAGGGTTCCAAAAAGGCGTCCGACAAAGTACACCATCAAATGGAGACTTGTCCTTGTTCCAGCAGGGTATTGAATCAGGGCACTGTGAATCAAAAAGCCATTGGGTTGCCTACTGATTTAAAGAACCTCTTTCTGTCAACAGCTCTTTCCCTTACATTTTGCAGCCACAGGAGCAAAGCAGGCTGGATCATGCGCTGCGTCTCCTGTGAGGAGGTAGTGGTGACTTCATACCCCCCTTGTAGTATCGTTAGTGCTTTCCTGCCCCCCTTCCACGATGGAGGGATGGCACAAGGGTCTGATCAACACTACTGTGAGACAAAGTGGTCCCAGGTATACAGGACCATATAGCTCTCTACAGGCAGCCCAGCACAGATCTTGCCATGCCTGTGCTCCCCCAGCTCCATCTTATCCTTTCGTGCTGCACGTCCAGAAAGCGCTGCACGTCAGTGCATATTGCAAAAGGCCAACTCGTGGCAGCCCCTTCTAGTCCATCTCTAGGATTGCTTACTCCCAGCTTCCTACAGCCTTATTGCACAAGCAAGATACAGTGGCCAGGGTGGGAACAGTGCTGGTTTTAAGCCCCAAGCTGGTATGTCTACTCATTACTCTCTGGTATTCCTCACATCCCTGCTGCCTCTTTCTGTTTTGTTTTTTGCGTGAATGGAAAATAATTTCTCTTCCCTTCATCAAATAATCTCCTTCCAATTCCTCTAAGTGGCTTGCACCTTTTGTCTCTCCTTTCATCACTATCCTCCTCCGTGACATGGTTGGCTCCTCCTGTCATGCCCGATCCTGCCTTGCCTGATGGTGTCTGCATAATCTGCATGGAAAGCTCCTTGGGGAAAGAGGTCCATCTTGCTTGCTGTTTGTCGAACATCAAGTACACCTCTCGTGCTGTATAGATAATTAACAGGCCTCTGTCAAATGCACCCGAGAGCATACCTGCTCTTGAAGCCTCTAGCTACTACTGCTTCCATGACAGCACTTAGCTTCCCACAGAGGAGTCATCCTGGGATGTGTGAGGAGGTGTGGTAGAGGGATATCTGGCTGCGGTACAGCCATCACTCTGGGGAAACTACCCTGCAGGCGACAGGCTGCAAAGCTGAGTCACGGTTGCAGGGAGAAAGGTGAACTCCCCTTGCTGCCGCATTGTGTAACTGGTCCAAGATCTTCAGTGGTTGCTCTTTATTACTTTGCTGCATCAGACTAAGGGAAAATGCTAGCTTTAATGAGTTGCCAAGTCCTTGCTGAATTATGATAACTATTAGAAACACCAGCAAGAGTGATTTCAGAAAGAACAGGAACAGATATATTTGTGTATTAGCTCCTCAGCAATGTTAGCTGGCACTGACTGGGGCCTTCGGGCATAAAGGGCCACGTTGTAGTGGAAAGAGACTGGTTCTGCTTACAGAGGGTGCCTGTGCCCTGTACACCACAGGGCTGTGCACTGGGGAGGCAGCCAGATTTAAGGGAGAGCTGAGAGCAGGCTGTGGGCCCCTGCTTTCATGGAGCTGTCACAGCCCCCCCGTAGAGGGATGTTGTAACGTGGGGGGAGCAGTGGTGGGACTCCCTCAGTGCTCCCAGCCTGCAGGGGCATGTGCCTCCTTCCCAGACCCTGGTCAGACACTGAACCACAATACTGTGTGCTAAAGGCCAAGACTAGCTGTTTCCAGCTTCCAATGTCTGCCTCAAAGACAAGCCAAGGCAAGTCTCGCACGACTGTGGGATGTTGCACGTGGCAAGGCTAATGTTGGAAGGTTGGGTATTCACCTTTGTGCAGAGCAAAAAAAAAAACAACACACCAGAACAAACGCCAACCCCAGACATCTTTCGCTGCCAAGAACCATGTTTTTCTTACGTGATGCCATGCCAGGGGGGGGCTGCTCTGAGACCTAACCCAGAGTCAGTTGCAGGACCTAATAAGAAGCCATTTGCTACCGCAGCAGGAAATCTGTGTGCAGCCCGAGCCTGTGTCTAACGACACAGGATGGCAGGTTGGCACAGGAGCATGACTGATTCAGTTGTGTGAGAGGCTGATCATCCTCACAGGATCAATCTCTTCCTGCAGAGCGAGGTGCTTGAGAAGTGCCAGGAATATCATGGACTGATGTTTTGGAAACGGATTGTCTCAGTGGAAACCCCATTATGTGGATGTAGCTGCAAGAAACGTCTCATTTAGTATCATGCTATGAAAGCCAGGAGGATTTTATATCAACCAGAAGCAAGAGACACATCTCAGAAGGTAATCTGATGTCAGAACATACCATGGTGTTTGTGCAGGACTGTGGTAAAATTTTGTGGGGCACTTGGGTCAGCATGGAGTATGTTTCAACTTTGTTATTGTTCCAGGCCCCAGCACTATAAGAGTAATCCAGACACTCGGTGTTTGCAATACAGGCAAAAAAAAGGTTTCCTGAGCTTCAGACTGCTCTCGGTCCTGTCAACCCAACATGTTCCTTTTGCTAATATGTGTCTGCTCGGCAGCCAAAAGAAAAGAATAATACATTTGAGTGGAGGGAGTGGGGAAAAAATATTATGAAATAAAAGATCAGAGGATCAAGAGCACTTTTGAGGCTCAAACATGCCACACACAAGCTCTGGGCCTGTGGTCAGCCGGAAAACATCAGTTTAAAATTCCACAATAGCCCTGGTATTTAATCCTTCTAATGCAAATTCCCCCCACCCCAGTCCTAGATCGGCACTACTACTGTGGTGGCACAACCCGAGCCTTTAAGCCCTTTTGAAGTATGCAAGAGTCCCTGTTTCTCAGCAGGAGGGCTGGGAAGCTATGTCAACAATGTCAAAAATGTTCCTGTGATTACTGTACCTTTCTGAGCAGAAACCAGGAGAGAAAGCAATTAATACCTCCTAATCTGGCTCATAAATAAAACTTGTTCCCCGATGAAGTGTCATCTCTGTAGTCCCTAATTAGGATTAGGGTGGCTCTCTGTCACCTTCGAACCTGCAGTAGCGAAAGGAAGGACACCCATTATCTCCCTCTGCCCAGCACAAGGGTTAGATGTACACTTCTGCAAGTGAAGCCACATTTCTGAATGCAGTGGCAAGAGATACTCTGTGCCTCTGTGATATTCTCCATGGTTCGGTTCCCAAAGGAGCCAGATATTGCAGGACCTGGGCATCGGGGTCCTGGGCAACCCCTGTGCCAAGGAGCTCTAATCTAAGATGTACAAAGCGTGAGGCAAGGGGAAGGAGCCAGAAGGCACAAGTGTTGACATGCGATGGTGGTGAGAACTGTAGACCACTCCAGGCCAGACAGAGGGAGAGGCACAATGTGTATTGGCAGATAGTCCAGCCTTATCAACAGTTGAAGTGCATGCCAAGTATTTCCACCAGCCTCCCATGTATAAGCAGGGTGACTTCCTACCAATATCGGGAGCGAGACCTTTGAGGGCTGGGAGCAATGCTTAAAGACCAGCTCTTGGAGGGCACCTGAGCGTGTCTGCATTGCATGGTCACTCCAGGTTTTTGACATGTTGGTGCTTTGTCCTTGGGTATCCTGGGGGTCTTCCATCTGGGCTGCAAGAGAAGCTGTCTGCTCCAGAGCAGAGGGGAAGCCTCGGCTCTAGGATGACACATTGCTACTAGAGACCAGACTGAGCTGGAGCAGAGCTCAGACTTTCTCTCACAGCCCTGAATGAGAAGTGTAAAGACCACCCGTTTTCATAGAGAGTGAAACACAAGTGGTGAATGGGCTGAGAGAACAAATGCACCATACAGGACAGGCAAGGGAAACACAAACATGGTTGTGTCTTCTCAAGGTGTGGAGGGGCTGGGCATAGCTTGTGGGGTCATGGGAAGAGACAGATAAATACCTCAAGAGAGGACAAGTAGGGAGGTGATGGGATGAGCGTGGGATGGCAGAAATGATGATGGTGGTGGCAGGTGTATGAGGGAGGGACAGCTGAGTGCAGCCCAGGAGTGCTGATCTTGCCTTTGCAAGGTCCATACATGTGGGAGGTTTAAGGGTAGAAGGGGCCAAAGGAAGGAATGGGGAGGCTGGAGAGGAGCCAGCCATGGTCACCGTGGTGCTGGTGGAGAAGGTGGTCCCCACCCGCGGGAGCTCTGAACATCTGCAGGACAGGCCTCACAGCTCCAAGTGACAGACTATGGGTAATGAACAAGCTTATCTGCACCTTTTTGCTCAACAATAACACCAGAATTAGCCACTGAGGTGTAACCCAGGTCCCAGTTCCTTGTCTGAGACCTGAGCTCACCCACTGATCCCAGCTCCAGTACCTGCACACATGTGTGGAAGACAGCCAAGATGGGAGAGGAACACTTGAGGCATTGCTTTCTCAGCACCAAAATGGTGTTTCCAAGCTAACTCCACGGGCGAACACAGCCCTTGCCCAGCTCAATGCACCTTGCAGGGAGAAGCATGGCTTTGCTGGGAGCTCCTGTCTGCAGAGACCCAGTCACCCCTTGCCCTTCCAGTGAAGCCATGCTGAGGAGCTGTGGGACCCAAGGGTGGCCAAGCACACCTGTTGCCAGGGAAGAGTGTCTCTGCAGTACTTTAGAAGGGCCTGCAGGATGTATTGTCCCTGTTTGACTTCAGTAACATAAAAATCCTACCCCTAAGTGATGAAGGGAAAAACTATTTTGGAACCCACTCCACCCTTGCGAGGTGCCGAGTCGCCGACAGGCTCATTCTCCCTGCATGGAGAGGGGAGTAATGTAGGAATTCGTAATTCAGGAATTTGTGGTATAGCATTTTTCCCCCTGTTGACTGTGCAGGACTGTGATGAAGCCAGGCTTGGCACTACCGTCCCCATCAGCAATTCTGCTAAGAGGAATTTGGATTTTTATGGTCACTGATAAGATTAAACTCTTTGTTGCAGCTGTCCGAGGCAGACTCGGCTTCAGGCTGTGTAAAGGCACTTCTGTGAGGGCAGAGTGAAGGTAGTTTGGTTGCTCTCCTTGGGAATTCGCACACTTGCAAATGTTTGGATTTCATCTTGGCTGCAATCTTAACTCCACACTTGCTGGTGTGCAAAAGGCGTAGAGCTGTGGATGAAAAGGACAGGAGTCCCTTGGGGTGGGTTTCTCCCTGCTTTCCCACTGAGCTGTGCTGAGAGCCAAAGTACTCCTGCGCATCTTCTGCAGGACAGGTGCTGGGGGACAATGTCAGGCACAGCTCCTCTTCCTCATCTGTGGATGGTCCTCCTCCAGTGGGCCTTGGTGAGGGCAGGAGTGGGAAGATGATCAGCACCCTGTGATCTGCGGGTCTCCTCCTTACGCAACCCAGGGAAGCTCTCAAGGGTCTCCACTCAAGAAGTCTTCTGGGACTAAATGGCAGTCCCTGGGTCTTCTCTCCATTACTTGCCTGCAACATGCATTAATCCTCCCACTTCCAGAGTTGTAGAAATCATTATTCCCAGCAAATCCAAACAAGACCTTCAACTCCTACCTCGAAACCTTGGTTGCATGTTGAGTCAGCAGCCAGCAGGAGCCTGAGGACTTGTAAGTGCTCCTTCCTTTTCCCTGCCAGCCCTCTGCGGCACCCCATGGAGGGAGAAGAGCCACCTTTGCTTCCTTCTGGCTCCTCTTCACACCTGGAGGGTCATGCTACCACCACAGGGCCTGGTACATAGAAGACCTGGGGACCTGGGGAGGGCAGTGCTGGTGAAGATCGGCCAGGGGGATTGCTGGCAACTCTTCCCTGCTGTTTGCTTCCTCTGTTGGTGGGTGGAAGTGTTCCTGGGTCCAAAGTATGGGGCTGTTCAACATAACTCACCCTAATATTATAAACTTCTAAAAAATTACTCTTTATCAAATGAACCATGGCTCTGGGCACCAGCTCTCAGCTGTGCTCAACAAACTATATTTCCTTCTGTCTTAAACTCTACCTTTTCTTCTCCCTTTCATGTGCTATGAAGTCTAAATGGTAATGCAATGATTGGTCTCTGGCAGATGCACCCTGAGAGACAGAGGGCTGATTCACTTCACCTTTCATGGGAAATACCTTCCCTGACCTCACAGCCCACCCGTGGAGCAGATATTCTTTTGCTTAAAAATTTAGGAGAAGGTAATATTGTGACTTCGAGTTGTGAGATACCCTGTTCTGAGTCACACGTTGGACACAGGTCATGGTCTGGTTGAAGTGGGGCAGAGGGAAATGAGAAGTGCTGTGTCAAGCTAGTACAGCTCTCTGAGAGCTCGGCTGTTTCCTTGCATGAGGACACTGGATGTGCAGGAACCAAATTGGGCGAGCTGAGGTCCCCTGTACCCTTTCCTCCTGTACCAGGGAGGTAAGGTATCCAGGGACAGTTGGGCAGCACTGCTTCCATTTTAAGAGAATTATTCATAAGAAGCTCAGCATGCTGCTGCTTCCTCTTGCAGAGATGCCATCCTGGTCCTGCAAGTCGTCCATAGGGCATGTCCGCTTCCACCGCGGCACCTCGTGAGATAAGGCAGAGCTGTTAATCGGGTTTACAGGCACGAAGACTGAGGAAGTCATCTTTGCCATTGCAGATCAAGGCCCACGTGGCTCGCTCCAGGTATCACAGGGGCAACAGGCAGTAGGATAACAAGGTGGTAACAGAGGCTTGCCTCCGCCTGGGGCAGGGGCTGTAATCCCTGGTCCTCTCTCCCCACGGCCATGATGATACCATCAGGTGGCTACGGGGTGAGCAGAATGGAGACCGGAGCACTGCATCCTGCTGGGATAGCCACACAGAAGTCCTCACGGAGAGAGCTTTGGAGAGGCAGCAGCAGCAGGTGCAGTAAATGAGAGGAATAAATGAGATGATGAAATATTGGCAGAGCAAGATGTAAGAACAGGTGCTGCCCTATGTCAAATAAACAGGGTAGGTGTCAGAAGACCTTGCTCCTGGCCTCCTGGAGTCTAGTCCCACTTATGTAGGTGAGAACAGGGACACAATCCCGCAGCGTTTGAATTTCACATGATTTTAAAAGGATGTTCCTGGGAACAACGTGCAAAGCAGTGCCATGGCTGTCACCTGCACTTTGCCACGCAGGTCCATTAGTCCAGGCTACAAAGCAGTCACCATCCCACTATAGCAGTGCTCTCAGCCCAAGGTAGGTATTTAGCCATTGCACAGAGCGCTTCCCATCACACCAAGTGCTGGCACTGACGTTCAGAGCTGCAGCTCCTGGAGATGGGGGTCACACTACTGTCTGCGGGCCTTCAGCGATGTCAGATTTCAGCAGGGCTGCCACCAGCAGAGGTTCTGAAATACCAGTTTTAATTAAAAGCTGTATTTTCTATTATGCTGCACAGCTCATACATGCTGACTACTGCTCTTTCACCTCACCAGGAGTAAGTTCACACTCTTGAAAATAGGTCATGTGTCAGTCAGACAGAGCCCATGGGGGGGCTACGGCACTCACAAGCCAGAGCAAGGTTCAATCAGGGTAATGTATAGGAAACAAATGGAAGAGGACAGAGGGGCAGTGGGGGCAGTGTGGGGAGATTCTGGATGGAAACAAAGAGAAAGAGGAGATCTTGGAGGCAAGTGACGGAAAGGAAAGCAAAAAGAAGAGACAGGCAAATGTCTGTGATAAAGAAACAGCAGATGCCTTGCTTGGGATCAGTGTATTTTGGGTACTGAGTATGTCCAGAGTTCTCTTCCTGTCTCTTGTGAGCACCAGTCCATGCAGAAATGGCCAAGAGTGAGAAAAAAAGCTGTTGTATTTGTTGTGGTTGAAAAAAACAGTTGTATAAAAAGTTTATAGACTTAGCTGAAATCTCTCAAAGACTCCTGAGCAGAACTGCCCTTCCAGTCTAGACCTTCTCCTGCCTGATACAGCAACTCATACCAGCCTTTCTGACTAGGGCAAGTTCCCAGTTTTTTCTAAATGTTTTGCAATCATTGCTCTCCATATGAAGCCCTCCCTTCCCAACGCAAGGCAGCTGTGCATGACTACTGTGTTTCCTCCAGGGGCCCCTGAACTCCCTCTGCTGTGTTGGCATGATGGTCACTCAGGTTGCCGCAGGCAGACACATCGCAGCAGCCAGCAAAGCTCTCTGGAGCACAACCCAAGTCTAGCTGGAGCTGAAAGCTAGTAACTGAGACGTGATGGTCCCTTTCTTACTCTGCCAAGTCAGTCTCCTGGCCACAGAGGTCTGGTCTGCCGCTCCCTTGCTGGAAGGACATGTAAGGCTACTAAAAGTGTGCCTCCAAGGGGCCCTCACAGCAGTGGTGGCTTGCAAGTGGCATGTTCCCTCTGACCCTTCTGATGTTCACCAGCCCAGGGACTGCCAGCCTTCCAAGTAAGCTCAGGTGGTGGTTCCCCGTCCTGAGGTCGGCAACCATGGGCTGGAAGAGATTGGAGCCATTCACATAACACACGGGTGCCCTGCAAGAGGGGTGGCTGTGACCCCAGGAAGGGGGTGCAATGCAGGGGATACGGCCACAATCTCTGGTTAGCATCTTGCCCTCCCACTGATCAGGGAAGGAGAAGGTAGGGCTATGCCGCCTTATCTCCCATCACCTGTAGATGGCTCTTTCATACTCCAGTAAGGCTGGAGCAAAGCTGCCTCAGTCCAATACTCCTAAAAAGCTGCCAGTGATACGGCTACAGTGGCCTCCAAGAAGGAGGAAAGGAGAGGAAAATGACCCCCCTGTAACCTCCAAAACTATGTTTGGCTCACATGGAAGCAGAAAGGAAAGCGTAAATCCTGTGCCTGCCCTTTCCTCTGACTTCCCATGCCTAAAACGAGTAGTTGCTCGGCTTTCCCATGATGACGTCACGGAAGCAGAGCTGTTGGAAATGACCTCACGGTCTTGCCCTCCTGCCTGACAGGGGCACAGGGCTGCTGGGACACATGACTGCGGGGCTTTGGTAACACAAGATGAGAGCTATTCACCCCAGCTATATTAAGAACATTTCACAGGCTCCGGCCTCTTGGTTTAGTTTGCTCTCTGGGATCTGGTGTCAGCAGTTTTGAAAACGCTCCTCTCTCCAATAGCAGTGGAAATTTGTAGGCTCCCTGTGAGACCGAACCAGCACCCACAGGAGTGCCCAGAGTGCCAGAACAGGATAAACATAGCAGTACTAATTTTGGAGAGGTTAGGTGATCAGATAAGGAGAGATGAGGGCAGTAGCAGAGGGAGAGAGTCTGTGAAGCTAGTAATGTTAGGCAGGGAATAAGTGGGAAGGGATGGTTAAAGGGTCTCACCAGTGGGCTGCAAAAAGAAGCAGAGCTATTCGAGGTTGGTAACTGGCTGCAGAAATCTGCTTCTCTTGCAGTGTTCCCAACACAACTTCATAAGCCAGCTCCCAATGCATGCAGAGTCTGTCCACCTCTCATATCGAATAACCAGGCAGGATCCTGTGCTTTAGGTAGATGATCCAGTCCTTGCGGTGGACTAAATGATCTTTTCCACTGAGAGCAAGGATGCACGCTCACTTTGCAAGAGACTATGAAAAGTTTAAGGACATTCGCACTCAACGCCTACCTGCAACTGTGCTTCTGCTGGAGTTCATACAACATCCTACAGCTCTGCTGGTGCAGTGTTCCTCAGCCGAGGAAGGACAAACTCATCTGTTTGAGCTTCACCTACTGCTCAAACTGGCTTGCACTAAAAACTTTGCACTGGAACAGATGAGGGAGAGCTTACGTGAAATAGCCATCAGCCAGCAGGCAGTGACTGGCAACTGGACTGGGTAACATCTTTGCCGACTCCGTTTAGAACCACAAAAGGATGTTTGCCTCTGCCCTGAACAAATCACTCGCTGAAACAGCCTAAATCAGCTCTGGAGGCTCAGACATATGGTCTGTCATTGGAGACTGCCATGTCTCAGCTGGGCCAGAGGAATGGATTCTGTGCGTGAGCACCTCACAAATACAAGGTGAAGGGTGCAGGTTTCACCTCTGCCACCCAATGCATTTATATATATTTTTGGGGCCAGACTCTTTTCAGTGGTGCCCAGCGACAAGACAAGGGGCAATGGGCACAAACTGAAGCACAGGAAGTTCCAGCTGAACATGAGGAAGAACTTCTTCCCTCTGAGGGTGACGGAGCACTGGAACAGGCTGCCCAGGGAGGTTGTGGAGTCTCCTTCTCTGGATATATTCAAGACCCTCCCTGGACAAGGTCCTGTGCAGCCTGCTGTAGGTGACCCTGCTTCGTCAGGGGGGTTGGACTAGATGACCCACAGAGGTCCCTTCCAACCCCTACCATTCTGTGATTCTGTGATTCTGTGATTTGTCTCCTCACTTGCTGCGGGTGAGGAGCCTGGGCATGGCTAAGTACTGTGGCTCAGTTGATGCCTTGGAGCTCATGAAGCCATTACAATCAGTTGCACTTCTGAGCCTCACAATTTAAGCAAAAGAACAAGTGAGGAAATGGAAAAAGCAGATCACCTTTATCAGGTGGACACTGCCCCCTTTTAAATCCCAGTCAAACTGATTCAATGACTGGGGAGACAGTATTTCTGCTGATAGAAAGATGTCAGACCATCTAAGGCACGGAGACTCTTCCCACACAGATCAGCTGTAAGTTCACAACTTTGCCTGTAGTTCCCTGAGTTTGCTTCTGGGACAAGGGCAATTTCCCAGCCGTACCTGCTGGGAGAGGAGAGGTTCGTAAGCCACCTGGCTTCTAATTGGCTCAAGTGCCAACTGAGTTCGTGCTCTGAGCATGTCAGGGAGAAGCTTTCTTCAAACAAATGGGGGAAGGCAGGGGAGAGGAAAGTCCTTCCGAAGAGCTTCCACTCTGTAAATGTTTCCTGAATGGCCTCCCACTTTTACATGATTTGAGCATTCAGCGTGAGGACAAGTAAGCCCTGACAGAGCTTTGCTACAGGATCAGGTGCATGCTTTAGAGACAGAAATAAATATTGGCTTCATCTCCATGTTCCCTTATCATTAAACCCCTGGATTCAGCCTGGTGTTAGCCACTGAACAGCTCCCTGTGCCAAGACTCTGGACTGAAGTTAGAAATAGTGTTTAAGAGCTGGACAATGAGGTTACTGTGTCTCGCTGAGCCATCACAGATGGGATAAATGCTTGTGAGCCCCTCTGAAATGCTCCCTAAGGCTTACTTCACCCACATCTGCTTATTCTCCATTTCCCGCCACAACTCTCTCCCTAGCTCAGCTGGTTGCTAGGTGGAGAAGTGCCATGTACCAGTGACCAGGACATCGTGGCTGCTAGCGCAAAGCAAGTCATTTCTATTGCATTAATCTGCAGCTATGGTGCAACTGGGAGCCTGTATTCGTGTAGCTGGGGGTCATGTCCCTTTGCAGTTTACTGATGAATGGATGTTAAAGCACTAATGATGAGAGCAATCTGCCCTTGTACTCAGTCCCCATGCTAATGACGTCATCATCTGGTGTTGTTAGACACTATACCAAAGGTGTATTATTCCTAAGTTCTTTCTGAGAAGAACCCTGCTTTCTTGCGAAACAGAGCAGGAAAGACCACTACATGAAACCATGTGTTCAGATCCCCTGGAAATCAAGAGCTGCGCATGCAAGTCCCCTTTTTGTGCTTTTTCTAAATCTGCTCTTCAATAATTTGGTGTATTTTAAAAGTAATTTTGGGATGTTCAGTAGCAAAGAGCTATATTTTGTGTGACTGAGAAGGCAGAGCTCCACTGATTTGGTCCCACAACCAGCTGACACTTTCCATGTAGCGATTGTCTTACTACTTGTAAAGGTTTCTCTCTGAGCATCCGGAACAGAATGTTACTCTGACTCCTGTTCCTCAAACTGTGATTCACTTATGGATGCTTATCACCCCACCTCACTCCTCATGGCTATAGAAGTAAAGGTTAGAAGCATGAGAGCTTTAAAGCTCAGCCCCCAATTCAGAGTGAGACGATGTGTTTATCCCTGATGCAGAACTGGATGTTCCCCGGACGACTCCTCTACGTAAAGCTCCAGTAGCAGAGGTGTCAGCTCTAGCCAGACTTTTCAAGTATGTCCTGCCAATGCTCTTCCCTGCTCTCCCAGTGCTAGTGAAAGGTTTGGATCTGGGATTAGAAAGGTCACCAAGCCTTTTTGTGGTAGCCTTAGCTAGGTCATTTATTTAAGCAAAATTAATTACCAAATCAGTTTTTTCTAGCTCCAAGGAGGGCATGGTGCAAACTTAGAGCCTTCAGAGAGACAGTTGAACTCCAAAAGTGAGTTAGACTGAATCTTTTTATTCACACAGTTTTTTCTCTCAAAGAACCTCCTATCCAAAGGGATGCTATCATCTCTCATTTTCAGGTGCACACATTTTGCAACCTGGGATTTTAAGGAGACTCTCAGAGAATAGGACACCTGCTTCTAATAGCATATTCCCGTAAGTGTCTTCCCTTAAGTTAGACCCCTGTTCTTCTTATGGTTTGTTTTCAAATATACCTCATGGTAAAGTTTTCTGTTCCTCTGCTACATAAAAGCACATGACCCTTTTATGCTGAGTCTTCCTACGTGGCTGGTAGCAGTGAAGTTCAGGTGAAGAACAGCACCAAACAAACAAGTTTATCTCAATAATTCTGGCTGGCGGAAGTTAGCTACAGGAAGAGCACGCATGGTTTTTGCTCTATGCTCAAGAGAGGGCAAACATTCACATATCTGCAAGCCTTCCATTTTTTTTGGTGTGAAAGAGTTTTTGGCACATGGGGAGGCCCGTGCCTAGGAGTTTGTACATGTGGCAGCAGAACCTTGCGTGTGCTCATCTCAGCTAACGACAAAGAATCAACATTGATTAAAGCTCTTCTTAACATTTGAGAGCACATTTTCCTGGATATATTAAACTGTGGTCGAACATCATCCACATGCTTTGCAACAGCCTCATTAGAAACAAGACAAAAATGATGGAAGTTTTGAGCTAGAGCAAGGGTGTGTCAGGCCTTTGGATCTGGGTGTGTAAACAAGGGCACAACAGATTTTGCAAGTATAAACTCTGCAGACCTATAAGACTAAACTCCTGTGACATATTTATGTTTCCTGATACACAAATCACATTGACTCTCACACTCCCCTATCACGCGGAGTCACCAGACTTCAAACGGAGTGGAGGAGGCAGCTGGATTCACTAAACAACGTCTTGGGCACTATGAACATGTGCCAGATAATAAGGGGAGAATCGCAATTAAAATGTCAAACGGTATCACATTTCCATAACAAAGTCAGAGAGGATTTCCCTCTCTGTGCCATTCCTTTCTGTTTAACTTGTTTAGGGAGCTGAGGCTGCTCTTTCCATGCCGTGGTTTTCAACCCCTGCAAGACATATGAGGTATATTGTTCTTGCAACATTTGCTTCCTTCATGAGATAATTTGTTGAACACTCGAGTAAAACTGTGTAACAGAAGGAGCCAAAGTTGTCTCAGAGGAAACTATTTAAAACCTCCTGCTCAGCACGATGCCTGCTTACAGAGCGCTGCTTTTTGCTCTCCGCTCTCCGCTCTCCGCTAATAATACCTCCACTTCTTTCTCCTCTGGACCTTGGAGGGCTTTCTGAATGTGCTACACTCTTACAAGGTATACAAAGCTGATTTGTGTATGAAGCAAATAATGGAAATTCTGATTTGAAATCCAGTGTTGCATAGGCTCACTCTCAAGATCATTGCAAAGGTTTTCTTTGACCTTTAAACACAGACTCCACGCAAAAGCTTGAAGCTGTGCTAAGGTTGTCCAAGACTCAGATAAAAATGGAAACTATGCGGAGCTTCAGGTGTTTGGCAATGATAAGAACCACTTTAGACCTAAAAATTAATGTCTCTATCAAGCGCTCCTCTCCTGCCCACCTTTAAATCACATGGTGACTTGCCAAAGAGGGAAGAACTAGACCCTAAAACAGGAAAGAAAAATTTCAACATAGACCAAATATCTACTTGGGGAAAAAATGCTTTCCAGGCAGATTTTACTGCAATTACTTAATTGAGTGACCATTTGTACAATGTCTCAAGGCTACTAGTGCTATGAGCATTATCAACTGTTGTTTAGTGGTTGCTGTTACGTTTGACATGCAACTGGGAACCAAGTTGCTTCCCATAGCAGCTGGGTCTTGTCCCCTTGAAGAATATCTCAAGCTCTGAGCCAGCCCTTCCTGACCTCCATAAACACATCCCTTGCTTTTATATACTGTAATAAAAGAGGCCTCTGTCTTTTTTGCCTGCCTGTGGCTGCCCTGGCCTTGCACAGGCACATTCAGCAGCTGGGCGTAAGTTTGAACTAAGGGATTCCTGCGGCAGCACCATCTGTGAAGGAAAGGGTGTGGAAACAGATGCTACCAGATAATGTCTGAAGCCACCGAAGCTGCCTCCCAGCCAGGAAGTCCCAGGCAGACAGCAGCCCACGTTCCCAGGCATCCTGAAGGCTGTGGACCTGCTGAGCAGAGAGTCATCAAAGAGGATATGGTGCAGTGTTTCTTCCTCTTGGAGCAAAACTGGAAGGAGGCTCCAGACCTTTTTGTCACAGAAGACTGCGGAAGCCCTCCATGGTGACATGTACCAGCACCTACTCACTTCTTCTGTGGCCCTTCTGAAATCCTTCCCCCACCTGCCGCTGAAGGAACAGAACACCATGGAAGATGAATGGCCTGTTGAAGAAGAGGAGCAAGATCTCTCCATGTAACTTGCATGGTTATCCCATTGCAGAGACACCTTTGTGGCATCTTGTGAGCTCAGCTATTCAGCCAAAATGGAGAGGAAGTGATTAAAATGGATGTGAGTATCTCTGTTCTGCTTTCATCCCAGTGCTGCAATGGACTTACCTGAAAGAGCAATAGGCTCTGCACAAAATAAACTTTAACAGGTAACTCTGCTCCATTCCCACCATCACTGTCACTGGTTTCCTCTCCATCTTCCCTGCACACACCACCTCTCCATCCTGCCACATCTGCTCTGGCTTTCTGCTTCTCCCTAAAGCAATTCAGGATCACCCACAACATTTTAATGGGGTTTCTCCAGAGTTCAGCCATCAGTTTACAGGCACCTTTTTTGCAAGGGACATTTTTTTATGCGAGGTGTGAACTCACCATGTCTCCCAAAGGGCTCCAAAACTACCTGTAAGTAGTTGGTGACTGTAACACGACAGATTGCATTTTCACTCACTGCCTTGTCCAGCCCTTTAGTATCAGACTTGTCCATCCCGAGGTGAGGGAGCCCCTTCCCCTGGTCGGTGCGTGTTCCCACACTCATGTCCAGCCAGGCACCAATGACCACACAGCAGTAGCAGCCCAGGAGTCAGCTGGCGTGACAGGACTTGCCTCTTCAGCAGACCCTGAAGCCCACACCAAGCTTTTCCTTCTCCCCACTGTCCAGCTGTGAGGTCCCCAGCCCTTCCAACTGAAACTACATCTTCCTCCTTTCAAAGCTGGGTCACACTGAAATCTCGTGCACGACCTTTGCCAGTAGCTGCATCTCCCTGAAGCACTCTCGGCCGGGACATCTGTTATATTGTGTCCTGCAGTATCTCATGATTCATCTCCATCCTCCCGCGTAATTGCAGGCACAAAAACACTGGGTTGCAGATCGGTGGTTTGGGCCCATGAGCATCACAGAGATATGCGTCACCCCCCTCCCACGGGAACTCCCTGTGACATTTAACAGAAAAACGTAACCTTGCCCATGCCTGGCAATTGCTTGGGCAGGTGGTGTCTGCTGGCGCTGCTCCTCCTTTCACCAGCCTCGACCATTTTACAGTTCCCAGGTTTTCCACCCATCTGTTAGCTACCTCCACCTTTCCGTTGCCTCCAGTCAAGTGTGGTGATTGTCACCGTTTTGAAGGAGATGTCTTCTTTCCAAAATGTGTTCAGGTCTGAGCACGCCAAGATGTGCAGGGAAAGAATCCAGCACCAGACAGCCCCAAATCAAAAACCAGTGACACCCTCCACATCCAGTCCAACAGCAGGTTTACTTCCAAGTCCAGCAAAGATTTTAGTTGTGGTGCGCAGTGTGAACATGTCCAAAGGTGTTATGCCTATGAATTCCACAGGTTTCTCTGCTGAAGGTTAGGAAGAGGAAAGGGCAGGGCTGCATTTCAGGACTTTATTTTCTACTTCACCTTTCTCCACATTCCAATGCTTCATCTCTGCCCTCAAAACAGACAGGCAATTGCCGTGGCACATCTTCCCACAGCGGCGCCCCACGTGCTTGTCCTTCCCTGCTGATAAAGGAAGACCCACCATTGCAGGTTCTCATCATGGAGTGTCACCAGTTTAGTCACAGTATTTCACCACAGAGCCCAGAGACATGCGCATAGAGTGGCCAATGAAACCATTGTGGCTTTTTTATAATTTTGTTAGTATACCAGACAAGGATAAAGGGCCACAGCTGCTGGCTTATCTTAACTATCCAGCATATGGGTGATCCCACAGGACCACCGCATCCCAGCCACGTACAACAGCTGAAGCTGCCATTTTAACTTTTGCTATATGCAGGCTATTTGTTTTTTTTGTGAGAAGGCTGGGAGGTTTTTTCACGAGTCTTGTGTATATTGGGTTTCTTTTTGAAAAAGTGGAAGGGGAGACAAAGAGGGCAGCTAATGCTGGAAAGCGTTGCTTGCCTCAGCAGTTCCCTTCAGCCATGTGGGGATTTCTGTTCTGAGGGGACACCCACTATTTGTCCCCACGGCTGCCCCAGGTATCCTCCAGGCAAAGCAGGAGCACAACACAATCCCCAGCCTGGCAGCCCGAGCTGTTAATTTGCAGATGGAGAGCCAAGGCGCACAGATTTCTGTGCAATCCTCCCTCCCAAGTGTCCTTTCCGGAACTGGGACCAAGCAAAGTCTTTTCCAAGTCAGACAGAGAGCCAGCGGCAGAGGTGGTGGCTCTACCCCAACCTCCTGCATCCTGCAGCAGCTCTAAGGAGGGTGCTGGTCCCTCCGCATACTCATAGGCTCCCCAAGCCGCTGAGCACCCCTCCAGTCCTGAATGTGTTTGTCCTCTCGCAGGTGGAGGCTGTTTACAGTTGGGGAACCAAGGCTGGCTCTGTGAGAAGCCAACGTTCAAGGTCACTCAGGGAGCCCAGGGGACAGGAGGGAACCGGTCCCCAGCCACCCTAGTGCCAGGTTAGCACCACTGCCACTGTGTGGGTAAAATATTTCCCACCATCTGTGCTGCCTTCCTAGAAACAGGGAAGTCACTCCTGGCCCCTTTCTGTCTGCCAGGTGCTGAATTTTTTTCTTCCTCTCGTTTCTCATGGAGTCAATACAGAGAAGAGTGGCTCTGAGCCCCTCCTGAACTGTGCACCGGTATCCCGGGAGACCTCGACGTGGTTCTGAAAAGAGGCTGTATGTGCTTGTTTATGTCTCCGAGACAGGGCCAGGGGCTCGCTGTGCAGACGAAGCTCCAGAGCTGCTCCTGTTCATCACTCCTCTGGGATGAGCTCTAGGGAGTGGGGACCAGAAGCAGCCCCGCCAGGCCGGCATCCCTAATGTGGGACTTCCCCCAAAGGGCCCTTGTCCTCTGCCGGATCATCCTGCAGCGTCAGCCCCAGCTACCAGATAGAGGTAGGTTGATGCCTGACAGGGAACTGGTGCTCTCCAGACGCAGCAGAGCCTCACCTTTGTGCCTGGCAAGGCTGGGCCAGCAGGAATGGCATCTCCACAGCTGCTGCAGACCCACAGCACCTTGGCTGCACATCTCCCCAGAGCGGGTTAGGCCAGGCCTGCCCTAACTGCCTCATGTGTCTGGATGCACTTAAATTGCAAACTTGAAATCTCCACCCTGGAGTTCAGTGCAGGTACTCAAATGCCTCCTTTTAGGAAAAAAAAAAAAAGAAAGAGAGAGAAGCAGAGAGAAAGAATATCCCTAAGAATATCCCTCTTGTTTACTTCATTCTTCAGCAGGTAACCTTGTGATTCTGTGCTATTTTGGTGCCGACATTCCTGGGAGCTTACCGTAATGAGAAGCAAACACCACAAACTAAAATAACAGCGTGAACCTGAGCGCAAGCCCTGGATTCCCACCTAGAGATTGACTCATCTCCGAGGGCTGCTGGGTCTGCGATTCAGCGTGACCAGCGGGGAGCTAGTGGGGCGCTTGCAAGAAAGGGAAGGATGAGTGGCATCTAAAGAGTCCAAAAGACTGTGATTCCCATGCACTAGTCCTTCTCTGCCTGATGCTCGGTCTGTTGCAAAGCATGGCTGTGTGCTGCCTTCGGAAGCATGATCTTACCCGCAGCTTTTAAATCTTTCACACACTTCTGTCCTGTGTCTTGTATTGCCATTGGTCACACGCTGCAGCAATTACTTCAGTTACACGGTCGGTGCTGTGCAGTGGCAGGGCATGAACGCGCTGAGTGTTGTGCAGATACTAAGCAAACACATGGAGGAACAACAGGCAAGTGAGCTTGTGATAGAGAGATATAACTCACCAGGAGACCTTGTATTCCACCTGATGTGAACACCAGTTGTCACCCAGCCACCCCTGTACCTGCCCTGGACCCCAGTGCTAATAGACTTTGCTGTCCATGCAGATCTGTGGAGTGAAGTGCTTCAGCTGGATGGGTCAGTGGCTGGATTGCTAAACCTTCTTGAAAGCTGGATGAAGACCTATGCACAGTCTCTTAGACTGAATTGCACCGGTGTCTGGTTGCTGCTCTGGAAGAGGGCAGCCACTGCACAAGGTTTTCTGTTATAAAAAAACTCCAATTTATTTTTCAAAGCCCTGCCGCAGTTTTAAGGAAAGGAAGACACATTTCTCCCCTTGTGAAACTTCATGACATTGGATGGGGTACAAAACGGAGGCAGAGTTTCTCTTTAATGGCCACCCGGGAGAAGGCTGTGCAGACCCCAGCCTGTCGCCTGCAAAGGCCCCTGTAGATCCCGTTATATAACGCAACCCGAGCTGCCGCCGGACCCTGTCTGAATTCACCTGATTAAATTATTAGCCTCGTGTCCTGGCAAGCATCTCTGGAGGCTGCCTTGCAAGCTCGATAAATCTAGCGCTTGGTTTCGGGTGTCAAAGCAACAGGAAAGAGTAACCCAGCTTAGAGCATTTGCTGCTAAACCGGAAGAGCTCTAAGCCCGCGGGAGCGTGAAAGCCATGCGATGCTGTTGCCCATCTGACCATGCCGCAGCAGCCAGCCTGGTCTAATGCTGCCTGTCCCCAGGGGCTGCAGGGACCCCGTTTCCTGCACCCTGTCTTCTTGCACATGAAGGATGTAGGGAGAAAGGCTGCGATGCAAGGTGGAAGCTGTCACGGAGGTGGGCGGAACGCTCCCCACTGCACTGTTCCCTCCCGACCACATCCATGGGTGCCCTGGAGAGTGCACGCTGCTAGCTGCAGGCTGCCCGCTGTGCCCTGGCCAGGCTGCTTCCTTCCTGGCGTGGTGCCCCCGGTCAGCACAAAGTCTCTTTTCTCTGCTGGGGATGGAGGTACGGGGCTGCGTGGCAGGAGGACTCCACACTGGGCTCATGCCTTCTGCCAGGGCTGCGTTCCCCAGAGTACAGTGGGCATTAAAAAATATCTCAAATTAGAAACTGGCTTTTGGATGCGTGGAGCGCCTGGCAAGCTCTGTCCTATGTCTTCTTAACCTTTGGGAAAGGCGGCCTCAGCACGCTACTCCCCCAGGACCCTCTGGCTCTCCTCGGGTACCAGCACCAGGTTAACCTGGGGAATGTCTTGTTGCAAGACAGAGTCACTTCTCTGCTTACCTTGGTCTCCATCTCCCTGCAGACATTATGCTGCTGCCTTGGATACCTCATGGATGCTTTGGAGAAGCTCCTGGGCTATCTGCAGGAGCGGAGCACTCATGCTGGCCTTCCCATTGAGGAAGGGAGCAGGCAATGGCACACAGGAATTGATGGGACCGTCCCAAGGAAAAGCTTTTCTCAAGTCAAAGACTCCCCTTGTGAAGCCTGTTCCTGAGGACAGCCCTAGGAAGCAGCGAGGAGGAACTGAGCAGCCTGCATGTGATTGCCCGGCTGCCTCGGCCACTCTGCTGGATCACCTGGCACTGCTGGTGGGAGCATTAGGTCTAGACTAGGCCATAACCCAAACCAGAATTGCTGGAAAGTAGGGGGAAAATCAGGGCTGGGAGCACTTTGCAAAGATCACTTCAACCTCTGCGTGTGACTGAGGATGGATTCACATCTACAAGGTTCAGCTAATGCAAAAAACCTGTAGAAAGAAGCAGCACAGCCTAATACAACTGGTGTTCGTCTCCCACGAGTGTGAGAAGGCTGCAGTGTGGCTGGATATGTCCTGGTACATTTTCTGACTAAGAGATACCTGGAGGTTTGCCTGCGATGAACTTTGTATTCATTTCACTTGCTGTAAGTGTGCTCAGTGGGGACAGATCTGCTGTTTTGTGAAAGGTTTTCCAGCTCCCAGCAGCCCAATGACCGAGTATACAAGGCAATCAATGTTACAAGCCCTGCTTATGCTACACCCTGGTGCACTGCCAGGATCCCACACAGATCAACCTGACCCAGCCAGAGAAATCATTGAGAAATAAGAGAGAGAGGGAGAGAGGGAGAGCGAGCGAGAAGAAATCCCCAAATCTGCAGAAACACAATGTTGAACCCTCCCACCTGATCTGCAAAGCCAAAGCCATCCCAGACCAAATATAAACCAAGGCTGCACAGCCAAAACAACCAGACTGCAGAAGGTCAGACAATCTGAAATGCGCATATCGCAGCAGGGCAGACGTGCCTGCAGCCAGCTCGCAGAGGGGAGGAGGAATGATATCTCCCTGCACGGACTCGTTTGGGATCCTCTCAAACTCTGGTCCTCTTGGAAATCACAGGGATGACTAGCCTGGAGGCAGCCCATAGTCTACGCAGCTGTCGGCTGACATCCCTGTGCCTGGCAGCAGCCAGCCCAGAGGCATCACTAGCTCTGTTCCTCCCTGCCCACACTTGGATGTCACTGCAATTTGTAGGATGAATGACAGGAGTAAGGGAAGGGTGTCTTTGTGGACCGCAGCAGACTTACACCTGAGGCAGGAAGACTAAAGCACGAAAGAACTTTAAAGTTTATGTTGAGTTCTTACTCACATAACATGTCTGATCCCTTTTAATCTTACTAAGCTAATAGTAAATCCTGCTATAACAAATGCCCCAGCACTGCCAAAAGTGTTTTCTTTTACTCTTATTAAAGTGTAGTTGTTTACTAGGTTTTCCACATAAGTCCTAGGACACAGGTGTCCCTTTCCCACACAAGCAGAAAGAAAGGTAAAAGTATTTCTAATGGAGAAGTTGAACAATTCTCCCCAGAGTGGCTGGACTTGCCACATGTTCCTGCTCTGCAAAGATGGGATTGCTTGTCATGGTGCTGGTGAAAGGGTTGAAGGTGTTAACACCTTCTGAAGCATCTGCATGGGCAGTAAACTGGAGTGTTTAGCAGTCACCACTGGCCCCGTCTTCAGCTCGGGGAGGCTGCCCTTCTAAAGATGTGGCCTCCCATCAATGCTACTCTATAAACAGAGACCATCTTCACCCTTAGTCTCCCTTGTGGCCTGTTGATGGCCCTCCCATGGAAACTGCCATGGGGTGCAGTTATTTCAGGCCAGCTAACGACATATTGTCTTTCAAATGCCTTTCAGGCTGTAAGGAGTCTACCTTTCACCAACCGCACTTCTGGTAGCTTCTCTCCTACACAAAACATCTTCATCTGTGTATGTTAATGGTACCTGTGAAACCAGGACACTATCCCTCCAAGTACTCCATCAATTCTGTGCTCCCTACCTGTCTTGTGGATGGGAGTTCCCAAGCATTGCAGCAGCCAGAAATTCCTCTCTCTTCAGGCACAGTTTTATCTTTCTTATGTTTTTGGATTCCATTACCATCCTGAAAGACTTCAGCTGCCTGTCCAAAAGGGAGGATTAAGGCTGGAGCTCACAATTTGAATGCCATTATTTGCCAACTCAGCTGAATTTCTCAGCTGTTTTCATCAGATAATGCACAGCCCTTAAATTTCATGCAGAGGTGTTTAGCCTACGGTGTTTACAGTCATATGTTATCCTTACCATGACAACATCGAAGGGAGTGTCCCTCATATAATGATAACCCCTGCATATCTTCTCAGAAACACTGAGGTTTTCTACCTTGTTTTCCTGGACAAATTCCTGCCCAGAGCCTGAGTACTTACACTGTGCCACAGTAAAAACACGTGGGACAATAGTAGCTGGATTTTAAAAAAATCACACCTCAGATCCAAGACACACAGCCTGTGTTCTTCTGTCTTGGCAGGGACCTGATGACTGCCCAGGAGAAAGAAGGCAGGCTCGTTAGGGAGTTTTGCGGCTTCTCAGAGGGGATATGACACAGCTGTCCTACACGACCCTGACACAGAAGCCTCTCTCCTTCCCACCTCCTCAGATCCTTCTCTCTCCTGCATTCACAGAAGCCTTGATACAAGATGGATTTTTGTCTTCTCACACCATGATCATAAATTTTAAGTTATGGACACTTGTGATGGACTTTATGGTGGGCCTTTGGTGAGTCTATATCCACCAGCTGCTTGAATCCATCACCGTATAGACTGTATAGCTCTTAAAGCAACTGAGAAAATACCTGCTTGCTTTGCTAGTTTGTCTTGGAGGCTGTGTTCACATGGGATGGAGGAGCACTGAACTGTGTTCACGTGGGATGGTGGACTGAGGTACCACGGATCTCGAGCGTGTTCTGGGGTGTCAGTGTGCTGAGCACCTGAAGTGCACCAACTAACCTGGTGTGTGGGTGATCAGCTCGCAGCAATGCGTTGTCAACTTCCACAGTATTTCCCATTTTTAGATGCTGAAATCAGTTGCTTTCTCAAGAATCAGGTTTTTTATTTAAAGGTGTGGGGGACCGGGGGTGTGTGAAGGTGAGAAGGCTGCTCTAGCTCGAATGGCAGCCAATGAACGCTGAAACCTCAAGGCAAATACCACTTCTCGTTTGGTGGTGGGTGCATTGTAACTTCTTATTTCAAAGACAAAAAAACTCGGAGCAGAAATGAAACATGACCTCAAACATACCCCAGGTGATAATCCCAGGGGAAGTGAATAGAAGAGTTGATAAAAGTGAGTTTACCCACATTTGTACAATGTGTAGCAAGTAAAGCCCTGCACTTGTGTCACCGTTTTGAGCAGGGCAGCAATAAAGAGTGGCAGATGTTTTGGGACTGCAGTTACTAGAGTAACAATGATGTGAAGGGAGGAAAAATAGGTGTGCCACAATATAAAGAAAAGGTGTGAGTAGTGGCACTTCACTAGCAGCAGTGCCTTAGCCAACGGGAACTCTTCCAAAGGGATGGCTTAACTCCATACCTTTACTTTATGCTCTGCAAATATTTGCCTTTGAATATGACAATATTTGTGGGCACTTGCAATTTTCTTTGACAGCTGCTACCAGTAGCTTTCCATAGCAAAACATACTGGGGAAATGTGATTTCCTGAGGAAATTTCCATGAAAATGTAGCAGGTAAAACCTGGCTAATGTTACCAGAAATGTTACTTTTTGCACCATAAAAATGGCTTGCTTCAGTGAAATTCATTTCCACCTGGGCAGAGTGACTTCCTTTTTCATGCTAAAATTATGGCAAGGAAAAAAAACCACAAATAAAAAAACAGAAAAAGATTCAGTTTTATTAAAATACCACTCAAAAATAAAATTGTCCTCATTCATACCCCAGAAGCGCAGCAATAAGAATGGGTCTCCCTCCCCCAACAACCACATAGACCTTGGGAGTGGGGAGACAAACTTGCCAGGAAAAGAGAGTTGTAATACACGGTCTTTCCTTTATTCAAAAGGGTAAAGGGCAAGCTGGGACACTGCTAGCTGTTGCTAGTTGAAAAGTGCCAAGAACTTTCCAGGAGACTTACAGCTGTGACCAAAAAGTTCAAAATGACATTTGGAGATCGTTAGAGTAATAGAAAGAAGAAAGAGCATAGTGAATGATGATCTAGCTAATGGGCTTCATGTACTGAATGAATAGAAGAACAAATAGGCACAGAACAAAACCTTGTGTGTCTCTCACATATTACAGCTGAAAAAGATAATTCCGTGCTAATCCAAGTGATTACAATAAGGGCAGGGAGAAATCTGTGGCCTTTTCTGAGGTATTGAGCTAACAAATTTGAAGAAGAGAGGTGGGCAAGCAGGGCTGGGTTACAAATGTATGTGTCTCCAGGCCTCACAAGAACTTTGCCCTAGGCTTTCTGGCTTCATGCTGTAGCGTCCTCTCTCCAGAGGATGTGCTTTCTGGAGGAAACAGCAAGAGATTCACCTCCAAACTGGGGCTGCTTTGCCCTTTCTGATCCCTTAAATTCCCTTTGTCCTGTTGCCTCTAATTTTCCTCACCTGAATACACAATCATCAAGGTCACAGAATCACATGTCTGCAGTGTGGTTGGGTTGGGCAGGCACCTCTGGAGATCATCTAGTCCAACCCACCTGGTTACAGCAGGATCAGCTAGAGCAGGTTGTTCAGGGCCACGTCCAGTTGTTTCTTAAACTTCTCCCATGATGGGCAGAAACTCCATAACTTCTTCGGGCAATCTGGGCTCTCCTTTATTGACAAATTCAAACCTTTTCGGGCCCAGGCTTGCAAGCCCACTTAGCTGATCATCACTGAACTAAGGCTGCTACAGCAAGAGAAGGCCAATAACCCACATGCAAATATATGCAAAGAGCCCTGCCTGTGTAAAATGCAGTGAGACGTGCAGATCACCACGCAGCATGGGAGTCGTGCCCATGCCCTCCCCGACAGGGAAAAAGCCTGGGGCTTCCAAAGGGCTGGTATCCTCAAGGTCACCACAGCAGGGGCTGACGTAAGGCCGTAACCTTGGCAGGGTGGGAGAGGGGGAGAGCAGCGTTTCCATATTGTGGAATAAATAATACCCAAGGCTTCCATGATAAGAGGGGCTGTATCAATAGAGGACTTTATTCAGAAGGCTAATGAATTGATCTGATCATTCCTGAGATCATCTATTAGTCCGGTGCTTGCCCATGAAAGAGAGCTGCCCTGAAGCATACGCTGCACATCAGTGAATCCAATGTGCAAAGAAAGACACACGCCTAGAAAGAAAAGGAGCCTGAAGCAAAGCCTGACACTGAACAGCTGGACAGCAGCATATAATAATGGAAAGCACGTTGAGAACGCCGCATTATCCAAATAAAACAGCACAGAGGAGATTTAGAGAGATGAGAGGGACATGTGGTGAGGATGTAAGAGCTATCATCCTATTCTTTCCCGAAATAGGCCATAAATATTCTATGGGACCCTTTGTGACAGCAAAGTGCTCTGAGCCGGATTTTTATCTGAAATGAAGTGTCTCAGACACAATAAGAGAGCAGGAGTTCAGTACCAGCCGGAGGAGAAATGCCTGCAGTTGGAGCCCTCCCTGCACCTCCTGCCACAGGGGTTGTTCCCCAGAAGGCAACCCTTAACTCTGTGCCTGTGAGCGCCGAGGGGAGGCACCTCCCAGTGCAGTGCCGATGGCCACCAGCGCTCCCTGGTTCCGCTCAGCTCCCAGGTGCCTGCCTTGCAAAATCCCCCATCACACTTGGCACTAATTGGTACCCTTGTTAGGAGGCTTATCAAAGAACGGGAGAGCCGGACGGGGTCATAATGGCTGAATTATCTCCTTGTTCCTGGAAGTGACCCTGCTGAGCCAAGGCTGAGGCAACTTGACAGGTCACTGTAGTGGAAGCTAATGCTCCCCCTCCTTGTGTTGTAGCACTCCTGGAGATACAGAGGACTTGAGGCTCTGAGGCTGTCTGTTCAGGACAACGTGCTGCCAGCACTACCTTTACTGTAACAAAAGCAATAACCGTGAAACCCTGTTTGTGTTAAAAACCCACCTTCGTCAGGATTCACTAGCAAGGTTAGAAGCCACCTCTATGGCTGAAGGGTGCTTTAAAATACTGAACTAACCCATCTGGACTAAATCCTGACCACAGTGTTCAAATGGAAATGCTGGCTATGCAGATGGGATATGTATAGGCAAGTGTCACTCCTAAACAGCAACAGGCCTTGGAAGTATCTTGAATAATGGTCTAAACCCTCTCTGGCCAGGGAATGTGGTTCCCTTCTCCACTGTGAGTGTAGTACTGGAAAGAGAATGGACGTGCTGCTGTGATGAATTATAAGGAAGCAGATTGCCTGTGGTTTGGCAAGCAAGGTTATATCATAGTTATTTACTGTTATTATTGATGTGTACATGAGAGGTTAAGACAATGGTTTGCCTGAACCACTCTGGGGTCCAAGAAGCTACTGTGTGTTCACATCTACCTTTTCTTTGGCCTAGACATAGTTTCTGCTGACGACACAGACACAGAAAAATGCATGTTCAGTGATGTACACCTGGGAACTTCAGGAAGGCTGCTTAAGACAGCATGATAGGTGATTTAGTGTGACCAGTCTGCATTTTTCAGCTGCTCTGAGAGCCCTTCCTTTGCTTTGGAAGCACAAATGGTGGATGTTAGATCTAGGCTGACTACAGCTACATCTTTGTTCATGAGCACTGCATTTAAACTTGAATGGCTGTTATATGTGCTCATGTTTAAAGCCCTTATATATAGTTGTAGGCATTTGTGCCTAAGTTGGAAGGTTCAGCTCTCCTTTCAGCTGCTGAGATCCACGCTTCTGTTGGACACCAGATCGGACTGGGAGTGTGGGTTCATTCAGTCCTCCTTCCCTGACTCTCAGCCTGAAAGGCCCATTGCCTGGTGTGAAAGCCTCATTGTCCAAGTCATTTATAAGACAGAATTGGCATGGAGAATCCATCCAATGGTATTCTGCTCAACAGCGGCAAATCTGACAAAACCCCTTGGCAGTGTCAGCTGGGGCTAGATAAAAGCACCTGGTAAGCTCATCAGCCATAGGGTTGTAAGGTCAAGGAGGAGATAATCCCTCTGAGCCGTGTCAATGGAACAAACTTATTTCCAAGCTCTCCCATTCAGTGGTGGGGTCAGAGCTCCATGAACACTGTCAAGGAAGAGCGTTCCCACTCATCCTCACTCTCCAGTGCCTCCTGCCATCAACTTTTGGCTCACCCATGGGAAGCCCATCAGAAGAAGCTGTCTCCCACTCTCAAAGCTTTTATCATCTTCACTGGAGATTTCACAAGAGAGGGTGCCACATGAAAACAACAATATCACTGACTCCCTTTGGAGTCGCACAGAACAGTGTGTCCCACCACATTTTCCTGTCTTCAGGGCCAGTCTTCCTCTGAGGGTGGGTCTGAGATTTGCCAGCTTGTGAAATATAATCAGGGCATTTCTGTGCTGTCCCTGTCATGCAACCTTGAGTTCAGGGACGTGTTGAATTCTGTGCTCAGTTTGCCCTGCTTTGATGTCCCACATCGGGGGCGTTGATTAGAACACTGGAAGTAATTGCAGCTGCCCTTTGGTTTAGAGTGTTATTTCTCCTTTCAGCCAGTTTAGTGCATTGCTTTCACAGTCCTTCCTCCTCCTCTGCAAGGTGCAGCCCTGCCCTGAAATGTGAAAATGATTTCTGGTTTCAAAGATTGCATCTGCTGGCCAAAAGGTATTGTAAAAAACTCAGGATGGCATAGTCCAGCAGCTTCACAGAGGGGTGCAGCATCCCTTGCATGCCTGATCAAAAGAACTGGGGAGTAAACTCAATGAATTACACTCCGAGGTGGCTCTTATGTCACTGTGGTGGAAGAGGAAAGTGGAGATGGCATTGCGATCTTCTATCGCAGTTCAGCAGAGCAAGAGGAAAGAGGTGCTGCCCTCCCTGTAAATCCTCATTATTCATTTTAGTCCTACATCATCTCCGTCTTCCCAGCTGTACTGACTGCGAAATCAGCCAAGCCTCTTCGATTCTGCAGCAAAATCCTGCTCCAAAACACAACACGTTATTTGCTCCAACATACCTGAAATTCTGCTTTGTGCAGGCGTCGGCAGCAGGTTTTCCTGTTAAGCCAGGCTGTGCTGTTTTGGGGGCCTCTTGCCCTGTTTCTTGTTGGGAATCAGGTAGGTATGGGAGAGGATGCATTTGTTTCATCTCTGGAGTTGCATGAAGAAATGACTTTTAGCTTGGCAGCCTCACTGGAAAATAATTTAGATTCAGAGAAAAACAAATGTAAATTTTTTGGGGTTTAACTCACAGGCAGAGGAAGGGGATCAGTCTTATTGTTTTCAGTTGAAACAAAATGTTCCATGTGATCCAAACTGAAATGCTTAGCTATGGACACATGCGAACAAAGGCAAAGAGGGGGTGGGTTATGCAACTTTGTGAGGAAGGAGCAGTTCTTGCCATCGCAGCCTTTTATCTGTTATAGAGTGGGCAATAAGAGATACCCACCTCCCAAGGCCCTGGAGCCTGGTGCAAAGCTAGGTTAGGCTGGAGTCGCTGCCTGGAGTCAAGCAGCTGCCCTGAGCAAAGGGCTTCGACGACCCCTCCCCTATGAGTCCCGGTCTCTAAGGGATTCTGGACCGGGCTGCTCTCCACGTCTCTGCCTTTCCTGCTGAAGATATTCTTGTTTAAATACAGATTGGGCCAGAAGACATCCCTCTCCATCCTGCTGGATTAGAGTACTGTCAGAGGAGATGGGATGCACATGTTCCCTTCCTTGTGGGAAGGACTATGAGCTTTATGTCAGAAGAACCCAGCAGGAGAGGGGAGACTGAGAGCCATTCTCACACCCTGGGGCGATCCTCTGTGTCCTGCTGCCCAAGGCCACACTTCAGGCAGCCAAGAGGCAGGGCTGCATCTCCCCTTGCTGGGTGCGAGTCTAATCTGGGTATCCACTAGACATAGCGGTACAATCTGAAGAAGGCTACCTCCTCTTGCAGATTTGTGAGGCTAATCCCATTTTTTTTTCCTTCCAAGCTAGCATCATTCAGGAAAAGCAGTATTAATAATGTGTGAGTAGTTTCAGGACAACTAAAACCACATTTCCAGAGACTGTATTATTCTCTGGAAAAATAATAATTGTTCAGGTCTATTCATGAACACACACTTGCGGAATTAGTTCCATATATCCGGGAAGGAATAATTTCAGTCTCTCTCTTTCAAAACAGAGCAATTGTTGGCTATAAAAAACTGAGAAGGAAAATAGGATGAGCCACAACTGGGAGTGCTTAGAGCTTAATGAAGAAAATGTTACTTGCATTGGTGCCAACATCATTGATATTAAGTAAAATGCAGCTTCATTCAACAAGCTTCTTCCTGTTCCTATTGTATTTGCCAGTGGTTTTGCTTATGTGAAGGGGATGTGCTGCCTGTTATAGAGCTGTCTTTGCCTGTGTTATATTGGTAAGTGAATCCACTCAGCCTGTGCTGTGAGATCCATGATGGGCTAAGTGTGGGACACGTGCTTGGTAAAGGACAGGCTCTGTCCTCAAAGAGCTCCCAAGCGGAGTTAGAACCAGCTGCAGCAGGTGGCAGAGAGACAAACAGACGGTTCATGATGGGATACAAGGTAGTGGCTAAGTCAGTGCAGGGACCTTGGGCGACCTCCAGTATGAAAGGCTTGGATGTGCCTGGACCACAAATCACCTTGCTCGTAAGAGAACTGAGCTGTGGTAAGAGAATATGCCTATGCAGAGAGCCACAAATATGCAGGAGGTGTGAAAGCAAGAAGAACTTTGATATAGGGAGAAAATGTTGTCAGGGCATTAAACTTGGCTGAGAGCATTAGGAGAGGAAGCAGGAGGAGACAGTAATGCAGGTGAGTCCAGCCAGCACTACTGCCTCCCTTTCCCATAAAACAAGACCGAAAGACTCTCTTTATTATAAGAAAGTAGACTTGAAAGGAGAAAAGGAAATACTTTTTCTGGCAATGCATGATGTACTTGTAGAGGGCTCTGTGTTGCAGAAAGTTATTGAGGCAAACAGTTTAGATAGATTGAACATGTGATGGAGATGGGATTAATTTTACTCTTGCTGTAACTCAGGGAATGGATCGTGTTTTAATAAAGCATGAATAATAGAATCTGCAGTTACAATACATGACGTTAGCAATACCTGTGGCTTCAAAGCCCAGGCTAGGCAGGATGAAATCACAAGCACTATCGATGCCCAGCTTCAGGGCATGAGATGATCAGCCACGAAAGGGGCAGAGTAAGTTGTCCCTACTGGCGTGATATTTAGGTGAATTAGGAAGGGTGTTGCACCTTATCTTCAAGCATCCACTATTGTTAGCTGTAGATCTGGCATTGGACCATGTGGACAATTACTTTTTCCCACTGCAGCAGAACTTTTTTGTCTCTTGTTCCCCAATATGCTGATCCCAGGAACTTCCCGCACAGCTTCTCCCGTGTGTTTCTGATGACATTTCGTCAGAAGGGTGGTGTGTTTGGCTGTTTTTTTTCTGTGGGTTCATGGTGGGCAGGGTGGGCTTTGTTAGATCTCTACTGTTACAGGAGAGGATTTCTTAGAACATGGACCAAGGAAGTATTGTTTCTTCTCATGAACAAGTTGCTAGCAGCCAAACAAAGCGTTGCGAAATTAAACAGGACAGAGCATGTGCTGCACTTCAAGAGGCTAGTCTTGTTTTGACAAGAACCTAAATCAAATGCTAGCAGAGGACAAGTCAGAGAGAACAAAAATCTTCTTCTCCCTGGCCTGGTCAGAAATCCAGTCAGCCTGATGGACAGGTCGTCTCTATGTGCAAGACCTTCTTTTCCTTTTAGGCTCTTGAGGAGAGAATATTGCTCTCTGAACACATTGACAGATGAATTCCTCTGCTTAGTCCATGAGTATTGATCATACAAATCTGAGATGCACATCATTAAATGGAAGGTAGCACTCTGTCCTCAGATCTTGTTGTCTGCTCTGGGTTTGTCCTTCTTCCTTGGCATTTCATTCTCACACCCCAGGTCACTTGTAGCTCAGCTGCTCCCTCTCTCTCCCATGCCTCCATGCATATGAGGGAAAGTGTGTCTGCATCACCCAGACACTGGGGAGCAGTGAAATAACTCTGCTCTTGCTGTTGTTTATAGAGGATCTCCAGAAGTATCAGACGCCTGTGGTCTGCCATGAACCCACCACACTGGAGATCGCTCTGCAGATTCAGCTAGTTCCCCAGCTGGCTATTAACAGGAGTATTCAGCGAAATGTCTCCCTGTTACCCTGCCACTGCTGGGGAGGTAGGTGGACTTCCCTCTGGCCTGGGTCCGAGCTGGAGCTATCCATCTACTTGTGCTTGTCCTGCCCTCAGCTTTTCCCAGTCCAGGCCACAGTCCTCCACTAACTGATGGACCAGATCTGCCTATGGTGGTGGCCTCAGGAGCCTATCCCATGCCACTCCACATTCGGCTGAGCTGTTCCAGGTGAAGCTTGAACTTCGACGCCCATGGTGTAGAGTCAAGGTGTTAAAAGACAGCAGCCACTCTTTCCAGCATTGGGTGACATTGACCCAGCAGCAGGTGAGGCTCACAAACTGGATGGCCAGATTCCAGCCCCTCTGTTGGCTTCATTTGCATTAAGACCACAGGAGAGAAAGACAAATGTTGGAAAAGGACTGAAGGAAACAGCAACACACAATGTCCTCAGTGGTAGTGATGAGCTGATCACCAGTCAGATAGCAAGTTCCATCCCCACAAATTTGCCATCAGTCAAACTCCAGGATAATGTCTTCAGCCCTGACCCTGATATTTCTAAGGTCTGGAGAGTGCTCAAGACGGGAGAGTAACAAAAGGCAAGTGTGTGCACAGCTATGATCAAGAATAAAAAGAGGAAATACAGAACATGGCTGTCATCATGGATGGGATTTGCTGTCTTCCCCCACCTTTCATGGCATAGATCTGCTGTCTTCCCTGAGGACACTTCTCATTGAGAGGGAAAAAAATAGATGGGTTGATTTTTTTTTTAGCGCTAAGAGCTGCACGAGTCAGTATTTGATTAGATTAATACAAACTTCAGCAAAGGCAAGTCTGGAAGGCAGGAGGGTCATTTTTGTAGTATAAAGATAAGAGGAAGCAGTGAGCAGGCTGGAAATAACACAGGGTTAGAGAGGCTCATTTTGGAGGATATCTAAAGAAATAAAGTAGTTTTAATTGTGTGACAAATTTCAGTGACCTTTCACTGGAGGTGAATCTGTCTTTTTACCTTTTATTTGATCTTGTACATAGATCAGCCCTTTCAGTTGAGATCATTTCAACTCCTGGAAAAGCATTGCAAACTTAGCTGAGATGACAGACATTTGAACTTAAAATGATCTTTTCCTTTTTCTTTCACACAAGAATTAAGCTTCTTGGAACGATTGATTTCCAAATATAATGCATCACAAGGCACTGGTCTGCATCCAAAAATTGGCCTGCTGCCTTCCTCTCTCTTACTGTGCAGCAATTCTCTATTCTGCTCGCTGCTTTCTTCACACTACGCTAACTGCTGTGATTATTTCATTGATAGAGTTGCACCTGACTGTTTTTTTACAGCTCTCCCTACTTACAGCTGTTGTGTTAATTGCAATGCCTCAGCCAGCTCATGATAGGAAAAGGGCCTGAAGGGCTGTCCCAATTGACAATTCCAATCCCCTACTGTTACAGGCGAGTGCGTCCTGTCACATCCTTCATAAATGCATCAAGCTCCATCATCAAGAAGCTTTTAAGGTAACCTTTTTGGCTGGTTGTCTCACTGGAAGCTTGCTCTCCACCTCTCCTCCTCCCACGTGTGTTCTCACTATTTGTACGTCTCCCATTGCGCATTGCTTTGTTTTCACAAAGGTGGATAAAGAGATGGCTTCTTAAAACCCCTCCTTTTATAAGTTTGACATGTAGTTAATTCTTTGTTGTCGGTGATTAATCCCCTGGCAGAGCATTCAGAACAGGGTAATATACAGAGTGATATGGAGCAATCAAAGCTAATGTTGATTTTGTCCTGATACCAAATCAATGCCAAGGTACATGACTTCTGATCTGCTCTCTAATATATCAGTAAAGGCTGCAGAATGAAATACATCCTGACATTTGAACAGAATTTGACAACTGTGTCAGCATTGTGGTATCTCACTACAGAGAGCTGAATTTCATCTGCAGAGAGCACATGATGATGTGTGCAATACTGCCTTGGCCTTTTAAAAACCATTTCCAAGCACTGCAGAGCCAGGCTTACTCCAGAGTTAGAGAAACATATGCTGCACGTGCTAATGTACCATAAATCAGTGTTCACTAATACTCCACGGCTTTTCATGTCGAGGAAAGTTTCTAGAAAGCAGATAAGACAGAAGAATTTATCTACAGTCAAGGAAAGTGTGAGACACAGGCTGGGAAACAACTCCAGAAGTTCAGAACTTGCCTGGCCTGTTTTTGCTGTTAGATCTTCTTGGAAGTGCCCTGACCTCAGGCCACTGTAATCTGAAATTCTTAGAGCCTTCTAGGGAACAACTGGTGGAAAACCTACACTGGCTTAACATTTCAAATGTGCTCAGGCTACTAGACAGTTTCTAATTGATCAACAGAAAACTAATCAATAAAAAAGTGCAACTAACTACAAATACCTGTCACCAATATTATGTGTCTGGGAGGTACAAATCATACGCTGTCATTTTACAGCTTGGTGGTGTCAGTATCTAAACCAGAGGCACTGGTAGCAGATGGTATTTTTGTAACCAGCTACACAAATGTAATGCTGTTGGTCCAATAGTAAAAAAGACACATGGGAACTCTTCATGAAAACACTCTCCCTTGTAGAGGCACGTGGAACATAAGCATTCACAATCAGCTATTCATTACAGAGGCTTTTGAAACTGTGAATAACTTCCACCCACTGGAAGAAAGGAGAGAGGCACTGTATCTGGAAAACTTTGCTTTGCAATCAAAGTAGTTTTTCTTCAGGCTCCGCAACAAAAACCTGAAAAACTTCTGAAATAAAAGCTTCAGCATAAACTTTGCCAGATTAAACTTGCAGAAACAAGGACCAGTTAAGGCTGCAATTCATATGGCTGTTCTCAAGGTCTGAGAGCTCTGCAGACAACTATACTTGGGTGGTCACTACAGGAGCATGATGTCTGAGAGCATTTGCAGTCAGTGCAGAATCCCTCACGGAGGATCTCAGGGTTAGAGCAAAAAAGACATACTTATTCTTCTATTAGAGGAAGTTTATGTAACAAAGTCAACAGAAAAATACAAGCACAGAATGACTAGAAAGCCTCAAAGGATCAAAGACAAAATGAATAAGCATGTCTACCCTACCACTCCATGACAGTGCATGCACAGACAGTAATGACTTACTGCAGTCTTCAGGACATAATCCCAATGCATGTATGACGACTTCTGTATGCCCTCCTTTTCTACAGTCCCCAGCATGGCTCTCTGTGTTGTCCAGGGACCAGAAATTTCTGTTCAGCAGAGCATTTGCATATGCGGCTTCCTGAAGTTTAACAGTAAGTATGGCCTCCAGTATTTTGATGAACAATAATGGATGTGAGCAGATACCTGAAATTAAGAAGATGCTTTGCAGAAATGAGACCACAGTCATCAGTCAAGAGGATCCACACTGACGTGGACCCCGGGTGTTGACACCTGGGAGTTGCTACCCAGGGCTTAAGCAACAACAGCCAGCACTGCCTGCTTGCCAGTCAGATGGGTTGGATGGAAGATCCCTTTAAGCACTGGCCAACTCGCAAATTCCAGTTGAGATTTCAAAGAAAGCAGATGCTCTTTTACACCCCACAGATGTTGCCTGTTTCTGTGCCAGAGGCTGAGGAATTGCGTGTGCCTTTCCTCAAAGCCTAGCATAATGTCCATGTCTTTCCTACATCATGAGATCAATGCTAAGTCTTGAACAAACTAGATTTACTTCTTGTTACTGCACGGGATCTCACTAAGTAAGGCTCTAGAATTTCACGTGTGAAAGTAGCCTTGAAAATCTGTGCTGTTCATAACCAAAGTGAATGTCGGCCAGTGTCATTTTTGAGGGAGTAAAACCAGCACTAATTATTCACAGCTGCAGACACCCTCCTCTCTTTTAACCACCTTTCTTTCCCTTATGCTCGCCTTCCCTTGTGATAGAGAAACAGGACTTTAGATGTATGATCCATCGATGATTATACTGTAGGTCTCTCCACCCATCCATGAGCACTACCTGTATTACTTCCAAGGTTTTTGTGCTAAAACCTTTAGCATTTCAATAAATCAAAGGCTTTTTTTTTGTTTGAACTTTAAACTCTTTGAGTCAGGGACTGTCTACTTCTTTCTGTGATTACACAGTGCCGAAGACGATGGGACTATTTTTGATTTATCCTTAGGCACCACCATAACAAGACTAATGACAACAGTATGGACAACCTGTTCCCACCTGCGCTTCGATGTGATGATTTGTAAATTATCAGACTGCTGCTGGAAATCCCTCTGTAACGTGAAACAACACCCTCCTCCAACACCAAAAGTCAGAACATCTTTGTCTGAAAAAAATAATTTGCATGATAACATCTGCACACTGTGTTCTGCTCCGAGGGAGAGAAGTGTTTATGAATGCTGGTGAGGAGCTCGCTCACAGATATAAATATGAATAGGCTGTGCCACGCAGGTAACTCTGCTTTGATGTTGTCAGATCTGGTAACCTTGGGTACTGATGACAGCAATGAAGCCTGTATTACACACGTAATCCTGGGTACCAAGGTCATCCACATTAACTTGCACTGACACTACTAAGCATAGGTTTTCAATGATTGTGGGGTCATTGGCCACAGTTAGAGAGATCCAGTCAAAGGAAGACATAAGACTACAGGCCTCTGAGAGGACTGGGATCACCATGAGAGGCTCTAGGGCTGTTTGCTGCTGAAAAGCTTCATAAACCTGAGGTTATCACTTTGCCATATTTCACAACTTTCCTTTAGAACAAACTTATCTGTTACAAAGGGCCTTTGCAGTAAATGGTGAAGGATCTCAGGTGCTTCTGCTTTGGGGAAGCAGGTGACTTGTCAGTCAATGGTCCCTCATCGTCACTAATACCTCTCATTCCCCTAGGCATCAGTCCTGATTTGTCTCTCCCTGGATGACACAGTGGCTAGATTTAGATGGTGAGTACGCATCTTATCTCTCATAAGTCCTATAAATAGTTGTCATATCCATGTACAGTATCTTGCTGGACTATTTACAGCATGATCCGAAGCCCCTTGAAGCCAATGCAACGGATGCCATTTACCTTACAGGGCTTTGGATCAGGCCATTATAAAATCCTCACCTCTAGGGTATGTGACCACGTTCTTTCAGGCCAATCTCAATGTGCATGGCAAACCATGGTCTGTACTAGGCTTGCATTTGGACCTGCTGCATTTTCTGGCTATAGGTAAATGATCTCAATGGGAGAGAGGTGAAGAAAAACACACAGTGAAAGCAGAGAGGGACAAGAGACTCCATCTTCTGCTTTGGTACATTTCCCTGCCTAGGATAAGGCAAAGATTAGAGAGAAAGAAAAATGAAAGAGGGCAAGGTGAGAGCAGGTTAGGAGATACCTGGTGGGAGGTACCACGTTCTGTGGCTTGAAGTCTGTTGTCTGCATTGAGATACACTGGGTGAGTCTATTTTCTTTGCTTAGTATTTGTTATAGTGCCTCCCACCTCAAAATGGGAACAGCAAGTCCTGAGAGGGCGTCTACTCTCCGTCCTTCTGCACGGCACATGTGCCAGCAGAATTAGGCTGTGTAAACTTCCTTCTGCAAAACTCTTGCAGCAGATAACATTATGCTTTCTCTAGCAGCAGGGAGAAGGGACAGGAAAAATATTCCGGCTTGGAGGACTGGGTGATGGGTTGTTCTGTCACTCCTCTTCCAGCCCTGGCATACTAATATACTCTGATAGAACCAGCCAGTGCAGGCAGCATCAATGTTGCCTGAGCAGCGTCTAAGGACCCTACTAACCCAGTAAGATCCTTGTACTTGCTGCTACACGAACAGAATCAAAGGATGGTCCCAGATCCAGGCAAATTACAATCGAATTATAAATAAAAGGCAGTGGTTTAGGGAGAATGTTTAAAAAATGGAACCATTTTAGCCAGCACGCAAGACAGTAGCTCTCATCTTTATCCAGAATCCTGTAAGCAAAGGGAGGGTTGTATGATTGATCTGAAGGAGCTACTAAGGAATATTGTCCCTGCTCATCTTCCCATGCACCAACGAAAAAGCAGAGAAGGGCATGCTGCAAAAATCTTCATACCTCTGTAACTCAGTGTTTTGAAGCAAATGGGGACACCCTTCACAACCCAACCTCAGTAGGTGGGGAGGTGGCAGCCTGATAACAAGGGAACAGATACCAGCGCCATGGGCCACACCTCAGTGAGGAGCTGTGGGCAGGCAGAAGGGCCCTGCGGGGTCTTATTGGTGGGACCAGGGGGCTGGGGAGACCCTCAGTGTTGTGCTCATCCTTCTCAGGGTGCAGGAAGAGGAGCCCGAGGCGGGCAGGCAGACCCCCACCTCCTGCCTGTGGGCAGTGAGTGCTGCTGGGTGGAGGTGCCTCTGCTTGTGTGTGTGCATGGGCTCAGCTCCAGCATGTCCAGCCCCAACTCCACTTGCTCACCTGGATTTTCAATTACCCCTCACCCAGTAAACCCTGCACTCCGGTAGAGGGAGGAAGGGAGAAGGAAAAGGCAGCAAGGAATGTGGGGAGGTCTGAGGATGGGGAGAACAGAGCAGCGGACCTGAGGCAGGAGAGTAAGAAATTTTCACTGTAAGCGGTAGCAAGGGACGACTAACAGAAGTCAGCATGAACAGTGGAGAGCTGTAACCAGCGGCAGGTGGGGAAAGGGCATGCAACAGGGTGAACAGCCTGCCTCTTGAGGCAGGGGCGAAAGCTGGCAGCAAGCAGAAATCCTGACAGACAGCACAAGAGGTCCAGAAAAGAGGCCAGGAAGGAGTGGAGGGACGAGATGCGGGTGGTGCCTGATGCTGCAGAGAAGGCTGTATGATGTCCTTCCCCCAGGGCTGGCAAACCTGCCCTCTCTGACTCGGTTTGTGCCCTGAAGCCAGAGGGTAAATTTCCTTTTCTGTTGCAATCCTAGCTAGTCTAACTGCAGATATTAGTATTCATACAAATATCTAATAAAGGATATGGTGTGGAGCACCTGCAGCAGAGCTCTGGAAGGTGAATGACATTAATAAGGTGTTTGTTGAGGACTGAGCACGGAGTTTAGGTCTTTTTGTGCTCACCTGTCCCACAGAGGAGACAAGATGGACGACAGAAGAGTGAACAAATAAAAATGCATTATCCTGTTGGAGACTGTGCCTCAGCAATCAGGAGCAGGCAGGTAGCTGGACACATCCCTTGCTACCAACATCTCCATTTATCCCCGTCCGTGGAGAGGAGACATCATTTCCTTTACCAGAACCTTGTCATATCTGTCATTTTTTTTGTACCAAAAAAGTTGCTGCAGATACCTGGCTTCTATGAGTGGGATTCTTCAGGAAGTGGGAGACAGCCAAAACACCTCAGATAAAACCAAGCCAGGCCTAAGGCAGTGCACTCAGTAGTAGTTCTGAAGAACACCAGATTTGGTTTCTGCAGAACTATAAGTTTGGAGTCTTTACTGTCCTTCCTGAACCCATGCAACCAAAAGGAAGAGTGGAATGATGCATTATCACAGGAGAAGTAGTTCACTGCCTTTTAATATTGCAGAAGTTACTAGTTCAGCAGCCAAACAAAACCAAAAAAAAATAATCATCGAATGTTTTGATTTAGTTAGAAATAAGTCTTTTCTTTGGTTTGTTATGCTGCTAAAACATTTTAAAAAATTTACTCTAGTCACCGTAAAGCTTTAAGTCACCTGGAAGTACAGCATGGTGATGAGTGAGTGCTGCCTTAAGCCGACATCTTGGCCACCTCCCAGATCTGGGCTCACACCCCCATACACTCACCCCAGAGGTGAGTGGCTCTCTAGGCTTCTGATGATGGGGCTCAAATGTGCAAAAATAATGAGCTCTTCCCTGGAGCAGATCTTACACCTCAGGCAACTCCTCCCCCCGCCCCCTGCATGTTCAAACCACCAAGCTGGAAAAGTAGGCCCTCCCCCCTTGTTATATTAGTAGAAAAACTTGAACTTCTCCAACAAGAGGTAGAGCAAAAATGCCATCTTGGATACCCCTTAGTTCTGCGGCTACTTGACAAGGGCCAGATCCCAGTTCACTGTTAGCTGATCCTCTGGGACAGCCTGTTTTCTCAAGCAATGAGCTATGCATAGGAAGAATTTCACCACTCCAGAAGCTGGTGGAGGATGGTCTGTGTCCTTTATCATGCTGTCTGCCTTTAGGCTTTTTTTGTGTTATTTTTGCATGCACAGTTCAGGTTTTCTTTGGTCTTACTTAGGCGACCCTCAGAGAGTCTGCTTGAAACCCAGGTCCCTGAGGAAGTGTTAATGATGAGGTTTAGAGGGCTCTTCTCTTTTGAACTTCAGCTCCTCCTCCCCACACTGCTTTGCTCTGGACAGACATTAGGTTGGTCAGCGTAAAGACAGGGAACACAGCCAGGGAAGTCACCGAATCCAACCTCAATTACATGGCAACAGATCTCTGCCAAATGCTCATGAAAGAAAAGTCTTCCATTGACACCACCAGGAGATTAATTCATGGGTCTTCAAAGGTAGTTGTTGCCTCAAGATTTACTCTGTCTTGTGAGCGAGTCCCATTCTAGCTATAAAGAATTCTGCTTTTAGTGGCTATCCATGACTTGGCTGCAATGTTAATAGACTCATAAAAAGACTCCAGGTACAGCCGATCTTGTAGCAAGGGTCTACGTCTAGTGTGTGCACTGCCCAAGGCAGCAGATCTGTGCTTGGCGTTGCAATTCAGGGAAGCTGGAAAACAAAAATACTGCTGCACAGTGTATAAAGAAACTAGTTTTAGGAGTGACTTAGCTGTATAAACCTGTCAAAGCAGTTGAGTCACCTGGAGGTTTGTTAAAGTGGATAGAGGTGCAGATAAGTGGATAGAGCTGTAGAGTAGCTAAAGGTCATCTATTTTTAGTCACCCAGGCTTCAGACTACTGTTACTTTTACCAAACATGCTGTGAGAGATTTGGAACTCATCTCTGGAAAATTTAAATAATATGTTTTAGCACAGTAAAAAATAACCACTGTTTTTGGGGCTTCTCTTTGGGGCACTTCCTGAATTGCTACACCCCTTTTCCCTTCCCTTCCCTTCCCTTCCCTTCCCTTCCCTTCCCTTCCCTTCCGGAACTGAAGGGCTCTATTTTCTTTAGTTCTGACACTTTGAAAATGCATCTGGATTTTCTAAGGATGCCAGCATTTGGGGTATGACACATGGGTAAATATTCATGTATTGTTTTCAGACAGTAAAATATTCTGTTTCCAGGGTGAGCAACCTATACAGTTCTGGACGCAACCCATTTGCCAAGGTACACAATAGGAAGGGACAGGCTGACATCCTTAGTGGGTCCAAAAGGTCTTTACACTAGCTTCAGCCTGCACCAGGAATTCTGATTCTCCTTTGTCTCAAAACTTCCAGGGAGAAGATTCTTGCTCCTTTCCCTGCAGCCTTCTTCCCTGCTTAGTGCTGGTGAATGTGATTGTGTTACTACAAATGGTGAAGTTGGCTGCTTAATGCCACACAACACCTTGACAGGTTTCATTTCAGGTGCTTGATGAACTCACACATGGCAAGATTTACTCTGGTTAATTGCCATGCCTTCCTATAGTGAAATGGAAAAGAATAGCAGGGCAATTACCATTTCTCACATGGCTCCAGAAACCAATAATGAGACAGAGAATCTCTCACCACTGCATTACCAGATCACATCTGAGTTAGGTGTGGTTTCATGACCACCCTGAGCCAACCTAAGTCTGGCTTTTGCCAAAATGTTTAGCATTGTTATCCTGCCCCTGTCCATGAGTTCCCATCCCTTCTGTTGTGCCAGCTGTAAGGTTTGTGCATCTGGGAAACTGAGAACATCAGGCTGATCCACCTAAATGCTCCACCCAGCAGAAAACAGGAAAAAAGGAAAGAGTTCTTTCATCTGAGTCCCCTGATCTGTCTGACTGCTCAAGTGCACGATAAACCAAGGCGCACAGGTGATGGGGTGGGAACGTATGATGTAGGGCTGAGTCACCCTTTTCAGATGTAGTACAGAATTAGCTTGCCTTAAGCCAATAATGAAAGCAGAGACAAAACAAAAATATCTTTTTCATCCAGGAATTAAAAGTCTATGCATTTGTCATCATTACCATGTCTGTTGTCTTTACAATAACTACTACAAAGCTAAAGAATGAGGCTTATCTCTGCTCATTTATCCAGCTAGTTTAATCTAGTTTCTCTGATCACTCTCATCAATGGAGAGAGAAGCTTCCAGAGAAGGATGCATCTCATGAACATGAGTGTGTAAGTGGACTGAGACATCTTCTGAAGACCAAAGAATCATAGAATGGTCTGCATTGGAAGGGAAATTTAATCGTCACCTAGTCCACCCCCCCTGCAATGAGCAGGGACATCTTCAACTAGATCAGGTTGCTCAGAGCCCCGACCAACCTGACCCTGAATGCTTCCACAGACCAGGCATCTACCACCTCTCTGGGCAATCTGTTCCAGTGTTTCACCACCCTCATCATAAAGAATTTATTACTTCTATCCAATCTAAATCTACCCTCTTTTAGTTTAAAACTGTTGCCCTTTGTCCTGTCACTACAGGTCCTGGTAAAAAGTCTTTCTCCATATTTCTTACAAGCTTTCTTTAAGTATTGGAAGGCCACAATAGAGTCTCCCCGGAGCCTTCTCTTCTCCAAGCTGAACAACCCCAAATCTTTCAGCCTTCCTCTGCAGGAGAGGTATTCTAGCCCTTAGATCATTTTCATGGCCCTCCTCTGGACCTGCTTTAACACGTCGAATGGTGTTATCTATAGAGTAAATTCCAGCTCCACTTCCAGGACATCTGCATTTCACATCCCATCTTGTTCTTGACTGGAGTCTGGCTCAGAAATCTTTACTCTCTTGTGACCAAGCAGAACAGTGCAAGCACCCTCCACACTGATATATTCCTGGTGAATGCCTTTTCCCCTTCATCTCTCCTGCCTGGTGCTGGCACTACACCTGCACGGGCTTAACACGTCTTCAGTGAGTTTTGGGTCAGACTTGTAAGGCCAGCAGCACATTCACAAAGGCAGGGTTTGTGACCTTGCAACGATTGTCCCAACAAGAAGATGACATTATAAACGCCAGCTTTGTTGTGCCTTGTTTTCTATCTGCAGCACACTAAGCAGGCACACGTGCTGGGCATAAGGTACCTCAGCTTTCTGAGCTCTGGCTGGGGAAATCAGACAGAATTGGATCCTTCCAGAAAGCAATTGATTTGGGAGGGTAGACGGAAGAGTCATTATTCTATAAATAATTTTTTATAGCCGTTTTCCCTCCGGAAGCCCTTTTCTGCTATCTTAGGGCAAGGTCGAAGAGTGTATGACTTAAAAGATCTGGTATAGAGATTTTGATCATAATGACTTAAATGAGGTGTTTGGGGAGTTTAATATTACATTGTTGCTGATGGCTGGCTGATCGTTTTACTTGCCTTTGATCAACTGTGTGAGTGGAGGGTCATCCCAATCACCGTGGGCCTACAGTACCCGTCATCACCCCTCAGTCCTATTTGTCTTGCGTGTGTATGCAGAAGGCCTGCTTTTGATGAACTGTGAAAAGAAAGATGAACTGTTGTAATGAAAACATTCCCTCCCCAAGATCCTCTTTAGACAACATTCAATTGGTTTGACCTTGTCCCCTCTTGCGGAGGACGGTAATGATTCCTGCAGATGGCTGGGTCATGCCTTGGACACTTGGGAGTGAGGGAACTGGATTCTCCATCTGCGTTAGCTCTCTAGCTACGCAGGCTTCAGCCACAAAATGCAAGAGCAGCATGGGTAGACATACCCAAGATAGCTGTCATCTAGCCGGTTGGAGTCCTTATAGATGTCCTGGGCTGCCTATTTATACTCGGGGGACTTTACCTAGGCTTGTTTTGCTCATGGCACAGGCAGGCAGGAGCTAGCCCGAGAGCTGGATCTCTCAAGTCTGTGGTCTCCTCTCTGGCTGCAGCAAAGGCATGGCCTGAGGGGAGCTGTTCAAGATGTCAGCCTGGCTTCCCTTCCCCATCTGCCTGATAGGCAGATGTAAGCTGGCAAACATCAGTAAAAGGTCTGTTAGCTGAGCTAATGGTCTCCTGCCTTAAATCCCTCTTGCTCTCTGATTCTGTCACATTTAGATGAGTGACATAAGAGCTGGTGAAGAACACAGCCTTCGTGTTCATCCTCACAGTTTTAGGGAGATGAAATCCCTGGATCGGCCTTGGGGAGACGTCCCTGTCCCTCTGTCAGCTGAAAAGGCAACTGTTGGAAATGGTTGCCCATTTGTCTTCAGATGAGGAGAATAGAAAGACTTGCCAGTATTTTTACTGCTTAATAAGCAGTGCACTACTTATAGTGTACTATAAAGATTTAAAACTATTTGGAAGCTAAACTGGTAACTGCTTATTTGGAGGCATCAAAGGGTACATGAACCCTCATGCAAACACTTAGTAATGGCCTGTACCTGGCCTGAAGAGTTGCAACAAGTGTAAAGAAAAAAGAGAAAGGATAAACGGGGAAAAGAGAGCATATGAGAGCAATGGGACTTGTCCCATGTCGCACACCCAGACCACAAAACTGGAACCCGAACAATCTCAGTTGTCCTATTTGTGAAGCAACTGACTCTAGTCTGGTAGCCCTTGAAAGACTTCTCTTTAGCTGAGGTCAGTCTCCACCTGAATAGTCTGAGTATGTCACAGCACATCAGGCTCTTGAAGCCTCACGAAGTAGTCCACAGTTCCTCCAGCAAGCACTGTCAAAGTCGCTTTAAGTCAGTTTATCTTTTTCAGAAGGGCACTTCTTCCATCGTTCTGTGGCTGCTCCAAAAGTTGCTGCACCTACTTTAGTGACACAAGTCTTGCCTGTGGAAATATGCGAAAATCAAGTGTATGTCTACCAGCCTAATCCTGCTGATTTCCTCATACTTCCACCATTTCAGGAGTTTAATGAAAATGCAGTCCTGGCATGCAGTGCGGTCATAAGACACCCTGACACTTAGGTGCAGGCCAAATATGGATCGATCTTGCTTTGTCATGCTTCAGGGAAGCAAAAATGCCACCCTCTCCCCAGGAAATACACAGCTACCAGCACCTTGGTACCTATAATAAGAAGCCTTTTTTGCCAGATGCTGCTGCTGCAGTTCAGAGTGGTAGGGGTGGGCTTTTCTGCCTACCTCTGCAGCACAGGATCATGTAGGCATGACTCATTTGATCAGTTTAATCATGTTTCCTTCCATTTTGTGTGCCTGTAGATATTACTGTCTGGGCTGGCCTCACTTGCTCTTGACCTCTGTCAGAGGCACATGGCGATTTAGTCTCCTGGAGGACCTGCAGTCCTGTCATTTACTTAAAGTCAAGGGCTCTGTACTGGGGTATTCCAGTTTGACTGGTCCCAGTGGGATATAAGAATAGCCAGAATGCTTCTCCCTTGTACCAACACCACTGCTTGCTCCATACTGTATTAAGTGCTACAATCCCCCGTCACTGTCCTGATGAACACCATTTCCTCATGAGGTTTGCAGACTTAGCTTCATTCATTCACACAGAATTCCTCACCAGCCTTAAAAGATATGTTGCCTCAGCAAGATCTGCAGTACTAGGTGTGCAGCTGGCAGGAGTGGCAGTCAGCTAAAGATCAGGCTTGGGATTCCCCTGCAAGATCTTCTCCAGACAAAGAACCTTACCCAAACATGGTTGTATAAGAGAAGAAGAGGTCCTTCTGACTGGCATCTGAAGCGGTGCGATGAGGCTAAAACCCTGAACTGGTTTAATGAGGCAGCTGCGTGCGTAGCAGTGGTTTGCGGTGCATGTGGCAACAGGCACTGGGAGATTACTTGCTCCAGTAACTCGGGCTGGGTATTCAGGACCCAAAGTAAACACGCGAGCCGCAGTGCTGTACAAAGGCTTAATACCCTACATTCATAAAACACCTTTCATTCAGCAGCATGTTAAAGCATTGGTACATCCTGCGTACACGGAGCAGAGGGTGAAGCTGAGCTCGGTAACCTTTGCCCCAAGCAGTGGTGGGAAGAACAACCAGACGTTCAAGCAGCGCCTGAGCCCTGGGTGCACCAGATGTACCCTGCGCCGGCCCCGGCCCGGCGCCATGGCGTGCATGGTTCCTGGCCATCTGGGATGCAGGTGAGCCGTGCGCCCAGAGACAAGGTGCGGACACAAGATGTGGCCTGTAGTCACATCGGTCGCATTTGTGAGAGAACACAAAGGAGTCTGGTGTCCAGGTCTTGCTGGGAGGAAAACCCCTAAATATCAAAATAACGGAATGCTTTGGCACCCCCTCAAATATCTCCCAGAAACACAATCGCAGAAGAAAACTAAACACTCAATGTGATCAGCAAAATTATTTGACTTATTTCATTGGACAATACGTGAAGTTTGCAGTCCCACTGCCCAGGGTAGGCACCTCTCTGTCTCGCTAAGTATTTCTAAAGTATCTGATGGCATTGTTATCCCAGCCCTGACTTGGTGCCAGCACTAGACTAGTCAGCAAGAAAATGTTCTCCTTCCTCGCCGTGTGTCAGCAGATATGTTCAGAAGCCACATGCATATCCCAGGTAATGGGCTACTGAGAGCACCAAGCACAGGTCATCTGAGCACAGCAAGCCCTCCAGCTGCCTGGGAGGGGAGTGCAGGGAGAAAAGATTTTCCAGGAGTTGCCATCTTGGGAGCGTTGTTCTACCACACCTGTATGTTTGCAGATGTGCTAAAGGAAGAATACTAGGACTGGTGTACATCAATTGAAAATGATGCATGTTTGATTTCATAATTTTCAAGAGGCCTGGTATACAAACCCAAACAACCCTCCCTCTGCAATGGAGGAAAGTTACTTTCAGGTGCAACGACAGAACCAACGGTGTGCATCAGTTGCATTAAAATGGCTAACATTTGCCAAATAATTAGACAAAGACATAGCTATTCTTCTGAAAGTATTTTTGAAAGTATTTCAATTTTTTCCCATCTCCTTCATTTCTGGCATTTATTGTAGAGTTTTTTTATTTTCATTTCTCTTGATCAGCATAGCCACATGATGAGTTTTTCAAAAGTAGTAATAAAAAAGAAAATTTGCTTGAAAGAAAATGTTAAATTTGGAATTAAAAATTTCACATTCCTATTTTCTCAAGAAGAGAAAGATGGATTTAAAAATATTTGCAACTAGCAAATCCATGGAAACATAAACACCTTTGAAAGCTACAGAAATTCAAATGCATTGCTGACCTTCAAAACTTTGCAGATGAAAGAAAAAATACCCACCCTTTTCTAGATTTTGGCGAAATTGGAAATTGCATGCTTCTGCACTCCTGAATGAATGTCAAATCTTGCACCTCATCAGCATTTATCATTATTCCTACTTAAAAATGAGTCCATTGCAGATGAAGTGGAAGGTTGAAGGAGCTCACTGCCCCTTCACTGGTGTGCGTGTCTCAAAGCTAAATTCCAGAAGAGTCACAAAAGAGGACAAAAGGATGCAGAAGACCAACGGAAAGGAGCTGAACTCGCAAACATGGGAGAGCTGCTCTCTGTGAAGACATCTGAAAAGCCTTCTAATTCTAAACTAGCCTGCGGTGCTTGCGCTGGCTTAGCTGCACAGGAGCTTCCACCCGTCAGTCCCTGGCTCACTGCAGTGAAGCCGAGCTCCCAGCTTTCCAGGGAGCAGCATCACGGGTGGCCACAGCCTGGAAAGCCCCAGGCCAGCACTGCCATCCAGCCTCCCTCTCCTCCCGCCTAGACCCACGGTAGGGCAATCCTCCAGGCAAATGCCAGTTGCATAAGGCTCCCTTATTAAAAATGGACAGGATTACAGAAAAGGAAGAGCTAAAAATACAGGCCCAATGAACCTGCTGAAAAAACAGCTTCTCTGCTGGGTCTTAAAGCCGCGCTTGCCTCACAGTGTTTATATCTGTGAGGGTGTGCATGCTGCTGTTTTACACAGGTCTAATATATGCATGGCAGCGTGCCCTTGACTTTTTATTTAATCTTTGACTTGACAGTGTTGGAACTTGCTTCCCTGTGAAACTGGAGAAGGAGGGATTGTTGTGTGCGTCAGGTTTTGCTTTTGTTTTGTTTGTCTCCCTTTTATAGAATTACATAAAGAAACTCAGCAACTCCTGGCTGCTCCTAAGTGCTCGGGTGTCTGTTTGATTCTATCTGCTGGGGCATCGAAGTGTAACTCAGTGCAATGACCACCACGTTGGCCACCACTGGAAGGATGGTTTAGGATGTTGCCGAGGGCAGCTGGTCCAGCAGGGATCCTTATTTTTCACAACAGCTGAGAAACCTGCCTCTCCTGTGTCCCTGTGGCACCTTTGGGATCTTCTGCTGGACAATTTCAGGACAGACAACTCACCTAAATTCCTTCTCCCATCAGACAACAATCCGTAAAGCCAGATAGTGGCCTCATCACAAAACACCCACCAGAGAATTAAGAATTAGCTATGTGACTTTCTGCTTTGATAACAGCAATCATACAAAACTGAGCTGGAAGAAACTTTTAAAGGTCATCTTGCCCTTCCACCAACTTCCAGATAGGATCAGCTGCGCTGAAGGTGCTGGAGTAGAGATAGTTATCTCAGCGGCTGCTAAAGCCTTCCCACAGCAGCACTTTCACACAGCAAATCATCCCAGCAGCGCACAAGTCTCACAACTGGAAAAAGTCTCTTAGTGTCTCACCTGAATTCCCTTTGTTGCCCTTTAAGCCCATTACTTCCTTTCCTGTCCCCAGCAGACATGAAGAACAGCTTATCCTTCCTGCTTTCAGTAGCCTTTCACATACTTGAAGGGTGTTATCACGTCTACCCGTCTTCAATTCCCTAGACTAAACAAACCCAACTCTTCCAGTCTTTCCTCATAGCTCATGTTTTCTAGCCTTCTGATCACTCTTGTTTCTGCCTGCTGGACTCCTTCCAGTTGGTCAACATCCTCTGGAAGTGTGATGCTCACAAGTGGATGTAGATTGATTCAACAAATTATTCCAGGCCAAAGGACAAAGGGGAGTAGTTTCAAAGTTTGGGGGATCCTCACAATGAATGACCTATTCACTCCGGCTGTGCCACTTCTGTAAAACTTGGCTCTGGGTCATACTGACAGTCTCCTGGAGAAGCAGCAGATTCATAGATGAATATCAGCACTGAGGTTCATCCTGGAACCTAATAGGCAGCTGTAGCCAAAAAAAATACCAACAAATACCCTAACAAAAAAATACCTCTAAAACGGGCATAGTGGACTCATTGCATGAGACACTTCCTGATAAATGTGCTGTTAAATTTGCTTCTGCTTCAGTTTCTGGATAGACTGAGGACGAGGTGCTCTGAAGAGCATGTGAAGAACAAACCATCCTCCAACAGTGTGCTAGCAAAGTATTCAGGGACAAGTGGCATTGTTCTGTTATCACGGAAAAGGACCTTCTTCCTTTTCATGTCCCAAGGCTTGTTCTTTGGGTGAAGGAACATGCCAATATGTCTAAACTGCATTTCCAAAAAGCTCAGAGCAAACTGCAGACTAGTCTGTACATTCAGCACAGTACAAAGCCTGAAGAGAGGTGAGCTCCCTTTTGAAATCACAGCATAATGCCTGCTGAGCAGGGAGGACAGGCCTGGTCACTGGACCACACCAACACAACTCTGCTGCTCCTGGCCCTGCCATTAGCTCTGTGGCCAGCACTGGGATCCTGCAGTGTGCTTCACTGCATGGTGCAGGCGTGCCCTAAGGAGTTCGTTGGGTTTGTGGGAAAGGTTCTGACTCCTAGAGTCAGTTTTCAGGGCAGCAGGATTTCTGTCTGGTTTCAATGCGATGTTCCAGACTTTTTTCCCTGGAAATTGCTCTTTACAAACTCTAACCTTAACATCCCTCAAAGAACTTGCCCTTCACAAGCCAAAATCCTTAGCTCCTGACAAGTGAAGACAATGGAAAGACATGTAAAAACAGTCATGCTGCTACACCTCAGGCAAGGCTCAGCTCCACTCTCTTCTGGGGAACTGCTCAAATACATATTGGCTAGGATTTGCGCCAAGATTTTTCAGTTAATATTTGCAAAATTTAATCACAACATTCCAGATTCTGCATTGCCGTAATCCCATTGAACTGTTCCTTAGTCTGCAGCGATCGCCTCCGGTTTCAATTAGACCATTCAGGGTTATGGGCACTTTTGAATAAGAAGGGAACAAAACCTGATTCTGGAAATCTGGCTGCAGAACGTGTTCATCCAAACCAAGGCTGCATTTCAGCTGCCCAGTCCACAACATACTATAAAAAGGGAAGATTTAAATACACACTGTACTGAATAATTGTAGCAAAAAACTACAAGGACCAAACTTTTTTGAAAGAGGAGAAGAGTGTAGGATGGCTCTTCGCAAAGCATGTCCCTGAAAAACTCCCTCTTTAAATGAAAGAGAGATCAAACCAGGAAAACAAGCAGTACCTACCCCAGGAGGCAGGCTTGCCTCCTTGAGTGCCAGACAATAATAAACGATGTGTTTGTAATCCACAGCAGAGATACAAAGGCATTTTCTTTGACATCAAATGCTAAAGAGGGAGTGAACAGCTCTGTAAAGTGCTTTTTCCAACACAGGGTGAAAGATATTTTACCAGAGAGAGGATGATCTCTGAGGAAGGTTGTTCCTATATTTTCATTCCACCTCAGCATGAAGAACCCACCAAACAGAAGTGTTTATGTACCTAATACTGCATAATTTCAGGCAAAAAAGAGATTCAACTATGGCTAAAGTGAGTCAATGAAAAAAAGACATATGCAGGAAGGGGGAGAAACCGAATGTGGAAAAGCTTGGAATCCAGGGGTGAGTATACCTCTTTGCACTGAGTGCTTTTAATTCAGCCTGAAAGCTCCTTTCAAATTTAAGGATAAAGAGGGGTAATCCCACCTCCTCCCAGAGTGCAGCCACGGTGGGATTCCGAGGGCGCTCCTGGCAGCAACAGCACAGGGTGGCCAGGGAAGCTCAGGATCCACGTGTGTCCAGTGCGAGGAAATTAATTCCAGCAGAACAGAATTGACTCAGTTATAATTTCACCAGATGACTCTGTATCACTCCTCCACAAATATCAAATGTCACCCAGAATGATCTTTCGTGCAGCTAAATAGTCTGGGCTCAATCCTGTGCCCCACCAAAAGATGAGAGGCCAGGCTTAAACTTACTGCAGGACCCTCTAATTCTCTGTGTTAGTGCCACCTTTAAAAAGTGCAGCGCGTTTTAGTCTCTGGTTATTTCCTAAGGCCACATGTTGGCTCAGCAATCCTGGGTTTCACTGAAACACCTGCTCTTTACAGGCTCCGCTGAGTGAAGGACAAGGTAATTAGGCAACTTACGCAGAGGTCACATGGTGAGTAAAGTAGGATTAGCACTCGAGTTCCTCCTGGCAACTAGTCCTGTGCTGCGACAATTAGAAAAGGTTAACCATCCTCTTTTAGCTTTTGTTTTCCATCTTTCAGAATGGGGCAGCACGTACGCAGGGCTGGGCCGTGTTACATTGCCTCAGCAGTAATTTGGAAAAATAACCCACAAAACAAACAAAGAACTCACCCCAAAAAGGGCTTTGAAAAGTCGTCATATCTGGTAGGATGTGCTGCTTGAGAGGGAATGGAGAAAAACAGTGGATTAAGCTAAGCACACTGAATATGAATTGTGGAAACTGCCCCACTCCCTCGTTAATCCCCAAGCACAGACCTTGCACACCCGCCACTGTGTGACGCTTTATCGTGCTGCTGCCCGCCTGCTGCTCAGAAGTCACCCTGGCTTCCCTTGCCCATCTGCCCTGCAGGCATATGTGAGCTGGCAAATATTGGCAAGGAGTCTGCCAGCTGAGTTACAGATCTTCTGCATTAACTCCTGCTTGCCTGAGACCTCTTGCCCAAGTCCCCCACGCTGGCATGGCCAAGCCAGGTCTGCCAGCTGGCATACACTTGTGTAGAAACCAGCTGCATTGGAGTCTCTGCCCATGTTGCACAGTGCTGTGCCTGTGTGTGTACCTGGTGCCGTTTTGGTCCTTGGCAGGACTGGTCTGGTCATGCCATTTTTGAGCGGGCATGCCTGGGAGCAGTCTTCCATGCACACTGGTCTGAATCCACAGCCTGCTGGTCTCTTCTCCAGCCTCTCTTCACCTGCATTGCCTACAGCCCTATATCCTGGTACCTGCAGGCTGTGAAGGAGAACAGATGCTGCAAAGGAGCACAGGCCTCTGTCTCTCCACATCCTGGGGGAAGCTTGTGCTATCCCGAGATAAAAAGCACACTGTCACTCAGCTTGGGTCCGCATGGGTCAACACCTAATCTCCCACAAGATGTCTGATCCCTCTCAATGAGTTGTCCAAGTGCCTGAACAGACAGCTCTCCATCTTGATTTGGGGGAAGCCTTGATATGTCATAGCATTGGCCTTCCTTCTTTGGGGGAGTTTTGTGCTACTTTTAGCAGGAAGGCATAAGTAATCTAAAGAAAGGACTTCTGGGTGTGCCAGGGCACATGGTCCCTCCATGCACAACCTTGGTGGCATCTAGATAACAATACCACCACCGAATGATTCTCAGGGTGGTGTTTTGGGACCACTGGCTGTGGTCTCTCCTCCACCACTATGATTAATGAGCAAATGTGTTTTATCCTAGAGAGCAGTGATGGATTTTGGCTCTGGTCAGGGATGAGGTGTGTATCACCTGATGACACATATCTCATTCCCATGCTCTGTGCCCTGAGGTCTCAATGTCATCTCCTCTGGAAGACCCATTGGCCTAAGCAGCATCCCTGGGGGCCAAGGACCTCAGCTGTTTCCATACAAGGTCAGCAGGCTCCCTCCCAGGAAGGTGGATCTTCTGAGTCCTCCTCCAGTCCCTTGAGTGCTGCACCTCCCTCCTTCTTGATCAGCTGGTGAGCAAGATCAGCTGGTGAAGATCAACTTCTCATCCTGTTGCTGGATTTCGCTGAATACTCTTCACCCACAACCTTCAGCGAAAGTGCCCATGGGGCAGGCACTGACGTGCCGCAGTCCCAGAAGGGATGCACCACAGTGGGCAATTTACCTGCATGCTATAGTCTGCTTTCCTGCTATAAATACGGCCTGAGGGTAAAGAGTTGAAATGAAAAAAAATCCATTCACCCATTGCATTGTGCAGTGGCAGACAGCCATTCCTCTGCCTGCTAGCTGCTTTAAATTCAGGTAGCTTTATCAGCTGAGAATTTACTGGACCATTCATCAGAAGCAGCTGTTTCAGAGTCAGCGAGGTACCACCTCCCAAATACTAGTTGTTGGGGACTTGCATAACTTCAATTCACAGCCATTGAGAGTATTTGCAAAAGCGAGACCTGCTCCTAAGCTGTGAGCAGGACAGCTTGACTTTAAAAAGTCAGCTCATATTTCTCGTGTGCTAGAAAGAGCACCTGTTTAAACTATGCAGATCTGAGTAACAGTGGGCATGTTTTGGGCACTGACCCGTTAATAGAAAGGGTGGGGCTTTGCAGTCATTAGCAGCAATCAGCAACTGAAACAAACACATGAAAAAAACTGGCAATTTCTTTAATCCAAGGATCGGCAGGAGGGTGAAGATCGTGACTGAAATGAACCTGCAGCACATTATGTCTCATCCTTGGCTGCTGCCCTTCTGACGTGCCCTCCAACAAGAGGCAGAAACCTCAAAAGCACATTAACCATTTCTATTGCTAGAGAAATCCCTCATACTAAATGCTAGTTAATGTCCCTGAACTGGCGAAAGGCTCCAGAGCAAGACTTTATAATCGGAGTATAACACTCACACACTAAAAAATACTGAGACCTTTTCATAAACCTTCGTTAAAAGTCCAAGAAGGAAAAGCACACTTTATCTGCATGCTTTCATCAGTGAGCAGTGTTGAGGGGCTTGCATGTTTTGCCGCCTCCTTCACGCTTCTTGCAGAAAGAGCAGTCGGAGGGAAGGTTTCTGCCTGTCTGAACCTCAGAGCTCCCCCAGCTAGCTCCCCTGCCAGCCGTGTTCCCTCACGGGTGCTTTCAGCATCGCCCTGTTGTTCTCCCATTCATAAACCGCTGTGTAAGCAGGACAGATCGCTGATAAACAGCTGTCTATCTGCCTTTCTCTGAAAGCAGCCGCCTGTGTGCCACCTAAAATAAGTGACTGGGGCCACCCCCTCACCTACAGCTCTGACATCACCGAGGCAGTGAAACCTTGGGTGGCTGCCCGCTCCCGGGGCCAGCCCTGGCAAATGCAATTCTCATTTGCTCCACGTATTAGCATTGTCTGCCTCAGCAGCCCGAAGGTCTTGAATGCCAAGTTACGTGTGCCTTCTGAAATAGGCAGCAGGATCTTCCACAATCAATAAGCTGAGAAAATGTGCCCGGTGCCTGTAACAACAGCGATCAATCACCAAAAAACTAAAGGACAGAAAGCATTTAGATATGAAACGTGTACAATTTACACAGTGCCTTGACTTTGTGCAGGACACTTAATACTTTCAGAGACCTGCGGTGTTATGGGACTCCGTCAGCCACGCAGAGCCCTTGCTGTATCACAGCCATGTATGGCCACTTGAGACTCAGTAATGTGTCATTAAAGGTCACCAGCACTACAGACAATGCTTCAGTATACAGTTATTTTGGGAAAGATCAAACCTATCAAAAATAATAGATTATTCATTACATCAAAGACAGTTTACTGACATTCAATGAAGCACATCTCCTTAGATCCTGGAGAAAGGAATGAGCCTCATAAAATAATAAATATCTTTGCATTTTATCTCTTGATGCCTCTATCTACGGAGGTATTTATACGGCCCCCATAACTAGTCTCTGGGCATTTACTCCACCTGATTAGAGTACAGATCTACTAAACAGACATGATTTGTGTGCAAAATCAAACTCATTTTCTTAAAACAGCTTTATGAAGAAAAGACCATCCTGTTGGTGGAGTGGAGTTAGTCAAAGAACATTTTGCCACAACAAGGTTTTTTTATTAGCAGGATGATGCTTGATTTGTGCCATGTAATTTCAAGGATTAAACTCTGAAGATATGACAGTGAAATCAATCAAAACACCAGGGGCTTGAAACTTAACTCTGTTTCAGATCTTTCGCAGTAGAGCAGAGGAGTCTATATGCCTGAGTCTTCGGTCACTCGCAAATTCCCCATTGGGCAGGAATATCTACAGAAGAGCTGTGTATTGCTGCTCTTATAATCCTCTTTGCAGAGAGGCTGGACAAACATCCATGACCAGACCCATGGTCTGCCCCAGCTATTCCCAGCTGCCAGAGGAGGCTTTTGTGGCATGGCTGAGCAAACCCTGAGGCTATTCTGACCAGGGCGATAAATTTGTGCCAGCCCTAGGGGTCATGGGCAGTGCAAAGGTAACTTCAGAGACCACCATGGGGAAGAGAAGTCCACCTTCTCCTCACTGAGTTCTAGGGCAGAGAGCTGCCTGTATTTTGGGTGGTGGTAATCCTTCGGAGAACAGATTTCTCTGTCAGCGGTGTGCCCAGTTTCGCTTCACAGGCTGGCCAGCACAAGAAAGGGGACAGAAGCTGCCAGTCATCAGGACAGGGATGGTGGGCTGGGGACACTCTCCCTACTCCCCAGGGGCTGGGGTGGCCCCACTTGTGGGCTAGGCTCCAGGCAAGCCTGGACCCGGCCACCATCCTCATCGTGTGACTGTGTCACCGTCCCAGAGACGGGAGCAGCACTCACTGCGGGGCTGGCTGTGGGGAGCTTTGGGGAAAGCCCACCATGGCCTGGGGAGGCTGGGTACGGTGGCTTTTATCCCCCCTTATCAGCACACCAGAGGTTACTCCTGCTGGGGACTTGGCAGCTTGGCAGCCGCAGGCCTGGCTGATGGGGGCAGGAGGGATTAGCATACAAAATCTCTTTCAGGAAGATGTCGCCTGGAACTGGAAGCATGTCATCACGTCACCAACAATGCCAGAATGCTGCAGCCTGATTATGCTCCTGTCACTGGAGCACAGCCCTTTCGTGGGCCTGGGAGGGTGAGCACCATCCTCCCATCTCCCCCTGTGCTACGGGATGCCCTGGCCAGAGCCGATGTCCCCGGGCATGCGCAGGGGCTCCCTGGACCTCCTGGCTCCAGCATCCCTCACCCCTCCAGCTCCATCCCAGCTGGCATCCCCTGTGCGCCTTGCCTTGCAGTGGGGCTGCCCACCCTGGCTCCCGGCACCAGCCAGCCACCCATCCCTGACCCATTCCCAGGCTGCTGGAAGGGGTAGAAAGGAGGACGAGCGCTGAGCCCCGCTACCAGTTAAATAGGGCACTCTGTGCTTTTGCAAAGGGAGGGGAACAAGCTGTTGCCTTCCTGAGCACGAAAGGCCACCGTCCTCAAAAGAAAGCCTGCACAATAAATCATTTCTGAGGATTGCTTGGCAAACCTTGGACGTGGGAATGTGGAAGCCAGTGGCACTGCGAAACACCTCTCATCTGGACCTCTGAAGGAATGCCACAGTCTCCATTGTTTTCTTCAGCAACACCCTAGATGATCCCAAATACCAGGATGCCCCACTGCCACTCACAGGCACAGAAGGACTCAAGAGGCCATAAGACCTTCCTTGCAGTGCTTTCTTTTTACGGTTCTTTCATCCCACGGAAAGCTGGACTTCCAAAACTGGACACAAAACCTCCCCAAAAATCCCCTTTCAGGCTCTAGCTCAGCTTCCCACCTGCCGTCACTTTCCCCCGCATCTCCCCAACCGTTCTTGGGAGGCTCTCACAGCAATGAACCTGGGTTGCAGCCAAGTTGGCATGAAGTTTGCATGAATCTCGAGACATTTTATGACCTTAGTAATGTTTAGCTGAAAAAAGTAGGGCTGTTTACAGCCCAGGCCCAACCTAGCTAGAAGCATTTCTTAGTAGGGTGGTGGGTACATAAATCCTCTCACCTCTCTGTCATTGACCTTTCTGTGGGAGGAGAAGCAGTGCAGAGGCATGTGGATAGCAGAGTATGCTCATGTGCCGTTGTGCCGGCACCGTATCCGTTATGAGCTTCTGCCCTTGTTCTTAGAGGACATGTTCTGGTAATAATATACCCCAGTGAACTTTTCCATCATGAGATCATGATTTCTTCCACAGGAGACGCTGTGGCATGTTACAATTTACTGGCCTTTAGCTGACCAATAACAATTTTCTCACTGTAGCAACATAATGCTGCAAAGTTTTATGAAGTGAAAAAGTGGTGACCACACTTTTAAACAGAGATTCACTTCTACTTTTGCACCTGCAAAAAGGAATTTTTTTCTTGCATATAAGTGAATCTACATTTTTACGTACCGGATTTTATATACCTGATTTATGTTTCCCATCAGACAGCTCTGAAGGCCTAATACTTGGACTGACAACCATGAAAAAATTGTGAGCACAGGGACAAAAAGCAAATGCTAATTTTGCTACTGAGAACCCTGAAAGGGAGATTTATACTTTTGAAAATGCCTAAAAAGAGACTCATGATGTTGTGAATAAAGCGTCAATATATTGTAACAGGACATCACTGTTGATTTATATTGATTTAATATAATTATGCTTGTAAAGATCATTTCAAAGAGAAGAAATTCAGAGAGAAGTGCAATGGATGACTTGAGTTTTTGTTATTTCAAAACAATAAAACCTGCAGAATTTATTGCTGTATAATCAAGTTTTTATTAACACCAAATATAACCAGAAAACAGTCTATCTCCTAAATCTTTTTTCAGAACACCTTCTGGCCAAAGTTCTTCTCTCAGCTTTGTTCAGCTCAGATACTAGATTGCAAGAAAATGGTTCTTGGTGAGAAAATTGCACCCTGCAGAGAGAGATTTAAGGAATTTTATCTATTTAGCTGATCAAAGAGACAGCTAAGAGACAACTCGATTTGGGTTAAAAAGTGTCTGCACAAGAGACCATCTAGAAAGAGAGGTTCTTTACTCTGAAATGTGGAAGTTGTAGTGTGAAAAGTTAAGAGCAGAAATAAGCGTTTAACAGTGAGGTTGTTAGCACTGGAGTAGATTTTCATGAGACTTCCAGATTTCCCATTATTTGAAGTCTTTGGCTGATAACAGATCTTTTCTAAAAAATATGGCTGGTTCAATCACAGATTATTTGTGGGGGCAAATAAAAAAGGAATGATTGTGTGAAAGGCTATTGCCCGTGACTTGGCTAAAGCAGATCTCCTCTTCAGGCATTCACGTAACTGTTCTCAGGGCCCCAGCCAATTATGTTGTCTACACTGGCAGACCACAGCTCCCTTCTCTCCATGACCTGTCTCGAAACATGTCTAGGGTAATGGCTTTGGTTGCTGTACTGTGTAGAGGTGTAGCCTCAAACACAACTGTTTTGTGTTCCAGCCACCACTTTCAAAGCACCTCATTCTTCAGGACCACAGGTACCTGGAAGAACTAGTGCTCCTCTGTAAGCATTTCAAGGACGTGGTTGGCACTTTGAAAAGGTAATGTGCCTTGGGGTTGAGATGGGATTCAGGAACAACTTAGCTCTTTAGTCAGTACCAAAAGTGCACAGAAGATAATACACAAATTAAAAAGTTCCACGTAGTTTTCTTCCCTTCAATGTCCTCTCTGTACTGGGGTAATATTGAGTTTGGGTCAGTTCTATGGCTAGCTCAGCTGATAAACAAGACTCGCTCCCAGTATGAAAATCACACTGGTTTCTTCCCTTTCCTCCACCAAGCAAATTCTAGCTCCTAGGAATAATTCCACAAGAGTTTCTTCAAATTGTTTTTCTAGTCTCCTCTGTTCTTTGCCTTGTCCTATTTCTATTCTCCAGTCCATCTCTTTGCAGATATGAGCTGCATTCCCACCGACGTCATTAGCATATCAATTGTTTGCTCAGAGGACGGTCATTATGACTCTCTGTTATTACTCCTTGCCCTTAGACTAGTGCTAAAGGCCTTGTCAGAAAAGACAGAAACAGAAAACATTGCATGATAGAGCAACAACCATAGCAACAGCATCACATTAATCAGGGTCTGTTGTCTGTGCAAAGACAAACTTCCCAAACCATCAAATTGTGTGATGTAAGTCACCATCAAGTTCCCTGTCAGCCCAGAAACTACAAATCCCCCAGATATTTGCCTCCAGACCTCTCTTCTCCAGGTGAGAAAATGAATCAGCTGGGATCAAGGTTAACCCCATGTAACCCTTTCACAGGACCATCAACACTTACTGTCAGGGTGGATGTCAGAGCAAGGACTTCTGGGCTGCCTGAAGCATTTAGTTTATGGCCCCCATGTGACTGATGATTTGCATTCCCCCACTTTAGGAAACATACATCTGACACATGGGGCTGAGAAGCCAACCTTAGTAATGCCAGAGGACTTCCAAAAAACAGGCTGATTGTAGTGTTAGGAAAGGGATAATAATATTTCACTTATATTGAGCATATATGCATTTACATAATTTATTATAAATAAATACATTTTTATATATAAAATGGGGTCTCATCATCTGTTTCAAGAACAGTGACATGACTGCAGTGTTGTGAAGCCGAAGTGGACACGGAGCGCCTTTACCACTATTGATTTGTGAAGATGTGAAAATTCTCAGGCAATAAAATGTACCCTTGAAGTAATCAACTCAAGCTCAGTCACTCACCATTGCTGCTGCTCCAAGATAACTGGGTCAGGGGGTGCACACAGAATCCTGTGCACAGCATTGACAGGTCATGCACATTGGGAGGCACAAAGACATTTACATTCACCCCTATCGCTTGTGGAGAGGTTGGGAATTGTTGCTGAGTTATTTAGGAGAGGAAAATGAGGTAAGTACAGCTTCCAAGACTGAAATTACCTGTAGGAAGCCGGACAAATTCATGAGAGGGGACAGGTTAAAACCACTGACTCCTGATCTTCCTGTCTTATGCTCTCCCTCTCCTATATCTCCGGGAAGTAAAAGGCTTGGGCTGCATTAGTGAGGACAATACCGAGGGAGGGTTCCTGTCACTGCGGTGCAGTCAGGGAGGCCCGTGGGCCTTCCTGAGCAGGGGCACTGATGGCAGAGCTCAGCACAAGAACAGCACTGCACAGCAGGTCCAAGAAGGAAGGTCTCTGTGGCCAGCTGGCTTAGATAGTCCCCCTGGCTTATCATGGCTGAAGACAGTCCTTCAGCAGAGGGAGACCCTGGGCTTTGCAAACGCCATGGGCTGTACCCAGAGATCAAATAGCCAAAATACAGCCACAGAAAAGGTGCAGGGAACAGAGCATGATCCGGTGTGCTGAATGCGCTCCTTGACCAGCAGAGACGTGCCCTCCCTGTGAGGCAGAAGGGGAGGCAGAGGCAGGAGGTGCCCGCTGTACAAGCCCAAGGCAGCCAGCGCTGGAGGAGGAGACCGGCATAACAGGTGCTGCTGTTGTACTGAATTATCAGCACAGAGGGAGTCCGGCAAGAACAATCTGGGCTTTCAAGGGGACGTGGTGGGAATGCCACCAGCTGCCAGAAAGGACAACCAAAACAGAAGAGTAAATCCTTCCCTGTAGTTCATGTTTGCCTTTTCACTGAGCCTCAGGGCACGGGACCATGTTCATGTCATGGTGATGGCGCTGTGGTTGTGAAAGGCTGCCAGTTAGTAGGCAGCTGTGGTGTCAGACCAGAAGTCAGCTTGTCTCTCCAGAAGAGGACTTTGGATGTGTGCAGACTTGGACTCTACTAGGCAAGCCACTAGGCTTGCAGGGAGAGCAAAAAGAGACCTCCCTGGGACCGAAGCCCACTGTTTTCAGTTTGTGGTTATGGCAGGTTTGTTTGCAAAGCAGTATTCAGTCAGCCACAAGTCACAAGGTTCAACCCGCTTGGACCGTGTTTCAGGAACCTTAAACAAACAAACACCAAATCATGAGATAAGGAAAAAATAAAATTTCCTGAGGAAATACTCCCAGGCACGACAGCAGAAGACAGTCAAACTTCCACAAATTAATGGGTAAGCCAGGTTCGACTCCTGGGCCTTCTCTGAATCCTGAAGTTGACTCTCAGCCTATGGTTTACTGCTGGTCTACAGTGTGTCACTACTGGGCTAGAGAACTCACGGCACTTCGTGGCTCATCCTGCTAGGACCCACGTTGCCCATGGAGGCAGGATCCAAGTCCTGGCCAGTACTGTCCTTGTGCCCGAATGTCCCTGGCCTGCAGACCAGTGGGCTCAGCCTAGGTGTGAGCCAGACTATGAGCAATGGAGCTGGAGTGCAATCTTGAGGCTGGAGGTAACACGATCCTACAGATGTTCCCTTAGCAGTGAAGTCTGGTAACTTGTTTATGTAAAATAGTGCAGATAGGAGTCACCTCTTTCTTGGGAGAGAAATGGCGAGCTGCCGAGGCGAGCGTATGGTCTGGCATGCACAGAAGACGTTAGGAAGCCAGTAGGAGACCTGGATCCTATTCTCAGCTCAGTCGTTGATTCATGGACAGTTGAACAGGACACTTCTCCATGGACCAGCTCCATATTTAGGCAATGTGAAAGATTAACTCACTTGCTTTTTTGCAAAGTGCTTTGAGATCATCAGATGTCAAGTGCTCAGCTGCGCCTGAGGGACGTTCTGTCCCGCGCAAGGGCACTGAAGTTCCCAAAACAGGTGTGCCACTCCACTGGCAAAGGGACACCACTGACCTTTACAGTCTCCTTGTACCAGTGGCAGCATGATAGCGCAAAGCTTGGTGGCCTCCATATTTTTTCCAGGCAGGGCCATAAGAGCAGTTACTCACTAATACATAAGTCTATAATATAAATTAAAATAAAATTTATTTATATAAAATAAAAATTTAGCATCTATCCAGGCACTTGCTACTGACTTTTGAAACAAACAGTAGTTCATAATGTTATTAAAATATTTCTCCGTGAATTCATCTTTGTTCTTCTGTGAGTGAGCTGTTCCTTGGGTAGATCTAGATTTCCTCCTAGAAATGTTGATGAGGTTTGGCTGTCAGTTTTGACATCTCCAGCCTCTATTTCCCAGATCTATCCCCCCTTGGCTGAAAAATCAAGTCCTTTCTGAGGAGCAGAACAGACAGATATTCAACAGAGTAACTATCACAGAAAGCAAGGGAAGAAGAGCTAAAGGCGTTAGGAAAGGTTTCCTAGAGACTGGCACCAAGCACAGCCTGTGTTTCTAACGATGGGCTGCACTTACCATCCCTGTCAGTCAGCTAACCTTCCTGAGTGCTGACGCAAAGATGATATCATCAAAAAATAAAAAGATCAGACATAAGAATGTGATTTGCAGATAATTCAAATTACAAATACAGTTTCCTTAGAGCAGGTTGCAGTTCAAAAGGCATTTGCTGAGATGTGGCATGGAGCCATACCTAAATGAGTTGCTTTCCAAAGTTACAATGGTCAATCAAATCTAAAACTCCCACTAAAAAAATGAAAAAGAAGAAGAAAAGTGAGTAACATAAGAAGTATCAATATGCCTTTACTTGCAGAGGACAGTATCAGGACCAATACAACCAATTTCCTCATGGGCAGCCACAGTGAGGGTTTTCAATGCTGTTTAGAAGGCAAGTGTCTGGTCTGTGCCCTGATAGACTGGGAGCATTTGAGACAGTAACTACTTCTTCAGACACTTGGATCTGCAGAAACTGAGGCTTACCCCCTCTGGAAGCAGGCAAGGGGAGAGCTGAAACACAGTCGCTGGCCTCTTTGCTTTGCTGTTAACCCTGCTGCCCTTAACCGAGGGCTCAAGCCCAGGTAAGCAGGTGTGTTACCTGCAGGGTGCATGATATTTACGGTTAACTACTATTGTGGCATCTAATAATATAGAGCATCACAACTGCTAGCTGTATATGCAGACTTCACGTGCCTCTGTTGTTGCTGTTTGCGTCAGCACAGGATCCTTCTCAGATGCTACTGTTTCAAGGAAGGCTTTATGAGGTGTCAAAGATGCCAGTCACTGTGATGATATATGGTACACCACGCTGATAGCGTTCAGCCCTAATGCCTGCCAGTGTCACTTCTTGCTTGTAGAGCCGCTTGTAGGGCAGCTCTTTGCTGAGGAGTGGGTGAGTTGTGACTGCTAGCAGAGGGGAGGCAGGGGAACAAGGCAGCAGAGGGGGCAGGACAGGGATGATACAGGCAGACAAGCTCATACTCTGCTGACCCAGGAAACATCCTTTTAAAGCACAGCAGAACTGGATAAGACAAGGTGGGTACCTATAAATGATGTCACTGAGCTACATTTCAGGTTCTTGACTGCCACTTGAGTCTTTACGAGGAAGGTGAAAGCTACGGTCTCCAGTGACGTATGTGGTCATTGGTTGGGTTTAACTGGACTGGTGTCTTTTTTCTGCATCAGGACCTGGGATCATAATTGCACTTGCATTAGTTTTGCTCTCAAACAAGCAAAAATGAAATTCTTCTGAAACTGAAGCAGTCTTTACCATGCAAATCTCTAGTGACTGGGCAATTGTACCTGCACATTAGGAGAATTTGGGCTTATAAAGTTACTCTCTTTTGCTTGCTCATGTTTTCCTTATTCAGTAAGCTTTAGCTGTTCTGTGGGGTATGAGGATAACCCACAATACCTAGTGAGGAATTGTCCATGCTCAATGGAAGTAATGCTGAGCAAAGAAAGGGATACGAGAGACATCCCCTTTATTTTCACTTTCACTTCTCTCACTGGTCAGCACAGCCGGACCCAGTCCTGCTGGTGGCTTCTCAGGATCCTCCCAGCCTTCTTCCCCTGGGTATTTTGGGAAGAGTGAACCCCTGTCATCCCTGGACATCTGTGGCAGGCCAAACACCCGTCTCTCAGCCCAGAGCATTCCAGCACAGCTCTGGGGCAGCTGCAGAACACTTGTGGGCCCTCTCGCATGTTCTAGGGGCCCATTTGGGAAGTCTATAGGAAGGCTAGGGTTAAAACAGTAGCAAAGCTTTTTTTGGTGAGATAACCTCTAAAAGAAGTGTGGCTGTGAAAGCACGGCCTTTGCAAAGTGTCCAAACTCCATCAGTAGCATACAGCACTGGTCATAGGCTGCCTCTGCAATGAACTGGACTCCCACAAAGGCAGTTGTTCTGCTTCCATTGTCCAACGCTGTAAAAAAAGAAGAAGAAAAGCAGCATTAAAGGAACCCATTGCACACGAGAGGCAGGGCATGTTGAATTAATTTTTAAGGTATTGGCCATATGGTCATTTCCATTTCAGAAAACTTGCATTCGGCAGGATCCCAAGCGCACGCACAGACAAAACAAATGATAAATGAGCATCTGCTTGCTTAAAACCCAGTGTTTGACACAGTTTGTTTTCTTAAGCAATTAAAACACATCTTGGCAGTCTCCATCCCCTTCCAGAAGGGGACTAGTATCTCTTCCTTTCACTTTGATTAAATGTTTGCTTTGATAAAATACTTAGTAATACGATTCTTTTAAAGTTAACTCATTCACAGAAGAGACTTGACTGATGGAGGAGGATTTATACTTTTGGGAGCCTCTGTCATTTCTTTACTCCTTGTCCTGACATTTGAGGAGACTTACAAGTTTCCCAACAAAACGGGATTACTTTAAGAAGAAGAGATCACTGTTCAACTAAAGCTGATTTAAAAATAAAAAAAGTCTCCTCTAGTCTTATATCATCCTAATGGACAACTGAAATGTCCACAAATACTGCCAAGAAATTGCCTGTTAATTTCTGATGGTGGTGCAGGTGTGGTTCCCTAACACAAAGGGCATCCTGTTTAAAGTCTAGAAATGCCACTGATATACCAAATGGCTACCATACATTTCAAACTTCCTCCTTTAGCTGCTCTGTAAATGTCTCGGTGTGTACAGTTGGCTCTTTCTGTGCCTTTCAGAGTTTCCCCACAGGTAGGCTCCAATCAGCAATAATTGGAAACAAAATAGGCTAATCACACTGCACTCCCAAGGGTTTCTAACTTAACATGAAAAGCCTATTGGAATGCACTAGTGATTTTTCTATTTTAAAAGGAAACTTATTATTTGGCCCAGCCCAGCAATATGAAAATTCAGTGGGTAAGAAAGAATTTTGTGAATAAACAGTGAGAGATATTTCATTTGGCCTCGGCAAGCAGAACACTGGAGAAGCAGCCATTTTGCTGAAATATGGTATTTATGCTACTTTGACATTGCACTTTGTTTAAGTACATTAAGATAATTTAACCACATCTGTAAGAGGCCGAAATGCTTGCTGTTCAGCATTTCTCTATCTGCAGAATGTGTGGCCTTGTCTGCAAAATCAGAGGGAGGCCAAAGGGAGACACGACGAGTGTGCTGCCGAGATGGATAGCTTTCCTGTGGATGCCTGAGGACCGGAGAGATGGTGCAAAGACTTCTGCTGACTTCAGGCAGTGTTAGTTTGGATGCAGCAGTTTGGTATGAACCACTGGTGAAAGACAACAGCATTTACATTGAATCCACTTCTGGTTTACTTTCACCATGAAATTGGGTGAGATCTGATAGTCTGCTAAAAGATCCTCTCTTGCAGATATTACTTTCTATCCATCCTACTCCATCTGGGCATGGCATTGTTTTAAAGAGCAGAATGGATTTTAACGGGAGGAAAGTCTATGTATTAGGGTATTATTTATACTAAGATCTAATAGCTCTGGCGTGCCAGGGTGCATTACAAAAATCGAGCACTGAAATGGACAGGGTAATTTCTGCTTATGCAAAACATTCTAATAATTTTTCTCCACCCAGAAATGTAAAAAAACCCCCTCTGAACTCTGTACTTTAACTTGCTATACAAATACTATTATGGCGCTACCAGCAGGGTTACATTCCCCTAGTTCAGAGAAGGCCAACTCGACATGAGTCGATTTCTGCACTCTTAAAAAGACTGAGAAAAGACTGCCAGATATGAAACTCCCCTCAAGTCTGACATGACTTAAGGCTCGCATCCTTAAAGAAATGCTGAACAGACGTCAAAAAGCAGCAAAGCAGTGCAACTGTTCAGTAAGACAGCTGCCCTTGCAATAAACTGTCTGCAAGTACATGACGTAGCTGGACTGTGAAGTGGTTCAAGCAGACCCATTTGAATGTGTATTGTAACAGCCTCAGCAGTGCACATACAGCCGGATAGCTCATCTCAGCCAAGGAATTGTAACTTCGTAAATTGGCCAGGTGTGATTGAGAGGCTCTGTTTCCACCTCCTGCTTAGGCAGGCTGTGATAGGTAAGCAGGACTCATGCTAATCTCTGCAACTGAGCAAACTTAATCCTTACTGGATCAGGAAATGTCACCCAAACTTGGTGCTCCCTGAAAGCAGAATGTGAGGCACAGGAAACAGAGCACGTCCTGCAGGTGCTCACAGCACCCACTGAAGCACATGTATCCCATGGAACACACAGCATGAAAATGAGGATGCAGGCAGAATCAGGTAGGTAGCAGAACAGGAGCAAGGAAAACCAGACATCTGTGCACTACCCACTTCACAGACTTTCCTAACTTTCTCACCGGTTTCCTTTTCTAACTGGAAACTTCTCATGCTTAGTTACCAGCTGAAGCCACATAGCAAAACATATGCGTAATTCATTCGTGCATATAGAGCTAATTACATGCTCCACTGGTTGGCTAAAGGAATTCACACATCCCACCAGCCAAATAGTTTTGGACCAAGGAGCTGAAAAGCTAAGGAGTTGATATTACATTAGCTAAAATTTTCAGTGAAAGCATGACTGTGAGAGGAAAAAGCCACATACATCTAGGAAAAGTTCTAATGCCCCTTAGAAATGAACCATCTGAGCAAGTTTGTTACAGATGATGTCCATATGGTATTTTGCAGGCAGGTATGAACTTGTTCTGTCTGCATTCAGAGCTGGCCGAGCACAAGAAAGTCTTGGACAAGTGAGGTCATTAACTTTGGTTGTGCATGCTGTTAACACAGCTCTCCAACTGGGCATGAGGAGACCTCCTTTATGCCTGCCTGTGTAGCAGATATTCACACAGGAGCATCCGCCTTTTACACTGACACATCTTTGCAGAGAATGGGTCTTTGTTTAAGAAGAGCCACCAACAATTCACTGCCGGAGAGACCAAGAAGGAATTCAGACATGATCCTATTGCGTGGAGCCCTTTGATTGTCATTTGTCTAAATGGCCAGTAACTGCATAAAGTTGCAGCTAAGTGACCAGGTTAAGACCTTTTCAGAAACCCAAAGGTCTAAAAGTTAGCTACTAAATCCGTATGCAGGCACTTCAATAAAGACTGTTTTTCAGAGTAGCCAAGCCTCCCAGCTCTTCCCAGGACAAGTAGAGGTGTGCAGCATTTGTGAAAATCACCTTTCAGGTGTGTGGCTATAGATATTGGGCAGCCTTCTGTGGGCACAATTGTTGGCACATGTTGGTGACACACCAGTGTGGCAGTGAGCAGTACCTATAAGATGTCAGCCCACGGGAGCCACACGAAGGAATTGAAATTCTAGCCTTGTCGCTCTGCGTCTGGCTGCCAGATTCTGACTTGGTTTTTGTCTCTTGCCTCCTCCTCCTCCTCCCCCACCCTCCATTTTAATTCCTTTCCACTGCTTTCACCCTGCTGTGGTCTTTGACCCGCTCTCGTCCCTCCTGGTTTCTTCCTTGAGAACATGCTCTTGCAGGGAAAGGAAGACAGAGTGAAACATTAGACTGCATGTTACGATGATTAAAAGGCATGTAAGAAAACCAAGGCTGTCATTTTAATCTCTCACTAATGTTCATTGGCATGTCTTTGAGATAGGGTACCGTGCTGACAATAGTGATGGACAGGGTGTGAGATTGGCCCCTTGAACCCAGGGGCCTCCCAGGAATAGATCATGTCTAGACCTGGTTTGCATCAAGGGCCAAACCGGATAAGCTGATTAGCCAATTAGAAATAGTTCAGCTAGTGGAGTAGAGGGACCAAAGAGAGCTGAAACTGGAGGTCATGTGGATATCACAACTGATTAATAACCCCATGGTGATGTGGAACCAGGGAGGGGCTGGCGCTGAAGGGGGAGGAGGAGTCCCAGTACAAAACCAGGAGGTAAACAGAAGATGTTTTGTGCATGTGTGTGGTTTTTCTCTGTAGAACCTGACCAAGAAGAAAGATCAAACATCAAACCTAAATGTGGAGAACAGTGCTATTTGATCCCCACCAAAATATTTCTAGCATGTCCTTTAAATGTCATGTGAAAAAGTCTCACTCTAGAGGCTTCATTTCCTACTTTTACCAGTGTATTGCTTTTCACTGCTTTATTCCCATGAATCCCTATTACATATGGATACTACTAGCACTAAATATGTTTTTCGTCATGAAATGCCTATAATTTTCCATTGTGGGCACCATTAGTCAGGGATCATGTGAATCATAGGAGTTTAAAATTACTTACTTGGAACATCATTGAAAGCCAAACAGAACCAATACAGAGGTGATAATGAATGGAAGAATGGCAAATCTAAACTCCCTTTGGGAAGGCACCATCTCTGCATCACCAGTGCCCTAAATCCAGGTCTTACCCAGTTAAAGGTGATCAGGCGACTGCTTACTCCCTTGACTCCCAAGAACATGAAAGACTATGACCTTCCCTGCAGTGTGCCTGGCTGGCAGGGTAGTATTAGCTATACTTGTTGCCTCCCACGCTGGGTAAGGCATAGGAAAAGATGGTCCCTCAGCATCGGGGACAAGGTCCTCTGCACCCTGCACTGACCCCCTGCTTTCTCAGTCCACCTGGAGACAGAAAGGGAGCAGGACCATGAAATGAGGGTCCTGTGTGTGTACACACAGGTGGAAGCAGGAGATGATATGCTGCCCTGTGTCTCACACCTGCCCTGCACCCTGCTCACATCAGCATTTCAGGGAGAGAGGGGAAAGCTGTGGTCTGCCCTGGTCAGCTGCAGCCCATCGGGTGTCTTCTACTCAGGCATACCTGAGGCATTCAGGAGCTGTCAAGCAAGACATCGTCACACATCCCCAAGTGACAGAGAACAACAGACTCCTAGTGCAGAGGGAATGCCGATTTTGAGAACACAGGAACAATCTCTGGGTTTTTTAAAGACAGTGCATGGCCAAAGGTTACTTAGATTCAAGGCAGGATGCAAGTGGAAAACTCCCTTAAGCTTCTTTGTTTTAAATATTGACTTTACCTCTGTGGTTCATAGCCCAGAGTTCTGCATTCAGCTAGCCAAACCTTTTGGAGAGGCTGCCCAAAGCTGTCTGTACCTGCAATTCACCTTAAACAAAGATGCATGCCAAAAGGCTTTCCAGGCTAAAGATCTCTTTCCCAGAAAACTCCTTCCAGTGTGCCACTCCTCTGACCATGAGGAAAGTTTTCCTAGTCATGCCTGATCTGCATTTTTCCTGCTGCATTTATGTCTTTTAGTTCTCAGACTGAGAGCACAGGACATTTCCTTCCTCTCTATAGAAGCTTTTTTTACCTGAAGGTTATTTCACATCTCTTCCACTGTTAAACAGCCTCCGTGCAAACTTCTGCAGTTCCCATTTTTCTACTACTCTGCACTATTATGTTGCTCCTGTCCTGCCTTCCTCCAAACACCCCATATCTTTTCAGAAGTGTAGTGCCTGAGACTGGACCGTGTACTCCCCCTGAGGCCCTCTCAGTGCTGAGTAGACAGTATCATCCAAGATCTGCTACCACTCATATATCCCAGGATAATAGCTGACATTTTCACAGAAGTATGACATGGTTGGCTCATTTGACAACTTCTTCTGTGATCCACCAGAGTTCTTCCCTGTCCTTTTCTGCAAACTTTCTGAAAATTGTTCCTCATTATGGGCTCATGCTGCTGATTATTCCTGCCTAAGTGTATGTGTTGCGTGTGTCCCTGATGAATTGCATTCTGGTTTTTTTTCAGACCATTCTTCCAGTTTGGCAATATCATTTTGAATTCTAATCCTGTCCTCTATAAGACTCACAAGTAATTCCTGCCTGGTGTCATCTGTAAATTTAATAAACATTCTCAATATTCTATCATGAGGTCATTAGCAAAAATATTCAACACTAATTCCAGATGGTCTCTTACATTTCTGGGCAACGCAGAATGTGTTGAAGCATTCCCATGACTGACAATTCCCTCCATTTGTGTTTCTGCTGAGAACTTTGGGTCTGGGCTGTGTGGTCACCAAGGTTAGGAAAAACTCTTGCATGTAGATGAAGTGAGCATTCCTGCTGGCATGGCACGCTATATCCCCTTCCCACTTAAGGACTCAAAAGAGCTGTATGTCTTTCCAGTCAAAAGGAAATAGATTAAATGCTGCTTAGTAAGATAGGCACTTTTCTCCCTCGTCTTCACTTACTCCTAGTGGTGTATATATTTCCTCAGCTCATCGCTATTATTAAAACCTCATTCTTGAGCTGAGACAAATCTATTTTTAAGGCAACTGCTTTTAATTTAAAGAAAGAGTCACTATTCCTGATTCCTGTGAGCAACTGGTGGGTTGAAAGATTTCAGAGTAGTGTCCTATGCACAAGTACACACAAAAATATAATGTTTGAACCTCACAAAAGAACTTTGTTACCTGTGAGACGATGTTTCAGGATGAGGATAATGTGCAGGGAGTAAAAACCACATGGTCAGCATATGCTCACACACACCCCACAACAAACTAGAGGAAGACCTTAAAACTAGGAAGGATAAGGCTATTCGTCATGACACCACAGAATAAACAAGAGGATAGTGCATCAGTCTTAGATGTTGGCATAGTAACGAAAGAAGCATGGTGAAATCAGCGTTTAATAAACATTCTCTATATTCTAACTGAGTTATAATATAGGATCAAGATTACAGCTTCACTGAAAAAATGGAGACATGGTTCACTTCTATGACTGGAATGCTAACAGAAAAGGATGCTGCATGTTTGAGAAGAATGGACAGCAGAGAGAGAAAATGGGTGTCACTTTGTGAGCCTCACAGGTATAAACTTGTTCTGAAATCCAGAAGATGGATGAAGTTAGCCTTGCTGAAAGTCTGCAAAGGTGGAAAAAGGATACCATTGTCAGAGTTTATGGAGTCTATTAAAGGCCATCCATCCATGAAGATACGGTGGTGTACGAGGCTCTTTGGGAGCAACTAACAGAGACGTCTGAAGAACAGGTCTTATGGAAGTGGAAGTTTTTAGCTACATTCAGAGACATTCATTGAAAAAGTGAATTCAGCAGTGTGCAACCTCTCCAGCACCTTTATGGCATAGGTTCATTACAACTTCTGTTTGGACTTAGAAGACACAAGAAGAGAGTAAAGGAAAAGTTCCTCTGGGTTTGCATCTCAGCACAAAGGATGATCAGTGTAAGAAAGGTGGAAGGCAGTGTGGATGGGAGTTACCAAAATAAGGTAGATTTATGGTTCTTGGAGAGGCAGGTCAGGAGAAGAGAAGAAAAACCAACCCAATGGGTCTGAGACAGGCAGACTTTGATAAGCTTGGGAAACTGACACATCGTATCTTGTGGGAAAATGCCAAGAAAAAAAGGACTTCAAGGGGGTTAGTAGTTTCCGAAAGAAAAAATGCTAAAGGCAGAAATGCAGATGCAGAAGAAAGACCAGAAATGGAAGACACTGACTTCTCGTCATTGACCTTCAAGACAAAAAGGAACTACAAGAAGTAAAACCAAAACTAGATGTCTAAGGTTGAGTAGGAATATAGCCATGTAAAACAAGGTCAGGAAAATTAAAATTAATTTAGCAAAGGACAACAAAGGTAACAGAATTCAATCATCCACTAAAAGCAAGATGGAAGAAAATGTTAGCTCATTACTCTGTAAAGCGAGAAGACAATGGGTAGGTTACAATAAGCAGATCAAAGTTTTTAATGTCTTTTTTTTTTCCATCCATTGTCCAGAATGGACAAACGTGAGGATGCAATTAGCACAGTTAATAGCAATGATAAAAGATAAGATTTAAGGCTATATTAGGGAAAGAACAGCCTTGGAAGTATTTAGGAAAACAAGACTTTATGTACAGAGGAAAAACTGTTGTGTTACCATGTGTCTTAGCAAAACATCTGGTTCCAGAATGATCTTAAGTTGAAGAAATAGTCTGAAAATGGTGGGTGGGATGACGGAGCAGGACCAAAGGAGTTCAGGTAGACTCTGGATATTGCACAGGTAGTAAATTTTATGATGCTAAAAATGCAGAAAGACATTTTGGTTAGAAAGGACTCTCTGGGAAAGGATTTGTGGGTTATCTGAGCCTGAAACAGCAATGGCAGGCTGGTGTGGAAATGGCAAACTATCACATGGAACTGTACAAACAGGAATTCAGGCCTGCACAACACGAAAAGTGATATTGCGCTGTACTTAGTAGTGGGGAAGGCCTTCACTGAAACATTATTCCTTAAGCTTAAGGCATGCTATTCCACAAAATGAAGAGCAAGAACTGCCAGAAATGGAGAAAATGCAGTCTGTGAAAAGAAATCTGAAAGAATCAGGTTTATTTAAGGGAGAAGAGGCTGAAAGAGACATGGTAACATACTTTCAACAGGTAGATGGCTGCTGCAAAGTAAAAGGGGATCTACCTCTTTAGTTGTACAGATCATAGCAAAACTGTGGTTTTCCACTGCTACAAGAAAAGCAATTTAGGCATTCAAAGAAGATTTCTAGTAGCAAGTATAGTGATAGGTTGTTTGAGGAAGATACGGAATAGCCATCTTAGAAGGTCTTTAGGGCAAATAAACAGTTACCTTTATGAGGAATGGTACAGCTGATCTTGCTTTAGGACAGACAGAAATACTCTTTTACATTTTGAACCCCTCTCCCATTTGTGTCTGTGTCAACCTGGACTTCTTGTGCAGACACATCCTTGAATAAAGGGAATATATGTGACATCACAGAGTCACAAGCCTGGGAAGGATCCTCGAAAGTCACCTGTTCCACCTCTGTGCCCCACCACATCCGACTGGGAGCAAGCATGGCAACAGAACTAGAAGAACAAAAAAAAAGTGTGTTTTTTCACAGGCCAGGTTGCTGAGCTGCTTGGCCATTCAAACGTCCTGCCTGTGACATGGTTTCTCCAAGACCGTTCCTAATCCCCTGCTGTGTGCGGATCTCTACCTCATCATTCTTGCACACACAGGACCTCTGCTTTCAGCTAGTAAATCCCCTGGTCGCCGTGATAAGGCAAGGCAGCCCCAAACCTCAGGGTCCTTCACTTTGCACTGCACTGGCCAGGCCATAAGATAATGTAGAGTCAGAAGGGAGGAGAATAAATAGGGCAGACAGCTGTTAGTCAGCTGCATCAAACTTCCTGACCCCTTTTATAGCTCCATTAGGTTTGTTTGTATATACTGCTGTACAAAAAAGCTAACTGGTGGCACTCTGAAGGAGAATTTTTCTATTACTCATCTTCTTCCTTAACATGATTTCCTCTTTATTTATTTAGCTTTCCGCTCTCACTTGAGTTTGCAATAATTTAGTGCAGATGTTCTATCTTTCTGTAATTTATTAATACTCACTTGCTTTTCCCCCACTTTTCTATAAATATTTTTCAATTATTCACACTATGACTGTGTGACTCCCCTTGCTTGCTTTCAAGCAAGGGAGCCTCAGGCTTGCAAGGAGAAAATGCGCTGGAGGCGTCCTATCAGGTACTGTGCTGCAAGCAGCTAGAAGTAACAGACCACCCTTGGCCAAGGAAGGGAAGTGGGTAATCAGCTCACCCCAGCCACCCTGCATGTGCAGGAAACCTCTTATGTCCAGCAAGAGTGTAAAGCCATGCAGAAAACACGTAGAAACTAGGGAGAGCAGTTAGGATTAGATGGGAGATGGGTAGCTTCTCCTTGGGATGCTCTGTGAGGGAAGAGGGACTTCTGTTGTTTGCACAGAAAGTGGGAAGGTGGTGGTCTTCAAAAAGTCACTGAAGAGGTATCCAGACACTGATTCACCCAGAGCAAGAGGCAGTGAGGTGCAGAAGTGGCACTGCCCTGCGTGCCTGGTTTCAGAGTGAATGACAGGACAGTGGGATAGGAGTCAGCAAAATTTTGCCTTGGTTATGCATTTTCTCACCTGCTGAGGAAGGACTCTCAATGTCCCAGCCTAGGGGATGAGACCAAGCATTTGCCATTCACTCCTGCACAAAGCACAAATGCCACAACAAGTCCATTTAAGAGAACAACTGGGAGGGGAGGCTGCCCATATTATAATCTCGTCTTTATAACAGTCATGTGTGTAAGGGAGAGATCTGCATTTAGTTTTTTTCCTACTATGGGAAGGTTCAACACCGTGCCTTCCAATCTGCTAAGCCTTAGCCTAGTCGCCTGGTAGACAGGAGGCTGGGCCTGGAGGCAGAGGAGCTCTAGATTCCATCCTTTGCTCCATCACTGGGAATGTGTCTTGCATTAAATAATTATTGTGGAGAAGGCAGAGGTGGAAAGAGAAGAATAGAACAGAATCCAAGATGCCATTCAGGATCTTCAGCACTAGGCTGTCCACAGACAACACCCTATCTGAAAGGTGGCAAGAGCAATAGGAGTACACATTATTGATATTCAAGTCTTCCAGAAAGGTAAGCGCAATTCTTCGAGTGTCTCTCTGACGGTGGAGATGGAAAAGCACCTGTTTAAGAGAGTTTTCCTTGGAAGAACAAGATGGGCACCAAGAGGTGGTTTCGCCCTGAGTTTCCGCTAGACGTCTCTAAGACAACAGCAGACTAGCAGAAATTGTTGGAGTCCACAAGCCACTGGTTCTTCACCTCCCTGACTGTGCAGCAGGTGGTCACTAGCCTCTGTGGAGTTCAACAGTATATATATCACCATCTGTGCTTGCTGTCTGCACAGCACAGACCCACAATATCCAGCACACCCGAAAGCTTAAGGAAAGAATGTTGTTTCCCTGACCCCAGAACACTACAAATACGTTCTGGAGCTATTGAATGCATCAAGAGCGCTCAGAATAGCATTTTCCAAGATGTTTTTAACACTCACTAAGTTGTCTGGATGTGGATCAGTCTGGGTAAAGCAATCCTGCATCTCTTCTGCTGGGTTTCCAGAGGAGATCTCCAAAACCTTGTTGCTAACAAGGATGTCTAGGCCAAGGGAGAATAAGAATTCAGCTAGAAGAGCAGACAACATCTTTCCATTCCTTTTTGTCTACCTATTTCTCCTCACACTGTGTTGGCACTAGCAGGAGCAGTCCAGCATGCTAAATCAGCTTCAGGAGGGGAAAGTATTTCCAAATGTGCAAGATCAAATTATTAGGGTAGCAGAAACAGGAACTTACAGGAATTTTCTTCTTCTTAATCCTCAGAACAATTGGCATGTGCAATGCTGGCAAATGAGGATGCTAGTCCTGTGCTCCTGCTGCAGTCACGCACCTTATGGCCAGCCAGGCAGACCTGGAACCATGAGCACTATTCTGCACCCAGGTGCCCCATTTATCTGAGAAGAGGAGACCTTCATCCTGCTGCCAGGACTTAATACACATCTGGATGTGCATGGTCCTACTTACCCTGGCTATAGTGTGGTGATCAAGATGCTGAAAAAGTCACAGTGGAAAAAGCAGACACAAATTCAGAAGAGTGCATAATCATTGCCTCATGATCAGGCACATTGTGGCCCTTTGCAAAGGAAAATCACATTCCCTGCAATGCCAGAGAGTCAAAACATAATAGACTAGCAGCAAGGACAGGTGTTTTTCAGGACATAATGCTATATTCCCTGTCTCCTCCTTCACCCAGTAGCTGCTCCACCTAGACCTTGGGTAATATAGCTATCAACCCTGTTTCATAGGGTTCTCCTGCTATAGGTTTCTCATCCCCTCTTTCCCCTCCCCATGCACTACAATTTTCTCCATGTTTTGGCTGTGGCCACTGCCTGCTCCCTTGGGTGACCACGTGCTGTGGCATGTAGGCTCCTAACAGCGTGAAGTCCCTTCAGCTGACTAACCCTGTAGAGAAAGTTTCACTTGGTGGGCATAGTCCCATGCTGTGGTAGCAAAATGCCTGTATTTATATCCCAGAGCCCTCCCTTGCGCTACATTCACACAGATTATTTCATATAGGCACAAGGAGCAAAGCTTCATTTCTGCCACCCACAGAGACCAGACATGGTGCAGACTGTACTGTGGACATGGTCTCTGCTGTATCGCGGGCTCATGGGGCACTGCTGCATATCCTCCATGGGTCCTTGCAGCTGGCTCCTGCTGGCTCTGTGAACTGTCCCCTCTTCACTGAATGAAGCCAACAACGTCAGCCCAAATCCCAACTGCCATGCAGGACGTGTGCCCCGTGGCAAGCAGAGGCCCGGCGTCCCCGCTCGGTGCCTGCCAGTCTATCTCCAAGGTCAGCAGATGGGCACGTTTGCATGCTCACTGCAAGCATGGGCTTGTGGGGCAGGGATGATAAACTAAATGACAAGAGGGAAATTTGAGTGACAGTAATATCCATTTTGGCTCTTCCACGGAAGTGCTAGCAGAGAATTAAACATATATTCTGAAGCATTTTGCTTCTCTCTGTCCCAGCTCATTTCTTATCCTTACAAAGGCGGTTAGCAAGCCAAAATTGGCCTAACAGTCCATTAGGATCCAGTCTGCTCCAAGCTGCCCACGGTGCAAAACAATATTTGAAAGCTCAGATAAAACTTTGCTGCCGGGAGCTTAGCTCCGTTCTCCTGCTCTGTGGGGTGCAGGGTGCCTGGCATGGGGGGTGCGATGCCACACTCAGGACCAGTCGAATACGATATACAATGGTACAAAAGCCAGACCAACAGGGAAGTGGTGCTGATCCTGCCTACCAACCAACTTCTGCTCTTCAGAGTTTGTTGTGGAAAAAAAAACATTGTGACTTGCTTATGGAGCTGGTTGTTTGAAAATAATGGTTTGAAACTTGGGTGGCTAGGGGGAAACACGCTGAAGGAAAAGCAAAGGTGGTTTTTGTACAAAGGAAGTCAGGGGATGAAGAAATAATACAAGTGATTTCACAAAAGAGGAGCAGAATATGTTTTGTAAATTGCTAGGATAAATCTGTCTCCACACTCAGGAGGGAAAACAGATAATAGGAAACAGAGGACAAGACAAAATGCAAATGAAGGATCTGGGTAACATCATTGAGTTGTATGATGTCCCTCTGGGACCCTTTTTGGAGCCTATTAGAACCAATGGGTGACTTTCCACTGACCTCAGTGGGCCGAGTCCTGTTTCCCCAAAAATATGTCCTCCTAGGTAAAGGCAAGCTGCTCCCACATGTTTGAGAAATGAGAAGCAACACAGAGAGCAAAGGATTTTGGATACTTGAAATGGCCTTCTAGTTTGCCAGGCAACATAGTATTCTACATTATATAACAGTGTCTTCTTGTAGCTGCAGCAAGTTTCCATACCCAAACAGTATCTTATTTTAATCTTAATTATCTTATGGATAATTAAGTCCTCGACAAGACAAAGCAATGCCCTGACTTTAGAGGGACAGCAATGGACCCACACAAAAGAGCAAGCCAGCATGCCCACTTAGAGGAGTGTCAGATGCCAATAAGAAGAAAGCCAGCGTTACAGTTTGGGTGAAACTGCCCTCATGAAGTTGGGGTCAGTGTTCAGATTTTCAGGCCTTTCTATACCAGACCAGTTTCAGTGAGACTGTGGTGTCCCCCATGTTCACTCTATCTGCCTCCCTCCACAACTGTTTTATGAATTTCTGCAAGGGCCTGAAATGCTGCTCCAAGCTCCAAAGCAATGCGTAGAGAGACTTGTCCTTCAGCTTTCCTGCGGAGCACGGCTGCACAAACAGCACGGGAGCATTTTAGTCAGGAGGGGCCTGGATTCTTTGCGATCATTTCCCTCTTCTCTTTTGATATGGGTGGGACTGGGGAAAGTGTCTGCTTACATGTCCATATCGCAGGATTGAAAGCTCTACCTCCCAGAAACATATGGTCAAATCTTCGTTAGTCTCACAGGACACTGAAGACTTACCGGAAGGTAAGGAAATTAGAAAAGTTTTAGAAACTAGACTCCAGCATGCTCCATGTCGACATGATAGATTAGACCCAATTTTCTTACAAATGCCAGCCTGGCCTGATTGTACTTGGCCTAATGTTTCCTTTTGTGAGAGTCATCCTGTGTCGGGGGAGCGGTTGCTATTCTGAGAGGAATAATTCCCACAGGTATACAATCCACTCTAATCACTCATGTATACAACACTGAAAATTTATATAACAAACTGCAATAGTGGGCCCTTACCTGAGGATTTTGGTGTCACAGCTGGGGTAAGATAAAAAGTGTTGACAAGAGGAAACATGTACGGTGAGGTGTGGCCATGAAGAGCTTTTTGCTTTATAAAATGGGTAAGAATTATTTATGATGTGAGCAGGATGCAATTTAAGTAGTTACAGTCAGATCCTCTGAAGTACTCGATTTACCTTTGAAGATGTGGGTCTTAATGATTATTCAGGGTGAAACATATCCAGTACAGCAAGCTGTTGTTTTTTTATGGTCTTTTCAGCAACCTTTTAGGTGACGAAAAGAAATCCAAAGACTCAAGCTTCCTAAGAACCCAGAGTTACCATCTGAATTGGCAGAAGCACAAAGAGGAGATTGAAGCTCCCTGGATGCTGAAACTTAATTAGGGATGAATAAATCAACCTTGCCTGAAAAGTCAAGAAAATACCATATTCGGTGGTGCTTGGGATGTTTTTGGTTTTGTTCTTGTTGAATGAGAGCCAGTAACAGGACAAGCAAGGAAGAGACAAAGAGGGCCAATAAAACAATGTAGCAGAAGTTATCTCATAACGGAACTAATGATAACGAAGGCACAGCTTTGTTTTCTTTTGCAAGTATCTCTGAGAGCTTTCATGTGACAAACCCACACATCTGTTTCACCTACACAGGTAATGCTCTCACACCACCGTCTGTATCTGACTGTCACCATGATGGATGGACATCAAGTCCTACTGTATTGCTGATACCCCAAAGCCCTTAAGCAATCTGATATTGATAATGTTGCAAGGCTAATCACTTAATAATAGGACTCCCTGCAAACCAGACACCTCTACCACATGCTGTGGGAGGAGAAGATGCTTTGCATACATCATCCTGTCAGCTGAGTTTATTATTCTTGCATTCAAGATAAACTACAGCAGCCAAATGCTGGCCTGTATAAATTCCAGCCTCAGGAGTCCAGCAGGCACCAGGCTCCTTGTTAAACACACACACACATGCATAAATCCCACCGGGTAAATAATACGACATCTTCCTATTCCCAGCAGATCTTTCAAGAGCTGATGTTTTCTTTGTTACCTGGGGTGGTCCTCAGACCAGCTGTATAAACCAGGGATAAGGAGTGAGTACATGGGCTGTGCAGAGACAACAGGCAGGAGAGACTTCTGGCCACATGCAGACCTTGCTGCTTTGTGCTAATAAAGCTTTGTTGTATGGCATTTAAACAGACATCAGACAAATAAGCCTTGGGCTTCAGAGTCTTTATCTCTTCTGTTTACCTACCCCTAGGATTTACCACTATATCTGTTAGGCAAAGAACATAGGCATCTAAGAGGCACAGAAAGGATACAAAACCTTCAGAGCTCAAGCCAAAGTCTTCTTAATGGGTTCTGCTGAAGACAATAATTCCTTACTGTAAAACATCTGTATTGGTCTCTATTGGGATGATGAGCAGGCAGAACCTTACGCCTGGCTAGGAGGGTTCACGCCTACATTACCTGCAGAGAGGATCCTAGGAACGAACAGAAGTGAATCCTCTCAGTCCTCTCTTTGAATGTATTTAGCCTCTCGGTGATTCTGGTTAGGTTGTTAGAATATGGTTGCTGACTTGGCATTGTGACTAGTTACCAGACTCCAAAGGAGTGGAAAAAAAAGAAACCTTTCCTGAAAAGTTCCTTGTTGTTGGAGAAAACAATAAGTAAAAGAAAAAATCTGTTAGGATAACACTGGCTTCAGCAACATCCCCCCAGGCTTGAGCCAGAATTGACATCCTCTGTCACTGACTGAGATGCGTTCTGAGGCTGTATGAATAGTAGGTCCAAGTCCATGGTCCAGGAAGAGTCTGGGTGTCCAGTACACCCCCAAGGGTTTAAGAGCAAGATTTGTTTCCCTTACAGGAAACTGTCCTGGACAGCAACAGGGACCAGTGTGTGGGTAGTGTATGAAGCCACTATAGTAGGTCCTGGTATGACTTTAAAGGAGGAAAATATTTTCAGGTTTCCAGTGTCCCCGCACAATCCAGGTCCTCATTTTCCTAAGGGCCAAACCTAACGTCTCTGTTGAGACACTGAATGCACAAAGGAACCCATCCTGCCAATTCAGCCTACTGATAAAAAATGAAAACCAAACCAGTCGCAAGGATACAGAACTATGGGAGCAGAAGAGTGAGGTAGTGTTTCCTCTCCCCAAAGTGATAAGTAACAGCAGCTGACTCCAGAGCTCAGCCCTGGAGAAGATGGCTTTTATCAGTACAGCCTCCCCAAAGTTTGCAGGCTTAAAGCTCTCGGGAAGTAAAGTTCTCTGCAGTTACTGAAACAGCTTTCTATTTTCTGTCTCTTTGACAGGGTGATCATAAACAAAAGATGTTGATGAAAGGGGCTGACTCACCCAGAGAGAAGTAAAGTGAAACTGAAACTGCAAAGTGTGCCCTCTTAAAGCCAGAGCAGCACAAGGACAACGTGCCAGACTTTGGAGCACTTGAAGCTCGGCTAGAGATTTGTCCCATTACAAGAAAAATAAAGGTGTCTAAGCAAGATGAGGGAAGAAGGGCTTAAAAACTTCTGATCAGCTCTTTCTCTACACTCGTCTTCCTCCCATCCTGCCCTTTCCGCAACCATCTTTTATTTCTGAAGAGCTGAGATTTGGCGCAATGTACGAACAGAAAGTAAAATGCAGAGGTTTATGCACTGCCGACTTCTTTACTCAAGCTCTTTTCTGCAGTCCTAGAAAGAGGCCTGAAGGAAGGTGAGACTCCTTCCAGAGTCCAGCAACAAGAGGGAAATGAAGCAATGTCTCTGCTAAGGGCTGACAGCAAGATACTGTGTTCGGGAGATACCTTGGAAGCTGCTCTGCAGCTTTGCACTTCTGTCATTCTGCTCCCGGCCAGAGAACAGAGCCATGGAAAATGCTTCCTTAACCAAACCCTAGATGGGCTGGAAAATCAAACTAATGCTGGTTTGATTTTCCACGAGAACCTAGAAAATCTGATCCCAAGCCCCACAGCACGTTCGAGCCTACGCTATTTTTTAATACCGCTTTTGGCAGCACATCAGGTGAATGGCAGATTCCATGTAGTGTCTCATTCTCCTTATAACTTCCAAGCCGTGGATGTCACGGGCATGCTGCCTGTCTCAGTTTTTCAGCTGCATGTTGTCACTGCTGCAGAAATTTACATCTTCATTTTTGCCTGCTTGTATCAGCAGCTGCGTGGCCTGATCTCCTGGTGCTTGCAGCTAACCTCCCCTATACATAGACACAAACTTCTATACTCCCAGGAAATGGCAAGGGCACCTTTCACAATCTGGTCCTCAGTACCCTGCCCTCACGTAAGAAAGCATGGCCCCATGCTGAAAAGGCTATGTACGTGGCCATGAGATATTCCACAAAACCCAGCAGCGGTCCACTACCTCGAGTTTTGCAATATCAGATGTAAGCAGCTTGTTGTCTCTCTTTGGTTCCTAATTCTTCAGCAAGTAAATAATTTCTTGTAGTGCTGTGGTCTGTATGCAAGTACTGCAGTGGAAGAATCACCCATGGTTGTGGGACCCTGCCAGCTTCTTTCGCTCTGAGTGCCCTGATGGGATCTTTCACGAGCAGAGATGCAACTCCCCTTCCTCTGAGCTGTGTACACAGACTGCAGCAGTACGAGCTGGATCCCATTACTCTGCTGAAATCTTATATCAAGCATCACAAACTGAACGAGTAATGACATGACTGGCATTTTAAACATCCCCCGCTGAGTTTTTATGACTGAGAAAGACAGCAAAAGGGACGAGGAGTTACAGTAAGTTTTACCTTTTGGCCTTCATGTTACTCAGTTCTTCTCCATGGCCTTCGGCTCCCCTGTTTCCACAGGCTCTGTTGAGGGCTGGCGCTTACTTGGGCCGGACAGACCTCATGTGTAGTTCCCTGACACTAAGAATGAGCTTCTTGGTCCGTCTTCTTGGGGATCACCCTCCCAGCACCGAGCTGGGCAGGGTCTAGGAGGAAGGGAATGCACTGAGCAGACATGACTTCAGGCTGTTTTATTGTTTTCAAACCCATTGCACAGACACTAGAAAGAGGATAAAACCTGAAGCTAGAAGGAGGAGAGCTTTGCAGTGATACGTTCGCTGCTCAGGAATCTCCCCAGCTGCAGCAGCAGCCATGAAACATGTTCATAGAAGAATAATGAAATTTTCGTCTCTGGGCTTCAATATTTGGTGAAAGACAATTCCTAACACCAGAGAGACATTTTACCTGGCTTTGCAGAGCTCCTGGTTATGGCAGGGTTATGACCTTCACCCTTGGCACCACCCAAACTTCCTTGGGGTGTCTGAAGCAGAGCTGCCACCCCACGTCCCCACTCTTACCCCTGGAGGGAGGTGGCCTGCTTGCTGTCTGCCACCCACCGCACATCCACGTGCCTTTCCCAGGGTGGCATCTGTTGGCTTTGCCTGTCAGCATGTAATGTCTCACAGTGAGTCACTGCCCCAGGGAGTCTGTGGTTTGTGCCCTGACCTCAGGAGCTCCAGGATCTGCTCTGGGTGGGTGCAAGATGTAGGGAGGGGGGAAAGACCTCCTCACCTTCTTCTCTATGCAGGGGGCTTCTCTCAGGTAGGACACGACACCTATCAGCACACCAGTGAGAGCCAAGCAATCTCTTGGTCAACCCATCCAAAGACAAGCAGCTGGAACTTAAAGGGCTTTCCCACCTTTATGGGTGAAGCCTGCTTGCCTTTCATCCCACGTGCAGGGAGGAGGTTTCAGGCAGCGAACATCAGGGCAAATTTTGTTTTGCTTCCCTGGTATTGTCCCAGACACGATGAGAACCACATCTGCTAAATGTGTGGGCTTGGTTGTTTATTTGAAGGGGTGATTGTTTTTTATTTGACCACAGTTCTTTTTTAAAACTGTGTTAAAAAAGACCTTGTCCTTATGAGTAATAAATATGTGATAACAGTTTCAAAAGACTTCAGTCTGGGATCTGTGCCCTTTCTGATTGGTAATTTATATAACCTTTATGTATTCAACCTAATATGTATAATCTAATATAATCAAATATGTATTCACAATGTGTATTCGAAATTACATTGATCTTTCTTCGTATCTTGATGTTAAACTCTATTTTTCTCTTCTGTCTGTTTTGCAAAGTCAGTCAATAAATAATGGATGGTTGAAGGCATAAAGTACTATTTTTAGAGCATTTTAAAAATCATTGTAATTCATATTACAGCAGGAGCGAAGCATCCACAGCTGTAACGTACTTGTCTCCAGTAAAAATCTCGCCAGACACAAATGTTGGGGAGGAGACAACCAGTTATCCAGGTAGACCAAAGTTTCACTCAAAGCACAGAGCCTGCTTGCAGGGTGAAGTGTGGCTGTAATAGAAGCACTTTGTGATGAACTTGACCTCTCCCAACCAGTTCCTTTACTTGCTTGCTGTTTGCTTATTTTCAGAGCTTCATGAAAATAAATTTTATCTTGGTATCCTGACAGAACAAGGTTCATGAATCTATGGTGCTCAGCAACACCATACCCTCCCAGCTCTGAATCCATCAGCAAAGTAACAGCAACTTCAAGACATCTTGAATTTCTATCTGCTTCATAAAAACTGGCATCTAGTTAAGGGAGAGAGAATAAAATCGCTCATCTTCCTCAGAGTAAAAGTTCTGGTAGGAGCTTGGACATACTGTTAAATATCAAAGAGTCTACAATGGACAGAGCCATGAGAGAGAGACTAATAAATTCTGCTGCTTACATAATTACTTGACCTTGGTGTTACCATTTTCAATGTCTTTCTTCTAGTTGTGGAGCCCTGTGGAATCACCCTATTGATGGCTAGCACCCGCCTCAGAACACTGAAGGTGGAACAGCTGCTGAAAGGCCATGTGCAGGTCCTGGACCCATGCAGAGGACACCTGTTTTCAGCTCCTGACTTCACCATGTGTTCTTTACATCACCCCAGCACAGAGGCATTTCTCTTCCTGCTTCTGCCCCTCCGCACTCAGATAAGAGATGAAAGATCTACTTCTCACCCACCCCGTGAGAGGCTTGGGAGGCCAACTGCTTTTTCTTGGCAGGCTTGGGAGCAGGAGAGAAGAGCTAAATGTTGCTGGTGAGGCTACAGACTGCAAAAGGGACGCCGAGGAGAACGTGGGTCTCAGGTGCATCTGCCCTGGGAGGGAAGCAGTGAGCAGGGTTCAAAGGCCACGAGAGGAGATGGGCCAGCAAGCGGAGGCAGGAGAAGCTGGGGCTTCTGGGGCGCTTTATTTTCCCTTACTCAGTCAGCAACCAACAGCCAGCATGGTGAGCTGTGCTCCCCCAGCTGCAAAGTAAACAAGTGTGAGAGAACAACAGGGATGTGTTTACTGTACGGAGCCAAGTACAGTAGACTTCAGAGGATAAAAATACCCAGTGGAAAAACACATGGGTTTAAGTAAAACTTTAACCATCAGGGGCTGCCTAGCCAGCAACATGTGTATCCTTCACAGGCTCTCCTGCTTGCGGAGAGCTTTGAAGCTCCGTAGGAAAACTCCAGCTCTTTCTGATTAGCGGCTTCTCCACCCCAACCCCTGATAATTACACCATAGGTCTGCTTCAGATTATAAACTCGCTCAATGCAGAAAGGCAAAAGGGAGCGTGGACAGTCCATGATGCAGGGAGAGCCTGCAATGTCCCCTGCACCATGTCCCCCAGATCTCAGCAGTATGGACAGCCCATGATGCAGGGAGAGCCCATGACATCCCCTACACAATCTCCCTCAAACCTCAGCAGGTTCTTGTGCACTGGAGGCTCTTTTGGAGAAAAATGTAGCCCAGAACAGGGATCAGCAGAGGGCATGTCCATCTTTCCAGCCCAAAAGGACCCAAAGACAGGGGAAGGCTAGCAGGTGATGCACGGCATTGTGCAGCCCGAAGCAGCTACCACGTGATTTCTGAACTCTCCCGCAAACTGAGCGGCATGGCAAGGCCCCAGTACTTACCTTGGACTTCAGGCAGGAGCAGCAGAGTGAAGGCAACCGCTACAGCCCAGAGTCACTCTGGGCCAGGGCTCCCACTGGCATTACTGAAATGAATGGAATTGCACCCTCCGAATTACACCCACTCGAGCTGCATTGGACTGAGGCCCTGGCTGAACAAAACACTTAAGCACGTGCTTAAATATAAGCACATGAGCAAACAATTTCAGGGCAAATACTTCTGTGCTCCAGTGCTTTGCCAGGTAGGTGCTGTTCTCAGCAGCGCACACCTGGAGGGAGGTGGTGCCATTTTTTACATGGTCACTTTTCTGACTATATCCAGGTGAGAAAGGAAACTTTCCACTGGCTGTGGGCCAACAGGCACTTCAGGTATGTGTCATGTCTTCACAAAAAAAAGGTTTTTAATCTTATCTGTCTCATTATCACCCTGACATTTGCTTTGGCTTTGAGTTTAATTACCTCTTGAATTGAACAAAGGTTCAGATAGGGCTAAGATAATAAGAAGTCAGTAAAGCTGATGTATATAGGAAACAGGGCCTCCCTGAAGGTGTTAGCCCATGCAAGCTGACCCCCAGTTATGAGAAAGAAAAGCCGATAAGGGAGAAAGCTATTAATCAATGATCCAGAAAACCTGGGGATGTGTAAAGAGGTGTCTGATGTTTGCATCCTACATGCCACCTGGGCTGGTACAAATACAGCAGACCCCACTTAGATAAATACCTGTGCATCAGAGCACAGCCAAGCAAACAAAGGGAAACCCCGGAGGGAAAAAAGAAAGAGATGGAATAAACAAGGGAAATAAGTATATTACCATGGAAGCCAATATTCAGAGTAGAAAACTGCACAATAGAAAGGATACATTACCAGTCACCAGAAGCAGTGATCAAGACCCCCACAGTGCTCCAGGTGCTTTGTACACAAAGTAATTATGTCTCAGTCTCAGAGACACCTCAGTCCAACTAGACAAAGATGTGGAGGGGAAAGTAGGCGCAGACACTTGCCTAACAGCATGTGTGTGCAGCAAGGGCCAGGAATAGGATTAAGAGATTGTGAGTTCTGGGTGCCACATGAATAAGAGATGGAGTATGCTTGCAACCATACAGAGCACATCTGCACCACCAGCCTCTTATGGACACTCTGCTGCTCCAGGACAGTTTTATTCCATATTTTGGAGGCTCCCTGACCCAGCAGGCCGCAAACCTCAGTTTTTGAGGAGCCCTTCCTTCTCGACCTGTTTCTGGAGCAAGTTCCAGCTGGCTGAACAGAAGAGATGGGTGACTGGGAACTGCAGCAGCAGAAGGTGGCAGAGTTCTAAGTATGATGCTGGACCCACAGTCCAAGACCGTACTTTTGAAAAAAGCTCTTTGCTAAAGCTGATAAAGAGACAAGTAGAGTCCTCTTGTTACTCCGAGGTGCTATCCATGCACAATGTTCCCACTACGATCTGAGCACAAAATGAGGTTATAGTGCCCATTCAAAATCCACACCTGAATGAGATAATGTAATTTTGAGACTGCACTTTGGAAAAAATCCTTCTGACATTTTTGTTTTGATTTTATCGAACAAATGAAACAGAAATGCAATCTTGTCAAAATAAAACTTTAACTTCATTTTGATTTCATCAGCTTGACCCATGTCATAGCATGCTTTAGAGTCAAAACAGTAAGACTATCATGCCATGACCCGTCATAATATTATGGCACGGCAATTTAACAGACAAAACTTTAGGACTTTTATACCGTGCTGTAAAAATCAAAACAAATGTTTCAATAAGCTGGAAAGACTTGTACGTTCTTTGAAAACACTGTGAGAACTGACACCTTCCCACAGACCATATCCGGGGTATTGAAGCACTGCTTTCGAGGGCCACTTGATGGCCAACAATAACCAGATCTGACCGGCACACATGTCCAGCAGCTCCACATGGAATGAGAGTGGTGGAGCCAGGATTCTTGCTGGTCTCTGCCTCATCCCAGGACGTGCATTCCCTGGAGACTCATCAGATGTGTAGCCCTTGATTTTCACGCCCAAGATAAAGATGCATCTGAGGAGAGCTTTGAGTGGGGCTGTGAAGCCTGGGCAGGGCCTTGCTCACCTGCTCTGCTGTAATGATCCATGATACTTATATTTCCTTTAGGGGAAATCTGTCAGAGGCCAGAGCTACTGGTAGAAGCTTCTTCCAAAGGTCTGTCAACTCTGCTTGGCTGAGAAAGAATAGCCCCTAGCACCATTTTAGGGTCGCAAGCAGAAACGAAATAGAGAACAGCAGAACCCGCTGATTCAGGCCCCTACTAATAGCTGTTCCTCTCCCACACAGCCTTGGAGTTTGCTCCTACTGGCATCACACTCTATGGTATCGCCTGGATGGCAGGGACATCTCAATGCCCCACTCTTTGTCAAAGACCTTTGCGGACATGTTGTAAAAAGCATGTGATTTAAAACAATTTACAGTCATGACTTTGACCACCATGCAGCCTTCAGCAGCACAAAAAGTCGAAGTCTGCTGCCTGTGGACTTCTTACAAGGCAGAAGTGTTCTACAGTAAGCAGGCAAGACTAACAGATGACCAAAATACAGAAAGTATCAGGAGAGATGTTTACCTGCAGAAGTAACAGGACCTGTTGAACAAGGTTCTCAGCAGATGCAAAAGTACCAGAAACAATGGCTTATTCCCTCCAGAAACACAGCAAAGTATGAGTTTTATGGAAAGACTAGGTCCTCCAGATACATCCCATTTCACCTTGTAGCAGAGGTAGGAAAAGCTGCAATTACCAGAGATGCCCTGAGCTTGAGAAGAGATGACATGTGGATGTGGGGGAGGTGTTACATGATTGTGAGTCTTTGGGCAATTCTGGCTTATCAACTTAATAACAACATTTATGATTTTATTTCCTGCAATGGATTAGGACTCCACTTTCCGAGACCATATCTGGAAAACAGGAGCACACCACAAAAAGGGGAAAGATTTGGAAGAGCTCTATGCTGGTTAGGATGCAGGATTGTTTCCAGCACAGCCATTGACTCTTGACAGCTCTTCCACATGGAAATAGAGAATGTGAGAGTCCAGCACAAGAGAAGCAACAAGCAAAATCTGCTTTTAAGGGGGAATATCTTAAGATAGGGGAGCTGAAAGACTGGAAGAGAGATGAAAGCTTGCTAGAAGACCTTTGCATCTGCCAAGGACATTGACTGAAATCCAAGGATTTCGAAGACTAGCACGGCTCACATGGGAACAGAAAAATCACTTCCGAGTGATTGCCATTTTGCCTGGATCTGTTGGCCACTTGTACTCTTCTGGAGCATCAGTTTGCCTGTAGAGCTTGTGCTCCTTGCCTTACTAGAAGGGTGTCTTAAAGAGAGAAGTCAGGGCTGCCTGGTCTACACTCTGAAGACTATTTTACATCCTGCCAAATCTAATCCCTTGGGCTGTAGCCTATTCCTGGTCATCAGTACCTCTGGCAGCCACATCCCATTGCCAGACGTCATTTTCTGGGGCAGGACGCTGGGGCTGGTGGTGCTGGAGGCCAATCCTCCTTCATGGTAGGAAGGGAAGAAAGGTCCCTGGCAAAGATGTATGGAAATGAGCTGACGTGTCTTGCAGGTCAGAATGGGACTGGATGCCTTCTTATCATGCCTTGGTATTTTTTACCGTTGTCCAAAGTTATTAGGTACATCTGATTAGGCTAGAGGCTTGTTTACCCCAGTAATCATTTTCTTCCTGTTAGGAAATGCTTAGGGAAAGCGTATCAGACACAGACCAGAAAAGAGTCCTCTTTTCATTCAAATATTCTTCCAACTTTCGGCAAACAGCACCAAAGAGGTTTCCTGAGTTGGGCAATGTAGCAAGTGCCGTGTGGAGTCTACCCGCAAGAGCCTCCTGATCTCCTCTGAATCTTCTGCCGTCCTGTGATTCCCCACAGCAAGCTCCATCTCAGGCTGAGAGGACTCTTTCAGCCTGCCAGGAGAGTACTGAAGTCTGCACAGTTCTATTCTACAGAAATTTGTGGAACCCTGCTGAGTCCTGTGGTGCCATTGCAGTGCCACCTCCCTGTGGGGAGAGCACCCCTTGCTGCCTTCATTCCCCTTGCATTGCTGCAGGCAGGAGAGCTGGAATGGAGGACATGGGCTCCTCACCTGTTAGTTTCTTCTCTCCAACTCTGAGAGACCAACCATCCATCCCCACCCAAACTCAATATTTAAGATGTGATTTCCATTAGGAGTACTGTTTTCCAGCACTTTGGGGGTTTTTGTTTGTTTGTTTGTTTGCTGTGCTTTGTTTCTGGTGCCTCACGTGCTCTGCACAATAAAATAAAAAAATAAAAACAAAAGAGAATGAGACAATGCATACAAACCCCTGGCTTTTCCATCCCCTAGCTCCTTGCAGTGCTACCAGATGTTGTCCCACAGCAGCCTCCTGGCTGGTGGTTCTTGGCATGACTGATGCCTCCCACTCTAGCCTACTTCAGGCCAGCTCAATTGCTGGCTCTCAAGGCATAGGGCTGGTATGTCTCTCAATTTCCACTCTGAAGAGAACAGCCCATGCCAGCACAATCAAGCACTCAAAAAAAAAAAAAAAAAAAAAAAGTGCAGAAAAAATTAATAGGTAAAATATTTTAAAGAGTATGAGGAAAATAATGGAGAAAATTTTAGGAGCAGGAGGCAGTTTTGCCATAACCTTTCTCCATCACACTGAACTATTCTTAAAAAGCACTGTATCAGTAAAACCTTGTACAGGCCTGCCGCAGGTGAGCCAAGGAAACGGCTCAGATTCAGTCCTTCCGGATCGATCCACAACCAACATTTGTCCAAACAGGTAAGTAGGAAACATTTCTCGTGGCTTCAGAGGACTTTGATTTAGGCACTTCGTAATGGTATTGTTGAACGCTGGGCAGAAATGGGAGCAACGGTCTCAGGTTTCTCTTCAAGCTGATGCTCCCTGATGTAAGTCACTTGCAGCTGCTCTTAGTTGTATGAGCTGCAGGTTAACCGCAGGTGGTGAGGGTATTCTTCTCCCCTGGTCATCTGCCCTCTTTGAATATCACTGTTTCCTGCAATGTCGCTGTAATGTTCACATTACACTGATGGCAATTCAGGACAAAAGCTATGTATTTTGTTTTATCTTTTTTATTTCCCTTCATTTTTGCTTTTCTGCATGTTGGTCTGTCTGCTGTCTGGCTTGCAGGTTGAGTAATGCTGCTCCAGACCACGCAGGGCCCTGGAGGGTTGTTCCCGTTTATTGCCCTATTGTCCCAGGGATGAAGGAAGAGGGTTTTACTCATGAATGCGCTTAAAAGCATCCTGGTGGTTGGAACAAGCTGCACACTCAGCTATACTAAAATAAAACTTAAGAGAGCATTTTTGCTTGTAGAAGTTCTTAGTTCAGGTTTTAAGGAATAGTTTATCTTTGAGCACCTTTTTCCAAGAAAGTGAGACATGCTTTAAATCACCTTCACAACATACAGCTTAAACTGTACCGCTGCTGTGCAGCCTGGAAAGAGATTTATTCCCCTCCAAGTTGTCATCACTGTCTTTTGGATGGAAGCTAGAGTCTGCAGCTCCTATGCTTTCAACGTGTTTTTCTCTGGGAAAGTAGATGCAGGCATCTGTGCAATGAGGACCAGGTACAGAGCTCTGGGAACACCGAAGAGTAAGCAGCAAACTGTCCCACTCTTGTCTGGGTTATTGGAGCAGAAGTGTGACTGGATACAGCCCATATCATAGTGAACTGACTGACTTATATATATAAATATATGAATGCATTTTTATAATGACTACAGAGGATAGTGCAACACATACACATTAGGGTATTTTCGGCAACAAGGAGGCTAATTTGCTAAACCAGATATTCTGTGTACAGGCAGGAGCTTCTTGCCTCAGACATCTCCTGCCTTCCTGTCATTCACATACCAAGAAACACAAGTTATAAACAAGTTCAGTTGCTACGGCTCATGACTTCTTCTCCCTCTGGAGTGATCCATGCTCTTTGACTCAAGTCCAATTGCCCTCCCGTCTCCGGCTTCCCTGGCACTTGGAGCAGTCTGTCAAGGTCACCTCCCTGCTGCCGGGCCAGACAGTGTGAGTGCTTGCAGCCGTCCTCTTCATTCTGGGCATGCTGACCATCCCCTGGCGGGTCAGGCATCTGCCAAGCCAAGAAGATCTTAGACCAGCTGAGCTGGACTGTTTCTGTCTGGATTCTTCCTGCATCTCCTGTTTCTGGTCTCCTTCCTCCTCTCTTCCTCTGGCCGAGATGCCCCTAAGTCTGCCTAGGAACAGCAGAAGGTGACATTGCTGTCGGTCAAATATAAACCCAGGGCTGCAGTCTGGAGGCACTCTCCACTGCTTTCTCTTGGAAGCAGCGCTTCACAACGTGTCGCCATGTACCCGGTCATGCAGAGCTGAGGAGAAGACTGACGTATGAGGAGCTTTAGCAATACCAGTCATGGACACTATAAGGTGCTCTTTGCTTTGCCACATTTTGGTGCCAAAAGTTGAATTCAGCTGTGGGAAACATGTCAGTGTTTATCCCACTTCACTGTGAAAAACTGAACTAAGAGAATATTGTTTCTGATTACAGACAATTACGCATTGTTGCTTTGGTTTGGTTTTTCAAGCTGCCTTTCAGCTCCCGCAGAAAGGTTTGGAGGGGCCAGTAATAGCTTTTATTGGACCAACGAATATAGGCAGAAAAAACAGGAGAGCCTTCAGACACCCTTAAGGAGGACATATATGGACAAAAGTTCACTTGTTTTTCTCCACCCATAACATCTGATCCAGTAAAAGCTGTCATTCTCCCCGTGTCTCCTCCCTCGGTTATGTCCAAAATCTACCACAACACCATGACAGCTCCTAGCTCCCCAGAGATGCCCAGTGTCTTCAGTGCTGCAGTGAGTCACTTCCCCTTTTGCACAATTGCAGGATCTGATACAGGTTTCAGCAGGGCTTCTTGCACACAGCCTTGCAGCTGGCCTGGGGAGAGGTTTCCCAGGACAGAAAAGCACTTGGAGGAAAAGCCAGGAGCCCACATCCACCTCGGGCACACAGGGAATCAGGCCACCTCAGAAGCTGTGCACTGGTGCTGCACTTCCTTGCCTGGGGCTGCCATAGAGTATCTAAAACCACGCGCGGTTACCTCTGCCTTTGGTGATGGTCTTGATTTTGCTTGGTGTCTCTCCTGGTTTGGTGGTCTGTGGGAAACCCACAAGCAGCCCCATACTGTGGTGTAGCAAAAACAAGATAGAGACACCTGGACTAGTCATCCTCAATTGCTGCATGTGCTATTGAAACATCAGCAGCCAAGGAATAGTAGGAGGTGGAACAAAGCTCTGCCAGAGGCCTCTCCATCCATCTGTGCTGAATCAGTCACCACCCCTTGGTTAATCAACCACCACGCTTGGTGCTACCTCCAAAAACCCTGTGTACCCAAAGGTATACAGTCCTCTACTCTCCTGGCTCCAGAAGCACCCTGTTTCAGCTCAGCCTCCCATCTGTATGGGCAACAGTGCCTTCCCAGGGCTAGTTCACCAAGCCATGACCCTCTCCTCTTTTGCCAGCTGCTTGTTTCTACACCAAAACACAGAATTAGCTTGAACATGCCCACACTGGCAATCAAAGACACTTTGGAGCTGACTCTGTCCATACAGACTCCAGAAGCCCATGGGGCAAGACATGAGAGCATGGACGTGGTGGGAAAGTCAATAGGTTGCTCCACAGCTGGCCCCAAGCTCACAGGTCGCTCACAGCACTGTGTTGCACCAAGCAGGCAGAAACACACCACCCCTCACTCCTCCCTGCCTGGAGACACCCTAGCCCACATCACTGACTCAGCCACCCCCCCACAACCGCTCACCCGAGAGTGCCCGGCCATTGCTGCCTGTCTCGACAGGCAGCTGCCTGAACACCTGTGACCCCTCTACCACGCTGCAGATGAAGGCCATGCAAAAAACAGCTTTGCTGCATATAGCTCTGCTCACCGCCCGGGCTCGGGGCCCACGGTGTGGCTGGGACACGCCGGCACCACTGCTGTTCAGGTCTCCTGTGGCCCCTGCCGAGAAGGGGGAGGCAGGGGAAGAGGCATCGGGCCCCCATGAGCTGCATCCCAGCCTGTGCATCATGCTGCACGTCTTCTGTTTTCATGTCCATCCCAAACACAGCATCCTTCCCACTAAATTATAACACAGCCAGAGAGGACATGACCAATGTAAAAGAAATTTAAATTTACATCTGACATTTATGCCTGAATTGCTCTTTTGCTACAGAATTGGGTCAGCGATTCTCAGAGCAAAGCTGGTCTTTGGCTATGCATTTCCCAGTCTTCACTGGTTAGGTTATTAAAAAGAAGAATCTGAACTCCTCTGCCTTTTTATTTAGAGGGCAGCTAAAATGTTGAAGACTTTATGTATCCATTCTGCTCCTCAAGTCAGAAGGCATTGTTTGGTCTTGTCTTTCATATATCATGCCCCCAAATCATCAAGTGAGGAGGAAAATGTTCGCCACCGGCAATTGCCCCTGCATTGCCTCAAAGTGAGCGTGGGGCCGGATGGGGCATAGGAAGGCTGCAGATTCTCTTGAGATTTTTTTCTACCTCAGAGAGCACTTTCTGCCTGTAAGCAAGACCTCAGGCCCTGCAGCCTCCTCCCAAAAACACCTCAGAAAATGTCCTTAGAACCACCTTTTGGAAAGGTAAATTTTGCATCCTCTGTGGACTTTCATTTTTATAAATCACACCTTTCTTTTCTTGCACAAACACAAAAAATAGCTCTCCCACCAGCAAACTTGTTTGTTTTTTTTCCAAACGCGCAGCTCAAAATAAGCAAAACAATGTGTGTTGTTTTTTTTTTAATGTGGGAAAAAAAACATAACCCAAGGCTGAGGTTCTTTGCTTAGAATAATTTTAAAAAAGGACACTTCTAAAGGTCTGAGAATAGATTTTTACAATTGGAAGTGCCTGCAAGGGCCTAAGTATAGCAGGCTTTATTACATCTCCACTACCAGGTACTTAGGTGCTTCTCAGAACCTGCCATTAGCCAGGTCTGCTGAACAGGACACACAATTATTTTTTTTATGAAAACACTGGCACAAGTTCACACGCAAGGAAGGTGCTGAGCCTTTGATCCAAGTGCCAGACAGATCCTTGAAAATGTCACAAAATGATTCATGTGCCCAAGAAAAGGGAGATCTTCTGCTGAAGAAAAGCAGGTGTGAGGCTTCTTCTAGCCAGGCTTTGTGCTGGTGGAGCAGAGCCCGGAGGGTTGGGGCACTGGGAGAAGAGCCCGGCAGAGTGGGATGCTCAGCTCCTGCTGTGGGGCAGAGAACAGCTCGCCAAAACTTGCTCGGCCTCGGCACTGGCTTTCCCCTTTGTGCAATAAACACGACATTTTTCACTTGAAGTTTGTGAGCCTCATTTCAGCAGGAGACCAAGTGACTCAGGACAGAAATAGTCCATAGACAAAAGATGGAAAAAGAGGGAAGAAAAGATAATTCTTTGATTTGGCTGTATTAACGTGGCCGGCGTGTTTGAGTAGGCAGTAGGATGCCAGAATAGAAGGGACGACAGCGTGTCACTGTGCAGAAATACTCTGGGCTCAGAACACAAAGGCCAACATTTTCAAAACAGGGGTCTAAAGCTAGGAACCTAAATCTGTCCAGGAGCACCATTAGACTTCCTGTCGAAGCCTGGAGAGTCTCAGTGCTTGTGAAGCATCAAGCCAACAGATTTAAGAGACAGCGAACTTCTACTCTGAGCAGGCCATCTAATCCTGCTGGGGAGCTCCACCGAAAATCCCAGTGCTGCTACCTAGGTCTGAGCATCCAGATGTGAGCAGGCTCAGATGAGGGCAGAACAAAGTGCAGTGCACTCTCGCTTTGAAGAGACACTGCTTCTAAATCTGCTTCTTTGGGACGGAGGCTGCCTGGAGTATAAATCAATGGCTACGCTGCATATGTGTGTTGTAAATAAGTGCTGGAAAGCATCCAGGGCAGCCAGCTTCCCAGCTGAGGCGCCAAGAGTTGAACCCGGGCTCTCCGAAGTCTAAAGCGTGAGATAAGATAGCTTGGGTTAAAAACCTAACCATCTGTATCTGAGGGCTGCAACAACCTGCAGCTTCTGCAATTCGGCCACAGAGGGTTAACAACATTTTCCCTGCTGGTTTTGGGGGCAGCTGTGTCTTTAAAAGGCTCCAGCTTGAACCAGCTGGAAATAAGGTTGAAAATGTCAGACCTCTGCCAAACTCCCTGAACATCTCCAAGCCCTTGTTCACAGTCAGATCAGCAGCCACTGACAAAGCCCCGAAGATTAGCTCCCAGGACCACAGAGGTCCCCCTGTAGTCAAAGGAGGCACCGAGCCTTCTGCAGAAGCTGGGTTTGTAGAACATTGCCAGCCCCACTGCGGGGTTCACGGCTTCCTCAGGCCCCCTCATCTTCTGTTGAGCAATGCTGCATCATGCTGGGTGTGCAGCAGGGTCCAGGGAGCTCCCCACGGGTCAGCCTGCTGCTCGGGGCAACACTGGTGTAGGACAGCAAAAGGAAAAATGATGCAAGAGCATACAAATAAAGGAAGCAAAAAAAATATCACAAACCCCACAAACAAAAGCCACAGCTCAGCTGTGACATTTTTCCCTTTAAATGCGTCTGTGCTTAACATTGTTAAAGAGAGCAATTCATTCCCAGACAGCTAAGTATGGCAGATCTGCCCTAGTCCTCTGTTTGGTACTCGCCACTGCAAAACAGAGAGCATTTCTTCCTTTACGGTCTCACGACTGCTTAGCCTGCAGTGTAGCCACCACAAAACATTGCGTCTGGGTGGGGGAGTTAAATATATTACTCTCCCTGACAACCCTCATCTCCTGCTTTCCTTGCCATGCTTTGCAAGGTCCATGCTCCATGTTTGTTGCTTGTTTCTGGATGTGGGTCCTCAATTCCTCGCATCCGCAAACCCTCCAATGGGGCTGCCGCTGGGAGCCCCAGGACCCACCGCCAGGCACACCTGCGAGGTGTTCAGCAAGGGAAGAGAGTGGGGAGGGCCAGCTCAGGGCTGTCGGGGCCACGTTTAGGGACTTTGATGCAGAACTGAAGGGCACCACCTCTGCCAGCTGGGAAAGGCTTGAGGAGGAGCAAGTGCTGGCGGCTGAAGTCTGTGGCCACTGGATGCCTCTTAACGTATTCCAGTGCGCTCAAGACAAGGTAAATTGGTGGTTGAGGCAAAACTCTGTTTTGTGTGCAGTTATATTGCGCTCCCTGAATTCTTGGTCAACCAATTTTTGTTTGTTTGTGTTATATACTCATTTCCCTTCCCACTTTAAAGGCCATTTTATGCAGGCAGAAGGTGCCATGCTGGCAGCTCTGGATGACCTAGCAGCTAAATTTAAGCCCTCCGACAGGTAGAGCAGAGGGAGCAGCTCTTTTCCCTCCCTGCCCACCATGGTGGTGGCCCCAGGCTCTGCCTTCCCCAGCCCAGCCCATAGGGAGCCCATCCAAGTGGCCATTTGCCCTGGATCCTGTCTGCCAGCATCAATGCCAGACAGAGTCAGCGGCAGAGTTCATATCATTGTGGGCAGCTGCCTTCCAGGTTGCAGCAAGGTGGGAAACCTTACTCTGCCTGGACACAAATTGAGCATAGGGACCAATATCCAGTAATGAACTCCGTATGGCTCCAAATATGGACCAAGTCCTCCCAGTACTGACGTCCTTCCTGCCCCAAAGGGCAGTTCAGCAACCCTGACTGTAGGCAGCAGTGAGATACCTGCCATTTAATCTATAATGCAAACAGCCTCCGGCCCTGAAGCAAGTCTTTATGCACCTTTCAACAGCTTTTCTACTTTTGGGGGATTTAACCATTGCTACTGTATCTTCAGCCATTCACATTAATTACACTAACATCCAGCAATTCACCTTGCAATGCAAGCGGTGACCCCTGGGACTCACTGCCACAAGTAACTGTGTACTGACATTCCTCTGCTCTACATTACGTATGTTTTTGTTTTTCACATTCCTTGAGTATGCCCTTTTCCCTGTGTTCTGATTCAGCACAAAGCATGCTAGACCTTGTTTGTATCTATTAATTAGGCTTACCTCTCAGGCTACATCCATCCATGACTTTGCACTCTGCCCAGGCACTAAGCAAGCATGATCAAGACCTGTCTGTGCATGGAGTAGAATGGAAGGTACTTTAAAGGAGTTACCACCTTGAAAAACCCAAGCTCAGGTTACTGCAGGATCACTACTCTCCTATGGCATCTGATCAGTTCAGAGTTCAGACAGTATATCTGCATCTGGCTGCAGAATACCTTATAGGCATGCCCTTAGCCCCAGGTCTGATTTAAAAATAGTCCTTCGCCTAACTCCATTACATTTGTTTTTTTCCCTGACAGCTTTTTGTCTGGAAGCTTTGACAATACTTTAATGAATCATTTCAATCAGTTTATCTACCAGTTTGCTGCCTTATTTGGAGGCATTCTGGCAGACCGACAAGGTCCACCTTCCCCTTGTGAAGACTGGGTTCTCTGGAAACCACCCTGTTGCAATCATTTAGACAATTAATAGTTCTGGTTCTAGCTAATTGTCTGTTGAGCCCTTGCCCTTTACACACAACACGCTTGCCTAGTTCCCACTGTTCCTAGCCTGTCGGTCCTTCATTGTTGCTTGAAAGCAGCAGGTGCAAGCATTTTTGTGTTTTCAGCCTCCTTGCTCTCCAGCTGGCTCCCCACATAGGGACTTAGAGATCTCAGTTCCCAGCAAGAGGTGACAAAGTGCTGAGGTTTTCAAAACCACCTAATATCCAACGGTAGAGCATGAGCTCTGCTGGAAGCCCAGGTGAGCATGGGAGAGGGAAACACTGTTCCTTCTGGCACCAGCAAAGGATGGCACAAACAGTCTTGGGCCATCCCCAGCTGCTTGCCTGCGGCAGGATGGACACTTGCCACAGAAGCACTGACACCTCCTTGGGGTTAAACAAGGTTGCGCGCTGTCCTCAGAACCGTGCTATGCTAGGTGCTCCTGATAGGAGCTCAGCCACTAATTTGCCCCAGCATGGTTCAGATATTTCTGCCCAGCCCTTGGTAAAATATTTACTATGCCCTCTTATCACTTCCCTGGAAGGTTTTGTTGGAGCTGAGCGCTGCATTAATTCTTTCAGGATCTAACTTGGGGTTTTTCTACACAGTCCTGGAACATGTCCAACTGCATTAAGAATAAAACTCTTCCTTTCTCAGTCCATTCTTTTAGGCAGAATTTCAGCTGAAACCTGGGCTCCGTCTGGCACCGAGATGGCTGCACAGAGCCACTCTCCTCTCTCCTGAGGATGGCTGCGACTGTTGGTTTTGTATGCAGGCAAAAGCATCCCCTAATAAGCTAATTGTCACATCTCCAGGAGCAGGATAATAATTAATGAGCTTAAGTAGAGTGAGGGACATCCAGGTTGGATTCTGGTGAATGCTTTCTAACGCTAAGTGTGTGAGGCGGTGGCACAGGGTGCCTGGGAAGGCCACAGGGCATGTTTTAAAGGAGGTGATATGCACACCTGTACAGGACAGGTGAGCCCAAGCCACAGGGCCTGGCAGCACTAGGTGGGCTCTCAGGTCCCCTCTGACCCTGGTTTGCTGTGGTGCTGCTGTCCTGCATCCCACTCTTACCACAAACACACTTTCTACCAGGTCGTTGCTTCCCATTATCCTTTCTAACAAATTCCCATTACTCCCTTCCAAAGTTATGTGCTTTGGTTTTGCTGTACCTCTTGCTGGAGCCAGATCTGTGTTTTACTCATCTGTTCTTTTTCTTGGTATCCTCATATGGGAAGATGCTTATGGTGCAGCTGTGATTGGGATATTTGTTAGTTCTTCCCCAGCTTTGTTACGTCTCTGCTGTAATTTCAGCTTGACACTCCAAAGGGTTCAGCAAGGTGCTATCAATGCTGGATCTCATCCAGTCATGCGAACAAGCAAGCGTTCACTCAGTATTATCACCAAGAAATTCCTTCCTAGGATAAATGAATGACTGATGATGATGAACAGATATAGCCTGCCATTGTGTCACGGTGTTTGGTAACTATCAGAAAGTTTTCTATTCCATTTAAATAGAATTTCTTATGAAAAAGCCCTTGTGAGCCAAAGCGTTAGACAAAGGCCACATTCAGCTCCTCCAAAATGTACACGAAAATTGAATTAACATCCCCTATGTTATATATAGTACCTGTGCAATGAAGCGACTCCCAGGCAGGCCAAGACAGAACAATGTCATTTTCTGTTCCCCATAGACCCCCTCTGAAATCGTCACCTACTTCACGGGATCTTTCCACATGACATTCACCAGAGGACAGATCGGCTGCAGCATGGGGCGTAGGCTGAATCTGGAAAGCCCTCACTGCAGTGACGGGTCAAACCATATGAATTCAATACACAGAAATTCAGAGCTGATGTCAGAAAGCAGCATTTTGTGCCCTAAATGGCATGATATTATCTCCATCCCTGGCTCCCAGGACTTTACTCTCCTCTCCCTCTCTCATCCAGAATGAAGCAGTGGTCATTCACTTCTCCATACTTAATCTCACACGTGTCTCCATCCACAACAGACCTGCAGGTGCGTAGCGCAGTATGGAGGACTGTAGCACCCAGTCTGTAACTTCCCTGGAGACATAAGGAATCAGAAGGTGAACATCACGTCTGCACTGTTTGAACTGAACTGTTCTCTTTCCACGCCCACGTCAGAAATGAGAACCCAGCCAACACTTGGGCAACCCCTCAGTGGTTGGGAGGGGCAGGAGGTGGGGTGACAGCAAGAAGAAGAGCAGAAGTCCTCTCTGCATCCTTCCTGGCTGCCCACTTGGGGTCTTCTCAGGTGGTGAGGTACCACTTATCCTTCACCTCCTTGTCCTCTAGCTCCGGCAGCCTACTGAAGGGTGAGGTGGTGATTGCAGTGGGCTGGGGTAGGGTGGCAGAGGGGAGGGAACGAGGGGACAGGGCTGCCCATCATTTCCCCACAGGGGTCTTTGTCCTGAGGTCCTTGCTGTTCTCCCAGGGCACCACCTGCCACATCCTTGCTCACCTCTGTTTTTATGTTGTTTGCTTTTTATTACAAAACTCGACGCATCGATCAGCCTGTTGTCAGGGTGCCAGCCATTGTATTTGGCACTGGAAGGAGAGGATTATCATTAGCCCTGCATTCATATGCAGCTACCCCAAACAAGGATTAGCACATCATTGTACTAACACATAACCCAGGCAGCGCTGCCTGCTCTACGAAGCGGGCAGCCTGGCCTTGAGACAATATATCTCACAGGTGAGTAAACAATGGAAGGAAATGCCAGACAAGAAGGCAGGGACCAGGGAGGAGAGAGATGCAAACACCTAAGCCCAGACACAGCAGCCTCAGCAGCCAGAGGTGGAAGCCACAATCTGGAGCCATCTCCTTTGACCAGGGCTTATTCAGGAGCACCCCACATCTCCACTGGCTGAGCTTTATCTGGTAGTGCTCCTATGTCCTTCACTGTCCCAGGTTATCCCAGGAGCTCCCTCAGGTCTCCATCATCCATTGAACAGAGCTTGGAGCAGGAAGAGCCCACACCAGAAATTGTCTTTTTTTCCATGGATGATCTGGGAGCCCACCTTAGAGGAAAGGTCATTTTTCCACCATGAAAAAGCTAGGCCAGAGGGATGTGGCCCTTGTAAAATAACCTCAGGGATCTACCATTCCTGCCATCACCTGCTAGCAAAGGCCGTTTCATAAAGTATCTATTTGTAGGCAAAGGTGTCACTGTTTGGTAAATCCCACTGTTAGTCAGTCCATCCGTGGGCCTGCTACCTACTAGTGTCCCGTTAGGTCCCTTGTTCTGAAAAGGCAGCATTTCAAACACAGAAGAAACCAAAAACATTACTTACCAAAGCAGACAATTTCTCCAAGCACTTCTTCATTCAGAGTAAAAAGCCATTTTTCACTAAAGTTTTTTTTTTAAAGGTGTGTGGGAAAATTTGGTTGTGAAAATAGATGTTGCCCACTACAATGGCAACAAAGGAGTGAAATCTGCTTTCAGGATTTAAGCTACCTGTAAGCAGGGGCATGGGGCAGAAAAGGAACATTTTTTCTTTCCCCTGTGCTATGTTTTTTTCCACTGCTGGAGAAGGGAGTTGTGGAGCAATTTGAAATCACCTGGTTCTGGAAAATCAAACACTTCCTAGGCTTTGAAGACTGAGTCTCTTGCCATGATAACTCTGTTTGGAGGGCTAGCTGACCATGGTGGACTTCCCAGAGGAGTTCTCCATGCAGGTTAAGGAGTCTTTGCAGAGCTTTTATGGGGATCCAGCAGCAGAATAGGAAAATAATATTTTTGCAATTAGAAACTACACCAGCTGTGGTGGGATATGCTTCAGAAAATACCATGAAAGTGAGAATGTAACTGTGGAAAACAGGAAGCTTGGGAGAGCTCAGATTTCAGGGCTGACAGGGAAGCCCTGTGGAGGAAAGGGAGAGGCTGGGGAAGGTCCGCAATCTCTAGGTCTAACGCTTAGGTTTGGTCAAGATGGACTGGGGTTAGGGAACATTTCTGTTTCACAGAATCATAGAATCACAGAATGGTAGGGGTTGGAAGGGACCTCTGTGGGTCATCTAGTCCAACCCTCCTGCCGAAGCAGGGTCACCTACAGCAGGCTGCACAGGACCTTGTCCAGGCGGGTCTTGAATATCTCCAGAGAAGGAGACTCCACCACCTTCCTGGGCAGCCTGGTCCAGTGCTCCGTCACCCTCAGAGGAAAGAAATTCTTCCTCATGTTCAGACGGAACTTCCTGTGCTTCAGTTTGTGCCCACTGCCCCTTGTCCTGTTGCTGGGCACCACTGAAAAAAGTTTGGCTCCATCCTCCTGGCACCCACCCTTCAGATATTTATAAGCATTTATTAGGTCCCCTTGCAGCCTTCTCTTCTTCAGGCTGAACAAGCCCAGCTCCCTCAGCCTCTCCTCGTAGGGGAGATGTTTCAGTCCCCTCACCATCCTTGTAGCCCTCCGCTGGACTCTCTCCAGTAGCTCTTCATCTTTCTTGAATTGAGGAGCCCAGAACTGGACAGAGTACTCCAGATGAGGCCTCACCAGGGCAGTGTAGAGGGGAAGGAGAACCTCCCTCGTCCTGCTGGCCACACTCTTCTTGATGCATCCCAGTTTGTGGAGAGAGAAAATTATTTTTGCATGTGGAACAGAGAAGAATCCAAACAAATGAGGCTTATCCTAACCTTGCAGAAATGTTTGATATTCACTATCCTTTTGAGAGACTAAATTTAATCTCTGGCTTGTTTCATCCAGGTAAATCTGGCATTCACGCTGTATCAGAAAATACGCCTGCCTCTCCATCTTGATTTCTTTTTCCTCTGTTTGAAATGCTCTAGCTGAATATGGTTGAGTCAGGAGACATTTTCAAATGCAAACAGAAGACAGGACCCCAGTTCCCAGTGAAAGTTTGTGCAAGTTATGTACCTAACACAAAGTTTGTGAGCTGAAAAGCTCTCCTCTCTATGATCAGTAAAACATCCTCTGTGTTACTTTCATGTGAAAGTGTATTCCTCTATCTCCTTGTGGGCTAAATGAGAACTACGGACTGTTGAAGCTGTTTGGGAGAATATAGCCCATGGAGTGTCAGGTCCAAACTGACACAAAACAGTATTGGGGTCATTGAGAGGGAACATAACACAAAACTGTCACTTTAAGTAAAAAGTGTCTTTTAGGTAAAAGAATGAAATAAAAGTACCACACTCTGGAAATGTCATCTGGCAGACAGTCTCTTCTGGTGTCTTTCAGGACCTTCTGGTGTGCCACAAAGAAGAAAGATTGCTTTCACTTATTCCATGCCAGATAATGAAAAGTTAAATATGTGCACCCCAAAAGGCATGTATGAAATTTAAGATATATTTCATCCTGCATACTGGACTTACATCGACAGATAGCATAAATCCACATGGCTACATTGTTCATAAGCAGGCTTTGCTGTCGCTCAATGTAATGTCCAATTTCTGCCCATAGCCCACTCTCCGCGGAAGTTTTGTGATTCTCCTTTTGGGACCCCTCCCAGAAGTTAAACATGTTGGTAATATATAGTAGTCATAATTCCTCAGAGCTGTGGTACTCCTTGGTCAGCCTCCTTTTTTTCCATCTGAGGACAGAACAAAACGCAGCGGCCTCACCTGCTGAGCAATACTTTCCTGCTTCCAGCATTAAGAGTAGCCATTCCCAAGTGCCAACCTCTCTTCCCAGTCTGCAGCCTCATTTCTGCTTGAAAGTCTTACTTCTGCAAATTAATTTTTTCCAGGTGGATACAGTCTTGCAAACTGCCTTGGGGTCAAGACCTCTGGTTTAGGAACAGCTGTGTTAGATGCCATAGGGTTTATACCCCCTCTCAATACATAATTTTCCAGTCCTTCTCATCTCAAGTCTCGCAGTTCACACCAGCACTAGAACTGTCAGCTCCTTTTAGTCACTCTGCAAAATTTGTGGTTTGCTCACATACTGTGTCATGGGGTTTTACAGGGTAATTCCACCAAGAATCACAAAACTCACTTTTTCTTGGTTTGGAGGTAGAACAGCTGAGTTTAGCAACTACCCTGCCCCATTCTCTACCCTCTGATCTATCCCCCATGACTTTTTTATTGGTCTCCACTCCTTCTTTTTACCTGTGCTGTTTCCCCTGATAAGCATCATTAAGCCATTTATAAATATATTTTTATATATTTATATATTCACGCATTTCAAAAACAAAAAAGTGATCTAACCTCTCAAGAAAAGCTACACACAACTTCTTCTGGCTCCATTTTTACTCAATTTTGTCTCAGTTGTAGTTAGTGGTTTGGCAGATCTTTGTGTATTTTTGGATCAAACACTCATGCCAGGGAACACAGAGGGTCCTAGTATGAAATTCAGAGGAAGACCTCAAAGAGGGGTATTTATTTTTGTTAAAAATAGTTCAGCCCATCTCTATCTGTATTGAAATTGGCAAAAGAATGGGTATGATTTTCATTTTTTTGCAATGCTTCATTTTAAACATTTGATAAAAATAGTCAATAACAAAAAAGCCAGTTTATTTTTACTGCAATGCAAATTTTTTCTCTGCTGTTCAAGTCCTAGATGACAAATATAGGCCACAGGGACAGCATGCGAAGAGGAAAAGCAGAAGACTTTTCCTTCTCGTTTCCACTAAACTGAACATGTAGCCAAAAGCCTACTAACCTCTTCATCTGATAGCCTCTGTTTTTCTCCTAGCTGTACACCACCTCCAGTTCCATCTTTATTTATATTTCCACGTTAATGTCTGTGCTGGTAACTTTCCCAATTACTCTGTGTTTCTCTCAGGAAGATTTACCTTTGAAAGAGACTTTACATGCCCAGTAGCTGCCATCGCACCGAAGAATATGGCCCAAGACATCATTTAAGAAGTTTTTAATGATCATGCTTTTCTCTACTGAATTTCCTGCTCCAGAAAACTTTGGCCCATGGTGAGAATCTCATGAAGGGTGTGGTGGAGAAAGTGGTCTTTGTGGCAAACAGGAGATGCCCCCATGTGCGTTCCATCCAGGCTTTCTCATCTGCGAGGAAGGTGGAAGGCTAAACCTCCTGAGTGCAGGCATCAGCTGCCAAAAAAACACTTAAGCCCCACCAAAGAACCATGTGGCCATGCAGATTTACACCTCTTAGAAACAAAACCTACTAGCCAGAATAAGGTGGTGTTTTAATGTGGTGCACAGCTTTTAGGGCATCCATAGCTTACCTCAGATCTGTAAGTCAGCAGTTCTGTCAGGAACATCTAAGGAAACTCAAACTCCACTGGAGGAGTTTGAGAAGGAGCAGCAGCCCTTCAGAGGACCATGAAAGGTTGTGCTATATTGGACCATGCAAGATCGTGTGTGGTGCTCTACAAACACAGCAGAACAAAAGTTAATCCTTGCCCTGAAGCGTTTCAACGAGAGAAGAAAATATTCTTCGCAAAAAAGCCTCACCCCAGACATTCAAGTGTACAAGAATGAGTCATCTGGTCAAATGTTGTAGTGGTACCTGAAAAAGAAGGGATATCTCGGGACTGTAGCAAAACCTCTCCTGACACAGATCATTTAAAGCACTCAAACGTCACTGAAACACATCTTACATCAAAAAAACAACCCAAATGTGTGATTTTTTCCTAGCAGACTGCTTTATGCAGCATCTTGTGCCTTTAGTGCTGTACTGATGGGGGTGGAGGACATCAGGAAATCATTGTGTATATTTTCAGGCCACTGGCAGTATATAACCTGAGATTTCAGCTCATTCAGCTTCCAGCTATACCATCTTAAGGCATGCTGAAGGAGATGGATATACTTTGCTATTTGATACTTTCCACAATAAAGCCAGGGAATTTCTCATAAATCACATCCTTGCTAGAACAAACTGTGAGCTTGGGGAAGGGATAATGGCAACAACTTTGATTTATTTTTCTTTGACCAACTTACATTTCTGATCTTCAGACAAGGACTTAGAAACTGCAAAAACTTTCCATAATGTAGTGCAGTCATCCAGAAACCAGACAAACGAAAACCACAGGTTCAGCAGAGAGACCCTGCTGTTCTCCACTATGGAGAGGGTGGTATCTTTTTCCCAGGAAGCATATTCAAGAGTAGACCATGCGCACCGCACAAAGGGAAGATCACATTTCCTTCCCAGGTTCCTTTTGTTGGTAATAATTATAAGCCAACACTTATACTTGGAGTCACATGTCTTCTGGTGAGAGATGGGCTCTGTCTCTAATCCTGGTCCTCCTCTCCCAGTATTGTTTCATTGACTACTGTTGACTTTATAGTGTGGCTGGAAGCCAGAAATGAATGGGAGAATTGGAATGGCAAAACTGGTGAGGCAGGTTTCCCTGGCCAATGTTGCAACAGGCAGAAATAAATAAATAAATAAAATAATGCCATTTATCAACAGCCAGGATCCAGGTCCTTCTAGGGTCACTGTGCACATATGTTGCAGCTTTAAGACAATGGCCTGAAAGACCTATCCGAGTCTTGGAAGTGCAATTACATTTGCACAGTCTCACTCCACACCTGAGGTTTAGTCCAGTCTTACATGGCCTCTAGATAAACCAGCAAATGCCCAATTGAAACAAACTCAACTTCATATCTGTTTTTTTCAGATCAGATCTTCAGATCACATCCTCAGATGCCACTAAGTCAGCAGGACAACGAAAGAGAATATCCATGAGGGACTTCCTGATGTGAGGGAGTTACTGTCATGTTACATTCTGGCCATATCTCTATTACGTTCTGACATAACCAGAATGGGACAGAGACAATTATCCCGTGCTGTGATCTTACTGCCACCAGCTGAGGGACCAGATTCTTCAGCTGTATGAATGGGCCCTTTGTATCACAGTTATTGAAATGCATGAGCTGAGATTCTGTCCCAAGATTTTCCTCAGCTGTTTTAGTGACCCATTCTTAGTGTGGTCTACTACATTCCCATCACAGGGAGGGATTAGATTCTGCAAGGAGAGAATGCAGAAATGTAGTGTGCGTGCACCATGAGCATCACTGGCTTTGCTCCACTATGGATAGCAAAGCTGCCCCACAGAAGACATGTATAGGGTCTCCAGCTGAGACTTCAAAGCAAGCTCTGAACTATCTGCCTCTGCATCCTTGAGACAGGCAAGGGCCACCCCAATGGTTTACTCCAAGAGTGGAGTGGGACTGAGGGCAAGAATTTTCCCCTTACTTAGTCTGGAGACATCTGAGTCTGGGTCAGAGAATGAAGGGGGATGGAGACAAGAAGCCAACCCCTCTGGACAGGAGCAAAGAGATCCAGCAGGTACTTGGCCCCTTCCCCTGTGGATGGAGTCCTGTGTCTGACACGGGGTAGGTGGAGAGGAGAGGTCACCATTAAGTCTAGCTGGGCACAGACACTGCAGCTCCCAGGAGAGGCAGCAGCCCAATGAACAGTGTGATGATACAGCTTTCAAAAAATGGTTCAGGGAACAGGTCTGATTTTAAACAAACACTCCAGCCAGATCAGACAGAACTGCTTCCAGTACAGTCTGGCTCTACTGTGCTGTGGAAATCACACCTCCTTAAAGGCTCTTGCAGCCACTTCTCCAAAAATGAACTTACTTCAAGTTTCTTTTGTGATGTCATGTTCTTGTAACAGAAACCAAAGATTCCAGCAAACTCTTCGCAGTGCTTCAGTCAGAGTGATAAAGGGTGCTAGTCAATATATAGCTATCCATGTGCTGTTCAGAACTACAGGTTCACAAATTCAAAAAGAGTTGCACCCTTTACACAGTAATTTCATATATGACCTGATCTTAGCAGAGAAGAGGAAGTGGTCAGTGACCAGATTAGTGTTTTTTTACACCCAGATAATCATGATTTGACTGTACTTGTTACTTTTATGCAAATTAAATCCAAACTCAGTACTACATGTGGATGGCATGAAGTACTGCATGTGGATACTTAGGACAAGTTCCATGAACCTGAGGCTGGCTGGAAGAAAGAATTTCAAACAGAAAAAAATAATAATCAGGAACTTGTTCAAGGACGTGCTGTTGGTAACTCCATGAAATGAACTAAGGGTGATTCTTGAACTCACCAAGGAAATCAAATTGCGAAATGGATGAGGACATTGGCATGAAGAAAATGGGGTGGGAAGTCATATTCCTGGAGAAAATAACAGGGATAACTGCACAATAGGTACTGGATGGTGCATTCTTCTAGCAAGTCTTACTGGCGACTGTAAATGGGGAAATTCCTTATTCAACATCACGTGGAGCAGTACAGATAGCAGAAGATTTGGGGGGCCCTTGGAAAGGAGCCAAAGAAGAGCAAGGTTCAAATAACCTACCGACAACCTCTTTAGCCCCATCAGTGACAGAATGCAAAGATGAACTAACTACTGGTTAGCTGAGGGAGGTGGCGTTGAAGATCTGGGTTTTGCAGGGCACTGGGTCACATCCCCTGTATAAACAGGATGACAGGCTTATTACTGGTGAGGAGGGAGAACTAATCTTCCTAGCCTGAGTCCAGCAGCAATCAAGGCATTACACAACGCAAGAACTGTGGGTTAAGGAACTACAAACAAGCTTGGCATGTTGCAAAATGATTTGATGGTGTGACAAAGAATGTAAAGAGAAGACATTTTCCATTTGCTTTTATGTAGACATCAGGCATCTGGATAGCAGGCAAGAGGAATTGGAAATTCTCATTAGTGAGAAGAAAAGTGATATAATCAGCATTACTCAAATCTGCTGGTTTCAATTTGCATGATCGGAATGTTAAAATAACTGGTTACAACCTGCTTAGGAAACACAGAGTCAGTGAAAATGGACCGTGTGAATCATGCCATAAAATCAGACCATAGAATAGGAATTATTCCATAACCTCCGTGAGAAATGCATGGAAAGAAAGACGGTGTTGCAGGGGACTTTGTACACTGGAAGTTCCTTGCAGCCACTGAGAAAGCATCCTGATTTGTGGAAAACTATAGGCCATTTTCTAACACAAGGAGCCATCATGTGGTAACTTTTCTGGACTTTGTTCTGACAAAGATGAATTAATTACTGGGCTGAGAGTTGACAGTTGTCAAGGGAACAGTGAGGATGACCTGATTATATTCAATATGGGCAAACAGAATGATGTCCCTGACAGTTTAATGTGCATTGGGACTTCAAAAGAGTTAATTTCTCTAACCCAGGGAAAATTAGGAATTAGTTTGATTGGGGGGGAAAACTGAGACAGGAAAAAATGTGAATGAAAGTAAGAACATCCAGGAAAATTTTATTAGATGGCCAATAGCTGCAAGGCTACAAAAAAGAACTACTGCAACTTCAGACAAAAGCTTAGTGGTAAAGTTGAGATTAGCAATAAGAAATAAAAAAAGAAGTTTCCGTAAACAGATGACAAAAGAATGGATTTTTAAAACTTCAGAGTTTTAAAACTGAAGATTTTAAATGGTAAGAGTGTCTAGGGGAAAATACATGGCCAGTAGGACCCAAGGCAACTAGAAGGACATTTTCAAAAGGATACTCAGAACAAAGGAAACTGTAGTAATCACTTAGGCTCATTACTGGATGAAGATAGTAAAAGTAATGATAAATGAAGAGGCAGAAGCAGTTCCGTAAATATTCCTGCTTTGGTGTTAAACATCTTTGGAAGTTAAGCGTCTATTAAAGATAAAGCATTTCTAAAGCAGCAGACCTTAATAATCTGCATTTGGGAATCATAAAATTGTTAGCTGAGGACTGTTGGGATTAATTTTGAAAGTGTCGTGTGAAATGGGAGATTCCAGAAAACGGAAGGAACATAAGCACGATGCCAGTTCAAACAGGGCAAGCTGGATGAGCAAGGTAACTATAGATCACTTACCCAAACCCCAGTCCAAGCAAAATGGAAAAAATGACATAAGACTCAAATGATAAAGAATAAAAAGACAACAAATAAAGCACTTAATCCCCATAACATAGCATTGTGGAAAGTATGTCTCATTGAATAAATATAACAGCGCTCTTTTGATGAGTTTACAGGAACGACCAGCAAAGTCACTAGTCAACTGCTACGTGACAGTCCTTGATAAAGTGTCTCCCTTAGCACCACATGACAGCCTGATTATAAATTAGCATACCCAAACACCAGGAAAGCACAGGTGAAATGATGTGAAGAACAAAGTGACTGACAGATTTAAAGCAGCTGTCAATAGAGAGCTCTTGCTGAAGGAGGATGTGTCACTGGTGAGAGTGGTAGTAGGGTCTGCGCTATCAACATTTTCATCAATGAGCCAGAAGCTTGAAATTACCACTGGTAATGGGTTGTTGATGACACAAAGATTGGCAGATGGGTAAACGGTGTCAAAGACATGGCAATCATACTGCCTGACTGTATCACTTGATAAATTAGGCCCTTCAAGCAACACATGTTTAATGAAGCAAATGCTAATATATGCATCTAGGAACAGGGAACACAAGGTATTCATACATCCCAGGGATGATATTCTAGAAAGGGATGATTCTGAAAATGATTAAGGGACAGAAGAGGACAACTGAACTTTCCAAGTCTAGGGTTCTCTTAGGGCTGATATAATCCCTTGAGATATAAAAAGGCTTATAGAAGAAGGCAACCTTTCTGTGGCAGTGCTGAAAAAATGCTGGAATGCTGCAGTCAATTTGCTTGCAGTTTTAGAAGATGCTTGAACTTCGAGGGAGAGCTCTTATGAAAGAACCACATAGAAGTCTCTATGGATGTAGAAGATTTTCTTATAGAGTGTGACTTAGAAAATAAAAAAATAATAGGCTGTCAGGGACTGCTTCAGGTCACTCAAAGCAGGACCAACTTCAAAGCTAGCAGGTTGCTCAACAACCTGTCTGCCCAAGTTTTGAAAATCTCTGACAATCTCCAGTGCTTTTACCACTCTCCACAATGAAGACTTTACATCCAGTCAGAAAACGTCTTTGCTGTAACTCGTGGCCATTGCATCTCATCCTTCCACAGTGCCCTTCCATGAGCAGTCTGTCTCCACCACCCATCAGGCAGTGGAAAGCAGCAAGCATCTCCTCCTTAGCCTTTGCTTCTCCAGGATGCGCAATCCCAGTCTCCTCATCCTCTCTTCACACACCGTGTAAGTCACAGCCTCCAGTTATTTTAGTGGTCCTCTGCTGGACTCTCGCCAGTTTACCAGTATCTTTCTTGTACTTATAGAGCTCTATTTATTTTGCCTACCTAAATCCAGAGTGAGAGAAGATTTAAAGACATGAGGCCTCTGTAAGCCAGAAGGAAAGGAAGATCAAGGATCTACAACTGAAAGCTGAAGCCAGATAAATAGGGATTATAGTGTGGGTGCTTAGCTACTAAGCAGCCAGTGCAGGTGCTGGATTCTCTGTCTCTTGATGTCTTCAAATCAAGGCCAGATGCTTGTCTGGACATTATTCTTCAATCAAAAAGTACAGTCTTGCCTGGGCTCAAGGCAAGGCTAACAAGCTATGAAATTGTGAGTTGGTGATATGTGGACTGCAGGACTCAGCTGCCTCCAAATTATGAATTGTTTTGGGAATAGTGCATTCAAGGTTCAAATCACTGTAAAATCACAAAAAAAAAGCTCAGACTGACTCACAGGAGAAATAAGCTGAGCAAAAAAGAAACCAAATATACTGTATGTCAGATCAGAGGAAGAAGTTTGTAACAGTGAATGTCCGTGATTGAGTTTTCCCTGGTTGGACATTCACTGGACTACTGGGGCCTATGTGTCAGGAAGCTTTCTTGGCCTCTCAGAAGACGACCCTGCAGCTGAACAACCTTCAGCCCTAAGGACCAGATGCCCAAGGCGTTCCAGTTCTTAAAGCATATTATCTTCTATAATCAAAAGTATGTGATTGATTGAGGCCACAGTTTGCATTTTCAGGGATATATAATAGACGTCAGTACACAGAGGCATGCTTTGCACAGAGATTTTGAACACCTTTTGTCTTTATTCAAATGACAGAGGTGGCATATTCAGGCCTCAGAAGGCAACTTCCTGAAAGGAGCACCTTCCCTTGTTGCTCACCCACAGGGCCATGAAGCAAATTTGTGTCAGGTTAGACTGTAATCTCAGATTTAGGAGATTTACAGACTCAGTCAGTGGAAGAAAGAGTTGATGTGATTTACCGAAACTTCTGTGACGCATTTGGCTTGGTATCACACAATATTTTTATTAAGTAAATATTCAATACAAGGCACTCTTGAAACGATTAACAGTCAGCTAATAGGTAGGGTTTCAAGTGCCGTTCTAAATGGGGAGCTGTTTCCCACCTATTTTCTATAGAATTCCCGCAGACCCTCTGCTATTTAACATTTTTATTGATGACCTGGAAGAAGACACAAATCTGTTAATAGTAAAGTCTCATTCATCATTAGAGAGGTGTGACATATGTGTTAGGCATGACTAATTGCACTCTAAAAAACCCTATACTTCTTCAAGGCTTAGAGGGAGACCAGAAAACTGGCTCAGACCAAAGATGTAATTTTAGGCAGCTAGTTAAGCTAGATTGGTCCCACGCTTAGACATTGAGTTGATACTTACAATGAGCTCCACAAAAAAGAAAGGAATGTTTTGATCAACATCTTTAGGGGAAAAGAAACTTGACAATTATCCACTAGACTGAAAAGCCTGTGAACACAAAGCAAGAGCTCACATCTGCCAAAGAAAGAGGCAAACTAGAAGCCAGGCAGCAGTCAACTAGCTACTGGGGCTGTGCGCTGAGGGTTTTGATGAATTCTCTACCATGGACAATCTTTCAATCAAGGCTGTCTGTTTTCTAAAAGGTCCTCTGTAATCCAAGCAAGTGCAAATTCAAGGTTGCTCAGCAGCTTGTGGTATGTGAGTTAAAACTAAATGATCCTGTTCTGACTTTAAAAACCCGAGAGTCTCTCTATGCTGTACCTGCGAGCTCTACAGTTCTTAGCTTCAGAAGGGGTCTCCTTCTGCTGCAGTTTTTCTTGAACGGACAAAAGTGTAACTGCCTGGCTGTTTCTCATGATCTAGCAAGTAATGTCAACTCATGATGGCTCTGGAGAGGGCATCTTTTTGTTCAATGATACTGACTAGAAGCAGAGATGGCTTTATAAACACAACAGTTTGACATGGCCCATAGTAGGATTTGACATTTTTGCGACTAAGTTGTACTTGTACAGCAAAAAGCACCCAGGCCTAAATGCAGACTGTAGGCATGGTAGGAGGAAGCTGGGCTTTTTATAAGGAAGGTTAGAGCTTTGCTAATTCATTGTCCGGCCTTGCACCTCCTACTCAACAAACAAGTGGCTCTAAGAGCTCTTCCAGTGAAGACTCACTGCAGGCATTTGGTACCACTCTCCAGGAGAAAGATTGAGTATTACCAGAGTTTTACCTCACACTCCTCTGCTAGTGCAAGAGAATATAGTACAAGTTATAGCTTACACCAGTCTTGCTTTCTTGTATTTTGTGCTTGTGGCTTTGGTCCTTTTTTACATTAGTTACAGGTGCTTTTCTAAAGGACTATTTTCAGGATGTTAGGAGGTGTCTCACAGTCATACTATGTTCTGTGTCTGGTGGTGCACAGAGTACGTGTTCCTGCTGGAGAAGGTAACAGTTGTCTAGCTGTTGAATGGTAGGCTTGATGGCCACAAAGATGCTACTATGCTCCAGCACTCTGGTGAGGCCCACCCTTCCCGGGGCTGGCATTCCAGGCTGCAATCTGACTTCCCCCTGCAGGGTCGGTTGCTGAACCAGCCCTTATCTCAGAGACACTCTGGTATGCTGCAGAATCAAATATATGGGAGAAATTTGATCAGCTAGAACAATAGGTTTGCACTGCTAGCTCTAACTTGTGTGTTGGGAAGCAGTGATTCATATGGAGTATTATGGAGAATCATGCAAGGAAACCAGTACCCAGTGGTTTACACACAACTTTTATTTTCCAGTTCATGTTAAAATTCAATCTTTCTTCTATGAGAACAAGCATATGCATTCTTACTCTGTCATGGCCACTCCATTAGGCTATTCAGCAGGACAAATTCAGAATGGTAATAGCTGGAAAATAACCACTCTATCCTGAATTTGCACAAAACCGTAAAGAGGTGACTTTGTTTTCCCTTCAGTCTGGTTTTGATGTTCTCGTTCTCCTTCCTTTTATGCAAAGCTCTCCACCCCAGAAGGCAGGCAAGCAGCCAATTCACCTCTCTGCCCCACTCCAGAATAAATGTTAGATGCTAAAGAATGCACAAAAGGGAACTGTGAAAGGGTTTTTAAAAAGGGTTGCTGTTTTGATTTTTTTTTTTTTTAATTTTTTTTTATTTTGAGAGGTTTTGTGTGTTTTCCACATTACACTCTACTTTGTTCAACTGAGGTTCCTAAACTGTGGCTTAGCCTGACCATCTGACAGGTCAGAGGACATCTGCCACACAGATAGATCTGATACACTAAAAATGCGACATGCCTTTCCTCTGCTACATTCCTCCTCTGATGAAAACAACATACCATGGGCTGATAAAATGAGCACTGTGTTGAGAGATATGTCCAAAATATTGGATTCCTCTGTGGCAGATCTGAAATGTTGCTTGTTAGATCCATACCCAGGACGCAGGTAGATCCACCCAAGACCAGATCCTCAGCTGGAAAAAATCCCTGGACTGCCACAGAGCTAAAATGATTTACAGCAGCTGGGGATATAAGCCTGTAAGGCACAGAACAGTGCATGTACACACTGGATGCTCTGCTTGCCCTGTGCAATCTGGGGAGTCTCTGCTCACTGGTGGTTATTCACTGGCCACTCTTTCTTTCTCTGAACTGGTACATCTCAGATGTCCCAGATTTATGCCACTATAAGAAGACTGGGAGTTATCGGGCTGGTGTGATGATTGTTACTACTCTTACAAAGAGCCCACACTAGGAACACCAGTCTCTCAGCTAAGCAGGCACCATCCCAGTGCTCAGCTGGGAGAAGATGTGGAGTCCCTGTAGGACAAGTTGTTTCTCCATGCAATCTACAGAGGTGTCACCATGGCTACAGTACAGACCATGTGGTCCGGGGTGGGAGGTATGTTCTCCACACAGCCTCTCGGAGCTCAGAGAGGCTCTTGCAATGCTGATGTTACATTTGCATCTGCGGATGGTCAGTGCCCTGGATGGCTCAGATCCAGGCTCCCTCACGAATAAAGCATGCAGAGATACTGAAACTCCATTTGTTGTGCCCAAATTCCACTGTCTGCTGCAAGGAAAGACAGATTGCTCACAAAAGGGCAAGTGTGAGTGACTGGCCACAGAGATCTGTTCTCCCCAATCCATCAAATATTTCCATGTGCTCCATTCCAAATTATTGATGTGCCGAGCCTCGGGAGGTTTATATTTAGCAAGGAACATAAATCACAGATGGGGGGGGCAGCTTCTGTAATGTTTCCTGACTTATGGACTGTACTACTAATAGCTCAGAGGGGCTTGTAAATGGGACTGTGAACGCCACAGTACAAGCAGGAAAATGATGCCACTTACTTCTGGTGTAGGCTGGGGAGAGCTTTCTGGTGACAGGTCCTCTGGACCCAGTCAGGAAACTCCTGGCAAGGCTCCCAGGGGGCTGTGACTTGTCAGTGGAACAAATGGGACGCTGCCAATTCACAAGCCTTAGGGTGACACTAGTGCCTGGATTTCCCTGGATTCGCAGTGAGGATCTAGGCGTAGGAGCCCTGTTATTGCAGCGTCCAAAGGGGGGCCATTGGGCAGAAGAGGAGGGGAGATGGAGGGGGTGATGGGGGCTTCTGGTCCCAGCAGACACAAAGTGTGTTAAGACACCCCAGAGGCGCACAGAGGTTTTCCACATTCTTTTAAAGACCATGGCACATGTCATAAGGCAGAAAGTGATGAAGAAGTTAGAGGGTTGTTCTCTTTCATCTTTTTCTTTTCTCTCTGTTTGGTTTGTTTTCTCAGCTAAGAAGCTTCACACAGGTCCTATTCTTTTCATTGCAAGCAAAATGGCTTGTAAATTCAGTGTTTTGAATAAATAACCTGAGAGCTCAGGAACACTCATGTGAACTGCATGAGCCTTGCCCTGCCAGTGAAGGTCATCAGCCTTCCCAGCACATTCAAAAGTGATGTGCTGGTGTGCTATTGCAAGGAAGGTTTGAGGCCTCCTCCTTTGTAATTCACTGTTTTATGCCTCTGAATAACACAGTATTTGATTTAATAATAATGCTTTGTATTCCTCTAGTTCCACCCATCTAAGGACCAACAATTGGTTTAACAACATCAAAGCTTCTGTCCTCTTGCATTGAATTTTGACATCAAATGATATTCTTAAAAACTACATTCTGACAGATTTTCCCTCTAGCAGCTTGCCATGGCCTTTAAAAATTCTTTTAAGCAGAATCTGAGAATGGCTTTCCTGCTTTCCTCTCCAGTTCACAGCAAAACTTGCCAAAAGGGAGAAAGTGCGCATCCAAAACAACAACAGTAATACGCACAAGGTCCTGCCAAATGCAAGGAGTGAACAGCCTGAAGGAGATAACCAAATACTTGCTTATTCACAGGGCTTGTTCACTAGCAGCCAGATTATAATTTTAGCAATAGGAGGTACCCGGTTTTGGACAGATGGGATCTATGAGCTGGCATGTCCCTCCCAGAGCTTCATTGTGACCCCATGCAGAGAAGCACTCGCATCACTGAAGCAAACACAACTGTACCCAGCCTGAGGATGTGCCTGCTGGGCTGGCTTCGCAGGGGCTGCATCGTGGGGATACAGTGCCATGATGTTTTTGCATTCAGTTATCTCAGACTTAAGCAAAGGCTCAGTGGTCTTGGAGTCCTTTGGGAAAACTGCCTGTCTGTAATTGCCCAAGTCCCTGGAGTTTTTCTGACTTCTCCCTCTTGCCTAAGCTCTGTTTCACCCCATAGTCCAGCCAGGGCTATCAGTGGAGCTTTTTAGATATTAATGCATGGATGTTATTTTGCAATTGAGTGCAATAATCTCCCCCGGACCTGAGAAAACTTGCCTGTAGTCTGTTACAAGAAGGGTTTTGTCAAGCCCGTTTTCCTTTGTTCCTTTAATTGTGCCCAGTCTTTACCTTATTTTAGAGCTGGCTATCCACAAAGCAGCAGCATCCATGGTACAAATGTCTATAGGGCATGGCTCCTTTGTCTGTAACATACCCAAATCTCACATCGCTGGCGGGCTGACAGGACTGCGCACTCTGGATACCCTTCTATTGTGCAACGGGATTTTACTCCATTTACTTTCCGTGAACTCTGTTAACATTGTGCAGGGCTCTGTTTGCACTCCTATGTCTATTTTAAAATGACACACCTTGTGGACTTCTGTCATTCAGAATTTTACAAATACTTCACTCTTTTTATGACACATTAACTGTCGAAGTCAACAACAACAGTTTGTCATAGTTTTCTGATTCTCTGTTGCCTCTGGCAGAGCTTATTTAACTCCTTCTGCAGTAATTAATCTTTCCTTTGCAGACCTTCCTTACCACAAATCTAGAAGGATATCTACCACACACCTATGATCTTATAAAACTTGCTGTTCTAATCTTTCTAATCTTTCTGCAGCCATGTTTTCACCACTAGTGTCTTCCCTGTGGCCACCAGCTTTCCTGGATTTTATAGTCTCAGATCATTAGGCAGGGTTTCTTATCTGTATTATTGCAGTGCAAGGAACCTTGGGAGTTTGGACCCCGTGGTACTGAGACCTGCATAAAACCAGTCTGGAACCATGGTCCCTGATCCAAGACAGCTAACAAATCTTTTGTTGGCTCATGTTATGTTTTAATGATTTGACATTACTTAAAAAAAAAAAAATACGGCAACCAACCAGACCAAAAGCTTCCACTAGAGGCATTTGTCTGGGTACCTCCTGTCTCTGTATTTATTAGAGAGCATAGTTTCATACTCTTGAGTGTCTTGGGGCTGTCATAAGAGCAACCTGTCATTCACAGCCTAACAAAAGGAAGTAACTGCTCCTCCTACCCCCTGTTAAATGATGTTCTGTGTTTACAAGCCTTTTCCAGGACAATCACATAACGGAGAAGGTTATCCTCTATCTACTGAGACTTCTTTCCTGGGAATCTATGCTCCTGCCAGACACAAACATTTTTAAAATGCAGCTCAGGCACTCAAAAACTAAAGTCTGGGCAAAAATTGCAAGATTTCAAAAATATGTTTGGAAGGGAAGAATTTTCTTCATTCTGATGTTGATATCGAGCATCCAGGCACATCAGGTTCAAACCATTAAACTTTCTTCTGGAGCTTCAAGCATTAGAAACATGCATTAAATTTGAGGTAATCTCATGATTCAGCAAAACCGTTGCCTGATACTACACCTACTGCCTTTTGGTGATATAAAAGGAGCTGTGGAGGGACAGAAGAGGGTGCTGTCAGCCTCAGGTAAAACGCCTTTAACAAAGCTGATAATAGCCCAGACACTCTGTAGACAAAATCTCTCTTGAGGGTTGGGGGAAAGGAAGAAGAACAAGTCAGTTCAGCCTCAAAGCAGGTAGCAAGGCAGAAAGATTTCTTCCAATACCTGCCCACAGTGACTTAGCTTTAGCTCCATGGTCATGTTGCCTCCCTGAGAGATCCATATCTCATTTGAAATTCTCTGAGGCAAAGGAAGTGGTGGTCACTGGGCACAGCCACCAATGGTCCTGTGTGATTTTTAAAGGCCAGAACTGACCCCACAGCTTTGTGGAGGACATTGCCAGGGTGCATAGAGCAGCCCACAGGCAAGGCACTGCAGGAAAGCCTTGGAGACGGGAGGTGGAGGAGTGGCTGAGGCCGGGGTGGCTAGCTCCAGCCCCTCAGAGGCTGCTTGCGCCACTCTGGCTCCCCGCTCCCAATTCTGCACTGTGCAGTGCCCAGCCCCTGGGTTGAAGGCCTTGCTTGGCATCATTTGCCCAGAGGCACTGCTTGGCATATTAAGCATCATGTAGGCATGTGATCCTAAGTCGCTGGCAGCATCCCAGCAGAGTCATATTCCCATTGCATTCCTTGGATATCTCCCAGCTGCTGGCTTGAGAAAGCCACTAACCTTCGTATACTTCATTGTTCTGGCTGGGTGTCTCACTCCAGAGGGTGTCTCGTGATCTCTACTGACCACTGCGTGTGCAATTGTGCAGGTCAGCCCAGAAACGGCTGAGCAGAGGGATAGGTCTCTGTAGCACACATTGGTCCCTAGGAACTCGCCACCAGGAACCAGAGCTGCAGTGCTCCAGATGAGTCTTTCCATTCATGGCATGTCATCATCGCTCCCACTGACAGCTTCTCCCAGGAGCAGGGAGAAGGGGCAGTGGGCTGCCCAACAGGGTTTGAGCCCTACTGTGAGTAGAGTTTGGAGAGAGAATCGCTTGGGGAACTAGAACCACAGGAGCATGCTAGCAGGAGCTGGCTGACAGTCAAATCATCCTCTCCTCCACGCAAGCACAGTTTATTCCTAGTGCTGCCAGCAGTCCTCTACATCCGAAGGCACAAGGTGCCTGGGTACCATGGCAAGGACAGTAACAATGCAACAGAGACATGTTCTCTCCTCTTTGGGTCCCCTGCCAACAGGACTGGCCTGGCAATGTGGACACACCAGCCAGAATGCTTTTTAGGGTCTGTTTGCCTTGGACTCCAAGCCACAAGTGCTCTTTGTAACCTGTGGCTCTGCCACACAATAGTCCACACGCTGTTTCTCCCTGGGAATCTGGGCTGCTGATGTATCCAAGATCCTTTCCCAGCTATCTTGCCAGCATCCACACCCTTATGCCAGAACACTTATTCAAATAGGAAATAATCAGGTACGAGTCCTGGGCTGCTGCCAAGGCACAGCTCTGCCACTCTGCAGATAAGGCCTGAGGGTTTCTCTTAAACTCAGCTGCACAGGAACAAAATGCCTGAATACTGTCCCACTTATCTTTCCCCTTCCTCTGGCTCTGAAAACAACAGGGCTGATTCTTTCATCAGACTGAACAGGCCAGGGCAACCCAGCACTCTGGGCTAGGGCATATCTCTGAGGACAGGAGAAACAGCAGAACAAGCAAGCCCAGTCCCAAAGCAGGCAGCAGGACTGAGGGAAGAGCATGGTAAGGGTATCTGTGCTCAGTGTCTCACCAGGCATGAGCCACCGGCAGGGCTCCTCTGCAGTGAGAGCTATGCAGCCATGCTGGCAACTCCCGATTTGAAGATTGCTTCTGAAGAGCAGGTCCATGTTCAACATAGGCAAGTGATCCCACATGCTCGCCAGTGGCTGCACAGGGGTCTGCGGACCATCTGTCACCTGCACATTGAGTGGTTTCACTCCAGCAAGTGGGCGCCATGTGCTGTGAGACGGCCAGAGGTTGCGGAGGGACACCTCCTGCCTTTGGTCACAGCTGATAGACAGAGAACCACCACGCCCAGAGGATGGACTGAGGATGAATGGGAGAACATATTTTCTATTTACTTGAAGGATCGAGAAGAAGAGATGAAGATGGCAGCAGTGAGAAGACCCATAGATGTTCGGTGACAATTAGGGTGACACCATGAGCTGCCATGGAGATAATATTATCCTCAAATCTGACACAACAGCATGACTGCTGCCATGAAATACCACCTTTCACAGCTCAGGGAAGAGGAGACCTGTCAGCTAGAATTCATACAATCAGTACATGGGTCTAATGGGGAAGGGAAAGAAGGTACTGTACATACAACACAAGATTTACAGACGTGTACATCAAGATTGCTTGACAGACAGATCTTTGGATGAGGAAGGTGAAGAATACCTGAAGAGGACACGGTGGAAAACATCAGCCAGTGGATGAGGAAGTATAGATTTGGCTGGAGGGCAGGTGGGTACAGAGGACTTGACCAGTAGCTCACACAAGAACAGAAGCAATAGCAACAGAAAGGGACACAAACCCTCTGGTGCTGCAAGAACCAGAGCCTGGACAAGAACCCGCTGACTTAGGTTGCGATGATGGACTGCTTTTAGCTCTTCATCATTTCCTGTTATCTAGCAATTTTATTTGTACTGACTTGGGTTAGGAAGTCATGAAATGCTGCTCTTTTTCAAGCATTGTTGCATTTTTACGAGTTATTAATGAAATGATCGTAGGCTCCCATATGTCTGATACTATTAAAATCTTCGTAAGATTGGAGCAGCAGGCCAAGGTTCACTGACATTCAGATTACAGGGGATAGCAGACATTTGCCCCTTGACTCTTTTTTAATGTGCAATAAGTAGTTGTTACAATTACAACAGGAATGGAAAACATCCAGGACACTTGCAGAAAGCAGGTCCAGTTTAATTTTATCATACTGTTTGATACAAAATAAAACTCAAATATATTGATGATATATATTGCAAGCTAATTCTCCAGCTTAAATGAAATCACTGATATACCATGTTGAAGAGGCTCTGTGCTGTCTTCGAAAATGTGCAGAAAGAGAGAGACTAGCATCTTCCATTTCCTGAAATACATGGATTGGAAAAGTCAGTATAAACTTCGGAGTCTGCTTCTTCATGCAGTAAAAGAGAGAGGCTGAGAGAGCAGGAGCAAAATAAGAAGCAATCAACAAGCCAATCTGCAGGCACAAGGAGCGTTAGGACCAACTATTAAATACAAAACAGGGCATCTTGATTAGAGGCTTTCATTATGAAGCCATTTATTTGTTCTGTGATTTAAGTAACAATAAATCACATAGCACGTGAGATAGGGAGCAGACACAGGGAAGATGTTCAGCTGGTGGGAAAGGCAATGTTTTTCCAGCACTGGAAGTCTACCTTGCATGCACTTAGAGTTTTGCATACAGACAGCTACATTAAACAAACATGCATCCAGTGAAGCCCACCAGTCAAAAGCTGGGGTTTACAGACTTCATGTTGCCTCTGCAATCTGCATTCACAACCCTGAGCATATGGCACTGTACAGTACTCAATTCCATGAACACATATTCTTTTTCCACAGGGCTTCTGCTGCTTTAACTGTATGCGTGGTTATTCAGCTCCGCTATTTCCCTCCTTATCCGGTGTGTGGCCAGCAGGCCTATTTTCCACACACAGCCCTGTAAACATCATTACTGAATTTCCTCATGGTCTTACCCTCAAATCAGAGAGCTTCAAAAAATCGATGCATGTTTCTTCATGACATGCATGGGAGAGGGGATCATGAAGCCCCATAATAAAAGAGAGAGATCAAAGTTGCCAGAGGTTTCTCACTAATTGTGAATGCCCAAATGAAGGCACTCAGAGCTCGATTTCCCAAAGCTGTTGGCAAGCTTACAGCATTTTAGACATTCAGAGTGCAGCCCCCGCTGCTTTCCCCTCCAGGTGTGCGTGTTCAGCACTGCCACAAATATTGTCTACAGGAAAAAAAGCAGCACACAGTGAGTGAAAAACAGAGAAAGTCTGAGTGGACTTTACTGCTGCCCAGGCAGGAGGGAGACATGGTGTGCTGGCTCTCCAGCACACCATGTCTCTGCTTCACCTATCAGACACTCCTCACTGCTCCTGCCGTGACAGCCACACCAGTGCCACCAGTGGCACTCAGGGCAGACGACCCACGGCAGCTTTCTTCTCTGCAGCTTGACTCCTTCACAGATCAGCCAGCCCTGTGTGCTGAAGGAAGCAGAGGACATATCAAAATACAGTATTGCTCACGTAACCAGAGAGCAGCAGCATGTCTCTCGAGCACAAGGCAGAGACATTCCTCATGCTTGGCATCTCCTAGCCGAGATCAGCTCTGCAACTTTAACATAAGGCACTGCAACAAAAATCTGAATTTTTTAAATAAAAAAAGGATTTGTATTGATCACCCATTTTGGTTTCCATGGAAGAGTTACCAGCTTCAGTTAAGTAATAAAGGTCTGCACTTGCAGAATTGAGGAGTTAAACAAGCTGTTCCTTTCTTCCTAGACCAGCCCCTGGTTAAAGGAAAGGAGAGGAGGGAGCAGGACACCCATTGTGGCTGGAAGTTTCACAGCTATTTGAAGAGAACAGATGAATAGGAAGACTGAGGTCTCATGGGTTCAGTTCCAGGGTACAGGTAGTCATCAGCATGAGAAATTGCACACCATTCTGCTGTTACATCTTCTCTCACTTCTTTGCTTCTGTAGATGAAAGAAAAGATAAAAAATATTAATAACAATAAAGCCCCCACATCCATATAAATCCATAAATTATAAGAAACAGGAACAGTCCAGTACCTTTCCTCGACAGGTAACATTAGATATATTTTCAATGTGAGTCTGGCCATTGAATCTTGGTCATGGTAACAAAAGTGTTTGAAGAAAGGTCAGTTGCATGTAAATTTAAACAGTAGCTGATGTTCTTGACGTGAGTTTGATGCACGGTCATGGAAAGTTAAAATTGCAATTGATTTTACTAAGTAGCTATTTCAAAGTGATAGCGGTCTTTCCCGCACTCTCTGGGCAGCATCCGTTTCAGAATACCTTGGAGACATTACCTCATTAATTTTAATGAGAAGCCCAGACGTGCGTCTGACACAACCATAAATTGTTCTTTCTGTGCGTGCATGTATGTGTGTGTTTAAAAGAGCTCCCTGTGTTACCCTGTGAAGGACCTGACTGTGTTACATGCTGACGTCTGCTATTTAGGTACACGTCATCCTGGCTCCAGCACACAGTTCCCTTTTCATGCTTTGGCCACCCTTTGCGAATTACCTTTGTGCCTCTCCCTGCCATGCCCTGCACGCACAGACCTTCTTCCATCTCTCAGTGAGGAGCGAGAGGTCCTCTGCTCCAGACACAGCTCTAGATCAAGGCCATACCATCACCCCCAAACTACCTGCACTCAGACACAGTCCCAGCAGCTGTATATGCATGTTAGTCCCACTCCATGCCCCACACTGTCCTGTTTAATCTCTGAAACCTCCACGGAGCCCCATCAAACCCTCTCGCAAGGGACAAGCTTCAGGTTGGCTCCACACTGCAGGGCTGAGGATAGGAGATGATCCTGTCAGCCCCAGGAAGGGGACAAGGGAGGTGAAATACAAAAGCTCAGACTCCCATCTTCCCCTTCTGACCACCCACCCCACTCTGCGGCTGACCTTAGAGACATAAGCTGCTGAAAGAAACCGTTGCCGAGGGAAAATCCCTCGCTCAGAACATCCGTCTTGGGAGGGATCTGGATTTGTACCTCCTGTTAAGGAGTGTCATGGAAAACCGGTGTCCTCAAAACAGTCCATTCACCAGCAACCATGAGCTCGAATCCCAAGTGTCTGCTGTGGGCAGTGGGTGCTGGCCACTTAAGTGGCATTGCCAGACGGTACAACAGCTTTTTGTCCCTACAGTTATGCCAATTTATCTTACATAAGAAGGGAAATGAACAGCTAAAAGTCACCTCCCATGGTACCTGTGCTCCTAAAATGCCTTCCTCCCACATGCCTGTGTTTCAAAGATGACCCGTTTCCCCCTCCAGAAAGATCTTTGCTTCCTTCCTTTGCACAATAACCTTTCTCCACAAGATGCTTACTCCTCCTGGGGAGCAGATCTGCCTGTGTTTCTCATCTGCCATTCTGTTTGCTCAGCTACTTGCTAGGCATTATGCCACTGCATTTGGCTATGGGATGTTTTCAGCCCATCATCAGATTCTAATGCTACCCAGATCATCTCAGACTGGGGAAGAGATGTTTGGTTCGGTCTTTGCAGGTTTTGCTTTGCCCGACTGGCGTCTACTCACTCAGCAAATGCCCAAAATTAAGGTAAACTTTACTATCTCTCTCTGTCCTTGTAGGACTTAATTCTTGCACAGTTTGTCAGTCACTTGCATATTCCCATCAGTGAATATATTTATCTTGGTTTTAATCCATCTCAAAGCATTAAAGGCCACCCACCAACTCTTTAAAAAAGAAATGCTGCATCTGTTCAATGAACAAATTATAGATATACATTTGTAAAGTTTGATTCAACACAGATACGCATGTGTCTTAGGCTTCCTCCACTCTCTGTGTCCTGATTAGCATCTGCCCTTCTGTAAACATCCGATGTATCTTGACAACACAGACTCTGTCCTGTGTGACCTCTTATGAGTGCATTGCCAGTTTGTCTTAACTATAGAAGTAGAAAGTCTCCTCTGGTACAGACAGTATTTCAGAATTCAAGGGTGTCCGTCTCACTCCGATGTCGCAAAGCAGTCTCCTCTCGAGCCTGATTTGCTACTTATAAATGGAAACCTAAAGAACCACAGCTTTTATTTCATCATCAAACCTATCAGTTCCAAGTCTTTGTCCTCTCAAACATATGTGCACTTTGCTTCTGTATGTCTTTGCTGTTTGCCAAAAGCATCATACTTTTGCTAAATGGGATGCTTTTATTGAAAGTTTGTAACTAGATCTGCTTTGTCAGACTCATTGTTTTCTGTTGCAATTGATTCCATGTTTATTGCAAACTAATCTGTTCTCTGCTTTTTGCTTACCCTGGCACTGGTTTTTGTGCCCTGGTATGCATATTTAAGTAGATGGCTCACTACTTGTTAACACTTCCAAGCGCTGGTTTCCCTAGATTTCTGAATCTCTGGTGCTACTTGTCAACTCAAGTCCACTTCCAGCAGTAACCTCCCCTTGTGGTCAGTCTCCATGAATCACTCACTCTCAGATCAGCTGCCAAACAGCCACTAATGAGAAAGGTTTAGTTTTAGCCAGGAAACTGATAAAAATGGTGGACAGCATCTCCTGACAGAAGGTCGCTTGTACAGTTGCCTCTAGGATGTTTCTGAAGGACCAGAGAGTAATCTCCATCATGCTGGAACAGGCTGCTGTTTCCCATGCGTCAGAGATAAAACCTTCTCAGCTCGGTTTCATTCAAACACCATTTGCTTCTAGACAAACTCAAACTCAGTACAACCCAATTCTTTTGATTCCTCACCAGGTTCTTTTTCAGCTTAATGTCTGAACCTGGGTTTAACAGGTTTGTTTCCATCTGACATCATACAATACAGATTCCAGGGGTCCTGGTGTGGAAGACCAGCCATTCTTACCTGGCACACGGTGTGTGGCAGCATGAAAGAGTAAATGCCATGTCCCATTCAGGCTGGTCGTAGCCAGGGAAGCAGTGTAAAAGCTTTTTCTGTACCAGTTACTCTTTCTCTGGTCTTGTTTTTCATGTTTTCCTCTTTCCTCCATCCCCCAGCTCTCTGCCTGCTCCCTTTCTTCTTCTGACAGTTTCCAATGTGGTCTCTTTTCTTTCCACCCTCAGCCTCGCCTTTCTTTTTGTCTTTGGCTGGCTGTGCAAAATTACCTCCTATCCATGGAGCAGCAATTCTCTACGCTTGGTGAACCGCTAACAGGACTCTGTCAACAAAGTGCCTGTACGAGCAGCATGATCTTTGCAGCCCAGCCTTTTGCATCAGATGGAAGGAGCCACTTTTCATAAAACATGGATCTCCTCTGCGGCTGAGGTCTGCTGTTTGAGTTTCCATCCCTTGGGTGCAAGTGAATCTGAGCTTAAATGGGACATGTTCTCCAGTTCCTGCTTCTAAAAGTAGAACCCATTTAACTCAGCAGATTGCCCAGCTGGAACAGGCTATTTACAGCTGTACCTGAAGCTCTGATAAGATAATGGATATGTTGTAAATACCTATCATATTATGTTGCCTTTGGTCAGTGTTTGGGATCACACAAGAAACAAATGGCTCCAAGGATTGAATAACAGCTCAGGGTTCCTCCTTGAAGCAAACTGGGAATCCCACAGGATTTTTCAAGTTTATTTATTTTACTGGAAATTTCCTGGGTGCCTGTTAAAAAAAAAAATCTGATTTAATAGTAAAAAGCATGCATTATAGCTGGGTTTCAAGGCAGGATGGGCCATTTTTCCTCTTCATTCATTTAATGGGTGCACATTTCATTAAGTGAGATTCTACATGACATTCATTGGAATTATTAAGGTGCAGGGAAAGGAGTGAAGGGGGAGAACTGCAAATAAGGAAGCAAACAGAAAACAAGTGTGGACTTCATGGAGTGAAAGAGGATTTCTTCTTCCTTCCTCCTTCTGCCCTCTCCCCTTCCCAAAATTCAGTCTGCTTTCGGAGCAGAGAGGAGAGAGGCTTCTGCGCAGTCAACCTGACGTTCTCCCAAATTCTGCTGTTGGTGATGGATGGGAAAAGAAAGTGCAGAAAGAGGCTGTTGGAAGAGGGTTTGTCCAGCCCAGGTAGCTGCTGTAGGCAAAACCTACGTAATAGAGATGTGAGGCAGGCTGGTCAGGAAAAGAAAAGACTTGTATGGGTCACCTGTGCTCCACTGTTAGCGCACAGGGAGGGTTTTCCAAGGGGATTGAGTGGGGGTTAGGGTGGCTTTCGAGGAACAGGGAAGGGAAAGACAGCAATCTCCAGCTCTTGTTTGGGGATGGGTGATTAACCCTATCTCATTCTCTGCACTGCAGTCCCCAGAGTTTACGAAGAAATACATGCAGACCAGCTCTGGCATGGCAGGAGGCAGCTGAGGTGCTGCTTTTTACCAACATTCATCATGGCTGTTCTCATCTCCGCTGAAATGTTTCGCAGAAAACACCCCTCCAGTAGCAGTCCTTAAGGGATCCACACATCATTGCGCTCACAGACCACACACGAGCTGCAGCCAACACTGGACGGTCCATTTGCTTCGTGTTGTTCCTCTTGGAGAGGAAGGAGATCCCCTTAAATGTGAAAGCCGTGCTCTGCCATCTGCCCCGGTTTCCTGTTCACGTGAGTGCTGTAAGAGGCAGCCAGTGTTAACATTTGGGGCACCACGCAGAGCTCATCTGTCTTGAGGATATTAATAAGGAATACTTTTTCTTTTTTAATTTAATTAAGCAGATTTTTTTATTTAATTGCTGGGCACATCCATCCTTTGGCTCTGTGCGTCACTGTGGTTGTATTCACACAGGCACTCCCAACCTGAGGAGCTGGGAAAAAAGCATCCCCTGAATCATGCCTGAAGCACAGCAGAAGATGTGGTTCTTTCCCCTTAGCAAACCATAATCAAGTTCATATGTGTTGCTTAAATCCACTGTTGTCTGTGCATCCAGTAACTGCCGCTTGACCCATTAGGTGAAACAACTGCAAAATACTAGGCTTTTTTGGCGCCAGAACTAGAATCACAGCAGAGCTGCCGGAAAGTCAGGCGTATTTGTAAGGCAACAAAGTCAGAAGCTGGGCTGTTATTCCAGGATTCAGGAGACATCAGCTCCCTTCCAGGTTCGGCCGCTGTGCCTTCATATTCACTCCCACCTCTTGTCCATCCTCTCGGAGGTACAGACTCTCTCCCTCATTAAGAGCTCGTACAGTGTCTAGCGTAACAGGGCTTTGACCCTGTGCAGCCCCAGGCCCTGCCTTCATAAATCAAGTATAAGAATGGGATTACAGCACTATCACCCGACAGTAGTAACATGTGCTCCAGGTCAGAGACACTGAAGGGCAAGAATTGCTCATTAAGGAAGACAAAAATATGGGATGTTTCACTTGACGTTATCAGGGAAACATGTTCCTTCATGTTTACAGAGTTATTGTAAGACCTTCCTACAACACAGATATCCTCTGATGGCAAAAGTGGAACTGTACATAGCTGCTTAAGGCTGACCTCCAAAACTGAACAAAGCTTCCAAGACAGAGGGAGGATTTGGCTGAAGGGAGTCTCCATACTATGCCAAACCACCAAGTAATCTCATGTTCCTCAGATAGACCAGAGCCAGTGGAAACAAGCCCCCAGCCCTGCTGCAAGCCTCCCAGCTCTCCCACACCACCTCGAGGGACTGAGGCCCAAGGCTGGATTCACAGGTGTTTTAGCACCACTGCTAAACAGACCTGACCTATTCCCACTTGGCTCATAATGCAGTTCAGGGCCAGCGGCAAACTCTGCAGCTTCTTGCAGCCTCCAAGGCACTCTGGGCAGTGCTGGCACCCCAGCATAGAACCCCAAGTGTCTTGGTTTCAGGAAGAAACATTCTCCTGTAGGTTTGCAGCCTGGCTTTCTCTTCTCTGAAGAAGAGATATTTCTTTCAAGCAAAGCAGCCTTTCTAACCTACTCCCAACGAAATCCCAGCTCTATGCTGCTTCTTTACCAGGAAGTAAAGTTCCTCTTGGACTTGCAGAGAATCTTTGAGTTACACCATTACTAGAGACCCAAAAAAAAGGAGAGAAGGCTGCCTGTGATGTAGCTTTGCAAGCCACGTATACTCATATCTAACCCTGCTTGGGTACCTGGCATCCTGGAGCTGCATCTGAATGGTGGCAGGTATGGGTCAGGCCTGAGTTCTGCAGAAAAGGGGTGTGAAACAGCTAAAACAGTCTGGCATCCTTGGTAGACTGCAGCCTGAGCCCTTCACCTCCTGAAATATTTTCCTGTATCTTGCTGAGAATTTGGTGACTCCAATAATCTGTGGTTTGAACTGGCCCTGCTGTGGAGGGGAAGACTACTCCTTCTCTTCACTGCACTGCTCAAAAGAAGGATCAAAATTTCTCAGGGCTGCAGGCAGGGCAGGGTAGAGGTGAGGGTAAAAGCAGGGTCTGAAGCTTCTGCTGAGGGCATTAGTGAGGGACTTAGGGAGACCTGAGTTTAGCTTGGCCAAATCCACTGAATAGTCTGAGGCAGGTCATTTCATCTCTGGTTCTGTGGTTGTAAAAGAGAAGAAAACTTTTCCCTACCTCAGAGTAAATCCCTTGGTTCTTGTCAAGAACTTAACTACTAAAGCAGTGAGGGCCATATAAATTATAAATACACTGAGTGCCTGGTGCTGCTGCCCGGAACTAGCACTTCATTCTTTAGTGCACAAAATTTCTTTCTGGTGGGGAAATTAGCTGCTGCTGCAACACTAATTAGGTTCCCTGTCTTGAATGACTCATTTCAGCATATAGAAATCAGTTTTCTTTGTCTCTAAAGGAAGCCTGAAATCATGTTTTGGAATTCAAACCAGGTTATATTTGCCCATAGCACACAGCCCCCAAAGTCTGGTTAGGACAGGGTGGGGACCCAGGGGTGTTAAACTTAGAAATGGATTTAATTAACCTTTGCTGTTTATTGCATGCTTCCAGAGTTCAGCCAGGTTAGGAAAAGAACAAGGAATGGGTCACCCAGTGTTTACATGGGGCTTTTGAAGAATGGCCTAGACACTTCTTTCTCCCCCTTGTTTCTTTAAACATTCTGAGTTTAAAGTTGTGGCTTTATTTTACAGCCAAGGAAGGAGGATGTTGATTCAGAGAATGGTAAATAGGTAGTGGTAGGAGGCAATATAAACTTCTCTGTGCTACCTTTAACGCCAGCATATCCTTCTACCTCCTCAACTTGCTGCATGCAGGAGGCAGCAGGAGAGCCCCAGAACAAGAGTGATAATTCATTTCCATGCTGTGTAGCATTTTGGTCATCTATCTTGATACTGTTTGCCTGTGAGGGACTTTTTTCACTCAGCGTGTGAGCTGGAAGTGTAACAAATGAGCTTCTCATGAATGTTTCAGTAAATCCCAGAGATACCTTTCCCTACAAGGTGTCTTTCTGCACCCCCATCCATGCAGAGCCTCTGTGCCCTGGCCGTACATCCGTTTCCGACAGGAATGGACAGATCTGCCACATCCTGGGCAGGAGGGTAAAGAAACAGATTAATGCAGTGGGTCACTTTGTTTTGGTCCTGACAACATCCTCCTGCTCCTCCACGCTGCATCTGCACCCACACACACATTGGTACAAGCATAGCCAGAAAGGTGAGGAGGGGCCAGCTGAAGAGCCAGGCTTTGCAGGCCCAGTACTCTTATGGTTTTACCTGGGCTCAGGAAAGCAGAGGAGTAGTCAGCCTCACTGAATGAAGATGCCATTTACTTCTGTTCTCCCAAATGAGTCATCCCCAAATCAATTTTTCATAGCAAATAAAGTTACTGCGCACAATGTCTCAGAGTGAAAAGTTATTTTTTTGGATTTGACAAGCCTCCCCAATGGTATGGAGCAAGAAGCCCCACGATTTGAATAGCTGTCATCAGACTGGCGTAACCACGATAGGAAACTCCAGCGCTGACTCTGAAACTTAGGAGTGACACAGGAAGGTTTGGGCAATGATTAAGCCAGCAAATTGCACTGTGAGTGGGAAAAAAAGAGACGCAGCATTTTTTCAGCCATTGATTTTTACCTTTTTTTCTTGGTTACATAAAGACAGGAGAGAAGAAGAGAGGAGAGAGGAGAGGAGAGGAGAGGAGAGGAAATACGAAGGAAAATAAAACACACATAAAAATAAATGAAGAGGAATTTTACACACTTCAAAAAGCAATGTTTTGAGTTCAGTATGTGACAGATTCCTTCCCTGAATGCCTTATATTAGATTTTTCGATGGTATGAACCAATTTAAATCCACTGACTTCCGTGAAGTCACACTTATTTATGTCAGTTGAGAATCTTGTCCCATAAACTAGTAAAACAAAAGAAGAAAAAAACCCCATGGAGATCACTTTGAGATATGGAAATTACGGAGGACAAGGTTTTGACTCAAATGTTCTTTGTAACGACCGCACTGTCAGTCTGCAGTAACTCCATCAGCTCCCACCAGGAGTTTCAACAAGAGATGATCTCAGACTGGGAACTCAGTAGGGTATAGATACAAACATTGTTGTAAAGAAAGAAATGCCCTGCAAACAGAAGGAAAACGGCCATAGCAAATAGGAAGGAAAAGAACATCAAATATAAGAGCATCCACATGCCTTTCACAGACTGACAGAGTATAATTCCCTCTAACAATCACCCAGAAGGTACCTGATCATTTTGTAACAATTGCAAGGTGTGCGTTGAGCTGGAAGTAGAAAACAGAGGGTCCTCCAATAGGATGGATGTGATGTCTGCAGTCATGCTTTGCCTTTTAATCTTGTTTTCACAGAAAGAAAAAAAAAAGAGTGGATGACCTTTGTGACAGCCCTGAGCCATGAAAGGCTGACGTTGCTTGACTCAAAGAAAGAAAGAACGGTTTTCTGGTAAAGTAAGCTCAATGAAATAGGGTGGAAAGATGACTTTATGGTTGCAAGACAACTCAGGACACAGTGAGCCAACACTTGCTCCTTCCACAGAAACAGAAACAGGAATTGTTCGTTTCTCTTTGTAGATCTGTAATGTAACAGGAGTCGAGATGGTCTTTCGTTTCGCTTTTGGACAGCGTCTGGGAGAGTGAAACCTCAGTCATGGCAAAGCACTTCTGGAATCAAGTGAAGATGAAGATGTCATGGAAACTTGGATCTGGACAATCCAAAACATTCCTCCAGCCTTGCAGTGGAAGGCCGTGGAGATACTGCATGACAGTAAGTGGCAGTATTTGCCAAACAGAAGCAGATGCAAGTAAGCTTGCTCCTTTCTAATTATGGAGGAGAGCATAGCTGATTCAGCCTTTAATGGTCCCTGAAACAGTAACATGCAAAGGGAAAATTTCCACTTGGATTGGAGTATTGACTCTGTTGGTGGAAGCCAAATTCTTCAGCAGATTAGATGGACTGAGAAGGTTTTTCAGATCTCCTTTGGCATGGAAAACCCAGGGTTGAACACCTTCAGTATATTTACTGGGCAGGTTCCAAAACATTTCACTGCACAGACGCTACAAACCCTGTAAAAATTTAAGTGTCTACTGATGATATAATTGTCTGGGACAGAGCTGTCACTAAGTATCAGGAATTATTTCAGCATGCGCTTACTGAAGTTGCAAGTGGGGAAAGGTTTCAATTAAACAAAATGATGTTTCAGTTTAAAAAAAAAAGAAAGAAGAAACAGAAGGAAAGAAATATCCTAAATATTACAGATGCTGACCTTAAAAAGACAAATTTAAAGTTCTGGCTCTCACACATGTTGTGTCTGTAAGTTCACGACAAGATTTTCACAACCTGTGTGAAATGACTTCCCAAACACTGCCAAGGCAGAGTGACAGCACAGAAAGTTTAATGATTTGTCATATGTACTGATATTAACCTAGGTTGCATTTTTTGAGGTCTATTAAAAGCAACCAAGTTCTGCACAGATCCTTCAAGTGGTAACTCAAGAGCTCTACTTCACCCAACATGTTGCATGACTGAGTAGATGCCTGTAGTACATGCAGAGAGCCATGGAGGCAAGAAAGCAAATGCTTGCACAGCTGAAGAAAACCATGCTAGGTCTTGCACATGGTTGTCCTGATTTGCCCAAGCGTCCCAAGGGTTTTAAACAACGAGAGCAGACAGTGGTTCTCTCTGAAACTGGAAGAGCATACTGTGAGCCTTGAATTGATGACCCAGGATATGATCTAGTCACAGCAGACATGCTGTTGAGAGCATATGCTCCAGTTGTCAGCACATAATCTGATGATGTGGAACAAGCAGGAACTGCTCATGCAAACACAGTAGAAACATCGTGTGCTGCATCCCCTGAGACAGGGGAATCCTCCAAGAACAAAATAGAGCAAGCATCAGTGCACAGAACAACTGAAAACTCATGTACACACTTAATCCCTGTACGTGCACGTGCTGCTGGGATGAATGAAGCAGAAAGCAGGTGAAGCAGACGAGGAGAGCACACATATCTGTGTCTAGCTATTTCTGCATTCATTTGGTGTCAGGAGTCAGCTCACTCTCCGACACCGATCAGTCCAGCCAAACTGAAACCTAAGCCAACAAGACAGAGTTTCTGCTGGTGTAAGTTGACGTCTGTCCACTGACAAAAGCAGGTCTCACTGTTGGGTGATGTGAAGCCATGTCATCCCACTAAAGTCAGTAGACTGATAGCCCAGCCTTAGCTCTAGAGAAAGTCAACAGAGCAGCAGCAATCATCAGGCGCTGAGATTTTTGCTCCCTCCCTTTTGCTTTACAGTAGATTAGGAAGACAGAGATTTCTCTAAAAGACCAGTGACGCGCAGCGACAGCAGAGGGGAGGGGAAGGGGAGGCAGGGAGCCAAGGTAAGGAGCTTTGCTGGGCTTATTAGCGTGGGCTCCAAGCTGAAGCTGCCAGAGCCAGCAGTGGGACAGACAAGGAGGAGGTGGCTCAGGAGGCTGGGGGGTGAGCTGCCGCAAGGGGGAAGAGACAAGCACTGAGGGACTGGCTGCGGGCTGGGTGAGAAGGCAGCGGGCCCTGGGGACGGGGCCAAGAGGAGGAGAAGGGAGCGGGACCCGGCAGCAAGACGAGTGGTGGAAAGACATCTGCTGTCCTCTGACACATTCATGATGTAACGGCAACAGCTACACCATGGGGCTTTTCTCGCATCATCATTGTGCTTCTTCAGCGAATTTGCTGATGGGCTAAATTTAGAAAAGTTGTCTTTAAAAAGAGAAAGAGGGAGACGGGCTTTCAGTAGAGGTGGTACCACCTAATGCTGAAGTTGCCTAATACTTCTTATTAAAATGCTGTTTTCAGTTACTTATAACTTTGTCACACTAACCATCTGGCCTGCAATTCCCCATGCTGGGTGTCTGCCTCGAGCTGAATTTGTTTTGTTCATTTGTTTTTGCGTTTCTGCTTAAGTGGTGCTGCTGTTTCTGAGAACAAGGAGAAGAAAAATGCTTTGTTTCCCTCATGGTGAAACATTCTTACTGGTCCATGACTCCCATGCCTCACAGCAGGCACCCAAGTACATGGTTGCCCTCGTATCAAGGATGTGCTCTTGGAAGCCTTGTTACAATCTACTGCTATAAGCCGCAGAAAAGCCAACACTTGTGTTTTGTCTGCAGAAGAGGCAAGCCAAGCACTTGTTTCCCCTGAAGGTTTCCTGGGTATCTCTCCTGGGTTTGTGCCCCATCTCTTCCAGCTTCTCTGTGCCACGATGCAGGAGATGTAGGAGCACAGATGTGTCCCTGCGTGGGGACACAAAGATAAAGCAGGATTGCCTCTGCCACCACTCCTGCTGAGATCTCTGGCTGTGAGAGGGCTGTACCCACTCTGCCTTCAAAGGCAGAAGTAAGTGGAGACACAAACTGGAAGGAGCTAGGAGGGGGGATGAAAAAAACATGAGGCATCAGCCAGAGCTGAGAGGAGACAGTGTACGAGTGAGAGAAGGAGCAAGACGGAGGCAGGGAGTACGATGGTACATGGGGGTACACCACTCAGGATCTAAGTGATAGACCAGAAGCATTAAAGCCATAGAAAGTTCTCCCGTTCAGAGTTTGCACCTGTACACCTCGATGTCCCTTGGCAGCCCAGGCTCCTACACCAAGCCCAGCGTGCTTTTGACCCCGCCGACAGGCTGCTACCCTCCCGTCACCTCAGGTACCAGAGGGCTGCAGATGTCCAGCTCCCTATCCCCTGGTGACCTGTGCCAGGGTCAGCCTGGCCCCACACTGCACACTGTCCTAGGAGTAAGAGAGAAAGCTCTGAAGCTTTGTTGTGTTCCCTCCCCGCCCCCCCCCAAGCCTATGCAATAGCACATGGAGAACTATGTTAAAGGAACATTATGACTGCACAGCAGAGTGAGGAAAAGCGTGGTCCGGAGGCTTTCCGTACAGCATTAATTCATCTCCTTCGTGCCTGCGTGTTATAGTACAGCCTTTAATTACTTGATCATGTAGCTTTTTATTGGGTTTTTCCCACAGGACCGCTGCATCCTTTATTGATAAGCTGGAGGGGTGTATAGGAAATGAGGAAGGGGATGGGAGGTGGAGAAGAGATGATCTGGTCATTAATGCAGCTTAACGCTGCCTAGCCCTGCTCCTACCACTGAGTCCTTGTGTGCTACTGGCAAGCCACTGAAATAAATAAGCATTTTCTAAGTTGGCCACTATGTCCCGTTCTTTTTGCCAAGCTATGGACACCTGGGGCCAGACTGGCAAAAGTGCCGAGCATTCTGCATTGCAAGCAAAGTTGCTGGGAGCTGTGCCTTCAGCATGAAACTATGGGAGTCCCTAGCTCTAAAGGTTGGAAAAATCCCCATCACTGTTAGAAATTCCCTGCCCCATACTCCCACTCTTCAGCCATGGATGTGTTTTGCCCCTAGAGGTAGTTCACAGCAGGCCATTACAGGTTTGCCAGGGATTCCCTCTGGACGGCTTCAGTATTAAAACCTGCTAACAAGGATATTCTAAGGGCTTCTTAGCTCAGTTTTCCTCTATCATCTCAGCTCCATGTCCTGCCCAAAGAGGTTCTCAAGTACTCATTTTATTTATTCATGAACCTTCCATATTATTAGATTTTCTTGTCCACACACCATTCTCCCTCCCTTCTCTCCTCCCTGATCCTCTCAACACTTTTTATTTTTCTTGTTCTTTTCTCTCAGCAAGTGCCCAGCTCTCACATTTGCAGAAAACAATTGGTTTTGTTATAGATCTGCAAATTTGTCTTTCACAATAGTCACTTGGAGGGTAAAATATCTGCAGAATTAAGTAACATGCCAATGCCTAAACACATACGGCACATGCACACACAAATCCCCAGAAAGCAAACTTGTGTAGCTGTGAACAGCCAGAGTTAGTGGTCCCAACTCTAATGTCTTTATCCTAGTTCCACTTTAGTAAAACAGAAGCAGTACTAGCTCCTTTCACTGTTCATAAGGGCTGTGGTAAGGGAAATCTGTTCATGTTTGTGAATTGCTCAGATATAGAGTGAAAGTGTCACAGGAAAGCCCATGAGGAAATGTAACAAAAAGGGCAGCGCTTAAGTGGTGTTTAGCAAATAAGGCCTGAGGTCAAGAGATGAGGGTAAGAAGAAATTCTGAAGAGTTACAGAGTGAGCACAGTGACAATCTGTCCTATACAGTGATGATCCTGTGACTGCAACACAATGCAGATGCATATAGAAATCTGAATTAAGCATGAAGAGCAATCATGACTTTAGCATTTCTTTTTCTGAGCACTTCATGTTTCAAAACATCAGTGTTTTTTTAGTGTCGTTATTAGGAGGTAATAAGGACACTGATAATGCAGAAAGAAGTGGCCATCTAGCTGAAATATTGTGCAGTTAACACATTTAGAAAAGAATTACTTGGTTATGCATTTGTCCTCTGCAATAGCATAGAACCAGAATATAAAGGATACATGCCATTACCCATTTTTGAAAGCTCCAGGCAAAGAGCCTGGGAAGATATTCTTATTCTTATTCTTATTCTTATTCTTATTCTTATTCTTATTCTTATTCTTATTCTTATTCTTATTCTTATTCTTATTCTTATTCTTATTCTTATGCATTTCACTGTTTAATTTTTCCCCACAATCTTCAGGCTACATTTTCCCTTCACCCAATTTCCTCCCCTTTTACACCTTACATGCAAGCAAGCAGCTTGTTAAAGACTCCTTGTCCTGACTGCTCAGAAGCCAGTAAGTGTGAACAGGTGTTAACATGCCCCTACAAACACAGCCAGCCAATACATAGCCAGACCAAGCAGGTTTGGGTCATTCTCACATTGCACTCTTCAAAAACCCAAACACGCTTGGATGATTTCTCCAGACCCTCAGTCCTTGCTTTTCTCTGAAGACCATCCAGGTTATCACCATCTCCCTCATTTGGTAGGCCACTGGTTTCAGAGCAAGATAATTATTTCCTTGTCCTGTTTTTTATGGTCTTTGTGCCAGAAAGACCAAACTCCACTGACCGTCCTTGTGGTCACACTGCATGCCAAGATCTTATCAGATCTGCTCCATGTATTGGCCCACCTTCCATTTGGTGAGCCCCGCACCCCGTGTTGGCTCTAACCAACACACTTGCAAGTTCTTTCAATACCACATCCACCAAAGTTTTTCCTCCCTTCCTATAGGCTGTGTATTTTGGGTTGATTAATAGATGTTTGTTTCGCAGGAGTTTTTTTCAAGATGAAATGTTGGGGTTTGTTTTTTTGGCTGGCTTTCTGCTTCTCCTAAGTCACATTGTATTTGTTCTCTGCCTAAAATTGCATTTGCAATTCAGCCCAGTTAAATAGCATTTGTTAATGCCATTAATGGGCTTTTAACTCCCCGCAACCCGATTAATAGTGGAGATATTAAGTACACCCAGAAGTAATGTTTACAAAAGCACCCACGTGATTTAGAAGCATGAGTCCTGTCAAATGTCTCCACGTCAGCTTTGCCTTTGAAAGTGAACTTCACAGTCTGGCATGGACCCAGAGAGCTGGGAGCATGCTCCATTTTTGGGGAGAAGGAGGGTTGCAAGCTTATGTGTCTGTAGCAGTACATTGGGGTCAGCATCAAATCAAAGTTGATTTGGTACATTGACTATTTTCCTTCTCTCCCTGACTACTAGCAGTTTTTACAAGATCTTTTTTTCTGCCTTACATCCTGTTCAGCCACTCTTTTTGTCCTGTCTTTGTGTGTTTAAGGAACCAATGGGGACTCTCTGTCACTTCAGGCTCCATCTCATTTATGCATGGATAAGCTCTCCAGTACTACTTGTTTACACAACCTCTCTTTCTAAAATCCTTTCATCTTTCCCTGGCAGCAAGAACTCCCTTCAAATTCCTCTTGCATGTACCCTTTCCCTGCAGCAGGTAATGACTGAGCATTCAGATTTGATTGCTTTCCCTAAATCAATGGATATTAACATATCTAAATAAATACACCTATTTATGCAGGAGCCAGAAAGGTATCCACAACAGACAGTGCTTGCTGTGTCCCTCTAATGCTCGCTTTTCTCATAAGCCTTACAAATTCCTTATCTCAGTTGAGCCACCCTCAGTTTTCTTTCAGATCTCTGTATGGGCCAGTTCTAATTCTGAGGGAAGAACAAGACTTGACACCTGGATCCTTTCCTGAGGTCCTCCTTCAGGAAGACACTGTTTACACCTCAGTACATCTGAATGGTTTCCCAGAACGGCGACTGGCTACTTGGTGATTTATTGCAGCAGACGCCACACATCTCCATCTCACCCATTGCACAAAAACACTGAAGCTCTGGGGTCCCACATCGTGCTCCAGCTGCGAGTTCTTCCCAGACATTCATGGAAGGAGGAGGGCTTACCTTTCCAGCCAGTGTTCACAGAATTAAACTGCTGCAAAGTTCCCTGTTGGCATTCCATTACCTCGGGTCGGCACTGACCACCTTAAAGAATAAACACGACTTTTGCATCCATCCCCTTGTTCATGCCCTGCAGAACCTAGCTCAACTGCATTGCACTCATGACCCAAATTAGAGGTATGGAGCTAGTGGGCCTGCCGCTGTGCTGACATGCAGAGATGGTTCCCATACTAGCTCTGAAAAGCCAACTTGTCTTGCTCCAGACACCGTATTAAGCCTGAATGACATTCATCAATGATTCAGCAGAGACTTGATGGGTTTTGGCTGCTGCTTTCTTGTTGTTTGCATGGCAAAAGAATGTCATCTATCATCATTCGGGGGCCTTGCCCATGCTGGCTTGCTCTGAGGTTTGCTTTTTGACACAAACTGAATTTTCAAGGGATGATCATGCTAGATGAGTGGGTGCTTTCAGCTCCTCATGCAGCAGGAGAAGAGTGGTTCCTTGTCTGTAGGCAAATACACAACGTCCTGCAGAGCTGCTTCCCTCTCCCACTGACAGACCATTTGCAAAGACCAAGGTACAGGAATGAAAGGAGAGGAACCTCCAAAGTTTTTCCATGGAGCAGGGGAAGGATGGGATATGACTGGACACTGAACCAGTTATTGGTGTTTCCCTACTACATATAACTAGCTGTTATAGAAGAAGTATTCTATTTGGAAGTCACAAGATTTCCCATCAGCTGTTCACATAGGTGGCAAGGACTGTCTTTTTAATATATATATATATTTCATATATCTAATGCTCAACGCAAGAGGGACTGATCTCACTCAGATCAGGACCCTCTAGGTGCAACGTGGTTATGAGCACTATATCTCAGACATTGTTTTACAGTAACTTGGCACCTCCTGTGGCTCTGCAGAGCAGGAGACCTCTTCAGTGAACCCTGCTCAGTGGAAATTTAATGTGTTCAAATAAGTTTGGGAGGATGGTGATCTGGAATGGCCTGTTAGCACATGGTTAGAGGGTGGAATTAGACCTACACCCATCTCATGGCAGGGTTGTCCAAGTGTCGTTTGGTACCTGGTGAATGTGAGACGTGGACTAGTCAAAGGAGGGATGGAGAACTGCAGAATGCACCCGAGGAGCAGCCCTGCTGGACTGCACGCTGCTTCGCCATGGGCACCTGCCAAGTATAGCCCTGCCTGATTTCGGACACCCTGCTGTGGGTGTGTTTCCAATAAAGCAGAAGAGAAAAGGGCTTTATTTCAAGAAAAAAACACCCACAAAGAAATTGAATAAATGCTATTTAAATCTTCTGTCTCCTTTTCACGAGCTTAATACAGAACACAGGTCCATCTCAAAGTCCCAGCATGCCACAGAGGGCCTCTGAGACCACCTCTGTGGGAGACCTGTCTCTGATGTGGCCCTGTCCACAAACCCCTCTGAAGCACTCCACACAACGGCAAAGGCAAACTGGCAGCTCCAGTCACTGAGAAAGTAGCTAGCTTTGCTGGAAAAAAAAAAACTTGTGTTTCTCTTGCTCATTAAAAGCTTTTGGGTTTTGATGAAGACAGATTTCTAGATTTAGCCAGGGAGCGAAACACCACCTGTTCTCCTGCACAAACGCTACAGCTCTGTGGGGAAGCAGAAACCAGTTAACAGGAATGGGATTGCTCATGGAGGGCCCAGCCTTCCTCTGCCCAAGGGCATCAAGGGCATGCTTGTGCACTGCAAACACGAGCCGTGGTTGGGTAAGCCTGAAACCTCCAGGGCCCTCAGCTTCCCTGTCAGATTATGTTCTGACACCTCTTTAGAGGTTGGTTCAAGGAGCAGGGGCGTGTAGTGTGGGAGCTCCCAGGAGGTTCTGTGTCTGCTTGGAGCACTGGGGAACCTCAAGCAAGCAGTGTGATGGGTGTGGGCTGTCTCCTGACAATGGAGAGCTTGACTTCTTCCATAACCACCACCCTCCTCTCTAGGGCAGGTTTATACATTGCAAGGACCTATCTACTTCTACATCCTCCCAAGTGCTATGAAGTCGATTAACATGATTGCTATCATTTTTCCTGAGGACTTTGCAAATATGAGGTGACGATTGAGCCCTAGTTGTATAAACTCTGCATCAGCTGTAGAAACCTGTCCGAAAGAACAGATAGGCACAATTGAGCAAGGGCATAAATCGCAGTACGGGGACTGAGGGCAGCAGGGGGAGAATCAGGAAGGTCAGAGCAGTTGAATGATAAAAGTGTTGGCACATTGATCTCAAGGACACTGTTTGTCTCTGACGGTGCGTAACTCACGTGTGAGCTGTCCCTATGATTAACAGCCAAGCTTCACCTCTGTTGTCTTCTCCTTTCTTCACCCCTCACCGTGACACCTACTGGAAGTGAAACTCAGATCATACTAAGATCAAGGACAAAGAGAAACAGGTATGTGGGTGTTTACGGTGTACCTTGTTCACATCTATGCCAATGTTTTAACCAGTGGTTAAGAGGACATCTGCCAATGTGTGCAAGCACATGTTGAAGAAATTGGTCTGGCAAGTTTAGAGATGGTTAAAAAAAAAACACAGTGAGGTCTGTAAGCAGAAGAGCTCAGGCTGAGCCATTACGAGTTCGCTAGTCATTAGGAACACAGCAGCACCCTGATGGCCACAGCAAGACAGGCAGGAGGTCTTCAGCTCTTCAGTTCATCAGAGCGTGGTGAGGGGGCACAAACCCTGAAAGTCAGCGCTGAAATTAGTGGGCCAGGGTATTCTGCAGAGTGACATTACTACCAAGGCACAATATCCTCAGGTAATGAAAATTAGTGCAGCTTCAGTAAAAAGTTAGGTGAAGATCTGCCCCCCCCCCAAATTTTTTTTCCGGCTGGTTGAGTACTGTGAACTTTTACCACAAGGAGAACTCTATCCTGTTGTTGTTTCGATAAGACAGAGAGGATGTTTCGCAAAACTTTGTGGCAGAACATGTAACGCTGGCCAGAGCGCTGTCAGATTTGCAAAACTGGGTGAAATGTTGCAAACAGGCAGACTGGCGCCATTGGAGAGCAATTCCGAAAAACGAACTGCCGGACACTTCCTGCTTTCTGCCAGGTGCCCAAACACCCTCCAGATATGCTTTTAACAAATGCTCCTTCGTCCCAAATGTTATTTACCTCCAGGACCTCAAAGCATTGCCCCAGCATCTGTGAAAGGATATAAATAATGAATATAGAAAGTTCAAAGCCAGACGTTTGAACTATAAGCATTTTTAAAAACTATTTAAAAAGTATTGGCTTCGCATTCAATAGTTCTGGAGGAAACTTGCCATCCCGTGATGCCAATGACCAAAAATGCCACCAGTATGTCCCTTTTAGGGGCCACCCAAAATGTCTGAGTAGATGGCCATGCCATTGTGTGATTCCTTAAAATAAAATGACTATAATTGTGGTTAGGCTTTAGCTATCCAGGAGCCACATGAAAGAACATAAAAGCCACAGAATAACTTAGCTACATTCTCTACTGGGGCTTTGCCAGGGCTATTTCTGAGATGATGAAATCTCTGTCTCTGCAGAAGTTATGCTCAATTTCAGGTTCCCAGCTCTCTGATTTACCTTGCCTGCAAATTGGCTCTATCACTTTCAGTCACTGGTGTTTGTTCTCCCATAGCCGAATCCTGTCATTGAAATGTAATGAAGGATAAGTTGTTCTCTGGCACCAACCCTGCTCCGAAGGCCCAAGTCCCACCCCAAACCCAACGCAGTCTAAAGAAGAGGCTATCTGTTCCAGGACATTGCATAGGAATGCGTGGCTGTCCTGCTGAGTCACCCTGATAGAAGGAACCTCTGCCATGCAAAGGCATGCGGTTATTTTTGCTTGGTGCCTGATCACGTGCACAGCCAAGCCAGCTCACCCAAGTATAGGAAGGGGAGGTAGGGAAGAGCTACAGTTTGTGATGGAGCAGCACAAAGGGATGGCCGTGCCATTGAAACTCTTCCAAAGACTTTAATTATCTGCCACCGCGTGGCTGGTGCTCTTGCCTGCTGTTCGAATAATGGAGCTGCAGCAGCAGCAGCAGCAGAATTACTACCCACAACTGCAATCTACACATTAGGAGACAAGCCTAATGCTGAGAGACCCAGAAATGAGGATAAATATTTTCTCTTGCAGGGGGACGGGTGGAATTCCTGCATTTGGGAGGAAACTCAGGAAAAAGAGGGAAGGTACATAAATCTTGGGTCTATATATGGGGCATTCAAGAACTTTCTTTCGGTCCTACCTTCCCCCAGAGAACGCAAGCACCCCTGAAAGAGAAGCCATTTCCAGGTCTGACAAAGTGATTTAGGACCTTAAACCTGCATTTCAGAAGTGGATTAGGGGTAGGACTTGCAGCAAGAGAGGTTTCTAAGGCCTGTCAGGCTTTGAAAATAAGTCTTGGGTCCTCAAAGGTTTAAACCTATTAAGGGTTTAAACACCTTTATTTCCACTTTTTAAAGCTGCAGAAGTTCCCACTTCCACCTCCATGTTCACACTGTGCTCCCATTCCTCTGCAGAGCTATGCTGGCTCCGTGGTCCCGCTGGGCAGCTGCAGCAGCTTTGGTGCCCTGCTCTTTGTATATCATTCCCAAGTTATTAGAGCAAAGTCAGAGAGCTCGCAGAGTCTAAGTTATTAGGTTCAGAGTCAGCAAGTACAGTAGCAGTGTAAACAGCAGACATGTCCAGAAGTTCCAGTGCTATCCCCTCCATCTCCAAGGCTCATGCTTCTCTGCTGTCCTGAGTTTCAGAATAGTTTCAAAGCTGATGCCAGCCCTGTGTTACCCCATCAGAACAGCTACAACCTCTTGCACTAACCTAAGACTTTTGGTGGAATGGGAGGGAGCAGCCCACATACGTCACCTGCCTATATCGGCACTAAAACCTTCTCAAGCTGCCCTGAGGATACATGGCCAGTGATTAGTGGGAACGGGAGAGAAGGGCACAAAATGCCGTATCTCACACAGCGCACATTTGCATCTTCCACTGTTTGTTTAGCCATGACAATCCCCAGTTAGAAAATCCCCAAGGTGCTGCTCATGTAAGCTTGAGTAGGAAAGTCCATGCCCCAAAAGGAGCTGTTCAGGTTTCTCAGCCATTCAAAGATCCTGATCATATGTTTATCTCCTCTTCTCTCCCCTGTTTGTCTCTCGAGTTGTGTTTTCATTCCCCGTTATTTGGGTTACAAGTGCTCGTGCGCTGATGTTGAAACTTCCCATATGCCTGTCCCTGTTGAAGCCATCTGGCTCATGAAATCCGCTTGGAAAAATGTGTTGATCTTCTGACACAGCTCAGCGTGGACCCCACACCCCACCAGCAGCACGTGACTGGACTATGACCTGAATCACCATTCCAGACACGGAAGGGTAAGGGGGCAGGACCCCCTCAGTTCACGCTGTCCTGATCAGGAGTTACACACCGGGGCTGGCAACGAGGTCACACAGCTGCACAGCTTTGCCCTCCGCTGTCCAGGGGATCTCTTTCTGCTTCTGTCTCCCCTCTGCCGTCACAGGTAAAAGTGGCACAGAGCAGCTCAGGAGGGACCGTGCTAGTGCTCCCTTATGTGGATGGAAAGGAGGTGGGTTTCCTGCAAACTCCAGCTCCAGAAGACCTGCTATAATGAGGCAATTTTACTTTTTACATAAAGCCAGTTTCTAGACATCTATGCAGATGAGAATGACTTGACAACATGAAAGGTGACGGCTTGAAAACTGAAAGGCAAATAAGGCCCCTGCCCCAATTACCTTTCTTCTCAGTGCCTGTGCTCTTTAAGGCAAACCTCCAGGAGTCTGACCCAGGGACGTGGGACAGCTGAGGCTGGCGATAGCATGTAAGTGGCACTCAGGCATTGTGCGGTCCTGCACAGAGGTGAATGCGCTGGCAAATAGGAAGGCAATGCATAATGTGCTGTGCTAATTATATATATGCCTGTAACCAAGGAAGGACCCATGTGCATGCCAGTACCTGGAAGAGCCTGGAAACACAGGCATGATATGTAAAACCTCCTTTCCCCTCTCTTTTCCATTCAAGGCACTTACACAGAGCACAGTTAAAGATGGTATTTATTTATTTCTTTCAATGAAAAAGAAAAATTGTGCTTGTGATTTGGGAGGAGAGCTGCCAGCAGAGGAACTGGATCCTTTCCAATATCTCACAGTCTATTAGTTAAGCATTGCCTGAATTGGGCACCAGGGAATCTTGAGTCTTCCTTTCTTCCACTCACTGGTTTGTAACTCCTGGCATTTAAAAAGGCACCTTGTAAACATTTATTTCATTGTTCTTCAGTATATAATTGAATCTTTTGCCAGCTTACCTTGTTAGAGGGAGGAAAGCACCCTGCAAGAGGAAGTTTTCTCTTTTCCCAGCTTTTCCTCGCCTGCTGGGTTGCGATGGCACCAGCAGCTTGGTGCCTTCTGCTTCCCACCAGCTGCCTTCCAGCTGCCTCTGAAGGGGGGGGAGGTCACCTTGGAGAGGGTCTTCCTTCTGCATTGCCAGATCTCCCCTCACCTGGATGGCACCTGCTTCATCTTCCTGCGTTCGTGGTGCTCAGCTGGCTGTGGTGCCAGCCCAAGCCCCAGACTCACCTCCCGAGCAAGACAAGCCCAGACCTTCCACACGGCTGGTTCATGTGGGGCTGGTGTGGAGGTGCGATTGCCTCCTCCCAGACCTCCCTGCTGAGAAATGTGGTTGCTAGTTTCAGTGACGGTGCTCTGAAGTTCGTCCAGCTGCTCAGTACATCCCTGTTATCCACGTGAGGGTGGCATATGCATAATGCTGTCCCCAGCTTGCCTGGGGTTGGCTGACTCCCTGCTCAGGTCAATGTGGGGTTATTTTCAAATGTTTCCCTATTATTATTACTTGCATTTAGTGCACAGGCCAAGGCTTGTTTGATGCTGTGGCAGAAGCACTGCCTCTCTGCTACAAAGCTAGTGGAGATCTTTGCTGTGTTCCAATAAGGAATGGAGCAACAAATCTGCTGGTTAATCATTTATCGCTGTGTGAACCTGCTGAATAGCAAATATGCTAGAAAGGGGAAAGGAAAGGGCATGGCAAGAGATTAACTGAGGACAGTCAAAAGTCAACCAGAAAGGACCAGGGATGAGGCTGGAAAGGTCAGGTGGCAAACACGAAGGCTACTGTAGTGTAAGTACCGTCTCTCAGCAGCACGGGGGCCAGATGCACCGTCTCACTCTCAGTTCAGCCTGCTCTGCTCCATGACCACAGGTACTGTGGGCTGAATGACTAGCTGCTGCCTCCAGCTGAGTTTGATGGCTTGTCTGCTTAGGAAAGCCTTTTGGATTCATGAAGTTGCTTTCACCTTTCCAAGACTCAGGTCTCAGCTGTTCCCAAAATTTGTGCTTCTCGCAAGGGGAGACCTGTCATGCTCCTTGCAACTGTCAAAAACATGCTTCCCTATGCAAGGTGCTGTTCTCAACAATGGCTCTGACTGCCAGTCGTGCTGGCGCTGGAGTGATGGGGAAGGGGAATCAGCTTGAGTCAGAGAGTGAACTTTCCAGGAATAGACTTGTCTGATGGACCACTGGTTCTGCAGTGTGGTAGGGCTGGTGGGGAAGAGCACATGTGTCTGGTAGGACCATAAGTAGAGCTTAAGCAGAACAAACGTCCCTCCCCAAAAAACCCACGGGGTATTCACTTTAGCCATCCCACAACTGAAGACCAGTAGGCTGGAGCAGTGAATATGGCCACTGCCACCCAGTCTCTGGCTGCCCCTGACCTCCCCTGTTAGACAGCAGTTAGCTAGGAAAGTAGGCATGACAACATGGGCACTGGCAGGATTTATGGTGTGTTTTTACTAGTCAGTGGATGGCAGGATGTTCGGCCCCATGGCAGCTGTGTTGGGGTAGGCAACAATCCCATGCGGCCTGGGAAACAGTCTACCGCCATGCTAAGCACAACTCCAGCAGGGAAAGCAGATGGGAACAGCACCCCAAAGCTGAGGAAAGGGCTCCATTTCATCACCTGTTGACATAGCAAGAGTATGACATTGCTAGCATGCTTAGAGCATGGCAGTAAAACATTGTGCTATGGGATATCTGCCCAGAAAGTGGGGTGTTTGTTTTGAGAAAAGCACAATACTGGGTGAATGCCACAATTCAGAGAGGGAAGTACTTCAGCCAACATAAACAAAGCAGTTACTGATATATTTATACGATTGAGGTTCCTGACTTGAATTGTCACCATCCATCAGATGCAATCATCCTTACTTTGCTCTCCACCTGAAGCCTCAGTGTTGACCCAGATACAGGAGCAGCTTTGAGAAGTCTGGTTGATCTTCATACAGCTTCGTCCATGTTGACGGCAGAGACTCGGGAAAAGCCCGTGGTGCCAATGTGCTTGAGTTTTCTGCCTCCAGCAGTCCCACTTCTGCTTTGTGGAGGGCTGTGAGCCCCACCACTGCTGCCCTTGCTCCAGCCGTTCTGTGATATCGCTGTGAGCTCAGACTCCATCTGGGCTCACCAGTGGTGGGAAGGCTGTGTCTTGATGGAAAAAGGGGTGAAGGTGGAGCCTGTCCCCCATAACTGTGAGTTTTCCCCAGAGCTCACACCCTCCTCCTTGGGCAAGGAGGAGAGAACAGTTGTGTACACCTTAGCCGAGGAGAAGGCTGCTACACCCATGTTCCCTGGGGTCGGCAGAAACAGCAAATACCTTCTAGCAGTGGAGTCCGTCTCCACCTCATCTCTTGCACTGCACTGCCTGGTCCTTGCTTTGTTCATGAGTTACTTGAAGACGTCTTAGGCTGTTGCCAGCCCTCCCCCATTGCCTTTCTGACTCTGCTGTGATGGAACTGAGTTCTCCCTACCTTCCGTATTTTGCAACAGGCACATGCCAGATACTCATACAAAAATAACACTCTCATCTACGGGGCCATGGTACATCAAGCAATAGCCCAACAGAGACACAGCTCGGCCTTTACTGTCTCAATACAAGTCTTTATGCCAGCTGCGGGAAAATAGTTCTCATTCCTCCATCTGCGCTTGCCAAACTGGTGTGAGCTTAGCAACAGCAAGGTATTTGCCACATTGTTCTCCCTCTCCTGTAGGAAACCCTGGTCCAGTTTTCAGCTGGCTGGGAAGGAAGACAAGTTAGGAAGTGCAACAGGAACCCACTTACTTACCTACTATCTGAGGACTCAGCAGTTTGGCCCTTCAGAGGCAGAGAGAAGTTTGTTACCCTTACCACTTTTTCAAACAGTAAGAAGTGAAAGAACGAAATAAACTGTTGCCTATTTGATGGCCCCAGCAGGATTATATTGCTACACAGTGTGCATGACAAAAACAAACTGATATATCTACCAGAAACTCTCATGTATTTGCTTGCGCACAAGCGCAAATTGCACTGCAAAATATTTTCGCAGTCAGTGTTCTCATTAAAAGCAATTAAAATAATGTTTTGCCAAAGCTGAAGATATCTCTGTCAATTTGATTTGGGCAATTTACCTTGCAGCAGCTAAATATCAGCTGAAAATGAGGACATTGATCAAACATGGAACCAGTATCTCCATTTTCCTATTTAAGGCTCTGCCAAACTCCAGCAGGGCGTGAGCATTGGGGTGGGGAGAAGTGGGAACAGGTGGCTGAAGAGAAAAAGGGAGAGAGAAAGAGCGGAATGGAAGGGGCATAACTGGCCAGTGGTTATATGATTTGACGCCTAACAGAAGTAAAATGTTCTGGCATTTCAATTTTTCCATGGAACCGGCAGCTGAGTAAGGGACGCATCAGCATGGTGCAGAAACCAAGGCCCCTCATCACCCAGGCAGCAGCAGTGGTACAACACAGCACAGCATCCTTCTAGCATAAGGATTGCTCCCAGCATGGGCACGTTGTCTCTGGCTGGGTTTGAGGACCACTTTCATGGTTCTTTTTGCATGTGGCATGTCAGAGAAACCTAAATTTTCCAAAGAGTTTCCTCTTGGCCAGGTCCATGCTCTGTTGGCCACCATGTCCAGGACATGGTTGCCCACCTGGCAAACTTGCAGCCTAGCTCTCCACAGGATTTTACTGGATATCTCGACTTCTTCTGCTTCATTTCACCTGACAGAACCTGCGGGCCTCAGCAATCCAACAGCTGCTGTTATGTTACACCTAGACAGGTTTCTGTGTGCACAAGCCCAAAAATACTGGACTTCCCATCAAAGCACAAGCAAGCCGTAGCTGTCAGTGCGCAAACCTGGGCTCGCTACAAAACAGGGCTGTGATCTGAAGGATGCGATGCCAAATGAGAGTCAATTCTCTCCCAAGCAAAATAGTGAATGGGGAGTGGGATGCCAAATACCTAGAATATTCTTGTGCAGACAGGGCAAAACAGAAGGTTGTTTGCAAATTGTACAAGAAATGCAAGGGTAGTTACGAAGACAGTAATAAAAAGGTGAATGCCACCTCATGGCACAGCCAGACCCTCTGCTCCCCTGTGCCTGTTCAGACCAGAGGGCTACGCGTCACGTAGACGATGAACAAGCATTCGGCTCCACCATTGCACAGGGGGAATCTCAGCCATCCCATTCTTCAGAGCTGGCAGCTGAGCCATAGAAAATATGAAGGTGTCTTCCTCAGGGACTTTCTAGGAACTCACTTCAGGAGGATTCCTGTTGCTGAAAAGGACATGCATCAAAGCGCTATATATCCTGTGGGAGGAGAAGGGGAATTCTTTCGCAGACATCATCTCTTCCTTATGTAATTAAAAAAGTCAATGGGAAACGAATCCAGACATGAATATTTATCTTTGGCTTCCTGGTTAGCATTTCGATGCACTGATTTCCTTGGCCTCCTTCCAGTTCGCTTATAGAGAGAACCCAGATACGGTGGCTCCCCACAGGGACTTGGGCACCTGGGGACATGTAGCCTGAGAACCTGTTCACCTTCAAGTTGTCTGACTGGGCTGACACATGCATCTTCATCTAACGTATTCCCTTAAGACTCACCCCTCAAAGTAGTATTTTCCATAAAGGGTAACACTGCAGTAATTCTGTTAACTAGCAGTGCTGTGAAACTGCCTGCTGGTCCCTTCTCACACACCACCCTCATCCCAGGCAGATGTCCGAGGGGGTAAGATGGAAATGGATCTGTCAGCCTGGCTGCATCAGTTTTAGGAATCAGTAGGACACAAGCCTCCTGTGGGCCCACTGCATGAGGGTGACTTCCATCGCATGAGGCCAAACCCTCAGGGCTTGGGAAGGGACCACAGACACATCCCGAGGCAGCGTTAAAGATGTCATCCTGCTGTTCCTCCTGTTTCCCCATGCATTCTCACCCCACAAAGCTCTCCAGTGCAGTTGTTTCCATGGTCTGAGGGAAGAAAGAAACATATCCAAGTTCTCCCTAAGCAGACCCCAAGCCCCCACTGAGAGTGCTCCCCTGCTCAGGGATGCTACTACCTGCTCTGACTTGTCATGTGTGAGGGAGCACCAGTTCCCTACAACAGAGCCCTCCCTCACCCCACTTATTTGCACAAAAAGCTCTGCTCAGAGCCAGATGAATTTGCAAAGTCAAGGAACACCAGGTTAGAAAGAGCGTAAGCTAGACTTCTCTGTGTAACCCTACTTCTCCACCCCGCAGGTACAAACACTATGATACAGACTTTACCTGCAAAGGCAGCCTACTTTTACCCCACAGCTTTCCTGTCTGCGCAGAACAAACTATAATATGTAATCTGCACAAGTTCATCGTTCCCTCCTGCTTTCCCCATGTTTATTTACCACTCTCTACCCAATCTCCGCTCTGAGCATACTACTATTAATTTCCTGCTGTGGTACTTGTCCCATTGTATCTACTCCTTCACAAACATTAATGAGATTAAGGATAACATGGTGACATTAAACCTCTGACTTTTGGGTCATCCACCTGTTTGGGCTTCCACTCACCCGGGGTCCTTGTGGTGGGAAACCGACTGCCTGATGGCACCTCTGTAGTTAGTGGGCAGAGTCAGAAAACCCTCAGTGGGTGTCTCCAACCACTTTGTCAACTACAGGTAAAGATTCTCCCTTTTGAGCCTATTTTGGGATGGCTGCTCCTTGCCATCCATCGGTGGTTTCCTGTCGCCTCTCAGTGGTTTCCCTTTCTGAGAAGGCATTGCTTAGCAGCCCAGGTGGCACCTTCAGCCTCCAGCCTGGTATGGCACAGGCTGTACAGAGCAGGAGTTCACTAGCAGTGCACCAGAGCTGTCCCTGCGGTGGGGGTGGGAAAGCGGCACAGCAGCAAGCAGGGACATGAGCTCTGCTAGGGTAATCCCTTCCCGCCAGTGAGTCAGAGACTTTAACCTCCTCATATTACCTCACACAAAGCTAATGTGACTCAGATGCTACCTACTCACTTGACAACTGTGGTAATGGGTGTCTAATTGCAACCCAGCAATGTCCTACTATTCCCTGAAAGTGAAAATTTTACATGGAGTGTGATGCAGAAGCAGGATGAGTCTAGGTGATTGCTCTTCTTCTCAGCTCCTAGACAGCCTCAGCTGATATCTGGTCAACGGGGAAGGGAGGGCCATATGTCACAAAATGAGAGGAAACAAGAGGAGAAATGAAGGTTAGAAGATACACGTCCAGAAGAGATGAGTTGTTTAGCCTTTGGGAGACAGAACTGATGGGAGACAAGATTATGCTCCTTGCACGTGCAAAAGTCTGACACAGAGAAGGGAATAAATTGTTCTCACTGCCCACTTGGACAGGACAAGAGAAATAGGATGAGGCTGTAATGAGTTGGTGCTAGATAGTTAGTGCTAGACTTCCTCTTCGGGAAGCTGTGGTCTACAGTGCATGGGGATGCCGTGGGAGATTGTGAAACAAATGTTGGTCATATCTGGTTTAGGCAGCACTGACCTCATCTTGGGACAAGGGAGTGGAGCTGGTGACCAGGAGGACAGTTCTGGGACATCAGCAAGTCACTTACTTTGCCACTGGCTTTCCCAGCTAGCTGGGGCAGTAGAGCTCGGGCATCCCCCACTGTGCTCGAGGCTGGGGAGCAACCTTTTGCTCTAGGACTATCAATTGCTCTGTTCCAATCACCTTTTCCTCTTGTGTCTCCCTCACCTCCACCAGCTCCTTGCTTTCACTGTCCTCTCCTGCTTGTCATCCCTAGTTCCTGTCTATGCTCTTCCCTTTCTTCTCATCTGCCTTCTCACTTTTAACTTCTTCCCCCCACCCCTGCCTACTGTCCTTCCTGCAGCCTCCACCCACCAGCCCTGTAATTCTTCTCCTCTCTTCCTACCTCCTGTCTTTCTACATTCACACTCAGGATGCTCCTCACCTACGTCATCTGAAGTCACATCTAGCTGTGACGACATGGAAAAGAAACTCACCACAAGTTCCCACATGCCCGAGGCTCAGCGCCAATGGTGCGACTGCATAGAAAGCCTTGGTCAGCGAGGAGGCATCCTGAGACAGCAGCAGCACAGGCTCTCCCGCATCCGCGGCTGGCGAAAGCCCTGGGAGGGGCTGGAGCAGAGGCAACGGAGGCAGAGCACTGGGACAACGTAGCAGCCAAACTCTTACAAACCTTTGCCAAGCAGGTGCACACCACAGCTTTTGGGAGTTTAAAGCCTGGTTAGCTCTGGATCGTTTTTTAACAAGGGTAGCAACCAATAAAATATCGGCCCCTTCCTGGGGAAATGTCAAGGTCCTCTTCCAAAGTACTTAGTGAAAATACCATAAAAAAGGAAAGATTTTTACAGGGCAAAACAATGTCATTTTCCTAAACTTCTTCTCATAAATAAATGAATCATTTTAACCAAAATGATAAAAAAATTATTAATAATTAATTAATCACGCTGAAGCAAGAGACTTAGCACGGAAAATTTTAACCAAAATAGTGACTGGCAATGTTATGAGCAACTACAAGAAAAAAAAAAAAAAGCAGAATAAGACAAAGTGCTGTCTAACTTTACCCGTCATTGCCCCTAAAATACAGATGGCATTCACACAAGAGCAATACCCCTCCTGTCAAATTTATCATCGTGGTCATGCTAGTAACGACTCAGTGGGAGTTTTGCCTGAATAAAGGCTAAGAAAAATATGGAGTAAGGACTTGGGATGTTGCCTGATAAAATCATGGTGCAAATCAGAAAGTGCAACCGCACTGAGTGGTGTATCTTACACGGACTTTACTTCCTTGTCAGTCAGGAAGTCCAGGTAGTTTACAGAGCACACAAGATCAGGAAGTCCATTAAGATGTTCCTGGCACAGATTAGTCACAGGACTATCTAGCCAAGGGTCAGTCACATGTGTGGAAAATAAAAATGTTAAAAAAGTAGCAGCTGACAATCTGTTGGTCTGTGAGCGTAGTTGATATGCACTGTAGTGCTCCATGGATCTCACGGTACACGCATGCATGCCCATTCTCAGACTGAACATCCTTCATGTCAAGAAGAGGAATTTTATGTAAATCTAAACAGCAAAGTACAACGCTGAATTGCGAAGCAGAGAGGCGGGACCTCACCGCAGAACTGCCAGCATCATCTCCTCTACAGGCAGATGGCAAAATTGCCATAAAAAGATGCCTGAGAGGAATTTGCCATTAACACCTGGGGGAGTGTAAAGAGACCGTCTCTCTGAATTGAGGAAGGAAATGTCAAACCAATAGCCCCAGACTGTTATATTGCTATATAGATTTATCCCCTGAGAGAGGATAAAATTCTTTGCATTAGAAAATCAGCAGTTCTGGGGTACATCATTGCAGAAACACGTCTAGCAACCCAACAGTTCAGTCAGCAGAAGTGGGGGAAGCCAGACCCACATCCACCAGCCCATCAGCAGAAGAGGTACCAGGCTGCCAGGTGGACATGTGCAGATCACCGGCACTAAGAGTGATGGAAGAGGAGCAGACATTTTCATTAGTGACTGCCATTAGATTTACTGCCTCTCCCAGGCGCTGGTGTCTAAGGAAGTCATGTCTATGTCACCTGGTTTCTACTGGAGAGAACATGTTTCCTTCTCATATGAAATTGGCTTTTATTCATTTTCCTACCATTGCACCATTTCCCAACCCAAAGCACAGGGCCATTGCCACGAGGAAGACTCGGAGAAGTGTGCCATGAGAAAGAACAGGCCATAAGGGGAGGATGAAGAGGAGAGCTTTACATGAGAAATCATAGATGGTGAGACCAATGGAGGTAACTGAACCTCAAAACTGAAAGCATGGGCCTATATTAGATAGCCCAGCAGTTCAGCCAGGTGTTGGCGAAGCCCATGGCAAAGTTCCCATCCCTTTCACTAAACCCACAGTCATGCTTCTCTGTCCACAGCAGTCCGTACCATGATAAGATGATACAAGAGGGAGGTTCAGGATGTAACGCACGGCAAGCAGCAGGTTCCAACAACTTTCTCACTATGCTGCTCAGTATTTTTTGCTTTCTTCAAGGCTCCTTCTGCTGCAGACTCCCAGCAGAAGAACAGGCATAGAAACAGGGAGTGTGAGTGGTGCCTTCTCCAGATAGATTTCACACTTCTAAGGCACAAAGAAGGAAACCAGCATCATTTTGATCAAGTACTGAGCGCTGTGTATGGTTAGTGACGATATTCCACTTCCTCCTGCGCTTGACACCTTGTAGTCTGGTATATTCACTCCTGATCTCGGAGTGTTACCCCTTTTCAATATAGGAAAATACTTTCAAAAGTGTGCAAGAGACTTAGGAGCCCAAGCCCCATCGCTGCTCAGTGCAGTCCATCTGATCAGTCCATCCATCTAATAATAGGCACTTAAGAGCACTTAACAGGTCAGTCACCCAAATGTGAAGTGAGACAGATGCCACCATGAGGAACATGAATCTGAATCAGACACTCTCTGGAAGTGGCCATCTGCCTTCAGAGTGAGCTGAGGCTCAGTGTAACATGTACTCCAGCCTTCCAGGCTGCATTAGAGATGCAGATCATAACAGCAAGATCCCACTCCTAGGTCCCAGTCCCAGCCACATCCTTCCTTAAGTTCAGCTCACAAGTGAGATGTGCCCATTAAAAGATTTTCTAATGTGTCGGCATCCAATCACCTAATTCCTGCTGAGGAGTACTGCTCTCCAGAACTCAGTCTGTGGCTTGGATGGGCTACTCAAGGACTGCAGCTGCTTCCTGGAAAGAGATGTTTACAGCTGGTCTTTCACAGACAGCTTGCTGTTTCTCTTCCCAAGTATGGCTGTTCATGAAGGTGCTGCCTCCACTCGCCATTGCTCAGAGCGCATATGAGACCTGGGGTCTGTGTTGCCTGTGGGCTGAGGGGTTTCAGTTCACACCCCCCAGAAAGTATGGACCAGTAGGACCTGCAGAGATGAAGGTGTTCTCCTTGCTGTCACAGGGGCCCAGTGAGCCTAGGAACAAGAGGTCTAAAGCCTCTCTACAGCCAAAAGCACATACTGCAACCTAGAGCACCAAGGTCCTGTGCTGCAGCACCTCATGTTCCTCCAGCACAGCAGGCTCAGAACAAACAGTTACCTTTACACCAGCGCCATTTCCAGAGCCCAATCCCACCACATTCCTGCTTAGGCTGATGAATGCAGATGATGCAACAGGTATTTATGTCACTGTTGCCACAGAAGTAGTCCCCTGCATGGGGTGACTTCTCCTGCAGCGTTATCTACATGGTGCACCTGTGCCTTGCACTGTGAAGCAGAGATCTCGGACTCATAAACTTTATGGGCATCAACCACTGCAATATCAAACATTGTTCCTGCTATTTCCTGTGTGATCCGTGTGATCTGTCAGGGAGTAGAAGCCATGTGAGGGCATCCTTAAACATGCATACCAGGTTCTCCTAGCGCAAGAGATGAAATATTCATTATGACATGTTAAAATAAACCAAGCCTTCCTTAGCTGGAGCCAGCTTGTTAACACGTAGGGTGTGTATAGTCAGGTGAATGTCATTGCCAGATAACAACATCTTGCACAGTGTGGAGAGCCCAGGAGAATGCCAGTTACTGATCACTGTCACGTCAGTATATTGCGAAATAGAAACTGCTCTGTTTGCTGTTGCCACATTGTGAATTTGTAAAACCTCAACACTCATCCATGAGGACCCTCTGAGACTGTCCACAGGGAATGTCTCTCTGCTTTCCCTTTGTCCGTGGCCATACCTTTACACCAGATGATTGCAAGTATAATCATGCGCAGGGAAGGAATGGATCTGAAGTCGCATACTAAAATGAGCCTGGCTTAGAAAATTCTGTCTGAGGCATACAAAGAACAAGTCTGTGGACAAAATATTTACGAAGTGTAGCTAAACAGAGAAAAGGGATCACCCCCCCATACTGTGGGGTTTTCTTCCCTGGGCTAAGGTGGGCACAGTGAGAACCTTCTGAGCTCTTCAGTTTTCCCATCGTTTTCCCATCTGTATTCTGTGTAACCCTAATTTGGGCAGACTCAGATGAACACAGAAGTGACCATAAAGAGTTAAAACTGTCAATGTAAACTGATTTGTTGCTGGAGTAGAGTCATATTCCCCATCCTGCTTTGCACTGTCATTTCTACCTAGGGGAAAAGACCTTTCATTTCAGACAAATGTAAATAAATGTCCAGTGCCAGACACAGCCACCATGGCTGAGCAATGGAGGAGATTTAGCCCTTTCAAAACAGGGAAGCAGCCATAGGAAGAGAGCTAGTTTCGGAATGTATCGGAGGCTGTCAGATGCCTCCTCATACTGGGAAAGACGCAGCCTTTCCAGTGTAGATTGAAATCCAAGTGAAATATTTATTTTAAAAGATAACAATGGATTCATAGTTGCATTGTCAATAATAATATGGTAACACGCAGGGCCATGAAAGAAGAACGTCTCATCCATTACCCACGTAGGTCTGGGGAGTGTCTCATTCAGATCCAACATCTGCCCAGCTATTTGAGCAATGACTTCAGTGGAGATCAGCACTTGCTAAACATCTCCAGCCTGAGCTGGGGCAGTACAGCCAGTCCTAGGGGTGGCATGGAAATCGTAGGCTTAGGTTGCGCCCACGCTGCAGTAGGACGTCTGAGAGCAGCAGCCTGCAGCCAGCTTTCAGCCAGATGATTTGGGTGTGCAGAGCAGTGTTTGCATGCTGGCGAGGACCCTAGCAGAGACTGCCTTCTCTTGTAGGAACCTGGCCTCCATCGAGCACGTGCTGCCTCAAGGCTGTGACTGTGCTGCGGCTGCTGCTTGAACCACTGGGAAAACTAGCATGCTCAGACACAGTCAGCTATGCCCACTTGTGCTGGAGTCTTCCAGGTGTCCTTAGCATCTAAAATGAAGTAGGAACCCTTCTGTATATCACATGAAAGACTTTCTAAAGAGGCTTCTTCAGAAAAGGATCCTAATACTACTAGAACTCTTTGCTTTTTTGTCTTCCACAGCCAAAAACACAGAACATCAGCACAACCAGTGATGTGGGAACAAAGGCAGAAAAGCAGGAGAGATGTGTCATGGTCCAGGCAGGGACTGGAGGAGTGTCTTATGGAGAAGTCAGCAGACTGGTACTGGGAAGATAGGTGCTTAATTCCCATTGCAGGGGCCCTGTATGACACTGAGACACACATTTCCTCTGTGACACATAGGAAACAATTTCAGCTGCCTGCGCTCCTGTTCCCCCTCTGGAAACAGGACATCTGGTGCTCACCGTTCCATTCGTCTCCCATAAGGACCAGTCCCATCAGAATTCAGGTGCTTGCCCAGGTGCTTTCATCATGGGCACCAGCTAATCAAATCCTCAGAAGAGGGACATCCCAGCACACCGTGGCAGCCAGTGTCTAATGAGAAGGCTGGCTGTGTAGGAGAAGCCTCAACTCCATGAAAACAGAGCCTGTGCTCAGTGCTCCTGGGGCTGGCCTGAGGAAAGTGGTGGGTACAGCAGGGAAGAGAAGGGTGGGTTGGTGCCTGCAGCTTCTCTGTTCGCAATTGGAAGTGATCCTGTGGCAGTTGCTACCCTGGCAGCCAAAGATGCTATCTCATGTGGGTAGGACTCTCTCATCCCTCTTTTCACTTCTGGTGGTGAACGTGAACAGCCTGCCAACCCTAGACTTCTCTCCCCTGCTACGCTCAAAATGCTGGGTTGTGCCTCCCTGTGTGCCAGATAAAAAAAAAACTCCAGAAGGATTAGTTCCATATACCTCTAAAGCAGTTCAGTGTGAAGCTCCTGTTTCTCAGAGACTCCTCAAAGAATGCCCCTCTCATTGAGAGCACCAAACAATGGGGTCCCCGAGACATCACACTTTTCTGCTGCAGGTCTGGTTAAACACCCATTCAGCTGCCAAACTGCATTGATCTCCTGCCTTCAGCTGAGCACCCTTGGCCCCTGAGCACCCCTCTGCCAGCATTCAGGCACCCTTTTCCTCATTTCTGCAAAGCAAAGAGAAATACATTTGCAAAAGCGTGGGCGCACATGGGGGACCGAGGCCTTCTGCTGGGTACAGGGTGGAGCAGGGGCACGAAGGGAGGACATGGGGAGAAATCGTCAGAGTAGATCCTCCGCAAGTACAGATCGAGGCGGCCTCATTGACTTTTCCTTGCCCTGGCTGGGTTACGCCTCCCGTGCCATGTTTCCTGAAATAGGGATCCACATGAGAGCAGGCTGTCCTAGCAGTGTTCAGAGGCTATGTAAGTGGAAAGCATTTTTACACAGGCTAATCTGACATGTAGCATTTCAGGAAATTACAATTTATTCCATTCACATTTCTAGCCATAGACAGCATCTTTATGTTTATGATTTGGGGTGGGGGGGGGATGTCCAGCAGAAAAAAACATGAGAAAAAAAAAAGAAGACTGAAGAACACTGAGAAAATAATAACATGTGTGGGTGGGTTGGTGTGTAATACCCCAACCACAGAGCTACAGCAACATTTAGTCCCATTGACCTTTTTGCTCAAATTAAGGTAATTACTCACCTACTGACAATAGTCTGCTGTGTTATGTCTGTGGATTAGCCCACAGAGAGGGACATGACAAATGCTTTGTAGTTTGACACATGCAGGTGACTTCAGACTTGAGCCAAAGTCTAAGGACAGAGTGTTCTTACGTGCAGAATTATTAAACCTTGATTAAACCCCAAGATATACAAAGACGGAAAGATGGAAAGACAGACGGAAAGATGGAAAGACAGACGGAAAGACAGACAGAAAGACAGAAAGACAGACAGAAAGACAGACAGACAGAAAGAAAGAAAGAAAGAAAGGAAGGAAGGAAGGAAGGAAGGAAGGAAGGAAGAAAGAAAGAAAGAAAGAAAGAAAGAAAGAAAGAAAGAAAGAAAGAAAGAAAGAAAGAAAGAAAGAAAGAAAGAAAGAAAGAAAGAAAGAAAGAAAGAAAGAAAGAAAGAAAGAAAGAAAGAAAGAAAGAAAGAAAGAAAGAAAGAAAGAAAGCAAAAAGAAAGAAAAAAGAAAGAAAGAAAGAAAGGAAGGAAGAAAGGAAGGAAGGAAGGGAGAAAGAAAGAAAGAGAGGGAAACTAGATGGATCTAGTCGGGAAATTTCTGCTGTAACCTCTCTCTGAGGGTAACAGACTTGCTACTAACATCAGCTGGTTTTGTTTCCCAAAGGCTTTTTTATCTTAAAGTTTTCCACGAGGAAAATGAAAACCGTATATTTTAAATCAGATAATTCAGTGTGACTGACTACATGTTATGCTGTTGACCTGGCCCAAAATACTCTCAAGTGCATTTACATACTGTGATGCAGTGTCTCCTAAGCGTTTGCACTTCTTTCCCATAATACAACAGGCTTCTGGTTCATATGAGGAAACGGGGCTACCGTTCAACCTGGGTCATGTGCCTCCATACAAATATTCTTTGTAATACTGAACAGAGTCAAAAGGAAGCATTCTGGTAAACTGAATGAACTGACTCAGAACGTTGCCACCTGGAAAAGTTGCATAGTCCATTCCCCTCAGAAATGTCAATAAAAGAAATTTACAGATGTAGACATATAAAAATTTTTCATTCAAAACCCCTCTGTATTTCAAATACATATTCCATGTTTGTCACAAAACAAATCCTGAAGCATCTATTTCATTAAACAGAAATTCTGATTTTTATCCTGGTCTCCTGCTGCATAGCAGCAAACACACAAAAAAAAAGGTAATATTTTCCTAGCTCAAGTTATAAAGCAGATTTGCTGTTACGTGGAATAAATGATGTCACTGACATGGGGACCTCATCACTTACATACTTACACAGTGTTGACTACCTTTCAATGAGTCTTAGAAACTTCTGCTGCCTGAGGTTGAATATTACATCCATGCACTATTTCTGCTTACAAAGGCAGAAGTGCCCTCTGAATGCTGCTAATACAAATTTTCTCTTTATAACGAACAAAACACCTGGGATGAGACACAGAAGACCTCAGGTCATAAGATTTGTGGCATGACAGAATGATATGAAACTTTGAAGTTTAGTGTTGTTGAGAGCAAGCCCTGGGAGCTCACTTGCCAAGCAGCAAGGTTCATCCCTGAGGCCAAGCCGCCTGAGAACCCTTCTGGTGCTGAGCCATCTGCTCCCAAGGCTCAGTTCATGTCTGCAGTTTCCCACTGTAATTTGCACATCCACAATTTGACATCTCTTGGGGAAACAGGGCTAGTATTTTTGTAAAGATTTGAGAGTTTATATATATTTTTACAAGCGACTCTTCTTCCTAAGGGCTAACAGCACCTTCAAATCCAAAAGACGTATTCGGAAATACTCACCAACACTTGTGCAGTTCAGACTGAAAGATGGAGGTTTAGCTAACCCACTAATTTTGAGCCATGTGTGGAAGAGGCCTGGTGTTATTTGTTGTCTTCTAGGGAGAAGTTGATAACCCCAGGGAGAAGCAGCAGCTGGAAGGAGACCTACAAACCTGAGCATGAGAAAATGCAGAAAGCATTGATGCTCCAAGCAAACAGGCGGAAGATCGGAGGTAGATGAGGGAGGAAGTTAGCATTTATGTCTTGTTCACAGTGTTTTCGTGTCAGCCTTATGATCCAGATCCTCAGCTGAGGGATATTTTGAGCCAAATCTTCAGCTGGTGTTAAGCAGTGCATCTCTGTCACAAGCCCCGATTTAGCAACAGAAGGGTCACAGAAACCAGAAAATGAGTCCTTCCCTGCGGATTGCTTAATCAGACTTTAGCTACCCCTGAGCCACATTTGCCCTAACCTCCTTCTAGATGTCCGCTGCCTTTCGAGTTAATCTAAGGCAAGCTAGGAGACCAAATCCATGGTCTAAGCTGGTAAATCCATGTATTAGCACTGCAATAGCACCAGTTGATTGTCTCCTCCTTGAAAACACATCCCAAAAATATCTGTGGGGCTCTCATTTCCCTGGTGGTTCTGGAGGTCTCATCTAAAAGCCCAGAAGCGAATGAGTCCCTGACACCGCAGAAGTGCCTCCAGCTTTCCCTCTCAGCACCACCAGACCACGTACAGCAAGCAGAAGAATCCAACAAAACAAAGCCAAACAGCTTCCCGCTGTTATTTTAAGCCAGGAGAGGGGATGGAGAGAGGGGGCGGGGGAAATTAACTGCTCAGCATACACTGGGAAATCATTTCGTTTTGGCCGATGGCCTCTTGTGGCTGTGGTTTCCACAATGTCTCTGTATTCTATCTGTGTCAAGATGGAACCAGTCTCCTGAAATAGATTGAACAAGGTAGACGGGAGCTATTTTAATACCTGGAGCTTGTTCCCTTTAGACTTTGTTGAGTGAGGGGAGAGGGTGGAAGAGGAGAGACAACAAGCCAGGGTGATGTTATTTTAACATGTGCAGCAGAGCTGTCAGAGTGTAGCAGTTTGGCTGTCTCAGCACACACCCCCGTCTGCACCATCGCTACTACGTGCAAGGATGCACAGCCTGAGCTAGCACCCGCACAGAACAGAATTAGTACGGTTTGTGTATGCGCACACACACATCTTATTGGAAAAGAGTCACGATTTCATTCCTGTCGCACTGAGAGGGAGAGTGAGTTAATGTCTCCAGATGGGTGTGCGCACGTCATGATGGACAAGTTGACAAAAAGCAAGACGGACCTTCATGACCCAAGACACACACAAATCACTCCCTCATCATGCCACTATAATAAGTTGGCCACCACAGTTCTGCTCAGGAGGGGAGCTCCTTCCCAGCATCAGATGTTATAAAGCTGGGGAGGGTGGTAGTACAGTATGCAAAGCAAAGTCTCCAGAATACCAAGTGCTTTTCGGCACTTGCAGCCAGAGTTTTGATACTCTCTGGTGCTATGTGGTAAGAGTGTAGACTTTCAGAGACTTCAGCTGCTGAAGCAATACAGACCAGTCCTTTCCCAAGGCCTGCCTGGATCCTGGTTTCACGACAGCTGAGACACAACTTCCCCTCAGTCTTCACTCATGTTGCAGCAATAAATAGTATGTCTTGAAAATGTTCCCTCAGGTTGTCAGTGTTGCCCTTTCAGACCTTGGTGCAGGAGGAGACTTTAACATCTGCACCTGGAGTATTTTCCTACATTTCTGTACAGGTGGATGACATTAAATTTGTCTTGGATGGCATTAAATTTGTCTTGCTCACCACACACTATGCTGAGGGCTCAGCCCCTCCATAGCAACCCTGAACTGAGTTATCCTGATCTATACCAAGTCCAGTGTGGCCTGATACAATGCGACAAAGCAACATGTCAGCTATACCCCTGACACCAGAGCTCCACTTTCTTTAACAGAAGAGAGCAAAGCCATACAGCACCTTGTATCACCTCTAGGTTGGTCAGAGAACAACTTGCTCCAAGGAGGGTATTCCTCAGGAGCAGATGAAGCCTGTTTGACAGCCTCTTCCTATGGCTAAAGTCATGGGGAAAAATCTCTTGCTGCCCCACTATTCGCATTCCTCGTTGCTTTGCACTACCTCTGTGTTGAATTAATGCCTGAATCCCCTGTGACACCCCTACATTACAGCAAATCAGCCTAAAAAGCTATGCAAGGCATTGTGCTGCTTCTTTCAAGGTTAACTCTTATTTTTTTGCCCTTGCAACCAGACCTCCCCAACACATTCAGCCAGTGAGGTCATCTTCTCTATCAGATGGAAAGAGCTAAAACGTGACACGGGAGATCTCAACTCTATTGGCTGCTTATCTCAGTACCTGCGGCCAAAACAGAAAGCTTACTCAGGCTGCCAAATGAAAATACCTCTTGTGGGCACATTCCTTGCAGAGTATGTGAGAGAGTGAGCCGAGAAGGCAGTGAGGGCGGGCAGCAAGCAGCAGTCAGACAGAAACAGAAGAAAGGATAGATGATAGATAGATAGATAAATAGATAGATAGATAGATAGACAGACAGACAGACAGACAGAAGACAGTAGGTGTGGTGAAAAAGCATGGGTGAAGAGTTATGAAAATAGAGACAAGGACACAAGTGAGACAGGGGGCATGCAGGTTTCACTAGCAGTAAATGTCATGGCAGACAACGCAACTGTATGACACAGTGCTTTCTTAGGCATGCTCAGCGAAATCCTAGCCCTGTTGAAGACTATGGCCAAAATCCCATTGACTTCAGTAACGCCAAGACAAATGGCGCTGCTCGGTGTCTCCCAAGCAGCCAAGTCTGGCCCCTGTCAAAATCCCTCCTGCAACCTGATCCTGCTTCTCCAGTTTCACCCATCACACTGCCAGCACCAGACCCAAAGGGGCAAGCAGGGGATAGTGATGCGCAAATGGTCTTTTTGTGGTTCTCCCGTTTTCCATATGTGATGACAAACAAAGCAAGCAGGTAAGGGCAGAATTTAGCCCCTGCAGGCCAGCACCCTTCAGAATGGAACAAACTGCCGGGACAAATGTGTGACAGGAATCCATCTTGCTGCTCTTTCTGCATCTGGAGGAGGGGGGAAATATGCTCTCCAGCTCTTCTCAATAGCTTCCCATCCCAGCATCCCAAATCTACCTGAGCAACAGTGAACGCCTTGAGGGGGTTTGTGCTGTGGTGTTGGCAAGGTAGGGAATAGCTTATGTTTATTTTGCTGCCTCTGCAAACCATCTGCCCTAAATGTTTGTCTGCTTTGTCAGTGTTTAGTGTCAGTCAGATCTTTGATTAGGAGAAAGGAAGGGAAGGGAAGGGAAGGGAAGGGAAGGGAAGGGAAGGGAAGGGAAGGGAAGGGAAGGGAAGGGAAGGGAAGGGAAGGGAAGGGAAGGGAAGGGAAGGGAAGGGAAGGGAAGGGAAGGGAAGGGAAGGGAAGGGAAGGGAAGGGAAGGGAAGGGAAGGGAAGGGAAGGGAAGGGAAGGGAAGGGAAGGGAAGGGAAGAAGGGAAGAAGGGAAGAAGGGAAGAAGGGAAGAAGGGAAGAAGGGAAGAAGGGAAGAAGGGAAGAAGGGAAGAAGGGAAGAAGGGAAGAAGGGAAGAAGGGAAGAGGATCTATAACTAATGCAAGATCTGGCACATTGGTTTCAGTGGATGCACATGCACTCACACCAAGTGATCCATTCACTCAAAAGCTGCCGGGGACATAAGCGGTATAAACATTGCCTAATCACAAACAACTGTCACCTTGTGAGGCACGTGCTCAGAACCAGGTGTGTGTCACTTCAGTTAAGTTGGAGGATATTACTCTGACTGGGCTATAAAAGGAAGGATGGGGTTGGAACCCAGGGAAGATATCGACACCGCAGCAGGTACTGGAAATTGTTCTTGGCTCCTAGCAGCACTGTTTGATCTGTTCAGTGGGTCATGTGCCAGCCAGCTGCCTCTCTACGTGTGTTTAGGCAACTCTTGCATGTCTGAATTCTCTTGGCCAACTGGTTGCTTAACTCTTTCATCTGCCTTGACCTCCAGGAGGCAGGCGGTATTGGAAGGAGCAGAATAAAACCCAGCAGGGCTGCACAGGGATTGAGTTTATTGAAGATGCTTTTTGGAGCGGCAAAGCAAACAGAGAATTTTATGGGACCCTTGAATTGACGGTGCCCACTGCTGCTGCTGTTGATAAAAAGTCATGACCGTCATCCTCCTAAGAGGTGTTTCCTAACATGTCTTTGATGGAAAACTGACCAGGGCAGCCTCTGCTCTCTCAAGCTTTGAAATCCTGCCGTGGAAACCTGTAGCACAGGGTGAAGAGACAAAAGGAGCAGCAGCGTATAGCACAACCTGGTATCAAGAATAACTGTCAGGGAGAGGTTCATATGCTTGTCATGCCATGCATCTTTAGTTGCATCCCTCATAAAAGCAAATACTAAACCTAGAAAGCCTGGAAAAGTGACAATGTCCACCAAAGCTTGTGGCACACCTGCGACTGAATCCCACACTTACGACCCCCTCCCCTCCTCTGCCTTACTCCATTGTCACCTGACAGCTGTTAGGATATGGTCTTTGCATTAGTGCTCTAGGTCTCCTCTGAAGTAGGCTTACATGGCACCCAGGCAGTGCATTGCCTGGGGGAAAGTTTTCTAGACCCCTTGCCTCTCTGTGAGTCCTTTCTTTAGAAATATTCACTAATAGATCTGCAGCAGACTTTGATGTGATGACCCATTGCTCCTGTCATATGTTTAAGCCCTTATACGAGCCACCCGTCTCCCTGTTTGCTCCTTCTGCTGTGCTGGTCCAAATTCTCAGGTCACTGGTTGGACATCCAGACTCATTCCCTGGGGCTGATTCCAGCCTGTCAACAGCACTGCTGAGAGCTGAGCGCACCCTCCTATTTCCCGTCCCTCCGTCCAGGGTGACAGGCTGGTTGTGAGGTGGACTGCAACATCTCAAGCTTCAGGTATTGCGCTGGTGTTTGCCATGTTGCAGCCTGAGGAGACCCAGCTGGCATCTCGGGAATTTCAAACAACCATGTCATCCATGAAGACTTCTTTGTTCTGCTCCCTCCTTGCTTCTCCCATGCGGGCAATCTGTTGCCCTTTTGTGCAGCTCAATAAAATCAAGGGCAGAATCCCAATCATGGAAGATGAGCTGGGAAAATCCCACAGAGAATGGTAATAAAGGAGGTGTGGGGACATCTTTCCACTCAGCAAACAGGCCTGGAGCCACTATGATCACGCAGTGACCATCAATAACATGGGGAAACCATTCCAGGTTAATGTGATGGTATAACCACCACACTGGTGTTTTCACAAGCCACATGGCTTTTGCCTTGCTGACAAGCAGGCTGTTCCCATCCAGGGTGCCACTGAAGTTAGGAGAGTCACACTGATGTATAAACGACAACAGTGGGAGCAGAATAAGGTTGTAATTTTCCAGCAACAGTGAGAAGAGCAGCCTTTTGCCTTTCACCACCTCAGCCACGAATCCCAGGGAGGCAGACCCTCCTCCTCACTCCTATTACTATTCCATGGACCTGCCTTGCCAAAAGGAGGTTGGTCAGGCTCCCAGACAGAATGGGGACCCAGGCTAATGATGGAGGAGGTGATGGGCTTCTTTCTGCGATGCCTACTCTTTCTTTAAGAGGGAATGTGTTGATATATGTCACTGGTCTGGAAAGTGAAGCGGGGGAGAGGAGAACAATGACATGTCCTCTAGCTGTCCGCTACAACAAGTCCTCCACTCGTTCTTGCCTGCTCGAGGTAGAATGTGCTTCTGACCCTACCCTTGGCACAAGTCTCAAGCAGGGTTGTCAACATGTATTCTTGCCTTGCTTCTCTGCATCTGCCTCTGCCCCAGCAAGCTGGACTCCTGCCAGGGCGACTCACAGAAACTGCGTCTTGTTTGCTTTCAGCTGAGTTTTTACTGTTTTATGACAGCAGATGCAAATACCGAGTAAGTAGCAGCTCAGCCCCCATTTACCATAATCAGTGAGCACTGCTGGTTCCACTGGGGTGGAAGATTAGTAACCAGCCCATTGACTTGGGGGGTTCTGTTGTGTAGGGGCATGGGAACAGGCACCACTGCAAACCCCGTCTTCTCAGAGATAAGCACCAACAGATTCTTTCGACCTCTGCCACCTCCAGGCCAGCTCCCTCTGTCTTTAGGTCTGCCATCAAAGGCAATGCCACCTCCTCCCCACACCAGTTGTCTTCAAAAGTAGCTGCTAGCCACACAGCCGTGAGGAGAAGTCCTGTCAGCTTTGAGAGCAACCTTTGTCTCTGTGTCTTTCTGAAATGATAGATTACATGGATTTTTCTGCCAGCAGAGAATAGAACTGAACTTCTGCAGGACTAGAAGCCTGGCTGAATTCCCAGCCTGTGGAAGATGCTACAACTGTTGGCTTTTTGTAGGTAGGGCTTACAGATTTCTAAGCCCTACAGAAAAACGCCCCAGGTGTTGCTGTAAAGGTATCTATCCGCATCAAGAAAAGGACCTTCCCAGAAGGTTGCACTGAGAGGTAAAACAAGTCCAGATGACCTGGGATGCCACCCTCCCTGGTGGGCATTAGATCAGCAATGACAAGCTCACCTGGAAGCCTGGATATCAGAGAACAGAGAAGAGCATTGGAAAGACCCATTCACTTCCAGTCCTCTGTTATAGCAAACAACCACGGTACATGAATGTGCTCAAAAGCACCTTTGTAAATCAGGCTGTCAGGTGCAGTCTATCAAAATACCCTACTGGAGTGGGAGATCTGCAGGCCACTTAGCTGGCAGCAATGAGGATTGCGGCAGGGCAAATCAGACTGCAGTCAGCTTCAGCAACCAAGATGGATTTGTGAGATATCAGCACTGTTTCTGATATGTTTCTGGATAAAATAACAGAAGCCTCATGTTGGGACTGATTTTACCGTTGATAAACTGCTTTTATAGAATTGTAGTTTTAAAAACATAAGAAACTTCTATCCCTGTTAATCATTCATATCCTAGTCCCATGTGCTACTTGCAGAAGAGACAAGAACCACTCCCTTGCTCGACCTTTCTACTGTCCACACATGTGACTTTAAAGAAAATATTGGATTTTTGCTGAGGGAGGCAGGGAGGAGAACATTTAAACATCAAGAGCTGAGAATTTACCTACCATATCAAAGTCACTTTAGGCTTGACAAAATTCCCCTTGTTAATTGGGAACAGCCTGCGAGGAATTACAAGGCAAAATCAAATATTTGAAATGCTTATTCCTATTGTTACATTGCTCTGTTTAACTGCTCTGGCAAGCCTGCTGTCAGTTATAAATTTCTTCCCTGTGCCAAGCCAATCCAGCAATAATGAAACGTGCATGCTCTTGAGTTACCCCGGGTTCCCCAGCCTCATGGCAGCTGTTACTCTTTCCTACCTGTGCCTGTGGCTGGGCAGTGCTTTGAAATGGGTGCATGCTCACAGAGGCTGCAGCCTGTGAAGAAGACACCTGGCCACATGCAGGCTCCTCATCCATGCTCCACCAGCACATGGCACCCATGGGCTGAGCATCGCAGGTGTCTTCTCGCTGAGCAGGGCACACCTGCCCTGGTCCTTCTGTCTCCTTCCTTCCCACATCTCACCCTCCTCCACTCCAACCTCCCTGACCAGCTGGGTCCCCATACCTAGCCCTAAGTGAACGTTTACATCCAAGCCAATGAGGCCATCACTATATTCTTACGTGCTGTTTACAATCCGATAGGTCTGGTTTCTTCTTCTATGTGAACATAAGTTCACCAGAAACTCAAATACATCCTACTTGTCAAGCAATGACAGATCTCCCAAGACGAAATGCCTTATGCACTAAATGCTTGCACAGCCTGGCCCCGGAGTGATCGTGTGTTTGTCGGGATCACACATGGTCCTGTGACTTCATCGTCAAGAATATCCCCAAGCGTTAAGGCAGCACGTTGCATTCAGGGGATAACAAAATGCCCACAGCACCCAAAGAGCTCCACAACTGCTGGGGAACCCTGGCCCCCCCGGCATGTCATCAGGAGCTGAGTAGACCAGCATGTCCCCCCACTTTCACCAGCATGCCCACGACACCATTGAGAACGTGAGAACGTGCAAGGAGTCCCATGTGTGTGCGGCCATGCCCTATGGACTCTGGAAACCCTGCACAGCCCCGTGATCTGCCTGCCTTGGCAGAGGTGGCAGTCACAGAGCCACACCTGGGGAGTAAATATCTGTCGTGAGCCATCCCTCTGCTGTATTGGCTGCGAGGAGGGATCACACCAGGCTGGGAAGACACACCATCCTCCCTGCTTATCACTTGCAGCGGGCCTGAGTCAGCAACCGAGGTGATGTGGGTGCCCCGTATCAGCAGGCAGCAGCTGGCTGCGTAACGTGCGTGGCAGCAGCCGGCACAGTGGCATGCAGATCCCCTGAGAAATGTACCCAGGTCTTCTGCATCCCCACAATGAAGATCGCCTGCTGCTTGCAGGTGGTGTCCAGCCCAGCACAGGGAACTCTGCTTTCTGTGTCTGCACTGTGAGAGAAGGTGGCTCAGCACGGTTTCACTCTGAGATCCTGAAAGCTGTAAGACTCACATAGTGTGTCAAATACTTCTCAGGGAAAACCAAACCCCTGGGTTGGATTTGGGACGTACACAGTTTTTGAGGACTCCCTCTACATATCAATGTGTTTTTTGTTTGGTACATGAATCCACACACAAGGGGAATGGTCTATCTGCACAGTCAGAGAGACTCAGTGATGCCGTTGTCCTGCAGCCTTCAGACAGAGCTTTGTTGCCACATGTCCTATTGGGAAGTTCTCAAAAGTGATGTTGTTATAGGTGGGTGGGATAAAAATTTCCTGTCCTTGAAGACAAGTCCTCAGTGCAGCTTATTCCTGACTATGTACATCTTTCAGAACAAAATTAATTCTGTTTTTTCTTTAGGCAAGTCTCTCCCATAAAATTCTGGACTAGGCATTTGTTTCCTGTCGGTGAAGAGGAAAGCAAAGTTTGGCCTCTGCACTGAGCTATGTTGTACTTCCGTGGCTGCCTGTCACCAATGCTGCAAACTGGCAGGTCTATTGGTGTACTTAGTCCTGCACTTGCATCCCAGATTCTGTTTCTGAGCTCTATCCCTTCACCTTGGCCCAAGCAGCACGTGTTGTAGCTGGGATGTCCCATTGGGCCTTTTCAGTAACTGAGCATGCCCAAAGCTCATTAGCAACCCCTTGAGATCAAGTGCTGACGTAACATTGAGTAGCTGCAGAGAGATACACCATCTTCAAAGGAAGTGTGTGCAAGCCCTGCAGATGCCCTAAGACTTGCCCACGCTTTGGACATGCTCGCCTTGGGTCATGCTGCAGCGCAGTTGCCATCTCCAGTGTGTGCTGTTAGGTCTACCTACTCTGCCTGGGTTTTGCTTGGTTGAGTGACTTTGGGTATCTTTCATGGCTCGGGATGTTTCCTGTGTGTTCCCTCTGCTGGTACTTTGTTAGAAGGTTCAGGCATTAATTTGTGTGGTTTTATAACTGATGTGCCTGCACCTGGAGGTCACAACAGCAATTTGCTCCAGGAAGAATGAGGCACTCAGAGGAAAGCCTTGCTCATTTTCTGCACCACAAGGGAAGTCTCTGGTCCCTGCACATGACTCAGCCATGGTCTGCAGCAACTGCAGGATTCTGGCATCAAGCTGGTGGTTTTGCAGGGCTGCCTGTTGTGCTCTAATCACCTGCTCTGATGAGGCAGCTGCACCAGTGTGACAGGTTTTCCTGCCTCTTCAAAACACAGCGCTGGCCGATGGGCATGGGCAGAGTTTACTGTTGTCATTTTTCTGCATGGCATACATGTCCTGTTTGTCTGGGAAATTGCTGCCTGGGAGGAAGCGGTGACTTCCTCATACGTCCTGCATGTTACCTTCTTGTTCCATCTTCACTGTAAGTCTCAGGATTGAGGTTTTCAAATTGCCCAAAAGGCTTTGAAATTCATGCATCCAGAACCTTCATGCAAGAACGGCAAGGTAAAATACTCCTCAGTGCTTTGAACACGTTCAGTTGCTTCAAAGCATCCTTCAGAGGATCCTGAATGGGGATTACCTCTGACACCAGTGACCAGAAAAGCCAGTGTTTGCAGCAGCAAGGATCCAGAGAGTTGATTCCTTCACCCAACTTTCAGTAAGGCAGGTCCCAAAAGAGGAAATCCTAGTGCACATGTGCAGCCTTTGGAGACCCTGAGGGTCAAGAAAACCTCAGAAAGCCTCCGCTCACCAAGGTCAGCACATGAACACACTGCAGGGGCTGCACCACAAGCAAAGCAAAGAGCCAGTTCATCTGCCGTCAAACACATGGTGGTAAAAGAAATTACTCTGGTCTAAAAGCCAGCCTCATTTGCTTGAGGGCTGCCATAAGGATTTCATGCTGATGCCAGAAATCATGGTGCAAGAGAGGTAAAGTCCCTCCATAGCCCCCAGGGAAGCTGTCTTCCTAGCCTGGATCCTGAGCTTCTCTGGGCCTGCATACGAACGCGTAACCTGCCTATCCGAGTAGTGAAGCTGTGGACCATGGTGCTTTTGTAGAAGCAAGGACACACAAACGCATGCAAAGGTTGTGGGTGTCTTTCTAATGCCTTGGTATTTTCATGCACCAGGTGGAATGCGGAGAGGGGATCGGCAGCCCTCTGGGGACTGCACAGCCAGGGAGGTTGTTTCATTCACTTGGCAGCTGCAAGGACACAAAATGAGTGTGATAGTATCAACATAGCCTCTAATTAATGTTTTGTCTGCTGGACAAAACCTCTCTGGAACTGAAAAGAGAGACTTGGGAACTTCAAATGAGGAGGGTGCTACAGGGTGACAGCCAGAGAGGGGGAGAGAAAAGTCCAGCGTAACATAGACTGCAATCCCAATTTGTACAAGAATTGTACAGTTCCCCTACCAGTCTCCAGCAGAGGAATGCGAGATTGTACGAGATGCCTGGCTCACCCAGCCTGGTCCTCAGTTCTCGCAGGCACTACATTTCAGAAATATATTGAATTCCATCTTAAAAGCAGATGGGTATTTGCCTGAAGTAGGAGACAGTTTCAGAACCCAGTTACTGAACACAACCCCTCCATGGTCATGGCATGTTTAACAGAGGTCGTGAGCTCAATGGAAAAGTGCTTGCAGAAGTGGAGCTTTGGCTAGAGGTCAGGTAACCATCAGAAGCAGTATTCAGCCTTCTTCGAATTTCTCTCCTAATTCACTCTCCTTGCCCACAACTGCATTGCTTTCGTGTCTGTTAAGATGCAAGAGGCAGCATGCATGCCTCAGTAGCTGCCCATTGTTTATTTATCTTTTTATTACCTCTTTGCCTTAAAATTATCTCTGTCTATTTTGCAATTCCTGGACTGCTTCACAGAGCAGCCTTAAAGTTACCATGTAAATCACAGGTCTCCTCATTCTATATACACAGACAGGGAGCAATAAAGAAGCTATAAAAAGAAATTTGGCACTTTTTCAGCTTATCGTCTAAGTGTAATGTGGGTGTGCTTTACACAGAAAAGAAACTGACCTCTTGCCTATATTATTTGCCTGGAAGAGGAGAAGAGAGATGGGTTTTTAAGGTGGAAAATTCCTGCAAAATCAACTAGTGAATGGCGCAGTGAGGTTTACTGGTCCAGTTGCCAGGTCTAGGTTTCACCCTGTCTCACCCCTGCATGGAGCGGAAAAACATGTCCCTTCTCTCTACGGTGCCGGGTGGAGGAAAGAGTTCAGAGCAGCAGGAACCCTGATTTACAGCCCAGCTGCCCTCACTCAGAGGACATGATCAAAGCATCCTGCGATACCCCACTGGAGTGATGGGAAGAAACGGCCGACTGGCTATCTGCTTGGCATGTTCAGCTCTAGCATGAGGCCAACGCAAGAGCTTTGTTTTCATGGACCAGAGCTTCTTAGAGTGGCTGCTGAGGGGAAGTGACTGAAAACTAATTCTCAATTAAGTTGGGGAACCAGTAGGTGGGAAGTTCCACTCAGGCCAAAGACCCATAATCTCGTCTAGAGGTGACCTTGTGTTAAGAAAGAAAATGGTGTGACATGTCCTGTCCTCAAATCTCCTGGTGTGCCCTGGAGGAGGTCATGACCCCTGAAAACTTGTGCTCCTCTCCCACTGAGGCCTGATGCGCTCATTTGGAGACCCAGCTACCAGAACACATGCAGATCCCCCAGCAGACATACAAAACAGAGCAAGATGGGATGCAGCCCTCCACGTTGGAGCACACGACCAGGCCATAGTCCTCGTGTGACTGTGTGATATGTATGCATCCTCCAAGGCCAGGAGTAATGAGCCAAGGCTGAGCTCAGAGCAGAGATGACTGTGGTCTTCTTGCTTCTTGACAGCAGCATGGAGAATGAGGATGTCTCCAGACACATCAGCCCACAGGGACAGGCAGCTTAGCATCCTGGACAAAAGGCATGAGGCCTAGGGCATGTCCAGTGCTGCACTGTCTCCAGAGCATGGGGTCGAAGGGTTTCTTTGGGCTTTGAGGGCTTGCACATGTGTGTAATCATACTGCCAACCTGAGTTATGTGGCACAATGCCATGCAGCCCTCACAGACTTTGGCTCACCAGGCCTGGACTCACCTCTTGATGCGTACTTGGAAGAGGAACCTATAGTAAGCAGTTAGGAAAACTGGCCAAAGCAACCTTTGTGAGAGCAATCGAGCTCCTCCCCACAACCCCAGCAGCACCTACTCCACCACAACATGGTGTTGTGTGTGTTGGATTATTTCATCTTTGGGACCGTCTCGAGGGGAAAAGCAAAGAATGGTCTTTCTGGAAATGTCACGTAGGTTGCCGTCGAAGGGGCAGCTCAGGGGCAGCCTCAGTAGGTGCCACTCGCTGCCTACGCAGGGCTGGCATAGTCATGGAGCACGTAAAGATACCGGGTCTCCTCCTAAGGAAAGGCTGCCAAGGAAGATGATTAATGCCTGGAGAGGTGATTGACCTTCGCTGGTGAGCTTGGGGAGGGAGGGGTTAGCGCGGAAAGCGGCTGTGATTTCAGCACGTATACATGGGATATGGGAAATAAAGGAATCCTCGGGTCACCAACATGACAGAGCCAGCCAAGAGGGATCTGGGGACAGCACCTGTTGTAGGTACTTTTCGGGCATACATGGGATGGAGGTGGTCCCTCTGGACAAGGATAGCTTTCACTTAGGACCAGTCCTGCAACACCAGCTGTGATTCTTAAGACTCCCAAGCTGGAAAATACAGCAAAATGCGTAATTCCACCTCTAGCATGTCTATTTCTTCAGTTTCTCCAGCCACATCCTCATCTCAGCCTCTTTGTTCTAATCCTCCACATTTACATCATGTTGCCTACCAAGCAGACTAGCTCTTAACCTGCATAAGAGCTTGCTTCTTCAGACCTGCTCTCGCCAGGGGAGTCACAATCCAAGGCTCGAGCCACCTGCATGGCCATCCTTCCCTAACGTCACCGCTAGCCTGAGGGAAGTGGTTGAAACGTGACACCCACGCCTGGTCTTGACTCCTGGAGTTGTTGCCATTTCCAGTTTTATTCAGTATGGTTTCCTGGATAAATAGCTGGATTTTCCTCTTCTGACCCTTTGTAAATATTATTTAAAGAGTTCCTTTGAAATTGTATAAACAATCACCTGTTTTCCACCTTCACACAATATTTTTGCTGTCCTTCAATACGCAGATGTGTCTTCTTAGTCCGTGCCTAAGTTAGCATTCTCCTTGAGTGGCTCCCACTTCTGTCAACCTCTAAAGCAACAGGTTAATGCCTTTCACTCACAGCCTTAAATTTCTTGCATCCCAAATAATCTCATGGTATTTTGGTTGCAGCAATGACTGAGGGATTCTCACAGCATTGGAGGCCTGTTCCTAACTTGCACAGATATCAACGATCCTGTCAAAAAGGCCCAGCCTGCAAAGGTTTTCTTCTTCGAAGAACTAAAATGCTAAATCTTGATGTCTTACATTATTGCAGGATATGAGCATGTGAGGGGAAACCTGCCTTCAGATGCCTGGAAGCTTGTCTTTTTTCCTAACTGTGTGATTTAGTCCAAATAAACAGTATACTTTCTCCTTATTACACTTTATGTATTTATATTCTTTTACCTACCACAGCTATACATGAATATGGGAGACTGTAAATGCGAAGGGCTGGGGTGAGGCAGAAGCAGTCAACTCATCTACATTTCAGAATTTAGTGCAACCATAAAAAATGTTCCTGATAAAATACTAGAAACAAAATCAGCAGCGACTGCATCATCATCATCATGAAGGCACTGAGAAATCAACCAAAACCGACAACAAAGGGGTGTTTCGGAGGCATCCAAATTTTGCCGACATACTGTTCTTGGTATCTTTTTTTGTACATACTAGCTGCCAGCCTGTCTTGAGCAACCTGTCTGAAGCAAGCCGTGGACAAGTGTGGCAGCCAGAGGCTGTTTTTCCTCTGCTTTCATCTTCTGCTTGAAGACCTTTGCTCCCTCAGCAAATCCTGACAAACTATATGGCATTGAATGAACAGCTTAACTGTAAACACAGAGCAGGACCAAAGGTGAGATAAACAGGAGGCCATGAAAAGCAAGCAGCATAACCCAGCAGCTCTCAATGATCCGGGAACAAGGGGCAGAGTTGACGTCCAAGAATTGGACTGAGACTGATGTTTGCTTGCCCCTGAGATCACAGGACACTGTTTTGAGGACCCTTTCCATGGGGTTCCTATAGGAAATTCACTGGCCGTTAACAGCAAGGTGGAAGGGAAGAGCAAAATGTACCCTGCGGCTCAGACCATTGATTGACCCTCTGACATGCTCTCCCACCGCCTGGTCATCCATCACATTGGCCTCACCAGCAGGCGCAGGGTCCTCCTGTGGTTTATGCTCCCTCCGCTAGCATAGCTCGGCGGGACAGGAGTTTCCCTTCAGCAGGTTTGCACAACACACAGACCTGGGGAGAACCAGTGGAAATACTTACTAACAGATAACCGTTGTTTTTCTAAGAGCAGACTTGCATTGCTCTTGACAAGATCTGACACAGCTTCAAAACACTTGCTCTGGCGCAGGGATGTGGAAAATCTCGCAGGACCGCACTGAGAGGGCGTCTCATTCCTTGCGGAGAAGGCTGGGATCCGTCACTGCCTCCCAATAGCCAGCACTACTTCCAAGACCCAAGCTCACCTGCCTTCCCACCTACACCTCCGTGATCGCATGTGGATTCATGGTGCAATGAATAGAGGTGTCAAGGGCCTAGCCATAAGTCCAGAATGACTTATCCAGGTGGTACGTGCTTGGAGTGCTGCATCTGCATCGCACCCAGCTGCAGACATGCCAGCAACGTGTTAGTGAAGCTGGTTGTGCAGTATGTTGTTACTTACCTCCACACCCCACCCAGTGGGGTCACAGCCGAAACCAGTGTCTGCAGGCAGAGTGGGCTGGAATGTTTTTAAACACAGCTTTTTGTCCTAAAAGACATTTTGATTAAATGCATTGTTTTTAATAACCAGATACTGGTGTCAATGGAAATTTCCCCTGGCAAAATATATCATTATGGGCATCTTCTTTGTTCTGGGTTGAGAAATACTTTTTCATAAATTTATAAATTTCAGAAGATACCAGTTTTCACTGTAATGCATTTTAACCTTATGAGAGCTCCTCAGTGTGCACATCACCATACGAAAGACTTGAAATCTTGGAGTTTTATTTCCTTTCTTAAATCATGATGGACAGCTGTTATTTAGTACTAATTAAAACACCTTATCTTTTTTCACAGATCAAAGTGTCTCCTGTTTGTTTTGTAATGAAGCAGTTTGACACTTTTCGTGTTTGACTTTTTGTCAGACTGTTTCATTACAAAACAAACAAAAGTCACTTTGATCTGTAGAGAAAGATAAGATTTTTTAATTAGTACTATATAACAGCTGCCTTCAATTGTGTTTAAAAATAAAAGAATGGAAGGCTTCAAATCTCTTGCCATATTATGCACTAAAACTTTATCCTAAAACAGTCAGTAATCATTGTAAAACATGAAAATGACATGAGTTAGGATTTCTAACTGATGCTTTGAGATGCCATAATGTGAATGAAACACAAAATGTAAACCCCAAAATCCCAAACTGGAAACTCTATGAGAATCCATTTTGTAAGAAAATTCCAAAAATAATTGATTTGCTTCAAATATATATCAGAATTTCTCTTCCCATGGAAAAGTTGAGGGTCTCACCCGGAAAATTAGCAGGCAAAGGCTAAGAAGAATTTACATCACCACCCCATTTTTCGGCATGTTAGGACAACCCTTGGTGTTCCCCTGGCTCCTCAACACTTCTAGACATTGAAATAGCCACATCTGTTAGATTTGTATCTGCTGCTCTGTATGAACACCGCCTCGAGCAGCAGAGTCCCATTCTTGGCTGGCACCTAATCGTTCTGCAGATGAATAGCAATAAAGCATCTTTTGGCAAGGAGACAACACTTCTCTCCCATTGGGTTCACATTTTCATGCAGCCTTTCCAGAGATGACCGCCCCTGAATTTATTCCCTCTAACTCCAGGTTGGGCGTTGACCTCAAATGCCAGACCCTCTGGTTCTCTGCACCAGCTCCGTACCAAATTTTGGGCCATATCCAGACTTTCCGCCCTTCTTCCCAAACCAATTCACTGTCTGGGCAGCAGCTGCCTAAGGGAACTGCTTCATGCTCTCTGAGCAGCAGTGATTCACCTAAAAATCTCTGTCTCGAGGTGAACGCCGATGTCTGCAGCAGATGGGCGTCTTCCCTGCTGCTGACTCCTACCCTGGCGTTTGCTGCTGCAGGGAGCCGGGTGCATGACTGCCAGCTTTCACATCTCTGAAGGCCAGAGGCACATCTCGTTTCAGCCACCTCACCAGGACAACCCCATGCACACCAAATACAGCCCTCGCTGCTGAGAGAGCCGACAAGCGTGGTCTGTCCCATTCACCGCTGCACAGGTCCCTGGCACAGCTGAAGGACCTGCTCCAGATGAAAGGGTGTGCGTGGAAAGGGGAGGGATGGCAAGGGAAAACGGCAGAGTCCCTCTCAGCAGCCCATCTCCGCTAGCAGCCTGCACCAGATGCTTCATGGGAGGTAGTAAAACCCTTGTAGCAGACAGTTATGCAATAGGCTTCCTTGTCTAGCTCGCAGCAATTATTGTCAGGCAAGATGAAGATTTATATCCTGTGTAGGTTTTTATCCCAGCTGGTGTAGGGGTGGATGATATTTTTATTGGTCTTGTATGGAAAATGCGCGAGTAATATCTTCCCAAGCTCTTGGCCCTGGTCATATTTTCAAACAGTGAATTCCACAAGTTACGTACTGCGTAACACAGCGCGTTCCATTATTAGTATTTAAGGTGCAGTATTTTAAGTCATGAGCTTTTTCTTTCTCATTCTGGTATTTTAATAACGGATGAATAGCAGAGTCTCATGTGCCTTTTCCCTGCCATTGTTCTTTCTTTTCATTCCCGTGTCACATCCCTCTCACTAAATTAATGGTCCTAACCTCTTCTTTGTGAAATCCTTTCAGGTCTTCTAATAATTTGCATCATCTATCTTTAGATACCTTCTATTTCTGATATGTCTTTCAGAAAAGTGACAAAATCTGAGCACATCATTTCAAATGTAGACATGATTTCAATTCACAGGAAGGTATTCTAATGCAGCCTTTTCAGTACTAGATAGCTGTTGTGTTCATTGTTACTCAATGAGTCTGAAAAGAACCTTGATGTTTTCCTGAGTAAGAAATAATTAATTTAGGGCCTGTCATGTTACGTAAGTAGGTTAAATGGATCTTTCATGTTCTATTACCTTGTACCTACCCATGCCGAAATTAAACTGCCAGCTGCCTACTCTGGAAATCCTCACATTCTCCCATTTTTGAGTCCTCTAAGCAACTTCTGTAGCCCTGGAGCCCAGGATCCACGTTGAGTCTTGCAAAACCAATACCCAGGACTCTGAGAAGAGCAAGAGTTGCTGCACAGCCCTCTGGCAATCTTGCAATGAAGTGTGGTGTGTAACGTATTGACCATCCTCCACCCACTTCTAGGGAATCAGTCACTGAGTGTTGCTCCTACACCACAAGCAGGTCTGCGGGGAAGAAGATGTGAGCCCACAAACAATGGCTGCTGTCTGAGTGGCTAGATCCTCACATCTTCATGCCCACAGGAATCCTCGGGCACTTCTAGTCTAGCTCTCTGCTTAGTATCTGCTCAGCACCAGCCATAACATTTCTTCCAGTTCACTCTTCCTCAAGTCTTGGTGATTGCTGAGCGAGATAAAGTGTATGTCTCGGAAATTCAGCCAAGCTCAACTTGGGAGTGCAAGTCTTGGTGATCCTGCTCCATTGCTATATGTTCCTTCATGAGTCAAGCTGGAATTTGCCACTTGAATCTAGCTCCACACATTGGCTCCCACCTAATTCAGTTGCTTGTGGGGCTGCTCATCTCTGCAGATTTGCTGTTTGTTTTTAATTGTCATTAGTGACTCAGCATTGGCTGAAGCAGTTGCATCAGCAAAGCTGAGAGGGGTGGAAAGTGAGCTGGCTGAACGTGGATCACAAAAGCTCCATAAGCTCTTTGACAAGAAAGTGACAAGCAAGAACAGAGTTTGGAAGACAATTGGCAAAGACCTATAGCTCATCGAGATTTATCTGTTGGTACTAATTCTTGCTGCCTTGAAAGGGGTTTAATTAGAGTTGTTTATATAGACTTGGCCAAATCCTCAGTAGTTATAAATCAGCATAGCTCCAATTAATTAGTTGAAACTGACAATTGACACCAGATAAGCATCTAGCTTGTAGTACATTCTTGAATCCAACCAGATCGTCTCCTTTTCACAAATACATGGCTGGCAGTTTTCCCTCCCAGGATCCTTGCAGACCTTTCCTTCTGGAATCCAGCAGACTTCATGTTCTTGCGGTCTTGCTGGGCACAAAGTAACATCTGAGTGTTAGCCCCATAAAAACAAGAAGCGCACATGGTTTTTTTACAACAGAGACCTATTAGCAAGTCAAAGCAACAGCTTGGAATGGTGGAGGCACAAACGTAAGGAATCTGTGGTATTTGTAAGAAATGCAGATAGCAGAGGATTTGACTTATTTCCAAATACTAGGGCAACTGTTCCTTTTAATGCACAGGGCTCTGCTCAGCCTGTTGCATTGCCTGCAACAGCAGTGTATTTACTGATGGCCAGAGGCAAATTCACAAACCTTCCTGTAAGAAGTTCTTGCCCCACAAGGTATAGGGATAATAATTGTTCCTCCAAACCATCTTTCACCAGCAGATTTCTGGGCACTTTGCAAACACCTGCTTCAGCATCAGAGAAACCCTCTGTGAGGCAATCAATAGGTGTTGCTGTGCTAAGAGCGTGATTCGGTAGGCTGCTGTAGGACAGCAGGAAAGGCAGGAATTAAGCTCCACTAATCCACTTTTCACTTCCAGGCTACAGTCAGTTGCTTCCCAAGCCTGGAATGAGAAGCCAAAATCTTGAGTTCTGTCAGCAGCTGTAATCTCTAAACCAGCTCTCTTTTCATTGGCAAAATAACACCTACATTTCTCGAGCCCCTAGTCCACACTGTAAACCCTACATTCTTTGTAGAAAGTCACCTAGAAAGACTCCTCTGTTTCTTTAAAATTATATAAAGCCAAGGTTCCCCTGGTCACGTGGTGGAGACCACCTCTCTGCTCTTTGGTTTGCTTTGGAAGTCTCCATGGGAGACTCTCAAGGAGAGGCAGAAGCCCAAGTTCTCAGCGAGAGACTACTCAACTATCCTGTTTGGGTAGAAGTTGGATAAATTACTTGCAGTTCAATCCGAATCTCTGCTGGCTTTCCTTCTTATGATGATGTTTTAAGTCAGTTCCTTATTTAAAAATAGTGATTCTTATTCAAGGTGACTTCTCCTTTGCCTGTCTTCTGCTTTCTTGTTCTTTACATCATGTAGATATTTTTCCTGTTTTTCTGCTATGCATCACACTATATCTGCCACGTCTTTTACCAGGTCTTATCCATCCTTCTGCTACCTTTTTCCATTTTCTTTCTAATTCTTCCTTTAAGTTCAGTCTGAATTCAGTGTAAACTCTCTTGCCTGACTTCAGGGTATCTGGATATTTTGTCTTTTGTTTCCCCTGATGCTGTTTACTGCATCTCTCCTTTCCTTACCACTCCTCTGCAAAGCTTCAGAAGGCATTAGCAGTTTCTGTGCCCTGAGGTATAGGAGAATTCTCCACTTTATCTGTCTAAGTCCATATCCTGGCCACATTCTGATATCCTGGTGTGACAAAACCTGTATATACTTGATTCTCAGTCTCTCTCCACTCTACCCCATGCCTTAATGTCCACAGAAATAAAACCAAGTTTCCTGTGCAGGAAGACACATCTCAGCCACATCTCTGCTCTGGAAACTCATAGGACAACAGTCTATACCGTAGCGTACATCTATGCATAGTGTAAGCCAGGTTTTCCTGACTGTACCTGACCAATGCTGCAAAAACTCCACCTACTGAAATATCTATACCATATCTACTTACAATAACTTCAATTACACATTGCATGTGAGAAGTGCTCAGCACCTCTGAACTTAAGATCAGATAGTTGCTGAGCCAAGCAATGAGATAAGAGGTAAGAGAGGCCCCCACAACCAAAAATAGGCACAAAGATGGAGCCTATAATCACACAGGAGGTCAGCATTAGATTAGGTACAGCACCAGCTCTCCTGATGGTCCCTCACCACAGACTATATGACATTTCTCGCTCCTCACTCCCTCCTCATCCCTCTCTCTATCTCCCCTAAGCCACTCCTCTCCTTTTATTTTAAGAGCTGACTCTGCCATTTCCCATCTATAAGGTGACATATGAAAACTTTCTTAGAAAACAGTCATAAAAAGGAGAAGAAAATGAAAAAGAAAGACCCAATGGAGAGCAGAAAATTACAGTGTCTGGGCCGTATTTACAATAATTATAATTATTATAAAGCACAATAGGGTGAAGAAACCCATAATTCTCCTGGTGCTTTCTGATTTTTAGATCTATGTTTAGAAAGCACATGCCAGAGAAACAGTCAGAAAAGGAATGCCATGAAGTCACTTTCTCCTCTGTGTTGTAAAAGCACTGGGGGGAATATTTGTGTCTGCAGGAACATGGGGATGAGCAGCTTCAGAAACGAGTCCATCCTTGCTCATCCCAGGGTGATGCACCACCTGCTACAGTGAAAAATGAAGCCCTCTCCTGACACTACTTGATAAGAAGAGGCCCTCCTGATTCTACCCCCACCCATGTGTCATTTTTATAGGAGCAGACATTCCTCCCACTTCTGACGCTTTGCTGACTCTTACTCAAATGTCAGACTCCACGCCGGCAGCCATGGCCCACAGTCCACAGTAAAGCAAACTCGAAGTTGCTCGCTTCCTATCGTGGTGGTATCTGAAGACTTCCTAGTAGTACCTGAGGCAGTCTGACAAACATCTGCCCTATGGCACTCCTGCTTTCCTCATTCCTCTCCCACAGGCAGAAGGGCACATGTAATGCAAGTGGTTTATTTTGTTCAGCAGGTATCATAGCCAGAGAAAGCAGCTTTGAAGAAGTGTCCTCATGTGTAAGACAGAAGGTGGGAAGGCTTGTGATGGTCCTTTGCTGCTGTAGACTGTTATCTAGCCCACCAGAAAGCTCTCCTCCCTGCCCAGAGGAGCTTTCCTCATTTGGCAGCAAATTCTATTGCTCATTTCTGCAGCTTTGCTCTTAAATCCCATGCAATTTCATCAAGGAAAGGGGCCAAGATCTTCAGTTCTAATCAGAGGTCTTCCATAAGGATATTCCTACCTAAACCTGCGTGGCTGCCCACCTTGGAGCCAAACCAGTTCATTCTGATCTTCTCCCAGTCAGCGTGATAGTATGAGACTTGTGCCTCCTGAAAGAAAGAGCGAGGTCTCTCCGCATGGTTCAATTATGTCCACGGTAGTCTGTGCTGTTGGAGGTTGTTCGCTTCAGCATCCAGTACAAGCTGGATTAGTTCTCCTCCACAGGTCTCCCTACCCTTTCCTGCTCTGGTTCAGACTCTTCCCTCCATGCCCCGACTCCTAAGCTCTGCCGTCCTGTTCTCCTAAGCAGCACCTGTTCCAGGTGCTATGATGTACGCCAACACCTCCTGCAGGGCCACCTCATAGCCCGTAGCAAAAGTGGTGTTTGGAGCGCTATGGAAGTGCCCACATCCCTTTCAGAGCTACGCAGAGAGCTTGGGACACCTTCTTAGGCTATTTGACTGGAAGCAACCACTGGGCCATAACACAGCCACAGTTGTGCCAGCAGACACTGAGGGCTTTCTAACCAGCAAGGTGGATTAGAGGCATCTTCACTGGAAAGAGGATTCTTTCTAGAAACAGGCCTTTAATTGTCTTTATTAATACGTGAATGGGTGATAATAGCACCTGAATATGAAAACCCACATCGAGTTATGACCAGGAAACATGTAACAGAGCAACACTTAGTGACATCTGGGTAAATGGGTAGGAAATCAACAGGGACCAGCTGTGAAGGAAGAGACAGTCTGTGGTTTTGGACAGGAGTGAAAATGCACCCTGCCCTCCAGCATCAGTTGTGTTTGGGGCTAGGTACAGGGATCGGTTCTGTGCATCGCACACTTATGTATGTACATGTATGCTTGTGTATGTGTGGTTTTCTTTGAATATTACACATTTTTGCCCAGATAAGGGGGCGTGGGACTGCAGCATGAACATTTGTAACCAGAAGAGAATAATCCTTGCAGTATTTATGCCTATTTGCAAAAGCCCTCCCAACCCTGCAGTACATGCCAAGCTCAGGCTCTTCACCTACCAGATAAAAAGCCAGGGGATTGCTCTTCACCAGAAGTGGGGTGTTTTACCTGCCTTCCCCATGCATTCCATCTCCTCTGGTGCAGGCCCACCACAGGCACAGTAGAGAAGAAGGCACAGAGGCACTCAGAAGAGGGCTTCTTCTCAACACTTGTTGTTTCCTAAGGGACAGGTGCAGAGTTTCGCATGGTACCTTCAGCAGCCAAGATGAGCTTTCTCCCTGAGAGGTAGGAAGATTGCCAAACCAAAGAGATTTTCCCCAAGGAGGGCTGAGAGTCACACCTGGCCGGGTATTCTTGCTCTTCCATGAGACCGAATCCTACCCCACCTCAAATGAGACAGCCTAAAGTGGGGAGAGAGGGTGATCAGATAGATGCACATACAGGTATCTCAGATATGCACCTGCCACTCAGTCAGCGCCAGGGAGACGCCGAGGAGAAAAGGAAATTTTTTCTTTCTCTGACATTTTTAGCATGGATAACAGAGTTCAAGCAGAGCAGAGGAGCCCAGCGATAAAGGCTTCTCTTGCCTTGAGCTAAGCTGCCTAATTGCATGGGACTGGCTCATTTAATCAGGGAGAAAGGTGAAACACCTTGTTGCTTGCCCCAGCTGACTTTCCTCAACGAACAAAGCCTGTGAGCAAAATGCCGGCTGATCCCCAACATCAGAAAGAGCTAAATGGGACAAAAAGAGTCCTACTAATGTAATCCTGCGGGCAATAACATGTGAGCACACCTGCACTGAAATGGCTTGCAGACCAGGCTGAACCTGAGGCCCAGTAGCCATGGTCCTCCCAGCTCACTGGAGGCACATCTTTCCCAACTTACCTCCTCTCCCATTCATGCTTCAGGGCTCTGGGGAGCAGCAAGCAGCTCCCAAGTGGTTGTTGGTATCTAGAGGAAACTCTGTCTGCTGAAACAGCTGACATAAAGATCTTTCTTCCGCTCAGTGTCTCACAGTTCAGGGCCATTTTCTTTCACCCCTGCCCTTCCCTTCTTTGCGAGACCTTGGCTTGCTGTTTAAAGAACTTGCAGTCACCATGAGATATAAAGTGTTCTGCCAGGATGTATAACTAAAGATCTTGATGTACCCCACATAACTGTGGGTAGCAGAATAAAAATGCTCAGCAAGAAGGGCCCTAGCCTGGACTGATCTCTTTGCATGTCCTGTCAGTCAAACCCCTCAGCTCTGCAGCAAAACTGGACTATGCAAGGTAGACTATTGGCCAGCATGAGATCAGGACAGGGCTGAGGGGTCTCAAGATGTGTCCTGCAGCTTACAGCGAATTGTAGGTAGTCTGGTTTCATTTTACTTTGGAGGCACACTCAAGGCAAGGCAGGTATCAGGGGGTGCGGGTTTGGTGCCAGTCCGGCCCCTTTGCCCCATGGAAAATTCCACATTAGTCGGGGACAGAGTACAATGGGACCAGTGCCCTGTGCAGAGCCTGGCCCACAGTCTTCTCTCTCCGGTGCCTGATGCAGCATCAGACACCATAGCCTCAGCGAGGTGCCCCCAGGCTTAGTGATGGGTGCTGCGGTCTCTTTGGGGAAGGGGAACCCACCCGGAGGTACACAGGAATGGCTCACCACATCAATCCCGCGGCTGCGCCTTTATCACCGGCACCAGCCACAACACCCATCTGCCCATAGCTCTGGGACAACATACACCTCATTTTCCCAGATGACACCACCCCCTGCAGACAGTGCCCCAAACCTTCTGTCTGCTCTCAGGGGGCTGATGGCTGGCCAGTGCTCACCTCCCCATCCTCCCACCTGCACCCCCAGCCACGCCGGGCTTTCCCTGTCGAGCTGCAGTCTGTGCCAGGAGAGGGAAGCACCCTCCTGCAGCCCACAGGCGAAGGGGAAGCGTGGGCTGGAGGGTGCCTGGCCCTGGGACGGGTCTGGTACCACACCGTGCCGGAGCCCTGCCACGGAGGCAACGTTTTCCCATGGCACCAAGTGCCATGAGACCTGGCTTCATGTCCTGCTGCTGCAACTCACCCAAAACATGGTCTTGGGCGAGCTATTTTGCCGCTTCCTTCGTTCTGTCTCTCTCCCTCCCTGTCTTCTCTGATTAGGTGAAAGCTTTCCAGGGTAGAGATCACCTCTCCCTGGGCAGTGAAATGAGGCAGCTGGGAGCACTCCTAGACACAATTAACACCCGAGCAGAGCAGACCTGCTGGATATGATGGTTTCAGCAGGAGCAGACGTCCCTGATGCAAACTTTTATCTTGACTCAGTCAGCGGGCAGCAAAATCTCAGACCTTCTGTGGTTTGGTCGGAAAGCCAAGGCTTTCCCCTGGAGAACCAGTCCCCGGTCAAGGCACCTCCTTGGCCTCAACAGGCCAAGCAATGCCTGGCTTTCACCAGAGCTGTGGGATGCACCTCCCCTCCGAAAAGCCTTGCGGGCTTGCCTCAAGTACAGAACAGAAAGGCTTTCTTGAGCTTTGATGCTGCTAAAGGAAAGGCTTTGCCTGTTGGCTGAAGATAGCTGGAAGAGTCCTGGAGCTCAGCCCATCTTGCAGGTAGAGGCTCACAGGCAGAAGGGAGAGAGTGACCCTGGCATGGTTATTACAAGGGCTGCTTGCCTGCATCAAGGTGGAGATAGCATCAGCCTACTGAAGACAGTCTCGGAGCAGCCTAATTGCTCCTGCAGCAGAAGAAGAACGTGGGGCCCAGGAGCCGCTCTGGCTCTCAGCATATTGCCGGGCAGTTGCGCCGCAGGGATCGTGTATCTTGGAGGAAAGGCTGTGGAGGAAGGACACTGCGGGCAGCCAGCACGAAGATGAGCTCCATTTAAACACCATGAGGGATGGGTGAACAGAGCAGTACTGCGGGGAGAAGGCTCAGTTCTCTGTCTTCTCCTTCTCCCTGGGGAGGTGGTTGCAGATTGGGGTGCTATGCTGAGGATGGTGGTCACCTTCTCAGAAGACAAGGGCAAGGGCTCTGTTAGGGGGCCAAAGGACAGTAGGGAGGAGGGCTGTGACAGCTGCTAGGAGTTTAAATGGGGGCACTGCAAGGGATCTAAAAGTACACAAGGTCTCCCTCAGTGCTTCACTACCCACCTTATTAATTCATTGTTGTTTGCCAGTAGATTTGAAGACGTTGAGAAGAGAATGTCACGAGACTAATGCAGCTACAGACATTGCTAACCTCAGATGCGGTCACCACAGCCAGCATTGCAGAATGGCAAACCTGAGGTGTGCAGACATACCAAACCCAGACTCTCCTCACTAAAAATCCACATGCTCAGGATATTTCCGACACGGCTTATAAATAACACATTGGCCTTAAATATTCGGAAACCCACAGTTATGTCCTCTAGGATTCAGGCCAAACAAAATAAGTGAACATTTTGAGACGTACAGGTCTACGCGTTTGAGAGCTGCATACTAAAAGTAGTAGTGGCAACAAACGTAGTGTTCTTCGTCTGCGTGGTGAACATACAAGAAGGAAAGTGTGTGTCAGGTAGCATCTCCGCTAAGACTGAAACTGGAGCTGACTTGAGCATGAGGGTTCTGGGCATCTTCCCTTCCTCTCCTCCTGCATGGAGTCTTCTCCCTGCTCTGAACAATCCAACAGCTTGGCTCACGACCCTGGCAAGAAACACAACAAGACCCATCTACACTGACCAGGACCCACACCGTCCTGCCAATTGCAGAACAGGGCACTGAGCTTTGTAGAGCTTGCGAGGCAGCAAGAGCTCAAGCAGTCTTCCCAGCAAGCCCTTGAGCTCATTCACAAAACAGGAGCTCAGATCCCTGTGAACCCACACACTCACCAAAAGGAGCCTGGAAATGATCTGAGGGAGAGCACAGATGGAAATCATTGTCATCAGGGAGGCCAAGAGCTTTGCAGGAAGCACGAAAGGATCAGATGTTTCAATGGATAAAAAAGAACATTTAGAGCTACACGAGACAACAAAAACATAAGAGATACAAGCCCACTTGCTCCAGGACACAAGCCAGCCCTGACTGACAGGGATTCAGACAAAATGGTACATCTGAACGGGTTGTTTTGTGTTCACCTGCAGCTGCATTTCCCGCCCTTCTTCACTGCAGTGCCCGGCACTGGCCCGTCCCAGACGCAGCTCTGAATTAGACCGCTGGGAAACTGGCAGGAGTGGAAAGGGGCTCTGCAGAGGGGAGACGAGGAGACAAACTGGGAAACCTCAGCTGTGGTAAAGCACTCTCATCCCCCTCTTGCCTCCCCCCTTATCCCTAACTTCTCCTCCACCCCTTCTGCCAAGGAAAGATCATCCATAAGCAAAGCTCTGATGACAGAACAGCCTGCTTTGGATATTTAGGTAGGCAAGGGAAAAAATTAATTTTCAGACCGTGTGTCCTGGCCAAAGAAGAGCAGTCTTTCCCAAACGGACCTAACTCCATACAATGTCAACAGTAAGCAACATGATATTAAACAATAACAAATCAAAGCTGACATCATTTGGAGCACGTCTGGACCCTCCCCTGTGGGGGTATCACTCTTCTGTGTGTCAACAGAGGGAAGAGAAAAGCAGAGGAAAACCTAATCTGAGTCAAATAAAAGACAGTGGGCCTAGGATGGTGTTTCTGAGAGAGAAGACCCCTCTTAAGGACTTGCTGTGGACACCACGAGGGTCACAGGGAGGAAGGATGGGGCAGGATGACCTGTTTCCTGTGCAGCAGATAATTGTCTAGAACAGCAAAGCCACCCTTGGTGCAGAGGGCTGGGACCATCCGTTCCCGCTGCAGCATGCAGGACACCTACCGGACCCCCTGCCTTTGCAGAGGGATCCCTTCCTCCAAACTGCAAGAGGGCTGCACACCTTCGTCCAAACCAGCAAGCCCAAGATCTCAGACACATATGGGGAGCAGCAGGGCAGAAGGGGAGCCCTCACAGTAGCTCTGGACTGGAGGATGTGGTGGGAGTTTGACAGTGGCGTAAAGTGCCAAAACAGCCGTCCAAAGTCATGAGGATGGCTTGGGGAGACATCCTTGAGCCAGCTTTAAACTAGCTGGGGACTAATGAGAGAGTATGAGCAGCAGCAGACAGGGCAGCTTGGCCTAGGAGGGGTCTGCAATCCAGCCCTCTCTGTGACACACCACTGCTGGTACCTACTCTAACAGGCAGAAAACTAGGTTAAAACTCAGATTAAAACCCAAGCTCGTTAGGGTGTGTTTACCAAGCTGCAATCCCACCTCTGGAATGCAGTGCAGACATACCCAAGGGATGACTGGATTTAGCTATCTCCTTGTAAAATACTAATGGAGAAGTGACTTAAGGGAGTTTTACTCCAAGGCCAGTCCTAGAGCTGTATACTAAGCACTTCAGGGTAAACCTACGATTTGGTGTCTTTAATGGGAGCAGAAAAATGAAGCTGTTTTCACAGCAAGGGACACCAGTGTCAGGAAGGTGTGCTGCAGATGTGCTTTCTGCTCGTGTCTCCGCTCTACAGACCCCAGGTCAGGGTCTGACACATAGAAGTCCCTTCTCTCTCTAGTTTGGTGCTCTCATCAAGGGCGTGTCCAAGAAACCAGCCAGCAGGCAAGGGAAAGTTGGCAGGCAGATGGTGTTCAGAGACCACAGCTTCACCCTAAGAGCTGAGGGCATCTCACAGGTGCAGATCTACAACTGTGCTATGGGCAGCGTCAGCCCAGCGCAGGGCAATACACAGCGCGCAAGAGCAGTGCTGTCCTTCGGCTACTTCGGTCTTTATAAGAGGTTGCAGACATCGGGGTGGATGGCTCTGAAGTAACCACAGTCCAAGGCAATGGTTGAAAAACGAGCGCTGGATCCCATCACTGACAAGCCCATCAGGCTGGAGGGAGCTACTGGGGGCCTGGGGCTGGACTGGCAGGAGTGGTGGGGCAGGAGAGAGGGGCAGAGGCAGAACCAGGGGGCCTGGTGCCAGGCTAAGGGGGGGACGTAAAGGGGGCTAAAGTGATGGGGTGAGCAAATATCTCTGTCACTTGGTTCTCCCACCTCCCTTCCCTCTGGCCACGTGCACTCCATTATAATTATTTGCTTCCAGTGGTGCTGGAAACTCTTCAGACCAGAGACTAGTTCTCCAGAAATGCTGTGCAGCTCCAAGAACCAGGGATTATCATCCACAGAGCTTCTCTCTCGGCTGCCATCACTGCAGACACTGAGAGGTGCACATGGGAAGAGAGGTGGTTTACAACAAGGAGAACAAATAAGGTGCTTGAGCTGCTTCCTTTCAGTTTTAATGGGCTTCTGGTAGGTGTGCCACTGCTAGTGAGTGTTGAGTCATGTTGGCCAGAGCTTTCTCTTGCACAATCTCTCCCTGCCTCCCCAGGTTGCTCTGTATGTGCCCTCTGATAGTGCTATACCTGATGACTAGGGCAAGCACCACTGCCAGCAGCAGGTTTTACACAGTATTTGCTGAACTTTACCAGAACGGGACCCGATTGTTTCACTCTGGTGGCTGTTTGCTCGGCCAGCTCACTGTTTGCTCGGCCGTTCCTCCCCGCGGCCCCTCCAAAACCCTCCCCAGGCGCCCTTGCCACGCTCATGGCAGTGAAAGGTGAAGCAGCCCCAGCCAGCCCAGCGTGCACCCCTCAGCAGCTCCCCCCTGCCATCGCCCACACCCACCCTGCTCGCCAGCACCCGCGGCCCCGCTCCCTGCCCCGAGCACGGGAGCAGCCACCCACCCGCCACCCGAGCTCCGCTGCCAGGGCCAAACCCCCAAGCTGCAGGTGAAACCGGCTCTTCCCTGCTGCCCCGGACCCTCTCCCATGCAGACCCCCGCACAGCATCACACCAGCACCCTTTGGCCCTGCCTGGGCACAGATGAACCCTAGCAGAGAACACACCAGCTCAGTGCAGGCACAGCTCACACCCCAGCCAGTTGGAGGCAGCCAGGAGCTTCAGTACAACATGACCGGCCCCCAGGCACACCTTTTTTCCCTTTTCTTTCATATTTCTCTTCCAGGCTGTCAGCGGAGGAGTCGCACGTGGCAGGCAGGATCCAGGAACCCCATTCAGTGGCATCAGTCCCAGCAGGACTTTCCTGACAACCTCTGTGCACAGGGGAGCACTTCTCAAGCTGGTGCTTGAAACCTCTTATACCAGGACTGTGAGCCCAGAGACACCGTGTAAATAGGCAGTGTTCCCTTGCTGATTCAGCTAAATGTACTGGCACATCATGGGGAAAAAGCTGAAGTATTTTCACTGACTCACACGGTTCCAGAGATCCTGTTAGATCTATCCCAGGCTATGAGAGCGAGTAGAGCCTGTCTCTGCGTCTCAGTGCCTTGGGATTGCAACAGGCAGGAGAGGAAATCCCTTGTGGGGAGGAACTTGGATCCTGTCTAATACACCAAGGAGAGCAGAGACCTTCCAACCTGCAACAGGCGCAGGCTGCAGGGCTGCATGATGCAGCGCCCTACGCCAGTTTAGACTCGTCTCTGAATCCCGCCTTCAGTCTCCGAGTGGCTCCGCATGCCAGGGCACAGTGTCCCGGCATTAAAAATACCAAGGCTGACAGATAGTGTTTATTAATAGCACAAGTGGTGTTTATTGCTGAGCAACAGTCAGCAGCTCGGAGGTTACTGCTGTTACAAGCCAAGGTCTGAGAGCGTTGCCACATTGCTTCGTTCTCAGGGGAGCAAGGCTCCATCTTTGGAGGCAGGAGCCATGGGGACCAGGGGCGAGGTGGGTGCCCAGCTACCTCGGGGAGCTGCTGCGTGCAGGGGAGGGGGTTACAGGCAGAGCATCCTGACCTGAGGCACAGGGCAGCCCCCACGGACTGGGGGACCCCAGCTTCCCAGGGTGACCTGCGTAACACACAGCACAGCTTGTGCGAACGGGTGGAGAGCAGACGTGCCAGCGCTGGGCATCCGATTTCTTCCCATTGCCTGCACTCGGCTGCGCTGGAGGCACCATCCCCTATCCATGAAGAGTCCTGGTCTTCTGGGGTCTCGCTCAGACCTACACGTGGCCCTGCAGCTCTGCCCCTGCCCCTCGCTCCTGCCCCATGACCCCGACAGCCTTTGGGCACCAAGCTGCTGTTTAGGAGGATGTCGGTTTTAACATCCCTGTTTCACAGTGAAGGAAACTGAGGTGCAGAGAAGCGTGATCTTCTGCCTGTGTTCCAGAGATGATCACAAGATCTGGCAATTACATCTTAGTGATCCAGAAGTGATGAAGTGGGGTGCTTCACTGGGTGTTCTGCAGAGATCTATGCATCTGACTTGAAGAGCTCTGAAACGCCCCTGGAAGAGGGGCAGGGGTTCAGAGACTGAGAGAACTGGAAACCTGATAAGCAGCTGTCATACCCCCAGACTCACAGTTCATACTGTGGAGGTGGAGGCCACATCCCGCTCTCAGCAGACATTTCTTTCCAGTCCCTGATCTTACCCTCCCAGCAGACTTTGTGTGATGCTTTGCACTCCCCAGGTTTCCCTCCGCCAGAGCTGCGCTCCCTAGCTTTTACCAGTTTATGGTTAAAGCACTACAGCCCCAGTATGCTACAGGCAACATCCCACTTTGCTCTTTTTCTCCTAGGTTACTTCCCTTTTCTCTGTCATCACAAGCAACATGTGGGGGTCTCCTAGAGTACGTTACCCCTGCATTATCTCTTTACACATTGCTTCAGGGGAAGACAGTTGCATCCTGCCCACACAGGCTGCTGCACACCTGGAAATAACAGCACAAGACTGGTGAGCGCTTCTCTTAATCAAGCCGTGACTTTCCTTCGGAGCCACGCAGAGAGAAGCAAAGGCTCAAAGACAGGCTGCAAAGTAAGCAAAAATCATGCTTTGCACAGCATGCAAAACTTCGGCTCGCCACTTGCTGCCCACTGTCGTGCAGTCTCTGAGCACCCGGCAGAGGCTACCAATTAACCCGTCTTTTAACTCCTCACCATTAATTCACTCGCAGATCGTCCCCCAGGGTAGCTCAGTATTGTTATCGCCTCTAACAGATGAGGAAACTGAGGCAGAGCCCAGAGACCAGAGTAGTGATTGACACCACCCTAATTAGCAAGCGAGGCACAGGGTTGGGAAGAGGACCCAGGAGTCCCAGATCTGGCACAGGACCAAGGTACAGGATCACCGCAACAACCCCGTCACTTTCAGTCAGTTTCTTTTACACCAAGAAAAAACACAGGATTTGGCAAAAAAATTCTTCCATAAAGGCTGAAGTTTTGGTTCATCTCAGCTAAAAGGTCCTATCCAAAACTGCCTTCATTCTCTGTAGCAGCCTCCAAGCAGGTTTCCTGTCATTACCGCAGCTTTCTTCTTTACCCGCATCCCCTCACACTCAGCGAGTTAGAGACCAGTCATCCAGTGCCAGCTAGCACCCTGGATGCAAAGGATCCACTCTTTTCTGGTGCAGGGCTCGGTCTGCCTGGCCACCTGGGCTGGGAGAGCCACAGACCTGGTTCAGAGGTGCCCGCAGACCGATTTTGTCACTAACATGTTCCACACGCTTATAGTCTGAAGGAGAAAATGAGGAGCCTCTGGACGCATCAGAGCCCGTGCATACAGGCAGGTCTGTGTGGAGATGCCGAACAAGCGCACAGATCTCCTGTGCTCCCAGCATAGCAAAAGCGAGGCTCCTTCTCTCCTCCCCCAAGGAGCCCAATCCGGGTCAGGGAGTCGGACCATGTGTGTTTAGTCTGGAACAGTCTGCGGGACACGATTTGGTGGTGTTCCCGTGATATTTCGCACAATAAGCTTAGAGAGGACAATGCAGTCGCTTTGTGAGACATGGTGATGCTGTGTCTTGTGACACAGCCTATTAGCAGATTGGCTAATGCTGGGTGTGCAGCTGCTTTCTGTCACGGGGAAGGCTGAAAGCAGCCAGAATATACCTGTGAATCCTGCCTCTAATTACTTACAGCAAAAAACACTGTGCTCCTGGTTTTCCCGTATCCGAGTACCTTGCAGACACATGCAAAATAACAGTCAATAACCAGAACAAAAATCCCCTTCTATGCCTTACTAAAATCCTGCTCAGTAAACAGGATTATACTTGAAATAGGCTGCGACAGAGATACAAAGAAAGAGACAGATGCCCACATTTCTTTTCACGAAGACAACTTGCTAAACAGCTGAATGGATTTTGCTACTTCTGCTTCATCCCAGCTGCCTCTACAACCCCTGTTTCCTTTTTACAGGGTCTGTCTGGCAGCCCTCCATCACTGCCTAATTTTGCTGGGGTGGGATGCGAAACAGCTCGAAGAGGGAACATCACTTTTTTCCATTCATTTCACCGAGGCCGAGATTTCCCCTTCTTGCTGAGGGTGGCTTGGTGGTAACAAGGATCCTGGCAGCGAACCCCCTGTGAAAAGATGTGAACGGCTCCTCTCCCGGAGCGAGGAGACAACATCTGAGGGCTCTGGACGGAAAAACGAGGTAGTCGGCTAATAAAGAAAATTAACCCAGTGGACATGATTTGCCCGCATTCTCCAAAGCTGGAGTGCTTTTATAAGATTTGCCACAGAAAGCTCTTAAGGATAACAACTAATCCCTGAATAGGGGTCAAAGTTCTTGCTGGGCATTAAAACTTGGTGACGTGATTAAAGAAAAAGTGAAAACTCGCTGCACAGAGCAAAGCCTCCAATGAGGAAGCCGCAGGGTGCCAGTGCTCTGGTCGCTGCTGAATGGTCCCAGGACACTGAGGATGAGGAGCTAATGGGTTTGGTTCATGGTGATCAGATGTCTGAGGAGCCTGAAAGGGATGTAAAGATGCTTTGGAGTGAAGCAGAATAACAGCCCTCTGAAACGGCCCCTGGAAAGGTGCAAGGTGACGTACCCTGGCACATAACAGCCAAAACTTCACCTCTTCACCAACTGGTCTTGAAGGTCCCCTCTGGAAAAAAATATTTAGCAGTTGCTGTGGATACCTCTGATTGAGGCCTGGGTTTTGTGTGTATCTACAACCCAAAGGGCAAACAGGGCTCAAGTGACTTAAAACCGGGAGAGAAACTGTAAAAAATACTCACAGTGAGACAAGGGCGTATATATGTAGTCCTCTTCCAGGCTTAGGAAAGGTCTGAGATTGACAACACCAGAAGATGGGGAGTGGATTAAAAAGAGGGTGGGACCTGGTTGTAAAGGGATGTGGCGAGAGCCTGGAGAGCAGAGTCTGAAGCATGCCCGAGAGGACTCCGTGGCAGGATTCAAGGCTAGGAAGGAAAGTCATCACTGGCAAATCACCTGCCCAGTTGAACTCCACAGCAGTTTGAAAACTAACGCAACCTGGGGACGTTTGCCTTCCAAGCTTTTGAGTATACTTCGGTCATGTTGGATGATTTCATTTTTTTCACGAGTATGAAGGACTGAAAGCTTTTTGGTTTGTCTAAAAGCAGGCAGCCTTGTACACCGCATGGCTCTTGTGCTGGTGTAAGCAGCACAAGATTCTCAGCGTTGGCCACGCTGGGCTCCAGCTGCTGCCTCATGGCCTGCATGGTCACCCCGCAGAACAGGGAGACGCCAGGGAGTCGGTAGCCACGGAGGCAGCCGTGCAGCATCTCACAACCACCCTTGTCGCAGCAGGGCTCTCTGTGGCACTGGGAGGCTGAGGGGCTGCCCAGGGAAGACTCCCCAGTTGTGGGTGAAGCTGGCAGCTTAGGCATCCCTGCAGACCCCAACTACAAGTTTTCCAGCGCTCAAAGCAGTTCACACTGGCGAGAGATGCGTCCACGGGAGTGCAGGAGGTTTCGTAACTGGGAGGGTTCCTGCGCCCAGGGCTGCCCGATAATCTCAGGCCTGCCGCACTCCACTCCTGGGACACAGTCAGCCGATTCCTCCTCATTCTCCCACCTCACAGGACATCTCTTACCTTCCATCCTCATCAGTCTTGCACTGTCCCCTACCTCTCCCAGCCAGCAAAGCCCCTCCTGAGCTGTGCTTTGCTGTTTCCCCTCCCCTCCACCCCCATACCCCATACGCTCCTGTCCCCTTCCCAAAGAGCAGATGGAAGGAGGTGCTATCGGTACCAAAAAACCTGTTCAGGTTCTCTCTCAAATGATGGAGAGGAGCTGAGAGATGTGACTGCAGCTGGGACTGGGTGGTGAGGGGACAATGACTTACCTGCTTTTTGGGGAAAGTACACAGGGATCCCTAATAATTTCAGCAAGATGGGAAGCTTTCTACTAACTGGCAATAAAATACAAAGCAGTGAATGGCACTCGCTCATCTGTCAAGGGTCCTAAAAGAGGAGGATGGGATTGTCTTCTGCGTGGAGAAATGAAGGCAGGGAGGGAAAGCTGAGCAGCAGTGGCCCAGCTGAACCCAGTTCCCTCACTTCCCACACCTCTGCTCCGCTCTCCAGACTAGGACCCACTGACTCCCATGGTTCCTCCAGCTGCGCTAGGCAATTCCTATCTGATGGTGAGGGAGGAATACAGCTCACCAGATGACTGAACACAGCTACGTGCAGGGCTGCACCTGCGCCCACACTGCGGGGCACCGCTGGGAGCCACAGCACCCTCCTGACTCAGCAGCGCCAAGGAGAAGGTCCGGCCATCAGCTCCCCGAGCTGGCACCTCCAGCAGAAGAGCTTGCGAATTCCAGGGCAAACTGAGAAATCCTCCATAAGGATTTAGAGAGATTAGAAATGAGCAGGAAACAAAATGAGATTTAACTTGGGAAAAGATAAGCTAACATATCTGGGGCAAAGCTGCTTTGCGGTTGGAGTGGACACGCTGGAAAGCAGGACTGCCAGAAGAGGCTGAGAAAGAGCAACCACGCAGAGATGCATCCAGAGAGGGACACAAGGGGATATGTTCAGAGCCAGCTGTCTGTTTCCTCTTCTGCAGTTCTGGAGTGATCCATCTTTGAGTGTGTTCAGCAGCAGACACCTTTTGAGGGAAAAGGAGTACTATTGCTAAATGTGAAAGGTGTCAGGAGATGAGGAACAGGAGTTATCGAGGGCAGAGCTTGATGAGCTAATACCAGGGACTTTGAAGAACCATTTTATGTCACCGGCTGAGAAACATCCTCAGAGGAGACGTGATGAGACTCCACAGGCATCTCAGGGGTCTGTGTCAGAGAGGAAGGGAAGAGATCTACTGACACATCTGCAAACTTAGAGCAGCAGGGTGAAATTAAGGCAGAGAAAACAGAGGCGAAAGAGCAGGACAGAGTCCAGGCAGTGTACCATGCTAGGCTGTGGGGTACAACCTGAGCAAAGATAGACATGTTTGGAACAGCAGCGCATTTGATACTGGTTGACAAGACAACCTAAACCCAGAAATTGTTCCTCTTGGGATGTCTCTGGGTCCGTGACTGGTCCCAACAATTCAGCAGGGGTGTGGATGACACTTAGTCCCACAAAGTGACTCACGAATGTCACAGCCTCTCGCACTGTACATCCAGCCACCCCAGCGGGTAGTGGTGCAGAGGGCAGTGCCACTCCCTGACTCATCAGCACCACCTCCAGCAGCTCAGCCAGTTCTCCTAGGTGCCATATATTGACTAGGTCCACACTGCACATTCATAACCAACAGCTCTGGCAAGCCAGTACTGCCTGCAAGACATTGGCCCTCAGCCTCAAGACCAGCCTCACATTAGTCACTGAATAACTCAGGATGATCCTATGACTTATAATTTATGGTGCTTATGGAGACTGGAAACAATCAGATCCAGTGCTGTTGACCCCCCCATTCACTGCACTTCCAGTGGTGAGATAAATCAAAATAAGTAGGAGTTGGCTCATTATTCCCCAGGAGCAACAACACCTTGGAAGAAACATGATCTGCTCAGGAATCTCCAGGCTGCTTCTCCCAGATGTGAGGTCCTCGCAAGGCAAAAATAGAAGGCATGAGCATTCCAGCAAGCTGCCCAACATATGGAAGGGGACTTGACAGAGGAATAAGCCAATTCAAGCTGGGGAAAAAACTGTGGAGGTGATTGACAGCAAGTTGCTTTTCCAGAAGTTAGTACCTGCACTGGCCCCTGAGCAGCCAGGTGAGTGGTTTCTTTGCAAGAAATGAGTCCATCGTAAAGCTCTGTTGGGGCTTTTGCTTCCGTCCTCATGGAGTCAGAGCTGAGCACAGGCAGGAAGGGCACGGAGCGGTGCTGGTGGGAGCCCACCTTCTGGAGAAGAGGCCGATGACACAAACACATACTCCCCAGGTATCAATATGTTCGTGGCACGGGCTGCCTCCAGTGCCAGCAGGTTCTCTGTGGGTGAGGAGGACAGGAAGGCCAGGCAGTGAGACAGCAGCTTGGGTACCTCTGCGAAGTGTACACCGCAGCTCAGGTAGGAGTCATGGGCCAGACAAAGGAGAAGGGCTCTTGTTGGTTCAGGCAGGTCACATGTCGGCCCTTAAAATCTCTGAAAAGGTGATGGAACTGGATTATTTGTGTAATATGATCACTGTACTCATCTTGTGCCATCTCTCCTGAGCTGTCCATAGGGCTTGCAGCTGAGAGGTTAGGTCTTTTGCCCTTTTGCTTAGATAATGCTCCTATTTAACGGGGTTGCACACAAAAGGCCCAAGGGCTTGCATGAGACACACCCTTCCATCGCCACAGACCCGTTCAACCAAGATTCAGAGGTATTGCCATCCGCAGCCAAAGCTTCTCACCTCCAAGGCACCACACAGGTTGGGAGCAAGACATCTTGTCCTGCATCCCAGATTATTTCATCATTGCCTGGGCCTCCCTGGGGAGTGCTCAGCAGTAATCACCACTCATCAGCAGTCCTGGCAGGCCACTCAGCAGAGCCAGACACCTTTCCCAGCCCGAGTCCCACAGAGCAACACACTCCAAGCGAGAAGCGCACCAACAGCTCCCAGAATAGCTAGCAAAGGAGGTGTCGAAGTAACCCCATAGATGAACCCCTGCCACAACGCCTTCCCCCTGCTGTGTGCACCAGCCTTGGCCAGGAGAAGGGCAGTGCAGGGTGGGCAGCATAGGGACCCTGGTGCTGAAGGCATGTAGGTGCCGACGCAAGCAGGTTGCAGCGGGCAGCCCCAATGGCTAAGGAGATGCTTGGGCACTCCCAGGTAAGGGAGGGATTGGGCTTTTTTTTTGTGTTTTAACCCTCCAAAAAGTGTCTGGGGCATCCGAAAGAGCGAGGTAGAAACAAAGAGCATAAGCCAGCAAGATTAGCCCTGTACCACAACGTACAGATATAGCACAGAAGTGCAGTAATTTCCTCACGCGTCCCTCAGCCTGGATGTACAGAGGTGGCTCAGGCAGCATGTCAAAAGAAAACCTTATGAGAAGGCTTTTTGGGGCTCAGATGGCCAGCCTTGGGCAGGTAAACGGGTGGCACATGCCCAACAAGCCCATTTGCCAAGTTTGCCTGCATAAACCTGTAACCTCCTCACAGAGATGGCAAGCTGCACCTCTGGGAGATGCCTTGGGAGTCCCTCCCTGACGCGTGCAGCCAGCAAACCACTGGCATTTGAGGGGGGACTTTACCCTCGTCCCCTCCATGGTGCAAAGCCCCCAAGGTCCTCACAGTTCCCTGAACTGAAGGGAAAGCCTTCCCCAAAGCTGTGGTCAGGCGCTCTTTGCATTCCTCTTGCACCCTCCTTCACTGCTGGTGTGGGCGATATCAGCTCCCCGCTCTTATCCACAACTCACCACCTCTGACGAGATAGGGAGGAATTGGCTGGAGGTCCAGGCACAAGTGCCTGGTCCCGCTGGGATGGCCGGCAACTCAGCCACCCTGCTGTGCTGTGGGGCATTGGGTGCTGCAGGGCACGGCAGCTGCCTGTGGGGTGGCAAAGTGCTGCTGGGGCCACGCTGGCCCAGCCCCAAACAGGGTGCTGGGAGCAAGCATAGTGCCTGCGCGGACTGGGACTGCAGACCTTGTGCTGGATGATCAGGATTAGCCTTAAATTTCAGGCGTCCCAAGCACAGAAAAGCTGCCTGCACGCTCGCCACGTGGTCTGGCATAAAAATACACATCTCTCACTACCAAAGGTCGCACAGGTAGACGGTGGAGGACGTGGCCTGTGGGATGGATCTCCTTTGGGCTTCTGAGGTGCTCCATGGGACCACGCTGGAGGACAGAAGATTACAGGCATTTCTAAGAGAGGTGCTGCAGCTGTTGGCGGAGCCCAGGTAGAGCCTGACTGACTTAGAGCCCCGATCAGGAGCATAACACACTAGCAACCAGGGGTTGAAACAGCCAGCAAGGTGCCAAATGGGAAAGACCGCAGGGGTTTCCAACAAAAAGCACCCTTTTCCCACTGCTGATGGGGATTTCTGTCATGTCTGCCCAGGGCACCTTTTTCTCCGACTTGAGGTGCCTCTGCTCTTTGAATCCTGCAGAACAAACAAAGTGGGCACGAGGAAAGCACCAGCCAGCTGCCCGGAGATAGCATTTTAATGAGCCAGCCACCAAAATGCGGACGTGACCAGAAGCCTCTGAGGGAAAGTTCTCTTGCGCAGGCTGAATGGCTGCGTGCTGGGATCAGAGCACCAGCCTGCAAACCTGGCCTCACTCCACACGTCCCCGCTGCGCCTTGGCACGGGGCACACGTGAGCCGGGAGCAAGACACGGGCTCAGGCTGGGCAGGGTGAGGACAGCCACACTCCTGCATCCCAGCTCCTCCAGGAGCGGGGTCCTCACCCACGAGCGGCCTCCCCAGCGAGGCGAGGCTCCGCTCCAACATTGAGCTGCAATCGCTGTCCTCATGAGAGGTGACAGCCCAGCCATATCCACCCTGGAGGATAAAGGAGAGGAGCTTGACTGTTCCCAGGGCCCCAGGTACCTCATTCAGAGCTGGCTTGGGCAGGTCCTTGCTGCAGTGGTTTGAGGCAGCTGCCTCAGCTCTGCTGCAGCCACACGCAAGTGAATCCTTGGAGGGGGGAGAGTTGTCCCAGTCAAAGCATGCCACCCAGCCAGGCGCAGACACAGCTTCACGGAGTAGGTGGCTACCAGGTCACCTGGCTCTGTAGATGTCCTGCTTCTCCTGAGCCCTCATAGGTAGGAAAAGAGAGGGGTGCAGCATGCTCTTCTCCTCCAGGCACCAGGAGCAGCCAGCCCAGATTGCCATCAACAGGCAGGGTTTGACTTGTTACGATTGACAGTAGGGACCCGCTGCCTCATCCACCCAGGAGACACCTGGATTCCTGCATGCTGAGGTTTTACATCCAGTGAGATCTCTGCAGCTCAGCCCGCAGGAGCAACACTGACCTGCCAGGTTCAATCTTTTCAATATCTGATGACTTGTAAACATGTCCCAGGTCACACGGAGAAAACGTGGGTTTACTGAGGATAGGCTTGCTGTCTTTGACACTTTGCACAGCCATCTGCGAAACTGCCCATAGATCCTCATAAACCAAAAGCCAGTGGCGAATATGCAAGGGAAGCAATTCCTTGGGTTCTTCACGCAGCAGCGTCCACAGACGGTTCCCGCTCACCTTCTCACCTCATTGCTGCACTCCATGAGAACAAAATGAACCAGAACCTCCTCAAGTACTTGTCCTCTTTCCTCCCCTCTGCTGTCTGCAGAGGCTGTGACTGCAGATCCACTTGTTCAGCTGCCTAAGTCCGCCCTGAATAAAAGCCGTATCCTTCACCTTCACAAGAGTAGGCCCGAGGCAGCCATGAACTCAGTGGTCTGTATCAACCCGGGTGAGTCGCCTTCCAGACATCCATGAACATACTGTACGCTCCCTTCCAGCATGGCCAGATGATTGACAACGTGACACACCTCCATGGCTGATGAGGACAGGACACCATTTCCAAAGAGCTTTTCCTCCCAAAGACTCCAAAGCACATCACAAAAGACGCAACGGTATCAAGATCCCTCACAACGAGATGAGTGCGGTCAGAGCTGCAGAGTCCTTTGTTCAGCATCGGTCAGGATGGTGAGGTCCTGCTGAGCCATCACTGGCAGCGGGTTACACACACAGTGCTCCAGCTGCAAAAGCCGAGTCCGTCACCAGTGAAGGGAAGGCTCAGAGCATTACTTTCGTCTCAGGTTGTAAGCTCCACCAGGATCGTGTCTACTCGTGTCTATACAGCACCCAGCACGTGGGGCTCGGCTGCTGGCAAGATAGAGGCAGGGCTGGGACCATCTCCACGCTCCTTGGCATCAGAGGCTGGGAAGGAACCCAGAAGTCCTGCCCCTCAGACCACCCTCTTCTCACCGAGCAGGGACCTCGGGCTGAGCTCCGCACAGGTATTTTGGTGCCTACCTCCCATGCATTTCAACAGACTTTAGGTACCTAGACGCTTTTGGAGGCTCTGGGCCCAAATCCAAGAGTCCGACTGGCAGGTTGCTGGCGCCCTGTAGCCTCCAGAGGCAATGCTGGAGGGTCTGTTACACAATGGAAGAAAAACAGGATGCAAGGCAGAAGGAGAAGGCAATGAAAATCAAGGTCAGAATTAAATTCTTTAATACAAAAAAAAGTTTGTTTGTCGTCGTCGTCGTCGTTTTTTTAAGATATATCTGTAATTTCTTTGTTTAAAAATAAATATGTGCTAAGGAATATCTTGAAAAAATTCACTAGACACAATATGTAGTGTTAATATCTTTTTTCCCCGCAATTATTACAGATAAACAGTAGCACCAATAAATAAAATGATAACAAATATTAAAATTAAAAAGGAGAGAGATTCAAGATGTAGAATTTTCTATTTTTCCTGTTTCTTCTTTTTACATATATAAAAAAATCGTAGCGTCTATTTAATCCGAATCACACATATACATAAACATATATATATATATACAAACACATAGCCAAATATATATATAGTATGTAGATGTATATCTAACCCTTGTCTCAATAGGAATGTGTAGGGGTAGGTGTTAGAGAAATTAATTAAATAACTGCCCATAACATGCTACTGACTCTGCCAACAATTGGGGAGAGATGGGACGGAACAACAGGAAGGTTAAATTTATACACAACCAGTACAAATAAAAAAAAAAAAAAAAAAAAAAGGAGGTACGGCTTATAAATAGTTGAAATTAAATATTAACAAAGAATACTGAAAAATCCCTACTCTTTAATTAAATTATCTGTTTAATTTCTAATTTAAAAAGGGATATTAAATAAGTATATAAAACACTTTCTCTTTCCTCCCCCCCATCGGAAGCCTCTGTCTTGCACACGATGCGGCACGAGTATTACACATTGCAGCTGCAAGCACCCACCCGTGTGTTTCCTCTCCTCCTGAAAGCCACCAGTCGGATGGGGAGTTCCTAGTGGTTAGTAGTCGCTTGTTGTGAGTCTGTTTTTAGACTGTCTTGTCTTTTTGGAAGCTTTCCGTGTTGTACATTATCAGGCGTTGAAAATTCAATTGCAGATGATGTTTGGCAGCATTCTGACACAGACCGAGTACCTTTTTGATTATTATTATTATTAATAATAATTTTAATCACAGAACTAGATTATATATATCCACATAGATGTACAAACACGCTTTCAGGGGGGTGTGTGTGTGCACGCATGTGTAAGGTGGGTTTCACATACACCACAGCGTATACTGCAGATACACACATAGCCAAGATTCTCGGACACGGCTTAGGGATTCCGGCTGCCTTCACATCCGATTCTGCAGCCCAAGAAGTGGAAAAGGGGCCTGATATTTACAGTACGTCATTTAAAAAAAAATTAAAAAAAAAATCGTGACGTTCTTACGGGTCATTCACACTGGGCACGCACTGAAGGCAGCAAAAGTTGCTTTCTTTTTCCCCTCTTCGATCTTGGCGTACATATATATTAGTTTTTTATATATATATATGTATAAAAATAAATATATATATATAAAAAAGAGGGAGAAACACAAACACACACACACACAGAGACACAAATGCACACATTCACATACACACACACACACCCCCCTACTGTGTATATACTTTTGATTAATATCCCTTTCCAGAAATGTTCAGTAAGCATCTTGGATGCTCTTGAGTGGCAGCTCTGTGCATGAAGAAAGCAGACAGTGCTGAACAACTGTGTGGCTATGCACCGGTCCCCATTCTTGCTTCAGCACACTGTAGGCCTTGTGTCCTTTTGCAGCCACCAAGGGCGGGAAATCTAGACTCCTGTGATACTTCCTTGAATGGAAAGTTAGTGCGCATCAGCTGCCCACCATCCTTAAGAGAAGCCAGCACGTCTCTCTGGCAAAGTTTCTAGAGCGAATAAAGTCAACGCAAAATGTACACTGACATCCCATGTCCCAGCAAGGCAGGGAGGTTATGAGACGAGTAAGGGCGAAGGTTGGGGAAGAGAGGGGAGGAGGAATCCTTGATCACGCAGATGGCCATTTCCTTGGCCTTTGACCCATCGCACCCTAGGATGCCGTTCTTTGGAACTCCCTGCCCGTCCTCTCCGGCACCTCTCCTCCCTGTCCCAGGCAAGGAGAAGGCGGTTTGTGGTACAGCACACTCTACAGAGAAACAGCGGAGGCCGCACAAGTCAGTTAGAGTTAAGAAGTTTACACCCAGCGCTTCTACTCAAGTCCAGTCTTAGCTTGTTTCTTATGCCCCAAGTAGCCCGCTTGTGTCCACAGCAGTCGAGTATTATCCAGTGAAGACACCAATAACATTAGCAATGTTAAAAAAAATAATCAGTATATATATATATTATATATATGTGTGTGTGTGTGTGGTTAAGATATACATATATGTATATATAGATGTGGTTAAAATATATATACATATATATATATGTATATGCATGTATACACACATATATATGTATGCACGGGAAAACCCATCAAATACACCCCTATAGTCTTCCTGGCTCTGTTATTTAGCAGCATGAAAAGAAAAATAAAATAAAACAGTTCAAAACCCAAAGGTGAATTCTGTGCGGCGGGTGCCTTGGGGAATGTTCCTTCCGGAGTCCATCGTCCGTACTGAAAGTGCTGTGCTCTACCGATCCTTCATTTTTAGGGTTCATTTGGATTAGTGTTTTGTTTTTTTTTCTGTCCAGGCGAGAAATCAGGCTCCAGAAACAGGGCTGTTCCCCCTTCTTTTCCGCTGCTCACCGTCTCGGTTTTTCACATCTGTCAGAAAGGAGAGGGAAGGAAAAAAGAAAGAGAGGAGCGGTTAATGTTTGTGATGGGGGTGCAAGCAGGACAGGGAAGGGAAGGAAGGGAGGTGGCTGATGTGTTTAAGAGCGCATGGTGTTAAGACATGGCATGACGTCACTGGTGGGGTGAAGTGCTGTGCAGACGGGGCAAACCAGCTGAGAATCTTGACGAATTCTACTCCCCTGGGTTCACCTAGACGGGGCAGGGGTGGGGATACTGGTACAGAGGTGAATTTAGGAGCAGAATCGGAGGCTTCCTCACAGATGAGCTGAGTGTCTTGTTTGCACCCTCTCACACCATGCGCACGCGGATACGCACAAACACACAGAAAAACAAGGCTAAGCGATGCATGCAGAAAGACACACTCCCTCAGGTCTCCACCTAGCCTGTTGCTTGGGTTGGAAGCAGTGCAGATAAGGAGGCCTCATGCAGGCAAGAAGGTGAAAAAAAGAACCTCTCATTCCACTAGCTGCCATGAGCAGGGGTTAGCACCAGAAAACAGCAGCAGCAGCCTGAAGAAGCAGCGGGAGAAATGAGAATTTACCCTCCCCTGTAGTGCCCAATTCTAGTTCTACAAGAAAGAACAGGAGGAACTTCACCTTAACCAGCTTTTTATCTGGAAACAGATAAGCTACCCACTCCTATGACTCCTTCCTATCTTTCTGGCCAACACACCAGCTCTGCAAATCTCCCCTGGTGCCAATTATCCCACCACAGAGTAAGAGAAACTAGTAAACCCCTTCTATCATCACGACTTCTTTGGGGTATTGTTTGGTGTTTTCTTTGTGACTATTTCTCACTCTTCAAGCTCTGTAGGGTAATTTCCAGTTATTCTGGGGTTCGGGAACAAAAGCAGAGGGAAAAGGCCAAAGTTAGGACTGGTCTCGCGCTTCAGAGGTTACGCTCGCTGGGAGCAGTTTATCTCCAGAAGCTGTTCTGTTCTGGCCCCTCCATCAATTACTTTCCCGCTGAAATTACAGCACCCCAGAAAATTCCTCTGTACGCAGAGCAGTTTCCACCACACTGGCGGTGCAAACGCCTCTCTGTATTGGGCACAAAGCATTTTCACACCGCAAGGAAGCACTTGCTACTTGTAGCAGCCTTAGTCACCTAGCCAATCCCAGGCAGGTGAATGGAGGCAAGTGGATGTCTTCTCTTTCAGGATACAGCCACAGAGGACCCTGGATCTCTCTCCCTTACTCCCTCCCATCCAGCCACTGCCACTGCAATACTCCCTTGACAGGAGGAATCTCCTAGATCTCTAAGAAAGGGGCCTGAGTTCAGAGTCACAGTCAAAGGCTCGTTAGCAACCCCATTTCTGTGTCTCTCCCTGGATAGGCAGGATGATCCCACACCAGAGATGCACACGCAGCTGGTGCCAGTCAAAGGACCCCACGGAGTTCACCAAAGCGCTCAGGTGAGAACCAGGAATCAGTTTCTGCACACATCTATGCCACAGACGGTGTGTGACAGAGAGCACTCGGATGACACATGCACAGTATGGATCTCTGAACAAACACTAACCACACGGTGTCTGTGCCTCCCACTTCACAACTGAAATACAGACCTCTGCCTGCCTTCTCCTAGAGATAGACTTAATCCTGCTGTATCCCACGTCACAGCCCTGAGCGCAGCCCCTCAAATCACAGCTCTGGCCAAGACATGGACAGGGAACTGTGAGCACAGTGCAGAAGGACAGGGTGCTCTCTCTGGCTTTTAAGAAGAAAGTGGCAAAGGAGAATGTGGGGATAGCCTTGAGGGAGGCTCCTGACTTGGCTTTCCTCACTCCGCACACAGCAGAGTGTCCACAAGCCACATAAAAAGGGCTTGGAAGGCAGGGGTGGTCAAATCCCAGTCAGCTAAGGATTTGGTTTTGTCCAATGGTACGCTCAGAGTTGCATACAGATAACGTACAGAGGGCTACAGACCTTCCCCCTGGCTAACTCAGCAGCATGAACTCCATTATCTTGTTTTACGGGAAAGGATACCATAGATACAAACGCCCTCTCTCTGGGAGCCGTCCCCGTCCAAGTCCTGACAGCACATCTGAAACGCACAGCCGCCCTTTGACACAGGGAAACTCTGTCCTCATCTCAGTTAGCCCCTCTGCCCTCTGGCCCACGTAGGACAGAGAAAAGAAGTAAATGTATAGCACTGGTGCCAGGAGTCAGCAGGAAGCAAGCTCCCCCCTCTTTCTCTTTCTCTCTCTTTCTCTTTGTGTGTTTCTCTTTCATCCTTCAGGACACAAACCTGCAAGTGCGCTCGTTTAACTCAAGCTGCCTCGACTTGCAACGTGAGTCTGTGAATTTGCAGGAACATTTACAGGTCTGGGGATCTTGTACAAACAAGTGCTTTCTCCTCTCTGAGCAAGGCTCACAGTGACTGCAAAAAGGCAAAAGGAAAGATGTCTAAGCTACAGCGCTTCAGCAGAAAGAAAATACACATGCAACACCCTAAACATCAAAGCAATCCCCTTGCCCCCTCCCGCAGCCCCCATGCTGCCCACTGGAGCGTCGCGGGCTGATGGATTTTCCAGCAGCACCCCCGGCAGCCCCAGGACAGCAACCCCTTGCATTAGCGTAAAGAGAAAGAAAACAGGCTCTCTGCACAGTATTCACAAATGCTGCATTGGATCCATTGGCACAGGCCAGAGGGAGGAAGAAGGGGAAAGCAAGGATGGGAAGGTGCGAGGTCCCAACCAGCTACTGAGGTCTCGATGAAAGGAATTCTCTGAAGTGGGCTATTCGAGCAGAAAGAGGCCAGTGGCTAAACGAGTTAAATACGCAGGGTCTCTCCTCCCTCGGGAAGCAGCTGGGCTCCAGCATCACGTGCTTATCCCTGCAGCCTGCACTGTCCTCCTTTCTGTAAGCCCCATCCCAACCTTGCCACCTAGGAATCTCCTACAGAGGGGCCACGAATTTACAATGCAGAATTCTGTGAACCACCGTGAGAGAAGCAGAGCGAGAGAGACGGAGAGAGAGACAAGGAGAGAGAAGCCACCAAATCCAGCAGAGAAAGAGAGCAGAAAACAGAGAGCCCCCCCCGCCCCAGTTCCCCAGCACCCCCTCTCCGGCTTCCCACCGTCCCACCTCTCCTCTCCGCCTGTGACTCCACCAGACACGCACGCACACGCGCGCACACACGCACACACACACGTGCATGGCAGATGCCAGCCTGCCTGTCGCCGGCCGTTGTAGCAGTGAGGGCACCAGACGAGTGGGGGAAAGCAGACGGCAGCGTTGCAACCAGAAGGCGTGGAAAAGCGGTGCGGGGCGCTCACCCACCCACCCGTGCTCTTGTGCTTTGGGAAAATGGTCGCCACCGATGATCAGAGAGCCAAGCAAGCTAAAGCCACCTTCCCTGAGATACCCTCAGGCCAGAGCGGTGCCACCACCAGCGCTGCCCCTGCAGAACCTGCAGCCCACCAGTGACTGGGAGGGGAGGTGAGATTTTGAGTAAGCAGCAAGCAGGCGGTTTGGGGAGAGGGAGGGAAGAGAGTCTGTAAGCAGAGGACACAAACGTACAAGCTGGGTGGTTTGTACCGGCCTTTCTTGCGCTTTCTCTTTTGACCCTTCCCCTTTCCTCGCTTTGATTTTCTGGAAGAAAAACAAAAAAAAACAGAGAAAGAGAGAGAGAGAAGGAAAGAAAGGGAGAGACAGAGAGAAAACGGAAGAAAATGCAAGGAAGAAGAGGGGAAAAAAATACAGCCATGTGCCTTGCTGGGTGGGGGGGGGGCACATGAGGCAGGACTGGAGAGCAAGTCCCAGGGCCGAAGCACAGAACTCCACCTCGCACACTCTTTCGCCGGCCCTCCTGCGCTCCTGCCAGCTCCGCAGCCGGCCTGCCCGCAGCCCAGCCAGCAGCAGGGCATCGGCAGAGACCACCTCCGGCACGGCTGGTGCCAGCAGAGGCGGATCTGATGGAGTCTCGGAGGGGCACCCGCCCCGCCAGAGAGGGGCAGTGGGAAAGGGATGGGGGGTGCGGGGCAAGGACCAGCAAGCTTCGTGAAAGCATCACGCAACCGCGGTGAGTGCAGACAACCGTTCCAGGCGACCAGCACGGGCACACGCTGACTGACAAGAGGCAACCTGAGCAGAGGGGCTCTCCCCAGGGAAAAGGAAACTGCTCTGACCTGACACGCTGCCCGACACCAGGCCTAGGAAGGGGCAGCTGAGTGCCAGCAGCTCTGCTGCAGGACTGGGTGGTAATCCTGCCTCGGGACAGGCGCAAAGGGGGCCCTGGCCTCAGCTCCCCCCAGACAAGGGGAGAGACCTGGTCTACACAGCAGTACTGTGTGGGAGAGGGCTGTCTAGCCTGAAGGCTCTGCTCACTCACCCCACCTCCTGCCTGTGGTTCGGGGACTCCAGGAGACCTCGCTGGATGTCTACTAGCCTCACCTCCGGAAGCCTCCATACCGAGTACCGAAGGGGAAGCACGGAGCCCTGACCTAGTTATGACAGCCAGGAGATAACCAGCAAGCAGCTTTCAGATCCCCTCTCCTTTCCCTCCCTCCCCTTGCACATGGATCTGATGAGTGGACAGAGCCAAGGCACTGACTCTCTTCTGAAACATTCCCCAGCGGCTTCTGCGTCTTGGGCAGGAGCTGGGACAGGCAGGGGCTAGGACGTGCCAGCCTGGACACTAACCATGGATCCCTACAGGCCAGCGAAAGCACAGGGAGGGAGGGAGGCTGGAGCCTGCGCTGCTCCTTGAGCCACTGCTAGCACAGGACCAAGGGAGAGACGTGCAAGGAGAAGGCCCTAGGCAAAGCACCAGGGCTTGTCAGGCAAACGAGCCCCAGCGCTCTGGCAGTTCAGCAAAGGCTCCCTCTTTCCCTGGCATAACCCACCTCGGGAGGGAGTTGTCAAGGGAACATGTGGGGACAGAAGGGAAGCACTGCAGGTGTTTCTTAGGCCCTGCTCAAGTCGCCTCACTGGAACAAGCGTCAGAGCATCAGCTCGCTCCCAGCTTCTGCCCTACATGTCAGGAGTCACAGGAAGGCAGTGAGGGGAGGAAAATCGACCTGAAGGGAGGAGAGGGGCACCAACACAACAGGACTTTCAACCTAGCACAAACCAAAGCACACCGATCTCTCCCATCCCTTCCTTCCCCAGGGAGTGCAGAACCAGCAAAGAGCAGGCAAGGTGCTGTTAGAAGAGGAAAGGGAATGCAACACAGTCCGGGCTGGCTGCTTCACCCACACCCCATTTTCACCAGAGTCCACACAGACCCAACTCTCGCACACCTTCAAACCACAGAGCCACGCAGACCGACCGTCCCCGACATGGCCCTGCACAGAGAGGAGTGTTGGCTGCATGCAGCCCGATGCAGCCAGGAGCAGATTTTCAAGGGGAGGAGGAGAGGCTGGAAGGCAGCTAGAACCACCAGGACAGCGGTGAAAGAAGTTCTCTCACTCTCCCGCTTGCTCTCTCTGTCTCTGTTTCAGCCTCCTCTCCCAGTATTCAGCCCCTTCTTCTCCAGCTCCGCACCTCTAAATGGCAGAGTCGCTATCCCAGCCATGCGCAGTCCAGCTGACCCTCTCACCCAGAGAGGTTACTCTTTCTTATCGATGTTGTTTCACATTTTGTGATCGTCCCTGCGACTACTGCAGGACGAAAGCTTATTTCTCTACCTTCCACACACTTTCCACTTTGGGGAGGAAGGAAAGGGAAGGTTGTGCCTTAACCTCCTTCAGGTCACCGGAGCAAATCCATCAGATATTGAAAAAAAACTCTCATGAAAGCCTCCACCAAGAGCCGGCTAGGACATCCACCTCCCTCTATGCCCTCCTGGGCCCCCACTCAACCAAAACCAGCATCACACCCTGCATGGCATCAGTCCTGCCTCCACCAGGCCTCTATTGCCACCTCTCCCTGTAGCCAGCAGAGTTCCTACCCAAGCTGCTGTGAAAGAAGCCAGCAAGTACTCACTCAAGCAGCAAGAAAAAAATTAATAATAAAGAAAGGCAGTGATTTGCAGTAACCAGAAACACCCCAGGAAGAGGGAAGGGAGAATGGGGGCTGCACCTTGAATCCATTCTGGTAGGACACACACGACGGGACTTCCCTGACTCGGGATAAAGCATTAGGAATGACTGCCACGGCCGTGGGTCATGCAACCTCCAGGTCTGGGGTATGAAGGAAGGACCGTCAGATCTGGGTTTCTGTGCCCACCTGGAACGGATTCAGAGTGTCGCCCCATGCACTACCACATGCCATTTCCAAAAACACCTTCTCGAAATGAGTATCTCCAACCAAAGAAAAGGGCAAGGGGCAGTGGGGAGACGAAATGCCAACCAACCACCAAAAGAGAAAGGAGGAAAGGCTTGTCACTTACTTTTCTTGTTTGTTTTTGACATCTTTCTTTGGTCTGTGGGGGAAGAGAGAACAAAGGCCTCATTAGAAGGGAGCTTACCACATATGCTTCCAGTACTATCCCCAGTTCCCACCAAGTCCAGGGACATGTACAGCTGGCACTGCAGGACGCCCACGGCACAAGTTAAGTGGTCTTTCTCAAAGCGTTTGTTCTCCTGTTGCACCTCACTGGCAACCAGTGCCAAAAGACCCCAGGCTGCAGGCTAGCATTGTCCACCTCTGATATCTAGAGATGGAGGAGCCTCGCCAGCAAAGGACTTCTTTTCTCAGGCTCAGCCATCCCACTGCAAAACAACTGAGGAAACTGCAGAAGCCTCTGGACAACAGTCCCAACCCAATGGCAGAAAAAAGGAAAAGCTCAGAGTAAGTTTATTGCAAGAGGAACCAGTGCTGCTCCATTCTCACCTGCAGTCACATTTACTGTGCTGTAAGAAGCTCATGTGCACTATGTGCTGACTCTGATGGGGTTTAATTCTCATGATCTGGAATGAAAGAAACAGAGAGGGTCACTGCCCATTCACTATTTATATTCATAGCGCCAAATCAGCCTGCTGCGCTGCAAAGCATTTGCACCCCAGGTGCTCCTGGGAAAAGCATGGAAGAGTTTGAGCTGGCTTTGAGGCCCTGTTCTCCCAGTCAGGGAAGGCCTTTGATCACAAGCAAGCGGCAACACCAGACTCGTGCCAAAACTCTGTTTGCTCATGCATGCAAGGTGCCAGCATTGGTGGACTGCCTTGGAGACAGGCATGGGAGAGGGTGTAACACCATAGCAAGGTTCTCACTGAGCCATCCCTGGTCGATGCCAGAGAGACAGTAATGGAGCATGCAGCCTGCTCTCACGTAGAAACATGCTTCAGTCTAACGCAAAGGCCCAAAGCGAAAATTCCATATCCAGCCAGTTTTCCCTAAGCCACCATTCCTTCCCAGATGACATCTTACTTTCTCAGTGACTCAATACACAACATAAATCTGGTGATCTGTGCTTAAAACAGCCCTGCAGAGCCAGACATTGCCCATCCCCCAGCCCCAGGCGCCTCCAGGGAAGCTGTATTAGAAGCTACGCATGTGTTGTCACAGTCTGTCAACCCGGAGGCTGGCTGGACCACTAGCTCTAGTATTTGCACCAGAGACCTGCTCATGTGCCTCTGACCATTTACAGGCAGGCAGGCATACCAGCCAAAAACTGTAATTCAGCAAGGAATGGTAGGGAGACAGCCATCCCTAGCTACACCATCCTAGTATGCTCTGGCCCAGGCTGGAGCCTGCAAGTGGAAAAGCAGTACGGGGACCCGCAGAAGGGCATAGACAGGTTCTACGCCAGAGTTCAAACACAGCTCAAATGACAAGTAAAAAGAGCTTGCTGTTTAATCACTTAGTCCTGCATTTCTCTCCTCCATATCAAAAAGCAATGGCAATATTCGAGAGGCTGAGGGACAAAAGTAGGTAAGGGAGCTATGGGTGAAGGGTAATGGGCACCAGCACCATTGTGGACACAAACTGGGATCCAGGCTGGCAGACATGCGCAGTGACAAAGCTCTCTAAAGCAGAGTTTGCATCTTCCCCACGTCCCCTCAGCCTTTGCTATCACGGCCATCTCCATCTCTTCCAAGGAATGAATTCAGCAGCCTCCAAACAAAGGAGGAGGACGCCCAGAGGCAGCAAGTCTTTTCCACTTGACACTGAAGCAGTGTGTTTCTTAGAGCCCCTTTCCACCCCTGCTGTGCCAATGTAGCTAATGACCCAAATCCCCTGCTCTGTTGGTAAAGGCTGACCTCACATGCCCTGGGGGAGAGAGTACTGACAGGCTTTCCCCTTTTCCACTACTCAGCTGCCTTCACAGCAACAGCTGTGGGGACCAAACGCAGAGTTAAGGTGGAGCAAGGGCCCAAGCAGTATCTTCTTTGGGGCCTCAGAGACAGCAACATCAGAAATGCTCCTTTGCATCCTCCTTTGCAGAAACGCTCCTTTGCATGCTCCCAGCCACTGTATTTGGGCACTAGTGAGGTCAGAGCCAAAAACTAGATTCTCCTCTTAGCCTCAAATAGAGATGGGCAACTCATCTTACATGCATAACCCTGCATGGTGTAATGCTGGGCACAAGGGTCAGGAGAGAAGTGAGCCCTCCTGATCTGACAATCTCCACTCCCTTGGTTAGGGTGCCCTTCCTCTGAATTAGCTGGGAGCTGGGACTTGGAGTGGCTGTGATGGCTGACTTGCTTCCTCCAACCAAGCACGCCAGCTTGCAAGCTGGGCCCTCACCTCCATTGTGACGTTGTACACATCCACAGGGACACATTCTAGGCCCTCATCGCCGCAGCAACCCGCACATCTCATCAGAGGCACACAGGATGGCTTGAATATGTACTCCACCTCATCAGGGTACTCCTGGAAAATGTCCACCAGGGTCTCAATTGTCCTGCAGAAGCTGCGCTCGTAGACTTCCAGGAATTTAATAACTAAAAGGAGGAATGGAGGGAATAAGTTAGTGCAAACGTAGCTCAAGAACACCTAGTGCTTCACCCCTTAAAATGAGCCAGATAGTTGCAACACATCTACCCTATGCTCTTTCACTACAGCCTTACAGGCCCAAGTCCTTCGTCTCTGCCCTACACACAAACAAATGAAGTAAGGAAGAGAAAGAGACAATCTCTTCCTACCACTGCTTCAGGGCAGAGACAAGATAGACAAGAAAGCCTCATTATTTGCCTCCCTGGCACCATGATGTGTCCCACAGGTGACTTCTCCCCAAACCCCTTCCCTGCTATCCCCCATACTCTCAGATACGCTGCGACTAAGCATATTAGCTCAGCCAAAAGCATCTGAGGCTGCTGCAGATGGTCTGCACTCTGGATTAAGGCCCTTCACCGGTTTGCCTTTTACCCCCTTTCAAAACAGCTAGTGGATGCCCCAGTGGGTTTTAGACAGCAAGGGGACAAGCCAGAAGTATCCTCTCTACAGACCTTGGCGCAGAGACACTTCTGGGAACAAGCAGAGGGTTCTGAACCGTGCATCCACATATCTTCACTCTTCCCATCAGCTGCCTCTTTTGCCCATGCAGAACGTCCACCTCAACAGGCCACCTCAGAACCACAACAGCACCTGCTGCAAGTCACAGCCTCCATGCCTTCACACTGACCACTCCCCCAGGCCAAGGAATCAAGCCACCCACTGAAGGATTCAAAGCAAGCCCACCGCACCCCCAGGATTAACTAGACCATACACTTGGCTGCTGAACCGCGATGAGGCAGTGTGGGAGGGGGAAGAGGGTGGATCTGCCACTATCCCCTGCCTTCCCTCTGAATGGAGCAAACACTAACTGCTTGCGATCTGCACTGATTTCACAAGCATTTCCCAATGTTTCCCAGTCTCTTGCCAAAGCTTCGTTTTGCTGCTTGGTCAAGGGTTGGAGAGATTTAGAGAGATGAGAGATAGGATAGATAAGTACACACGCACAAAACCCAGCTGCTAGTTCTACAAACAGTGAGTACCTGGAGCCCTCCAGGCCTCCTAGCTCTACCAGCATGCAGGCAAAGGAGGATGTCTCGAATGGAGCAGAGGATAAGAGTACATACAAAGAGACAGTACCTGCCCCACGCTGTTATGCACTACAATGATCCACCTGTACAGTATGCAGAGTCCTACAGCACCAAGGTTGATAACTCTGAGCGATAAGCACAAACTGCTTGCATCATGGAAAAAATGGTCTCCAGTAAGCGTTTCTAAAGTGCCCTGAACTTGTGACAAACTGGCATAAAGGTTACTTTGCCACAAAAATGCAAAAGCGGCAGGGCTTGGAGCTCACAGCCCGCAGTTAATTGTTGAAAGTTAATTCTAGGTCATGCAGAGCTGACAGTGCCACGGTGCTGAGAGCGGGTGCAAGAGGGGAGGAGCTTCCATCGAGGGAGTTTGAAGTGTCAGAGAGCATGAGCAGCTATTAAAAGAGAAAGTGGCTTGTGAAAGGGAAACATAGCCTGGCAGGCATGGACTGCTTGTTGATATTCCTCATCTAGAGGACAGCATGCTTCTGTTCCTTGTCCCTTCCCTTCCTCTTCCCTCCTCTGCTAACTGCAGCGTGCCTCCTGTCTGTTCTCCTACCTTGTCTGTGGCTACCTCCTTCTTCCCGTTCCCCTTCAGAGTGACCTTCGTCACCACCCATGTTCCAACAAGTTGAACAATTTAATATGTGGGAAATTCTGCAGGCACAACGACAGCCACTGAACTGCCCTGTTGATTATTCACGCTGTGCCAGCAGAAAGGATCTGGGAACTCTGGTGGTAAAGGCACAGTTCTGGATAAAAATGCTTACAGACCTACATCGAGGGGAGAGAGGGAGGGAGGGAGGGAAGAAAAGAGGGAGGGGAAACGGCAGTCACCTGCGCACATCAAACACTGCTCATAGCAGTAGTCGGGGCATAAAGAGGCAGAAACCGAAACAGAGCAGAAAAGTGAAACTGATTCCCGTCTGCCATGCTTTCTAAACGTTTGCACCGCGCAAACAGCTGGATTACACCAGAGAAGACTGGCCACAGAACAGCACATTCAACTCCTTTTGCAGAAGGTTTGCTTTCATGGCTGCAGTTTGATAACTATACTTGAGACCTGGGAGATCTGACAGGACCAAATCCTCCCCATAAAGAATCTGGGAGTTTTTGCCAATTTACTTTAACGTACGATGATTTTCCAAACTCTGAATCAGCCTCTGAAAATGAAACGGGGAATCCTTCTCCAGCTGCCAGTCAGAACGTCCCACCGCCACAGGCGCGTTGCCTTGATTTCGCTGGACACAGAGCATTCAGAGACTGTGGAATGCTCCACAGTCACTTGCACAGCTAGCACCCAAACCGGAGCGCATGACCGAGGTACAGTCATCCTCACTGCAAAGCCCTGCCTCTGCTACCATACCTAGGCTTACTCCTATGTACCAGGAGTCATATTCCACGCTTTGCTGGGCTGATTCAGTCCGTGCTTCCTTTCCATTGGCTGTGTCAGGGACGGAAGAAGGTCTGCCTTTCATGGGGAGACACAGGAAGGTCACTGAAGGACTAACACTAGCTGGCCTGCTCCCTTCCTGCAGATTGGGCTTCAGCCCACGTTAAAAGTTAATCCCGCATCTAACCCACACCCCTAACCTGCAAAACACCTCCAGATTTGAGCCAGACGTTCTTCTTCGTGAATGGAGGGAAAAGCAAGGTTAAAAAGCACTCAGGGCCCACATTAACTCTTCAGGGCAGACATAGTCACAGCAGGCAGGATCAAGTCCAAATTTGGAGCAGTCGAGTGGGAACATGCTAGACTAGAAAAGGAGCGAGTCTATGATCATTTTGCCTCCCTCCCCGTCAATGGCTTAGCAGCAATACAGACACACTGTTCTTTTAAAAATAAACGTGCAGCCACAAGTGCTGGTGGTTTCCTTTATTTATACCAGAAAATCTTTTCTCGTGGAACAAACAAAGAGTGTTTGTCTGACTCCTCTACAACTTCCCATGCCACAAAACATGTGGAAGGCTCTCTTGAGCACAAAAGGGTACAGGCTGAAGCTAAAATTACAGTCTCTATCCAGAGTAGGTCCATCCCAAATAAAAACCTGTCACAGCTCGACATCTCAGAGCAAGCGTAAAACGGCCAAAGACACAAAATCACCTTTCACCCCAACCCCAAGGCCCGCAAGAGCTTCAGTGGCAGGAACTACAGGGCTGTCCTTGTGGAACAGAGGCACGTCACCGTCTCCTTTTCACAGAGGAGAAACTGAGGTACTGAGACAGAATCTCCAAGGTCATAAATAGGGCAGAAGTAAAGCCAGGAAGGTAATGTCAAGAGTCCTGATTTCTAAGCTCACAGATATATCTGCACCACAGAACCAGAAATAGCACCAAGGCAATAGCACCGAAGTCCTGCCGCTCACATTGCCAGACCAGCTTCTCCTGCGATCCCATCAGCCTTCTTGTGACAGGGAATTAAATTCTGTTCAACTCTTCCCCTCCCCAGGAAGGTAGTCGGCCACAATGAATGGCACAGATGAGGACACTACCTCTTTTCTACCAACCGCAGAGGACTGGTTACCAAAACAAGCCTTGCAGCAGGCTCCATCTTGATCCCTCTGGAGTCACTGAACCTTCTTCTGTTGACTTCAGCAGGAGCAAGGGTCAAGCGCGACAGACAGCAGCCCGCCAGAAAACCAGAAATTTTGCCCATGCAGAATGGACACCTATCCCAAACACGGCCTGCCACAAACCTCCGGCAACACACACGCAGCCTGTCACACCAATAAAGTTACAGAAATCGAAATCGAGTGTGACAAAAACAAAAAAGCCAACCTAGGCCCACACTGCTAGAGCCCTCTGCTGACCTCCGGCTGGAATAACGCTGGGGGTCACAACCCACGGGGACCCCGCGAGAACTCTGCCAGGCCCTGCCATGCAGCCAGCGGCCTGCCGCGCTGCGAAGGCACGGAAAAGACGCGGTCAGGATGGTCTTCAAGCAGCTGGCGACCACCTCTGCCTGAAGGCTCTGAAGTCCACGGCCCTTCGACGCCACTTCTGAACCGAGGGCTGCGGACAGCAAGCCAACCTCCCGGTCTACGTTCGCTTGCAGAAACCAGCAAGGCGGAGGGGATGGCCGCAGAAAATCCCGACGGCTGCAGAGGCACCACCTCGCCCCCTCACCAGGCGACGGTCCCACCCGTGCCAGGCCACCAGCGACGACGGGGGCAGAACCTCCCGGATCACACCGCTGTCCCCCGCGCCTGCGCAGCCCGCTGGCTCAGACCGCAAGAGGAGGGTGTGTTTTTCGAGCCGGGCTCCGCGCAGCGCTGAGCAGCGCCCTGACCGGGGGTCACCCGGGACTGTCGGGAGGCACGACCCCATAAACCCATCCTCGGCCGCCCTGTTTTCCTCCTCTCCCGCCGGAGACCTGCCGGCTGGGGAGAGCCGGGGCGCAGCTCCGGCCTTTGTCCGGGGATCCGGACAGGGCTGGGGAGGAGGCGGGCGGCCAGGATGACAAATCCCTTCCCGCGGCCCCGCGCCGAACCCTGCGCACACCGCTGCTCGGCTCTTTGTGCGCGCGTGTGTACATATACACATACATATATATATATATATATATATAAATGAACTTGTGTGTGCGCACGGGCGCACGCACGCAGATTTCCCCAGAGCTGTGGGAAGCTGCGGGCTGGGCCGACCCCGCTCGCCCGCCCCGTCCCGCGGCCCTCCCGGCCGCCCCGGGCCCGCAGCGGGGGCCGCGCAGGGGTTAATGGCGGCGGCGCCTCCCGCCGGCAGCCCCCCCCCCGCTCCCGCCGCTCCCCGGGAGGTGGCGGTGTTGGCCGCCGCGGCTCCCGGGGCTCGGGCCTGCTCTCCCCCCGGCCCCCGGGCAGCCGCCCGGCGCTTACCTTCGTTGGGTTTCCGCTCCCCATCCCCCAGGGCAGGAGCAGCCTTCGACAACTGCAGAGAGAACAGAAAAACCGGTCACGACGCGGGGAAGGGGGCGCGGGAGGGCGGCCGGGCCCGCCGCCGCCCCGCCGGGCACAGAGGGGAGACCCCCGGGGCGGAGCCGCTCCGGCGGGCACAGAGGGAGCTTTTGTTCGGCCCGTCCCCCGGGGAGCCGAGCGGGACGGCCCCGGGCCGGGGAAGGGGGAGCAGGAGGAAGGCGGCCGGGCCTCCGGCGCGGCGGGCCCGGGAGAGACCCCGGAACGAGAAGCGCGTGTGGCCGAAAACCAGAGAGCAAACCTTGGGCCCGGGGGAGAAAAACACCACGGTAAACACCGCTGGCGTGACCGAGCGCCACCGTTTACCCTGCAAAGGTGAACTCAGCCCGGGAGGGCAGAGGAGGGAGAAGGGCGGCCAGGAGAACAGGCACTGCTCCCCTCTCAGTGCCACAGACGCCTGTCGCGGAGCGGCGGTGCCCACCGAGCCGTCGGTGTCCGGCCGGGTGTCAGGGCGGTTCACCGCGACAGCACCGCTCCGCCGACCAACGCTGCCACACTGCCCCGGTTCCTCGTCCGGAGAGCCCTCGCCTAACGGGCCTGGTGCTGCCCGTGGCGTGGCTCGCGTCCCCGGGACGAAAACCAGACAGGCCCCACGCTCTGGACTCGCTCCTCGCTGCCTGTCGGGACGAGGGGCATTTCCGCGCCGCTGACTGACGGGTAACCCACCCCCAGAGCGGGACGGAGGAGCGTTACGCCGCTGTACTGAGGAAGGCTTTTCAGTTCCAGGTGAAACAAAAACTCCACTCTCCCTGCTCTGCGGGAGGGTTCGAGCTCTGACGCAACTTTCCAGCCAAGTCAGGTTTCCCCCTGCTGTTCTGTCCTGAACCAAAACCAAAAAATGCCCGGCTTTCTTCACTGCTCCAAGGTCTGTTGCCACCTGCGTGACGCCATCCACCCCAGAACCTGCTGCCTTTCAGCTGCAGAGGCCCAGCAAGAGCGTGGCAATACAGACACTGTTTCATCAGCAATACGCTGCACGCGCAGGCTTCGAAACAGGCCCTCTGGTTTCACAGCCAGAGACGGGACTGGACTGAGCAGGCAAAGTCCACCTCGAGCTCACGACGGTAATCTGCCACCCATGGTCTTCCAGGCAGCCCCCTGCCCAGGGCAGCCCCGCCGTCCCAGCAGCCCCGAGTCTCAGCTTCTGGAAGGAACAGGCAAGAGAGCGGGCGAAGCCCGAGAAGCCCCTCTCCCAGCCGCTCCTTTGTGTCTGCACGCAGTTCCCTTTGTCTAAGGTCCCCCTGACCAAACTCCTCGCTTCTCGTTTCAACCAGAAGTCTTCCTGCACCCGGGCATAACTCGACAGCCCGGACCTGAGCCACCCCGCGCGTGGATCTATTTCTCCTCTGGGGAGGAGAGGGCTGTGTGCCCAACCTCAGCGCTGTGACAACAGTTTAAAAAGTAGGTTCCTGGAAACAGCTTCATTCCTGAAGTGTGAAGGTCACTGCAACAGCACAAACAAAATGGAGGCGGCGGAGGTTGCAGCGGCCTTCCAAAGCCACAGAGCGCCTGACAATCTGTGGGGTCAAAAGAAAACCGCATCAAGGGCAGAAAAGCCTCAATCTGTGTCGTAGCACAGGAAGAGGATCATGAGCCAAGTCAGTTCCATCCAAGTCACAACGGCCCCAAGACCATTCGCAGAGGGATTTTTGGTTCACGCACGGAATGACCGGGATGGACTGAGCAGAATTAGCTCGGAGACACCTTGAGAGTTGTTCTGCCCGTTCTCCACATGGGGCTGCCCAGCCGGCTGCCAAGCCCACCACCTCCTCACGTGCAAGCACGTGCGGTGCACAGGTGGTGGGAAGCAGAAGCAAGCCACACACTTCCACTGCTCGCCTGTGCCTGGCCGGCACCTCGCCCTGCCCCTGGCGTACTGGAGCAGGAGCCAGAACGCTCGCCCAGTGCTCACCGACACCTGGGCTGATAGTCCACCCCGAGGCTGGGAAACAAGATCAGTATGAAGCCTGCAGAGAGCTTCTGAGCAACCCCAAGGGGAGCTCTCTGCAGAAACCCGAAAAGGTTTCCCAGAACCACCAGTAACACACTCTCTGCTCACTATACCAAGGCTCCTCTGCCCTTTCGGCAGTGCCTCTCACCTGTGGCTACTGCCCTCAGAGCCCGTTCACTGGAACGGCAGGCGAGGCGGGGGCTTTTGCCTGACTTTAAACCAGGCTGCTACGTATCAGACAGGGAAATGGGGAACCAAAGGCCTTCCAAGGGACACGAAGGTCCAGCGTGCCCTTCGGTGCGAGCCTGAAGGTCACACTCTCCTCTGCTGGCTTTTGACTTTACCCAACAGCTCTGTAACACAATTTCCTTCCAATAGATTTTCAGCATTTCACGGAGGTGTGGAAGCAACCCCTGGGCTCGAGAACAGGACAAATAACCCCGGGAATGGGGCTGACCACGGGGAAGCCCCTTTCTGTGCCCTTTGCAAATGCACATCTCGCAGTGGAGTAAAACCCTCCCTAACAAATCAACTCCCTTCACACCACCCGTGTGCCTGCACCTTCCCTGGCCCCCTCCTCCCCCAGTCCCTGTCCAAAGGGACAAATTCTCTGAAGGGAGAGAAAAGGTTAATCAAGTCATTCCTCTCCAACTATCACCCCCCTCACCACCACCACCAGCACTCTTTCTCTCCCTTCCCCTCCCCCTAATCTGTGCAGCCTCATTAAAAGAGCTTTGTAACTGTTTAGGACTGGAACAAACAATCCATCCACTTTGAGAGGGACTCTGGGACAGGAGTTAAGGCACTTTTCGTCTTAGGTGCTAGAAATTCTTCTCAGCGGTTTCTACTTATGGCAGGCGGGGAGGCGGGGGGAGACGGGGACAGGACTCGCTGCACTCCTTCTCCATTGTACACACAGATGGAGGTCAGTAATCCCACAAGCTGCCAGCGCAGCCCAGGCACCTCTGCCACGGAGCGGGATGGACAGGAGAACAGATTTGGGGTTGCTCAGCAATCGGCAGGCCACCCCCCCAGAGATGTCAGTACGGCCTTTCCTCTCCCCTGCTCCCAAAGAAGCGCTCCTCCTCCCCACCTGTCCTCAGAGCACAGGCCCGGAGCAGCTCAGGGGAAGGTGACCGGCTGCGTCCCGGCTGCCCGTGGGCTGGGGACGCAGGTTCTGGTGGCTCCTCGTTGTGGCCTGGCGCAGAGGCACACCAAAGGCAGGGAGCCTGGTGGGTGTGCGACCATTAGCAGTCTAGTCACAGGCTCGCACTCCCTCCCTCAGGGTCTGATCGCTGCCCGCTCCCTATGGCAACACAGCTGGTGTAGCTAGGTCCCTCCACCGTTCAGGACAGGAACGGAAGAGTTCCCAAATCCTCATCAAGGGTGATCGGCCACCAGGCTGCCACCAAGACCCTCAGACAAATTAAGACAGGGAACGACCCGCCATCCCCCATTCTCTAGGAAAGGGGGGACTGTAAGGGGACAACAACGCAACATCTCTGACCCTGTGGGGCCGTGCACCACAGCTCAGCATGGGCAAACAGATGGGAAGGTGGCACTGCAAAACCACCTTTCCTTCCCTCTCCAGCACAGAAGGGCTATCGCCACCCGTGGAGGCAGACACCTGTGGCATCAGCGTCGCCCGGCCCCGACCATGACACAATTTCCGACCGTCCCAGCCTCGCCACTGGAGCGACCGTAACAACTGCCTGAGCAAGGAGGCATCCCCCTGCCGCCTTCGGCAGAGGAACACAGCGATTCCTGCGTCCCTCCTCCGTCGCCTTCAGAAAAGCAGCCTGGCACGTGCCGGACCCCGCTTTCCCAACTCAGCCTCTGCCAGGGCTTTCATTTAATGCTCTCCAACGCGCCTGGCCAGCTAGATAGGTTTTATTCAGCACAACAGTCAGATTAACAGTGCAGATAAATATTATCATCAAAGCACAAAACCCTAGTCCCCGCGTGAAGAGTCATGCCTTCTGCCATGCCCAGAGCCATCGTCAAGCTGCCTACGTGAGATCTGCTGGTATTTCTAACGTTCCCATCACCGTGGTGCCCAGGCGATCAACGGACAAATAAGGACAGAACCGAAGGGCAGACCTCACCGTCGATCCGCCTGAGCACTTATATGGCCCACATCACCCAGCTCTCTGAACACCTCGCAGCCTCTCACGTATCTGTCCCTGCAACACCTCCCCCCAACCCCACCGACACCCCGCAATTCCCCCCTACTTTTCCCCCCCCCCACCGTGACACTCTTTCTTTTCTCATCGGCACCATCCTCCTGCCTGGGAGAAACGGCAGCACGAGGCTTCTGCGCGACTCCTGAGGACAGACAGACCTGGACTCTACCTGCTCCGCCGTCTCCTCCTCTGGGGAAGAGGAAGGGGAGGGGAGAAGGAGCAAGGGGAGGGTTAAAGGCTATTATCACTAGACACCGACACAGAGTTGTCTAACCTACGGCGGGGGAACGGACGCTACTGTACAAGTTTACCGAGGAGCTGGAAGGCAAAGAAACCGCCGTTTTAGGTGACGGTGGAAAAACTCTGGGAGAGCGGAAAGAATTGTCCTGGGAGCCAAATCTGGCAGGCAGGCAGGCTGCACGGAGCCGCTCCGTGCCACATGCGAGCGAGAGCTGCGCCTCGGTTCCCATCGAGCACAGCCGAATGTGCGGCTGTCACTGGAGAAAGTGGAGATATAACAGGCTCGAAACAAAGCGCACAGTGCCTGCATGACTTCAGTTATAGCCGAAATGGCTCCTAATCGGGGAGTTACCTTCCAGCATGGGTGCTGAACAAACAATGTGAATAACTGATCAGTTTGCAAGCGACGTTTATTTTCACAGTTGTGGGAGACGATCCGGCCCGCGTTCTCTCCAAGCGCCGAGAAGAAATGGCAGGGGAGAACTAACTTGTTATAGCCTTTAAAACGTGATCCACGTCCGCCTAGCGAACAGCCGCTTTCACGTGGGCACAGTCTAAACCCCTTAATATCTCTTGGCAACGCAGCCCTCTTGACTCTTTAGAAAACAGATTTATAGGACAGGTTTGCACAGAAAGCTGCCTTTTTTTTTTCTTAAAAAAATAGAAAAGGAGGAAGACTTGGTTTCTAATCCCTCAGGAATGACAATGTGGCAAAAGTAAAAGTGGCTGAGGAGGAAGAGCAGAGAAAAATGCGTGGTTTTGTAATCTCGGTGCAGGAGATATATATTTCGGGGGGGGTGGAATCAATCTGGAAGAAACTCCAGATCCATTTTGTCCCCTTTGATCTCTATTTGTTTTTCCAGCTCGGTATTTTGAACTCCAGCCGGCGGCGTGAACCCGAGCCGGGACCCAAGGCAAACACGGCCGGACACCCTTTCGCGGTGCCAGGCGGCCGGGGAACGGCAGCCCAGGCTGATGCAAGCACCCAGCGCGCTGCCTCCTTTCCTTCCCTTCCCTTCCCCTCCCTGCCCCGCTCCGCTCCGCGCCCCGGGCCCGGCCCCGCGGGAGCCCCACGCCGGAGGCGCGCAAGGCGCGCACACGTGCGCGGGCACTCCGCACGGCGCTGCCGGCGGCTCCGGGGGCCTTCCTCCCCCCAACCCCGCACACGTGTGCGGCACCGACCGAGCAGGTGGGAGGCAAGGGGGGGGGGCGAGGAAAAAAAAAAGAGGGGGGTAGTCTTTTCGGCCGCCTCCCCCCAACCCGTACGCGGGGCACAAAGCCCCCGTCCCGCCGCCGCTTACCTCCGCGCTCTGCAGATACAGCATCGCCGCCAGCCCCCAGTGCATCCAAGTCAGCAGAAAGTTCATGGTTGCCGGTGCGCGCCGCGGAGCGGGGCCCGCCGCGCTCCTCCTCGCCGCCCCGCCGCCGCCGCCGCCCCGCCGCGCTCTCTCCCGCCGCGCCTCCTCCGTGCCCGCCGCCTCCCGGGGTGCCGCCGGCCGGGCGCTGCGAGGGGCTCCGGGGGAAGGGGGGTTCCTCTTCGGGGTCTCCGGTTTCACCCCTCCATAAGCCCGGCTCTCCGCCGGCCCCCGCTGCTGCTGCTGTCGGTGGGCGCTCCGCCGGGCCGAGCGCAGGTTCCGCGGCCGCCCCGCCGCCGCCCGGCCCCCGCCGCCGGGCAGTGCGAGCTCCACAGCGGCGCCCGGTCCGCTCCCCCCGCGCCGGGGCGGGCAGGCAGGCACCCGCGCCGCGATCGCTCGGTTTCCCGCACTCACGCCAAAGTTTGCGCGGAAAGTTTCAATGCATCTCTTTTTTTCTTTTCTTTTCTTTTCTTTTTTTTTTTTTTTTTTTATGTGGGTTTTTTTCTCCCGCGCCCCCCTCTTCGCGGCTGTCGCCTCCCCGGGGGGGGGGGGGAAGGGGCTGATCCCGCCGCCGCTCGGCCCGACCCCCCTCTCCGCAGGTCGAGGTGGTGGCGGAGGGGACGAGCAGAGCGCTTTCCTCCTGTCCGCCGCTTCAAAAAATTATTGAAAAACAAAAAAAATCAGAATATATAAAAAAAGGAAAAAAAATCCAAACTGGAGAGAGAGGGAGGGAACTGGGGCGGGGGGGAGGCTCTGCAGGAAAGGGAGGGGAAAAAAAAAAAAAAAAAAGAAAAATCCCAGCGGCTCAAAGTATAGGTGGGAAAAAAAAAACAAAACACAATAAAATAAATTAAGCGAGAGGATAAAGCCCGGCGGCAAGCCAACAGCAGGTCCCGGTGCCCGCGGCGCGCTGTCCCCCGGCGCGGCGCAGCCCGGCTCCGCGCAGCGCCCGCTCCCGCGCCGCGCCCGCCCCGCCGCCCGCTCGCCGCCGCTCTGCAGCTGCTCGGCGCGGCGGCGGGGAGAGACGCTCCGCCGAAGTCCCACCCTCCGCGGCGATTCCCCTCCCTCCTCCCCTCCCATCGCTTTCCGCGCCGGGCGAAAAGGCCACGGAGGTAAAAGGGGGTACGCGCGGCCCCCCCCCCCCCCCCTTACCGCCGCGCTGCCCGGCCCGCCCCACGCGGGACCGCGGCCTCCCGGGGCTCGCCGCCGGCATCCCCGCCCTGCCTTACCCCCCCCCCACGGGCCGTGCTTCCTCCACCCTGTCTGCCCTGCCGATGGATGCGCGTTCCGGGTCAAAATTCACCTTGCCCGTGGGAATCGCTCCAAAGTCCAGCGGAGCCATTTGGGGGGGAGGGGGCGGCAGGGGACAGGCTGTGACCACGGCCATCACCCGCCCCCCCCCCCCCACCCGAGGCCTTCGCTCTTCGGATGGCGCGATTTCTTAGCACCTCCGCGCTGAAGGGGTTGGGGGTCATCCTCAGCTGGTTTTATTTCTCCGTGTTTTCTTTCGCCTCGGCTCAGGGGCCCTGCCTGCCACGGCCGAGCAGGACCACGGCGTGCAGCAGGGTGTCGGACTGAAGGGGGGGAAGATTTTTGACAGGCAAACCCCACCCTGCTTTCTGAGAAGGCGTTTGAAGGGCAAAAAGGCAGCTCTGTCTCACTGGGGTTACCGCAGGCATTCCCCAGCCGAGCTCCTTCGCGCGTCACACGCAAAATTTCCTCATACGGGATATATAGTGACAATGTCCGTGTGTCGGCGCGTATAAATCTCTCTCCTGCCACCGTCCTCCAAGGACCTTGGGTGGCAGACGGAGTGGCGGTCCGGGCTGGCAGGTTCCTGGGGCTCAGCACGGGCTGGAGGAAGGGGAAGGGGAAAAAGGCACGGAAGAAAGAAAAGGCCGTGTTATTACTGGAAAGCAGGTATTCCAGCGCCGTGCCACGGGCTCCTGCCGACACAGGCGAAGCGTTGGCTCTATAGAGGCACCTGCTGGCTGAGGGAAACACATGAAAAGAAAATAAAAATTTTATATATATATATATATATATCTTTGCTTTCGGTAGCTTTTAGACCCATTCTTCCCTGTGTTTATTTTTTTAAAGACTTTGTGTCATGCCTTGTCGCGGGAGGTGGGGATGTCGCCCGGGCCACACGGGTCCCGAGGAGGGCTGGGAGATGAGCGACGGGTCTGTCCGAGCAAGGAGCGACTCCGGCTCCCGCCCGGACCCTCCGCTGCCCCGGCTGGGCCCGCCGCCTTCCTGCTGGGCCAGGGGACAGAGCCAGCCTCGTCGAAAGCCTGCAGGAGAACATAATCCCTTTCCCCTCAGGGATCGCGTTTCTACAGAGGAGTGGTGGATCTTGTTCAAACATTGCAAAAGAATCCTTTTTTCTCTCCGTTTTGGGGTGGTTTTTTTCTAACTATTTGTTGCAGAGGGTTTCTAAAAAAACAAATATCCGTCCAAAATAACTGGAGTTTCCCGTATTTAGAATGCAATTGCCAAAGATGTCTTCCAAGAGATAGGGAGACTTTAAGCCCCCGCCTGGGAAAAAGAGGGGATATTTCACAAACTGAAGGTAAAGCCAAATTAAAGTTCCCGGAGGCAGGAACCGCTTCCGACTCTGTCACAGTTCACTGTGAGCAGCTCCCTCCTCACACCGGGTCTCTGCACTTCAGGTCAGCAGCAAGCAGATAACTCGGTACTTTTTTCTCTGTGTTTGGTAGAAGGTCCTAGGTGCCTTTTCCCTTCCCACTGGGTGAGCGTTTATGAATGAACATAGCTCTACTGCGAATAACTTTGCAATTCTAACACTCCTCTGGATGGACAAAATCCCACCGGCTGAAAGTCCCACCCAGAAATCTCAGAGAAAAGAATAAATGCACGGGTGTCAAGGGGCAACCTTATCCCCTCAAAGCCACAATGTACTGTAAATAATGTACAGAACCAAGCTTCTAAAATTACCACTACGGGATTGCTCATCTCGTCTTGCGTTTCATCTGGATCCTGTGATCTTCCCACCTGCCAACATCCTGTTACCAGGAGAGCGGTGCATGTGAAGTCTGTGCAAACGGTCATGTACTTGCCTGAGGTCTGGCGCCAGCAAGGACATTCGTGTGCCTTCCATGTTAACGTTACACCGTAATAAATACTGACATTGCTATAGAATCCGCGGCGCTCGTGCTAGGCACCACTCACTGAAAAAGCAAATCAATGCGTGTCCTGGCTACGCTTCTTTATTAGCCTTGTTATCTTTCCCGTGTCAGTGGCTCCTGAGACAGCAAGAAAGACGGCATCAACAGGCAGGCTTTTAAATATGGAATACCTAAAAGCACGAGCTCCATGTTTAGGCACTTAAGGGAAGACGCGTGATTTGCAAAGCGGCTGAGTGATGACTTATTTGGAGCAGTGAGACGCTGAGAACTTTTAAGAACCTGACCATAATTTAGGACTTCGTCTTGCAGACTGAATTCAGCGGAAGCTTTGGCATTGACTTCAAAGGGCACAAGATCAAGCCCTTATTTAGGGGCTCAAAATATAAAATTGGGAGCCTAAATTTAGGCATCCATTTTTTAATACCTTGACCCACGTTAGTAATACCCTTTGTCTAATCCCTCTATTTGACCTGAAAAGACAGGAATGTCAGTAACTTTGTACCGGCTCGCCTAAAAGAACCTGCGGCTGACAAGGGGGAAATGCAAGAAACGCATTCCCCGCACTTCGTTTATTTTTTCTTCCCTCTCTCAGATCCCCAAAATAACAGGCGGAGCAATGTGAGCGGAGGAGCTCAGGCCCACTTTGAAATTGGAACAGGAAATGTGAGAAATGTGGCCATTAAAAAACAAATGAAACAAAACAATATTTTCTTAGAATTCCATCTTGTAGGCGAGTGGGGGGGGAGGGAATCTGGATTTGGATAATCTAAATTAGGAGAGAAGTCAGGGAAACAAAGAGTAATTTTAAACATTTTAGTGCCAGAGCTATTTCTTAACACACAGCTCACCCTCTGATTTCAAATATAGTCCCTCAGTGCTGAGCCCGGAGAACAGCACAAGGAAAATCAACGTCTCGATCCGGCCTTCTAGCAGATGTGGGAAAAAGGCCAGAATGGAGTGAGCTGTTGAGAGAAGCGGCCAGGCGAACGGATCCTGAACGTCCTGAGGTATTTCAGGTGCTTCCTTCCCTGTAAGAAATCAGAGGGACGCGAGGCACAATAACCAGGCTACGGCCAAGTCGGCTGCAGCACCGTCACAAGACGGTGAATCAATTAACCGCACGATCCTTATTGTTGTGATTATTTTTGTGTCGGTTGCGCTAACCGGCAAGGGAGCAGCTGTAGGTATAACAAAAGGTTGCTCCTCTGAGATGCTTTGCCAACGCTCCCTCTGCTGTGGTATAAATAGAATACATGCAGCGGGCAAGGGCAGCGCTAGGCTTGTGTTTGCAAGCGTTAGAGATGCCCATGCACCACCCACTGGCAGTTTCAGTTGCCTCTATCACTCAGGAGTTTGTCCAAAGATCTTCACCTCCTGGAAAGAGAGAAAAACGCTCACGAACGCGCAGCACCGTCACTCACTCTGCCCTTCTGGGTTGATTTTGTACCCTGGGTGCTTCTCCCATAGTCAGTAATTACAGCAGGTTATGAGGAGTCGCTCCCCTTTCCTTACTCTCCATCTCTATTTGCCTGTCTCTCACTGGATCTTTGTACGATCCTTTTGCAACAAGCAGCAGAGACAGGGACAAGTGAGCAGAGGTAACAGGACAGATCCTCAGCCATCAGCGGGATTGTTTTAATATCTGCAGAGAGATCAAGAGACTGAAACAGCTTTTTTTTCCTGCCAAAACTACATGTGATATCAGCCGAAGGGTACAGACATCTTGACCCTGACTTGTATGTCCCCATCTAATAGAGTTGGTAGGAATGTACAGATGCAGTTAGTGCGATAGTACTTCACCTTACACTTACATCACAGTCCCTGGAGAAGCATCTGATGGGGCAGCCTTACGTATTAAATCATTTCCTGGAGGGGAGTATTCATTTGGGCTCATTTATTATCATTTGTGCCGGAGCTCGTATTTTACACTCCCAGCATGAGGAGTGGGTGTTATTCATGGCTATGGGTCTAAGAACCAAAGGCTCATTTCAGAAAAGCTGCTCTGTTGTTTGAGGTTGATCACTTGATGTTTGTCCCAGGTGCTAGACACATGTTGCTTGCTGAAGGAGGTATGACTTGGCCTCAGATGTCAACATCTTGGTAACCACCGAACAAAAATAAAACTAAACTCCAGCATGCCTATCCCTCCTCTGCAAATCAAGTGGTCATTAATGATATTGACTTGGACAATAAATAAACCTAGACAACAATCTAATCAGAATCACATCGATGACACATCAAATGAGTACAGTAACAGAGGGACACAGAAGTAGGACAGTCAGCATGTGCAGTCCTCTGCAAGGACAAGCAAATGGGACTTCGGTCCAGAGCAACCCACAAAGCATCTATTGTGTTTTCCATGGGCTACGGAGACCCTCCCAGCACCTCACACCGTACTTCAGAGCCGCAAAATGCCAAGTACCACAAACGTAACACACCACAGAACGAAAGAAGAGCGTAAGGCTCTCTCCAAGCCCTGCAGTGGCAGGCTGTGGTTTGCACCAGTGCCCCACACAACCATCAGAAGTTGTCAGCACCAAAGAGGAAGGAAGCAAATCCCAACCAGTGGTGTTTATCTGATCAAGGAAAAACTGCCTCCTGCCCACAGATCTGACAGTCGCATTAAGAGCCGGGGACACAGGGACAAGGTCACGGATACACCTTATCACCTGTCCGCTCATTCACCAGTGCTCCCCTAAAAGGAAGAAGCTACAGCAGAAACCCAGAAGCCCCCTTCCCCTTCAAAGGCAGAAGAAACCCTTCCTGCCTTCCTTCAGGAAGTGTGGGATTAGTGCCACATAGGCATGGTGCCAACGAGTGTTGACCCAACCTCCGCTCAGATCTGCGTGGTAAGACTCGAATGTTACCCTCTGCAATGAGGGGGGGAGATTTGGCAGTTGTGAATTCTTTAGGGTGAAAAGCTGGGGAGCAGCTACTGGCCAGCCATTTGTGGTCCCTCATCCCAGGGTACCAGAGAGGCGTGAAACATATATATACCAAAGCAACACCCATGTCTCTTCCCCAGCAATTAGGGTCAGAGGTAGAGAACCTCCCCATCCCCGTCCCCAAGCACCACTTCCCCAGAGATGACTCTAGACCTCCTTGCACCACTTCCTCCTCCCATCCCCTTGCCTACAGGAGCTAGTGATCATCCCAGACTCACCTCCACGAATGACCTGGGGCCCAGTCCCTTCAGAAAATCCTGCCCACGCAACCATGCAGGCTATAAAACCCAACCAAAGGATGCTCCAATGAAATCTACAACTGGATGCCAGTTAAATACTTCCATACTGAAACTAGATTATGATCTGATGTGGAAACCACAAACCATACATAGAATTGTAAAGCTTGCATATCAGAGGTATATTAATGCCTGGCTCAACAGTCCAAAAACATGCAATTTTTTTAAAATAACAGACTTCAACAAATTGTTTTGGATAAATGGAAATTTTATAACTCTTTTGAATCACAGTTTACACAAGAAAGTATTTCAGTTTCGTCAGCACCTTAAGTAGCATGTACTGAATACAGTTCAGTGAGCAACTTCATGAAAGCACATGGGGTTGCTCAAAGCAGGGGAGTTTTCTTAAAATTCCTTCTGTCTCTGGGCTCTACAGATGCCCACACACCTTGGCGGCTGTCTGCCCAGAGCCACACCTTCACACTCAAAAACAGGCTGGGCAACACTCCAACTAATAAAAGATCACAACAAGGGCAAATAGGCTGTTAGGAGATTCCTAAAATCTCCAGCTCTCAGTCTCCTGGGGGAGTTCTTCTCAGCTCTGGAACCGAACTGCAGCCCATACAGCATTTCTCGAGAACAGAATTTGAGAGCGAGCCTTCCTCATCTTTGGCCAAGATCATCAGCCTCCTCCTTGCTAATGATAATTTCCTATATTTCTTTTTCCTCTCAGCATTTCAAAACTGAGTTCTCAGGGCAAATCTTCGAGGAAGGAACTTTGGTCCAAACAGCTTCAGCTTGAGTCAGTTCTGGGAAAACTTCCTTTATGCTAGTAGGACAAAACATAGCCAAGGTTTAAGATGCCTGAGATGCCAGAAATGCCCCTTTTCTTACAAATACGATATTCGTAAGTAAAACTACTTCTGAAGAAGATTGGCAAAATCTGAATTGGGTAATAGGTTTTCTGATGTCACCAATTCACAGAAAGGTCACTGCTAAAAGCCCAGATGACTTAAAAGAAAAACCACAGGGGTAGCTACTCGTACAACTGCCACCCATCAACAAAATTAAGGTTCAAACATATGATCAGTTTCATCACTTCCAGCTTGTTTTCTGCTCATGTAAAAAAAAGTGTTTTTTCTGGAACTAAGCAATAGGTCAAAGCTTAGCTTCTGACATCCATAATTTGATAGAGAAGTTGCTTTTCAATATTGTCTATATTCCCACATATGTTATTTTTCTCCCCAAGGGGCAGTATTAACTCTTCCAAAGGGCGATGGACAGAGGAAGGGATGCGAGTTTGCAAATACCCAGCGAATCTAACATATTGTCTCTATCCTGGTAGCAAAAGATACAGAGAGGCTTTACCCCATCCCCTTCCTGGACATGTCACGAGAGTTACATTGTGGGTGGGCTAGCATCTTACCCACTCACATCTTATCCATCTGCATTCTGTTGCAGGGCTGCATAGGACCATCAGGGCAGTGCTCGGCACCTGCACAGGGCAGTGCTCTCTTACCATTACGTGAGGCAGCAGCACTCGGAAAGAGCAAGCTGCCTTCCTAGCAAAGGAAAATACACAGTCCTTGGTCCAAAAAAACTTGCTATGAAGTACCTAGCAGTTTGTTTTCCCTGAAAGTGAGCCATGAAACGACTCTTACAGTAATGCATTTGTATCTGGATAGCTCGTTTCCAGAGCCTACCAGTTTGCAAATGCAAGAGAAGTAGGCTGAGTTGAAATACAACTTCCCTCACCCTTAAGAAATAACAGCATGCCATTTCTTTCCATCTTCCTTTCTCACCCCCCGAAAGTTTCGAAATCCCCAAAACACCCTCTCTATCCAGATGCTTAAGCCACTTTACCTTTTATTGCTCATAACCCTGAAGCGTGGATGGCAAAGGACCCTTCTGCCCATTCAAAATACCTTTGTGCCACAGCTGGAGCTGCGTGCCATTAGTTTTTGGGGGGCTGGCTTATATGTCTCCCGGCTGCCATGCGCAGTGCTGTGCTGGGGCCCCAGGACACGCCTGACATCGGGAGAAGACAGTCGTTCTCTGAGGCAACATCCCGAGTACATGTCACTGGCTGGGGACCAGGGCTGTCAGCAAAACAGCTTTTGCTTCACTCAACATCAGCCCAGTTAGGTGAAATGATGTGAGCTGAATCCCGTTTTCAAAGAAAATGATTGCACAACCCAGTGCTATCTGTGAAAACAAACAACTAAGCAAATGAAGCCAGGCAACAAACTCCATGCAAGAATGAGTGTGCTGCATGCAGCGCCATGCCTGGCTAGCTAGCCCTGCACTGGGGACCAGCAGTCCCTTCTCCGACACTTCTGCTCACTCTCCCCCTTGCACACTGGCCGATCTCACTGCGTTTCACTGGGGGAGTTTGCTTTGATGCTTTGCGGTTCAGGCATACTCAGCCGAACGGACCCTGCAATGGCGAACGGCTCCAGCTGCAAAGCTCCACTGAAGGAGCGTTTGGGACTGTTATTTAGCTGGCCTTTTCTGTTCAAAAGGAAGGAAAAGGACAGCTTTGCAGCCTTTGAAGGGAAGAGGTGACTTCCAGAACATAAATACACTTCTTGTTCTGTACTTCAGTTCTTTCACTAATGAACTCTTCTGCTGTGCGTGTACCTGTGTTCCTGCCCTGCCCAGGGCTGAGGAGAGGTCTGGCCACGTGAGGCTGGGCTGGGCAGAGAGTGCATGGTGAGGAGATGGAGCAGAGGCTGCGAGAAGAAGTGCTGGTGCAGGGTCTATAGCCCTTCACCCAAAGGACCATGCCTAGAGGATTTCGTGGGAAGAGGACAACACGTCAGCTCACAATGTAACAGAGCACCTCTGACACGCTGGAGACATTGAGAAGCCCAAGGGCTACCACCTCAGAAAACAACATGGTTTCCAAAGGAGTTGTCTTCTTTAATAACATACATGCTTGACCCAGGTGCAGACCACGCGCAGACTGGCCTCGCTGCTGGACAACATCCTATGGCATAGAGAGCTGAGGCTGCTGGCTGGGGGCTCGTGCCAGGTTTCGGTCAAAAGCGCTTGCCTTTCATTTTGCTCTGGACTGAGCAATGGGAATGGAAGAGCTGCATCGGCCTGCGCCGATTTCATCTGGTCAAATGTTTGGTGTACGCGGGTGAGTCAAGAGTCATTAAGCAGCTGCTGAGGCTGCCTGAGCCAGCTGCGTTCTTCTCCGACAACGTGTGCCTATGCCTCAGAGAGCGGCTGTTGGGTCAGCTACCTGCTCCCCTGGGTCTGCAGCTCATCCTGGCAGGGGAAGGACTGGGACGGTCATGCTGGCACTTCTCTTCTGGCATTCCACCTGTACATATCTGGCCACCTTGGGAAATGAAGGTCTCTGATGGGGTCACCAGTGGTGCGGGCCCCCAGTGCAGGAGCAATCTCCTCACCAGATGTGGCCAGGCAGCAGAAACCAGACAAGAATCAGGACGTGGGCCACGTGGAGGTCCCTGCACGCTGCTGGACAACAGTTAGCCAGAGGCACCCAAGCACACGGCTGGAGCCGGCCAGCACAGTGACTCTGTGCCATCTTGCAGAAGATGGCCTGTGCTCTGTCATTTCAGGTGCCTTGGGGACAGTCACCTGCTGACAAATGGGGAAAAAGTTATCCAGGGAGGTTTCCTGCTGGCTGCTCCTGTCCCAAAGGCACCAAAGCATGTCTGCCTGCAAAGCACTGCAGGATCAAGAGCAAAACAGCCAGTTGTGTCCCAGGAGACTTGTGACTTGTGTGTATTTTACTCTGACCAGCACTAGCAGCATCTTGGCTAATTCAGGACGTGATCCCACAACAGCCAGCACACATCTGCAGGCACAACAGGGCAGGGTGCAGTAGGAGGGGTAAGGGTGGACCTTCCAAAACACCTTCCTTTGGTGGAAACTCATTCTCTATTGGTATTCCATCCTAGATGAAGACTACTAACTACAGAACTAGAAAGGAATTATTGATTGGTTAAGAGTCAAATGAGCGTGACTCAATGTGATTTGTTATGGGCAAACAGAATAAAGTCCAAACTGCTAATGTGCAAACCTGGAGTTTTAAAAGGGCCAGTTTCCAAAGCTGAAAACAATTCAGCTTTGCGCTAAATCAGCTGGGAGAGAAATGCAAACAGAAGAAATGGAATAGTTGGGAAACTGAATATTTTTATTGGTAATGAAATATCACAATTGAGAAAGGCTGGTTTGGAGGGAAAATAAAGCAGTCTCAAAAATTAAATATGTAGACGTTGCGCTCTGTATGGATTTGTGTGTATGTAGATATAAGGGGGGGAGAGCAAAGCTGGTAGCAATAATGAATTTGACAGATAATTTAATTGACTGCAACTGTAGAAAATTGATAGGGGGAGCAAAAGGACAGGAAGATATTTGTGGACAGTAGATTTCAGGACAGTAGGACAGCTTTTTTCAAGCAGAGTCAAAACAAAGGATATCATAAAACAATCCTGGTCCCTCTCTACATGGAAATAGTTGTGAAATAATTATCCAATAATAATACAGAGAACAGATGTAGCCAACAAATATGACTGTGGCAGACTTTGGACAGTGATGGCACATATTTCCTTCCCAATAGGGACTACAGAGATTTTTAAAAATTTAACAGAAGTGTAAGAAACCTAAAGGCAGCAATTTAGATTGAATCACCCCCCACCCCCCCAAAGTATTAAAAAGAGCTGTCAGACAAAAGGGTTTCATAGGCCTAGAAACAGGGTGGCATAGTACCAACATTACAATGAGTATATAAAGAAGGTTGTGTGGCGCTGCAGCAAGATACCCAGAAAGCTGGTGGACCCTTTGTTCCTGAGCTTTTAAATTAGTAAGAATGAATTAAATGGGATAGCATAATTCATATCAGTGAGCATAGATATGTAGAAAATGGTTCTGGTTAGAATAATGACCGCTTCTATCAGTGAGATTCCAAGTTTGCTGGACAGAGGTAACAGGGTTGATGTAATTTACTTGGACTTCTTCAGACCATTTTAGTTCATGCCATAGGATGATACAAAACAAACATGGATCTTATTAAATTGATTAAAAACTGGCTAACTAGTAGGTCTAAGGAAGTGATACTCTAAGTGAAGAGTCACCATTTGGCAGGTGGTGCTTTTGACCCAGCTCCTTCAAATCCAACTCAGAAAGATATATGGAACTATTCCTACTGAAGTCTGAAGATGGCACAAAGAGGGAAATATTAAGTAATGAAGAGGACATGTCTTTGGTGCAGAACAATATAGATTGCCTGGGCTCACGCAAACACAATGCATTTTAATACATGATTCTCAGCTGTGGAAGAAAGCAGACCTCCTACCAAAAGGAGATTTCTGCCCAAGCAAGCCAGAAAACTGGGGAGGACTTGGAGGTCATGGATGTATCTGCCAGGGTGAAATATGGTGTCAAGGGTGACAAGATCCTGGGCTGCAAAACAGGAAACATTAAACAGGAGAAGGGACACTGCATTATCCCAGCCTTCAGCACCAAGACAACTGCTGCTGGGATCACTGCATGGGCGGGGAGGAGTCAGGAGGGTGCTGAGAAGAGCCAGAGGATGACTGCAGCACTGGAAAGGATGCCGTGGAGTAGAGCTGCCAGGGCACAGCCTGTTTGTTGGATGAAAGAGAAGGTCATGGGTGATTTGGTCATGGCCTATAAGAGTCTTACACTGGAGACAGCAATGTAATAACAAATGATTCTCTTTGGTTTAGCAGTTACAATTATTAAAAGAGCCAATGAGGGGAAATGATGCAAGGCAATCTCGGAGATTAGGAACGAAGAAAAAATACATCTGAGGAAAATTACAAGAAGCTTTGGTGGATTTTTTGAAAACTGGAGATATTTCAGTCATTTATTTTCTAGAAAGGAGCTTTAATGTTTCTCCTTAATTCAAACAGGGATGAACTCAGGAAGATCCTTCAGCAGGTGTTCTACAGATCAAACGAGATGGTGACCACAGTCCCTTCTGCCCTATGTTTCTGAATCTGTGCTCTGTTACAAAAGTTCATGGATTCTGTGGGTATATTTGTTGCTTGCACTCATTGCATTAGGGGTTCATGCCTTCCTGCTGGTCAGTCAGTGCTGGTTTTCCACATCAGCAGTGATTCCCTTCCTGATGGCCTCTTTTCCTTCTTCATCTCTGTAGCCAGAAGCAGCAAACTGCTTCATGACCTTCCCTCCTGCTTTCCACGAGGTTCAAATTCTCACAGGACGCTCCGTTCCTCTCTCAGTGTGCCCAAGTCTCCACGCTCCTCCAGCCCTGCTCCTACTGTTAAATCCCAAGAGTTGTCTGTGAAGGAAGATGCTACAGATGCCCTGAAAGATGCCCACGTCTCTCTGGCTACTTGAGTCAGAGGCCAGTTTTTGCACAGCTGAAGGCAACTTTTGAGCAGATAAGGCAACTCCCATGACAAACAACTCGCCCATGTCATACCCCAGGTTTGTGGCAGAGCGGGGAAGGGACCCAGAGCAGCCTCCTACCTCCTGCACCAGCATTCAAACCCTTGGACCATCTCTGGTCGGTCGGTTGGCTTCTCCCCAAGCAGCGAAGCGGCTGTAGGTTCGTGCTGCCCACACTCCCCTCTGCTGGTCACACCGGCGCTCGGCCCGCAACGCAGTCTGGCCCGTTCCTGAATCTGTTCCTTCTCCGGCTGCTTCGAATTGTGGAGGTGAGATACAGAAAAAGATCACGATGACACCCAGTCCCGTGCCTGGAGGTAAGTGGGATTAAATATCCCTCGTGTTTTGACAGGGCACGAATTTCAGCCTGGATGAGAGGAGCAATGAGGAATGCCTCTCTATTCAGCTGATGCTAGCAGGAAAATAAAGACCACGTAAACACAGTTGCCCAAGCCAAGGAAGCCTCTGCCTGCAAACACCACCATAGGAAAGACTCAACAGCATTAAAGAGCTACAGAGGCTATGGGGCAGGCGCGCGAACAGGAATGTCATTAACTTGAATGTTACCTCACGCTTTGCATGACTCATAGCTGGAAGTGGAAACACAATATCATTACCTGCACCCTCTGACAGTACGGTCATAACCCCGGCAGAAATAGATTGCTAAAAACTAACTTATTAGTATTGTTGTTGTTGTTGTTACTACTAAGAAGCCAGATACGGGAGTACTAACTCAAAGGAATGGCCTGTCCCATCCTGCCAGCCACTCTCTGAAGACAGGACTTTTCTGCTGAAGATAGGGATTAAGGAGAAAAATAAGTGAAGATTTCCGTTTCTGAGATAGCTGGTAATAATTAACATGCAGCTAATGCAGGGGCATGTTAGTTGGGCTTCCCAGGGAATGTATGCTAGCTGCGAGAAGATGGAAAAATTCCAGAGTGAAATACAACTGGCCTTACACCTCATATTTCTTGTGCTCCCCAGATCCCATCAGACCATTAGAAGGTCTGACCCTGAGCACACTGAAGCTACTCTGAGCATTTTCTTTGTGTGTAGAGGACTTTGGGGCAAGGCTGCTAAATCCCAAAGGAGAAAACCAGGATTATACTCCCGTTGAAGAGAGCTGAGGCTCAAGAAACCTGTGGAATACCTCCATCCTCCTGGAAATATCTTTCTGCCAAAATAACCCTGTCATCTCCTGCTGAAGCTCCTCCTTCAACCCACCCTGTTCTTTCTCTCAGAAGAAGTCAGATCATTGGGGAACATACGGTCCAGTCTTTCGTACAAAAGGATTCTGATACATCTACCAACACAACAGACCAGCGTGCGGTCTGGCCTGTGGGCTGCGCACCGTCACCAAAACACTTTGAATAAAGCAATAAGATAGCACAGACCTCGCTGTAACAGGGACAGCATGGCCCCACTAGTGATAAGCTAAATTTTTAGTATATCTCTGGCCTATCTGGCAAGGAATCCAGCACTGATTTCCTCTGTGGCTGGGCTCTTCTCACACTGTTAGCCCATACAAGACTACCAGTTTTCAAGCAGTGAAGAGCAGCTTCTCTGAACAACTGGGATTAGGCACATTTATATACAAAGAGTAAAAAACACCATCAGTTTGTGCTATCATTGTTTACTATTGCATATGCAGCAGGAATAGCTCAAGATAGTGTAAGAAAAATAGTTGAAGTCGTACAAACATATAGATTCTGGGGTATTTATGGGACAAGATAGCACAGTAAGGAAGGACAGATAAGGTGATGCAGGAAGAAAAGAAAATGAGAAATTTTGCATAGGGCAGTTGAGAGATTCAGCAAGACACAAATTTGAATGAGAAAGTTTTAAACATCAGATGATGTCCAAAGAACATTCGTGTTTTCCTTCTCCTTCATAAACACAGAAGCAGCATAAACGGGGAGGGAAAAACACACTGAAATCTTAATTCACATTAATAGCATATAAAAAAGAAAGTCTCACTCTGTGCAATTTCTTGCAGCTTTGTACAAGGAAAGGCTCACATGGGAAAGGGGAGTGAAGGACCATTAGTAATCACAAAACCCAATTGCCTGTGATTACCCTCCAACCTTTACACAAAAAGTCTTCACAATTTGCCAACTGTAACTGTAATTCTATTGTCTCTGCTCCCAGGTCCCTCGGCTCACAGTTACAAGACCACTCATGCAGAACGCCAGGTTATAATTCTGATAGCTAGTACAGACAAAGAGAAAGTCCATCAGGGAAAGATAAATATTGTTCTATAAAGATCACCAACCAAATCTACTCAAATTCCAGAAGATAAGAATCGTTAATAATTTCCTGCTCAAAGGGGTCAGCCCTGGCCTCTCCTGCAACCTCTTGTTCCCATGAAGATAACATTTTTTAATAATAATTTTTTAAAAAATTACCCCAAACTAAAGCAGTTTTCCCCTGAGTAAAACTGCTGTCCCTAATTTAGCCAATGTTGGCTTTAGGCCATTACAAGTCTTTCTTCTCTAGTGGGTTGTATGGTGCATTTGGAGAAATGCAGCTAAATCTGAAATGCTCAACCACTTTATTTTAAGCAAAACACAGCTTATACCCACCTCCAAAATATTTAAGTATTCCAGTAAGTAAAAGCTACCCATTCATCTTACCAGATCGCAAATTCTTTCATCTCTCTCTGGAGAACAAAATAACAATAAGTAAATTTTGAAGTAAATTCTGTCCTTTAGGGGCTGATGAAACACTTGGACTGCAACTATGCAGAATCGTTCTCCGGAATTGTTATTTACCAGCGGATTCCAGCGCTTTCAGACTCTCACACACTCCAATAGCTGAAAGTTTATAACCCTGGTGTTATTCTCAAGCATTTCCAAGACCGTTTGGTTTGGTGATACATTCTCTTCCGTTAGAGAAAACACTTTGCAGGAGCTGCTCTCTGGCTCTTCCGGCTCTGAAACATCCCCGCAGCGGAGTAGCTGCAGAAGTGATTTGCCTCGTAAGAAGAATTGTAAACTGTCTGCATCCCAGGACAGAGAAAACAGGACCAATCATTACTAGAACAACATCATATCATGGTCTGCAAAATATCTGTAGCCATGACCACTCCTTACAGCAGAGCTGAGCTCACTGTGCCTGCCTTGCTCTGGGCTTTTCCTTCTCCGCTAGCCTCGCAGGAGCCACACAGCTATGAGACAGAAAACTGGTTCGGCTCACCATATATGTGGCATTTTGCTTACTCCCATGCACTAGTGAGAACCACTTTTGGGAGCCAGATCCAAGGGCGGACTTGCGTGGTGGGCATTGGAGGTCAGTAAGTTATCGCTTTATTTGTAAACATGAGAAAATTTCATCTGGAGTCAATAAAAACACAGAGTCCCATGGGGCCATTTTCCCAAGTCAGAAGCAATAAATTCAAAGAGCTCATCCTTACAGAGAAGGGAAATTGGCAAAGAACAGCAGCGTAATGATAGGTTACATTGCATATCTACAGGCCCTTTGATCCCTGGATATTTACAAATATTAATGAGTCATGCTTCTCACGCACCGTTTTGGAAGGTATCATTAGACCATTTTCCAGATGGGGAAACCCATGGGAGAGAGAAGTGATCCGTCCATAGCCACACAGAGCGTCCGTGACACAGCCGAAAGCAGAAACCAGATATTCTTGCTTCCAGTCCTTTGTTTTTTAATTATAGCAACATTCTTCCTCTCATATTTTATGTTGCATTTTATAACAAGTCATAAATGAATACACCTATGTAGGACATTTCTCGCTGGTTCACTTTCCACCAGTCACACTCATATTTTAGTCATTATACTAAATTAATTTTAACTGACTCCATTACAGGAGAAAACTCAGGAACAAATATACACTGCAGTCACATAGAGAGTGTTCCTCACACAAAATAGTAATTGCTTTTACAAGCAGCAACAGGCCACTGAAAATTTAAGAACAGATGCATCTTTAATGTTTGAGAGGGAAATTTTAACAGAAGAAGAAAAAGGCACCTATCCGTATGAGTGAATGTCAAATAATGTTGTGTTATGCTGTCTTGGTCAAGTTCAGCAACTCTGCAGGTGCAATATCCTAAGGGATGAAATTTAAAGACGCAGAATTCAGTGTCTGTTGGTTTGATGGAAGAGCAGAGGTAGAAAAGAAAGAAATGAAAAAAACATGAAGTATTCTCAAGTATGTGAGAAAGCAGCTATCTATAGACTCCTTTGTTCTGGGGGAGCTGATTAAAGAAGGGGTCTTCTTTGGTGACACACCACGTAGCACTGCATTTTTGCTCCTGTTGTGGATAAGCAGGACAGTCATCACTGGGTGACCTAACCCATAGCAGCTCTGCTTTTCTGTAGAACACCACAGCATTTTCTTTTTTCCTTTTTTCCTTTTTTTTTTTTTTACTGTGTACAGACCCTTTGCATATAACATAAAGCTCATGCTTTAAAGCCAGAACATTATCATAGAGTTTAGGCTAATGGGATAGCTTCATTTACATACAGAGCCAGTACTTATTAGCTTATGTCTACAGAACAATCAAAACATTCAGATCCTCCTGTCTCCTCCCTCTGAAATCTATAAATTCTTCCCACCAAATCCATAGATAAGGGGCTAAGCCAGGCCTCTACACCAATTCTGTTCCTTACCAGCCCTGAAGTGATGTGGGAATTCGATCACTTTGCCATTTTCTCCCTGGCTTTCTCTTCAGTCTCACTCTTCTCTGCTCTAACCTTTGATTTAGCTGTTCGTCCTTTCAAGAGAACAAAGTAATTGCTCTGGACTTTACCAGGGGACTTTTTGCTAGTGGGATAAACCTGTCCAGATGTTGGCATTTACATCAGAGCTAGACGTCTAGACTCACTTTAACAGTCAACAGAGAGAAACAGGCATTCTGGGGCATAGGTAATCTCATTTTAAGGTAGATGTTGAAAAGTGCTTGGATGAACCAAGTCCTGGTTCCCTCTCCATTAGCTATAAAGATTGCCTGGAGCAGAAGCTCAAACATGAACATCAAAAGTTAAGTGAGATGAAAGTGTATGGAAAGTGTATGGTCCTCAAAGTGCCTAATACAAAGGCACTACAATAGTCACCGGGCTTTGGGTCTTTTGTAGTGAATGAAGTAATATCTATGCTTGTACCTTCCATGGTGTGATCAAATAGTAACAGAAAATAAGGAAGCGGCTTTTCTGTGAAGGAATCACAACCCTGTACTCCTTGTTTGGGAGTGGTATCCACTCACATGCCTAAAGACAGTTAGACTTAAGCCTCAGCCTCAAACCCAACAACTTTGGTTCAAGTATTTCTGCTGCCACCAGTGAAGTCAGATTGTCCTCTCAGCAAGAGGAAGAACGGCTCCACAGCAAACTCTATTCGAGGGAAGAGCTGCTTATCTGGTGCCACTGAGCAGATGCCAATAAGATGCAGTCTTCCAGAATGCTAGCTCATGTTTCCCCAAAGTAATGTGAGGCAAAATACTTCATAATCTCTAAATTTATATCAAGAAGGTGCATGAAATCATTTGCCTTCATTAGCACAGTTTGCAGCTTGTCACCAGTGAGACCTCATCTTGTCCACCTCATGACAGGGGGCCACACTCAGACCCCCTCCAAATCACGTCAAGCGTAGACATTGCAATTACTACCCCCACTGATGATGCAGCCAGAGACAGTCCAGCAACCCTACACAGCAGGCTTTTAATCAAGCTTGTAATCACAAAGTACTCTCATATTTAGACACCAGAGTAATTATAACGACAATATTATGACAGGCAGTAGAATAAAACTCAAAAGCCTTGCCACCCCCCTCCCCAAACCAACCATTTCTTCATGTTCTTCACACTAGAAGACAGCAGACAACCATTTGTGCAGATTCCTGTTTTTTCTTTTCTTTAGTAGCAGGGCTGACTGTCATTTTATCTATATTTTTTTTCGAATTTAGCTACGTTTGCACAATGTCAGCATCTTAAGAAGATTAATAAAGACACCAATACCACCCCTAACTGAAAAGCCTGGTTTGTTGTAAGGATTCTTGTTCCCCAAAAGCAAATTTTCCAAAAAGGTCTGAGCAAAGAGGGAGGGTTTTTGTGAGCTCGTTCTAAGCTACATTCCTAATCATATGGAAGTGTCTGGGAGATTTTGCAACTTGAATGGTCTTCTACTCTCTGCTCTTCCAGTATTCAACACTGCTTAAATTTAGCTTGGGTCAAAGGCCTAGTGGAGTCCAAAAAGCTACCCACAATATTAGTTTTTCCTCCTTTCAGACAGCCAACCAGTAAGGAGTAGCACTCTCTCTTTGCATTATGAACTAAGATTGTTTTTCTCAGTTTTCTTCTTCTTGTTCTCTAGGAGCACTTATTGGCAGAAGTGTCTTTGTTTCTTAGAAGTTCATCGGTTCTCACCATCTGTTTCTCCCATGATGTCACCGCTCTCACTTTTGCCTCATCACTATTTCCGCAGCAATCAGTCAGAATGGGATGCCTCAAACGTCTGACCTCCAGGAGGAATTAAAAACCAGAACAGAAAACATACAAAGAAAAAAAGGAGAATGGGAATGAAAACAGGGAAAAACAACTGCTCAGACTCTGTTTGCCTCTAAATGTGATTCTTTTTCTAAATTTCTATATTATGGCATCATCTTTCAAGAATGTTTCAAAGTTGACCTCCAAAGAAAAGCTGTTTGAATGTATAGACTTTTAGAGGTAGATGTTTAGTAATGTTTTCATAGAGTTTTTAAAAAGAAAGATTTCTCTTCGTTCTCATATTCAGCCTCCTACAACCTGAATATCAAAAGATGGTGTGAGAACTATTGACAGTTTTTACATCATAAGAAAAAGAGAGTAGCATGTAGGTGTTTTAAGTTGAAGGATTCATTTCTTTTTCTTAGTATTGGTGCCTAATAAATCCAGGAAAAGAATAATAACTTTGTTAACAGTGGCTTTGTGAGTTTAAACATGAGACATCTGTTGGTTCCGAAACATACATCAAAATCAAGGAAGACCCAAATGAAAAAAACTTTGTTGTTTCTAGCTGAGAAACAAGCAAACCATTCCCTCTTCCCATTTTTCTTTCTTGTCTTGATCACACTATGTCAACAAACAAACAAGGCCATAAACCTGGTTGTATTTTGACTTGGCAGGGCACCTGCAGCCTGTGCTTGCTCTTACATAAAACAGAGCTTTTTAGCTGTTTTTTATTGCTCTCTCTGGTATCAAGGTGCCCATAACATTCCATCCAGGAGCTCTCAGCTGCTTCTGGGGTTGTAATGATGCCAGAAATACCACTGCAAAAAGGAAGGCTTCCTTTCCGTACACCAGAAATAATATTTTCAGCAGATCCCCAGCTTGCACAGGTTAGTGTGACCACAGGCGTCTTCCTCAGCCCCCTGTAGCGTCTACCACGATGAAAGCATTTGAAAACGCTTTGTACACAAAACTTCCTGGAACCGACAGGAGGGCTCAGTATGGCGTTTTGCAATCTGAGCATCCATCTAAGCGGCCGTGTTCCTCGTGAAGTCCCAGTGCTGCGTATGCTGCATATCTGCGCTAGCAATTACTGCAAAGGGGTGCAGCTGAGCCTGATCTCAACACAGCTGAAGCACAGGCACTGCCAAGAACAGAGTGTGTTCAGCACTGTTTTAAGAAGTACGGTTCATCTTCATATGCAGGAGCTCTCCTTGTTCTCATTACCTCTCTAGAGTGCCAGAGTTCCCTGGTCACAGTGAAACCTACTTGCCTCAGTTTGGAACACCATTTAACTAGAAATTATCCCCTCTAGATGTTTGCCTGTCGTCACTGGAGGATCTGGTACATCTCAAAGTACACATCCGTATGTGTCCATCCAATAATCTCCATGAGGAACATTTCCTCTGCACTTGATAATGGAGGCATCTCTTGTAGTATCTCTGGTTTCATCTTCAGATTGTTTCATGGGTCTTTCATTTCATTATACCCTTTCACCTCCCCAGGAGGAGATTTCTTTCCTCTACATCTCCTACTTCAGAGTGGAGGAGAATGAGTACAAAGCTTTCTACTGGCTTATGTGTTTGTCTCTTTAGTAGCATACCTTGCTTGGTGCATTAGGATGAAGAAGTTGTTCTGAACAGACCTCTACAGATGATTTGTTTTTTTTTTTTTCAGTTGAAGAGAGAGGCTGTTGTGGGACATAAAGGTTCGTGCTTGCTGTTTGGCTATTGTAAGCCTAGCAAAGCAAAAGGATTTATGGTCTTCAGAAAACGGTACTTGAGTTCATCCCAGAAAGTGAAGTGATAAGACGATCATTGTAAACATATGAAGGGACAATGGCTGCATTACTTCGTAGTCACCAGACCCGTCTGGGTGGCCCTTTCCAGGAGTCCAGTGTTCCCCTTGTACAGTTTCGAGGAAGACGCCCATCAGTGCTGCCTTCTTCAAACATCACATGAGCATACACAGCCTTGTTCAGTAGTTATGGACAGCCACACCGATTCTGACGGCTGAATCAAAGACAGCCTCCATAATCTCCAGTTGCATCATCTGTTTCCACATATGCATACCCTCCTCCTCTACTTCCCTCTGTCCCCCATCCTTGGTTTCAGCTGCCCTTTCCCTCATCAGTTACTCTCCACATCTCACTTTACAGAATCACAGAATCAGAATCACAGAATAGTAGGGGTTGGAAGGGACCTCTGTGGGTCATCTAGTCCAAACCCCCTGCCGAAGCAGGGTCACCTACAGTAGGCTGCACAGGATCTTGTCCAGGCGGGTCTTGAATATCTCCAGAGAAGGAGACTCCACAACCTCCCTGGGCAGCCTGTTCCAGGGCTCCGTCACCCTCAGAGGGAAGAAGTTCTTCCTCATGTTCAGACGGAACTTCCTGTGCCTCAGTTTGTGCCCATTGCCCCTTGTCCTGTCACTGGGCACCACTGAAAAGAGCTTGGCCCCATCCTCCTGACACCCACCCTTCAGATATTTGTAGGCATTTATAAGGGGCAATTACCCTGCAATATTCTTCATCCATATCCCACCACTCACCCTCACATTCCCAGGCCCTACTAGACTCAAAAGTTTAGGGTGCAGATTTTTTCTTGTGCGTGTGGACAACTGTAGGTGGAGTGGCTGTTGAAATCTGACTGGATCTGTGATATGGGCAGCGGGGTCTGTATGCACTTAAAAGCAAAATCTTGAGGGAAATGCTGAAGCCAAGCTAACACGTCAGGATTTCGCTCAAAAGGCCAACAGATATGTAGTTGAGAAAATGAACCCCTGGCACCGAACAAGATAAGCAGGGGATGTTGAAAGTTAGGCTGCTTGCCTAGAAGTCTTTCGTACTAATCCTTGCCTCTGACTTTGAGGGTGATCTAGAGGGAGGCTGTTAATTTGCCTCTAGATGATGAGACAGCTTCAGGAGGAGGAGCAAGGAAGACCTGTAGCATCTCGTTTCTTTGCTTCACCTAGCCTGGCGATGACCGCGTCACTCACAGCTGCACTGACCCAAGTGTCTGTTTCATCAAAAGAAACCAGAGTTCAGCATCTATTCTGGGAAATACAGACGGGAGTGAAGAGAAGGAGGGGGGAGACCCGTTTCCATGGTTTCAAGCTCTTTCTTTCTCGATGTTGCTTCCCTCCTTTTCAGCAGTTAATTTCTCCAGTTTCGGGGCTCAGGCCCAGCCCTGCCTCGTCCCCAAGATTTCCTGTAGCATGGCAGGGTCTTTCACACCTGGGCAAGTCCTTCACTGAGGGACATGGCGGGGAAGTGACCAGTCGGTTCCTGTTCATGACGGAGCAGGCTCTGCCACAAATTGCACCCCATCTTTTGTTGAGTTTTCAGGTTGTGGTGCCTCACTGTGGCTTCCTCTTTCTCTTCAAGGTGCCCCTCACACAAATGAGACCCAGCTGCACATCTGCCTTGGCTGCCCTGAGCCATGGGGGATGTAATACCTCTGGGATAAGCCACAGCCCTCATCTCACATCCCTCTTTCTCCAGAGCAGGAGGCTCTTTACAGCCCCGTTATTTCCCTCTCTTAGTGCCACTGAAAGGATGCCCCAGCAACCCTGTCTTTTCAAGGACAGCGGCCCGTCAGTCTAACTTCCTTAAAAGCTGCATCCAAACAGGTCCTGCTGGTGGCATGCGGGGTGTCCTCCTGGCAGGGGCTGAGCTCACCCCACTGCAGTGCCCTCCATCCTGCTGGCCCGTGGCAAAACCTCTTAGCACTCTCCTCCCAGGCGCTCCCTCTCTCTTTCTCCCAAAGTGCCTTTCCCAGCAGATCCTCCCCACAGAGGCAGGCTTCCCCCCTGGAGACTCCATAAAGGAAAAGAGCCACCTCAGAGAGATCTTTGGTATTGCCCTGAGCCCAGGCTGGATTTTCCTGGGAACACCTCCCGCCTGCTTTTTCTTGGAAGGAATCAATGTAGAGAAGCTTAGAGTTAGTCTCATGGCTAGAAGTCATAATATATGGAAAGGGGAAGTGGGACTGAAAAGCTAGCTACCCTACCATTAAAATATGAGAAGGATTATGCTTATCTTCTTCTTAGGAAATAGAGAAGAAGAGGGAAGTAGCAGTGTAAGGGGCCTACAGCTGAACAAGCTTTGTTTGCAGGATAAGCGGCTTTTATTCCTGGTGAGGAGAACTAAGCCATGTTTACAAATAATGCTGACGGTCCAGCCCCAACTGTGCTCCAGAAATGCAGCATCCCTGCTCCTGGATTGCCTCAGCACTGCATCCCCAGAGGCAGGGAGAGCAATAAATCAGCGTAGCAATCCAAATCATGACACAATTTTTGAGCAATATTTTCTTGTGCCTTGTGGTACATAGAGGGCTGCTGTCCACACATCCCACTGGCAATTGCTCTGGTAACAAAAATATTATTGTCTGCACTGTGATGGACAATAAAGACCCCTCGGGCTCATTGTTTTAGAGTCGGGATTTAGCCCAAGTATCCTTACCACGCCTCTGCCTCTAAATGCTGTGATTCAGCAACTTGGCTGTGAGCTGGAGAGCGGCTCCCTCCCATCTGCTGCATGGCTCAGCCCTTTAGGTGGGACAGAGGTGAGGGCCTTGGGCTTCCCTACAGGACAAGGGCAAATTACACCCCTGTGGAAGATGGTGCTTCAGAGCTCTTTTGGAGGAGAGTAGTTGAGAGGTGACCAGTGTCACCTTCACCCTCTTGCCCAACCCATGGCTCTAGAGGCTCCTGTGGACTCCATCCTACATCCATGAGTTCCTAGGTCCCGTGTCTTCTGAACCCTAGAGGGTACTAGAGAGCAATATTCAGCCTCCTGAGAAGCAGGCTACTTGCCTGTGGTCCCGGAGGTGTCTTTTGTGAAACTAGGAAGCAGCCCTGTGTACCTTGGAGGAGCCTTGGAGGCACCAGGGCCTAAGCATCTCTCTCTTCCACCATCACTCTCTGAAGGAACCCAGGCAGACACCATTCAGTGTAGGGAACATGCAAAGCCTAGCAAAGATGTACTTCCCTCTGGAATTTCAGTCTCTGGGCCCTAGGTGATGATAAGAGTGTTAACACATGCACCTGTCAGCATTACCCTGACTTAAATAACCAGGGATCCCTTCGTTATCACTTTCTCTGCTTTACAAGACATGTTGCTCAGATAATCTGGTGATGGGGACCATATAAGAACAAGACTCAAGTAGACGAGGCAACCTGTACTGCACTATTCCAGCCCTCCAAGCAGTGACTCCAGGTATCCCAGGACAGAGAAGAGCACGCAGTGTGAGTGCGTACCCTGCCCTGCCCGGAATCGTCATGCAGAATGGGATCATCCTGAACCCATCCCATCTAGGCACTCATCCAAATTTTAAATGTTCTGCGAGTTCAGACACAAGAGAAACTTTTCTGCCCTTTCTACTTTGCCCTCTGAGCAGAAACAGAAGAGCAGCAGAGACCGGGTGGGAAGTAAGTCAAGAGGACCCCGCCAAATGATCTCCTTGAAAACAATGACCAGTCTTGGTGACTTGTTTCTCCCTCCTGGACCACGCAGAGTGCTGACATCAGTAAAGCCCTTCTGCATCCAGAGAAAGAAACATCTCTGATTCCTGACAAGCCATGGTGACAGATGTTGGCAGTGCTGGGGAACATGCTGGCCCTTTGCCAGCTTCTTGAGGTTGGCATGTTAATTACACCTGAACGTATAGAAGATTTGAATCAGATCTAACTGCTCACAGTTATAGCTTTCTATTTGGGCAGCAAAAGTATGCAGAATTTCACAAAGCACGGGTTGAAACAAAACATGCTTTCAGAGCAGCAGCAGAAAGAACCTAAAGAACATCCTAAAAAACTGAAGAGCAAAAAAAAATGTGCCCTGCTTATTTCTTAGCCCATTTTAACCTAGTGGAACTGGCACACATGCTGTGTTGCACAGCTGAGCCTGTCCTGGAATCTCTTTTTGGAGATCACTTCTTAAAGGTAAGATTTTCTTGTTCACAACTTCCTTCCTAGCCCTGTGGAAGGAAGGAGCCGTATTTCAGTGATCCCTGATGTTGTTCCCAGGGCTCAGAGACAGACAGAAGTGAAGTATTAGGAAGCAAAGAGGGATCCCATCTGATAGCACTTCATGCCATTCCTTCATCCCTTCTGGGTCTGGGCTTCTGCTTTCCACCAGCTGCAGGTCTTAGTGTCCTCTTCTTGCCCATGGCCTCCACTGCTCAAACCTCTCCTGGCTGTTTTCCCTGCACAGCTATGGGCTTTTCCTTATTTCATGCTAACAGCAAATTTGGTCCTGACATCACTTGCACCAGTAACCTGTTTAAAAGAAAGAAATGAAGGAAAGCAGAGGCTGGGGTGGGATGATTAGTGTTTGTGAGGTAGCTAGTTAAAAAGCTGTTAGGAAGAGCTCGAACAACATTTTCGCCAAGAGAGAACAGGTCTCCTGACCGAAGCCAGGAGATGTCTCCTTTCTAATGATTCAGAAGTTCTAAGTGGTCTACTTTGTTACTGGTTTTGCTGTTCAGATGGATTAGAAAAATAGGATGTCGCCAAATATGTTCACAAACCATTTCAAAGAATGCCAGACACACCCAAGCCCTCCTATGGTCCTGGATGTCTATCAGTCAACAGGCATTGACAATGATGCACAGCGGGGTCATTTGCGAAACCTCATTCCCATCTTAGAAAACTAACAAAGAGTTCAGCTTGAAGATGGAAATGGATCTGCAGACAAGGTGAACTTTTTGTGTCCCTGAACAGCTCTAAACAGTTCAGCAAAGCAATCTTGATATTCCCTGTGCCTTTCAGTATAACCATTGCTGTCACCTTGGTATTGCCTGAGAGCTTGAATGAAAAATGAGAGACGTCATTTTGCAGAAGAAATTTTTGAAAAAATCCCACAATGGTTTTGTTGTCATCTTGCAAGCAAGAAAAGAAATAACTCATTCTTTGGCCTTAAAATGTGAAAATTTAGTATAAAAGACCACTTAACTGCCTCTAAAAAGACAGATCACAATGTGCCTTGCCATCTTCAGGTACTTCATTCTTTCATCATTATAAATGCCTTTTTTAGTTTCAGAAGCACAACAAATTGTACCAAAAATCTGGGAAGCTCCAGACAATCCTTGACCACGCTATTTACCTACAAAAGGTGTAAGACTGCCATGATCAGCTCTCTGCCATCTGACAGACCTCACTGCTTTAGCAACCATTGAGGATTTACTGATTCTCACATACATTTGCCTAAAGTACCTGTTTGTGGTCACCCAGATGAATTTTGTTTGCATGCACATAGCTTGAGGGAGGCCCTGCCAGGAAGTGGTCTAAACCCCAGGAAGCTCCCTGAGCCCAGCTCCACGCAGCCATCCCCACCCATAGGTGCAGAGCACCTGTAGGTCAACACACACGTGGCCACACACAGAACACCCCACAGTCACTGAAACCACACCACAGACACGAGGAAAACCAGGTGGACACCAAACAATCTTGGTCATAAGTGCAGGCTCAGGCCCAGAAGACACAAATTCAAAGGGAGCATCCCTTATTAAACCGTGGAAGAGGCAGCAACTACTTTGACAGCAGCAGTCAAAGCCCAGGTTTCCAGCAGGCCTTTAAAATTGTCAGACCTCCTGCACTAACCCAGAGAGGTAGGCACATTCAGAAGCTGTTTATTGCACTTCAGGTTCTGTTTTTGCTCCAAAAAGAAAATAAATGTTTTGGCCATGAACACAGTCAGTTGTTTGGCTTCTGCTATGCATACGCAGGGAAACTTCCTAGTAACTTCTTGCACTGTCATCAAATACCATGAATTTGTTCCCTTCCACTGAGCTAGGCTCAGGCTTGGATTCTCAGTTCATAGACTTTGAACTTGACTCAGGGTGACATTGGTTTAGCTGAGGTTCACAGCCTCTTAAGGCCACAGAGGGCCAGCCAGAACATCTCGTCTGACCTGCTGCTGCCTGTGGGCCACAGACTTCAGCAGTTCAAGAGCTGTACTTGGTTTCAGCAATCTCTGCTAGCAGTACCGGGAAGATCCCCAAGACTTTTGTTTTTCAGTGAAGAGAAGGCAAGACATTGGGTGTTTTTCTAATGCAGCTTTGACAGAAGGAGCCACACAAAGACAGAAGTATGGTAAAACCTTCATCAATCCAGTCCTTACACCCCATCTGGGTGAGGACAGACCAGACCATTTCCAGTTGTTCTCCTGGATCTCAATACAGCGCTCAGGATGAGGCCTCTTAGGCCAGCAATTCAGCCATTTCTGGTGCATAGCCACTGGAGCATTTCCCTGCTTCTCGCCCCTACTCTCTCCACCCCATCCTTTCCCACTGGTTAACCCACGAGCAAAAATGACACCTGAAAAAACAAGGCCGATTATCCACCCCTAATAAAAAAGGCTGAGAACTCTGTGTAATTGCAACTAAGAAGCTGTGTTGTAAGAACTAAGCTCATTCATAAAGAGAAACAAAGCGAGAAGCTGTACACAAGGAACAATTCACAGAGCACAGCTCCGTCAGCTCTGGCCCTTCAGACCCTCCGTGGACCATTGCTTTGGTACCCATTCACACAGGCTGTTCCCAGGAAACCTACATGCGAGAACAGAGAAAAACGTGAGGTGATCTCCTCTGCTCACAGGCACGAAACTGAAACTACGTGAAGATTTACAAGATACTTTTCTCTTGCTTTCACCATCTTCAGAGATTCATAGAAACTGTCGCTAGTATGAATGCTCACGGCCAAATTCCTGTGGGAAAAATTCTTGCTGAGTCAAGCTGGTGGAAAAACAGAAATTCTGCTTTGCGGGAAATTCCAGGACCTCTGTTTTCTCCCTAAATAAACTGGAAAAGTCAGAAATAAAAACTTTCTGCAGAATGACATTTCCAAGTATTTTTCTTGAATAATTGGAAGAAAAGATAGGCCAGTCTGAGTTTCACAAGCCACAGCTCTGTGAGACGTGTGCCAAGTATAAAACCTTTTGGGCATTTCTATCCTGCAGTTCCAAAAGCCACGCTACGCTGCAGTAAACAAGTGCCGCACCAGAGACAGTGCTCCTAGCAGCATCAGATTGCCCTGCAGAAAATGCAGTGTCTGTGCAGGCAATGCCTGTGACCTCCCCGTAGCAGAGCAGACACACCAGGTTGGATATTCCGTTCCTTGCAGGGCCATTTGTTGGGCTCTTTTGTGATATCCGTCCAAGGTGCAAGTATGTTCACATCGTGAGTACTTTCTCCTGCCACTGTAATTACCACTCCCACACACAGCGTGTGTTCCAGTGACGTGCAAAGGAAGTTACAGCTGACACAGGAGAGGGACAGGCTTTTAAGATGGTCCCCAGAGCCTTGAAACAAGCACTATTACAAGGAACTGTCTGTGCTTCTTCCAGTGCGGAGAGTGCATGCACACCCACGTGGCAGCTCCTGAAGCCTGAATTGTGCAATTCTGTGCAGCACCAGCGAGGCTTCGCGCAAATAGTCTCATATAGCATGCGCTGAACTGAGCTCATGAGGCTGAGTAAGGGTGACTTCAACCCTGCATCCTTTCTCTGCATCGAAAAAAGGGAGTAATGGTCAGCGGCAGGCAGCTTCATGAGGTGGTGCTCAGAGGACGGACCGTTTCCAGCATAGTAGCACATGGGACCGCAGTTTCCAAAGCCCAGGCTGGAACTGGGGTGGGAAGAAGAACAGTAATAGACCGAGACCTGATGCTGCTCCTCTGTGCCAGAGCTGCAAAGGCTTTCTCTAAGTCAAGCCAGAATCGAGCAGAGATTTCATTAAACAAGGCAATCCCAGGACAAGGCTTCTCCAAACGCCCAGGCATCACGGACAAAAGATGGTTTAACAGAGTAGGATGAAATAATTGTTCTGTTAAATCCAACCAGCACCTCCTGCTTCCAGAGTGCTCTGTGGCGTATTTGTAACAGCAGCATGCTGGGGAGACTGCAAACATAGGCGTTAAAAGTTACGCTATGTGGTGCCGGAGAACTTTAGTTAGTTTAGGCAGTGAATTTACCGAGGACTGACTGGAGCACAAAGGAAGTGGCGGGGGGGGGGGGGCTTTTCACTGGCAGACAGAAACAAAAAGCATAACAAATCACTGCAAACTCCTAATGGGAATGAGAGGACAGGAGGGCTGCGAGGCATATACATGGAGCACACAAAAAACAAGCAGTGGACCCTAGGAAACCGAGTAGCTGGATTATTTCTTCCTGAGCTGGAGCGTGAACTTCCTGTCTTGTAAAGGTGCTGTAACCTTCATACAGCCCATGCACCAGGAAAGCAACATGGGGCCTTTTCAGTGAGCTATAAGAGGAAATAACACAACTACAAGATGGGATTTCAAATTGCAGATATTACTGTCAAGGTATTGCTATGTGTTTCTCACAGGTTCCTTCCCCTGCTCCACCTCCAGACGTGGTTAACTCAGATGTCCACTCACAGATTGCTCCTTGCAAGAGCAGGGCCAGAGTGGTACAAACAAATTCTGTTTTGGGGAGTGACTTTTAGTGAGGCTGAAAAGGCCTGGAAGAGGTGTGAAACTTCCTAAAGCCTTCATCATTCTCACTAATTCCCCCAGAGAGGAGAATGAAAGGCCAAGTGACTTGATCACATCCCTCCTCTTTCCTTCTTCTCAGCTCAGGAAACAGCAACAGCAGCCTGCCACAGCGGCGAGCGTGCCCCGTGGCTGCAAGATTACAGGGAGCAGTCAATGCCCAGGAAGCTTTCACAGAGCCATTGCTAAGGGGTTTCTAGTGGCAACATTCTACCAAAACTGAAATCAGGCAGCATAAAGAGAATAAAAAGGGGAGAAGGAATATAGTAGAGTGACAGTCATGTGATGCAAAGGGCTAACACTAGCCTAATCTGACATTTTAGCTGCCTTTAAATAAGTGGGGAATGGTTTGGGCAAAAGTGAGATTCCAGTGGACTCCAGCTTGGTATTACTTTCTCTGCATGGGATTGAATTCCCATCAACACCCAAAAAATACTGTTGTAAAAAAGTTTCCTAGCTCCTACCAAACTCTATAGGGGAGGAGAAATGAAAAACAGCAGGACTGACAGCATATTGTGAGACTTTCCCTAGTTGCTCTACTGCAAGAGCCAGCTTCTAGGATGAGCAGGGTTTACACCAGCAAGTGTTCATCCGCACGATGGAGTTAATTCACATGGTTTACAGTCCAGTCCCCCTCTCCAGTTAGCTGACTTTGCAGAAAAGAAGCCGTGCCTCACTGGCTTCTCTCCATGCTTTTGGGGGGCTCATCCCACAGCCCCAAGTACTGCGCAGGAAATGGCATGGCTCTACAAACCCTTTCCCAGGGAACGGGGAGGAGAGGCATCTGTCTGACCCAGGGGAAGGGGGGGGATTATAGGGAGCCCCCGGAGGACTCAGCAGCAGGGGAGAGGGGCTCGCCTGCGCCCGCATTGCAGAGCAGTTAGGTCAGCAGCCGTGGGGTTGCACTCTAGCCCATCCCCTTGGCCGGCCAGCCAGCTCAAGTCGAAAAGCATCTCTGATTTATAGGGATGTGGGTGTGGGTAAGACACAAGTTACCAGCAACACTGGAGTTATGATCTTATTAACTCTGCAGTGAACACCCACCCTAACTAAGCAGAAAGGCCAGGGAGGCAGGGTGACTCCGAAAAAGCAATAGGGCAGCCTTCTAGTTCTGGTCCAGTTGTAGCCTTCCCACTCTTATCCCCTTCACCCCACACACCCAGCGGTCCCAGTGCCACTTGCGCATTCTACGGGCAGGACGTGGCTTTCCTTTCAGTGTCCAGGACACGGCACCTGAGCAGCAGGACCCCCTCCCCCTGTCCATATTGCAGCCACTCATCCCTCCTCCACCTTCACCCCGAGACCCCGCAGCTGGGCCCAGAGCACACAGCCAGAAATGGGAGCTGTCAGCGCAATCACCATGGGTTTCACAACCTCCTATTACTGCAGCTTTACAGTTTATTTGCTCTGTGTGCCAACTTACGTGGATGCATGCTCTGTTCCTGTGGATATATGTGCATCTACGTGTCCTGCTACCCACCTCCTAAAGCACAGGGGAATATGAGGCCTGTGAAAAGGGGATGTCCATGGTTTGGCAGCTACACGTTTTGTGGTCGCTCAGTGTATCAGATGGACATGGGAAGTTCCGGCTGGACTCTGGCAACAAGTTTCTCCCTTGGCTAATTTTTAATGGCAAAGGTTTTGTAATCACCATCCGAGCCTGAGGAGCAGAAATTCCTGAGGGGTAATTGGCTTTGTCGGTCTGTTGGACGCACTCAGCCTTGATCTCTTCAATTACTGTACGCATGTACCTACTCTCACACTGACATGCTGGTGAGGACAGGCCTGATGGCTCCATGGATGGATGCGTGTCTTCAAGCAGTGCAACCGCCCTGGTAGCTAATGCAATGCACGAGACATGGGGCAAGGCTAGCAAGCAACACCAGTCTCAGCTTGGCGGCAGCTACTTCGCGGAAAAGATCACAGAGGAGGCAGGACCTGTAGGAACAGGGGGACAAATGAAGTGGGCCACCGGTTGGTCCTCTTCTACCACTTGACTCAGGTTGCTGGCCACAAGCTTTTCCACCTGCCACCACACAGGGCACCTCGTTCTCGTTGCCAGTAAGGCCTTCTTCACACTGAAAACTGGTCAGTCACTGTACCAAACAATCCCCATGGAGACTCAGCTTCCACTGGCAAAAAGTCTGCACGTGCAGGGTGGCTTATCCCAGATGAATTTGCTGCCAGCAGAGCAACACATCTTCTTAAGACTCTTGCCAGCACAGCTGAATCGATGGGAGGGACAGGATGACTTTTCCTTTCCTTAATTAATGGGGTTATGCAGGCAAAAAATTATTGGGAATGGACCAGGCTGATGACCCCTTAATGCTGCCTCATCAGCATGCAGCATGTAAAGGATGTGTATGACATTGGAGCATGCTTTGAAGCCCCTCTGTGGGGCCCAAGACGGCTACACATAGGCACAAATCTTCAGGCCCAACATCTGTTATATCAGATTACACACTGGCGTCTCGGGCACAACAGCGAGCTCAGGATACGCGTGCACCATCCTCCTCATGCACCCCAAGCCTTCATCATGGTCTGACCAGCGTGCTCCTCCACACCACCTCCCGTCTGCATCTGTCCCGCTAGTGTCCCCCCTGTCCCACATCCCGCTCCCATCCTGCTCCATGCTTCTCACCTCCTGCCCACGGCAAACTCTTCACTACCGCCATTCCCCCTCTAGCCCTCAGGCCTGCCACCCTTTCCTGGCTGGCCCCTGGAGCTGCTGCTCCTCTGCCAGCGGCCGGCGGGTTGTTCCCCAGCTCCACCGTCCCCGAGTTCACTGCAAGCAACTTTCACTCCCTCGTCTCCTCTAATTGCAGTCGGCACCCCCCGGGCTGGGGGAACTCATAAATACCGCAGCCTTGTGAGGGAGTCTTCCAGCCAGTAATTGACTAAACTTTCCAGATGCGCCTCCAGCAAGAAATTAAAAAGCAATGTGACCCTTGTCGAGGGCATGGGCACCCCCCGCAACGCAAGAACCCTCTCCCAGGAAAGGCCCATCCTGTCCCCACAGACACGGGGCTGGCGGGGCTGTGGGAGGTGCTGGGGTAGGATGGGGGGGCCATCAATCAGGCCTCTCCTGGCCCCCGCGTCCACCCCGGCCCTTCTCAGCGCCGCTTGGCATGGCGGGCACTACAGGAGGGACGTGAGCAGGGCAGGCCCTGCCACCAGCAGAGATAAGAGCCACAGTGGGGCAGTCCCTGCTCCCATGGGAGTCCTCGCGCCCCGCAGCTCTGGGGCAGCGGGCCTGGCGTGGTGGTGCCCTCCTCCTCCCGCTCCCGGCCCTGGCTCCTGACAGCACCAGAGCCTGCAGCCTCTATGTCCGGCTCCTCGCTCTGCCTGGCCCCGGGCAGGCTGTCGCTTCCCTGTCCCCTCTCCCCTTTGTCACACCAGAAACGGCCTCGGGCCTTAATGAAAAATAAACAAGGCAGAAGCTGTACGCTCAGGGAGCAGAAGGGCAGCACTGACAAATGGCCTGACGGTGCGCGCCTCTGGCAAGGCACCCCCTTCCCCGCAGGGCCTGCCTTGCCGGGGGCCACCCCGGCTGCAAGGCTCTTTCCCTCCACACCCAAGCGACACCGTCGCTTTCCGAATGAGCTTCTTCTCCCTCCGGCAACGCTGTGATGGGAGAGGAGGCGTAGCGGAGTCTCTCTTTCCCACTGGAGGCCTGACTCTCAGCTCAGGCTCCAGAAAACATGGCAACACCCGGCAGAGCTGCCGCCTCACTGGGCTCCGCAAGAGGCCAAGGAACGGGGACAGCACGGGCTGCGGGCAGAGTCCAGGCAGGGAAGCCAGAGGTCCTTGGCTGGGCTGCTGCGACCAGTGGGGTCTGGAGCCCTCGGGACCGGGGCCAAGGGACCGGAGGAGGCTTTGGGAGGGAAACATGCCCTTCGTGTGCCGGGCTTCTGCGCCCCTCGCTCCCGCAGCGCAGTGACTGCCAGGGCAGACATGATGGTCTGCAGCTGTAGGGCTTGCGGGCAGGGAAGGGGATCCAGCCTGAGGGCAGTGAGTCCTTGAGCACCGGCGGCGGGGGCTGGAGATGCAAACCCATGCGTGCTGCGGCTCACTCGTGGCGGCCGTGGTTGGTGGCTGGGAAGCAGAGGCCATGACGGGTGCAGGGAGAGCAGCAGAGAGGTCCCTGAGGGGCGGGATGGGCTCTCTGGAGGGGGCATGGAGAGAAGTGCCTGGGAAGTGCCAGTGATTCACAGCATGGCGGGCAGGCACAGATAAGTGGTTGAAAGGTCTCGTGCCCTTCTAATCCCACTTCCCTCCGATAGCTTTAAATCCGTCACTTAAAAATTCAGTGTTTCTCTGTTGGAGAGCTGGGTGGCCTACAGGATGAATGGAGCTCTTCACCCCTGGGGCAGCAGGGAGACTCCAGAAAACAGGGCCAGGAAGGTGCTGGCACGTTAGCACGTAGCTGGGTTATAATTTAGACACATACACCATATGCTTACTCCCATTAGCATCTCGGCTTGGAAGGCACCCAGTCTCCTTTCACCCCTGAAGGAATCGACCTCATTATAAAGCACTCGGAGGCCTACGTGGCTGTGTTTGCCTGCAAAATAGAGGGAGCTGCGCCGAGACCAAAGGCAAGCCTTGAACATCACGCTCGCTCCCCTTTGATGGTGTTAGAAAGATGGCACTTTTCACGGTGGGCAATCTCAAGCTGGCCATTTTCCCTGAGGGGATACAGCTCACAAAGACATCCTTGCTGCAATTTCAGTGACCTCGGGTGGCATGCAGTAGGGATCGTTTAGGTTTGCACATTTAAAATAACACCTATGAGAGATTGCCCAAGGGTCCAGTAAAGATCAATTAGCTGGTAGGAGAGAAGTCTTTAACTGCATGGCTAGTCCACATAAGCCAGGACCTTGGGGCACTTAAAATCACATTGAGTCCATGCTTAAGTATGGTTTTATTACTGTCACTAGCACCATTCACACTGAGTGCAACAAATCCCCCTCCTGCACTCCTTCAGAAAAGATGCAACCATTTCAGAAGCCCCAGATAAGCCGCAAGAGGTGGGTGAGGTCCTCAAGGGTCAAACCGGCGCGCCCAGCTACACAGGAGGGCTTTGCCTTCAGGCAGACTTGTCGCCAAGCGGCTTACCCACTCTGCCACCACTCTGGAAGGCCACAGCCTCACACTGTCCCCTCCTGTCCTTTTCCACTGTGCTGCTATCACCTCCACTTAATGAGTGATGCAAAACCAGCTCCCTGCAGGCAGGCCCAGTGCAGGGTCCCAGATGGAGGGCTGGGGGGAGGAGGGGTGCTGAGTCTGTATATTCTTCCAGATCTCCCCCCTACGCACTCCTCCATGCAAAAATATCCCTGCTCCTATCAGCGGTTTTGGAGCTGACGTCCTTCATGACGTGGGTAACATCCCGCAGGGGCAACGAGGAATGATCCCCCCCCGCCAGGCTCCTGGCCCCTGCCTGCCCCAGCTGGGGAGACCTAACGCTCGCCCCATCACCGGCGTTCACGGGACACTGCGGGGTCGTCTTGGCTTGGTGAAGGTGACATGGTGGAGCAGCGCTGATTTAGACCCACCCAGAGAGCTGCCCTTTGAAATCCTGCTCCCCTCCTCCCAGCAGCCAGCATTTTCCTTCCTTTGGGCTGTTAAAAGACTGTACTGACAAAAGCCTTTGCATGCCCTCTTGACCAGCATTTCCAAGCACTGAAACCAGGACTGCAAGTGTCGAAAGCGCTGGAGCTCGAGCCCACACTCCCTGACTGGCGCCTCCGTCATGTTGTCACAAGGAGGACTTGGATCGCGTACAGGAGCGATGGACTGTATGCAGTAGTTGCTCCAGGCAAGGAGCAAGACTCTCAAGGAATGGCCTCAGAGGCAGCCTCACCACCATGCCACCGTATACCTACTGTGGAAAGGTGTTTCCAGAGACCCCATCTTGTTCCCTGTCCTGATTTGACCACAAGGAAACCCTTCCCATAGAAAGAAGCATGACCAGGCACTGCGGGGCCAGAACAAAGGGAGTTCACATACTGAATGCCTAAAGCAAGGTGCTGAAATCCTGTCACGCCTTGGTGCATAGGGTCAGAGCTCTCTGACTAGCTGGGCGCTAAATTCCCTCATCAGCTCCAAGCTACTGACTCAGGTCAAACGCAACTTCCACCACAGTGAGAGAAGCAGCTTCTGCCCCTCTCTTCCTCCCTTCCTTCCTTCCTTCCTTCCTTCCTTCCTTCCTTCCTGCCTTCCTGCCTTCCTGCCTTCCTGCCTTCCTGCCTTCCTTCCTGCCTGCCTTCCTTCCTGCCTGCCTTCCTTCCTTCCTTCCTTCCTTCCTTCCTTCCTTCCTTCCTTCCTTCCTTCCTTCCTGCCTTCCTGCCTTACTGCCTTACTGCCTTCCTTCCTGCCTTCCTGCCTTCCTGCCTTACTGCCTTCCTGCCTGCCTTCCTGCCTTCCTTCCTGCCTTCCTTCCTTCCTTCCTTCCTTCCTTCCTTCCTTCCTTCCTGCCTTCCTTCCTGCCTTCCTTCCTGCCTTCCTTCCTGCCTTCCTGCCTTACTGCCTTCCTGCCTGCCTTCCTGCCTTCCTTCCTGCCTGCCTTCCTGCCTTCCTGCCTTACTGCCTTCCTGCCTGCCTTCCTGCCTTCCTTCCTGCCTGCCTTCCTGCCTTCCTTCCTTCCTTCCTTCCTTCCTGCCTTCCTGCCTTACTGCCTTCCTGCCTGCCTTCCTGCCTTCCTTCCTGCCTTCCTTCCTTCCTTCCTTCCTTCCTTCCTTCCTTCCTTCCTTCCTTCCTGCCTTCCTTCCTGCCTTCCTGCCTTACTGCCTTCCTGCCTGCCTTCCTGCCTTCCTTCCTTCCTTCCTTCCTTCCTTCCTTCCTTCCTTCCTTCCTTCCTTCCTTCCTTCCTTCCTTCCTTCCTGCCTGCCTGCCTGCCTGCCTTCCTGCCTGCCTTCCTGCCTTCCTGCCTTCCTGCCTTCCTTCCCCACCACCCCACTCACCTTATCCCCAGAGCTCTTCCCTGCCTTGCATTAGCAGCTGCAGGAGGGGATGAGCAGGGGAAGGGACACAAGGAAGAGCTCTGCTTATCTCTCCTGGAGGGATTTTCTCACCTCCGCTCCATTCTGCTCGGTTGCCCAGGAGGCAGCCCTGTTGCCAGAGCCAGCGTCTGGCCAGCTGTGTTGACAAAGTCACAAGAGATGTGGAGTGCACATGGAGATCAAGGCAGGGCTGACACAGGCTTTAAGCCCGTTCCCACTGCTCTGCTCATCACAGAAAGGAGGCGGGTGTGGGTGCTGGGAAGGGGAGAAGGCTTGTCTTCTGCACTGTGCTGAGAGCCAGCAGCAAACCTTGGCTCCTCTGTTCCCTCAGCCCAACTGCCCTCAGCCACTCACACTTCCCTGCGCAGTCCCAGCTGGAGGCAGCACAGGGTTGACAGCCGGAGCCATTGGTCCATGACCTTTGCAGAGAGGGCAGAAAATTTTTTCCTCATATCCAAGCAGCGCTGTCAAACAGTGGGACAAGTTCCTGTGTCAAACACACCAAGTTTTTGCTCCCTGACTTGACAGTGAAGCAGGCTCTTCTGGACAGGCATCCACAGGGCACGTTGTCTCCTTCCTCCTCTTCTGCTCTCCTATTGCACAGTTCCTCATCTGGATGATTCCTCATTCAGATGCTTATCTGCTGAGTTTGGCATCAGCCCTTAGATCTGATCATTCTGCCCACGATCCTGCTGCACCCCTGTTTGCAAAGGATCATGATGATGTACACTGCAACTACCTGGCAGAAGAGGGCAAGTTAGCATTTGCCTGGCAGTTTTCACACACACCACTCAACCGACTGCACGTGCTCATCCGTGCCTCCGTTTAGGATGGACTTCACTTGCCAGGAGGGATTTGCCCGTTTCCAGAGGCTGGGACCAGAACCGCCACCAACACCTCCAGCAGCAAGAGCAAAGCCCCGCTCTGAGTGCCCCCTCCCTGCATCCTCCCAGACACCCAGGCTTGGTTGCCTTTCTTCACAGCCCCCCAGCCGCTCCCACCGCCCGCCCCCTCCATTCCCCAAGCTGCCCTTACTGCTCACTTCAGCTAGCTGGGAAACTCGGGTGCGTTCGGTACGCTCAGAAAAGCCTCCCTCTTGCCTTGCAGTGCTCCCGAGCACTTTGTGCTCCGGTTGCTGGGTGCTGGGCCCTGGTAAGAGGTCAGGGGAGCCTGGTGGTTCCCCGGAGCTTGGGCGCACATCCCCAACCCAACGTGACCGCACTGAGATCAAGGCAGGATCAGGCCCAGGGTAGCCAGCCTTACAAAATGCACTCATCGAGCTTTACAGAGGGCTGTTGTGGCCAATGCTGTCCTTGCCGCTTCGGCAGATGGGATGAGTTAGCAACACCACTTCAGTGCTGGTGTAACAGTGTCTACGCTTCCTAGTATAGAAATGTTGCTTTTAAAAAAACACTCTGTACCCCCACATGTCTCAGTTCCACTGTGAGACTGGCAATAATAAAGGCCAGCTTAGCCTGAAATAGCTGGATTTTTAATGGTGCTCAGCTCCCACTGAGGACACTCCCACTGAGGACAATAGCGAATCCCACCCCCTGAGGGGCCACAGAAGTGGTGCTGAAAAGCTGGACGGCAGTGCTGCAGCCCCCAGGAGCCCCAGACACGCAGCCGTGTGGCTGCAGGACACCTCACTGGGAGGGAAGAACGAGTAGGGCTTACCCTTCCCTGACGCTCTGTCTCCACCTTTGCGTTGCAAAAACAAAGAGGTTTGGGTGTGATCCCGCCCTGTGCCCAGAAGCAGCTTCGGCAGTTGCGTGCACAACGTGCCCGCTCCTGGTGCTGCTCATGGAGGAGGAGGGCGTCAGTGCCCTGGGCATGTTCCTCAGCCCCTGAGGCACCATAGTTCTCCTTCTCCAAAGTACACATGCCTGCACCACCACCCGCTTGCCGGCAGTGGAATGGTAGCTGGAGACTTTTCCACGCTGCAAGCCAGGCTGGATGAGGAAGGCCGTGCTCTTCCCAAGGTGCCCGGCTGCCTCCTAACGTGAAATCACGGAGCCGATTAACGCAGACAAGCACGTAGGGCAGTGGGAGGGTCAGTGTGTGCTGTCCCAGCCTGACTAAAAGAGCTCATAGTTTACAGCCAAACCTGGCTTGACCTCCTCCAGGATCGCCCCAGGGAGCCGGGCTCTTCTTCTCCAGCTTTCCTTTTCTTATTTTATTGTTTTGACTTCTATAGCAATATCCAAGTAAACCCCTGAGGCTCGAAATCAAGGGGCTGCAGTTTTCCTCAGTGGTCAGTGGAAGTCAAGAACAAGGAAAGACATGTACTAATTCACTCTGACACTTAAAGCCACACATACTGGGTCCAGGATCCCACCACCAAAAACTAGAGGGAGGGTCACATCTATATGATGCAGGGCATTAGGTGTCAGAAGCATGAAAGGAGCAGAGAAGAAGGAGAAATCCCCTAATGCTACACACTCACATGTCCCCAACTAAAAGCCACCACCAGAGCGAACTGTGAAGACCCCAGGCCAGGAGGAACCAAGTTACAGCAGCATCTCTATCCAGTTTGGCTCCCATGCTGAGGAGATGAACCTGTGGTAAGCAAGCTGACAAAGCCTGCCAGAGCCAAGCTGTAAAGTAACATTAGCTGTCAGGAGCAGAGCCTCTGGGCTATTCCATCTAGGATTTTTTTTTAAAGTCTTACTCTGCTTTTTCCAAACTCCAGACTCTGGCAAGCATTCTGGACAGCCTGGTAACTGTGTGCTAAGTTTGGCCTGAAAGCGTATAATCCTAATGAGAATAGAAAGACCTGACTCTTTCCAGGAGCTCCTGTTAGGCTTCAAAGGATCCAGGACTTACCAAGCAGTTTTGAAACCCATCCATGACTTCTGGCCCACTTTCTGATTGCTGCCGAGGAGGGAAGGCTGCATGCACGCCTGGGAAGGGGCACAGGGCTAGGAGAAGAAAGCAGGTGATGTTCAAAGGGAGCAGGATGGGAGAGGAGGGGCTCTGCGCGCAGCAGGGGAGAGGCTGGGGGAGTTCATGTGCCAAGAGAGGGCCGGGAAGAGTAGGAAGGATGTGCAGGAGTTTTATTCCTGTTGCTGAAGAGGGTGCAGATGGCACGGTGAAGATGAGGGGTTGGGAGCGGAAGGGAAGATCTCCATTAGTGTCCAAGGCAGAGGTCAGTGACACAAACAGAGGTGCAGAACTGGGGAAGCAGGGCTGGGGGAAGCAGGGCTGGGTGTCAAGGGATGTGTACAGAAAGGAGGGGGCTAGAAAAGACAGCCTGGGAGCACGCACGTTAGCTGGCGTGGATGTCCTCATGCATGCTGAGTTGGGGCTCCCATTTCTTCATCTGCCCATTTAGCACCAGCCCCCTGTACCCTGTAATACTGTAAACACCTGCCCCAAAGGAAGGTGCTTGCTTGGGCTGGAGAGGCTCCAAGAGAACAGGCTGTTATCCCAAACACTTTCCACCTTACACCAGTTTTGCTGCGTACATCAGAGGGGAGCAAATACATCTTGGTTTCAGCAGGGACACTGCTCTGTGCATACATAGGTAGGGGATGAAAACGTCCACAGCCGCCACCAACACAAAACAGGGGCCCCTGAAACCTTTGGAGGGCTCCCCTCCACCACCACTTCGGCAGGGAAGAGAAATGCTGTGTGTTTTAGAAAAGATATTTGAGGCTGAGGAGCGCAGAGAGGCCATGAACAATGAAAAAATAACACTGCCGCACAAGTGTTAGAACTAGCTCAGGATATCATATGAAGTGAGGCAAAGGGGAAACTGGAGAGTCAGGAATGCAAGTCCAATCTAGCCACTGGAGACAAAACAGCGGAGCCCCTCTGTGTATCCCTCCTCTCTTGTCAGATCTAATATTGGCCAAGTTAGGGCTGCACATGGATGTGCTGCTGATGGAGCACCGTGCAGCCAAAAGCCTAGTGCCACCCCAAGAAGTACGCGTGCCACATAGTTAATGCGAAGGGGGGCTGTCAGCCCCATAGGCACCACTGACACTTCAATGCCTGATCTCTCATGGATTTATACACATCTGGCCATCCCGTTGCTGGAGTGCTGTACATGGAAGGCCAGCTGCAATGCATTTAGCAGACTGCAGAGATGCTCACCTGCCTGCCAGCTGCTTCCTGCTGCTCTACTGACTTGCTTCATCGCTCCCTCATTGTGAACATCAGCCTTTTCGACACCAGTCAGCAGAAGTCATAGCTGTTACCTAATGACTTGCTCCACAGGAGCTGCTTGTCCAGAAATACAGAGGCAACAGCCTGTCTTCCCTGCTCTCTGTGGGTCCCAGCCTGCATCCCTGGGGAGGACTCGGCCCCATCACTCACTCCCCGTCTCCTGGCAGCAGCAAGGTGGGTGGCAGCATCTCATCCCACATGCCGGCGTTGCTGCACGCCATGCTCAGAGCTGGCAAGGCCAGGGTGTACCGTCGGTCTCTACCCTAGATCATAAGACCCCAGCCCCCTTAGCAGCCCCCAGCCTGCACACAGACACACGCTCTCAGCCTGGGCCCAAGCAGAGCCCCTGATGCAGACGTGCTCTCTTACCCAGCGCTCACAGACAATGGAAATGGTCTCATTAAAAAACCTGTAGGCAGAATGAATCATAGCCTCCTGCAGGCCCAGTCTCTGGGGCCTTCCCAAAGAGACAAGGTTGGCAAAAAGCAACCAGCCCATCGCCTGGAGCTGCCTGCTAGCTTTATGCAGCGCCGGGAGGAAATACCCTGCTCGACACTCCCTGCTCACCCCGGGAAAGGAGCGGAAAGGAAAAGCACTCTGGCGAGGTGGTGAAGAAGCCCCAGGTCCACAGTGGGGGCTGCCACGGAGCAGCACTCCTGGAGTCACAGCCCATGCATGGAGCAGCAAACGCTGAGGGGTGCAGGCAAAGGAAATGTTGTAGCAGTGAGAGAAAACAGATCTCCGCTGAGGAAATCAGCCCCGATGTTTTCCCTGAGACGTGGAGGTGACTGTGTCTTGCTGTGGGCCGGTCTGCTCTGTTCTAGAGAACATAAGAACTAGCACCTATTTGATTTGTCTTTCGCAGTCCTGGTTTCAATTGCTTATAACTTGCCACTTTCACCACTTGGGCTGATGTTTTCCAGACCAGGCATCTGCCTTAGCCTGTTAAAAGAAAAAGAAAAAAAAAAGACAAAAAGACCCACACACATTTAGGGATTTTGACCATTTTCAGAATACAAGGAAGAAAAAGAGGCTATTCTGTCCATGCTAAAAAAGATCAGCGCTTACAACTGGTTAACTGAGAGTTTAAAGCAAGAACCTGAAATTAGGCAAGGGAAGTGCCTAGCTGCCAAGAATCTGTCTCTGCTGTCCCCAAGAAAAATATCCCTGAATTTTGATCCAGTTATGAGCTCAATACTCACACAGAACAGATTTGGCAGAGTTGGCGGCTCCATGCTGCAAAGTTTCTGCCCGAAGTGAGTGTGCTGTGTGTCCACATGTAGCTCCCAAGTGCCGAACCAAACTGGTCCTACACCGGAATATCTGCATCTCTCCATGTCAATGTGTTTGGGGTGGAGGGTGTTGATGGAAATCTTACTTTCGCTGCAGAACTTAAGCATTTGCCTTGTAAAATCTTGCTGAATCACCTAGTCCCCATTGCCAAACACTAACTGAAAACACTTGCCAGACCTACCCTAAGTTCACTCACTTCACGCACCTTTCGATTTCTGCCATGACCAAGATTGTGTCCCAAAAACAGCTTTGGTTTCCTTCCCTAGAGAAGACTAATTCATGTCCACCAATCCAGAGATCTGTGCAAGTCAGAAAAACCCATAGAAAAAATGTAAAGTGATGGTATATCTATAGTATCTGATCTCCTTACACATGGGGGAGTTAAATCCTAGATGCAAAGACATCCTTAATTCTGTCACTTCCTCACTGGGGAGGCTGAACAATATTTTTAATCTCTATTGCTATGTAGGCTTTTACAGCACTTTCATCTCTGCAGTTTCTAAGCTAATCCTAAGCAATATTGATCCTGCCTCTGAGACTTCAGCCTCTGATTCTTTTACCTTGCACCCAGGAGAGGAATCAGGGTATTTTGAAGTCTCCTATCTCAGGCGTTACGCTTTTGGAGCGATGTGGCAGAGTGAGGAGCACAGCTCACGGATGTCCACTCCCAGAAGAGCTGGCTGTAGCACAGCAAGCCCAGACACCCGGACACCCTTGGCGCTCCTCAGCTCTAGGGAGGAAAGCAGGCTAAAGGAAGGCCATGGCACTTTTCACCAAGCGTTACTGAGCTGCATCTTTCAGTGTATTTAGAGGCCCAGATTTCCAGATTCAGCTTTCATGTCAGCGGTCCAGAAAGCAGAAAACAGAGTAAACCACAGCATTAATGTACACAGCACCTTTCATACCAGCACCCCTGGGCACTTTGTATCAGTTTCACCCCTCAACTGACCAGAGAGACCCGGAAATAATTATAACTTCTTCCTTCTGCAGGGAAGAAAACAGACACTGAATATGAGGCAAATTTTCCACAGACAACAGATAAGCCATATGCAGAGTTATGAGAGGAACCCAGGTGTCCTGACTCCCTTCTCCCTGCTCTGGCCATTGCTATGAGCTGAAATAGTAAATGCCGCACACAGAAAATAACACAGGGCTGTTGCCTTACAAAAATGCTGCACCCTCTGATTTTGGCCAAGACCTTTGTGCCCACATCTTCCTTGTTCTGCTACATATTTATTCATAGCTATGCCTAGCCACACTGATAGTGACGGATATAGCAAAGGGGAGGGGAAAGGAATCAGGAGGGCTCTGGGTCGTGAGGCTCTGGATCATGAAAAGAATCATGATCCGGAGGGATGGGTATTCATGGAGTGCGAGACGGAATAGGAGCATTTTCCTCTCCTGCCCTCTTTATCAGCACAGTGAGGTTTGTAGGGAGAGTGGTGGGGTTTTCTAATCAGACCAACTGATGTATTTGGGAAAAGACAGACAAGCTGTCAGGAACCTGAGCTCTTCTTTAGGTCTGAAAGAGACACATCAAACCTCAAGCTAAGTACAGACTGCAAACAAGCGTTCCAAGTTTAACTTCAGTGTGTCAATCAGCTAGCTGTTTTGAAGGAAAGGGGATTGTTGGTGCATCCACAGCAGTAGGAAATATTAGCAAGGGAGAGTGGTAAAGGCTGTTAGTTTCCATATAATAAGTAGAGGCAGAAGTTCTCACCAGGCTAATAGCAAGGGATTAGTGGAAGCTGGGAGAGCTGGGGAAAATTGTAAACCTAGTACTGGTTTCTAGCATCCATTAAAGCCACAGATTTTAATTCCCTACTCATCTTTTGAAGGTGTTTCCTAGGTTTGCCATAGGGATGAGGATCAAATCTATGACAGTGTGGCTGTTTGTTCTGTGAACAGTGCTGTCCCGCCTGCGTAAGGCTGTTCATCTCATGTACCAGTGCCCCATGTGAGTTCATTCACGGCACAGGGGTGCTCTGGTCCCCCGCTAGTTTCCCTGAGGACACGGGGCATGCTGGAGGACATGTGCCACGCTCTGCACCCTACTGTGATGGCTTTGGGACATCTTAGTGATTTCATCCTCTGTTGTTCAGAGTCCGTTGTGCCATATAAAATCCCCAGCATGGACTGCTTTTTCCTAGCCTGAGTTAATACCAGCACCACACAACGCTTCATCCCTGGCTTGTGATGACTGCTATGCCCTGTCTATGTCTTCCTCTGAGACCTGCCGTAAGACTGGGAGCTCCCTGCCACATAATCACTGTGCTGTGCAGGCTGTCCAGCCCCTCTTCAGAGGTTACAAATGGTTATCCCGACACAGGCAGGACCACGCGCATCCTCGGCCTGCCCTGAGTGCTGGGAGCTGCCATCACAGCGACCACACTTTGTTACGCTGGATGACTGTGTAGGAGGCATGGGGCAATTTCTGAAGATGAAAGAGGTGGGACCAGAAGAGCCTTCCCTCCAGCTTGGGGGACAGGGTCTGACTAATACTCTTTGCTGAGTCCCCACTGCATAATTCATTGCAGAGTAGTTTCTTCCTGCTGCATTTCGCCCTGTTTCAGACATCACTCTTTCTGACTGTCTCATCCCTCTCTTTCACTCTCTATCGTTTGTTCTATGAAACTATTCATCAGACAATTCTCACGGACGGCTCCCAGGCAGCAGTTCACTCATGAACAGCTCTGTGTAAGTCTGCTTGAAATACCAGCTTCTCTGAATGGACGTGCAGGTGCCACTGGATCCTTCTGTCCCTTGCCATGAGGGGAGTTCTTTGAATGGTGGAGATGTGCTCAACTACAAACTCTGAAATGGTTTCTTGAGGCCACTCTCTCTTGTCTGATGTTTGTGTCCCTTTGGAGCACAGTGAATGCTCAAGGTGGTACCATCAAACCATCATGTCCAAGACGAGTTTGCTAAATGAATAGCTGTGGATCAGCTTAACCAGAGATGCAAACATCTCTGGACAATTTTGACAGTAGGGCCAGCAACAGCCGACTCTCCAGCAGGCTTTTACAAAGTTTCCATGCCCCTGCTAAATTAAAGGAGCATAGAAGTGGATAAATCATTCTCCACTCTTCGCTCCGTCAGTTTTCCATGCTTTCCTCTGTGAGCACAAACCAACCAAAGCCTTTGCTCGGGCCCATCCCCGACACCAGAGCTGAACCCTGCTCCAGTTGAGATCACATTGGAAGGAATTTCTCAGTGTGGCGGGCCTGCTTTCCTCTGAAGAGGGACTTAAAACAAAACAACCAAAGCCACCCAATTAGAGTTTGGACCATAGAAGCCCCTTTATCTCATGAAAAAAGAGATTAAAGCCCTCTGATAATTTATAAAGTGCTTAAAAGTTTAAAGGGGAATTGGGTATTTATCTGAACTATCAGATAACGAGGCACGCAAAGGCCATGCACAAGGCAGCCCCAGGGTGCAGTCACTTCATCACAGAGAGCTTGTGCTTCCAACCACGGATCTGATCCCAGTCGCTGAAATTAATAGGCAGACTCTCAGGCTCTCACGGACTAGTAGCCAGGCCAGTCTGACACGTCCTCTTGGCTAAGACATGCAGTCACGTAACTCTCGCTTAGAGTGTCCTTGGGTGTCCTCACTTAGTGGTGCCTGACAGCTCCTGTGGTGAGATGGCCTGGATGTCCAGGATGCCTCTGAGTGAGCATCCTGGCATTGAGGGCTTCTCCCACCACACCAATGGCCAGTGCTTACTTAATGAAGGTGTGTGGTGTGCTCAGCATGCCCCAAGCAATGTATAGTTGGCCCGAGTACTCTCAGAAGCTTGCCCGACCTGTTTTCATTTGAGTTGGTATTTGAAACAGCCAGTTATTGTTTGGATGGTTGAGGACATCATTCATTACTCTCCTGGTAGACTTTTGCTGTGTTCTCAGCTCCCTCTCTGCTCATTATCCACTTTGGCCACTGCTGACAATGGTGTCGCAGCAGGCTGAGACCACCATTGAACAATGGAGAGAGGAACGTGTGTGGGATACAGAGCGTGCCCTGGAGCTGGCCCTGGATGCTGGAACTCGCTCCCGCAGGAGATGGGGACTCCCAAGCTCACGGCAAAATGCCAAGCTCAGTTATTCCTCAGCACTGCCCACATGTAAAGGAAGCAAGTTGCCCTTTGAGTAACAGGACTAACAAAGCCTGGGGTTCTTGGGAAAAAGGGGGCGTCCTTCGTCCCCAGACATCTTCTCCTCAGTTGTTACGTTAACCCTTGCCCCACAACATGCAAGAGACAATAGCGGTTTGCATAATCCAGAGCTGGCGGGCGGGTCATGTTCACACGTGGTGATGGTGTGGCCAGCTGATGTACAGAAGGTACAACAGCTGGGTTCTCCCTCTCTTTCCTTCAGAAAGTACTAGTTCGCACCATTTCATGTACCCTGACAGCCACTAAGTTAGTGTTTTTGAAACTTCTACTGCTCTTTCAAATGTAGTTGAAATGGGCTGACATGTTGCAGAGCTACTTGAAGAGGGAAAGACAGATAGCCAAACAGGCATTGTTTCCTTTGGAAAATGGGCTTTAAAAATACGCCATAAATAAACTAGACTTTCTTCCTTTGTGCTGGCCCTCAGTTATAGTGTGTACTTCACCCAACAGATAAAAAAGTCCTTACCCCCGTCACCCTAGCATGCAGACGGAGCTGTCCGGCCAGGCCCATCCTCATGACCAAACTCCTCACTCTCTCATGAGTGACAGAATCAAAAACTCCACCTTGCATCTGCTTTGCTGGCAGCCCATAAGAGGATCAAAATGTTCACAAATGCATTATGCAAATTGTTTGGCAAATACTCACTTGTTTTCAAGGGCCTTTTTGCAGCCTGTCAAGGCCACACTGAAGATGAAGGTTACCTCCAGAGATATTGGTGGATTACTCAGGAAGAGAGGGCTTCATCAAGTAGCTAAAGCTCTGGTCTGAGGGTCAGCAGACCTGTGTCCCCTTCCCAGCTCTCTCCAGGATCTTCCGCATGATCTTAGAGAAACAATTCCCTTGTGTATTTTCTCTCTCAGAGTCTGTCCATCCACTTCATCTACTCACAGCCCAGAAGGCCAACCATATCCTGGGCTGCATCAAAAGCAGCATGGCCAGCAGGTTGAGGGAGGTGATTCTGCCGCTCTGCTCTGGTGAGACCCCACCTGGAGTCCTCCATCTGGCTCTGGAGCCCTCAGCACAAGGACATGTAGCTGTTGGAGTGGGTCCAGAGGAGGGCCACAAAAATGATTCGAGGGCTGGAGCACCTCTCCTATGAGGAAAGGCTGAGAGAGCTGGGACTGCTCAGCCTGGAGAAGGAAAGGCTGCGGGGAGACGCTATTGCGGCCTTGCAGTACTTAAAGGGGGCCTGTAGGAAAGATGAAAACAATCTTTTTAGCAAGGCCTGTTGTGATAAGACAGGGAGCAATGGCTTTAAACTAAGGGAGAGTAGATTTAGACTGGGTATAAGGAAGAAAATTTTTATAGTGAGGGTGGTGAAACACTGGAACAGGTTGCCCAGAGAGGCAGTGGAGGTCCCATCCCTGGAAACATTCAAGGCCAGGTTGGACGGGGCTCTGAGCAACCTGGCCTAGTTGAAGATGTCCCTGTTCACTGCAGGGGTGTTGGGCTAGATGAACTCTAAAGGTCCCTTCCAACCCAAAGCATTCTATGTTTCTATGATTCCATGATTCATTTGAACTGTTTTCTCTTTGGGGAGGAGGCTGGCATTGGTGAAGATTTGAGCAGCATTTCCAGAATGGGACCGTGAACTGACAGACAGGCCACTGCAACACTAATAGCACATAATAACAGATAAGGACTTTGCAAGTTTCATTTCTGGAGAAATATATGCAAAGTCCATAATATATATCTAAGGGAATACATACATATATATATATATATGTATATATAATGCTCACATGTATAAAGAAGCCAATATAAAGTGTGAGAATTGATGTATTTAAACCTTAAGAAGTCACTCTTTGAAAATGTCTGGAAGTGTTTGGTCTGGTGATTGGTACTGGCAACATGCATGGGACATGGAAACTGCTAGCAATTAGTGAGATGGGCCACACAGCCAGGCCTGTCTGACACTTTCCATGCAGCCAGGTAAGGCTCACTCCAGGTGCCACTGAGCGTCAGTACTCAGTAGCCGACAGCTCTGGTATGCTGAAGAGCATTTTGTGTCTACATCAGCCACTGGGCCTCAGTGGTGCTGTGAGATGGAGGTGTTCAAAACACTTGTGAAGCATTGCAGTTTGTGCCGTGGTTTGTCCTTTGGTTTAGGACACTATCAGAACTGGCCAAGAATACTTCAGTGTGACAAAATTCTCGTTCGCATGGCCGGCATGCGAACATCCTCATTCTTACCTTGCATGTCTGTCAAGTGTAAGCAAAGTATCTATTAATTGTGTCTGACTGAATTTCAGCTGCTCTTTTAAAAGGTCATTGATATAAGTTTAGACAATAGGCCAAGAAGAGGCTGAATCCCTGTGGAGAACACACAAGGCATTCTCCTGTGTCGCTGATTTAAAAAGAAGAGTTGAATACACTCCTGTTTCAAAAGGCCCAAATACTTTGAAGGCTTCTGCTTGAAAGGAAATTGGCATTCACTTTGGCTGCGCCCTCACCCTCTGTGTGCTCACCTCCCTGCGCTGCCCCAGACAAGGACTTCTACTGTGGGGAACATCTGCGAGAACAGCAAGGCATGCTGCTAGCTTTTTGTGGGAAATCCTGTTTCTAGTAGGTACCTCTTTCCAAGTATGAGGCTTATCCTCCAAGGCCAGCAACAAGCGATGATGCATGAAACTCAACATCCAAGACCATAAATGAGGTGATCAACGTGTCCCAAGAAAATGAAGTTAATTCTTATTTTGAAGCACTGGGGATTTGCAAGAAACAGACTGGTGAGTTCAACAGGAGGCAAGACATAAATGTATCACTTGAGATGACAAATAATCAATCATAAACTCATGGACTGCTTAAATACATGACCAGGGCTGAAATGCCCCAGATACATGATTGGAAGTGTTACTCACTTGCAGGCATGACTCCTCAGGTCCACATGGTATCCAGAAACTCAGCCAAGATCTCACCAAGTTGGCCCCAGCTGCCAACTCTGAGGCCCCTTCACTTAGTCAAGTCCTCTGTGCAATACACACTTCCTGCCCTTGCCAAAGTCCCACTCGTCTGCAGCTCACCCCCCAGCAGCAGATGGAAAACATCCACACCAAGAAGCAATGGGAAAAAACAGCTCCAGTTGGCTCCTTACCCCTCAGCACGCTCCGAAATCGGTGAGCTGTGCTGGCTCCCTATCCCACAGAGCACTGCCATCTCTCCCTTTCTATTTTAACTGCCTCACATAAGGAGTGGAAAATTCTGTGAAAGAATTAAGCTGCCGGGAACGCTGGTAGGCACTGAGCTGTGAATAACCTCCCACTTGCCTGAGTCGCAAGAAACACAGCACTGAGAGAAGGAGGGCAGACCAGTGCCACGATGTGATGTGGGCATGGGTGCCCCACCGTAATCACTCTGTGCCTCAGATGCCATAAAAACCAATACCCTGTACATTTATTATATACCTTTATAAGAGCCCCAAGCAGCAACATGTGTCAGAGTCCGCTTTACATTACACCTTTGCAGCAGCTCCACACACAAGGTACAGCCAGGCACCACTCACTCCCTGGTAGTGTCGCGTGGAGCAGAGTGCTAAAATTTTGCAAGCGCTGTGTGTCCCCAGCACATCAACACGAAAAGACGCCGCGTGCCGAACACACCTGAATAGGGAGGCTGTGCATTATTGCAACTGCCATAATCACAGCTCCATATCTCCGGCGTGATAACAGACAGACAGTTTCTATTACGCAAACTGCACCAGGTAGGGCCAAGCAACCCACAGTGTGGCATCACTGGCATTCTAGGAACGGCTCCACTCCTCTGCTGCCAAAACACACCGCCCGCAGCACGTCCCAGTGCAGTGGCACTCAGACAGGGAGCCACAACCACAGGGACACATCTTCCTGTGGCAACGCAGAGTGCCTTTCAGGGCTGGCTAGGAGCATGTTTCGAGGGGATACCATGAAGCCCTGCTGGAGAAGGCCAGCAGCTGGGTGGCTGTGGAGTCACTCAGGCAAGATCCAGCACCACCCAGGGTGCCTGTTGCCTATATAAAACAGCTAAAAAAGCTGGTTATCATCCAGGCAACTCCTGCATTAGGTGTCAGTGGCCATGTGGAGGACTCCCAAAAACAATATGCATGCCAGCTTTGCTGCCCAAGGAGAGGAATGTAAAGTAGGAACACAGCAGTTGGGTTTTGTTGGTCATTTAACAGACATCAAGCCACAAACATGAAGCAAAGCTGTGTTCAAAAGGCACTTAAGCATGTGTGGATTAAAGTTAAGCATGTGTTTGTGTGCTGTCCTAGATCATATCCATTGTGATCTCAGGGCCTGTGTCTGGGGAGGCTTTGTTGGCAGAAGGCATCTTAATACAAAAATGCCACCTACTGAGAACAGGCTTTCGCTGGGGTCTTCATGCCTGATTGGAGGACATACCAAACCAGTACGCAGAGAGAGAATCACCCCAGTAGGTGTAGAGGCTCCAAGAACGTTTGGTCACACTTACCAGCTAAAAGAACAAGCTCATACAGCTGCATTGTGCTCCCAGATTTTCGTGAAAGAGCCTAGAAGGCACATAAAAGAGACAGACACGCCTCTGCCCGATGAGGACACATCCTCCCATTCCTTAGGGTGAGAATATACCGCAGGGTATTTATTTGCAACCAAAAGCATGAGAGACAGGTAGGCCTCAGTGAAAACTCATCCGAGGAAATTGTTAACATGCAGTACAAGAACCAGGGGTACCAAATGAAAGTGACAAGCAAAACAAGCAGTAGGAGGTGTCCGTTTACAGAACAGGTACTTACACTGTGGAAGTCCTTGCCACAGGATGCTGCAGGTACTACAAGTTTACAGGCTTTCAAAAAACAGCAATACAAATGTATGGAAAAAGAAAAATAACTCAACAAAATACTAGGTCTGCCTCAGAAAGTCTTCAAAGTACAAAGGGCTGGGGAATATTTGGAAGACATATCACTGTACGTTTGCCTTCAAATAACGCTCTTTGTTGTGCATGCGCTAGCAGCCATCGTTGGAGACAGGCTGGTGGGCTCCACGAACCCTTGGCCTGACACAGCGCAGCTGTTCCTCCTCTGTGTACATGCACTTTTTGCTTGGTGGGGACATAGAGGAGCAGCAGACTCCCAGCAGCCAGGAGGGAACACTGAAGCCTTGGGACGGGCTCCATCCCATAGCTGATTGTGCATGATTGGGGATAAATATTTTGCTGAAAATGAGATTGGGCAGAGACTTGAATTTGGGCATCTCTCAAGCTGTTTCCCTAGGCACAAACACTAGCATGCACCCCTCATATTCCAGCTCTGAAAAATGTAAGTTTCAGTCTGAAAACCACATTTCACACACAAAAAATGGAAATTTGACACAACACTCTCTCTGCCAGAATAGCTGAAATATTGTGGCTTTGTCCCAACACAGACTGAGAGCTAATTAGGAAGCTTTGAAAGTTGTTCCCAAACAGAACTGCTTTCCTCTGGTTATCTACCATGGCAGCCTCACTCCAGAAATATACAAATATGTCAGAAAAAAAGACAAGGATGTGTATCAGCAATTCATAAATATATCTGGAAAAGAATGGCACAGTCTATTTTACACAAACATAGAAACATGGCTATGGTTAGAAGCTGAAGCTCTGAGAAGTGCTCGAGCCCTCTTTTTCCAATGCTACAATAGGAAATGCCAAAGGCCACGGGGACAGGCAGTGCTGGGGGGAAGCTGGCAGAGGGTCTGGGCCCCCCTCCCCATGTCCGCAGCAGAAGGAAATGTCACTGATAAAAAAGCACGCCAGAAAGACAGTAGAGCACCGTTCTGACACAGTAATGGCAATCCCAGGCATTCAAAAGCACAAATCAAACTCAAAAAACTTCACGAGCTTTGTTTAAAAATAAAAAATTAAAATCCGGAATGGTAAGCTGAAGCTTTCATGTCTGCCACTGAGTCTTTAAGCCTTCAGAGTTCACAGTCCCAAGCTTTTCTTGGTGACTCTTTGCACTGGAAATGTGTTTAAAGAAAAACAAGAAATGTGTGAAAAATAAACCGATTCAGGATTTTCAGATTCAGTTTTTGCCACAGTCATTTTGAAATTCTTGCTGTTACATGCAGAGCAGCTCCTGCCTAAGTAATTTGGCCTGAATATTTACCCTGAAAAAGACTTTCAAAAATAGCAAGGTCAAAGAAGAATAGGGTCAAGGATCCATCCATGAATGTCAACACTAGAACAAAATTTAAAAAAAACAGAAGAGAAACTTGCTACACGTCTCTTTAAAAAAATAATGTCAGCAGTATCATGAAACAGTAGGGCCAAATTTTATGGATTAATGGTGAGTAAATCCACTCAAGTTAAGTGGCTTATGAGTGGAATAGCCTGCAGAGTGTTAGGAAAAATAAGGAACAAAGATGTTAGCTGGTTTTGCAACACAGAGAAAGAAAAGAAAAAAATACTTAAAAGTAGCTGCTGCTCTGTGTGGACAGTTCCTGACATTCAAAGTCATTACTAAATGATTAAGTTACCAACTCATTAGGGGTTATTTACATTGTTTATGAGCATGTGACTAATTACACAATGAAGATACTGAAGCATAATCACCTAATAGCAGCATATGATTGTGGCATAGATGAATTGGGTGAGCAGGGAGATCCTGCCTAAGTGCTGCCAGCAAGTCCCAGCCTGCCCTGATCATGGGACGCTCGGAGAGCTTCCTCCCCATCTCCCACAAGCAGCAAGTCCAGAAGAGGCAAAAAAAAAAATTTCCAGGGACACTTGCTTTAGAGGGGCCACAGTCCGGAGGGAAAGTGAGGACGGCTGCACCCTTATCCTTGCAGGGAAACATGGGTGGGAGACCCTGTACAGAGCCTCAATACCAGTGCCACCAACATGGATGCCGTAATCAGGATGAGTGGTATTTGGGAGTGGTTCTCGCTCTGTCCAGAGGCATATTCCAACCCAAGAGAATTCAATCATGATGTGTTTGACAGGCAGCCTTGAGGACCGAAGGCTTCAATGTCTAAAGAAATGGCAACATTGGTACAAATGGAGCAATCCCCTTTGTCCAGAGCAGAGGCTCCACACTGGCCTTGCAGGGGGACTTTGAGGAAGAACCTTATCTCCAAACGCCCAGTGAGTGTCTTCTGCAGCAGCGGATTTTCCTCATGTAGAAACTTGTTCTCATGAACCAAGACTCTAGCAATGTTGAATCTGACACGATGCATCACTACAGGGGATTTGTATGTCCAGGGTTGCCATAAGCATCTCCCAGAAATATCCTGTCACTAGCGAGCCTTCTCATGGGGGAGCTGGCTTCCCCTTACATGCTTTTATATTCAGGCTACACAGCTTTACTTAACAGGTAAATTCAAGTAACTAACAAATTAACTTCTTACAATATCATGTTTCCCATTTCAGGTAGGCTTCCCCTAATCGCTTCACCATTTAAAACCAAAAAGGTTGACATGGTCCTGACTTAACCAAAACTGATGAACGGTTGTCTCGAGGATGGTAAGAAGAAAGAGTGCTGCTGAAGGTCTAGCTCCACGCTGATATGAAGTTATGGCACAGAAGCTCTGAAAATGCGCTAAGATGTTCCCTTTGTAGAAAAACCCCATGAAGGAGGAACATCTTCTAGCCCAGCTGGGCTGAACCTCCTGTGCATGGGAGGATGCCCTGGGCAGCCAGCCCCAGGGTCCAGCCAGGTGTCCTACGTGCACTGGACTTGTAGATATGCTGTAATGGGGACACTGTAGCACAGCTGGGTAAGGGGAGTGCAAGAGTGGATGTTTAACCACCAATGGCCAAGAAAGCCAGGGAGCCCAAGGAGCTGTTTGTTAAGCTCAATGGCAGCAATGCATTGGATGAGGTTCCTTCAGAAGAAAGTGCTTTACACGTGATGACAAGATCAGCCATACTTATCGTACCACTTATGAATATACGTCATCATCTAGATGCCATCCTGACTGATGCTATCGCGGCATCTGTGCATATCAGACAACTGCCTGCATCCTCCACAGTGCTCTGCAGGTTGATAGCACCTGGCCATGGCACCTCGCACACCCTGGCTCCCTGTGCCTCCAGCACTGGAGTCCAGAGCTGTGACCCCTGATAGACTGATATGCCCCTGGTCACGCAGCAGAGTGGTGGCAGAGACAGTGTCAGACCACAGCCATGGCTATCTGAAGGCACCTGCAAGGAGCTCAGTTTGCTGCCAGACTAACATCTGTTCTCAGTGGTGCTTTCTCTGTTCCTCTTCCTCACCCAGACATTTTTGTTGCTGTTCAAAGGCACTGCGAGGTGGAGGGCAGAAGTACATTGCACCTAGAATGGAAACTGGAAGTCTGCACCACTGTGATCCCTGTGCCTACAAGCTCCTCATGCTGCTCCTATTCCAGCCACCCCAGTGGTAATCATGGGCTCCAGCTTCCCGTCCTCTGCCAGCTCCATCCCCAGCTCATGCCTCCAAAGCTGCCAGGGATTTGTACCCTGAAGTCCAGGGAGCAGGCACAGCCCCTGCTCTTTGGACTGGCTCTTATGGCATAAATGCAAACTGAAACTCCAGTAGAAACTATGCTGTCTCTGAAGGAACTGCGGGGAAATCCCAGCCCAACTCTGAACCCGCAAGGGAGAGGCAAACGACCCAGATCTCCAAGTTACCCTCTTGTCTTCTCTCCCCTCCTGCCTAAACAGGATGGTCAAAAGGGAACATGCTGATTTATTAAAGCAGCTCTTGTGCTGAAAAGAGGCCCTGGGTGCAGGACTGCTGAGCTCAGCTGAAACTGGGCATCTCCCACAAGCAGCAGGACAGGGAAATTTGTGTCAGCTCAGGACTGACCCTGCTGCAAGGCGTCCAGCTGTTTCCCTTCCCGCCTGGGTCTGAGACAGGGTAAGCCTACCCTCTTCCCTCCCCCAAACTGACCGTCACATTTGTCACAGACTACATTAGCCTAAATAGTTAGGTGTCACAGAGGCAGCAGCCCGTACAGGAAGATCTTACATAACTCAGATAAATGGGACAAGGTCAACGCCAAGCCCGAGCTCCTCTCGCAGAAGACCCTGCACCGATCGGTCCTCTCAGCCCTCCCGCAGCATGCGGGGCTGCCGGGGACGGGGAGAAGCAGGGCCTGCCCGGGAGCCCTGGCCGCTCTGTCCGCAGGCGGATCAAAGAGCAATGCTGATACGTACAGGAAGAAATTCCTGGTAGGATTTGCAGGGCTGGAATTTGCCAGCATCAGTCAGCAAGCAGCGGTGCCAGATCAGGTGAGAAGGTTTAGTGCAGCCGCAGGTGTGGCCCTTTGTCTGTGCCCAGCGCCTGGCGCGGTGGAAAAGTTTTACCTGGGTTACCTCACAGCCCCCCGTGACTGCTTATTCAGGCTCCTCTCTCTATTTTTAAACAAGGTGTTCAGTGCCACCCAGCCAGGAAAATTACTCTGCGTCTCCAGAAATAGATGCTATACCTTATGCCTGCTTTGTCCCATCCCAGGGGAGTCCCTCATAGGCGATACCATTTTGTGGGGACCAGCAGAAGCACTGGCGCTTCCTGCAAGGGGATTTCTGCAGCATCCGATCCACGACTGTGCAAAGCCTGCGTTTGCAGGAAACACTGTGAAAGAAGGAAAATGGGGGCTGAGTCGTAGGAGAACACAGCATGGGGAGATGAGGGAGTGGGGCTCTGTGTTTTGCTTTTTCATGGAAAAAAGGAGGGAGGATAAAAAACACAGGCTGGGGAGAGGGCCTGGGGAGGTTGGAGGCTGCGGGCAGCACTAGTGGGGGTCAACAGCTGGCCAGTGCCAGGCCACGACTTGGGAGCACTGGCCTCGAGAGCAGGGACAGATAGCGGTTGGGGAGGACAGATGTGGAGGGCGGCCTGCCCCTCTGCAAAGGGGGAGAGAAGAGTGCGGGCAGGGGGCAGAGGCGCCCAAATTAGGACGGGTTTTGCAACAGCACGGGTTTTCCTTAGAGCCCCTGCTTTCACTGAGGGAAGAAATTTTTCAGGGCTTATCTAGAAAAAAAAGCAGTTTCTACTCCTGGTGGTTTCAGAGAAAAGCTTAGAGTTGTGTCCCAAGAGGAATTTTAAGGGTAAGCAGTTGGAGGCGGTGGAGGAGGGGAAGGGCTGTTAAATATGGATGTTTTTCTTTACTGTTATTTTTTCTTGCTCTACCAATTTGTTGCGCACTTCAGGCTGGCAGTATGGTATTTTAAGGGCCAGTATGCAGGGTGACTGCTCTCCGGTCACCCCTGCCTTGCTGGAAAATGCAATAGGGCTGAAGCACTGCTCCAGCTACCCGGCCCGTGCTGTTCAGGGAGGGTCTGGCCCCACAGCAAAGCCTGTGCCGCCATCTCGCTTCCCTCTCCTACATCCCCATGTCCCTCTTACTTCAGGGAGCACTGGCTCCTTTATGCAGAGCCCCTTCCATACCCCCAAGCACTGGCCTGTCGTGCTCTGCACAGAGCCCAGGAAGCATCAAAGCAAGGCTGCAGCGTGGCGCTGCTTCATGACCCGGCATCAGCAACCCCAACCCGTCCAGGGACACGGGGCCAGCTACAGGTGTCCATCACCTGGAGGAAGCAGCCGGCGAGCAGTGTTTGTATCACGTGCTGGAGAAGGAAAACCACACAGTCAGCCAGAGGCCAAAAACAACAGCCGGGAGAGCAGGAATTCATTAAGAGAAAAGGCAAAGGGAAGCAAAGCGTGTTTGTGTAAGGGCAGAGCCAGCGGCAAGCCGTCCTGCGACCCACAGCCACAGAGGATCAGGGCTGGAGCCATGCCCACCCAGCCACCCCCATGCCAGCCATCCCCTCAGCCAGGCTACCCCAGTGACAGGCATTCAGGGACCCTCCTGCCCCCTCCCAGTGGGGCTGGGGGGGATCAGCAGAGAAGATTTGCTGAGCTTGTTGCTTGCACACATACCCCTGGCAGCATCATTTGTTGCTGCCTTTGGGACACTTGGGCAGCAGCAGCCCCCGGGGTGAGCGGGTGCTTTTTCGGAGCCTGGGGCCCTGCGGGGGGGAATACCCTTGCTCCTCGTGGCTCCCCGGCTTAGCATCCCCGCTGGCATGCAGGCCAGCAAGTTCCCAGCAAAAGAGTTGGAAGCAACTTCAAAAGGATTTACGGTGAGCAACCTTTCTATCTCTTGATCCTCTCAGCTGTACGCTGGATTAGGGGCTGGCTGAAGCCTGGAGCCCCCAGCCTGGAGCTCGTTCCCCTCGCTCTCTGGGGATGCACTGAGGACCCACTTATTCCCAAGCCTCAGACTCTCTGTTTCCCGTGCTGGCCCGGCAGTCTGCAAGAAGGAAGCTCTGTCTAGCGTCAGTGGCGTTTCCTGGAGCCCGGCTAGTGGGGGCACAGGAGCCCTCCCAAGGACATGGGATGGGTTTGCCCACTACAACATCATCTGGCAATGATCAGTAAGACCATGGCAGCTCCTCTGCCTCAGGACTCTGCTGTTAGGGCTTCCCCAGGCACAGCCCTGTATCCAGGAGGAGGGAAAGCTGAGTTAGCCCAAACCCTGTCTTCCCTAACTGCATTTGCAAGGCAGCCGTCCCCACAAACCTTTCATCACCCTGGGGCTGAGCCATTCTGATTTTTAACTGAGCTGCTTCTCCTTGGGAAATATATTGGGTCCCTCTACAGCACACCCATGCCATGGGGCCGACACATCTCCTCAGGTCCCAGGGAGGAGGGAATGATCCTGGAGTAACACCAAAAAGACTCCGAGGAAGGATGATTTCCCACTGAGGAGGGGAGAGGGGTTGAGGGGAGAAGAAACACTGGAGGGGCTGCAAATCTTAACAAAAAAACAAAGTTTTCAAAATGGAAAAGGAAAAGGAAAGCTGGGGGGTGGGGTTGCTTTTTATTTTTCTAAAGGACAGAAGAGCTGGTCCACATTTTTGAATCATGAAAACAGGGAACATTTTTGAAATGGAGAAAAATTATTCTGGCTCAGCTCAGGGTAGCAGAAGAGTGGTCTGAGCTCAGCATTACTAACTTCCCTTTGGTCTGCAGGATGGGTCAGTGTGACGTGAAGTTTGTCTTTGAAAAGGATGTCCAGACTTTTTCCAATAGGTGGGGATGGGAACAGACGTGGAGTCGCTTCATTAATGAGATGAGGATGGGAAACTGCTCAAGCAAAGTTCATACTGCAGAAGTGATGTTTAGTGATCACCAGAAAAAAAACATTCCCAGCATAGTGGACAGGATTACTGCAGGGCAGGACAACAGGGCTCTCCTCCAAAGTGGAGAAGAAGGGCTGAGTGGCGGCATTGGAGCAGCAGAGCAAGGGTTGGGACACCAGGGTCCAGAAGCAGCATTGCTGTGCTCGAAGCTCACTCTTGCCACTGACTCCCTGCATGGCTTTGTGTAAATCTCCTTTGTGCCTCAGCTTACTGTTGTAAAATACAAGGGGAAAAAAGTGGGGTGATTTTCAAGGGGTGGCAGAGGTGTCAGCCACTACTGTCACGTGTTTTGAGAGCCACTGAGAAAGGGAGAGGACTCCAGCCTGCCAGTACAAGCAATGGATCCATCAGGATCTACTGGGATGAGCTCATTCACTGAGTCTTCAGCCCCCATCACACTCCCCCACAGCTGGACCAGCCAGTGCTGGGAGGCCCACTGCACCAGGAGGTGCCGGGCAGTCACTGGACAGAGCCGCCGCTGCTGCCAGTGCCGCTTCAGCTTGTTTGTCTTCCTTAATCTCAAGAGACAGCATCTCTGACATGGCAGCAGCGTGATTAAGATGATCCAGCATTGCTGTCACAAGCATGTAATTACGGGTTTCCTGTGTCACTCCTGCTGGGAGGTCAGTGACTTGCCCTCCCTCGCTCCAGCAGCAGAAGGGGACGGCCGCCAGCTCCCGTCTGCCTCTTGACCGCCTGCCCAGCTCTGGCCTCCAGCCTCCAGCTCCAGGCTCCACAACCCCAGCGAGGGGTAGGCAGGCTGGGGAGGGACAGCAGGCTGAGAGGGGTTACAGAGACCCAGAGCAAAGAGGAGGGGGACGGGGAAGACTGGAGAGATTGGGGCTTGAAAGGGAGACTGCGGAGAATCCCCCCCTTGCCAGCACTCGGTACCCTAAGGTTTGCTCACGAGGCTCTGCATCAAAGTAGCCCATGTGGAGACAGCTTGACAGCTGCCAAGAAGGGGCTTGGCTTCCAAGAGAGGGTGTCTGGTGGGTTTTGGGAGGCTGTCCTTCAGACCCTACAGGGGACATGCCTGTTCGAGGATGACCCTGGTCCTAGGGAGAGGGGAAGCTCTCTCCTCATGAGCACAGATGCCTGCCAGGGGTCAGTATGAGGGCTACACTGCCCAAGGATGCAGAAAAGTGGAAACTGTGGCCTGTTCCTCCTCCCATGGCCCTTTTAAGACATATTGTAATACATCTGGGTCCATCCTGAGAGAGCCGGGCAAGCTTTCCCATCCCCTACATCCACATATCTCTGCCTAGAAGTACAAGAAGAATGAGAGCTTTGCCACAGTCTGCCCCAGGTTCTCCCAAAAGGCACTGCAAAATTGTTTAGGAGGCCCCCACGTAATCGTCTTGCTCCTCAACATCCATTTTTCCCTTGCAACTATCAGGCTGGTCAGGGATGCACAGAGGAGCTGCTCGCACCAGATCAGTTTCTGAAGCTGTTGCACATGGGATTAGCTGCAAATCACAGCAGAGAAGGACTCACTGCTGGCCTGTCAGAACAAGATGAGGTTTTGTGCTGCATTTGCTCCTGCAGAAGGCAGAGTTTCCTGAAGCTCTGTTTGTTTAGTGACCCCCTACGTAAGGGAATCCGTCACATAGCCTCTTTTATTAATGCTGGCAATCATCTGCAACCAGCTGTTGCCCAGCTGTCAAGAGTTGGTATCGCATGGGAATCCCTGCACAGAGCGCCTCATCTCCTAGGCTCCAAAAGAGACTTAAGGAAGAGCCTGGGGGGATATGGCAGCAGCCTGCTTAGCAGCGTTACTGGTACAGGCAGAGGCAGTGGACCTTAACTCCTACTCACACAGCAAAGTGCAGCTCAGCTGTACCCCAGGCTGGCCATGTCCCCACAGGGCCCAGTGCAGGAGCAAAGCACTTCTGTCTGTGAGGAGCTGCCACATGGACAGTGGTCCCCCACCCCAGCAAAGCTTATCTCTCTCCAAAGCACGCTGCATTTAGATGGCAGCCAAAGCCCCTATTCAGATGTTTAGGCCAAAATGGATTGGCACCTCATACACAAAGCAAGCTGTGAAACTGAGTCTTAGTTCTTCCCTTACTGATCCCAACTATTTGCATCTACCTTCCCATTTTCAATCCAAAGGTGTGAAGAAACAGAGAAACCACCATCACCCACAATAGAGTGCTCCAGTGAAGGGAGCAGTGAAGAGTTGTGTTCGCCATCAAAAAACTTTTGCCTTCGTCCTAGCTTGGATCTGGTTGGCACGACGTAAGAAACAGGTAAACCGTACATGAGTTGTGTTTACACCTAACACAGTTACCAAGAGCTACAGTCTTGAAGTAACTGCTGTATAAACGTACATCAGAGCAGCCCACATCAAGGACTTTTGCAGGTTTCCTCTAGCCTATGTTGCCTTAGAGAACAAGTGAGCCCCATCCATAAAGCATGCTGTAAGCAGGGGCACAAACTAAAACCTCTCGGAGAGGAAGGATTTCCTAACTGATGCCAGCAGCCATCCCAGTCACTTGCCGTTGCTCTAATAATCAAGGTTTTCTCAGAAACAGAAAACAAAGGAGCAAGGAGGTACTTCAAGTGAAGGCTCCCAGGAGCAGTCTCACGCCACAAAAAGCTCCAGCTAAAGCATGGACTTAGGGGTCACTGTGTGGTTTAGCTATATAAAGAGCCTTCTTCAAGGGGTAGCGCAAAGCTAGCAGTGGGAGTGCAGACACAAGCTGGAGGAAGCACGAGGCAGCTGTGTGGATCCTGCCAACCACCCTTCCCACTTCCTCCACAGGGAGCAGATGGGAATGCTGCAGCATGCTGGCTTGTGGTGAGGACCACCGATGAAATCCTCAGTGCGTGCCCCATGTAGCTGGTGTGCATACTAATGCGGCCTTCTGTGCAAACGAAGCCTCCACACGAGCAGCCGTCTTGCTCCCAACCACTTGCACAGCCAGTCCTTTAAACTCCCCTGGTTTCTTTCTTGCACCCCCAGTTCACAAGACACGACATCTCTGTGTTTCTGAATGTGCGCAGGGTGATTCATAGGCACCCGCACAATGGCCTGTTTTAGCGCAAGGCCGGGGAGGAGCTCTGCCTGTCAGGACAGAGATACTGCTGCTTCCTGAAACATTTCCCAGGAGGAAAACCCTTCACCTTGCCCAAGGGCAGTGCCATGCTGGCTGTGCCGCTGCAGGGTTAGCGGTGACTGATACGCGCAGAGTCCCCTCCCAGGATGCAGGAGCTAATCACTTCCCTTGACCTGCCTCAGCCCCAGGGGTGGGAACGTGTCCCACAGCGGATGAGACCCGGGATGCAAAGCCCAGAAGTGTCGCTTCTGGAGGGGTATGGGATGCTGCTCTATATTGAACCAGTGGAGGGGACATCAAATTTGCATGCAGTGCAAGTAACTTTGAAAGCAAAGCAGAAGGCATCCTTTAAACATGAGGCAGGGAAGAGGCAGACAGTTATTTGTTACCTGCAGGACTACTGGACCGGGTAGGACCACCAAAGCCATCTGTCCCAGTCCCTACAACTACAGGCTGATCCAGAGAGCTCACAAGGATGTTCATCCCCATCCCTTCCATCGCCCAAACCATTGTTCTCCTCTGCAGTTCACAGGAACATCTCCTGGTGCCCTGGGAAAGCAGATTGTGCCATGCACTACAAAAGGTTAAAAAATTGTTCCTGCCAAACTGATTTGGATGGAAATACTTTCCTAACCCCAAATCTGGCATTTGCTTAAAGCTAGAACACGTGCATTAGACATGTCAGGCAGGCCTTGGAGGAGTTTGCACATGTCACTAAAATCACCACAACGCCCCACCACATCTTGTCTCTAGCTGTAGCCAGGGTCCACTGCATCAGGGCAAAAAAGAAACCTTTTGAATTTCTTTTCAGCATTCGTTCTAAGCAAACCAAAAGGAAAAAAGTTTTCTGGTGGGTTTATACGGGCAACCTGAGATAGGGATTTATTTAGCAGAATTGTGTGTATTAACCAGGATTAATTAATCCACTGTACAAAACTGAAATGAGATAGGTTTAATGTCCCTTTTGGCAATACCGCCAAGTGGAACATCCAAAACTCAATATTGCAAGCTTTATTCCTCCAGTCCAGAACCCAGTTATCCTGTCATCTGATCCCTTCCATAAATTCAGCAACCCTGCCAATGAATTATTCAGCTGTCCTAGGTCTTATGCATCAGCTGCTACCCCCATGTAAGACCAAGATCACGAGGAACGGGAAAAGGGACAAAAAGTAAGACAGTTTGCTTTCTCTGTAGCTAGAGATTACCCTATAGCACATCGCAGAAAGAGTGCCGGAGCTCCGCAAAGTAGTCATGCTCTTCTAGCTAAGATGTAGAATGGCCATGGGGAAAGGCAAGAGATTCATACACTTGATATGTATCTTGTATTAAGAGTGTTTGTGGAACTTGTGTCATTTAAAGCTCATGGTCACTGAGATTTCTACAGAACACCATTTTTCACTTCTTTTTTATTTTTTCTGTGTATCTAAGCCACACATGTAACTGGTGCACGAAGTACTGACAGGACATGACTCAGAAATACATACAAGTGTATCCCTCTACATTTACTCATGTAAATTCCCAAGAATTTGCTGCTGAGAGTGGCTGCATTGCACTGAGTGTAACCGGTACTTGTACAAAACGTCCTCAGGGCCCTCTGAGCTCATGTAAATGACGCCTCCTTGGACACCCTGGGGCCTTCTACTGTGATGGGAAATAGCCATACTTACTCAGGCATTGGCCTGTGACGGACAACCCAACACCACAAGTCCTACCGCTTTCTGCTAATTTAAAAAAGGCACATTTTTGTGACGTTCGTTCTCCATAAGTGGTGGACAACACAAAGAAAACACCATCCTCCCATTAAAAAATCATCTTTTTCCTAGGAATCAAAGTATACCATAGAGGACTGGTGTTAGTCACCTCTCTTAACAAGCTGATGGAGGGTGTTATGTTTTGGAGCATGGGGTGAGAACATTATCATACGCTAGCTGACCCTGCACCAGAGACTCAAGCCCAGCCTCGCCTGTGATGGCTCTGCTGATCTTTATCTGCCGGAAATGCGATGGATCTGGTGGAGAACCTGCAAAAGGTGAAAGCTCAGCAAGGGAAAAGGAGAGGCGGATGAATGATTGGTTGGCCCTGCCAGAGATGGGCCATCCCACAGCTCAGACAGAAGGGGACTGAGCCTTTGAGCTCTGCAGGAGAGCAGGGGAGAAATGAAAGGCAGCCAAGGAAAAGCAAAGCTCCTTTACACTCCTTTGGGATGCTTCTTGGAGTTCATTACCAGCATGCCATGGCCAGCTGCTGAAAGAGACAGATCCCAAATGACAACAAAACACAGAGGTTCTGGGAGTTCTGAAACAAAGATCCCCACAAAGAACTAAAGCAGGACAAATATTGCCACAAAGACATAGGAACGGCACTGAAGAAGCTGACCTTGCCACCAAGCTGCGCAGAGCAGCACCATCAAGTCATTAGGCAATTTTTACTTATGAGTATCTCAGGCAAGGTCAGAGCTCCACAGAAAAGCAGAAGAACTTCCAAAAACCAATACAAAAGTGTGGTAGAGGAAGCATAAAGCAAACATTTGACTGCAACACATAACATCTCCGTCAGGAATTCCAGAGGACTCAATGTCCTTCACAAGAACCAGTTAAACTTTACATCCTTGTGACAAAGGCATTCCCATTTTACTGACTAGGAAACTGAAGCACCAGGAGATTCCAACCAATGTTTCTAAATGTGGAAGCCTTAAATCAGATGTCTACAAAGCTTGCGGGCATGGTAGAAAGGGTCTCAGTCTTCCCAAGATGCTTTATGTCCCTGCTGTTGCTAACTGAATAATTGCCAGCTGACCTACTTCAGCATTCATGATCACAAACCTCTCCATAAAGGTGACAGATTATTTTTACTGATAAAAGGGCCCAACTCAATCACTCCATCCTTCTAATTAATTCCAAGGCTCCCACTACCATTTCCACCTGATAAGACAGAGGAGAAGGCTGTCATATAATCTGCTTAAGATTTCCCCAAGTTTTCACGGCTACCTCTTGCACAGATCTTTTTTCCAATCTGAAGGCAGCGGAGTCATGCATGACTATGTGGGGCCATTTGATCCTATCGCCTTCAGACCAACACCCCCCTGGAAATCAGGTGTTAGCAAGTCCAAGCAAGAAAAATCTGTGTCCCAAGACCATGGATGACTGTAGTAGAGATCTGTATTAACATGTCCTTCCCAGGCCAAAAGAGAATTCACAGCTTTTTACTGTAAGCGAACTTTATCCAAACTTCTGGTTTGGATCACTGAATCGGATGTTTGAACAAATCTTCTCACTGCTCCTCTTATGCCAGGACAGCAAGGAGCTTATGTGACAGGGTTCATACTATTTTGATAGATAAAAGCACACCACTTTTTGGACATCAAAAAGCGACCCTTCATCACTTACAATGCAAGTAGGAATTCCTGTCCATGAAAATACTGATCTTAACACTTTCCCAGTCTGTGTTAAATTAGTAGCATTCATACGCAGCACTTCAGGCCATTTACAAGGGGCATTTCCTGCAATCAAAAACATATGTCCCGTAAATGGCCCAGTTCTGTCTAAGTTTGCTTTCCTAGAGCAGCTGGCCATTCCTGAGAATACAAAGGAGAATATTTAAGCAAGTGTAGTGTTCGCTGATACCCGGAGCTGGCTGAGAAACAGAAATCCCTTCCAGCGAGAAAGAAAACAATAGTAACCGAGTTTCTTCTTAAGGAAAATACTGGACTAAAAAATCAAAAACGGTGTTTCCATCAGAGTTCCACAAAAATCATGCTTCACAAGAACCAAAATGAGAACTCCTGGCTTCCTGGCTGCCTATCTGGTATGGACTTCTTCAATTTCTGGTGCAGGTGAGCTGTCAAAACCTTAGCGGGGCGACTTCCCATCTCCCAGCCTTCTTGCGGCTCTGACTGCTCAGCTGCGTCTCTGATCTCTGGACCTGAGGGGAAGGCTGGGTGGCTGAGAGCTGCACAGAAAAACAACTTCTGCTAGCTCGCCTACAACGCTCTTGGCAATTTTATTTTCTCCTCACAAAAAAAGAGCCAAGGACACCTCAGTTTGATTTTCCTAATGGAAATGTGCAATTTTCTTACAGAAACTGCTGAGTTAGTGAAAAGGGCATTTTCCATCAGAGAATTATTCTGATGGAAAATTTCCCAACTAGCTTTATTAATACCCTTGACATTGTTTGTCATTCCTCCTATTTGTGTATCAGTGTCTGGCCACTGAACCGAATTTCTAGCCAGGACTTTCATAGCTATTATTCCCAGAGGGCCATCGTGTAATTCTTGGAGTACACTAGACCTGAGATTTATTACAGTAACTGCTCTGGTGCCACACGTTAGGCAACCTGGACATGTATTTCAGTACTCTCTTTCCAGCCAAGAAGGCTCTAAGAGGCTGTGTGCTAAGCCCATCTCCTCATCCTTTCATCAGACGCCTCAGCCAGGCCTGGCTTGCTCTTAGTTTCACATTGCATCAGGGTACCTGTCACTCACCAGGTGTTTGCAGTACCAGTCACGACATATTCCTACCACGGCACCAGAGCAGGGAGTACCCCAGAAAACCTTCCCTTTCCCTAACCAGGCTGTTACTGCTAACACTGAGGCCAGCATTCGACATTTGCAACCAGAGTAAATTGTTTCCTCTTGAGATAAGCTGCGGTTAAACCGCTGACCTCCCAAGACGACGCGTGGATCTTTTCTCCGAGTGCAAGCACAGCGCTGTAGACTGATGCCAGCGAGCCCCAAGTGTGGTCTTTTCAGTATCTCACCCCGATGGCTGCCTTTCAGCATCAGTGTTTCAGGCCCATAGGGAAGAGCTGCAAGCTAATTTTACAAGCAGAGTTTCACTTTCTGATAATCCAAAGTTCTTTGCTTCATCTGGAGCCTTGGTACATCATGTGGGTCAACATTACTTCTGTCCTTTGTGCACTGGTCTATTTAGGGAGTGTAATAGTGTCTACGTATTGGGCAAGATTGCTTGGTAATAACTGCCTGTCCCCAGAAAGGAAGATAATTGTGACATATCTTGTAGTTGAGGTGCCTTGAGAATAGCCTCAAGATTACTGGTGATTTATGAAAATCATCTGCAAGTCCCACAGCACATGGCTGATTCTCTGGAAGATTCACTTTTCCCTCACTTGCTCTCCAGCCGTTCTTGACACCCTCACCGGTACCTCTGCAGACATCCCTTGTTGTCACCTCCATTAGCCCATATGCTGCCTGCACAGCTCTGAATGTTAAAAATGCTTTGCAATAGCTGTTCCATGGCCCTCCATCAGAACATTGGTGTGGAAGCTATCCTAGCGCTAGCCTGCACACCTTGTGTGCATTATTCCCAGGGTACTTTTTGTCATTAGCCAGCATCCCCACCTGGCTGATAGGTTTTGCTTAATAAAACCTAGGCATAGGATACCTGTCTTTGTTCATGGCGACCGGGGAACAACCACAGAATGAAAACCCACCTCTTTCCTCCTCGCTGGCACCACATCCTCCCTCAGCAACCCCTGAGAGCATCCCAAGTCCTGCCCATGTTGTCGTTCTGCCCCTGTCCTGCAGATGGGTCCTCAGGGGCACAGTGGAATTAAAAACACATTTCTCCTTCAAGAAAAGCTTTCTCTTGTGAATGTTTTCAGTTCTGATATTCTCCTGACAGACTTTCACCCCACAGGGGTGACTGTCCCCCAAAGGAGGAAACAATAAAACTTTTGTTTCAGGCCATCTGATGTTGTTGCAACTCCCTATCTTCTGGAGTAGCTGTATCCTTTGACACAGCAGTTCCTAGAGCACATTTTAAGGGCAAATCAGCCTCAGTTAATAACCGTTTTTGTATTGCTTCATTCTACATACCACACACTAACCGCTCCCTTGACACAGCATTTAAACTCTCTCCAAACTGGCAATACACTAGTAATTTCCTTAAGCCCCCAACACATATTTAGAAATTGTTTCGTTTTCCTTACTGCATTTTTCAGGAGCTCAAATGCATTGTTATCACAAGTGCCTTTATGGAGAGGGGATTTGGGAAAAGTTCCACCATCTCACCAAGCATTTCACCCCCTGGTTTAAGAGAAGCCGCTAGTCTGCGGTTTCCTCTTCAGCTCTTTAGCCAAAACTGTGTTCCTGGATTATAATCCCACTCTGGTCACCATTTCTTGTTTTTCTTTCCTTCTTAGACATAACATGAAGAGCCACACGGTCACGGATGAGCGCTTACTGAGTATACACAGCAGATTCTCCCACTACAACTTGGCCATGTGCATGGAGAAAATGTTGCTTTCTCCTTCAGCACTTCAGCCTGTCTTCTTAACCTTTTCTTCGCTCCCTGGAGGCTATTTAGCTTAGAGATGTAAAGAGCTGGTTTGATTATAGATCATCTCAGCATACCTGTGAACTGATCTCAGGCACCTGCAAGGACGGGTACCTCACTCCCCTTATCTCCATTTTGCTAATAGGGAAACCAGAGTGCAGAGACCAGCACCACGCAGCCCTCGGGGGGACTCAGCCTTCCTGTGTGCTTCCAGCAGGTATGAGTGAGTGCCCTACAGTCCCTGTGCCATGGGGGATCTCTCCTGGCACCACAGGAGAGTGGTGGGGGTGCCTCGTGATGCCTGCTTGCTCTGCAGGCACTGTCTCTCCTCATGGTCAAGCAAGAAAATGTCTTCTGTGTGTCACTTCTGGAGGACATGATCAGGAGCAGAGAAAGGGGGCCCGTGTATGTGAGAGGAGGAACGGAGACGGAGAGATAGTCCATTCATACACAGGTACAATCCAGGCACCCAAGTTGGAAAAGGCATTTTTCACATCTCCCTTCTGGCACCGCAGTATATTCTGGCAGAGCTGTGGAAATTCACCTGCAATGTTACATCATTGGGGCCTGGCATAAAAAGCTGGAAAGGAAAAGGTTTCACCAGGCACCCAAGCGCTGGCTGCAGGCGCAACAGCGTGGTTGGAAAGGTACTGAGACAGCAGTGACTCACAGGTACAGAGTCACATCAGAAAGAGGATACCAGCCTGTCCCCTCCCAGCCGGGTTTCAGAAGAAGTCACTGCCTGGCTCCTGCTAGTGGCATTTTCCACCTAAACTTGGCAGCACCGATGATGCCCAGGATTAGCTTCCCCTGAGTGGGGGAAGGGAAAGCCAGGTGATACTTGGGCTCGTGCCAGTCTGATCCTCACACAAAAAAGACGACCTGGCTCTTTCCAGGCTCTGCTTCCTCCTCTTGCCTGCACGGGAACCATGTGCCCCAGTGGGCACAGGTCGGGAGGGCAGAGGGAGAGACAGAAAAGCCAGAGGAAGCTACTGCTGTTGACAGATATGCTACCTAGGCTGGCCCGATGCTACAGCAGTGAGGGACATTGCAGGATCCCCCCGATGCAGACAGAAAAGCGGGCACTGTGACCGGTTATTTTCTGGGGCTCGTCTTTCCTCCCTGACATGCTCCCCTGCCTTGCTCGGGCACCGTGCACACACCAGACCTCACAACAGCTGCAAACTCTCACTGCTTGTACAGAAAACAACAGGCCAGCAACCCCCCTCTGTTTTCTTTTAGCTTAAATATGATCAATGTCAAAGATGAGGAATTACTTTGGCCCGAAGTTCAGGATGGGCAACAGTGAAAGTCAGGCCATGAGCAATTTTAAGGCAATTATCTTACATTGTACTGTCTTGCAGAGGGTCGGTGTCCTGCTCCAGAAAAGGGGTATTGCCACCTTTCCAAAGGCACCAGGCTAAGCATCAGCTCTGCAGAGTCCAAGGCAGCCTGTCTAACACAGCATGGAGCTCAAAGTCGTGATTTCACATGAAAAGAGGAGCATCTGGGGGAGAGGGGCTGCAAAGGAGGACTCAGCTACCACAGGCATCAGAGGGCTGCAGAACAGGGGCAGAGCTGGGGGCCAGGGCTGGAGCAGCTGGGGCTGAGCGGCAGGAGTGCGGAAAGAGGCTTTGGGCTGGATGAGCTGCAAGTAGGAATGAAGGGCACGAGCTGAGCTGCACAGATGATGTTTCCACAGTCGCCATCTGCAATACACCTGGTTCTTGCCTCTGCCCTTGGTCTGTTCACCCTTAATGAGCCACAGTTGTTTGTTTGTTTGCAGCAATTTCAAACCCAAAAGTAAAGATGGAGTTGCCTGGAGTGATGCTACCGTACACACCGGCTGACCTCACGCATATATACGCCGGGGAGGTATGTGCACCATACAGTAATGACCCAGGACCTGCAGCTTTAAACTCCAGCTATAGGTGTTGCGTCAGGTTATGTAAAGTTCAGTTGCATCACGCACTGTTGCACAATGCAGCCTGTGCCTGACGGCAGCATGCCAAACCCCGCTTCATTCATCGATCAGGTCTTGTCGGCTGCAACAAGCTGGTCAGGAGAGAGGTGTCTGCTCCTCGGGGTACCCCAGTGTGGGAACGGCCTCTCCCAGCTCACCACACCCTCCCAAAACGTGCAGGAGAGCTGCCACTCAGGGCTCTGTTGTATTTGGCGCAACAGCAGCATGAGAGGACAGTGAGTGAACAAGGCACGAGCCACCCAGGTGGCCTCCTCTTGACCAGAGCTGAGACCATGTCTTCTCAGAGAGACCCTCTGCAAGCACCACTCCACGGGAAGCTCTGCCAGGCAAAATGCGCCATTTGAGCCCAGCACTCGCCTCACCGATGGTGTCCCCGTGCGGCACCTCTTGCAGGTGTTGTTGGGCAGCCCAGCACAGCACTGAACCCAGCTGATGCAGCCCCCGCACCGCACATATGCCCCCAGGATCTGCAGAAAGCACCTCCAGATCAGCCAGGGATAGGGCACTGCACAAGCATTACCCTGCTCGAGCAATTCAAGCCATGGGCTAATGGAAAAGATGGCGAGTGGCCCTCCAAGGGCCAAAGGCAATGGTAATGGCCTGTCCAAAGCAGCTGGAAATCAGAGACCAAAAGGAGCACACCTGAAACACAAAAAGGGGTTTGTGTGCATCTCCAGAGAGCCGCTGGCCCTCACCCCTGACAGGCTCCTGTGCAACACCTCTCCCTGGACATGCTGGGCCACCCCTGGTGACAGGCTCGGCAGCGTTGAGTGGCTTCACCGCTATTGTGTGAAATGCTGCCTTCTTGCCAAACGGCTCCCCTCCTCTGCTAAAAGCGCAATCCCGCGATGACCCACTCCAGGGTGCGGCATTGCAAGCAGTGGCCCATCCACCAGGATGAACTGGGTGAAAGCCCTACGGCATGGGAGGGTCTCCTCTGGGAGTGGTGGGGGGGGACCTACCTGTGCAGCGAGGTGCTTTGTCCCCCTCCAGTGGCAGAGACCTTCAGGAACCAGCTACCAGGCTTCACTCGCCCAGGTCACCCAGCCACAGCCCTCTCATGTTTTCCACAACACAGCACGGGCATTCAGGGCCGCCACGCAGTGCTACACATCGTAGCCATGGTGGGCTCCAAAGCTACCAAGGCATCGTGCCAAGAACATCCTTGCCAAGGAAGGTGTCCTGGCAAGAGGTCCAGTAGCCTGTGGGAGACCTCAGCCAACCACAGCCTGATCCTGTGCAGACCTTGCCTTCAGCAAGGCATGTCATTAAACCACGACAGCAGGCATACAGAGCTTCGTGGCTCCTATATTCACTTCAGAAAAATAGAGTCTTTGATTTCTGTTTCTTCTCTGCTCAAGATGCCATTGCTAGAAATGGAGGAAAGAAATCCCCAGTATCTCTGTATACAGAACTACTAATTTGGTCTTGTATTCGCAATGCCCTCACGGAGCTGTAGTTGAGCAGGGACATGGACTGGTTGACTGCAAGCCTGCCTGCCTCTACAGTGAGTGTCCCTCCACAGTGGAACATCCCGCCTGTTGTGGAAGACCCCAAGAGAGCCTAGGACAACAGGGATCTACCCAGATTATGGCATGGAGATGCTCTGGCCATTTTCCTAGAGCAGTTGCTGGTATGGGGATGATGCAGCACAGACAGACACAAACCCAAGTCCCCTGCAGACCCAATCACCATCAGGCAGCAGGAACATCCTCCAGGCTGAGCAAGAACTTGGCATAGGGACGATGAAGGTGAGAGGTCTGGGAAGATAAGGGAGCCCAAAAGGCTGGCACATCTAGTGTTTTCCCTCTTTGCAATGACAGGAAGAAAACACGTCCACACACTCATGACTGATTTTACCACCAAGATATCGTACGTTAGCTGCAGTGGGAGCACACGCTGGGGAGAAGAGGTGCAACCAAGCCCCGGTCCAACTCTCTGGCAGCTAATTGCTCCATCCAGGAAGGCACCCAGCAGCCACAAGCTGGCTTCATCAGGGTCACTCAGGTTGTTGAGGAGGAGGAGGTCTTAATACCAGTCAGCCAGTGGTGAACCGTTTAAGATGAGGGCAGGCTGGGCTGGACGAGGGCATCGGGAATTTGTTGGACCTACTGTGACCTCTACTGGCTTGGTCTGAAATTGGTGTGCTAGTTGGCCCGGTCCCTCCAGAGCGTGGTGGGAGCTGGTGCCCCTGCTGCGGGGCTTCCAGGAGCTCCCACATTGCAGTTCCTGGCAATCGCCGCCTCCAGCACAGGCTTTGCTCTCACTCCTGATGCAAATGTAATGCACCTCCCTCAGCTCCTCTGGAAAGAAAATCTAATCCTCACTATGACATCCTTCTGTGGTCCCCAGCCATGCCAAGTTTAAACTGTAATCTCCTCAGAAAGCTATGTGGGGTCAGGGAGTGCCACATTGAGAGGGGAGATTTCCCTGGAGCAGTGGTGGCCTGCTTCCAAGCAGGACTGGTGATCCATGGGCTCCCACCCCAGGCCTCCCCCCATCCCACGACCAGTGTGGCCACTATTAGGTCTATGCTATGGAAGGGACCCTCTCAGGGGAGATGCAAATGATGATGCCCTGAACACCTGTGACCTCAAGAGGTCATGACAAGTGCCTGCTTGGGTCTTCTATGGATGAGTCTCAGAAAGGACACCCCAATGAGGTGAGAAGGACAGCTCACTCCCTTCAAAGCTGTTATCTCAGGGTCTGAGTCTGGAACCATTTTCTTCAAGAACAAAGCTGGTTTAAAACTTTCCTGCCTCTCCCAAGCCTGGCTGTTTGTTCCTCAACCCGTGCTGCAATGCCCTGCCCTCTCAGGAGCATATTGATGACAATTTCTCCTTGGCAGCAAAGCTGTTTATGAGGCTCCTGCCCCAGCCTGGTGTTCCTGACCCTGCACAGCAGCTTGTCCTTCCTCCTGCCCCTTTCCCCAGCGGTGCCACTACATCGCTGTATCTGATCACAGAGAGAGCTCATTCACTGAAATAGTTTGGGTTAAAAAAAAAAAAATCATTCTAAAATTAAGGCAAGTTTACTGCCTCTTTGTAACCCACTCCATGGTCCAGCTTGTAGACAACAGCAGCAGCAAAACCAAAGGCACAGGAAACCTCAGCGCACAGGTGGGAGTGAATGCTTCGGGACAGAAACCTCTGCCCACCTTTGCTGCCAGGCGAACTGAAGCACTGAACCATGCCCTCGGGGTTTCAGGACCCCCGAAGAGGCTGTTGCATCACTTCTCTTCAGCTCAGGGTTTTGATCTTTTCTATGCAGGCAGAGAGCAGGAAGCTTTCTTTTTTAAAGGAAATCTGAGCTTTCAGTTTAATCCTGTGTTTTTAGGAATGCCTGGATCTTAGTCCAAGACTGGAGTTTGGACTGTTTTAAATAGATGTTGTGTGACATTTCAGAGCTAGTTGCATTTAATTGGTGACCTAGAGTCTGTTCCCACTGCTTTGTATGGAATTTTAGGTTATAGTTTGATGAAAAACACTAAAACACACTCACCCACATACCCCTCTCCAGCCTGTACATATAAAAAGAAATACAGAGGGGGAGAGGCAAAATCATTAGAAAACCAGTAGGGTGCTGAACCTCACTGTGAAAATCAAAACCAGAGACGCATTGGTGGTGACACATTAAAGTGTCACAAGTTGCTCCCATAAAAGACACTGCAGAACTAGTTTCGATCGAGTGTTTGTGATTTTTCCTGTGCAAGCTACTGCATCTACAGCAACACAAATGTTTCTTGCAGCAGCAGAACTTTGCCAGTAGTTTCATGTTTTAAGAACAATTCCTCCTGCAGCACTGAGCAAGCCTGAATGCTCATACAGCTTCAATGGGGTTTGCACTCATCTGACCTCTCTTGTAATCCAAATACTCCTCATCACAGCGAGCACACCTTCCTCTGGGTTGTTTGTTCCTGCTAAACATAGGACAGATTCTCATCAATGCTGCAATATGTACTGAACAAACACTGTGTCGCGATTCAAAAATAAAATCTGGTGAAATGAAAAACAGAGACATTTCAAACCTCCTAGAAGACATTCCTGGGTTACGGGGATGTCTTTGGAAAAGCCGAGACACACAGACAAATGACACAACATGTCCCTATCAGCCAACCTTTGTCCCAGCCCATCAGACTGCTTCTCTCCCATATGATGTATAGTATGGACTTGTGGACTTGACCTTACTGTGATGCTTTAGTAAGAACCTAGCCTTTCTTTAGCAAAAGGGATTGTCCGCATAGACGAGGGAAGTGGTTGGTACACCTCCAGATAGCTGACAGTGCCACAGCAGAAAGTACTGACAGCGATGAATAAACGATGGCGGAAACCACAAGGCAGGAGGCTATGTTATTACCCTTACTGTTGCATTTTTGTTGGAAAACCACCTAGAAGAGTCAAACTCCTATCTTCAGGCCTACTGTGCAATGCTGAAATACATATGTTAAAAGCTGAGGTCTGCCCCAAGCAGTGCATAAACAGAGACAGGCAGACAAAAGAAGAGCACAGAGAGGGCAATACGATGATAGAGGGAGTTCCCAAATACGAATCATGCCCCATCCCAGGGGAAGCTGTATTCTTCGAGTTGAGCCAGTGTTGGTCTGAAAGAAAAATTAAGCAGTCAAGAGAGTTATGATGATTGTGACTGTGAGAAAAACTATCCTACAATATCAGTCTTGGCCTCGCTCAAGCAAAGTCCTCTGAGTCCATGAGGCAGGGTGGAGTGAATCAAGATAACTTAAGGAAAAAGAGACTCAAACACTCCCAAAACAAGAGACTCAATAACAAGCGAAGAGTGACTGAACAGGAAGGCAGTTTGCGGGCTCTGCCGTGGGCTGTAGGCTGAATCCCCAAAGCTGGAAAGTTCCTTTCGGTGTCCATATAAATATTTCTGTAAGTTATTTTTAAGTGTGTGTTTTGAAACTGAAATATATTTAGACTAGTTAAATGAAAATGTGGTTTACAGAAGGCTGCTTCTTAAGAAATTTCCCACGCTGGGGAGTCTGCTCTGACGTGCTTGGTCCGTGCCAGAGCTGCCTGGTCCTGCGGGCAGCTTCGCAGGCCAGCGCCGTGCAAGCGACAGCGCAGGGTAGAAGCAGGGGCACCTCTCTCATCAGGGAGGACAAGCCAGTCGTGCACCATCCCTGGTTTTGCCACAGGAAGGCTGGCAGCCCATGCAACGTTTCCGCCACTTTCTGATCCTGGCATGCGAGAGCGGGGTAAGATGTGTTGCAGCACATGCAAGAGGGGAAGAGCTGAGGAGGAAATCCTGGATCTGGAAAAAGCAGCTTTCTCCTTCCTGTGAGCCTCGGCCGAGTGACTTTCCCAGGGCGCAGCAGGGGTCATGGCAGTAGTCTCTTGCCGATGCAACACGAATCGGGGGTACTCATCACATGTGGTCTGATCCCAGAGCACATGCCACAGAACCAGGATGTTGTTCTGGCCAGGCTCCAGCCTGGCTTGAGCAGCCAGCACCCTTTCACAGAAGCTAGGGATCAAAAAAGTTCATGAGGTGGACAGCACAGTCCCTCTAACCCCTAACATTCTGTGATTCTGTGATCCTACCTGGTCAGTGGAGACTGCCGCCTAGGACCACAGCATGCCATGTTCTGCCTCCCCGTTTCTCTGAAGGAGTTTGAATGGGTTGAAAACTTGTTTTTCCTTGCACCTCCCAAGCCATTCTGCAGCCCTGCTGTGTACACATGGACAGTTTTCTGTCCCACCGCAGAGAGAACTGCTTTGCAGTGGATGGTAAAGTCCTCCTACCTGTGTTTAAGGCTGAAGGAGAAATACAATTATTTATACCCTGGTTCACATAAAATAATGCTGGGAGTGACATGACATAGAAAAATGCTTTTTCCTCCATTTTGCTTGCTTGCATTACCGGTCCATCTCATGAGCAAAATTCTTACAAGCTTTCCCATGGATTTTGGCGGGCTGAGTTGATTTAGGAAAAAACTTTTGAAGCTTCTCCACTCCAGCCTGCACAGTTGGATTGCTTTTTGGGGGAGTTCTGGGAAGCGCTCATCCAACAAAACCTCCTTCCAGGACTCTGATTTTCTTTTCCAGCTTTTATAGATAGTCCAGCTGGAACAGCAGCATCGTGCATGCTATAGTTTAGAAATCTGACCTAGTTCCTTTAATCCATGCTAGCCACGGGAGCTCTCAGAGGGCTAAGAAACATGCACAGCCTTGCTAGGTCACTTGCAACACACGCTTTAAAGAAATAGTTTCATCCAAGAGTAAAAACATCCTTTGATGGATATTAAATTAATCAAAAATAGGGGGCAAAGGGGGACTTCGAACTTAAGCAACAGCAAATTTCAAATGAGTCTAATTTCTTCTGCATGTGAATGAAAGCTAAACTCTATGTGATGCAGCCTGCATCACCCACCAGAGCTCTTTGCAGGGGAATTCCAGAAAACAGAGCGAGATGTGTCTCGTAAATACAAATACAGGATTAATAGCAACTGACCCAATGGCAGGACCCCAGTCAAGCTGCTGAAATGAAATATAAAGCTTACAGTAAGTCCCATATTCCCTCTTTGCTGTGCTGCATATCCCCAACGCTTGACGGGCAACGTTCCCCAGTTGGTGGGCTGCCATCCACAGAAAGTCCGCCAAGCGGGTATGGCAAGACCCGTTATTAAACCCCAAACAAAAGCAATGTTGCTGCCTTCTGCCCCTTCCCCAGTGCTATGCTTGAAGGTCCAGAAGTCACCTTTCTGAACACCATGTCTCCTCCTAAAGTCATCAGCCAAGAGTTTTGATGTTCCTTTTATTTTTCCCTAACACATACAAGGGCTTAATTTTTTTTCTTTTTTTATTTCCCCAAGTGAAGGGTTACTCCTTGTAATACAGGAAGGCTGAGAAACCCATTCCTAGGCGTCCTTTTCCCTGTATAAGCAGAGGTTTTTATAAACCGTATTCACAGTCTGTTTGGAGTCTAGTCTCTTCCTACAATGATAGGTGCCATTTAAAAAGTCGGAGGAGGAGCAGACCTGCTCTCTTTCTAGTCGAAGCCAATGACAACATTTCTTATCCTAAATCACCCTCATCTTTTCCCTCTCTCATTACAGAAGTGCTTTTCCCAGGCTCCCAGCCATTCTCAATAGCAGTGCCCCAGCCCCCTCTGTTTCTTTTTTACCAGAGCTGGAGACTATATTCCCTTCCCATGAGAAAATGCCATCATAATATTGGCTGCTTTTTCTTTTTTTCCCCTCTATCCCACTCCCATTTTTGTTTTCTTTTGACCCCAGTGGCGCACTGGGAAGAGCTTTCCACCCAGCTATGCCCACTGACACCAAGCCCCCTGGCCAAGCAGCTACATCTCATTTAAAACAGGGTCCTGTGAATGAATGGTTTGACCGGTCCCTTGCCGTGCACCTTTCCCGAGTCTGGTTTGCTTCTCCGGACCTCAGGGTCCAGATGTTCCCACCGCCCTCCTCACACCTCCTTCACAGCAGAGATAACAGTGTCCAGGGGAGGAAACCTCTGGGCCTCGTTAGCAGTGTTGTAAATGCATTTTAGATGCAGTCTTCATCTAGTAAAGTATCCCGACAGCAGCAATGTACTTGTCTCATCGCTTTGATCAGGCCAGCCAAGGAGAATATCAAGCGTACAGAAAGGACATTTGCTAAGATCAGCTATGAAAATTTAAGAGGTGGTCACCGCCTGCCCTGTGCCAAAATTCCTCTTCCTGTTCTGTGCAGGGAAACATTTGCAGGATCACTGCAGTTTTGTTTTGCTTGTTTTTAGGCAACGGGATTCACACGCAGCTGGAAGAGTTTTCTGAAACAACACCCATCCTCCATTACAGCCTGCAAAAAGATGGGCCCAAAGGGCATTCTGACCACACAAAAGCATAAACATTATAATAATAGTAATAACTGGAATAACGAGAACATTCAGGGTGAGACAGGTAAACAGAAATAAAGGTGAGTTTGGACATACAGACCCTGCTGCCGCAGAGCAGATTCTGCCGTTGGATCCCTGGTGTCTGCAGAAAGCCACCCTGGACACCAGTCACCGCACAACGGCCTCGCTGCAGGGCTTCGTACACCTGCACCCGTACAACGGCATCGTTTGGCTGTGACGAAGGGGAACCCCAGCACCCTCGTGCACTGCCGGACCCCGCCGCAGCGGCGGCGAGCCTGTGGGGCCAGCCGGGCGCCCAGCGTGCAATTTTCCTCACATCCCTCTTTTTCAAAGGGTCCTTTCTCATCACACACACCCCCCCCCACCCCACCTCCCCATTTCCACACGCTACTGGCATTCAAGGAAAATATTTCTCCCAGCCCCTTCGGTCTGGTCCTCCCCCCCGCTTTTAGGAGGCCCCTTTATCAGGCCAGATCGCGGCAAGCCGGGCAAACATTACCTCAGGGGCACTGTGAACCGGGGCTGGGGGCGTGAATGGGCCCCACGCATTCTCCTCAGCCTCATCCCTTTCCTATAGCAACCGAGTTGGGAGCAGGCAGGTCACACAGCCCCTCCGTTGTGCGGAGAGCCCCGCCGGGGCTGGGGGGGTGGACATTTGGCCGCCCCGTCTGGGAGCGGTCGCAGGGGGACGGGGTTGGGAGCGGGGGCCCGGGGGACAGCGCTCAGCCTTGTGCAAATATGGAGGGGGTGACCCTGCTCCCCACTCGGGGCCTGGCCGGTGGCTGTGCCCTGCCAGCACCTGGATCTCTCCTCCCGGTTAGCCAAAGTCATCCTTTCTGGTGTGAAAGGGGACCACTCGGCTCCATTCCCATCTTTTCTGCAAGTACTAGAGAGGTGAAAGGAAAGCAGCATAACAAAAAACCCCTCCGTCAGCCACAGACCCCAAAGCAGAGCAGCAGGCAGAGGGGGAGGAAGGAGCAGGAGGAGCCTGGCAGATCATTCCACCAACAGAGGCTCCTCCAGGAGTCTTGGACAGGGACCCTCCACCAGCAGACCCAAAGCCCCAGACGCCATGTGCAGGGCAGCAGCCACTGCTCGGGAGGGTCTCTACAAGGCAGCATCTCAAACCAAGGTGTCGTGCCTGCCTCTCCACGCCAAGACCCAGCTCTCCTGGACGGCCTCATCTCTGGAAGCTCCTTGGGAGGCCCTCAGCCTCAACACACACAGCAACTCCTGGGTGCAGGATGCCTTCCCGTGCCACCGGGATTCGACATGGCAGTGCCTGGGGGCTGGCCTCAGCTGTGCCTCTCACCAAATCTCAGAGCGTAATGTGGACCTTGTTTCAGTAGTCCCCTCGCCCTTCACTGGCCATGAATACCAGCTCCTCCACAGTACCCGGAAGGCTTTCTGCAGCCCTGTGCATGGGCTCTCCCTCTCCTTTCCCTATCACAGAGCTCTGTGTAGTTTCTTCCCAGGGGAATCTGCGGTGCACAAATCACGCAGTGTTTAGCTGAAGATGCCAAAGGGCCATTTGACCTCTTTCTCTTGACCTCCCACAGGTCACCTCCCTCTTGGCACACTTCCCTCTGTGAGTGTGGAGGTACGGTTTAAACACAGTCGTATAAAAGAACCAGCTTTCACCTGGCCCTGCGGACCTCCATGTCCAGGTGCCCTCAGGGACAGCCAACAAGGCGCACACCCTGGCACCAGCAGTGTGAGCAGGGACAGACCCTATCAACAGCCTGGGAATGGGAGGCCATCTGTGTTTTCACAGGGGAAAGGGGAGAGGATGCCGTTTCAGCCCTGTGAAGCTTTCCCTTGGAAAATATTTATGATCCGATGTGACAAAGATAGTCATGGGCAAAACTCTACGTGCAACAGCAGCTTCCCTGTGGCTCCACACGTAAGGAAGAAGCACAGCTGTGCTGAGTCAAAGCGAGAATCCATCTAGCCAAGCACTCTGTCTCCAGTGCTGGCTGATAGCAGATGCCTGAGGGAGAAGAGAAGAGGAGACCAACAGTGATATTGGCTCCACATGCTCTCCCAGGCTGATTGTGGCTCAGGACTTCCTGGGCCAGAGGCTGTCTTCATACCTAACAGTCCCTGAAGGACCTTTTCTCCATGAGTCTGACAACTCATCTTCAGGAATCACAGATTTTTTGCACCCACCGCATCCTGATGCTTAACCAGGGGTTTGTGTGAAGGACTAACCCACTTCACTTTTGTACTCTACATGATACTGCCTACCCCTGGCACCTTAAATAAACCAAAAATAACATTAATTGGGTAATTTTCCTTCTTGGAAGCATGATGGTGTCTGGGATGCCAGAGCAGAACCTTTGCCTCCAAGCTTCTGGTAAGACACTGGATATACCCACCCAGTAATGGGCGGCACAGGCAGGTGAGCTCAGTCCAGTGTCCCTCCTGTCACGTCCAGGTGTGGTGGGGCTTGCTGCCTTTCCATGCCAGATCTGTGGCTCCTAGGGTTGATATTGTTCTGAGCTGTATGGAACAGCTCCTGCCCCTGCCAGGAAGCCTTCCAGGAACTCCTGTCACTTTTACTCCACTCTTCTGTCTTCTGCAGCCCTCCCCCAGGAGCCATTTCAGTCACTGATGTGGCAGACCTCTCTCAGAGGATGGCCATGGATGGGTGCAGTCCCTTCCATGGACTCAGCTTAGCCCATCAGATTGCTCCCAAGTCTAAAACCAGAGACAGTGAACAGGACTTCGTTTTCCAGGATGTAAAGTAGGATACATTGTAGAGGCGTAGACATGAAAGGGACCCTGCTCAGGCATCACCAGCACTATCTGGGAGATATTAGCCTAAACCCCTTTGAAAACACCACAGGAAGGATCTCCCATTGCGCCCTTAGGTTGCTCGCTGCAGCATTAACTAGCCTGATAGTTAGAAAGTTTTTCCTAACATCATACCTCAAATATTCATGGACGCTTACGCGTGCAGAGCCTCATACCAGCTGGAGCTTTTTCAGGACCTCAGTGGCTTTACTCCTAAGTATAGAGGGAAATGGTCAATTTGAATTCTCATCTGTTTCCAAAATGAGTGTGTTGCGGTTATTTTACTAAATTTTTTTTTAAGTTACAGTAGCAGCCGCAAGACACTATGAATTGCACAGATAGCAAGGGAAGCGTGGTCTTCCCAAAATCCTGCGTGATTCATGGAGAATTAGGACACTGATAAAAGGTGGGTAGCAGGGAGCAGCATGCCAGGAAAGTGATAGTGACGGTGACTAACATCCTGAAATCCAGGAGCTGTTTTGGCTCTCCTACCCACGCCAGAGACCCTCCGTCGCTCTTGTGGTTTCACAGTCATATATTCCACTTTCTAAAAAAGCTTTCACTCTCCCCCAAAGGCTTGTGCAAGGCCCACCCAAACAACGGAAGAAACTCACTGACCAGACGAAAACTGATTGCCCCCAAAGTGCTGACACACGCAGCGCACGACCCAGCCGGGAGCCGAGCATGAGTGTTTTCCTCTGCCCTTGGGCTCTTGGGAACTTCACAGCTCAGCAACAGGGTGGAAATAACCATGCGAGAGAAGTGCATTTTTAAGTGGATAGCACCCTTCCACAAGTTGCTATGTCCTCTGCTGAGAGATAACTGGGTCTGTCCCGGGATCTATTGGGATGAAAATAAAACATTTGCCACCTTCTGCTGGTTCAAGGGTAGAGAAATCCCTCCTTGTCCCGGCCTCTCTCTTGCTCTGTGACAAGAAGTCAGCCTCTATCCCAACACCCGTGGCCATTCCCACCACACGACACAGTTTGCACTCTCCAGGCAATGGAGAAAACCAGCCCTCTGATCATGCACCAAAGACACTGCTGGCCACGTCACAAGAAAGAGGCTGAGGGACAGCAAAGAGCAGGCTGTCAGTTGCAGGAACAGTTTGCAGAGCCCACAACCTGCTCCTCACGGGCCTCTGAGGGCTTCAGGAAAGAAGGAACACAAGAAGAAGCAGGTCCTGTGCCAGATGATGTGGTCTGGCAGACCCCGCAATGGGGACTGTCATCCCAGCTCCACAGGATGACGTGATGGGCTATGGCAGCCCCACGTTCACGGTAAGCTACCAGATGCTACACCAAGCTCTAGACACAAGTTGGCACAGTAATACCCTTGAGCAACACCTTGACCCACTCTAGCGACAGGCACTGCCCCAACTCAGAGTCATTGCCCCACACATCCAAGCTGGGACCACATGGCACCTCGGGGAAGGGTTCATGCTGGTTCCCAACACCCAGCAAGGCTGGCAGTCAGCCCCGAGAGGGTCTGAACACCACCATGGCATCAATAGCCTTGGCACGCAGAGCCACCCACATTCCTTCCCCCTGACTCCAGGGCAGAAAACCAGGCACTGCCTGGCAACTGGCTGTGTTATTTGGGGTTAGGATCCTGGCCAAGTTGGTGGGTTCGGCGCGTTGGCCACACTGCAGGCAGGGCTGGCTGCGTTCACAGCGCAGCAGGGAGAACGTGCCACTAACAGGTCCCCAGCCTCAGCCCCGAAGGACTCTTGCCACTCTCTTTCCACCAAAATCCCTGCCCTCGAGGAAGGAGCCTGGTGAAGAAGGCAGATCCCAGCACCAGCCAAGAGGATCTGGTGGTGTTGCCTCCACAAAGCTCAAAGGCTCAGCAAGGGAAATTATCAAGAGCCCTGGCTTGCCAGACAATCCATCCTAACACAGAGGTGGTAGAAGTTACAGCTTTTGCCCTGAGCCCCACAGAAACTTTGCACATCCATCATTCCCAGCCTTTGGCTATTCACCAGGTATTCCCATGACAGAGAAAACATCAATTTGTGATTAAAACGCTGTGCTCAGGACTCCCTCCTCTGCATGCAGCAGGCAAGTCCCTCCTTGCCTCAGTCCCCTGGCATCCACAGCTGATGGGTCACTGCCCCCTTCTCCTGGGGCAGTGGAAAAGAAAGCTCTTGAGGGCTATGTAGGCATCAGCCCCCGTGCTTCCTGATGGGGAGCAGGTTAACATGTAGCTCATGCGTCATATTCTCAGCTTAACTGAAATCAAAGACAGGCACGAGAATAGCAGGGATGCGTTGGCTAAGGGCCACTTATCTTGCCACCCCCATGCGTGCAAAGCCTCCGTATGAGGCATCTGTGCCTCTCCAGGGACACAATCTCTGCTACCGGACTGTGGGCACAGCCCTCTCATTCCAGCTACCTCCTGCCCCTCCCCAGCCCTGCAATTGCCTGTGAATTAAAAGGAGCTATTCTTGCTACTTCTTTTGAAACCCAGAAGTTCCCAGAAAAGGCGCTTCTACCAAAAAAAAAAGTAATAATAATCTATGCTAACAGGAGCCTTCTGCAAGGCACCCACCTTTGCCTTCCTGCCTCGTTGCCACCCACCCAAATCAGCAAGAGTAGTGGGTGGCATTTACAGAATATCTCCCTGCTGAGAAGCAAAAGCACTAGGAAGGTGGCCCAGCTACCAGAGTGGGAAATGCAGTGGTCTGTGAGCACTTGGCCTTCAATCGAAGTGGTTTATTTCTGGTAACTGGGCCACAGCAGCTTCCAGTAACGCTCATAAAGCTCCCTTCCGCTTGGGAGATGGTGGCTTCCAAAGGCCACTGCAGCTAGTGTTCCAGTTTGGCTTCCTTCAAAGCATGCTGGTGGTAGGCTGAAGTCAATGAGGGAGCTGAGGCTGCCCAAGATCCCACGTGGGGGACACCAGAGATTTCCTAACAGAACCCATGAGGCACTTCTACACTATGAGTAGTGATGAGCCAACCTCATATGGTCTGGCCAGGATCCACATATTTGAAGAACGAGGGGACAGGATGGCTTATGAAGACAGCCTCTTCCTGTCATTCCTAAGATCTGCCTTATCCAGACAGGGATTCCCAAAGACCTGCTTTCAACAGGTTGCTCACATCACTCCCACCAAGCCCAAGACAGGGCAGTCTTAGCTGGCAACAGCTGTGGCTTTGCATTACATGTGCTCTAGACCTAACGATGTCTTGCACTGTCCCATGGGGAAGCTGGGATGTTGCCTGAAAGACATCTCATGGGGGAACTGCAGGAACAAAACCACAGCACGTCAAAGCCCAGCCTTGCCCAGAGCTGTTGTACAACCAGATCCAGCGACTCCATGCTGTAAAAATGCCACCAGAGCGGCACAAAAATGAAGCGAAGCTGCGGAGGGCATGGTCCAGCCAGCTACCACAAACCCTTCTCTTGCCATGCCAGACCCAACCACTGACTGCTAGCCTGCTTCTCGCCAAACAGAAACAGGATGTCCCATCTACCATGGTGTCCTGCCTCCCTCCCACACTGGAGAAGAGTAGCAGAGTCACAATCAGAGCACCAGCTCCAGCAAGGCAGCTCTGTGCAAAGCGTCATCTCTTCTCCCCACGGCACCCCTTGTTTTCTGTGGGATTTCTCCTGACTGCATGCATCCAGCTCCTCACCATTGCCACAGCCAGGCACTCAGAGCTGAGAACTTGACCCTGACCAAAGTCCTTGCAGATCCTGGCTCCAGTGGCTAAATAGCACCTGGGGCACTTTATAAAGTAATTGGCTAGCGCTGCTTGTTGGTCATTAAAAATATTGCCTGTGTTCTGCACTTTATTGTTCGGCTGGGTTCGAGGGTTGCACAACCACCCCTTTTATCTACCTGGAGTTTGGCCCCTGTGCATTCCAGCCTGTGCCCCCTTCACCTGAGACTGAAAGCTCTGGCACACCGGAGCCTCTCTGGGTTTCTCTGCACCTCAGGTCAAGGGATCTACCCCTAAACCTCCAGATGCTGCTTCCCATTTATCCTCCCTGCCAGAGACTCCCCAGAGCACGTGCTGCCACCCATCTTGCAACCCAAAAGTTAGGGCAGGAGCATCAAGGAAGTTGTCCCAGCAGATCCCATCTCCCGCTCGGGTGGGAGAGCGCTGCCAGTTCACTGGGGCCAGCCAGGGGCCGTTGCTAGCAAGGGGAGAAGGGATCTCATTCCCAGCTGACATGGAAATGATGGGGATCAGCTGAGAACCCATCCCCACACCCTCCCCTGCTTCAGGCTGTGCTCTGGACTTTCCTTTGGGGTAGTCTTTTTAATGACTGAGCATCTCTCTGCATTCCCTGCCAAGTTTCAGTCACAGCGATGGAGAGAGAAAGAAATACATGCAATGAAGGGGAAAGGGGAGCAAGGCAAAGGGAGGGAGAGATACGTTATCTTCAGCACGTCAGCTGGGGAGAGCAGGGCCTGAGCAAATGAAGGCAAGCAAAACAACTTGTACTAGCAATGGGTGGCTTCTCCCCCAGGCCAGCTAAGGACCAAAGCTGGGCAGGGAGGTGAGGTGCTGCAGCGAGAGAGAAACACAGCCAAAGAGCAAAGGACCCCAATAGGGAAGGCAGAGGAAGAGAAGGAAAAGGTGAATAAGGGTGCAAGCATCTCCATCCTCCCCACAGAGTCCTAGTAATCAGGAGTATCTAGGAGCCTTCAGGCTCTAGACAAGAGAATTAGTGAGGATTAAGAGTCAGTGGACATCAGTTGGCCAGGGCAACTTGGATGATTATTTCCCAATATTGCACATTTGCAAGGAGCTTGCTGATCACCGAAGCTCACAAACACAAGAGCTCTGTGGTGCCTCCAGGTATCACCGGCCCCCTGTCTGGGAAGCCCAGCCACTGAAACGCAGCCCTAATACATGGCATTTTCCAGCTGAGGCATGTTCCCTTCCTGCCTCTGCCTCACCACTCTGTGAAGGAAACACCAGCAGGGATGCACTCATGCTCAGCGTGCCCCAACAGAGCACCGAGGCCGTGGGCATGCTTGTCCTTTCAGTTCCCTGGCCTTGTCCCACCCTGGACCAGGATCTCCCCTCTGTCTGCCAGGGGCTCTGGGCGAGTCAGGCTGGCTGAGGCTCCTCGGTGAGGAACCCGAAGCCTCTTCTGTTCACGCCTCTCCACTACTCTCTGATCCACTCATGCCGCTGCCCCTGTCCCACCTCAGCTTGGACTCTGGGCAAATGAGCCTTGAACTCGTCCTGTGCTCCCGCAGTGACCAAATTCCCCCAGGATATGCTGGAAGTACCTCCCCAGGTCAGCTATGTTTGCCACTATGGCATTTTGCCAAGCCAGGACCTGAGCACAACCCAGCCTGGGCTCCTACAACCCACCTGACCCCCTGTGGGACCACACACTGCTGGCTTCCAGCAGCCCCAGCACAGCAAGGAGGGCAGGAAAGGCTTCTTCTCGGTTTTGGAGAGGACAAAATAATTGAGAAGGTGGCAAAAAAATAAATTGATGGCATCCGCAGCATCATCTCTCCATGTAGACTCAGGTTCCTTCTGCCCTCAGTTATGCAAATAGCAAAAAATACTGTGCACTGACATTCATGCTAATGTTTTAATTATTGTTACTAATAACATAATTTATATTAACAAACAGTGCTATCTGAGGACTGGAGAAAAGCCTCACAGCAGACCCAGAGGAGAATGAAGTCACGGAGGGGAAGAGAAACTCCCCCCATCCCCATATTAGATACAGGGAGAGTTATGCTTCCTCCTGCTTCCCTGGTTTTCTTTAACCCATGGTGCAAGACTCCTCTCAAAAATCTGCCACCGCCCCTGAGTCAAGAAAGATGAAGATGAAGATGAAGAGCTACTGGAGAGAGTCCAGCGGAGGGCTACAAGGATGGTGAGGGGACTGGAACATCTCTCCTACAAGGGGAGGCTGAGGAAGGTGGGCTTGTTCAGCCTGAAAAAAAGAAGGCTGAGAGGGGACCTAATATATACTTACAAATATCTGAAGGGTGGGTGTCAGGAGGATGGGGCCAAGCTCTTCTCAGTGGTGCCCAGCGACAGGACAAGGGGCAATGGGCACAAAATGAAGCACAGGAAGTTCCGTCTGAACATGAGGAAGAACTTCTTCACCCTGAGGGTGACGGAGCACTGGACCAGGCTGCCCAGGGAGGTTGTGGAGTCTCCTTCTCTGGAGATACTCAAGACCCGCCTGGACAAGATCCTCTACAGCCTACTGTAGGTGCCCCTGCTTCAGCAGGAGGGTTGGACTGGGTGACCCACAGAGGTCCCTTCCAACCCCTACCATTCTACGATTCTGTGAGTCTTGACTCACTGGGCTCAGGCCGCACACCCAGCTCTTCTGACGAGCATCTACCTCCTCCTGAGCACTGTGAGCTCTGCTTCACGGGTGGATACCCCACGCCTGCACTTCCCGCACCATGCTCAGCCCCTGTGCCACCGCTCCCCACTGCCCCACGGCCCCTCGGACACGTCCCAGCCAGAGCCAGTGTCCTGGGCTTCCTCCGACCCCGCTGCGAGCCACCGCGCCAAGTCCCCCATCGCGGCAGCGCTGAGCTGGCCTGGAAACCACTGCAAGTGGCCGAGGAGAGGAAATGAATTCCCAGGCCCCTCCGCCACGAAGCCTGAGAAGCTAATCGGGGAACTTTATTAAAAAATAATAACGGTGCTAAAAAGGGAGAAAAGGAAGCCACGTTGGAAGCCGTTCAGCTGCGAGCATAGGGAGCACGGGAGGCCTTTTCAAAGGCAAATACGAGCGAGCCTCCTCCAGGCCAAGCGGGCTCGGGGTGGCAGGTTGCAGAGATCATCAGCACCGAGGTCCAGCGCCAGATCACTTCTGATCAAAACCATCCCCCGCCGGCTCTGCTGGGAATGAAACACATCCCCTCGCCGCCTTTTGCCAGGATCAGTTCCTGCCTGGACGGCAATGAATGAAAGGGTTTCACAGAAGCTGGCGGTGCCTCTTCCCAGCAGTTTTCCTCCCTGCAGCCGGGGATTCCCCAGTGTCGTGCCTGAGGCTTACCCAGGTCCTGCTCTGCGGGCAGCCCAGAGCTCTTGCAGTACCCGCTGATGTGGAAGAACCAGGATCATCTCAGAAAGCCTTTTTTAAAATGTTTTTTTAAAATAGTGTTTACAAACAAAGCATTGCTCAGAGGCTCAGGGTGCACAGCTGGGGCTCCCTCTGATATCACAGAAACCAGGTGGGACAGGGTCTGATGTCCACCCACGAGGTTCTTGCACCTTGTAATGGTATTTCTTAATCTCTCCCTCACCAGTACCCCCTTCACCACCACTGCTAGGAAGAGTGAGCAGATGGGAAAGTCCTGCTGATTTCCCTCTAGCCTGTTCTCCAGCTGGGGAGTTGGAGTGTGACGGAGACCCATGAACAGTCCCGTCAGCTTCCAGCCATGCAAACAGTGAGAAGCCAGCCCCTTCCTGGGGATAAGGTCTCATGGACTCAGAAATGCTCCCTGAGGTCCAGCCTGTTCATCTGTGCTGTACCTCCCCTCCCTGAAGCAGTTGTGCTTCGCTACTGGGCATCACAGCTCTCCTGCACTAGTTACTATCCTCCACCTACCTCTGACCTGGGCTGCCCTCTGGCAGTTTCCTGTCATCTTTTTGGCGTCTTTCTGCACAGGTGAGCTTGTTTGACTTGAGGGAAGGGCTCCCCTTGATTTATCCTTCCCACTCTGGCAGGTGCCCCCCAGCTTGCAGTGGAAGGTGCACTTGAGCACATTCCTCACTTCGCGCCCCAGTCCTTCATCCTTCCGATGCTCACAGTTTGCATCTCTCACAGGAGATGAGTTGTTTCAGCAAAGTGTGACGCTCCATTTTCCATCACAACTGGAGCACCCCACCCCATCAGTGAAATCCTCCAGGCAGAAAAAGGCAGTTCAACATGCCTCCGTGTTGGGACAGTACCTTCAGCAGTAGCCCCTGGGACAGTCCTGTCCTCATCTGGATACACCTTGCCTGTTCCCTCACTAGCAGCTGATGGACAAAATGGGCATTTCATGCAGGCGAAGCCCCTGCGACAGAAGATCATCTCTAGGCATGATGATGTGCTCCTCCAGGGAGGATTTTCTCACTCCAGGAATGAGAGAGATCCAGGCAAGAGGCAGGAGCTGAGGGGAGAGCTCAGGGACAGAAGAGGCAAAGACAGCACAGGGAGCAGAGCTACTGGAGAAAGTGACACCACCATGGCCTATGGGTGGCTGGGGCCTCCACAGCTCAGCCTGCCATATGTCAGAGCCATGAGCACGCCTGGGCCATCACCACTGTACTGAGTTTGGCTGGGACATCCCAGACGAGGTGATGCTGTGGCCACTTGAGATAGAAACCACCTTCCTGTGTCCAGTTAGCGCATGTTGCCCTTCTTGTTGACCCTGCCCATCCAGCCCCTTTGCTCCTCTGCACGCAGCTGTCCCACTGTGCTCACCCACAGCATGGCCAGACCAGGTCCTGGGAGCCAAGGCACCTTCCAGAGAGGTCCCCCTGTGCCTAGCCAGGAGTTGGTTTGTCAGCCTGAGTCACTCCTGAGACAAACAGCTGGCAGCCCACCTCCGTGCAAACACAGCCGGTGCCGGCTCGTCACTGCAGGTCCCTCTCACACAGACTCGCCTGCAAGTAGCAGCAAGAGGCATGGAAACCATCAGATTAAAGAAACCACAGAGCCTGTCTCTGCGGCTCTCCGTCCCCGCCACCTCTGGATGGGATCGATAGGAAGCCAAACATCCTGTACACACACAGCGTATCGCGTGGCAGGGACGGGAGCTTATCGCCCGCTTCCCCCGCCAGCCTGCCTGTACCTCCCAGGGCTCAGCCCCGCTCCCAGCTCCACGTAACAGGGAGAGCTGCAAGCAAACTGCCAGCTCACGCTGACCTCACGCAGCTCTCCTCCCTTTCCCCTCCCCGGGGCACAGCGAAAGCAGGAGAAAGTGCTGCTCCTCTGCCCCGGGGAGGAAGGAAAGCCGCAGCCCCCCAGGTGCCTTTGCAGGGGTTTGGTCCCCTCCAGGCAGCACCCGCTGGGCTCAGCCCCCAGCGCCTTGCCTGCGTGGCAAGGAATTTCTTCAGCCTCTGGGCTGGCCCTTCTCCCCAGCACCAGGGCCGGGGGGCTAACAGCCACTGAAGGGCACCGACGAACGCCCCAGCTAGGGGGAACTGGCACCAGGGTCTGTTCTGCATGTTTTAGTCACTATCTATGAGGTCTTCCCTTGCAATCTCTGTTTGTGTTTGGGCCAACCCTCATCTTTTTAAAGTCCCAATCCCAGCATGCGTCCACCACTATTTCTGTTCCTTGCACTGTGCAGTCCATTACACAGCTGGATGTCTTGGAGGTAAGAAGCAGCTCTCCTGACTAAACTGACCGTATTGATCCATGCTTCATCAGGGCTGGGAGGTTTCATCTTGAGGGAGAAGGGAAGTGACAGAGGTCACTGCACTGCCTCTGTTAGGTTAAATGTGAATTTGCCTGGGGCTCTCCTGGAAAATCAGTCACCTGGCAGCTGTGAAGTGCCTCCAGGGAGGCCTGGACAAGGCAAAGCAAGGCTGAAAGGAGAGCAGAGGGCTCACCCACAGACCTGGAGCGCATCTCAAGCACTGAGACTGAATAAACCCCATAAGCAAGGTCTCCCTTTGCCCAGGGACACCCTCGAAAGGGAAAACACAAGCCACCAGCTAACTCTTTGCCTTCACCTGCAGGCACAGGAGATATTTAGACCTTTCACTGAATGCCCACCAGGTTCCCCCTTCCCTCTGCAGCCCACTCAGCCCAGCAGAAGGGGCCAAGGTAGGGATGCTGAAGTGGCTGCCCCAGTCCCCTCAGGCTCCCTGTGCCCCTCTGCCATGCTCCCAGGATCTGGGAGATCACTATCAGCCACCGGTGACCCCCGGATTAGCTCTCGCCACCCGCCAGGCTCTTGCCATCCCCCATCCATTACGAGCCTCCTCCCTCCTCAGGGACAACCTGGCTTATCCAGACCCCCCTGCAAGTTTGTCAGGGATGCCGGCACACACAAGGGGTGGTGGGATCCCTAACCGATAGCCCGTGACGTGCTAATCCTGGGATTAGCCAGAGTTCAGAGGTTAATTACAAAGGTGTGGAGAGGAAGAGGGAGAGAACAGGGACCACAGGAGTACCCAGAATGACTCCTCTGCCTAAGCAGCAAGCCTGAACCCAGGTTGGCTGCAGTTTCTGAAAGACAGCGTGAAGGAGGCAATACTCTGGGAGGACATGATCCCCCACCTGCAGTCAGAGAGGCTGGTTCCCCCCTGATTCCTGACCCATCTCGGAGCCACCAAGAGCCCCTCAGGCCTCAGCTTATAAAACTAGAACAGCCCTTCCCACAGGGGAGTGAGGAAACTAAACCCACCAGAGACTGTGCACGGCTCTAATACAACCCAGGCCGTGCAGGAACATAAAATGGGGACGTGCAGGGCAGATATTTCAGGGGAAGGCAGCAGGATTCACAAATCTTCCCACCCAGCCTGATTTCTCAGACATCTCTGCAGCATGAGAGAGGCATCACACAGGGAGACCTGAACAGGCTCCCAAGCGGGAAGCGGCATAAACGCTTCAACCTCAATTCATTATCAGAAAACATTGCTAATTTGCTCCAGCACAACCCCACTAAGTGCGGTTTTCTGGCTTCCAGGCCGTGAAGTAGCTATCTCTGCAGGACACCGCTCTTGGATTAAGTAGCTTTACCCACCCGTGGAGAGCTGCCGGGTGCCCTGCGTGGCAGACACAGCCCCACGCCGCCTGCCGAGCCCTGCTGATCACCAGGGGAAGAGAGGGATGGCGGAGGGTCCCTCCCCAGCCGGGGTCTCCAGGCAGCAGCCCCCAGGCAGTCAGTGCTGTTGGCCCACCAACAGGTTCCTGGCATGCCCCTCGCCCGCCCCGTCACTGCCGCATCCCCAGGGCTTTCCTCAGGGATGTCGTTAGTCAGAAACTGCGGCATATGACCGCACATCTGGAAGGAGTTAGATGACGAGAGCCTCTGCCAGCTGTCTTCGTTTAGGTTTGTTCATACTTGGAAGCACTCTGCAGCGTGATCTGTAAAATGAAAAGTTCTGCTGATTGACACGAGCCGAGGGTTTCCTCCGAGGCGCTCCCTGCCCCCATCGCCTCCACCCAGGACGCCAGCATTAGTACTTATTACATCCCAGCGGCTGGCTGCATACGACGAAGAGGCTGTGTAAGAATAATGACATAATGACGGCGCGGCAGTTAACCATTGCCTTTCTCCCCACCAGAGCACACCCAGCTCCGGCAGGGACAGGGAGCCCATGTGAATGTCACCCTCGGCTGATGCTGGGACAGCCCCGGTGACACCACCAAGCCTCACCACCCCAGTGGCATCCAGTGGGGCTTCAGCAGGACCCAGCTGGGAAGCCAGGGCCCATCCCTCAGGGACTTCACCCCATGCTGAGTGCTGCAGCACGGGTGGGCGTCCTGTGGGCTCTGGGGCAGCTGGCCCTTCCCCACCCCCATTTCTGCTCGTGGGGCTCCTCCAGCTCCCTTCCCAGGCCTCAGCAACCCCCTGAGCTCATGCGGTGTTTTTCTGCTGGCAGAGGGAGAGGGAGCAGCACACCCTGCTGCAAGAGAGAGGGGGGCCTGGCCTCCCTCCAGCCCTCCCCTCAGACCTCCCCACGCTGGACAGGGGCAGCTGGGCAGGTTGTGCTGCCTCTGCTCTAAGGGAGGAGATGGGGAGGGGGACACTGGCACCACGGGGCACACCAGACAGAGGGTGACACAGCAGGGTGGCAGGATCAGCAACCACGCTGGCAGGGGTGTCTCAGTGGGGATGTACACCCTGCCGTGACCACAGCTCAGGCATCCCTCACCCGTGAGTTTGGCCCATATATCCCAAGTACCTGCAACACCACTGAGCTCAGGAAGGGCTACAGAGCCTGCTGGAGAAGCAGATGAGAAGCTCGGGGACTTCCCGTTTCCACACCATGCACCAGTTTCTGAAGCTGTTTCTGCAGCTTTGCCTCTGGGTGCAGCAGACATTAACAAGGCCTGGGGTCAACCAAAAGAGACTATCAGAGAGCAGTGTCTAAGCTTCAACAAACCTGGGATCAGCTGTTCCCAATCCGATAATCCAAGTCCCACACCAGCAGCCAGGGGCTGCCAGGAGAACAGCTGATCTGTTTTAGGATCCCCCAGGGTTGGATCCTTCCCACGGAAGGTGGAGCAGGACAGCAGTGGCTGGCTGCTGACATAGACTCCTTCTCAAGAAAAAGGATGCTGCCATGCAGGGAGGTGGGGAGGGTGGTGGGGAGATGTGATGCCAGGAGAGTACGTACCCCTTCAAGAGGGCCATGCATTCGGGCGGCGACACACAGCCTCCCTCAGCTTGCGCAGGGCACGTGTGACCTGCCCAAAAGCAGCACGAGGGGCTCGCAAGAGGGCCTGGGCGATCATCTCATCTGTGTGACACATGATCTCCCAACGAGACTGCCAGTGCTGGGCCCCAGCCAAGGGATCGCGTTCCTACGGACATGTCTTCAATTAATGTCTTTTCTTCCCCATTTTGTTTAAAATTGGGGCTGAGCTGCTTCTGAACAGACGTGTTGGGGTAGCCAAAATATTTGCCTTTCTGCTGGATGTTTGTTCGGTGTCCATGCCTGGCTGATGCTAAAATATTCTTTCCTCCCACTCTCAGCGAGTGAGAAGCATCTCAAGGGGGTGCGGTGGGCACCCTCCATTCAAACACCCAGAAAGTCAAATTCAGCCAGGTCCCTGCTGCCGCCATGTCTCATCTGCAACCCTGGCATCTCCCACACTGGCTACATGCTGTGGCAGCACGGGAAACGTGAAAGGAGCTTCTGCCCTGGGAAACGCAGAGGAACAGGTTTCAGCACTGGGTGGAGCGGGCAGGAGACTGGAGAAGGAGCATCCATGGTGGGGACAGGGCAGCAAGCAAAGCCCTCCCAAAGCACCGCAAGGCTGCATGCAGCAAGCACCGCTCACTGTGCTCACCTCGCAGCCCCTGTGCCGGCCCACGCCAGCAGCACCCGGAGAAGCAAACCTTTCATCTAAGGGGTGGCAGTGGGCCCTGCCGGGGTGTCACAGCCCCACAGAGCCCCGGTCACCCAGGGGTTTTCACGCAGGGCAGGGGAGCAGCGCCAGGGCTTGTCCAGCCCACGGAGGGAGATGGCTTCGGAGACACCCTGAACTGCAGGAAGAATTAAGGATGCACTTGGGTGAAAGACACCACACCGTGGGGGTGCAGGACAGCCAGCACCCTCTGTCCCTGCGCTCCCTGTGAGGATGGACCCTGCCAAACACAGCAAAGCCCCTCAGGGTCTTCCACCCACTCAGGGACATTGTCAGACCAGGCTTGTCCAGCAATGTGGCCTTGGAGACAACTTCCAGCTGCCTGTAAGGAGGCTTCTCCGCATGCAAACCTTCCCTGCGTGCAAACCTTCTCACTGGGTGCTGGGAAATCCCCCTGCTCGAAGCCAGACCCCGACCCCTGTGACTCAGAGGCCGGCTGGCCGGGGGGACAGCTTACGTGCAGGCGCTGATGGAGGCGTGCGGGCGCATCGCTAGCTCTGCTGCGTGCCTCGGGACCGAGCTGGGCTGCGCAGCGTGCAGACGCCCCGTGACTCAGAGCAGCCTCGCCAGCCCGGCGTCAGGCTCGGGCTGCAGCTGGGGAGCCCGCCAGCATCACGGACGCAGGGGGAACCTCTGCCTGCCTCGTCCTTTCCTTCAGAGGCGTAAGGAACAGCATCGCACTGTCCCCTCCTCCTTCCTCCCCGTGCAGACACAGACCTATTCGTGCTGGCAGAAAACCGCAGTCAGTTTTAGGCTTGGGAATGGGGCTGTCTCTGCAGATTTCAGCCTCCTGGCACCCTCTTGCCAGCCACAGGGTTCAGCGCAGCCCCCTGCCCTCACAAGTGCTCTCACCAAAGCTCCCAGAGCCTGACACACCAGCTTGACTCTGCAACAAGCTAACAACCAGTGGAGAGAGCGTTAAACCAACTGCTCCAGCTCAGCAGCCAGATTCACCCCTACTCAGTCATGCACCTGGACACCCATCCATGGTGCAGACAACCGTTTACGCCAAGGCTTTCAGGCTACAAACAGTCATAGCACATCCTCTGGCCCTGAGCCTGACGGGCCACGGTGGGAGGAAGACATTTCACCGTTGCAAGCTCCTGTCCCTTTTGTTAAGTAATAACCCAGCGGGGAGAAATGCTGCTGTCAGTTCACACCAACCCCAAGCTGAGCCATCCCTCCCCCCTTCCACCTTTTTTTTCACCTCTCCCATTTTCCAGGCTCCTCTTTCCCCTCTCATCACTGCCGGGGTCCAGATGCTCAGGATAGACCTGGATACCAAAGGGCAAAACACACCGGTCAGGTCAATCCCTGGATCCCATCAGCAGCTATTTGGGTCTCACCTAGGGGCTCATTGTTGCTGGTGGCTTACACAGCCACCAAACCCTCAGAGCTGTGACTGGAGCCCCACAAGATGAAGTGTCATGATCTTGAGGAAGAGAGGCATTTTTATATATTTTACACTTGACAAATTGTTTGAGACTAGAGTAAAATTCACTCCTGAGCCAGCAGCCCCCAGCTCAACACCTCGGCAATGTGGCAAGCCATAGAAAGCTCTTACCCAAAACAGGAGGGTCAGGAGCTGACCTGGGAACGTGTCTCTTGCTATGCTCTCACATAGGTTTTTTGAGTTTGGGTGCCAACTTTTTGGACCCAGGTGCTTTTAAGCTTCCCTTGATCTCTGTAGGCTTTAGTGTCTCTGCTACACTATTTTGCCTCCCACCATTTCCCTGAAACAGGACCCAGTCTCAGCTGGTCTCATCGTCCAGCAGCAGACCTGAACAGAGCAGATAGCCCAGTGCTCCACCTCAGAGACAAGAGAGTTAGTCTGAAAACAGTTTAGACGCCAAACGCCCCTGTGTGCCTGGCTTGCAGTGCCCATCAGCCAGAGGTCTGCTCTAGACCTGACATTCAGGCTCTCAGCCGCCCTGGAGTTTCCTGCAGCTCACAAAGACTCGGCACATGGGAACCTGCACTTGGCAGCGGATAAATCCAAACAATAAGAGATGGGAGTCAGTGCAAGGAAGCAGCAGTGGCTGGTGAGACATGCTGGTTGAAGACAGATGTTGGCACCTGTGGTCAAGCTGGTCAGAAGTGCAGAGCCAAAGGGTTGGCATGGTCTGTCTCAAAGGGACACAGCACAGCACCAAACTCCTCCTTGCTGCTCCAGCTGCACGGCAGCCCAGTGCCACCAAAGGTTTGAAAATCAGGTAGGCTGGTAGGCAAACAGAAAGCAAGGCCTGGCAGCCATATCACAGATGCCTATGGTAAACACCACGTCCTATCAGACCATCGTTCTGGCAGAGACTCCTGTTTGTGCGAATAATAGGGAGCACATCCACACAGCAGAGAGGAGGTGTTGGTAACCTGGGATCATTCATGGACAAAACACTTTAGGTGACAGCAAATGCGCAGGGCTCCAGCCCCATGAAGGAGAGGGAGCAATGTGGGGTTCATCCCTGTGTCAGGGCGTACATATAGCTCCCTGTCTCTTCCTTTCTCCAGGGTCTTGCCTCCTCTTCTCTGCTGGTGAAAGGCCAAGGGTAGAGGACAGTGGTGCAGCAGTCTCAGCCACAGTCCTACACCCCAGCGACACCATGCAGCCTCGTAACTACTCTGTCTAAATGCCACAGGCTATAAAACGGGTTTCCACCAGTGCCTGGGGAATCGTGACTGGGATCCATACCTTCACCAGGTAGAGGCTCGGCCTCTCCAGTCCTCCTGGTCTGACATGTCAGGAGACCAGACATCTCCTCCTTGCTGTCTGGCCCTTAAGTGTGCAAGCGCAAAGGGGTGAGGTGTAAAGGCGTGAAGGACATCCCTGCTGGTCCCACATCTGGGCCAGCACTGTCTCCTTCAATGGATGGGCCTTCAAAAAAAGGGCCACAGAGCCCAAGAACATCCAGTTTCTCGCCTGCACTTCAGATTGCTGTGAAAGTAAAGACATGGGCATGTTGTGAGTGTGCCCCGCAGCAGCACATCTGTGACCCAGCTGCACACAGCTGGCAGCACTGGCAACATCCAAAACCTCCCAAGAGGAGAGGAATTGCCAGCCCATGTGTGCTGCATGGGGTATTCCTCCGGCTCTGGGCGAGGACCCGGTGCCCCCCTCCCAGCCTTTGAGGTGGGAGCTGGCTAGCCCCCTGTGGAGGATCCCCCTCAGTAAGACTTTGTGTCTCGAGGCCACCATGCAGGAGCATCCAGTGAGGAGGGGGGATGGTGGTGAAGCCTTGCCTGTTCCCTGGTCATCACCAGCTCACTTGCTGCCTCATCATGGTGGCCCAGACAGGTCAACCTCCAGTAAGCGCTCCCCCCTGAACACCCACCAGGATGAATTCCTTCCCTGTTAGCAGAAATGTCTCATGATGCAACAAGACTTCCCTTGTTTCCTCGGTACCTGAGATTTAGTGCTTCGATTGCCCAACACTCGTCTGATGGGCTTGAAGGGAGGGGGAGGGACATCAAGCCGGTGTCCTCATAACTGATGAGTATCATCCCAAAACAGCCTCGAGCGTGTCATGAAGGTCTGCCCCGAGTCATTGAACTCAACGAAGTCATACAGTAAACATGCCAGCCTTCAACTCAGGAGTGTCAGACGCTGAATGTCCTGATTGGCTGCTCACGTACACTACTCATGCATTACCAGAGAGCACTCACATCTTCACCACAGCATCAGAGTGGGATTGTATTTTTCCAGCCCTTTGTGAGTCAGTGGTGAGCAAGTGGGGACGTGTGGACTGTGTCCGGTGACGGTGTGCCATGCGTACGCACGTCTGGGGGAGTAATTAGACACTTGGCCACACTCTAACCTCAGCCTTCCTCTGTGGTACCACACTTGACCTGGAAGCCAGAGACCCAGGGCAGAGTCTGGCCTTGCTGACCTCAGGTCGGAGAGAGTTCTGGTTTGAGGACATCACTGGGGTGAGAGATACTCTGATGCTCACTTCAGTCCTCACCACCCGGTGCCTTACAGGCAGGGCGAATGGCAGTGAGGTGTTGAGAGAGGGAAGGATGCTGGCGAGTTCCCTCGGTTCCCAAGGGCCAGTAGCTCCCCTCGGTTCCCAAGGGCCAGTAGCTCGCCATGTGGTGCATGCCCCCAGGGTGCATCATTCCCAGCCCCGACCGCCTATTGCTCGCCCCAGAGCTTCAGCTCAGCAGCGTGTCGGGCAGGGCATCTCCCAGTGGGTGCAGCCCACGGGAAGCACGGGTGTGCTCAGCCACGGGAAATGAGGCCTCAGTCCTCAGGAGTCCCACGCCAGATGGGCAGAGATGACATCCACATAAATTTGCTCTTTATTTGTAAAAGATCCTTTCTCTTTCATTTACCTCTCCATATCCTCCATCTCTCCCCACTTCTGACAGCCTCCCTACCTGTACTCCCAAGGAGAAAGCTACGATAACAGCAGAGCTGGATAATATCACTCTTCCGATGCCCAGAAAGTCTTTGGTATGTTTGCCAAGAGCTGTCTCGGGGTAGCCGCAGCCCGGGTTCAGGCAGGGAGGTTTTCTGCCGCCCAGCGCTCCAGTGGGGAGGACCGGGATTCTCCAGGCTGGGCAAGGTGTGAGCATCGCCTCCCCGGGCCCCTGCAGACAAACTCCAGGGGTGAGATGGGGTGCAGCTGCTGGGAAGCAGGTGGGACGGCTGCCCGGCTTGTCAGGGGAGTCCTCCCAGATGAAGAATGGCTGTAGCTTAAGAAATGCAAAGTTTTCCCATATTTCCCTACCAGTGCATTTCCTACCCCACCTCACTTCACATCAGACCTCGGGGAACACGCAATGAGCAGGATCAGCACAGGCAGCAGCAGGGCAAACCCACACACCCTCTAGCAGGGTTACCATCACCCACCAGTTCACACCAGTGAATGCTCCTCCCTGGGGGCCAAAACACCACCGGTTTTCTGCAGGGAGGGCTGCGATGGATGCTGCCTCCTCCCCAGTTCTGCCAATGGGAAGGTCAGACAAACCCAAGTCTGTCAATAGCCCACATCCTTTTTGAAAAATCCCTTCATTAGCATAACAAATCCTTCCCAACAACATATATCCAGGATATCTGTGCTCCCATGCTCCACATCAAAGCTAAGGCCTCTTGGCAAAGCCAGGCTGGGCTGGCAAAACCTGCTTGGCTATTATGGCCTGGTGCAGGCAGGGACCTTCGGTTTGGGGGTTTCACACTACTGTCTTTCCGTGGCTCTCTAACTCACAAAGCATAAAAGTAGGGAGCTGCTCAACCTCTGCTCTCTGCAGAGGAATCAGGAGTGAGTGTTTGCAGGCTGCTTTTAGAGAAGACAAGCCTACTCCAGCCCACCCCAGCCCAGCCCTCAGCCCTCCCCTTCACTCATAGCCAGGGAAAGGGCTCGCTGGCCCCAGCTCTCTCTCCACCCCAGCTACGTTGCCAGATGTTGGCCATTAACAGGGACCAGCATGAAGCAGGGCTGGCCTCTGGGAGCAGCCTCCATGTGCCATTTGTGGTACGTGTGTGCGAGCAAGAGCATGAGTGTGCAAGTCAGCATGTGTGTTTGCAAGTGTGTCTCCAAGGGCTGTAGCAACGTAGCGCTCCTTTGGCCCACTGCCAGAGGTGAAACATCTTTCTCACGCACGCACACTCTGGGCTTTTCGCTCACCCTTGCCCCCTCGCTGTTTTGAAAAGCCCCAGACCCCAACTGACTCAGCAGCTGAACTACCCGGAGGCTTGGAGCTGGAGGTGTCCCTCCTCCTTGGCCGCTTTCACGTCCAGCCCACGCCGCTGTCCCGGCGCATGGAGGAGCCAGCTCCTGACGCCGCTTCCGCCGTCCCCATTTGGCTCACTTGCTCACCAGCCCAGCTCAGCCTCACACACACGAAAAGTCCAGCTTTCTGATTCATCTGCCGCGGGTCCTAAGGAAAATGAATCCCCAGCTTTCGTCTTCTGAGGATGGAGTGGGATCTGTTTACTCAGGGATGCAATGAAGTAATCTTTTTCTCATTTATGCCACTAGCAGGAAATCATTTCAAAGGGAAAGGAGTGGGTTCAGATCTGGCCTCAGACAAAAGTTAAATGAACCCAGACCAGAATCAAAGGTAAACAAAGCTTCTGGGTGGTTTGTCCATAATACTGATAAGGCCTGACCCACGTTCTCCACCACTACAATCAGAAAGAGACTCTCTGTTATGGATAGGGCTGCAGCCTATGAATCCTGGCTCCTTATCCTCTCTCCTGGCCATCCAACCTCACCCCCTCCCACTGCTGGGACATGATTTCAGCAGCCCTGGCTTCTGGGGGCCTGCTTCATCCATTGGGTCAATTCATCTCCTAGAGCTGGGAGACCTGGAGTCCTGCTCCAGTCGTTTGGCATCAGTGTTTGGAAGAGCTCTTGTTCCTCCTACTGAACACAGCGGGGCCTGTGGGGGCACCTAGGGATAAAGCAAAAAGCAGGGCTGGCTTCATCCATACACATCACCCCTTCAAAACCGGGACACAGGATCCTCAGCTCTTGCCCAGTTCAGTGCCAGCTGGATCTGATGTCAGATACATCTCAGAGGGATGGAGGAAAAGCCTTTGACCCAAACTGAATCTACAATAAACATTGTCTCTAATCTAAGGGGTTTTCTCCTCAAAGCTTTATCTGGTCTTGCAGTCTTCACCATTTGGCATTTACACGTTGCAGCACAGTTCCCCAGAAGATGCAGCGAGAGTGCATGAGACACTGAGTCACTGCATAGGAAGATGAGCAGGGGCTTGTTGCCCTCCTTGCTGCAGGACCCACGGCAACCACTGCTGCCACCGTTCAGTTGTGAAGAGCAGCACCTGGGATGTGGCTGGTCAAGCCCAGTGGCTGATAGCTTCAGAATTTCCACAACTTTTTTGGCCACAGTGGGTCAGTGGCCATAGGGGTGGCCCCAGCTTCCACACGGGCCCCTGCATGCTGCAGAAAAAACAGCAGAAAATACAGAGCCATGGACAATGTATTCACAAAAACCTGTGTTACTAAGCAGATACGCAGCTGGGATTCACACCAGTTGTCTCCTTTATTCCTCCTGGCTCTGTTCCCAGATATAATGAGTTGTACTCAAGGAGCTGAAGGGTCCTGCTGCCAGATCTGCATCCATCGGAATAGGCGTGGGGACGATCCATGGCCATGTAACCCCCCAGGACTGGAAATTTCATCATTGACTTCACTGGGTGCATTTCACTGCTCTCCAGAACCCCGTAGAGTGACACGCTGACATCATTCCTATGGCCGGGCTTGGCAGAGGCGGTGGGGATGAGGCCCGCAACAGCCAGCAGGCCAGGGATGGTCTGCACAGCTTCCATATGTTAGTTCTTTCTTAGGACTCTGTCTTCGCTGCTCAAAAGCCTCAAGTGCCCTCTTTAGCTTACCAGTGCAACAACCGTGACTGCTGCTGGGTACGCAATTTCAACAGATCCACAGCAAGACACCCTGGCTAATGGGGCAACCGACTGGAAATCCTTTAGCTGCTTCTGCTATAGGCAAAGGGAAATGAAATGAGTCATCCACACAGAGCCCCTCCTTTTTGTTGAGTTGGCTATGAAATGTCAGATTTTCACCACTGCTGGAACACTTTCAAATCACAGCAGGATTTTGGACTGCAGACACATCTGCGCTTGCCCAAAGGTACCTTGAGAGTGGGCAAGTGGGACATACAGGCACATGCCAAGGGATGGGCAGAGGGCAAGAGGAGAGGACAAGGGACAGCTGGAGAAGCACCATAGCAGAGCACTGATCCAAAAATGATGAGCAGAGAAAGAATAATGGTTGCCATTATTAGTTAACACCATTACATCCCAACAGCTGAGGTCCACAGCATCCATAAAGCAGACCAGGGGTCACAAGAAGCTTCCTCCCAGTAACATTTCTTTCCACAAGGAAGTTAGAAGAGCACAGATTCTACTTTATCTGGAGCAAAATGCACACACCAAACAATGGTGTTGTCCACAAATAGCCAGTGATAGCGGCTCTGCATCTCAGCACTTCCAAGACAGAGAAAAACAAAGGTTATAAGTAACATAACAAAAAGCATAAACATAACTTATCCCAATGAGCGAGACAGCCAGCTCCTCGAACAGACTATCAAATTAATGTACGTGCACAATATCACAAAGCAAGAGGTGTTTCAAATGAGGAGAGATTTCACTGCAGTTTGGAAACTGAGACGGTAAAGACTTCCATGCAGAGCCTTGGTCAGGATACTATGAACAGGGCTTTACTTCCTCATGAAAAATACCGCTGAACTCCTCATTGATGACGAGGAAGATCACAGGTCTGTTATCTCAGCCGGAAGGTACCACTTACTACAGCCTAGTTTCTCCTGGCACTAGGATGTGCCATTGGGTTCAACAAGGGAAAGTGCCAAATCCTGAATCATCAGGACTTCCCGTTCACTCTGCAATGACTCACAAGATCTCTTTCTAACATCAGTCCACTTCTTGTTTCCCTTTTCATGATGCTGTTCTTACTCGATATGAGTAGTCAGGCAAAAAAATATTACACAGCCTGATTTCTGTTACCTGGTGTGTGAAACTACAGCTCCTTTCTGTTTTTTCACTTAGATACACTAATAGACAAAATGCTTACTGGTAACTTTGCAGTGCATATTCTTCTCTATAAGATTCAGCTGATGCAAGATGATTTCTGGTGCAGATTCTCTTCTGGGAAGAAGACTGACATGTCTGGGCTAGAACTTTTTGATTGAAAAAATATCAATTTACTGGAAATGAACATTTCTGTGGAAACTTGTCAGGGCTGACAGCTCCCACGGGTCAAAGCTAGGTAGTCAAGAAGGATGTGGGAGACCCAAATTCATGGTCTGCATCAAATGGACCAGAGAGACTGATTCATTACATGGCTGTGGTTCCTCCGACAGGATGAGGCCTGTGCAAAAATCCCTCATCTAATGAATATTTAATCCCTTACACAACATGAAACAGCTCCTTGGAAAGAGGGAGAGCACCTCCACACAGAAACTTGCAGAATGGGGAAAATGTCCAGGACACTAGAGACTGAGATCTCAGTCCCTGCTTCAAGCCAAGCAAATATTTAAGCAGCTCTCACTCACAGCATCTTCAAAATACTTAGTGCCACATTGCCCACAGTGCTCTGGGTGGCCACTGTGCTCTCTATTACTGCAGCGATCTTGCCTGGCAGATCTGACCTGAAGCACTGCTCACGCGTCCTTTCACTCAGGGGGATCACTGAGGATGGCTGAGCTGCTCCTGAAGCACAAACTCGGTCGTTAAAGAGCTGAAGCAAATTGCTGAACCCCTGCAGAGATCAGCCAGGTGCCCACTACAAGGGTGGTAAATGGCAACCACAGGAGACCTTTAAAACTGGCTGGGCAGCCAGCTGATGAGCCACCTCATTGCTGAGAAAACAGCAGGCCCTAAATCTCCTACAAAGTTCCTACTGGCACCCCAAAAAGCAGATGGGATTTCGGGTGCTTCAGGCTGCCTGCTGGAGGCCCTTCTCCTCACAGGCCCTGGACAGTCCCTGTAGGCAGCACTCAGTGGCCCCAAGCAAGTGTTTTACTTCATCCTCCTCCCAGATTCCACTGCCTAAGCAGGTCCCTAAGCTGGTAAGAAGCTGGCATCTCCAGGAATACTGAGAAACAAGACAGATTGGAGCAAATAAAAGCTACACTGCACACCCACTCCTCTTCTCTCCAGCAGAAAGCACATGGTATTGGTCCACAAGCCACATCCTGGTTGTCCAGCCCTCAGTGTCTCAGCGCTCCTTATCAGGAGCACAGTCCCCACCACAAACCACACTCTGCCACCACCAAGGGACAATAACCCTGACTCCCAGCCAGCCCAACAGGCCAAGAACTAAACAATAATCCCCTGGCTTTTACCAAACTATCGGAAGGATGCACCAACAACAAAGCTCAGACCTTGTGTCCTTTTTCTCTACCAACCTACACCTGATGGCGTAATCGGTCATCTCTGCAGCTGGACACCAGCTGTGGGTTCGTTTTGCACGGGGTGACGTCTCTCTGCTCGCTGCAAGGCCCCAGAGCCTCTGCCTGCCTGCAGCAGCCCTGCAGATGGGCATGAGCTTGCCATTCTGTGGGAAACTTGGCTATCAGGAGAGCTTTGCAAGCTACTTGCAGCTGCTCCATAGCACAGCTGCTCTCTGGAGGAAGGAATTCCCCATCACTAGCTGGCTGCCATAGGTGAAGGAAGGCTGTACCTTCCTAGCCCTTGCCCAGCCAGGGAGCAATCCCTCGCTGTCCTGCTTTGGGGACCATCGCTCCTGGGCTGCAGGACCAGCCCACCTGACCCCAGAAAAGTTCTGTGCAAGGCAGCTACCCCCGGGCTCTGCCCTCCCCTGCAAGCCCCATCCCGCTCCAAAAGCCCTGTTGGCAGACTGCCTTCTGGCTCTGGAGAAAGCATCCCCTAGGGGGCTGTTCCTAATTGGTGGTTTCCTCCCCCTTCTCTTATGTCGCTGTGTTTTGCTTCCTAGCTCCTATTTAATAAGGCTGGTTTTTAATAGGCTGTGCAGGCTAGCAGACCTCAGTCTACCTTCGAACTTCTACTACTGGGAGAAAATGTCCTGTCTGCAAACCAGAGGATAGCCATGGCTTTGTGTCTGGATGCAGGCAGGGCCAGTGGGCCCATCCAGAGGCAACTAAGAGCTCTAAGCTTTGAGGCTTCAGGCCTTCAACAATCCGGGTAGTGCCCCAGTATCACAGTGATGGGCACTGCAGCCCAAAGAAGACAACCTGGAGGTGGCTTCCAGCGTGCACTCCTATGATCTGCTAACCCATGGCATAGTGCATATGACAGGCAGGAAAGATCTTCACAGACTGTAAACAGCCTGAATATTACCCTCCCGTCATTACTATATCCTCCTTCTCCAGGGGATCATCAGCTGGGACAAGGAATAGCTGAACCTGAGAACAGCACTGCCTGAAACAGAGACAGGTTTTATTGCTGTATGCGCCAGCTGCTGAGGAAGGAGTGACTAGACACACGTCATTTGCCAGGACGTGACAAACACACAGGAGGAGTCGCCTTCTTCCTTCAGCAGGCCAGGCACAGAAGACAGAGGCTGGCAGATGCAGCATGCTCCCCTCCTACTGCCTTGGTCATTTGTGTCTCCGTCCTGCCCCTGAGAACCTGTCTGGTCGCCCCTGAGAGCCAGGACACTGCTGTCTCCAAGGCTCCTTTGGCTCTTTCTTCCCACGCGAGGACTTGCAGGGTGGTCTGGGCAGCAGAGCTGATACACTGAAGCTGAACACCCGTCACACACCAGAGGCCACTGGGCCTGGCAGAGTCTTTCTGCTTGCCCTGAGAGCAAGTCCTGACTCTGGCAGAGCTGTCACAGCAGCAGGGCTTGCGTCCACCCCCAGGTGAGCCTCCACTTGCCTGAATAACCAAGCTCCTCACCCAGGGAGCAGGCAGGGATGGAGGCACATGGCTATGGTTGATCAAAGCCACAAGCTGTTCTCCAAGAGGAAGCCCAGGATGAACTCTGCGGTGGCAGCTGCAGTCCCAGTCCCTGGAGGCAGACTGTAGTGAGGAGGAAGCAAAAAAAGCCCCACACAAGCACAGACAAAATCTTCCTCCCTCCTTCCAGCAGGTCGGCTCCCTTGCCAGCTGCTCAGCTCCTCACCTCCAAATCCCCAGCAGCTCCTGAGCCCGAGCAAATCCGCAAATTATCAAACCTCACCTGCCTCTCTGCTCAGATCCAAAGTGGGGAGCCATCACCCCTTCCTGCTCCCACCCCTCACCCCCAGTGCAGTCCCACTGCTGCTTGGAAAGGTTTCTCCTTTCGAGGAGCCCACACACAGTGTGACTACTGAACCCCACACGTGGCTGGCAAGCCATGCAGGGCTGTTTGTGCTCCTGTTCCAATTTGCAGAACCGGCCATCACACCATGAATTACGAGTGTCAGATATCACAGGCACATCTCCAGCTGGATTCTGCATTCAGAGGGGAGGTAGTGGTTCAACAAATGGCAGCAAGTGCCTCCCAAGTGTAAGAAAGAAGGGTGACTGTCAGAGAAGGGTCAGGGCTCTGTCCATCCCTCCTCCTCACTCACTTGTGAGCTGAGGATGAGTTGCTCTGAAGTGCACGGCCTGTCACGGCTTGCCAGTGAATATTCAGACAGTCTATCGCAGCTCCGAGCCTTTGATCCTATTTGCATACAAATGTCCTCAGAGATAAGGGGCAAAGGAGGGAGAAAGAGGCAGGATTGTTTCTAGAGAGAATGGTGTGCCCTCTGCTTTCCCATGGAGAATCGGGAGCACTGCATCCATTCCAAGCCACTGGCCTTGTGCTCTGGGGTTGAGCCCCACCACCAAGCCTGGGCACCAGGTCACCAAGAAGGAGCACTCAACTCAACCCTGTGAATGGCTGAGCAAGGTTTATTTAAGTGTGAATTATTACTAATTGTTGTATGCACTGCAGCAGAGCATAGAGGTTCTAGTTGAAGTCATGGTTTGCAGGCGCAAACATACATCCACAGAAGCTCATCCCTGCCACAGAGCTTGCAGTCTAAAGAGAAGCAGATGCTGATGCAAAAGGTCACAGCAGGAAACAGACCAGCGGCTGTCTCAGTCCAAGCTGAGTGCCTCAGCTACCAGGTAATGCATGCAGGGAGGGAAAAACACCACGGAGGAAGCAGGGTCTGTAAAAGAAAGCAGGTAAAGTACATAGCAGACTTGTGCAAATAGATTCAAATCCCCAGCACCATGCATTATTGCAACCAGAAGGCATCCTGATGAAAGCATACAAAATAGTTGCAGAGAGAAAGACAACTGGGTGTTGCTGTTGTCCCTGGATACACAAGGGTGAACAGATATTCAATACGATCAAGAAGCAACCAGTTCAAACTTCATCAAAATAAATAATTTCCTTCACATCATTTGTAATTGGACTAAGCCATCCCTAACACAAGAAGCTGGGGAAGCCAAGAATTTAGCAAACCTTACAAAAAGATTGGACAATGATGTGGATGAGAATTAAAAAAAAAAAAAAAACTTAATAATGATAGCTAACAACGCTTTTGGAAAAGACGCTGAAATTCATATTGCTGGTCCCAATCCCATCTCTAATGTGTAGGAACCAGAAAGTGATGTTAAGTGTGGAACAGATTATGTTACCTCTGCCTACTGCAAAGTTTTTACATCTTCCCCTGAAGCATCTGGCAAAGGCATCAGAGAAACCATCCAGGAATAAATGGATTTTGGGGTTCACCCAGTTTGGCCATTTCAAGGCTCCAGTGCTTCCAGGGTCAAGATTGGAATCTCCATATTTGCATATACAAAGTCCTTGCAGATACCAGTGAAGTGAAGCCATTTGAAGTAGCATTGCCAGTACTTATGATGGGTTGTGGATCTCATTATACTGTTCCTGTTTTTCCTTAAAGCTCCAGATCCCGATGACAGAAGATTAGGTGAGAAACATGTTTTCTTCAGTTTCTAGTCCTCTTGATTGTGTGGAAAACTGAAAATCGTGACCCCAGTGCAACATGTTTTCTACAGGAGAGAAGTTTCTAGTATTCTTCACAGTGGGGAAAACTACAAAATGCGATTTGAAGGCAACTCTAAGGCTCAGAAACCAACAGGCAGAGAGAGAAAATGCAGCATTTCTTCTTTTATAAAACCTCATGATTTTAAGGTTATCACAAATTTTTGTGGTCCAGCTTGAAATGTCTAAAACCTTGGGGCTTAGAATACTCAATTTTAGGCAATTTGAACTGCTTTAAGCTCCCCCATATCTCAATTCTTGCTAGCCTCTCTCAGTCACAGGGCTTCTGCTCGGCAGCTCTTGAGAAGCCCTCCTCTGCAGGGTCTGTCTCCCCCCGTGCTGCTGACTTTCTAGATTTCATCAGACACCCCATTCGAGTCACTGTTTTTCTTAAAGCTGCAGCTCTCAGACTCTGTCAACTGTGTGAAAATATACATCTTATAAGGGAAAGTTCCTACTCTTCACGGCTGCCAGGAAAAGCTAGCAATGGAGCCTGACTGTAACCCAAAAGCCCAATATTGCAGGCCTGAGCAAAACACCAGTATCTTCTTACATGACTGAGACATTTATGATTTGAGAGATTTGGGTCTTGGATCATGTATCTGAACTCCTTCTGCTGGCAGTGTTGCTCTCCCCACCCCTCGATTTTGAATGGATCTCTCTTGCCTCCAGCCTGCTGCTATGCTCTCCTAAATTTACACCACCGCTTCCTAAAAAGGCTAAAAAGGGCTCCAGAGTAGTGTGGATTCTGGATGAAAAAGGAAACTGATGTTCAGTTCCTTCCCTCGAACACCAGAGCTTTGGCAGGGTTCAGTGAAGCTCAGGCACCAGTGGCATGTCCTTAGCGTGGTCCTGGGCTTTGACCCAGCAAATGTCACCACCGTGCCTGCCTCCCACCCTCCAGCTGAGCTCTGTGTCCCTCTCCCTTGCCCCAGGGCACAGCATCCCCTGGTGCCAGGCAGAGAAAGCAACTCTCCTCTTCCCCCTCCGCTCCACCCCCGGCCTCCCCAGTCACCAGAGCAGAAGTAACCTGGAGCTGCTGAAGGTTACAACCAGTTTCCCAGTGCTGTTGTGACTTGGCTCTTGTTTCCGCAGCACAGCGCCCTGTCGGGGCTGGGTTTCAGAGCCCCACAGGCCTTCTGACTGAAGTTGGAGGAAGTTGGACCTGAGGGTTAGGGCGTTCACAGTTTGCATGGGAAGCAAGTTAGTGCTCAAACGCAGGCTCCGGCCCAGGTTTAGCATACAATGTGAACATACCCACGTACCACAGTCTTGTCCCGGGGCCAACGTCTTACGGCAGCACCTTGAAGATGAATGTGCGCATCTCCTAACTTTGTGTAGCCTGCTCAGCGAGAGGTTTCCAGCGTGTCCTTCACCCCGGCACGCAGGTGTGTGCGACTCGCGTCTGTGGCTGCTGCACACAGGCAGAGCTTTCCAGGGAAGGCGTGTTTTCCAGCCTTTTCCTGTGCCAGTATTGCCGCCACCTGGAGATGAGAGGAATGAAGGGCTCCCAGCCATTTCCCTACCTTCAGCCCTCTTGCCTTTTCCACAGGCACCCTCCTCTGCTTCAGCTGGAGGGAGGGCTGGCAGCCTCCCAGCTCCTGTGGTTACGGTGTCCCATGTGCGCAGCCTGCTGCGAACCCCGCTCCGAGGAGATGGGACCCTTACGCTCTTGGTGAAAACACAGCTCCTGGGCACCAAGGCAGGCTTTGGCAAAAGCAAGCGACCCCCACGCAGCCTGTTCTCCATGCTGCACCTTCTGGGAGGAGGCAACTCGCCCTAGGCTTTCCTGTCCTTGCTAGCTCAGAATTCAAGCTGCGAATGAATACAGGCTTCTGTGTTCGGCAGAGCTGCGCACGTAAAGGAGCAGGGGTTTTCTGCACGTATTTTATGGCACTGTCTGGGTACGGAGATGGGAGGGAGCCTATACGCTGCATGTGCACGTGCACATTTTCATGTTGTCTGCACATGTGTGCATGCATATGTGCATTTCCATATTGTGTCTAATAGGCTCTTTGTTTCTCCAGAGAAGAAGGAAAAGGAAATCCGCATGTAATGAATCCATTTATTTTATGGAGCTCCCCTGGAGAGGGGCAGGGGAGCACGATTTATGCAAAAAAACAGGCAGCTGCTGTTGGGAGGGGGACATCAATCTGGTTTTGATTTTCATTCGTAAGTGGAGGTGGCCACACAAGCCAAGGCCTCGTAAACTCCCTGTAGAGGAGAGTGGCCCATTGGTGTGAGGCTGTCAGAGCCTATCTGGCCGTTAGTATCGAGCCGCTCTCCTCTGCATCTGACTAATTCCCGCCCTGTTGTTCTGCCTTCCTAGGACGTGTTTCCCCATGCTGAGGCCTCCCGTCAGAAGACAAGAGGCTGAGCTGTACTAGGGCACAGACTGAAATCTTTGTATTGAAGGGCAAAAAGCCCTTTACAGAGCATTTGCAATTCATGTCACAACCCGGTGTATACTCTATACTATTAAAAAAACCACAAAAGCAACATGACTTTTGTTTCTCTCTGCCATTTATAAAAACACAGGGAGCAAGATGGGATGGAGAGACTCCTGGGCTGAAAAGAGAAAACTGCCCTTAGTATACCCTAACTCACACTACGACTGTCCCATATGACAAGGAAGTTGCATTTGGCTTCCTGATGATCTGCCCGCAGCTGTCTGTGCCAGGCACAGCTCATATGCAAAGAATCTAGCTCAAAATCTAACTCAGGGTCTGTATTCTTCACCATCACCTCGTGCATGCCTGGTAGAGGTAGGCAGGTAAGTGGACAGACTGCTATAGCAATTCAGGAAACCAAGAATAAAAACTAGTCTTTTCTGAAAAATGTCTTCACATGCTACCAGCAATTAATTACTGGAGAAAGTTAATAGATTTTGTGTTTTAGTTACTCTCTGTAATTCAGGTCCCTACAGAGGACACAGATTCTCTAGTTCTCAGCATAAAATGATATTTTTAGATCCCTCAGATACATGTTGTCCTTACAGAGAACAGACAGCACTTGCCTGTTGACACTGAACTTTTAAAGATTTTTCCTTGGCAGAATTAAGGCCCAGTGGTGGGTCAGTGAGAAGAATTAGGAAGAAGAGGTGTGGTTGACTTAGCACCCTGTAAAATGCCCAAACCACCTTGCAGAAGAAGGATTCATTTTGAGAGCTGCAAAAAGGAAGGTGGCTCATTCACATGTAACACCTTTGTTGATTTTCCAGGTAGTCTTTCCAAGGCCTCCTAAGAACTTCTTTTGCCACCAGCTTGTAAGACAAGCATGTTCACGCTATGCTGCCAGCAACACAGCCCCTGGCATCACACTGCTTTTTCACTACCAGACATTCTGAACCTCTTGTTCCCTAGTATCTGGAAGGGAAAGAAAAAAAAAGCTGCTTTGAAAGTGTAAAGGCCAAGTACGCACTGACATGAAATGCTGACTGTAGAGAAGCGGCCACAAGGAATGTTTGTTTCTGAAACCAGTGGGATCAGGGCCTCTTCCTGAAGCCAAAAGTGGTAGGTCAACTGGGCCATCAGTTTTCAGGCCAAGAGAAGGAACTGCTTTTACAGGCCACACTGGAAAAAGCTCCTGTAACAGATTCTGATCTGTGGAGGAATGGATTAGGTCACAGAGCTTCCACCAGCAGAAGCTTTCAAGCATAGAGTTGTATCCATTTCACCATTTTGTTTTGAAGGAGAGCTGACTGCACACTAAGTCTCAGAACTACTGGCTTTGTAGTAGAGGCTAAAAAAGACCAGCTGAAAGGCCTCAAAATTACAGTAAAGTGCCATTATCCATCCCTGCCCCTTTAGAATTCCCAGTTCAATGATTCTGCTCTGTTTGAGAGACAAGACTGAGAATCAACGACCAAAACAGTGAGCAAGCTGGGTGAGTAGCCAAAAGTAAACAGATCACCTTAACGCTCTCCTGCTTTACATTTTCCTTCCTTGTATACAAACGTGTATCTTTAGTAGCATTGCAAAGGATATTTAGAATTAGGGAAATGTTGAACTGGTCTACCTCTCCATCTCACGCATGTTTTCACTTCCACTTCTGAAGCGCACATGTTTCAAGTCATCTTTTGCACTGAACATCTTATGAAATCCTGGTTGAATGATACCATATCTATCAAAGTTTTCCAATGGTCCCTTCAGCTACAGCTTGTGCAACTCTTAATTTTAATGTGTTCATCTTCATACAGACCTACAGGGAAGAGAGACACAATTATGTCCCAGTTATGGTTAAGTCCCTGAGGAACTCAAAGACTAAGGCTTGTCCCACACTGCAAAGCTCACCAAGCCAAAGAGGGCTGCTGATGTAACTGTGCCAGCAAAAACCCTCACGTAGATGCATTTAAACTGATGCAACCCTATATTGTCCTCATTTTTGTCACTGGGTAAACAAGGGAATGACCCCAGGCTGGGAAGAGAGGAGGCAGTAAATGATGCCCAGCCCAGCAGAAAGACTTCTAGACATGCAGATCATATTCCCACTAGGTGGCTCTGCCAATGTTGCCATGCTCTTGATCATTCGGTAATTAATCTAAGCTATTATTTCTCAAGTACAACCACACAGACCACATGTAGGTACTCTGTGAATGGCCAGCATGCAAAAGCTTAATCTTGCTAGTCTCTTGGAGTCTGAGTTCTGCTTCTGAAAATGTGTCATTTGATTGGTCACAGGAAAAACATGTTGGAAAAATCACTTCACGACTTGCCAAGATCATGCAGAAAGTCCATGGCAAAGCAGAGAATCGAACCCAGGTGGCCTGCATCCTCAGCTAGTCACCCAAGAACATAGATCAGATGCTGCATTAAAAGGAGGACACCCTGGAAGCATCCCAAGAAAATGTATGCTATCATCAGGATGTAACAACCCAGAAAACAGGAAGCAACATAATCCTGGGAGTGAAATGGTGAGCTGCGTTGACAGATAGACATGAGGGCATGCTCATGTGTGCTACCACATGGCTAGAGACATGGCATGCCGAATACCCCACATGACAGCTCTATATACATTCACATGTCATGCTGTGATATGACACCTCTTCTCTAAATAGACAGCTCTGAGGACAATGAGAGGAAAGTTTCCTGCAGTATCTCTGAAGGTCAAGAGAAGCCTTCATACAACTGCGGTGGGGACTACACAGTGGAATTAGACAGCAGCTGTGAGCAGAGAAGGTTCCAGCCTGGCCTCAGGGCACTCACAAAGGGCATAGTAAATTCTGCTATTCCTTACACAAAAGCTGTAGGTCCATTGCTGTTTGTTTGGAAAGGGTCTTAGTATACAACGAGGAAAGTTAAGAAAAACTTGAAGAGCCTAGTCTAGTTCAGCTGGTAAGGAACAAAGTCTCTTCTAGCAGCAAATAACTCAGCACAGCCCTGACTCCTTCATCTAGGAGGTGATTTCCATCCAAGAGCTCCTCACCAGGAATTACACCTTTTCAGCCAGCTCTCTGAAGTTCCTACTGACTTGGCCTAACGATAGTGACTCCTAATTGAGACTGGTTTAGTAAAGTTCCTACCAGATCAAAACTGACCTCAGCTGGCTCCTGTCATTTCCAAAATGCTCCTGCTGATTTGGCTGACTGTCTGAGCTCCAGGAAAATTGCATGTAAGCCCTGCATTTTCAGAGGGTAAATTCTCCCTTTCTGGAACACAAAGGAGACAGGAGCAAAGCCAGCAGGAACAAACAGAGTCAATTTGTCTGGATGGAAATGTTTGCAGCAAGCCCTGCTCTAGGTGTACCGGCCCAGAGCAAGACACCAAGTCATCCTGGGCAGACCGGCATCCCGGGCCTCAGTGACACAAGCTTCCCCAGCCCCTCGGCCACTTTCCTTCTAGCTTTTTTTGACTGTTCCAGGCCAGGACAGCAGAACAACTTCATGCTGCAGCCACTTGCAGAGAGAACTATCCTTGGGAAGTTATTTCATCTTGCAAGGGACCAATAACCTGACCCCAAAGAGAACACTCAGAAGCACCTGGTACTTTGGAGATGAGCCCAGCAGGACTTTCATGCACTGGCCCCTCTCAAGTCCTGGGAAGAACCATGATTCAAAACGTTTGCTTTGATTAGAGGCTTATGGCCACTTAAACATCTGAGTTCCATGCATGGCCCACCTGGCAAGGCAGGCACACCTCCCCCAAACCCACACCGGGCCCATAACATCTGCAGGCTGTGTGGGCTGCTCTGCTTCAGGGCTGAGGAGCCTGCCGCGTTCCCCCCAGCTGCGTCGTCGGCAGCGTCACGCTGACAGGTTCAAGCCATGCAGAGAGGGTTGTTTTTATAACCCGCTCTCTTTTAACAAAACTTTCCCAAGCATATTCCTCTATGTTATAGTCAAGATCACCTGCTGCTCAGGGGGATTCAGATTCTTAAAGCAAAATCGCAAAAGAAGCAGGAAAGATTGACAGACAATGGCATCCAAGGAAGAGGAAAGCACCTCACCACTAACCAGTTACTCCAAATACTGAGCTCTGCCAACATCCCTCATTCCTGACTGGCAACAACTCTCCCTTCCCTGTTGCTCCCTGGTGTCACCATACCAAACTCTGCAGATGCTCCTCACACCGACCTGCAGCTCTCCTACGCTTCCAGCCCTGTGACCACAACACATTGCCCAGTAGTCGCCTTTGAGCCTTGATCGATAGCCCCCAATGCCACAGTGACATGCTGGCACATGAGTTAATCACAACAAGCTCTGCGATCCCATAACCCACCTCCGCTGGCATGCCTTGGCCTTCGCTCATGACACCCCAACTGTTCTTGTCCCAGATGCACAGCACAGCTCCTTCCTGGCTCGCCACCTCCTTTAGCCCGTACAGACAGAAACCAGAAGACGTGGAACATGTGAGTTGCTCTGCTGTATCAATCCCAAGGTCTCTACAGTTCAGTATTTCACTTCCAGAAAAAGCTACCAGACAAGTCAGGGGAGGATGTAAAATCCTCTTAGTAATCTGTTCACCACTGAAATTTGAACTGATATTAGTTTCAAAGCCTGAAACATGATGTTTATTCTGGCTTTCAATTATGTTATTAATAACTGCAGTTATTAATGTGCACTGTCAAGTATATTCTCAGTAATATTGATGAGCACACTAAGCAGTGTTGCTCTGGTCTTTTCCTAAACTAAAAGAATTAAATTAGAGCACTTCAAGATGTCTGAGCAAATGAGTTTTCTCCCAGTCATGCATTATCTTCTGCCATTCTACAAGGAACTTAATTTGCCATTGAGCTGCCTTTTCAGGAAGCTTAGCTGGGTCTTTCTGAACTTCCTCGGAGTTCCTCTCTAGTCTTGACCAACCTAAATTTGGCTAGTGCTCACATACTAATGTTTAAAGCTCCTGCAGTGAAAATGAAAAAAACATGCTATAACAGGATTCCAAACAATGCCATTTGTTTTTTGTTTTAAAATTTTTGTATTGAATTTCATGCTCTTGAATCCACAGCCCTGGAGACCAAAGCCCCCTTCTTACCCGAAAGGAGCTGCACAGGCAAGACAAGTTTCCTCACAGTATGCTGGAGGATCAACTTCTATTTCCCCAGAGAGTTTAGACTCTGAGGAATAATTAGTCCACTACTTCTTTGATTAAATTATCAATGAGTGCAATGAAAATCCAATGCCTTTTTGAGACAGAGATATTCTCACCCACTAAGAACTGGACTACAAAAAAACAACTTATTTCACACATGTGCTGCCAAAGAGCTGTCAAATGGAAACAGCTTATTGTGAAATGTTTTTGCAATGAGAATGAATATTCACTCAAGAACAAAACAAAACCTATCAACCTCTCTGACTAAGAACAAAAAGCCCTCTGGCCAAGAGTTTCAAAGTTGTGCACCACCCTCAGCTGGCTTGAGAGCCACGATCCAACAAAGTTCAAGAGCTGATGCCCAGTAGGGCAGGGAATGAGATCCCAAACAGGTGTGGACCAGGTGTGAAAAAGTAGAAAGTCAACACACCCCATCCATCACTGGACAGCACATCTGTAAAAACGCAAATAAATATTAACTCAAGTCAAAATCATGTCTGGAGATGAGCAGAATTCTCCCCAGTGGCAACTAAAGAATATCATGTGGTGAGGACTGCAGCTGAGCTGATTTACTGCTAAACTGTGCTTGTATGGCTGCAAGAGGCTCTCATTCCCTCACTGCTGAATTGCTTCTTCTCAATGGGAGAGACAGAGTCCTAGTGCTCTTCTTAATATCTCTGGTTCATTTTCCAGTTGCAAAGCAAATGGTTTGAAGTTTCATTGTCTTGCCAGACTCATAAAAAGAAACTATCAAGCACTAGCCAAAATGTGAAGAACAGCATGTTTTATGAAAACCCAATTAAACTCCGGCCATCAGTATCTCACTTTCATCTCTGCTGAGCACTGTCTCAGCTTTTTTGTTGCATGCCAAGCTCATATTCTTCTCTGACTCACTCAGTGAGATTACAGTTAACAGTTTTGTTTTGTTGTTTGGTGGGGGGGGAATGAAGGCAGAGTCCTTCTTGCTTACATACTAGATCTGCAGGGTACCAGAAACAAGTATCTTTGGGGTCAGGAGGGAAGCTTATTTCCATGTCTCAGATATCAAAAGGGGAATTGCTTGTCGTTATCACTCACACTAACAGACACTGAATGCCTTTCCCGGAAAGAACTGACAAAAATGAAATGAACACACAATGAAAAAAGAAGCAGCACTGCACTGCAGTGCATTTTGGAAATCCTCATCAGTGGAACAGCTCTTTGAGCTGCACAACATGGCAGAGGCCCTTGCAGACCCTACAGTCCAATGTACCAGGAGAACTGGAAAGTGTCATAAGAGTACTCCCGCGCCCTTCTTTCTCCGAGGGAAATTCCTTTTTCCCTTATCTGTCTCTAAACAGATAAGGTATCCAAACGGCCATGACTCATATTAGGAAGCCATAAGAAATGCGAGAGCATTTTATGTTGTCACCTGACTGGCGAGGAGGCCAACACTATTATTTTCCAGCAGTCTCCAAGTCTCTTCCAGGCCGCTGATTAATGAAAGAATTCACTAAAAAATGCAATGCAACAGCTTGCAAAGCAGAAAGCACATACAGTTAGGGATGAAGTGCAACTGAGTTTAACAGAGCAAAACCAGCACTCCAGCCCCTCTGATCTTTTTTCCAACATGCCAGTCCAGGAAGCAAGCTTGATGACTGAAACAAAACAGAGATGTCCTACTGTCTTGTACTGTTATCACTCTTCCATTGTCTTTTACTGTCTTCTATTTAAAAGATTGTCTAATAATACTGTCTGCTATTGTCTACTCTCAGTGTAATTTTGGTGCTAAGTGATAAAAATGCAGTGAGAAGGCCAGTCCCTGCTCTTATTTGTCATGATATTTGAGGCTTTTCATGCTGAACAGTATCAGAAAAGGCAAAAAAAAACGTAGAGACCAAATATGTTCTTTCCAGATTTGCAAAATGCAAAGATAAATTGAGGTTCAGATAACTGTGCTCTGTTGATTAGACAAATCTGCTAGGACTCAGGGTGGTAGCAAACATAGGTGTGTACAAGAAGTGCCGCGTTCTAAACTTCTAAGCAGCTGGAAAACGGCAGCATCACAAAGAAATACCACTCTGAGAGCTACACCAACAGCACAGTTGCCTAAGTAAGCACTCTTCTCAGAAATACTTGGAGGAGTTAGATGACTGAAAGCCTCCAGAAGTGAAGGGCTTTGAGGCAAATCCAGCTGATATATTTGTTATATGGTGCCAGCTAACTTCCCCGAATGGCTAGAGAAAAGGGGAAGCATGAAAAGGGTCAGTTGGGAATATATGTGCATGTGGGGGAGGGGGGCAAAGAAAAGGCAAAACTAGCTGAGAACAGGCTCCATTTAAATTGCATACAGACCTCACACAAAGCACAGAGAATTGGTCAGTAGATTGAAGCCATCTGGCTGGAGGAGCCATAAGAGGAAAACCCTGCTGGAGATCTCTCCATCACGTCCCATCATGGTCCAACATCAGAGCACAGCACGGGCTTCCCCCACTCCAGTCTCATGGAGCTAAATATGGGAAGAAGAGCAAGAAGAGGACTGCAGAGTTCATCATTATGACAGAGCCTCTATTCTTCTCATAAAGTATAAACCCAGCTGGCACTCCCTCCTGCAAAGTATTTCAGTCTTGACTCAATGCCTTTTTACAAAACTCCCACTTCACTTAAAGTCTAGGTGTTTGATTCCTGGCTGGAACAGGCTGCAGAGCCCGCTCTGCGCTCTGATAGCCTCATGTAAATCTTGACTGGAGTGATCGGAAGCTGAGCTTCCTGCACTCAGAGACAGGGAAGCTTACAGATGTCCACGCTAAGTACTAAATGAAGCAGTTTCTACAGCAACGCAACAGTGTGCCAGAAGCAAGGACTGGGCATCACTGGTTTTGCCTACACTGCCCCAAAGCCTCTCTGGTAAACCTCAGTCTTTGGTGGCAACAAGAAAGGAACTGAGTCAAAGCTAGATGTGCTGCAGCCAACAGCACAAACCACTGACACAGACAGCTGGCTTCAGGCTTTCGTGACTCCCCGGTGAAAGATCACCCCAGGGCTCTCCTTATGTGAATGAACCAGAGGACTCCGGGTCTCCTCCTGCTCATCCTCACCATTTACAAGCACATCTGTTGTTGAAGGCAAACTCAGCATTCGTTACAAAGCAGCCTGGAAATGTCTGAAGACATAACACTTTTATTATAAAAACATAAAAACATGTTTTAAAATGTAGAAAACATATTTTATTTTTATGGCCCTGATAAACCCTTTGACTTCATTTAATGCAAATTACCACCGCTCATGTTTCAGCACACTGGTATCCGAAGATTCAACGATGTGGTGGTCTTTATTCCAACCAATTCCTTACAAATTCAATGTTTTACATTGTCCATTTTTCTGAATTCCCTTCTTCACCTGTGTTAGAATTAAAAAAAAGGCACTTAACATCTGGAAAAATTAAAGCTTTGGAAGTCTGCCGGTCTGATTGCCACGGTGTTGTTACAGAGGTTTTGTTCCTTATGATTCTCCCATGCAGCCCAAATATTACTTGCCAGAGATCAAATCTCAGTGCGAGTGGTTCAGTTGTTTTCCATCATCTTGACTTGCCCATATGGAACATTCCCAAAATGTCAAAAGTCATTAGTATTTTTTAAACACTGAAAATCTCAGAACTTATCATCTCTGTATCAGAAGTGATTTTAAGTAATCCTGAAAGTTTCTCCCTCTGACAAATGCCATCCCTGAGGTATTTCAGTCGGTGTCAGCAATGCCACAGATACTGGGTATAAGAACAGCAGCAGTGAATATGTATAAGGAGAGGGGCGGGGGCAGAAACAGAACTGAAGCGCTCTTGAAGAAGGAAGTTAGGTTAATTTTCCCACTGGATTTTTCTTGTTTACACTTCGCTCGAAATCTTGGAAGGAAATGTAATGAAATTATTACTTGGTTATTTTACTTTGAAAAATAACCATATCCACTGGGAGAACAAGAAAACTTTAAAAACATAAACAAGTTATTTTCAAGTGAGTCGCTCGTTCTCCTACTAGAGTGCCATCTCTCCCTGCTCTCTTTGCAGCATTTCTTTCTTACCATCTCCATCCACCTTTTCATCCCCCTCTGCACTTCAAATTATTAATTTCTGTCCCAGTATCATTCTCCTACTTCCTCTAAAATCCATTTCAGCAGCTGGTTGTCACTTCTTCATGGCCACAGACATGTAGGGTAAGCTGTTGTCATGTGGAACGGGCAGGCCTCTCCTGCTGATGAGCACGTGGCCGCTCTCGACCAGGACACCGGATTCACACATGCGAAACGGACCCTGCAGGAGCCTCCACACCCTAACAGACCCGTGGCACCAGACAATCTTCAGAAAGGTTTCTGTATCACAGTGGTTGAGTCAGACGAACTGCATTTTTGGTGAAACATGATTGTTATTCTCCTCCCTTACTCAGACTTAAGAGGGTTTTTGTCACTTTTGTTTTTTACAATCAGAAATTTCATTTGAATTATCCGGACATTTTTTTATGTAACTATAAAACATTACTGTAATATGCTCTTTCTAAGTATGGACGACCCAAGAGGATAAACCTGGGAATCTGTGTCTTTCTCGCTACAGCCAAGTGTTGCCAGTACAGTTCTCAGGATCTGTAGCATTTAATATACATACATAGCTAATAAGTCATTTTGAAGATCTCACTAAATTTCCTCATTTAAAATCTTGGATGATCAATAGTCGGACTTGAACATGTTTCTTCTGCTTTTGATCACCCAACATCAAATTACAAGCTATAATAAAAATACTAGACATTTCACAACCTACTTGTCACCATATCCAGGTTTCCTAATTTTTCAAGAAGGGGGAAGGGAAGCAAGCAGTTGGATGCAAAGTGAACACTGACCTGCACTGACCCCTTCTGGAAAGCACCAAAAATGTACCATTGGAAACAAACCTGTACTGGTCCGGGGGCCGCGTGTGGGAACTACGTGACCTAATAGCTTTTTCCATCTCAATTTCTAGCTTTTTCCATCTCAATTTCTATGACTTTTAATCATGTTTGGTTGGAACAGCCTCAGCCTTCACAAGCTATCTGCACGGGTAAGGCTCTGGAGCAGATATACATGTCATCCATTAGCACCCAATGGACCAGAAAAGGCCCAAAGGACCAGAAAAGTTTCTTTGTAGTTGGAAGCAGAAAATAGTAATACGTTACAGGAAATAAGAAAAAAAGCATAACATATTCCATTTTTCAGACACAAACAGAACACAAATTAGTATGAAAAGAAAAACAGAGCCTTACAGAACATCTACAATGTCTAATCCCAGTGCAGGTCAAACAAGGGAATACCATTTCTTTGAGAACAGTTCCATAAAATCTCTGGAGGCCATAAGCAATTAGGATGTAAGTTTCTCATCTAAAATATGATACTTCCTTGCTCCTGACCAGACCCATACTTGGCAGTGCAGGTTTAATTTTAATTCAAAAGCAAAAGAAGTAATTCTTTAACGGCCAGTGACATGCCATTCCGTTCCTCGGAAACGTCCAATTCTATCTAAACTGGTCAATGATACGCAGTGCTGACAAACCACAGATCATGGCTGAATGAACTTACAGAAAGAAAATCACTTTCTCTTCTCTCTTGTGTACATGGACATAGTGTTCAGGGCTATTCTTCTTTTCCCCTGCATACAAGAGCTTGATGAAATAAACACATTCAAAAACTATCTGCAAGAAATCAGAAACATGTCAAATTTCCAAACTTGGAACGAGATGACGGGCTTCAACTCAAATTGGCACATGCTTTGTTTGTCTCCCTGGGACTCGATGGTCTGCATTGCTAACAGTAGTAGAAAATACTCGGAAGACAAAGTAAACATCTCAGGAGCAAAGACAATTCACTCAACCCAGAGACCGCAGGTTTCTAAGAAAGCAACAATCTTCCTTCTTTGCATTAAATTATGTGTCACTTATATTCCTCTAGAGACAGCATTTGTTTGAAGGTGAGGAAAGCAAGCAGAGTACTTACTGTATCTGCACTATCACCATCTTGCTGGCCTCTTTCTGTCCAACCAAAAGCCTCAGTGCTGCTTAAGTACCTGCATCAAAAGTCTTATGACATGGAGAAACCCTTGAACAGCCCCTAACCCTCTGTCTACGTATCTTTACCATGGTGAGCCAACACTGTGCTTACCAACTGTTGGTTTCTATCCCATGAAAAGAGTCACCCCTTTATTTTTCCCCATCACAAGAGCCAAGGCAGCCAGCAGAAGAAATTGCATTTAATTTAAGACATTGAATAAACTCTTACATCAGGCTGTTGCAGCCATATTCCTTCCTCTAGGATAAAACTCTCTATATGTAAAAGAGAAAAAAAAATAACTCATAAAAATGTGACATCACTACACTACTGTGCCTAGCAATGTTACTTCTCCTCATAAGGAAGTTATCCCTAGACTGGAAGGCAGTATTTTGTTTGGCTCTTATGTTCAAGCTTTTGGACAAGCTAAAGATCACCTTGCTTCTATAAATCATTATATAGCATAATGTGATGAGAGAGGAAGAGATCTCTTCAAGCAAGCATTGTTACTCAATTTGTTCTCTGAATAACTGGGATGGCCCTGTTTTAATTGCTTGGCATAGAGCACAAGACCCTGGGCGGAAGCCCTGCTTGTTTCCCATTTCTTTGGAAAGTCCTGGAGTTGAGTGCTTAGATCTGCCACAGCAAGAAATCTGCAAACTGGACCGCAACCAGAAGCACGGGTCACACGCAGGAGGGAAGAGGTGGAAGACCTCCTGAGACAGGAAGCTCAAATTTTATTTTACATTGAATTTTACATTTACGTCACAATTTATATATTACACCACATTTTAGCTAAACACTCAGAAAAATGTACAGAACATCTTGCATGAGCACTGTTGACCACTGGTGGAGTAGAATTGCATGAACGTCCATCAATGTACATGACTTCCAAGACTTTATCTCACTCCGTCAGTTTGGCTTCCTGATTTTTTTAAAGGAGCTGAATGACAAAGAGAAAGCAAACAAGTATTTGGGGAAACCCCATGAATGACCTTTGCTATCAAGTACAGTTCAACTCAAGTACACTCTTCATGAAGATACAGCATTACTATCTAAAACAAATGGTTTGTTGGTGTCTAAAGTCCCAGCTATCTGACACACCCTCTCAGCTGGCACTTCTAGGCTACCTTCCACCAAAGGCAGGTGGAAGAAGCTAAGAGATGAGATAGATATGCTAAAAAAGATGATGGGGAAAACGATCTCTCAGCAGCCTAAAAGCTGCCCAAGACCTGCCAAAGGCAAGTGATACTAGAACAAAAATGAAAAGCCCCTAAACTGCACTGACTGGTTACAAAAGGAAGCTTACAGCCTGGCAGTATGCTGCTTCGAATCTACATGTGCCAAATTATATGAGCCAGTGCAAGAACATGGACTGCCCTCACCATCCCTGGCAGATACAGATGTAAAACTGGCAAGTTTGAAACAAGTCCCTTCCCTGCACCCCACAGCTGGCCTGAAACACCTCCTGATGCAGGAGTCACCCCAGAGCCCATTCAAACAGAGGAGCCTCTCCACCACGTAATTTAAGCTAAACCACCCTTTGCTCTTCCTTAAACTGGAGAGCCAGGAGAAAATCAAGAGCTGTGGAAGGAGTGGAGCTCAGGCCTCCATAACACAAAGCCAGCGCTACCTCTAGATTCATCACCACCCCAACCTGACACAAGCTCAAAAAATCCCCAAAAAAACCCAAGCGCTAAAACAACAACAACAACAAAAACCTTCAAACAAACAGACAAACAAAAAACAAGGAAAACTACCCCACGGGGAAAATGCTGGGCAGGGAAGTAACAACCTCCCGCCTCCCCTCAGGTGACGGGGGCGGTGAAAAGACACGCATCAAAATGGCGCCGGCAGAGCCCGCCTTCCCGCCGGCGGAAGGGGGAGTGACGGCGGCGCCGGCAAGATGGCGGCGCCCAGTTTGTTGCGCGGGGGACTGAGGCGGTTGTTTACCGGGCTTTTCGGGAACGGTTGGGCCTCGCCGCCGGCCCGAGGCCTCCGGGAGGGTGAGTCCGGCGGTGGCCCTGGGCGCGGAGCAGGCCCCCGGGCTGCTCCGTGCCCCGTTGCCTCACCGCGGTCGGGAGAGACGGTTGCGTTCACTGTACTTCATTCTTTCCCCCAAAAAAATACTGATTCTTTTAGGCTGAAGGAGTCTCATTTTGTCCTCCCATCTCTCTTTTTTTTTTTTTCTTTGCAGTCGTGGAGGTGACTGAAGGCAACACGACCACAGTAAGTCCCTGCCCCCTTTCCCTCAGTAGCTGCCCTTGTCGTCGCTTCCCCCTGCTTCAGCCTCCCGCTGTGTTGTGTGTCCGTGTCCGCCCCCCACTCAAAGCATTAAAAAGAAGGCAGAAGTGTTGCTTTTCTGCCCTAAAGACGCATCTCGGAGCGTGAAGGGAAAACCGAGGTAGGAGCGTGTTGCGAGGGCAGGTGAGCAACGGAGGGTTTGGCTTCTGAAGGTCACCCTGTTGCAGGTGATGGGTGGCTCCAGGCAGAGCCACACACGAGCGCCAGACTCCTCGCTGCACCCCGGTAAAGTTGGAAGCCCTGAGCGGAGGCATTCGGGCCCCAAAACACGAGAAGCAGTTCTTCAGATATGTTTGTTTCTTAAAGTAGTGCCACTGGGTGTCGTCTCGAGTGTGGGAAGGCATGGGGAAGGTTTGCCCGGTGGCTTGGTCACTTCATCCAGGGCCGGCAGTGCAACATGGCATCACAGCAGGTTGCTTGCCTTTGAGCTGCATCGTGTGCTGTGTGTGCCATAGTGACTGCAGGTGATACAAAGCTTGCATCTTGTAACGCACTTGGTAAGAAAAAATTTTCAGTGAAAGCGATATCGTCAAACGAAGACCTTAAATACTAAAGGAAAACTGCTCCTAAAAATAAAACAGAAGTTCTGAAGTAACTAATAAAGAAGAGCATTTTCTCAGCTACGGTTTAAGACGGGAATGAAAAGACCAAAGCAGTAGAATTAGAATTGTACTTAATTAACACTATCTGATATGTGGCACTTTACCAAGAGAATTGTCATTTTTTAGAAGAAGCACTGAAATTACTGGGGGGGGGGGAGGAGATTGTGTTATTCTGCTTATGTTAAATATGCCTGTAGAAATCTCTGCCTTGGCTGGAGATGGGTAGCACAGATATTTTGAAATGGGTAAATACGATGAGGAAAGTGGAGCAGGAATTGTTTGGGAATAGCTAGAAGGCAGTGCACCTAAATGCTAATCTATATATACATAAATAATAAGGAGGGGACAGAATTTTTTGCTTTCTAATGAAACAGACAAAACCTGGTTGTTCATGCCTGTTTAAAGTTTGAGCTCCCTTCTTGTCCTGTTTGTATTGGTGGACATTGTCATGTCTGAAACCTGAAAAGAGCAGGTTACTTACATTTTAAATACATAGTACCAAATAGAATATGGCAGTTAGCAAGACCTCTAAGACTGTCAACAAAAATAAGTTTAAGGTGTGATGGGAAGTCTCTTTTTCTTCTCTTGAAGTGCCAGACTGAATCTTTGCCCAGAGACCTGAAGAGTTTGCAAGCATGCCCTGAAGTTGTTTTAACCCAAACAAGGGGAAAACATGCACACCAACACAACTTTGCACTCAGTCAGCTTCAAAGGGGGTGTAAATTATGATTGCAAAGTCCCAATACGTTAACTGAGGCTTGAAGTAAAAAAGATGTATTGCAGTAGCAGAGACCTTTAGAAAAATAATTCTTCCTGGCCCACTGTAGAAGCATAAGAGAGATTTGAATATTTCTACTGTATTATACCCTAGCATCAATCTAGAATCCATCAGTGCCCCTAGATGAGAAAAATCCTGTAACAAATGGTGTAAGTTGGCCAACTAAAGGGCTGATACATTTCTCAGCTTATTCTCTGGTCACTCCATTTATCCTACCAACTCTACGTCACTCTTTTCTGAATCCATCTTTCTGTGCTCATCTTTCTATGTGTCCTTGCTTTTATCAGTATTGAAGGAAGTGTTTGATGTGAACCAGATGAATGAATCCCAGAGAAATCTGGATTTTATCAGCACACTGAGAATATAGAGCCCCTATATTCCTTCTTATTTCTCTAACAGAGGAATAACTGAGTTAACAACATTAAAGTCGTCAGTAGTTGAGGAATAGTTGCCAAAAACTGTACACTGAAATTTATCTCAAGAAAAAATTATACTGACATAGCATTCTGAATCTTTATTCGTTTTCAAGATGGAAGTACAGTCACAATACAGTCTGAAGCCAGACTGGCAAGAATCAAGACCACATACACCAGCTTCCCAGAAAATAACCTTACCAATGAACAGAAAGCTAGATACTGGCCTGTATTTTACATTCATAGTTACTTTTTTGGTTTTGTAAAACTGGCTGTTCTGCTTGTGGGGGAGGAATCTTACTTAAAAATTGACAAAAATCAACAATATGCTCTCTCTTTGAGGTATTGAGGTGTTTGAACTACAAAAAACTTGCTTGTTTCCATTTTGCTATCACTAGACAAGACACAAATCTATTGTATAAAATTGCATCCAGCTGAACTGCCAGAACTAGTGTCCCATGCACGCTTACAGAAAATGTCATGCTTTTCCCAGTTTTTCAGGCACAGAACCTGATGGTTCAGTCTGAATCAGTCTTCTTTTTTATTAAAAGTAGCATTGCATTCCACCCAGGGTTTCTTACTAAACTAAACTCTCTGGTTCAGAATCTGGTTTTAATCTTAATTTGACCAGAGGAAACTTCCAAAATATTTTGGAGAAAAAAATGGCTTAGTTTTATTGTCTTTTCTGTCCATTCAGCTGCAATTTGAGATAGCTCTTGTTTCTATTCAGAAGTCCTCAAAAAAGGCCAAGCACACATATCACAGAATCACAGAACGTTAGGGTTTGGAAGGGACCTCTGTGGGTCATCTAGTCCAACCCCCCTGCCGAAGCAGGGTCACCTACAGCAGGCTGTACAGGACCTTGTCCAGGTGGGTCTTGAATATCTCCAGAGAAGGAGACTCCACAGCTTCCCTGGGCAGCCTGTTCCAGTGCTCCGTCACCCTCAGAGTGAAGAAGTTCTTCCTCATGTTTAGTCGGAACTTCCTCTGCTTCATTTTGTGCCCATTGCCCCTTGTCCTGTCGCTGGGCACCACTGAAAAGAATTTGGCCCCATCCTCCTGACACCCACCCTTAAGATCTTTAGAAGGTCCCCTCTCAGCCTTCTCCAGGCTAAACAAGCCCAGCTCCCTCAGCATCTCCTTGTAGGAGAGATGTTCCAGTCCCCTCATCATCCTCATAGCCCTCCGCTGGACTCTCTCAAGTAGCTCCTCAATGGTACTTCATATTCCTAACATATCTACACTTAGAAAACAGATTTCTCAAGTTCTTCCCACACACACCTACATTTCTTTGCATGATACTTTTGAGAAGACTTGAGTGTTAGACTTCACCTCTTTGTAGTGATAGAGAAAAGACTGTAAAATGATCTCTTAAATTAATTGTTCAGGGAATTAAGCTGGATGAAATATTGATGCATTTAAAAAAAAAAAAAAAAAACTAAAAAGAAAACCACAAACCCACAGATGTCTCCTAACAGTCCGTCCTTAAATTTAACTTTTGGTCAGAATTTTCCCTGTTGGTGATTTATAATCTAGCAAGCCCCACAACGTGCATCTGCTATTCTGTGACATTCTCATACTCCCAGAAAAAATGTGTTTTAAAGCTTTTGGCTGAAGGGCCACTACAGTTTCCAGGCATGATGGTTCGAAGGAGTACTGCAATAAATGGAATTCAGGCGACTATGAGAACTTCACACTGACTGTGAACTAGTTTACATTTAGTAAAACATATATAAGAATTTACCAAATGGTTCTCTTTGCCCCTTGGATTTGTTCTTCTCCCTGTAGTCTGTGTATATCTAAAATGCTTGGTATATCTGTACATAAGCCAGATGAATAATGCAGATTCTGTTGCCCTTACATCTGCACAATACTGGTCAGTATGGGCTTGATGAAAAGTATTCCTCAAGTCACAGGTGCAGGTGGAGGTCTAAACTGTGCCTGATCATTATATCCTTTGAATTGTTTCCTAGATTGAAGGGAGAATTATAGAGGATGCTGAAACACCAACTCCTCCAAACCCTTCTGGCCAGTGTCCCATCTGTCGCTGGAACCTGAAGCACAAGTACAATTATGTGGTAAGTTCAATGAAGGAAAGTTCCCCTGTCCTCAGAGCTAGATAAATAACTGCACAACCTGCCCCTCTTGTCTTTTGCTGGATGTAGTAAAGGTAGTTAACTTCATCTCTGCTTCTCTTGGGTGTAACAAGAGCTTCCTACATAGTAATTGTTTGTCTTGGCTGATGGTGTTCCTGGGAAAAGGAGGATGAGCTCATATGAAATAGGAGGTTTGGAATTGTACATATGGCCATCTGATGTGAGAAGGCCATTCCTCTCTTTTGTTCCCATCTACCCTTCAGCATTGCGCTTTGGGAGAATCAAACTGAAATGCAGTGTTTAGTCAACTGATTAAGGCCTGGTCTAACTCTAGAGAGGACAAAAAACTTTGCTAGATCAATTATACGTCTTCAAGCACTAGAATTTCTCATTGGGTCATTGTCCACTTAGGTAATAACTGTTTTATATAACTTTTAAAACTCTTGATGGGTATGAAGGAGAGCATACATGTTTACATCCCTTGCAACAGAAAAAATAGATTTGATTCAAGCTTTTTGCAGGAAATGCTAATGAGAAGTTTGTTAACTAATGAGAGGATTACTAACACTAAATGTAGAAGATGGGAGGGAAATCCTGTGATGCTTTAAAACAAAAGCACAACAGTCAAGAACACTTCAGCATAAGAAGCGTGAGATAGAAGGTGCAGAATGTAACTTTACGAGAGGTCATTCAGACAGAATTCACAAAAGGAGACGAAGTGCCCCCCTTGCAAGCTAAAAACCCAGTATGGAATTAGAAAAGAAGTAAACCAGACAGGAACATGCTGTTACTAAGATAAGGCAACAGAAAACTGAGAATAAGTTAATGTCAGTAGGATTAGGGTGAGAGAGATACAAATACGTCTAGGAGAGAAGAAATCTTTGTCAGAAAGAAAGTCCATTAATGAGAAGAGAAGGGGACTGAAAGCCACACTGGCTGCAGAATGACTAAGTTGCTCGCATGCAGTCCTAACACACATAAAAAAGAAAAATGTTTTAATATCTAGATAGTAATGGCAATCTTACAAGTGTAAAACAACAGGAAAAACTAGGTATAGAAATAACTTAAGCATTGAGTTAGGTACAGACCAGCAAGCCTGGATTGCATGTAGCCCCAAGATCTTAAGAGAATTACTAACAAATACATTACTTCGCTTGTAGGATTTTTTTAAAGCATGAAAAAAAAATACTAAGGAATCACCAAATGGTTTGAAAATAGCAAGTGTAATACTAAGTAGTTGAGAGAGGAAGGAGAATGATGCTGATGATTACCACTTGGTAAATCAGACGTTGCAAATTCCAAGTAAAATGGTATCACCTAGGAGTAAAAAAAAATAACCTGTTGGATAGGACTAATGGTGACTCATGAATTATGAAGAACAGGAGTACAGAAATAGTGCCACACAAAATACTTGCAATTACTTCAAGCAGATGAAACAGCAGATGCAAGGTGTAAATGATATATCAGTTTACTATCTTTCAAAGCCTGTGTTGCAGAAATTAAGTTGTCTAGGATCTGAATGTTGTCAGTGATTCTGACTCAGGCTGGGTGCAATATTAAATACGAAATAAGTTGGAGGTGGGGGATTATTTAGTGTTCTCTGGTCTGGTTTCTCAACAGTCAGGGAAAGCTAAAAATACATTGAATTTGCAGGTGATAGTAAATTAGGAGAAATGGCAAATACCATTAAGATATGGAAGGTACTACAAAAACAGATCACATTTGTTTTGTGTTGCCGATGTTTGGATGCAGTGATTTCTTGCAGCTCTTTTCTTCTTCATGGTTGCCGAATTGTGTTGTGATCAAAACAGACCAATCACACTGGAAAATACTTTCTTAAGGTTATGTGACTTTTAAACGCGAGGAGTCAACAGCGTCATTAAACTGGGTAGTTCTGTGGATTTCCAGAAAGCATTACATGAGTCACATGTTAGCAGCTACAGAGAAACTATAAACTGATGCTCAGGTATGAAATGAGCCATGGGAGCTGAGTAAATCTTGGAAATTAATATATAGACTCACTTTCTACAGCTGTCTGTGGTAGAAGACTCTCTTGTATGTAGAGATGCCATTAAGAACCAAAGAAGCAGTTTTAGACAATGTGATGCTGTAGAGCCTGAGTTCCAGGATTAGAAGTGGGCTGTTGGTCCCAACAGTGTAAAGCCTGAGTCTTAGGTGTGTTTGTAGAGTGAACTAAGGTTACGAGTTTTCTTCCACACTTCAGTTTGATTCTTAGATCCTAGTTTCTACTGTTCAGTATGGAGGCAAGAGCAAACCAAATGTGAGGAGAGGTCCTGCAGCCAGAGTCTTGACAATCATTGCTGTGATCATTCCTAAGAAATTGTGGTCCTGAGAGACAAACTAGGAACATGTCCATCCTGGCTGTCATGTCATTTTTGGATGCATATGCATGTGATGTATACATATCCAGTACTCCTGCTGTAGAGCAGCGGAGAAACTGGACAAAAAGCTAAAGAAAGCAGTGTGAACTGGTATTTCAGGTTTCTTACCTCAGTATTTAGAAGCATTCCTCTGTGGGGTTGATGAGACCCAGGAGAAATTTCATTTCTGTGGTAGACCACTTCTGCTTGAATAAGTCCCTTACATGTTTGAATGCTTTGTACCAGTCATGGATTTTCAGACTTTTAAATGTTAAGGTGAATAAAATCTCCTTTTTCTGCATAAAAGCGCTCTCTGCTATTTTATTTTGCTACAGCAGTGATGAGCAGCAGAGCCTGGAAATGCTTAAATAATAAAGTGCAGGCATTTAACTGTGGGGGTAATTGAACAGTGGTACAATTTACTCGCTGGTGATTAATTATCCTAAAAGTCTGTAAATTGAGAAGAGCTATTTTTGTTAAAGATATAGCATAGTTCATGCAGCATAACCTACAATCTGTGCTTGGTAAGAGATCAGAATAGAAGGATCACAGTGGTTCCTTTGAGATTGATAAACTGAGATCAGTCAGTTGCACAGAAGAGAAAGTGTGAGCTTTTTTGCTTGGGATGCTTGTAATTGGACTGAATGAGGCACTATGAAAAGGGAAGTGTTGAATTAGCCCCTGAGGGAGCTGAGTAATATGACCTCATAGGACTTTCCTTTTGTCATGTGCAACTAGCGCAGTCTAAAGTAGTGGCATAATGAGTTACTTTGGCTGTCAGAGAACTGGGGGACCAATGTCTCCAAAGTTATTAATCAACTGAACAGGCATTGTGAGCACTAGCAGGTCATGATTCCAACCTGCCTCAGCTATGGTGTGGAGGGCTGCAGTTGTCTCTGCCAATTCAGTCCTTAGTCTCTGCTGAGGCTCGGGATAACAGAGCCTAAGGTACAAATTCCCGCAGTTTGTGGTCTGCATCTGTCTGTTCACTGAAGCTGAGATCTCAGCTGATTTTTTTCATATCCGTTGGAGATAAAAAATAATTTTGGTCATTGTCAGGATGCAACTGGATTGAAACCTGCAATCCTGTTACGAAATGCCTGGAGAATGGTGTGCAGCTCCCAAGAGTAAGGAAAAACTAGACACTTGTGTAACTGGAAATAATGACTGGCAGACTTGTCTGATACAGCCCAGTAGTAATTTGGCTACACAGACAGAACTCCTTTTGCAGTAAATGAAGGTTTTAATGAGTCGCATGTGACAAGTCAAGGATCCTGGTTTTCAGAGTGTCTGCAGATATTAAAATCCAGCGATGCCTTTGCATTTTGTTTGCTATCCATTCACAAGAACATGCTGTACATAGTGTTTCATTTAGCAAGTTTATCCAGCCCTTTTAGAGGTGAAAGCTAAACTTGTTTTTCATTTTCCCCCTTAACCACTTCAAACATCATTAGTCTGAGTAGGCAGTAAATATGTCATCTTGCTTTGGCAGCAATTAGGGGAAACCAAACTGCAAGCTTTGCCTATTAGCCCTAGATCAATTCAATCCAAGTTGTTTTCATCAAATACAGCAGATTACAGGGGTGGGAACCTGGGTCCAGCCTCGTGGGAGCTGTCCGGTGATTAAAGCAAATCCATGGTTACAGGCTTGGCTGTCCACTAGCACAAAATGTGAATTTCATGGAACATGACGGTACCATGAGAACTTGCCAGACATATTTTTTTTCTTTGACCGCTCTACATACTTGTTCGCTTCTCTCCACAGCTGCTCCGTAAAGTTGGCTGTACCTGTCTGCTTTCTCCCTGTGGTAAGATGCATCTGTGCAAGTATTCTGGGAGAGGCACCTGGCCTGTTAGCTGTGGGGATCTTCAGAAATGGACAAACCTTCTGTCAAGTGTGCAGCATTTTAAGCCAGATGGTGTGAGCATAATTTGGAGCTGCAGCAGCTGGGACATAGATGATTTCAGTTAAGAAATGACTGCCACACAAAGGTGTTGGTCAGTTGGTGACACTGTTGGTCAGAGATGATAACAGAAAGAGATTTTCCTGATTTTTTTTCCACAGGGAGAAAAAGACTATCTCCCTGTGCTTCCCGCCTCCCATCTTTGCATGGAAACACTTGATAACAACCGTGTGAGTCCATGAGGCGTGGTGGTAATAGGAGAAATCACTTGGACCACACACACCCTTCACAAGAGCCTGTGGCCTACTTAGGCTTTCACGGCTGCAAAGACTAGAATAGCCTCAAACTTGCCATCAGCTGCCTTTTTGCTTCCCTACAGAGTAATGCAGCAGGCTAGTAGAATAGTCTAGAAAGTTTTTCTCCTTCTAGGCATTTGGAGCTGGACAGCCCTTTTTCACTTAGGGCAATGATATGTTTGTGGTAAATAGCAAATTTAGCTGTTGGTAATTTGGAGAACTGGATGGCTAAAGAAGAGGAAAAGAGGGGATGGAGTCTTGCTCTGGTTTCCTGAATCCAATCCAGTGCATTTCAGGAGTGGCCAAAAGTCAGTGCCCTTGAACTGTTTGGCTGGCCTCTGTCCAGTTTCCACCAACGCAGCTGGCACCAGCTGGTCCCCTGGTTACTGTTCTCATTGGCAAGGCCATGTGTTAGCTGGGCTGAGGACACTTCGCTTCCGTTTTGACCGTAGTTGGCCTCTGAGGAGCTTGCTGCTAGTTGCTCAGCTGTGCTATTCTTGTTCTTTGGATACAACATCACTCTGTATGGTGGTTGATAAGTCATTTTGTATCGGTGAGGAGTTGTCTAGCCTGCTATGTTTTCAAAGGAGCTGGATCTGAAAATCAGTCTGAATACATTAATTGTAGACAAGTGGAGGTAGAAAGGAAGCCAGATAAGGGAAGAGGGAAATTGTGTGTCACGATGATATTAGGGAGGGTGAGATTGAAGGCAGGGAGGAGGGAGGACAAAAACAAACCACAAAAACCCGAAATACACAAAAGACCTCTACATTTTAACTGCAGCACTTGTATGATAGCATCTGTTGGAACTGATCATTACCAGAAAGCCATACTGAATTGCAGCAGCACCCATCAGAGCTGAGCTGGTCTTATGCAGTGGGGGTGAATGTATAATTCCTAGATAGCTAGGCTTTCTGACTATTAATTTTCTATCTACTTCTGATTGTTTGCTTTTGCAAGGGCAATAATTGAAGCTAGGAATGCTCCAGGGAGCTCTTTGTAAAAGCGCAAAGACTGGGGGGGGTGGGAGCAGGTCTGCGAATCTGTGAACAACAGGCAGAGTCAGGGTCACCCAGTGTGAAAAGCAACAAGTACTCTTTGTTCTTGCCTGTTGCCCTGGACAGGGGGGCTGCACAGTGCTGACGCACCTGGTTTGAATTCTGGTTCTGTTGGGGTGCTCGCTGGCAGGTCCCTTCCAGCCTCCACATGGTCCAGCTACCTCAACTATGAACATGTTTACCACGGCAGTGGAGAAGTAAACTCTCAGCCAGCAACAAGTCTATCAACAGATGGAGAAAGTGAAGGTCGGAGGTAGACTCGGCTGCAGTGACCATGAAATGGTTGAGTTCAGGATCCTGCGTGGAGGAAGCAGGGCGATAAGCAGGATCAAAACCCTGGACCTCAGGAGGGCTGACTTTGCCCTCTTCAAGGAGCTACTGGGAGGAATCCCGTGGGCCAGGGCTCTCGAAGGCAGGGGGGTCCATGAGTGCTGGTCGCTCTTTAAACAACACTTCTTTCATGCACAGGAGCAATGCATCCCCCTGAGAAAGAAATCTAGCAAAGGAGGCAGGAGACCTGCATGGTTAAACAAGGAGCTTCTAGCAGAGATCAGGCAGAAGAGAAAGGTCCATGGAATGTGGAAAGAGGGGCAGGCCACTTGGGAAGAGTACGGAAGCATGGTGAGAGTGTGCAGGGATGCGACGAGGAAGGCCAAGGCCCACCTGGAATTGAAGCTGGCAAGGGATGTCAAAAACAACAAGAAGGGCTTCTTCAACTACATCAGCAGCAAAAGGAAGGCTAGGGACAATGCGGGGCCGCTGCTGAATGAGACGGGTGTCCTGGTGACAGAGGATGCGGAGAAGGCAGAGCTACTGAATGCCTTCTTTGCTTCAGTCTTCAGTGCTAAGACTGGCCCTCAGGAATCCCAGGCCCCGGAGGTAAGAGAAGAAGCCTACAAAGAGGACGACTTTCCCTTGGTCGAGGAGGACTGTGTGAGGGATCGCTTAAGTGATCTGGATGTCCACAAATCCATGGGCCCCGATGGAATGCACCCACGAGTGCTGAGGGAGCTGGCGGATGTCATTGCTGAGCCACTCACTCTCCATCATCTTTGAGAGGTCCTGGAGGACAGGAGAGGTGCCCGAGGACTGGAGAAAGGCCAATGTCACTCCAATCTTCAAAAAGGGCAAGAAGGAGGACCCAGGGAACTACAGGCCGGTCAGCCTCACCTCCATCCCGGGTAAGGTGATGGAGCAGCTTATCCTGGAGGCCATCATGAAGCATGTGGAAGAAAAGAAGGTTATCAGGAGTAGTCAGCATGGATTCACCAAGGGGAAATCGTGCCTGACCAATCTGATAGCTTTCTATGATGGCATGACTGGCTGGGTAGACGAAGGGAGAGCCGTGGATGTTGTCTACCTTGACTTCAGCAAGGCTTTCGACACAGTCTCCCATGATGTCCTCCTAGGGAAGCTGAGGAAGTGTGGGCTGGATGAGTGGTCGGTGAAGTGGATAGAGAACTGGCTGAATGGCAGAACTCAGAGGGTTGTCATCAGCGGCGCTGAGTCTAGTTGGAGGCTGGTGACAAGTGGTGTCCCTCAGGGGTCAGTACTGGGCCCAGTCTTGTTGAACTTCTTCATCAACGACCTGGATGAAGAGTTAGAATGTACCTTCAGCAAGTTTGCTGACGACACCAAACTGGGAGGTGTGGTAGATACACCAGAAGGCTGTGCTGCCATTCAGCGTGACCTGGATAGGCTGGAAAGCTGGGCAGAGAGGAACCTGATGAGGTTCAACAAGGGCAAGTGCAGGGTCCTGCACCTGGGGAGGAACAACCTCATGCACCAGTACAGGCTTGGGACGGACCTGCTGGAGAGCAGCTCTGCAGAGAGGGACCTGGGTGTCCTGGTGGACGACAGGTTACCATGAGCCAGCAGTGTGCCCTGGCTGCCAAGAAAGCCAATGGGATCCTGGGGTCCATCAAGAAGAGTGTGGCCAGCAGGACGAGGGAGGTTCTCCTTCCCCTCTACACTGCCCTGGTGAGGCCTCATGTGGAGTACTGTGTCCAGTTCTGGGCTCCCCAGTTCAAGAAAGATGAAGAGCTACTGGAGAGAGTCCAGCGGAGGGCTACGAGGATGGTGAGGGGACTGGAGCATCTCCCCTACGAGGAGAGGTTGAGGGAACTGGGCTTGTTCAGCCTGAAGAAGAGAAGGCTGCGAGGGGACCTTATAAATGCTTACAAATATCTGAAGGGTGGGTGTCAGGAGGATGGGGCCAAGCTCTTTCCAGTGGTGCCCAGTGACAGGACAAGGGGCAATGGGCACAAACTGAGGCACAGGAAGTTCCGTCTGAACATGAGGAAGAACTTCTTCCCTCTGAGGGTGACGGAGCACTGGAACAGGCTGCCCAGGGAGGTTGTGGAGTCTCCTTCTCTGGAGATATTCAAGACCCGCCTGGACAAGATCCTGTGCAGCCTACTGTAGGTGACCCTGCTTCGGCAGGGGGGTTGGACTAGATGACCCACAGAGGTCCCTTCCAACCCCTACTATTCTGTGATTCTGTGATTCTGTGACTTTCCCTTGGTCGAGGAGCACTGTGTGAGGGATCGCTTAAGTGATCTGGATGTCCACAAATCCATGGGCCCCGATAGAATGCACCCATGAGTGCTGAGAGAGCTGGCGGATGTCATTGCTGAGCCACTCTCCATCATCTTTGAGAGGTCCTGGAGGACAGGAGAGGTGCCCGAGGACTGGAGAAAGGCAAATGTCACTCCAGTCTTCAAAAAGGGCAAGAAGAAGGACCCAGGGAACTACAGGCCGGTCAGCCTCACCTCCATCCCGGGAAAGGTGATGGAGCAGCTTATCCTGGAGGCCATCATCAAGCAAGTGGAAGAAAAGAAGGTTATCAGGAGTAGTCAGCATGGATTCACCAAGGGGAAATCATGCCTGACCAATCTAATAGCTTTCTACGATGGCATGACTGGCTGGGTAGATGAAGGGAGAGCCGTGGATGTTGTCTACCTTGACTTCAGCAAGGCTTTCGACACAGTCTCCCGTGATATCCTCCTAGGGAAGCTGAGGAAGTGTGGGCTGGATGAGTGTGGATAGAGAACTGGCTGAATGGCAGAACTCAGAGGGTTGTCATCAGCGGCGCTGAGTCTAGTTGGAGGCTGGTAACTAGTGGTGTCCCCCAGGGGTCAGTACTAGGCCCAGTCTTGTTTAACTTCTTCATCAATGACCTGGATGAAGAGTTAGAATGTACCCTCAGCATGTTTGCTGATGACACCAAACGGGGAGGTGTGGTAGATACACCAGAAGGCTGTGCTGCCATTCAGCGTGACCTGGATAGGCTGGAAAGCTGGGCAGAGAGGAACCTGATGAGTTTCAACAAAGGCAAATGCAGGGTCCTGCACCTGGGGAGGAACAACCCCATGCACCAGTACAGGCTTGGGACGGACCTGCTGGAGAGCAGCTCTGCGGAGAGGGACCTGGGTGTCCTGGTGGACGACAGGTTAACCATGAGCCAGCAGTGTGCCCTGGCTGCCAAGAAAGCCAATGGGATCCTGGGGTCCATCAAGAAGAGTGTGGCCAGCAGGACGAGGGAGGTTCTCCTTCCCCTCTACACTGCCCTGGTGAGGCCCCATCTGGAGTACTGTGTCCAGTTCTGGGCTCCCCAGTTCAAGAAAGATGAAGAGCTACTGGAGAGTGTCCAGCGGAGGGCTACGAGGATGGTGAGGGGACTGGAACATCTCTCCTACGAGGAGAGGCTGAGGGAGCTGGGCTTGTTCAGCCTGAAGAAGAGAAGGCTGCGAGGGGACCTAATAAATGCTTATAAATATCTGAAGGGTGGGTGTCAGGAGGATGGGGCCAAGCTCTTTCCAGTGGTGCCCAGTGACAGGACAAGGGGCAATGGGCACAAACTGAGGCACAGGAAGTTCCGTCTGAACATGAGGAAGAACTTCTTCCCTCTGAGGGTGACGGAGCCCTGGAACAGGCTGCCCAGGGAGGTTGTGGAGTCTCCTTCTCTGGAGATATTCAAGACCCGCCTGGACAAGGTCCTGTGCAGCCTGCTGTAGGTGACCCTGCTTCGGCAGGAGGGTTGGACTAGATGACCCACAGTGGTCCCTTCCAACCCCTGCTATTCTGTGATTCTGTGAATAAACAAGCAGAGTCTCCAGAGGCCCTTTGGGCCAACTTTTGCTGACGTCAGCATGTCAAGGGGACCTGCCTATATTGGCCTGAGGGGTACATTTGTAGTGTGTGGAAATGGAGAGCACGTATCTAAATACTGGGCTGTTGTACTGTGTACAGTGAACGTTTAAAAATTTGTCATCCCAGCTCTGTGATACTATCTGATCCTAGAGATCCCTTTAATTTTGTTTTTATTAAGAGTGCTTTATATTTCTAGAGCTCTTAATTGGGAAGGTCAACAGCAGTGTAATCTAAATGATCCTTGAATCGCAGACAAGCCCTCAGCATGCTCCAAGTGCTCCTTCCATCCAGTGTGGCTGTAACAGTCCCATCTCATACACGCACAGTCGAAGGACTGAAGGCAGCAATTTATCCTCTTAGGTCTTTCTCACCAGCACATGTTCTTTTCTCACATAAAGCTTCTTCATGCGAGATCTTGGACAATTTCCCTGCTCTCCACCCCTCCAGAGAGACATGAGGGAAGTTCCACCATGGGAAAGTGGATAAAAGTTTGAGTAGTAGATAGCAGAGAACAATCCTGCTCTGAGGGAACAAGGAGGGGGCCAGAGGTGATCTAACGTATCAGTGACCTTTAGGATAGCAGCTGTGATGGCATTTCAAGTTGTGTAAACACTGTCCATCTGTAGGTCTTGTGTAACTGTGACTGAGTACCTAGGACACATTATCTTAGCTGGAATCTTGGAGCAAGCGACAGTGAAGTAGCAGCGATTGCAGCTGACATCATGTGTTTACACTGGTGAAGTCAGGGGAAGACTCAGACCATCTGAGTGGCCTTACTGAGCTAAGCTGGCAGGCGACTAACAGCAAGCAAAAGCCACTTGTTGTCACACTGCAGCCAAAATGCGTAGGAAGGAATAATTGTTTTGTTTTGCTTTGTTGTGAGTTCTGTACACAGCACGAAGGTCAGCACAACACCTAAGAATCACAGCAGTTAAAGTAGCTGTAGCACTGATGGGTTTGCCCTTCTCTTGCTCTCTCAGGATGTCTTGCTGCTGAGTCAGTTTATCCGTTCTGATGGAGGGATGCTGCCACGAAGGGTCACAGGCCTCTGTTTGGAGGAGCACAAGAAGATTGCTGTCTGCGTGCAGATGGCTCACCGTGCAGGTACCTAGCCTTCTCCTGAGACAGCCCCTTACTGTGAGGTACCCATAGAACCCCTTGAGAAGGATGTCCAGCCCAATTAGTATAGCTCAGTGAGATGTTATTGTCCAGTCACCCAGCAAACTCGTTATGGTCCAAGTGCTGGGACAGGATGATGGACCAGAGACTACTTGTTCTGCTTTCTCTGTGCCTTGGCAGCAGACATTTATCCCTGTAGATGAGTCTACTGTTGCAGAAAGATCTGGGAAGTGGCTCAGTCTCTAGTAACTAATGATTAAATACCAGCTTCTGAAATTACTTGATTTATAGTAAGCTTGACCTGCCCCGTTAATAACATGCACCTGCCTACCATCTGCCATGTGAAGACTTTTTTCTTTAGCCTGGGAGTGGGACCCAGGTTGATACAGTCAGAGTATTGTGCTGACCTTTATGCCTGGTACCTGAGTTGTATCCAAGTTAAATGCACTGAGAATTTTAATAGTCAGATTTTCATCCTGGAGATGGAATCGGATTGGACACCAGTGCTCTGTGTCCTCTCAAAAAGCCTTTCCGATGAGCCCAAGTGGCTGTGTCTTTGGTGTGCATTCCCTCTCTATACCCAGCAGAACCTCCTAGCTTCTTTTTGCCTGGGATGCAGTTCAGCAATGACTAGAGATAAAATACCCTTTCTACTGTACTTGAGTTTTTGCTGTGCTGTCCCAGTAGGGGCCTGGGTTGCCTGGCTTACAAGGTGCAATGTAACTTCTGGGTGCTATAGAGGCAAGGAGACACTGCAAAATATTCTCATGCCTGCCTTTTTCTCTTTCAGGTTTGTTGCCAAACCACAGGCCTCAACTTCCTGAAGGGCACGTTCCCAAGAAACCGAAGCTCAACAGGTGAATAGTCTTATCTTTGCACAGCTCTTTTTTTCAGGAATAGACTGGAAGAGGAAAAGCAGGGGTAACGGGGTAAAACATGCCTCAGGCAACAGGGCTCATAAAGAGTACTCCTAGCATTTCAGAGAAGGAAGGTCTGTCATGATATTCTTCTATTAGTCTTTCAAGAAAAAACCACATCTCATTCAAAACATTCATCCACACAAGATTAAAATTGCCACGTGTGTTAGAGTCTGCCCTCCTTCCCTCAGCTGCACTCGCCTCCTCATCACTGAAACTTGAGTCCAGGCAGTCACGGCAGGATGCCACAGAGATGGAGTCACAACATCACAGAGTAGTTGAAGTTTAAAGGGGTGTCTGGAGATCGTCTAGTCCAAGCCCCCTGCTCAAGCAGGGTCACCTAGAGCAGGTTACCCAGGACTATGTCCAGTCAGGTTTGTTTTGAGTATCTCCAAAGATGGACCTTCCACAGTTTCTCTGGGCAGCTTGTTCCAGAGAACCGCCATCACAGTGAGACCGTGTTTTCTTATGTTCAGACAGAATTTCTTGTGTATCAGTTTGTGCCCATTGCCTCTTGTCCTGTCGCTGGACACCACTGGGAAGAGGCTGGCTCTGTCTTCTTTACACCCTCCCTTCAGGTATTTATAAACATTGATAAGACCCCCTGAGCCTTCTTTGCTCCAGGCTATGCAGTCCTTTCTCTCTCAGCTTTTTGGTGCCCAGCCCCCAAAAGCAGGAGGGTGCCCAGGAAGGGGTACCAGCAGTGAGTGGGGGGTTGACCAGCCAGCAAGGGCCCATCACAAGCCTGTGCCACTCTGTCCCATCCCCGTTCCCCCCAGTCAGCAATTCGTCCTCCGCCTGCCCTTCCTGTGCAGGGTCTCTTCCCCCTCCCCGGCCTGAATGGCCCCTGGCCTTTGGTGGGTGAAGGGAAAGCCTGCAGCCGCCTCCTGCGCTGTGCGGGGCGCTTGGAGGTGCTAATCCCCTGTTTATGACCTCACACTCTGTTTCCATGGGGATGTCAGAGCGGTTTATGAACCTCGCATTAGCAAGCCCTGGGGTTACCAGAGGCCATGGGGCTGTTGCTGGGAGAGCTTAGGCTGCAGGGCTGGGGGCGGCCAGAGACTCAGGCCTGACTCTGTAGTGGAGATTTGAGACAAGCTCTTGGAAATGTCCCTTGGGTGCTGGCAGGCTGCACACTGGTATCAGTGAGGATCAAATTAGAGGACTCCACATTGATGCAGCCCTGTAGCCATCAGATACTTCAACTCTGAAAACTACTTCTTTCCCGTGTCTCACAAGTCTTTAGGATTCTTTAGTAGTTGTGTCTATCCAGCAGCTGTGGGGTGGAGCACATTATCTAGTTAGCATTCACATAGCAACCCTGCATAGCAGGTTGAGACAGGAAATGGTAAATCCTGTATCTTGCTGGAATCACACCAGGACTGCAGATCTAATGCCCTGACTCATAAATTTTTTCCATAGACTTCTAGTGAGAACAAAGAACGGATACTTCCAGATATGTTCTACATGCAAGTAGGTGTGCTACACCTCTAAAATTAAGATATTTAAATTTGAAATTAGTATCTAAGCCCTCCCTATTGCATTGCTAGTCCGTCCCTACACCACCCTTGTTTTTTTCCTCCCAGCAAGGGAACATAGCAGGCAGGGTGGAAGCACAGTTTAGAAAAAGAGCAGAGCTGTTGCTGAGGAGATGGAACAGCATTGAAATAGGGCAGGCTTTGGGGTCTGGGTGGAGATGAGAGGATAGGATCAAGAAATCAGACTGGAAGTTTTGGTGGTGGGTCCGGAACTAAACACATGAGTCCCAGAGCCAGGATAGAGTGCAGGGGTACTTCAGGAGTGCCCTCCTGGTCCTTCATGATACTGTCTTCTCAGCCTGCTGGAAGGGGAAAGCTCTGCATGTTGGAGCCTTCTGAAATTTTGGCCATTGTGGTTCTGTGAGAGTTTTGACTGTGCGTACCCCGACCTGTGCTTCCCGCCTTGCTCGCTGGAACAGTGGCTGTCACCACATAAGGCAGGAGGTATAAATTGCTTCCTTCCTGTAGCGTGAAGGGAGGACTGAAGCGTACCCACATGCTGAAGATGTTCAACTAGGACTTATTTTGGGAATGAAGCCAGAGCTCTTATCGAAAGTTTCCCCCATAAATTTGTTGTCCAAGCTTACCTTGTCTTTGCCTCTGTACTTGTTTCTAAAGCTTTCTGTAAGTCCACAGTAATTTGGGAAGCGCTCAACCAGTGGTGCTACCAAATGCAAGTCAGCTGGCAGGGAAGGCAGAGGCAAAATTAGGCTGGGACTTTTCAGTGGAGCAAGCTGCCTTGTCCAGTGCCTTGAGAACATGACCAGGTCATCCTCTATTCCTGTCTGGTGTAATATCAGGGCTGCGCACCTAACGTAGCTTGTCCCTTCACTGCATTTGTGTCTGCTGGGTTTTTAAGTGTCAGTCCTTGAAGGGATGAACAGAGGGCTTATAATAACAGATTAAGTGATACATTTTCCAAATGCTTGAGCTTCAGCTCTTCTTGAGATCACTGTATTGACTGCTCTAGTCATCTTCACCTGTCTGCCTAAATGAGAGGTTAACAGTGCCTTTTTGCACTGCCGCTGTAGCCCTGGGGGTGCCAATGGGGAGAAGCTGAGGTGCTCCATAATATGCTTGGGCCCCTTGTTAAAGCTTTTCTAAGACAGGAACACATTCCTTGACATCAGTTTAATCAGCCCTTGTGCTCTCCAGCTCTGCCTGCAGTGATGGCTTTTTCTGTGCTCCACCAGTGTGTCTACTCTGACTGTGGTGTTGAAATATGCTTTTCTGCACCCCGTCTCCTTCACAATAACCCTCACCAGCCACACTTCTGGAGCAGACTGAAGCACCTGTGTTGTAGATGCTGGAGCTATTGAATTGCCACCAGCTGCTGAGGGACCTTTAACCTGATCTGTGAAGAAACCAGGGATCCTGGCACAGCAGCTTGCCCATTGCTGTGCACTGATGCTTGCAAAGGTGAAATAGGCATCACTTGCTTGGCCCTGCAGCAGTCTGGTCCTTCTTGGTCAAAAGAAAGTAGTCATGTGGAAACAAATCAGCAAAGAGAGATGGCGACAAACTTGTATCAGGGCTGCAAACTGAGGTGGATGGTTCTCACAGGTGGGCTAGTAGTATCCAATGTACTGAGAATTTAGTCCAGTCCCAGTAAAGTCCTCTGTTTCTGCTGTCTCTCCCCCTCGCTCATCTGCACTTACTGTCTTGCCATGAGGAGCTTGCATTGCACATGGACGAAAGCTTTGTATACAGAAGACACAGTTCCTGCTATACTATTCTAAAATAGGAAGGTGCAAGGTGAAAACACTAGACAGAGCACCATTGAGGTGTATACTCTGTTTTAAGACTGTGACAATAAGCTTTGCCTTGCTGAAGGACAACATTTCTTTCATAGTCTTATCTGTGCTTTTATGTGCTCACCGCTTCTGCCCTGAAATTCATCTCATTGCCCCCCTGTAAGCAATCTGTTGTCTAACTCTTCACTCTGAATTGAGAAATCTTTCACTTTTTTTAAACGAGGGACTTCTGAGAAGTCACTGTCTACTCCAGATGTTAGCCCAGCTACATCTGTGAGAATTCTTACCGTCTGGAGACAGAAAATCTTACACTGAGCTGAGGAATGTTTTGCTGATGGTAGAGCTCTTGACATTAGACTACACCATCAGATGCTGGAGTGACAGGACCAAGATGAAAGCCTAAGATAACCTTAGGGACTGATTCCACTCACACCACCTGAGAATGAAGGAGATTCATTGTGGGAAGTGTAACTCAAAGTGGGAGTCAGAGCCCAGCACCTGTACCATAATGCAGACCTGAACATTCACTTACTGCGTGTAGACTGTGGATGTTCTGTAGACTCAGAGCAGCAACCCCTGCCTGGCTGAAGTCTGGCAGATTGCTTCATTTAGATGAGTAATCCCTTTAATTTCTCTCCAGTCTTGCAGAATTCTGGTTGATGCTCCCCTTGGCCAGGCTTCTTTCAAGGTTGTGTCAGTATTTTTGAGAGCAGCTTCATCTGCTGCTGAAAGAGGGGCAAACCAGCCTGATGAAAAACTGTTTTGTCTCTGCTCTTTGCCCCTGAGACAATGTACAGACCAGCTGCACAGGAGGAGCCCTGTGGCTCCTGGGCAGAGGTCCTAAGGAAGTATATCAAGAAGGGCTGAGGAGCCGTGTTAATGTATACTTTTGAAAGCACCAGAAAAGCTGCTTCTCAGCTTTTCCTTGGCTGCACTTGTGGCATTTTTGGCCAGAATGTTTGGCCTGTGTCACAGTCGCCCTGTTTAAAGTGATCCTCCTTCAAATACGAAGTGTCTGGCATGCACTGGCTATCACCTAGCTGAGATTAAACTGTAACATGCCACTGTATGGAATTATCAGCAAACTGTCTTGTGTTAACAAGGGTCGAGGGTGCTGCCCTGCCATTGATCTAGAGATGTGAAGCGTGGCTTTATCACCCAGAGCCCCTCTGGCTGCTCTGCCCCTCCAGAAGGTGCTCTTCTGGTGCTTACTCAATGATGTTTTCCAAAAAGCAGAATCCCTGCACTGTTTTCTAAAGTGGTACTACTGGAATGCAAGAGGAAGAGCAGAATGCTTTGGGAAGTAGTGGCCTGCAGATCCTGCCTTGTTCTTGGTCATCCAACTGTCTGGCACAGTATGGGATCACCCATCCAGGATGTAATGTAACATAGAGGAGGAGATTGGACCTGCACAAGAAGGTATAATATGAAAGTGAAATGCCAGTTTGAGCCAAGCTGTGTGGTTCTGGGGGTGCTAGGAGAGGTATGAGAACAGCTTGTGGTCAGAATTCAACTGGGGAGCACTCCACAGCGCTCCCTTCTACCCCCTGCAGTTGGGACACTGTCCAGGTGAGACTTACCATGGTATTTCTCATTTCTTGGACTTTAGTTCTTTGCCTTTGTGCTTTCTGCCTGATTTGTTTTTGACAGCAATAGCTCATGGATGTTATCACTTAACCGATTTACTAGCTGTGGGTGCTTTTGCAGAAATACGGCTGTTGGGGTATCCACACCGTCCATAAACTCTTGAGTCTACTGTCCTCCCCCTCTTCTGTACAATTTGTCTGCAGAACTTCGAAAACTATGGAAAACCAATAGTTTTCCCCTGTCAATGCAGAACTACTACCCACAGTTCATTTTCTCATGTTTGGCCCAGTCTGGGGCTTTCACTGTTTCCAACGGATGATTCCACAAGCAAATTTGTCTTGCAGCCAAGGATTGTTCCCTCATCCTCAGCCTGAATTCTCCCTTTCATAACTTCCTGCTGTTGTTTTTGCATCCATTTGTGCTCCAGCCTGGCATGTTCCAGTTAAGTGCTGCAGAAACAAAACATTTTCACCAGCCTGTGAGGCTGAGGAGGGTCTCAGGGATTTCACCAGCACTGTGCAGAGTGACAGACTGTTCTCATATTCCAGAGTCATGTGTGTAAGGCCACCACACACCAGAACCATTTGGGAAACGGTCAAACTTCTGTCCTTGCTTTCAGGAATGGAAACATGAATACCTCAGCAGTTTTCTTTCCAGCATTGAAGTTGTCGCATGGATAGTGCGGACTAACACTCTGTCCAGAACAGTCACTGAGTTCAAGCCAGCATCTAGATGCTCTCTTAATGTGCATATAGCACTCATTTTCTTTTGGCAAGGTCCAAAATATTGGTTAAAGCACAACACTGTGAAGTGTTCCCTTTCCTAAAGGACTAAGAGATGTCACAGGTCCCCCAAGTTTGGGCTCTGTCATCAAGAGGTGCTGTAGATTATGGAATACTTGATTTTGAGTGCTCAGCTGCCACTCCATGTTCAGCTTCCTGCTGGAAGAACAGAACTTGGCCCAGATAATACCCAAGTCAATCCCTCCTCCACTACCTGAACTGAAGAAGTTGCCATGTGTTAGGAAAGAGGCAGGTTCCATATGAAGTCCTCATGAATTACAAAGTTTTCAGGTGCTGTGGACACCTCTCGTCCCTGGGAGCAGAATCTGGTTTCACTGCTGTCAGTGTTTCACTCCAGCAGCATGTGGTTTCTCTCATCTGCATGGAAACTCTGCTGAGCATAGCACGTGAATTCAAAGCAAAAAGCCAGAGCGGCTGCAGGTGAGCAAAGCCAAGAGGTGTCATGGGAAGGGATGTGGCAGGGAGGAGGCAGTCTTGCCAGCACTTTGATCGAGTGCTTCCTGCAGTCTGTAGCCCCCTGCGTTCTGCTCTTAATCCAAACAAAAGCCAGACTGAAAAAGCTCAGTGAGGGTTCAGAAGTTCAGCCTTGAACTGCACCAACATGGCCTTTGCTTGGGCTGTGTGCAGGACTGCAGCTGCCCCATGGGTAGGTCATTTCCCTTACCCAGCACACGGAAGCCCTATGCCTACTCCTAGGTGTTAAGCAGCAGCCCTGGAGTGGGAAGGCTTTGAGGCACTCCTGCTCACTGACTAAAATCCATGGAAACAGACTTCCATGTGCCACAGAGATTTTAGGGGATTGCAATGACTGAAGGTGACTAACCACATGTGTTTCCATCCTGTTTATATCTTGCCTTTTCCCATCAGGGAAATCCTACCAGGATTCCCATCCAAACCACTCATTTGTGCAGCTGGAGTCTAGGGATGCTGGTTGTTGCCCAAGATCCTACTGTACTGAAGGGGACAAGCAGAGCCCTGAGGTTGGTTGCCAGTCCCTGATATTGGCAGTTCTGTCCCTCTTTGTCCAGAGCGAGAGCTCTGCACCCTGAGATAACAGGTTAGGAGACCGTGGACCAGCTGCATTTGGCATCCACATGGAGGCTGTGTCCTGACAACCCTCAGCTGGTTGAGAAAATTCAGACCATCTGCCAGTGTGTGTTTGTAGGTTATTACAAAAACCTCCCAAGACAAACCGTGTTGTTGGGTACAATGGAAAGTTGGGTGACTTGGCTAGAAAAGGGGGTACACTACCTTACATGGACAGCAGAGTTTTCAGGCAAGTCCTGTGTGCTAGGCTTTGAAGCTTTCATATGTGAGTTTTGTGGATTGTTTTTACTCTTGGGGGGGGGGGGAATCTGTCTGTGAAACAGTAGGAACTGGGGTTAGTCAAAGAGGAAAAGCAACTTTGTAGACTGACTGCTCCCAGGCATCAGGCTTTTGCCACTGCTGAATCAAGGTAAAAAAAAAAAAAAAAAAGGGCAGCAAACAAAATAGGACAAGTTTGAGTTTGGGACAAAGCAAGTATTAAAAGCGCTAAAAGCAAATGTGCTTCAGGAAGTGAAAGCGTCCAAATGTCTGTTTCAGCTAACAATGAAAAGCCCCAGCCTGCAGTCCCCAAAGGAAGCCAAAAGCCTGGACCAGAGGGCTGGATTAGACCTGCTCAAAAGAGAAATAACAAAAGCTTTAAAATCAGGCCATTACTAAATCCTCCTTCCTATGCAGAATTGGGGTGTGCACTTCCAGCCCCCACACAGAAACAGAGGGATTTCTTAAAAAGCCACTGTCTGTCCAAACCTGCACACAGCATTGATGTGTATCTCACATTCACACATTCACTTCTCTCCAGTGAGATCATTTATTATCACGAGAACACTTTCCCGTAAGCATGTGGACACATGACCAGAACTGCACTTGGCACACTGATGCATTAAAACAATTTGGGTTTTTTTTCCTCCTTCGCTGTAAGTGTAGTCTTGCGATATCCAAACTTGCGCTACAGACCGCCCCCTGCAACAAGGGGAATGTGAAAAGGAGGACCTAGCCCCATGTGCCCGTCAACCACCCCTACAGCTGCCTTGACATGGTTCTTTGCCAGATTCCAAACTGGGGACCTGCATTTGGACTCTCTGAACTCCACTTGCATGTGAAGAGACAGGGGAGTCTCTCCTGCTTCCTGTCCTGATGTTATGTGAGGGATTCCACTAATGCACTAGCATAACATTAAAGGTCAAAAGGGACTAAATGTAGTGCACACATAGGAGAACAAGTGGCTGGATCTTGCTCTGCACCGTCTCCCAAATCCCTCCTGCTGTTGCTTCTAGGTATTTACAATAAACTCCTCAAAGGAAAAGCAAAGTATTTTGGAAGTGGCTTCATTTCAGTGGCAGGAACCTCCAAATGTGATTCATTTTTCAACTGGTGCTGTTTGGGATTGCTGAGGAGAAAAGCGCTAGGAAAATGGGCTGCTGTTACACAGTCTGTAGCTGCCTGGCATAGCAAGCTTTCTTTGTAGTTCTCAGGAATGTGCCAAATGCCTTCAAACAAATGCATTACATGGTCTCTGTCCAAAGTTCTTAATATCTTAGATTTGCACAATGCAAATAAAAGGTAACAAAGCTGTTCGGGAAGAGGATGACTGATTGAGGTTACATTAAGACCATGGGATTACTCAACAGAGGCATGCAAACATCGCTGGACAAAGTTTATCGGTCTGTTCCAAATTCTAATTTGTTGGAGCATTGTTTGTGCAGATTATGCTAGGGTTTTGCTTTGGATCTTTTTTGTCTGAAGAGACTCCTCTTTCTCTGAGGACCTCTATTCCCCTCTCTACTGGTAGCAAAAGATTTAAAGCCTAACAATACTCCAGCCCACCCAGCCACAGGGCAAGATTTCCAGTAACTGATTCTGGATCTGAAATCCCCTGCCTGCTTGCAAAGCTAAGTCTAAAACTTCAAATGGTAAAAAGCGGAGGATATTTGCCAGACGTTGCTCTTCACAGAGATTTGTAGTTGTGATGATAATTCCATTCTAGTACCTCTTAGATTGTAGTTTCTGACTTCCTGCACCAGCAAGCTGCAATAGTATTGTACAGAGAATACTAAAGCAAATTTGGACATGTGAAAATACGAGACTAGGCCAGAAACTCATCCCATGCAAAAGAAATAACCAATTACCCTCTGAAAGTAAACAAATCCCTTTTTAGAGATATTATTTCTCACAGAGTTTAGCCTTTTTAATTAGTTTACCTTATTGAGGCCGGCTGTTGAAATAACACCTCCCATAGAGGCTGGATGCATTCAGTCTTGGACTTAGTTGCAATGAAGGGATTTGGCCCTCCAGTTTAGCCACAGGTGGACAACTTGTCAGCAGCCTGGAGACTACACCTGATTTGTTTTGTGAGACTGGAAGTCAAGCAGGTGCCAGTGGGTTCAGTACAGAGGTGTAGCTTAGAAGTTCCAAAACAAACAAAAATTCCTTTCCAGTTGTCCCTTCTGAATTGAGGGAGCTCTGCTCATGATTATTCCTTTTATAAAGAGGCATGTGGGGAGGCAAAGGCTACAGTGCCTGCTCCTGCTGCAGTCGGAACCTTTTCTCGGTGATCAGTCTCAAACTGAAATGAGTTTATGTTGTTTTGACAGGTATCTGACTCGCTGGTCCATCAGATCTGCAAAGCCCATCTGGAAGAGGGGCCCGAAGTGGTGCAAAAAAACCATGCCAGTTGGACACCCTTTGCTGAAGGATAATGTCTTATATGCACAGAAGCCTCTCTGTTTAAACCACTAGTGGCCAGAACTGGCATAGTCAGTAAGCACAGCTGCTTTCCACTGTTCTGCTTTTTTGCAAGTTTGTCAGTATCTCCAATTTTCCTATTCCAAAACTGTCATTAGTACACCATATTGTCTCCAGAGAATGAGCTGCGATCTGCTGCTCTATGAGAATGTAAGATCCAGCAAAGTGAAGTTCAATGTGCAGAATGACTTGGACCAAGCAGGGGGCAAAGACTTTTACATTAAAGCCAGAAAGGATCTGAAGGCTTTTGTTTCATTATGGTCCATGACTGGGTTTTGAAAAAGTTGTTTCCATCTTCTTCCAGCAATGAATGGTGATTCCCCATTAACATGTTTGAACTCAGCTTTGCCTCATTTGGGCTTTTGTACCTGTGGCACTGATGGAAGAAAAAGTCTCCTGCAGCACTATGCTTCCTTGGCAGTAACAGAAATTGTTAATGACTGCTGAAATTAATTTTTTTTATAATTTGTACTATCCATAATTTGCAGCAGAACACCTGTGGCAGGACAGACAGCATGCGTGCATCTTACATGTCCCCTTAAGGATTCCTGGCTTGTGCTTCACTCCTAGATCTAGCAAATACAGAAAGTTGACATCCTTAATGACTCGGCCAGTTTTTTCCCCTTGCAAACACATTTGCTGCAAGTCTTCGATGCCAGTGATACAGCTGCTTCCTGGGCTGGTTTGGGGCTGTTAGGTGTGCGCAGTTTTCCATGCTGTAACTAAAAGGTGGCACCATTTCTCTCCCTGTACAGTACATGTATGCACCTTCCACCTACTGACCACTGCTACTTGAGATGTGCTACTTATGGGCCTGGTATGACAGGCTCAGTAAATTTATCAGGGTCGTTATTGCTTGGCTCCATTTCTTTGATATTTATCTGGGGGCTACAAATCAACACAGCTTCTTTATGTACTGCTATGCCACTTAACCTTGTTCTGCTTTCATCAGAATCACCTAGTAATACCTATTGGCACGGACAGGAACAAAGGGTAAGGATAAACCCATATTACCCAGGAAATCAGATTATAATGGGGTTTTTTTAGCCTTTGTGAAATGGTAGTCCTATGTTCAGCCTGTTGAGCTGGCAAAGATCTTTTTGCTTTGGGAGACAGAGCCAAGACTTCATTAACTATACTGAGATAAAATCTCTGGCTGACCATCTCTATTTTATGAAGCTTTGAAACCTACAGTCCTTCAGAAAGGAGAAGATTTTTCTTTCTTCTCCTACGTACAGAAGTTACTATGTCTTCTAGCTCAGGTAGCTCTGCTCAATGAACTTTACTGATGGAAGAGTCACTGGATTAAACCATTGCCTTGAGATGAACCTGAATGAGTATATTTTGCAAAAGACCAGGTGATGCCCACAGTTAATTTTTTTCTACAGTTTAGTCCCAGTAGCTGGAAAGAGCCCTCTAATTTTGGTGAAACCTCATGTCTGATAAACAAAATACTCTCCTCTCTTCAGTACGCCTTTCTGGAGTTCAGGGTTCAGCGGAGATCCCTTACAGTATGCATCAGCTTTCTACTCTGACTCCAAGGCAGAAACTCTATTTTCATTTGTTATTCATGGGTGACAGCAGGCATTCATTTGTGTTGTCTCCAAGTGAGTTTTTGTGTAAGCAGGGTGCCTTTGTAATCAGACAGATGGCCTAGGTTTGATTTCTGACCTAGGGCTTCACCCATCATGGAAAAAAATGCCATTTTGATCTGCAGTGAGACTACAGGGAATTCAGTCTGGAGTTAAGGGAGGATTGCACACAGTGAAGTTCGAGCAGAAGAATCAGGACCAGAGTCCAGGCACAAAATAATCCTTCTCAAAGTGCAGAGGTTTCACACATTTATTAGAATAAGCAGTAAATAAAAATCTCCTGCATAAAAAATCTGTATGTTCTCGAGAGCTCATCCCAGACAGGAGAGTCACAGCATGAAGGGCAGATCTAAGTTCTTCTCGCCAGTGCCAAAGTAGATGTAGCCGTATTGCTTGGTCATTGGGACATGGTAGAATGTCAGTCCCAGCCACAGCAGGCTCCGCAGCACCACCACGGTGCCTCCCTTCTCTAGCTGGACAGTCCAGGAGCCTGCACGAGAACATGTGCTAATGAGTCACTGGGAAGGAGAAAGAGGCAGCCTTCCTGGAGCAAGCTGTCCCTAAGGCAGGAGAAGGATTGCAGTGGGTTCTGCCTGACCAGTTAACAGTGCCCAAGGCTGCACTGGAGTTTATGACCACTGAAAAGAGGGAGTCAGGGAGATCAGAAACCTTGATGCCCTTTCTTCTTCTTCTGTCAGGTCAGCATTACAGGTTGCCCCCACTTCCAGATATCTGCACCTAGTTTCACACAGTGGCGTATTCCCATGGCTATGATGGTAATGTCATTTGCGTCACAGGAAGGGGCCCCTGGAGCTCCAGACTTGTATACTTGGTCCCTAGGAGAGGCTACAGCTATTCTTGGCTGCTTCTGAGTGGGCAGCAGTTACTCTAACAAGCTCTGCCACCTACTTGGTCTAGCCAGTAGCTATAGAGAGCCAAGACTAGCTATAGCAGTACTGCATAGGTATGAAATTTCTTCTTAAAATAAACTCATAGCATTAATAGTGTAGTGTAGTGGTGGGAAGAAGGTGGCAGTGCTTTCCTGCTCCAAGGAAACCAGTCTTCCCTGGTGCAGTGACTGGGAAAGAGGAAGAACAGAAAGTGGAAAGCAGGGTATTTCCTATCTCAGATAAATTTACAGAAAAGGTTAATTCTCTTCAGTCTTTCTTGGCTCCATGATTTAAGAGGATGTGTGTGGTAGGGGCAAAGGGATTAGTTTCCGCATTAATTTTGCTTTGGCTCTGCAGAGGAGGTTCAGAGCCAGTGTGAAAATGCAATTTCTCCTGGATGCAAGGAGCTCTGAGCCAATGAGTATTTGTTTTGTGTCTGACACAACAGCCTGGGAACAAGGCCGGAGGGGAGGGGCCTGGAACATCAGCTTGGATTCAATGCCGGAGGGCGAGGAGCTGCCAGGAGAAGAAAATACCAGCTTCAGCACCAGATCAGTAATGCCTAGAGGCTACAGTGTAGGGAAGAAGGTTCCTTAAATCTCCATCTAAAAGCAAAAGCAGCAGGCTCAAATAAAAAAAAAAAATGCAGTTGGAGCTGTCAGGCTACTACTGGCCTAGAGTCAAGCAGTCAGCCTATCTGTACCCAAAGCCAAAATCTGCCAATTCCAGAGTAAGCAAAAGGTCCATAATGTGTTGGGCCAGTTAGACGGTATTCATCCCTGTAGATAATTTTAGGCTCATCAATTTATGCTATGACTCATGCTTACTCATGTCATGGTTAGCCTGGGGAAGGGCTTCTGTGATTGCTGTCAGCTGCCGGTCCTCCCCCTCCCACTAACTGCTGACTCTTGGCCAATTTTAGTCACATCAAAGGGTTGAAGGGCTTTAACACCACAAGTTCCTACACCAGGTCTCCATAGGATGTGGCCCAGGGGTTGACTGCAGCTCCTGAAGCTATTTGGTCTGCCAGCAAGCTGCGAGGAAGCACAGGCTGTTCGGCTTGCCTGGCAGCCAAGAAGCAGCAGCTAGCTGGGCAATCGGTGTTGGCGTAGCTTTGGGCTCTTGCACGCTCGCTCGCAGTACATGTAGTCTCTTTCACAGGTTATGGCAAACTACAGTAGTTGAGGGAGGAGGGAATTTGAGGGGAAATTTGTATATGGTGGCAGAAAGGAACAACACGGTTCAAAGCCCTGTAAAACCAGGTGTCACGAGTTGTGCTGCTCACCTGCTACGTATCTCTTTTCTTTGTATTTCTGTTCAAAAGTTTCTTGGACACCAGTGTTTCCCCTGTCTTCTCCAGTAGCAAGTTCCACAGGTTTGTTATACATTAATATGCACAACAGAAGTCCTGTGTCATTTGATCTGTTACCTTTCAAAGTACCCTCTGCAGTTTTGTGTGAACACATGAAATGAACAGCAAGAACAGCTACCTTCCATGACAGTCACTGAGTTTTCTGACAAACTGCCTCTGGCTGCAGGACAGAAGTATAGAGGAGACATTCACAGTCTTTAAAGACTCAGGAGATTTCTGCGCTGGAGAGTCCTTCTGACTCCATCAGCTCCATGTTTCCACTAAAGACAAACAGCTGGAATTGCAGTAAAACAAAACACTACCTAATATAGTGCAGAATCACACACAGGTGTGTGCCATCTTTTCACTGTCTTTGCACTGTGACATTCTTTGCCCAAGTCCTAGCTAAAACATGAGCTAGTGTCTTCACCAGGAGTGGTTTCATGGACAAGGCAACCCCAATCTCTTATGCAGTGGCTCCAGCGCCACTTAATACGGACAAAAACTGGACTGGATCTTTGTCATACCTGGAATAAATGCACATACTATGGTTCAGCCACTGGGATTACAAATTCTGATTGATTGGGTCTCTGACAAAATCTGCGTGTTCTTAAGAAACCACTACTTGACTAGCAGGGAAACCCAGATGAAAAACACTTCACTACAAGGCAGACCATCCAGTGGCTGTAGCACTACAGCCATCTGCTGTCACAGGACAAGCTTTCAAACCATTTCTTGAACTTTGCCTCCACAAATTTTCAGCATTTGCTAGTAGCAGTAGCTAGATTATGTGAAGGGGTGTTGAGCAAGAAGTGGGAAGCAAATAGGTTCTGAATGTAATTGGGACAAATAACTTTTTCATTCTCCTTTGAACACATAACTGACTTTGCTTTCAGTGCAGGATTCTTGCAGCTTGAACTTGCAGAAATGATCTACAAGCCCTTCATCCAAACACTGGTGGTTCTTGCTGCAGCTTTACACATTGGTTTGCAGGGGAAACGAATTTTTTGGAAGACTTTGCCTGACAAAAATATAATGGAATGAGGAACTCTCATTGTCTTTGGTTTAGGACCAGTCCTTTGAGAAGAAAGTCTGTCAAGGATAGGATTGTGCCTTGCCTCGCTGAGTGGTGAAAGCCTTCAGGGATTATCTAGTTTACTAATGCCTCCAAACACACTGGAAGCATACAGCAGCCTGGGTACATGTGATGGCTTGTATATATATGTTCACATACACAGATGAACCCTCGGCCCCAAACTATTTACGAAGAACAAAAAGAAATGCCTGGAGCATGACAAGTGGGAAAGGTGACAGGGAAAACAGGGACATTAATGCTCTCAGGAACTACAGCTGGATTCAAACTTCTTTTTGTTGGACGCATTTGCAGAGAAGGTAGAGTAAATCAAGTTCAACTTGATTAAATCCCCACATCTATGCCCTGGGGCAATACAGTATATGGATCCATGATCTCCTGAGAATATTTGCCCAGCGTCACACAGGCTTATCAATCTCTGCGGAGTATTCATCAGTAGTTAACTGCTGATCAAAGGAACTTCCCATGCACCTTCACACCTGGCAGAAATGGACAAATATAACTGAAGACAGCTCCATTCACTTTTATGCTAGGTCTCTGAAGGCTGTGATGTGCAGCTGCTTCATTTCCCTACCATCTGCCCAATCTGCAAACTCTCAAAGGGCTCAAATTTTTCATTTCATAAATGTGAGACCTTTAGGGAATATTAAGTTGTTATACTTTCCAGCTCTCCTCTGATCCTTGATTCTGCATCTAGTTCTATGCAGATAGGGGCAATAAAGTTTTGCTGATGCTGCATAAGTCTTCCAATGAAATGAGAACCTGAATAAAACAAGCAGGTTACTTAAGGGCATTCCCAACTGGACCAACGCAACATAGGCAGAGGACAGGAAAAATGAGAATCTGCGTGAAACTGTAATATCATTTTCAGTCAGATCCTGTTTTCAGCCAGAATGGTGATTAGTCATAGAGCTGCTCTTTATTCTGCAGAGCCAAAGAGCAGCAGCAGTACAACCTTCCATCTTCTACTAACCAGGTCTCTGGGGACATTTTTCTAATTCAGCTATCAAAGGTGATTTATTCACTATACTTTTCCAGGCTGAACTTTTGCAACACACAAAACCAATTCAGAAACTGCATTTGATACACAAGGCTGGTGTATATCTTCTAAGAAGACATCATATTAAAGTTCTGGAACCCATCTGCTTACTTTGGTCCTTTTCTTTAAAGGAAGAAATTAGGGCTCATTATCTCACTGCTTACTTTTCTCCATACCTCATCACATTAGCAGCGTTTGTGGAAATGGTCCAGAAAACGAAATTATTTGAACTCATGAGACATGGAGAAAGTTGTTCTCCTTGAAAGATCCAAGACAATTGTATTCTCTACCATCACAGCTCAAATCTCACAATCTTCAAACAACAAGATGCTTCTTCAGGCCCACCTTTCTTGGAGGAGTTTGAAATAATGATGTCATAAATCACTAAAAGTACTTTAATCTGTAGCTAATGAATAGCATAAAATAGTAGCTTAAAATTAATATGCCTTCTTTCCTCCTTCAAGAGAAAGCCTTAGAAATGCATTTAATTATACAATATAAAAAGGAATGGGGAGAATTATGGAAATTAAATGCTTACTTTTATCCTCTTTTTTCCTTTTTTTTTCTTTTTATTTTAACTCCCCTGCTATTACAAATGGTCCTTGGAGTAAAATCATTGCATAGGTAGGTGTAGGTCTGTATTAATACAAAAATGCAGAAGCAGGATGCTGGGTTCAAATCCTTTCTAACATTGGCTCAGAATATCCCATGGCAGTCCCTGTGCTTGTCATTGCCTGTGTGTTGGACAAGGCATCCCTTACTTGGGAGGCTGGGAAGCTCAGAGCATCACTCCGTAAGGTACACCAGGACTTGTAGATAAAAGTTGTCAGGCAAAAAAAAAAAAAATTATTATTACTTGCATTGGAAGGAATACAACTAGAATTAGGAGACAGCAAGTAAAAGCTGGCTTTGCTAAATACCAATTTTAACTTGCATCTACGTGCGAGCTGTAGCCTGTATTGTCCCTGAATCAGGCAGCAGAGTTAACGTCACTCATCATGTAAAGCTCGCTGAGGCACAGGGAACTGGAGGTCATTGCTCTCACGGTAGAGATTTCTTACAGTAACACTGCTCTGGTGAGGTTTCCATTCTTCAAAATACATTTTTTTAAAAGAGCAAGTTAATTCTTAAGCTGCACCCAGCAAACCTAAGGAAGCCAAGCACTGTCTGTGCTGAAACTATGGCCTGTTGCTGCTCCAGAAGGGAAGGGAGGGAGCTGTTGTGTGGGAGGAAAGAGCATGGGAAAAATATCCGCTGGATGAAGATCTGGAGCTTCCTATTCCCTCTTTGGATCAGGCTGCAGCCTCCACCCCTCCAAAAACAGGCAGGAATTCTGAGGAGTTCCTTACATCTTTCCCAAACAAGAAAGTGCTTTGAAGATCCTGATGCTCACCCAGTGTTAAACCACTGCCTTTTTTATGGCCCTTCAACAGCTGCCAGGACACCAGGGCTGAATTTCAAAAGTCAACCTCCTTCTCAGCTTCTTCTTCCTTTCCAGTCGCCAATAGAAATCCCTGTCTCATACCCCATGTCTGTCTCAGCTACAGGCCGAATCTTGTAATTCACAGAGGCAATAGGGTGCATGAGACATTAGCTTTTAGACAAAAGCCTTTTAAGAGGGCTGTTTGCAGAAGAACTTTCCTGCCGTAACTGGTCCACTTTCAGTATGACCTCTCATAACATTGCTTCTTTGGAGGTGATTCAGCAATGCCTCATTTCAGTGCAAGCTTGAGAAGAAACAGCTTTAAGAGCTAGACAGGCTGATACAGAGGCTTCATGTCGCAAAACTCACAGAGGGTCGTAAAAGTGACATTATCAGTTCCTCTTCAAAGGAGGAAATGTCTCAAGGGAAAAGCAGCTACAGCATGGTTGCACTTACCATTAACACAATATGCTGCCACGAGAGCGGGTTGTAACATATCTTGCTGCAGCCAGTCCCAAGTGAGAGTGAAGCACTGAGTTACAGGGCAAATATTAACACCCAGAGAGGGGGAACGTAACCGTTTCCCTTTGCCAGAGCAGCCACTGCTTGGCTGCGTGACCCCAGGCACTTAGCTCTCACACAGCGACGCTACACCCATGGGATTTATCTTCCATTTCCCTACAACAGAAAATCCTACACTGGGAAGAGCTTCCTACTTCTAATTTGCTGCCTGTAGGGAACAAAGACAAATTGCAAAGCAGAGCAGCTGTAAGGAAAGGTCACTGTGCTCTGGCTCTCAACAAATTTCGCCACACGGACATTTCACACACAGCCTACCAGCCATAAGGACACATCCAAACACTCTTATGTGGGGCTCAAACTCCCTCATGCCACTTACTGGCTGCAAACGAAATCTCTTTCATTTGCTTGACACACCACCTGCACCCCATATGTTAACACTGCTGTCAATATTTCCAATTCCCCATATAACTATTTAATAATAATTAAATAAAAACACAGACTGGTTGCAGGTTCACTACTATTTTAAAAAGCCACCAGAGCCAGGAAAGCACAGCTTACAAACAGTCAGATGCTTCCAAACGGCTCTTGCGTGGTCCTAATGCCTGCCACGTCTTTGACACATAAATACAACCATGCCCAAACCTCAAAGTAAAATGATCTTTCTTTAGAGGCTTTTTCTCTCCATTATCCTCTCCCACTGGGGACACTTCTGAAGCACAAATGGTTAAGACAGGCCTGAGCCTTCCGTTTACATACAAAGTACCTGTTCCCTGCTGATGAGGAAGACTCAGGGATAGCAATGTTGTCCCAGACGCACAGTATTCAGGTGCCTCCGAGTACTGGGTGAAATTCAGGCCATACTTGGACATCTGACAGCAGTGCTGCTTAATCCAGTTGAAGCAGCTTCTGCCCTCAAACCCTTACTCTCCCCCTCATCACTCTTCCATCATAGAGACCACAAAAGTGTTTATTTACTGCTCAGTGAACCAGGTCGTGGAAGCGATCTGGCTGAAAAATAGTCTAGCCAAAAATAAAGTGATTTTTCCAGCTGGAATCTGGCTGCACAGCCAGCAATGCCAACACAAAAGAAGGGACAATACACAGACATAAATGAGAAGCAGAGGATGGGAAGGACTGAAAAAGCTAGCACAGAAGTAATACACATCTCCTTTATAATAAAAATACACATCTCCCTTATATCCCAGTTAGTTTGCCGTTTAGTCCTAAATCTACTTGATAATTAGAACAGAGCTAGAATCCTTTTTACTTATTGTTATGAAAAAGATGCAGACTTTGCACAAAAAGCATCCAGAACAAAGATCTGGAATGCGGCTGTGCACTAGTGGAAACAGCAAGACAATATGCAATCTAAACTTGTAAGGAGTAGGAACACCTGATTAAAATCCCTGCTATTTGGATTCTGACAACTACAATACAGACCATTGTATCTTGGGTCTTCCACAGTAAATTAGAAATCTCTCAGAGTGGCAAAGCACCCTCCTTCCAAAGCACAGGTTTATGCTGGATCCCGTCACACTCCATATTTCTTGTTCAGCTGGTCGCTGTGGAAACGTTTTTGGAGCGTGCCAGGAGTCACGTAGCATCTACCTGGGGAGCCCCTGCATTAATCCGTCACCTTCGTGGGCTCCTCTGAGCCCATTGGTTGGTAGGAAGAAAAAGAAGGAGTCTGTCGCCCCTCCCTGCTCTGAATGAAAGACACTTCCTCTAAATCTTGCTACAGGATTTCAGGCTCAATTCAGCTTCTTTGGGGCTTTTGTCACCAAACAAATGTGATGTCTTTGAAAGAAAGATTAACAGTTTGATGAAAGGATGCAATGGACAGCTTTGTTCTAGCCTGCTTCCCCCTAGAGCTTTCGGTCACTGTCACTTTCTTACCCACGGGAGAATATCTGTCTGACTCTCAGAGGAGATTATGGCCACCTTGTAAGATTTTGCCTCTCCTGATAACAAAGCACTGGCCACTTCGAGGAGGTGGTAATGATGAACAGGGGCTGGATTAGGGGCAAAGAACCTCACATTGATCTCTGAATTCTGAGAGAACACAAAGCAGATGCTGGGATTCAAAACGCAACGAATGCTTAGAGCACTTCCAATTCACTCTCCTGCAGGAGGGGCAAGGCTACAAGCCCTGTCAGCCCCCTTCTTACCTCATCATCAGATTAGCAGGACTAGTTAAAAGGGCTTAGGACAAGGAACAGATGGCAGGGATTATAAACTGTTCATGTTTTCATACTAAACAAGATATGAATTCTGGCCCAAATTACCTGAAGAGTTTACCAGTTTCCGAGAAGACTGTAACACTGAGCATGTCCCCACAGCACAGTGCAGTTGTGTTGATATTCAAGCTAATTCTGAACACTAAGGATGGCTAAGCATTTTCTAGTCCCTGGGACAGCCTAGCTATCTCTGCACAGCACAGCTGCTGTACAAATACACCCATAGATCAACTGTCCCTTGTCCTTTTCACTCTACACATAGCCACACACCCCTTCAGCATGCAGAATTTCAATCCATATATTTGTGTACAGTAAAACAAGACAACGCCCGCTGACTTCCTCCCTGCAAAAGTTCTGTGGCCAAAGAGGCAGCAAAGAGCAAAGCAAAGCTATACACAGGGCTGGCACCAATGCCAACTGCTGCGCAGGCAGGAGCTGCCACTACTCACGTGGAGCCCTTTCAGAAACAGATCACTCCTAGCAAAAGCTGACCTCGCTCTGACTTCAGTGACACACAGACTGCTCTGGGCTTTCCCCTGCAAGTAATTTTTCATCATTCCCTAGAGAAAGGGTTAGGCCAAGGCTGACTGATGTGGTGATAAAACTACGACTTCTGATTCTAAGAGGCTTTACCAGCATTTCCCATCAGTTCAGCAAGAAGTTCATCTCCTTTTCATGTCCAATGAACCAGGAGCTGAAACGGGGACAGGGTGGGCAATGATTTCTTTCACTGAGGAGGAAAAACTTTAAATACAATCCCTGGAAAGTTGCTATGAAGACTCTGCTTCCGTCCTCATTCTTTCACTGCAGCAGTCAGGAGGGCAAAGGACTCCACCACAGCTCTCAGCTGATGGGCAGCCCTGCTCCAGTATAAATTCATCCAAGGCCTCTGACTAAACAAGACCCCTGAGGTGATATAGACCTAGGACCCAAAAGCAGTGAATGCACTGCTTTATTACCCATAGCCACAAAGCCCACGGAAAACAGACTCCTTTCCAGAAATTAAGGCAGACCATGGACAGCCAGGCAAAAGCTATAATACTAGCTGTCTCTGGAGTCCTCCTGCTGTGCTGCCACGTGAGAGGTTCCAGTCCGATCTTGAACTCCTGAGCAGGCAGTGCCCCAGCTGTAGGAGGAACAACATCTCCTATTGCTCCTAGGCAACGCTCTTGGGTCACTGCAGGAGTGGCCTTAACAGCCTCTAAGGCTCCCCAGTCCATACATCACTAGCAAAAATGAAGAGTGTCTCTAATTTTGAAAGATGTAGACATGCTTATGTATTTTGTGTATGTCCAGTGCATGCCTGTGATCGTTAAGGATGCTAAGAAAGCTATTGAAAAGTCCAGTGACCATTCCAGAAATTGCATAAGCTTGGAAGGGAAAGAGTCTCTTCTCCATACCCACAGTTCAGGAGGTCAGTATACCACACACAGTCTGGAAACTCAGGCCATACCTTCTCCTCAGTTTGATGCTGCTCTTAGTGCTTTTCTTTCTCATTTTACTTTTCCGTGGTTTCCTTTTCTGTGCTCAGCACCGACAATGCTGGCACCATAGTGCGCCCTGCTGGAAGGCAGCAGCTACGGCCATCCTAATTATTTCTAGGATCGGCTGACTTCAGTTTTAAGAGTTCAGGTACCAATGCTTGAACTAATAACCCACTGAGCCAGCTGTTCGGTTCGATCCCCACATCTGCAACCGACTATTCTGATGCACACTGATCTGTTTTACTCCTTCTGTACCACTATGTTATAAAGCTTGTTGGTCACAACCACTTGTATAAATGTCAGGTAACTCCATGGGATACTGCAGCTCAGTTTCACACATTCAACGAGCCTACTGTTCACCTCTCCTAACCAGGAATGGGGATAGCTGTGAGCCACACCAGCTATTTCAGTTTACATTTTGGCTACCTCTTTTTCTCCTTGCTAACACGAAGCACTGCCCTCTCATTCATTATGGGTCTTTTAGTTTGGATTTCAGCGAGACAGCTTGAAAAGCCTTGTCCCCGTGTGGCTCTTGGCAGGCTAAGAAGTAAAGTGCTCTTGGTCTCAGCTTTCACAGAGATGGGGAGGTGCTGCTTATTGTTAAGCAATGAAAGAGGAGGGCTCAGGTCACATCTGTGAAATGTTAGTGGAGAAGGGAGGCTGGGTGAAAGTAGGTGGCCAGCACAGCATAGCACTTTGCTGGATTTTGCAAGGCCACTGGGGAGATAGGCAGCCATTTGTCTTAGAGCCCTGATAACAGGCCGACTTGCTCTCTGCTGGCTAGCTGGGGGCTGTAAATACCTCTGCAGACACAGACCCTTCAAATGGCTGGAGACAGGCTCATAGCAGATTAATCGCCTGGAGGGGGGTCGAAAGGGAGTTAATTAGCTCTGTTAACGCATGGAGATAAAGCAGGTTCGTGTCTCCTGGCCTTCTTCCTTCCAGCACCTGGGCTTTTTGGGCAGCCAAGATGGGGCTACCAAAATGGCCCTTGAGAGTGGCCAAAGGAAACTGTCTCCCACTTAGCAATGCAACCTCTCCATTTTCAAGGGCCCATTAAGCACCAGCTTTTGCTAAACCAATAAAGAGCGTGCTAATGAAGCTCAGAGGACAGGAGGTTAGAGTACTAAGCCAGGCTACTGTTCAGCAAGTTACTTCTGTAACTTTTTTTTTTTTTTTTTGGCTAGTGCCCAAAGTATTCAGCCAAGGAAATAGCCACAAATCTCTTTGTCTGTAATGCTGTATAAGGAATGCTCCAAAACCACTGCCATTTCAGGTGAAGAAATGGAGCTACAGACTGAGTGGCTGTCACTTCCTCCACAGTCAAAACGGTAAAGGAGCTGAAATGATCTTGTCTAGGCAGTTCTCCTCCTCTAGCTGAATCTTGAAACAGCAAGTAGACAAGACTCACTATGATCCACCCTGCCACTGTATACCCATTTAGAATGATGCTTATAAAATCTCTACCAGCATTACAGAATCAGCAATTACATCTGAGATGTCTCGGCTCCCCAGTTTACCCCCCTCAATGGACAGCAGTAAGTCAGGCATCTCCTCAGTCCTCTTTTAAGCCCACATACATCATAGTTCAGGAAGCAAAGCCAGCTGTACTGAGAGTCCTGCGCTTAGAGTCACTGTCTCAGGAACCCACTGTCACCTTTGTGTTATTGTCACTGACAATGAAGAAGCCCGAGCTAAACATCACGCTCCACAGCTGTCATCAATTTTACAGCCAGGCGTACCAGGGAAGTTGTCTGTTCTGGATTCCTACATACCACTGCCCATTAAACTGAACTCAGTTACTCATGTCTGGGACTAGCAACTTAATTCTGCATTTGGCTAAAACACAGTTCCCAGGAAGACATCCCGCATGATGCTAAGATAGCAAGAGACACAGACTCATCCAGTGCACTTGCTAGCTGGTAATCATTTCACTGTTAATAGCTGTACCTAATTTTTCATTTTAGTTTTTCCGCCTATAATTTTCAGCTGCTGGTTCCTGTTATGCCTTTCTCTGCTATATTAAATAGACCTTTGGTACCCAATACTTAAACACCATGGAGTATTTACACAGTGTAATACAGTCATTCTCATGTTCTTTTGCATAAGATAAACAGATTGAACTGTTTATGTCTCTCACCAGACCTTGAATCATTTTGTGGCTCTTTTCTGCAACTCTCCAGTTTTGCAATGTGCAGTAATCCAGTTCTGATTCCACTAGCAGTATATGCAAAAGTAAAGTCACCTCCCTGTTCCTATTTGCTACGCCCTTGTTTATACATCTACAGATGTATAAAGCCTTTTAAGTCTCAGGATCAGACTGGGAGCTGATGTTCCGTGGGCTGTGTCTGGATTTCCTTTCAGAGCCACAGCTGCCAGAATACAAGTCTGGCTTCCAGTCTCTGCTCTTAGATGCATGATTTTGCAGGTGGCTACATCAAAATGTACTTTGTTTAAGTAACCCCAGTTTACCAGATCTCTGTAGCCATCTTGCCCTTATCATTATGTGTCTGTCCACCAATCCTTTACTTCTAGATCATTTATAAGTTGAAGAGTATCAGTACTGGCACTGGTCCCAGCTGAAGCCCCTTCTGACCCCTTCCAGAAATACACCCATTCAGTGATTTCTGAATCACAGCTACTAATCACAATCAGTTTAGGGGAATATTTCTGCAATGCTGGGATTTATTAAAGGTTAGCATCGTACGTATACCACAAGTCTCCTGAGATAATGATTTCAGGAGTAACTTATATGGAACTGCCATTTTTATTTTCTGATGAACAGAAAACATTGCCTAACTTTACCCTCCCTCAGCAAATAGTCTGAAACAGTATTTTATTGTCTTCATTTGATGTGAGTCCATATTATTTTCAAAAACAAACCAGAAGAAAATTACTGAGTATTTCTAACCTTCCACATTATCAGCCTTTTTACCACCACCATTTAGTGACTGTTTCCAGTACCATTACTGTGCTTTCTTTTCCTCTCAATGTACTTGGAAAAAATCCTCCTTACAGTTGTCACACATTACTCCAAGTTATCCTGGCTTCCATTGTCATTTTCTGCTCGTTATTAACTCCAATTTATATCAAGCATTAATTGTTCCCAACTTTCTGCATCTCCTATTGTGGTTGTTTTTTTTTTTAATTCTAATTCCTACTTTTACTCCACCAGTGAACTGTGGTAGGCTTTCAGCCAAAAGCAGCTATTTCTTGACTGGGAGTCATGACTTTTGAATAAACTCTTCTCATAGAAATCCTATTTCCACTCATATCTTTTCCTATCTATGTTTTCCTTTCCCTTTGCCTCTCACATACTTCTCCTCTTGCATCAGATTTTAACAGTGCTCTGTTGGTGTCCCTTATCTCCATATCAAAGTAATCTGAGTCAGTAATCTGTAACAAACCTTCAAATTATTGCTTTTCTGAACTGTAGTTTGAAAGCACCACAGAACTGAATTCCCCATCCTCTATTTTGCTTCTTCACAAGCTTTCGAATCTACACTAGTACCTTAGGCTTTCTCCCATCCCCTTCCTCCCATAGTCCCAAGGATAAACTTGCAGAATGTAGCACTGCCTGACCATGGCTAGAGTAAAATCATCCTTCCCCTCCGTTTTCACTTTCCCTATCATGCCAATGCCTGACAAGTGACTTATTTCATATCTATACTACATTAGGTCATCAAGTGAAAATGCTGTAGTCATGCTAGGAATTATTGCTATTTGCTTTGCCATTCTATTATCTACAAGACCACATAAAACTGCCACAACTCTAGTTCCTGAAATGCTATCGCCCAGGTTGCCAAACTCCATGCAGCAGAAAGGACCACACTGGCAAGCTGCCAGCAGCTGAAAGGCTACATCTAATTGTGCATTAAGTTGAGCAGATTGTCTGCTTAGATGAGAGCAAACAAGCTTATCTTTAATGCAGACATATGGCCCACAAAACCTACAGATCCCAGCATGCAACATTCTGGCCAGCTGGCCATTTGGATCAGAATGAAGCATTACATGATCTGATACTGTGGTGACAGAAGATCAGTATCGCAATCCCTCCATGTTCAAAAATCATGAGTCAGGCCACTCAAATTCATGAGTTTGGCTGAGAGAGCTGGAGATTTTAAAGGGGATAAACGGACTTAATTTGGTTTTGAGACAGGGTTCATGTTATCCCACTTCTCTCTACAATCATTAAAAAAACATGTTTTTTAATAAAAGTTAAGTCACGCAGTCACTTGCCCCTGGGAGCTGAGACACCAAGAAAAAACAGACTCACACTATGGTTAGGGGAGGAGCAGTAACATATTCTCAACTCTTAAAATGCACAGATAACCTGATGGATAGATGCAGAGACAGAATCTGGAACCTGCAATCACCACAGGTATCACTGGTAAAGATAAGGGTGGCAGACAGTTTTGTTACAAAACTCCAGGTTTTCCAATCTTGCACTAAACTCTCTGCTTTTAGCATTGTTTCCTTTATTCAACCCAGTTTTAACTTCCCTTCTTCCCACCTCTCAGCTGTCATATAAAATCTTCTCTCTGCCTCCAACTTTCCATTCCGTAAAACACCTCTGCTCTCCTATAATGACACACCATACATTTTATGACAGTTAACCCCCCTGACAACCATCAGAGATGCTCAGTCTCCAATTAATAAAGAAAACTATTCAAATAGAGTTGTTACTTTTAGACAGGCTCAAATCAACCCTTAGTCTCTCAGTTCTGTTCTTTACGTCTTTCAAGATGCTTGGGGAATTCTAGCCAATGCAGGCTGGGAGCATCACTCAGAGGTCGCTCACCCTCGGTCCACTTTTTGTGTATTTGTTGAGGGCAGAGACAATTCTGGCATCAGTCACAATTCTAGATGCAGTAGATTGGGGAGTTCCTATTTCTGCTCTGACTGGTCAAGAGAGGCTCTAGCCAGGAAACACAAGAAAAGCTTCAGGTCAAAATTAGAGGATTTGCCAGAGCTATGAACAATGTGTCAGGAAATAGAAAAAGCACTGTCTGCTCTGGGCCAGGACCAGTGTGCACTGGCAGAGTTGAAGGAAGGTCACCCAAGAACCAGAGTTTGAGTGCCTTGCAACCAGGATTGAGTGACTTTGGCAGAGCCATGCTGATAAAATCAGCAGAAAGCCTGTCTGCCTTCTGTTCTTTTTTCCCTCCGCATTTTCAAAAGCAACCAGTACTTTAGGCAACCTGAATGCTTCTTAAAGAGGGGTGGGTTGATCTTTCTTTAATGTCAGAGCTCCTATCCGCGTATGATAGAGTGCAATTAGAGAGGCTACATGCCTTGCCGATCCTGTAACCAGTTCCTGTCTTACTTCCTTTGCCTGACAAGCTCATTCCATCAATCCCCAGGTTCAGTCCAAAAAAAAGAGCAGGACAATACAGCCAGTGCTGCACAGGCACCATGATGAATCTTCTCCTCTTCCATTAAAAAGCACTCAGCTGCACTTGAGCTCAGGTAGTCTTTGAGAGGTAACTTTTTTGAGGAGTCTGAGATCTGCACCAACAGCAACAACCTCCCAAGAAGGGGGCAAAGGTTCACGCTTACACAGACCTCAGGTTGCCACAGGAAGACAAACGTGACAGTGGCACAGCTGAGCCCCACTTTTTATCTGCTGCTGGATGAAATAGAGCTACAAGGCAAATTTGATTTAAAGACTTCCACAAAACTGCCATGTTCATGTCTAACATACAGCATGACCTACAAGTTGCCTGGTCCCTTGAACTAGATGAGAAACACTGCAGTATGAGATCTGTAGTCTTTCGAATGTGCCATTCTCCATCACAGCTGAAGGTGGCTAAAACCAGCTCTGTGATGCAAATTAGCCTTCAGGCTCTTAGCCCTTCGAGCCTGTTTTCTAGTGGAAGCATAGAAAGCATGGCAGAGTTATGTCCTGCTACAGTGGCTTTGTGTTTTCAGGCCTCACAAAATTAAAGTCTCCCTACCACAAACCACAGAAAAAAAGAGGGGAAAAAAATGCAGACAGTAGCAATGCCTGAACTACCACTAGGAACTGCAGGTAAAATTTTCTTAGGAGGTAGCTAGTACCTAATTCCCCTTGCAATTCTCCATTTTGAGTCAAAAGGGCCAACTCAATGAGCCAGTGTATGTAAAAATGTGCAGTCTCTCCATACTACACCTCTGGAAAATGACTGCAGCAAGGACACTCCCAGTAAATCGAAGAATGGTTTAGATTTTAGCGCTGTTTATGCTCTGAACAGTCAAAAATGTTCAGAATACAGGCAGGAGCTCACCGGGTTCATTCTCAGTTCTTTTTTGCCAAAAGAAAGATTGGGAGATATAGATACATATATATATATGTGACAAAGTCTGAAAAGCTGTTTACAGCGCTGGCAATTCACTGTCCTTCCAGCCAATTCCATCTGGCACAGGACACCTACTATCCTATCCTGCTACTCCAGGATAGGCATAAAATAGCAAACCTAAGTCCTGGTTGTGTCACAAGAATCCTTCTAGACAGCAGGATGTGGAAACGCTTGGCCCAATCCAAAAAATGCGGCAAATCAGCAAAAAGCAGTTAGAAACAAATAACAAGTCATTCCCATCTCTTTAGAGAAATATCCTGCCAAAGGAATCCCTGGAAGAGGTTCTAAATACATTTAAAAGGTGTCTAGCAGAACTGTACAGATGTGAACTGAAGATACATTCCAGTATGCACACGTTCCTTTCTCCTTCCACAGTGTGTAATCCCGCTAGAGTACAGACTATTCCACACTACAGCATTTCCAACACAGTTTATCAAAGAAAAGTTTGAATTCAGCCTCTCAGAGATATCAGCTCAGTGTTAATGAGAGTCCATTTAGATAAAGAAGAGCAATACTGGGTGGGACAAGAGGTGTGAAATACTTCAAACCACTTAAATTCTCCCTATCAGTGATGGAGTTATCTCTCCTGGTAGGGACCCCAGCTGTCACAGGCTTTACAGAAGTCAGGAGGGAATATGGCCCTCAGGCAGAGGGGGTAACTGCTGGTATGGCCAGAATACCTGTTGTGAGAATGTGACAGCCCTCGTACACTTACATCTTACCACTGTAATCATTTATAATCACTTAAAAAAAGGAATTAAGTACAATATTTAGTAAAGAATAAAGTTCCTTTACAGATTCACAGGAGCTTCTCCCAAGCACACCAACTCCCCAGTAACCCACACCGTGTCACGTCGGCATTTCCCAGGCTACTCAGACTGCCTTTCCTCGCATCGCATCTCTTCATTCTGATAAATTTACCTGGTGGAATATCATGTTCCAGAGAGTCTAGAAAGTCAGTGGATGGGTCCAGGTCAGCCTTTTCCAGGAGGGTTTTATTCTTCACATTAACAGGCTCAGTAAAATGGAAATAGGAACTTAACTTTTTGGCCTCCGTCAAAGAAAGACCTGCAACAACCATTGGCGATCATTAATACAGTGAGCTGGGCTAACATACGTTATACCATAGAATGTCACATTGTTTCTCTAACACCCACAGCATAGGACAGAATCACAATCTTTCTCCAGTGGACTCCACAGAAGACCAAAGACTTCCCAGAAACAGGTGGCAGTACTCCCTGATGCTGTGCTAACTGCAGTCCCAGGTAAGCAGTGGGCACTGTGTCAAAACCAACTCTCAGTGCCCATTTGGTTGCATCCTACATCTAGAGGGAGCATTCACTGCAGCTATAATTGCTAAACACTGACATAAACTATCCACAGACAAATGAAACTACAGGTTCAATGACTCAGAGCCATTATTGACTTTCCTCCCACCTCCCAGAGCTGAATCATGCACCTGAACATTAGTGGCATTGGATTCTCTCCTCCCTGTTCATCTTACCCGAGGAAAAAGTAAACCTGAAATCAAAACATCAGCTAAAGTTATCTTCATTTACAGCCTCTGTGATCAAAGTACAGTTGATCCTGAGGACGACAATGAGAATTTACCTTCAAAGTTTCTGTTTTCACGCACAGACCCAAGAGGAGTCTTCACAAATGCCCCCCGGGGGACAATACCAACTGCTCTGTCTATCTGCTCTATCGTAGCTACGAGGCGGGCCTCCTCCTTGATCACAGGCTTTAAAGAAAAATAGGCAAATTTTAAAGGCAGGGCTTTCCTTGTTGTCATTTCTGAAAATAAACTTGAAGTGACAATAGAAACCACAACAGACTCATCAGCTTGGGAGCCCAATGGCACTAAGAGGACCACAAATCGAACATTCTTCTCATAAGAACGTGGCTAGAAGCAGACAGTCTAGGCTCAGCAGAAAATTAACTGTTCCTACTTTCATGCATCCTTTCCTCCCTCTCAATAAGCTACTTATGACTTCTCTATTCACTGCGAAAGAACGGTACCTGCAGCTCCTATGTAACGCTTCAGACACAGCGGTGAGAATCTGCAGCAATTGTGCATGACAAAACGTAAAGGAGAAAGAACATTTCTGAGCTGTGCCTAACTCCAGGAGCGACGGAAGTAAGAGCTCAATCCAGAAGCCATTGCCTCACAGGGACAGCAAAGAGGAAACCGTGTGCGCTCTGCCTGAGCACGTGCTCAGGGTGCTTACTGCAGACGAGGAGAAGCCACCACCCGCACAGCTGTAAGTGACCCTGCTTCGGCAGGGGGTTGGACTAGATGACCCACAGACGTCCCTTCCAACCCCGAACATTTGGTGATTCTGTGAGAGGTGCAGCTGCCGCAGAGAGACCTCGAACGTGTTCCGCTGCATTTACCTCCTTGCCCTCTCCAAACCATCTTTCGGCATCTTCCGCATTTATCTGGGCGCACGCGTACTCAGCGGCAGGATCCCCCTGGAAGCGGCCCCTCAGCCGCTCAGCCTGCGCCACCATCTCCTCGGTCGCCGGCGGCAGGAGGCTCCACTCCACGCAGTCGAAGCTGCCAGCGACAAGCGGGACACGGGCCGGAGCCTGCTGATGCACGGGGCTCGACCCCTCAGCCCCCCGCCCTTCTCTCCCCGGCCCCCAGCCCGGCCTCCCGTGGCCGTTGAGGCCTCCCCGGTCCCACCTCCCGTCCCCTGCACGGAGCAGCGGCGGGGCCCGGCCCGGCCCCCGCACCTGTAGAGGCGGCTGCGGGGCGCGGCGCGGTCGGGGCCCAGCCCCTCGGCGATGTGGTAGTCGCCGCGCACACCCCGGATGCGGCCCCAGAACCAGACCCGCTCGAAGCGGTAGTCCCGCCGGAGGAGCGGCAGCGAGGCCCCCAGCGCCGCCCGCTTCTCCGGGCTCAGTCCCGCGCCACCGCCGGCCGCCAGCTCCAGCGCCGCGGGCAGCCACGACGCCTCCATGGCGGCTCCGCGTCCCCGTTGCCGGGCGACCGTCGGGGTCAGAGGTGACGCCGCGCTTCCGCTGGAGGGAACGGCCCGAAACGTCAGTCAAAGGTTAGCGCCGTGGCAACGGAGAGGCGGGACCCGCCGTTGCCATGACGACGCCGCTCCCCGCCGCGGAGACGGCGCCGCCGGGCGCGGGCGGACAATGGCGGCCCCTCGCCCCCGCCGGGCGGATGGGCCGGGGCCCGGTCCTCAGCCCTGGAGAGCGGCCGGCTCGGCCCTCCGCGGGGAGCCGAGCAGACGGCACCAGTGCAGGCTGGGGTGGACCTGCTGGAGAGCAGCTCTGTGGAGAGGACCTGGGTGTCCTGGGGGACGACAGGTTGACCATGAGCCAGCAGTGTGCCCTGGCTGCCAAGAAGGCCAATGGGATCCTGGGGTGCATCAAGAAGAGTGTGGCCAGCAGGTCGAGGGAGGTTCTCCCTCCCCTCTGCTCCGCCCTAGTGAGGCCCCATCTGGAGTACTGTGTCCAGTTCTGGGCTCCCCAGTTCAAGAAAGATGAGGAGCTACTGGAGAAAGTCCAGCAGAGGGCTACGAGGATGATGAGGGTTCTGGAGCATCTCTCCTACGAGGAGAGGCTGAGGGAGCTGGGCTTGTTCAGCCTGAAGAAGAGAAGGCTGCGAGGGAACTTATAAATGCCTATAAATAACGGTGGGTGTCAGGAGGACGGGGCCAGACTCTTTTCAGTGGAGCCCAGCGACAGGACAAGGGGCAATGGGCACAAACTGAAGCACAGGAAGTTCCATCTGAACATGAGGAAGAACTTCTTCCCTCTGAGTTTGACGCAGCACTGGACCAGGCTGCCCAGGGAGATTGTGGAGTCTCCTTCTCTGGAGACACTCAAGACCTGCCCGGACAAGGTCCTGTGCAGCCTGCTGTAGGTGACCCTGCTTCGGCAGGGGGCTTGGACTAGATAACCCACAAGGTGCCTTCCAGCCCCTACCATTCTGTGATCCTGTGAGAGCGGGTAGTCACGGCGTGGAGGCCGGGTGCCGTCTGTGGGTCAACCACCGGCCTTCTCCAGAGCAACGGAGCAGAGAGCAGGGCCCTGGGGGGCCTGCAGGCAGCTGGCTGTGCCCAGCCTGCGTAGAGCTGGCCCTGTCCCGGGGCCCAGAGAGCTGGCAGGTTGGGGGGCTGCCCTGCACAGGCGCTCCTCAGTTTCAAGAGGCCTGAACCCGACGGCAAGCCCAAAAAGCAGGAGAGCATACGATTGTACTGCACCTTAGCTGGGATACCACAAAGGGCTCCATTTGCCTCGTTTCTTGCATGAACAGCAGCAAAAAAAACCCCTCTGAGTCTCACTACTTGCAGTGTCGTTTTGGCAGGTCTCATCTAGCTCCTGTACATCTATAAATAAATTATTGGTTTATAAATTGGAGCATTTGGATTGCTCTTTGGGGGCTCATTTTGCTGAATCACGTACGGACAGACATCCACAAACAGCTCCTGCCGTAAAAATCTTGCAGTCTAGCTCAATCCAAAATGCAATAAATAACTAATGAGATTGTGAAGCTTCGTAGACAAATAGAATTTTTGTTTGATGTCTTTAGGAAGTTTAAGCTTTTATATGTGTGCATTATATAAATAAATGCATGTGTGTGCACTTACATTTCAATCCATTGTCACGTCATAAATTCTTTGATTTCCTTTTCATCCGTTTCCTGTTCGCTTCTAAGGAAAACACCGATCCTGGGACCTGCAACAGTCGCCACCCGCTTGTCTGTCAAGCGAGATGCTTAATGAGCTGTGCAACACATGATCTGACCCATTAGTCTTACCTACGCCGCAGCAAAAGCAACTCACATTCCTGAAGGTTGACCACCCTCTCTTCAACACGAATCGGGGCAGAACACGCAGGACTGACCGTGAACTTTTTTGCGCACGCTGTCACCTACCACTGTGCCATAGTCTGATTTTTCTCTGTGGGAATAGGAATTTTCAGGCTTTGTACACTCATTTAATCACCGATGTCTCTAGAACTGTGTGTATTTTATGTCATGGCTGTTATCTGGCCAGTAAACAGTAGAATTGCAAGCCCAACCCATTTCATACAAGTCGGAGAGGCAACCTGAAACGATAATGAATTTCTCCCACTGTCAACAACAGCTGGATTCAAACCAGATGCTAACAGTGGAGAGGCTCTTTAGCCTGTTATGGATCTTCTAAGCCACCCAGTCTCCAGTCTTTGCCTGTCCTCACTGAAGATTATCAAAAAGGAAATCTATCCTTAAGGAAATTCTTCCTGGTTCAGTTAAGTCTGGTGGGTAACTGTACTCTGCTTTGCTTTGTCTTGACCCCAATTACTAAATACTGATAAGGATTGGGAAGTAAGTGGTTATATTATTTAACAAATGAAAGGTCAAAAGCGCTGCTATTCAGCAAGGTCAAAGGTTACCATCACTGTTATTAAACAGTTTGAAAGCTGTTTCTCCCATCCCTTGCCATCCCAGGCTCGACCAAGGAGCTGCTCAGCAGTTGGGCAGCCAGGAGGGAGCAGAGGCCCCAGTGGTCACTCAGCCGGCCACTGGCTAGGCAGCTTTCCTTAGAGACCTGCTTCAGGGAGGGAAGGTGCCATGTTCCAGCAGCGCACAGCCGCTCCCATTGGAACACAGAGCTCTCCTGCCTTTGCCCAGAACACGCACGTACCTCTGTGCCAAACAGCTTCAGCTCCTCCCAGCGCCGCCTCGTTAGAGCTGGCATCCTTTCGGGTGAGAAATCCAGCTCGGATTCGCTTCCACTCATCCTGGACAAGGTAACAAAACTCACAGAACTATTTGCAGTGTCAGAGTTAAACATCTTGAAATACATGTTAAGTTACTGCTGAGTGTACAGTGGCTCCTGTATGCTCACACAGCTTTATAAAACATTTGAAAATACTTTCAGTGATGTAGTAGGAAGTGATCTCATGTTCCTTCATGTCCTTTAATATACTTCATCTCAAGAGAAACAAAAATAGTTATTAATCCATGTCACCATCTCTGCTGGTTCAGATTAAGAAGGCTGCCCTCCAAATACTCCTGCAGGGCAGCTGTAGTACATCCATTAGGCTGACACTGCTCGCAAGTTATACTGCTGTCCACCATCCAGGTCACTTCTTCATGTGGTGGGGACAGTCTGCATTTGGTTCTGACGTAGCAAGAAATCGATAGAGGTTATTTGTCTCAGGTGTGTTGAATATGAAGTTTGATTTTCCCCCCGATCATCTCCAAAGTTCAGACTGTCTCTGGCTTCAGACACATTGTGCCTTTGAGTCACTTTCCTGTATGTAAGTCATTACTGTACAAGGCAAATAGGATAGTAAAAGATAGTAAACAAGAAAGTACAGAGATTTTCTTGTAAGGAAGGCATAATAGATGGCTGCTTGCCAGAAAGGGAGGAGATTGTGGATAACCAACAGTTGAACAAACTTCAAGAACTTCAAAACCTTGAGCTATTCTGAGCATAAAGTAAGGAACTGGAGCCAAGTAACAGTTTAATAGCAATGGAAGGGACCAGGGAACTCCACCCCTGGTATAAAACAGACATTTTCCTCTGTCTTGGAGATTGTACTAAATATGGGAAAGCTCTGGGAATACTTTGACTGCAAAGTGTTGAAAGAAAAAGGATGAGGGTCTTGCGGCTTGCCCGGGACCAGTGCTGGTTTCTCCACCAGTGAGACCTGAGCCGGCTGTGCACAGTCACGGGGAAACTCTGAGAGGAAGGCGTGAAGGTGCGAGGTGTGCCGTGGGCTGGGCTGCTCCACATCTGCAATGCCTGCAGTAGCATTCTCAATAACAAGTCAGCAAGAAATCAGACTAGTAGGTCAGGATGGGAACAGCTGCGCTGAGATGAAGAGGAAATCTCCAGGATGACTGTGACAAGCCTTCCCTGGATATTCTCTTTGGCACAATCCTGGGCAGGCAGTATGCCCAAAAGAGTGGTTATCCTGCCCAACTTGGGAAAAGACAGGGATGAGAGCCAAAGAGCTTTGTGATTTTTGTGACATGAAGTTTTCTATGTCTTTAAGGTTCATTTCATGCTTTTCATCGCACTCCTAATAGCATCTATCTTCCAGACCGCTTTTGGCACAGAGAACAGGTAAAGAGTTTACTGGAGTAAGAATCACCAATGTGCTGATTGTATCGTCTTGCCTGGGCATCACATGAGTAGCTGTGATTCTTCCAGCTGGCAGCTGAACACACACATCTGTCTTTGTGTTTTTCAGATACCCAGAGGGGTGAGATGCAGCCCCCCGACCTTGCAGCCACCATACTGCCAGTCAAACTGCCGACAGTCTGAGTGGGAGGATGCTGTTCAGGAACCCTGAAAAGGAAAAACAGCACGGTGAGAAATTGCTGTGTAAGCGTAGTCCTGACTGTGGTTCGGCTTCAGGAAGATTTAACGCGTTGTTATAGGTATTATCCACATTTCAGGCTGCCCGTCGTCCTAATGTCTTGGCACTAGGAGTTAATGTATTCACAAATAACTAATACAGGTTTTTTTAGACATCCTAAGCAAGGATATGGACTGCATGAAAGATTGCTGAATTGTTTTGGTGATTCCCTGGAAGCAGCTTGCTGATGATAATCCCTGGGCTTAGGCTGTGCAGAGCCACAACCAAGACTACGTATTGCAGAGAGGAATGATCAGCAGCCATCAGTAAGCACAGTCTTGGTGTAACAAGGTTTAATCAACTTGTCCTTGGAAAAAAGGCCAACAAGTCTGCAGCTTGCAGGTGGCTCTGGGCAGGGCCTCTCTAACCATTAAGCACAGGGGCAACAAAGACCTGGACGATGCGTGAGAAAAGCAGGTGGCAAGCTGAGGATGGGATGAGCGTTACTGGCCTACTGCCTGGGAGCCTGGAGCAGAAGCGAGGAAGTGGATCCAGGGGGGCTCTGGGATCAGAACAGTTGACAAGGCAGATCTCATTAAGTGAAGATGATGAGATTTCAGAAAACATCCTTCTTCTAGTAAACTTTGCTTTTATCTAGGCAGCGCTTATTCCAGTTGGAGACATCCGCATCTCTCCCTTTGCCAAATAGTCAGAGACACTGGCCTTCTCATGTCACTTTCTATAGTGATTGCGATTTCCAACGCCTTTTATTTTTTCCTCAGGAAAATAGTTTCCAGTCTGAAATTTCTGCTCAGTCTCAGGCACCTGCTTAGAACCATTAACATTTAAAAATGTGCAGGAGCCAGAGACCAGCTTGCGTGGGGTGGATGGCTTCATATGACTGTCTGCACCCTCCAAGCATCAAACACCCAGAGAGATGTTTGCATCCCCGTCTCGGGGGCACTGACTCTTGTCAGCATAGCTCAGCCATCCCCTCAGCAAGACTTTTGCCTTTGTGTGGATTCGCTCTTCCCACCTGCTGCTGAATTGCTTTGTTGGAACAACCCAGCTGCGTTGTGTTGACACTTTTGTGTGGTTTCTTTTCCCAGTAATAGAGTCAAGCCAGGTAAATTATATCTGCAAAGGGGAGCAAAAGAGGGCTCCCTGCACAGCATCTGCTGCAGAGTCTGTCCCACCACATGCAGCATGTGGTCCTTGCCCAGCCAGCCTTGCAGTTACGCTAACAAAGGAGGGTTTTCCTCGTTTTTTACTGCAAGACTGAAAAATACATTCTTTGTAGTTCTGGAGAAAATGTTACTCCTCCGAAATTTCCAGCCTTCCTTTCCTGCCTGTGCTCAGTTCTGGGCAGAGATTGAAGAAATCTGAGATGACCCAGGGGAGACAACAGCAGAGACCTCTACCTAAACTGTTTGAATAGCTAATACTCTTTCCAAATACTGGCACCTGGGAATCCTGTAATGACTTGGATGGTGCTTTGGGCAGGGTGAACATCTCCTTTCAGAAATGAAGACTTGTTATTAGTATTTATTTATCTGCCTTAAATCTTGCAAGCAGTTACAAAGTAAGCCTTTCTTGTATTACATTCCTGCACCTATGCTGGATATTATGAGGCCAAAGTGTGCTCTCATTTACTCTGATATAGCAACAAGTGTAAGTCTGAATTAGGGCAGATACTTCAGATCCATGTCAGGTTTTCAAAGAGCAGAATTTGTCCTTATTCATTTAGTAAAATCTTAAACACACACTGCCCATTCTGAAGGGAATTATATAGGAAAAATTCCAAATATTAAATGGATGTGTGCTTCCAACATAGCTATTGAAAAGCTAAGTAATCATTTGTAACTGAGAGAACGGTTGTCACTGAAAGGAGTAATAGACCACCCTGTAAAATGTGGTTCATCCTCTGTGTTGGGAAATTGTTTTAATCAAATGAACTTTTATTAACTTTTTTGTATTGACAGAGCTCCGTTAGCAGAATTTTTTCCTTCTTGCCTGCTTAGAGACTCCTACATGATCTAAAGAGAGAATGCAGTCTGTGGTTTTGTGGGCATGCATGAAGACTCTTCTTAATAACCTGATCCAGAGTCATAATCCTTTGAAATCTATTTCCTACCTCTCTGCTTCTTGCTTTGATTTGTTTATCATTGTCTGCATCACTTCTAAAATCTGATTAACCCTATAAAATCATAATTTGTAGGCTTGAGCCACACAGTTCCTTGCAGACTCCAGTCTTTCTTTGCTTGGTCTCTTTTCCAGTTCTCTGATCTTGAAAGAAGTGAAGGAATCTATAGCAAAAAAAGTGAACAAGTAAATCCTGCCACTTCACAGGTTTTCCTTTACATGAGCCCGGCTTACACCTGTAAACTGCAAGGGTGGAGGGTCACTCTAGGTTTGTTCAGCACCTAGCAGAATTAGTCCTCCCCTTAGTCTCATTTGTGGTCTTTAGTCTGCACAGGAATACAAGTAGTGTCACATATAATAATGATAACAATGTCTACCAGATTGCTTTCCTGCAGTAATTGTTATCTTTGCCTTTGCTTCTATCAGCCTCTACCTCAGAATTTCCCACAGCATAGTGACCTTGTCCTTGTCCAGCAAGATCTGGACATCATTGCAGATCTGAGACAGGGAAGTTTCCTCAACGACAATAAGAAAAACCACACACCCAAGCCCCCACTGTGAGTTAGTCAATGCAACAGCACAGCACCATGCCAATGGGAAATGGGGTGGGTCTCACATGGTCGGTTGTTTGGGCTTTATAGCCAGCCACAGCGCGATTTCATGCTCACAACAACCGTTGAATCATGGAGGTGCATCTGAACCGCAAGGCCTGGGACTGTTTTCCAGCTCAGAGGCCCAGATGTGCACTGCTCTCACATCCTGCTTGCTTGTCAGGATGCAGCCTGGGTGTGTAACTGTCTGCCCTCTCTTCCCTCTTCTCCCTGGCATGCTTCCTGCTTTCCATTGGAAAGAAAACTGGGATTGAGGGCAGGGGAGCAGCTGCTGTGGTGGGCTTCTGGTTTAGGCAGCCATAGTGTCTCATAGGGTTCACCTCAGACTAACAACAACGCATTACAAAGCTCACGTGGCACTGTAGAATCACTGTGGGATGGGCTCTTGCCAACTTCTGAGCACCTGAGGTATGCAGACTTGGACTACAGCAGTGCTTTTGAACCAAATTTCCTTTTCCAGAGAACCAGCACAAGGCAACCTCAAGCACTGTTTGTTTTACAGAGCTATGGCTACCGTCAGGGATGAGTTAAGGTGTAATTGTTTTGGGAGAGAACTGTTCGGGTCAGTACTGACTGATCTGGATGTCTAGTTCTAGGACTTCAGTGGGTCTCTGTGTGTAAATGCTTGATCAGTTTCAAAATACGAAACAACTTAATGTTTCCTTTTCATTTGACCACAGCTTTATTTTTGCCCCTGTTAACCCAGAATCAGATCTTGGCAGCCTGAAATCATTTCTTTGAAATGATGGACCACAGCTGTGTGAACTTGGCTGAGGGAAGGCAAAAGCTGCAGCCTACTTCAAAACATCATCCACTTGATGTAAGCAGAAATAGGAGCTCAGGTAGGCTGTTAGATGTGTGTATTGATGAGTGGTTGGAAGAATCATGTTGTGAAAAAGACTGAAATCAGAAACTATCTGGGTTAAAATATAAGTTTAGTGACAGCCAGAGGCTACTGGTTGAAGCCTGGGTCTGGTGGAAGTCAGTGGCAAAGTTTTCATTGATTTTGCTGGATCAGGATCTCATCTGTAGGGTGCAAACAAGAACAGCAGTAGCAGAAACAGCAGTGAAGCAGCTGTGGTAAGGTGGGTGTGATGCTCCATGTTTTGCACAGAGAAACAAAATTATACACCTACCATATGTACTTGATGAGAAAGTTAAAATGGTTGTGAGGTGGCTACATGCTCTGAAGAAAAGCTGTAAGAAAGTATCATGGGAGATGATTAGAGCATGACCTGGGCTGTGGTCATTGGGAGCACCTCTCTCCCAAAGAAAGCTCACAGCTGCTCCAGATTACTGACTAATGTGGACTCCTGAGGGGAGAGATGCCTCACAAATTGCTTGTTGTGAGAGCACAACAGCATGGTTCAAACTCCCAGAGGACTTCTGGTTACAATTATATAACAATGCTAAAGTCCATTGAAATGGTTGCTCAAGCCACAAGTAACCTTGGCTGATGACTAGCTCCCTTGTATGCTGTAGAAATCCCACCTTGTAAACATTCATAGACTTCGTACCCACCAGAGCAGCCCCCCCTGCTCCCTCCATCTGTAGTAAGAACATCAAGGCACTCATTCGTACACTGGAAGCACAGGTTTGAGAGAAGGCAGCAAGCAAGAAATCTCTTTTCTTTTTAGTTTAAACAGCACCTTCTTGGGTACTATGAACAACTAATGAATAGTAACAGTATCATTTCTCCTCTCCTCTACTGTTTTTAAACTGAGAGATTTAATGCAAATAGAACCTGGAGGTAGCAAAGGAGGCTTTCGTTTGTGCATTTAGTAAGTACTTCTCCTTTTTATATCATATTTTATGAGGATTCTTTCTTTGCACTCCAGAAGAGACCTGCGTTGAATGAAGAAACTTCTCTCACTCTTAGGTGCTGTGTTCCAGAAACAGATGTGAATTGTGTTCTATGGACAGCCCATATCGATTTTTTTATTGTTACAACGTTTGGGTCAAAAAATAATGGGTCTAGTGAAGGTAGATGAGACAGCCGACCTGTGAAGGAAGGGAGCAGGCAAGCAGCGAATGTGCATTTCACTGAGCTGATTTTGTACAGCAAAAGCTTGGTAGACAGTGCCCTCTTTGTTCCACAAAGAAGAATGCATCCCTTTCAACATTCCTGTTGCAAGAAGTAAGCAAAACTCTGGCTAGGAAGTACGTTGAAGAGAGGCCAGCCGTTCAGCCTGGCCCGCTTAATCTTTGTGTGTTTGGAAATGTGCAAGTCAGGGCTCCTCCAAGCCCAACGTGGAGACCGCAAGAAGTGTTTGAGCATAGAATTTTGTGTCCCCACAGGGAGATCTAGCAGACATGGACACGCAAGCCTTTGCCAGCAGAAATAAAGAGGGGCTTTGACCCTCTGTAGGAGCACCAGCACTGTGTTCACCTCAAAGCCTGTTTCTGTTGACAGGCTCTTGGAATTTGGAGCCTTTGCAGGACCAAGACGCAGGGATCCAGCAAGATCCTCACTCGTTATATTCCCTGTGCCTCTACTAGAGTTAAGCCAGGCTTGTCACAAACTGAATCCATTTGTCCTCATTTTGGTAGCTGCAAGAAGACTGGTCATGTCAGGGAGCCCTCCTGTCTGAAAGAAAACACAAAACACAGAGGTGCCAGGGGCTGAGACCAGAGTTTTCATGCCGCAGGAAGATACCAAGTTTCTGGGCTTAGAAGCAAATGTGCGTGGGAAGGACGTGGTGGCAGCCTTATCACCCAGCGTTGCAGCAAGGCATGTGGCTGCCCTGGGCACGGGGGGACGCGGCAGCTCTGTGCTGGCCGCACGCACGCAGGTGCTGCTGAGGCCTTGGCTCCTCACCGTGCCAGGAGCCGGAGGAAGAGGCAGCCAGGAGGAGCAAAGAAAACACAGACTGAATAATCAGGAAAAGAAGATAAACTGTGCTGAGTGGCAGCTGGTCTTTAAAGAACGGGCTGTGTAAATACCCCAAGGGCCTTGTGCATCATCCCTGGGAAGCTGGTCCCTGGAGAGGGACTCAGCTGGATCGCCATGCCACTCCACACCGGAGGTATGTTTACTTCTGCACAGCCCTCAGTGTTTCCTGTGAGAACATTCCTCTGCTCATAACCAATATATGCTGACCTTTCAACAAGCAATGTTTCCTTTCTGTGTCTATCTGTCCGTGCCAGAAAAAGCCTCTAAATAAATTATTTACTGCTCATCCTCTTCTCAGCACAGCAGACAGAGGTGCAATCCAGTCCTGCTTTTCCCAGTGTGGAGTGGCAGACCAGCCACCAAGTAACAGCCTTCATTTTGTGTTCCATGTGTAGGTGACATACAGTGTAGCTGCTCTATCTGTATGTTCTTATAATGGAAGCAGTTTGTAAGAAAAACTTGCCTGGCTTAATTTTCAACATCATATGTACTGACGGCTCTACACTGGTACTGTTGCAGTGGTCAGAATGGATGACTTGTGGAAGAGGTATGCAGCTTGCCAGTACAGTTTCAGTGCCTGCTGTTCTTATTGCTTCTGGCTGTAATTGTGCAAACCATCGTTCGATGAATATTTAACAAAAGGTATCACCAGTCTGCCTTTCTAATTTCCCCATAGGTCCATTTTGTGTCTGCTGTGTCCTTTTTGTTTTCTTTTTGTCTTTTGCTGTGTTTCCCTCTTCTTTCTCTGTCTCTGTCCCTCCCTTGGATCTCCAGCAATGCATCCTGTTACATTCATTCCCTGCAATTGAATTGTACTGGTAGACTTGCCAGTGCTGGAGGCACACAGCTCTTTTGGCACTGGCTTTGACATGGTCTCCAGTGATCTTGGCAAAAGAACTGACCCCAGCCTGGAGGTTTCTTTATGGGGCTCTTCAGAGGCCCCACCGAACAGGGACGACCAAAGGAGAGGAACAGCTGAAATGATTTACTATCAAACAGTTGCTTTGTAGAAGCCGAGGTTTGGATCACAAGACCAGTGCTGTCGAAGCAGCGCTTCGGTGCCTTCCGGCCCAGCTCAGCGCTTGGGCTGTAGCTGTTGTAGCAGTGCAACGTTTGGTCTTGCACCGGCCAAATCTTGGGCTCTCTTCCATTGCCCCTTGGCTGCAGTTTCCACCCTCCTCTTCCACAGTTCCGGTACCTGTCATCACCCAGCACCTGGTTCAGCAAAGGACCTGTCTGACAGAACACTTTCAGTGACTGCTTTAGTCTAGGAAATTAATAAATAAGACGCTCATCCTAGTGCAGTCTACTCCAACAGCCTGTCAAGCGTACTGCAGTGCTACAGGCACACTGTGCTTGCTGCCTGACACAGCCAACATCCCTTCTCTGAGAAACTGCCAGACTGATTTAGAAATGAAAAATGGCAAGAGACAGCAAGGGAGAGAAGATGTGCTCCATGGCAAGGATCTGCCCCCGCTCCAAAGCACACACATTGCTTAGAGTGTTTATTTCATGTGGAGGAAAGGAACTGGGGATTAACAGTTGTCTTTACTCTGCAAGTGAAAGGCAGGTGGTAGAAACAAACCAGAGAGTGGAAAACAAATATAAGGAAAGGACTTGGATGTTCAGAAAAGGAGGTGAGAGGGACTAATCACATGGTGACTCCTGGGATCTACTTCTGAACTTACTGTCCCACTCCTTAGTTCTCTATCTAAGGTTCCTACAATGTCAGTTAAGGATCTGAGTCATCCTCTTGTTTATTGGCTGTTGATGGTGCCCGCAGGCTCTGAATGAGAACAGATAATTATTTGCATTTACTGCAGTACCAGGGAACTTCTGCTGTGTATCAGAATCTAATTGTTCTGGGAATACAAACAAACACAAAACACAGAAGCACAGAAAAAAGCAAAGTCGCTTTCAGTCGAAGTAGGTAAAAGAAAGAGCTGGAGAGAGAAAGCATTATCACCTCCTTTTCACGGATGGGAACTAGAGCATTAAGGGATCAAATAACTTGCCCAAAGTCATAGAGAGGGTGGGCCAGGAAGCGAACCCAGTCCATCACCACCCCTGGCTTGCAATCCCATCTCTTCTTCGCAGAAGAATTCTGCTCCACCTGTGCAGGGAATGCGGTCATTTAGCTACCAGGCAGTAGTCTGAAAGGGGGCATAAAATTCCTGTTTCAGGACATAAGTTAAGCTGGAGTTTTTAAACGTATAAGAACTGATGCTGCTAATGACTGACTACTCAATTCCATGGATCCATGAGAAGGACTCAGTCAGATGATTTCTGTGTTCATATGCACTTGCACCTGTGAATTGCCTAAATCTGACAACCTACAGGAGGTGCAATAACCACCTACATACTAAGGGCAATGTTTTAGGACAGGGAATCTGGGGAACTGAAGACTTGGAACAAATCTCTGTTTTGTGCTGTTTATTTTTAATGGAGACTGTCTCGAATATCCTCTTGAAGAAAGCCTGTCTGGAAGTTGCTGAAGGATGGAGAAGACAGCTTGTTTTTCCAGAGGCTGAAGTGGTTGCAGCCACTTGTTGTATTGCAGGTGGGCAGTGGGCACGCAGCTGGTGGCTGCTGTGAGCCCGTCAATTTGCCACTGTCATCACAGCTGCTGGAGATCCATTCCTGCATCCTGCCCTCTGTAAACAGCAGCTCATAACCACAAAGCACCAAGTGTCTCTGGTCCAGCATCAGCTCAGGGAGCCAGAGAGCTGCTTGCTGAAAGCTGCCTTCTGTTTGCTTGTAGACATGTCAATATTTACTGAGTGAGGCTCCACTTTTGCCCAGCTGGAGCATGACAGCTTTGCCACTCTTGCACTCAGTGGCCCTATCTTCCAGCATTAACATCAGGAGGCGATGAGTGACCAGGCTGGGCTGACAAATGAGAAGAGATCTGCAAACAGAGAACGGCAAACACTTCCTGGGGGGCTGAGGACACCTGCTGAGAAAGATGTTCTTTTTTGCAAGGATCAGGTAGCATATGATGCTGTATTTGGAGAGACACAGGAAAGATGCTGTTGGTGGCACTGAGTGCTGGGGAAAGGGTATGCAGTGAGCTGTTAAGGTGGCCCTGCAGGGAAGGCACCATGTGATCTCAGAGCTGTAGCCATGTTGCTGTGCTTTCAGCAGAGCCCTCAGTGCAACAGCCCAGAGCATGCGGCAAGAAGTGGGGCAAAGCAGTCCAAGAGGTGCACCAGCAAGGTTGATCCCCTCTCCTGTTTCTGGCTGTGTAGGAGACAGGGAAGGCAGGACGCAGGATACGCTTGCAGGGAAAGTGCCATCACAGGCTGGAAGGTGATGAGCTCCACTGCACAATTACAGCCGCAGTTCCTTGGTTATCAAAGGTCTATGAGTGAGCCATTATATGCAAATAAAAGGCCAGTTTCTGCCATTAAGTCTTCAAGCTTAATTTCACAGCTATTTGCGGATACTACAGTGGCAGGCTCATTACAACTGATGGTTTGAATTTGGCCGGAGCTGACTGCCATGTTCTGCTCTGCATTAGGCGGACAATAGCTCCCAGTGGTGGGGACTGGCAGAAGGGAGGGATCAGTAAACAGCAGAAGGGGCTTAGAGATACTGAGGGAGAATATTCAAAAAAGGATAAGCTGTTCAGTTTGTGCTGTTTCTTCTTGACTAGTTTTTTTTCATCCCTCTCCATCAGGACCCTCTAGAGAAAGATATTTAAATGACTGAAGACTGGGTCTTTTTGTACTAAGTAACACAGGAGCAGAAGTTCTCCAGAAGTTGGCTGAGGCACCTTCAAAAATCCCTCAGAGACATCAGTGTGTGTGGCAGCATTGCCCTGAGGATTTAGGAAAAAAGAGAGGGTGGGCAAGCAGAACATGAGGAGAGGGAGTCCAGCATTGTATGATTAAGTGGTGGCTTGATAGAGTAGAATGCAGAATAAGGGAGGGAGGGATAGACAGAGTACTGAAAGGAAGACTATGGACAATGAAAGGAAGGCAGGAAAACCATGCAAAAATGGGGAGTAATGTGGCTTATGCACTAAGTGAGAAAAATGAGTTTTAGCAGCTCAACTGTATGTAGAGGCAGGCGGTGTCAGTAGCCCATTCTGGCTTTTCTGATGGCAAACTTTGCAACACAGATGGCTTAACGTGGCTTGGGACTAATGACCCAGTGGTTCAGATCTTCCTTCCCATTATGGATTGGATGGTTCAGCTCAGAGGGGCCCAGCATCCCGCAGTTAAATGCTCACGTCTTATGATCACAGGGGTTCATTTCAATTAATTTTTACAGAGCGGTTGCCCCATGAAACAAGCTGCCGCAGCAGAGAAGAATACCACCAGGGCCATACTCAGCTCTGTCCTCTGAAGAGCGGTGCAAGGCTGCAAGGATCCCAGTCCAGCTACCCTGAGCTAGCAGAGCCTCGGGCAGGCAGTAGCTGCATTGGGCTCCTTCCCAGGAGCAGGGTGGACAAGATCAGCCAACATCTGTTCCCCTTTAATCTCTTGTTCCTTTATGTTTTGGTGTAGCGCTTTCGCGCGTAATGAGTTGCATGCTCTGGCACATCCCCAGCCACTCTCCTGGAGAGCGGTTCCTCCAGCAGGCTGTGCTGCCGGGACAGAAGGGCTCTCTGAGGCTGGGATGTGTTGGGAGACAGGGCATGCTATGGACTCAAGTGTTTTTCTGGCGGCCCAGCTCCTCCTGCCCCACCAGACTCGGCAGGATTCCATGGGCTCACCAGACCCGTCAAGAAGAGGCTGAACCGTGCAGGTTGGTTCCCCTTCATGCCACTGCTTCCAGTTGTTTTGACCGCGAGGGGTTCATGTCAGGATAACCTCCAGGGCTTCCTTTCACTCACACCCCATTACGCAGTTGGTGTCTGCACCTGCAGGGTCCGCTTGTCTGGAGCCACCTATGTTTTTAACTCCGTGCATATGCCATTGAACACACTCAGTTGCATTAGGAAAAATGGAAAGAGGGAAATAATGTACTAACAGTCCTCCACAAAGGCCTTGTGCTTTCTCAGCTTCCACCACTGCCCCCAGAAGTTCACTGCAACCCTGGGAAGGGAGCCAAAGATGGTCTCCTGCTGAGAAATGCAGTCACAGATACTCTGTGGCATCTTTCTCCTTTTAACCCCCTGCTGAAGGAACTCACAAAGCAATATCCAGGGCACCACCCTGGAGGGTGAAGGCTTCTTGTGATACAAAGGGTTTAGATAGATTTCGGGAGCAGAGATGCTTTTCTCTCCAAATAATGTATGAAACTCTAGGTGGCATCCCTGCAACTCTTCCAGGTCAGGAAGCACAGGAGGATAACATTAATTAACTGCCTTCCACCTCTGAGCCTTTTGAAAATGAGGGCCAGGATCCATGCAAACTGTCATCCAGGAAATCACCATATGGGATTGAACTTGGCGGAAGTAGTGAAGCACCAGCCTCTGCACAGCAGCACAGTGCAGTCAGGAGCAGTAATGATGGCAATATTGCACATGGAAGAGCAGTTCAGATGGAAAAGGGATGTCAGGAAACATAATGGGGCCGATGTTGGAGGCCAGCAAACCAAGAGCAGCTCCAAAGGGCTGTGAATTGACCCTTCTCCATGTCCAGCTATAAGATAAAGCTGGCTGGGTCTATATTCCCAAAACTCAGAGCAAGGGAGCATGAATAAAGTGTGAGGCCTTAAGCAAAGGGGGCTGCTGCCTTCCGGGTTTCCCAGACCAACATCATTTCATGATGGGCAGTGTGTCTCTGCTTTGGTGGACGCATTCTCCTCCTCTTGAAGTCAAAAGGGGAAAGGGTGGGATAACGGCACCCAGCAGCTAAAGTGAAAGAGCAAGAAAACACCTGGAAAGCTGAGCTGCTGCCCTGCTCGTGCATCCAAGAGGCAGGAGCCAGCAATGGCTGTGATCTGTTGGTGACACACCAGCAGATACTTGGACACCATCTCTGTGCTCGTGGGAGAATGCTGGACTTTCTCGCACCTCCTCCCTCGGGGTCTGTGGAGCAGGGAGGGGCTGTCATGGCTGGGGAGCACATATAGCTGTGGAAGCCATTGCTGTTCCACAGGTCGCTGTTCAAGGGCTCAACCCTTTTTTCTCTTTCATGCTCACAACCGCTTTATTTTCCAGAAGCCAGTGAAAACAGGATATGATGAAATCAAATGAACCTCTCTGACCACTTCTCCCAGGAAAACAACCTATGGGCAAGGGAAAACAAAGCCAGGAAGGAACTGCCAGGAAAAACAAAACAGTCTCGTAGTGGTGACTTCCCCTCCAGCCAGGGAGGCCTCTGCCATGTCTTCCATAGCAGAACAGTTTGTAGCTCCCTCTTCATGTCACTGTACAGGTCAGCTGCTTGAACACATTGCCAGATACCCTTTGTATGTTGCTTTGCAACAGTGGAACCTAAGGGCAGGAGATATTACAAATAACATGGAGCAATAAGCACTTCAGTACTGGTCTCCTTCTTTCCGCTCCTCGTCCTCAGCTCAGAGATACACAGTTTGGAAACCTGCAGAGGATGCTGGTAAAGAACAGATAGGGCTTTAGGTTGCCGGAAAAGCCATGGGTTAATGCCCTTTAACGGAAAATCACTTTGCCTTTTTTTTTCCTAGCAATTTCTTCTAAGTTTGCATGATAGGGACCTGTCTTATGGTCTTATGTGCTCTGGGTCCCAGCTGCTGTGCCATGGAAGCATGAAGGCCTTTCGGGCACAGAGCTGCCCGCAGTAGCTACCCAGAAGACAGAAAGAGAAATTTGTCCTCTTTCCTAGGAACCAGTAGTTCTCAAAACAAATGAACACTCGCTTGGTTTGCTTTTGCTGAAACAGAGATCCAGGCTTGAATCAGTATTAGAGTCAAAACAAAAGCTGTTTGCTCTTTGATTATTAATCTTTAACAGGAACCTGAAAACAGCGGGCTGTGGGGATAGTGCTCTAGTGGAGACAGTGCATTAGTCTGCCTCCAGGGTCTGAGATAGGCTGATGTATTTGAGTGTTGACGCCTTGATCTCAGGGAAAAAAGATATTGCTGCAGACTCTAGGAAAGGGTTCTGGTAAGCCATATTCGCAGATAAGCCCTCTGAGCAGAGACAATAGATTTGCCAATCTTTTTTTTTTTTTTTAAGACCTGTCATCATCGGTACAGTTCAGTGCTATAACAGGACTGTTAGAAGAATTAGGATTTTCTTTCTTAAATAGGGGATCTTGGAAGGGAAGGAGGGGTTGCTGTCTTTTATTGCTTTCTGTTTGAAGTCAGTTTAGTTACTAGAGCTTGGTCTGCTTCCCAAATTTTCAGGCCCAGTCACACTTAGGGCATTCCCACCACAGCATCAATGTTTAATTGCAGCATAGCAACTGTGTATAAACTCTAATGAGGATGAAACAGCAGCAAGACAGACTTCCAGGAAGGCCAGTCAAGTCTCGTCAGGGGCTTGAGCAAGCTTGTTGCGGCTTCACTGCTGTTGACATCCCAACTACTTGGAGCTAGATGAGTCTGCCTGTGCAGCATTCCCTTCTCCAGTTGCATTTTAAATAAGAAACATTTTGCGGATCTTTCTGCAAAGTCCTGGTGTAATGGGGCACTCCGCATGTTTGACAGGTCCAGAATCGCTCCTTTTCCAGGGCTCTCCAGTGGCCCCAGATCACCCTGAAGCTTTTGGCTCTGTACTTTTTAAGAAAATGAATCCCAAATCCCGTGCCACTGAGATGCAAGTCTACAGCTGCTAATCATTTCCCTTCAGGATTAGCTGAGCCCGCACCATGTCTGCCGGGGGGCCAGGCACTTCTGAAAACGCTGGGCAAGTTTCCATGGTTGTAGCGAGCTCTGTGCAAAGAGCTGATTTTCATACTGGCATGTTCCAAGGGCTGGTGTGGCCCCATCAGTGGCTAAAGGAGATGGATGTAGGGACAGAAAGGGAAGAAAGGGAGAGCCTGACATGTGGAGGTTTGAACTGGGGTGCCAGGTCGATGTCTGAGAGCTGGCAGAGGGAAAAGTGGGGAAAGAGATGGCTCTCAGCTAGACCTGTGTCCCTCAGACCTCACCAGCAAGGGATACTGAGAGGGGAATGGAGCGGGAGAACTGGGTTAGTGAGGGTTGGTAACTCCAAGACCTGCACGAAAATGCACACTTAGTGCCACAAGAGAGCTGGGTATGCCAGAAGTGCAGACTGGGATTAGGCGAGCAGACAGGAGATGCCACCGCTGTGCTGTCCCGGTTTGTGACACTTGCTTTATTGAGCAGCGCTAACCCGGGCAGGCTGGCAGCTGCTACCAAATGACGGGCCATGCCTCTGTCTTAGCACCATTTTCTTGTGTTGTGCTTACAGGGCCCCTCAGAGCTCCCCCCCGTGAGCACTGTGTAAGCTTTTCCTTTCCTGAGCAGAGGGCAGATGCTATCATACCGTCAAGTGCCACAGCTTTAGCTCTGCAGCTTAAACTCTGCCCTCAGCACTGGCACAGCATGATCCTGCCAGCTACGTAGGTTCCCAGGTTGCTAAATCCACTCTTTGAAGGGGGTCAGGCAGCACCAGGGCTTGCAGCACCACAGCTCTGCTAGCCTGCCCAGTGCATCCAGCTCACATTGTCCTATCCTCCTCGACCCCTTACTGGTAGACTCCTTGCGCCTCTCTCCCACCGTGTCAGGCAGCTGGGGAGGGCCTCCTGCCTCTCTTCTGTCATGGCCATCCCGTGAGCCATTAGAGGTGTTCGTTGGTGTCCCCACTGCGTGGTGCCCGGTTCTCAGTCCCCTTGGTCACCCTTGCACCGCCCTCCCAGCCCGCAGTTCACTACTAGTTCATCAACATGGCAAACACCTCATCGCCCACTGCCGTAAGGCTCTGCCGAAGTTGTGCTACAGTAGACAAATCCATGCAGTGGGGAAGGCAAACCTGGACTGCAGGGCAGGCAGGACTTCTGTGTCCCCTCTCCAGACCTGTCTGCACACGTAGGTGGCACTTCACACCAATACTAGCACTCCCTTCCACGCCTTGTTCTAGGCACCAGCTCAGTGTTTGCACACAGCAGGATGCCTCCACTCCCCTGCCAACCAGAAAAGTAATTCTCCAGAATCAAATCGTGATGTGTCCCACGGGCTGCCTCCAAACACTGTCATGCCTGACCAAGGGCCCAAACACTTTCCTTCCTTGGAAAGGCATGGGAAGGTGAAGTAACCCTGGCCTGAAATCAATATTGCTCTAGAGCACCCTCAAAAATATGTCATAAGCTAGCAAAGAAGAAAGATCCTTCTTGGAACCATATGTGTTTTGAAAGTTGTGGGTGGGGGAGAACAGCTTGGATTTCCTGGGACTTCTGACACTTTTCTTGGAGGAAAGACTTCTCTTTTTCAAAGAATTTCTTACTTCGTGTTATCCTTACCTTCCTGCCCCAAAAACATTCGTGTGCTTTACGCACTAGTCATATCCTGACTGTCAGGTAAACTGTGAGCTGCTCTTCTTGACCAAGTGTCTCTGCTCCTGGCCCGTACTATGCTTACCCTGACAGACCCTTGATCTTTCGTTAGAGAATCAGAATATGAATACCTCCAATTCACAGCCCAGTATCTCACAGGTAGGAAAAATACAACAGGAGGACCAGGCACATTTTCCTTGCCTCATTTTCACCAATTACTCATAGTTCTATCTTCCTTTATTATGCTGGATAATTTTTCTTCACTCTTCAAATATTTGGAGGCCAGGATCCTGCTCCTAATCAATCATCTCTTAGGCAAACTAGGTTTTGCTTTTGTAATGTTTTCCTGCATAGTAGGTCCAGCCTCCTAATCACCCTTGTTGCTGTTCTTTGAGCTGCTTCTCGTTTGTCACGATCCTTCTGGTAATGCAGTTCCTGGAAGCGAGCGCAATATTCCAGGCAGGAGCCCTGCGTGTCCCATTGCATGTGTGATGTTGCCCTCAGGTGGTTACTCCAGAGAGAAGACGCAGCTTTAAAAAATAAACCTCTGATATCTTCCAGAGATTTGTAACTGCATGGGAGTGCGGAAAGCATAACTCTGCGCTCTCTTAAGTGATGCCTTTGTGACAGAAACTAGGATTACACTGGCTTTTTCTGGCTGTCCATCCTCAGCTCTAGCTCTTTGCATCTAAAGTGTATTTCCCCATGTGGACGCTGCTGTGCTTAGAGAGCAGCAGGAAGAATCTCAGCTTTAGTAAGCCACACAAAGCTGAATGGGAATCCTATACGAGAGGCAGAAGAAATGACAGAATTTCACCATGACCAACTATATTAATACTAATTTTATCACTACAGCAACTAGTCTTGGTCACATTCTTCAGCAATTCTTTTTGTCTCAAAATTATATGTGTCATAAAGTTAGATTTCCATTTTTTATTACACGAGGTGTTGTGTAACTACTAGACTGTAATTCATATAAATTCATGGAAGGTGCTCAGAAGGTGACAAGAGACTTTATTAAAGGTCAAATCAGAAATTCATTGTGCTTGTGTTTCCCCTGACTCAATTATTCACAAAGCTAAACCATCCTGCTCACTCATTTCCTTCTCCCAACACAGCCTCCACTGTCCCGGTCATTACGGTGCCGGGGTTTTTTCTGCATTTTCTGTTCCTCTCTGCTGTGTCGTTACGGAATTGACCACACCTAACACTGATTTCAAGGTGGAGCTATGCAGCTGATTTATTTATGAATTATTAAGGTACTATATACATTCCTGACCTATTTAATACATGACATCTTATTTTGGTTTTGCTTTGCTCTGCACTGAGCTTCCCCTCTCAACACTGCGCTGTTCACAGAGGTGCCCAGAGCTTTTCCCTGAGATCAGCTCTAACTCATAATTTTTCATTTAGATATTAGGTAAATTAAATATTTTTTTCCTGCTTCCCTTAACTGGCATACAGAGAGCTCCATCCGCCATCACTTTGTCCCACTTACCTAACTTTAGGTTCATTCCTGCTCCCACTAAATGCAAATGCCAAAACGTGCATTGGGTTTAACAGGAGCAGCCTTTACTTGGGCCTTCTGAAGTTTTTCCTAATCGTTCTGTATCTTCCATAGATTTGGCTGCCTCACTGAACACTTCATCCTCTGGGTGTTGTGCAAAAGTAAGCTGTGGTCTCACTAACAGCACTGACGATTTTGCCATTGAAACCAGAGGAGCTGGGCTGCCTCATTCTTGGCTACTGTACGTCTCAGCACTGATCACAGAGGATGCCTTGCAGCTTCTGTCACTGCAACACTGTGAAGAAATGGATGCTTTCTCCCATGTTTTCTTTCACAACTTCACTTTAGTTCCTTGCTTCCTGCAGAACCAATGCTTGTACAGTCCCGTGGTGTGTCTGTAGGTGTGTCCTCCCAGTAACTTTTTGATCTGTTTGCTGATTTCAACAACTTTGGCAAGCAGAGACTTCAAAAATAGTTCTGAAAAGTGTTTCTACAAGTATCTTGCAAACTGATTGCTTTGGGAAGTGCAGGGGGAATTTTATAAACATACCCAGAGGAAACAAAGTCTTAGAACAATTCAGTTAGTTAGAAAGTTTTTGTGTTTGTACTTGCAAAATACAAATCCTTTGTATTTGCAAATAGTAGCTGTATTTTGCAAATACGTGTAGGAAATGAGGCATCATTAGTTCCACTACTTGTGGAACTACTTATTAATCTTTGGCAAGGATTCATCCTGCAAGCTGTTGTTGCCAAGTTTTCTTAATAGTCACTTGCAAAGGGCTTTATCCTTTTACCTTTGGGAAGGGCCAGTCAGATACGTATGCTGAGATTTTGCTGAGATAAGTCTTTCCAAGAATGCTGAAAAGCTCGAGGAGAGAAAAAAATTGTACTTACAAACTTGCTGATAGAGTCTTGTTTACCATATTCAGACCGATATCTTAAAATACAATACCTAATTATTTTCCCAGCTATATTTGTGGATCCTCATATAAGGCTCAAGGTCCATAGTGCTGTTTTCTTCAGATGAGATGTCTGCAGTGCTGTTACTACATTATACTCAAACATCCCTGGTTTTCTAGACTAGCTGTTATTAATGAAAAATGAAAATCATATCCTTATGTTACAAGTTCCGCTGATTCAGTCTTCATTTTCTTAATGCCTCCAGACCTGAAGACTTTCTTCATATTACTGTTGTTGTTATTGTTATACAATGTAGGCATAACAACTAATAACGGACAGTAGGAAAAACCATAGAGAGAATAAATAATGATTCAGAAAGGAGGCCACAGATATATTTCCAAATAGCCAGCACAGTTCCCAAAAAGGGAGGAAATAACGCACAAGATCAGAGCAGAAATCTTTCCAAAATTTCCAGTGAGCTGAACACATCATGAGACCTACTTCTCAAAAAACACGTCTCCTCTTGGATGTTTCTTCGGGCCTGCAAAGGGGAGCTCACACACTCCAGCAGCCCCTTGGCTGCCTCCCGTACCAATCGTGCCTAATGCCCAGTCTCTGCAAAACCCATGCTTAGATTTGGGCTTCTCCTTTTCCCTCTGAACCCCATCTTTGTAAGGGCTGGTTTTGGAAAGCTGGCTCTGCAGAGCTCTGGCAGAGCAACGGGACAGAGACAACCTGCCCCCCTTCTGCAACGCACCTACCCCTCGCAGCTGCTGAGTGTTGATGCCAACCGAAAGCAAGACCACGATTTTGCCAGGATAAGGCTGGAGGAGAGGAACTTGGGATCTGGCCTGTGATAATAGTTACTATAGCAGGATCCTCAGCAGAAATCATTGTTGTTGAGATGGAGGTATTTCCTTTTTGCCTCAGCCAAATATGATAATTGCTGTTTTCGAGATTTTTTTGTTAAACTAGATAAATTATTGAGTACGGACCCCTTACACATACTGGTTTATCCACGACCCTTTGTTGAAGATGGGGCCTTTGTTTCTGCCACCAATATTTCTGTCACTACAGGAATGACAAATCACCCAGGATGTTCTTTTCCATAATATATTTATATCTATGTTGTCCTACGGATCTTAAGACTAGTCCCTCCCTCAAGTGCCTTTGGTCAGTTGCATCCTTTTTTTTTAAACGATTCTTGCTTTCTTTGCAAGATGATAATTTTACATGGCTTGGAGCAACAGTTGCAGGAGATACACAATGCACTTCTAAGACTGTAAGACAACAACAGTGGCATAACTGACCAGGGTTTAAAGTTGTATCTGTACAGATTGTATGGAGTTTCCTTCTGTATAAGTAATTCCTCATGTCCAGGCTGCTGGGCAGCTGGGTTAGCTGAGCCAAGCCCACAAGACTCCACCACACTCACCAAAACGCTGGCAATGTGTCCAAGCCCAGGAGGGCTCTGTCTCACATTACGCTCCAGGATTAACACTCCGAGTGCGCAGCATACCCCGGAGCAGCGAAAGGTCCCCCATACACCCGGCTTTCAGAGCCTCTCTGGGTGCACGTGCAGGGACCACCACGTTCTGCGCATCCAGGCTCTGAGCACAAGCTCCCAGCGCCTGCTGCCTGCCTCGCATCACCAACATCCCCAGGATTATCCCCGGGGTACCAGTGACCTAAATACACTGTTTTGGACTTGAAAGTTGCTTTTGTTTTTAATGTTGCTGAGTCTCTGAAACCAGCACACGTAACAAACTGCCTGTTTCCAAGCAGCTGTTGTGTAACTTCGCTCCCCAGAGATGTTGCCTGCCGTTCATTTAATGGGCTCGGTTTCACTGGAAGTGCCTGGGGGAACCTCTTATCTCCCTAATTAGCAACAGAAGGGGCCAGTCCTTGCTGGAGGTAGCAGTGAAGCATTTGTGGGGATTCCTGAGAATAAGGGAGGCAGAGAAGGGGCCGTTTCCAGCTGGGAAAACACTAACTTTTATTCCACGTACGGTGCAGAGCAGAGGACCACAGAGAAGGTGTTGGGGGGAAGGTGCTTGCAGAAATGATGATGGGCTTTCTAGGCAAGAAAGAAGCATTTGGGAAGGGAGAGGAGGTGATGAGAGAGATTGTCTCTGGCCCTCCGAAGTTGTTCATTGCTCCTGCAATCTGAGTCTTATATAAGATACCGTGGAGCAGCACAGAGGCCTCGTGGGCTGGCTGCCGGTGGAGGCAGGAGCAGTGTTGCTGCGATCTGCTCTCAGTTGCCTGAGCTGGCTCATGTTAATAAGATTCAGGAATTAACAGTTTGGAAGTGCTTAGGAGCTCAGTGTTTCCTCCAGGGATGTGATCCCTGAGACTGAGCACAGAGCCTGCCATTCAGGGCTGGAGTAGACTTTGGTGCAAAACAAATCTCCCACAAATCAGCTGAATGTCCTGAGACCTCACTGGGAAGGTGAAAACATTGCTTGTCCATTACAGGCAGGGTGATGTTCCTTAGCCCTCAGGACACAGCCACACATGGAAAGCCCATGCGATCCCGTTTCTGGGCAGGGCTTTTTTCGTACAATACCAATTGAGAAGGGTTGTGTGTGCATGGACAGTGCCAGCTGGGACCTGTTGCGCTATGGGGACCGTTCTCCTTCAGAAGACACGGAGGGAATTACAGCGTTCAGTATCTTTGGCCTGTGGGAGCAAAGATCCAGTGAAGCAGAGGAAAGCCTCATCAGCCTTAAGGACCTTCCTTAAAAGCAAAGGAAGACGGTGAAGTGCAAAGACAGAGTGATAGCATAGGGCAAGCAGGGTTGTGGGATCCTGGAGGAGCACAAGAGAGATCTGAATCTTACAGATGTTGCCCTGCCCTGCAACATCACCGGCCTGCAGCTCACTGGTAGTAGCCACTGACCAGATGAAAAGGAGAGAGCTGGTCCCTGGTATAAGTCAGGAGATCATATTCATAAAGATCCACTGGTACTGAGTACTGTTTGCTCTCTAGTGATATTCTTAAGACAGTGAACCTGATTTTGTGCATGCAAAAGGAAAATTATGAAGCAAAGCCTTCACGTTGTAAGATGAAGGGCAGCGCCTTACAGCCAGGGCCATAAATCCCAGCGAGGGATAATCATTTCCAAGTTACCACAACATCTCAAGCTATAAAAGAGCTATGTTCAAAGTTTTTGTGTGCTCCACTCTTACCCCTGTTCATTAGCTCATTTCATAACCAGAAGTCACCAGCTTTCCTTCCTGTGTCTCAGGTTTCGGTATTAAAAGTATTTATGAGGCTTGGATTATGATTATATGAAACTGGCAATGAGAAAAACAGAAAGTCCAAAATAGAAAAAAGCCAAAATAGAAAAAAAAAAACAAAACAGTGGTATTACATGTGCTGTGAGCTTCTCTTTCCCACCAGAAGGCACCCAGTATTTGCAGACCTGTGGCTTGGCCTGCGGGTGCTTTCTCCAGCAGCAGGTCGCACTACGCCAGCTTTAGCGAATGGTCCTGGGAGAGCTGGCAGGTTATGTCGTGTTTGGCTCCTCCTGCTTGTATCCAGCTGCTAAACCAGCTGAAAGAATACATGACGGTAACATTTCCACGTGCGCATTTTCTGTCGTTGCTGCAGGGGTGATACTGCAGGTCATTGAGAAGAGCAGGAGAAAAACATAGGAAACGAGCTCTCTGCTAGTATGTGATTTGTACCATGTAAACGTATGAAACCCCTTTATAAAATGATGCCAGTTGTAAAGGGACTGCAGGATGGTAGCAATTGGAAGTTTAGACAGAGATGCAATAGTGAGTTACAGTATATCAAATGTTATGGTCTCACCTTTTTTTTTTTTTGTATTTTTTTTTTTTATTCTCGATGCCACAATGGCAGCTGAACCAGCAAAATTACAGCACTGGGATGAAGGCAAAAAACTTTCTGATGGTGCTCCGAGGAGGCTTTTTAAATATGGGTTCGCTAAGACGTCTGTCATTAAGGCTAAGGGATCCTGCCCCAGTGCAGGGAGATGCTCCGAGACACTTTGGCAGGTCCTTTCCTGTGGGGTTCCCCTTTCCATTTATGGGACATGCATCAATATCTCGTGGGAGGCAGCCTTGTTGACTCCAGCAAGCAGTTTCTGCCTGGATTTGTGCTTTTTGGCCACTAGAGGTTGCGAGAGAGAGGGGAAAAAAACCCTTGTTTCCCACGGACAAGGTGCTGCAGCATCCCAGGACAGGATTTCCTCTGCGACCCTTTGCTCTCTGGCCACCAGCAGTCACATAAAGCTCCTGCACATACCCTGTGTTTCAGTAAATGGGATCCTGGCATCTCAGCTGTTTCAGATTTATCACTGGGAGCTTGTTGCCTTTTAGCCCCATCGTATCAATGGCCTTGGTGTGTCCCCTTATATCTTAAGCAAAAGTCGTTCTGATTCTCCCAAATCTTTTAGACAGAGAGCAGCAACTTGTATCTTTGCAGCTTTAACTAGCTCTGCTGGCTCTTTCCCACATTCCTAGTATAGATAATTTCACTCTCAGCTGTTTAAGCCAGACCTTTTTCCACCAGCCTTTGTGCTTTTTACTAGCACTAAGAAATAGAATTTTCCTGAGGTCTCTTTTGTCTCATCACAGCCTGGTGTACCTCAGCCTGGCACCTTATGGGGTCCTCAGCTACCTTCCACATGAGTTGTAATTCTTTCCTCTCATTGCTAATAATTCTCTCGTTGCTAGTAATTCTCTAGTCTTCTGACTGTAGTCCCTCTGCAATCAGGGATACCATCTTCCAAGAGGCTTCAACAGAGCTGGTTTTGTTTGGGAAATAGAACCTTAAAGCTAAGTAATCCCAGAGGGGCATGCCCAGAAATAGCTATGCTGGAGCAGTAAATTGGACTGCGACCAAATGAAGGGTTTAGAAGCATTTCTTCCTGATGGCTCTTTTTGATGGCGCAGTGGCTGCATATGAACGCACAGTGGTGTGAGATGTAATCACCACAGAGCTCACTGGTGATGGTACTTCACTTTGAGCATTGCATGGAGATAGGAATCATCTCCTCTGACAGTAAAATGTAGCTGTTCCTGGAGTGAAGCACAGCAAGGACACCGTGCAACAACTTAGGAAGGAGGAGCCTTTATCCAGTAAGATTTTACTGACCATGAGGGAAATGAGATTTAGTTCCCTGAGCTAAAACAAAGCATTGTTTTCTGTGGAAAATGAAAAACTTCACTCTTCTTTTTTGTTTTGGCTACTGCAGATCACAGGTACACATGGAATAGAGACATGTGATACCCAGGCTGGAAGAGATACCTGCTCAGAGCAGGTCCAAGTAGGTCAGGTTGCTCAGTGCCTTGTTCCTGTCAAATTCTGAATGCCTCCAAGGATGGAGATCCCACATCCTCTCTGGGCCCCTGTCCCAGTGTCTGAATACCTCCATGGTGAATTAATTTCTCCTCATATCTATCAGAATTTCCCTTGTTGCAATTTGCATCCATTGCCTTTTGTCCTTCAACAGTTGCTCCTCCAAGATGAGTCTGTGTCCATTTTTCCTAGGCTCTCCACTAGGTAGCTGTAGACAGCAATAAGACCTCACCTGTTGCCTTCTCTTCTCCAGGCTGAACGAGCCCAGATCTCTCTGTCTCTCCTTGTACACCACGTGTTCTGGTCCCCTGGCAGCTTGGTGGCCCTACACCACTGAGGGTGGTTTCACTCAAGTCTCTCCTCTACCAGCAAGGCCAGAACTGGCCATGGCACTCCAGATGTGGTCTCACAAGTGCTGAAGAGAGCGAAGGGATCCTTTGCTACAGAGCAAGCGTGTTAGCCAGCTCAGCCTGCTAGCTAACGTGCTTGCGCTATAGCCCTGTACTCAGCTGGGCTTTGCTGCAGGGACACCGTGCTGACTCGGGCACAGCTGAGGACCTCAGCCCGGTCTCCGCAGAGTTGTCTTCTGCGCACTTGGCATCCAGCCTGTGCTGGTGCACAGGGCTATTCCCTCCCCACGCAGGACTTTGCATTTGCCTCTGTCGAACTTCATTTGCAACTACACTCTTAGGCAACAGGCGGCACTAAGGCATGGTGTAGCCTGCCTTGTCACCCAGAGCACGTCACCGTCACCGCCGAGGAGAGACCAGCGGAGAGCAGCGGCCAGCGAGGAGCAGCAGACATGTGGCAGGAGCTCCTTCCGAGTGCCTGGTGAGATCTCCTTGGTGTGGGCAGGGGGATTCCAAGAGGGGCTCCCCGAGGGCTCAGGGCAGGGGAAGGCCCCGGGGGGTCAGCAGGTCTCTGGAGGGTGGGATCGTGAGGCTGCGTTCTCCCCAGCGTGAGCAGGGAGGAGGTTTGATTAGACTGAGCCTTCATTTGTGTGGCTTAGAGAGCTGCTTCTGGGACACGCTTGCTTTGTTAGCAGTGCTGAGTTTGTGCTGTCGCCATGATAACTGGTTTCACGCCTCTGGCTCACTAAACTCCAGGATACAAGTACAGGGGGTTATTACTGCCCATTGCATAAGCTGCTCACCCTCCAGGGAGGTGGAGGCTGGCACTGCTTGCTCTTAGGAGCATTGTTCTTCTTTGTCTGGGAGCAGTTTAAGGAGATAGATACCTCCTTAAAAATCATGTATAGGCTGTCTCAGAGATTGTTACCAGATTGCCTCGGTGACTGCTGGGGTCTCCAGCATGGGCACTGGGTTCTGCATCACAGGCAGCAGTAGGAAACAAGAAACACCCAGCAGACTTGGCTTTTCATGGAGTTTCATGTCTTTTTTTTTTTTTTTTTTTGTCTCAAGGCATTGTAATTATGACACTAAACAGCTCCCTAATCTAGCTGCCTTCCACACAGCAGAGTAACAAGACTTTCTCTTGTCACTTCTAATTTTGCTAGATTTTAGACTGCATTTCTTACAGGAGAATCTATGAGGCTGAAAAAGAACTAGGGAAGAGGTTTTCTTTTTCTTGCAGGCAGCTGAGACCTAAAGGCTCGGTGTCCAGTCAGAAGTAGTTAGAAGTAGCAAAGGTACAGCAGCTCGTTGAACTCCAAAGGGCGAAAGGTCCCACCAGCCTTTCCTCCTGCCAGCCCTGCAGCACGGTGGGCACCGCATGGCTGGCAGCAGAACAACGCTTGCGCTTGAAAGTCCCCTGCCAAGGCTGTGCACCTATCGCTACACAGCAGTCAAAATAAACTATTTTCTTAGCTGAAGTAATACAGCTGCTCGTAGGATGAAATACCGCAAGGACACCTATCCAGTTATTTAGTGCCTTTTATCTAAATTATGCTGAAGGAGGGAATATTATGGCAACAAACTATCCAGCTAAAACACAGCCCAGAAACACTGTCTCTTTGTGCAGAGGCAGTGCCCTAAGCCCATCTCTTTCTGTCCCAGACAAAACGTAGGAAAAATAATGGCAGATGTTGCCAAGTGGCTAAATAGCTTGTGATCCCATGGCTGGGCAGTAAATGGTGCTGGCAGGTGACAGTCTTTGCACCATCACCGAGGGTTGGTATCATTCAGACAACACTATCAGACTACAAGGATCTTCTTTTTTTTTTTCCCCTTTTGTAGGGAGAGCGTCTTGTCGCGGATCAGGTGAGTGAAACAGCTGCTCTGTGCTGAGACCTCTACTTTTTATTAGCACCCTGGTTGAGGCACAGCATAGTCCCTTCCCTACCCTGTATGACAACAACAACAAAACCTTTGCTGACAGTCCCTTTGCAGCCCTCTGCCATAGCCCTAAACACCCCTACCAGTCCGCAAGCTGGAGAGCTTGAGGCACGGGTCAGGGGGACGTGAAGGTACACTACATTTAGGACTGATTGCTCAATCGTTGGAACAGTTTTGAAACATGCTGCATGTCTGTTAAAACCAACTCTGGTGACTTAGCTCCCATACCTCAAGAAAGCCTGAAATCTTGCTGTCTAGAACAGAAACAGGGGCACCAGACAGACAAGCTGAGACCCTTATCCATGGAAAGCTATGGTGGAGGGCCAGTGTTGCCCTAAAAGATGACCGAATCTGTAGGGGAACTATGTATAAAGCACTGCCAAGAGGGACATGTCCAGCACATCCACCTCTCTCCAGCAGCTGAAGACCTTTGTCTCTGCTCCTGCTCCTCAGCCCGTTCTCTCTGTGCAGTTTTTATTCCTGGAGGAGTCCAGCTGCTACTATCCCATTCACTCCAGTACCTGCCTTAAAATAGACTGGCCCATACCCTATTGACCCTTGTCCCCCAGGGTACCCTGGTTCACAAGAAGAGGGACAAAGAAGCCTCGTGATCAGCAAGTCCTGATCAGCAAGGACTTCAGGTCCCTAAGAAGCACTGGTAGATGTAACCCTGGCCCAAATCTTGCCTGTGATCTTCAGAAATAACAGAAACCCCCAGCCCCTGCTGACGCCGTAGGATCTGTAGGCATTTGTTACTGCCCAGGCCTGACCAATGTGCATACAGGCCTCAGCATAGTCCCTTTACCCTTGACACTTCTGTTGTTGAACACAATTTTGCGCCTCCCCAGGTCTTTTGAATATTCTCAAAAGAATGCCATCCTGGTCCCCGTGGCCACCCTGGGGGTTGGAGGGATGCTGGTTTACTGGCTGAGATCTCGACACAAGATCAAGACTATTGAAATGGGCGATGGATGGTGGGGCTCAGGTGAAAGACCCCTAAAAGGGAAAGAAGATGAAAGTATCCGTCCCTTCAAGATTGAAACATCTGACAAAGAAATCGAGGTACCAGCGGCTGGGATGTAGGGAGGGGCAGAAAGCTACAAGCTGGGGCCAGTCCATCACCCACCTTACTGCTTCGAGGTGATGTCGCAGGGGTGGCAGCAGTGCACTTGTATACGCCAGTGCAGCTACCTAGCACCATTAGATGATGCTCTGGCTCACCACCCTTTATCAATGGCATTTGAGCTCAGACTCATTGTAATGTCCCATGAAGATTTTTGGAGACCACAGAGCCTCTGTGCAACCTTCAGCTGCTCCTGCAGAAAGGCCATGCTTTGAGCAGCAGACTTTGACGATGGGTCTGTGGATGGTGGAGCAGGGTGGGAGGGTGTAGGGGCAGCAGTGGCACTGGTGAGACAAGCCTGAGGGGCTTCCACAGAGGGAAGGGCTGGAAGGGTGAAGAGGGACAGGGTCTTGACTGAGTCACAGCACCTCTGTTCCCACATGCCTGTCCCTAATTATGTGGTGAAGTAGAAGTCAGCAGCTCAGGCTGAGCTTCTTACTCTTCACCCAGCCAGCGGAGCTGGCAAGCTCCTAGTGCCAAAAACCCTGAAGTGAGTTAGCAGCAAGGCAAGAGTAGGACCCGGTACTCCTGGGTGCACTGGAGGAAATGGTAACCTGTAGAAAAATCTATTCCTCATATAAACAATTCAAGGGGTCACGTAGAGTATGCCACTGCTTCAGAAGGGCTCGTGGTGTCCCAGATAGCGGTACAAAAGCCGGCAGAGCCAGGAGAGCCCATCCCTGCCCACCCTGGCGTAGGGCACGCATGGGCAACCTCGCAGGCAGGGCTCCCCTCCGCAGGACCTGCACCGCCGCCTTGAGCAGGCCCGCTACGCCCCGCCGCTGGAAGGGGCCGCCTTCCACTACGGCTTCAACTCCAGCTACCTGCAGAAGGTGGTGGCCTACTGGAGGAACCAGTTCGACTGGCGCAAGCAAGTGGAAGTCCTGAACAAATACCCCCATTTCCAAACCACCATTGAAGGTGAGGGGGTCTCTGTGGCTTGAGCAGGGGTCACTGTGAAACGCATGGAGAAAAGGGGGGGATTTAAGAGGTTGCCATATTTAAGACAATAGCATGCATCACAGCTTAGTGATATGAGTGAAACATTATTAATAACCTTCTATAGATGAAGACAATTACACAGTGGCAATAAGATTAGGTGTGCTTCAAGATGGGCTTCATCTGGCTCTGAACCTTTGCTAATGATGAGGTTTTCTCCTGCTAGTGCCTTGAAGCCACCTTTGAAAAACTGCAAAGTTTACCCAGACTCTGAGGCTAGAATTTCCCCCACCACCCCCCAGTTTAGGCAAGTGAGGTCAGCCAGACTTCAGGGAAGTGATCTGAAGATTAAACTTCTACCTTGCACTTACTTTTTCATATGTCTCTTTTTATCACCCACATATTTTGTAATTTTGTCATGGTTTTGAATGTGCCTTACCTGCATTATGCTATTTATTTAAGTGCATCTCTACTTACATACCGTGAGACCAGTTTCTCAGGAGATGGATGCTCGATCTCCTGTGACCCCAGTATCTGGGGCTGGGATCAATACCTCTGTCTGTATGTAAAAGATGAGACACAGGAACAGAAACAGGCATCCCCTTTCAGCTAGGCATGTTCTTGCCATAGGTTGATCGTCTAACTTCTGCTACGAATGCTAATTACAGTTTTGCCACCCTCCTTCTTCAGAGTCTAGAGCAGAAATTGTGATGGAACCAGAGCTTAATTTGTCTGTCTTGAATGTGTGGCAGGGATAGATATCCATTTTATCCATGTGAAGCCCTCCTACGTCCCTCACGGTCGAGCTGTTCAACCTCTGCTGATGGTCCACGGTTGGCCCGGCTCCTTCTACGAGTTCTACAAGATCATCCCCCTGCTCACAGAGCCGGCCGAGCACGGCCTGAAGGAGGGTGATGTGGTGTTTGAGGTCATCTGCCCATCCATCCCAGGCTATGGCTTCTCGGAGGCACCACACCAGAAAGGTAAGCGATGAAAAGGCTCTGTTGGAATCGCAAGGTTTTTGGAGTAACACGTCAGAGACCCCTGGGCCCCCTGGGCATCACTGTGGATGCAGATGCTTGGCTCTGCATTAACATCCACATGGCTGAAGCACTGGGGCTGGTTGTGGAGATTTGGAAGGCAATGGTAACTGGAAGCCAGGTCTGCTTTCCACCTTCTCCACTTTCCACCGAATTTCTATCTTGTGGTCACTTTATCGCCAAGGAACGGGGCAGAGCAGCATAGCACGCTGTGCCTTCACACAGCAGCACACTCGCATGCATCTGGCAGGCCACAGTCTTTGGCCAGGGGATGAACACTAGGACAAACAGACCTCCTGTGTTTCTCTTCACCTACAGGCTTTGACAGCATAGCAACTGCTCGGATATTTCATAAGCTGATGAACAGACTGGGCTTCAGGGAATACTACCTACAGGGAGGAGACTGGGGATCTCGTATTACCACAAACATGGCCCAGATGCTGCCACAGTGAGTAGCAAAGGGAACCAGTGCAGAAAAGCCGCCTTCAGTTCTTACCCTGCCTTCTGGCTCCATGGTCCTGGTTCTGCCTTCTGTTTGCCCTGCCTCTCATCCCCTGCTGCTCCAGGGACATCCCCACCCCTGTGCGTTCAGTTGTATTCATATGCTTTGCATTGATATTGGTGCAGTTCTCACGCTTCCTAAATTTCAGTGCTGTTTGGCTTCTCTTTCACTAGCTGCGGAAGTAAATTCTGCTGCATTTTGATCTGAGACCTCAAGGCGACAGATCGTCATTCTAAACCAGGAAGGAGATAAATTTAAAATCAGCAGGGAGAAAAGGAAGGAAATAATTCAGCAGCTGAACAGTGCCATGAAGTACAGGACTTTCTTATCTCAAATGCTGAGACTGGTCAGAAAAGAAACACGATACCTTCCATAGAAGATGGCACCACAGCTCATTGTTTAGCATTTAATGAAAAGCGGGCACCACAGCCATGCTTAGGTCAGAGAGTAGATAAAGGAGACAGCTCTCAAAGCAGTTAGACTGCAGGCTGAGCAGCTCGCTGTTCCCAACTGCAGTTGTGCTTCACAGCACCCAGAGCGCTGTGGCCACATGGCGATCTACTCAAGCTTTCAGCAAATACCCAGCGCAGCCGGTTCCCTACAGCATAGAACAACACCGGATCAACAGCCAGAGCTACCAGCATGGATATGCCACGTCCAGCAACTGAGCAGCTAAAGCTAACATCCTACCAGTGGCACAGCTGGACGGAGGTGTCACCAGCTGTACCATTTCTAACTCCCATAACTTTTTTATTTTTTGAATCATGATGCACCCGAAGGGCTTTATGTATTTGGCTCAGTGAAATACTTCTATCACAGCTCCAGTCAGACTTATCTTCTAGAAAATTTGGAGACAGAAAATTGCTTGGTTTAACCTTCTACTCATTAACTTAATTTTAGATCTGTGAAAGGGCTTCATCTGAATCTCGTCTTCATCGGCAGACCAGGTTTGAGAAGGATGATTTCTGTGATGCTTGGGGTTTATGTACCATGGCTGGTAGGCCTCACTAGGGAAGATGTTCGACGTATGTACCCTTTCATCCAAAAGAACATACATGAAGTTCTGCGAGAGTCTGGATACTTACACATCCAAGCCACCAAACCAGACACTGCAGGTAATGAACCTTCTCCATATTGCTATGAACATTGTATACTAACTGCTTATGGTATATGAAAACTCATAGTTGAACAAAGTCCAACCATGTTTGAGAAGCAATGAGTTCTGGTGACCAAATGCCAGACATGGGGACAAGAACTGCATAAAAGGAAGTTAAAAGGAACAGCTTAAAAAAAGATGGAGACAACAAACATCACTTTTCAATGTCCTTTAAATGGCATGCCACTTCTCTTGGGTAAAGAATCCCTTTGCAAAAAGCCTCTTAAAGTAAAGCACAGGATCCTGAAATTGAGGCTTCTAGAAGTAAATGTGGGTGAAAACAAGAGAAATATCATAAGCAAGTGCAATGTGAAATGTACAGAAAAGTAGACACAGCCCTGACACCTCAAAAGCCAGAAGCCTGACCTAGCTAGCGGGGCCAGTAGATAAGGAGTCTGAAGAAAGATATGGCCATCTCAGAAAAGTGAAACAAACTATTTGCATCAGTCCCCAGTAGCGAGGATTATGGGGTATTCCTTCATTTAAATAATCCCTCGTCAGGAAAGGCAGCAGAGCAGTCTCAGGCTGGTGTCAGACATGCAGATCATGGAATGAGTAGCACCCCATCCTGGCATTCACTGAAAAAAGAACAAACTCAGACTGAAACATTAACTAATGCCTGGTCCGTTGCTTGAAGTGATCGCAATAATAAAGAAATAAAAGGAGGCAGGCAAGATACCAGGTTGGGTTGGGGTTTTTTTTTGCTTTTTGAGAGCCAAACAGTGAAGGTAGCTCCAGAAAAACAAAGACCAGTATGTCTAGCCTCTGATCAGAAAACTAGCAGAACTGTTTTAAGGAGGAGAATTGATTTACCAGTGATAATATCACAGGGAAATCATGCTTCAAAAAGCAGAGCTCTAGCAGAGCTGTGGATCTAGTAATGGAACATATTTCATTTCCAAAAAAGTTTTGCTGAGGTTCCTCCCCCAATGTCCCTAAAGAAATTAAACTGCCTTAAGAAAAGTATCAAGTTCATAGATTAATAACTAGTTAACATGAGAATCCAAGCATAGGAATAAGTAAGCAAGTTCCAGGGGAGGGAGAGTATCACAAAAATCTGTGCTGGCACCTGTACATTTCAACATGATCCTAATTTCTTTACAGATAAAAGTTAATGGTTAAGTGAAAATTTGACAGCTGTCCAGGGTTTGGTTTAATCTGAAGATAACTGCAGAGAGTTGCAAAAACATTCCAGTGACTGGGTGATTAAACTGGCCAATAAAAACTGATGTCAACGAAGTCCGAAGCAATTTAAGTAGAGGAAGAAAATCACAATGGCCTCTAGTTTGGCTGCTGCCATATAAAAATATCCATGAGTCATGGATGGTGCTTTGAAATACCAGCTGGATCAGAGTTTAAGAGAATCTTCTAAGCTCTTAAAGAAAGCAAAAAGAGACTAAAACACTAAATCCACGATACTCAGAATCTGTTGCACACCTGTTTTATAAATATATTTTAGAATCAGAAGAATACAGGAAGGGGAGAAAAGGAAGACTGAAGTGACCAAGCAGCTTCCATACAAGCAGTGGACATAGTCTAGGACTCTTCAACCTGGAAAAAGAAGAGCAGGGATTTTGTAGCACACAAAAATTGTGAAATGTAGAAAATTAATAGGGGGGGAAGGAAATGTATTCCCTCCTCAGTCTCAAGAAATATCTACATTATCAGTTTGGTTCTCATTAGGCAGGTTTAAAGAAAAGCTAAAGTATTTTTGCTCACCACAAGTTGTGGTACCTAAGATGTGGCACAGGTTGAACGACTAAAAAGTTGCAAACAAGACCGGTATTGCTGAGCATCTAATCCATGGACATTGAATACAGTGGTTCAGAAGGAGCATTCAGCCCAGAAAATGCCCATCTCCAGACTGGTCATGTGCTAGCTGGCACATTTTGGCCTGCTTTGCCATTGGGTCAAAGCATTTGCATGGCTTTGATCAGTAGCAAATCACTCCAGGCCTGCCAGTGCAGGGAAAACTGTTGTGCCAACGCACAAACTTACTTTGCGTGAGCTATGTCCACTATCAAGACCGTGTTGTGCACCATCTTCTGCAAAAGTCACTCCATCATAACGTCACACTAAAATACACTTGAGAGCAGGCAATGCCCAGTACAGTGTAAAACTACAGCCTAGGGTATGGTACAGGCATTTTCCCAAGGCGAGCCTCTATCACTGCTGAAGAACACAGATATAATATGCTGTGTACCTGCTGTGTTTATAATGTTTGTTAGCGTTCCCCAAAGGCAGGAACAGATAACAAATACACACACGCCACTGTTTAAATTAGATTAAAAGTGATGCACAGCACTGAGGCTCCTGGGTATGCCTCCTAAGCAGGACAGTGCTCCCAAATAGTTTATCTGAAATTTCTTTTCAGAGTGTAATCCCTTTACATCTGAATTTGCCCATTCTGGCACACATTGCCAAGAAGCCAACAGGACTTTGTTAGCTCCTAGCTGCTTTTGTATAGGAATTACCTGAGTTTGTAGTGCTGTCAGTTACAGCTGGAATTCCTCCGGGGTGAATTTGTCAAGAATAAAGTACTACCAGGGCTAGGAAAATACAGACTCTCTACTGAATTCTCCCAGAAAACTCTGAAGAACTCATGAAAGTCCAGTTTAACTTCCACTGAAGCACTGCAATGCCAGGCAACTGCAATAGCTCTCCCCCTCTTCTCCTGAATTAGGTTGTGGACTGAATGACTCCCCTGTGGGGCTTGCTGCATATATTTTGGAGAAGTTCTCTACCTGGACAGATAAATCATTTCTGCATCAAGATGATGGAGGCTTGGAAAGGTAAGCAAACAGATGCTCTTCCATGACAAGACTCACAAAAAGACTGAGTGATGATAGCTAATGAAGAGACAGGTAAAAGACTGGCCAGTCAAAGCTGCATTTTAAGGATGAAAGATTACACCTGACAAGTAGTAGTTCAAACTCACAGCAGACTGCTGGCAAACCACTGCTTCAGCACCAGGCAGTTTCACTCTGGGCACGCAGATGCCGATTAATTTGCTGCTTGAAAACGAGTGACAACCAACAACTATCCTTCAGGGCATGAACCCAATACTGCATATTGAGAAACAGCTTTCAATGAAATTTCTTCTTCTTGCTCTCCCAACAGCAAATACTCTCTTGATGAGCTGTTGACCAACGTGATGATTTATTGGGTGACGTCCTCCATTGTGTCCTCAATGCGATTCTATAAGGAGAACATCTCCAAGGACCCTGGTCTAACTGCTGATGCCAGGTAATGAAGTAGCCGGTGCAAAACAGATTTCCAAATAGATTGAACCACATTTGCCTATATAAACATTTAGATCACTTACAAAAGCAAATTTAACTAGTTAAAAAAAAAAAAATCAAAGTTCTTATTTTCTTTTGATAAATACAGTTAAGGGTCACTTTTCTTTTGAACCTATAATTCACACGGTAGCTTGTGACCAAGACAATGCAGAAGACTTACCAAAGCATATTCAGTCTTGTTTGCATTCAAAATACGGGTCTATATACTCATTCACCAAGCAAATGTAATCTGTGGCTTAGTTCAGCAAAACCAAAACAGAAAATCTTAAGCATTTCTAAGAGAGAAGTTTAAACTGAATTAGGAAGGATGTAGTTTACTGGTGGATAAACTACGAACTGTAACAGTTAAGCACAAACTTGGGGAAGAAGCAATTTGGAGAGCAGCACTTGAAACCAAGCATCTTCTAACAGCCACTGGCTCTAAGATGACTAAAAGAGAGGCTGACCAGGAAAATGCTGCTGAGCAGAACTCTCCAAGTGATTGATCATACAAATAGAAGAGCCTTTAGGAGAGTCTTTTTCTTTGTAGACTGAACCATTTTACTTTCCTCTTGAGAGAATAATTCGTTATGCTGGTACCATAAATTCTAAAAGTAAACATGAGCTAGCTCATTTCTGGCTTTCACAGAGGTGTGGCATCATGCCACTTATCACAAAACTACAAAACAAGGTAAGCTTAAAAATCTGAAATATTTCAAGACTGAACTGTGTGCAAAGTTGGCTCTACTTTACACGTCTTTGGGTATGACGTTCTTAAACTCAAGGAGATCCAAATACAAGTGAGGCTCTTCAGCAGAGTACAGACCACAAAATGAGTTGCTGTGGTGAAACTTCTCCAGCTGACTGTGGCAGTTACGAGTCAGAAGGTTTCCATAGGCTTTCCCCAGAACTTCTTTGAAAAACACGGTTAACTAATGTCTTCTAGGGTTGGAGTGCATGTTCCCACAGGAATTGCAGCTTTTCCTCAGGAGATAATACATACACCACGCACCTGGGCAAAGCATATATTCAAGAACATCATCACTTACTCTTACATGCCACGTGGAGGGCATTTTGCTGCCTTTGAGGAACCAAAGCTTCTAGCACAAGACATCATGCACTTTGTCAGAAAGGTGGAACAGCTGTGAACCTGCAGTTTAGACACAGACGTAGAATGGAAGCAAGTTGTTCTGCCACCAGCAGAACGTTTACTTTGAGAGATTAAAATAAATCCAATGTACTGACATACAGAAGCCGGCATTTTATTTTTATGATGATTACACTACTAAACTTGTTAATCAAGCTCTAAAGCTCTTCACAAGAAAAAAAAAAGCATCGTCTTCTTTCACTCCTGGCACCGTATCATTGCTGTATTCATAGTTCAAGTATAACAGAATATGTAAACAGTTTAATGCAGTAACATTGCACTCATTTGGGAAAGAGAGCAGAAAGGAACTGGCCCTTTGTTCCTCAGACCTAAGGCTTCTGCTCAAATGCTTCTTTGAATATTTGAGTGCTAGCATTCTTAAATATGCATTGCAAGCAGCTTTGGTGGAAGTGTAAAGGATTTTGATCTCCTGAGCACAAACACTCCTACGTTCAAGTTATATTTCATTCAAGAGACCTGCGATTACATATTGAAGTGGGCAGCTGCACATAAAGCAGCTCTCTTCATTCTAGCAGTTTCTCCCCTGGAGGTAGCTTTAGCAGTTACTACACATTGTAAACAGTTGTTAATGGATAATAAGGCAGACATCACTCCTAGTGTTTGCCAAGCTCAAAAATATCAATTTCTTTCTAGTTCTATAATCCAAAAGGTCAAAGTTAAAATATGCACCAAGTGTAAAGGGTTACTTCAACCTTTACCTTCCTTTCAAAGGATTTTATCACCCCAACGTGCAATTTTTGCTAGCAAGAAACTGCAAGCAACCTCACTACAAGTAGGCTTGAGTTTCTCTTCAAACGAGATAGAGCTATTTGGAGCTATTAAGTTCATTACCTTACAGATACATACCTAGCTGACTGAGGAGAACTCCAGCAGATATATAGTTCTGGCACACTGTGCTCTAAAGGTTTCTCCCCCTCCCTGTCCCAGTCTGCCCTAGACACCATGCCAGAAGGGCGGGCTCAAGTTCCGCTCCCAAGTAACACATTCTAATTTAGAACAGGAATTTGACAGGTAAAGGTAGTGCTGAGCTTGATCACACTCCTCTCATTTCAGAAACACTTAAAAGTCCAAGACTCTAAAACTTCTAAGAGGTAAAAAACAAGCAAGAAACTAATTTTTTTGTTGTTGTTTTTTAAGGTGAGAATAAGCTAGCATACTGGGGCAGGAATCATGACTTCCTCTGAAGAGGGCTAGAGCAGAAACTGCTTACTTTTAACTGTGTATCTGATTGTCAGGCCTGTTGGACTAAACGTTAGTAAAAAAAATAGGAAGATGTGCTTCCCTGCCTCTGCAGGGCTGCTCAACCACTTTTCATTCCCAGTACATGACAGTGCTAGATACCAGACCTCCCAATTGCTGAGAAATCCCACTCCTTGTATTAAGTACACTAAATTGATTTATAGGGAAGTCTAATTTTATCAAAAAGATGGGCAAACATTTGAGTACTCAAGCCTGATCAGACTGCAGGGAAAGGTCTCCTTTTACAGGTATAGGGTAGGTAAGAATGGTTATGGCCTTTATACTAGTGGCCAAGTAATAGTATGGCCAATAGCATTGGCCAAATAATCACGTACATTATCTAGAGTCCCAAACAATCAGCTAATGTAGTAATTATGACCAGAGAAATGGCCACATTAAAACTCAGGGGAGAGAAAACTGTGTCCAGTACTTGCCAGTTCAGTAAGTATGCAGCACGAAAGTTTTAGCCCCAACATGCTAATTCATCTCCTGTGCAACAACTCAGGTCCCTAAAGAATCACTGTATCTGTGTGCAGCTGTGCCTTAAAGGGTGTTTGCTTTCAACAACTCAGGAGATGGAAGACAGATGAACACAGTCAAGCTACAGGAAAGCAGTAGATGCCCTGGGAAGAGATCCAGACAGACAAGAATATGCAGTTATATTTGATAAAGTTATTATTACTTAAAGCAGCACCAAAGGTTATTCCAATATTCCATTAAAGTTCTACAGAGCATAGGTCATTCATGAAAGCCTCTGAGTGTCACTGGTGCTTGAAACCAGACGTAGTCCTCCCAGGCAGAAGTCATATGCTCAGGCAGCGAGGCACTTATGTTGACGTCTCCATCACAGGACAAGTTGACAGTTAGTTTCCTCCCTTGGGTTGGCACTTTATAGTTGAGCTTGGGCCGGAACCAATCGACACCACAATCGCGGTGTCCTTGGAGCATAACAACAGTGCCCACCACAGGGAGAGCCTTAAGTTCGCTGAAGACATCTGCAATGAAGAGCGAGTGAAAGAGCTTGCGAACACAGGATGCAGTTTTCAGGCTCACCTCAGCACTGCCCTCATAGATACCCTCCAAGTTGAGCTCATAGAGCTCCTTGGGTCTCATGACGTTGCCTCCAAGTAGGATAAGAACTCGAGGAACCAGTGTCAAACTAAACATGACTTCCAAGTGCTGCAGCACTCCCTCCAGCTCCATCAGCACCTGCTGGCACTTCTTGCTTGCCAGGTCCATGGAGCGTGGCTTCTTAATCACATCTCCATCCTGGGAAACAAAAAAAAAAACCCAAAAACATGAGGACACTTCATTATTAGGACATATTAGTTCTAATACACTCCTCAGAAAGCATGGCCCATCCCATCCCTGAAAGTCAATGGGGGTTCAAAGGGTTTAATGCTGCTTTTAAGAGATATAGGTACCCACATATAGAATCAGGAGATCCAAGAGGATCACAAAAGGCCGCTCCATAGCTACTCGGTTTAAATCTGAGCCACACTGTTGATGAATTCCCACAAGAATCAGAAGCCCCATGTTTTAAAGATCAGCTATCACCACTAAACCACTTCATATTGATTTTTTGTTATCTTAAAGTTGAGTAACAAACAGAACAGTTACATGCTGTGAGCGGAAAGTGGAACAAGACGTAAACAGTAACTTGTTGAGACCTTTACCCACCCAGCCTAAAGCTTTTTTTTTTTTTTTTTAAATGAAGCTGTGGTGACATTCCAGCACACAGCTACCACCGGGCGCGTTACCTCAGCAGCAGCTGGTGCAGCATAACGGCGGTTTCTGAGCTACAGCGGTCAGGGGACAGCTGGAGCTCAAACGACGCAGCCCCCCCCCCCCCCCCATCTCCGGGCCCGGGTCCCTCCCAGCCGTGTGTGTTCCCCCCGAGCCTGGGGCCTCTACCAGCCTTGCCCCCCCCATCTCCGGGCCTGGGTCCCTCCCGGCCGTGTACCCCCCCACCCCGGGCCTGGGGCCTCCACCGGCCTTCCACCCCTCCCAATCTCCGGGCCCGGGGCCCTCCCGGCCATGTGTGTTCCCCCCGGGCCTGGGGCCTCTACCGGCCTTCCCCCCCCCCATCTCCGGGCCCGGGGCCCTCCCGGCCGTGTGTGGTCCCCCCGGGCCTGGGGCTTCTACCGGCCTTTCCCCCCCCTTCCCCCCGCCCCCCCCCCCCCCCAATCTCCGGGCCCCTCCCAGCCGTGTGTGGTCCCCCCGAGCCTGGGGCCTCTACCGGCCTTCCCCCCCCCCCCCCCATCTCCGGACCTGGGTCCCTCCCAGCCGTGTACCCCCCCACCCCGGGCCTGGGGCCTCTACCGGCCTTCCACCCCCCCCAATCTCCGGGCCCGGGGCCCTCCCGACCGTGTGTGTTCCCCCCCGGGCCTGGGGCCTCCACCGGCCTTTCCCCACCCCCCCCATCTCCGGGCCCGGGGCCCTCCCGACCGTGTGTGTTCCCCCCGGGCCTGAGGCCTCCACCGGCCTTCCACCCCCCCCCCCCCCATCTTCAGGCCCGGGGCCGCCCCGGCCGTGTCTCCCCCGCCCCCCCGGGCCCGGGGCCGCTCCCCAGACCTGCGCTGCCCGCCGGCAGAAGTAGGCGAGCTGCTCGTAGGGCAGCGGGAGCTGGTGCCGCTGGTGCAGGACGTGCTTGAGGAGCTCGCAGGCGAAGCGGCAGCAGCTCTCCCGGCTCACGGCGCCCGGGAACACCACGGAAACCGACGGGCAGGCGGCCGCCGGCCCGCTCCGCCGGGGTCTCATCCCGCCACCGCGATCCAGGGCCGGCAGCGCCTCAGCTACGAGGAGCCGGGACGCGGGAGGGGCCGCTCGGGCGGGAGCCACCGTGACGCCGGGAGCCGCCATTTCCTGGGCAGGGGAGCGCATCCGGCTGGGATTTGAATGGCCGCCGCCGCGGGGTATCATGGGAGCAGCGCAACGGCCCCCCCCGCGCGGCTGCCGCAGGTGCGGGCGCCGTGTTCGGCGGGGAGAGGCGGGGCTGGCCTCGGTCTGGTAGAAGGAGGGTCCCTGGGCGGCCCGGCCCAGCCCCGGGGAGCGGGACGGGCTGAGCTGACCTCTCCTCCTCGCCGGCCCGGGGCTTGGGGGCCGCCGCCGGGGCGGTCGGTGGGGCTGAGGAGGCACCGGGGCGGCTGCGGCAGGCCCGGCTGCCTTAGCCCGACCACCGGCGCCGTGAGCTGCGGCTGCCTCCTTGCAAGGCTGGTGGTTTCCCCCCCCGCCCGGAGCAGGGTGCGCGGCAGCGAGGGGGCGAAGCCCCGCCGGCAGCCCCCGGGCCGCTGAGCTCCCCCTGCCGCCGCCGGATGGCGCCGCTGGCTGCGGTCCCTCTGCCCCGCGGCGGGCGCTGCTCCTCCCGGCCGGGAGGCGGGGGCGGGAGCCTGCGCTCCGCGGGAGCTGCCGTGTTTGGAAACAACGTGGCCGCAGCCCCATTGGGCGCTGCCGCCGCGGCACGGCGAGAGGAGGGCGGGCGGGAGCGGGCTTCCCTCGCAGCAGCTTCGGCTGCCTGGTAAAAGCGCCGAGAGAAGCGTGAAAACTTGGGCAAACGCTGACGGAGCGTCGCGCTCCCCGCGGGACGCGGCGGAGAAAAACAGGGCGCGGCGGCGGCGGCGGCTGGCAGAACGCTCCGTGGGGCAGGGGACCGGCGCTCTCGCTCGGACTCCAACTCCCATCCGCCCCCGCGGAGGGAGCCCGTGAGGGAGCGGGGCGGGGTGCCGCGGGGTGCGCCGGGAGCTGTAGTTCCGAGCGGGGCGGCGGGCGGGACTCCGTTTCCCGTGGCGCCGCGCGGCCGTCGGTGGCGGCGGGGCCGGGGCGGGGAGCCCGGGCGGGGAGCGGGGGCTGCGGCGGGGCCGCGCCGTCCGCCATGGACTCGCGGGTGTCGGAGCTGTTCGGGGGCTGCTGCCGGCCGGGGGGCGGCGGGGCGGGCGGGGCGCTGCGGGGGCGCGGGGGGCCGGCGCCCGGCGGCGGCTCGAAGGCGAAGAAGAAGAACGGGCGGAGCCGGGGGGGGAAGGCCAACAACCCGCCGTACCTGCCGCCCGAGGTGAGCTCCGCCGGCCGCCGCGTCCCCTCGGCCGCGGAGGGTGCGCCCCGGGGTGTCAGGGCCGGGGGCTGGAGGGGGGGGGCGGGCGGCGCGGTGCGGCGGGGCTTGCCGGCCCCGGGCCCCGGCGGGTGCGGTGGCGGAGGCGGTTTCTGGAGGGGCTCGGCCGAGGGTCCCGGGGCGGGGCGGCAGCCTTGCGGGCGGTCCCGCAGCCCCGGCCTCTTCGCCGGGCTTTGTCGTGGCGGGGCCGGTGCCCCCCGTGCCGGCGAGCTCCCGGCGTGGTCCGCCAAGCCCTGTCCGTTCTCGCTGCCCGGCGTCCGTCCGCGGGTGCTTTGCCGTCGGGGAACAAAATAGCTTTGGGAATAAAGCTCTGCTCGGCTCGCAGTCCCGAGCATCCTGTTCGCATCCCTCCCCAAGAGCCCGTCCGGTGGGTCCAAGTCTCCTTCCAGCTGCCAAACTCATAGGCAGGTTCCAAACTCAGCAGGTTCCAGTGTCTCCCCTCCCAGCTGATCTGGCAACTGGTTTCTTACGTGGGGATGCTGATGGCGTCCGAGGCACTTGCCTCTTGCCAGAGGAGAAAATGGTTTTGGTAGTAAGTGGGGGTGATGGTTAGTTCAGGCGGTTGGCGTCGCTCTGACAGGGCTGCCGCTGTGCGAGCATTGCGCTGCCCCAGGGTCACTTGCTTGGCCCCACTCAGTGAACTCGCTGTAAAAGGCAGAAGAGCCCGCGCTGGGAGGGAGCAGTTCCCCCGCAAGGCAGGGCTGCGACTCTTGGCAAGCAGGGAAGAGAGCGCTTCGCTGCTGTTGGATCTTCTCGGCGGGCAGGATTGTCCCCTGCAGCCGCAGTTCGGGTTTTGTTGCCTGCAGCCAGAGGCCGGACAGCCCCCGGTGGCTTCGGCACAGCTTGCTGTCCCTGGCTACTCTGCAGGACGTGGCCCAGTGAGTCTCGGCTTGTTGCTTTTCTAGCCTCAGCTGCCATGAAAGAAACCCACCTCCTGATTTAGACGACAGTGCAGTACGTGAATGTGTTTTTCTTAGAGCTGGAAAGCTGGTAGCTGGCAAGAGAGGAAAACCTGCAAGTATCCTTCTCTCAGTGCATAGCTCCGCTGCCCGAGAGCTGAGCTGACAGTTCAGAATTTCCTTCTGTTGGCCTTTTGCCACCACAAGCACTGCTGTGGTTAGCAACTGAGCTGGAAGGCAAGGAGAGGGCTGTTGCCTCTCCTGACATGCAAATCAGTGTCCAGAGGAAAAGGAAGTGCTTAGTGTTGGCAGCCCCATTTAGTCTGCCAGAGTACTTGGCTCTCTGCAGGCTCCAGTCCTTTCTCAGTTGTCCTTAGACCAAATCAGTGGGTAAATTATTTCGATATTGGCTACACATTCTATCTGGAAAGCTGGAGCTTGGTGTGGTTGGAGTGAGCTTGATGAGTACCTGGGCCTTTCTGTGACAACCCAGTCTGCCTCCAGCCCTTCCTGGGAAAGTTCTGAGCACGTTGTATACAGACAGTCCCAGTCAGGCCCAGTCCTCCAGAACTGCCAGGTTAGCGGCCAGCTTGTTGTACTGCAAAGAAGTCAGTAGCTTGCTTCTTTATGTCTGTAGTCCTTCTCTCTTGCAGAGACAGGATACGCAAGATATGGAAAAGAGTCAATGAAAAACTAATTGAGGGAGGGAGGGTATCAGCATGCAGGAGAGGAGGCAGCAACTTTTGTTCCCAGTCCCCTGTTTCTGTGCACTTTGGGTGGATGGAAGCTGCTGGATAGGGTGGGAGCGGGTGGCATTGTGGGTGAGGGGGGAGACTTTTAATCATCTGCTGGCCTGTGCCTTTTGAAACTGGAACTCTCTCTGTGGCTGTTAGACTGGCCCTATTCTTTACTGACAGTAAAAAAATCCTCCCAAAACAGTATTACCCTCTGCTCTAGTTTTGTCCTCTAGTTTTCATGACGTAGGATGCAAACAGCAGAAACAAACCTAAAGGAAGTTCCAGCTGAGTGTAGGGATGAATGGCAGAAGAGGCTGTGACTTAACATAGTATATTTCTGCCACTTTCCCTCTCTCTGAAACCATCAGCACAAGCTGCAGAGCATCTGGGCTGCTGATGCCCATAGAAGTCCCTGCTGGCGCAGCATCTAACCTTTCTCTCTTGTTTCGTTCTCTAACCAGGCAGAAGATGGGAACATCGAGTACAAGGTGAGCCTTCTGAGGTTGCAGAAGGAGGTGTTCCTCCCAGAGGGTTATTTTGCAGTGAGTAACTTCACCAAAGGCAGCATATGGGGAACATGTCCAAGGAAGGGACAGAAAAGTGGATGCTACACTAAGGAACTGTCAGTCATCTTCGGTGTCAGTGAGCCTAGCAATACCCAGTATGCTGAGCTGGAAGAGTTTGATCTCGGTGCTCATTTTTAGGAATCTGTTTTAGGAGACAAGACCCACTGTATTTTTCCTGAAATCTTCCTTCTGAGAGAGAGCTGCAGGTGTCCCTGATAATCATTTGTCACTTTCTTGTGGCTGTTCTGCTGTCTGCACTTACTTGGCTCCTGTGTCACAGATGGGTCCCACAGTGCTGCCTTTACCCCCAGAGCAGGCAGGGTGCAGATCCCTTTGGCAAGATGCAGGAAAGTTCTTCTCCCATGTGTATGCACCTTTGTGAAACCCTTCCTGACCTGTCCTGTGGCTTCTGTGCAGGCACTAACATGGGCTGTGTTTTCTAGAAGTGGGTCAGAGTCGGGGGCATTGCTTCATGGTGCTGGGTTAGGGAGTTGCTGGCTTGGGCAATGGGATTCCCTCTGCATCCAGGCTGTGACTGTAACTGCCCCCTCCACTAAACAGCTAAAACTAGTGAATCCCTCGCAATATCGCTTTGAGCACCTGGTGACACAGATGAAGTGGCGACTACAGGAAGGCCGAGGCGAGGCCGTCTATCAGATCGGCGTGGAGGACAACGGGCTGCTGGTGGGCCTCTCGGAGGAGGAGATGCGTGCCTCGCTGAAGACACTGCGCCGAATGGCAGAGAAGTACGTGTTCCCTTTCATCTGCGGGACCCGCAGGCATAAACAGCCTCCAGTAAAGAGGCTCGGCCCCAGGAGTCCCCCGAGGAGCCAGTGGCTCCATTCTGCAAAGCCCATGTATGACTGAAATTCCCTCATCATGAGCCTCTGGAAGTACAAAGGCAGTTATAGGGCTTTTGGCTGAAAGCTTGAGGCTCCTTCCCTGCTATGCCCAGCTTTCATCCCATTCACTTTGCCAGCTGTGATTCTAGAGGTGCAAGAGCTGTGGAGTACCAGTGTGCCTCACTCCTTCTTTTCGCATTTGTGGCAGGGTTGGGGCTGACATTACGGTACTGCGAGAGAGGGAGGTTGATTATGACAGCGACGTTCCAAGGAAGATAACGGAGGTCCTTGTCCGAAAGGTGCCTGACAACCAGCAGGTAAGGACCTGCGCCGTGGCCGTCCTCTCCTGCTGCAGACTGAGAGGCTTCATACAAGCAGCTTCCCTTTGGGATGGGAGCCCAAACCCTAGAGGCACTTTGTCATAGATTGGCCCGCAGCAAATGCTTTAACGAGCTGCCAGAAGGAGGCTTGATGATAACACTTTTCATCTCCAAGATTGTGGTTGAGGCAGATCCCAGTAGGGGAGATTGCCTGGATCAGAGGTGAGAAATTACTTCACTTCTACCGCAGCAGTTCTGGTGCTGGCCAGTGTGCAAGCAAGGAAGGATTTAGGGGTCCTGCTGCAGCAAATGGCCTTTTTTTCTGATATCAAAGCTCTAGAGAATGTATCACAACTCCTGGGCAGTGGTTTGCTGGAAGCAAGAGCAGAATCTGAGCAAGATTACGCTGCGTGGTGTCCACCGTGGAGGGAAGCTCTCCAAGGTGCATCCCCACTACTGTGTAGTGTTTATGCACACTCAGCACAGCAGTGGTTACGTTTCATGATTGCTTTGTTCTTCTTCCTGTAGTTCTTAGATCTGCGAGTAGCTGTGCTGGGGAATGTGGACTCAGGGAAGTCAACCCTGTTGGGTGTCCTAACACAAGGAGAGCTGGACAATGGGCGGGGCAGAGCACGCCTCAACCTCTTCCGTCATCTCCATGAAATCCAGTCAGGAAGAACGTCGAGCATCAGCTTTGAGATCCTCGGCTTCAACAGCAAAGGAGAGGTGAGGGAGTGGGTTGCTGAATCCAGAAGGCTGGAGAATAGGACTACCGTCCTGTGAGTGGGACACGAGGAAAGAGTGGTGGCACAGCTCTGTGTCCCTTTAGCTGAACCTGAGTGCTACTTGTCCATTTGGAACAGACATTTCTTGTACCCATGGTGAATGATCCCTCCTCACTAATTCTGAGGTCAAAGTGAATAGATGGGTTTTCTTCACTTGCCTGCTGGGGCTCCTTCTCTCACCAAGTCCTTCTGTTCCTCAGGTGGTGAATTACAGTGACTCCCGAACAGCAGAAGAGATCTGTGAGAGTTCTTCCAAAATGATCACTTTCATTGACCTGGCTGGCCACCACAAGTACCTGAAAACAACCATCTTTGGCCTCACCAGCTACTGCCCGGACTTTGCTATGCTGGTGGTTAGCGCCAACACTGGCATTGGTGAGTGTTGCCCTGCCTGCGTGGATTGACAGCAGCGTGTGAAGAGAAATGGAGAACGGGGGGAGTGGGTCCTCGTTAGCTGGGAACGGTTGTCAGGAAAAAATATTAGTCTGGAAGCCTCTACTGATTTCCTGTAAGCCAATGCCTATGAGTGCCTGGGAGGGGAGCAGAGCTGGGATCCTCTTACCAGCTATAGACCACATTAAACTGTACACTGGACAGAGAGGCTTTGTTTGGAATTTGAGGCTGTGTTTGTAAGGAAAAAAAACAACTTTGACATATTCTTAAGGGTGCTGAATCCTGAAGCCTTGTAAAGAGGCAGCTGGAGTTCTCCCACATCTTTTCTTGACATTTTTGTGGCTGTTTTCTGGCAAACTCTAGCCCAGGAATGAAAACTACTGCATCTTTCTGAAGCAAACAGATCAGTCACAAAAGTCCTTGGTGGTTTTTATTTTTCTGGACTGATGTTTGGTTTTGTTTAAAAGAACAATTTTGATTTTTCATTGCCCGATGAACTAAGGAGTTAGGGTGAAATCTCTAGAGTGGGCCCATGGGAGAGCCAGGAGACGTAGCTGTCGCATAAACAAGCAACAGTGATGACTGCTACTGCACCTACACTCTCACTTGTCTCCTACAGCAGGCACAACGCGAGAGCACTTGGGCTTGGCCATGGCCCTCAAGGTCCCCTTCTTCATTGTCATCAGCAAAGTTGACTTGTGTTCGAAAGCCACCGTGGAACGGACAGTGAAGCAGCTGGAGCGAATCCTGAAGCAGCCAGGCTGCAACAAGCTCCCCCTGCTTGTGAACTCAGATGATGATGCTGTTACAGCAGCACAGCAGTTTGCACAGTCTCCCAAGTAAGGGACCGTTCCTTTCTTCTGCTGGGAGCAGGCAATTGAGACCGGGCTGCTGTGTGGAGCTGGGGAAGGGCCACCACGGGGGAGGCAACCACATGTTGAACAGCTTGGCTCCTTATCAATTTGCCTACCTTTGCATTCCTGAAGAAGGCATTTTCTCCTCCCAGGCCTTTTTCTGGGCTCTGGGAGCAGAAGGTGCCCGAGGCTGTGCTGGAGTTACTTCTCCATGACAGAAGTGTGGGTTGGCAGGGGATTGGTGCCTGGACCAACCATTGAGGCAGGAGTTACTGCAGAGTTGTACCTAGCCCATGTGCCCTACTGCTCTAGCCATTTATCGCTGTAGTCTCTGTCCTCTTGCTGGACTCGGTAGATTCAGAATCCTAGCCACCTTCTGCAGCTGCGCTCTGGCCTTCTGCTTATTCCTGTCTATTTGTGTCTGGCAGCATCACCCCAATCTTCACGTTGTCCAGTGTTTCTGGGGAGAACCTGGATCTCTTAAAAGTCTTCCTCAACATCCTCCCTCCACTGACCAACAGTAAAGAGCAGGAAGAACTAATGCAACAACTCACAGAGTTTCAGGTGTGTAAGGGTAGTTTCTTTCCAGTTCTGGTACTGCACTCGTTGCTGTGACCTGTGACAAACATCTGAGGGATTTGGACACCATGGGGAGAGATGTGGTGAACTGCTGGACTATTGGGAGACATTAAAGAAAGGACTCTGTCCTTGAAAAAAGCTGGCTCTGGCTGGCGCGGCTCTGTCCTAATGAAGGGATGCCCATCTCACTGTTGATTGTTTCTCTGGTTACCACTTAAAAGGCAGAGGTTCCTCTAATGGGAGCTGGTGAAAGCTCTGAGATGGTGCCTGATGACCAGCAGAGAGCTTGCCTCCTTCCACACAAGGGGCAGGCACCTTGTCCTCATTCTGGGGTGCTATTTCACAGCAGTCTGAGCAGCTTATTCTTGTTGCCTTGCTGCAGGTCGATGAAATTTATACTGTGCCAGAGGTGGGGACTGTTGTGGGAGGAACTCTGTCAAGGTAAGTGAGGCCAGGCAGACAAGCGTGGGTGTGAGTGGTTGCTGGAGTTCCCAGAAGGGTAGTCACCCGCCTCAGGTGTGGAAGCAGTGCAAGGCTCAGTCCTGACTGCTGCCAGAGGGTAAAGCCCTGCGAGGTGTTGGGAGGTGCCACGAGCAGACCATTGGTCGTGTGGTGGCAAGCAGGGAGTCTGCTCTAAAGTTGCTGGATTGGGAATGTGACCTGTAGCGTGCTGAAGGCAGGCACGCTGGGACCCAGAGTCAGCAGACGTTAGGCGTGATCCCTAGGCGCTGCTTTCTTCCTTCCTCAAGCAGGGGGAGGAAATGTAGAGGGGAAGTGCTCCGATCCCAGCAGGGGTTAACTGCGTGCTGCCCCATGAGAAGGCAGCTGTCCCTCAGTGTTCGGGAGGGATCAGAGCGGTTTGGCTACCAGCGCATCCACACAGAACAGGCGTCAGCTGCAGTCTGTGCAGCAGAAACAATGCAGTGTGGCAGAGCACTGGGGACAGACTGGGCCCTGTCTGTCCCTGGTATTCTTCGGAGTGATGGTGTGGCTTTCGATCCCGCTGCAGAAAATCCCTGTTCCCACCAGCCTTGCATCCTTGTTAGCTGGTCCTGGGTGAGAGCCCAAGGACACTCGCCTCCTTGGCCCTGGGGAGTTTGTGCAGGTTGATCTTTGAGGGTGAAATTTCTTCCCTGTCTCCTGACGAACTCTGTCCTGCTCTTCTGCCCTGGGCAGTGGGATCTGCCGAGAAGGAGAGAACCTGGTAGTTGGTCCCACTGACGATGGGAAGTTCCTGCGGCTGAAAGTGTGCAGTATCCAGCGCAACCGCTCTGCCTGCCGTGTGCTGCGGGCTGGGCAGGCAGCCACGCTAGCCCTCGGACCCTTCGACCGCTCCCTGCTGCGCAAGGTGAGTCCTGTTGTGCCAGGTTGCTAACTGGTCCAGTGAGCAGGACTGGAGGCTTCCCTGGAGATCCCCCATTGGCAGAATAGAATCATAGAGTCATTAAGGTTGGAAAAGACCTCTAAGATCATCAAGTCCAACCATTCCCACCCACCGCAGGGTGGGAATGAAGTAGAGACCTTTGCGGGAAACTTGTTGGACTGGAATGAAATGGCCAGGCTACAAAGTAGGATGAGTACAAGGCCGAGAAAGGGATGCAAGCCCAAGTCACAGAGTGGAGACGTGTGTGTGGTTTTGGGGGCTGTTCAGAAGCAAGGGGACTGACCCTAACTGGTCTGAGCTTTGGGTTGTTGTGCAGGGCATGGTCATGGTGAGCCCAGAAATGAACCCCACCATCTGCTCAGTGTTTGAAGCCGAGATCGTGCTACTGTTCCATGCCACGACTTTCCGGAAGGGGTTTCAGGTGACGGTGCACGTGGGGAATGTGCGACAGACTGCTATCGTAGAGAAGATCCATGGAAAGGTAGGCATGGGAAGAAAGGGGAGGAAGATGGACCTCCCTGTGGGGTTTGTTGAGATTCCACCATGCCCTCTAGTAAAGCTAGGGGCTGCTGGTATCTTGAGTGACTGTGTCCCTTCCTAGGAGCGCACTCCATCCCTTTATCCTGCCCATTTGGTTGCTTTTACTCCCTACATGTTAAAGAATTTCCTCCTCACAAAAGAAGCAGCATGATGGACTACAGTGAGACTGTGAAGGGAGGTGAACTCTCTCCAGAGCTTGTGTCTTCCTGTCTCCCCTTATGCATACAGTAATGGGAAGGGCTCAAGCTCAAGCCATGCAGTCTGAGGGAGGCAACCTGCTCATTTGCCTCGTCTTCTTAGCATCCACATGCACCTCTCCTGCATGCGTTGGTATGGTAGATGGGTTTAAGCTCTCCTCTTTTTCTTTGCAGGACAAGCTGCGGACAGGAGAGAAGGCAGTCGTCCGTTTCAGGTTCATCAAGCATCCTGAATACTTGAAGATCGGAGCCAAGCTGCTTTTCCGTGAAGGAGTCACCAAAGGCATTGGGCATGTCACTGACCTCCAAGCCATCACCACCAAAGAAAACGGCTTGGAGGAGTCCCTGGGGCCTGGACAGCTGAGCTTCTGACTACCACTAGGTCAGAGAGATCTCCACTCACCAACACCCGGGGAGAAGGATGAAAGCTCCCGTGGCTCTCCGAGTGATGCCTGGAGCTGCTGCTGTCCCGTTCTAGCGTGGGTGTCCCTCCTCCACACTGTGAGATGGAGCCTGAGAGAGTTTCTCGCATTCAGGGCCGTACATGGGGCAAGTCAGGCGTGTTCTCCACGTTGCCTGCAGCTTTCATTACCCTGCCTGCCTTCAGAATAGATCAGAGGCATCTGCAGACCTGGGCAGGCAAGTTTTGGCTTTGTTTACTGTTTGAAAATTACTGGTTGGGAGGAGCAGAACCCTTGAAGACTAGCAGTGAAGGGATGTTTTTCCATCTCTAACACAAGATCTGGTCCCGTTTCTGCTCTCTGAGCACTGGGTTAACAGTCCTCTCTTGAGTAGTCCTGCAGCACATCCTTCTGGGCAGGGGATGGAAGAGGCTCCGATACCCACAGCAGGGGCTTGGTTGAACCTCTCAGAATTAATTCAGGACACTTTTTAACAGTTTTAATCTTGGTTGGCTTTAATCTGCTGTGTGTCCATTTGTGTGTTGGTTTTGCATTACTCCAATCTGAGTGTTACTGTTGGACAAATGTCCTGTTCCCCACTCCCACGTACACACTCCTTTAGCATCCCGCTTCCTGGCTCCCGGGAAGCTGCGGCTGCTCCGAGTGGCGCAGCCTCCTGATGTCACATCGTGAAGGCAGAGTTTGTATTGCATCTGTTCCTTGCAGCGGCTGGGCGGGAGGCAGTTCTGTGGAGCAGAGCAGGGCCTGGGCCTGTGCTGGCGTGTGCAGGTTGTTTCCATGGATGTCCGGCTGACGGTGTCACCTGCACGTTGGCAGCAGTGGTTTGCAGTGGGTTCCCTGGTGTGGCTGTTCCAGGTCCCAGACCAGCTCGTTCCTCACACGCTTGCCTTAATGTGTGAGGAGGAAAGGCTGAGCTACTCACACAAACCAGGTGACTTCTGTTGTTTAGATGTGATTTGACAGTGGCGTGATTTTATTTCTGTTTCTCCTGGAGGAAGGATTCTCTTCTTTCCCTTGCCACTGGGGTTTGTTGTCAGAGGAAAGCTAACGTTGCCAGCAAGGACTCTGTGCACAGAGTGGAGCATGTTTGTCTCTCACTCACTGTCATCCAGCTGCCCTGCGTAGCCTGGAGGGTGCAGCACGGGCTGTATAGCTGTACATAGGCTTTTGGTTTTATCGTTGACTGTTAGACCAAATGTGTTTGCTGTGAGCAACAGGCCTTCAGCGAGCCCTGTCGCATGGCGTGGTGGCCTGTTAGCCCTGACCAAAGAGAAGGGCGAGGGCCTGTGATAGCACTTGGACACCCGAACAGCCCCTCTACCATCCTGAGAGTGAATTCTGCTCCTGGGCTGCCGGCACGGGCAGCGCCTGCGGGGCCGAGCGGCCCGTGCTGAGGTGCTCTGCGCTGGGCTCCGGCGGGTGGGGAGGTGGTGGCTGCACCCCGCAGAGAGCGTGCTGAGGTGCAGGGAAGCCGTGCGATGGTGGTGTCGATGAAGGGGATCAGAGGCAGCTCAGGAGTGACCTGTCCCTTGGGGGGAGCAGTGACCCAGCTGAAAATCTGCTTCTTCCCCGTCAGCAAGACAGCAGCTGCTGGCGCAGGGTCGCTGCTCAAGCAGGATCCCTCTTTCTTCCCGTCCTGGCAGCGGTCTGGGTGTTACGGTGACATGGTCCTTCACCCATGCCTGCAAGAAGGACAGGCCCAGCTGCCAGCAGGCTCTTCCCTTTGGTGCTAGTGGGTCACAAAGAAAGCTGTGTGGGGGTGACTCCAGCTGTTTGCAGCAGCCCTGGTGGTTTTTGCCCCAAAGTGGGCGTGGGTGCTGTGAGCTTCTCTGAAATAGCTGATGGCTGGCCTCACCTCGTCCCTGCCATCTGTGGCATGACTGTTCTTGGTGCCATGCTCTTCATAATTGCTGTTTTGTTGTCTTGAATTTTTCTAATGCTGGGGCTTGTCCCTGTTCCCCAGGCATCTATATATAAATGTACAGAATAAAGATGTTTTATTGAGCTTGCTGGCTGAGTTGTACAATGAGCGAGGGTGGAGCTGGGCTCTTGCCCTGCTGCCCTTGGAGCTGGGTCATGGTTGGAGATGGCTGCCCTTCACCCCCTTCCGAAGCGTCCTGCATTCAGCCCTATAAATACCGTCCCGCGGTGTGGAAGGAATGCACGCGCGTGCTGTTTACAACCGTACTCTTGCGGCTTATCTGAGCAAGCCTGGGTGTGCAGCCTGGGGTGACAGGCAGCCACGTCACCCTGAGCACAGCACTTGGGGCTGTTGTGGGCGGAACAGGCTGTGGTGGGTGCTTCCTCGTAGCCACAAATTCCCCCGGAGCCTAATTAAAGGGATGCTTTCTAGGGCACACATCTAACCGGTGGTTTGTTTCTAAAAATAGCTTCAACCTTATCAAGGGGTTTGCGGCTGCCTTCTCTCAATGAGAACAGGTTGTTCCCTTGGGACAAGTAGGGGCAGAAGGGCTTCCCTGTGGAGGTGCCTTGTGTCACTGAAGGAACTTGCCTGTTCTCAATGTGTTTTTGTGACAGGTAGTGGCAGCTGCCGTGTCTGGTCCTGCCAGACACTTGGGAAATGAGACATGCTGCTGTCACAGGAGCGTGAGGCAACCCTGCCAGACTGGTTGCTACTTCTCTTTACAGGACCACTTTGGGAAACTTGTCACTTTGTCACTTGTCATTAACAGGAGTGACTCTGCAATTCCTTCCTCTCTGATTACCAGTAGAGCTGCACACACCAGAATGAGCTGCTTGTGCTTTCTGGAATCTCGCAACAAGTGTGTCGTTAAGTATTAGACCCCCAGTGACAGCAGCGTAGCAGCTTCGCAGCACAGGCTGGCTGCTGGAAGGAGAGCAGCTCAACGGCCGCAACAAGGATAGCGCGGTTCAGAAGCGAAGGGGAAATAGCACATGCAAATACAGCTGCACTTTGCATCGTTATCGGCTGCCTGAAAGGCGCTCTCCTGCTCAGGGAGGGGAAGCCTTGAGCTGCTGAAACTCTCTGCGAAGTGTTTCCAAACCCCACTCAGCGCTGCCTTGACGTGGCACATTCCTTCCTCCTGCCTTAAGAGCTGAGTTCAAATTATTGGCAGCAGCACTTCTGGAAGAGGCTGCCAGGCTCCAGGCAGCTGAGGGCAAGCACATCTCCTGCCCTTGAGGCAGTCTTGCCCTCTCTCATGATATTCTATTTCGTTGGCTATTGTAATTTGTGGAGCTCTGTGGCAGCCACTCTGATGTGAACTGTGGCCCATCAAAGTAGACACCTGTCATCAAGTTGGACGTAGTATCACCCAGAGTCTGGGAAGGAAGAAAAATGTGGTTATCACTCTTTCTGTAATGGAGGAAAGCTTTCAGAGAGGGCTGTGACTCCGGCATGTTTGCCATCCCTTCCATGAGGATTCTGGCAGAAGAGTGTTTATGTGTCAATAACAATTATCAGGAACTGGTACTGAGATTTCAAAAAGCCCAACAAAAAGTATGCCTGTGCAGCTCCAGCTTCCTCAGATCTTATATTTGACAGGAGCAGTCTTTCTTGCGTGCTCCAGAGCTGGCCATAAGCATCACACAAGGGACTGCTCCACAGAGGGAACTCCCAAACCAAAACAAAATCCTGGTGGAGGGTGAACAAAAGTCAGTGTCTTCCACATGGAGAGGGGAGAAGGAACCACAGGGCTAAGCTACCACGTAAAAGTTACACAGTAAGGGCAAGGCCTGCAACTGCAGCCAGAGAACCACCATGAGGTGAAGGCTTCATACTAAGTGACTGGATAGGGGTTCAAGCCTAGGCTTGGCTGGAGATTGCCTGGGATAAGCCACTGTGGTGACAGTGCCTGCTTTTACAGTAGGAACAGAAAGCTGTAGGAACAGAATTACTGAGCAGCGATGCTATAGAAATACCCATGGCAGGAGGTGTGAGAGTACGATGCAGCTTCTGGTAGCACAGAGCAGGCAAAAGGCAAGCTAGCTGCTGCCAGCTAAACTGGGTATGCCCAGCATCCTACACAATTCATGAGTTGCAGTTGCTCCTAGACTTGGGGTAGAGATAATTTATTAGACTTTTCTGCATTAAAACCTGACAGGCAGTATAAAAACTTTTTACTGTATTTAAAAACACTGATTCTTTAAAAACACTGATTCTTTAAAAACACTGATTCTTTAAAAACTCCCAACACAGCTGGGAGTTAAGGAGGTAAGCGCTTAAAGAAAAAATCTAAAGTTCTTGTCACACCTTCTCTGGGTCGTTTTGCACTAGATCCTGCTGGAGTCTTGGGCTTGTTCTTTGCCTTTGCAGGGGACCTGGAAGCTGCAGCCTTTGGGCTGGGAGCTGCTGCTGGAGCCGTGGAAGTGCTGGGCTCCAGGAAAGAGTTTTGCAGCTCTAGAGCAAAGTGGTAGTCCATGTGCTCTGGGAACTCCCACACCAGCACGAGCTGGCCACACTTCTCACAGTGCTGCTGGTCCCCTGGTGAGGGAGGAGGGAGCGGGGCAAGCTCAGGAGAGGGTGGCAAATTCTGCTCATTTCCCTCCACAGCTGGCTCTAATTTCAGGAGGTTTCTGGAGCTGGGTGGAGTTGAGGGTGTTTGTGTAGCATCAGACAGCGACTTCTCAGAGTGAGGCCTCTTGTAAGCAGTAGGGCTCCCATCTCGGGGACTCCGCTTCACAGGGGACTCCAGGTCACACTGTGCAGAGGCAACTCCAACACCGCCTCTCTCTTGGTGCTCTGGGGAACTGGGCAGCGGTGACTCTGCAGCGGTAACAGCTGTCAGGCTGGTTGCTGCTGCTGTCGGTGACTGCTGCCTTTCTGCTGCCTTTTGGAAGAAGGACTCAATAGCATTAGCTGGCTTCTGCCTAAGCTCTTTTCTTGGGCTCCTGAAGAACTTGACCCTGGGCCTCCTGGAAGAAGTGGTGTTTTGGCTGGTGGTGGCAGTGTCACCAGGCTGGGTATTGCTTGTCAGGAAGGTGGCGATGCCTGCAGAGAGGTGCGTGGCAGGCTTGGAGAACTTGCTTGCCGACAGAAGCACCGATATGAGCGGTGGAGACCTGCAAAAGCCAGACCAACATCAACTCAGACACCAGCCTGGGAAGCAAGAAGTCTTTTGAGGTAAGACTTTAAGCAACACAAAATGTTCACAGGCAGGGGACAGGGGAACTGCAGTCCAGGTATCTGGCAAGGGGTGGGAGAGATGCTCCCTCTGACAAAACGTTAGTATTGCTGTCTCCAGAACAGAGTCTTACAGATACAGCAGGCTGCGTTGGGCAGAGCAGAAAGCCTCTTCCCAGAACAGCATTTCCCAAAGGAAAGGGCACTGGAGCACAGGCAGCTGGCTGCCAGCCTGGATTTTCCATCCACCACAGGCCGGAGCTGCTGGGAGGTTCCCAGGCAAGGTGAGAGGGCCTTAAGGGAGCAGCAGCCTTGTTGGAGCCTAACAGGCAGGACCCTGCCGTAACTGTGCCTCAGCCTTCACTGGAGAGCAGAAGGAAAAAAGAAAGTAATGTTGAATATGGGAGCTGTGCCCCTCAGTTTTCCTTCCTGCCCCAACGGCCTCCTCCCAAAAAGCACCTCTGTTGTTAGGGGAGGAGAGCAAGGCTTCCAGCTGGCTTCTCCAGCTGGACACCCTCCTGCCAGTAGCTCCAAGTACAGAAGTGTCTCGCCAGATGTGGGGCTAGGAAGAGGCCAGGCTCTCACAGCTGTCCTACTGCTAATAAGCAGAGGTCACTGCGCTCGTGCTGGGGATCGCTTTTCCTGCCAGTCAGCATAATACTCTCGCTCCTTTCTGTCGGGTCCCCGGCTCGTCCTGCACCTCCTGCAGCAGAACAGCCCCCGACAGGGATGCGAACCCCTCCCACACTCACCAGGCCGCCTGGTGAGCCCCAGCCACGTTGCAGTTCTGGATGAGGGCAAAGGCATCGTTGCACATCTTCTGGGCATCGTAGCGGGACAGAGCGCAGAAGCGCGACACCTGGGTGTCTCCTGGCATGCGGATGACCACCATCAGCTGCTTGGCCACTCGGTGGTTCTGCAGAGAGAAGAGGTGGCTGTGTTTCAAGCGACACCTGCAGGGAAGAGCAGGAAAGGCCGAGGAGACCACCTCACTGCTCGGAGCCCTGCACTATCAGGTACCACCTCCCGATGACGCCGTGTGACAGACGGCAGCTTGTCCTGCCCGGCCTGATCTCCAAGGGATGAGTGCAGGACAGCAAGTGCTCATACAGCTGTGCCACACCGGGTGGGAAGTAGTCAGTCCTTGCTCTCCTTTAAAGGCAGCTGTGCACCTTTTCTTGGCCCCCCCCTGCAGCGATGAAGCTAGTGGATAAACGTCACCCTGGCCTGCAGTCTACCATCCAGATCTGAGCCCATCGCCTCCCGTCACAGTCCACAGCACAGGCAGAGCTGCATCAGCAAAGGGAGCAGCAGTGCACCAGGATGAAGGTGCAGTGGCTTTCAGGTCCCAGCATCCTACAGCATGGGACAAGGACCATCCTTAGCCCTGCAGTGTTCTGGGGCAAAAACCATCCTTCCTGGCCAGGCTCCTGCACACCTCTTTGCTGGGGACACCTCAGCACACAGGCAGACATCTGAGGACGAGCAGATTTCCTCCCCACCACGCACCGCCCTCGGCCTCCTGCAAACAGCTCACGGTGCAAACGTGCTGCGTGCCTTCCTGGAGGCCAGCAGGGCTAACGCTGTCCCCGTGCCTCCCCTCCTTACCTGGCTCCTGTCCTTGGTCAGTCTGGATTCCAGCTCCAAGGCCAGCTGCAGGAGCCAGTGTTGCACCTGAACAAAATAGTGGTAACAGACAGGTCGGGCCACTGCTCACAGCACTGCCACCGGGCCAGAGCAAGGCTCCGCACGCCAGGGGATGCTGGAGGGGGTCAGACTGGAACGGACACAGGCTGTCACAAGGCCCCAGATCTGGAGTACTCCTGGAGAAACAGGTGAGGATCCAATGCCGGAGGCAAGGCATTGTGGATACCATACAAGTCCTGCAGCATTACCGCCAGACTTCTGGGTCCCCTGCGCTGGATGTCTCTTTATCTCTCCCTACAGCTCTGTGGGAACCTCTCCCCAGCTAACAGGTACGGTGCATTGTCCCTCTTTCCTTGGGCTAGTTACCTTCTTTCTAGCAACCAAGCCCTTGAAGCTTGGCACCGTGAGTACCTTTCGAACAACACAGGCCCACAGCTTTGCTTGTGGAAATTACAATAAGGTTGGACCTCTCTGTGCAGTTCATTGATGCATTTCTGTCAAACAGGGATTTCCCTAATTTCTGGGGCCCAAACCTCCTTCCACTGAGCCCCAAGGCTAAGTTTGTGGGCACCAGGACACAGAAAAGCAGCCATTTTGCAAGCTAGTCTCAGCTTTCAGTCTTCTCATCTTCTCCTGTGCAAAGGCCAAGCCTTGTGCTAGATATAGGCTTCTACCTCCTTCTGCGTGGCCAGGGCTGTCCTCCCAGGGAAGTTCTTGCTGCAGCCAATGGACTGGGGCAGGTACCGGTTTTTGACAGGTTCATCTTCAATTCCTCTGCACAAGTCATAGAGCCAGGACCTGAAAGCCACAGAAGAAGCATGAGGTGAAGGCAGCCACAGACAGGTAGGCATCACTGGGCAGCAAGTCAGCCTTCTGCTGAGCCATGCTTTCAGCTCTGTGCAAGCTGTGACACTGCCTCTCATCCCCAGCTCTGCAGCTGCAGCTGAAGAGGCAGGCTTCCTTCAGGCCACAATGGCCTGTCAGCACAGCTCCTCCGCCTCTTCTCCTGAAGTGGCAACAGTTCACCAGTCTGCAGGGCACCCCAGCCACTGCTCTGGGCCCAGAGTGGTGTTTCAGGCTCCAGCCCAGCCTTGCAATTTCCTCTGTAATGAGGCTGTCAAGCCTGCGTGCTTCCCAGCCTGCAGGGAGCCCTTCCACAGCTTGGCCCCATCCTTAGACACCGCAGAGGAAGGCAGAGGAGCTGGCTGACAGGCAAAACATTATTCTGGGGAGGGTGCCTGGGAGCAGGTGAGACTGGAAACCTGTTTGTGGGCCTGCCAGACCAATGCTTCTCAAAGACGTCACTCAAGTTTTACCTTCCAACCTTCCTAATCGCAGCAGAATAATCTGTGACCGAAAGGAAGTCTCAGCTCCTGCCAAGAGCCACGTTGTGGCGAGTAGTTTATCATTACCCAGTTTTGTCTCCAAAGTGAGTCTGGAGCTCTGTCTCGCTGAACTGTGTCAGCTCCCCAATGTACTCCACTCCCAGGATGTCTGTGATGGCAGTGCCAAGCTTGCCTCCCAGGTTACGGCTATGGCAGAGAGACAAAGAAAAAGAGAAAACACAGATGAAGCATCATGTTGAGAGTCTGACAAGTCTTCTTGCAGCAGCTGTCCCTAGATCAGGACAGTGGGACAGCCAAAAGCAGTCAGGAACTAGCAGAACAAAGGGGAACACTTGGTACGTAACAGCTCTTCTGCTCGTAGTAGGACACACAGGGGTTGCAGTGGGAACTGCTCCTTGGCTCACCCAGTTTCAGTGCTCCCTCAACTGCAACTTCAAAACATGATCCCAAACCATGCTCTGAAGAATGCCTCACACCCCCTCTCCTTGCCTCCTCCTACACAGACAGGACCCTTCCGCACACACCCCCCTCTCCATCCCTGCTGAGACACTGAAGGTAGAGAGCAGCAGTGCAGGTCTGGAGAGCAGGACCCGGGATCCGTTCCTCTGGAGCAGCAGTGCTGGTAACTCTTTCCTACACCAGGAAAAGTACTTGTGCACAATGTGGATGCTCAAAACCAAACCACATCTGCTCCGTGGGAGGACAGCTCTGTCACTCACATTGGGGCACAGCTGTGGCCTCCTTGCCCACAGCTGCTCCTGGCTTACGCCTATGCACCCCAGCAGTCGTGCTGAGTGCAGCTCTACCCAGGCAAAGGCTGCCCATAGGATGCTAGTGGGATCATTAAGTGTGGTTCCCTCACGGGCAGGGCTGCAGCTCCCAAGCGTGCTCCTCCTGAACTGTTGCTCACAGCTGTGAGGGACTACTGGCAGGATTTCCTCTCCAATTCTTACAAGCATTGATGAGCAGTTACTGCGGAGCTGAAAGCCTTTGCTGGCTCCTATCAATTAGCATCAAATTGCTCTCTGTTGAGGTGGCCAGAACAGTTTCCTACCCCCAAGTCACTTTAGTTCTGCTCACACAAGCAACAATGACAAACCGACAGGAGCAAGCACCACAACAATGAAGACAAACAGGACTCTCTTCCTGATAAAAGCCTGGATTGTAGAAGCACAGCACCAGCATTCTGAATACAGAGTAGCTCACCCCGAGCCCCAAGCTGCGCAAAAGCAGGCAGCTCCCCAGTACTTACATATTGCCGACGGGCAGTTGGCTGAAGAGCTGCGGGACAAATCGCGAAGCTACTAGCGTCTGGCGGTTGGGCTTGTTTAACCCACAGGCCAGTTTTGCCAGCGTCTGTAACACAGAAGAGGGTGGAAACCCTGTTATTACAAACTTTGCACTGACTTTATTGTGACTAACGGCTTGTGCTGTATCACCTCTAAGGGCTGCCTTTGGAATAGCTGCCAGGAAGGATGTGCAGGTTGCACCGTTGCTCGCTCCCAGCAGTACCCACCTTGGGACTTGGCATGTACTGGTGGGCACTCCAAAAGCACTGCTGCTTCCAGACTTCTAGCGCTGCAAGGGGCTGGAGTCCTGCTCCAGGCAGCTTAGGGGACCTGGGTCTATCACCTGTTCTGGCTGGCTTAGTTTTCCGTCAGGCAAGCATGCTAGAGAGCTTCCAGAGCATCCCCATAATCCTCCCCAGGCTATGTCTCTCACTACATCTTGCTCCGTCATCTTCTGTGTTTGTCTTGCTTTTTCTCAATGCCACTGTTTTAATCTTCTCTCTGCAAGGCCCACAGCAGCATAATGCTGCAAAATGCAGAATTGCTAGCCTGGAAGGGATGTTCTCTAGCCTATCTGCTACACAGCTTCCCCTGCCACTCTAATCTACCCCAGGATCAAGAATACGCAGACCAGCTTGAAACACGTTTAGCTGGTGTTTGGGGTTTTTTAGAACAAGTCTGATAATTTCCTCTTTCACTGCTTTACCACACATCCTATAACTAAGCACAATTTCTTTCCTGCCTATTGAGCTATGATCTTTATTAACAGACTGTTTTACAGCCTTACATACGTTCTCACTCTTTTCTAGACAAAGCAGATCCCTTTCCTCCAACTTTTCATATCCAGTCATTCTCCAGATGTCCAATTACTGTTATTCTTGTTTCACTGGAGACTCTTCCAAGTTCACCCACACTATTCATAAAATGAAGTGCTGCAAGCTGAACCAATCACTAAGACTTCATGGGGAGAAATAATTTACTTTTTCTGACACTTTCTCTAATCTGCACGTACTGAAACAGGATTTGTCATTTCTAAAAGAGCACTCGTATTACTGACTCATCCTGCTGCTCGTCCACGATCACTCCAGGCTACTTTCCAACTTATTGCGACTTAGCCAAAAGCCTGCTGGTTGCTTTTTTCCTATAAACCACAAAAACACTCAGTGAGGAGCATAAGAAGCACTGCTTGGTGATTTCAGACTGATTCTGGGCTTTTACACAGCCAGAATTTTCAGCTCTAATTTCATCTCCCAGAACTCTCCCAGCCCAGGCCCTGAGCCCCATCTGTGCTGAGCATCACCTGAATTCCTACAGCTCTTCCTTCTCTATAGACTTTGGTGAAAATATTGGCTCTTAGCAGACCTCAAACTGATCACGCCCAGGATCCCACTCTAAACATGCCAATTTGAGTGCAACTCACTGAACAAAATCAGTACAAAAACCAGTAAGATTTTCTTCAGCTAGATGCACGCCCTTCAGAGAACCTCAGCCACGTTGTGTTTTGGTAAGGTGTCATCCTCAGCTTATGCAACTCAGGGTGAGGTGCGTTGGAAACCTTAAGGTCAGCACCTCACATCCGCAGTTTCCCCTGTGCATTAGGCCACTTATACTGTCAGAGAGGGCACAGAAATGAGTTTGGCACGAGTGGTTCTTGATAAAACCATGCTGTTACTCTCCAGGTGCTTCCAAGTAGCTCATTCAATTATTTAGTCTCATTTATCCTCTGGGCTCCTGGTGTACCCTAATGAGTTAGCTTGCTAGGAAGAAAAGTCCCTCAGGTAGGGTTTCCTTTAGAAAAAACATGAGCTTAAAGCAGGAAACCTCCACCCTGAGTTTTAGGCAACAGTGGCTTTAGCCAGGGAATGGTTTTTACTGACACAAATTCCCAGCGACTCGGAAGAAGAAGAATACCAGTTTGGGGCACTGAGGCGAGTCGGGTTGCTTCTCCTCTCTCTGGTCACTCAGGCTTTGCCGCTGCTGGGCACGCTCCGGGTGATGCTCAGCCAGCTGCTGAGAGCAGCCCCCGGAGCACTCCATGCGTGACAGCAGCTGCAGAAGCAAACGGCCTTTGATGCTGCAGCTACAGAGGGCTTCCTGAGGGGTGAAATGCAGCGCGGTTTACGGAGAGCACCCAGCGCTCCTTTCCTTCTTTGCAGAAATGGTTTGTACTCACTGAGGTGAGCTGGCTGTGGAAACACTGTAGCGTGTTCTGCACAGCCACTGGTAGGCTCTGGCAACCTCTGCATTGTGATTGCTGGTACTGATGTACAGTTCTTCAGGGACAGCACAATACATCATGATTTCCTTACCCCCTTTTAAAAAAAAAAAGAACGCTGGCATAGAAAATGGAAGCTGGGAGAAGCTGCTAGGAATAGCAGGGATGCTCTGTTATTCTTGATTAAAGAGAGCAAAAAGGCAAACTCAACATCCCTTCCACTGGAAACTCCTACACCACTGATCTTCCTCAGTTGGCTCATTTATGCCTCGCAGTCTGCTACAGTTTCAAGGTGAGCCCGTACAGAACTAGCTCCACCACCTGCGTACAGCTGGTAATACTTCCAGTTGTTTCTGCAGCAGTCTAAGATGAAATTTATCTTCTTTAAATTCCAAAGCATCCATCTAGTCTTTATCCTTTTCTACTTTCAGTGAGAGCCTGCATTTTAAAAGCCGTAACTGTGCAGATAAGCCCTTTTTGCGAAGAAGGAACGGAGTGCTGGGTGCTCTCCGTAAACCGCGCTGCATTTCACCCCTCAGGAAGCCCTCTGTAGCTGCAGCATCAAAGGCCGTTTGCTTCTGCAGCTGCTGTCACGCACGGAGTGCTCCGGCGGCTGCTCTCAGCAGCTGGCTGAGCATCACCCAGAGCGTGCCCAGCAGCGGCAAAGCCTGAGTGACCAGAGAGAGGAGAAGCAACCCGACTCGCCTCAGTGCCCCAAACTGGTATTCTTCTTCCTCCGAGTCGCTGGGAATTTGTGTCAGTAAAAACCATTCCCTGGCTAAAGCCACTGTTGCCCAAAGCTCACGGTGGAGATTTCCTGCTTTAAGCTCTCATTTTTTCCTGAAGAAAACTCTCCCAGGGGACTTAAAACCCTTTTCTTCCTAGTGAGCTAACTCATTACGGTACACCAGGAATCCAGGCAGTAAACTAATTGAGTGCTGACCGCACAGGCCACGTCTCTGGGAAAACAGCTCCTCTCCTTCCCAGATATCCCATCATTTCCCTGAAGGTGCACTCACACATGGCTGCGTTTCCCGCTCAGCTCATCTTCTACAGGAGACCTGGCAGAGCGTGCAGGACAGCGCCTGCAGCACGCTCTGACTGCTGCTCGGAGGAAACCAGGCCGGCGCATTAGCCTCGTACCTTGTTGTGCGAAATCCCGGCTGAGCACCTGAACCCGGTGGCTTCTTCCACGGCCGCCCTCATTTCTTCCACGATCACCGCACCCACGGTCAGCTGCAGGTCGGGGCAATCGGGGTTGTCGAAAGACAGCGACGCCAGCCACTCCTCCAGGCCGCCTTGCCGCAGCTCCTCTAGGAAAAGCGCACACGGGGGGTCAACGGCGGCCAGCTCCCGCTGAGCCCAGCCAAGCGACCGGTGCCATCGGCCGGCCGGGACGGGGAGCGGGCACCTCCGAAGCCACTCACCCTTCCCGCCGGGCTGAGGGCCGGGGCCGCCGGGCAGCCCCTGCACGAAGGTGGTGGGCAGCAGCGCGGCCGCCACGGGTCCGCCCCGCAGGGCCCGCAGCCGCTCCCGCACGCCGCCCGTCAGGTCCAGGTACGCCTCGTCGATGCTGGCCCGCTCGATGGCGGCGAAGCGCGACAGCACCCGCATCACCTCCGCGCTGGCCTCCCGGTACCTGGGCGGGCGGCGGGAAGGGCCTCAGGCGCCGGCCCGCGCGCGGCGGCCCCCCCCGCCCCCGCCCCCCACTCACCTGGTGAGGTCGGCCTTGCCGCGCGCCTGCGGCACGCGCGCCACCGCCAGCTCGGGGCACAGCGCCCGCGCCTCCGTCGCCCACATCCCGCGCGACACGCCGAAGGCGCGCGCCTCGTAGCTCACCGCGATCACCCTGCGAGAGACGGAGAGCGGTGCCGGGTGGGGGGGGCGCGGACTCGCGGGGAGGGGGGCGAGGGGCCCCCGCCGCCGCCCCGCCACCACCTACCCGCCGCCCTGCCACTGGGTGTACTGCACCACGGCGCAGGGCCGGCCGCGCAGCCGCGGGTCCAAGCGCTGCTCCACCTGCATGAAGAAGCAGTCCATGTCCACCAGGGCCACCACACGCTCCCGGCCCCGCGACATCCCCCAGGCGCCGCCGCCTCCCGCCCGACTGACTGACTGACTGACTGCCCGCCCGGGCGCCCGGAGGGATGGCGCGCCCCGCCCCCCGGGGCACGCCGGGAACTGTAGTTCTCGGTAGCGCTCGGCACCGAGGCGCATGCGTTTCCCCCTCTCTCCGCCTCCACCCCCCACGGCACATGCGCAGAGCTGCCGCGGCGCCGCGCGTGCGCCCCGTGCCCGCCGCCCACCCGTCGCCCGTCGGTGGCCGGTGGCGCGGGCCCGCCGCCATGTCCGCCGAGCAGGTGAGCAGCCTCTGCGAGCAGCTGGTGAAGGCGGTGACGGTGATCATGGACCCGGCCTCCACGCAGCGCTACCGCCTGGAGGCGCTCAAGGTACCCGGCCGGGGAGCGGAGGGGAGGCGCCGGGCTCCGGCCACGCGGGTGCCCCGTCCGCACGGTCCCGCTACGGGGAGAGGCGGGGCGGGGCGGGACGGCCCCGGGCAGCCCCCCGAGGCGCCGGCGGCCGGCTGCGGGCGGGGGAAGGCGGCGGGGGCTGCGCCTGCGCGGCGCCGAGGGGGTCGGGCACCCCCCCCACCTTGGCATGCTCCCCTGAGGGACCGGGGCTCCCCCCCCGCCACCTCCCGGTACCGTCGCCCCTGTGTCTGAAGCGCGTGCACCTGTCCCCTGTTCCTTTCCCAGTTCTGCGAGGAGTTCAAGGAGAAGTGTCCCATCTGCGTGCCCTGCGGGCTGAAGCTGGCGGAGAAGACACAGACGGCCATCGTCCGGCACTTCGGCCTGCAGATCTTGGAGCATGTGGTGAAGTAAGGCCCGGCGCCCGGCCGCCCGGGAGCGGCACCAGCCCGCTGCCACGCACACTGCCGCCGGCCCGGGCGCTGCTCCCGCCCCGGGGCCTGCCGGGCCGCTGCCCGGGCCTGGAGAGCCTGCCGTGCAGCGGAGGACGGTTGCTGTCCCGCTCCGTTTCTTTCCTCCTCTGGAAAAGGAGAGGAGGACGCGGCTTTCAGACAGGCTGGGAAGTTTGGTTCGCCTGGCTCTAGGGCGCGTTGACATCGCAGGACGTAAATAAGCACGCTGGGTTATCAGTAGGTCTTTGCCAGGTTTGCTAACAAAGAGGCTTTGTATTAGTTCAGTTCCGAGATTCCTCTCTCTGCCGCCTCTACAGACCTGATGCTTTGTGCTTTTGCTGCTGCTGCTTCTCGTGTCTGTTGGCCTCAGCGGTGCACGCCCATTTGCCAGCAGCAGTTTTAACTCTGGCTTTTCATTAGGGGATCAGGCACTGGCAGAGCCGGTGAGCTGTAGCGTCACTCCCTAGTTTAGGTAAAGAAGCGATGGTTCCTTGAGAATCAAGTTGGAGATCTTTATAATATTTTGACTCGATGTCCCTTTTGTTTCTCTCTTTTTAACTCTTTCAAACAGGTTCCGCTGGAACAATATGCCTCGTCTAGAAAAAGTTTATCTAAAGAACAATGTCATGGGCCTCATATCCAGTGTAAGTACCTTCTACCCCAGACTGTTCTGTGAAACATGATGCTCTCACTTGGAGATAGAAAGTGGGAGTGAAAGGAAAAAAGACTCTGGTTAATTAGCGCAGAGGGCCTGAATTCAATTCTGCATTTCGTTACTTTCTTGCTGTGCATCCCTGGTTCTTCCAGTGCTTTTCTCTGTCTTGTAGTCGGGTCAATAACCATGTCTCCTCACGTGCCAGGAAGTTGTGAGGCTTGTATAATACGTATAAGGTACTTTTTCTTTCCTTAGGAGGAAGTTCAGCAAATATGGATGTTCTTATCCTTTGCAAGAATACTAAAGTCATTATCTTAGTTGTGTTTTCTCTGTCATTGTGATTGCTCTCGTGACCAGGTGACCTCCTTTTGAGCAAAATCCTTTTGGTTCCCAGAGTTTAGTAGTTGTGGGTGCTCGGGAGGGTAGGAGTGTCATCCAAGGTAGCTGGGATCGAGAGCTGCCCAGTGCTGTGTTGTGATTTGTTGGTTTTATTTTTTGTGGTTTAGAATATTTGCAAGCACTGTGCTTCCCACGTCAGAATTATAAATGTCTGGTGTTTTCTGTTTTGTATAACTCTGCCCCTTTTCTGTCGCAGGGAACTCAAAGTATTCTGGAGGAGGAAAGTCACATTAAGGATGTTCTGTCTCGCATTGTGGTGGAGATGATCAAGCGCGAATGGCCGCAGCACTGGCCTGACATGCTGAAGGAGCTGGATACCCTCTCCAAGCAAGGGGTATGAAACACACCTGTCTGTTCTCTTCTGTTTGCTCATAGTATGGGTTTCGGTCTTCCATCACCCTGAGGAAAGCCTAACTCACTCATGGTCAGGTGAGACAGGCTGATGATGGCCTCAAAAGTCCCTGTAAGATTAAGTTATTCTAGGACATGATTTTAGCAGAGACGGCCATCCTCCTCGCTTGTTTTCCCAAGGTGCAGCTTGTATCTTTGTGCATGCTCACTTGCTTTCTACACCTCTGAGCTAGCCCCTAGAGATTTTAGTATTTGAACTGTGCTGATGGAGCGTATTTCATTTTGGGACATCAGGAAACCCAGACGGAACTGGTGATGTTCATCCTCCTACGGCTGGCAGAGGATGTGGTGACTTTTCAAACTCTGCCTACCCAGCGGCGACGAGATATCCAGCAGACCCTCACCCAGAACATGGAGAAGATCTTCAGCTTCCTACTAATTACGCTGCAGCAGAACGTTAACAAGTACAGACGTGTGGTAAGAGCCTCCTTTGCTTGGGTTCAGTCAGTGCTGGAGGCGTTGGGGAACTGGGATACAACTTGCAAGTTGTTGGGGAAGCAAGTGCAGAGACTGTCTGAAATCTGTGGCTGTTGCTGTGGGGCAGGGATCTGCTGTGGCCTTGGAAGCCAGTGCTGATCAGGGAGACTGAACACACAAGGGTGACGGAGTAAGTGTTGATAGTTTGGATTTGTTAGAATAAATGGCTTGAGTGGATGCGTGCCTCATCTGTGCTGCTGGAATGCTCCGCTGACGCTAGGGCTGTATGGCTTAGCAAAACGAGGGTATGGTTGTGGCAGAAATGGGTAGATTTGGGGTAGTTTATGTAGCGCGCGATGGTGAAGAGATACCGTCCTGGGCTCGCATCTGCTCTTATTCTGCAGTGATGTCTTTGTGGTGATGCGCTGAAATACATGAGTTTTTGATGCCCTCGGCATTGCTTCTGGGCCTCTCCGGTCCTTTTCTCCAAGAGCTCAGGTCAGGAAGCCCTTTTTTTGTCAGGCTGTGGTGAGGAATGCTCTTATATTTTTGTGTAAAGAGACTTCTTACCTAGAGTCAGATGTGCAGGTTGGTCAAGATGGATGGTGAAGGCGAGTTTCTACCCCAGTCTGCTCGTGTGAGAAGGAAGTAGATTTGAGAGTGAAGCACAATTGAGAAACCAATCTAGAAATAAGTTGCTTAGGTGTATCTAATCCAGAGTTACACAAAATGTGAAACTGGGAGGCAATGAAATACCCTCTCCTGCCTGACTTATGTTCATTTTCCTCATGCACTGACAGGCTGAACAAAGCCGCCTGTAGAGCAGACAGTTCTCTGTGCAGTTCGTGGTGGTGGGTGGGAGACCCTGGTGCGTTTTGTAGTCTGGTTGAAATGCATTTCCAGGTAAGGTTTGAATTGCAGTGCTTGAGGCTCTGAAGTGTGGCCGCTTCTGCTAACAGTGGAATCTTTCTGATTGGCAAGGTTGGAGCACCCCAGGAACAAGAAGCCCTCACCACTCCACAGGTTAGCAGATCTTTGGGATGTTTGTGCACAGGGTAAATTCTGAGGGTTGGGTGTCCAGTTACCTGTCTGCACACTTGAGACTGGGGGAGATGATGGACGGTTCCTCAAGACCGTATTAATCTTCAGTGCTTAGAAATACGCGGTTCTGGTGTGGTGGCTCACTTGATTGTGACACAGCCCGATAACTTCAAATCACTACAGTGAATACATTGATGGACAGAGTTTCCAAACCAAAACTCTGCAGCGGAGAGAAATGCTTGTGGTGTCCTTGCATCTGAAAAACAAACCAAACCCAAGTGTGTTTGCATTAGTCAAAAAGATGGTGCAAGCAGTGGGTCGCTGCTGTAAAGTGTTGGGAACTGGGAGTCAGGCTGTGAACTCTTGCCCCAGCTCTCTCTCGAGCTGCCTTTCTGACCTTGGGTAAATTACTTACCCCTTTCAGATGTCAATCCCAGTACATAAAAGCCACCAGCATTTTTCAGGATCTGGCTTTTGGATGCAAGGTGCTCTAAAAGCTCAAAACTTTCTTCCTTGGAAGCTTCCAGGAAGCACCAGAATGCCTTTCCTTCTTGTCCCCTGTGTCTCTCTGGTGCCTGCTGACTGGAGCGTCATCTTTTTAACCTGCAATTCAAAATCCTGTTGTCTCACCTGCCAGGGGGCTGTGAGGTGGTGACGATGGCTGCAGCAATGTCCTGAGCTGCGTTGCAGCCGCTTTCACTAGGGAGCTGTTCTGTGAAGCTTCTTCTGGCTGCGTTCTCGAGAATAAGCTTGTCCAGCGGTGGCTGGGTGGAAGTGTGTGCTGTAGCTGCTCACTTACCATCTCTTGTTTTCTTTTTCAGAAGACTGATCTGGCTCAGGAACCAAAGGTGAGTGGAGCTATGCAGGAGTTAGTGCATTACTCATCATTAAGCCCAAGACTGCTTAGAACTAGGCTTTTTCCAGGCTTCGGAGTCTATTACCTTGCAGTTCTCATTTACGGGTGGATTTGTTCACCCATAATACAGACTCCTTGAGGAAAGTGAGGGGTGGCAGTAGAAGGGTCCAATTCTCTCACTCTCTCAGGCTGGTTGCTGGTACTGTTCTTCCAGCGAGTGGATGGCTTTAGGTGGGAGTTGGTGTCTCTCTCTGCCTCTGACCTCTCGCCTCCTCCCTGTTCGCAGGCCCAGGCAAACTGCCGCGTGGGGATAGCAGCGCTCAACACCTTGGCTGGCTACATTGACTGGGTGGCCCTGAGCCACATCACAGCAGACAACTGCAAGCTCTTGGAGATGTTGTGTCTGCTCCTAAATGAGCCTGAGCTCCAAGTAGGAGCAGCAGAGTGTCTCCTGATTGCTGTCAGCAGGAAAGTAAGTTCTTCCTCCTCAGCTCCTCTGGCTCCACTTTGTTTTCCTCCTGTTCTGTATAATTATTCAGATTGAGCAATGATATCTTTGCCCTTTTATTTAAGAAACAAAATTCAAATTTGGCTGCTTATGGTAATGATATTTAGCGTCAATGTCACATAACACATACAGCAACTGTTGGAACCCTCTCCAACTTCTGTGCTGGCTTCTCCTTGCAGTTTTCAAGTTGGAGATCCCCAGTGCCTTTTTTTTCCCCCACTTTCTACAACTGTGAAGTGGGAAATATTGTCACCATCTGTGTCATCTGACAGCTCAGGGAAATGACAGCAGGATCTAAACAGGTGATTGGACCCATACGTTCCCAAGCAGCTTTGTGTCAAGGCTGAGTGTTTATCAGCTGCCTGTAAGTGACTAGCTGGTCTGCTGTGAAGAAGAGGTAATGTCTCAGGATCAGGTTTTTTCTGTTTAAAGTTCCTGTGGTGGGATTGCTTGGGGAAATTTTTTGACATCAGGACTACCTTAAGTTTTTTGGCAAGTTTTTACTGAAATCGTTTCTGGGCTGTAAGCCCCTCTCTGGATGGAAGGACAGCTGGGGATCTCCTGGTTTCACTTGCAGATGGGGATGAATAGCTATGTTCTGACTGAGGCATTTGATGTATTTTACACATAGGGTAAGCTGGAGGATCGGAAGCCTCTGATGGTCTTATTTGGAGACGTTGCCATGCACTACATTCTCTCTGCTGCCCAGTGAGTACCATCCTGCTGCTGTAATTTCACACAAAACTGTTTTGTAGATGTGATTTGCAAAAGATGTTGCTGCTTACCTGCGGGAAGCTGGGGCTGGGTTAGGAGAGAACAAGACCACATTTTCTTTTGCAAAACCTGAGAAACTGCAAGTGTTTTTAAACCCCATAATTGAAGGACAAAGTGGTGTAAATATCACGGCTTCCCCAGCTTTCTCTTTTAGCCTGAAAATGATCAGGAGGGACTCCTTCAGAGAGGTGATTTCGGAGGGTTTAGATGCCAGTAAGGCAGTACTTCTTGATAATAGCAAAGAAAATCGCACTGCAATAAAATCAAATTGCTCTAGTGCTCTTTTTATATACAAGATGGATAGCGGTGTGCCTGTTACCTGCAGCGTGAGTAACTGTGACCCTGTTTTTCCTCCTCCTCTCATTCACAGGACAGCAGATGGAGAAGGCCTGGTGGAGAAGCACTATGTTTTCTTGAAGAGACTTTGCCAAGTTTTGTGTGCATTGGGCAGCCAGCTATGTGCGTTGCTAGTAAGTCTCTACTAATACCAGCAGCAACCCTGGCAAGGCTAGTTTTTAGGGCTGAGCATGAGGCAACCCTGATCTAAGGAAGGACCGGGGTTCTCTCTGCACATTTGGTAGCCGTAGGGTTCTCTCCACACATTTGGAAAAGGCAGAAATGTCCCTGCTTGCAAGTGGGGTGACTGTGTCCTGCCAAGTTACCGGAATGTAGAATGGAGGGATCCTAACTGATTCCAGGCCTCTGCTGTCATCAAGAATCATCTCCTATAACCTCTGTAAAATGCTGAAACTTCATGGAAAATTGGTCAATTTTCTTGCTATCTGCTGCTGCAGAAAAACTACTCCAGGAAATTGCTCTTTTGTTGGAAGCCTTTTAAATTTCCATATTAAAAATAACTCAGAGTATACCTGCTTGTTCTTCTACCAAGATTCTCTCAAGCTGAAAAAAGAAACAGATTTTGTTCCTGCTGTTTGTCTTTCTGATGCTTTGTGTCAATGTTGAGATGAAGATGGACATTGATACTTTGCATGCCGTGCTGGCTGCTGAATTCCCGCTCCCTCCATGCAGCACAGTGCTTCTACAGTAAAGAAGGCAGGCTTCTTGAGGGATGCTGTTCATGGGGAGGCTGAGGCAGCCAGCCTGTGCAAGATGAAGCAAATCCTCACATGGAGGGAAAAAAAAAAAACAAACACACACGTTTGAGAATTTACCCCTAAAAAGAAAGGGCAGCAAACAAAGGGTGTGTTATTACTTTCAGTGACTTCACTTGCTGTCAGGCAGTGGGAGCTGTTAAGTCTGTAATGACTCAAATCCCCATCTCATTACTTCCTCTCAGCCAGATTCACTTGAGAGAGGCAGCACTGAGCTGTACAGCTCCAGAACAGGGAGCTTGAGGGCACCAGATCATGTTATAGTTAGTGAGGAGCAGCAAAACCTTGAATTTATGGCTCTGGGCAAAACTTACTTTCCTGACAAATTCCCCAGAAAGTTATTGGTGAGAGATGTCCGTGCGTCAAGTGCAGGAAACCTTTGGAGGAATGGGAGTGAAGTCATCTGGGTGTATTTGCTTGTAATTGCTCCACTTCAGTACTGCTGAGTGGTTTGACCCAACAGGAGCAAAACTGTGACTCATGGCAGCAGCAGTTATGAATTTGGTTTTAATGGAACTCCGGTATCTGAGAAGTCACCCTTTTCTCTTGAGTGAGGGTGGTGCCGTCTCCAGCACCCCCAGGCTGGTCAGCAGAACTTGCTGCTCCTCGGGCTGTACTGGTTTCAGAAAAAATCAGTTCTTCAGTGTTTCTGTCTCTGCTCCCTTCCTGTCCAAGGGCTTGGGTGTAGTGCTCCTGCTTTACCCAGAGGCACAGCACTTGTGAGACCCGCATGACATAGAGTTGGTATTTTGTCTAAAATTGTTTGTCTTCCTGATAGGGCTCAGATTCTGATGTGGAAATGCCAGCCAACTTTGGAAAATACCTCGTCTCATTTTTAGCCTTCACAACCCATCCCAGCCAGGTATGTAAAGGGCTGAAAGTCCCGTGTGTGTCTGTGTAAGAACATGTGAATGCATAATGGAGACTGCAGAACTTTGGCTGCCAGATACTGCTCTCCAGATGCTCCATTTCAGCTGAAGACCTGGAAGGCAGAGTGGTTTCTCCTCCATTACCACCCCGCTAGGAGCAGTGCCTGACACAGAGGTGCTGAGTAGAAAGTGCAGAATTTGCAGTCAGCCCTAGTATTTACTTGGAGACTTTTGCATTCTGGAAGTTCAGGTTGTGTCTGCAAGGTGCCTTGGTCTCAACCAAACAACGTAATTTGCTATTGCCTTCCGATAGCAACACTTTTCTCCATTCTCCCCCCCCAGTTTCTGCGCTCTTCCACCCAAATCACATGGGGAGCCCTCTTTCGGCATGAAGTTTTGTCTCGCGACCCATTGTTGCTGGCCATGATTCCCAAGTATCTCCGTGCATCGATGACCAACCTAGTGAAGGTATGTGGGAACTGTGGCCAGAGAGGTGTGAGAAGGTGCCTCAGTGAACATGGCCTGTGGATTGCGGGGAAGAAACTACTTTGTGATGGAGTCTGCCAGAGACGTGACCTCCAGGTCGCTGAGCAAACAGCTCTGTGTCCACATTTCACTGTCTGCTCCTTGCCTTCAGTCTTCATCTCCTTGAAGCTGGTGTTAGCTGTGGTTGGTGACCTCTCTTCCTGACCTTGTCTGTTCTGTCTCCAGGTGGGCTTTCCCTCTAAAACGGACAACCCCAGTTGTGAATACTCCCGCTTTGATTTTGACAGTGATGAGGACTTCAATGCCTTCTTCAACTGTAAGTTGCCATCACCCTGTGTGGGTGCTGTTACCTGTGCCTTTCCTGTTACTTTCAGTTGTTGGCTGAGCTTGGAGCCTAGCATGTTGGCTTGGCAGCTTCCATTTATGTCTTGACTCTTTCAGCCTGGATCTTGGAGTTAAATTAATTTAGGATTTTCCTGTGGCAGCACAGGCATTTCATTCTACTTACTTTTTACTATTGTACCAAGACTAAAGGAAACCAGCAAACAGGAAACGCTGGATATTAATAATTTTTTTTTCTTTCTTTTTGCATTCTACTTCCGGAAACCAAGGTTGATCCTCACTGGCTGGTATAGTTTGATACTCAGTTGGTGGCTGGGAGGATATGCTTAATAAATGACTTAAACTCTTGCTTTTTACGTTCATGTTTGAAGATTTTAAGTGTTGCATTTTTTATTGCTTATTAGGTAGTTTATTTATTTACTCACTGTAATAAATCTAATTGGGTGGAAATCAAAAAGCCAAGTGCACAAAGCCAGAATTTGGAATAGTTTTAGGGGCTTAAATTACATTGAAGGTATTACATACATAATAAAATAAAACTGATTTGAAACACAAAATAAAATTACTTGATAAAATAACTTTTTTAAACAATGCAAGTTGCATCTGTAGTCAGCAAAACTGATTCTTTTGTGTAGTTATGTGCTGGAGTATTCTGGAATAAATTCCTTTGCTTTTATCTTTGAAATTGAAAACAAGACTTCTTTGGGTTTTTTGAGTTCACCTTAGTTTGTCAGCTAGAATCTGAACTCTGTTAAGTTGAATAATCTAGAAAAAGTGTGTTTAGCTGAAGTAAGTGGTAGTTACCTGGCACTGTTCAGAGCAGGGTGGCAATAAACTGAGTGGCAGGTGCTCTCTATTAACCCCACTCCCCCCCAGCATGGGAAGGAAAAAAAGGAGGAAAAGGGAGAGAGACTTACAAATTGAATATAAAAACAGCTTTACTAATAACACTAAGAATATTAATAATAAAAGAAATAAAACAAAACATACAAAACCCATGCCGAGTTTCCCAGGTGCTGAGGCGTCCGTGTCCTGCCAGCAGCTGCTGGGCAGCACCAGGAAGTCCTGGGCTGCACTGGGCAGTAGGCAGGAACTGGACTCAGGAATGCACAGATCGGAATCTGGATCAGGAACGCAGGCAAGTCAAGGAGCAGGGTCCTCTTCAGAAGCTGGCCATGGGTGAAGAGAGTGAGACCCTCGTGATCCCCCAGCTTTAAACCAAGTATGATGTGCATGGCATGGAATACCGCGTTGGTCAGGATCGGGTCACCTGTCCTGTCTGCCCCTCCCCGCAAGTGCGACCCTTTACAACTCCTCACCTGTGGGACCTAAGAGGTCTGTTGGTGACCTTGGCTGCTATAGTAGGAATTATAAACAGGGGCCTTTTCCTGCATTCCTTTCGTACCATTAGCTCAGTAAAACATGAACGTTAGGTGTTACCAGCTTTGGAGCAGGCACTGTAAAATATGCAGCCAACTTCAGAAAAATGCAGTTACTTAGAAGAACTTCGCTGTAAGGAAGATTCACTCAAAGAGAACTGATTCTGTTTTAACCAAAACCGGGACATTTTTTAATGCTGGTTTTCTATCAATATCTCGGGATGCTTTGTAAGCAGCAAACGTGTATAGTTTGAAGAATCGTTTCAATGAAAAATAGAGCCTTAATTGTAGTAAATCTGTGTTTAGCATAGATTTTCATAATTCATATTGCATGGTAATTGCACTTCTTTTTATGTTAATCCATCATTTTTTAGTCCACTTAAATCACTTCAGAACCTGCCCGTTCTGTTACAGCTAGTTTACTGACTGTATGTCTGAGCTTACTACACAGCTATTGCCAGAGCAGCAGTCCGTAATGTTCCCAGGTCTGCAAAGCTGCAGGTGAGCTTTGGGGAAGGGAGCATTTGCAGCATCAGGTTGTTGCATGCTGTCTGATTCTTCACTGCAGCTTTCCGAGCCCAGCAAGGAGAGGTGATGAGGATGGCTTGTCGTCTGGACCCTCGAACTGGCTTCCAAATGGCCGGTGAATGGCTGAAGTACCAGCTCACAGCTCCTGTTGATGCTGGACCTATGAACTGTAAGTTATCTGAAAAAAAAAAAAAAGGATGTGGGATTTGTTTTTTAATTCAAGCCAAGAAGAAACTTCTTTGCCTTTTTGTTTTATTTTATTTTATGGGGGAGCCAAGACTCAGCACCAGGTTTTCAGGCTTTTAAGGTCTTTGCAAGTTAAAAGCAAAATCAAATCAAACCCACCCCACCCCCGATTTAACCTTTTGCAGTCTGCCTATGGAATAGCTAATGTAAAGGCCCTGGCTCCTCCTTTCCCTTCTCCATATGTCTCTGCAAAACAGATGCAGCTTTCCCTGTGATACAATTTTTACAATTTTACAATTATTTGGGCCTTGTTATCTCCTTAACATACTTTTTTTGTCCAGAGAAGTTCTGCCTGTCTGGCAAATCCCTCTGTCAGTCACCTCGCTTTCCTCCTGTGAAGGAGGGCCACTTGGTGCTCTGCAGAGTCACACTGAGGGCAGTCCTGCCTGCAGTGCTGAGCCTGGGCACGTGGTCTCCCTCCTTTTCCATTCTGTGATTTGTTGGTGTTGCTCCCTATAATATCTCAAAAGTCAGACTTATGTCTCAGGAGCCTTCACTTGAATGAGGCAAATCATACGGGAGTACCTAAATTGCTCCCAGCGCATCCCTGCCAGGCATCCGCAGGGAGAGCTGCGTGACCAAAATCCTCTTGAGTGCTAAGAGGTTGCAGCACAGGAGTTATCAGCCTGCTGTTGTGCACGCGGGGAGGAGCGTGGTGAGAACTCCAGTGTTCTCTTCCTTTCAGCTAAGACAGGCGAAGGGCTCTGCTCCATCTTCTCTCCATCCTTTGTGCAGTGGGATGCCATGACCTTCTTCTCAGAGAGCGTCATCAGCCAGATGTTTCGAACCCTGGATAAAGACGTATGTGTATCAGATGCGCTTGCTGCTCTGCTGGCTTGTTCTGGGTTGACATGAGTGGTTTTTTTCAGTTATGTTGGCCTTAAAAAGTTTGTACTAACTGGTTACCTCCATGCAAAAACCCAGATTGTTTGGTGACTGATTCTCATGAGGGGAGTAGTGACCCTTTTTTGGAGTAAGCCACCCTCGTAGTGGCTTACTCTCAGGCAGGCCTTGGTTCTGGGCACTACGCCATGAGGAGTCACAGGGGAGCACTCAGGTGGCATGCTTTGACATAGTGCCATGCTAGAGGAAAAAAGGACTGCTTAAGTGGGAATTTCCTAAGTTTATTCTTTTTAATTCTCCTCTGATTAATTTTTTTTTTTAACTTTTAACTAAATGACATAAATTAATGCTCAGGGAGTAGGAGATCAGAAGCAATTTCTCTGCTTTTTGCTCAACAGCAGGCGAATCAGAAATAAAGCATTTTTTCTCAGTCTGATGTAGACTGACTTGATTTTTTTGTTAGATGAGGCTGCTCATGCACTTTAGTTCATCATTCTGATCACAGTAGAATAATTATATGGGTTGGTATAGTTGGTTAAGCATGGGATCTGTTGGACAGAATCAAGAGAAGAATTGGGAGCCAAACTGAGAGCAAATTTGCATTTCCTGGAGGTGCAAGCAATAGTACGGGGACTTGAGACTGACATCTCAAGACTGCCCTACCAACAGTGGCAATGCTGCTGTCCGTTTTGCCTCGGCACGTGCACATAGCATACAGTTAAACTGAGGTTTGTAGTGCTTTGCTTTCTACTTTGAGAACAGCTGTGTTCAGCTGAGAGGCCTGATGTGACAGCAGCAGCTCTGTGTCGTAGCTCTAGGAGTTGTAGGATGCGTGCTAAAGGCTGAAGTACCGACTGTTGCCTCCTTTTTTCTTCCCTTCTTTCCCTTTGCTGCCTTTGTAGGAAATCCCGGTGAAAGATGGCATAGATCTACTGCAGCTTGTCCTTAATTTTGAAACAAAGGATCCTCTCATCCTGTCCTGTGTGCTCACCAATGTCTCTGCTCTCTTCCCGTTTGTCACTTACCGACCAGAATACCTCCCACAAGTACTTGCCAAGGTAGGTACTTGCAGGCCATGCTAAAATCAGATAGGCTTTTTGTGGTGAAAGGCGTTTTTTCTAAACTGCAGGAGTTAATCCTCTTGGCGTTACTGTCAGGAAAAGACTGCCCTTTGTGTTGAAGATGGGCAAAACTGAGACTGAGTCTTGTTACAGAAGAAACAATGTCAGATAACACTAATTTTGCCGTTTCTAGCCTTAAATATTAGCATGAAGTGCACACTCTGGCCAATAAACACCTTGTTTTCTTTCAAGGCCTTGTTGTGCTGATGATTCATCTTTCAACTTAGTCAAGGGTTCTTACCTGACTTTAATGAAATTGCACTAGTCTTATGTTCTATTCCTTGAGCTCAAAACACACATGAGTGCTAGATATTAACAAATGATGTGAGTTTTTGGATTTTTCCTCCCTTTTCTCACAGCTGTTTGCTTCAGTTACATTTGAAGTTATAGAAGAAAGTAAGGTACGTCTGAATTATTGTCTACTAATGAGCTATAATAGTTGGATCCAATCATATTCTGTTTGAGAGCGTGCTGAGTCTGAAGACTCCACTGTGGCAGGCTTCTCGAATATAGTCCTCCTGGACAGGACTGGGAAGTCTGGATGTAACTGATCTCTTCTTGGTTAACATAGCCTAATAAGCTTTGGCACACAAGCTTAGGCAGCCACAGGCATGGTCTAAGGCCAGTGCACTTAGTCTCCCAGTCTATGCTGGCCTTCCTAAGAGTGAAATCCCTTCGTTAGGTGTGGGTATTCTTCAGTAGCTGGTATATGTGGCTGTCAAGCTTGGCTGTAAAGCTGCCAGCTACCTAGGGAGTGCTTGGAGTCTTGAAATAGTGAGTAAGATCCATGGCATCCTTGCTCCTGGAGTACAGCTTTTTTGAACGTCAGCTTCTTGACTTGGCTGCTGCTCCAGAGGAAATTTGGTTGTTGCATGATTGTTTGGGGGTGGGGGCTGTGGAAATGTTTTTTTGATCTGTACTCAACAGTGCAGAAAACTGTATGTAATGCATTTGTCTCTTCAAGATACCCTGCATTTTTCTGAACTTTTGTTTTGTTGCATTGAAGTTTGTTGTGTCTGTCCAGGCTCCTAGAACTCGAGCAGTGAAGAATGTGAGAAGGCATGCATGCTCTTCAATCATAAAGATGTGTCGGGATTACCCTCAGCTTGTCCTGGTATGTAAATTCAACTCTATCATGAAGAGTCTTGCCTCAGTTTCAGCTGGATTTTGAGACCTTCAGTTTCCTTGGCTACAGCCTCTGTTTTTCTTCCAAGAAACATTCCTGCTGCACAAATGGCAAAGTGTTTTATTCCCTGTACCTCCCTTCTCCTCCCCCCGCCCCTCTCTTGAAAAATTTTCTGCCTGAAGAGTTGAATTATGAAGTGATGAGTTCAGTGCAAAAGGGATGAGGAGGAGGATACAAGCAGCATTAGATCAGTTTTATGAAAATGTGTGCTGAATTTCCATTTTGTCACTTGTGGTGGTCTCAGTTGCTTCTTTAGCTGAAGACGCTAGCAATGACTAATCTCCAGACTCTCTTCTGTTACTTAACAGAGTGTAGGAGCAAGAGGAGAGTATTTATTATCTGGATTAGCTTGAGGAGACTATTAAAAACAAACACGTTTAAAATCCATGAGCTGGTGTTTTGTTTGGTTGTGCTGAATTAAACAGCCTGCATGCAACATGTGTACCTCCAAATTCCTTTCTATAACGGCGTTTGTGTGGAGTGGCTCTAGGATTATGGGAGCACCATAAGACATGGCTAGTTTAAACAAAGACATTTTTTGAGGATGCTAATTTAATGTAATTTAGGGGTTCCAGTCTGCGTTCTGCAATAGCTGCTAAGCAGTTGTGGGTTTGTCTTTGTCCCACTTTACTGGTCCTTGAACTACAGTGCTGTCTTCCCATGGCCAGCCAGACATCCTCACTGGAAGTGCCAAGGGCCCAGAACTGCCCCAAAAGATGTTCAGATGACTTTGCTGAAGGGGATGGTTGCTAATACTTACAGAAAGTTACGGGAAGATGTGGTTGTGACTAGAGTGGGAAGAAACTCAGCCATTCCTGTGGAGATAGTGATAACTTTATGCATTGTTATTAACCTAGTTGTGAGCAAAGAGGTGGAAGAGCCCTAAGTCTGGCACTTGAGAGCCAAGGGAGTGAGGTACTTTCTGTGAGCAAATAAAAGCACCAGAACTATTGGGAGGTGTTACACTGCTGTGAGGGATATGACTGCCTATAAGAGAGAGGTTTCCACTGCTTATTTCAGTCATTGTAGAGACTAAAGTAGACTGGATGCAGGATGGTGATAGAGGGGTAGGAAAAAAAGAAGTTCTTTTAGACTGGACGTTCAGAGAAACTTGAGACTGAGAAGGAGATGGCTATGTAGAGAAAAGGTAACTTAGGCTTGCTCTTCCAGCTGTTCTGTGTAGTACAGTACACCCCAGCTCTGCCTCCCCCAGCGGCCCTCCTCCTCACCAAATGCATGACGCTCTTCCACTTGGATGTGTTTTCTAGCCAAACTTTGAGATGTTGTACAACCACGTGAAGCAGCTGCTCTCCAATGAGCTACTTCTGACGCAGATGGAGAAGTGTGCTCTTATGGAGGCCCTCGTCCTCATCAGCAACCAGTTCAAGGACTACGAGCGGCAGAAAAGTTTCCTGGAGGAGCTCATGGCTCCTGTTGCTGGCTTATGGCTCTCCCCAGAGATGCAGAGGTATTGGTCATTGTTCTGAGCTTTGAGCTGGAGATGCTGCAGAGGTAGTGTCGTGCCAAATAAGGGAATGTGCAAACCAAATGAGGGTGGTGGGGTACCTTGTGACCTCCTGTGCTCTGGGCAGTCATTGTGGTAATAGCTCTCCTGCAGTCCAGAAACTGCCACCTGAGTCTAAATGCTGGTTGTTGAAAAATGCTAGGTGAGAGTTGTTTAAGGTCATAGAAGAATGCTTCTCAGCGTGCTCAAAGCATGTGCCGAGAATGAGAAATAAAAGATGTCTTTATTCATCTCCAGGAGAAGCTAGGAAGCTGAGCTCTCCTTGCTAAAGCTGAGGTGTCCTGCAGCCCTGGGCAGCTGGGCATGCACAAGAGTTTTCCCAGCAGGGCTGTCTTCATAAGAGATTCAAAGGGTTTAGGTCTTTATGGCCCAGAAGAACTGGAGATGTTTGGAGAGTGCACACATCTCTGGTGCTTTTTATCACGTTCCCACATACAGTGTGGAGCACTAGCTAGTCTTGCTAGGCTGCTGTGTATTTGTTAAGAAGATGTTTATTGCCAGTCCAAAGCTCTACTCATTCCCAAGTACAAACAATAACCCCGTTGCTGTCTTTTGCTGCTGCCAGAGTCCTCTCGGATCCTGAAGCCTTTATCTCCTACGTGGGTGCAGACAACAAAATTGCTGATCCAGTCTTGGAAGATCCTAGTGGCCTGAACCGCTCTAGAGTGAGTATCATTACCAGGGGAGCTGTAATCCTTAGTGAGATGGGACCTGCCTTCTTCTGTTCCCCATTTCTGTTGTGGTTACACAAAAGATCTCTCCTCATCATCTACTTCTTTAGGGTGCAGATCAGTAGGTTCTTCAGGTTGCAGAATAACAGGCTGACTTTTGTCTCTTTAAGCTACAGCATTGAGCATGTAGGCCATGATAAACCAGATTTTTCAGCAGAGTGAATCACGCTATTCCCTGCTCTTCACGTAGCACAGTTTGGTTTTGGAGAAGCAATTGGTTTGCATGAAATACGGTGCAGTGAATTGGGTTTTTTGAGCCAGGCAGTATGGAATATAATTAAAATTCATCCAAAGAGATTCGTGTTTTTTGAGTTGTTAGTGAAATGTCTTCACTTCTTGGACAGACTGCAGATGGAGTTGCTATCTTTAGGTCTGTAGGAGACACTGAAATGCAGTCCACAGAGCTGCGCTTGTGGTTTGGGGGTAATGCAGTTTGACCGCAGTATCATGTCAGATCTCCACATCCATCCCAGGTCATGAAGGAGATGAGGAACTGATGGTGTAGACCCTTCCTTTTAGAGGGCAACCTACTTGGTTGCTTGCATGCTCATGAGACCGTATGTGTTGATGCTTTGTCTAATAATAGCGAGTTCCTAGGCTGTCCTGCCATGGCCAGGGTTCACTGAAGACAATGGAACATAGCATGATCGTTTGCTGCATTTTTCTTGGCAGCAAACCCACCAGAGTTCATTCCTATCACCAGATTAGGCTCACTGTAGAGGGTTCCCTTTGAGATGGGATGATGATGAGTTTCTCTGAAAAGCTGTTTATTCAGGTTGTGCACTGGCTGAGAAACGCTCTCTCCACATCTCTTGCTGCAGATAAGCTTTTGCGTATACACCATTCTGGGAGTTGTAAAACGAGCTCGCTGGCCTGCTGCTACTGAAGAGGCGAGAGCTGGAGGATTCTTGGTGGGATACATGCCCAGTGGAAGTCCAATATACCGTAATCCCTGCACCGAACAGGTCCTGAAGCTTCTTGACAATATACTTGCGCTTATAAGGTGGGTCATGTTAACTTGAAATTATTTATGTTGACTTAGGAATCTCTGAAAGCCAAACTGTGATAAATACCTGGAACGGTCAGAGCATGTTGTCCCAGTGAAGCCAGCGGGAACACAGGCTGGTGCAGGTGCCCAAGTACTGTTCCTGACTGTTCACAGTGGGGAATGGCACTGGGGAAACTGGAGCCTTCTGAATGTTCATTGGCCTGGCCTACAAGAGTCCATCAAAGCCAATGGGAGCTTGGGCTGGGGTTGCCTCCCCCACCTCCACTGCTATAAATCTGCCACCCAGTTAATCATTTCTCGACTAACATCTCTGCTCTGCCCTCAGCCCCTACAAGGCCACCTCTCCAGTCACCACCAGGGCAGTCCCAGCTCTCATCGCGTCCTGTTTGTGTTGTTCTCTTCTTCAGTGTTAAATTAAGCTGGTTTTGCTGACCATGAACACCAGCCTCCTGAAGCACTTGTCTGCTACCGAAATCAGTGGATGCATACTCTCAGGCTGTTGCTACCTTGCAGTGCCTCTCTGCATGTCACTGGTGTTGTGTACATCTGGGGCAGCCAGAGGAGGGAGCGAGAGAAGGCAGAAAAGGGGGAATCCTGAATAACAGAGTTCCCAGAATTATAAAGGAGGAATCTGTCTCAGGGTCTGCTGACACTGGGATTTTTCCAGGCTTATGGGGCAATTTTGTGAGATAATGCCACATGTTATGTACTTGAAAACTTGAGGCTCTGTCCTTGACAAGAGCTTGTTGGGAAAGAGCGTTTTTAGATCCACTTAGATTTTTCAGCTCCCAGGTCTGTGTGGGAAAGGGCCCAGTTACTCAGGCTCTCTTTCGTCAGGTGTGTTTGGTAGCCACTGAGCGCAGGACTGTGCTGCTTCCAGTAGGTGCAACATGCTGGGCTGGTAGGACAAGCACGTGCTGTCTTGGCCACCATAGCGGTGCTTCTCATCACAAAGCTGTGTGTAACACAGCAGGTGGTACTTTGGCCAGGGAACAGGGTGGAACCTTCTTGTTATGGCTGCGGAGTTGTGCTTAAAGTGTTTTTGCCTTTTATCCTGGAAGGCTGAAGATCCTGTTGATGAGCCCGTCAGAGACGTTGGGTAGAATGGAGGTGCCTAAGTAGAGGTAGCCTCATGGCATTTCTTCCAGAACCTGGGACGTGCTCCATATTGTGGGAGACCAACTAAAGCAGTGCCCAAGGTCTTAACAGGCTGCGACAGACAGACTTTTTGCTTGTGCGATTGCAGTTCTTGCCAGAATTTATGCATTATTAAAAACACTTGGGATCTCGGTCAACAAGCAGCTTAGGAAACTATTGTCAAATTCTGTCGCTGCTTGTAAAGAAGCAGAAATTCTGTGCCTGCTTGTTTACCACCTCCAGGAAAACGCATGAGCTATGTTCTGTTGTCGGTGCTTCCCCATCTACGTCAAGGAAGAGGCTCCTTGGCTGTTTTTTGAGATAATGCATCCGTGTTGTTCAAGCATCTCCCCTACAGACCAAAATCTTTTCTGAGCACGTGGTAGTAACATACATGGAGTGGCCTGTACTTCCCTCAGAGATACCCAGGCTTTTCTGAAAGCCGGATGCTCCAACAAGAATCAATGAATAATGTATTAAGAGCAGTGGATCCTCCACCTCATACCTTTCCTTGCTGCTGCTGGATATCAAGGCCTCTTTGTATGACAACTGCAAGCTCAGAGTTGTTCAGTGTAAATGTTGATGATCCTTATGTTTTTCTGGAGAAGTTGGAGCTTGTGCTGTGGCACTTCTGGTGTGTTTTCTGCTGGTTCTGAGTGCCTTTGCCGTGTACTGCGTCCTCAGGTCCTCTTTAATATGGATTACACAAGAGAATAAGGAATCTGTAGCAGCCTGTCAGCAGGCAGGAAGTACAGGGGTGTGAGGAAGGGTGGCTGGCAGGAATGCTGCCTGTGTTGAGGATGCCTTCAGGAACATCGTTGCATTACTACTTGGGGATGGATGCTGCTTTTAGCTCTGTGCCATGAGGCAGCTTTCTGTGAGGATAAGCAAGGTCCAGTGTTGCTCGTGTGCTTATGCAGGAAGCAGACGTGGAAGTCCTCACAGATCGTCTTGGTTACTGTGGGAGCAGATCTGCAAGTAGCACCGGCAGGGATCCTGCTGAGCAGCTGAATGGAGCACCACGTCAGGCACCAGCATGCAAAGAAACGGCATTTCGCAGGCTGAGCAGTTGGGTCTGCTGCTCTCTGGACGTTACGTGGCGTTCTGCTGCTGCGTTGGCAGACAGAAGCAGTGAAAGCTGTTAAGCTGTTGGGTCTTTGCCAGGGTAAGGAGCTTGAAGCTAGGTCGTGGATGAGACCAAAGAGCCAAGAGGAATGAGAAGAAGGAGTCTGGGTAACAAGGAGAAATAAGGTAGTTTTGAGTGGCATCTTTTTGTGCCTACCCGTATTTGTCTCCGTCTTGGTAGCTGCGTTTACCGCATTATTTTGAGGTTGCGTTGTTAATCACCGCTTGCAGCTTTTTGAGTGAAGATTCTCCTGTCCTCTGCAGCACCTCCTTTCATCTAGGTGCTTTCTGGCTTCTGGCTTAAATTGTTCTCTCCTGAATTTAAACCCGAATCATGATTTCCAGCCACCTTTTGATAGAGGCGCGTTTCTGGAGTCAGTAGCTGCATGAACAGGTTGGCACAGCACCTCTGTTGTGCTGGGATTTCTTGTGTTTTGTTACAAATGGACTGGTCAGGCTCAGCAAATGCTTTGCATGGACAAAGGCTTTTTTAGAAGTCCTCTTGATGAGATGCTGACATTACCAAGGCATTAATGCTGGTGAAAGAATTGTTGGATAGACATGGATGCTGTAGGTGTTTTCATTGTAGACGGCTCCAGCTATGGATAAAGGTTCTTCAAGCAGGGACTTTTCTAAAGGACTCATCTTCTGGCCTTCAAGCCCAACTCTCTGGGCATCAGATACTCTTCCAGCAGAGCTGTGACCATCGCTGAAAATCCCCCAAATCCTGCCATATCCTTTGCTTGTCTTTTCTAAAGCGTAAATGTCTCTTGAGTGTTGTTTTTCCATGTTCTGTGTGTGAGATGCCCAGGAATGCTACTCACTGCTGACAGTCTCAGCTGGAACATGCCTGGGGCCTGCATCTTCATCATGTGTGAGGGCTGTTGGATGCTTTTTTAACTCCCATAGAGAGCAGCTGAATAGCCATTTTCTCTCCATCACCACTGTGACCTTGCTAAAGTATTAATGGAGGGAGATTGGCCTGTGAGTGAACATCTGCCCTCCCAACTGTCAAGCTTGAGAAAACGCTTCAAGGACTCCGAAACAACTAAGGACCATGACTGCAGCTTCAGGATACGACTCTCTGGCACGTCCTGCTGGGGTTAGAGCAGTGGGATTTCAACGTTCACCACTGCAATTCCACAGGCCTTGGGTTCGCCTCACTGCCCTTCTGCCCAGCATGAGGCAAAGCCAACACTGGCATGGACCAGGCAGGGGACATACAAGAGGAGATGATTTCAGTAGCTAGATTTCAGGATAGCCTCAAGCAGAAATGCAGAGGTTTTTGAGTCAGCGGAACAAAATTATCCAAACTTTTGTGGAGGCTGGGCTGCTCCCTGGCCCCTCTTGGGAAAGTAAAACCAGCTTGTGCCCCCTTTGAGGCCAGTTGCGTGGTGATAGATCCAGCCCAGAATGAGAGTATGAGTCGTTAAGAAGTCATTTGTGCTGCTCTTTCTTATGAAACTTACATACTTGCCTTCCTCACGTGCAGTGAGCAGGGAAGTATTTAACACTAGCAGAGAGAAATGGGATAGTTGCCGTTTCGGAGCTAACTCAGGCTCTCTGCAAACTCAGGCAGACGTCACTGCATCAGGGTTGCCAGGATTGTGAACACAGACCTTCAAAAAAAAAAAAATTAAAAAATTTAAAAAATCATTAAGACATGAGTGAAAGCTGAGACTCTGGAGAACATACTGAGGTCTGTCTGCGCTCCCTTCCCCCAGCCATTCCCATGTACCCCCCTGCTTTGGGAAACGCTGCTCTAGGGGGAGATACTGAGTTGCCCTTGATCACCTCTAGCAGCAGGTACAATGGCATTGCAGTTTTGGAGGAGGCTGCAGGATTTGTGCTGTGTGCAGCTGGCGACACCCAGAGTGGAGGTCTGAGGTCTCAAAGGAGAGAGGTAGGTGAGAGAGACACCCCCTGCGAGTCCAGCTCTGAGTGTCAGTACCCTGGCTAAGAGGGCAACCGTTTTGGCCCGGATGGCAAGAGCCAGCCACCCGTGGCTGAATTGGTGTCCCTCGCGGAGAGCTGACCATGGCCGCCTCCTGATGATGCGGAATTGTTCCTGGCTGGATGTGTTGGCCAGGGGGCACGTGTGTCTGCCACGAGTAACATCTGATCGGACTGATGTTCTCCCCAGAGTCCCTCCAATGCCACCTGCCATTCTGGGGACTGTGACCCATCCCTGGAGGGCAGTGTGTGTATTTTGGAGCTGAAACAGCCCCTCCCTCTGCAGGGGCCTTAGGTACAGAAGATCTTTTGCGATTACAGAATCCGTGTCTTGTCAGTTTTTCAAATACAGTCTCTGATCCCTTTGGCCAAGCTAATAAGCTGTTGCCAGCATCAGCTGGAAAACTGCTGGGAGGTCTTACTGCCGATGCTTGCAAGGGGTGGGGTGAACTGAAGTAAGTGGAAGGGGCAGCCAGGAGATCCAGGACATGAGGTGGAGTCACTCCATATCTCTGTCGGGTCAGCTTCCCCAATATTTTAGCAGGTGGGGAAGGGGGATCCCATGCATACGTGCTTGGTCTCACCTTCCTCATCATCTGCCTCAGAGGAGCTGTTCACAAGCTGAAGGAGAGGATCCCACTGTCAAGGGCAAAAGGGGTTGACCCATACGAGTATAAACCAAGTGTTCTTCTGTTTCAGAACTCACAACAATCTCTACATGCCAGAGATGGTGGCTAGGCTGGGGGAGACATTTGCAAAGGCCTTAGACATGCTGGAGGTGGAGAAGAATGCCATCCTAGGTAAGAGGCTTCTCTTCAGGAGGAATGTGTGGGCAGATTCTCAGAGGTATTTGAGCGAGTGGTCCGTCAATGGCAGTGGAAGTGAAGAGGGGCTGGAGAGCCAGCTTCTTCATAGTACTCGCAGCTCAGCTATGATTTGAACCTGCTGAAATGAAGACGTTAAATAAGTTACTGGTCTCAGACAAATTGGTTTCTTCTACATGAAATGAAGGGTACCAAACTGCTTATCCCAGCTGGGTGGTGGTCTCTGCAACGTGGTATTCAGGCTGGAGAGGCTAGGGGTGCTGTAATTGTCTGCCTTTGAGCAGAGTTCGTGCTCAGCAGGATCCCCGAGTGCCAGTGCAGAGACCTGTCCTGGAGGGCAAGAGCCAAGTCCTGCAGTATGGCTCTGTCATTTGTTTCCAGACAGTGTATTAGAGGGTTTTGGAACCATCTTAAAACCAATTTGAGCTTATGAACACAGAAGTCTTTCCAACCAAGCAGAAGTGGGTAGCCTTATGGATAAAGTGGGGACCATGACTCTGGAAATTGGGGGTTAATTTCAGGTTCTGACAGATAGTGAAATATTTTGGAGAAGTTGCTGTGTCTTTCTGATCTCCATTTCTTATCTGTAAAATTAGGAGCTGCTTCTTTTACCTGTTTTCTATGACCTATAAACTCTCTGTGAACCACTGCACATAAAGGGGCAGGGCCTTAACCTCTGCTCTAAGCTTCTTAATATCGTAGTTCAGCAGTAGCTTGTGTCCCGGCAGAGGTGAATACAAACCTGAAGGGGTGGGCTATTAGAGGAGCTGCATAGCTGTCTGCTGTGTTTCTGCCTGGGTTCTGATAGCTCCAGTAAGTTTTGCTTTGGAGAAATGAGGGGGCTATAACAACCTTGGTATGAACACCTCTGTACAACCGACCTGAGATTGGCCAACCTCTGAGGGGAGGTTCTGCCCCAGGGTTGCTGCACCTCTTCCCATCTGCCTGCATGTTGATCTTGCCAAGTGCTTCCCTTGCTGCCATCAAGCTGGCTGGGGCCTGCCCAACACGTTTTGAAGGTGCACTGTGCTCTCTCTCAGTAATGTAGCTGAAGTTTATTGTTTCCCACAGGTCTCCCTCAGCCTCTGCTGGAGCTTTATGACTCTCCTGTTTACAAAACGGTCTTAGAAAGGATGCAGGGCTTCTTTTGTACCCTCTACGACAACTGGTAAGAGCACCAGATACCCCCCACACAATCCAGCATTGCACAGCTGGAACAGTAGGCTGCTGCTGGGTGCTGACGACTTCTAGAATTAGAGTTTCCATGTGAGCTGTAGCCTGTAATGTCCAAGTACAAGTTGCAGTGGTGAACTATACTCGGTGGTTGCAATCTACCACATACATATGGAACACAGTCACTGGAAGAAGTACCTCAAAATGTGAATCTGCTTTTAGCTCTTCTACAGTTAGATTGTTCTGATATCCTGACCTAGTTTGTCTCTGCCACTCTTAATTGTGTGTTAGGATATGTCAGCACTTGAAAGTGCATTTTAGTGCTTAAATGCTTAATTCATTGTCCCTTTGCAGGTATCCCAGAAAAAAAGAGATACTGTGCTAAAATTCCTCTACAGTATTTGTTTAAGAGCATGGCAACTATCTAATCTCAAGATGATGGTACTTGCAGCCTTTGCAAGCCAGAGGCATGGTACCTGTTACCTAGCAGAGTTGCAACTAACTCATTTTTTGTTGAAGCTTCCACATCTTGGGAAATGCAGGCCCCTCCATGCAACAAGATTTCTACACCGTTGAGGGTCTCGCCACCCAGCTCCTCAGCTCAGCTTTCATCAACCTCAACAACATTCCTGATTACAGACTGCGTCCCATGCTCCGTATCCTTCCGCCACTGTTTCAGGCGAGCTAGGGAGGCTTTGAACTAGTAATTCAAAACCTGGTGGCTTCCTAGCATCGTTTGCAATGTGGCCAAGCTAAAGAAGGGGGATTGAGGAGGTAAACAAACAGGGATACACCTGGTGTGGGTCAGGTGTGGGCCTAGGAGGGCATAAGCGGATACCACAGTGCATGGGGTCAGAGAGAATAAATGCAAACAGTTTGTGTGGTCCTGGAGGCACCATGAGAGGTGGGTCATGCCTTCTGGGGGGCAAGGGCACTTGGATTGTGTAGGAGCTTAGCAGTAGGGTGTCTGGCTAGACTTTGTGCTTGTGTGGGAGATCATCTGGGGTTCCCAGCCCTCTTTCCAGGGCTGGACATTCAGTCTTGCTGCTAGGAAACGGGCACTAAGCACGCTCAGCTTTCTCAGCTGAACGATCGGGGAAGAGGCTGAATACCTCATGCTCTTGCTGCGTAGAGATGCCACGTGTTAATTCAGGGCTGTGAGAAGATGGGCTTCAAGTTGTCTGTCGCTTGGCCTCCCAGGGGAGTGGGCTGGCTTGGTTGGGGTGCTGCAGTCTCCCGAGCAGCTGGCAGTATGTGCTGGATCTCTTCCTTGACTGGTCTGTGCAGGCGTGTTTGTGAAGCCCTTGGTACTCTCTTGCCCTTCAGAATACTACGAAACCCTTGTCTGCCCCATGCTGGGACCACTCTTAACCTATCTGCACCTGGTAAGAAAACAGCTTGTTTGATGCCTGTTCCCTGGCAGCCCGGACTCCGTGTAGCAGCTGACAGCAGCGTGTGAGAACGTCTGTCTCTCCAAAGCCAACAGAGACAAGGGCAGAGCCTCAACGCTTAATGAGTTTGATGCTGTTTAGGGGGCCTTTTGAGGTGCGTTGATCCCTGGCTGCTGCACAGCACCCCTTGCTGTGAATTCAAACCTGTGGATATCGGCTCCTCAACCTTCAGCCCTGAGAATTTTTGTGGGTTTTTTTTTGCCCATGTGCCCTCATTTTGCCGAGAGCTCACTCAGATTCCTACAGCCAGCACGGCCACAGCATCTTCAGCACAGCTGGCAGCGGTTCTTGTCCCATTCCAAATGGGGCTTGGCATGAGGGCTGTGTTCAAAGCTCTTGTGCTTCTGTCAGCAGCAGTCACTTGGGCCTCTTTGCATTTTATCCAGCATGGCTCCATAGGAAAGTATTGAATCTTCCCTTTTGTCTTGAACAGAGGTTGTCTCAGAAATGGCAGGTGATCAACCAGCGAAGCATGCTCTGGTAAGCTTCCACCCCTTGATAGGAGTACTGAAAGGGGAAAATGGGGAGTGGGATGGCCCTTCGCCCAGGGAGCAGCCCTGCCAGCCAGGGGCTGGAAAACACTGTGTTTGCCGTGATGGTGACTCACTCCCTGTGCTTGGGCACATTGGCTCCTTTCACGCTAAAACCTGTTCTCCTCAGTGAGGATGATGCTGCAGATGACAACCCCGAGTCTCAGGAGATGCTTGAGGAACAGCTGGTCAGGCTGCTGACCCGAGAAGTCATGGATCTCATCAGTAAGTGAAATCAAGCTAGGTCCTGGGGAATACTTGGGAAGTTTGCCATGGAGAGGACAACAGGAATTTCCAATGTGCAGTAAAACTTAACTACAATGGCCAGTAGTATTTAACATAATCCTTAGAAGCCAGGTATGAGACAGTTAACCCTGCCAAAATCTTAGCTAAAACTAAGATAAATTAAAAACCTCCAGAAGAGAGTTTCTTCCTTTTGTTTTGTTAGCATTCAGGGCTCCATGGTTTTGGCGCTGTCTTTGTAGGAGTCCAGACCTCATTTGGAATCTGGGTTCCACCGTTCTGTGCCCTGGAGCCCAGTGACAGGACACTGATTTGCGGACAACCAGAGTGCAGAGCAGTTTTGTTGCTGGAAGAGTCCCTCCCCCAAAGCAATCTTCCTTCTTTGTGTTCCCTTTCTCCAACTTTGTGTTTTTGTCAGTGTGGCGTTGAGCAGAGGGGCTGGGAAAATTGATGCATAGAGATCACAGATCCTCAACCTTCTATCTCCTTTCTTGATTGGCCTTGTTGCCTTAAGATGGTGTTGTTCTCAGGTTGCAGGCTTCACGTGGGTTTCTACGTTCCTGGTTCTCAGCAGTTTGAAGCAGGCACCATGCAACGCATTCCGCTGTGGGTGGGGTGTTTCAGCCTTCCAAGCAGTGCAGTGTTTGGCTTTTCAACTGGGCTTTCAGACTCTGCAGATACTGTGTAAGAGCTGGGGGAGCCTGAAGCAGCTGCGAGCCCGTCAGAGTCTGTAGGATGATCTCTGTATGTTCTTCCCTTTTCTGCTCCTCTGACCTGCAACTGTTTTTGCAGCCGTTTGCTGTGTTTCTAAGAAAGGCGTTGAGCATAACACTACTGCTGTGGATGGAGACGGTGAGTAAATGCCTGTACCTTTGCTTTTCCTGCCCTTGGTGTATACAGGCAGTTTCCCCATTTCTTCGTGCATTTTTTGAGGGAGGGGCTGGCCTGTTGCTGGAAGTTCCCTGTTCGGGCCATAGGTTTGGTAAGAAGCCTTCAGCTCTGCCCTGCCCAGTGTGTCTGGGGGCCACAGAAGAACCTGGTCTAGCCTAGGAGCAAATGTGTTGTAGGGTTCGCAGGTAGCATGTTGGAGCAGCTGATTCTTAAGGTACCAAGAAGAGATGTGCACGGTCTTCCCAAGCGCCAGAGATAGCTCATTGGGTGGGTGCCCTTCCTGGCCCAGAAAGGGCGGGTGCTTTCTGCTTGGAGAGGGGTGTTCTGGCAGGTTGTGCCAGTGTGCTGAGTCCATGCGCTGTCTTCTGGCTCTAGCTGAGTTCTCGCTGTGCCTCCCTGTGTCTCCCTCAGTCGGTGGGAGGCCGTGTTCACAGTGCTGCCTTTGCTGTGCTCTGCAGATGATGAGGCGATGGCCACAGAGGTGACCCCCCCTGCCAGCGCAGAGCTCACCGAGCTCGGCAAGTGTCTGATGAGGCAGGAGGTAAGAGTGCATGCTCTGACTTCACCATCCTCTCTCTGTGTTCTTTGTCACACTTGGCTGTGGTGCAGCAGGATGCTGCTGCAGAGATCCAGGCTGCTGGAGCATTCCCCAGTGTGACAATCTCTCGGGAAGATGCATGGCTTTTTTAAGGGCCTTGTTAATGGCTGCAGAAGCCACAAAGCGAGGTGGGGGCTGGGACCCAGTATAACCTGCAGCTACCGAGTTTCAGCCCTTCTGTGGGCGAGGCCCGGACATTCAGCTCCCAAGGTGCTCCCTGGCTCTGCCTTCATCCTGGGCTCAGGCCTTCACGAGGAAGAACTTCACTCAGCAGCTCTTTTTTCCTGTAAAATCTGCCAGAGCTGGCACAGGAGACAAAGTTTTAACACAACCCACAGCAGAGTGTGCATCCCGATAGCTCTGTACTCCTTCTTTCCTCAGAAGCTTTTGCAGTGACTTGAGAGTAGCAGCTGATGGGAGTCCGTGAGTGTTCCAGGGCCTCTGCAGGGGAGATGAAGGGAAGCAGGCTTGCTTGACGTTGGTTCCTCATGGCTATGATGATGGACACGGGGTGTGCCTTTGAGCACCTTCAGCTGGAGCAGCAGCAGCACGCAGGATGCTCAGAAGATAGCTCCAAGGAGCTCCTGCAGAGTCCCTGGATTGTTGCTTGGCTCCCTTCAGGTTTGAACCCTAGAGGTGGGACGTGGTTCCTCTGACTGGTTTCCCTCTCCGACTCCTTTTCAGGATGTTTGCACTGCACTGCTGATCACTGCCTACGCGTCCCTCTCCTGGAAGGACACCTTGTCCTGCCAAAGAACCACAACGCAGCTTTGCTGGCCGCTGCTCAAACAGGTACCTCTGGGAGGAAGAAGGGATTAGTTCTGGCAGGGTTGGGAGAGGAAGCTCTGAATGTAGTGAGAAGCATGTCTGCTTCACCCCTGGGCACCTGCTCCCTCGGGAAGACCAAGCTGCTGCAGAAAGGCAGTCATCTATGGGTATCCTGCTTCCATGCTGACAGTGCCTCTTCCTCAGGTGCTTCCAGGAAACCTCCTGCCCGATGCTGTGTCCTGGTTTTTCACAAGCGTGCTGAAGGGCTTACAGACACATGGGCAGCACGACGGCTGCATGGCAGCTCTTGTCCACCTGGCTTTCCAGATCTATGAGGCCTTGGTGAGAAACTCTGCTCTCTGTCCAGATGCGAGGTCAGCTGGGGCGTGGTGCAAAGCTAATCCCAGGGCTGCCTGGCTAGGGGCAGAGGAGCTAACGGCCCTCCTCCAGCAGAGCAGGTGGGCATGGCCGCTCCTCTAGCAGAGCTGCGTTAACTGTACTTCTCCCTGCAGCGCCCTCGCTACACTGAGCTGAAGGCGGTGATGGAGCAGATCCCAGATATCCAGAGGGACTCTTTGGAGCAGTTTGAGTCAAAGCTTCTCAACCCAACACTGCAGAAGGTGGCAGACAAGCGCCGGAAGGATCATTTCAAGCGCCTCATCGCAGGTTGCATTGGGGTAGGTGATATCCTGGAGGAAAATGAAGCTGTTCCGTTTCATGCCTGTACCCTGCAGAAGTGCTGGGGTGGCCATCCTGCCTGCCTCTCCTCAGCCGCCCCCCTTCCCAGCCAGGAAGCTGTTGCAGCATGTTCTCAGGGCTTGTTCTGTCTCTTCAGCCTGGAGGTACAGCCAGGATGAGCACAGAAAGGCAAGGGCGTAGCTTGCACAAGGGTGCCGGGGGGAAACGGAGTGTTAGAATGTTTGAGAGAAGCCGCTGGGTGGGTGCTGGGCTCTTGCAAGGACGGTGGCGCCGGAGTCTGGTGCATCGAGTTAGAAGCTGGGGAGCTGATGGCTGGGAACGGCCAGGCCTGAGATTCCCCAAAATGCAGTTGTGGGGTCCAGGCCTCGGGATTGCTCGGGATTTGGGGTCTGCCACTGACCGAGCAGGCTGCCCCCGAGCTGAGTGGGGCTGTGAAGGCTGTAACGACTGATGCCTGTCTGTCTGTCCTCTGCAGAAGCCCCTCGGGGAGCAGTTCCGCAAGGAGGTCCATATCCGGAACCTCCCGTCTCTCTTCAAAAAGGTGAAGCCGTTGTTGGAGACAGATGTGCTAGAAAATGAGGATGGAGAGGGCCTCACTCCGCTTTTTGAACCCTGAGCCTGGGATGCTGCAGCCATCTCCTCCCCTACCTTATATTTTGTCTCTCCTCATAGTAAGCACATTAGATTCTCCTTGTCATCGCCTCCACAAGCGTTCGTCTGAATAAAGCCCCTTATGGGTCCTGTCCCGTTCTCCTCCCTACACTGGGACGGGGCCTGCGGTGGCATCTGAACCAGTCTATTAAGCTTCCCCCAGTTCCTTCCCCTCCTCTCCACTGGATGAGCGTCTTCAGACCTCTGCTTCTCTGCAAGGTGGGAGCTGAGCCCATAGACTCCATGAGGTAAAGCCTGGTCATCCTGCAGCCTGGGGTCACTCTCGCTCCACCACTTCATCCCTCGGGGTTCAGGATTAACGCAAAGGGCGGAGTAGTGCACCGTGTGAAAAGGGGCTACCCCCATGTTCCTCTGGGTGCTGGCAGCCAGGCTTTGTCGGGAATGCATCGGACACTCCTGTCACGCCTGTCAGCACTTGTCCCTAGCGGACTGGTGTTCTGACGAATCTGTTTCCCTCCAGGATGCCGCGTCTCGGGCCGAGGGCTGCGCGCCAGGAAGCCTAGCAGTGCTCTGGGATCTCCCTTGAGATCAGCCTTTTTAAGGTGCAGCTGCTCTCTTGGAGGCAGCAGACGCTGTTATACGTATATATACATACATATATATGTGTATATATATATGATCATACAGCTTGTTCTACCCAGAGCCAAATGGAAGGCTTTTACTTTGTGCCAGCCTTTCTTAGGCGTCTCTCAGGGGGAGCAGGACAGATTTCTTTTTTTATCATTGTTTTTTTCTTTTTACCACGCCCTTGTAGACTAGAACATGGCCAGTGCAGGGTACCCAAAATCTGGACCAATACCTGAAGCACCTGCAAACCAAAAGGGATCTCCTCACCCTGTTGCTGTGGAGGTGACAGCAGGCCGTGTTTTCACCCAGTCTGATACTTCTCGGAGAATTGCGTGGTGGGGCAGGAGGGTGGGTTCATGCTGCAGTTTATGGGGGAAGCCAGGTCAGAAACTGGGGTTTGAGTGAGGTGGGACTCCATCACATCACTCCAGTCTGCAAAGCTGGTTCTTCCTATGTGACAAATGGTTCACTCGATCTATCCTAGCGTTAGCACAGGAGCTGGGAAGGTCTGTCCAGAGCTAGCTGGCAGCTTTGCCACCCAGGAGACAACGAGTAATAAACTGGTGGGCAGAGAAGGTGGTGTCTCCACTTGGACAGACTGGACAGGAGAGCTGGGGTTGGGAGCGGCGGGAGCACAGAAAGGATGAGCAGGCCTTGGGAATCCACTCGCCCTCCTGCCCCTGCTGATCCACCAGCACCTTCCACCTTCCTTCTGGCCTCAGTTTTTTAACCTCTGAGCTAACATGGCTCCTGGCTCTAGCAAAGGCTGGGTGTATTTATTGTGTTGTGATATTTTTAACATTCTGTGACGTCATGCTAGACACAAGGGGGTTTTTTTTAAATGGTTTTTAGAACCTTTTTTGTAGGAATGTTTAAATCCGAAACTGTCTCTGAACTGGTTGTGTTACACCTCTGAACGTCAGTAAAGCTATTCCTGTTTCATACACATGGTCTCTGGTTTCCTTTTTGTTCTTTCATCTGTTCCAGTAAGATCTGAGGCCTCTGCTTTGCCCACACTGCCTTCCTTATCCCAGCTACCACAAAGGGAGCACCTTTGCTGGTAGTCAAGGGAGAGGATGAACCATTCCAGACTACATAATTAAGTTAGAAGGCAAGGGGAAAACTGCATTTAGAAGTAATAACATGTCACTCAGAGCTGGCTTGTATTAATTCCACGGCAGCTGCTAGGTCCCAATTTACAGCTTGAAGGGTACGCGTTGCGAGAGCGAAACCCTTCGGCATGGCTATCCCAGGATGTCCCATAAGCACTATGGGAAAGACGCGAAGCAATAGCACAGAAAGGTGCACGTGCTACTGAAGTAGCCTCCAAGCCCAACCCTGGCTATTGCTGGGAGGAGCAGTGTCTTGTGGTGGTGCTGTAGGTCAGCCATAACCCTCTCAGTAACAAAGGGAAGTGATGAAGCTATCGCCTTTGGTCTGTCCCCTCGCCTGACCAAGGCTGCAGGAAAACAACAAAAGCGGAAGTCCTCAAGGAGGTGGGCCTGAGCAATGTTAATGTAAGTTTTGTTACAAAACCTTTTTCCAAGGCCCCAGCTGTAAGCCAGCTCAGCATGGAAGCTGCTCCAGCTTGTTTAAACTCAAAGGATGCAGCTAGAAATTACTGTTTTTCAAACAGGATTAGCACCTAAAGGATGTTTAGTGTAGGTAACTACACCCCAGTGGAACAGGCAGAGAAGAAGTATGATTTGCCACACCAAACCCTAGCACTGTAGCGAGGGCTGACTTAAGTGACTGGGACACACCAGTACTCCCAGCCACTCTCTCAAGTTCCAGTTCCTTCATCAGCTTGTCAAGAGAGACTGCCACAAGCCGCAACCTACCCAGCACTGACTAACGGTAGTGCTTACCACTGAGACTAACTTGCACCTTCTCCCAGGCTTCCCCGGGTGGACACAGGCCTTTGACTGTCACTTGCCCTCCACCAGCCAGTTCTGCTCCAAGCTCAGCCCAGCGTACATTCAGGCACTGAAAGGGAGAACAGAGTGGTCAAAACTAACACCTGGGAAGAAATGCCTGACCTTGACATATTTAAGAAGGGACAGTCAGTGCTTACAGAGCATGTTTTTAAACCCCACCTTTGCACAGAGAAGGCCAGTACTGCATTACAGAATGGTTGGAGCAGTAAGGGACCATCGACAACTGTCTAGTTCCAAGCCCCTTGCTGTGAGCGCAGATGTCTTTCACTCGGTCAGGTTGCTCAAAGCCCAGTTGAACCTTCAACGCTTCCAGGGACGGAGCATCCACAACTTCTCCAGCCAACCTGTTCCAGCAGCTCACCACCACCCTCACTGTAAAAGTCTTACGTCCCATCTACGTCTACCTTCTCAGTTTGAAACTGTTGTCCCTTGCCCTGTCACTACAGGCCTCAGTAAAAAGTCTTTCTCCATGCCCTCTTTATATATTGAAAGGCTGCTATAAGGTCTCCCCAGAGACTTCTCCAGGCTGAACAAACCCCAACTCTCTCAGCCTGTCCTCACAGGAGAGGTGTCCCAGCCCTCTGACAGTACAGCCTTTTATCTGCCCCGGAGCTGGTCTGAGCCACCTGCAGAACAGTCCTGCACTGATACGGGCTTGTTACAGCTCACTGACGTGCTGCGAAGTGCTTCACTATGCTGCCGCATCAGTCCTCCTCACATACTGCACGCAACCTAAAACAAATGCTATTATCCATCTTTGGACCTGCTGCCACATTCTTCTCTGTGTATTATGGTCACACAATTGTGAACAGCACAGGAGACGGCTGTAAAGAAACGCCTTTTATTTTAGTGCATCTCCTCACTGAGGCTTACGACCAACAGAAAACGAAGAGATGGTCCTAGGACTCTGAACAAGCCCATCTCAAACCTCTTGCCTATGGAAGAGGCATAACCCCTGCAGGCAGGTGCAGGAGGCCCAACCAGCAGCGCAGGGATACACTTCCCAGCTACGGCCTGGTCACTCCATCGGCACAGAGTCCAGTTCATTCAGGAAGCGCTGACACTTTCCCATCAGGATCTTGATGGCTTCGCTCACCAGCACATCTGGAGGCAAGATACCCGTCGACTCTACTGAAACTGCACAGAGACACAAGTCAGCAAAGCCACCGGGCAGCTTCAGCCTACACCCGGCTCCAGCACTCCTGTCCCCCGTCTTCCCTCACACCGCACTTCTGAAAAGCCAGATCTTCAGAGCCAGAGGCGAAGAGGTTATGTTTGCCGGCAGGGAGCATAAGCGCATTCAATCCCAAAGCAACACCAAGCCACAACCTCAGCAGTTATCCGCTGGAACATGAACATGTGAAGGCTCACGATGCGGAGGGAGAGGGGGAGGCAGAGACCCAGCCGTACACGCTGGCCAGCCTCTGCTCGTTTGCACAAACGACAGCGGGGCTCTGCGTTCTGTGGAAAACGGGGCACTTACAGATGTAATGGTTTCGCACTCTTGCCAGGCGCACAAGGTTTTTCAGACCCTCGTGACGGAAAACTTCTCTGCTGAACGTGTCCAACCGTGCGTTGGCTACTCTTGCCACCTTTTTTCCTAACGGAGAAAATACAAAATGAGACAGGCGCCTGCAGCAGATGTGTGCCTCGTGGTCGCAGCAGGTGCTTACCCCTCAAAACATGCACTCCCCCGTCAGCAACAGCAGCAAAGCCACAAAGAATCAGCACATCCCCAGCATGAAACTCCAACCTGACAGAACTGGTGTTCTTGCACAGTTCCAACCCAAACACAAAGCTTTTATGTACCCTTGGGCAGGACACAAGAAGTCTTCTCCATACTCAGCTGCTGGAAAGAGCAGGCTCGCTACCCAGTCTTACAGACAACAGAACAGTACAGGCAGCCGCCGTCAGCATCCACAGGGCTCTGCGGGCAGGCACCCAATGCCTTAGCATTTCAGGGAGGTCCCAGTTCATTGGCCAACACATCTGCATGTGGCAGCCACTCATTCATAAAACCAGGCTCTGAATAGCATGAAGGTTGCTGATCAGCAAGACAACATCACAACGTGGTTTTGTCTCTACGAGGTTTGGCTCTAATCAGTCTCTGCTAAAGCTTGTAAGGAAAAAGGCACTTTGGAGCATAAGAGAAGTACCCTTGATGTTCTGGATCTCAATGACTCCCGGGGAAAAGCACTTCTGCAACATCTCAGCTGCCTCGTCCTCAATAGGCTGCAGGAGAGTAATGTCAGGAAGCAGTCGATAACTAGCTGTGGCCACAGGAGAAAACTTGGCATGATCCTTACCTGCACAAAGAGGTAAGAGTTAAGGATGAGGGCAGACCTCAGGGAATGGGAGTGCAAGGACGCCGGGGCCCAAAGTCCTAGGGGGAAAGCCAGCTCTCCACCCTTCCCCTGCACACAGCTGTGCCCTAGTCCAGGCACGCACGCTGCTCCTCCCACCGCCCAGGACCCACAGCTCACCTACACCCTTGACACAGTGCATAAGCACATCTATTTCCTGGCCGGGTCGCAGCAGCGCGATGAGGATGCCATCGTGAACAGGTCGGAAGTCAGCATCTGGGAAGAGGTCTGTCTGGTTCCCCAGGGGCACCCACGTCATGTGTTTACTGTACACTGTGAAGAGAAGCCACAAGCATCAGCCAGCTGCTGTCTCAAAACACATTGCCGACCTGTACAGGACTGGAGATGGCAAAAAGCAACTTGAGCAGACTGCAGGAATTGTTTCTCTCCACTCACAGGGCTGAGAGAACAGACCAAGATCAAAAAAAGAAAGAAACAGCACTTCTTTTTAGGAGAGATTTTACCTTTGTGATTGAAATATAGTTCATTAGGATCAGACGATTCCTTGGCTGCCTGAGGGTTTCGGCTGCATTTTATTTTCAGCTGGAACTGCAAAGTATCAATTTCTGTGCCTTCTTCATCTCCTGGGAAGAGGAGCACAGCATGAGCCTCTGCGGAATCACAGTCCTGCTCAGTTTAGGTGACCCTGATTTCCTGCTTTGGGGGAAACCTTCAACATTCCTATTTGATCCAAGACTCTCACCTTGGTTTCTGTATTCGAAGAGCCGAGGGTCAGCACGGATAGGGATGAGGCCCAAGCGATGAGCCAGAATTTCATCCTGCACAATGGATGTGTTGTTGTACACAAAGACTTTCTCTACAGCCATCGTTGGCACCTCAGGGGGACGAGAGATCAAGTCAGCGTAAGGTGACAGTTGAACTACATGCCAACAGAATATCCAGCTAGGGTGCCCCTTGTCTCCCACAAATAACCGCCCTGAAACCTGTTTCCAGTGGTATTTCTGCCAAACCAGGCTGCCCAATAGATGCCCTTCCCTGCCATTTTTAAAAACAAGTGGCCACAGGAAGCAAAGGGCAGGCTGATCCACAGGCACTACCAGCTGTATGCTGAAGTTAACAAGTGCTGTCGCTCATGCTGCTACTGCCCTAACTCTCCCTGGGCTCCCGGCACGCGTGCAGAACGCATTTGCGCTCCTCTTCTGCCTCTCTCCTCGGCACTGGTGAGGCCGCACCTCCAATACTGTGTTCAGTTTTGGGCCCCCCACTACAAGAGGGACATTGGGGTGCTGGACATTGGTGTCCAGAGAAGGGCAGCAAGGCTGGTGAGGGGTCTGGAGAACAAGTCTTGGGAGGAGCGGCTGAGGGAGCTGGGGCTGTTTAGTCTGGAGAAGAGGAGGCTGAGGGGAGACCTTATCGCTCTCTATAACTGCCTGAAGGGAGGCTGTGGTGAGGCGGGGTTGGTCTCTTCTCCCAAGTACCGAGTGACAGGATGAGAGGCAATGGCCTCAAGTTGCATCAGGGGAGGTTTGGATTGGGTATTAGGAAAAATTTCTTCACTGAGAAAGTGCTCAGGCATTGGAACAGGCTGCCCAGGGCGGCGGTGGAGTCGCCATCCCTGGGGAGGTTCAAAAACCGCCCAGACGTGGCACTTCGGGAGACGGTCTATCAGGCACGGCGGTGCCGGGCCGACGGCCGGACCTGGCGACCTCAGCGGCCTTCTCCACCCCTACCGCCTCCACCCCTCCCCCGGCCCTCCGCGGTACCTCGGCCAGCAGGATGCGGCGGAAGGCGTTGGCGATGGCGGCGTCGATGCCCACCATGTCGAACTCCAGCGCGCCCTCCTCCTCGCGGATCACGTCCACGCGGAACGCCTGCACGGGCCACGCGCCGCCGGTCACGCCGGGCTCCGCGCGCGGAACCCACACCCCCCCCCCCCCCCCCCCCCTCGCCCGCCCACCTCCTCGAAGCGCCGCTGGTCCCAGGCGTCCTGGTAGCCGGGGTAGTTGCCGGGGAAGTCGGTGGTGTGGACCTGCGGGGAGGCGGCGCCGTGAGGGGGGAACCGGGGGGGACCGGCACCGGGGGCGCGCCCCCTCCCTCCCCACTCACGTTGCGAACGCCGAACTCGCCCAGCACCACGCGGTCCCGCATCTCGTCCGCGCTGCCCCGGGCCGCCATGGCCGCCGCCAGCGGGGGGCGGGGGGGGCGGCGCTCCCCGCCACGTGACGGGCCTCCTCCGCCCGCCCACGCGCGGCATCGCGGCTCCCGGGGAGAGCGGCGCTGCCCCTTCCCCCCCCCGCCGCCGCCCCGGGGCTCCCGCGGCGCCGCGCCTGGCCCGTCCCGCCGCTCCCCCTCGCTGCCCGGCCGCTCCCCCGTCCCGCTGCGCCCTTCCCTGCCCCGCGCCACACACAAGATGGCGGCGGCGCCAGTCCGCCCCAGCGAGAGCGTGGGGGCCGTCCGGCTGCTGACGTCACGTCCGGGTGCTCCGCTGCTGGCCGGCAGCAGCCAGCGCGGCGCGGGCCGGGCCGGGAACCATGGCCGCGGCGGCGGGGGGCGGCGGCAGGAGCGGCGCGGCGGACTGGGGCGGCTTCGAGGACAACATGCAGGTGGGGCCGGGCCGGGGAATGGCGGCGGCGCTGGGCCGAGCCGAGCGGGCGCTGACGCCGCCCGTCCCGGCGCAGGGTGGCGGCTCCGCCGTCATCGACATGGAGAACATGGACGACACGTCGGGCTCCAGCTTCGAGGACATGGGGGAGATGCACCAGCGCATGAAGGAGGAGGAGGAGGAGGAGGAGGCGGCGGGGGCAGCCGAGGAGGAGGACGGGGAGTTCCTGGGCGTGAAGGGGCTGCGCGGGCAGCTGGGCCGGCAGGTGGCTGACCAGGTGAGCGCGGCCCCCCGCCGCCCGCAGCCCCGGCGCGCCCCGCCCGGCCGCCGCCAGCTCCCTCCGCGCCCTCTCCCCGCAGATGTGGCAGGCGGGGAAGCGGCAAGCCTCCAGGGCCTTCAGCCTCTACGCCAACATCGACATCCTCCGGCCCTACTTCGATGTGGAGCCCGTCCAAGTGCGCGCCAGGTGGGCAGGGCCCGGCCCGGGGGGCGGTGGGAGGCTGGCGGACACCCCTTCCCCCATGAGGCGGGCCGGCTGCCGGCCGTGCGGCGGGGCTCGGGTGCGGGAACCACGCTGTGCTTGTCGCCCAGGTGGGCTGGCAGCCCTGTCACCCAGCACGGCTGCTCGGGGCGAAAAGGGCTTTGGGGCATCTTCTGCCGCCCGGCCGCGTTACATGACTTCTGCTGGGTTTGCTACAGAGCTGTGTCCAAAGAGGCAAAGCTTGGGGGGGCTGGGTGAGGAAAGGTGCTTTTCCTGCCTGTTGTTCTGTCAGCGATCTCCCGGCCCTCAGTGGATCCCTAAACGTACTCATTGAATCCTTCCAGCAAAGTTAACCTGCGGACAGTAAGGTTTGTGTTCTTTAGTTACCTTGTGTGATCCTTTAGAAGGAATCTCTGTCCCCCAAAGCCTGTGACCGCTGTAGAAACCACTGGTGATGGGTATATGGGATCTTTTACTTCTGAAGCGTTTTGTTATGGGATCTTCTGAAGCGTTTTGTTAACCATCCTGTTGTCCTCTCTGCATCATGTCATTCCCTGCTCTGCTGTGACGCAGGCTGCTGGAGTCCATGATTCCTGTGAAGATGATTAATTTCCCACAGGTGAGTTCGCTTGTGTTGAGTCAGACTCCATAGTCCAAGTGACTGTCCTGCAGACACCTTGTAATACTTAATTAGTCCGTATTATTAAGGACCTGAGTTTGTTAGGTTTTCGTCTGCCTGAAAATGTTAGTAAACCCTTTCCTGTGGTTGTTCTGAACCCCAGTGTGCTACCTTTAGTGCTGGTACAGTTCTAGACCTCTAGACTTCACGCATCCCAGACTCTTCCTCGCACAACCTGTCCTGCCTGGCTCCTGTCAGCAGTGGCCTTGCTGTTACTTCTCAGGCGGATAGGTGGTAAACTTCATCCAAGGCACCTCTCACATTGCTTGAGGTGGGGAGCCTGGCATTCAGGAGCGTTAACCAAACTTTCCCTCACTTGTCTCCTCTTGTAGAAGATTGCAGGCGAGCTGTATGGGCCCCTCATGCTGGTTTTCACACTGGTGGCCATCCTTTTGCATGGGATGAAGACCTCGGACACCATCATTGTACGCCGAGTTTCAGTGATAAGTTTGGGTTTGACTGGGCTCTGGATTGCTGTAATGATACTAGAAAGGGAGAGGAAACCTCCTCCGTGACTGAAGAGCATCTTGCTGAAAAGCAGACTGATGTGAGGAAGAACCTGTTGTTTTGGGGATGGGAGGAAGCATGCATCAGAAGATCTTGGTGCTCTGCTGCTGGGAGAGCTGGGGTGTTGGTCATGTAGCACCCTGGATGCTGCTAGTCAGCTATTTGATAATGCCTGGAAAGGCCTTGGGAACTCTCTGTGGTGGAATCTGGGTGCTAGCAGGTCAGTTAGAATCATAGAATAGACTATAACTCCAGTTGGAAGTGACCCATAAGGATCATTGAGTCCAACTCCACGCCCCTCGCAGGAATACCTAAAACTAAATCATACGAGTAAGAGCGTCATCCAGATGCTCCTCCTCACTTCTGTGAGTCCTCCTCATCCTGACACTGTCTCCACAGAGGGAAGGCACACTGATGGGAACAGCCATTGGCACCTGCTTCGGTTACTGGTTGGGCGTCTCCTCTTTCATCTGTTTCTTGGCATATCTGTGCAACGCCCAAATCACGATGGTGCAGATGCTGTCACTGTTGGTATGTACAGATGGGGATGCCCCAAGGTGCGGGTTGGCTGCACGGTGTTCCAGCACGAGGGTGGCCTGTGAGCTCTTCCCAGAGAATGGGAAAAGTCCTTGTATACCAGTGGTCCCAGGTGACTGCACTGGGACAACCTGGCATTCCAGGATGCTCTTCTGACCTGCCCCATCTCAGGCACAGCGATAGCACAAAGAGGGAGTTCTGTCGTGCAGGTCGCCTGCTTTGCACTTCCTGATCTCAGAGTCTGGTGGTAAAAAAGCCCAGGAGTTTCCAATTTCTCTGGAATCAGGGGCTCTTTCCTCTGTGTCCCAAGCTGTTGCAATCTCTGATGTCCCTGTGAATCCTTCGGACAGATTATCTGGGTGTGAGCTGCTGTTAAAATTGTTGTGCTGGTTGACTCTTTGGCATTGAATGAGTGGTTTGCGAAGCTTTGCCTTGGTGAAGCATCGCAGGAGTGGGCTGCTCGTGCTCTTGATCAACAGCCCCTTTGTGCGGTACTGACACCTGTAACAGGGGCATTTGTGTTTTGTCAGGGCTACGGTCTTTTTGGACACTGCATCACTCTCTTTGTCACCTATAACATCCACTTCCACTCCCTCTTCTATATCTGCTGGTTGGGTGTTGGTGGACTCTCTACACTACGAATGGTAAGGGACAGGCAGCCTGGGGCCCTCCTCTTCTGGGGACAAAAAAAGGGAGGGAGGCGTTGTTTGCTTTCTGTTCCTTGGGCCTGGCAGTTGCTTTCACAGCCAGTCAGGCTGCTGCGAAGAAGAGCCTGACGCTCCTGGGTCATTTGGCTGCTGGTGTGTGGAGGTGACACTTGGCTTAACGTTCTCACACTTCTTAACAGCTGCAGGAGGTTTGCTTCCTTACAGCCCTGCTGCTGTGCAGAGCCATGCCTGAGCACCCCGCGCTCTTTGTGAGACTGGGCAAGGTTCATCTACACGAAACAACATCAGATTACTCTGAATTCGTTGGTGCAAACTGTGAAAAAGGCTCTGAGCAGTGTTTCCGCTGGCTCCCACTACTTCGCCCATCCTCCTGTGTGCTCCTGACTGGAGTGCCAGAGGCTCAGGTAGCAACTACCTTGTCTCTAATCTCCACATCTCTCCTAGGTTGCTGTGTTGGTGTCGCGCACCGTGGGCCATACCCAGCGGCTCATCCTGTGTGGGACCCTTGCTGCTCTGCATATGCTTTTCCTCCTCTATCTGCACTTTGCTTATCACAAGGTGGTAGAAGGTAAGCAAAGGAGATACGAAGACATATTCTGCTAGATCTGGGGGAAGGGGAGAAGAGGAGATGCTTTTTGTTCTCTCAGAGAGAAAGGATGGACAGTTTGAATCTGACCTGAGGGCATCTGTGCCAGTTTCCAACCCAAGAGTGACCAGCACTAACTTTATTAGAGGCAGCTGTTGAAGTAGGGCAGCAGGTGGATGTGGGGTAGTCTATGTGCACTGAGTTTTATTACTTAGTGTACTTAAGACCTAAATTGTGGGGCAGGATGCTTATTCTTTCCCTAGAAGTGAAGGGTTACAGCATTGACTGTTCTTGCCTGCAGCTGTCCAGTCCTTTCCTGAATCTTGCTGAAATCAGGTTGCTTTTCTCTGATCAGGAAATGTGTTGTAAAAGTCTTTTTCCTTCTTTGTGTAACACCTTTGTGATTTTCTGTTGTACAAGCTGCATCTTCCCCAGTCAGTGCCATTTACCAGGCTCTACATGTTCAGGTCCCTTTCTGTGTCTGTTTTCTCCTAAGAAAGTCCCAATCTTTCTGTTGTTGGTTTTTTTTTTTAAAAAAAAAAAAAAAAAAAAAAGCAAGTCCCTTTCTGAGTTTAGACAGCCAGACCCATTCATGATATTGCACGTAGATCTGCATAATTTGGGGATATAGCATAGCATTACAAGTCCTTTTAGATGTAAATACTGTTATTTCCTGGATCCATTCTTATGGCCAAGGTTCTAAGCCCTGATCTGCGACTCTTCAGCAGATGAAATAGGGTAGAATATACTCCAAGCAATTTTCTTCAAGGATCTCCAGGACTGAGAGGGTAATTGACAGGGACTGGAGGACACTTGGATCAGAACGTGTGTTTCCTGCCAGGCATGGTCTATATTTGCATTGCAGTGATAAAAATTCCACACTGCATCCCCAGCTGCAGCTCCTGATGGGTGTCTGCAAGCCTGTCTCAGGATGAAAACAAAGACTTGGTCTAAGAGCAGGGTCTGTGCTGGGATGAGGCGGGAAGAGGACTTTGTCAATCTGTCTTGGCAGGGCAGCATCCCTGTCAGTGTCTGCACGCAGGTCAAACGGCACTGGATTTGGTACCCTCAGAGTGAAAGGATCTGTGTTCCTCTTGGGAAGAAGCAGTTTCCCTGCTCTGCCCCAGGGGCAAGCTCTGATCTGTACTCTGTGGTCGCTGGATGGAGGTGTTTACTGCAGTTCATTCTTCGGGGCTAGATGTCTCCTCCCATCGCCTCCAAGTGCTTCGTGTTTCCTGGGCCCTGCCGCCACCAGCCACTACCTGGCCAGAGAGAAAAGCAAGAAGAAACGTGCCAGCTGCATCTGAACTAACTCTTGCCACTCTCCCCTTTTTTCTGTCCCCTGCAGGTATCCTGGACACATTGGAAGGACCCAACGTGCCGCCCTTTCAGAGAGTTGCCAGAGACATTCCAGTTGTTTCCAGTGCTATATTGAACACAACAGCCAAAGCCGTTGCATTGACCCTGTAGTTTCACAGACTTGGGACTTGCTTCCTTCACTACTTTTGGGGCTGCATAGAGCCGTAATAACCTGCTGCCTCTTAGGAACAGGACAGAACAGCAGGAAGAAGACTTGGTGGTGTTTTCCTGGACCTGTCCTTTGGGTTGCAGTTTTGGGCAGCTGAGTGGACTGCACCTCAGTGACTCGGAAGAACTACGCTCTTCCCCCACCCAGGTCTGGGCTGTCTGGAGTAGAGCGGTTCTGTTGCCTGCATGGTTAGCTGGGATTTCCCAGCGCAGTTTGTCCCTTACCCCTCTTTCTGCTTGCTGATGTAACCCCAGGGCTATCTGCCCTGTTTCCTGTCCTGAAGAGGGAAGAATTAAATTGATGTTGGTGCTGAGCAATGTCTTCTGTTTGAGCCTACTTGTGTAATGGGAGAGTGTTGTTGGGTCTCTATGCCTTTGTCTGTCCTGTCCTAGACTCACAGCAAGAGTCTTTGCAGTTTTCTGCTGTCCTACTTCAAATATTCTGTGATACGTGGCCTGTCTTGGGCACCTCTTCTGTAGCCCAAAAGGCACGGGAACTTCAGTTTCTCTGGAGGTTTTCAGGAACAGCATGATGTTTGACCATGTTCTCTTACTTGTCATCTTCCAGATTGATCCCTCTCTTTTCACTTGGTCTAAGCTGCCATCTCACCTCACTGCCCCTTCTCCTGTGTACATCAGAAACGTACCTGTCCCTGTGCTTCCACAGCACCTTTTGTTCCTACCACCCTTCTTGCCCAGGCTGCTCTGTGGGTCAGCAGTTCTGACTGCAGGGGCAGCATGATGTTTGTTCATGGCCTTCTGTGGGTATTTCTGTTGGAGAGGTTGGCTCACCCTAGCCCATTCTGCAGCTTGCTTTCACGTGGCCCAGCCGTGGGACTTCCGCCTCATTGCTCTGAGCAGGAGTGGCATCCTGCTCCCCCAGATGCACAGTCTGCTGTGTACTGTCTGGCTTCTCAACCCGAGTCTCGACCTGACTTCTGAAAGGACTCCTGGAGCCTGGAGAGTCCCTGACAAACTTTTCTCCGATGTTTCCATTAAACAAGAGGAGAAGTGGGAGACTGTAAAATGGTAGTAGAGTCGGCACATTTATCTCCGGCACACTGATGCAGGAAAGCTCCAGTAAGGATGGGGAAGCAGAGCAGCCCAGCCTAGGCATACAATTGCGTAGTTCAGATGTAGCCTTCCCTCACTGCTCCAACTTGTGCTGGTCCAAAGGCAGAAAGCTGTTAGCTGCCAACTGGCTTTCACCTTCTCCCTCCCTGTAGCTCTGGATGACTGGGGGGGAGGAGCCACCCCTCAGAGAAGTTCACCCTTACTCTCAGGCTGGCAAAAACCCAAAGACATTTCCCTTTCTTGGTGTACCCACAAGTTAGCTGTGCAGGTGACATGTCAGAACTGCACTCTTTGGCCTCTTGCTGATGTTAGTGGGAGAGGATGCAGCTGCAGTGGCATTCGGACTGGTGCCAAGGTGCAATGAAAGAGAGGAAGATGGCACCAGCTCCTGTCGTCAGGCTGGTCATCTGCTTCAGTTAAAACAAAAGCATCACTAGATGGGACTTCAGCATTTTCAGTTACAAACCTACTTTCCACTGTTTGCTTATTCCTGAGTTCATAATTTGTTCCCCTTCCGAGAGCAAGAAGCTTGTCTGCTAACAAACACGTGCATAACAGACATGTTCTCTCGCTCTCTTCTGCCTGCCCCTCACCCTGGGAAACTTGTTTTGGCTGAAGAACACCACTCAGAGCAAGTTGTTTGGGGGAATCGAATTAATTATCTGGGCTAATCATCTCCACATTTGTTAGGACCAGTCGAACCACTTCAAGCCCCTAGCATTTCCATTACTTTCAAACTTGACAAAATAGAAGTGTTAGTTTGTAGTCCTGCATGACTCCAGTATTTCCCTCGCTATCACTCCACAGGAGGTTGGTTTCTAATTTGCACTTCTTGACCTGGCAGCCTAGAAAGAGTCTGTTGGTGCAGACTGGTGTCTGGTGTCTCCAGGCACAGGGAAAGGAAAGGAGAAGGAGACCATCGTCACTAGAATAAGTCCAGCCAAGAAGAAAAACCATTCTGTGCCAGACACTATCACTGCTGATCTACAGACGCTGCCAGAGAAGAGCTGTGCTCCCCTCCCACACCTAGCCACTGAGCTAAATCAGAGGCATGAAGCTGTGCCCTGTGTTTTCACTCAAAGCACAGGAGAGAGCAGTGAGCAAACTCTTTGTGCTTCCCCTGCACAGCTTGTGTGTCACGTCAGCTGGGACAGATGACCAGGGTGACAACCACCCACCCTCTCGGAAACTGTGGGGCTTGCTCTGCTCCAGTTCTTCAGCCCTGATTAATTCTCTGTGCAGCAGCAGCTGGAAGCTGACTTGTTCTGTACTGCCAGAAATTCAGTACTTGGCTGAGAGCTCAGCATCTCCTTTTGCTGACAGAGAAGGATGCACTTTTGCAGGGAAATGCATGCGTGCTGCGGTTCCAGGGAGCATGCTGAGCACGCAGCCTTAGTAAAGTCCTTGTGGGAGGGCATCTCTCAGTGCTTACTCAAGTCCTCCAGTTATCAGGACAAGCCTTACAGCCCTATCATGCCAGACTATCTCTGCCTTTATTTCCTGCCATGGCTCTTGCAGCAAATCTAAAATAATTTTCTCCCTCCTCCCTTGCAGCAAATCTGAAATAATTCCCTCCCATCACCTTTTCCTTTTGAGAAAGGGTAGCTCTGCGAGAGCTGCGTAAGCCCCCTTTTGTCAAAGCTTAAATGAACGTATAAAGCTGTCAGATTAGAAAGAGGAAGACGAAATGTATATTAAAGCATCTATGACCTCCTCCTCTCCTCTGCAGTGCCTGGGAGTCCAGCCCTTCTTCCAGCCCTCATCCTTGTTGCATGAATAGTCATCTTAGTCGTGTTTTGGGTTACAGGTAGGCTGTTTCTTCTCCCATTTGTTTTCCTGCCTGCATCTAGTCTCACTCTAGCTGCTCCTCATCCAGTTTTTCTGTTTATACGTTAGCTCCTAATGGCATCAGTCTAGAGAATCAACTCTCATTCCCTGTGCCCCCAGTAGGTAAACAACAAACTACCTTCCTCATACCTGCTGGGTAACTGCACATGACAAGGAAGCAATATCTAGTTCTTCACAAAACACCACTGCGAAACTCCCCCCTGCGTAGCCTTTAATTCGGTTTAGTGAGCCATGGCTTTGAACCATCAGCTCCTGTGCCGCTTTTCCCGATGTATTTGAGCATAAAGCCAGGTAGGACTCTTGTCTCCTCAACGCGCGCTTGCTCCTGACAACAGGCAATGGAGATGCCAGCGCTAGGGCATCTTCATCAGTGCTTCGGGGCTGCTGCTATCAGCTGAAGTGGGACACGTCCCAGGGGCTCTCCTCCAAGCACCTCTCTAATAATAGCCTTTTTAATGAAGCATGGGTTAATTAGCGCCTGGAGGTAATTGCGAGGTGAGACTGAGTGCAGTCTTCAATCGACCGGTGCTGATCAGCAGCTGGTATTTTCTCGGTCACCCCGCTGCCCACCACTCAGACATCCAGCCTCTGCCCCTCGCAGCCCTGCAATACGTAGGACCCCGTTCTCACCTGGACCGTACAATGTGACCTGAGAGATCAGTCGCTCCTTTTTTGAAAGACATCACCTGTATGGCACAGTCGGATGCTCGCAGCTGTGGCTCTTGTCCCAGCGCAGATGTGTTACCAGTCAGGTGCTGTGTCAAACCCATGCACCCCTGTGCAAAGGGAACACAGAGGGAGGTGTGTAGATAGCTCTAGCGAACAGCAATGAATTACTCAAAGGCATGGTGATGCCCACACTGTAAATCATAGAATCATAGAAAGGTAAGGGTTGGAAAGGACCTTAAAGATCTTCTGGTTCCAACCCCCTGCCATGAGCAGGGACATCTCCCACTAGACCAGGTTGCTCAGAGCTCCATCCAACCTGGCCTTGAACACTGCCAGGGAGGGGGCAGCCACAGCTTCTCTGGGCAACCTGTGCCAGTGCCTCACCACCCTCATGGTGAAGAATTTCTTCCTAATATCTAATCTGAATCTGCCCTCTTTTAGTTTACAGCCATTCCCCCTTGTCCTATCACTACACACCCTTGTGAAAAGCCCCTCTCCATCCTTCCTGCAGGCCCCTTCAGGTACTGGCAGGCTGCTATAAGGTCACCCCGGAGCCTTCTCTTCTCCAGGCTGAACAGCCCCAACTCCCTCAGCCTGTCCTCATAGGAGAGGTGTTCCAGCCCTCTGATCATCTTCATGGCCTCCTCTGGACCCGCTCCAACACATCCATCAGATGCTCAGCCAAAGCCTTGAAGCTGACATCGGAGTCCACCCTCTTATCTGGTGCTCCCCTTATTCTGTCCAGGACCTAATGTGCAGCCCTCAGCTCAGGACCTGCTCCACCATTTAAACGGAGCAGAATTGCCTCACATCCCCCTCCACGTCCTGATTTTCCCCTCACTTTCCATCCCCTCGCTCCCACCCTGGCCTGCAAAGCGAGCAGAGGAGCCTAGCTTTGTCCCCGAGTTACCCGCCGGATCGGCAGTCGTTCGCCTGCGCACTGCTATATGCAGCAGCCAGATGAGTTACGTGCGGAAAGCTGCCTACTTAGGCGGTTTAACCTAATTTCCACATCACTGGCTTCCTTTTTCAGCTCAGCGGAGCTGCAAACGCAGGGGCCCTGCTTCCTGTTTCTCCCCAAGCACAGGATTAGCCGACGGCAGGGAGAGGGGAGGAACCCCTGCGATTAGCGGGGGGCTTGGCATGCCGCTCGCCTCGGGCCGAGGGTGAAGGCTGGCGCCTGCAGGGCTGTGGGAGCCTGCGGCAGCTGCCCCCAGCTGCCCCCGAGCACCGGCGCTGTGAGCCCTGGGCCACGAGGAGCGGTTCACGCCCGCCTCGCCGTTCAGCCACGGTTCAAGCTCCAGCACAGCGAGTTTACGCACAGTTGCCGAAGCCGGTGGGAGGCGGCTGCTCCTCAGACCAAGGCACACCCAGAGCCTGCCAGGCCCAGCAGCTCCCTGCCCCGGGCAGGAGAGCCCCTCCGCACCCCTCAGCGCCCTCAGCCCCGCCGTCGCCTCAGGGCGGCTGGCAGGGCCCTGCGGACACCTCGCGGGCTTCGCGCGGCGCCGGGGCCCAAGATGGCGGCGGGGGAAAGCGTGGGGTGGGGGGTCGCTCCCTCCCCGCCCGTCCCCTTCCGGCGGGGGGCCGGCGGCGGCGGCGGCCCGCCCCGGGCGGCAGGAGGCGGGGCGGCCCGGCAGGTGCGGGCCGAGCGGGGCGGGGAGCGGCGGGGCGGGGCGGCCCCGCGGGGCTCGGAGCCCGGCGCCGGTCCCGATGAGCCCCCCGGGTCTGGGCGCTCCGCGGAGGGGCGGCGGCCCCGCCGGCTGAAGCGGGGCGGCCCGGCAGCCGCCGGTAAGGCTGCGCGGTGACGCCCCCGGGGCCACGGTGGGCCGGGCCGGGACTGCCCGGTAGCGGCGGCGGCGTCGGCGCCCGCCCCGGCCCTCAGCGCGCAGCGCGGCTCCCCCCCGGCCCCCAGCCGCCGCGGCGGGATCGGCGGGCGGCGGGCGGCGGCTCCCCGAGCCGGGGGAAGATGCTGCCGGGGTCCATCCAGATTTCCGGGGAGACCCTGTCCGGGGCGGAGATCCGGGACATCTGCGAGAGCCTGCGGGAGAACTCGGTGCGGCTGCTGTCGCTGCGGGGCTGCCAGCTCTCCGAGCGGGACTTCGGGCACGTCTGCCGCGGGGCGGCCGAGTCCCGCTCCCTGGCCCAGCTCAACCTCAACCTGGGCATCGTCTCCAACATCAACCGCGTCAAGCAGCTGGCCGAGGCCCTGAAGACCAACCGCTCCGTCCAGTCCCTCTTGTGAGTGCGGCGGGGCGGGGGGCTGCCGGGCGGGGGTGGGTCTGCGGGGGGCTCGCAGCTCCCGGCCAGCCCCTCAGCGTTAAGTCTTGGCAGATGAAGAATGCCCTTGACGTGGCAGAGGGTAGCCCCTCGCCCTTCGCCTGGCTGGGAGGGAGCTGCCTCTGTCCCCTCCGACCGGGCACGGGCCCCTCCAACCTGGGTGCCCCGGTGTTGGGGGCTGCCCCCGCCCCGCTGGCATCCCCTGCACCCCCTCGTCCCGGCTGGGAGGGGAGGGCCGCCGTACCGGCCGGCTTACCCTCGCAGCAGTGGCTTCCCACCTGGGGTTAGGATTTGTCATCCTCATTTCGTCTGCTTCCCCCTCCCCGTCGGGTTAGTTAGCCCCCGGGAAGGCTCCCTGGTAATTCGCCCTTTTACCTGCGCAGCCTCCATGGGAGTCCCCTGACGGATGCAGGCTTGGCCCTCCTCAACCCTGCTCTCTCCATCCACCCCTCGCTGGTGGCTCTGGATCTAGGAGACTGCATGCTGGGTGATGAAGGCATCAACCTTATCTGCGGGCTCCTGCCGCCTGACGGGGCCAAGTCCGGTAAGCACCAGTGGGCTGCACAGGGACCGGTGGAGCTTTCACATGGAGCAGATGCACGCAGCAGTAAATCCTCAGCCCCGGAGGAGGCAGGCTCTGTAGCTTGCCTGGGCTGAGGAATTTCTTTCCCCAACTTAAGTAAAGCGGAAAAGCCAAGCAGTAGAGGGGCAGTTTCCTTGGGCAGGCATGGGCTTTCTGCGATTGATCTGTCCTGCTGGCAGTTGGGAGCTCAGGGACCAACAGGTTGCTTCTGGTTCCCGACAGGAGCACTTGAAACTGGAGGAAGGGACAGCTTGGGCTTTGAATTTATTATTTTGCATTTGCGTGTTGATAATGACCGTAGAGAAATACATGGTGTTCCCCCACCTCAGCCTTGGCTTTATTGTCAGTGCCCTGGGAATTGTCCCTGCTTGCGAGTGCGCTCTGTGAGCGTGTAGTTGCACAGTCACAGCCTTAGTGCCAAGACTCAGGTCTTTGCAGGGGATGATCTTTGGTGGTCAGAGGCCAGTGGGCCATTCGAGCTGGGAGCTGGCAGGTGCTGAGGTAACACCACCCCTCTCTCCTGACTCTCAAAGTGATTTCCACCCCTCCCCGGCACCTTCTTCTCTGTGCTCACAGTGCCACTGAGGCTGTTATCTCTGCTGGCCACCCCTCCCAGGTGCAGGCTTCAGAGCCTACTGTCCCTGTTACCCTCTCTCCAACCTGTCATCTCATGCCACCTCCTTCTCCTGCTCAGTCACCTTGCGCACCCCTTACTTGTGTCCATTGTGTTTGCTGTTTAGGGTAAGCAGGACGCAGGTTGGGAGAGCAGAGAAACGGGGTGGTCACAGCATGGGCAGATGAAGGGCTAGGGCTGAAGGCAGTGAAATACTTCACTGATCAGTGAAATATGTGATGACAGTTGTCAGAGCAAACCAAACCCTTTAGCCCATCAGACTGCAGGGGACATGACTCGAGGCTGTTCTGGTTAGCTGAACTGGTTCCCCTGAGACCGTTTTGGTGCCCCTAAGACTCTGGTTTGGCTTCTCTCTCTTTTCCAGGCCTCAAAGAGCTAACGCTGAGTGCCAACCCAGGCGTCACAAGCAAAGGCTGGGGACGCCTGGCCATTGCAGTGGCTCACAGCTCACAGCTCCGCGTGCTGAACCTGGACTACAACCCCCTAGGTAAGCTGGGGGGCCAGGGAGGAGGAGCAGGGCACGCTGCACTCCTGCCTCTCAGCATTGGCGTGATTCGTGGCAGTGGGCGGCCAGGGACTGAGCTCTAGAAGGGTGGCAGAGCATCACCAGCAGGATGGGGCAGATTCTTGCATAGGTCCCTTCTGTTCTGATCCCTGGCAGCGAGTTTACCCTGCCAGGTGCCCTGGGCTGTAGGGAAAGCCAGCCTTGCTGCTCCACTTGTGTGAGGTGGCCATGTGCCCTGCGAGGAAGCGCAGAAAGGAGGTTGTGCCTTGCCCGCTCCACCGCCTTTGTCGTCACATTTGACCCTCCATGTCTCCCCTGTTCCTGAAGCCCTGGGCGCCGATGCTGGCTTTGTAGATGCAGTATGTCCCTGCTCTCCCCTCTTCATCTTCCTGGCAGAGCAGGGAGGAGGAGGAGGAGGGGGAGAGCCTGGCACTGGTTGCCATAGAAACCAACTCCTCTCCAGCTCTGCTGCAAGGTGGTGAGGAGACCAGGCCATGCCTCCCTGAGCATCGGCAGGATGCTCCCCTCCTCACCCCCTCTGGAAACAGAGCCTCCCCAGGCCCTGTCTGTCTGACCAGGTGCCTCCTCGTGGGCAGGAAAGGCCCCAGGGTGTCATCTGACAGAAACCTGTTTGGTTGTTTTTTTCCAAAAGAAGGTGTTACAGTTGTACAGTATCTTGACAGTCACTGGGGAATGTCAGGAGAGCACGCCAGAGTCTTGTCTCTTCACCAGCATCAATCTTTAATGCTCCCGGTCCTGCTGCGTCCAGCCCCAGAAGTCTGCCAGGGAGGCAGTCTGTCAGCTGCGGCAGGGTCCTCTGTCCGGCTCCAACATCCCCTTAGGCCAAGGTATTCTGCTCCTTATTCTGCGTCTGGGATGCCTTACAGGGACTGTTAAAGGCCCTCGCATCCTTGAGTAGGAAGGAGAGCTGGGAAGACGTGGTTCCTTGGGGAATAAAAACAATTTCACTGTGTTCCTTCATGTTCCCCATGATAATCAGTGACTGCTCCCATAACCACAAAATGGTGCACCTTTACCCTCTTTTCTCAGTTAACAGCTCCCCCCCCACCATCCGCAAGGTAACTGAGCTGAGATTCGGAGGTTGTCTTATGGCAGAAATACACAGAGGATGTTTCTGTGACAGCCCCAGGCCCATGAGGGACGGCAGGCACTGCTGACAGCCCCGATTTTGCTTCTCCCGCAGGTGACCAGGTAGCAGGGATGCTTGCTGTCGCTGTCGCCTCCAGTCGAACCCTTGAAGTTCTGGACTTGGAGGGAACAGGACTTACCAACCAGTCAGCCCAGGTATGAGAACCTGCAGTTACTCTACAGAATCGCTGGGGTCTCAAGGGCATAGGTCTTGGACATCTGTAGAGGCCCTGGGACCTATACCTGCCTCCTTCCCAGTCCCTGAGCCCACACACACCCCCTTCCCTCCCTGCACCCTGGGGTGCTGTTGCTTGTCCCCAGCCCATTGCTTTCAGCCGCGGGAGGAGCTCGTAAGCCACAGCTCTGACCTAGGGTGCACGGGCCTCCTTCAGGTCAGTGGGGAGAGGCACATGGCTCTATCTGTAGTTTGGTTTTCTTGGAAGAAGTAAGGGGTTGGACTTGAGATTGAGGATCAGAGCTAAAGTTCTGTGCACGGATGGGGTCAAGGCTTGGTGGCACAGGCTCTCCCCTCAGACCTCCATCTCCCAGTGGTAAGAGGGGACTAGCCTGGATATCTGGGAGCAACAGAGTGCAGAGCAGTCCCCTCCTCTTTCAGTAGACCAGGAAATCCAGGCTCAGCACTTCCCAAAGGGAGGTGGGAAGCCTTCAGGCTCTCAGGTGGCCTGTTGAAGGGAGGTGAAAGCTAAGGGAAGGGGGAGGTAAGAAGAGGAGAGTGGGAGTTTGCAGGGAGACAGAGCTTTGAACCTCTTTCTGCTCAGCCTAGCTGCTGCTTCTGCTGCTTGCCAGCCTGTTTATCTTGCTCTCCACCCAGACCTTGCTGGACATGGTAGAGAATTACCCCACGGCCCTACGGACACTCATCCTGGCGGAGAACAACATTAGTCCTGAGCTGCAGCAGCAGATATCTGACCTGCTCTCAGAGGGTGAGGAAGAGGAGGAGACAGAGGCTCGTGAAGTCACAGCCAGGGAGAAGAACCCCTGGATCTGCCAGAACAGTAAGAGCTCCAGGACCTGGGCTGCAGGCAGGGGCTGACAGGCAGGAATTGGGGTGTCCAGGGTGTTTCCAGCACCACTGGTCTCTTGTGGCGGGGTTGGGGAATGGGGTCTGTCCCTTCTCCCTGTGAGCTGTGACCCAGCCAGCCTCCGGGTGCAACCTTCACGTGAAACAGCGTTGGGCTGAGCTGCGTGTGGAAAGACGGCCTCCAAGGACAATGCGGCTGCTGCAGGGAGCGGAAACAGTACCTCAGAGGTGTTCTTCCCTGATGCTGCAGGACCAAAATCTTTGTGCAAAGTCTTAAAACTCAAGGGCAGGAGCATTAAAGATCTCGGGGGCCTCTGCCAGGTATCCTAGCCAAAAGTCGTGTCATTCCTCACTGCCTCCAGAACCTCCCTGCAGTCTGCACAGCATCAGTCATTCCTATCTCTGCGTCCCAAACATGTGAAGGCTTAGCCAGGTGCCACAGCCTGTTACCTGTAACAGAAAAAAAGGTATATTGTGGAGATAGCAGTAGCCTGTTGTGTGTTGTTTGTATAGATGGTATAGTATATTGTCATGCCTACCTCGTGGTTTGGGGTTCTGGTTTTTTTTGGTTTCGTTGTTTGTTTTTTTTAACCTTTAGTTGTCCTTCTCCCTCCCCAATTCTCATATCAGACTAGCAGCAGACAACCACAGCCACTCCCTGGGCCTCAAAACATCTGGATTCTCATTTACTAGAGCCATAAAATTCCTTTACTGACAGCTGTGGCCAAGTTTTAGATCCAGTTTCCAGAAATTGATCCCCAAAATAGAGATCCCACGCAGCAGCCTTGACTGTGTAGAACTCTGGATCTGAAATACATGGGCATTAAAGGTCTCCTCCCTCACATCCAGGAAAAACCAATTTTTTTTTCTGTTTAAAAAGGCTTCTGGATGGGAAACTGGTGCCCTGCTGAGTTAGTTACTTGCTATGTGTGCCCATCCTCCTTGCAGCCGATTCCCTTGGTGGGGGGAGAGTTGCAGCGTTCCTGGCTGGTGCTCTGCGCCCGTGGCAGAGCCGGCAAGCTGCCCTCACCTTCCTGGGGCAGGCAGGGCAGGGCTGCGCAAACCCTCCATTCACGCAGCGCAGAAAGTCAGGATTTCCAGGCCTCTGCTGCCGTAAAATGGCTGCTTGCCTGCTGCGTTCCCTGCTCTTGGGAAGGCACCACCACCACCCTACGTGGGCTTGGCTGGCTTGGGGCCTGCCAGCCCATCCCACCTGGACACTGTCCCTGTAGCTGAAAAAGACACTTGGTGAGTGTGGCATTAAATGTCTCCGCAGGGCTGGGTGAGGGCATGGCACAGCACAACCTGTATCACCTGCAAGCGCGTGTGGGGAGCGTTCAGAGCTGCTCCTCCTCTGGACAGCCAAGACAGAAAACGCAGATCCGCACCCTGGGTTCTTGCTGCTGTCTCTGCCTCCCGCCCTCCCCAAACATCGATTCCATTCTGCTGCGTGGCCAGAGTAGACCCAGTTACTACTTAATCCCACAATCCTCTCAGCAATTTGCTCTAATTCCTCATCCTCACCTCTGGATCTGGAGTACAGCTCTGCGCTATCCAGCGGCCCAAGTGGCTCATGGTTTTCTCCCTCTCTCTCCACAGATTCCAGCTCCCAGATGGTCCTGATGACGTCAGGTCTTGGTGACAGCCTCTTAGCAGAAACAGAAATGTAGCTGGGCTACCCTGCCTGCTTCTGCTGAGAAGAGCACCGTGCCCGCCGGAGGAGCGTGTGTCCGCTAGCCCCTCAGCCTCCGGTGGCCTGCCCCAGCCATCCTCTCACGATTCCATGTTCCTGTCGATGCCTCCCTCGGCTCTCTGAGCACCAGAGCCCGGTCCGAGCGAATCTCTACACGTGTCTCTGTGTTGTCACGCGCCCCGTCGGCTGCTTGTGATTGTCCGGTCGCTGCATGTGTAGCTCACGCTGCCCTGCCTCCCCCCCGCGCCCGGCTGTGCCCGCAGGGCACCAGCTGTATTTATTCAGATGTGTATAAGAGATGTTCTTTCTATTGCTTGTACTGCTGCCACAATGAGAGTTTTATAAAGGTCACAGACGTGGCACCGCTCGTGGCAGTGTGAGCCTCTGTCACTCCACTGCCCCACTGGGGCAGGCACCAGTAGGGACCAGCAGCAGGCAGGAGCTGTGCTGGGGGGCTCAGAGTGCTGCCAGCAGCCCCTCACCCCCGCTGCCCGCCCGACTTGCGGGCTTTCTCTGTCCTTACAGCGGCCAGTCAGTCAGTCAGAGATCAATTTGCTGTCCCCGAGGCCTTCTGCCCAGGAGGGAGAGGGCCAGACCAGACCCACCTGCAGGGAGCCTGGCACCAGCCACGTACCCTGTGGTTGAAGGCTTCAGCTCGCACCAGCACCACAGGCTTCACTGCTTGGCCAAGAGCCCTTTGCCAGAGCTAGGCAAGGAAGATCACATTTCAAGGCTCAGATTAGGCTGGAAAATTTAATTGTGGCAGCAGCTGCTACTCAAGGGAACACAGAATAAAATCGTTAATTATGGGGACAAAGAAACAAGAAACTGTTCCTGTGTTAGGCTTTGCATACACCTAGGTCAGAAGGGCACAAGCAGCATTAATTTGGGAGACGAAATTTCATCACCGCCCTCTGACCTCTGCAGCACCATTCAACACGAAAAGGAAACGTTTCCAAATGTCCATATCGGCATCCTACAGGAACTCCCTCTCTCTCATGCCTGGAGGGCTTCCTATCTGGGGTATGTCCCATCAACCCCAGTCCTCCCTCTCCACACAAAGAAAAAACACAAAATACGGACACTAAAATTATAAAACTCTTGTGAACTCCAAAGGGGGGTATGTTATACATTCCCACATAACTCAGTTTCTGAAATGGAGACCTGATAGTCTCTCACACCTGTGAGAGCAGGGGCTTCAAGAAAACCAACAAATATTAAAAGGATTAGCTACACCTCATCCTAGATCAACATGTGGAGGTCTTTTCCAAGACACAGATCAGGCCAGCAAAATACTTCAAATGGAGTAGGCAGAATTTTCTGTGTAACACTGAACCTGCTTACAGCACAACAGGCTTCGCTGCAGAGGTTGTGGCAGAACAAGCCTAGCCTTTACAGCCCTCAAATAGTGTGAAAATTGCCCACAGGATTTAACCAGGCAACTCTGGGAAACATTAAAAACCCAATCTGCCCTCTTTTAAAGCCCCTGTCAGCCTCCAAGTCAAAAGCGAAACGAGTGCTGCTGTGAACGGCAGATTCTGGTCTGCAGGCTTGATCTGAGCTGACTGTCTGCATTCAGACCCAGAGAGCAGTTTCCAGAGCTTGGATACGTGGAACACCGCTCATCCATGCATCACATCTCCTTGCATGGGACGGCTCCTCATCTCCAACACAGATGACTTGATTTGCACAAACACCTTGAACCAGGCTGCTGCTAAAGCGGGCACTCCAGCTGACCAGTGAATTCACAGACTCCTGCAAAGCTTACAGGTCAGGTCCCAGGACTGCTCTCCCTGGGAGAGCTCATGGGTGGCACAGGCAGCTGGAGCAAACCTGGGACACTGTACCACCAGAGGCTGTCCTCCCTCACATGCTCAGCATCGGTCCAGGTCTTAACCAAAAGGGGGAACATTATAGCCATTGCAACCTACTTTTAAAATAGTTTATTTCTGGTCTTAAAATATACATCAGTTTGAAAATTTCAGAAAAAGAACACATTAGTTACAGATTAACAGTCTGGAGTTGGGACACTGAAAGTGGGGTCAGCTCAAGGACCCAGAGCCAACACTGCTGGAGGTGAGCAGCAGTGCAGAGGGCAGGCACCGTGCCTGCGGGGAGAGGGCTCTGCTCCTCTCGAGGCCACCGCTCCCCCTCCACCTCTGCCAGCAGCCTAATGCTGCAAAGCAGAAGTGTCTGCTGAGGCGCTGGGCACCCCTCTGCCACCCCTCCGTTTCTCCACCGTTTTGCTTTTAAGTCTACCTTGACCAGCAGCAGAGGGAGCGTGGCTTCGCCCAGCACCACCAGCACCAGCTGTTTCAGCATGCATGGGGTTTGCCCCCTGACCAGCACGCCGGCATTCAGGGGAGGCGGCGCTGAGCCCTGAGGCGCGATGCCCAAGTGGCTGTGCCGTCCCGCAGGCAGGCCACCAGCAGCCTTGGAGCTCGCTCGGTGGGCGTCCAACCCCTGGTGATGTCCGTGAGGCGGGAACTGGCAGCCGCTGCGGGCACAAGCCCTCGGTAACGCTGCAGAACAGGAGAAATGCAGCAGTGGCTTGGCTGAGGACGGCAAACGCAAGGACCCCCCCGCCACGTTCCGGACAGGGGAGATGAACACCATGCAGGCTCAGAGGAGGCTCCCGCTCTCAGCAGCGGCCTGTTCGCACAGGTATCAAGCAAATACTGTAGTGAGACACCGAGTCCCACCTCCCCGCCGGAGGGTGGCATCCAGCTCCACAAATGCTCGAGGTGGGAAACAGGCGAGCGTGGCGAGCTCTAGCCAGGGTACACAAAGCAACCTACAGAGCTGTCGGAGAGGCCCTGCAGCTCCCTTTCACAGGCTCTGGAGCCTCCAGGCTCCAGCTGAAGCCCTGGCTGGCCCCAGCTGCCACCCCTCTGCAGAGACAGTGGTTTGGGGAGGGGAGCAGGGCCCTCAGGGAGCGCTTGGCTGCACGCCGTGCTGGAAGCGTATGAACGGGAGCTCCCTCCTGGACAGAGGGCTGCTCTCCTACAGCCCAGGGAAGAGCCCTCACTGAGCAGGGTGGGAAGACAACACAGACCCAACTCAAAAACCAGACAGCAAGCTGAGGACAGCCGGCGGGGTGTGAGAGGGGCACGGCCCAGGGAACTGGACTATTCTCTGCCTCGTACCCCCGCGGGAGCCGAGAAACACCTGACAGACGAGGGCACAGGACAAAATTAAAAACAGGATGCCTGGGCTTTGTAAGCCCTCAAAAAAATACCTACATCTACGACCTCTCCCCTTCCCTCCCCCCCCGCAACAAGACACCGAGCGCACAAGACTGAGAAGAGTCACACAACGTCACGCTACACTAGGAGAAACACGCAGAGAGGCCCTACCCAGAAGGAAGGCCCCGGAGAGGCACCAGAGCCAGCCTGGAGCTCCCCGGAGAAGGAGGCGTGCGAGGAGACCCTGGTAAAGGGCTGCTGCCAAGCCGTGAGGTAGTGCGTCTACAGGGAGCAGCTCCTCAGCACGCTGCCCTCGCATCCCTGCCAGCCCCGCACCAAGCCCTGCCCAGAAAAGCCCAGTAGCATCCTGCACGTCTTGCTTGCCTGGGGCGAGACCTTGTTCTTGAGTCTGGAGGGGTTTTGGCAGGCTGGAGGCCAGGATCAGAGCGAAGAGCCGAGCCTCCTCAACACACCCTCAACGCAGGCATCGGACTGGCTGCCAGCGGCTGTGTCTGTTTATGCAGGGCAGGGAGAAAGAAAAAACAATACACCCCAAAACCAAAGGCTTGGAAAGAAGAAAGAAGCCCACCCAAGAGCAAAGCATCAGCACCGTTCCAACAAAACAACAGCACAGAGAGCGGGGGAAGAGGTGTGAGGGAGGAGACACAAACACAAACCCCAGCAGCCAGCAGGCAGTGCCTCCCCAGACCACCTCGGCAGACGGCACCCGCGCCCCACGCCGCAGCACCAGCATCCGTGCGTTGCCTCAGCGGGGGCCGGGTGCTGCGCCCAACGCCGGAGCCGAGCAACAGGGACCTGCAGAGGCAGATTCTGGAGAACCACCCAGAGGGCAGCTGGGGAAAACAAAACCCAGCAGGAGAACGAGACACCAGCAACCCCAGCGCATCCCCACAGGCACAAAGCCATCCGCTGGGAGAGTCCTCGTGCCCCACTCACGGCCCCGGGGGGCTCACAGAGAATCAGACACCGCCACACGGGCACTCTGCCCTGTTGGCAACAAGTTAAAAGAGAGCAGAGCAGCTGTGGGCAACGGGGGCCTCAGGTACCTGAGCGGGAAGGGGGAAGGAAGATGCGAGCGTAAAGAGGCACAGGCACCAGGACGAGGGGTACCAAGAACGAGCTCCGGTACAGGCACCAGTGTGAGGCTGTGTGAGAGCTGTGAGTGCGCCAGGCAGTGAGCTGCGTGTGCGAGTACTGTGGGTCTGAGGCGCCAGGGAACGGGGACCCCAGCTCTTCCAGGTAGCAACAGAGAGAAAATTCCAGAGCAGAGCCCCTCCGGGAGCAGGGTACCGAGGGAGGTTTCTCCCTCAGAAGGGGGACAGGAGGAGACATCCCACCGCTCTGCAGCGTGTGGCTGCTTCTTGCCCTGCCTCAGCTGAGAAGGTTGCCCTGCTCCTGGGCTTGCGTCAGACTGTCCTTGCGATGTAAGTGGTGGACCCCCATCCTCTTGGGGCTGCGGTGGGGCCGACTGAAGGGAGGCTTGACCCTGCCTTCTCCGCTTTCCTCTTGGGCACCTCCTTGGTTGCTCTCCTTGCTTTCCTGGAGCAACATTTCTCTCTCCTCAGCTGGGCTCTCAGGCAAGCCAAGGTCCACATAGTCCTTGTGCTTCTCTGGTGAGGGCCTTTCAGGCTCAGCAGCACCTCCACCGCTTTCCTGCAACAGCTTCTGGGCTTCATCCTGCGAGAAATCTGTACCATAGTCTGAGGAGAAATGGCTCCTGCGGGCTCTGGACTCAGTGCTGTCTGTGTCCATGCTCGAGTCCCGGCTCACGGTCCAGCTGCAGCTCTGCGCAGACTCCTCACCATCTGAGTAAGCTGAGGCTGCCCTACCCAGCTCCTGCATGGAGCGGCTAAACCTCTTCTGGAGCTCAGGGGCTGTGTCACGGCTGAAAGCCGTGCGGTTCATCAGCACCCGCTCTGAGGTGGGGGGTGCCTTGTCCACGAACATACGCTGCCAGTTGGCCAGCAGGTCCTCCTCAGAGCTGGCAGAGCTGGCGAAGGCGCTCGGGATTTGGGGAGGGCTGCTGAACGGGCTGCTCTGGGAAGAGCCGTGAGCCCTGGCTGCTTTGGGGGACTGCTGACAGGAACAGCTGGAGGCTGAACGGTGACCATCTGAAGCAGGGCTGCTGGGGAGCGTCCGGTGCCGGTCGCAGCTCTCATCTTCACTCTGCACCAGGCTGAGGGAGATGGCCTGGCGCGTAGCGTATGTACAGTTGGGCAGGGGGCTGTTCTTTGGGATCCTTACCTTGTCCTCAGAGAACTCAATCACCTTGCGCCCAGGGTATATAGGATGGGGAGGTGAGGGTGTAGGGTACGGGCTTAGCTTCTCAAAGGCAGGCACCTCCTCTGGCACGCTTTCCACACTGCTCTGCGGCTTGCAGCCACCATTCTGCTGCTTCCCCACATCTCCTCCCTCCTTCCCCATCTGCCCTGCGCTGTTGCAGGTATCAGGAGGGGCTCCACTCATGTCCACATGCACAAAGACATCCTCAGCCATGGGGCAGCTGCCACTGCTAGACTTGGCTGAATTCAGAACTAGAGATTCTGGTTTCTCCAAGACTCTGGCAATGACTGAGGTGGGCACAACATCAGATGGAGCCAGGGTGTGGGTTGCCTCTTGACCAGGGCCTGTGGACTCCTGAGTGCTGTGCAAATGCTTATTGACCATGTCCTGCAGCTCGTAGGGAAGCTAGGGAGAAGGAAAAGGACATTAGAAGGGGGCTGCCACACAAGCCACTTAGATCCAAATATATCTGCCTCTTCCAACCAACCTTCATGTGTACTTTGTACTCCTTATCTTGACCCTAACGTTCACCTGCCTTGCCTTGAGAAAGCAAACCTACCCCACGAGGGACTAACAAGGCTCTCTAGCTGTCACACCAGTCATGTTTCTAGGCCATGGTTCACAGGCCCCATTTTGTGAAGAGAACAAGAAAAGACGGCACACGGACTCAGACCCCCATGCTGGCGAACACAGAGACAAGGCCCAGCGAGTGCATGCTAGGAAGGGGTCTATTGATCTGTGGAAAATCAGCCGGTGGTTGCACCGAAGCGACCCAACAGCCCCCAGTGCTGTGATCCGCAGTGCTCCCCGAGTGTGGTAATTGCAGTCACGCTGCCTTGGCAGCCTGCCTGCAGACCAGAATCAATACCTTCCCTTGTTCCCACCAACTCCACCAACTCATCCCACTTCCTCACTCTCTCCACTTCAGAGAGGCAAACACGGGGTTTATTACCAAAGCTGCAGGACTGGGGTCTCACCAGGGGACAAGCACTGCCCCTTGTCCTGCAAATGGGCCCCACCGCTCTCCCCATCACCCTGTCAAGCCACCCTCGCTGTGGTCACCACGCTCCTGCACATCATGAAGTGGAGAGCGGAGCTCCACAAGCCACGCGGTGGCACAGCAAGGTCCATCCCATCACAGCCAGAAGGAACCTGTGCTCGAAGCTGAGGACACAGGACACACTGCATGCCAACAGCTGGCTGGGAGGCAGACTGTCCCCACAGCTGCTCAGCACTGACCCCCCTCCAGTGGCAGCCAAGTGGGACACGGTGCCCTGGGGGACAGAATTCAAAGCTCCGGGGAGGGGAGACAGCTGGGAGAGAGGTCAAGGTTACCCCAGCAGTAACTGATACACCGACCTCAAGAGTGCTAATTTGAGACACAATGGGGGAGGGCGACACATTGGTCACCTGCTAAGTTAAAAAAGACAAGCACATGGTTTTGCTGAGAGGAACACACGAAAGGCTGGAGACTAGGGGTACGGGCCTGAATGACACTTCCAACCGAAGAAGCGATGCCACCAACGTGAAAGGCCTAAACTTCATCTTTGCTCATCCTGAGGGCAGGATGAGCCAAACAGACCCCACAAGGGGTACTATGAGTTGGTACCAACTTCTCCTGTTCAGGAGGCCTAAAAGACACCCTGAATGCTGCCTCCTGCATTTCTCCGCAGAGTAAGAAGTGAAGCAGGGCCAGACCACTGCTGCTTGACTCCTTATCAGGCAGCCTGGCCATTCCATGTGGCCAGGTGAGGAAGGGAAGAGGACAGAGCAGGGTAAGAGAGAGATCTGTCCTCCTGCCAGCTCCCATCAGGCACCCAGCAGGCTATCAAATTCAAGGTTCTTGTGCTTTTTATAACAGCTCCTGGCTGAGCTGTGAAATGAAGCTGGTGTGAAAGAGGAGCTGGCAGAGGCTCTGTGCTGCCTTCTCAGTAGGAGTGGGAACAGGACCTCCCCCACCTCTATCTGGGGCTGAAGGATGAGAGCCTGACAGTGCTGCAGAGAAAGCTGGAGGAAGCAAGATGCAGGTGGAGACCGTGAGCCCTTCTTCCCCGCCTCAGCAGGACTGCTACTCACATCAGCAAACTTGTGGTTCCTGAAGTGGGACTTGTTACACTTGAGCAGCTGTACTGCAAGGTTGCAGTCCTGTCGATAGCGTTCCTGCAAGAAAGGGCACAGGTGTGCAACAGCGTCAGACTGGCCCAATCTCTTACCCGCAAAGGTGCCCACCTGACCAGTTGCTGCTTGAGCAGGAGGAGACACCTTACATTCTCTCCTCTCCACACCCCTGTGTATTTTCTTACAACTCAGCCAAGGTGTCTGTTTCAACAGCAGCCCTTGCTCCAGGCATATACTCTGTCTGTGTATCAACTCCCTCTCCCCCTGGGGATTTTAATAAGCTCCAAAAGTCCCACCAGATTTGCTATCCCATCCCAGAGCTCCTAGCCATGCCTGAAGACACTGCCTGATGTCAGGCATCTTGCAGACTGACACACTGAGGGAGTTGAGAGCAGACAATAGAAACAAGCACCGGATCCAGAAACTTTTATACTAATGGTGTAGAAAAGGCATCAACTCCCTCCCAGCTCTAGAGTAAATGACCCCTCCTCGTTAGTACAGCCTGGACTCAGGTCAAACCCTAAGCTCCAAAGAGCAAATTCATCAAACTTGAAGATCAGTCTTCCTTGCTCAACCCCTCAGACTCTTTTCTGTTTGTCTGTCCCTACCATAGTGTACAGCTCCCACACTTTCATATACACTGAAGTCATTCACACACTCCCTTACACTAATGACTTTGAATGAGAGGAAAAGCCCACACATCACACACTTCCACAGCTATGCACAGACTGACACTTACATTGAGTTCCTCCAGCTTATTGATGGTGGTTTTGGCATCAAGCAATTTATTAGTGAGCTCTACAATCTCCCAGTCCAGTGTCTTGCGGTCCATCTCTGCCTTTTTAATCTGGGATGCAAGAACACCAGGTGTAAATCTCCCCAGCACAGAAGTACCTGGCTTCACCAACCATCCCAGCCCAAGCATAGCAAAATGACATGTTCAGCTGGGATACAAAAACTTGAAGACAGACAGACATGGGGGACAGCCTGGCTCTTCACCAAGGGAGGGACTACAAAGGCTAAATGGAGCCAGACACTCTGGCTAGTTACAGAAAAAACAGGTTGAGTTTGAACGTCTTTAATGCAGTATCTCTTCTTGCAGCACACCCATGTCTCCTCTCTGCCCTGGTGCACATGGTGCCTGGTGGAAAGCTAGTGGTTTTGAGCAATAGATCCCAACCTGCCACTGGCAGCAAAGATCTCTGAGCTCGTGACACCCAGCCCTCTTCTCTGGGACAACAGAACAAGTATACCGCCCAGAAAGATCCAGCAGTCAAAGCTGAACGGACAAAAATTTCTTTCGGCAGGGAGATGGCACCATCTTGAAAAAGTTTAAGCCTTGCTCTAGTAAGAAAAGGACTTGTGTAGCTTTATCTGGAGCTCAGTTAATGCCCTCCTTAAAGCAGGCGATCTTGCCTCTTTGGTCTCCCTAACAGTTTCAGGTAGAGGGCTGACAGGGACCCAGACATAACAGCAGAGAGGGACAACAGCTCAGAACCACCAAGCCATCCCCTTCTCAAAAAGTTTTTCCAACACTGCTCAAGGGTGCTCTGAGGCTGTGACCACCAGGGTCCAGCTGTGCGTCAGGGGTACAGCACAGCGACACACAATGGCGTAGAGGAGCACAATGCTTCCCAGGTAAGCAGTCCCTTCAGGGATCAGCACAATGAATATTAACCCAAGAAATTCAAGCACTAGAACCAAAGAAATCTCATCCTGGGGACGTGGAGGCAATCAGCATCTCAGCTGTTCGACTTGCCTGCTGACAGCCCAAAAGGGGAAGGAAAGGGAGCAAACAAGGCTCACAGCCATCAACATCTTGTGCAGTGCCACAGCTTATGGGCACCGCTTCCCAACACGCCATGCTCCAGCTGGCTGAGAGTCAAACGCCCTTAAGATGCAGCACTGCAAGCTAGGACCTGCCGCATCTGTGGGCAGCTGCTGGATACCAGGTGAGCCCTTGGCTGGACGAGGGCTGGGGCCCCTCCATCTGGGATGGTGTATGTGGGACTGACAATGAAACCAACAGGCTGAGACACGTAAAGAGGAAAAAGAAAAAACACACAAACGAAAAGACGCAACTGCAAAAATCCAGCTTTGGCTGAGAGAGGCCTGAGAGGTGAGTGCACCCAGCGTGTGCCAGCGGCAGCGTGGGGAGGAGAGAGAGAGAGAGGGGGGGGAGGGAGAGAAAAGAAACAGCCATGAGTGTTATGAATGCACACAACAGACATACACGCACATTGGCTCTGCTCTGACTGCCCCCATCCTCCCGGGATGACCACCCCAACACTGGCTGATGCATCCCTGGCATTCTGAGAGGGACTGAAGCAACACGACGGAATACCATGCAATTATGTTGTGGGGAACCAAAGCTCACGTGCACCAATGACCAAGTAGGGGCTCCGTAAATCAAGAAAACAGTCCACAACACCAGCCGGAATGGGTCATGGCCAGAATCTCACCCCTCGCCCACTGCCACATATGCTGGGTAAAGCCAGGGCCCCTTCCCCCATCTGCTCCTAACACACAGCTCTCTTCCACCTCCTCCCTCTAGTGACTTACTAGGGCACTTACCAGGGCATGCAGCTTCTCCTCTAGGTCTTGGTTGGTTCTCTGGGAAGCTGTGTAGCTGTTCTGCAACCTACAGAAACAAGATACGCATCGGAATGGATCTCAGGCACCTGCTCAAGCTTCCTTCATAGCTGCCAAGCAAACCACCAACTCCACAACACCAGAAAGATTGGTTTCACAGTACCAAGACAACCAGGCATATTAACTGTGCCTCACCTCTGCCACATAATGGCCTTCAGACCCCAAGTTACTGGAGGCAGAATGAGGTCAGCTGGGTGAAACGATCTTGCAGGGGAGCGTGTGAATGACTTTGGAGGACTCTTCTGAGCTATGTCACATGTCAGCATGTGACCAGTGACTGGCATTGATTTTTAGCTCAGGTATTTTACGGAAAAGTGGTGATGTATTTTCTTGCAGCCGCCAGTGGCTCCTTTTGCACATGTGGAGTAACTACCCAAGCTGGACCCTGCCTTCATCCAACAGATGAAGAATGTCCTGTTGTTGTCAGCCCCTCGTGCTGGCAGCATTCCTACACTTTACCCTGGAGGAAGCAATGGCTGCAGAGCCTTTAACTCCCCTACGATCCGGCGTGCACCTTTCCAAGGATGCAGCATGCCTTTGATTTCCACAACAGAGCACAGCCTGCTCACGCCAGCTGAGGGAGTCATCTAACTCTATCCATCTCGTTTTCTTTTTCATACCTACGGAATTTGTCCTTGAATTTCTCCAGCTCCTCACGGTTCTGGCCCAGCTCCATCTCCAGGTAGTCCTGACCTGACTCCAGCTCCCGCTCCATCGCCTCCATTTTGTTAGTCACGTATGTCAGCCGCCGGCGCAGCTCCTCATTCTCATGCTGCAGTAGCCTGGGGCACACAGGAACAAGGGACCACTGAGTGCACAAGGGGTACTCCACACCAGCGTCCCCACCCTGCTGCCCTGCTGTAGGGCCCAAGACCCCACACAGGGCTCCCAGGAAGTCAGGAACTGAACTAGCAGGAGACTCCAGCGCACGCATCTCTGTCAGGATAGGGAGACTCAAACTCTTTTGGAGCAGGAGCAAAAAAGCTCATGCCAGCTGGCCAGCCGTGACTCCCAGCTCCCTCTCGGGTTACAGTGCTTGGGTAAAGCCCGCTAGCCAGATGAGCTGTGCAGCTCCAGTGTCCCTCCCTGGTGAATGAAACCCACTCAATAATTTATCCCAGTTCAGGTTAGAAGAGTTGAAGGCAAAAAGAGTAAAATCATCTTCTCCTCCCCTTGTTCAAAAGTCCTCACATACCAAATACATTGTGGAAAGAGGACTCCATACAGCCTTAAGCCCAGAAGCAGAGGTGATGGGGTGCATTTACAGATGTGATCACAGCTGCCAGTCAACCCCATTCCAACACAAGCTGCTCCGTTCCTCCCCAGCCAGGACATGCCTGGCGGTCAGAAGGATTTCCTGTTGTTTTTCATTCCTTCGTGCTCAGTTGCTTAGAGAAACCCAGAAGCACAGCTTCTCTCCAGCAGTGCAAGCTTTCTCCTCACTATGGCTTGGAGCTCAGTGTTACCAGCTGTCTGTGCCCCACACCACCAAAAGGCTCAGCTCTCGCGCTCAGTCAGCAGCAGGCCTCTGCATACTGCTTCTGATGGCTTAAAGCAACACAGTGGCAACAAGAAGGGTTAAAGAAGGCACCCCTCCCTCCACCTGTATCGAAGGCTTTCTTTCACACCCACCAACTCCTCTGCCTGCACCTGCACTGGGGATCTCTATGTTCCCTCCCCCTCCAGGGGGAAGAGACATGCCAGGCAGAGGTTGACAAGGCACAGACTGGAACTCTGCCCACATGGCCCCAGAAAGGTTGAAGATCTGAGGGGAGCCTGCAGGGCCAGCCAGCTTCGTTGTGCAGGAGGCACAGGCAGAATGTGAGGAATCAGCACCCACACAGTTGCAGTACAACAGGTATAAAGGGGGAGGAGGACACTTACTTCATCCTTTCTGCATCCGTCAAGGGTTCCTGCATGGGGAGGAAAAAAGCTGTGAGATTCTTTCAGAGAAGGAGCTGGTCTTTCACATTGTCCTAAAGGGCAGAATCTTGGTTGCTAGACCCTGCCTGGGACTCTTCCTCACCTGCTCTGACAGGTCATGCTAGGCAAGCTTAGGGCTGCTGGGATCTGTACACACCGCTCAGCTGTCTGATACCAAGACAGACTGTGTGTTCTGGTTCAGGGAAGAAAAGCTAGGCTAGAAACCACCACACAAGTTAGGCAACTTTACTCTCCCACGGTGCAATCTCAGCATCTCTTAATAACACTGGCACCTTACCTGGTGTTTCAGCTTCCTCCGCATCCACAATTAGTGGGTGGCAGGAATCTCACAGGGCAGCATACACTGAGGATTAAATTGTCACCACAGCCATCACAACACCCTTGAAGCTCCACAAAAAGAATGAAAGAGAATCATCTGGGAGCTGAAAAATATGTCTACCATTTACACCACCAGACTGTGCTGTGAAAAGGGCTTCTTTCTGCAGACCTGAAACCTGCCACTATAACTATTTGGGGATAGCAGAAGAAACACCAAAGGTCCAAAAAGCCCGTCAAAGAAACTAAATTTTTGGGCAAAATCCGCAGATGGCTGGAGCAGGGACCTGCAGAACAAGAAGACACAGCACAGCAACAAGAGCACGTGGCTCAGCTATTCTCACTTCCTTTGCACTCTCTGTGTTAACCCATGAGGTGGCTGCTGCCTGCCAGCATGGCTGGGAGAGATTTAACTAGCACTAGAAGCAACCGTATTTTCTGTGAAAGCCCAAGACTATGACCGTTCTCACAAAGTCCAAGCTGCCCATGGATTATTTTTGGTGCTTGGTATACCAACAGCACTTACAAACCCAAAGTGCTGCCATGCTTCAGATTGTCGATTAAGTGTCACAGCCAACTCTGGGCTCAGAGGCCATGCCACAGGCAGTTGTGGATGAGGTTTTTTTGCTGCTAGCAATATTACAGAAGGCAAACCACTCCAGTCCTGGCCCCAAGACATCATGGGGCTGCTTCTTTCATCAATTCCCACTTTAAAAGAATGGTTCTTAGCACCTGCATACATCCTCCTCTCCCTAAAGACGAAGCATCAACCCATTCTTTTCTTGCATCCTGACCCCACATGGCAATCTGTTAATTTATGCAGAATTATCTAGCAACTGTCTCCCCCACCCCCACAAATACACACAGAGCAGATGCTAGTGGCCAGGCAAAGGGGTTAACGTGTCTCCTATTAAAACACGGTGACGGCCCCAGAGTAGGCTGGAGAAAAGAGGAGAAGGCTTACAAAGACCTGAAAGAGCCATCACACAAAGATCCAGCACCCCAGCACAACCAGGCACAGGGCACATACAAAGCGCCGGTGGCATCCCAACACCTCCTGACAACAGTGCTGCCCACCTCCCGCACACGCCTGCTGCCCTGCAGCCCGGAGGGCCTCCAGCCTGCAAACACCTGGGAAGTCTGCAGTTGGGAGAACAGCACCAGCTCCTGCCCTCCTAACTCCTGGGGCCAAAGGGGAGTTGGTTCCTCCCAGGACGATACACCCAACCTGGAGCACAGCCATGAGTGGCACCCACAGGAGTAGCTTCTGGTGATTAAGTACCCGCAATGCGAGGTCGCGGGGCCCGCTCTCGCTCTCCCACTGGCATTACAGACTAGATGAGGTCCAGGCAGGGGCTTTGGCCTTTGCGAGGACCCTGTCTGAGCGAGTGGCCCTGGCACCTACCTTGTTTAGTGCCAGGCTGAAGGAAGGGGAGGATGTAGATGGGGTAGGCCCCTCCTCCCGACTCCAGTGTGTTGGAGTGGAGAAGGATCCTTTCTCTGGGTAGTTCGGCTCCACTGCATGCTTCTGCCCAAGTTTAGCGCTCAGATGATGTGGCTGTAATAGCTGTGAACAGGGACTGCTTTCTTCCCTTCTGCCCTCTGCACTGCTTTTCCAAGAAGACAGTGAGTGCTGCTGCCCAGAGGATGTCCCTGCCATCCTCAGGTCTGACAGCTGCTGCAGTTCATGCCGACACAGATCTGCTACCCTATTCTCCAGGGAAAGGAGTTTTTCCTTACTGTCCTTCCTCCCAAGGACGGCTTTCTTTTTCAGTCTGGATGCTCTCTCAGCCTCCTCAGCACGCTTTCTCCGGCACGAAGCCACTCCCAGCCCCTCACATTTCTTTCCGACTTTTCTTCTGCTTGGGCAGGGGGATCTTTCAGTTGCATGCCTGGTTTTGACCTCTTTCAGGTGACCTCGGCCTTCTGGCACAGAGCTTCTGGGGAAAAGGGGAGAGTTCTGGTCTTGTTTTGCTCCCTTGGTCTCCCCCTGTGAGTACAAGCGGATGGGACACAGCACCCGCTGGGTAATCTCATCCAGGAATTTGGAGAATTGCAGTTTTTCCTCTGTGATCTTGTCCCTGTGCTTGACAGAGTCAACGGCACTGCTGCTGCTGTGCTCCAGTGAGCGCTGCTCCCTACGGCTGAGGCAGAGCTGAGGACTGCTGTATTTGCATGAGCCACGGCCACGGGAAAGCGTCTCTACTGAGCGGGACTTGCGTAAGGTCTCAGGGCACGGGCCTGTCATGTTGGTCTGCTTCAGGATCCCTTTGAGAGGCAGGTGTGTAGAGGAGACCCGAAACTTCCTCGGTGTCAGGACTTCAGGAGGCTCTTTAAACATAAGTGAGCGTTCCAGGCTTCTGCTCTTGAAAGAGCAAGTGGGATGGTGCCTTTCGTCTCCAGACACCACAACTGTCTCCATGCTATGGCTCACAAATTTGCTGAGGTGCCCACGACTGCGGTTTGGGCACCACTTCCCACTTCGCTGCCCCATCTTCCCACGACGTGGAAGTGCTGGTGAGACAGTCTGGCTCTTGATGTTCACCTCTGCTCCGCACCCTGTCACCTCCCTCTCACTGCCAGACTCCAGGGACCACGATGAGGACAAGTTCAGGTTGCAAACCTCAAAGCCCTCTGCCTGCTTGAGCTGGCCTGCCTCGGTGTAACTAAACCCTGTTTGCTGGTGCAATGGTGTTAAGCCCTTTGCCACCCGGCAAGCCGTTACCTGACTCTGCTCCGCCAATATCACTCCATCCTGGTCGTCACGAATGATGGGCACCTCATGGCGGATCTCGCGATGCTGCGGGGGTGCCTTGCGGTAAGGCTTCTTTGACGGAGCTGTGCTCGACATCCTCCCACCTGCGTGGCTCCGAAAGCGGGTTACCTACCAACAGCAGAGAGTGCATAGAAGAGAGAGTCGCAGGCGCTCCACCGAACCCTAGAAGTGACCCAGCAGGAATCTGGCTCCCCTGGAGTCCCAGAGCAGGTCCCCATGCAGAGTGCTAACAGAGCAGGGAAAGGATGTGGCCGCAAGCCTTGAACAACAGCTGCAGGAGAGGGAGCAAAGCAAGAGGTAGCTGTGTCCTTCTCCCAGTCAGTGAGAGCAGAGGGCTGGCACATCCTCTCCCCCCCTCCACACATGCTCACTCACGTAGTTTGTGTCTGTCCAGATTATATATAGCAAACGAGAACAGACCTCACAGCAGCATATTGATTAGGCTCTTTAGGAAAGGCCTTTTCCAATATGGAAACTGCAAGCCTTACAGGCAGCAGTGACAGCTGGAGCAAGAGTTATTGATCATGTGCTGTCACTGTCAGCAGGGACTATGTGGGAGGAGACTCCAGCCATTAAAGAGCCCAAACCCAGAAGTTTTTGGCTTACACTGGAACCCCAATGGAGCAGACCGCAGGAGGCTCCTCAGAAGGAGGCACCATACCATTGCAACTGCTCACTCCATCAGAAAAGACAAAGATCACCCCCACATCACTGGTGGCATCAAATTTGGGAGCAATGCCTCTGATGTTGGTACCAAACGTCAGATTTTGCAATATGAAGTAGTACCATGAGCAGAAAGACCAGATTAGTCCCTTTACCTCAGCCACGCTGGGCAGTATGCTTCCTGCTGCAGGAGCAGTAGAGTACAAGAGCAAAAAACAGGGTAGAAGCAAAGCAGCTATCTTGTATAAATGGAAGAATCTCCTTCCTTTCCACCACTTTGGGACCGCAGTGGAAGACAGGAAGACTTCCTCTCCAAGCAGCCAGGATTTCAGTCACCCCATTGTACACAAGACAACAGGTCTCAGAGATGCTAAGCAGCTGCTGGAGAGCCTGATAGCGGACCTTTCCTGATGATAACAAATACATCATTCATCGTCCCCCTATATTTGGGGTAAGCGCCCACTTCTCATTCCCCTTTCCCTTGCTGGATGCTAACACTGATCAAGCCTCACATCTCTGCAGTCTCAGTGCCTGACCTGCCCTACTTCAATGTGCAGGACCTGCCACAACTCAGATCACCCTCTCTCCTCTTCTAAAGGCAGGACCATTTGACTCCCATTCACATACCTTCAAGGCAGTCAACATATACCACTGGGCCAGTGACCTGGCAGACTTCACTTGCTTTGTGTTTTGGCCAGCAGAGTTTTATATGTTAAGTGTCTAAATGGAGCCCCAAGAATTCTCCCCAGTTCTCATCCACTCTTGCCTAGCTGCATCTTCTTGACATTTAGATTGAGTTGCCTGGGAGCACTGGCAAGCGTGAGGTGTCTGCACCAAACACAGAGTGGCTCCAAGCCACAACAGACTTTACACTCCACTGGAACATTTGCAAGCTGTCCTCCACTCTGCTAAAAACACAAGCTCTCAAAAGTTTCTCACGCTCTTCCACAGACACGCACAACTTCCTAGGACCAACCTGTAAACCTCCACCATCAGAATGCTGAAAACTCTCCCTTGCTGCAGTCATTCCCTCAAGGTCCCTTCTCCTAAAAAGACTCAAGTAGGTGAAGAGATCTCTAATACTTTAGAAAAATCACATCCAGCACAGCGAATGCACATTCCACTGCATCCCCAAGCAAAACACATGGGTCTGACTTACTGGGAAGACATTTCTCTTCTTCAAAGAGGAATGCTGAAATCCTGACCAGAAGCAAGTTTGTCAACATCCCACCATCAAACAGGTGATCTAGGGGACTCTTCCTACCAGGTTAAGGACAGGAGATGTGCATGCAGATATCCCAAGCTGAAATCACAATCATTTCTCAAGGCCACAAGGACCTGAGCACTCACCAGCCTGGGCTCAAATGTGAAGTCTCATGAAGCAGGGACACTCACTCAGATGCCCTGAAGAAAAGAAACAAGTAGCTTAGCACCCATCAAAACAGCCAGTTTGAAATCTCACCACATAAATATGTAAAGAATAGAGAATTTTTATACCCAAGGACAACTGGATGCTCATCTCACTCCAGGTACCTGCCCCAACCCACAACAGATCTTCTGAAAGTAAAGGAAATTAGCTTAGGATAGTTGGGCCACACAGCCCAGCAAGAGCTGGACAGGCACTTGACAAGGACATGTCCAAGGCCCTCAGGCAACTGGGACCACACAAACTCAAAATTCACGAAGAAATCGCTTCAAGGGAACCTTGGTTCCAGAAAGGACTAAACAAACCTCCTGTGAAATGGGACGGACCCTCTCAGCTCATCTTCCTTGCTAGGGATGCTAACTGTTAAGCCTTTGGTACAGAAGCTTGATAATGCTAACAATTACCTTACTTGTCCTTTTAAGTCAGTGCATCTCACCTAACAAATGAGCTGGCAATTATCACTCTTGTTTGAGCCAAAACACTACGTCTTTGTGCCTACAGCTGCGATAGCTCATACCTCCACAAGGGATGCAAGCTACTCTCCGACTTCCAGCAAAGGGCATACCATGCTCTACCTTCCTGCTAACAGGCTTCTGGAAAATAGTGTCCAGCCAACCAGGGATATAACACAAGTTCAGAGACAACCTTCCTCTCTGTTCAAAGCCCAGAGAACCCATCACTACAAGAAGAGAAATGTGTTGATCTGGGAGCTAGCTGTAGGATCGTAGTTCTATGGCCATCACTCTGCCACTGGCACGAGAGACTGTAGTGGAGTCCTCCCTACCCTGATGCACTTCTGCTGCTGTGCTTTGTTTTCCCTGACAATGGCACCCAGCCTTGAGGCAGGACTGGAGTGCAGGGTGTGGAGCAGTTGTACGCACACGGGGAGAGCCAGATTGAAGGTGAATGGAACAGGCAGGCAACCAGGACCACGCAAACTCAAGCTTTGCCAAAACAAACTGAAAAGGTGCCCTGGTGCTGGCCCTGCCCCAACAAGCTGTCTGGCCCCTTTTCTTACTACAATGCTATTAGTCGGGTCTTGACTAGCACAGAAAAAAACAGCTTCACAACAGCACAACTGCTCTGCAGGGCAAAGCTGTAAAGTATGGGCGGAGAAAGAGAAAGAGAGAGAGAGAGAATGTGCACCTCCAGGAAGGGACCAGGCCAGCACAGTTTGAATCTGCTTTTCCACCAACGCCCAGCAGAAGCTGGTTCAGCACCAAGGCAAAACCACCAGCCACACAGCCTGGCAGACAAGCAGACAGCAGCTGCTGCACCCGTAGATCCACACGTTTCCATTGTAGAGGTGCTCAGAATGAACACGCCAAAGGCCTCCCTGTCTCTCAGCACACAGTTCCTCAGGCTCAAACAGGACTGTCCTGCTTCCTACCCCAGAGCCAGCAACTATGCTACCTGCCATCTCATTCTCACCTACCTGGAAAAGATACCAGGATTTGAAACCTACCCTCAAGATCTGAGAATTTCCAGAGACATCTAAACATTCACAATGCCTCCAGGCAACTTTCCCTCAAACAAGGACTTACAGATCCAAAGTGACGACGTGTCCAAACATTTCTGGCTGCTTGTCTCCCAATCAGCTTTCCCCTGTCAGCATCCAGCAGCATCTGGCCAACAGCTCCTGAAACACGAGAAAGGAAACTTGGTGTCAGTCACCCATCCACACAACACATGAACACAGCCAGGCATGCGCAGAGCAACCCACGGCCAGGTGCCAGGGCAGGAGTCGGCAGCAAACTGCTGCACCATCCAGTTACCACCTAATGCCAGGACCCCGAAATAAACTCATTGTCTTCACTGTGCCCCAGAAAAGGAGGGTCTTTTAACCCTGTCTCCACTGAGCAGGATGACTGTGCAGCCCAGTAACTGACCTCTGAAAGGCAGCTGGTTTTTCTAGATGGCTCCAGGGGTCACTGCTTCCCCACCTGCATTTCTGTCCAACACCAGGAATCCATTCTCTGTCACTCTGCTCCAACCACCCTCCCTCACCAATCTAATTTTGTTCTGCAGACTTCCCTGCACTGAACAGCACAGCTAAAGCCCTCCTTGCCTACAACACCCGGGATCCTTTGCTACCACACAGAGAGAATACCAAGGTGGCTCAAGTCACCATACCTCCCGTTCAGAGAAGAGCAGAGGCTCTCTGCAGAACAGACGGACCTTGTGCTCCAAAGCAGAAATGGATATAGGTAATATCCAGAAATAGAAAGCAGCACTAATTCTGCTCACCACGCTATTCACAAGCCTCTCTCTGAAGAAGCTTGCTGTCAACTCCACATTCTGACTACCCTGGAGTAGCTCAGCTTTAGCCTGGAGCTACAGCAGAAGGCAGCTCTTCAGCTATTTTAATTAGCACTGTAATACAATAGGAAACTTAACCTCCTGGTTCCTTTTATCTGCTCTTTCCATCTCTCATCAGTACCATTCCTTAACATTTACAGTCCTCTTCCTAGCAGCCTGTCGTCTGCAGTAGCTCCAGTTCTACTGTCTTCTAACTACTACCCACCGTAGTTCCAGTCTCATTTCTAAGTTCACTGACAGTTACAGCTTCATTGTAATGGCTCATTGAGGGCTACCAGGCTCGGGCTCATGCTGATCATCATCAGCACTAATCACCTCTTCCAGGCAACCAGACTCGAATACACAAAGGGTCAGATGGCTGCAGTGGAAACCTAACAGTTTGCTTTGTTAATGCAAAAAGCTGAGGATTCCTCCACATCCCGCAAAGACAAAACACACACAAACTCTTTCCTCTTCACAGTGAGTGACTGCAGTGACAGTGACCTAGTGCAGCTGCACAGGCAGTATGCAAGCTTGACTCTAGCTGGTATTACCAGAGAGCATCCCTCAGTGTAAAATCCACCCTCTCCACTTGCAGAGTAGGTATGTTCTCTGTGTGATCTGAGAGGCAAAGCACTTACCACACGCGAGAACAGATGTGATCTAACACAGAATTACCTAAGACTATTCTGTGCAGGGCCCACAGAACTAACAGCCGCTTGGCATGCGTGCAAAATCACACCACCACCCATTCTGTTAGCATCACTTTGTGTCCAGAAACAAGCAGGAGGTCCATACATACAAAAAAGGGCCCAGAAAGGAACCCTTTGGACAAAAGGTGAAAGCACTGATGGAAAAAAAGTGACATCTGTAGACACTTATTGTCTTCCTGATACTTAGCAAGTCCCTTGAGGCCCGAGGTAGCTAATACTTAGCTTTGGTTCTAGGATGCACAGTTTCTGTCTGCCTGCTGCAGCTGAACGTTCCCTGCAAAGGGGCAGAGGACTTGCAGAGTTTTCCTCATCATCACCTTCTCTTGTGTTGCTTTTTCTGACCTGATAAACAGTCAGCTTACCAGTGTTCAGGCTCAGCAGTGTCCCTTCCTCAACAGAAATATGGCGATTACGTTGCAAAGTTTCTTATTTCAGGTGTTGTGTCATCTCTCCAGCCTTTTCCTTTTAAAAGTATAATTTCTTTAAGCTTGCTCTTTATTCCAAAAGATAAACTTGTATGACAAAGAAAATACATTCCATAAGACAATCACAGCCACATTTGTTTTAAATGCAACACTGAAGAAACATTCATTGGCTACCACTGAGTCAGAGTACTCCAAAACACTCCAGACGCAATACTCCTGTAAAAAAATTGCTGCTACTGTCCTGTGCCACATATCTGATGTGGCACCACAGCTAATCGAAAATTTTCAGTCAGGTTGGGTCAACCTGTACTCCGAAAACATATGCAATACAGGACACTGGCACATCCTGCTTTAAGAGGCAACAATATCTCTTCACTAGTGATAACTGTAAATGTAACATGTAGGGGATGTTATCACTTCAGGTGGTCAGAAACAAGTCTTGGTTCTTTGCGAATAATTCCAACGGTTGCAAGACAAGGGACTCCTGAATAATCCCTTTAGGCGCCTGGGCCTTGGGAGAACAGGTATGCAAACTACAGAGATAAGGAGGCTGCAGGACAATCTGAAGACCCCTGCCGAGAGACGCCAAACAAACATGTGCGACGGACATTACCATATATTAATGAATTCTCGGAAAAGCCATTACTATGATAAACATTTCTTGGAAATGTAATGAATATGTATGTTCACATAGCATAAATACCTAGTAACTGTGTCTCTTCGGTGCACACGTTTGGAGGAGAGATCCCCCGTGTGCCCGGCGCCGCAATAAAGAATACCTGCTTAATAGTCGGCCAACTATTGAGTCTTCAATTCTGGCTTTTCACGGCATCACTAGCATGATGAGAAGCAAAAGCAAGAGAGTTTTGTCCAGTTGCCTTCCTGTGCTTATGGATAGAGGCAACCTCAGCCTCCACATATCTCAAGCTAGACTACGTGAGAAGCTGCTGCAGTAACCCTGATCAAGACAACTAATCAGCAAGATGGATGATGCAGTAACTCCATCAAGAGGTCTTGTCCAGGACAGAAGAACAAGCTGTGTGAAGTTAAAAGCAGCACCTGCAGACTGGTGGTGCTGAGTACAATGAAAAATGACTGCAAGGTTATTAAAGGACACTTTAACATTTAATGAGTGAGATCTTTTCATTCAGAGGAGGCATCTCAATTAAAAATACATTCAGATCCATTCTGCTGCTGGCTACTTTGAGGTTCATTTTAAAATAAAAGGATGACAGCTCCCAGTGCAGAAACTTGCATCTCAGCTCTGCTTGTACATTAATGCTCATGATTCAGATCTGAGTAACAGCATTATAGTGACTCCTGGATTAAAATCGAGTTTCGGGAGGATTATTGCTCATTCCTGCTTTTCCATACCAATTAACCTTGACTGTTAGGCAGAAACCTCTGTTCCCTGCACGGGAACAATTCCAAGAGCTATCAAGAGAAAGGGATCAGGCTAGCTGTTGAACAACAGGCCATCTAACAAGCCCTACTTAACACCTAGCATATTTCCAAAGAAAATGAAATCCCTAGACTCTACAGTCTTACATAGTTCTTGTTGAATGTAAACACCACCGGACATACATGTGTCTGTCATACCCACTGCAACCCGCGGAAGTCTCTTAAAAGTAATGAGAACTGCACTTTCCTTACAGTCCTGCTCCCTCCTGCCATAACAGAAAGATCCCAGTCCCCCCAATTCAGCTGCACCCCATATCCTTAAGTATGCATTTTATTATCTACTCTCTTAGCTGTCTTAAGAGTAAGTTAGCTTCCCCCACCGTTTTATAAAAGCCAGGACAGATCAGCATTGCCCAAGAAACACTAACATCGCTAACACGTAACAGGAATAGAACGCAACAGCTGATTAACATCTGAACAGGAACAGGACAGGAAGCAAAGGACCTGAATCCAATCCCCAGAAGGAATGTTAATGGAGAATAAAAATACCCAGGGGAGATTTTGACAGGAAATGAACGCTCGCTTTCTAATGCATATAAAAGCATAGAACCACTTTTAATGGCTACATCTGAAATTGCACAAGAACCAGCTTGGCAAAAGGTCATTTGCCAGGTTACCTTTAGCACTGACAGCTACACTGGGGGCTAATGACAGCTTCTCATCCAGAACCACTGACAAACCAGAAGCCTGTTTAGTTTGTTCAGTGATCCTGTTGGTTTGATCTCTTTAGTTTGTTCATGATCTTTTCAACTCTCACCAGGTGGTTTACACTACAAACTTCCAGAGCCGCTTCATCTTTGCACCTTGGGTTACATGCCCTTCCCCACTCTGTCTTCTTACCTGTGTTCTTTTAAGCTCTTCCATGGGTAGACTTTTGGAGCATGTTTCTCAGATATTTAGAGATGCATACCAGGCCATTAGAAAACAACTCATGGAGATCAGGAGAAGCCTCAAAAGTTCCTGAAAATAACCATCTGGGTCCTACTAGAAAAAACAAATCTTGATACTCTAACAACATGTATCTGGCTAAAAGCTCATAGATCATGAGGGAAATTTGGGAGCCATGGCCTTGAACTTTCTCAAACACAAGCTAGGGAACAGCTACAGCAAGCAAACTTTTGAAGAGAAGAGGAGGGGGGAGTGGGTGAACATTTCTGTAGAAAATCTACATGTCGGAATTCCCTTCCCAGACCTCCATCAGCTCTTGTGCTCTATAAAGCAAAGAGGGGGGGGAATCATACATTACCCTCCTAGAGCATAAAATCAAAAGGCATTTAATTAGGACAAGGTAGGAACAGCTTAAATTCTTCCACCACTGAGAAGTGGGCTCTCAGCCCCTTTAAGTATTCCCTAAGTCTCATGCAACCCCCAGCAATTAATACCAGCAGTCCTCTTGTTTTAGCCTTTGGTTTCAGAAGTTCTGCGAAAACTAAAGTCTCCAGCTCCTCAGTGCCAAGGACTGAATGTCACCGAGCCATCCCTCTAGCAAAGAATACAGCAATGCCAGACAATGCTCCACTACTGCAACCTACATACTTGCCTCAATACGCTTTCCAAAACTTTCCCTCTGTCTATGAGCCGCAGTGATGCACAGATGGCCAACACACTATGCAGTATCCACACAGCCGGACAATGGAGCAGAGCACGTTATTTGCATTATTTACAGAGGACAGATGGGCAAGTTGTTGCAGTGACCCAGTCTACAAGAGCATCTGCAATGTTGAGGAGGCATTAAGTCCAGCCCTGATGCTTGCAGGTGCTGGCAAAAGCAAATTTCGAGAAATGAAACAGCTGTTTTCAGCAGCCGGCTTTACTCTGAAATGCTATTGCTACAACCACGCTTGCGGAGTAATTCACATGCCTGTATTGTTCCCATAGAGCCTTCATCTGCAAGCAGAAAACGCAAGACGTATTGACTACATTTATCCTTTTCAACAAGAAAGAGAACTGACATCTGCAGTACTTCCGTAGTAACTTCTTCCTTGGCCATGAGTTTTTTGTATGTGTGGAAGTCACCATACATAGTGAGGAACATATTGGGGGGGAGACAGTGACCAATAAACAGCATCAAAACTGGGTGCAATTTCTCTCAAGCTCTGCCCAGCTGTAGAAAAGTCCAGGTCAAACCTGGTGAGCCATCTGAATCTTTTTAAACATTAAACATTCACAAAGGTTTTGAAATGTTGCTTTTGCTGCATACACAGCACACGAACCAGGTCTGCAGGAGCTTTTATTTGCAGGCTGAGGAGGAACCTTAAGATAACATTTCAGGGGTCTCGCACCTATACTAGACAGGAAAAAGCCTGATTTATACAGAGAAGCATTCTACTTCAATTTAACACTATGGCTAAGAATGACCAAGTTGTACAAAGGCTTGCAATGATCAGTTTGCCCATCCTCCACCAACACGCACTACAACAGGCTCTTTCATTCCACAATCACACGGCTGCAGCCAAACATGACATACTGTTCAGTGAGTAATAAAAAGGATCAGCTTTTTCCCCAAGGTCTTGTCTACACATACACTGTACTAAATTGAATTGACTTAGAAAATAATGTAAAGTGGTAAAACCCTCCTGGGTAAATGTTCTTAATTCAGTTTAAGAGCACTTTACATTGAATCAACTTAAGTTAAATAGATAGATACAAGACAAACTAAATTAAGGATGCCTATACAAGAGTGCTGCACTAATACAATCACAGCTGTTTCTAATCTGATTAAGTTAAATCAGTACAACTTCCCTGTAATGGCAAAATCCTTACCAATACTGAAGTTAACCCTTTTTTGTCCTTTTCTGCTTCCAAAGGTTTTGCTGGGCTTTGTTATTTTTCCCTCACAAAAAACCCAGAGTGGCATCTCTCTCTCAGAATCATTATAAGCTAACCACACTACACAAGTTATATTAACTTATTAAAGGCGTTGACATTTATGACTCGAAAGTTTTACTACATCTATTCCAACTAAATATCATAATAATGCTCAGACTGGCATGGCATAACATTGTCTCTACTCTCCCCAAGCAAGAGGCGAAGGGTGATCACAAATACTTGTGCTGTACCCTGCTTTCCACACACCCACGCAGCTTGTGTTTGCTGATGTCCAACATACCTGGAGCAGCTCAGACACCGGGAAGGCAATGTTCCTGGCTCTCTCATTCCTAAGTGTATGGCTCACCACCAGCTTATCTGAGCAGACTGGAGTGTGGAGTTCCAGCACGTTATCTAACTGCCTCCAGGCATGGTCTTACTACTGCCCCTCTTCCCCCAAAAACATAAAGTTCTCTTGCTAACCGTGGCGTAAGCACATACACAAAACAACCCACACTCTAAGATCACCTCACATCTCCTCATTTCCCAGGGCATTCCCCCTTGAAACATACCTGTCAAAACTAAATTACAGCACCTCCAAAATGACTGGGGTTTTTTTCCATTCCTCATTCAAAACTATCTGAGTTCCTCCTGAATATCAAGACTTCATTTTTAATTAAGACTTTATTGTCATTCTTTTGGTACTCTCACTTTCATCTCTACCTACTTCTTCAACTGGGTCTATTCAAGCTCACTCCAACCTTCCTCACATCCACTCCAGCAACGCAACCACCACCCTCTCATCACTGCTGTCTTCTACTGCTGTCTGAGCTATGCAGAACTAGCTTTATCTCCAGTGCAACAAGTTTTCCACATTCAGCACGGAAAGACAATAGCGAGAGTCCTCTCAGAGCCACTTGCAGAGAACTAAATCCCTCACTGTCCTTCAGAAACTAAACTGTGCCACAACCCTGAACAACATGGTGAGCTATCACGTCTGCCGAGTACCAGCAGCGGCCATGAAATCAAACGGAGTTGTAAGTCCATTTAGTTTATCATTTTTTTGAAAGAGCTATTTTGCAGCCCTGATCACATGTCAGCATGGACTGTAGGTACACACAAGAGTTCAGTTGCTGAGGGAACCACACTTTCACATTTTCTATTTTACAAGATTTAAATTCCAACTCTCAAAGGGCTGCAGGCACATTTTTGCAATAAACTGGTTGCAAGTCTCAGATTCACGCTGGTAGCTTCTAACAGTTACAACGTTACGTAGCCCCACACCAACTCTAGGATTCATGCTCACCATACATGCAATGAGAAAGGCAGGAACAATTTCCATTCCATAAGTAAAGAAACTGAGGTGCTAGGAGAAAAAAAAAATGATCTGTGCACTGTTTTTGCATGAAATTCCACGTAAAAGAAAAATAACCTCAGCTGTCATAAGAAACAAACTGTAGGAAAACTCAGCAAGACACAGCCTTATTTCTTGCACCTAAAATAGGAGTGATCTGGGATAGGAAAGAGAAGGAAAGTGTGCATGAGCTAAACACCTACCTGATAGCAACTGGGTTGAATAGCCTGCAATTCTTTATAAGTACAAATAAAGCAGCAACCCTGATCCAGTAGTAGAACAATATTTGTACTATACTCAATTCTCTCTGCTGCTGGGGTTTAATCCCAGCAAGAATCGTTTTGGTTTAATTAGCTTTTCCCTAGCAGATGGTCAGATGAGAGAGGCAGAGAATGGTACAGGCTTAACTGTTGGGTGATTGTGCAGCTGCATCTGTAGCTGAACAGTTCAGCATGTCCAGGAGTCCAGCTGTAGTTTGCACGACACAGTCCATCTCTGCCATTAACCAAATGTCAGCTTCCTCTTTCTCCAGATTATTTATCAGTCAGAGGCAGCACCCAAAGGCAAGCAAACAACTAACATGCAGTCTCACCACCATCCCCATTCTCAGACAAAACCCTCAAATCTTAATCAACTGAAAGTCCCTCTTTTCTTCGGTGACAGAAGCACATTCAGAAGCATTGCCATGGAAACTTGAGCCATCCTCTGTGCTATTCATCAGAGAAGATCTAGCACAGAAATATTTTATGATCTCTACGGCACTGAATACAGACAGCAGTCAGTATAATGAAGTAAAATTACAGGCTCTGGCATTGTGTGAGGATAGCAGTGGGTCATTCTTCAACCAAGCTGCCTGATCCTCGCTTCACCTACAACGAGGAATAGCTCATTATGAGCTGGTAGGGAAAAGCAGTGTAGCACTGAGAGAAACAGAAGTGGTGTTAGAGGAATAAACCTATCCATCCAAAGGGAGAAAAGAGAAAGGAGTTCACAGCCTTTTCCCAAAGGTGATCACCTCCTTCCACTTTCCCTTCGTAGAGGTTACAAGTGATGTTGCAAAGCAGGATTCCTACCAGGCACAGACGCCTCCCACTTTACCCAAGTCACAGCCATCGCCTGCTCTGGAGACCACATCAAGCATTCACCATCAGCTTCCACTCAGCCTCTGCACTCAGGCACGACGTGGAGTTTTAGAGCACCCACACCTACACACCGGCAGCAGTCGTTTCAACAGGCTGCAAAGGCAGAACAAGGAAAGGAGACTTTTCAAAAACATGCTTTGGGCCTAGCAGATTCAGAGGCTGAGCCAAAGGCAGGAACAGGCACAAAACTTGTCTCAGCTCTGTAAACAACAGAGCAGCATGGCTCCTGAAGCAGAATGTAACCCTGGAGCATCTTCTCTCTTTTTTGTGGCATGGCCCAGTAGTTAATCTGCCCCTGTTTGCCTCGTTTTTGGTTTTTTTTTCTTTTCTTTTTTCTTTTGTTGGGTGTTTTTTTAAGCCTTGTTTTTTTTAATGATTCTCTTAGTCTTCAGCACCACTGAACTGCTGAGAGATTTTATTCTGAGAGTTCAGTCACAGAAATACAATACGGTTTAATCCATCTTAGGGAAAACAAACAGATCCACCCACCCATCTTTCACTGGTGACCTGCATTAAGCACGCAACTGGCTGCCGCTCTTCTCTCCCCATTCACTGGGGCTCCAGTCAGTCCTTCAAACAGTGGGATCCTAACTACAGCAGAGGGGACCCACGCCTCCACCCCCTGCCCTACAGGCTGGACATGAGGAGGCTGCCTGTCACCAGCAGTCACAGGCTGCGCTGCTTCTCCTTCTGCGTACGCTGTGCTGTATCTCCTCGGGTCACCACAGACTCCTCATCCGAGATCAGGCAGGGTTGCCCCAGCTCTTCCCTCAGACACAGCCCCTCCTCTGGGCAGAGTCAGAGCTCTCACCAACCATCTCCTTCCACATTTGTCATCATTGCTAGCATCAATGTTGCTCTTCAGCTGGAGCTAATAACAAGTATAAATTGTCCCAAGGGACAAATGCAGCCAAGGCCCAGCACTTCAGTTTTATCACAAGGTCAGCTTGCCCAGACTAGCACTACATCCCCTGTAGTTGCTCCTGTAAAACTGCAATGCCTGGTCTTTACCACCATTATCCTTTGGGATAGCATAAGCCCATTAATTATGCTGAGGTTAAGGAAACACGTCCTTTTCAGCAGCGAAGAAGACAAGCTCTTCACCTCCACAGGGCTCCTCTCTGTATGCAAGCTCTACACAGCTCTTGAGAGAGCAAGCTGGGAATAAGAGACAGTCAAGCTGCAGGTGAAGTCACCTATCCTTAAAGGGGCTCTAATTGACAGCAGAGGATGATCGGCCACAGATATCCTAAAGAAAGCAAGCCATCAAGTTCCAGCTACCTTTTTTTTTTTTTTTTCGGTCAAGTGTCAGACTAAATCGCTCAAAGAGCTCACAGCTCACCGCCTGTCTAAGGGCAGAGACCATGGACAAATGCCAGTGTACTGCCAGGCAGATGTTACAAAGATAAGGTGTTTGTCCAGTGCCGACAGCAAGCTGTTCACTCATGCCTTCAGCTTCATGCAGCTGCACGAGCTCAGTCCTACAAAGTCCATGACTCTGGACTAAGGAATGTCTCAACTGGAGAAACACCACGTCTGGTGCCAGCTCAAGGTGCCCCAGGATCAGACCGATTCCCAGTTTTAGTGTCCAGCCATAGCCCTGCTTTCTGCTCCCTGTCCCAGCAGGGGGAGATCTAGCTACTCGGTGAGGGTTACTGCTCTAGCCAGAGGAGCACATCTCCCCAGCAGAGGTGTTTGGGACCGGACGCCAAAGCACAGAGATCTGGATTACTACACAGTCCTGAAGGCCAGCAGGGAAGCCAATACAAGGAACTATCACTTCCAGCACTGGCGGCCAGGTTGGATGGGGCTTTGAGCAACTTGGTCTAGTGGCAGGTGTCCCTGCCCATGGCAGGCGGGTTGCAGCTAGATGATCTTTAAGGTCCCTTCAAACCCACACCATTCTATGATAACTAGTCACTTTCTCTCCACAACATATTAAAACTCACTGACAGGAAAAGAAAAAGGTGAAGAATCAGCCCTCCTTCCTCCTTAGCCACTGTCACATCCACTTCATTCCAGCTCCCTTACTGACTGGAAAGTGACAGCAGAAGCAGTATTTAATGCTAAACAAGACCTCCATTTTTGCAGCCACAGCCTATATTGCACAAAGCTGAAATGCCCAATGACTACACATACTTAAATATTTTCCCAATAACATTCCACGTAACCCATTTTTAGACTTACTTATATTTCACGACACTTCATATGACCACAGGGCATATTGTTCAGTTTGACACTGCAGAACAGAGGAAGGAAAACAAAGATTCAGGCAATACACTGTCTTGTCAACACCCAAGACCTAAAAGTCAGGTAAGGAGTCAGTGGCAACTAGTTTGAAATAAAATGCACAGTTCATATGAAATTAAGGGAGAAGAGAGCCCCATGCAAGTAATTTCCAACTGTTTGACAATGGTAAGAGTCTTTTGCAACAAGTAACACCCACCTAACCACCTATTATTGAAATCCTGCACTGGAAAGCGACATGTCCTTCTCAAGAGAGGGTGACATGAACCCACCTGGTAACAGTAGCTCTGGAGCAACTTACCCAAAAACTGTGGCAACAGCTAAAAAGCAAAAATCATGCTATAAAGACAGAGCACTTCTGAAAGCAAATTCTTTCATGCCTGATACTAAGGATGGCAGTAGGGAGATCTTCTGCAGAAGACTAATATGGAAACCACTGGCAAGTCACAGAATTTCAGGCTACTAGAAATTGCAAGTCCCAAAGATCAAGGCAGACTGGATAACGAACTGAACAGCCCAGGGCTTACCCAGGACACAGAAGATGCTCTACTTTCTTTCCACAAGCCTTGCCCATGGGCTGCCCATATTGACACTGCCCAAAGAGACCACGCTTCCCTGTGCCAGGCAAAAGAAAGACATTACGTAAAGAGGACAAGGACAGCTTGCATGACAGAAGCACAGAAAACTAGTGACCATTTCTCACAGACATCATGTCAAGGACCCCAAAATAATGCATCTGCATCCTGATCTGCCATCCCTCACCAAGCTTGCAGTCCTCATCTCTTAAGGTACCAGCCAGAAAAAAGAAGCTTTTCCAGAAGAAGCTGGAGTAGTTCAGCTGCAGTGCACACATGTAAGAACATTTATCCACCAACCGGGGGAAGCACTCCCACCTGAGTTAAATCCCAGAGCCATTCCATTTCCAGGCAGACATCTCAGGCAGTTTGTACTAAGCAGAGCTTGATGGCACGAGCCACTCAATCATCTACTGATTGCCAAGAGCACACAGGCTGCAGGGGGGACGAGCCAACCTTAATTGGCCTTATCGGTGCAAATTAAACCCTACAACACACCCAAGCAAACAGCCAGTTCCTTTGGAGGAGCAGGCATGAGTTATTTTGCTGCAGCTATAAAGGAAACATTGCTGCTAGGACATGCCCCTGGAGTGACTGTGCCGCTCAGCTCTCCTGCTGCATTCCTGGGGTTGTTTAGCATGGACTCAGCTCCAGCCTTTCCACCAGCAAGAAGTCTGAACCCTGAATGCCATCTGGAAACACAGCCAGACTCCACCTCCTGCATGCCTGCAGGCCACCAGGTGTGGCCAGGAATGGCACAAGCTACACACTAAACACACCTTTGATGTGGAGCTGAAAGCATGTAGCCAGGGGGCATGAACAGCACGCCGCCCGCCGCCGTGCTGACTCCCAGTGCAGGAATGTGGCTGCAACCACAGGCCAAGGAAGGCAAACACATTGCATTCCTCACCAGGCAGAGAAGGAAAACAAGCAGCAAGCCCACACACACCCACCATGCTGACACTCGCCACGCTCCCCACGCATGTCAGCCCTGCCACTGCCAGGACCCCGAAAACAGCTTCAGCCTCAAACTCACCTGTGGGAGAGTCCTCGAGTTCTTCAGGCAACTTCTCGAGCCATGGAGCAAAAGAAACAGAGCAAGGCAAGAGAGTTACCAACTGGGCAGGCAAGCCACAGGCAGTAGAGCTGCCACCAGGGCTGGGAAGTAACCACGTTCCAGGGCAAGAACGGGGAGCTCTATGCCTGGGAAGGGAATTTCACTGATATTTCCTATAAGACAAGGGGTGAACGTAACACTAAGCCTGGTTAAGCTAAGGTGGCAGAGCTGAATAGGAAGCTGACTTTGGGCATCAACTGTGCTTGAAAGGATCCAGGCCTTTTTCCACCCCCAGGAAACCACTCTACCTTAAGTCAAGTAGCTTCTCCGAGATGCAGGTACTTCCTCATGACCCAAAAACCCTTTTGTAAACACCGTCCCCACTGCCCACAGAAACAGATCTGATCTTCATTGCACTTTGTTCTCCCCTACAGCACTGACACCTGGTTGACACATGCTCAAGAGAAGAGAGACTCAACGTACAAAAACCCAAGACATCAGGTAACCCCTTGTCTCGGGACCTCACTAATTCAGGGTCACACACAGACCCTACGCTCCACTCCACAAAAACACTTCTCCTCCTTCATGCAGCGCTGCTACAAATCCCAAAGCTTTCCAAAGAATTCACAGTTCCCAAACACAATGCTACTCTAAAGGGAAAAAGATGAGGATGCATCAGAAGGTGAAGCTGTCAGCAGCATTCTCAAGTTCACGAAAGGAAGGCTGTACTATGATTCCCATGTTCTGAATCGGCGCCTTACTATGTGCAATACCATTAGACATCAACCCACTGCTAAGAACACACTGCCCAGTGCTAATGGCCAACTGCGAGACTTAGCGTTCTCCCAGTGCCAAGCAGGAAAGCCAACACTCTCACGAGCACTGTAGCAAGAGCATAACCCACTTGAATCTACACCAATATCCCAAAGGCTGCCAAAAAGAGCTTCTATCTGCTGGGCTTCACAGAGCAGGTTCTGAACTTCAGCAAAGCACAGGGATGTCAGAAAGGAGCAGGATTTCGTAAGGCAAACGTGACAGAAACCATTTAACACAAGTAAATATGACAGAATATATATTCCCTTCTAGTTTCCAAGAAGCAAAGAGCACACACACGGAGGGAGCCCTGTGCTGTCACTGCACAAGACAGTGTCAGCAAATTCAAAGAACACCAATGAAGAGCTGAAACCCTGTACTCTCTGGGGAACCTGGAAGGGGAAAGGTCAACGTAGCCACAAGCTCCAGAAACATGTCGATGCATCTAGCAAGCTGCCGGAGCAGGCACGGTTTACAAGGCTGTGGCCCAGCTGCTCCACACCCCACACGTACATTTCAAGGCCCTCACTGAGGGGAATGGTCTGGTATTAGGTAACAAGAACAGACCAGATGAAGTCCAGTAGACTCTCCCATGCCCATTAAAATTCAAGGCCTCAAGCTACCCATTCTCTTCCAAGACAGTAAGGCAAGCTGCTGCAGTAGCTCCAATACTTGGAAGAAAGAGGCACGAAAGGCCAGATTTACCAATAGATTTATATCCAAATATATAAATAGAAGCCTGGCAGGATTTACAACAACACTCAGGCAGATTAGGTGTCTAAATCACCGCATGCAGGAGAAAGGGCTTCTCCACTTCTAACCACTCCATACCTCTCCAACCCCAGCCACCACAAGAAAACCCATTTCAGAGAGGACGGAAGCCCCTGCTGCTCTACAGGTTGCCAAGGGCCATCCCTGTACAATCCAATTCGATGGTGACGGCACCCAAACTCCCACACTTCTCAACAGTGCAACCTGCAATGGCTGCAGCTCTCGCAGAACCTAGGTCTGCCCGTTTCCCAGAGCCAGAGCTGCCTCTTCAGCCTCTCCTCTCCCTTCCCCCACTACATCTTTATTTTTCATAGACTTAACACTGTTTCAGGGTACGGCCCTGATCCTGCCACCGGTGGGTGGGTGAGTGGGGGAAAGGGGCCCTTTATAATTGTAGTGTTGCAATCTGCCAGCCCGGCCAGGCGGCCTGTTCCCGCCTGCACTGTATTAAATACCTTATAACTGATTACACCCCCATGGGGCATGATTAGCAGTCTTCAGAGAACAAAGTCTACTCTCATAAGAATAAGAACAGACACGTACTGCTAACCTACTACACAGCTGGGGAGGTGAGGAAACAGGGGAAAAAAAGGGGGGGGGAAGGAGTTAACTGTACTGCTAACTCTGTTCTTTCCTTCCCTCCCCTATCTTAGCATGTCCGAGTTAAGAGTTCCACTGCCCCGAATCGTTCCCCTCAGACCTACCCCAGAAGATTCAGGTAGCGTAAGCTCATAAACAAACTGCCACCTGTGGAAGCTGGGCAAAGTCCTAACCTGGAGAGGTAAGGCCTCGAGCCAAGTGGATTGAGCTTTGCTCTGGGTGACAGCAATTCCTTCACACCAGTTCCCAGGAAAAGGGAAGGACGAATTCCAACAGCAGCATCAAAAACAAGGAGAACGAGGGAAAGCTGGAAATACGATCGCATACCCACACCCCTCTCTAACCTCTGTATATATCTGGAAAGTCTATATAAGTAACAGCAAAGCACCTAATTCAATCTGGAGGTTAAAAGCTCTCCAGAATCAGGTGACTTCTTTTTTCTTGTGGGGAGAGAGGAGGCAGCAAACAGGAGGAAAGCCCTCTCCATCTGAGATAGCTAATAGGGATCCCCAAACATCCACAGTCCATACGCATTGCCGCAACAAAGAACCAGCCTGATGGAAACTTCGCCAATCTGACACGAAATGACCTACAGCTCATTAGCAGGTGCCTCCCAAATCTCAAATGCCCACACAAACAGCCACAGACATTATTTGGCACTATCTGGCATCCATCTCAGCAAAGCCCAAAGAATCAAACAGACTGTGCAGCCTTCCACCGAAAGGAAGAAGAAAAATGGAGGCAACTCCTAGGCTCAAACAAGCATAGGATGAGCCTTTCAGCCACTCTCCCCGAACCTACGACAGAGGAGAGCAGTGCAGGAAGCTCCAGGAAAATGGTCCTATTTCAGAGGGACGCCTGTGCAGCAGCTTCAACAAAATAGCAAGCACCCTTCCAGCTACGTCCTTCTGGAAACAAGCCACCACTTTACCCAGATCTCAGTGGCTTTGCCCATGGCCCCAGGATGGTGACGATACAGTCTGGAAGCACTTGTGCCCAGCTGATGCATCTAGAAGACGACACCTTGCTGACACATTCCACCCAGATTCTTACCCAACCCGCCCAAGAATGGATTTGTTGACGGAGACACCAACCCAACTAAAAATGATCTACTTACACCTGCTTTACTCAGCAGCTGGTCGGTCCTTCAGCCAGCACATAGGAAGTTTCTGAACTGTACTGTCTAGTCTCATTTGTACAGCAAAATCTGCATATTCTCTTTATTACAGAAGGACCTGAAGGCACCAACAGACTTCAGGCTCTGATGTACTCAGTATTGATATAAAAGCATCAGTACATTCAGAGTTATCAAACAGATCTTGCTTCCAGGGTTTCGACAAATGGGAGGTTTCACCCTAAACACCAGTTAGTCATTAGAAGCTCCAGGAGGTAATTTAAATTATCGCAGCCAGCACAAAAATAGTTTTACTTTGGGAGCTGAAGTTGCAAAGCTGTAATAAATCCAAGTGACACAGTAAAACTTTCTATAGAAGGTGAAAATTAGTTGTGAAGCCCCAGATGGCCTTGTATATAATTTGATTCTGCTACCACGGGCTAGCGAAAGGGAAACCCCTCTTTACTCTGTAAAAAAAACAAAAAACAAACAAAACCCAAAAACTCTTTCAGCTCCTAGGAGACAGAAGTAGTTTGCTTGCATTTTGTGTGTATGTATATACATGTAAAATATATAGAAATAATAAATATATAAATAAAAGTTAAAAATACCCACAGCTAACAATGAATTGTTCCCACCATGCCTGGCAGCTATCAATCAGGCATCCAGTCTCAAACTGGAGCACTGCAATCCAACCCTCTCCCCTGGCTGCTGTACCCTCCACCCACTCCTCATTCCCAGAGTAAACTGCCTTCCACTGCCAAGAAGCACTCCCACTATTCCCATACTGGTATTCACCATCAGGGCAAGAGACCCTAATTTAGCCCAGCACAGGCCTTCTGCAAACTGCTAATCCCCAAGACACAGCTGTTTTTCAAGTGTACGGGCATGAGCAAATCGTAAACGATTTATGGCGCGTGGCAGTAAGACTCCTGGCTCCCTGCGTAGGCGGGGTTTTGGGACAAGATCATGCTTGGACTAATGTTTATATTGCAAGTTGTCAGTCGGGTAGTAAATCATCTCTGGAGTGCACAGTAATACAGCTCTCCCCATCCAGCTGGAGCCTTGATGACACTGAAGCCTGTTATAGCCATTTCAGCTACACCTGGGGATCTATTTACAAAGGCCTCATCTAATCGAGGAAAAATGGATACAGTTATAAGTAGACTCTACAGAAATTCTGCAGCCCAGCAAGGGATCAGGAATCAATCAAACTGATACGAGAAGCTTCCCAAAAACGACACTCCATACCAGCCCTAGAAGAAATTGGATTGAGTGCCTACACAGACATCTACTAACAGAGTGTATCGCTAGCAAAATGCAGTTACCCGAGAAAATCCTTCTGAGCAAAGTTTTCATTTCCTAGTATTTACATAACCATAGTGCAAGCAACGCTTAGAAATTCAATTCTAAAAGTTCAGGAAATACATTTTGCACACTTTAGTCCATGAGACGCTTTCTGCTCAGAAAAATTAAACCACTTAAAGGTGGGATGTGAACTTGAAGTCCATTCTCAAGAAAGGTTACTTAAATCTAATTTTAAACAACAACAACTCTAAATTTAAACAAATATCCTGCCATATTTCCGTTATTTTATTTTCCCCTCATTCGAAAGGGCTGGGCACACAATACACTGGGTACAGATCTCCCATAGGTGAAGGGGAAGGGGGAAGAGTTCTCAATAAGGAAAAAACGATAAATAAAAACACATAAGAAAAACCAGAACAGTAGAATGAACTACAATCACTTTTCAGTTATGTGAGATAGACCAGATTTCAAGTCATCTCCCTAGAACATTTTTGACCTTCCCGTTGGGCAGCAGCAGAGTCCTCACTAGTGAACAGCAAAGCTGCAGGATGAAATCTGATTCAGGAGACAACAAAACAAGGCATCTTCAGAGCTTGTGCAGCAAGACATACCCAGGTTAAATGCAGTTACTCTGAGTAGCATATGCCAACATAATGGTCGAAAATCTTACTGCCACAATGACTATCTAATTATTATATCGGGAAAATAACTTACATTCTTTCGAAACAAATGCTATAAAGTAAAACTTGCCTCAGACTTTTTACGAGCCTAAGCATAATTCCCCAGTAGAGACGCTACCTCATCTGTCCCTTTTGATTTCGGAACCATTCATGCATGAGTGTTACATTAATGCAGCTGGAAAACTGAAACTTTAAACACAGAAGTAAGAAAACCCGGTTACAACTCCTACAACACTGCCAAAGGCAGCTTTATCACAGAGCCAAAATACAAATATAGACCTCAACCAAAAACACGGCAGTCACTGTGGGACTCTCAGTTCTGAATTTGCTGACCCCTAGAAATCTGAAATTTAAACCAGTTCTCTCTTGCCACTAGCAGTAGGTCAGATACTCTGTGCCTAAAAACCAGCCTAAGCCTTGCAGGAAACCTTACTTTTCAATCCTGACCCATTTCACTTCCCTAGCATCACAAAACTTCTGTGAAAGTCAGTAACCCTTTACTCACAGCTGTCTGCCTGCCACAAAAGGGTTACATCGTGCCCTAAAGCACATGTTCCCAAGACAGCCCATAAGGAGGGTATCCATACAGGGGTCTCAAGGTTTGCATGACCTGCTCCTAGCTCTGAAAATCACCCCCGCACACTCTTTCCTTCAAGAGTTCCCCTTGCGTTTAGGCAGACATTATAAACAAACACCTTTTCATATGCATCTCCTGCCTCTGCCACTTACCTTTACAAGCCTACCCATCAAACCAACTGTAAGCCTACTTGACCAAGCAGCACTGATGAGTCTCTTCATCCTCAACACAGATTGGACATGAGCAGAGAACACAGACTTTGCCTTCCCGGACACTAGCACATTGAGGCTCATGCCACAACACACCAGATCTCACTTCAACAGCCTTAAAGCCCTTCCTTTCAGCCACCTTCCAGACTAAAGTCCACTACAAGACTGCAACGCGGAGAGGCCAAACTCCACGTCTTCTTTTCCCTCTTACAAGAAAAGGTGAGAAGCACAAAGCGCTTTGCCTGACCACTCAGCATGAAGAGACAGTACTTCATGTCTTCACATTCATGAATAAGCCCTCATCTATGGACTGCACTATCTTTCCCAGGACCCTGCTCCCCTCCAGCTTAAAATCCTCAACTACCAGAACTAATCAGAGCAACTGGAGTGCTCTGTGGGTTTGTGTTTTTTGGTGGGGATGGGGGAAGGGTTTCTCCAAAGCAGTTATCACAAAAAAGAAAGGTTAGTGGGCAACTAACATAGCAAATAAGTGTGATTCAATACCTTGCCTCTGACACAGGCCAATACAAGGTCGTTTAGAAGATGAAGAAAAAAGCCCCAATGGACAATCATGGAACAAACTGCCCTTTCTTCAAACCTTTACCTGTTAGAGATTGGGTTATGTCTGAAAAATACACCTTCTAAAACAAGTTGCTTTAGCTAAAGCAAGTCTGAACATTTCCACTCATAAGTGCTTGATCTCTTCTGAATCCCGCTCAGCTCTTAGCCTCAGTGCTATTATGTGGTAGTGAATTTCCACAGATTAGACATCATGTGAAAGCGCTTTAAAATCATTATTCAGTTTGATGCCTATCAGTTTCACTGAATTGCGTTCACCTCAACTGAAGAATACATTTCAGCTCCTTCACCTCTGTGCAGCAGTATTCCTCAGGCTTGGCACCCAGCATTGTTGAAAAGCAGAGGAAAACTGAGCCCACCCAAGTGATGCTCATCCTGCATTCCAACCATTGCAATGCTATTCCTACACTCCTACACGGCCTTCCACGCCATTTCCTTCCTAAGCACAGCTCCCAGGAGGACAGTCCAGGGAGGGCAGCTCATGTCATTCAGGATATGAGACAGTCTGCAAGCTGCTGCTCTCGGCTCTCTCTGTCTGAGCATATTAGTAATAAGGCCACACGTGAACATCCTGACAACGAAGAGCAGAATTTCTGAGTCTGGAACAAACATGGGGGCAAAACAGAGAAAAGACTAATTAAAGTCAAAAAGATTCAGCCAGATAAGGCACTACAAGCTGTGCAAACAAGCAAATCGCTCCTGGGAAGGGAAGAACAGGGGGGTCTCAGAGTGTCCACTTGTTTTAAACAAGGCAGGGCCTGACTTGCACTCTATAGCAATTTCACCATGCTACAGAATACGCAGGACAGGGGTCTGCTTCATTGTGAAGCCACATCTTGGAACATCCTTCTCATCTCTCTTCCACCAAGCTTTCCTAGAGCATTCAACACCACAGCAACGCAAGCATCTTACAGACACTTACGGACTCTCGCTCAAATCCCCAATAAGATGGGCGTTAATCATATTTTGCAACCAAAGAATGAAGAGCAAGAAACAGTAACGATCTGGACACCTTCAGAAAATAAATCTGTGGCAGAATTTACGTATCCTGCATTGCAGTTCAGAATTCCAACCACAGGGTCATCCTTCCCCTCCAACCAGCTGTAAAGGTACTTCTAATTTCGAAAAGCAACATTCTTCCTACTACAGTTGCAGACCCAGCCAATCTAGATCTAAGGAAACGCCCTCAGGCAGGGGAACTGGCAGGGAAACAGGATGGACGATTTCATGCCCTAAGGCATTAACCCTGTTTGCATACTTTATGCACATAGTTCCTTTGCAGTCCTGTGTGAAATTAATTTCAGAGAGGATCGTATTTACCCAGTTACTAGTGACTTCAAACACACACAGCCAGCACAAATGCCACAAGCACTCGCTCTCTCCGTAGCTCAAGGTGTCATACAAAATGGGGATATGATCCCAACCAAAGCCTTCAAGCATGAAGACGAACGTACCCAGCTGCAGGACCTCAAATTTACTTGCAAGGCACAAACCAAGTTGAACGTCCAAGAAAATCTGCTCTATTATGCCAATTCCAGTTCTTGACAACCCCAGTCAAAAGAGCAGAGATGAGTCAAAAAGGTGTCAAGCCAGATCCTCATTTCTTCGTGCCGGAATCCTGCCCTCAATCTGTATCACATGCAGACTCACTTGAGACCTCTACATGTCGTATTTCTCCCAGCAACATGAAAGGCAGAGGGTTATTAGCCAGTACTACATTATTCTTGTCACACTGTGCCGTAAAAGCTAGGCCTTACTAAAAAATTAATTTTTTACGATCTAACCTCCAAAATTATTTCTCGGGACTACACTGTAGATGTGATGACACATGGAAATCTCAAAGAGTCCAGCTTTCAGTGGATCCTCCATAAAACATAGAAGACATTTTAGCAGGTTAGGGAGCTCACCTTCAGAAAAGTCATCAGCCTCCAGGACTCAAAAGCATCAAGTCTATTTCAAACAACCACCCAAAAACACAGTCACATTTTACTGAAGCTTGTTTATTTTGCTATTGCTCAAACAGCTTGGCCTTCTTCACCCTTTTAAAAGCATTTGATACGCCACACCAGCTGCCACAAATCTTTTCTCCAAGCCAGCTCTGGTACTGTTCACACCAAGCACATTGACCAAAAACCACCTGTTGTCCCATCTGACTTTATTTACCCTGCTCTGGGACAAAAAAGGGTCAGACCTGCAGAGGACCATACCCCTTTCAAAGCTGTAGTCTATTTCCCCTACATACTATGCCAAATGCAGAGATAAAAATTCACAGTTTGAAAGCTGCAAAGCAAGTGACTTGGCAGCAGCAAACAAACTCCTTGGAAAAGAATGCAAGGTCATCTTTGGTTCAGAAAGCTGGTTTGAGGAGGCAACAGGTCTTGGCATGTAACTCATCCCCTTCTGACCCAATGCCGTGTTAATATTAAAGATGAAGATAGCCATGGGCTGCACTTTGGCACTCTGCTGGCCCTGCTGAAACGCAGTCTCATGACTTCAAGAGAACTGGGTGCCTGGGAAGGAATGAAAAGCCAAGAGCTTCTGACACCACCACCGAGACCTGCTGATTTAACATCCAGAAGCTGAAACATACAGGGATACACATGCTTTCTGGAGTGATTCACTAGGAAGTAAAGAGAAAGGAGTTGTACTAAAAGCAACTTGACAAGGAACTGAAAGGTATGAACAACTTTAAGGCCCCAGCTGCTGGGTACCAAATAGCTGCCCCTCTAAACTGGATCTCAACAGTGAGGTCAGGAGAGGACAGAAAGGCCACTGGTACACCTGCACCACCCATCAGGGGACGAGTTAAAATATGGGTGAAAAAAACAATGTGGTGGAAGAAATACCCTAACAGAACAGAGGGTCACTAGAATTACCTAACTTTGGCATCGCAGTTATTGCAAGAGCAGGATCACGGGAAAGGATTTCACTGAGATTCTGACTGGGCAGACCTCTTCTTTTACACAGAGAACACAGCTACTTCAGCACTGACAGAACAGACTTCAGACTCCGGATGGCGTGTAAAGAGCACCAGCTTACATCTTTAATGGAGCTTTTCTTCCCAAGGGCTCACACCAGATTCTTCAGGGTCAATCCCATTTCACTGACACCCCTAGCCTCTCAACTCAGACAATGTAGGCCTACTAAGATGAAGAAAACACCACAGAGAGGGACAGTTTTCCAGGTATGTGGTTCACACATTCTCCAAAAAATTCAAGTAGCGGGACCAAAACAACAGTCTGACTCAGCATCAGCTCATTCCCGGCTTTCTTACCTGCTGTCTGATGCTTCAACAAGGATTCATTGCTTCCTCTTATGTAGTTCCTTCTCTGAATCTGTAAAACAGAGATGTGTACCTCTGAAAAGCCTTCTCTGGCACAGAACTATCTACATTTAATGGATGACTCTTTTCAGGGGACAATCTCCACCTGGCATCTCTCAGATGTAGGTCACTCTCAGCCTTGCCAGACTTGCATATCATTTGCACACCCGACGCCTACCCACCCAAATTCCTGCCCATTGAAAAATCTGTTTATTAGCACTCAATCTTCTACTCTGCTCCACACAGCGTGCTCAAGCCCCGAGCCAGTTCAGTATTTATCGTTCACCTGTCCTTCTTTAAAGTCTCCTCATGTTCCCAGGGGCTGCTCGTGAATTCCGTAGCAGGAGGCACCCCTCGCGTTAGAGGGGGTGTCCAGGCTGCTGGAGAATTTCCCACACCCCCCTGCCAGGGGTCTGGCACCAGGGGAGCGCTGCTCTCTCCCTTCCAGCTCTGCCTCTGCCAGCCACACTCCGGCTCCTCACCACACACACACCGGCCCGGGCTCGCTCCACCTCGCAGCTCCTACCCCAGCGAGGCCCCCCACCCCTCCCCGCACCCTGCGCGGACCCGGTTCGGCCTGCCCGCTTCCGCGCCCGCTCCGCTCCCCGCCACAGCTCTCCCCCCCCGGGAGACCGAGCTCCCTGACGCCCCCGGCGGGAGCCCTCCCGCCTGACTGCCCCTGCCCGCGCTGCCACCCGCCCGGACCCGCCGTCCCCGGGGAACTCGACACCTCCCCCCGGCCCCGGGACACACACGGGGACGGGGAGCGCCCCCCGCTCGCAGGGCCGCCGGCCCGAAGCCCGCCCGGGAAGGCCGACGAGGCCTGGGGGCGCGGGGGGCCCCGCCCGGGCCCGGGCTCGGTCCCCGGCCGGTCGCGTTCCCCGCCCCCGGGGCCCCAGCCCGGCTCTGACCCGGTGGGGCTCGGCTCCGCCCGGGGTCCCGGGGACTTTGCGGCCGGTTCGGCCCCGGTTCGGCCCCGCCTCGGGCCCGCCCCAAACTTTGCCCCCGCTCGGCCCGGCCCCACGCTCTCGCTTCAGGCCGCCATTTTGCCGCGGGGCACGCCGGGTAATCCGGCGGAATCCCCACGCCGCAGCGCAGCTGCGTCATCGGGCAGCACGGGAGGGGGCGGGGCTAGACGCGTCTCTCCCGTCACCGCGGCAACGCGAGGGGCGGGGCGGCCGGCGGGGGAGCGGGGCGGCGCGGCGAGACCAACCGGGACGCGGCGGGGGGGGGCGGGACGAGAGATCCCGGGTGTCGGCGGGGGGGGGATGCGGTGCCGGCGGCCTCCCCTCAGGACGGGGCGAGGCGGGCGGCGCTGTCCGCGGGCGGCTGCTGGGGTCTGGGGCCGCGGTGTGAAGCGGCGGGCGGCAGCGCCCGGGGTCGGCTCCTTCCGCTCGTTACGTGCCTCACAGTCCCTAAGAAACGCTCCGGGGCCTATCCCAGCCTGTCGCTCGGGGAGCACAACCCCAGCTGTGGGGCCGGGTGGGAAGGAGGGAGAGGGGAGAGCAGGGGATGGAAAAATCCACCTAACGCCCCCCCAAGGACAACCTTAGGGGTCAGCAAGGTCTGCTGTTCAACGGAGGCGGGCTGAGGACAGCGTGTGCCTGTCAAAGGCGGGCAGGAGCAAGCCAAACCTGCGCACAGCTTAGCTAACGCGCTGTGGTCCTTGTCTGCGAAATCATCTGCGCTCTTGTCCTTGCCTTGGGACTGCAGGAAGCAAACACGGTTTAATTCTGAACAAAATCACCCCGTTCATTCGGCTCTGAGCTCATGCACGGGTGCCTTGCCCATTGCCTCTCGTGCCTGGCGCGTGGACTCGCCCTCTGCTCCCCTTCCCTCTTGTCGTTTCTTTCACAAACATCTCCTGAACCGATCCTTCGCGTGGTGAATAACGGAGCCGAGTCCAGAGGAAACTTGTCTGGTCGGAACAGGCTGCCTGGGGAGGTTGTGGAGTCTCCTTCTCTGGAGATGTTCAAGACCCGCCTGGACAAGGTCCTGTGCAGCCTGCTGTAGGTGACCCTGCTTCGGCAGGGGGGTTGGACTAGATGACCCACAGAGGTCCCTTCCAACCCCGAACATTCTGTGATTCTGTGATTCTGTGATTTGGGTGACGTTCCTCTACGTGCTTCATTTACAAAGCCTTCAAATTGGCACCCCGGTGGCACCAGGCCCGCGGCGCCGTAGGCTCTGCCCAAGAGGCCCCTTTCTCTCACACAACCAGAGACGGGTGCTCAGCAGGGCCCCGCTTCCACGACCTTGGGAATACGGCGCGAAAACGCCTGCTGCGCACCCAGCAAGTGCCGTCTGCACCGTGCCACGCGTCAGCCAGGGATATTTCAAGAAAGCCTTCGGTACTTCTGCCCTATAAATTCTCCAAATCTTCCCTGTGCTGGAGTCAGATAACAAGCAGAAGGACAATGGCTCCAAGAATCCAGGCTGCCCATCTGCTCTGCACTTCCAGATTCTTGCTTCCACAGCGCCAGCTGATGAAATTTTCATAGCTGGTGAGGTTTCTCATTTCCACCGGGCCTTGCTGTCATGGAGCCTTCACAGTTGTGGTCTGTTCAGGTTTCCATGAGTGCACGCTGATGGCAGTAATGATTAGAGTCCTTTGCTTTCTTTTGACCTTTCAGAGCAGGATCTCTAAGCTTTTTGCAAGTCTAGGTGAAATAAGCCCCACAGGAAGGAGAAAGCTTGATTTTCGGATGGTCTCGGCATTTACTGCTTCCGTTAAACTCAACTCTTCTCAAAACCAGCTCCTGAGGTCAGACAGCCTAAGGGACACACGAACTGAACTCGGCATCCTTGAACACCAGTCACCTCCTCTGAGCACCGAAAACCACGTTTTCCTCAGATCCCGAAGGCCTTGATTCCCAGTCCCTCTCCACACACATCCACCCTGCCTTTCCCCGTATCCAGTACGCTTGTGAGCTGGACTCGCCACTACCCTGAGCCCAGAGATGTGACACAATGTGTAAGCATGACATTAGGTTACATTATAGTCATTTATATAAACCATTAATACCAAAGTGCTGCTCCCTGCTAGAGCCAGTTGCTCACTAAAGCCTCTGAAGTTCAATTAACAAGCACCAGGTAATCTAACACTTGACTTCCAATAATCCTTTTATTTTAAGGGGCCTCTGGCGGATGTAAAGCCCTCAGCAAACAGTCCTGGAAGTACATCTGAGATTCTCTCAAATACCAGCTGAATTTATGGCCCTTAGTGAAGAGCAGGGAGGAATCTCTTCAAAATACTTTCCAGCTGGCAGCACTTTATATAGACCCCTGTAACTGTATAGAAGGAACCCCTGGAGGGGCAGGTGCCACCCCATGGAGGGACAAATCTCTCTAAAGTGCCTACAGTCTTGGCTGGTGGAGAAGTAGCTGCCAGAAGTAATGTCTCCCCACCAGAAGAAGGCAGTGCAGGCTTGGTCCTCTCAAGTTCCCCACCAACCCAGGTCAAGCTGGGAAGAGTGCCGGACCACCCTTTGGTAGCTGGTTCAGAGGCTATCACCTGCCTGAGAGTTGCATGAAGTCCCATTTCCTCCTGCTTGGATGCTGCAGTCCTGACAGGACTCTTAGCAAGCACTTGCCTCCTCCGCTACCTCTCTGACTCCAGCTGTCCGAAGGGGCTGCACAGAGGATTCCCCACTAGACCGCAGGTGGGAAACCCTCAGAGGAAGAAGAGGTTTCATGGATGGGTTGAGCCCACCAAAACCAAAAAAAAACCCCAAGACATATTTCAAGCAGAGCTTATGCTCTGGGATATGCTAGTACAAGAGGAGCCCAGCATCCAAAGCCAACAGCATCTTGGGAACAGTAAGAACACCGAAGCACAGCCAGCCTGGGACAGTCGAACAAGTCTGCGAATGCAGATCTGGATGACCAAACACATCCTGCCAGTACGCCTGCCAGAAAAATACAACCCACCAGTAAAACAGTTGGTAACAACACCTGTGTGTATAATTCAGTCCATCCTGCTACAGAAGAGTACATGTTGGGTCTCAATTTCAACATGAAGACACAACCCTCAAAAAACTCCTGGAGTTTTTTCACAGGCAAACACTTTGTTGTCAGGAATCCCAGCAACAGTGGCTGAAGAACAGAACTGCTGGTGCTGACCCATCCCAACCCAAAACGCTCTTTGTCTTATGGGACTGCCTAAAGGCACCCATCTCGGTTGGGATGTAATTGTGCCGGGCACCGCACAGAAAGACAAGCAAACACAATATCCTGCCCTTGAGGCTTGAATCTCTGAATCTCTTGAATCTCTCTCAAAGCATCTCTGCAAATATGGGCTGGAGGACAAAGGCAGAACTGGAGAACGATGACAGAAAACTACAGTTGCAGTACCCTGGCACTTGGCACGTCTTGGTGTTTTCTTGCCATCATGGAGTTTGAGCAGAGAAGGATGCACAGCTCACACTGGTGTTTCAAATGTATGAAATGGCACTTTGCCCTGACCTGTATACCTGCTGAATGCATTGCACATCAACACTTCCATGTTACAATTGCTACCTGTGTATGTTTTGTATATTTATAAATGCATATATATAAAAATAAAATAAAATAAATGAAATAGATATCAGTGACCCCTACTGGCCATTTCTAACTAGCCATAAAACAGTGCAGCCCCAGCTGGCTCTCGCCTCTTGACCTGTCCCTAGTGCAGTCTTTCATCACGGGGCAGGGAGCACAGAGCCTGGCAGCGGCGGATTTGTACTCTCTGCACTCGCCTTGCGCCAGTTGCACTACTCCTGGGGGCAGAAAGCAGAAATCGGGGTCTTCTGGCCTCAAGCAGCCAGTTATGGCATCCCCTTCATCCCTCTGCTCACTGCCAGCTCCATGCCACGTTCATCTGGTGAACCAGCCCCGGCTCTGGCTCCCAGTCTGCACAGGTGACTCTAACCGGGCTGTAACCTTATACAGGGTGTTCTGCCCCAGCGCTGCACAGCTTCTCCTTCCGCAGCCTCGCCCGAGCCCTGCCGACGCTCCCTGTGAAGCCTTTGCCCCAACGGGTGCTCAATCCAGCATGGGTGCTGCCATGCAGCAGCCAACCTCCCACGCCAGCGATTTATCCCGGTGAAGGAGTGAAGGTAAACGGGACGTGCCCGACGGGCAAGACAGCTGCTCCCAGCGCAAGGCAAAACCCAAAGGGAAGCAAAGGCTGGAGTCACGGTGTCAGCCTCAGAGCGGGACTCAGGCTCGAGGGGCTCTGCCTCCCTTCCCCTTTGTCAAAACTTGTTTAGCTTGTCATGCTAATAAAGTGTTTGAAACAAACCAAGTTAAAAGTATGTGGAGAGGAAGGAGAGGAAGTCTCTCTCGCCGGAGCACGTGGGGAGGTAGTGGAGGGGTGAGGCATGACGCTGGCTCTCCCTGGCGTGCACAGGCAGACGGAGCTTCGTCCCAGTGTGGGGCTGAGCGAGAGGAGAGCGCTGTGTGCCGGGGTATCGGGGATGCCACTTCACCAGGGTGCACAAACGGAGGGGAAGGAGCCGATCCCCGAAGCTGTCCCAGGGCAGAGCAGGGACCCGCAGGCTCCTTCAGGCAGAGGCACATGGCTGCGTGTCGTCTCCTGAGGAGCCCTCCTAGCACACGTCTCCAGCTCACAAAGACCATTTTTTTTGTGTGAAATCTGCAGCACTGCTCTCCCCACACGGCTCTCGTTGTTTATAGGGACGGGTCCAGGCAGGCTGAGGAGGAATTACCTTACCCTAGGACACGCTTGATACTTGGCTGAGCACACTGCTTCCCTGCTTCACGGGAGCTGCTGAAGGCCAAGGAGCCAGTCAGTCTGCAGCTAGCCTCCCCCCCAACACTCATCCACGTCCCCTGGGGCTGGTAATTACGGACTCCCCTCCTCTGCACCCAGGGTTCAAGCCTTTCTAAGCACAGGCCGTAGTTTCGTGAAATGACCTTGAAATTCATTGCAACAGGCTCTCCTGCCAGGTTTCGCTGCAAACGCTTCAGCTATGCCAACCTCTGTAAACACCCAGGAGCAAGCTCAGAGGCAAGCACCGAGGAAGCTCAAAACATTTGCTTGAAGAGACTCCCGCTAAATGCTTGTGTGCTCCTGGTGAGATTAAGAGGTTTCATTGCTATAGCTGCCAGCTGGAAAGAGAAAGGGAGAGGACATGGCTGGAGGTGGGTTTCAAGGCACCCACGGGTGCATGCCAGCAAAGGGAAAGCCTGGCAGACATCTCCTTCCCACTCTGGTCCTTCCAGATCTCCTCCCAGCAGTGGGAGGCAGGTGGGGGGAACAGGTACACCCCTGAAGTCTGTGCCCTTGGGAGAACCCTGACGTTAGCTGTCACACACACACTCGCGGAGGCAATACAGAAATCACAGGACAAAACAAGATCCTACACCTTCTCAGTGAACTCATGGGGTGTTTTATGACGGGGGATGACTCAGTCTTTTGAGCTGTGGGGGCTCCAGATTAGACATCTTTTCTCTAGCTGCCCTCTATATATACACCTCCATCTCTCCCTCCCTCTTCAGGTCTAACTCCTTTTGCCTCCAGATTCTAATCTTTCTTTTTTATTTCCTTTATCCCTGGTGTCTCTCTCCTGTCTTGGTTAAATAACTGAGGGTGGACTCAGGGAACCTGTATCTCAAAATATCGTGTGACTTGAGCTTACTTTTCCAGCTCCTTACAGCAGGTTTGGAGCCTGCCGGGTACTGAGCTCAAGTCCAATACAACGACATATGTACTCTCCAACACTCGAGGGATCGGTTTCAGTGGAGCAGCCCAGCAGACAGTCAGATGTTAGGCAGTCCCAACAGAGCAGCTGCCTGGAGGCCAGTGCAGGGTTCAGACCCCCTTCAGACCCCCCTGATTATAAGGGACTCCCTGCAGCTGGCTCGGAGCAGAGCAGAGCAGAGCTGGCGGTCAGAGGCTTGGATGGAGGCTGATACTTGGCTCTGAACACCCGGGAATCACCTCTCCAGGACATGCCAGGCACCACCAGAGCATCCGTTTAGTCCGTCCTTCCTTGGCCTTGGCAATGCAAAACATATGCTGGGCCCCCCCTCTGTCCAGTGGGCATGTGTGGGTGGTGCCTCCTCATGCCCAGCACCCTTCCTCTCCCAGGGCTGGGTCCGCACGGCTCAGGGGAAGGTACAAGCATTTGTCTGAGCAAAATTACTGAAGAACCTGCCCTTGTGGAAAGCTGCTCCTCACTCCACGGCCTGGAGCTTTTCTTCAGTGCCCTGAAACAGGAGGTTTTCTAGCACTACGGAGTTCATTTCTATTTATCCTCACTACCTATATAGATGTCTAGTCACTTTTGAAATGAATGCCTTTTCTTGTTACCCAGTGGCAAGGAGTTCCCTAGATCATCGATGTTTAGGATAAAGGCGGTCCTTCCTGTTGTGTGTTTTGACTGCACTTGTTTCTGATTTTGCCAGGTGTCCTGGCAGGCTGCAAAGGGTGCAAATAAAAGAGGCTCATGCTGATCCTAGGCAGTGTTCTCAGGGACTCCAGGGTCACAGGGAATGTGACACCAGGCTTGGGCAGCATTCCTGGAGGCTTTTGGAAAACACAAAATACATCCCAGGGTAGCCCAAGGTGGCTACCATGAATGCAGTACTGAAATGGAGGAGAGTGAATCCTGGGACAGCTCCCATATGCTGAGACACCCCTCGCAAAGCCACCAGGCTAAGGGAATTAGGTACACCCTGTGCCATTTCTGGCGGCCTCAGTGCCCAGACCTAGGTAGGTTTGAAGGGCTTTTGGAGGCTGAACTGCACTTTGCCACCAGCGAGAGATACTCCGGCCAGGGCGACATGAGATGGGTTCACTAAGACGACAGCTTGGCCTCTTCTCCATCATTCCCCAGGTCTGCTGCCAGTCCCACTGCTGTGTGCATTGCCGTCTGTCGGCCCGGCCAGGCTCCGCAGGGCGGCAGATCATCTAGGTGGTGCAGACTGGGAGGGAAGAGCCAGGAGGTTTTCCACCTTCGACCTTCACCCTCTCCCTGCTTCTCTTTCACCCGCCCCCTCCACTTCCCCATGGCAGGCACAAACACCTACTGCCAATGGAAGCTATTTCTAAGCAATCCCGGGCATCTGGGGAATGGGACTCTGAGCAAATATCGGAGCGTGTGTGCAGTGAGCGTGCACACACACGCGCGCACACACACACACGCACGGCCACGGTGCTGCCGCAGAGTCAAATATAGACCTTGGGGAAGGGGGAACAATGGCCGGGGTTGGGTTACATGGCTGCGGGGCCGGCGAGCTGCTGATGTTTGTTGTGGGCTGGGGCGGAATGGGAAAAGAAAGGGGGGTGGGATGGGGGAGAACATTTGTTTTAACCCACAGGCCCCGGGCTGGTGCCATGCGTAAGGCGGAGAGGGTGACCCGGAGCGAGAGCTGCGGGAGAAGATGGTCGTTTGAGTTGGCAGCTCGGAGGTGTTTGCGGTCTTTTTCCAGACGGTTTGTGCTGCTCCTCTGCCTTCCTCGAGGCATTAGAGCAGGCAGGAAGGGGTGAATTTCTCCCAGCTTCTGCACAGGGAAGAGCTTCTTTCTCTCCTTGCTCTGGGGAAGGCTCCTCGGTAGAGGAGAAGAGGCAACATCACCTGTTCCTTCAGCCCAGCATCCTCTCCTCGCCCCTGATGTCCGGCTGCCTCCAAGGTGCAGGTCCCAGACGCTGGAAGAAAGGGAAGCAGCTCCAACTGGTTTTGACAGGTAATTCCTCCCTGCGGCTGCGAACGGTGATGGTGCGTTGGAAGGATGGCAGGGGAAGGAGCCTGCGGCTGACATGCGTCAGAGGGGGAGACCCTGGCGACAGGTCATTCCAGTTCCCACTCCAGGTCCCTGCTTTGTGGGATTTCCTTCACCGGAGGGAAAAGCAGTGGGGGGACTCTTATGGCTAGGAAAAAATCCTTCCTAATTCTGACCCAGCAGCTGTTCCATCTGAGACGCCTCTAGGGATGGCATGGCAGGGATCAGAGCCCAGTAGAGCAGGGTCTAAGCCAAGTGCAGGAATCCCCTCCTCAACACCCATTTCCTGGGTCCACAAATAGAGCTGCTCTGCCTGAATCACCCTGGGCAGCCCAGGGACTGCAAGAGCAAGCCTGGTGCTCAGGAGTGTGCCTGGGGACGGGACAGGAGCCCTTCAGTGCTGAGGAAAGAGCACACTCAAGGTCCGCGGTGCTTGGGGTTCCCTTCTGGTTCCTTCCCCCTCCTCTGTACCCACCTTTTTTACTCCCACCCATTCCTGCCTGGTTCTGTCTGTGATACTCACACGCAAACCCAAACCTCAAACCCCAAACCCCGTTTCCTCGATATGCCCACTTTACCCTCTCTGAAATCCTGCCCTGGTTTCGGTTCTCCATTCCCCTGCCTGCCTCTGCTTTCAGATCTCCAGCAACCAACTGCACCTCCTCAGCCTGGACGGCCCTCGCCCCGTGCCATTGCTCTCACCTCTGAGAGAAGTGGCATGGGAAGAGCCACATGTCCCACTCAGCCTAACCCTGTCTCTCTCTCCTGCAGCGCTCATGTTGTGGGCACAGACACTTACGGATACCGGTGTGTGCAGGGATCCCTCCACAAGCGCCCTCCTGCCCACCCTTTCAAACACACACACAGTGTCCAGAGGGTTTTCTTCGGCGCGTTTAACCAAGTGGGGTTTAAGAGCACACAGGCACGGCCATGCAATGGCGTTGCAGTGGGGTCGGGACCGGGGCAGATCCCACCAGGGAGCGCGAGAGCGAGTGAGAGTGTGGCGGGAGGTGGTGTTGTGCCCAAGACAATCCGTGTAGGCAGCGGGATTTGAAGGAGGAAGGTGAGGGTGAGGCTGAGCAGCCTGCACTCCATGTTGGAGGTGCCTCCAGTAAAAACTTGTCCTCCAACCATGACTGGCAGAGCAAAGAATGGAAGTGAGGGTGTTACGGGTTTCGGAAGAGAAAGGTGGATCCTCCCAGGTCCTCGAGCAGCAGTGACTGAAGGAGAGGCTGTCTGGTTTTTAACTGAGTACCAGGAGCTGTGCTTTGCCCTCAGCCTCCCCCTCTCACTTTTGCTGTAAGTCCCAGATATGGTGTGAACCAGGACTCAGAAGCAGGCTGAGCTGGACGTGAAGCGTTGAGAGTTGAACCACAGAACAGAGCTGGTGCACACCTGTCCCACAAGCTGATGGAGCAGCCTGAGCTGCAGGACATTTGGACCTCTCCGGCCCTTGAGGACCTTGGAGCAGTTAGGTAGGGTGACGGAGAGAGGAAGACACAGGCAAGGACAAGGAACAGTGCTCCTGGCCAACAGGAGAGCGGGCAAGAGGCAGGAAAGAGGCAGCTCCTGCAGCGGTGGGCAGGGTGGGAGGCTCCCATGCTATCACTCAGTAAAGTTGTGCTGTCCAGACCTGCTGAGGATGGAGCAAGCAGGGGTCCTCAGCCAGAGTCGGCAGAGAGCTGGGCTTTGATGGAGCTGCTGGCTGTTGGGCTGTCCTGGGGCGCTGGGGCCCGCAGAGCCACCCATGGCTGCCACAGGGTGCATGGTGCTGACGGGGCTGTCAGGAGCTGCACAGGGCCGGGGGGGCCAGAGAAGGTGAGAGCAGGGACGGGGTGAGCTTTGTCTGGTGGGATGAGATGGGATGTGGAAGCATCCGCCTAAGTGCCAGTAGGACGTGGTTCTTCTTCTTTCCTGGTGGAAAACAGCACAACTCGTGGGGCGCAGGGGTAAGAGAGGGCCGGCTGAGATGAACTTGTAATCTCATTAAGGATCGCTAGGACCTTTGAAGGTGACAGATACGATCTTGTTAAGTAGTGGAGAGGGCCATGCAAGGTGAGGAGGAGAGCGGGCAGCTGTTCCTCCAGAAGACATGACAGCCCAGCCCCTCTCCCAGGGTCGTCTTCTTGTTCGTCGAGGCGCTGGCGTCCATGGCTTGAGAGCGGCGGCAAGAGAAGCGCCGGGGAGCACAGCTTCGCCGGGTGGCTTCTTTCTTGTAGGGTGATGGTCCCACCTTGCCCCTCTGCTTTAAGGATGGGGCTTCTTAACCCTTCGGGTTGCCAGCGGCGGTGCGTCAGCGGCCCCTGAGCCCGGCCGGGAGCGGCTGCAGGAGGCCTCTTGGCTCGTTTCGGGTACCCTGAGCGAAGCGGGGGCTCGGATCGCCCCGCACCTGAGAGCGGAGCCGGGCTGGGAGGGGGTCGTGCCCGGCGGGAGGCCGCCAGCAGCGGGCCGGACCCCCAGCCAAGCCTCTGCGTGCGACCGCCTCCCCCCCCCCCCCAGCCCCCCGAGCCCCGGGCGGGGTCTCCCCGGCAGCGCAAAGGGCACCCCCAGCCCGGGGCTCCGCTCCATCCCCCGCGGGCCGCTCCCCCGGCCCCCCGTGGCGGTGAAGGGGCGGGGGGCCGGCCCCGGCGGCGGGAGCGGGGCCGTGGCGGGGGGCTGCCCGCGGTCCGGGGCGGCGGGAGGCGGGATGTCCCGGGGAGGGAGCGGGGATGTGCAGGCACACGCAGCCGCTGGCAGGCGGCCGGGGCTGCGCGGCGGGAGGAGCGGAGCGGCACACGGCGCGGCACACGGCGCGGCAGCTCCCTCCGCAGCCCCGCGCTCCTCGGCCCCGCCGCGCCGCGCCGGGCATGGCCGCCCCCCGCCGCCGCGCAGCCCCGCGGTAGCCGCACCGCCACCCGCCGCGTCGCCGAGGTGAGCGGGGCGGGGGGGGGGGGGGGAGAGCGCGGCAGGGACCGGCAGCCCACCCCGGGGTCCCCCCGCCGCCGAGCCGGCCTCAGGGCCGTGCCTCTCGGCGGGGCACTGGGGGCTCGGGGTGGTCCCAAAGGAAGGGGGGGGGGGGGCGGGGGGGCGATCCGCAGCGGCGCGGCATCCGCCGGGTTCCCACCCCCGCCCCCGGACCCCCAGCCCGGAGGAGGTCCCTGATAGCCCCGGTCTGGGGGGCAGCGCCCGGTAGCCCCCCCTCCTGGGGTTGTCGCTGGGAGCCCCCAACCGGACGGAGGTCCCTGGTACCCCCGAGGGGCAGGTTGATATCTGCCGGGGGCGTCCCTAACAGCCCGCAGCCGCCCGGGGGGCTGGTAGCCCCCGACCCGGCCAGGCCACAGCGGAGGAGTGGGACCAAGGGATGTCCCTCCCGTGTCCCTGTGACCCGAGGCCAGGCCTGCCCAGGTGCTGCTCACACCTCCCTCGGGCACCGGCTGCCCCCCGGGATGCCCCTGCTGCCTTGCCGGGGTCCAGGGTGGTCCCTGGGTGGTCGCCAGGAGCGGTGGCCGTGGGGCGGCTACGTCAGAGGGCCTGAGAGGCTGTGCCTTGGGAAACAACATTGGCAGTGACCTGTGGTGGGAGGTTGAGCTCCTCGCAGCCCTGGAGGAACAGGAGACCAACCGTCCAGCCCTGAATTATTCCAATGCTGCCCGGCGTTTTGGGGCAGGAGGCACAGGAGGGTCCTGCGAGCGCGGTGAGGAGGGGACCATGGGGAGGGAGGATTCGGAGGTCCACGCTGGGGTTTGGCTGGGGCAGTGGCAGTAGCTTCCTGTAGCCCCTCTGGAAGCGCTGCGTCCTTCGTCAGTGATGGTTTGTTTGCTGGAGAGATGCTTCGAGCAACATCGTTGCTTCTTGTGGGCTATTTTGCCTGGTCCAGACGGGTGAAGTCCTTAGCAGGGACCCCAAAACCTCTTCCTGCAATGCATGTCTACATGTGGGCGGGTGGGAGGACTTCTCTCCCCATCTGAGGAGTCTTTCAGGGCAGCTCTCGACCCAACACCACCTCCCCGAGCTGAGGAGTCGAGCTGAAAGTAGAATGGTCCCTGTCCATCACACCCACGCAGCTGGATGGAGTCTGCTCCATACCTTCACCACTCTCCTAGCAGAACTGTTTAACCCCTCCCATCTCATTATAGTAATATATTTATGATATCACCCTCGAATTTCCTGCCCTTAACAACCCCAGAAGGCTGGGAGGGAATGAAGCGTTTTTTGGAAAGTATTTAATGTTACTTCAGGAGGGCAGGAGGTGGTCGGCAAATAGATGGGTGCAGGAACCCTGGGCTGACGGGGCTCTCTGCAGGACAGCCGAGGAAAGGGACCGCACGGAGCAAGAGGTGCCTGCTTGCGTTTCCTGCCCCACCTGTCGCTTCGCTCCCTCGGGCTGGAAGGGGCTGCCATTTACTGCCTGCTGGGTCTCCTGAACTCCTCACAGAATCACAGAATCACAGAATGGTAGGGGTTGGAAGGGACCTCTGTGGGTCACCCAGTCCAACCCCCCTGCCGAAGCAGGGTCACCTACAGCAGGCTGCACAGGACCTTGTCCAGGTGGGTCTTGAATATCTCCAGAGAAGGAGACTCCACAACCTCCCTGGGCAGCCTGTTCCAGTGCTCCGTCACCCTCAGAGGGAAGAAGTTCCTCCTCATGTTCAGACGGAACTTCCTGTGCCTCAGTTTGTGCCCATTGCCCCTTGTCCTGTTGCTGGGCACCACTGAAAAGAGTCTGGCCCCATCCTCCTGACACCCACGCTTAAGATATTTATAAACATTTATTAGGTCCCCTCGCAGCCTTCTCTTCTTCAGGCTGAACAAGCCCAGCTCCCTCAGCTTTTCCTCATAGGAGAGATGCTCCAGTCTCCTCATCATCCTCGTAGCCCTCCGCTGGACTCTCCAGCAGCTCCTCATCTTTCTTGAACTGGGGAGCCCAGAACTAAACACAGCACTCCAGATGGGGCCTCACCAGGGCAGAGCAGAGGGGAGGGAGAACCTCCCTCGACCTGCTGGCCACACTCTTCCCAAAGGGCTTGGAAAGCAGCCGGGGTGCTGTAAAAAGACTCAGCCCATCTATTTATTTAAGATGCGCTGGAGAGATCCTAACACGAAGCTGAATCCCCCCCTGGACCGGAGGAAGGAAGATAAAGGTCCCCACAGCTGGGCTGAGGTTGCTAGAGCCTTCTGCTCTCTTGGCAGCAGCTAGCAGGGCCAGGTGCTCCAAGGTGCAGTGTAACAGCCTGGGCTATTCCGTGCTCAGGATTGAGCGTGCATGCTCAATTCACCTGTACATACATTTTAAAAGGCTGCTTGATTCTTAGTGCTCCAGCGTTGCCTTGGAGGAGGGAGTCTGGAAGGACAGAGAGGAGTGCAGTGACAAGTCCGTACAAAACTGGCTGTTTCAGCTCAAAACTCCCGGGTAGTGGAGAGGAAGAGATGCGTGAAGTGAAGCTGCGGTGTCAGCCAGGGGATTTTTCTGAGCTTGCTGTTTTTCTCTCTGTAGGTGTTCATCTCGGTGGGGCCACACTGACCATGCTCAGGAGCTTCTGTCTCCAGCTCATGTCCTTGGTTTGGATCCTCTTGGCCCATCACCAGCTTGCCCAAGGTGAGTCTCTGTAGACATGGGTCCTTCTCTCTTACACCATCTTTCCAAACCTGTCCTTATAGCATTGCTGAAGTCCCCTCAGTTCTCTGTACAAAATAGAGCTGGCCTGACCTGGAAGACCAGACAACGCTGCTCAGTCATACGGCACCTGGGAGGTGACTGGTGGCAACCGTAGAGACCCTGGCTTTGGTGCCCATGGGAGTGTCAGTCTCGCTGCTCTGCCTCTCGCAGTCAGGGTGAATGGGTCGGTGAGCTGATGAGACTATTCAAAGGGGCATGGTGAGGGGGAAAGAAGATCGCAAAACCGAATGGCTAATCCTGGATCCCGTGAGACAAAATCCCTTCCCAAAGATTAGTTTGCTCTCCCCTTGCTCTGGATAAGCAGTGAGTTCCCAGAGCCATCTGCCAGGAGATGTAGTTACAAATAGGAAGGATGACAGTACCTAGGCTTGGGCTGCTCCCAGGATGCTGCTCCAGCTCTGCGGGGGCTTGTTTTGGGAGGCTCTTACCCCGAGCGGTGGGACCCGCCGCCTCACTGCAGGAAAAATGCGTGGATGCGGATGGGTGATTTCTGCCCTTGCTTGCCTCCTAGGCAGGGCATCGCACGGTTTGGGGAAAGCCTGAGTGCGCCTCTTGGCACGGGGGCTTTAACCTACCCCAGTCGGGGATGGAGGGTCTCAGTCAGCTAAAAGTGTTCATCTCCTGGGCCTGGCCTGGGACCACGCTGGGCTCCTGGAGAAACCCTGTGCCTCCTGACATGTGCTTTAGCTCCTCTGCCCGTGGAGCTGGAACGAGCCAGCTCCCCTTGGAGCTAAGATGCGGGCAAGTGATGGGGGAGAGGGGAAAGTGGAGATGAAAGGGGACACCTGGCTGGAGAAAGCAGGCCAGCACCAAGCTGGGGATGAGAAGTGGCATGGTGAGGCCACGGCTCAGTTACAGCTCCTGCAGCCTTTAAATAAGTAAACAGAACAGGATACCTGGCTCTTTGCGATGCCCAGTCCTGCCCAGTCCTGCCTCCCCACACCAGAGTGGGAGTGCTGGCAGCTGGGTCCTGACAGAGGGCAGGAGCCCTGACCGGACTGCTCTGTGCCCACAGCTGTCCCTGGGAATGAGGACATCCTGGGAGATAAAGAGGATCCGTCCTCGGTCCCTTTGTGCCCCTTGCAGTACCTGGTCCTGAGCTTTCCCACCATGCTTGTCACACGTCCGTGGGACCAAGGTCCCAGGTGGGTCAGGCCCTATTACACAGGTTGCCTTAACGCACGGGCAGCCCCAGCTCTTGCCCAGAAGGGCCCGAAGTCTAAGGGAGGCAGCAGAGAGAGAGCGAGGGGGATGATGAGAGAGCAAGTAGTTTTGAAGCAGTGTCCAATTTGTCCATAAAGGCAGAGTTATCACTGCTTGGGTGACTGCAAAATCCTCATCCCTCATGAGGCATCCAGCCGCTGAAAGGAAGGTCCCCCGCCTTACAGTTCTGGGAAAGGGCAGGCTGAGCGCTTAGGAAGGAAAAAAAAGCTGTGAGCCAGCAGGGCTGCCAGCAGATCTGGAGTCATCCACGGTTTGTGCTTAACCTAACTCCCCCTGTCTCCTGCCTTGTAGGTGATGACTGCAGCGAGCGCTGTAATCTCGCCCATGGCTGCTGTGACCAGGATGGGAAGTGCAGGTACAGCTCGTTCTTGGCTCCCCACTCCTGCTGCCCCTGACCGTAACTGCTCTCCCTCTCTTCATGCTGCATCCCTGGTGCTTGCACCCCTGTCCCAAGCTGAGGCGCCTGGAATCGGCGACTCTGCTGTTTTTTTACCCAGTGGCCTCTGGAGTGGGAGACTGTGATCCATCGGCAGCTTACTGGTCCCCTTCCAGTGGGTCCCCCCCACCGCGCACTGACCAACGTCATTCTGCTGAGCCCTTTTTGTCTAGATGGGAGCGTGGGACAGCCTGGCCATGCCTGGGTGATGGGAGGGAGCCTTCAGGCTCCGATATGGTGAGGAAAGTCATCAGGCAGCAGTGTGGGCTTGGGGCGCAGCCAGCTTTCTTGGCTTACTTGATGTTTGAGATGGGGACGCTCTGTCTGGGAACATGGAAAAGAAGAGCTGCTGATGTGCCTGTAGATGTCTGAGGGCACCAGGGTTCCGTTCTCTGAAGCCTGGGCTGCGGGGTGGATCTCTGGGTGTTTTCACAAAGGGCTCGCCAGCAAGTTGGGGCCACCTCTGTCCCACAGCAGAAGCGTGTGCGTGATCCCTGGCGTCCCGGCTGCAGCGGGTGCCCAGATCCTGCAGGGGCAAAGCTCAGAGCCCGACCCTACCCTTCAGCCTGAGAAGCAGCCACAGGGCTGCCCTGGGCTGCCATGGCCCTGGACACTGCCTCCCGTCCCACCGTAGGGCTGCCCAGAGCCCCCAGCCCGCAGGGCGGCCCCGGGAGCAGCGGGCTGCTACAGACTGGCCTGGACACCGCAAGGGGACAGGCTGCCCGTTCTTCTCCCTGGGGCCCCAGTCCGCAGCACGGCCCCCAGCCTCGCACCACGCCGGGGCCCTTCGTTCCTACCTAATGCAGCAGATGTGGCCTGGCGGTGACCGTAACCGCACGGACTGCTGCACCAGGGAGCGTCCAGCGCTGGGTTTGCTGGGTCCCCAGTTGCAGCTGCGAAGAGCTCGCTTCTCCCTGAGCGCTTTCAGCGGCTGTGGCTGTTCGGGGGAGCTTGGTGCTGTGAAGCCTCGGCCAGAGACACTGCACTTCTCCATGTGGTGGGCAATCCAGCTGCAAGTTTTTCTGGTGGAGGCACACGGCAGTTGCTGCCCCAGATTTCAGGCCTTCAGCAGCTTGGCAGTGGCCCACTGAATTCACCCCCAAGTCAAGGAGACTTGTCTGCTTGCTTGGCCCCCTCCCTGGCAATTTTTGGGTTGGCCATCTCCCTTTTCAGAGGAGGGGAAGAGCTGATGGTGCCTGCAGCCTGTGAGTACCAGGGGGTAGGGGTGCCCACAGCCCTCTGTAAGCTCATGGCTGTCCAGGTATGAATGCATTTTCCCAGACTCTATCAGATAGATGGTATTGTATCCATTCCCATCAAAAAGCCTCTAATTAACATATATACTTCTTCTTTTAACCGTTTTCCTCATCTCTTTGGAACAACTTGCAGTGACTATAGCCTCTCCAGGTGTGAAAGTGCAGCCTTGGACTGGCCTGGCAAAGCTGCAGTCACCGCACATCGCGCTGAAATGAGCCCCAGCCATGAAAATGAACCCCCTTGCTTACTCTAGAGACCATTTTGGCTTTGTCACGTTTAATTTCATGCTGTTTTGAGTATAGCTTTTGCTGTGGCTGGTGCCGCCTCCACTCAGCTCTTGTCTTGTTATCGCTTGCTTTCCTCCTTGGAGCTGGCAGGCCTGATGGAAGCCACTGGAGCAACGCAGCTTGGCTTTACTTCGCCATCGGCACTGCCCCGCTCTTCGAGGGCCAGAAGACTTGTTGTGTGCTGCTGGTTTTCCCATCACACTGCCCTCGCGAGCTGGTTTATAGGTCTATTCCATGTGCCAGCCACGGGCAAGCAAGGGTTTGCAGCTGGATCACGGTGCACTTCAGACGAAAAGTGACACATATTCTAATGCAGAGGGGCATGATGAAACACGCGAGCCTCAGGGGGCTCCTGTCCCTTTACCTCAGGGAGTTCAGGGTTAGGGCTGAGGCTTGTCTCTGCCCATCAGAGTGGCTGTGCGATAGGAGAGGTGCGGGAATTGCTGAGCTAACGCGGTGGCATGTACAGAGTGGTTGGCTGGACAGCAGTGGGATGTGGGCAGTGAAAGTGAAGCTGCTGAGCTCCCTTTCTGCCTCCTCACCCTCCCTGGCTGCAGAAGGCGAGTCTGCTCCTGCTCTATCTGCTCACTTCCTTGCAAAGATGAGATGCCAGTACTGACCTCCTCTGCAGGAGGCAGCCAGCAGGTTCCTGGGGGGCTTTGGGAGGGTTTCCTAGTGCTGCCATATCTGCGGCAAGCCTGCACAGCGAGCTTTTCCGCAGCCCCTGCTTGGGTTTTACCACGCTGCCATGCTCTGTCCTCCTGCAGGTGCGATCCAGGCTGGGAGGGCGAGTACTGTGAGGAGTGTGTACGTATGCCAGGGTGTCTCCACGGGACGTGCCACCAGCCTTGGCAGTGCATCTGTCACAGCGGCTGGGCCGGCAAGTTCTGCGACAAAGGTGAGTGGTGGGCTGGACATCCCAGCCTCTGGTGCTGAGGGCAGAAGCCCAGGACACCCTGCATGGCTGGATGACCCGGCATCGCCAGAAGCCACCCAGGTGATGCCACCTGGGCTGCTCAGGAGGTGGGATGTTGCCTGGCTGCCACAGCAGGGACCCATCCCCATCCTGCAGCGGAGGTCAGGCTGCCAGCACCCGCTCCCTGGCTGCACGGCAAGAGCTGCTGCGACACCGGCCAGCCTCAGGAAATGGAGCAGATGAACTCATTGCCTTTCCCACGCCGCGCTGGGCTCTGGGCAGCACCTCCTGCTTCCCCTGGGGCTTCCTGCCTTTGGCAGTGGCCAGTGGACTCCCTGCCTCCGGCCGCGGAGGCTCCTCTGTGCCATAGAGAGCTCTGCACTGGCTGGCCTGATGCGCGCACAGCGTCTTCACGTCATGCAGATTTGTGGGACTATTTGCTTTCTCTGCACCCCCCAAGTCTACATTTTGCAGACTGTAGCTGGGAGGCACCACACAGGCACTGCACTTCTGTTGCTGCAGGTGCCTGTTGGAGCAGAGGCGGGAGAAGCTCCTGCCGTTTTTCCATCCCCCCCTGCATTTGACGGGCTGTGCTGAGACTGAATTGGCCATGTTGCCTCTCTTTTCTTGCTAATTCCCACCTTTTTCTTTCCCCTCAGACATCCACATCTGCGAACACCAGTCCCCATGCCAGAATGGGGCTCAGTGCATCTACGACCGAGACGGGGAATATTCCTGCCTGTGTTCAGAAGGCTTCCACGGGAAGGACTGTGAGATGAAGACGGGGCCATGTGAGAAGGCAGGGTGAGACACAGCGGTGGGGGCGGCAAGATTACAGACAGCATTAGCTTCAGGTCACACACTGCCAAGCTGTGGCCCAGCTTGGCTCGGTATCTGTGGGATTTCCATGTGCTGGTGGAGTTAAGCCAAAACTACCTTTGGCTTTGGTTTAGCTGCATGCACCGCGCAGTCCTGCTATGTTGTGACCTGAAGAGATTCCTGTCCCTCGCTGCTGCGGGTGTGATGAGCTGACATGCGTCATGCCTTTGGGGAGCATCAGCAGGGCATGTTTCCTCTTCGGATTGTTTGGCTGAAGACCATCCCTGGTGGGTGGTGGGCCCATGCACAGCCACAGCCTTTGAGGAGGTCCCCTCACCTCTCACTCAGGGAGGTGGAAACTCCTGCCTGGTCTTCTCCCTGAGAATAGCTGCCCCCGGGGAGAGAGCCAGTGCTGGACCTACTGGCCACACGAGCGGCTGTGTGTGTTTTCCTCCCTGGGGTGGGGGAAGCTGCTTGCTTTCCATGGCCATGACCCATCCTTGCTCTCTCCATGCAGGTCTCCATGCAAGAACGGGGGGCAGTGTCAAGACGAAAACGGCTTTGCCAGCAACTTCACCTGCCGGTGCCTCGCTGGCTTCGTGGGGGCTCTCTGTGAGAACGACGTGGACGACTGCCTGATGCGCCCCTGTGCCAACGGTGCCACCTGCCATGATGGGATCAACCGCTTCTCCTGCCAGTGCCAGGTGGGCTTCGAAGGGCGTTTCTGCACCATCAACATCAACGACTGTGCCAGCCAGCCATGCAAAAATGGGGCAAAGTGCTATGACCGCATCAATGACTACGACTGCTTGTGTCCTGACCGTTTCACTGGCAAAACCTGCGAGATCTCCGTCCCTGAGCCCACCTGGGCTCTCCCCTACCACCCTGTGAACCGTGAGAACGTCGGGGGCGTGAAAGGTACCACCAGTGAGATGCCAGGGGTGACACAGCCAGAGCCTGTCAGGACCATGGTCACAGGGCGGCGCGTGGCCAACCACAGCGAGAAGGAGCCGGGGGGAGGGTTGTTGAAAATCTCTGTGAAGGAGGTGGTGACCCAAAGGGACTCAGGGCTGAGCGAAGCCCAGCTGGTGACAGTGCTGGTGTTCGGGGTGCTGACAGCAGTGCTGGTCCTCATCACCATCCTGCTAATGCTGAGGAACTGGCAGAGGGGCCGTCAGAGGTCAAACTGGTGCCAAAGCCCTTCGCAGGCTGCAAGGAAGCTCCAAGACCAAGAGTGTCAGGTGGGCATGCTCAACACCGTCCTGATCGAGCCCAGGAAGACAACGGAGCTGTGAGCTGCGAGGACTCCGAGACGGCCCCTGCCAGGTCGTCGTGCTGGCAGACCCGTCGAACTGCACCCTGAGGAGCCGTGCTAGCACAAGCTGGGAAGCGGGGAAGGGCTCCCAGGGCAGCAAACGCGTCAACGAAACCCCTGGGCGTCAAGCATTGTTGTGATAGCCCTGCCTGGGCCTGAGCCTTCTGCAGCCCAGCACACGCAGGCATCTGAAAGCTGTGTTGGGCCAGCCCCGCGGGGGAGCGGCGACATGCCGCTTGCGGCAGCCCACGCCACGCAGTGCCGGTATCGTCCCACGTGAGCTCTCAGAAACAGGATGGGTAGTGCTGAGGAGGGTACGACCTTCTCGCAAGCCCAAATTCTGCCAGGCCCTTTGTGACTCCTGTGACTACTGGAAGGGGCTTCGTCCTCGTTTCCGCTGGTGTTGGGATGTTTCTTCTGAGGCCTTCAGGACGGTCATGGCTGCACGGGCCTCTCTGCCCCTGTACTGGGTGGGGTGGCTCCTGGCTGTTTCTGGAGGCTGTCGTTTCAGATGCCGTGTCCCTAAGGAACGAGCAAACACCCTTGCTCCCTGGCCTTGTGGTTCTGTGGAGCCAGTTCAAAGAGACTCTGGAGATCACCTGGGGTGTCCTCGTGCCCTTCTTCTGCCCTGTGTGATGCCCCGTCCTCTTGCTGTCAGACTTGGGGTTACAAACACGTTCTGTACTTTCCTCCTGATGATCCAGGGGTCTTCTCCCCCCACTTACCGAGCCGTCCTTTCTGGTCTGGCCACAAACGACCAAGCTCCTTCCCCTCTCCAGCACGCACTTCTGCCTCACCGTTTGCTGCGAAGGAGGAGCATGGCCTGCTCCCCTCTGGGGGTCCTCTGGGCCTGAGCTGGTCCTTCTGATATGCCCTCGCAGGTGAAACTGGAGATGGACAAGGCTGGGGATGTGCTGTGTCTGGTTCAGGAGCAATACGAGATGCAGATCCTTTCCTCTCCCAGTCGCTCCAAGGCAGGCAGCTGGCGCTAACCTTAAATCAGCCGTTGTAGCGCTTCTTGATACAACAAAGGCTGAGCTCCCCACAGTGGATGTGAGGACAGGCTGCCGAGCCTGGGATGACCATAGGAAGCAGATACGATACTGCCCTCTCCGACATTGCTAATGCACAGCCAAGAGGCAGTAGATGGCCAGGTCACTTGCCTTTGTACTAGGTCTGCTCTTGCCTGTGCTGGTCTGGTGTGCAGCAGTCAGCATCTCTGCCAGGGCCAGGGTTTTCCATGCCTCCTCATGGGCGTGGAGGGATAAGCAGTGGGGTACAAAAACTCCCCAACCCAAACCCTACTACTGGCCTGCAGGGCTGCAGAGCTGGGTTCAAGTTGGTGTGAAGAGAGCAGACAGAGGAGTGAGCCCTCAGCCAGGAGGGAGACCTGGGAGATGGGACTGGGTCTTCATCAGAAAGATTATTTTTTTAATACATGGATGGATGATGTACCTTTATCAAATAAAACAAATACAAGCCCAGAAACAGTGTATCGGAGAATCATAAAATAATTTAGGTTGGAAGGGACCTCTGGACACCAACCTCCTGCTCTCAGCAGATCCAATTAGATCAGGTTGCTCACCTCCTTGTTCTGGATGAACATTTTCATCACTTCCCTCAAGAATGCAAACCCAGGTTGTGGCACAGGAGTCGTCATGTCTCATGCCCTGGTTGCAGGGGTGGAGATGGCTCCTGCAGCCTCAGGGGAAGGAAAGGGACCTGCCCCAGGGCAGTGCAGCAAAGGTGCGTACCTGCTAGGTGTTGCCTCAGTGCTGGGGAGAAGGCGAACACCCAAGGCTGAGTCCAAGGGTGCCCATGGGAAGAGCGAGCTGATCCTAAAACTGAAAGCAGCTGTGGGTTTGTGCAGCTGGGAGCAGGGCAGGAAGGGTAGCGAGTTTCCCTGTGGAAAAGCGATCTTGAAATAAACTAGCCTCAGAAGCCTTTAATGTAATCGCATTCTGGCCCTTCAGGGGAAGGCCTTCTCCACTGTAAGAGGAGCAGCAAGGTCCCTGGGTGCAACCTTCTGAGCTGTTTGGAGAGGTCAGTGTCCCCTGAAAAAAGTGGAGAGCAAGTAGGGTTGTCTTTTTGCAGAGAGAGGACCACTCCCGTATCTCACAAGGAAGTCTGTGTCTGAGGGAAAACGGGACAGGGACCTGAATAACAGAGCTTCAGAAGGATGTTTCCACTTTATTTTAAATTGCACATGTGAGACAGAGTCTCAGACTACAAGTCACTGATTCTTCAGTGAGCAGAAAAACCCTCTGTAATCTCAAAGGGGAGCAGTATCCACCACCCAGGCTTGCACGGCTGTAAACACCAGTTCCCATCTTCCCTACTGAAGGAAAGGCCGCAGTGCCATGCTTCTGTCCCTGAGGACACACAATTGCTGTCTGCAAGCAGGAATAACCCCTTCCCTCACCTCAGCAGCTCTGGCCCTGCAGGGACAGGGCTGGTGGCTGAGGCGAGAGGAAAGCCAGGCAGAGAGCCAGGAGGGCTGCCTGGGCTCAGCCCAGGCGGGAGGTCACTGCTGCCCGCTGTGTAGGAGGTGCTGGAACAAGGAGCCATCCTTCTTGCTCAGGTGGGTGGGTGAATCCAGTTCTGCCACTCTCCCAGCTTGCATCACCAGCACACGGTCCGAGTCCAAGATGGTGTTCAGCCTGTGGACAGCAAACGCCAGGACACATGTTGGTGGATCCGAGGAGAAACCCTGGATACTGCTTCATCTGCTGCCAAGGGGTGGCCCAAGAGATGCCTAGCACCAGGATCTGCAGAGCCTCTCCCTGCACCCTCAGGGACACACTGCAGTCCAGCTCCCCAGACTGCCTCCACAAGCCGCCGAAGCGCACCGTCTCCGAGGAGAGCACAGCGATGCCTTCCAGCTGCTGGGCATGGCAGGGCACCAGAAGCGCAGAGGGAAGCTCTGCGGAGGGAGAGCTCAGGGCGCGCCTGATTCTGGGGTTGCACAAGATGTCTCCATTCTCATAGGAGAGCTAGTGAGTTGCCTCTGTTTGCCCCTACGTTTCCTCACCTGCCACCTCCTGAGGGCAGCAGAAATGGACTTGTGCATCAGCTGCCATTCCCCAGCAGTCTGGCACCTTTGCCTGTGCTGCTAAAACCAGCGGATGTTGTAGTTGCCAGGCTGCCAACCGCAGCACCCGTCTGCGCCCATTTCTGCCCAGACTGCGAGCAGGGCAGCAACATCTGGCCCTGGGGAGGGAAGACAGGGCAGCAGGAACGCCTTTGCACAGTTGTGCACTGTTCAGTGCGAAACTACAGCCCTACAAAGCTGCAAGTCACAGGGAAGACACTGCACAGGATTTGAGCAGGTAAAAAGCGTTATGGAGTTCAGGACTCTGGTTACACATTCATCCCCAAGAGTTCCAGGCTGCAGCACTGGAAGTGACCTGGAGGGGCAAGGGACAAGTACTGAGTCACTTCCAGTCCTAGATTTCATAGAATCATTGAACGGTTTGGGTTGGAAGGGACCTTAAAGATCATCTGGTTCCAACCCCCCTAACACGAGCAGGGACATCTCCCACCAGACCAGGTTGCTCAGAGCTCCATCCAACCTGGCCTTGAACACTGCCAGGGAGGGGGCAGCCACAGCTTCTCTGGGCAACCTGTGCCAGTGCCTCACCACCCTCATGGTGAAGAATTTCTTCCTAATACCTAATCTAAATCTGCCCTCTTTTAGTTTACAGCCGTTCCCCCTTGTCCTATCACTACACACCCTTGTGAAAAGCCCCTCTCCATCCTTCCTGTAGGCCCCTTCAGGTACTCGAAGGCTGCTATAAGGTCACCCCGGAGCCTTCTCTTCTCCAGGCCGAACAGCCCCAACTCCCTCAGCCTGTCCTCATAGGAGAGGTACTCCAGCCCTCTGATCATCTTCGTGGCCTCCTCTGGACCCGCTCCAACACATGCATGTCCTTCTCATGCTGGGGGCTCCAGAGCTGGACGCAGTACCCATTTCGCCCATCCAATTGGTGGTTCACCCAAAGCTGAAGGGCATGGAAGAACCACGGGTACAAAACAACCAACAACCCCATCACCAGCTCTCCCCCCTTATTGCTCTCCCCCATCTCCTTTCATCACAGCAGAAGAGGGGCTGGGGCCATCTTCAACCCAGCCTTGCTACCTTGCCTTCTGTCACTCCTTCCTCTGCTGGTTCTCCTCTCTAATTACTCCTCCATCAGAGGTGGCCTCCCCTGCTCAACACAAATACAGCTCAGCCTACGGTGCCCTTACTTTTCTACTCTATTTATGCAGAATATCTCTAGTGTAGGAACCGTGTTCTATTCACACCCCTCCTGCCTCCCTCCTGTCTTGTATTTAACAAGATCCACTTGACTCACTTGCCAGGCCCAGCCCACCCTGCTTGTCATTCATCACTCCCACTTCTGTGCAGCACGACACCAGCCCCTGCCACCAGCTCATTTGATTTTTATTTTTATGGTAACCTTTGTGCTTTGAAAACACCCTCAAATACAACTGCACAACCCTCCTCCAAATTCTCCTCCACTTGGTAAGCGTAAGAGCACCCTGGGCAGAGAGCACTGCCTAATGCTGATCCATCCCTTCTCAGTATCCATGGTATTCATGTTTTGCCCTCCTCCCTCTGCCTGCAACCATCTATTGCCCCTACTCTTACGTTAAATCTCTCAGCTGTGTGTCAAGCACTATTGCCCTGTCCTGTCTGGGCAGTGTCTAGCTTGCCGGCCTCGGTCACAGGCTGGGAGCAAAACTCAGGGTTTTGGAAAAGCGAACTGCCCCACGTCCTGCCTGCCCTGGTCGGGAGCTGGGTGCAGCCCTTGGCTGCCGGCTGTCCTGCAGTGCCCTCTACTGAGCCACAGACACCTGCTCCGCCCCGGTCTCCACGCTGCTCCTCTCTGTAGGACAGCTCTGCATCGCACCTTGCCCTAATTTGGCAGAAGCACAAGGTTGGATTCACTCCGCTGGTCCCAGTAGGCAGTGCCCAGGAAGAGCCATCTGCCATACAGTGCGGCGTTTTGCCCTTTGCTGTCCCCCAGTTTCTGGGTACAACGTTTTCACATCCAGTTGTTCCCAGCACCCGGGGGCAGAAAAGGCAAACAGGCAAGGTCCAGTCTTTTTCACCTGAAAAGCCTCACCATGGAGACCTCCCTGCTCAGCTCATGGCCCAGGCATGGCAGGCGCAGCCACCACTCTCTGTGAGTGGCAGGATGAATCCAGGCGCAGAGTGCTGCTTCCTCCATACCTGTGAGCAATCGTCAGAACGGTTTTGTCAGCGAAGCGCTGGCGGATGGTCTGCTGCAGCAGCTGGTCTGTCTTCTGATCCACGCTGGCTGTCGCCTCATCAATGCACAGCACCTGCCAGGGACAGAGAGTGAAGGGAGCTCCCAAGCACCACAGGGGAGACCCCAATCCCTGCCTAAGGACAGCCCAAGAAGGTAGCACAGGACATCTGTTCCCATCACACCCCCAACCCTGGAGTGCTCTGCTCTGCTGTCCCCACAGAGCCATCAGCAACTGCCCCCCCCATTCCGATGGAGGCACGACACTCACCTTGGCCTGCGTCAGGAGGGCTCTTGCCAGACACACCAGCTGCCTCTGTCCCATGGACAGACTCTTTCCCCTCTCTCCCAGCTCACTGTCCAATCCACCTGCAGGGGTCAAGCTCCGCAGTCAGCCCACCAGGCTCTGCACAGGGCCCCAGATGGCTCCCCCAGTCTGGGGTTTTCCCAGTAGCACTCAAAATCCCAGTCCTGCTCAGTCCCAGGCCTTAGGAACCGGAGCCTTTACGCTTGGACCCAAGCAACATCTAGCACAGAGATGCCACGCTCCCTTAGAACTAGGGGCTGGCTTATCTCTCAGGCTCTGCTCTAACACCTACCAGGGCCTGGTCTCATCAGCAAGGTCCTGCCACCCAATCCATTGCCTGCCAGTCCCTTGCCACTAAATCTCCAGGGATGCCTCCAGCTCCCACTGACCTATTCCCACACTGGTCCTAGCGTGGCCTCACCTAATCAATTCCCTACTGCATCCACCTGGCCCCTTTTCCTCAGCTCCCTGACTGACCTGAGGCCTCCTCCCCTCCCCCAGTACTAGGGCTCACCCGCTGCTCCTCACTGGGTTCAGACTCACCCATCCGAGTGACGGCATCCCGCAGGTGGCACTGCTCTAGCACCTCGTGGAGCTCAGCATCTGTCCGTTTTCCCTGCGGGTCCAGGTTCTCTCGGACTGAACCACTGAACAAGAACGGATCCTGGGGAATGATGGCCAGCCGAGATCTGCAAGCAAACAAGAGCTGAGGGGTCATGGGATGGGTTCTGGAGAAAAGCAAAGGCCTGGTTTGTTTTTTTTTCCTGGGGTGGGGTGTCTTGGCTTGCTGCATATCTTAGAGGCACAGAGACATGGGTCACATATTCAGCCTGCTTTCTTTAGCACAGCTGTTCAGAAACAACAGAGCTGCCACAACCAGACAAGAGGGTGCCACAACAGTAAGTCTTCTGCTCCTCACTCTTCCCTTTGGCATCCAGCCACCAACACCTTTCAACACCCAGGCCCCCCTGGCTGCCCTCCACTCTGCTCGGCCCTCCGTACCTCAGCTCTTCTAAGCCCACCAGCTGGCTGTCAACACCATCCAGGAGAATCCGGCCTGATTTCAGCTCCAGCATGCGGAAAAGGGCCAAGAAAAGGGTGGATTTTCCAGATCCTGTGCGACCCACAATCCCCACCTTCTCTCCAGGGTAAATGGTGAAGCTCACACCATCAAGTGCATTGGGCAAGCCTGCTCGGTAGGCCAGGACCACTTGCTGGAACTCCACAAGCCCCTGGCTTGGCCAGTCAGCAGCAACCTAAGAGGGATACCCAAGTGAGATAGGGTAGGACTGTGACCTGCTGTCATCTTCAGCCTCACCTTCCCACAAGCCAAGCCCCATCCATCCCTTCGGATGGTTGCTTGGCTGCTGAGCAGACCCAATCCACAGCCCAGCTCCAACTCAGACCCTCTTAGGCTTGTTTTTCTCTCACAGGTTGGACCTAGCACCTAGCTCACAGGTCACAGCTTGGATCTAGCTCTCCTGCCCCTCCCCACCATTCCACCCTTCACCAACTCTTGCCAGAGATTCATCCCCCCCAGTGGATGTACTGGTAAAGGATGAGCAATCAAGGTGGTTTCCATGGGTGAGGGCCGCCCACCCATTTACTGGAACTCTGTGATCTCCCCAGAAGGCAAGTGCATGGGCCAGTCCCTGAGAACACAGTTGAGCTTTCACCTGGACCAGTTTATCCTGGGGCTCCATGGGGATGTCTGTGGTGTATTCCTCTGTCCGCTCCACACTCACCATCATGGTCTCTGTCATAGTGAAGCTAGAAATGAGGCCTGAGAGCAGGTTTGTGACAGACAGGGCATATGAGAGCGCCAGGCCCACAAGACCTGTGAAGAGAAAAGCATAAGCAAGAAAGTTACTGGCAGGGAAGGAGCTGGGATATCGGTGGCAGGACAAAGAAACAAGGGAGAAGTCAGCACTCTGGAGTCTGGGATCCCACTCGAAGATGGGGACACACAGGAGGAGGGACAGGAGCCTAAGCACTACACTGTGGGTGACCTGTAGAGGGACAGGGAGCAGCAGCTCTGGCTCTTCCAGTGAAGGAAGATGTGCAGCTCTGGGCTAGGAGAGGAGGAACCCTTGGGCCACAGCCCAGGGGTGGGCACAGAACAATCCCTGGCAGCCTACCTGGATTTCCCAGTTGCTTCTGGTGCTGGATGATGGCAATTCCTGCAATAGCAGTAACCACAGCAACCCCAATCATCTGCAGGCGGATGTCCAGCCACTGCACTGCTGTGTTGCTGCCAAAGAGGCAGCGCTGGTTCTCCTCCAGGCGCAGCTGATTCTCCAGCTCAAACCTGGCAGGCACACAAGAAGTTCACACCACTCAACCTCTACTCCTGCTGGCCCAGAACAGGGGCACTCCTGCCACCCTATAACCAGCCCCACATCAGGAAGGCCCTGGTCTATAAAGCCAAAGCTCTGGCCCTCTGGGTGCTCTTTCTTTCCACTCACCTCTGTGTTGCCCGCATGGCTCTGATGCTGCTTAGTCCCGAGAGGGTCTCTGAGAAGTGAGTGTAAATGGGAGACAGGGTGACACTGTAAAGGCGCTTGAGCTCCCGGGATGTGCGCCGGTAATAGCGCTGGATGGAGAAGTAGAGAGCAGCCAGAGGGAGTAAGATCAGACCGATCCAAGGGAGGCCATAGGTGATTATTACCAGCATGCCCAAGAGCCCGTACATGTTGGCCAGGAAGATGTTGAGGATAAATGGCAGGCTGTCATCCACGCAGTACAGGTCTGAGGAGAAGCGGTTCAGGATCCGGCCTGTTGGTGTGGTGTCAAAGAAGGTGACTGTGGCCTGGCAACAAGGGAACCAGAAAGTAAAAGCCAGTCAGCTGCAGCAAGATCCAGGAGAGCAGCACAAGGGGAACAGATAAGGCCCCAAAGGGGTGGCCACCACAGGCCCCTCACTTTCCTCAGCTAGCGAAGAAACCTCAGACTCCAAAGCCAGCAGCCACTCCCAGCCAAACAACCCAGGCTGTTCGCGTGGTAAAACAAAGGAGTCCTTCTGTGGCAAATGGCAGACAGCTACCAAGACAGCAGGCACTCAGATCCCATACTGGCCCACCAGTAGCCAGTGAGACAATTCTCTAATGCTGTCTTTTAATCCTCTAATCCTAACTCTAGCCCGAGGACCTAAGGAAGCCCAAATCCTAAAGAAAGTTAACTAGCACATGCCAGCATCAGCCCTAAATCTTGCTTAACGACTCCTTCCAATCTCACCTGAATCTGAGCTCACGATCCTGCAAAAGCTACTTTGATTCAGTTGGCCCTCATCTTGGCGATATATCTAAGCCTAATGAGTGGACAGATGCAGATGGCAGCCATAAAACACCCTCCCATGGAGTGGAACAAGCCTTACAGGACACATTTTGAAACCCAGCTCATTGGCCCCTTGTCCTGGCTGTGGTGCAGCCCTTTTTGGATATAGTCTTACACAGAGCTTATCAGTTAATACCAGCAGAAACCCTAATCCACCTCACAAACCCTTACTCTCACCTATGAGAAGAACATCAAGGCAGAGCGACTTGCAGAAGCCCCAGACTGCCCTGGACTTTCTGACCATTACCTTTAGAGCCCTCTGGAGCAGTCGGTTGTGAATGACAGTGGCAGCACGGATAGTGCCGTAAGCAAAGAGGAAGGCCCGAAGAATGGTGAAGAGGGAGTTAGCCCCTGCAATGCTCCCGTAAACTATCAGGTAGAAATTCACATCCAGTGAACCATTGGAAGGGACTGGAGTGGTGTCCAGAGCTTGAATGGGGGAGCTGGAACACAGAAGGAGGAAGGTTATTAAATCTGCCAAGGTCCCCATGACAGTAAACTCACAGACAGGGCATGAGAACCCAGGAGCATACTCAAGGGGAAACCAGGATACTCCAACCTGATGCTCCTGTGACAGACTACCGCTGTGGCATGCTGGGACAAACGCTCTGATTACTATGCAGCTAGGGGTCTTCCATCAGCCCCGGGCAGAAGCCCTTTGGGCACCTCATCAGGTCAGAGATTTTATTTCTCTTTCTTTGTCAAAGCAGCCACACAGATCCCCTGCAGCAGGGTGATCAGTTTATCCCCGCTCTCAGCAAGGATATGTATAGGAAATGCACTTAAGGGCAAAATGGGAGTGCATTTCCAGCTTCCTTCAGCATTTCCTGACCAGCATTCACTTACACAAGCCCAACAATGGAGAAGAGAAGCAGCTCTGGGGAAGGTGGGGAAGCTGAGCAGACCATCACAGAGGTATTTGCTGCCTGGGATATGCTGGAGATCCAGTGTGACAGCCACCAATCTGCGATATTTCTGGATGCTGCAGAGAAAGACAGACTGCATAAAGAGGGATTCAACCTTTGAATCAGCAAATATGAAGCAGAAAAGCTGGAGGGGAAGCTGATGGACAACTTTTGTTACTGTCTCATTGCCCAGTCTAGTCGTCCCCTGCCTTCATTCTCCACTGTTGGCAGCAGAGAACAGTAGTAGCAAGGGAACAGCCTTGAGCTGCAGCAGTGACAGGGCACTGCTAGAGGAGCAGACATGCAACTGCAGCAGTGAGACGCCAGATACCGTTCCTGCATATGTGCCCCCTCCCAACTGTGCTACTCAAGTTTGGGGAAGAAAAAAAGGGGTCTTCCTGCTGCAGGGAGAGTGATTAAACCCCTGGCCTCTTCTTCCCTGGGCTCCACACAACAGGGAACAAGAGGAGAGGAATGTCTAAAGAGAGATGTGCTGCTGTGCCACTGCCTCACCCTGCATCAGGAGCAGCGAGAAGAGGATGGATAATGCCAAGCAGCTGCCCACTGCCAGCCAATATGTCTTGTACACCTGAAAAGCCACTGCCCCTTCTTTCTTCTCTTCCTCCTTGTGGATGAGATGATTGTTTTGCATTGATTCATCTGCCTCTGTCTCTACGGCCTCTTCTTGGCCCTGTTCATCAGGGGCTGTGGGAATGGAGACAAAAGCAACGGTCAGTGTGACGGAAGTTCCTCCTGCAGTTACTCCTTGCTGTGAACAGAGCAAGTATAGGCTACAAGGGAGACTTTTCTTCCTTCCTCTCTCCCCTTTCAAGACGGGTGCACCAATCCTGGCAGTTCTTCATCCAAAGCTGGACCACAAGTGGAATAACAGATTCAAATACTGCTCTAGGTCAACACCCAATGACAGGTGGGCCTCCTCTCCCTCTATGCACACACTACCCACAGATTAGCACTGCCACAGCAGAGCAATGTGGTGGGAGCTCTGCTCTAAGGCCAGCAGCCATCAGTTGCAGGTTCTGTCTAGGTGCTCAGCTGAGCTGTGCTGCCCCAGCCACCCTCAAGCTCGCCAGGTACAGACCTTTATCCTTCCGCCTCTTGTCCATATCCTTGAACTTGGGGAAGGCTTCCACGAGTGGCAGGATATCAGCTGGTGTGCCTGAGAAGAGAGACATGCAAATGCTTCACAGTCTGTGAGGCACAGATGCCAGCTACTCACTGCCTCTTGCTATGAAATGGCCCAGTTTTGTTCTCTCATGACATTCCCTATTTTCTTTCACAGCTCCTGCACCCTTGAAGGCCCTGCTCCATAAAACCTGCTATGGCCTTCTACCTCATCAGCTCCCCACCTGTAGGGCTGTCATGTTTCATCTGTGCATCTGCACATTCGCTTCCACCTCATCTTTACCCACATGCAGTGTCCTCCAGCTCCTCATCACTGCGTTCCCTACTAGTTAATCCTAGTCCCTTATAGCCGTCTTTGCTCAAGCCATTCCAGGACTGGCACACAGGCACAAATGAATGCCTGAGAAGACAGCCAGTATACCTGTCTTAACTATCCTGCCGTTGTCTATCAACAGCAAGGCATCAGCCTTCTCCAAAAACTCCGTCCTGTGCGTGCAAAGGATCCTGGTCTTGTGTTTGAGAACTCCGAGAATGCATTTCCGCATAAGATGGTTGGCTACGTCTGCATCAACAGCAGCCAGGGGATCGTCAAGGAGGTAAAGCTCTTTCTCCTGAGAGGGAGACAAAAGACAATGATACAGCTGCTGGCCCTGCCAGAGCGGGCAGTGCTGCAGAGAAAAGTGCAAGTGTCTCTGTGTGGCACACTGCCAGCACGATGTGGTTTAAGACATGCTACCAGGGCACACTGCACAGCTGGGAGCTTCCAGCTTCTTTACATCTGACTTGGCACTAGGCACAATCTGCCACAGCATGACTGCTTTGCTATTTACCTGGTAAACAGCTCTGGCAAGGGCTATTCGAGCCTTCTGTCCCCCACTGAGCATCACACCATTTTCACCCACCTCTGTCTGGTCACCTGCTGGTAAAATCTGAAATATTCAAGAAAATCCATTTAGAAGGGACAGGAAACCACTGGGGACCCAAAACCAGAACACTGGGGTCCCTTCTCCTGCCTCTGGCAGTAATTCCTTAGGGTGACATCTTAGCAAAAATTAAACAATGCAGTAGTCTATACGCTGGTTCTGCAGACAACTGGCAAGCTCGGCATTAAAGCAGCTAACCTCTCTTATGCTCCAGAATAGGGTGGCCCCATCTGAACTATCCATTGAGAGCAACTTCTGGTCTGAGGTAACTCTGAAATTGCACACGGGAATTTTCTGGGAGAGCAAGAGCTGTGCCTGCACCAAAATCATGCCAGGGCCCATCCAAACAGTCCAGCAGTAAAAACTGCAGAGTTTCAGTAGCTGGAAACAGTTTTCTCTTTATTTGGTAGCATAGGCATAGTCTACTACTTCTCAAATAAATATCTTGCGTTTACAGAGTATTCATAGCTCCTGCCAAAGCAACCAGGAGCTCCTAGCACTTGGCACTTCAGAAAATCAGGTATCAGGTTATAAACTGGGAGGAGAAGGCTAGCTTCCTACCATATGTATCAGCCAGGTTTACTGGCTAATATGCTCATAAGCCTCAAACCTAGAATATGTGTATTACTGATGGCAGGACCGAGACTCAGCCCTTCTAGATCCCAGGGAAGTTCCTTCTGATCCCAAAAAAGCATCAACTGCTGATAGGTTCTGCCTGAAAAACCCTGCAGTCATCAGCTCTGCAAGAACATGTCCTTTCCCCAGGATCAAGAGCTTTTGGCTCAGCAGCAGAGGAAACCATCCGAAGTGCTACCAGAATGACTTCACACCTCAAAGAACCATGGGGCCAGGTATGGTCTGGGATTGGTAACCAGAGTAACGCTGTGTGACTGGGACGCTGGAGAAGCAGTCTATAGCCTGAAAGAATGAGAACTGCTCCCAGTGAGGCTCAGGCTGGATGCAAAGCTGGCCAAGAAGGCCCAGGCAGGTTTACAGTTTAGACACTCACATTCAGGTCCTCGGAGAGGGCACAGGCCTCCACCACCTCCTCGTACAGCCTGGCATCATATTCCCGCCCAAAAAGGATGTTCTCACGGACAGTAGTAAACTGTATCCAAGGCTCCTGTGTGGCCAGACCAAACCCATGCTCCAGGTCACAAACATACACTCGCCCACTTTGTCTGCAAGCACACCAGAAGCGGATGAAAAGAGTAACAAAGGAGATCTACTGGCAGATCAAAATGGCCTACAAACAGGGATAGCACTGGACAGTCCCTGCCTGCCGTGGCGTGGAGGGACCAGGCAGAAAGGAGTCTTCAGGCTACTTACTTAATGAGCTCTCCAGTGACTGCTGCAAGCAGAGAGCTTTTGCCAGAGCCGACCTTCCCAACAACTCCCAGGAGCATCCCCTGCAAAGGGAAAAGAAAAGGAGCAACCTGATGTGCTAATACTGGGTGGCTTGTCCAGAGTTCTTGAGCCACATGTAGCCTGTAAGAAAGCTGACTGCTGTCTCAAACTAGGACCACCTCACAGGTTCAGCAGCAGAGTTGGGTACAGTTGTTGGGTAAACTTGTCTCCTGACATGGCAGGACACAAGTCTGCAAAGAGTGTTAACTCTGAAGCCCAGGTGTGTTCCCTACCCAGTCGTCTCCTGCCGCAGTGGTGGAAAGCAGAGACATGGTTCATCTCTTCTCTGTAAGCCATGCCTCCATCTCCTCCAGCACCCTTCAGCTCTGATAGATGTAATATGTGCCCTGTGCCTCTTGACCAAGAGAAGATTTTGATGCACAGCTTGTAAGACCAGTAAAACACGAAAGTATGCCACCCCTGCTCCATTATTTGGCTTCTCTAGTGCCATTCTTCTCTCTTACTCCTGCATCCTTGCTCACCTTTCTCACCAACAGGTTCTCAATGTGCAGTTGCAGAGTGCCTGTGGATAAAGGCTGCCTGGTGCTTTCCTCCTCAGCTGGTGCCCATGAGAAGGCTGCACATTGCATCTCCATGGCAGCAGCAGTACCTGAAGGGCTATCTGCAAGAGAAAAGCAGCACAGCATTGCACTACTATGAGAAGGCCAGAAAATCAAAGGCACCTGGCATCACAAATACCATCAGCTTTATTCCCAAATGGATGAGACCATGGCCAGGGCACTGCCATGATGCCCTTGACTCAACTATACAATGAGATACTTGCCTACTGACTTGCCTTTGAACTTACACCTCCCACCTCCCTCCTCCAGCTCCCACCCCACACATGGTGACCTGCTGGTTGTCAGGGAGACACTGTAAGGATAACCTGGTTTTATTATTGCTGAAGGCAGAAGAATAGCATGAAGCTGGCAAAAGGCAAGGAAGAAGAGAAAGGGAGCTGAGATGGCTCAGGAGAGGGGCACTCACTCCAGCCTTTCTGCCAGGCAAAGCCAAGGTTGTTGATGGCTTCAGTGTTAGAGGAGCCTTGGACAGAGGAGGGAGCAGCTTCTTCTAAAGGGACACTAAGAGCAGGGCTCTGTGGGGAAAAGCAGTGGCCTGTGGTTGGTAAAGAGGAATGTTACACCCTTGTCTCCTGTTTTCCACAGAAATGAAGCGCCTTCACTCTGCCTCTGACAACTGAACATCTTGAACCACAGGGTGACAGCCAGCTGCCCTCCAGTACTGCCCCTGGGCCTCACACCTCAGCTCTCTGCTCTGAATGCCCCTTGCCCAGGGTCCCAAGCCCAGCCATTACCTAGGGCATAATAAGCTTCTAGGTCCTGGTCCATGAGTTCAAGGAAACGCTGGATTCGATCCAGGGAAACTTTTGCTTCCAAGGTCCCATTCAACACCCATGGGAAGCTGTTGAGGGGGAGAATGAGCATCCCGACAAGGGCCAATGCTGTGAATACCTGCACACGTAAGGGAACAGCCGTGAGCTGGAGGCAGTACCTCCCTTGCACCTTGTATCCACCAAAGAGCTTCACCAGGAAGAGCCAGAAGAGCTGTGGGGAGACACAGGCTGGGCTCATTTCCCAGAGACAATACCTCAGACTGCAGCCCCCCTGCAGATTGCCCTCTGCACGAGACAAGGTTGAAGCTCTCCCTACTACCTACTCACCTTTGTGGCAGTGAGCTGCTGACCCAACAGGACGTAGGTGATGAAGATGGCAATAGAGACAACAACAGGCAGTGCTGCCCACAGATACACGCACACAGCATCCAAGTACTTGATGGCTTGTAACTTCTGCAGCTCTTTAGCCCGGCAGGCATTTATCCTGGCACTGAAGTGTTTTTCCCAGGCGTAAAACTTGATCACATGAATGCCACACAGGAACTCTGTCATTAGCTGCAGGCAAAGAGCAAAAGCACATAGAGCCACCGCTACCTGCCTAATACACCAAATGCCAGCGAGGCATCTGGGCTCATACCTCCCGCTAATGGCCAGGCTAGAGGTACGAGGAACCACTTACTTTTAACAAAGACATAAACTCAAGTGGCAGCTACTGGGAACTTTGCTCTCACTCATTGCACCAGCTTCCTCAGCCATCCATGCTGTGTACAGCTCAGGAAAAGGCAAAATATTACACTGCTTCCAAACTGAAGGATGTGTAACACAGGTGAAGGGATGCGTAGAATTACTAGCTCCAGCCTAGATGCCATTTACCTACATTGGCCTGACAGCGCCTTGAGATAATACCGTCTCTCAGGCCTGGTGTGGCCGTGACACAGCTAACCTGTATCCAGAGCCTGGCTGGCTCACATCCAGCAGCTCAGGTGTCCCTGCAGCATGCTGCCCTCTCACTCCTGCTTTCAGATCAGCATGTGCAGAGCAAGCCAAGATGTGTCTGTGCCTGACATTAAAGAAAACTAAAAAGTGACAGTTCACACAGCAAACCAGTCTTGCAATAGTTGGAGAAGGTCCAGCACACCCCACACACCTAGATGCACCTTCTGTCAGGAAGAGAAATATTTTTAAAGCTCCCAACAGGTCTGCCATGGAGCTGACCTACGTTTCATGCTTCCAAAGCATGATGTAAACAGCAAGTGAAAACGCTGTCCCCTCACATTAGAGATACAAAGCTAAGAGGTGGGAATCTAATGTTTGACATGTGGCAAGGAGAGAGATGGCACTGCAAATATGCAAAAAGCAGTGGAAAAGATGACTGAGGGTGCCACACTGGAGTGATATAAAACTACTACCTCTGCAATCACTGCCTCTGTCCAGACTGCAAGCCATCTCACCACTGATAAATTTACTGGAGTAATAGGATAGAAGAATCTCTAGAGAAAAAAATTAGGACACCCACCTTAACTACTACACACAGAAATGAAACCTGAAAAGTAACCTGAATTAGCCCAGGGGCAAGACAAGCATTAGAAGTGCACTATCTTGTGGGTGGCGAAACTGCATCACCCTGAAACACTTTTGAACCAAGAGTGTGTGCCCCCTCTGTCATTTTTCCCAACAGCTGTGATTCAATTAATCTGCCTGGGATCGTGGCAAGTGGCCAAAAAGCCAACATTCTAGGGACAAACAGGGAGAAAATATAGCAAGAAACTCAGAGAGCCACCAGCTGCCCCTCACCTTGACCCGTGTGTCCTTGTGCTTCAGCATCTCCTTGTTGTTCATCACGATGCGGTTGGCTATGACCTTGTTGATGGGCACAAGCAGCAGTGCCAGGGCCAAGCCTCCCAGAAAGGCGACCCCCACTTGCTGGTAGAGGAGGTAGAGGGTAATGCCAAACTGGAAAGGCAGGCTCCACACCTCGTGGAAACTGAGGCAGAAGTTGACCAACCTGCTGGTGTCTGTGCTCATGAAGTTGACAATTTCCCCCCCGGTGAAGCGGGTAAGGCTGGTGCTGCTCACTCGCAGAGCCTTGCGATAGATGGCAGAGACGACGGCGGCCCGCACCATCAGCGTCACCTTGTTCACCTGGTAGCTGAACTGGTTCCGCAAGAGAGCGCCCAGGAAGGAGCCGGCAAAGAGCCCGAGGGCATAGAGCACCCCATGGCTCAAGGGCTCCTGCCTTGACTCCATGAAGTTCACCAGCAGGTTCAGAAGCAGAGGACCTGAGAAACCCAGCAGGTTGCCGGCCAGCTTGAGAAGTCCAAGGGAGTAGAAACGAAGACCAAAGGCTGCATGAAGGACTGAGAAGAGTCGCACAGCCTCTTGGGCATGGTGTGAGCTGTCTGGGGCATCGCTACTCCCATCGCCTCCAGCAATGATTGGGCTAGTAAGAGACACCGTCTCCTCCTCTACTTGGTGCAGAGCTGCCTTCTTCTGCCAGCAAGAGTAGAACTGATCACAGACCCTGGCAGCCTGGAGCTGGCGAGGAAGCACATACACATCCTGTGGCTGGTTCAGCTTCCACTGATAGCCACGTTTCATAAGAGGGTTCATCCAAACATAAAAGAAGCGCGAGAACCAGCTCTCACCATCTTCTGCCACGCTCTGCTGATCAGGCACTGAGATTCCTGCCTCGGAGACAAGCTGGTCTTGTTGCCAGGAGCGATTGATGGAGAGGAGGTCTTGCCTGCCAGTGGTGGGCAAGAGGTAGCCGATCACATACACAAGCAGAGAGGCCAGCTGCAGACAGAGAATGGCGAACCTGGAGGAGGCAGCAGGGTGGGCAGGGGACCAAGCTGCCCTGCTTTGGTAGTACCACACCAGCGTGATGACGAGGGATGGTAGGGGTAAGAGAGCGAGGAGAGCCAGGGCCACAGGGCCCCTGGTAGTGCCATGAATGGACTTCAAGAGCATAAGAAGAGCAAGGCCGTGCGTGAGCCATGTCAGGGTGGCAGTGCCATTTGCCAGCACTGCCAGGTACACAGGGCCCAGCTCCTGCGGAGAAACGGTGGCTGGGATGGTATCAGCAAGGAATAAGCCAGCAAGTACAAAGGAGATGGCGATTCTCCATCCCCAGCCTGGCCTGCAAGGCACCCTGGAGCCAGATCTAGAGGAGGAAAGAGTTGAAATTCCATCACCTCTCAGTCAGTACTCTCTTCCTCCCCTCTTCCCTCCTCTGTCTGTTCACTCTTATTTAACCCCCTAGATTCAGCTCCCTAGATTTGTAACTTTCTCAGATTGCAGGCATTGCTAAATTAGATCAGATCAAGATAGCTCAGTATCTGATCAGTACCAGAGATTGAGATTTTACCAAAGAATAGCATTTCTCTACAGAAATTTGTTTGAAAACTGTGATATTCTGTGTTCAAATCAGACTCCAACCTTGAGGATTAAAAAAAAAAAAAAAGTATATTTCACCTCTTTAACACAAATTCTGGATGATCAAATTCTCTGTGTCACTCTCTGATCCTTGGTTTCTCTTGACTTTGTGATATTTTGTCTAGAAACATTATTTTTATCACTGATGGTTTCAGTGATGCTGTGTATGTAAAGTCCATAATCTACTGCCCAGCAAAATATTTCATTATCACTTGATTCATTATCATTTGTGGCCTGTCAATATCAGTGAATGTTCCCATGTTTACGAATTTCAGAAGAGGGCAAAGAGAAAAACAATTTTTGGTTTCTCTGAATTCCTCGTTACCTTACATACATCTTCCATGACACCCTGGATTTATATTCTCCCCAGTTTTCCCAATCCCCATTCACTGAAATAATTTTTCTGTGATTTTATGCTCACTACCCTCTATTCTTTCTGGATTCCTTTTTGCAATGGAGGGTCCAGAGGTGTACACAGTACTCTGAATTAGGACAGCTGCTGACAAATATAATGGCACTATAATATTGTGTCTTTCTGTAATTACATATTCAGCACATTATAGGAAAATTTAATTTCCAGCCTTTCTACCCCACCTCCAGTCCTGCACAATAATCAAGAGCTAGACAGGTGAGTTGTCATACCTTGGAGTGCCAAGGAAGCAGGCACTGACCACTGCAAGGATCACATGAGGAATCACATTTAATGTCAGCTGATTAAAGCAATGGCCAACGCTGCCATGAACCCACACAGGGAGTGGATCTTCTGGGCTGGTCCCACACAAACCAGCCAGGATGTTCTCCATCCTTTGCTGCCAATTCAATATGAGAGACAAGAGCTCCTAAGGTAGAAAACAAAACCCAGCATGAGGTGCAAAATGAAAAAAGTAAAGTCCCAGTCCAAGGAGGACTGCAATAAGAAATGAACACGTGGCTTCCTGGGTCACGCCGTCCAGGCCCCACCATTGCGCACTTGCTACCGTATCATCTACTCTACAAAATTATAAAGCTCCAGCTTACAATAAATTGTGTTGTTTGCCCCCTTAAGTCACCCTGGGATTTTAGCGCTTTGGGAATTTGAAGCTTTCTGCTTATTTCCAGACTGATTTTCTTCCACGGCCAGTTCATCCTTTGAAACTAACATCAGGAAGCATTCGCCTTTCCATTGATCGCTCTGGAAAATATTTTGAGCTGCTTAAACACTACTCTACCAATTATATTTCCACCTTGCAAACAATTCCCGCAGCGGTACTCCTCGGGACAGCGGGCAGCACTAAACGCCCTCCGGATCGCGGGGGGATGCCGGCGGCCCTCCAAGCTACGCGGGGCAGGGAAGCCAGCAAGACTCGGTCCCTGTATGCCGCAGGACACCGGGGAAGCCCCCGGCTTCATGGCGATTCCTTTGTTCGCCCCAGCGGGTCCCACCTCCGGCCCAGCACCGGCTGAGAGCCACCGGCTGGGCGCGGGGCCGAGCTCGGCAGGCGGGAGCGGGGCTCTGCAGCACCGCCGCCAGGGGACGGGGCCCTGTCACGGCGGCCCTCCCGGCCCGCACCGTTACAGCCCCCGGTGCAGGGCAGCCCTGGCTGAGGCCCGCCCTGCGGACCGCCCCGCTGGGCCGCGCGGCAGGCGGAGAGGCCGGCGCGTGGCCTGCAGCGGGCGGGGCCCACCGGAGACCCCACCGCGGACCCCCCCGCGCCACTCCCGCCACCCCTTCCCACCCCGAAGTTTGACCCCTGCCCCCCGCCGTACCTCGTCTCGTCCCGCCTCCGCGCTCACCGCAGAGGGAGGAGGTGCGCCCCCTTGGGGGCGGGAGGACCCGCTGCAGCCCTGGCGGGCGGGACGGGTCCGGTCCAGTGGGCAGCGCGGGTGCCGGTACCGGGACAAGGGCCGGAGGGACACACCGCGGGGCCGGGGCCGGGTACCAGCCGGCGGCAGCGAAATGAGGGCGCGAGTCAAACCGGACGGCGCGGACCAGGGAGGCTGCCCGGAGGCGGGAGCGCCAGGCGCCGGCCCAGGCCCGGCCGCGGGCTGCCGGTGAGGCGACGGACGGGGGCCCCGCGGTTGGGAGCGGCTGCTGTCTCCCCCCAGGCAGCGCCAGCCCAGCGGCCGTCACAGCGCCGTGCCGCCGGCGGGCCCAAGGGAGTTCGGCGGTTCGGTCAAAAGCCCGGGGCCGAGATGAGGAGAAGCAATGGAATCAAACACGCACCGCTCGTTCAGACTTTTATCTTCTAGGTAAAAACAAACCAAAAACCAGTCCCCAGTCGTGAACAAACGTGATTTATCACCCAGATTCCTCTAGCTCCTTCCCGGTGATCTTACTTATCCCTCATCCTCCCGCCATATTTGGCAGCCAGCGAGCCCCTCGCGCCCGCCAGGCACAGGACCATGCGCTGCCATCAGTCGCACCGGCACCGCTTCCGCGGGTGTAGAAGCGCTGCTGTGGGTACGGCGGTCACTGCGCGTAGCAGATGATGTTACTATAAGAGCACTTCCCCAACAACAGGCTGGCGTACCCAAAGCGGCAGAGCTCTCCTAGCGCAGTCATAGCCAAGCAAAGCAAGACCATCGTGTTAACCTAATACAATCATCTGAATAACGCACGCTGAACAAATCCACTCTTTTTTTTACCTCTGTTGTGCGCAGTGACTATGTTTGTCCAGAGCATAAACACACACGTGCAAGCAGCATCCCCAAATACAACACTCGGTTTTTACTACCAGAGCATGTGTCACTGCAGGGCGAGTAAGTGCTCAGCTTTCCAGCTGCAAGGAAACGAACCCCAGAGGACATCCAGCCTCCTCCCCTCCAGATTTACACAATAACAGGAGCATGTGGTAAATGCCACCACACAACGCCTGGCGATTTCAGCTGTTACGGGGATCTTGCAGCAGATGCTCTGGACACTCCACTTTCCCCAACCCTCCTCTCTTGCCAGGGACAATTGGCATCTCCCTGTAAATAATTCACCACAGGCAGCAAACTTTACTTTCAACACACAGCTCCTCAGAGGTACAATAACACATTCTCTGAGCTTCCAGCGTTATCAGTGGGGTGCTGAGGAAGGAAAGTATCAGCAACATTCCTTTCTGAGAAAACAGAGCAATCTGGCTGAGGGAGTGTGAAGCAGTAGAGATAAGAACAAGAGCTTGGAGGCCACGGTACCATCTAATCACAGTCTCCTTGAAAGGAGCAGGAGGACAGTGCAGTTTTCCTAAGCCATCTCCAAGGATTCTGGTTTCTCAAAGCCCTCAAAGTACCCTTTGCCTGTGTGTCACAGTTGCAAGGCTGCCTTTTCACCACCAAGCTAGCTACTGATGCTGTACACTGTGTGTACTTTGCCAGCCTGCTCTGTCTCCCACAGGTCACTGAAAGTTTCTAGAATAAACTTTCGTGTAAAGGCTTTAATAGTGAGTTTTATGTCCTCTCTGCTCAAGGAAGCTTCCCTTTAAAAAAAATGCTGTGAAAGGAGCAAACTCTCAAAACAGCAAACAGAGGATGTGTGAGGCTGAAGCATGAGCTGCACATGAATGAAACTTTCAGATTTCATGGTCTTTTATTTCTAAATGAAACAAACAAAACAAACAACCACTCAGAGAAAATCAACCACTGCTCCTGACTTAAAAAGATACCAGAGAAGTTCTTAGATATCAGGACAAAGACCCTCTCTCTCGATCTCACCACCCTCAGAGCTTTTCTACTTCGGCCACATCGTGTTCTAGTGTTCTCCTTTCTCACATGCTACATTCTGCTTGCTTGTGGATCCTAATCTCTCCATGTTTAAAAGCTGTGAACTTTTCCCCTTCAACTGAAAGATGGACAGCTTTCAGATGCCATGAATCCCTTTTTGCTCCAGGCAGCATTAGCTACACTCATACAGGAAAACAAACATACAGCGTATTAAAAAAAAGGAACCCTAAGAGAATACCAATCCACCCTTACTGATCTGAAAGCACTGGTGTCTGTTCTGCATAAATATATTTAAATAGTAGCAAGGCAAGAACCTGAATACACATTGCTCCTTTTCATGCTTACTTTTGGCTATTTCCCTTCTTCCTGAATGTTGCTGCCTGTGATATTTACTGCTAGGTATTTGACCCATTTGAGATGTGCGCCATGTGCAGTACAGGCTTGTGGGTACATTGCTTACAAAGTACCCTGCGCACTATAAATAATCATACACCTGACATTAAAAAAAAAAATCAGAGTATTCAAAACGGAAAAAACCCACCTAACATCAGGTTTAATTTAATCCATCCCCACAGGTCAATGCAGGCCAGATTTTATTCATTGTCTATTATCCAGAGTTTCTTAATGCTCTAGACTGATACACCCACAGCGAGGTAGAGCTATGTGGCAAAGGCAGACTGGCCCCCCTCCCACCCTTCTCTTACGAGTTTATTTTGTAACAGATTAATTAATACCCCTCCCAGGACTTGGAGTCAGGGAACAAGTGTAGGCTGCATGCCCATTCTGCTTCCCAGCTAAGAGTAATATCGAGCTGAAACAAAAACCAGCTGAGGCAAGCCTTAAATTCAGAAATATCAGCCTTATAATTATAGATGTAAAAATCTTGGAAAGCAAGTGTCTGTTTGGATGCGTCTTCTGTGCTCCCTGCCGGGGCTCTGCTATCAGCTGAACCATCCTCAAATTCCATGACGCTATGACCAAGGAAGGCTTGATTATTTGGCTCAGTCCAGAATTTTTCATGAACAGGCTGCTCTGCCTGGACCTGAAGACACAACATACATATTTTGCGCCATTTTCCAGGGTAAAATTTAATGCAAAGTTCAGAAGACAGAGGAGTATCTTCCACCCTGCCTTCTCACAAGAACACTCATTTTGTCATAAAAACACAGAAATTGTCTCTGTTCTTATGAGTAGCCTAGTCATTTAACATTAGAGGGAGTGCTGCCTGGTTGTCTCACGCTCATCCAGTCTTGACTCAGATGTAAGCAGGTAAAAAATTGTAATTAAGGTCTCATGCTTTTTTTGTTACTGTACTGCTTTTTAACCTAACGGTCTAACCTGAATTAACTTCAATTCTGATTTCTGTTTACTTGTTCATAGTGACCTAATGCTAACTTTTCTCATTCTGTTCTTTGCTTTCTCAATGTCATTTGCTCTCTTATTTGAGGCCTAATGCGAATTCAGAGACAGCTTATTGCTGCAACATTGCCCTCAGCATCCAATTAGCTAAAATCTCTTCAAGCAGCAGCTAATTGCAAGTTCAAAGATGAGCTCTGGAATTTGAGAGAGGAATTTAGGAGCTGAACCTGTAGCAGAGCAGACTCACTGGCACCTCCTTTTTCTAGTGAGAGTCTGGAGCACCAGTCACAGGAGTATTACAAAAAACTCTGCAAAGCAGGTAAGGACCTTGCCCGACTTTTTCAGTCCCCAAGACAAACTGTAGTGCTTCCTCTTGCAAAGAGGTGAAAACTCTTTATTTGCTCTGCACCACTGAGCCCAAATTTCAATTTAACTGAACCTCAGTATGGGTGCTCAGTCCCTTTAAAAGCATAACTCAGTAAGGTATGTGATTGAAAGGTGACACTACAGCTACTACAGAATGAGTTTGTAATTGTAAAGCAATGCTCAGTAAGATGACAGGGTGCTACAAAACGCTAATGAGTGCCAGTCAGTCAAGTATTTTTCTCCAGCAAATGGAATTTTTCTCTTCTGAACCCTTTTAACACCACAACACACAGGCTGACTGTTTTCTTTTTACCATTCCTCCCTCGAGCAGTTTACTTACTGGTGTGCAAACAGACATTTCAATGAACTTTCTGATTAGTTATTGGTATCTGGATTCCTTCACCTTCCAAATGCCACTGAAATCTATCACCAGAAACCACCAGGACATCTCCTGTAGACCTACTTTGGATACAAAGAAAAAAAGTTAGAAAATATTTTCACGCTCTGGCATTTTACAAAGCTTTTAGATATTATACGCCTAACTTTATATAAACTCTGACAGAAAAAAAAAACCAAAAACTTGATGGGTTTCTTGGGTTTGTGGCTTTTTATTCTTGACTGCTTTGAAGCCAAACTGTGGTTTAAAACCAGTTTTTAAAATCAATGTAAAGAAAGCAAGAGCACAGCTGAGAAGTCCAAATCCAAACAAGTCCATTTTCTCCCTCTCACTAGGCTGTTTTCACTTATTTCAGTTGGTGAAACTGAGGGCTTGATGCAGACACCTGACATTAAAGCATGACAACGTGGTTTTCCTTTTAATGAATAAACAGAACGCATTTGGAATAACAGTATATTCCTCATAGTGATAAACTACTTTGATGTGATCTACAATACAAAACCAGAGTGGAAACTCCTACGTACACATCAGTTTGGTAGTTATCGTAAAGCACAGCTCTGTGCCTCTCTGAGTGTCATGAAGTCTGCTGCTTAGGGTAGTTAGTTGGAACAGGTTGAGTATCCATTGCCTCCACTGTCCTTGCATTTTGCTCACTCCAGAAACAGATTTGCAGTCTGCTGGGCATCTTTAAAGATGAAATTCTTAATCCAGGATACTCATAACTGAATTAAAGTCACTGATGAACATTATCAACCTTAGGAGAGAAGGGGGAGGAGTGGACAATGGTAACGGAAAATAAGATAATCTTTAAATAGCTCGTGCTTATTTTCACAACTGGCATACCACACGCGTTTCCTGAGCCTGTGTAGTGGTGCACTCACTCAGAAAATGTCAGGGTGGGACAGCTAGTTTTAATACACAATTGTACCCAACCACTCCCAGCAGATATACCTTATTATAGTATCCGATGGACCCTCCACCCATCAGCCTGCTGCTCTTTGTTGCCAGTACCGTAACTAGTACGCTTCAAATGGTGCTACGTTCCAGCAAATACATTCTCAAAAAAAAATCACAGGCAAAATTTCATCCAAGTCTGCAAAAATTGTCTGCTGTCTTCAAATACAAGCCCTCACATGTCATCCAGCTAATAATAAAATACAAACCTAATGCACAAAACTTCTCCCAGTTTCTAAAAAAGATATAAAGGCTCAGAAAGTCAGGAAATGGGAGAACTTTATCGGAGCCTTCATTTCTCTACATTAATTTTCTTCTCCTCCTCATGGGTGACAGCCCCCAGCACGAAATAAGAGAAACGTTTCACGCTTCGCTTATGAGAATCGAAACTGTCACGCTCACTTGCCTGCACTAAGCATGGTCGGTAGCAGGTGCTCAGGTGAGGAGAGCAAGGAGGCGGGAAGCGATTCCACCCTATCGCGACATCCCAGCAGTCACAGCAAGTAAATCTATTGAGAAATTTTCTGAGCTGGAGGCTCGGGCTCAGCATCGCCTCACTGAGCAGCCGAGGATCGCTCTTGAACACGCTTCTGCCTACGGCTGCCACCCGTACCGACAAGCTCCACAGCACAGTGCGGGCAAAATAAAAAAAACCCAAATCCCCTTTTCTTCCGGCGCCGACCTCGAGCGGCTGCTGCGGCAGCGGGCGCACCAAGCTGCGGCAAGGCCCGGCCGAGGCCCACCGCCACCCGCCCCTCAGCGGCTCCCCTCAACCTCCGTGAGGGGAGCACCCCCACAGCCTCCTCGGCGAAGCTTCCCCCCAGACCAGCCTTCGCCCCCCGCCCGCTCTCCCGACCGGGAGCGGGAAGCAAACAGGATGGAGCCGCCCCCCCTGCGCGCACCCGAGCGTGTCCCCTCACAGCCCCCCCGGGGACCACGGGCGGGGGAGGGAAGGAAGCGGCTCCCCGCACCGCCGAGCACGGCGACAGCACCCGCCTCCCGCCGCGCTGCGGCCCGCCCCGCCACACGTGACCGCCGACCGGCGGCCGCCATTTTGTGCGGGCGTCCCCGCCCCCCGCTCCCTCCCCGGCCCGGGCTCACCCCGCCCCCGCCGTGCCCGGGGGTGCCCGCCTCGGGAGCGCGCGCAGGGCGGCCGGCGGCGCGCAGGCGCGGGAGGCCGGGGGGGGGGGGGGGGGGCAGCCGGGGACCGGGGGGTGGGGGGGGCCGGGTCAGAGGAGCTGGGGCGCCCGCGCAGGCCGCCGGGACCCCCGGGACGCGGGCGCCATCATGTACCGCTCCAGCAGCGGCCGCTCCGGCCCCTCGTCCTCGTCTTCCTCCCACCGGCTGAAAGACGGCGGCTCGTCGGGGTCCCGCGCCTCCCGCTCCAGCACATCGGGGCCGGGGCCTGGCCGCGGCCGGCCTCCCCCGCCGCCGCCCGCCGCCGCCTCCTCCGCCGCCGCCGCCGCCTCGCCGCCGCGCTCCGCTTCGCCCCGTCCCCCGCCGCGCCGCCACCGCTCCCCGTCGGGCCACCGCGGCGCCTCCCGCCGATCCCCCTCGCCGCACCGCAGCAGGAGGTTGCCGTCGCCGCCGGGAGGACCCGGGCCCGGGGGGACCCGAGGCCGCCGGGGGAGCGAGCACGGAGACGGCAGCGGCAGCCGGGTAACTACCGCCGTGCGCTCAGGGGTCTCGGTCCGGGTCTCCCCACCCCCCCCCGGGGGCTGTCAGGCCGCGGGGGGGTCTCCGCCGCCCCCGGCAGCCACCGTCCCCGCGGCTTGGCGGGGTTGTCTGTCCCGGCCCCGGCCTCCGCTCGGCGGCAGCCCGGCCCCCGGCTGTGCCCCGGGGTCAGCCCGTGTCGCCGCCGGCGAAGGGGCGGGAGCGGGGGGCGGCGGGGCCGGGGCCCCGGGCTTGGCGCGGCGCGGTCCTTGCAGAATTGCACCGGCCCAGGGCTCTCCCTGCGCCGGGGGAGAAGAGCGATTCCCCCCCCCCCCGGTCCTTGGAGAGACAAATGGGGAGAGAAAAAAAAATCATTGATTTCCATTTTAAGTAATGTTTTTCCTTTAATTTCCGTTACATTTTTATTTCTCTCCTATCAGCTAGAGCCATTTTAGATAAGGCTCAAAGAGGATGCTATCTTTTGCTAAGGCAAAGGATGTAGCTGGTCGCTTTCCTCCATTTAGCGCTGTCTTGTGCTACTGTATAAATATCATTTAATTGATGGGAAGATAACTTTTTTGATAGGATGTTGAATGAGCACTTTGTCTGAGTTCTTCCTGCTGTCGTGGGCATACAAAGGAGACTCTGTTACAGATTTATATCTTTGGGAGATATTGTTCAATGGGCAGCGCTTTGTCGTTGGAGCTGTGCGCAAGGTGTTCCTGTCTCCTCGCTCAGCCTTGGCCAGATCTGATTTGGGCATGTGAAACTCTGGTTTGGCATCTGAAGTGACACCATCTTGGATGCAGGCGCCTTTGTACTAAACCAGAGTGCGTAGCTGCACTTCTTGTGGAGCGAGTGGCATTTGCTTACTTAAGGTTTTCTCTTGTTACTTCTCAGTGCAGTGGTTGTCTTGTCTGTTAACTGCTACCTGTGGTGTGTAGTAGGTTCATTGCGCGTTTGTATTGCACTGAAAGAAGCGATTTTCATACTGGGACATTTTAGGCTATGGTTCCATGGCCACTCAATCCAGCACGTGTACGATTAGAAAGAACGGCACACTCACTTTTTCCTGCCGCTCTGCAATATATTCTGCCCCCTCCCTTTTGCTCACACTTGTATTTGTGAAGTTGCGGGGTAAGCTGATCTGAGGAAACGATGTGGCTGAAAGTCAATCCAACAAAAATGCGTGGTCTGCTGTGATTCACTGCATGGTGGGACCCCAGCAGAGAATGGGAGTTTGCCCTTTCTGGAGGTGGTACAGCTTCTTACTGGATTTCTTTGGAGCTGTAGCCATAGAAGAGATCACAGGTGATTGTAGTGGAGTTAAAATTCAGCTATTGGTGCTATTTGTTATTTGAAGGTGAGCTGTCGTGAAGGTATGGGAAGGTAATGTATTTGACAGTTAAGCCAAGCCAGGTTGAGAAGCTTGTCTCTGGCGCTTTGTTTTTAGGCTGCATTTCACAGGTATCTCGGTCCGGTAAGTTGTCTGTGGGGTAGTCCTGCAAATTGCGCTGCCAGTAAGACCCAGGTTGAAAAGAAGTAATTTTTTAAAATGAGGTAGTTTTTAATCTGCTTCATATCGGTTTGTGTTGTGGCTTGATGGACAGGTGCATGGTCACAACTGAGGGGATGACAGCTGGGACACAGGAGCAGAACTTTCTTAAACCGACTTCACCCTCATTTAGCCTGCCTGTTTCACTGTGTCCATGACAGGCTGTGAACCTGTGTTGGCTGTAAGAAAACTTCCAGTGCTGAATGTGTTGGTGGTTCAGATTTGGAGAAATTTGAACTAGGAGTTTTTGACTGGAAGCCTCCCACTCCCTCTTTCGGGGGGGGGAAGCCACCAAAACCTCCCACTTTACACAAACATTTTTCTTGACAAGCACTTTTCTTCCAGTGTTACTTTGCACACTTCTGGCTCAAGTTACAGTCGTCATCTCAGCAAATTGTTGCAGATTCTTGATGTTTTTCTTGCCTATTCTAATTTCAGAGAAGAAGGAATGAAACAATATTAATCGTAGAAATTAGGTTTTAGCAAGTTAGCTAGTGCTGAACTGTTGACCCAAAGACATTTTTGTTTATTTACAATGATATTAGTGCATTTAAGGAAAACCTTTCTCTAGGAAGCAGCTCTCATGATAAGAGAGATCTTGAGACAGTTGAATATAGCTCTTTAACCTGTATTGTGCCGTCTCTTGCATATGCTAAAATCCGGTGTAAGTAATTCTTAAAGTGTATATTGTGCACATTTTTTTTGTGGAGGTTTTTGCCCACCAAAAGGTGTTTGAGCAATGCTACTTATTCTTTAAAAGTGATGTCACAAAGCATAAAATATATATAGAGGTTGGTTTTACTTTTTAGAAGTACTGTTTACAAAATTAGCATTAATTAGAGAAAGATGAAAGCTGGGATTATACTGATGTTTTCCAAAAAGTGGAACTAAGTGTGATCAAAGCGAAGCAGACAGCAGATTATGTTGAGTCAGCATGATTGGGTAATGTTTTAATAAAGTTTTCAGATTTATATGACTTGAAGACCCCCTCTCCAGAAGTTTGAGGATACAAAGTGTGGAAATGTGGTGAGTTGCACAAATGTGTTAGTAAGTGGCATTTTGGAGCTATCACTGAAAGGAGATGAATTCAGACAGCGGACCAAGGAAGAGGAATTTAAGCTGCAACAGGGAAGGAGGACTTGGAAGAGGGGAATGTATGCGTGGGGGTGGAAGGTGTAAGATGTGGAATGAAGACACTGGTGGGGTAAGGGTGTGGGGTCAAAATGCAGAATAGTTTTGAGTACAAGTTCTAAGTTTTTGTCCCTACCCTTCATATGAATTGGAATATGAAAGGAGCAGTCTTAGAGATCTTTTATTCCGTTTTCTGGATTCCGGGAGTTGTTTTGTTTGGGTTTTTTGAGATGGAGTGCATGCATTCCCAGGTTATCAGCATCGTTGCCCATTTTCTCATGCATAACTAGGGTGCCGACTGCCAGTGGAGCCGTGTATTGGACATTGTAAGTACAGATGGTGTTAGTTTCTGAGCAGCTGGGGAAAACTTTGTGGAAATTGGAAGAGCATGGAGTGACCGCAAAGGTTTGGGGCGAGTATTAAAAAATGTAATGGAGGAGAGGAAGGTCAGGGCTGTGCAGTGAGAGATTTTGGCGGACTTTATTTGTTCTTACAAGGCTGACACACGCTGCTTCTATTTGTCCCAGCTGACCTGCGTGCTTGTTCTTTTTATAGTTTCTCTTGGCTGCTTTGCTTTCTTATAAGAAAATTGGCTGAAATTAGACTGGAGTATGTTGGGTCAACAGAGAAAGAAGAAATGAGGAGCTGGTATGCAACCTGTGCAATAAGATGGCAATGGTAACTGCAGTTTATGTGCCAGAACAGAAGAGGGAGGGAAAGGTAGTACAGTGCATAGGTAGGAGTGAGCAGTGGTGGTGTTCAGTGTTGCAAATGAAAAACCTGTTAAAACTGGAATTTTTCAAACTGGAAAAAAATGTTTGTGAAGTTCAAGTACGTAGCACCATAACTGCTGTCCCTGGGCAATCTCTGTGGCAGTCATAGGCAATCCTAACATCCCAAACTTTCTAAATGTAATCTATTTCTTTCCTGTGCCCAGAAGTTTGTTCTGAGATGTCATCATCACTTCTCTGTCTCCAGTTCCTGGAGATGGTTATCATGTGTGTGCCCAGCTTGCCAACAGTCTTGATGGCAAGAAGATGCCCTACAAGGTAATCACTTCTTGAGGCAGCCCTCAAAATTCAGTGTTATACTGGGCACATGTGAGCCTTCAGAGTGTGCTTGTATGAGACATATGCAGCTTGTATATGTTGTATCTCAGCCAGGCTGTTGCAGGATTGTTTTGTGCTATACAGCACAGCTGGTCTTAGAAAGTGATTCAAATATGTTCTGATAAATGCTGGGATTCAGATTAAGAGAGCACACCAGAAATCACTAGTACGTTACCTTACGGCAAGGTTATGTTCACAATGGATTCTAGCACACCTTTGTACTGCAAGTAAATTTTGTCCAGGCAAATCTGTGGGGGAATTCTTTTGCTTTCTTGTTGGAGACTACGTACTGTTCTGCTTTTATGCTCTTGGAGGATTGAGCTGAACCTGCTGCAACTTTTCAGGGGGGATGCCAACAACATAGTGCACGTGCTGCTTGCTGCTGCAGTTTTCAGCAGTGAAGGCAATATGCAGTGCATGAGTGGTTTGGCAGACCTGAAGCTGGTTCATTGCTTCCTGTTCAGCAGAATCTAAACCGTGTTGGTTTAAAAAAGCAAATCAAGTATCTCTGTCTTCAGGCAGAAGTATCTCTGTTTCTTATGGAACCCCCTTTACTTTGATCATTCCTCTGTTCTAGTGCCATGTTCTAGAATGATGTGAGGTGTAACTAGTTAAGCATAACTTGCTAGTAATGACATTTTCTGTGTTGAGTCTATGTCCAAAGGAAGGCCTGTGCAGAGGTGGTTAGCTCAGGCTTTCTCTGCTGTAGTGTTTTCAAAGGCAACTTTACTTAGCTCTGGTTTAGCTCTATCAATAATAAATAATGATAGTTCTATTACAGAAGGTGTTTCTAGAGACACTGGCAGTTTTAATATTATGTTGTGCTTTTCTGCTGAAAGCAGCATGAGATGAGGACAACTGTTGAAAACATCAGTGCTAGGAAAATCTTTGTTTACACTGGTTGATACTTTGGTTCATGTTGTTACTAAAGTTGGAAAGGGCCAGAAATCCAGACACTTTTATTAAGAAATTCCTGGCACTGTTTTTTAGGCAATGTTTGTTTAGCTGCTTCTCCTCTACAAAGAAAGGAGGACAGCAGCAAATCTGGGACTTCTTGAACTTCTCTCTGTGTTTTCATCTTCTGAAATGGTGCTTTATGAAATGTATTTCTGAGTTGACAATTTCCCTTCTAGATAATATAAATACAGAGCGCAATATAAATAAACAAAGGCAATGGAAATATTTAAAACAGTTGTTCTTCTAGTTTGATTTTTCAATTGATCCATCCACCCCAAGTCTCATATGTTAAGCAGAGCACAGTCACTTGCCTTTCTGTAGCTGAGATTAATATTCCCTGATTGATGGGCTTGCACTCTTTCTTCAATTTACAGAGACGTTCACCGAGTCTCCGCTCTGAGTCTTCCCTGGAACAGAGTTTGCGGATTACTGTTGGTAATGACCGGTATTGCACTGGCACACCAGAGCGAAGGAGGCTGCCTGATAGACTGGGCTCACCAATTGATAACCTGAGCGACAGGTATGGTCCTCCACAGGTGGGGATTCAAGTGTGTGAAACAGTAAGAACGTGGGAATGGCTGTACTGGGTGAGACCAAACACCTAATTAGCCCAGCGAATGCCTAGGGAACGAGGGTGAGAGGGCAAGCATGTAGTGATGCTTCTCTGGAATACTCCCACAGCCTCCAGCAAGCTGTGGTGCAGGGGCTTCCTGAACAAAAGTCTCTGCCTGTGTTTCTAGTAACTCTTGACTACTATGATTTTTGGCAGCTGCTTCTAAAACCTATATAAACTAAAAGTGCCCAGAGTGTATTGCAGGAGGGAGCTGCTTCGTTTGACATTCCGCAGCTTCAGCCACCTTATTCTGTTTCGTTTGAACCTACCTAGTCCTGACTGAAATGAAGGTTGTTTATGGATAACATAACGGTTCGACTTCCTCATTTGTTGGGAGGAATAATCTACTTTCCTGATTTTTGAGAATAGTTCAGAAGAAAGCTCTAGTGTAGCTTGCAGACAATTTATTATTTTGACTTTAAAAACCCTGCAGAAGAGAAGTGAATGTAGTCAGACAGTCTCGTAAATGATAAAATAAGTTAGAATTCTTAGGGTCCCTTGACTGGAACTGGAGAGAAACATAGCTAATGAAAAGACATCTTTTATGTTAAAGATACTGCTGTGAACAGTGAAGTATAAATGTTAGTAGATACTGTTTGGAAATCTTTGCCTTCAGTAGGATAACAGGTGTAATCTGGCAAAAGAAGTAAAATCAGGAGACTTTGTGCAAATAAAATAATTATCTTTGCCATGAATTGCAACGTTAAAGATTGCATAGTTTGTGCCCCAGAGCATACAATTGCAGTTTGAGGTCAGGGGTAAGCATCCAGCACAAAAAAAGCACTGTAACTTCCATTTTTGATGCAAATATCCCCAAGTGATTAAAATAAAGGAAAAAAGAGAGAGGGAAAAAGAGGTAAGTGAGCAGAATAAGTGAATTTCCTGTCTTTCGCAATTGTAAGGTTAAGTTTCAGCAGGTGCAGAAAACCAAATGAGAGTTCGGCTTTCAGTACTGTCACTTTTATGCCTTTACCTCAGTTCTCTGGGGATCAGTGTTCGATTTGTAAATCCCTAGTGCAGTGTGCAGTTTTCTGAATGAAATGAGTGTGTGTGCTTGGGGAGAGCACAGTGGTTGGAAGGAGCAGGAAACGGTTTGCAGGAGAACTGGCACTGCTCTGGCGAATGAAGAACATTTGGGACGGGGTGTGTGTTTGTCCCATTGCTTCCTTTTCTCCAGTGAGGTTTTATATTTAACCTGTGTTGTAGTTATGATGCCTGGTTAGAAGTAGTGTCAGGTACAGTGGAGTTTATTTTAACATAAGAGTGAAAATGACAAAGAACTTTCACTTTATCTGTGCTACAGGAGCCATAGATGTAAAAAATGGTCAGAATAGACTCCTAAGAAGATAGAAAAGTGACAGATGAATCAGAATGAGAGTAAGAGAAAGTGAGACCGTGTAGACCTCAGTTTTTAAGTGACTTCCCATATATTTGTAGTGTAGGTATGCAAGAACTCCATGTGGTCACTTTTCTTTTTGGTTTTTTTTTGGTTTTTTTTTGTTGTCCAATCTGTGTGTGCTGGCTTGACTTGCCTGAGTGGTGTCCACTGTCCAGAAGCTTAAAGTGTGTGCCAACCTAGTCATCCCTTAGCTCTTCCTAAATCTCCTAGGTACTGCTTCTGACTTCCAAATTTCTTCACTGTTTAGCCATTTTGGTTGTTTTTTAAAAGACACTTTGTATTCAGTTAAGAACATTGTTTATCGTGTATTTTTTCATCATGTATTTTTTTCCCCTCTGAGAGGCTGCCCTGGTACTGGGACTCTGGCTTTATATCTGTCACTGGGCTATAAAGTGGCCCTTACTGTGAATCATAGTTTGGTTTAAAACTGGGCATATCGCATGCTTCTTTGGTATGTGGTATGTTCTCTTTATCATTCGAAAAAAAAAGAAGAAAAAATAGAGTGTTTTCTGAAGTTGTCTCTTCAACTTTTGAAGAGATTGGAGCAAAGAATTCTGAATTTAGTTATTCTCAGCCATTTTTGCTAACTACTATATTTAGAGATTTCAAGCAATTACTTTTAAAGATTATTCTCTGTAATTTGCAGGGTTTTGGGATGGTAGAGAGATTCATTAGCCTATAAAGGAAATAAAATACCAGTGGGTGGAAAACAGGGATGCTTTTGGATTCTCCTGCAGCACTGGTTTTTCAGGACGCCCCAGGAGAATTTCTCAGGGTGCGGATTCATCCTAAAACATCTATAAGAACTTGCCTTAAGTTTCTAATGCAGCTGGTCTCCTGCACACGTCTAAGTGAGCATACTGAATGCTGCTGGCCTGTGACTTCACAGAATCACAGAATCACAGAATAGTAGGGGTTGGAAGGGACCTCTGTGGGTCACCCAGTCCAACCCCCCTGCCGAAGCAGGGTCACCTACAGCAGGCTGCACAGGACTGCGTCCAGGCGGGTCTTGAATATCTCTAGAGAAGGAGACTCCACAACCTCCCTGGGCAGCCTGTTCCAGTGCTCCATCACCCTCAGAGGGAAGAAGTTCTTCCTCATGTTCAGACGGAACTTCCTGTGCCTCAGTTTGTGCCCATTGCCCCTTGTCCTGTCGCTGGGCACCACTGAAAAGAGTCTGGCCCCATCCTCCTGACACCCACCCTTGAGATATTTATAAGCATTTAGTAGGTCCCCTCGCAGCCTTCTCTTCTTCAGGCTGAACAAGCCCAGCTCCCTCAGCCTCTCCTCGTAGGGGAGATGTTCCAGTCCCCTCATCATCCTTGTAGACCTATGTGTTCAAGGTCACCTAAGCAGCTTCAGTCTTCTACTTCAACAGATTAGTGGTTTTTTGTCTTCCAGAATCTCAGTCTGTCAAAGTGAAGAATATATCTTATCCCTCTCCCTGTCTTCCATCTCTCTCTCTGTCGATGTATTTCAGACATCCTACTACTATCTGATCTGGCATAAGCTATACAGAGCATCCTATCAATTCTTTCATCTGAGATTAATCCAAAAGATTAGACCGTATTACTGCAGAGAGTTGGCCTGTGTTAAGCTGTGCTCTGAAATAGCATTTTTTTGGCATAATATCAAGAGTGACAGTTGGCTTGAGTACGAACAGCTCATCTGACTTCCTTTTCAAAGACTGAGTGTTAAGGTGGAATCCTGTTGGTTGCTGACAGCAGAATACCATTATTTATTTCTGCTTCTGTGTATGTGAATAAATATGCTGAAAAAGTAAATTTACCTTACACTGGTTGTAGTTTTCTGAGGCATCACGTCTGTGTAGTCTGTGGTGTGTTCTGCTTCCTGAATCTGCAAATTCCAGTAATTCATGGATTCTGTGTTGGTGAAGGAATTGGGATGGTCACAGTGGTGCCACCTTGTATCCTCTCTGAGAGATACAATAGCCTGTAGTGGACATGGCTGACTAAAAGCACCCAAACCAGCTGAGGGACTTACCTCTGTTGGACTGTATTTACAGAATACATATTTCAAAGAATCACACTGTCTGTAAGGCAAGTAATCGTTTTCCTTACACCTATGTTTAATCTTTGGGTTTTAAATTTGCATTGTCAGCTGTTCAGAGTGTATTTGGAACGTCTTTCTAGTTGTAAATATAGTAGGTTTGCTGTTCCTTTCTTTCCAAAGTATGATCAAGTATTCCTTCGGCTTCATCACTGTAGTCAGAGCATTTGAATTGTAGGTGACACCTGGCAAGCATGCATGCAGATTGCACAAAAATCAGCTGAAGTTCTATGATGAAATACATCTTTTACTCCACCAGGTGTGTTCATGCATCTTGTATAGGTTTAGTAGGATCTTGGAAAAGGTGACACTGGGGTTAGACATACCTTTATGTAGGCTGTGAACAGCAACATTTATGTATGAAATTTAATTTTCGCTACTTTTTAGATATTTTTCTGCTTTTGGAGGGGGTGGATGTGTGTAGTTTGGTGGAAACTGGAAAAATACTATCTAATATTGTGGGTACTGGTGTATACCATATTTGCCTTATAAGATGTGTTGCACTGATAAAGCATCTAATAACATGAAATGCTTTGCAATGATGCGCGTTAGAGATAAAGTGAAGTTTTGTGTTGTTTTTTTACTTAAATATGCATGTGTAAACTATTAAAATACTCAAGAAAAAGACCTTGTCTGTTATTGTTTAGTCTGGTGACTTTAAAAACTGGGGCTGTAATTTATCTGCAAATTTTTTTGAAGGTGTCATCTGGCATGACTTAATTTGTCCCTTCTCAGATCTGTGGAGGGACTTTTCTGAGTAGGAGGTGATTTTTGAGAATTCTGACAATCATACATGCTTTATCTCAAGTTGATGTCTTGATCACTCAGCAAAGACATTTCTCTAGGTTTTCTGTCCCATTGATTTAACTTAAGGAGCACATTTGCTTCCCATTCTTGGAATATCTTGCTAGATTTTTGAAATAACTGTGAGTAAAACCAGCAGCCTGTAATTTTAAAGTGGTTTGGTTTGTTTCTGCCTGATCTAAAGAACAGTCCCAGAGAAGTTTTTAGGGTTGGGGAAAAAGGCCTTAGTTAAAACAGGGCTCCTAATTGGAGATGTGTGTAGGAATCAGTCCAAAAGAAGGTACTCCCAGAGGTGTAGCTAGTTACTCTGGTGTTGTGCCAGTTGCACGTCCACTGTGTGTAATAATTCAGGGGCTGGCACAAAGGAATGATACTATTGCATTTACTGTCCCTGGTTCATAGATATCTTATCAAAACCTGTGCTTCTTTTTCGGTATAGCAGTTCATGGGATTAGTGACAGTCCTGTCTACAGATCTGTTGCAACAGAAAACATTGCTAGAATTTGTGGTCCTTGTCCACAGCTGAAGATAAAGTGAGGATCCGGTTGCATTTGCCAGTGTGAAACTGAATTATACCTTGAATAATTCATATGAAATGTGACCTTTGTGTCTCACTGGGAGACATGAGGAAAGGGGTTGTGGTCTGAAATATGATAGTAAGTTTTTTTAAAAACGTGTAGTCTTTCTTCTTCACAGAAATAAATCCATCCTATCAATTTTTCAAGGCTCTCCTTCTGAAGTGAGTTGAATTGTTGGTGTCACTGTGTTTGCAGGTGAATTCCTGGGAGGGATGTATAATATAAATGTAAAATGTTGCTTCTGTTTAGTGATGGAGATGTTATTCTGAAACTGATTTGGAGATTTCTTACTCTTGAGTAGGAGTAAGACTTAGTTCACTCTGACTCAAGTACTTACGTTTATTCTGTATTTCTCTTACACAGGGATGATATGGCTGATGGTCCAATATTCACTAGAGGCCCCTCATGTCCTCGAGGCCTTGAGAGATACCCATCACATGAAGATCAGCCTTCAAGTCCCTTCATCATGAGACATGATGAAGACTACCGCAACAGAGATGTTTTCCTCCATCGTTCAGATTATAGTCCGCATTATGGTCGTCGAGAAGAGCTGCCTCGTGGATCTGACAGAGATGGTGACAAACTCAGGAAATCCTCCTACCCACTGAGGCCAGAAGAAAGAGGACGAGAAATAAAGCGTCCACGGTATGAAAAGGATGAGAAGATGCATGGTGTGAGTGGAGAGCATCAGGGTTTCTCATCAGGAACACGAAACTATCGCAGACGAAGCCGCAGCCACAGTAGAAGCCCAAGCCCATCATATCTGAATGAAGAATTCCGAGAGCTTGACCGTGCAAGGAGGAAAAGAGAAGAAGAGGAACGTAGTAGAAACTTGAATCATGATGTTTCAGGCAGTGGTTATGTGATTCCTGGCTTGACTAACACACTACAGACTTCGGAGTCTCGGTATACGTATAGGCCTGAGGAAATCCCATCCATGCCCAAAAAATCTATTTTGAAGAAACGAGTGGAGGTGGAAGTAGAGTCTTCTATACAGGTTTGATCTCTGTCTGTCTGTCTGTATGTTTCTGCTTTCCAAAACAGTCACTTAATGATACAGAATGTTAGTTTGTTTCCAAAATAGAAAAGCCCAATCTTTACGTTTTCCCATTGTAGAGAGGACAGGTATCTTTTTGCAGGCCTATACAAGTTAGGATTGCATTGGAAACTTTAAACGGTGAAGGCATTTAATCAAGAATTGTATATATATACACTGAGTTAGAATAAAATGTCCTTGTTGAAATTCAGCCCAGGATACTGAGATCTGGGCCAGCTTTTATAGAAAAGCTGAATCTTTATACCACAGGCAGTTAGGACATGGATCGAAGCTCTCTGCCTGTCACAGTGCCTCTTTCTTCTTTCTTTGTAGACTTAGAGAACTGCCTAATGCATCTTCAGTACCTCTGGCTGAAAACATCTTTGAGTTTCCTTATTTTTTTTCCCTTTGAACTGTACCAAATCTGTAACAACTAGTTTTTGAAATTAGAGCAATGGAAAGATAAGTGGTTGTGACCATTGTGATAAACTGACTTTTCTCATGTTTTAGCACATCGCTTTTGATCTGCTTATTGTACTGATGAGTGTTGGTTTGACAGTGACATGTTTATTTCAGGAGGTGCTGCAATACTGAGGATCCCATTCTATATCTATTATTGGAAATCCTATTTAACATGGCATTAATTATGTATATCTGAAGAAGTGACTGGGAATAACTCCAGTGCAGTTGTTTTTACCTGTCTTAAGATGTTGAAATCCTATTTGTCTGTGATTAAACTCAAAGCATAGCCAAAATTATGTTATAGGGTTTCAATTTATAAATTTCAGGTCTTGTGCTTGCAGAAATTAATGAAATATAGTTGTGGTTTTGTGTATTTTCTTGAGATAAGCATTCATTGCTGAACATGACATTCCAGAATCATTAGGCAGCTTGTTTTGTAATCTTGTGTGTTCTCTTTCAACTGTAGTCTTTTCTAACTCTTTTCTTCAGCTGTGAACTCAAGGAGAAATTAACATGTTCATTTGTTTGTTCTGTGAGGCACATAGTCACCTCAGAAGGTGCTGTAGTAAATAGTAACTTCTCTCTCTTTCAGCCTGAGGGCTTTTCAAGCAGTCCAGCTCCCAGCAAGGATCTTCCTCTTCTTTCTAGTCATTCATCTTTGCCCCAAAGCAACGACACAGCTCCTTTTGCCTCTGAAGTGGAGAACTTTCTTAAACGGTTCAACAAAGACTCTGTTGTCGAGTCTGCAAACAAGGAGTTGCGTGACAGTTTATATGAGCGGAGCACGCTTTCTGGGGCTCCCAAAGATGCTTTCACATTTGAAGAAAAGTTTGGAAGCTTCTTAAGTCACAAAGAAAAGTTAGAATCCAAGTCAGAGCCCCCTGATCGCCATACTGACTTCCTGCTGCCTCATGAGAGGGCCAGTCAGGATGGCAGTGGTTTCTCCCGAATTCTGGGCATGATGGCTGATTCTGTCAGTGCTCAGGAGAAGAGGAGGCGTAGTTTTCCTGACATTGAGGATGAAGAGAAATTTCTGTATGGTGATGAGGATGAGGACACCAAACCTGAATCTGTCCCTGTTCAGAAGCCCCCAGTGAGTTGTGGCAATGAGATAATAAGCCAGAAGGTGAGCCTGCCTCCTTCTCCTGCTCCAGCTGTCAAGGTGGATCCCTTAGAAGAGCCTAATGCTGAGTATGCGAAGATCCATGACTTACTCAAAACCATTGGACTTGACATTGGTGTTGCTGAAATTGGAAAACTGGCTGTTCGTACCCAGGAACGCCTTCATGGCAAAAAGTTGGCATCTCGTTCTCCTGATCGTCGTTCTTCAGATCCTCGCAGACTGGACCCTTGGGACTTGCGTCGCAGCCGAAGTGACACTCGTTCTCCTGAGTCAGGCCAGCAGCACTCAGCATCACCTCCAGTCTCTTTCCAGCAGTCTAAAGATGCATCTTCTCTTCAGAAACCAGAATATACTAAAAACAAGTCAGTGGGACACAATATACCTCCATGTGCACCAGAACAGCCTCTTTCTTCTGTCTCTCTCATTCCCTCAATTCCACCAGCTCCTGCTAGTTTGCCGCCTACGCCTACTTCTGTTTCCCAGTACCAAATTCCCAGCTATTCCCAGTTTACTGCCACTCAAATGCCCCAAAATTATCCACCTCCCACAATGGCTCCTCCAGGATACGATGCATATGGGCACTATATGGCATATGCAGCCCCTGGCTGGACCATGTACCCCCCTGCCCAGCAGCCTAATCCTACACTGCCAGAAGCTCATGGCCTGCTTACTATGGCCATGTCAGCGAACCCCACGCGTCCCAACCTCCGGGTGATTGAGACAGTCTCTATGGGAAAGGATGTCCCTGATGTAAAAAGAGATGGTTCTGTGCTCGTTCATGTCCCTACTACTCCTGCTCATTCCAAAGGACCCCTTCGTCTGTCTTCACACCCTCTCAAAAATACCACAGAAAAGATGTCGGATGAAAAAAATCGGGCAGCTCAAAAGCAGAAGGTGAGTTACTTATTCTGATACATCAAAATACGTTGGACTGCTTGATTGCTGGGGTAGAAGCTTTTTCTCTTCAGGTGTGCCTTTATTTTTTACCTTGGGTGGCTCCAGTTTAAAAGCAGTTGGGCCAAATTTGCTTTTGTTAAAAACTTCTAGGCATTTGTCTGTATTACTCTGTGACAATTTAAAAATTGTGTTTAAAATCCGCCAGGGTTGTAAGCCCATAGGCTATGGCTGAACAGATGCAATCAAGAACAATGTTGAAGTTCTTGCGGCCAGCCAAAATCTTACAGAAAAAACACGATGGCCACAGCGTGGCTTTATTCCACTGAGCTTTAGATATTGAAGTACCTGAAAATAATCTAGATATATAAATACCTGAAGGGATGGTATAAAGAAGGTGGAGCTGGGGTTTTTTCAGTGGTGTCCGGTGTCAGGACAAGAGGCAATGGGCACAAATGGAAACACAAGAGGCTGCATCTGAACATGGTACATGGTACAATAATACCATGGTTATATCTATATTAGATATTCTTAAATACATACTAAAGGATGTTGTCATTCACAGTTGCGTACATTTTTCCCTCTGCAATTGTATTAATTATCTCTTACAAGAATCACAAAATCAGAAAAACTTAAGGGAAACTGTTCTTTATTTGGTGCATCTGACACCAGCTTAGGTTATGGGTGTTAATGTTTTCCTCTTCTAGTTACCTTGGATTGTGTGATAATTAGAGAGTAGTGGGGAATAACGTGTTTTAAAATAGGAAACTGTAGTTGTATAACTGTCAAAGGACTGGAAGATTCCTGGAAGTTGTTTGTATTTTCAAACTGGTGTCCACTCAGTCTTTGTTGTTAAAATAAGGGCATAGAATCATAGAATGGTTTGGGTTGGAAGGGACTTTCAAAGATGGTCTAGTTCCACCCCCCCTGCCATGGGCAGGGACACCTTCCACTAGACCAGGTTGCTCAAAGCCCCATGCAACCTGGCCAAGGATGGGGCATCCACAGTTTCTCTGGTCAGCCTGTTCCAGTGTTTCACCACCCTCATTGTAAAAAATTTCTTCCTTATGTCCAATTTAAATCCACGCTAGTTTAAAACTGTTGCCCCTTGTCCTGTCGCAAAAGGCCTCAGTAAAAAGTCTTTCACCATCTTATAAGCTCCCTTGATATACTGGAAGGCCACAATAAGGTCTACCCAGACCCTTCTCTTCTCCAGGCTGAACAGCCCCAACTCACTCAGCCTTCTTTGTAGGAGAGGTGTCCCAGCCCTCTAACCGTTTTCATGGCCCCAGCAGGTCCATGTCTGTCCTGTGCTGGGCGCCCCAGAGCTGGATGCAGTACTCTGAGTGCGGTCTCACGAGAACTAGAGTAGAAGTGGAGAATCACCTCATTCGACCTGCTAGCCATGGTTTTTCTGCAGCCCAGGATACAATTTGCTTTCTGAGCTGCAGGCCTGCATTGCCAGCTCATATCTAATTGTGCTGGTAGATCTGCTAGAAGAGCAGCACATGGCAGAGGCTGGAAGCTTTTTGCCTACTCAGTTATATCATGCTCCTCAGAACAAATCAGGCCATGGAAAGATGGACCACTGAATCCAAGAGAGGCTTGAAAGAAGTCACTTTAAATTTTTGGTCTGAGATAACCTCTCTGGTTTTTTGTTTGAAGTGAGTTAAAGAGGAGTACTTACACAAAGCGCTGTATCAGCAGAGAAGTGTGCATTCACTGCTTGCAGGAATAAAAATTTCTTCAGCTGACACAGTTGAAATTTTGTTGTTAATGAAACTTGGCACTTCCAGAGGAGCTCTCCCGGCTGAAGGTGTGTGGTTTTCTCCTGCTGTTACGTACCATGGTAGCTCACCTGTGCATCTTGGCAGAACTTCTAGGGCTTTATTTGCACTACAGATTGCTTTGGCTTGAGCTTAGTCCACTGGATTTTTTTGCTGGTATCATGGCTTAATCTGGCAGCTGGCAACTAGGACCAGGTGGCCGCTTGCTCACTCCTCCCCTTCTCCACAGTGGGATGATGAAGTGGGTTAAGATAAAGGCGATTCAATAAGACAACAAAGGAAATACTGCTACTATTACTACTACTGAATATGCAAACCAAACTATTCACAGCACAATTTTTTCTCGCTGTCTCGTGACCGATTTGTAGCCAGTCCCCGAGTAGTGATCATGGAATGTGAAACTCGCGGATTTTGTGGAACTCTCAAAAAAGTTCAAACTCATAGAAAAGTTTGAACTCATGGAAAAAAAAAAAGAAAGAGGATAAAAATCTAATTCCTGCCCCCTGGCCAACCCTCATTTATAAATTGAAAATTACATCCATGGTATGGAGTATTTCCATTTGCCAGCTTGGGCTTGCTGCCTGGCTGTGCTCTCTCCCAGCTCCTGCACACCTGCTCATTAGCTGAATATGGGAGACTGGAAAAGGTCCTTGATTTCGTAGCAACAACTAAAACCATCGGTGTTACCAACATTCTTCTCAAACTAAATTCAAAACACAGCAGCTACTGGGAGGAAAATTAAGTTTATCCTAGCCAAAACCAGGACAGCTGTAATGGCTTGGAGTATAAAAACTCAAGGTTTGGAATGGACCTCCTTCCTTTCTAAATGCCTGCTCAGAGAGGAGCCTCAGTGAGGCTGGATTCGGACTTCTCCTCAGATCAAAATGACTTATGTCTAAAGGATATGTCTAGTAGCAATTCAGGGTGTGTTGGAAAATCAGACGTTTAGCAGCAATAAATCGCTGGTTAAGTTAGCATTTACAGAGTGATCAAAAAAGAATTCACTACTAGAATCACAGTAATAGGATATTATGCGTTGAGTCAATTCAGACACACACAGACAATATGCATAGATAAAGGTACCTGTTAAAAATTCCCCTGGAGTTCAGTGGAATACTCACTTCAAATCAAATTATTTTCTCAGTGGGTGAAGGTCAAGTCTCAAAGAGTGTGGGATCCCTGTAGTTCAGCCCAGGTAACTTCAAACTTCAGAGTTCTGACGTTTACCAGGCAGGTGCGACTCCAGGCACCAGGAGTTGCCGGTGTGGTCAGGGAGTGCCTGATCGGCCCAGCTCACTGCTCTTGTACAAAGACAAGGAGACTGCCAAGTCGTCCCGATTCACTGCTCTCATTCAAAGGCAAGAAGAATGGCCAGTCACGCCAGCTAACGAGTCTTGCAGTGCAAGCAAGAATACAATGTTGGCTGGTTCTGAGATTGCCAGGTGTCAGGGGGGGTTGCACCACCACACCCGTGTGCTGGCAGAAAACCCGGAATGGTGTTATGGTGATTAAAAAAAAAAAACAACACACAAAAAAACCTGAAAAACTTGTGTCATTTAAGACATGGTCTGACTGTGTTGGTTGAACTCCTCTGGAGCTTACTCCAGGCAGGATCTAGGGATCCCACCAACATTTACATTGCCATAGTAGTAGTGATGCTCTAGGGAAGACAAAGCGTTGGGTCAGTTGTTGTTCGTTCAAGGAAGGAGTCAGTAGTAAGTTTTAAAAGCATTGTGAAGGTAAAAAAATGGGGATTTATCTCTTGAAAAATGAAGCTGGGAAGGAGATTGAAAGAACTTTTCAGGTTTCATTTTAGTATATTGCCTGATTTCCTTCTGTGAGAATCAATGAAAACCAGTGAAAAGCGGATTTGTGAGCTCCTCATACCAGAGTTTATCATATTGAGCAAGAACAAACTTCATCCAGATTTTTAATTTCAGACAGTGATGCCTGCAAAATACATTTGATGATACAGTTATGATCAGATTGAATCAGAAGTCTAAATAATAGGAAAATGGGCCAGAGTCAAAGCAGTACTCAAGGCATAGGGCTGTGAAATCTTTTGTCACTGATGGAAAATGCTGGCTGTAGAGATACTGCATGAGTTTTGAAGAGCCATTTAGCATTGATCGTGCTCACCCTTGTAGAAGATAGTCAGCTGAGCTGAAGTGCCTTGGGAAATGGTGCAACAAAGAAAGTAGTTGTAGGGAATACACTGCCCAAAAGAAAAAAAATTGCCTTCATATAGGGTTGAAGCATGAGCACATGATACAGTTACCTGCAGATGCAGAAGTTTATTTGTTGTGTTAAAATACTCAAGAACATTTTGAGAATAGTGAGCAGTGTTCTATGACTGGCAAACGGAGATCTTGCTGTCATTCTTGCAAGACTGATTACCTTGTGTTGGGAAGAGAAGAAAATCCAGTCCCCTTCCGATCTGTTTAGGTGACAGAAGAGAGAGAAAAACTGAAGAATGAACGAGAAGCACGGCAGAAGAAGCTTTACTATCTCAAGACTGAATTGGATAGGCTTCGTAAACAGCAAGGTACAGTGCATCCCCCCCCACCCCCTGGTTTTTTTTTTTCCTCTGGGATGTGTCACAAGTCCTAGTACCTACTAGGAGAAGTGAAGACCAAAATAGTAATAGTCTATAGTTTAAAACTAGTATTTTCATACTTGGGGCAATGCAGAATTCTTGAGAGAGCAGTGACCTAATTACTGCATTAACATTAATTATGTCAAAATTTTGGCTGTAACACTGAAGCAAACAGTTGCTCTTGCATCTTCTTCAGCAGCTTGATAAATTAATTGCACTGTGCATTTTAGTCCTTCTTTAGAAGAAGTGAGAAATAGTAACTCAAGACATGTCATTGTGTCTTTCAATTTTTCATGAATTGTTTTTGGAGAAGGAAAAGTCCTCTCTAGACAGAGCTAACTTTTTTATTTTAAAAACTTTTGTTTGGTCCAAGTAAGTAATTTCCCTTACCTTTGGAAAATTATACTTTCAGGTTAGAATGTACGATTAACTTTTGCTTGTTTGGTCACACTGGAAAATAGTGATTATTAAACTGATTCTCTTAAGCGTGTATATTAAGGCAGTCCTTAGAGGTGGATCGTGCAGGTTTAGTGATGCTGTACCTGAGAATCAGTTCGATCTTTACAACTTCCTAGTCAAGATTTAGCTGTAATATTTTATATTAGTATTTTACTTGTGGCTCAATAGCTGTACAGATCTTAAGACAATTTTCCTGTTGTATTTCCAACTCTTCTACTTCCTTGATTGGCTCAGGAGAGATGTTGAGGAAGAAACGTCGTGAGAAGGATGGACACAAAGATCCCTTGCTGGTTGAAGTGAACAGACTACAAGAGAATATTATGAAGGAGATTTCAGAGCTGCATAAAGAATCTGATGCAGCTGACAAGAAGCAGTCTGAGCTTGACAAAGTAGCACAAATCCTTGGGATTAACATATTTGAAAAACCCCGAAAACCATCTGTGGAAACCAAAGAGTCTTTGGAAAAGAACACCAAGTCAGAAAATGCAAAAGGTCTGGAGAAAACATCTTCCACCAACAAGGTAAAGTCTTCTGGCTTGTGTGCTAATGATTTTCCCACTAAGAGAAGAGGGCACTGGGGAGACAGCTGCTCCCAAACATTTACTAGAGGATCAGTTGATGTCATCACATCTCATATGCTCGTTTTGATGGTTCATGCAGGTGAGATTCAATGTATCAGTGTTTATAATTTCCCTCAGGGTTTGTGCAATTCAGCACCCAGCTGGTTTTGCTGACGTCTTGGTTGGACTGAACAATCATGAGTGCTTGTAGCGGTCCGGTCTCAATGCCATACCAGGAGGACAGACTTTTTTTCTCTACAACGTTTCTGACATGGCCTGTCAGGGAGGAGTGTTTTTAGCAGCAGAGCTCTCTGCAAGTTTGGAGCATGTTAGTCTTCTCACGGGGTGATGACATTAACAAAAATCGCAAGACTTACATATGATTGTCAGCTTAACATGATTATTATGTACATGCTATGTGTTCTCTCTTAACAAATGTCAGTATGCATCAGTACAGTCTCTCTGACATGGTCTACACTACTGAATGCTGAATATACCAAAACAGGCTTATCACGTTCCAGAAGACAGTTTTTACTTTGGAAGTAGTATGTGATAGTAACATCTGAAAGGTTATGCATGTATTCATGAGATTAATTATCCTGCTTTTCAGATGTTTATTCAAATATGTAACAGAAATAGTTGATAGGAGATGGTAGATGCTTTTTGTGTAGACTTTACTGTGGTTTTTTTTCAGAGAGGAAAATGTTAGTAGGGTAAGAGGTTTTTCCTACAAGGTGACTCAAATCTGTGTATCCTGTACACTTTTCCTTATGCTTCATCCTGGTCTGGTTCAAAGAATTCATTAGATGTATTTCATTTTAAGGCTTGCTTTTGTGTTTTGTTTTTGCTGTTTCTTGAAATGTCACTGAAGTTGAGCATCCACTTACTTTTACAAATCATTTGCTTCAGTTACCACATCGTAAAACTGAAGTAGGCAACAATGTCTGGTATATTCCACATTGCATTAAGTTATAGTGCTTTCTTTTCTTGAGATATGGCATGTGTGAATACATTTTTCATTATTTTAACTTTTATTGTTTGTATTGTCCAAACCCATGATGACTTGATCCGCTTTTCATAGTTCCGTATTTTAACATGGAAAATTCTGAGTTCTGTCTAGGAACATTTAATATTTTCAGATATGTGTAGGCACATAGGACACTGCCTTTAGTCTCTGAGATTCACCTTGTAATTCTGATTGTTAACTTTTTTTAAATGAAAATAAAGACAGTGCAGGCCTTTTGACACTGAGATCAGTTGACTGCCAACCTAAGGGCAAAAACGTATGCCTTTCTGCTTAATTGCAAGCTACTTTGGTCCCTTGCTGCTGAACCTGTGTCTGTGTGTTGTGTTGTCATTGCAGAGGTGAAACTAGCCTTGTACTAAACAGACAGATCATCCCTTCTGGGCTCTAAATAGCAGCAAATTATAAAGGCATATTTGAGCTGGGCTCAAGCACAAACTGGGGTTAAGAGTTGGCTGTCACGTATCTATGTGGGAGGTACTTTTAAAGTTCTGATTGAGATAGATTTTTTATAGGCTATATTGGGTGGGTGTATGTCTCTAAATAACGTAAGCAATGACACTTCTCAGAGATCGTGAACGTCCTTCCATGCACTTCCTGCAGATCATAAGTTGATCTTCTCGTTGTTTCAGAGAATGTCAACTTCGCTATGTTCTTGCAGACAGAATATATGCAGATATTCACTGGGTCACTTCCTACTCTGCTACCAAGAACTAGATTGTATAGGGATGTGGATATCTGTGGGGTGCATAGGGTGTCTCTTCATTGTTTGACTTACAATGTATGTTGTGTGGGGTGATGTTAATAGGAGAGAATCTATCCCCATTTATCAAAAACAATTTCAAGGCAGATGTTATTTAACAACTTTGAATCTGCTTAAGTAAATTTGCTCAACACCAGCAGTGAACAACTTGGAAATCATGCAGCCAGTTTGGATCTGCTAAGTTAACATGCTGTTCTTTCCAGACTGCCATGCAGATTAGAAAGATAACATAATGGGGTTTCAGCCATTGAAAATGTAACTGAAAACTCAAAATAGATCTAGTACTATCATAATCTAGATTAGCAGGGCTCATTCATGATATATTTCCGGGATTATGTTTTGCTGCTCTGCGGTGTTAGTTTAGTATTAATTTTGGCTAGAGTCCTGAAATGTCTGTGTATCACTGTATGGCGTCTTTCTGTACAAATCAATGTAAGTGCAAATATCACATGCTTGAAACACAAAGTGCTTCACCTTATATACTTAGGTAATTAACAAAACATCGTATTTCGTTTACTGCTAAGCAACGAGTCTTCTGGAGAATTCAGGAACTCTCAGATAATCTGATAAAGCTGATTGAGTAAAATACTTTAGTCAACTAATTCTTACTTCCTTTTTCATTCTGCTTTTATCCAAGCTACTGCTTTTACAGTAACTCTTGAATGCTTCTAAGGGAACCATTTTAGGTCTTCCGGGCACTTTGGCTAGTATGGTAAATTGGAACTATTCAGATCTTTATGTGAAACCCATTAAGTGGGAAGGGTGCATGCCATAGGGAATGTGTTCATTTGGTTCCTTGATTACCTACAACCATCCAGCCATTACATCTGGGAGCCTTATTGGAAGCTCTTCACTGCGGCTGCACAGCATCTTAGTCGGCAATACCAGCTCTCTGAAACAGTGGAATTAGCCTGGGCGCTGAAAAGCAGGTGATACATTTTTTTTTTTTTTTGGTGTGTGTGGCTTCTGCTGGAGGCAGGTTCTGAGTTCTAGAGCATTATGTCTGTCCCACCTTGTCTTAGAGAAGTGTTTCCTTTTGTTCAATTTAGGAATCAAAAACTACTAATGAAAAATCCAGAGGTAGAAGCCCGAAGCCAGCAGAATCCTCTTCACAGTCCTCCAAACATCCTTTCCAGTTGGCCAATATTTATGAGTATTATGATGCAGGGAACCACTGGTGCAAAGACTGCAATACGATCTGCGGGACCATGTTTGACTTTTTCACACACATGCATAATAAGAAACACAGACAGGTATGTTGCAGGCTTCATTCACTAAGTGCATTTCATATTGCTGTAAATATTAACACTAAAACATACATCACAGAACTACATTTTACAAGAGAACCTGAAGTAATAATGAACCCAAGAACTTGGTTATCAAATTCTTTTTCCCTGATATTGGACTTGAGCAGTTTGTACAGCTACCAGTGTGTTCTGACTAGTGTAAATGGGCCCTGTGTTCAGTTCACTCGGGAACTAGTGTTTGATATTTCTGTTTCATTTGTTTACCTGTTCTCTGCTATCATTTACATTTTACCCTTTTCACAGGTTGTTTTCTCATTATAAATTGCAAAATGGGAGGGGTAATAGAGGAAAACATAGTTCCTGTAAATACTTGCACGTTGATTTTAATATTCACTGTTCTGAAAGGATGTTAAAAAGGAAAGAGACAAGTGTACTTGCCTTGCTAGTGTAATATATGAGCCTGTATACCTCTGTCACTGTGCAAATAGACCCTGGATCCTTACAACAGACCTTGGGCTTCGAAGACCCAGAGTGAGACCAAACAAGACTCCATAAAACGCATCGATAAGATAACTGTTCCTGCCAAAGGTACGTTAATTTTTTTTATCTTGGGTATTGTCTCCCTCCAGCAGATTCTAGTTGCTCAGAGAAACGAATTTCAAAACTTCACCTTGTTACGGGAGCACATGTAGATACTGTATTATTAGGTAAAGAACAAATTATTTAATTTCCTGGTTGCTCTTGTGGAAAAGGTCATGAAGCAAGAGTATAGGAAAACATAGTTTTGTTCTTTCTCTTCTTTTTAGTTTTTTATTTTGAATATCAGGTGACTTTTTCTTTCTCCTGTGTAGTTCTGAAGTGATTTTTGCTAACAGATTAGAATTCAGAACATGACCACAAAAGCTTGCTGTGTCTGGGAGGATCTTGTGCAGTACTCCACACAGTCTTGCAACAGACTCCTCCAGTCAATACATTTTTAGTAGAGGTGTCCCTGAAAAATCACCAATGAGTACTTGGTAGAGTGTGGATACAGAGAATCTGGGAAAGCGATGTGGAAAGGGCTGCAAGTGATTTGAAAATTAATAGATCTAAAATAGTAATGTCTAAATAGGCCTGCCAGTGATCAATCACAGTTTATTAATCTGTTTCATACTTCTAGGAGTGCCCACTAAAGGAGAATCTGTAGTGTGTTAGATGATGAACTGCAGCTGGTTCTGTAGGCACAAGGATGCAGTCCTGCTCAACTTCAGTGAAAATACTTGTGTTCTTTTTAGAAACCAGGTGTTTAGTATTTTGAGCAGACTGTACCACAAAGATGGAAAATAGATTAAGACTGTAGGAAATGTGAACCTACTTGAATAGGAGATAGCCTTAATACGACGGAGAGCACTGAAATAATTTTTTGAATCATAGTAATCCAGCTGCTTCGCTTCACGTTTGCTCCTGCTAGTGATGTTTCCCATACTGTAAGTGTAAGGAGAGCAGCATTAACTGTTCCAAAAGGAACGTTGCTGGAGGTTTTGCTGTTGTTTTTTGATATGTTTATCTGGCTTTGTTAAGAGCTTGGCATTTAGTAAGTTTTGTTTCTCTGATCATTTTCTTCGGCCTTTTCAGGCTCTGAGTTTCTGATTCCCATCACTGGATATTATTGCCAGCTCTGTCATGAATTTTTTGGAGATCAAATCTCAGCAGAGCAGCATGTGAAAAGTCATCCCCACAATGAGAAATATAAGGTTGGTAACTGGTGTACCAGGAGTGAGTCATTCCTTGTGTTAGCTTCTATTTGTTCTGTCTTCCTTTCCTAAAGAATGACATTTGACTCCTTGGAGTATATGTATTTAGTTATCTTCACTACGTTCTGCTGAACTAAATAAGCAGGACTTTCCAGTACATAGAGGCTAATCTTTCATCTACATGAGGCTGAAATGGTGTTTTAGTCCCAGTGTTGATTTTCAAGCTCTTCTGTAAAGCGACAGCACTGCTGCAAGCCACCACTCAATTCACATTAATCTACAGAATGTGGAGTTTGTAGCGTCTCAGCAGGAAGAAGTTCTCTGCTCGCTTAGCATTGAGATGGTACTTACTGAACCAGTCAAAACTGTTACAGAGCTAAATTTATTTATTTATTTTTCCTAGAAACAGTGGCTAAAATTGTGCCATTTATTTCCACAGAAATACATAGATGAAAACCCACTCTATGAAGAGAGGAGAAATCTAGACCGTCAGGCTGGATTGGCTGTAGTTCTGGAAACAGAGCGCAGGCGGCAGAGTGAGCTGAAACGGAAACTAGTTGAGAAACAGAAAGAAGAGAAGGATGAGAAGAAACCAAAAATAATAAAGAAAGAGGAAGCACAGAGCATCCCAGAGCTTGGAGAAGGGACTAGTGAAACTCAAGGCAAAATAGATTCTTCTGGGCGAAAAATGGGTATCAAGCTTAAGCTGAAAAAGGAAGATAAGGAGGAGAAAAAAGAAGAAAAGAAAGAGGACTCTAAAAAGGAATCACTAAGTCAGACTTCCTTTGGGAAATTCAGCTGGAAAAAGACTGAGAGAGAGGATAAAACCCCAGGAGGAGCTATTGCAAAGGAGGAGAGTACAGAAGGAAATAAAGAGGAGAACAAGTGTCAGTCTGGGAAACCCCATGTCAAGCCCATTGAAATCAAGCTGTCTGGGAAGACTGTTATTCCACACACTAGCCCATGGACACCAGTTGTTGCCACACCAACATCAGCAAAAATTCTACCCAATCTACCAGTCCCAACCATGATTTTCAGGAAGTCTACTACCGCAACAGTTAGCAAACCAGCACCTTTGAACACCTTTTTATCCATAAAATCCTCTGGAGCTACCACCAAACCACTGCCTGTGGTAAAAGAAACCAATGCAGATCTTCTGCTGCCTCCGGATATCATCTCAAAAGCTTTTGGAGGAGAAGAAGTAATTTTAAAAGGGGCAGAGGAGGATTTGAAAGCAGCAGAGAAAAGTGAGTCTTCTCAGATATCTGATATACCACCTCCACCCCCTCCTCCACCAGAAGTCCAGCAGACAACTGCCATCCCTGCAGATGAAGTAGCTCCAGGTGTGTCTGAAATTGAACAGACAATGCTGGCAATGCCTGTGAGACCCCCTCCACCACTTTCAACTGCTTTCAGTGAACAGGCAAAAAAGGTAGAGAAACGAAACTCTTGCTTGGCCACAGCCAATGCTAAAGATCTCTATGATATTTTCTACAGTAGTGGTGGAAAGGGTTCAACTGACAGCAAGCTTGCAAGTTCTGCATTTCCAAATGGAGAAAATTCTAACCTAACAAAATCTGCAGATTTATGTGCAAACCCTGGAACAAATAATAGCTCGTCGTCCTTGAAAGAGGATTCTCAGAATGTGGCTACTGAAGTTAGCCAAGTTCACTCAGCTGAGAGAAGCTCAGAACTGGAAAAAAAAGATGTTCAGGAGACTTTAATACTGCATACTGAGATGAGATCTGACATTCAAAATGGTATTCAGAAAGACGTAGGTCAAAAATTTCAGACTCCTCTTTCAACAGATGTTCGGACTAAATTGAAAGAAGAATCCTCACGGTATAATAATCAAGTAACGGGGAGTTGGGCTCTTGGAAAGAATCAGGCTGAAATGAACAAGAAACCACTTCAGACTCAGCTATCAGAAATATCAGTCACAGAATTGCCAGAAACAAAAACTGCTTCTGGTATCCAGATGCCTGCAGAAATTAGACGTGTGGACACAGGAGGCAGAAAGCAGATAGGCAGTCAGGAATTCTGTGGTCTACAGAAAACAGAGGTCCAAGAGAAAGTTGGACAGGAAGATGCAAATAAAACTGCAGTCACTAACACAAATGTTCCTGGTACTTTGGAGAAAGATGTGGAGGTGAAAGACTGGGAAGTAAAAGTGGTAAAGAGTGAGCTTAGCTTACACCCAAAGACTTTGTCACCTGAAACACAGAATGAAATTCTAAATTTGGGAGATTCCCATTTGGTAGAGGAAAAGTTAAGTGATAACTGTAGAACTCAGTCAGAAACTGATAGTCCAGACTTGCTTTGTGATTCTGAAAACACTTTGAAAGAAAAAGCTTTAGTAGCAGTAATGACAGAACAGAATTCTATTGATGCCTCCTTAAAAGATGTAAAACTGAAAAGTGTAGCTTTGGAAGTATCTCAGCAGGGAGTCCTTGTCGAAGCTCCTCGAATTTCAGAAACCCAAAATAAGATTTCAGAATTGACAAGAAGTCCTGGTGAATGGGACACTTCCAGAACTAGTAATGGAGAAGAACAGGCCATCACGACCGGTTCTTGTTCTGAAAGTGGGTGGGATCTATCAAATACCCCAAATGTAGAAATAAAAACTGGTTCTAATGAAGTCAGTGCTTCAGAACTGTCAGAGGTACAGCCAGACACATGTCTTGCCAACAGTAAAACTAGAAGTAGTATATTAGAAGCCCAAGAAAAAGTTCGACCTGAACCTTCGGGCCATGCAGTATTAGATAACCAAACCCAAAGGCAGGAAGTTGCATGGTTAGTCAACGCCCGCTCTGCGAGCATTGTTGAACTCAGATCCAGTGTAGAATTAGTAGTTGAAATTGAAAAAAAATCATTAGGACACACTGGATCTGATTCAACATTAAATACTGTTTTTATCAAGAGAGATGCGAAAGAAGTAGGGACTGGAGGCTTTTCTAGGGCTTGCTCTGATACTGTCCAAGAGTCAGTAGTTGCTTTATCAGCAGATTTCCATAGGGAGCATCATTCAGAAGAAGCTGTCCGCTCCCCAGAAACAAAGCATGAGGTTATAAGAACCTCAGCAGCCAGTGACTTTCATCTGAATACCACTCACTCAGGGTTGAACACTGAGCGATCTGAAAGTCTCTCTGCAAATGTTTGTGTGAATAACAAGAAAGTTTCTTTGACATCAGAAGGTGTGAAACACAATGAGACTTCCTCCCAGAAAGCAGTGCTCGAGTTCCAAAGCACTGATTTCAGTTTGGGAGATACTAAGGTAAAACATGAATGCTTCAGTATCCTTACAGCAGGACTTTCAAATGAGAATACAGAAGAAGTCTCAAAACTAGAAACTGTTGCATCCATTAGACGGGAGTCTGGTAAACTGAAGAAGCTGGGCATTGAAAAAACAGTGACTGAAACAGAGGTTGCTGATTGTGCTGTGTTGACTTCTGGTGGTCGGGAAGATAAATTTTGCACACGGATTTCTCCAACTTCTGTGCCGCAGCTTGGATTGAAGTCCTCAAATAGTGACACTACAGAAGTGGTCATGCCAGTTCTAGAAATGCAGGGCATTTCTCCCGTGTCTGAGATCCTTTTGCAAGTGGAGGAGCGCAAAGGTGGCGCTGCCGAAATGCCGTCACTGAGTTGCGATGGAGGCAGCACAGAAAGTCAGGCTTATGGGTGCATGGAAACTTTCCGTCCTGGGCTCAGAGAAACACACGGAAAGGAAGATGGCTCAGGAGGTAAGGGAGTATGCACCATGCAGAGCAAGAAGACTGAGCAAACAGAAACTGCTGACAGTAGTTTGGAAACTACAACAAATTCAGGAATCGCTGAAAGCTTAGCAGAAAGCCCAGTGGGTTGAAGTGAACCCAGCCAGTCCCAATATTTGAGGAACCAGAGCTGGGATTATGTATATGTTTTTTGTTTGGTTGGGTTTTTTTTGTTGTTCCAGTTGAGGATTCTGGGTGTATTTTGCATCCTGTGGTAGGACTTGACTAAAGTGAAACTTACATCATCGGAAACCAGACACATACTTTATTCTGTACATAATTAATTGTGTAAAATGTTTTTTCATGTGAATTTTTTTGCCAATTTCTTTTCTACACTCTGCTATTAAAATGGAATCTCTCGTTTATGATGCGTGCGTCTTTGTTGTTTATTTTGGGGGCTTTTATTCTTTGACCATTTTTGGACGATTTCCAGCTCACCCTGTTTGTGTCAGCACCGCAAGTAGCCCAGTCACTGGGACAAGCTCAAGAACGGCAATTTAGAAATGGAGACTTGCAGAAGAGCAAAGACTGAAAACTTCTTTAAACTGTAATGCATGGTTTTGTTTACTTTCATTGTTTGAAATGCAAGAATGTGATTAGAGTTGATTTTTTTTGTTTGTTTATCTGTCTCTGTGATTTGTAATTACTGTTGTATTACACCTGTACTTAAGCTGTTTCATTGTATTGTATAAGCACATGTATGGATGCCACATCACTAAGCAAGGGGAGAAAATCTGTCCGACTGGCTTTTGGAAACGAAGACTAATCGGTAAGGCTCCGTGGCCTGACACCTGGAGCAGACATATTGAGGTCACTTACATGATTTGAAATGGGCTTTCTTTCATTGTATTGTGATCCAGTAACTATTTGTGTTAAATCATTTAGCAGCTGACCAGCTCTGAAGAAGCAGAAGATCAGAACCCTGGTGTCAGGAATTGGACTCGCTTCATGTGATACAGACACATGCATGCCTACCCTGAATGGTCCTTGAGCTATCAAAAGCTCTAACGTGATGGTTCTCATTTGTATAGCGTGTTAAAGACTAAAGTATTAAATGTGTTTGCTTGGATAAAAATAACATTTTTATTTGTAAATTGTTTAAAAAATAAACATATGGTGGTCAACAAGACTTTCTTCTTGATTTCCTTTTTTTTTAACTCCAGGAAAATGTTTTATTTGAATTAGTTGCTAACTCTTGTAGTAGTTGGGAAAATTGAGAAACTGTAGATGATGAAGACATTTAACAGTTAGCCTGCTCAGTAAAAAACTGATTTATTCCCAGCTGAAGTCAATGGAAGAACTCCTGTCAACATCGTCAGTGTAAGTTTGTTTAAAGTCCTGAGCCCTATATAAACATCAAGGTGGGGGGTTGGCAGCAGAACCTAAACAGTTCCTATTTCTGTAATCACTACCAGCATGTGGACCTGTGGGGGGGAGGGGAAGGGGAAATCACCATTTTTCTTCCATTTCCATGACTACGTGTGAAGAAGGTATGAAACATTTTTCAGAGTCATTATGGTGGTTTTCATATTAGAAATGAAATCTAAGCTGAATTTGGAAATTTAATGTAAGTGGTCAAGTCACCAAAACCAAAAAGGTAATTAAGAGGGAAGAGGGTTTTGAGATAGGCTCTGTGAGCTGTTTTGGTGATGTTAAGCAGTTACTGCGTTGAATATAAGACGTCTTTATTAGTATCATTGCCTACTTTCTTTAAATAACCATTTGTTGTTAAAACCAAAGAATGAAATGTTTGACATGCTTTGATATTTTTGAAATTGAGTTGGATAATTTGTAGAGATTGCTTAAATCCTGGTTTATAAAAAAAAATCTTTACAGTTGTTTCTGTTTTCTTTTGTAATTTTTTAATTATTATTATCTGAGTTTATTTGTTTACATTTCACAGCTGCTTCCCCCCCTCCATTTTCTCTCCACTTTCTTCAGTGAAGTGCCTGGTCCCTTGTAAATCCACAGAGGAAGAGGGGAACCAATTTTCTTGCCTGCCCTGTATTGCGGGATAGTGGAGGGCAAGGAGATGTTGAAGGGAAGGCTGAATTTTCGCATGGTTCTGCGTTTCAGATGGTGCTGATTTGGAACACAGTCATGCTTTCTGGTTAGTTTCCTTTTGCAGATTTGTGTTCATGAAGGTCTTGGTGCATGCAACAGCAAACAGTCATTCAGACAATCGTCTTCTTCAGACAACCTTACTCAATGTTGTGTTACCTGTGTGAGACATACTCTTGATTAACTTTATTTTGGAGGAAAGGACATCAATATAAATTCAGTATCCTAGTTGTCTGCTCTCCTACAGTTGCTGCTACAAGTAGTGGTGGTGTTCAGTGCAGAACCTGGGTGGCCACAAATGGAGAACAGCTACCACCAAGGGAAAGCCAAGAGCTTTGCAAATGAGAAACTGAGAACTATTACCCTGTATTTGTCTTCAGCTTTCCAGAAGCTGAACCTTCCTATGGTTCAAATCAAATAGTACTTCTCTTCATGCCCTTTTGTCAAATAACTGTTCTTCTATCCCAGAGTGGAGTAGGGCTCTCTATCCCGCACTGGGAGAAAGATCACTTTTGGTCTTTTTTGAGGTAGGAGCAAAAGGAACCCCTGGAACTGCTGGAATGGACAAGAACAAAACTGATGGTGTAGATGATGACAGCTAGGCAGATTCACAGACAGATGCTTTAACACTATCTTGCAATTTCATGAAATGACATATATTTTTATTTATGTATGCATTTTTTTTTTTTTGCTGTGGTTTCCAGAGGCATGCAGTAAATGATTTATCCACTGTACTGGTCCCCTGTGCTGGCAGAGCTGTAGCATAGTGCACTGACTGGGAAGCCTTAAGTTCTAGGCTGGCCTTGGACTCTTGACTCCAGATCCTCAGGAGGAGGGGTGAGTTAATGGAGGGGATTTACTTTTGTGTTTGAATGGTGCAATGCAGCATTACCTCTCCTTCCCAACCTAGTTCACTAAAAGCTGCATAGGGCATAAGAAGTTACCTTTCTCCTGATTTTTAGAAAGCTGCTGATAGGGAGGAAATAAGCCTAGTTTGAATGTTTCTTTCTTTACATTACTTCAAGCCAGACACAAATAACTAGTAAATTCAAAGGACAATGGATTAACTCCAAGCCATCATTTGATGCTGCAACCTTTAGTTTGCCATGATGGAGTCTGGAAGAAAGGGCTTTCTCCTGGATGAAGTTTGTCACAAAAACCAAGCTTTATTAAGAGACAGTGGAAGAAAAGCCATGGAAAAGCTGCTGGTGTTCTGTCAGTCTACCGTAAGTCCAGGTGGGTTTTTTTAATACTTCTTTCTTTTAAATCTGTGGCTGCATTTGGAAAGGAGAAGCAGCCTTCAAACGTTTACAATTGGCAGAAAACTTCTAAGGTAATGTTTTGGACAAAATACAGTAAATCTTTTTCCTGGGGTATCTCTTGGGCAGGTAAATCTTGCTTCTAGCTTGCTGGAATCTTGTGTTTGACAAAAGTTTTAACTAAGCAGTAGATAGGCTTTGGGGGGAGATTGTTTATTTTAGACTTTTAAATGGCATGTGAGCAGGGGAGAAATGTATCAACCAGCATTCTGTTATTAATTTCTTCCAAATGCATTTGTGTCTTAGTGGTAAAAAGTACAAGCAGTAGATTAAGATACAAGGTCTCTGCCATTTTTTAATTCTTGCCAAAAGTGGAAATAAATGCCAAATTCTTAGCTGAGGGAAGCTACGCAAAGATCTTAAATTTTGCCCGTGGAAACAGACAGTAGGAAAAGTGGGTAAAGACAGATTTTTTTATTTTTTTAGCCTGGTAAACCCACAGAAATAGCAAGTGAAAGTAAGTGATGATTCCAGAAGTCTCTTTAAAAAAACAAACCCACAACCACCCACCAAACTAGTGCATCCCAAAACATGATAAAACCACATTCCTTTAGTGCAAAGGGCAAGAGAAATCGCAGGAGACAGGTTTTTATGTGGCACGATGTGATACTGTGTTGGTTTATTACTCTCTCAGAACATTACAGAAAGGTAAAGGGAGCAAAATCATTCTCTGAGGCAGAATTCAGTCCTCTTCTGCGTGCCGCACAGAGTAAGCGCAAACAGCCTACGTGCCACCACTGTGGGAGTGCAGAACAGCCATTGCGCTGATTTTACTTGACTCCTCTGCCTCTATCTAGCATGAAGAAGGAGAGAGAGATGCAGGTTATGGTTGCTAGACCATCCTTTCCGTTAGCTATTTTCAGCCAGTATGGATGTATTCCTTGCTGTAAGCAACTTGAGCAGCATAACACAACTGCAGACTGTTACATTCTGCCTTCGAGCAGAAATGCGAGGCTCCATATTTAGTATTAGTTTCAGGGTTTTGCTTTGCGATCCCACCTCCACCTCTTCTTGGGCTGTCCTGTTGCTTGCAGTGAGAAGGCTTATTACCATATGTTAGCAGTTCTAGGCTCTGGTAAAACGAGTCAAGCTGCTGTAATAATTCCCATGAAGCTGTACAACATCTGGGGCTGCAGATAGCAGAGCCATCAGAATTGCTCAGGCGGGTGGTGGAGAAAGGCTGAGTAGCTGCAGCAAATAAAACCTGTATCAGAGCTGCTTCAAGGAAAGCGATGTTCTCTTTTACCCGTAGGCCAGCTGAAGAATCTGCAGTTTATGGACAGGAAAGCACGTACACAAGGTAATGTTTTCAATTCTTAATCAAATATAATTTTTTTTCAAGAAACTGCTTTTGTGGGGGAGCTTTAGCCAGAGCCTAAGCAACCTGAAATTGGTATCAATCACTTGGGATAGACAGGGTGGTATTTGCAAACTTTAGATGAATGTAGAAGAAACCTAACGCTTCAGGAGCTATAGTACCTGTGAAGACTATGAAAAGCCCTGTAACGGATATGTGGTGAAGAAATGATAGAGATGATCTTCACATCAGTCCTCACATTAGGCTGTGTTCATCTCCTGTCAGATATGAAAAAAAAAACCCAAATTAAAGCTAAATGCCAAATAATTAGATGAGAGATGGACTCCTGTAGCTATGCACCTGAAAGATGGGTATTTAGAAATACCTGATTAGTGAGGGCGGGGAAAAAAACAAAGTCCATTAGCAAAGGAGTATCAGTCACTGTTTATTCTCATAAGAACTGAAGGCTTAATGCAATGAAACCCATTTAATATAATGCTTCCCAGGTACTGTTTAAACTTCATGTCTTCTGCCAGTTAGTTTCACAGATTATACTGCTTTACCAAGTTTATGAGAGAGGTTCAAAACCATTATATCTTGATTGTGTCTCTAGCCATATCATCCAAGATAGGATTGCAAAAGTAATTGGCACTTGTATTTCATGCATTCAATGCAATGGATTCAGTTTGTCCAGGAGAAAAAAAATCCCGTATCTGTATTTGCTACAGTAATTTATAATTCATGTTTGATCTGTCTGGCATTTGATATAAGATACATAAGCCTGCTTCAAGCTAGCTACAATGGCTGCAGAAGAGCTATCATCCAAGACACTAAATGACCTGTAATTATTCCTCTGAGAGTTGAATTTTTGTTTCAGAGCCCAAGAAAGGCTTACAGGTTGAAAGTTTATTTCAAGTTTGTAGGATGAAATCCTTTGCTTTATAAGGTTAGCACTCTAGACCAAAGCATCAGATCTATGGCTTTTAGTTATCCTAGTTCTTACAAACCTCTGCTCCTAGTGCACTACGTACATTCATAGTATATTCAACTACAGCTGTTTTCATTCTGTATTAAGCTTGCCAGATTTCTTCCAGGCTACATCAGAAGCCTTTGGTATTGAAAGCTTCTGGTGCAGAGGGGAAGATAATTAAAAGGGCCTCAGATTTGGGAATGTAACAGTCAAACCCACCAGATGCTCAGCAAGCAGGTTTTTAGGATGAAAGTTGAGTTTGCTGTAACAAGCCCATTCTCTTTGCTGGCTTTTGGTTCATTTCCACAGGAGCTAAGAAAATGTTATCTGGAACTGCTGGACTTCTGAGAAGGTGGGTGCAGATTTGCATGACTGTAATGGTATCTCTTTCTCTTCTTTTTGGTATGAGGGCACATTCTTTTCATTATTATTAATATGATTAATCAGTAAGGCTTTTTCTGTATTCTTAATGGTTAAACACGCAGTTCATGGGTATGTCTGTAATGTAAGTTCTTTTGCCAGCATCCAAGAAGACCGTGTATGTGTGGTGCTTCCTTTCTCTTGATTAAATGGTATTATTTAAAAAACAAACATTAAACTTTTATGAAATAACACTGGATCCTGAGTGCTCTTTGTTTAAAAATTATTCCCTAAAGAGGACTGAAAAAGTGTGGGTTACTTCAAGGTATTAATAGTGGCAAGAGAGGACGCTGAATTCTGAAGCTTATTGATTCATGGGGCCTTTATGGCCCTACTGTAATGTAGTTTCTGTATCTCTGGGAAGAGCTGCTTAAAATAGGGAAAAAGTGGTTTAAAACTCCTGTCTCTATTTAATCTGGAATCTTCCAGCTGTTTTTAACCTCAGCTACCCATGGTAAATTATTCATGCAGAGTTTTTTGTCATATGTTCACAGAAGTCCATCATTAACTATTTTTTCATTTACTTCACCTGGGGGAGATGGTGCTGTGTTTCACCAACAAAAATGTCCTGATAGCAGCTTCCAAGCATGTGGAAAAAAAAAAAAAAAGAGACAAAGAACAGATAGCCTGCTTTTTTTTCCGCTTTACAGTATGTAGATAGGCTCATCCTGCTTTATATGTGGTGAAAAAAACACAAACTAGTTTGTTGCTGCTGCTCAGGGAAGGAGAGCACTTTAGAAATACTTTCCCCACACAAGCTCCACACAATGCTAATGTTTCCTAGTAGCAGTGCCTGGTCAGTCTTCCCCATCTGTATAATCTTAAGTGTTGAAATGTCAGCTCTCAGCTTGCTGTTGTGTTACAGATCAGCCTTCCCTTTCTCCTTCATTAATTTGCTACTGCGGAGGCTGACTGGTAAACTAATTACGGTAGCACTGATATCTGTTGGCTAACAGAGGTGTAATCCAGGGATGGTTCGAACACCCTGTCTAGAAGAGGCTGCCTGTACTTTCATCCCTTTCTTCAGTAACCAAAGCAGCAGAGTAGCAGAGATCCGGCTACTACAGAAAATAAAATAAGCATGTATTTTTGCCAATAAGGTATTTAGGAACATGGTACAGTATAGCTAGTGAAAAAATCAACTGCCACACAAAGGCTGCATTTTAACCTTGTTCTTCAGTAAAAATTACCTCCTGCGTGCAGTAGGAGAGACGTGTTGGTTGGAGTTACTAAACATGGTAGCTTGACAGAGGTGAAGCTGCCTGCAGCTCCATGTCCCTGGGTCTAGCCCAAGGCAAGGCTGAGTGTATACTCTCAGTAGATACGTACAAACGTGTATGTGTATACATGTGGCCAGCCACACAGATACACATATAAAACCAGAAAATGGCACTTCTGCAAATGGAAACAGGACCAACAGCATCATGCTGTTCCCCTCTCTGGAATGAAGGTCCTTAGTGGAACACACCAACAGACATACAACAATGGTCCTTCCAGTAACAGGCCTTAGATGCTCCTTTATCCAGTATCTGGCCCCTGATCCTTGTTCTTTCCAGCTGCAGACACCTGGTCACACAAGCCCCTGAGGTCTACTTCCCCACTCAGGTTGCTGGTACTCAGACCCCCTTGCAGCCACAAACACCGCTGCCCACAGGCTGTCGGTCCCTTCAGTCACTGGCCTTGGGCAGTCCACCCCGTAGCTGGCCCTGGTGCCCTCTCGTCTGTAATCCTCTCAGGTGGAACCTGACAGCTCAGCAGTAAGGACTGAAGAAAGCCCAGAGAGCTGAAAGCAGTCAGAGGCTGGAAGAGTATTAGCAGAAGTGTCATATGTGCTTGTCCTGCTCTTGATCTTACCATGGTATCTGGTTTTAGCTGATACTACCAACAGGGTATTTGGCTAACCAGAGCGTGGTCTGAGCCAGAACTGACACTTCTAGATACCTGGCAAATACAGCGGTATATCTGGCAGGCAGTGGGCTTTTATCTGCAACACGGTGGCTGGATTCTTCTGCACTCAGGCACTCTGGAAAAGCTGCAACATCCTCAGAGAAATCGGTAAAAAATATGATTTTGATACAAAGGTGATTAGCACCACTTTTACAGGTACACTCTGCACCTTGTAACACTCGAGTTTGTTTCATGCTGTTCCACAAGTGCAGATTTCAAGGTGCCTCTGTCATGCGGATATTTGACAACCACAGAGCAAACAGGCAAGACCTGGGGTGGGGTGGTGTAAATACTGTGAAAATAATTTGGCTGGAATGAAATAACATCTGCCTTAAGGTGGTCTCTTTGGCTAGGTTTCCTGTGGAAGTGAGGTTTAAACCATGCGAGTGTGTATCTTCCAACTCAGTGACCCATTCCAGGCAGTTCAACAAGCCTCCTCCACAATGGCAGCAGGTCCTGGTGCAAAGCTGAAGGAGGGGCTGCCATGTCAGCTCACGCTTTACTAGATGTGAGAGATCGACCGGGCGGAAGTCCTTTATCTTCAGTCAAAGCTTACATCGTCCTGGACACCAAAACCAATCAATCACAAAAGGCAAATACACAGGAAGCCAATTTTCTTTGTTAAATGACAACTGGCATCAGAGCAGCGGAGCACCTCACACCTCTCACAGTAAATGTTTCTGTTTGCTGCGCAGCCTCAGGCCAGGCAAAGGCTGCCGACTTGTATGTCACACCCTGAGAGCACTTGACCAAGACCCGCCCTATGCATCCACATCCCTCCAGGACCAAGGGGGCTGGAAGGGGTTTACAGCAGTCCAATGGATAGGACAGCAGCAGCCTGGGCTGGTTTGGTTCTTCCCATAGGGGAAATTGGTATTACAAGGCTTTTCCAGCACTGGCACAGGGTAGGGGAGTCGTGTGTGGCTCCAGCCAGGGCGCTGCAGTGAAGCTGCCTGAGGACCACATGGACTCCCAGAGCTACAGCGAGCGAGGGTGGGGAGAGAAGGAGCCATAACAAACCCAGCCAGGGAGAGAACAAACACGAGGAGAGCTGAGCTCAGTTCTGCAGCTTGAAAAGCCTTCTGCAGAGCCTTTGGTAGCCCATGGAAATCGGCTGCCCCAGGTACATCCCTGGTGTGAGCTGACAGCCTGAGTGGCTCCTACTCCCAGAAGTAACCGTACTGCAAAGCCATGGATCTCACTTGTATGCAAAACAAAACCTAACTGTACAGTGCCCAGGTGAATTTCTTCTAGAGGGGCCAGGAGGCTGCACAGTTGCCATTCACACCTCCCATGCCTCCAAAATTTGGGTAGTGAAAAACCCTACGTAGCTAGGAAAAAAAAAAATCACAACTGACAAGGCACTGAATGACAAAGCAATGCTCTCTTCCCTGTCCTCAGGTGAAATTTTAGCTGCCTGCTCCAGCTTAGCATCGCACCTCCGACTGTTCTTCTCCCCAGCCACAAGATCCATATGGTTTTCTAGAAACCACTGGTTCCCACAGCACAGAAATTAAAATAAGGCAGTTGTGGAGCTGAGCGATACAGCCTGGAGAGGATGCCTTCCGTCTTGTCCCTGCTCTGCAGTACTGCCATGACTGAGTCCAAAGAGAAATAAGCAAAAGGCAGATGTCGTTAGCTGAGCACCAAGATGAACACAACCCTTCTCCTGTGCCTGCACTTAACTGAATAATCTGAGTAGTGTCAATATAGAGTTTACCTGCAGTAAATGTAGGAGATGACAGCAAAGTGTTTCCATGAAATTAGCACAAAATGCTTGCTTCTCAACGTGCAGGTTCATGAGCGGACACAGGAGGAGTCTCCATATGAGAAAGTGAATTGTTTCATGTACTGCTTGCTGTGACGAATGCTTTTAAACCCTATATTTAATCCTTGTCTGTTAGCAAGAAAAAAAGCAAGGTTCACAAATAAGGGCTAAACGTTGCCATGACCAGAAGCAGCAGCAACTGAGGAGCAGGGGCAGACTACAGACACACTGCCCTGCTTTGTACGCTCCCAGCTGTGCAAGCAAGCTGAACGCAACCGTTACATCAAAAAAAGTGTCACAAGCCTTCAGATGCTGTGTTGAATTTGGGAGAAAAAAAAACAGTTCCCCCAAAACCCCAACTTAGACTACCCACCCACGCAAGGCTCCCAGGCAGAACACCTGGGATGCTTTGAATAAATCCAAAATGAGCGGACTAAAGGAAAAGCAGGACGTTCTTACAGCCAAGTTTAGCCCAGCAGTGATACGGCATCTTGCCAGGAGCCTTAATCTGTTTCTCTTTTTTAAAAAATTGAAATAGCCTACGGCTACTCTTTATTAACTGCTATACAACTAGATGCAAATACACAAAGAAACAGGAATGCCCATATTATTCCTTTCACGTTAAGTTTTCAGTCTTTAGGAGGTAATTTTCCCCGAAATTTGTGGATTGACCTGTCTTTAATAGCAGAACCGGTGACTGAGCTCTCTGTGAAGAGTTTCTTCTTTCTTCTTTCTAGCCCTTTGAGGTACTGTTTCTTTGTCCTCCTACCTACCTTGAGGCTACAAGATCCCTCCTTACTTGACCGCAGCTTTTTTTCTTTATGCCTGCCAAGGGCAGTTTCATGAAGTACAGGTGGCCAGGACTCCTCTGCTGGCACATCAACTCACTGTGGCTGACGGACTGGGATTATTTTTGGCATGAGGGCTTCTGACTTTCTCTGGCACGGCCTAGTCGTTACGACACACTCTGCTCTCTTACCCATGCTTCCTTTTTAGTACCGATGTGCTTTCCGTGGGACTGCTGCGTCCCAGGCAACAACGCAATGCTGTCTAAGAGAACTAGAAAGAGCAAGCAAAATTATGCCCTATAATCCTCTAGTGCTGTGTTCAGATTTGGGCCCCCCACTACAAGAGGAACATTGGGGTGCTGGACATTGGTGTCCAGAGAAGGGCAGCGAGGCTGGTGAGGGGTCTGGAGAACAAGTCTTGGGAGGAGCGGCTGAGGGAGCTGGGGCTGTTTAGTCTGGAGAAGAGGAGGCTGAGGGGAGACCTTATCGCTTTCTGTAACTGCCTGAAGGGAGGCTGTGGTGAGGCGGGGGTTGGTCTCTTCTCCCAAGTAGCGAGTGACAGGATGAGAGGCAATGGCCTCAAGTTGCATCAGGGGAGGTTTGGGTTGGGTATTAGGAACAATTTCTTCACTGAGAGAGTGCTCAGGCATTGGAACAGGCTGCCCAGGGCGGTGGTGGACTCCCCATCCCTGGGGGTGTTAAAAAAAAAAAAGTGTAGCCGTGGCACTTCGGGACATGGTTTAGCAGGCATGACGCCGTTGGACTGATGGTTGGACTTGATGATCTTAGAGGTCTTTTCCAACCTTACCGATTCTAAGAGCTTTCCTTTATTAATGACACACCTTTACCCGCGTGCACGGCAGTGGAGCAGCTGAAAGAACAGCGGGGCGTTACGCTGTCCCCAGCCCCCGACATTCAAAGTGGTTTTTACAAAGCTCTGCTACGGCCCGCACCGCTTCAGCGCCCTCAAAGCCACCTCAGCAGCGGGACGCTGGGGCGCGGCGGCTCCCCACCCGCCCTCAGCCGAGACAGGCCACGGCCGCCCGCGCACCCGCCCAGGGAGGAACCAGACCCGCGGAAGCAGCCATTTTACTCTGCTGATTCTCCTCCCCGCCGCGCCCGGCCCCAGCGCAGCCACCCCCGCAGGCCCCTCCCCAGCGCGGCGGGGCGGGGCGGGAGGCGGCCCTACGGCGGCCGCTAGGGGTCGTGGGCGGCACACGGCATGCTGGGATTTGTGGTGCCGGGCGGTCCTCCCGGGGCGGGGGGAAGTCGCGCCCGCTCACTGGCGCAGTTTGACCCTTCTGCCGCCCTGTCCCCCTCCGGCTGTTGCCGCGACACCGCCCGCCACAGCACATTCCAGCGTGGGTTCCGCGGCAGGGAGGAGGGGGTCCTTCCTCCGAGCCTGCCTGAGGCACTGCCTGAACAGAAGGGTGGGATTCTTTCCTCGTCCCGGGCTCCAGCCCCACAGAAACACCGCGCCGCCCGTCCTCGCACCCGCGTCTCCGTTCAGCAACGCTTTCTCGCTCGTCGGGTAGGCGGAGACGGCGGAGAAAGAAGGCAGCGCCGATCAGGCAGGGCGGCGGGGCGGCCCGAGAGAAGCCTGGTGAGGGGTCAGGCCGGGGGACCTGCTCCTCCCTCCCTCCCTCCCTCCCCGCCCTGAGATGCCAACCCGGCAGTCGGCGGCGCAGCAGCGTGCGAGCAGCGTACGTGGGGCCGCCGGGCCGGGGGGGGAGCTGGAAGAGGCGGAGGGCTCCGCGCTTCCCGCGGGGGGGGGGTGGGGTGGGGTGGGGTGGGGGGTTCGGCCGTTGAACTCCCCCGCGGGGCCGGGGCGGAGGGTGGGGGGGCGGCGGGGCTGCGGGTCCCGGGGTCGCTGAGTCCCGCTGTCGCGCAGGTTTCCCCCCCCGTGCCCCGCCGCAGGATGGAGTTCGAGCTCCTGGAGAGCGATGTGCTGGAGTCGCTGGAGGACCTGGGGTAGGTGCCGGGGCCGGCGGGGGGAGGGGAGGGCGGGGGTGCCGGTGCGGGCCGGCGGCAGGAGGGCGGCCCCAGTGCGGGCCCCTGGGACGGGGGAGGGGCAGGCGGGGCCGGTGTCGCCCCGGGGGGCCGCGGCCTGGAGCGGTCCCGTCGGGTCGGGCCCGAGAGAAGCACCGAGCCGAAGGGGCAGCGTTTCGGCTGCGCGGCCTTCGCCAGCGTTTGGCCTCTGCCTGCCCGCTGCTCCCCCGGATTGCTGCGGTGCCGTCCGCTCGGTCACCCCGCGGCTGAGGGTGGGGAGGGGAGAAGGAAACCTCTTAAGAGAAGTCGGGGAGAGGAGCACTTTCAGGCTTCGTGCGTAGTAAAAAATAACAGACAGTGAAAAAAATTGTGAGTGACAGTATTTTTTTCCCTTCGCTTTCTTTTTTTGGTATAGTATAGCACAGGAAATTTTTTGTGTAAGCCTGTTAACTCTGTCAGAGTCAGTAAAGGTTATATGAGTGAAAGGGAGAGCAAGGAGAACGTGCCCTACGGTAAGCTTGCATGCTTGCAAACTGCTGAGAGCTCAGACAAGACAGTTACGGTTTCATTGCTGCTGGTTCTATGCAAATGTCTGTATTTACTCACATTGGCCACGTTCCCATAAATCATTTGTGGCTAAAGTCGTTGTGCCCCAACAAAGGTTATATTTCCAGGCTAAGGTGGTGATGATAGTTCCAAAACTTGACAAATAGGCATCTATTTTGGCAGGTATTTCTCCGACTGAAATGTGAAAAGGTCTCTGCCATGATGCACATACCGTGATGGGCTTCTTTTTTTCTGCTGTATGTTTAAAGGGACATTACTGGCTTGAAGGATTTGTAATTTGTGCTCCTTATCGGTGTAATTATAGACAGAAAGTGTTGCCGTTGACTTTTGATGTTCTCAGATAGAGTGAACAATGAAAGCAGATTAAAAAATAAGTCGTATCAACGGAGATTGGTAACAGCAACTAAAAAGAAAATTTGGAGGACGAAAGACCTGGGGCTTCAACAGTATTGGTAACAACTGGGAGAGCTACTGATGTGACTAAATTACTTCTGTTTCCTTGTGTCTGGAAAGACTGGGGTGTTTGAGGTTTTAAGGTTTGGCAGTAGCTCCACTATCCTTCACAATTCAACTTATTTTTTCTAACCAGATCACTGAAGACAGTTCTAATATATTACCTGATTTTTTTTTTTTCTTAATAGCATTGCACATCAAAGAGCTGTTTCTTTTAGGATGTGTGCTCGAGGTGCTCAAATAGTGGCCTTTTGTCTTCTAAGTCAGTTTGTTGAACTATTGAAAAAGCAGAAAAACTGGATGACGTAACGGTACCAGAAGAGGAGCGTAGCTCTAGAACATGTGCCATTGGCAGGAATGGAAGGAAAAAGCTGCCTGCAGTCAGGAATCTGCAAGTTGGATTACTGGCCAAGTAGACGTGTAGCTGAAGTCGTAATTATCAGAGATAACACAGTCAAGATGTCATACTTGTCAAAGAAAAATTCTGGAGAAGGGGCCTCTGACGTGACCAGTGACTGAAGTCCAGATCCTGCCAAAGCAAAAGGCTTGTCATCACTTCACCTCTGCTTTGATCTATAACTGAATGTGTCTGTTCTGAGTCCCAGCTGTTCCTACACGCGTGTAGGTCTGAAACGTCTGTGGGATGGGACTTAGTTCGCTCTGGTTAGCCTGTTGGAATTGTCTGGTCACCTGTGGTACTGTAGTAGGGTTGTAATACGTCAGGCTACAGCTTCCCGCCAGTTGCTGGTAGGTCGACTCTGTGTCACGAATCGAGCTGCTCTGTGCGGTGAAAGTTACTTTTCAGTGTGGCTTCTTCATTTTAGTTGGGTGAAGTAACAGGCTGTTACAGTGAAGAGCAAATCCTTTATGTTTGATGTTAAGCACAAGAGCAAGGTGTGGAGAACAGCATTTTTATTTGCTCTTTGAGAGGTTTTTTTACTTCTGAGGTTTGCCGAGAGATGACTGGACTCACTGGGTTGCTGTGACACAGCAGATGACTTTACCTGGAAGTTTGAAAGAGGGATTTTGGTTGATTATGCCTGCTCTTGGGTGTCTTTCTGTTTTGGGTGTAGTATGCCAGAATAATACTGTGCATTTTCTTCTAAATACTCTGGTGAGCTCTGACTTTGTGCTTCTACCTGGTTAATAAGGCAGTCTTCTCCCTACTCTTCCTCTTCCCCTGACAGAGTATCAGTACACAGAAGTCCTGGTGTTGACTTATTTTGTTTATGCAAATAATTAATTCTATTTATTTTTCTTGTGCCTGTTTTAGGAAGGTAATTTTTCAAAAGAATATTGTTTTGCAGACCACTTTTGTGACATTTGTGTTGAAGGCTTTATTTTGCATGGTAACCCTTTAATACATGGTAGGAAACCACAGAAAGCGCTAGTTCAGCAGTAATTATTCAACACACTTTAAAGCAGTGTTCAAGAACGATACTTTGAAACTGCAGTTGCCCTGGATAGGTGTCTTGCAGGTAACATCTTCCAGAGAAGGAGGCAGAGAAGGTGCTGCTGTATGTGATAACATTCTCTGGGGTGAAACCTTTGATGATGATACTTTGTGACAGTCTCTTTGGCAGTAAGCTAGTGTGCATGGAAATACTGAGATTACTCAGATGTTTTCAATATGCTTTTTCTTACAGTTCAGTGCAGGAATCGTATCAGCTTAGATGTTAAGCATTGCAGATATAATGAGGTTGTAGCTCTCAATATGTGTAAACAGCATAAAATAAATCTATCACAGCACTTCAGTCACAGCAAACGTTAATAAACTGTGCTTTTGTTTCACTTGTCAGTTACAAAGGTCCATTGTTAGATGACGGAGCGCTGGCTCAGGCAGTCTCTCGTGGAGCCAGTTCCCCTGAATTCACCAAACTCTGTGCTTGGTTGGTATCTGAGTTACGGCTATTCTGTAAACTAGAGGAAAATGTGCAGGCAACTAACAGTAAGTAGCCATAACTCTAGCACAAAGTGCCCTTTAAGTGTGTTCTTGCATGCCATAAAGATTTGGGCTGACAACTGCTACATCTGTTGTGCCAGGGAGTATTGTGTGCATGCTGTCAGATTTTGGATATTTTCCACCTCAAGCTTGCCTAATGAACAGCCTGTATAGGTTGAAATAGTAGTGAGGATCAAACAGTCTTTCTTCTGAAATTAGCTTTTTCTTTTAATTGTTCAACCATAGAGTTTTTTCAAAGTTCTTGGATGGATTTGAGGCAACATTAGTGGTATTTTTAATTAGATCATGATCATTAGATGACTTTTATTTCAACACTTCTGTTTGTAAATTTGGTGTAAGAATTACTTACTGTTCAAGGAAACATTCTCATGACTACAGTAACCATATTTTTTTTTTATTGTTGGTTACCTTAACTCTGTGCTTGCTCTGTATTTTTCCCTCTTTTTGAAACACTCTCTTGGAAGGAGCCTGAAAATGTTTGCTTGTTTATCATTTTGGTGGAGGAAGTAAACCTTAGTTTTCAAAAACTGTTATTTTCAGTCAACTAGTCATGACATTCTACAGATTAAATTGTTAAATTGGCATGATAACCTGTACTTCCAGAATATCTAGTGCGTTAACTCCTAATGCCTTTGAGCTTAACTTTCAGCCTACCCAGTGGCCGAAGATTGCTGCCTTTCACCTCAGCATATGTTCTTTTCCTTCTTCTCTGTTTTTGACATGTCCATCCTTTCTTCTTTGAGTGTATTGGACTCCCTTTCTCTGTAACAGCACAGCATCTCACCTCTGCTGGTAGTATACAGTTCCTGCTATACGTTTTCTGTAAAAAAACAATCCAGCAGTATTTTAACACCTATTTCAAATTCTCTAAACACAGGGATAGAAACATTTTATCTGTAGTACCATCAAGCCCTACCTTCATTTTGTGTGACTTGAGTTCATAAATAACAGACCTTTTGGGTTGAAGTATCTTTTCAAAAGAAGAAAAACTGTTGCCTCTCATTTATCACTATTTTCTGCATAACTTGGCTTAACAAATGCAGATTAGTTTCACTGATTTCTGACACAAATATCAATCTAAGCTTTGGCCTACATGACAATTATATTTTAGAGGATGTTCGTACAAAATAAGATCAATTGACAAATGTGAGCTTGGAGGGAGAGGTAGTAAAAACATGAGAGCTCATAAACTTTGTTATTCATGACTTTGTCAGAACTGTCTGATACATTTGTAGTGGGAACAGTGAGTTGATACTTAAAATACCCCTGTAAAAATTGTGATGTTTTTAATGTCACTTTTCATTGTAGAAGTTGCCAGTGGCTGTGTGTTGTAGCTGGGAGAAGTTGTCAGTGAAACGTAATTTTATAGTAATGAGGATTATCATGGCTCCAAATAGGTTGTGCTGTGTCTTTGAGAAACTCAGAGAACGCTTTTGGCTTCCATTAAAAGCATTTTTTAATGTTAAATAGCAACTGGAGCAAAACATTATTTATTTTTAAAAAAAATAGCTAATTCGTTGTAATCATAGCTGTATGTATATAATCTGTAAACAAGTTATTATTCTTTTCCTTCTAAGGTCCAAACGAAGCAGAAGAGTTTCAACTCGAAATGAGTGGATTGCTGGCTGAAATGAACTGTCCGTATGCATCATTAACATCAGGAGACGTGACAAAACGCCTTCATAATCAAAAGAACTGTCTCTTGCTGCTTAGTAAGTTGAAAGGGTGCTTGCAAGTTAATACTTTTTTGGGCAAGAATCAGTATTGTTTCTTACACTTAATGAGATACTGTTTCATTTATCACAATGTATAAAAACAGTTACCTAAAATTATGAATTATTTTTCCCTGTGATTTATGATACCAGGATATTATCCTTTTGGGTCTCGTAAACTTACCAGTCACTCTGTAGCCAGTGTATGATGGAAAATGTTCTGAGTATTAACCTTTTTCACATTCACTAGCAAAAAGCCTGTCCTGTTACTTCTTGAAAGGTACTCCGAAGAGGGAATGATTTGAAGACTTCTGCTAGGCTTAGCCACTGAATTCTGTTTAGAACGGTTGTAAAAAGAACCACTAACATCAGATGCATCATCATTCTGGAGGCCCCACCATGACGATTTGCGAGATGCAACAAGACTTGCATTTTCTTACACTCCGACAACAGTTGGAATTGTGAAAAAGAAAAAATGCTTTATCCCAACTCTCAGTTCTTTTGAACATCTCCCTTAGTAAATAGCTTCAATGTTGCTTTCTGCTGATTGAAAAGAAATTAGCGGTAGCAGTGGGACGTCTTCCCTTTACTTTTCCACCCAGCAGGTCTCAATATCTACTGTGGTTTTATTCCTGCTTAGGAAATGTTAAGAGGAGAAGAAACTAATTAAATTTGCAAAAAGTGTGTGATGTTGATTCACATTTAAAAAAACCACAAACCTTTTACAAGTGTCAGAGTTAGAAATTGTAACACTAATTTTAATCTGATCTTAAATTCAACATAATGAGTATTTTATTTGCTTCCTCAGTTGCTGCTGATTCTTTAACTTTTCAAAAAAGGAATTCAGTTCTGCCCTCAGCTGAGATGTAAGGAATAAATTGCAGAGTAGGTTCCTGTATTTTGACAGTAAGAGAAAGACGAGTAGTAAGACTTAATCTGAATTTTACTAGTGTGTTCAAAAATGTCAGACGGAGTGAGGTAATTATTGCGTTTGAAGTATTTTGTAGCTCAAACAACCTGCCCTTCAGCTGATTCTCTGTAAGCCAAACCATTTAATAAATTTGGCTTGTCTGTGAGACACAGTTTATTCCAGAGGTCCTCTGTGATGTACTTTTGGTAATATAAGGCCATGTTCAGAAGCTGAACTCTGGTATCCCGTCTGGCAGGAATACTATGTTTACTGTCAAATGTGGAATTGAAATAGATTCCAAACTCCTTTTTTGTGTGCCATGATAGTTGTGTAGCTTTCTTTACCTACATTAAGCTAAGTTAGTAGGTATCCTGTTGTATGTGAGCCATGAAACCAGATTTTTTCAGGAAAAACAGAATAACCCTCTTTAATGGAATGCCAGGGTATTTTACATTTTAATGAAATGCAGCACAGTTAATGTCAATTGGAAGATGTAGCAGTGTTGCTGGGACAGGCAAGCACCAAATAAGTGTAAGTAGTTAGGATTGTCTTCGTGTGCAGCATCGCTAGAATACAATATTAAGTACTGGCATCTGCAGAAATGAAAAGTACAAGAGTTTCAGGGTAGTTCAGAAAAGGTCTGCAAAAAGGAATCACTATCTGGAGAACGTTTGTGCCTTACAGTGATAGACTTAAAAATTTCAGTCTTTGTCAGAGGAGATTGAAGGTAGCTTGAATCTGATCTCTGGATTCTTGAAACAAAATTCTGCTGCTAGTTTCGTTTTGAGGAGGTCCTAATGAAGTGTGAATAATTGGAACTTGAATATAAGATAAATCTGTATGAAGTACTGTTGAAAGAACTTACAAAGGATTCTTCACTGCTTTAAATATTTGAAGAATTTTATATTTTATAAGGTGTTCTGTGTCTTTAGCAGAAGACATTCTAGTGATACAGAAGAAATTCTAGAGGTCGTTAAAATACTTTGTTCTCTTTTTTAACCTTTTGATCTGTCCTCATTTTACAGGTACTAAGCTGCTTTTGTGTAGCCATGGGTTTACGTCCCTGCTCACTTATCTGTCTTGATCAGTGCAGTATCTATTTTTCAATCTCTGTTATAAATAATTGTGTTACTGTTATGGTCACTCAGTATAATTAATGATAAAAATATTGTTAAACCTGTGCATGTTTTTCAATTCAAAGTTGTGACAATTGCAAGCAAAAGCTGTGCTCTAAATTTATATCACTTTAGCTTACACCTAATTCTGAAATTTTGGGTGTAGACCAAGTTCAGAAATTATGTGATATTTTTATTTGTTTGTTTGATAAAGGAGTTACAGTTTGATGGTAGGCTCTTGCAGTTCTGCTGTTGAAGAGCACTGCAGACATTCTAGCTTCTATTTCATCAGTTACTGCCTGCCTTTCTGGAATTATTATAAACCCAAACTCTGAATAGTACTTTTAAAAGGGGTTATTTTTCCACTCTACATCTGGCCTGGAGAAATACAGGACATTCATCCAACACTTCACTTCTCTCTACTCATTTCCTTGCTTGCTTTCTTAGAGCCTCAAGGAGTGCTTGCTTATCTAGCTTGAAGTGCACGTCTCAGTCCCTCATCCTGCTTATTTCCATGTTCTTAGTCTCTTGTCTTTGCTGGGCAAAGCCTGAAGGAAAAGAGCTGTGCTCTGCTGAACTCAATGATTAATACCTGTGGGTATCATAGCAGTTTTTTTCTAGGCTTTAATTGATTGTACTAAACATTTCCCCTGTTTGTTGTATTTCTAGCAGTGGGCTCAGTGATCATCAGAAGTATGAGCCCTGACTCTTTCTAAAACAGTACATTTGCACATTTGTTGGTTGTAAGCACTTGAGTTCTTACTGATTCTAAAAATAATTTAACTTGGCTATATCTGATGCTGAAATCTAATTTTTCTTACCCAGCATACCTCATCTCAGAACTGGAAGCTGCCAGAATGCTGTGTGTGAACGCCCCTCCCAAAAAAGCACAGGAAGGAGGTGGCAGTGAAGTCTTTCAGGAGCTAAAAGGCATATGTATTGCTTTAGGCATGTCCAAGCCTCCAGCCAACATAACGATGTTCCAGTTCTTCAGTGGAATTGAAAAAAAAGTAAGATCCAAAGGAACAAAACTGGAATATTTATGTTGTTACTGTTTTGATGGAAAATAGTTCTGCTGCCAGGGAGAGATTTGCATCTTGTGAAACTCCAGTGTTTCAATTGTGAAGGAAAGCTAACATGGTTTACTGAGTATGCCAAGAGTCAGGATTTTGAAAATGTGTTTAAAGGCTTTTCCACGGCAAGGCACGAGGTCAGGGACTACTGCTGTCATTGCCTTGTGGGGTGCGGTGTTTCTTACTCTGCTCTAGGTTTTGATGTCATCACCTGTTGCAGAAGACATGGAGATGCTGAGCTTAGGGCTCAGGAAGAATGCTAAGGAGAAACGTATTCTAACAAATACACCTAAACAAATTTTTATGGGAACCTACTATGTTAAAAATGTTTAGGTTAAAAGGTGTGGTCACTGAAGTCAAGTTTACACCTTTTCCCTAAGGCTTCATCAGTTCTTCTGGTTCCATTTATTTTTGTTCCTTTACATGCATGTGTTCTCCAGGTTGTTGCGGGTTTTCTTGGAGAAATTTACTTTTGTTTGAGTAATTTTTATAAAGCAGAGAAATGGAGTGGACTGTCCAGTGTACAGACCAAAGGTGGGGGACAGAATGTTTTTAAGTTACACTGAGTAACTTAACTTGCAGGATAGGGGAGAGCAGTAGAAGAGAACCTTTATGAACTTTAAAGAACAGGTATGATTACAAAGCTCCCCAAAATACTTTCAGATAAGTTTTTTTGACTAACCTTTTAGTTGCATGATACTTAAATCCCAGCAACTGAAAATAGTGCTTCATTTCTTTGCAAGAAATCAGTTTGGATTGACCTGTTTAAGAAGAGGAGGATGGTTTTTCAGCAGAAGTCCGAGGTGTAGAATCGAAGCAGTTTGTTTTTTGGTTTTGCTGTTGTCATGGTATTAGTTAGATACATAAGAAATCTGTGCTTCCATTTGCTGTAAAAGCTAGAAAATATTCACAAAAATGAACAATCCTAGCAAGCTCTGCTGCTGAAAGAGACTCTATAAAAAGTACAGAATATAAATTAGATGAAAATGTTTTTAATCTGAGAATACTGTTATGTTTTACTAACAGACTTTTACATCATCTTGCAAGGTTAAATGAATGTTATCTCACTGATTTATATACGTAGGTGGTTATACTTTAAAAAAAACCTGAACGGTCCTTATAGCTTAATGAAATACATCAGCAATTTCTAACCTATGGAATTTTTTAAAAATCATAGATAGCTGCGGTGCTTACAGTCTGAACACTGAAGATGTTGACAGTATTTAAGAAGGAGAAAGTAAAGCTGACTAATAACTGGAAAACAGATTTCACTTTGTAAGTGAAAACACTTCACAAAGTTGAGCAAAATGTGAAAAATAACAGAGTGAAAACTTAACTTTTGACTGTAAGATGATAGTTAAGAGGCCATCTTAAAGTTCTCTTGTTTTTAAACAATTTTGTTTTCTAAAATCAAGCTACCTTCTTCTTCGCACATACATAGTACAGTTTGGAGTAGGATCTTTGTATAATTGACTCTCTCTGTTAATGATCCACCGCATTAAAAAAAGAAACTGCTGATGCTTGAATGAACTGCTGCCTCTGCTATTATGAAAGCACTTGGTTTTAAAATCTTGAAGTTAAATAAATAGGGCTCAGCACCTTTGGAAAACCAGGTCACTGAATGTCTTAAATCAACTGCTGGAATGAACAGCCAAGGAAATTGAAAAAATGTGGTTTACAGCAGTGGAAAAATGAAGTTTCATAACTCCAGCCTGCTTTGATCCAAGTTTTTGTCACTGCTGCTCCATTTCTTCCTCCTGAAATCCTCAGAAATTTTGAGATGGAAAGATAACTGAAGTCATGCCAAATTTTAAAAATGCAAGTTAAATGTATATTTTCATATTGAAGATTTTCTGCTTTTGAATATAAAGAGGGATCCTTCTTTAGGTCATGTTATATTTCACATAGTCTTAATACAACCTTTTTGATATGAGTGTGGGGTTTTTTTCTGGATTAGAGAGACAATGTGTAGAGTAATCCCTCAGTCTTCAATGGGAGCTGTACCTTATGGAATCTTTCTGTTTTAACTATAGATCTACTCTATAGTCCCTTCTCTTAATTTTAAAATACTTATAACCAAGACTACAAGAAATATAAAAACAGTTGCTTTCGAAAAGAAGTGTGGTTGATTCTCTGTCCCAAAGAAAACAAATTGTTATTGGAGATTGCTCTGTCATGCGTATGACTGTCCAAGAGTCCTCTCCTGTAATTTGAATCTTGAAAAGCTAATTTTTTTTAGCCCATGCTTATATTTTTGTATGTTTCCTAACAGCTGAAGGAAACCTTAGCGAAGGTTCCACCTAATCATGTTGGAAAACCATTGCTGAAGAAACAGCTGGGACCAGCTCACTGGGTAAGTAGTTGCAGGTATTGGAGCCTATTTCCCCTTTTCAGGTATATAAAGTATATCTTAATTATGTGTGTAATGTTGCAAAATGGTTTTTCTCATCTCTTTCTGAAGATGAAAAGACAATTTCTTGACGTATTTTACGTATATGTTGGTACAATAAATGTTCAGCAGCTGAAGAAGATCTTAGGTCTGTGAATCTGTATGTCCAGATGCAGGCGAAAGTTTTCCAAAATAATGGAGATTTACAGTGGTGGTGCGGACCTGCATGCTTGTGCAGTGGCTTAAGCCTTCTCTCCTGCCCCTTGCCAGCACTGTCTGTGTGACCTAGCCTTGCTGAGATGGCGTCACATCTCCTCCTGTGGCTTCTTTCCAGCTAACCTGAGGGTTTTCCCAGCGTTTCCTTCTCTCTTTCTGTCCCACTGGAGTAGCCTGCTGCCTTCATAGCATCTTCTCCAAGAAGCAGCTAGGAGAGGCTGTATACCCCGGTGGCAGAGCCAGAATCATTTCCAGCTGGATTTTGTCACCTGCTGTTCTAGAAGAATGGTGCCTGGGTTAGATACTGCCGCTGCGCCAGCACAAAGCTATGGCTTCTGCTGCAAGATGGAGAGTCACTCTCGTGTCTCTTGCTTAAGGTTGAAGCTCATCTCCCTACAGTCTGCTTCCTTCAGTGCTTGTATTGTTGAGGCTGAAAGTGGGCCCCATCACCCCACTTCCACCAGGCTTCAGTCAATACGTAAATGATTTTCTTGATGGTGCGTATCTCAACTGCTGCTCTGACTAGACCACTGTCTGCTGTCAGGTGTGTTTCTAGTGATGGCTTTTCCCTGTAGGGCACTTTGTTGTCTTGTCTGTATGCAGATTGTGCTGTAATCAAAATCCTCTTACGATATTTTACTTACTTTTAGTCCACTATCATTGCTCTCTCTTTGTCCTTAAGCTTACTACTTTTTAAGAAGGCAAGGACCCCCTCGTCCCTAGGACTTACCTATGTCCTTGCATCTCCTTCAGCTTGTTGCATGTAGTAGTTTCTCACCTTACTTCTCTGTCCTGGTGGGTGTTGAGAAATGCCTCAGCAGTGCGTGCAGTTTACATGTCCCTTCTGAAAAAGACAGCTGTGCTGTTGGAAGCAGTAGAAGGCTGAGTGTGAGGTTAACAGAGCCTTTGAAGCCTTCAGGAAAATAGCGTCAGCAGGCATAGCTTGCTGTGAGCTCGTTTGACAAGGTGGATAATCTTGGGCTTAAGCCCTGCTTAATAACTCTGTGTGTTACTCTCTTCCATCCACATAGTTTATTATCTTAAGTAGGATCACTTTATCTGTAATCTATAGATTATGTTTGCAAATTTTTGTTTCAGGAAAAAATTGAAGCAATTAATCAAGCCATAGTCAATGAATACGAAGTCCGAAGAAAACTGTTAGTCAAACGTTTGGATGTTACTGTGCAGTCCTTTGGCTGGTCCGATAGAGCTAAGGTACGAACAACTGGCTGTGACGTCCTGGTTGATGGTAATGCATTATAATAAGTATCTCTGGAAAACTGCTTAATTGTTTCATCTTCTGTGAGTAAGAAATAAGCACAGGAGCTGTTTGGTTTTGGTTTGAGTTTCTGAAGAAATTTATGACGATGTAGATGACTATAAAAACATTTCACTTAAGATTGGTTTATTGGATTTTAAAACAGTATGTAAAATGAGAAGAGAGACTGTGTATAACTATACACCAAAGCATACAGTTAAACAGGCCACTAGAAAATTACAGTAAGCAGAGATTACTGATCCAACCATTTGCATTCAGAGTACCATAATGTGAATCACTAACTGCTGTGTCTGTGGTGGCAGAGAAGCATCTTCTTGTTGACCATCGCTTAACTTACTTTGTGCTGTCCACAGTCATCAGATTTCCTTATTGGTAAGTGTGTCTGCAAGCACAACTCCACAGATGCACATGAGAAAAGCTGCTAAGGCACTACTTGTTCTTACCTCATGGACAGGGTAATATTTTTATGTGCTGCTTTTGTCTTTGAACCATGCAAGTGGCTGTGACGTGACGTCTGTTCTCTCTGAGTATGTAGTACATATTCTGCTTTTAAAAATACTTACGTCATTTCTCTCTTTCCTGTATTTCATAGTGAAAAATGAATGACAAGATTTAAACAATACTACATATAATTTATTTTCTAGGACTAAACCAGATCTGCTTTTAATTATGCTGCTGGCAGTGTTTGAGTTAATAGTGATAAACTGTGACACATGAATCGTCAAGTGGTTTTTTTTTTTGATAAATGCTGTATTCAATAAGCAACTGAGTTGTAATAATAAACTGTGACCTCTCACCTTTTCTGTTTCATCACTTGAGCTGGACTTCTGCTAATGTCCTATCTCTTAAAACTTGTATTCTGTAAATTTTTCAGTAGGTGACTGAAGAACTGTCTGATTGTTTGAGTATTTTGATAGTGACTGAAAATGGGCAAAAGTATGGATCAGGTTAAAAACCAGGGGCTTCTAATTGTGTTATAGCTTTGGCATCCAAATCCATGTTTGTTTGTTTTTTTTCTCCTAGGAGAACTCTCAAATGTTTTTGAGCTTGACTAGCTACATGAAATCTTTTCACAAAAAAACCACAATTTGTATATATATGGATTTATATGTATTGAAATGCAAATCTAAATTTTTTTAGTACCATAACAATTTAAAAATGGAGAATGTGACTATAGTATTCCAGACATGCAATATAGTTTGTTTCAACAGTGCTTTAATACAGGATGGTCATTTTTTAATTTTATTTTAAAATTTTAAAAAGTATCAGAATACAGTAGTATAACTAAATAGTTACTTCTCCAGGTAGTAGAAACACCAGTAAAATCTTTATAGTCTATTATTAGGCGTCTTTTAAGTCCAAAAATTTGAAGTTTCACTTAAAAGACTAATATCATAGCACCAAAATACTGTGCTCAGAGCACAGTCAGACTTGCCAGGGAAAAACATACCGCTGCTCTGGTGAATACTGTTGCTTCTCCTGTCTTTAGCCAGCATCAGGTAAATGATGTGCATGTTTTCCTTCATTTTGAATAAACCCTGTTCCACTTGTAGTATGAAAGTAGAAGCTTTTGCTTCTGAAAACTTACCCCTGAGTCACTTGGAAATACGTACTTTCAGTTCTTCCCAATTCCAGTTTTCTGCCTTTTGATGGAAAATAGGATTTTTAAAATTTGCTCCAAAGTTCTTGCTCTGTCAAGAGATTTGTTGGAAAACCTGGTTTGCCTGTCCCCATTGCTGTCATCTGGGGTCCAGACAAAAATCAGCCCTTTCATTTGTGTGCAGATTGCAATCTGGTTTATCTTAACTGCATCACACATTATACTCTGGTGATAACTGAAGATAGATGTAACTCATGTAGTAACTCATGGCTGGTAGCACAGATTTCTGTTGTGTCTGTCAGCTGGAAAACTGCTGTCATACTTTTGAGGCATTCAAAACGCCTGTATGGTTAAATGCCAAAAGGCAGTAGAGGAAGAGAGACTGCATACAAGGCAAAGCTGACATCTAGGATCTCATTTCTAGCTCGGGCACTACGTGTGTGAGACAAAGGACTGACTTAGAACAAGCACTTGAGAGCTTTAGTTCTGCAAGTACCTCTTGATGGCTTGGGCTTGTGGAGAAGCTGACTGGAATGAAGAGCTTGAAGGACTTAACACAGCCTTTTTCTGCTGATCCAGTGTTGGAGATGCGGTGATGCCAGCCTAACTGGAATGGGTGTGAGTCAGGGTGCAGGCACAGGAGGAGGTCTGGAAGCTGGACACAGACGTGTGTCGCTTTCAGTGTTGTTTAGCAGTAATTCACATAACTATATGGCACACTTCTGTGTTTGACTGCCTAGAAGCAATATGGTTTCCATGTATAAATTGTTAAAATTGTCAGAAGATCTGTGTCTTGTCAGTTCAGTCAGAATAGTGTTTTCTTTATTACTGAAGAAATTAATTTGTGAAATGCTAGCTTTGTTGCAGTGATTCTTTGTTACAAGGTGGTTCTCATTGTTTTTATATTAATATTTGTTCTATTTGCAGTGGTGTCTTGGTCTTCAGTGTTGATTAGATTCTTTTGGTGAGGTGTCCCATTGCTTTCCTATTACTTTAGCTGACTGGGTTCTGTTTTTCTTGTCTCCAACAGAGTCAGACAGAAAAACTGGCTAAAGTCTACCAGCCAAAACGTGCCCTCTTATCTACTAAGTGCACTATTTCAGTTGCAAATCTCTTGGCAGCTCGGCAGGATCTATCAAAGATAATGAGAACAAGCAGTGGGTCCATCAGAGAGAAGACTGCGTGTGCCATTAATAAGGTACCTTTAGTGACAAATGGCTTGTTCCTTGTGAATATTTAAGTAATTTGAATGTAGTAATAAATCCTACTTTTTTAGGGTTGTGAGTGGAGTTTGGAAATAGAGAATAAACCCCTTGGTGTTTATGTACTCCAGATTATGCATCAGTGCATTATGGGATCTGCAATTTCACCTGTTTAGGTTTGGAGTGCTGCTTCTTAGGGGCAGTAGAAAATTGCTGAAATATTTTTGACTACTTTCCATGCGAGTAGGCCGGCTCTGTCATATCAGAATTACTGATGTCGTTACACTGCTGCTACCTAATTCTGTCACCGTGTCTAAAATAACACCTACATAGTAACCTATTTCTGGTCTATGTGGATAGAACGTGTTAACATCACAAAGCAAGGATCTCGCAGGTTAGATTAGTCAAGTGTGTAGTTTAGCAGTGACATAGTAGGAATAAGATTTAGACTAAGCTATGTCCCTTGTTTCAAAAATTAAGATTTTACAGGATGAATAGGCTCCCAAACGTACATGTGCTGAATGTGAAGCTCAGTGGCTATGTACAGTAGTGTACTTGATACGTTAAAATTGGTGGGTGTACATGCATGCTCTTCTCCATTTTGGGTACCAGTTGTATTTCAGGTAATATTTTAAATCATTTAGGATGGAATGGTAGTGTGGTGATTTGACCACCCCCTTCCACACCAAACAATTTTTATACCTTTTTAGCGTAGTTGGAGTGTGGAATGTGAAAGAAATTAAGTCGGAAGATAGTTGTGACTATCGTGACACCATATGTGTGTTTTACTAGGAATGCAGTACCGCCCTGGTGCTGATCCATATCCTGTTAACTTATCTTCATTATCAATATTAAATGTTTTCCAAGACAGTAACATAAAGTAACAAAGTAACATGCTTTATATAAGCTTTTCTATTATATCACTTTAAAACTTGAAGCAATCCAATTGTCCTGTCCCATTTTAAGTCTTGCTAATTTCTTAACGTCAGAGCATCCTTGGACAGCTAAAGGCCTTCTAGAGTCTTACTCAACTCTGGTCAGCACTGTCTGACACCTGGTCCGTGGTGTGTAAGCTTGTTTGTGTGTGCCCTTATTGAAAAATAAAATCTTGCACTTGGTTTACCAAAGATATCATCTTAGCCAATGGCTTCTACAGCAATTCAGAGCACTGTTTAGGGGAGAGTCTGTTCCACTGTACTTGTGGTTGTCTGAGATTAGCAATCTGTGCTTGTGAGCAGTTCAGTGAAAGACTGTATTGGTGCTGCCTGCACCAGTGTGCCTGCTGTTTGAACAAAAGACCCTGGTCTCCAGACTTGTCATGTTTGTAGTGCTTAGAGTACTAGATAATCCCTGTTTAATTTTTATTAGTTGGAGACAAAGGTCTGTCACATTCAAACAGACAAAAGTTTACCTTGATGAAGTCCTCTGGATGTAAGAACCCTTGAGCAGCTGCTGTTTGTGGTGTGTATCAGTGAGTGTGGCTCGTCTGTGAGGTGTTACAGCTCCTATGGCAGTTCTCACTTTCCCTTTGCAGGTGCTAATGGGCAGAGTGCCTGACAGAGGAGGAAGACCCAATGAAATTGAACCACCACCTCCTGAGATGCCACCGTGGCAGAAAAGACCAGAGGCTGGTCAGCAACAGGGTGGTGGCAGAGGAGGAAGAGGTGGCTATGAATCCTCATATGGAGGGCGAGGTGGTTATGACCATGGGGGTCACGACCGAGGAGGAAGAGGAGGCTATGACTCATCATATGGAGGGCGAGGAGGTCATGAACAAGGAAGCCATGATCGAGGGGGACGAGGAGGCCGTGGTGGTTATGATCATGCCGGCAGAGGAGGCGGAAGAGGAAACAAGCTTCAAGGAGGCTGGACAGATGGTGGAGGTGGTGGCTACCAGGATGGCAGCTACAGGGAGAGCAACTACAGAGATGCAGGTTTTCAAGCAGGTGGCTACCACGGTGGTGGCGGCGGTGGCGGTGGCTACCAAGGAGGAGGCTATGGTGGCTACCAGTCGTCTTCATATTCAGGAAGTGGCTACCAAGGGGGTGGTGGTGGCGGCTACCAGCAAGACAACAGATATCAAGATGGTGGGTCCCACAGTGACCGAGGGGGTGGGCGTGGAGGAGGGAGGGGTGGCCGTGGTGGTCGTGGTGGCCGTGGAGGTCAAGGAGGAGGCTGGGGGGGCAGAGGTGGTCAGAACTTTAATCAAGGGGGGCAGTTTGAGCAGCACTTCCAGCATGGAGGTTATCAGTACAATCAGTCTGGCTTTGGACAAGGAAGACACTTCACAAGCTGAGGCAGCTAAAAACTTCTGCTTCAGCAGAGCTCACATAGTAGAAACCTGGCTTCAGAGGCCTGGCTTCATCGCTGCTTGAATTAGTACAGGTCTGTACGGGGCAGGTAGAATCTCTTTGAGTGGAACGTTTTGTGTTGAGCAAAGTACACCTTTCTGTAGACTTCTCCCTGTACCCCTCCAGCCTGTCTGGATTAAACACATCATCATTACCCACTGCATCCTAAACATCAACTAACAGGCACACTTTTTAGGTGTTGGACTGGTTTGCTCTGCTCAAAACACTTCTGTTCTGAAACTACCTGCTGTGTTTGCCCTCTGCTTTGATACAGACAAATATCGACACCTGTCTGGTCAAATTTGTCTGTTACAATACACCACAGAACTTTGGCATTTTTCCCCCTACTGATTGTTCAGTTACATGTTCTAAAACCAGTTCTGAGTATCGCCCTTTGGCTTGCTGGCGTCTCGTTTCAGCCACACAGACGTTGCACACACGTGTGCGCGCGCACAGTGAGCTCCCTCTGACGAGCAGGGTGGTTGTCTATTATGTGAGCTCTGCCATGGATGCCATGTCCGGTAGCCTTATCTCCCGCCAAACGAAGTTTTCCTATCTGTTCCACTCTGAAGACTGACCGCCGCCAAAATCTGCCAAGATCATTTAAAACTAAGCTAAATTGTGAACCGATCGTGTTTGTAGGCCTGTAGCTAGGTGTAGCAATTCAAACTGACCTGCATCCATCCAAAACAAGTTGCTCCTCCCCCAAACCTAATTTTTACTTGAAATCAGCTAGAAGAAAATGACAAAGTGAAATTTATTTTATTAGCAAGTTAATACCACTGGCTCAGCAAATCGAGGGCAATTTGTTTTGGGGGTTGTCTTTTTAAAGAAATGCACTACGGCCTGGGAAGATTAGTTCCTGCCTGGAGGAAGCCCTTTTATTATTGCTGCAGAAAACAAAGCCTGGCTGAGTTTGATGTTCTAATGTTTTTTTGTTTTGTTTTCCTTTACTGAAAGCCACATAATGCTTCTTGCTGGGTTTTTTGTGTACATAAACATTGTCAAGCTGTGAAAGAAAATGGCTGAAGGTGTGCTGTTGTATAAAAGGTGAGCAATAAAAGTATCTGTATGTTTCCTTTGCTTTAGTTTCTTTTCCTTCTTGGTAGTAAAAAGCAGTTGCTGGGAATTCGTGGGGATTTCTGTCTACTTCATCTATTTCACATTTTAATCTGTCATACCTGTTCTAGTCATCCCAGCTGGATGGTGCATTCTGCCCCCAAGAAGCTGTCATAACAGGAGCAGACAGGAGGAATTGATCTTCAGTCGCTCTGAATTTTGTTTGTTCCTCCCTCCGAACTGGTGTAGCAGCACGTAGTACTCTCTCTTGGGGGTTGCTGTGTGAATCACAGAATGGTAGGGGTTGGAAGGGACCTCTGTGGGTCATCTAGTCCAACCCCCCTGCTGAAGCAGGGTCACCTACAGCAGGCTGCACAGGACCTTGTCCAGGCGGGTCTTGAATATCTCTAGAGAAGGAGACTCCACAACCTCCCTGGGCAGCCTGTTCCAGTGCTCCGTCACCCTCAGAGGGAAGAAGTTCTTCCTCGTGTTCAGACGGAACTTCCTCCGCTTCAGTTTGTGCCCATTGCCCCTTGTCCTGTTGCTGGGCGCCACTGAAAAGAGTCTGGTCCCATAAATTATTCTCAAGCTGTGTGAGCACCTGTCTCCCAGCTCGTGCTCCTGCGCACCATGTGAACGTGTTACGCTGCTTCTGGGAACTCTCCTGATGCTCTCCAGCCTGGTGGAAAATGCGGGTTCCTGCTGCGGCGCTTGGGTCGCTGCAGGGGAGGTTGTGCTGATGCAAGAGTCTCTGGCGACCTGAAGAGCCCTTGGGGCTGAATCCGGGTTGAAGCAGGCAGGAGGGACCCCTTGGATTACAGAAATAACACGAGCATTTGGGAGAATCTGAGTCACGCTGGTGTTGCTGTAATTCAAGCTGATCATGTAAATAAGATTTCCCTGTATTTCATCCCATGATCAACCTGAAAATCTCCTGTTTAATTTGTTGTGGCCAGTAGGTGCTGCTAGGGATTCACAGGCTGGGAGCGAAGCTCTCTGGGAAAGGCACTCGGGAAGCTGACTTCATGTCTCTTCTTTTTGTCATGTTTCAAACAAATTTAACAAGGCTGAGGAGGGAAGAGTTTTCCATATTGAATCTGGGTCTCTGAGGGTCACCGATATAGATCTGTCTCGGCATAATACAGTTCAAATTACAAACATCTAAAAGTGGATTTTGCTCCTTCACAAAGGTGTTGATGGTTTCTTACAGCAGGATGCTCCAGAGAAGATCTCTCCCTTGTGGGAGGGTAATACCTTGTCATAAGCATTGGCTACATTCATGCAAAAATTAATTAGTGGGTGTTTTAGGGATTTAAGATTCCTACAGTTGTGTCAGTCCTGGACTGGTAAAGATGGAGAGATTAACAGAGTTCAAGCACCTTTGGCTGGGAGTGTAATATCTTCAAGTTGACAGCTTCTGCTTTTCTTCACATCGCTCCTCACTGTGAAGAGTCTGGTGTTTTCTGTGAGTGCACTGGAGTGCTGCAAACTTCTTCCTAGCAAGAGGGAACCCGGGAGGCTCTTCAAGGAGCCTCTGCTCGTGTTGTGTCAGCACCGTCAGAGACTACTCTCTGTGCTAGAGCTGCCAGCTCCCCTGCAAGGCTGTGGCTGCTGCTGCAGTGGGTAGTCTCACTTTTGCACACTGTGACACGCTGAAATGATGCTGGGGTGGGGTAGGAGCACAGAGCTTCCTCTACTCCCTTATCCCAGCTAGCTTTTTCTCCTCAAAATAGGTTGCTCTCCTCCTCTCTCTTTCAGGACTTTGCATAAGCCAAGTCCCACTTTATTGCTGTTGGGGGGGGAAGTTTAAAAATAAATAATTCAGAAGGCAGCAAAACAGGAGGCTTTACTCTTCCAACAGGAAAGAAAACACTTTGCTTCTGCCAACTGTTGTTTTTCTTTACTCTGTTGTTTCCTCCTTGTGTGCTGTGGCTTCTTTGTTCTCCAGAGAAAACAAGCGTTGTGTATGTGGAGAGAGCAGCTTTGGTTAACGAAAGCAAACAGCCACTGCTTTGTTACGGGCTGTGTGATACTCCGATATTTACTGTTTTCCAAACAGGATTCTTGCTGCTCTGGAAAGAATCTCTTAACTGGAAGCTGGGAGAGGAAAGGTGGGTTGTGGAGATTATTAGGCTTGTGGTGGACTGGATATACATGCTCGATTTCATTGTGCATCATAGCTGAAAGCAGAACTCCAGCAGGTCAAGCAGGCAATTAAGCAAGCATTTATGCAGGGGATCAGTGTCTTCTTCATTTTAGCCACGGTTGTTCTTGCTATTCTTCTTCAACAAGCTGTAAGCGTCTTGTTTTGTTTTCCCATCTGCCTTGCTTTCTCTAGCAACTTGCATTTGCGTTGCCCTTCCAGTCCATCTATTAGGACAACCCTCTCCCAAGTGCTGTCATTTTGCAGCAAAATAACTATGGGGAGCGAGGCCCACGCTTGTTTCCCACCTCAGGCTCACTAGTACGTGACTTGGAATACTATGAGTACTGGGTTTTCCTTGCAGGTCTAAGGAATGGATGCAAGTATTTCTTGCTGCGTGCAAGCCAGCAGCACAGCAAGGGAAAGGGCATCAAGCTGAGCTTTCACCGTACATCAGAAAGCCTTTTTGCTTGTAGCTCTTCCCTGAGTGGTTTATCAGCTTCAGGACTGGTGTTGGCTGGTCATCCCTAGCTTGCTTGATGAGGTTCCCCTGCTTCTGGAGTGAAACCCCTGAGGTGTGCGCTTCATGGTGATGTGCTGTTACAGCTGGTGGCCCCCAGAGGGGCTCCTCCAGGCGCGGGTGGGACCTCCCAGCCAGAGAGTGTGGGCAGCCTGCTTTAATGGGGTGGGGGCTTTGACTGTGTGTCGCCATTAAACTGATGTCTGCATCTCAGTTAATGAAAGTGGCGAGTGCCTCAACCAACCTAGTTAGAAACTAAACACTTACCAGTCAAATACCAAAGATAGAACTGGGAAGAAGGGAAGCAAGACTCCTGTCAGTAGACAGTTCTGAGAAGTGGCTGCAGCTTGGAAAGTCCTGTGGCATCAGAGTATTCCCTGCAACTGGTTACGTGCCTGGGAAATGAAAGTTCAACTGTGCTGAAGTGGGAAGAGTTGAGTGGGGAGTAAGAGGATTCTCACTAACATCTGATAACTCTTTTGGGTGTCCAAAAGGCTTGTGTGTGTTCTTAAGAGTACTCGGAGTTAATTCAGTTCCCTGCTAGGTCAGTGGCGGCCAGTACACATAATCTCTCAACTGTCCGCTCATTGCACATGATTTATTCTTAGTTCTGCCATATTTAGGACTGCAGAAGAGAGTCTCGGTGTTGTTGTTGCTAAAGACTGTCAGGCTTGTGATCCTGCTTCCTCTCTGAACTTCTGATTTCCCTCGGATGACAGGGATGCTACAGAAAGTACATAGGCATTTTTAAGGGGTTGAGCGTGGTTTAGCAGTCCCAAACAAGCTGCCTCATGTGAAACCACAAGCTTGCTTTATCAGCCTCCTCGCCTACCCTGAGGTTAGAATCACGCCAGCGTGGGGAGCAGTACACCGAGCTGGATGGGAACTTCTGTTTCCCCTGCGCAGGCTCTCAAAATACTCCTGTGCTTGCTTGTTTCAGGTTACGCGTTTGCAAAGGGACGCAAACTGAAAAAGCAAGTGCTATTACCAGCTGTAAACACTGCCTTCTCCCCTCTTTGGCTAAAAATAAGTTGTACCTCTAATGGCTCAACAAACAAGGCTAGAAGGGAAAAAATATTTTTCTCTCGTGTTTACTTTGTTCTTTTTACAGCTCGGAGTGCTGTCAGTGTCACTGTTTCCCCTTTATTGTCCGGTAATTTCCCCTCCTGTCCACGTGGGCCTTTCCCACAACAGAGGAGAGAAAAACAAGTACCAAAAGTAGGAAAACACTATTGTGAAACCAAAGAAAGAGGGAGTCTGCCTGTGCTGTGGGCTGGTGGAAGGCCGTAAGTCGTTTTCACACATGAAGCAGAGATGAAGGTGATAAGGACTCTTTAAACTTTCCGGCATTGGCTTAACTCATGGAAAAAGCAGACTTTTTTTGGCTGAATTTTGTACTGCTCCAGCAGTACCCTTTTGCTGATGGCTTTTCTGTCTCCTAGGTCCACATCATCAGCAGCTGTAAACAGTGCTTTAGAGTTCATCACGTGGATTTTCCAATGAGTTTAGCCTGTTGGCTGCAGTGCTATTTTGCAAATCCAGTTCAGACCAGTGCTGATAACTCAATAACTTGTTCCAAAGTTACATCGATTTCTCCAGCGTTCCCGGGTGGGCCAACTCTGTTGTCAAGACTCTCTTGAGAAGTACTTGGAGTTTTTTTTCTGCTGTACAGAGGCCTATCAGTTAGCAGGCTGATGCTGAATGAAGCAAATCTTGGTTAGATTTTTTTGGCTACGATGATCACGAAACAACAAGCCCTTGTTTCTCCTGCCTCTTGTGCTTCCATGAAATCTACCTTCAGATCTCCTTCCCTCCCTCCCTTCCTTCCTCCCTCCCCCCCTGCTCAGTCTCCTTTGGGATCCCCTGCAATTCTTGGAGTCACGTAGAGAGGGAGAGCTCTCTTAGCATGCTTCTTCCCACGCTTACTCCCCATCTGTCTGTTGTTCTCTGGTTTTGGGGGTTTTTTCTCCCCCTGTGTCCAGGATCCTTCACATGCAGCTATATCCCACACAGATGCTCCAAGCTTCTGAAACGAGTGTCCCAGGCTGCAAGGACCCTCCCGTGGCTGCTCCGGCTGTCTCGGCCAAGGGCTGCCAGGCTCCCCATTAGGAAGACCTTGGGGGCTGTGTTAGGGCATGCTTTCACTGTGGCTTCCACAGAGGAGTCCCTGGGCAACAGCCTGCAGACATGACAGCAGCCAGTCCACTCCATTTTGGAAAATGTAAAATTTTAGGCAGCAGCTGCCCCTAAACTTGCTCTGTAGCTCAGCTTCTCATCTTCTGTATGGAAAGGAAAAAGGCTCACCTTTCCCAGCAGGGGAAAATCTATGCTTCAGACTAGGTGTGATCAGCAAGCATGTTACTGTTGTCCCCCCACCCCTCCCTCAGACTCCACCTGCCTGAGGAAGGCTCCTCTGAGAAGACAGCTTGTGTCTAGGAAAGTGTTTCTTTGTGGAACTGGGATTAATCTTTTAAAGCTCCAAATCTGGGTAAGACTGGGTGAGCAGAGGAGGACAAGACTCTGAGGAGATCCTAGAGCAGAAGAGAGAGCTGCAGGTCAAAACTGGTTTCACTCTCAGGGAGCCAGATGTCCCTTGGACTCTTGTGCAGCACTCAGGGCTACTCCATAAAGCTGACAGCAAGGCTGAAGCTGCTTTATTTGCAACACGAGGCTTTGCAGAGGTTCTACACAAGCACAGAAAGTCCTCGTGGGTTTGGCTCAAACAGCCAACTTCTCTCTTACAGGGTCTACCCAAGCACTTGCATTTTTCACCTACTCTTGTTGCTTGTATTCCTGGACATTTGCAGATCAGGCTGTAAAAAGGTTTTGAGATAATATTCCCTTTTTCCATTATGTGTTGTTTTTTAGTTTGTTTGGATATTTTTTTTTTTTAAATCTCCTCTTTCTCCCCCCAGTTTCTTAAAAGATCCTGAGACAGGGAAGAATGGATGTGGTGGAAGTATCCAGTGCCATCTGGGGTTGTATCTCACTTTAGCTACTTCATTAATCCAGCACTCTTGTCATTATGACACTCTTTCTGCTGGACACTCTCCTGGAGTTGTTCTACTCTAACTGCTAGTAGAATGGTCCTCCAGAAAATGGGAGATGCTTCTGCAGAAGACATCACTTTTCTTGCTTAAATGTAAGTATGCATTGATGACAGTATACACGGGGAAAAAAATGTGTCCTTGAAAAGGCCTTTCTCTGCAGAACATAGAGCACCTACCCTTTTAAATAGTCTAGGCAAGAAGCTTGTATCTTGGGGAGTAGGTAAGAGAGAAGATAAGACTGTGTAAGAGAAACATTCTTATCCAACAACGAAATGAAGATGGGGATGTTTTGTGGGCCTGACAGTATTAGGAAAGCAAGAGCTTTCAGAGCAAGAGCTACAGCTAACTTTTAAAAGCCTGTAAGAAATAGGCTGAGGTCTACAGTTTAAACACTGTTTAAAACTCTTACGTGATGTTAAGAATGAAGTCGCACATGAACATTTCATTTATAAAGTGTTAAAAGGCTTATCTCAGCGGATCCGTCAACAGCCTGGATCATAACCAAATTTCTCTATTCAAATTCTCTACCACCTCATTTTCATTGTGTGCAAGCTGTACGCAGTAACGGTAGCTGTGCGGCCAGCCTGTTGTGACCCGTCACCTGACCCACCACAGGAAATAAAGACCGCATTTTCACTCATGCCTGTTCTTTGCCCGCAGCAGTGAAGGATGCTTCTGACCCTCATCCTGGCTTGGAAACAGGAGTTCCCTGCAGTGCTTATTTCTCTGAGTTTATTCTGAGTTTAGAACAGTAAGAGCATGTTCGCTCTTTTTTTATTTTCCTTCCCAGGCTTACCATCATTGCTAGTTGTGTTGGAGAACAAAGGAAACCTGCAGGAGTCAAGATGCAAACCTAAGCAGGCATCATGTAGTTGCAGTGCGGTCTACAGTGAAATTACCAGGAATGCAGCTGTCAGTTTTGGTTAGGGAAGTCTATGAAAGTACTCTCTGATCTTGAAGGCTTATAACTCGGTGAAGGGTACAATAACTTGAACTTTGTAGGAAATCTTATAATTGGCTTGCTTTAGTTCAGAGTGTGTGCTCCCCACACACACCTATTTTTGTGGGGAGATGGGGGGAAGAAGAATAACGCATGTATGCCACTTTGGAATGCATTCAGGTTTGAGCTTTGCGCTTCTCGTTTTGTGTTTTTCTCTTTTCCCAGGAAGTCTGTGCTTGTTAAGTAACCTAATGCTTCTGAGAAATGCCACTTCAAACCTGCTTCTCAGGCCATTACGTATTCAGGTGCTAGATTCTACATTAGCAAACTGCTACTGTAGTCTGGAGATTGCTCTTCAGTACATTTAGTCTTAACATGTGCAGGTACTAACCAGAGAAAAACATATCACATACATACACACACACTTAAAACTAAGGTGTTTATTACATTGTAATTTTACCATAACCAGCGCTGGCAGAGAGGACCCCTCTCCACTGTGGTGTAACAAGACATATGCATAGTGTCTTGGAATTCCTTCAGTTCCAGCCAGGTGCTGCCTATCCGAAGGATCCCGCCTGGGAACAGGTATCACTGTGCTGAACATCAATACATGCACTGTACTGATGTAAACATGGCCAAAATTCAAAACCCCAGGTGTGCAAAGAATTTCAGCATAGAGGCCTTTGTGAAAGGTTTTTGTTTAAGATTTAATCAACATACACATCTACTTCTTTCCTTAAAAGATCATTACGAGCCTCTGGAAAAGGAGTGTTATCGAACGAACTTAGATGCTTGGCTTCTGTCCTCGCCGTTGTTGTTGCTGGCAGACGCACTGAAATGATGCAGTACATTTAGAGGAGGCCAAATATATCCTCACTGGCATGTGGAGGAAGTTTCCACAAAAGTCGTACGAGAGAAAACACTGAGTGCAGAGATCCATTCTGCTGTGTCCGTGCAATGTTCATCCAAATGGCTTACTTGGGAGAAAATAAATAGTGCTTTATAACACTTTTCAGCTAAAAAAAACAGGGCAACGGTTGAATTTGAAACTGTGAGGTACAGGAAAATTTCCCATGGCCAAATGTGGTCTATGAGAGTCCACCAACACTTGCTGTATTACAGTTGTCATCTTCATTTTTCTGTGCTTCAGGGTGAGCAATCAGCTATCCTGGAACCAAAAGAAAATAGGCACTTACATGCTAGCAAAGATGGTCAATAAGAGCATGTGGAAGTATAAACTCTATGGGTGAGAGCAACAGAAACTGGACCAATACCCAGCCCTAGCCTGGACTCGTATGTTTATCAGAATGTTAGTTCTCCTGAATCCAGCACAGAGCCCTGAACTGTGCACTGGAAGGGTACAGCAGCACAGAACTTGGTCAGATATATCTACCAGGCAGTTTTAATGATTTTCAAAAAGAAAAGTGTCCGGCTCCTAAAAGTGCATACTGACACCAAGAGCCAAACCCCCAGTTAGAGTAAATGCACACTGTGCTGTAGAAAAGAGATAGCTATGGATGATTTGGCATTCTTCTGAAAGTGACACTTAGGCAAGAAGCAAAGGCAAATTTGAATGGAAAAGCATCCTCAAATTCAGAAAATAACCTTACGAGACCTCAGACTCTAGCAGATTTTAAACTGCCTTGGATTCTTCTGCAACTCACCTCAGATTCTTGCCTTTCTGGCAGGGTTTCTATTCCGTTGTGATCCTGTATGTGATGTGAGGCCTCAGCTTCTAGCTCTATATCAGCCTGCACGTTGGGCTTTTCGTTCTCCCATTTTGCAAAGCCTTTGTTCTTCCCAGCTTTGCCGTGGAATTTGGACTTCATTTTGGGGAAAGTATGGGAACCTGAATCATTCCAGCCTGGTTCATGCCAGAGTGGTTCTGTCTGCGTTGCTTGGCTGGTGGTCGCCCTCTGCAGCCGCACCGAGATTTTTCGTGAAGAGCCAGTGACGAGGGTGATAGCTCTGCCATCGAGGTCTTGGTGTTCCGCAGCAACACTGGGAAATTCAAATACTTCATCCTGGACTGAAAGAGAAGGTGGAATTGTTTGCTTTAAATATTCTACTTCAAGGTCTTTACAAAAAGATATCTTAAGCCTGGGATGGGCTTAAGAAGAAGGGGACTTAGAGCTTCAGAATAGAAGTTGGCTGTTCTGGAATGTTTATGCAGGTCTTTCAGTAGTTGAATCACTTTCAGGACCAGGTCTTTATATACCATTATATATGATTTCATGGTGGTTTGCAGAGGTGCTTTACAGAGGCAGCACTAGGGTGTGTGGAAGAAAAGGCAGCAGTATCACTTAGCAGCAGAAAGCTCTCCAGGAGGTTGTGCTTTCCCAGGTAGTCCACTATACGAAGCAGTGGTATAATTAGCAATACCCATATGCTGCTTGGAAATGGATTCTGGCCTTGCGTGCGCACATTTCCCTCTCCCTCCATCTGCACACTCAGGGGAGAAGGCAGAGCTAGGATTGTGTCCTATGTCTCCCATCCCCTGCCCCTAAGTGGCCTACAAAGAGAAGCAGTTTCCCTAATTATAATGTTATTTCTTTTCAGCTAGGATAGGGGCACCAGTATGGAGGATAGGGAGCCTCAGGCAGGTGACTAAGGCCACCACTGCGGAAAGAGATGTTGTAATCCAAGCACTGAACATAAGACACAGTGCAGTGGAAAGTACCTGTGCTGCTCTGTGCATTGAAACAAAGGAAAAAATAAAAACAGCATCAAGGACACTGGCCATTGGAGAAGATTCCAGAAATGGTTTAAAATAGGAACAAAAGCGCTCTCACCTGGAGGCAGAGACGGACTGCTAGGCAGAGAGCCATGGTTGCTGCCTACTGAGGTTCCTCTGGAAAATCTCCTGCATGCAAGCACAAGCAGGTCTCTGCATTGCTTATGACAGTTGGCACCACAATCTGTAGAGAAAGGAATTGTCAGGTCACCAGATGGAAAGCCACAACTATCTGGTAATCCCTCAGGGATATTAGTGGACAGATACCAGGAGGCACTTTGAAGGAACAAATACTTTGACAGAAGGTGCGAAGGGAGTTACAGAAATGGATCACTTGGTGTGAAGAGTGTTACAAAAAATGGATCATTTCCATGGCAGCCATTAATACAAATCTGGCAACAGAAGGGAAGAGGGGGATGATATTTTCATCAGAAATTAGTTTCAAGAAAGAGGCCTCGAATTACTGGTATGATCCCGTGTATACCATGCATAAAGCCTCTGCTCCACTGCATGGGTCTCCAAAAAAAGGTGTGGGTTTTTTTTGTTTTTTTTTTGTTTTATTTGACCCAGCAGGGCCCTTTATAGTAAATATACTTGATCAGAAGACACTGGAGTGTCCATACTCTGAGCCTCTGGAAGAACAGCTGGAGGTCAGTGTAGACCACTGTAGGTTAAAACTCGTCTAGCTCAGCAAACTCATCAGCACAGAGTCAGCTCTGTGGAGGTGTGTCATCCACCTGGATGAAACTGGCTGAGTGCCTGCACACCTAGCCTCCTCTGGGCCTTGCATCACTGCAGGTGCACTCATCACTAGGTACATTTATCTGAAGTGTGACTGCAGTACAAATCTTATCTTCAAGAAAGGGCCAAAGAGTGGAGGATGTGTGCCCCAAACACAGGGTCTCTCTCCTCTGTGTCCCTTGCCCTTGTTTGAAAATTTCTGTCTCCCTTGTTTTTCTGTTGCTGCTCCATGACCTAACATTTTGTTCTAGGTGAGCCATTGCCACAACACTGCGTTGTGTTTATAACTCTCTGCTAAAAGAACCATTCTGCTCAGGGCCACAGCTCTAGCATGATGGGTGAGAGTTCCAGTTTCTCCCATCACCTTGTTCATATGACTAATACAGAAGTATCTGCCCAGCTGTGGTTTATGTCTGCCCTAAAGGTAACACCCCCACCTCCGTACAATAAAAAGATCTCTCTTGGCAGTGGAGAGCATCCTTCATCACTTGTAGACCACACAGTGCAGCTTTATCTCATTCTCCACAGTGCTGGAGTAAGCAGCGGGCCTGACAATATGAACTCCCTCGCTCCCCCTGCTACCATAGCATTAGAGGTTCAAAACAGAGGATGACAGCTCTGTGCTCAGAGGCAGAAGTCATCATAACGGGTGCAGCACTCTAGTGATGCTAGTAGACAGAGAAGCTGGCAGCTGCTGCAACAAAGGACAGGCACCAATTACACTTGTTGACAACTTTAAGATTGGAGTGAACAGCTCTGCTCTCTTGCTCTCACGCTCTGTTGCCTATAATTTTGACTCTACAGAACCACGTTGGCTCTCCCTCCACTGGGCAAGTGTCACAAGCAATGATGCAAGACAGAGCTCAGCTTTCAGATCTCAAGTTGAGTTTACAGGGCTGCTATGACAAAACCCTGTCTGCCTTCCCTCGTCCTACCAGTAAAAGTACAGACCGCGACTAGCCCTTTCGCAGCTGCTCAGATGACAGTAATCAGGGACAGCTGAATTACACACGCTGGTCTAGCCACGGGCATTCTCCCCACCCCTCTCTGAGGAGGAGATGTTCATGGGTGAAGAGGGAGACAGGAATACGGTGTATCCTAAAATGCGTGAATAATTGAGATGTAACTGCAACTGTGAAAACCAACAGTGCCCTCAGCCAGAGCTCGGCTGCTTGAGGAATAAATAGGCCCAGGACTTTAAAGCCAATGAGGACCATTACAATGTCATTCTTGGTCTGACCTGCTCAATGTGGTGCAAGTACTGCATAGGAAATCAAACATTTTATGAAAGCAACAGAGCTGTAAGAGCTCTAGGATTTATATTAGCTGAATGTCTGCAGAAGATCTTGCAATGAGATCTGCTGGGCAGTCTAGAAATTAAGTATTTCTCTATTTCTAGTTCAGCCACTATTGCAGTTAGGCTTCACTGACAGGCATGCGGATGTACACAACAGACAGCATTGCCAGCAGACCTTTTCCTGACCCCAAGTCGCAGGAGATATATTTCAGGATGTCTCGGTGTTAGGATGAGGAAACTTAGTTTTCAAGATGCAAGGTCTTTGCTGGTAGGAAGTGACACCTCATGGAGTCAGTGGCTGCTTTGGACCTTTACCTCACAGAACCTGTGTGTTGCTGCTGGGTGCTGTGTCCCCTGATGCAGTGAGACTTCATGGCATACCAGCAGTCAGTGTTCACGGACAGTACCAAGTGCATAAACAAAATTTGGATGAATGGATGTCATTCTAGGAAAAAATACAATTGACCTACTTGTGCTAAACCCCACCACCTACAGCTTGAAAAATCCATGCAGTACATTTATTTACCTTTGCATTTGTAGCCTTGTTTGATTATACCCCAGAGCTGCAAAGAAAGACAAAAGAACGTCAAGGAATCAGAAAAGAAAGCCGGAAGGAAAACAAGGTCACAATGAGGAAGTACCAATGGCTACAAAAGCACAAACAGGATACAACTGCTCTTAACACCCTTCCTGCTAGGCAGACCTCCCCTTCTAATTGTGATAAGACTTGTGTGGCTTCCCCCTTATTTCTGCTACTTGCAGTGGGACTACTAGAGAAGGAGAGACACAGATGACATTTGTGTCCAGAAACGTGAGAAAAACTGCCATTCTATCAAGCTTACCGAAACTGGCAAAGCACATTCTGCTTTTAGGCTCACTTAATGTTAGCTGCAAGGGAATTTCCAGTGTACATACATTCTCCAGATATATGCATGACCCATGCCATTCAAACACAGCAGAAGAAAACACCACTGGGGATAAAAATTAGGTTCTTGATTCTCATACTGGTCCCCAGCACACCCAGCCACAGCAATCAGATTTGTGCACTTGACTTTTTCCTTCAAAACAAGGTTGAAGCTTGAAACAGGCAGAAAATCCAATAAATTCCATCTTTGCCTCCTCCCAGAAGCTGTCCTTGTTGATGTACGTAACAACCACACGCTAAACTTCCAGGAGGCAGTGTGTGCGGTCCCGCTTTTGGGAAGCTTTCACTGCAACAAGAGCAGGATTGCTTGGAAGTAGGAAAATTCCCTAGCAAATCATTATCTATACACTCAGAAATGCTGTATCTACAGCCATGGTGTTATAAAAACAAGCATTTTCACTCTGAGAGAAAGGGGCAGTTTTTCTAGCCCTAGCATTCAAGGAAAAAGATTGGAGACTGCAGTGTTTGTTTATGCTGACCTTATTCAAAACATTGCCAGGGAGGGTGAGTGCATCCAGGCAGTTGAAGCTGCACATGGGTTCTCATCATATTTATAAGAACCTGCCCAGTGTGCAGGGGCTGAATATGGTCATTAAAGAAATGTTCAAAAGGAAGAGCTGGAGAACATTCAAAATGCAAAGGAGAGAGTAAAATAAACAGAATAGGAAGATTCTGGGGAAAAAAAAAAATCCTATACTCTGCAAAAAAGAATTTGCAAGGAAAAATGAGGGCTTGGAGAAAGCAAAATAGATTAGACAGGTTGGAAGAAAGGTGAATAAAAGAACAGAAGGGACAACAGCAGAAGGGTCCACAGAAAGCCTGCTGCTTGCACTTTTCCTGCTAATGCTGTATATACGCGTAGTGAATGCAGTCACTGTGGTCAGGCAGCGGCACTGGAGCCCCCCAACCTTCCCCTCTTGGAAGAGCAGCAGCTTTAGGCAGAGCAGGGCTGTCGCTGCTCAGTTTTACATCACTTTTCCCAGCTTGCTTTGCCGGGATCACCATAAAAGACACGGACTGTAGTTTCTTTAATTTCAGCTCTAATCTATTCCCACTGCAGAGCTTTCTCCTCACCTTCTTAGCTCTGTACCTTCCTCCTACTCAAATTTGGCACCACTCTCGTGGTTCCACACAGCAGCAAAGCTTAGCTGAAGTGCCTTGTTATGAATTCTGACCTAAAGCTTTGAATCCATCTGACACAGCTTTGCTGCAAAGCTGGTTTGAGCCAGCTCCAGGGTAAGAGGATCTGTGCAAATTCGTATTCTGAAGCTCAGCGGGGTGGCTGGTCACCTACCCTGCCACGCGGTGCAACTCATGCTGTAGGACAGAACTGCAGCTGGCCACAGGCATATCAATTTCACGCTGCTTAATGGCATTAGGTTTTAGCTTGACCTTTAAAGTTCGTATCGTTTTAATAACGGAGATTTTATTGGGTACTGCGTGCATTGCACTGTCATGTCAATTCATCCTGCTGCACTGCCAGTGCACATTATTTTGACTGTGAATCAGTGCATCGGTTTGAAATTAGGTTTCCACCCGTGGATGAGCAGCACTGAAATGCAGAACAAATATGCAGCAGATTTTGTATTTGGTTCCTGTCCTATCAGCCCAACTCATCCACAGGACAATGCCACTGACTTCAGTGAGCTGACAGGAAAAATGACCTTATTTCCATTTCCTGTACAACCCCTTACTCATTTGTATTCCTGCACTGGATGTCATCAGGGAGACGTGAAAAATCCAACAATGGCCAATTAGCAAATTGTTGCAGAAGAAAAATATCTGGTAGAGAGGACATTGCAGGGCAGCCCTGGGGCCCTGCTTTGCTACGGAAGCCTTCCAAACTTGATCTGAGTGTCACGAACGCAGCGATGCCTTCCTGAGGCTGCAGGCAGCCTTAAACAACAGGCTGAGGCCAGCGACCGCGCCTGCCCCATCAGTCTGCTGGAGCTGTCAGCTCAAGAGCCCACCAGCACAGTCCTGAACCAGCACTGACCACATCGCCTCTGAGGTTTTTGCAGTTCTAGCGGAAATAGGTGGAATTCCTTCTTCCTGGTGGCCTTGATCAGCGGTTGCGATAGCGACCACAGGCATCGGAACAAGACTGATGCATTGCAGAAGAAGTGAGCAGAAGATGGGAACATGGACAAGAGCAGGAACACAGAGCTGGTCTGAGAGGAGGCACGGTTTTGCACTTAGCAGTGCTGTTGTTGTCACTTTCAACCACAAAGAAATATTAATTATTGGAAAAGTTCACATAGTACAACAGCAGAGGCAGATCTGCTCTGGAAAGCAGGGACCATGTAAACCAGAGTTTACACCCAGCACGTGGGCCACACGTAAGCAGAGGACATGAGCCTCTGCCCGTCGTGCTTAAGCTGTCTAAATGTGGACGTTTGATTTCAGCGGGGTGCGTACATGAATATAACTTTTAAATCATAGTAATTCCTTTTTCTTTACTATACTTGGTTTGAAGTGGAAGTTGGAGGAGGTTTACAAACCACACTAATGTTCACAAAACCAATCATTTCCTAGCTATATACAGAGCACTCTAGTAAGTAGCATCTGGTAAGCAATGGCTGAGAGAAAAAGCAAATTTAAAGAAAACAACAAATATATTTAAAATCATCTTATTGTACAGAACTGATGGAAGCACATTTGATTTCTTGACAAAATTAGATGATCTGCTAATTCAACAGAGAAAGGCTTAAGGCTGTTATGGCCACTCTGAGAATTATGAACATAGCTATCTTGCCATGTGCAATTTCCTGAGAAAGAACAGCTTTTGCTTCATCTGCATCCTCTGTTCCAGACACCCATTCTCCCTTAAGCTTGTTTACATGGGAAATCAAGCCAAATTAAAGAACTTAAGATAAACCAAGTCAAGCCATTCATATAGTCTCTAATATCCTTTAGCTAACATAATTTTTTTTCCCTCTGCAGCAGTAATTCTTACAAATGCCAGTATTCAGGAACCACTAAAACAAAGCTGGATAGCACAGCTACAACGTGAGTAGATGTTTTCTGCTTCTGAATGCAATGAGATATTTGGCCAAAAGACTTTAGCAATGCATGGAGCTGGTTTCACCCTGTCTATGTTGAATGGTAAAAAGTTGTGTTTAAGATATACTATTATTAAAAATATACTTACAAATCCTGCACAGTGCTCGCAGAAAGTTGGTTTAAGATAGGTCATCTCTTGAAAGTTATGAATAAACCCTGGTCCCATTTTACACTGGAACTGTGATTTAGCTCTCAGAAAGTAAGCCATCATTTCTTCTTTGCTTATAAGCCCGTCTCTGTTAGGGGAAAGAAAAGCAGAGTAGAACTGTCACTGCTCATGGCACTGAACAATTCAGATTTTCTCATTGCATAAAGCATGCAGCACACAAAGCACATTCTTTGCAAGAGCTGCAACAGTACTGTCAGTAAAAAGTAAGCTTTCACTTAGAGCCTTTGTGGTTCTTATCCTTTGTTAAACAGCAAACGCTGAACTTATAGCATGGACCTTGGTTTCTCACCTGTTCGTTGTATCAGAGCACAGACCAGGCCATTATGTGAAGGACCTTGACTTAACGCTCACACAGACCAAGCAGTTACGCCCCTGGCTGACCACCAGCCTTGACAGCCAAAGAGATTCTGGACAACAAGAATTATGAAGCCCAGCTGGCTAGGAAATATATATTATACAGAATATTTTTTACCCTGTGTCTGCTACACACACTAATTTCACTTGTCCCGTACACAACTTCTTTGTTTCATCAGTTTGATGCCTGGTCTGGATACAGCATCTCCATTGTAATTTGATGGTACTCTAGGGGTTTTGACTCAGCCCCAGTATGAATTCCTCATTAAGCTATCACATAAATGATTTTTAAAGTGCCAGGTAAAGCAGGACTCCAACCTAGGTGGTCTTATAGAACTGCCTACAGCAGAAGAAGTTAAATGAGAACAGAAATCAGCCTTCAGTGATCTTCAGTTCCTTAAGTGAGATGTTGGACACAAGAAGCTTGGGAGACATTGTTTCTTCAATATTTGTTTTTGGTGAGTTTTTAAATTGAGGAAAAGGAAAAAAAAAACACAAAGAAACCTCCAAACTCACTGGTCTTTGTCCAGCACACAGAAAGAGTCCAAAAAAGGGAAGTTGGCAGCTATACTTTCGAAGTCTTCCTGAGAAATATAGCCATCGTGGTCATGATCGTAGTTCCTAAAGACAGACTGGGAAGAAAAAAGAAAATTATTGTCCTAATAGCCAGCCTATCCTGAATTTATACCAACTCTTGAACCCTGTAATTACACGCAAATTAATCTTCAGCTTTACTAATCAGATGCTCTGCTGTCTTGTTTTATGCCTATTATTCCTACTTGGTACTTCAATATCCATATTTGTTGACTGTAGGGGGAAAAATGGCTAATTTTTAAGGAAAATTTGACCTCAGTATTTATCTAGGGATCGTCCTCCACACCTTTCCAGACTTAATAATTCTTGCTTTATTTTTTTTCTTTATTGGAAATGTCACTTCAGTTCTGCCCCATGTGACATATTCCCTTTGCTTCATTAAGTATGCTTTATAATCACACAAAAAAGAAATAAACTAAAACCAACCAAACAGCAGCTTTCCCCTGAGTATTTCAGATGTTTTTGGCTTCACTTCTCTTTTAGCTGATCACCTCTGCTCTGGTACAGTACTGTTTCCATCTGATTTGTTCACTAATACTTTGACATCCAGACCACGAGCACTTTGCATCTAACAACAACTCCCTCCCATCAACCTACCCCAGCTCACCAGTAAGTAAAAAAAGACATGGGATCAATTTTAAAAGGTTGCATAAAGTGATGGAAACCCTCCTTAGCTGCTAAGGAATTATTATATTCTGTCTTACTGATTGCAGAGATGTGCAAGGGGCATTAAAGCTACATGTGACACTGATGTAAAAAATGTGTGTCAAAGTCAACATGACTATCTGAAAGACACATATCAAAGCAAAAACTGTCTCATTCAATTAAGATTTGGTTGACAAAGACAAGAATTGAATATACTGAGACCTCTGAAAGGTGTTTGCATTGTCCTTATTTTAACAAGAAAGTGATAAAGCCAATTCCTAAGAATCCATCAAATGACCTGTACCTGATGACTGGCAGATCTCAAAAATACATTATCAAGAAGGAATCAATTTGCAAACCCAAGCAGTATTCAACACTTCTAGTAACAAAAAAACCAATGCATTAAAGCACAACTTGAAGCAGCTATCATGCTGACAAATATTGGTAAAACAAAGACAGTTATACAGAGTGGTGTGAGACTCTTGGTAAGCTGCATCCATAACAGCCCCAAACCATGGTTTAATCCTGTCAAACTCAAGATCATCAGTCCTGAACCAGGCCAAAATTGTGGAATGGGGGACTGTATCTCCCCCACCCACAAGAAAAACCCTCCCTTCCCCAGCACATTCTGGAAAGATAAAGGAGTTGTGACAGACTTCTTATTTAAAGAAGCTATCAAACAGAGTTTTGAATGTGGAGTGATTTTTATCAACACATATGGCACTGACAAAAGCAATACAGGAATAGCATGTGCAGTTCTGGCATCCCACATTAAGAGAAAAATGAAACTTTCATTAAAAAAATCATACAAAAAGTAAACCACAAGATACATTTGAAGTCTGAGTGAGACAACTGAATACTTTGTTTAGGTTATTTTAACAACATAATCCCAATTAATGACCTGTAACACTGACAAGGTCAGAATTTAATAGCTCCTCCCAGACTTAGCTATTAATTTGTAAAAAACAGAAGGAAATCTTGCTTTGTTATCTACAACACATTCCTGGTTCCTCTGCATGCGGCTCACATCATGGAAAGTTCCTTACACACCAACACAATAGGGCTCAGTCTCTCCAAAGGAACATGGTAGTGTTTGGGTTTGTTTGCACTACCTCACATGTCACCTTCCAAACTGGAGCTGGAAGATCCCAGCTACAATTCTTCATGACCTCATGCCCATGTTTTTAAAGTGATACCAAGACAGTGCTACCTTTACCATATGTAATATGCTTTGGACAGTCAAATGACACCAAGTTGAAAACCAGAAACAGGGTTTCCGGAAACCCTCTCTGGACCTAGTAACGCGTGAGTCCTTGTTTCTGAGTATTTTTGTTTCTGGACATAAGCTAGGCGGCTAAAGCTGCAAAAACTCAACTTTGCCTTTTCAATTTATATTTGCTCATCAAACCTATTCAACAGTAGTCAGGCTTTGGATGCTCCTGAAAGTTTGCTCCTTGGCATCCAGAAACCTGCTTACTAATCCCATTGCTGACTGCAGGAATAAAATAAATATTTCTGAAAGTATCAGTGAAAGCTCGAATTCGTTGTCGTCAGATATCTGAAATTCATCCCAACCATAAAAATCAGTTGAAAAGCTTGAAATTAATTATAGTGATGACAATGTCAAAGCTATTGTTCTCTTCAGCCAATATATTAATCAAAATACTTACGTCCACCAGCTTTCGTATGTGCTTGTTAATGACTGTAGGGTCGGGTTTTGGTACCACTCCAGATGCCCACTCCAGTGGCACTACTGGCTTGTTCGGGGTTGTTGGGGAGGTAGGCTGCTGAGAGATGGATCAGAAAACAAAGATTTTCAACTCTGAATTATGAAGTTGAATTTCACATTAAAAGCATCTCTATACATCAGAGCTACAACCACAAACTACTGGAGTCCCTGCGCTCTAAAAATGTGCTTAGCACAACATCAGGCAAGATATTACATTGAGACTCAGAGGAAGGGGGAAGGAAGGAGAGTCTCTGGACAGAGTGGGCATCACAAATAGGTAAATCCAAAACCCTGCTTTTCTCTTTCCTGATACAGCCCTCGAGGAACTCGCCACCATGATGCAGCCTGGCCCCATCTCCCTGCTGGAGGGACCGTCCCCAGGAGCCACATGTGGGGCTCCCATGGCCCAAGTAAGTTAACACTCCTGCTCTGTGCAGCACCAAGAAGCGAGCATGATGCAGAAGTGGGGGCAGAATTGGGCAGAATTGTGCTCAGCAATCCCACAGGTTTCTAGTCGAGACATGCCAGTATGCGCAGCTTAATTCATCTAGGCAGCCTGAGCAGAAGGGCTAACCTTTGACTTGCTCTGCAGATAACACCAGCCAGACTATTTTATTTTGCAAACAGCTTGGTCTTGACAAAACAGTAGCTGACAGCTCCCTTGATGCCCAGAGCATGCATCTTGATTCCCTCCATGCCACTATGGTGCTTTGGGAGAAGCTCTGACACACAGCTCAGCTTGTTCAAGTAGAAAATACAGGACAAACTTGAACACAGTTTCAGGTAAGGCTTCAAAAATCACCAGTTAGCATAAAAAATCCTGCAAAGTGTACTAGCCTTCTCCTGCATCTGCCACTGCTCATCTAGCAGGTGAAGTAGTGATAAGTAGAAAAAATTGAGCAAGGTCTAGTTCAGAAGTGAGATGGCCCACAGCCTCAGAAGATCCCTGTATTAGCTGACTAGCAAGAAATGGGTGTCTCATCTGTCTCCCTTTAAATTGGTGTGAGTTGAGAGGGAGATAATTAAGCCATGTAGAAATGCTACAGTTATTATTGTGTATAACAAAGGTATTGTAGACTTTGATATTGAGATGAAAAATGGTCACAAGGTCATACTCTACTGTTTGGCCGGAAAAAAAATGAAGGATGTGTTAGTGGGTTGCTTTATTAATTAGGTAATTCAATTGTCAGAAGAGCTTTTATCAGTTCCTCAATGGCTCTTGACTCAACACACAAATCTGCACAAGTAAGTTTAGGAAGAAAAAAATCCCTATATCCACAGAATTCAGTATCAACAATAATACAGTGAACGTAGACATCCAGCTCTATGTGCCAAAAGCACTTACAGAAGGTTTTAATACTAAAATTAATGTCACCACACAGTGATGGACCAACATACTGGCAAGTGCTTTTATTCTAAAAATATGCAGAAATGTAGAAATCTTTTAAAGCTGATGTTGCATGATACCATGTAACATGCTAGTATTGTGATATTCTTACAGATATGGTCAGAGGAGAAATCTGAAATGTGCCTTCTCTTAAAAAAATCTTAGACTAAAGGGATTCAAAACATCAAAGTGTCAGAGTGGTGCTAGACCACCAAATCCTCACAAACAGCTTTTAACTCCTGCTGGTCCGAGTGCACGATGGCAGAAACAGACTTAATTCACTGGAGCATTCCTCTTTCTTCTGGGCTATTTCATCTGAAGCCCCATTCAGTGTACAGGGAAATGTCGGTTCCTCCTATTGCACTCATAGAGTCGTACAAAAAGCCATAATTTTATTTATGTATTTGAAATGCATGCTATGAGGATAGGTACTAACCAGCGTCCAGAAACTAACTAGCTGAATTTACTGAACGTTCAGAAATACTGTATCTGGTCATGCTCTTTGTGATTCAGCTTGTGTCTCCTGTCATTTCACCAGCACAGACATAATGGTATCATAGTTTTAAAAGCATTTTCAGATGGATGCAAACATCTATGTATTTTGGCATTGAAATAAATTCTACTCAAAAGCAAAAAAACTATCTATCTCAGCATGTCTCCAGTGGCATAACTGTACCAGGCAGAGTTGTATTCTAGCCAATAGCATTACTAGTAAAACACTGCAACAGGAGGACAACGAACTCGCAGGGAAAAGCAGGACAGTGTGACAGGGAGATGCTATACTACGGCTGGTGGTCAGTCTTCAGTATTGATTTAGGCTGCTACACTGACTGAAGAATGTCCTTGCAGTTCCAGTTCCAGAAAGTCTTGCTGAAGTCCCCGTTGACAGCAGGCTCGTATGCTAATGGATCAGCTCCACTTTTGCCTCGAAAATGACTGCAGCAGCCTGAGGCACCTCCTCTGCAGTGCACCTGCATGGGAGTTGTACTTGTACAACAATAGATCAAAGAGTAGTCGGCATGATATAACTATGCTGTCCCGTTGCCTTTGACAAATTTTTCCACATACAGATTCTTTCCCCCCTAAAATATCTTGTGTGCTTTGGCACCCCATCAAAGAGAAGTATGCTTCAAATAGTCCGGCTTCTGTCGATTCAGCTGTAGCTTTCTACCCTTCAGGGTGCTGCAACAGCTCAATGTCGCTGGTTATCCATTGATCACCATGCAGAAGTCTCCCACAATTGCTGGGTACTGTTAAAGTTCACAGCACTGTTTATATTGCTTTTGTCCTTCTTAAAGCTCAGGCTGGAGATCAAAGTAGCAATGTGATAATTTTCTTCGTTTACAACAGCAGTCCTTTCACAACATAGAGCTGTAACAATTCAACTTTGCCAACAATAATGGGAGCAAGAGGGAGCCAGAACGACTGCAATAAATGGGAACTGTTGTGGTCAAATCATATCAAACAAGGACTAGAGACTCAGTAATGAAATTCCAGGTATTCAGACTGAGTCAGTGTTGATGATGGAAATATCCATTAGCTTCCTGACTGTTGCATATCATCCACCATTGAAAGCACCGGCACATATTCCTCAAACTGGTCTCCATGAGCAATAAGCTATCTTGAAACCCAGAGAAGCCCTATACTTGGAAATTTAGGGGTTCTGCTTCTTTGCTTGCTTTTGAGAATACTTCAGAAACGTAAAAAGCATTGCAATGAATCACCTCAGACTGCTGGACTCTGCTCTCACACCCTGCTAAGCAGTCCAGCCACCCTTAGTTTCTCCTGGTGTCAGACTTGAGAGGGCTCAGCCTGAAAGAATTGCATGCTGGATATGACAGGTAATAAGGCTGTTAATGCACTGATGAAGTGCTCGGAGGGAAGAGGAGTCCCCAGACTTTGGCAACAGAAGAGAGAGCAATGCTTTAAATGAAATTCAACCATTAATTAGGAGATTTATCTGTAGCCTCATGTTTAAACACTGCTTGAGAGCCCAAGATACAGCCAATTCTATATAAGCAAACAGTTTTAAAAACACTACAGCTAATGCTGTGGCTTGCCTAACCCAAATCTTTGGACTTAGTGTTGTTTTACACAAGTGCATCAGCATCCAGAAGATGAAGTAATGGTCACACAATAAATAATAGATGTAAACTTAGAAAGGGTATCTTCACATAAAGCAGAACTATATTTTCCATGACTTGCAGAGGTTTTGTTGAAAAGGAATTAATAGTGAAGTCTGGCATGTTTCACTATTTACTTCTCCCACTATGCACTAAAACCTATAAATGGTGACTGTTTATTATACAAGCATACACACTAAAAATCTTTATGTGAATGTGAATAAGGAAACATGTTAACTGTCATTTAAAAATTTAATCAATTGCATGCAGACAAAACGAGCAATATGTCAAAATGCAGTAAAAGATGACCTACAGATTTGGAGTTTCTTGGTTCCAGCACCAGCGAGAGCTTGTAGATATCATCCTCGGTGTGATAGAGATCCAGGGACAGCTATGTGTAAGAATGAGAGAAAATCAGTAATTTTTATTAGACTGGGTTGGTTATGACAGGCTTGTTAGTAGAGATAGACCTCCCACTGAAACTCAACAAAAAATTTTGCTGCTCAGAGCTCAGGATACACTCCAACACTGCTTGCTGCTTTTCACAGAGCTAACATTACCCACGCGGGTGAGCCCACATTGCTGTTCACACCTGTACTGTTCTGAGCAGGCGCTGTACTCCAGGGCTGTCACAACCTGCATCCCAACATGTCGAGTGAGAGTGGCTGTGTGCTGACCTTCTCCAGAGAGGGACACTGGCACCAAAGTCCACCCTTGCAAAAAAATTTCTTCTAGCAGTTCAATGTCATGACAGGTCTCAGAGAAATAACCTGGTAAACACAAAAACTGCAGGAAAGAGTTTGCAAAGGGGCTAGGCTACAAGTACTTCAGATTTTGTTCTGGTCTAATCTTGATCCTGAAGAAGGGTCAGAGTACTGCAGCTCTTCTATACAGATCAGCCCATGCAGCGAAAGCCTCTCTGGAAAGCCCTGGGCAGTAGCTGAGCACTGACACAGGCCCAGGAGAGGCAGGCCAGGTTTGGCACTGCTATTGATGCAGCAGGTGCTCCATGAAGAGCAATCCCCATTGCTTTAGCCCAGCTTGGCCTGTTCCCAATCCCCTTTCAGCAAATAAGGCAAATTCCCTTTCAGCTTCTTTTTTTAGATAAATGAAATATTTTTCTTCCGTGTACTCATTCTTTTCCCTAGATGATTTATTGAGAGAAAAGGAGGGGCATAAATACACTTAAAGTAAGATGAATCTGTTTGGTTTTACTTTGGCAGATGTGGTGTCGTGCCGATGCAGATCTGCAGTAAATTTCTCCTGACTTGGAGTGATGAGGGAGAGAAGTAATCAGCACGGTGGCTCATGCTTTGCAATGAGAGGAAATGACCGTTGACTGTTTCCTGTGATCATGCCTCTGCATTAGCTGGCTTTGGAGTAATTGACATGATTTGAAGTTATCATCTACCTTGCAAATCCCCAGTTAAGCTAAGATTGAGTTAAAAGGATGTTTCCCAGCAGGCAGATAAAATTACTACTGACTAAATGACTGTGACAGGTTATTTTTAGAGACCCTGAAGTGCTGGATTAGTAACAAGCAGGACCAGCGACACGGTACCGCAGACCCACCTCTGGGAACTACCTTCTCTTAGGCAGAATTTTGTGCAACAATTAAGACAGGAGTCGTGCTCTTTCGCAAGATAGGTACAGATCCCAGAGCAAACACATGGCTTTAGAGACGTCTGGATTTTGCATTATTCGTTTTGTTCAGCTGTAACACTACGCTGATTTTTGTGCTTCAAAACTTGGTGATGGACACCAGTGAGCCTGAGCATCCTGCAGGTTCCTCACCCACCTGCTGCTACAGGGGAATGTAAGGACCTGCCCTAAAGATAACATAGATTCAATAGCATTATTCAGTGACTGTATTGTTAGGTTCCTTGGTGGTACAAAACCAGCAGAACTCAGCTGGAACACATGATATTATCAGGTCAGGCTGCGACTGACAGCAGAGCTGCTGGTTCAAAAGACCTTGCCCTGTTCCTACTAAAGAGCACAGTTGTCTCAGCAGGCCAGATGAGCAGGGTGTGGATTTGGGGATGGAAATGCATTAGTACATACTGAGCAAGTTTGTATCTCCCCCTCCCTGAATTATCTACCTTATCATAAGGAGCAGTTACAACTTCACTAGTCACAATGTGTAAACACACAGTGGACAAGGTATTGCCTAGTACAGAAGTTTCAAATACTAGCAAAGAAATTACAAGCGTGATGACTATGTAGTTATATCGGCTTTCAGTTTATATTTTATTTACAGTTTTGCTCTGACAGATCAAGTGTAATCAAAGTGTACTTAGAACAACCTTTACAGCAGGTGGCGATTTCCTTTCTGATTTGACTTTCATTGCTGTCCTGTTTTTCCAAGCAATTTTGGGAGGGATTGATGAGGGTGGAGGAGGGATCAGAAAGGCTTTTTTTTTTTTTAAGTGGAACTTAGTGAACACAAGTTAGGGAGGGTGACTTTCAATTTGATTGCTTAGATATTTCTCATTCTCTTCACCAGACTGTACAAATGACTGGGACTTTCCAGGCATTTGCATATAGTCTCAGAACAGGTTAGATAAATAGCTGTTGAGACGTAAAAATAGTGAGGGAAAAATGGTGGCACCAAATAAGTTGTAACACAGTTAATACAAATGCACTGTAGGCTGAGAGACTGAGATCCTCTTCCAATGCACAGAAAGTGATGAAACATCTACCCACAGGCTTTTATTCATGTTGTGAAACAAAAACAATGTGGAAATCCTGCACAGCAGGTAGGGAAATCTCTTAAGCATCCTTACCAAATGTTAAGCTTCCTAATGGTGAAAATGTCATTGGAGCTATTATTCCTCTCTGGTGCACTGCTAAGCTCGTGCTTAGGTCCTGTTTTACTACTTCCGCTTCTTAGCTTCAGGTTTCATATGCCAGGGACTGGTACAAGACTGGGTACAGAGTCAGTGGAGATGGAGCGAGTGTGGCCAGTAAAGCAGGAAAGGAGGAAGAACCATACAGACTAAGAGCAAGCATGCACTATGGTGTGAGTCCATCTTTGTGCAACACACTCTGGCTCGCCGGCAGGCGAGTCGTGGCGCATTTACTTCTCTTGCCCTTAAAACTCAGATTCATTTACAAACAACCAAGTGAGGACTCGAATCACTAAAGACCCCCATCAGCTTTTGCAGACTTGTGTGCCAGTAAGCCTGGCATTTGTCTCACTGCCCTCCACACAACAAACCTTTGCCTTATTTGTGGCATTTTAACTTCCATGCAAAGTATTGGTTTCTTTCAGCTACTTCTTCAAAGCTAAAATTCTGTGAGCTATGAGCTGAGTTTTCATGCTGACAATAAGATGTGGGGGGGAAGCAGAGTTCTAAGTTTGTTTGCAGACATTTAAACCAAGAGATATCCCCAACTTTCCAAAATGCTGCTCACTCAGCAGCTACCACTGAAACCACAGAGATCCGAGTTCTCTTGCCCCCATTCACCCTTCAGGTCTATACACACAATAGTATCTGAAAAATGCCATAAGACCCTTGACAAGGTGGCCTAAAGTTTACTACCAAGCTCTTGCCCCAGCTTTTAAGCCAAACTCTCACTTCATAGCTCTCAACCCAGTCTCCCCAAACATCACCATTTCCAAACCACTTGAAAGGTATCAGCTTCCCCAGAGCAGAGAGGGCTCCACCACTGAGGAAAAGAAAGACCAGGGTAAATTCCCACATGCCCATGAAATACCCATTTTATCTTTTTGTGTAAGCTGTTTGACTAGCAAACTAGCACCCCATGATTTACTTGTCAAGCAAGCACAGGCCAGGCTGTTAGCACTTGCTAAGTGTGGTGCAAAAGGCAACACTGCAAGGGATGGAGGCCAGGCAAGAGATTTACACATTGCTTATCAGGACAAAACACCTACTAAAAGCCTGCCTGGATAGAAGCAGCTTAATGGGAAAACAGCAGAAGTGAACAAATAGTTGGGTCAGCTGATTCACACATAAATGAAAAGCACTCCACACTTAGGCACATTTGCTAGTTTTGAAAGGGAGTTTCTCTAAGTAAGCAAAAGATGAGAAAAATTTTTACAGTTTCCATTTGAGAGGGAAGAACTAGCAATAAATAGAATAGTTATTTCTTCAGGTGCTGAAAACTGAGGATGACTTTAGCAGCAAGGGAGACTAAATCTGCTAAAAGACCATTTGCACGTAGCAAGGTCAACTATTTTTAGTCAGTTCTTGTCAGCTTTGGGCTTTCTTCTCCTCTTTCTCTGAGCACAGCCTACAATTTTAAACTTTCTTATTAACAAAAAGATTGAAAAAAACATTTCACCTACTATATAAGTTCATCATTACTGTTGAAGAGACTGCTCTACAAAAAGGTACTGTGATGTATTCATATGTAGAAATGCGGAGAAAAACCATATACTGGAAGAAAAGTGAGAATATTCTTAATATTATGAGATGTACCAAAATTCAGGTCCAAGAACCTTTTGTAGAAATTTGTTTTTATCCTGTCCAGGAGTCATCCTCTTAAATCAAAACTCCCACACTATCAAACCTACTTGACTCACAACTACCATGAAGACAGAATTACCCTTGAAAGGTTTTAGGATACCTACAACTGTCTACCTAGAACACCTATGGCTGTCTCCATCATTACTGAAAGGTACCACCATGGAATAATGTGAACAGGTAAAAAGCAACGATCAGGTTTGGAATCAACAGTGCAGCATGCAGCTTCATTTATTTACAACCAGATTGGCTCAACTGTAACCAAAATCAACCCAGTTATGTTAGGAATTAATACATCAGAGCATAGTAAGTGAAACAGTACTTGTCACGTACTCAATTACTACTCCTGGTAAATGAAATATACTGAATGAAATATTGTGCAGATATCAATAAAATCCATATAATTTTGCTAAAAACACACAACGAAAATATTTAAAAAAATTGAAAAATGGGTAAAATACATAAATTCTGGTTGATACAATGGTGGGGAAGAACCTGCAAGGTCTTACAAAAATGCGAAGGTTTCTGCTCCTTTTGAAAAGCAGGCTGTCACCCGAAAGAGAGAAGAACAGCTAATGAAAATGTCAGCAGTGGTTCAGCTTCCATGTCTCACTTCATATTGCCTAATTTCTGCTCTTTTTGGGCTCAGTTTCTTATTACTCAGTTCTCTAAAACCTGAGGTTCCACTTCCCCCTACTCACAGCCAAGCTTGTAAGATACTATGAACTTTCAGAAACAAGCAGGGAGGGAAAGAGCGGCACAAGATAAGAAAGCGACTCTTGATCCCTACTAAAACAAAACAACATAATACATATCTGCCTTTGTACTCTAATATTTTACCAAATGGGTGTTGCAGTGGGCAATACATGGTCCCTTCTCCTCCCTGTCCCACTAACTGTCATTAGGACTTGTTCCCAGATTGCTCCATACAAAGTGCAACAGGAGAAGTTTTTCCTATTCCCCCAAACTTTCCCATTCCTCATTACCATGAAGCCACAAGTATATCCACACCATCTTGGTTGCTTCAAACTCAGGCTCATATGTGTCAGCCTCCGTAGTGTAAACCTCTGTACCTGATCAGTCCCAGCATGAATCCACCACAGACTACACCCTCTGCTTAGTTTCTAGATGTGTACATTTTTGAGCATTTTAAAGTAAAGCACAAAAGGAAAAAATCCAAAGTTCCTGCCCAATAGCCCTCCAGTTAAGGCATTTACCTAGAATGAGCTAGGTAATGAGAGTCACATCAAGTCTGTGACCTGACTGAGGAAAAGCTGGAATTTGGTCCCCACCTTCTCAGGGAGTAAATTCTAAGAAGTTCATACTATCCAACAAAACAAATACTGGAAAAATTCTGAAATCTGCCCTAGTTACACACAAGCCTTGCTTACTTCTAAGTTTATTTTTCAAAGAATTCTACTGATTTAAGGAGAGCAAAGAGATTCTCTTTCAGTTTGGATTAGAGATGTGAAACACAATGTTAAATAACAGGAACAGAAAAAGCATTAAATTATTACGTATTAAGAGAGTCCTTTACCGAATGTGACATATTTCAGACTACTTTCAGATGAGTAAGTGGCTTTTATTTGCTTGCAAGGTCAACTGGTTTACAATAAACAACTTTTATAACAAAATGAACTTTTTTTTTCAAATTTGACAGGTTTTACCTTTAATTCTAAGACACTGGAATTGCCTGTGACCTGAACAGACTGTGGTGCTGGGTCAAACATTGCTGCAGTTAAGATCAGTGCTAAAATGACTAAACTTAAGTAGAAACAGGATTTGGGCTGATGATTCAGGCTCTACGCTTCACTATATTTTGAAATAAAGTGCAGTATTTATTAAAATGAGTATTTATTAAAATTACATATCAAAAATGGGACTGAAAATGAGTTCCCTTTAGCATTTTCAGTTGCAGCTTTTTTTTAAAACAAAGTTTTATTCAGTCTTTTTGAAATCTCACTTTCTTTTGGTTTGAAATGGGGCATTGAAGTCTTCATCTGTAATTAGTGTGTTCAAGTTTCAATCCTCCCCAAAAGTAGCCACTGCCAAGGGGGAAGGGGAGGGGAAGGAGCAAGGGCTGCAGGGGCTTTTTAATGCCATTCAAGAGCACTTTTATTTACTGGACAGGAAGAGTCACACACAAAGCACAAGGGAGCAAGAACAGAGTGACATCCAAGTTGGAATTTCACTTGTGTGTCCATCTCAACATATCACCTGATCTTTGCACAGGAGACTTAAGTGTCAATTCTAGTAGTCAGAACTTAGTTTTTACTTCTCCTAACTCAAATACAGCCTTCTTTCTGCCATCCTTAAAATAATTAATTGATAGCAATCCTGTTTCTGCTTCCAGCCATCACATACTACTGTAATGAAAATCTCTTTGACTTTATTCACACCTCATGTGAACTTGTTTCTGTTTTGTATTCTCTCCCTTTTCTTTTACAAAACTGGGATATCAATGCGCAGTTATCTCTGTAGATATTCCTACTGACATTCAACATCTGAATAACAGAAGTGAATAGAAACTTGCTCAATACTTACAGTTAGCAGGTTAATTAAATCCATATTAGGCTCTAAATGATGAGAGGCAGTTTGCAGGGAAACTAGTTCGCTCAAGGTGATGGAAAGTTGCTGCATTTTCACTATGTTTACTTTGTTCTCATCTATCCAGTCAGGAAAAATTACATGGACAGCAATCAAGTCTTTCAAATGAACTCCCAAAATAGGAATTTTGAAGCCAACACAGTCAGCAAAAGCCTTGCGGTAGTTGCAGTAGTTTCCATTGGAAGAGACCAGCTCTGTCATTTCGTTCCAGTCCTACAAATAGCCACAGAAGCAACTCTCTGAGAAAGCATTCATAGCATTTCCTTAATCTGTTTTAAATGAGCACATCTCATGTCAGGGTGTCGACAGCGTTAATTTCATCTCTGGCACAGGCAATCAAGCAGCGGATCTCCGTGAGCTGATCCTACCCCACCAAAAGGAATGCAGCCAAAGTGCCTCTTAGAATGCCCTGCTACGATCCAAGTATTGTGCTGGTGAGACACCTGCACTGCAAAACCCATCAGACCTCAAAGAGGTGATGTTCTGCTCAATATGTCTATATTCTGGAGTCCACCATACCTTTGTGACTTCGGAAGACAGATGAGAATGAGTCTCTTTCAGGCGAGAAATAGAGCTGTGGCTTAGACCTCCCACAACTGCCATCAATGTGTTGAAGTTCTGGAGGTGAAGGAGCTTCTGCAGGAGTGATTGATCATGCATAATTAAAAATCAAGGAAAGACATGTGACAAGTGAAAGGAGACAACCTATCATTGCTGAAGTAGGGAGAACTAAACCAGGGGACATAACAGAATGGTTCAGCATTTCTTTCTTCAATTAGCTTAGTTCCACAAGAAACACACAATAGTGACAGTTGTCAACCAGAATACAACAAAGAAAATTTATTTTATAGTTAAGTCTGCTAGTTAAAAAAATGCAGACATACCATACCTGAACAAATAACCCGCAGTGACACCGAACAGGCTATTCACTGAGGAAACAGCACAAAGAGCATCCAGTTCATTTGTTTACAGCGATCTCTATTTGTATTATTGCTTTATACTGGAGGAAGAAGGCTCATATGCAAGACTTACCTGTGCAACATTGATAAACTTTGTAATGACTTCTGCCCTTTGCTGGGGTGTTGGTTTGCTGAGAACCATGAGTTGGACCCATTTGGAGATACCATTAAATAAAGCAATAGATCTCTCCAGTGTAGGATTGTTCTCCAAGCAGCCATGAATCACATAGCTTTGGTAGTCTGTGAACTAAAGGAGGAAAGGCATTTTCAGTAAAATGATGGACAACATAAGAATCAAATTGAAGCTTTGATAGTTTTTTCCTTTTAAAGCTCCCCTTGTTAAGAAAGTGACCAAGACTCAGGGTCAGCAGACTGTGCTGCACATCAGTTCTTTCTTAAAATTTTGTTGTTCTTGTTCTTGTTATTAATTACTTAAATGTCAACTTAAAACTTTAGTGTTTGTGTGTCAGGTAATACAGGAGCATGCGTGATGAGCATGATTACTACTTCCGTGGAATCATCTTTCCCATAATTTACTCAACACTTTTTATTCTGTGTAGTTTTACTTGACATCCTTGTGGCACGATACTCTATAGGGATTATCTAGTGCTACAAGCAAGAAGCATAAAATAAGATCTTTCATCCCACTCCAATATCCTGACCAACTCCATTGTTGATGTAACGAGGGAAATCTTAGCCCCACTGAAATAAGTAGGAGCTCTGTCACTCTTCACAGGAGCTTGAACTGCATCCTAAGAAGCCAGCTATACACCCATTTTCTTCCTCCTATTTAAAAATAATTCTGTAGCACAAGGAGCTACTTCTGCTAAATCTTGCTTCTTTTGATGTTGTTGTTCAGTTCCCGTATGTTTATGGACATAGTTCTACATGGGAGAGCTACTGCTCCCAAGAATTAGATTTCCCTAAATGTTTGGAAAATATTTTTCAGCTGTGCCTTTAAGGTGGATTTTCAGAAGCTTATGACATAACTTTAACTTGTGCAGGAGTTTCTAGCAATGCCAGCCAACACGGGTTTCTTGGTCCTAGCTGATCAAAAAGTGCCTGCTAGAAGACCATAGAGATGGCATATGCTCTTCCACAGCAGATGCTCGCCTCTGAGCTGCAGATAAACAGTATCTCAGTGTTCAGATACTTTAAAATGTTTTCTGTTGTAGTTAACATTGCCTTTCCTTCTCCAGCACATTTTTTAAAACAGGTAAAACCAAAGACGGGACTCACCCTAAGCATCTTCTGCAACTACATAGCTTTGAGATAACACTTCCAGCTACCTATCAAAAATAAGTAGCACTGCTATCTCTGACCATTTTACAGCAAATCACTTCGTCTCATTGACAGCTCCAAATAAACACTAGTTGTTTCTCTGTAGCAGTTCTCAATTCTTCTTTAAAGAAGATTAGCGATACTGGGCTCATTTTTCAATCTCTATGTTTTGAGGTGTGCCTGTCACTTTATTTCCTGGAAATATACCATTCTTACAACTTCTTGGTTACCAGTCTCATATCAACAAGCAACGCACCTTTCAAGCCTCTTAATTGCATTACAGGATAGTATAAGATTAATTAACTCTAATTGGCTGCAGAGAAACATCTGAGATAGCAAAACTCCAGCCAAAGAATTAACAAAACAAATTAAAAACAGCAAGGAAAACAGAAAATTCATTGCAAGTCTGAGTTTTCTTTCTGGAATTCCCAAAGGAATGAAAATGTATCTTAAGTCTAGTTAGAAATCCATCCCTTTTTTCTTGTCCCTCCCTCCTTCTTTGAGATTAGCATGCACAGATTGTGGTAGGTTGTTTTCCCATGATTTGAAGTCTAGAGTAATAAACCTTTGAATGTTATGAAAAGACTTCAAAAGCGATTCTATTTAGACTAGTCTTAACTCCTCATTGATCTCTTTTTCCTTCCTCTCCTGAAACAAACAAAAAAACTCATATATTTTTCTTAGTTTTGGAGTTTGATTGCTTTCATGTTCCTAAACACTTTACAAAAGTCTCATTTCTTTTTTGCTGAAGAGAACTTGTCATCTTGAGAACTTACTGCTTCCATTTGCCACCAGATACAGTGGCATCATGGGACCTTTTCACACGGATATTTGCCAGCAGAAATCAGCATTTCTTTTGGTATTTGGGTTACTAATTTGTTTTGGTTTAGCTTCTACTTTAATTTTTATCCATTTTTGCCTCTTGTTCATGTACAATCCTATGTGAAAAGAAGCAACTGTATCCGAGTTTTCCTCAGTGCCAATATGGGAGAAGGGAGAAGTTGTGCTGTCTCTGTTCTTGCAGGTTTTGAAGACCCAACTAGATAAGTTCCTAAGGAACATCATCTATCTCAAAGCTGACCATGCTTTGGGCAGGGGGTTGGCCTAGAGGCCTCCTGAGATCCATTCCAACCTGAATTATCTTCTAATCCTGAGTTGGCAAATGAAAGGACGGTTTCTGAAGAAGTGGTTGGGAGTGAATAGAGACTACAGAAGGACTCTATATATTTCAACCTCTTAACAAATCATTAATTGCAAAGACTCTGATGTTTCCTGAAAAGTAATTGCCTATTTTCCTCAGAGGAAAAAAAAAAACACTGAAGATTTTGAACAATAATATTAGTTTAATCAGTTGCTGAAATGCATGGCTGCAGTAGCTTTTAGCAGTAATTTTTGCGCAGAATTTCTCAACAAAATTAACTTCTATCACTAAAAGCATTGGTCACAAAAAAGATCAAGGAAGTGCTGGTGCAGCCATGGCTATGCAAATCATACGAAGGATTATAAAGATTTACTGCACTGAAATGTTGAGGGAAAAAAGTTGTAAATGTTAAACCATGTGAACGCTCTTTAAGGACAGGCTCCTAATTGGAAGTGACAAAGTTGTAGGCTTCTTACAGAAATTCTCCTAAAAGATTTATGCTCCAGAAAAGTGAGATGTTCAGCTAGCTCAATGGGCTCCAGATGGTCAAACAGCAGGCAGGCTTTCCCTTTCTTGGAAATCCTCTTCCTCTGTGTAACTCTTCTCATCCAGTCATAGGAAGGACTGCAACAGAAAGATAGGTACAATTCTTATTTCTATTTGGGTATATGTGAGTGTAGCCCACGGTTTGAACAAATAGTATAAAATTACCAAGAGACAGATCATGAGCTTTCTGATCTGTGACATACAGCACAGAACAAACACTTACAGTAAGATCTGTTCAGGTGCATAACAGAAGATAAGAGTTTCAGAAGTGCTACTGCAAATGATAAATCATAGCAGGTTTCTATCAGAACAAAAAGGACCATGTACTATTCTCTATGGCACAGAAGCCATAATTAAAAAATGCCTTGGAAATACAAGAAGAACAGGTCACACCAAATTCTGACACAGAATAAAAAAAGAGACTTGAATAACATCAAGGATTAATTTTTACTCTGTAAGACCACAGGTCCATGAAACAATGGAGCAGCAGAAACAGTCAAACAGCTAACAAAACAGTAAGAAGTAGGTGGACAAAAAGGCAAATCATTCGCTTGCAAGCAATGGAACAATTCCTACCTTTATACAATAAAAGCACTACAGAGAGCAGAAAGAGGCTGCTAACAATATTTTAAGATGGAGATTTAAGACACAATATTAATGTGATTTCACTGGTATTGTTCTTGCAGCAAGTCTTGCAACCTCCATTGAGATTCGTAGCACTGTCCTTCCAGGTTACTATGGCATTTTTTAAATAAGAAAGAATCACTATGCATATGCTGTCTTCTAAAAGAAAATCTGCAATATCAGGTGACATACCAGAGTCTCTCTGATGATGTTTAAAAGGTAACTTTCATTTCAGCATGTCAAGGAAATAGTAGTGTAATAATTTTCATGCATTAAAATTGCAAATGTGAATGCTAAAGATTATCCAGTTAAGTCACAGAAAAGAAGTACACAGAAAGCCATTAGAAAAAATTAACAGGTTACTGATGACAGAACAAAAAAGCTGCCCTGAGAAAATGCAAGATTTACACAACATGCCAATCACTGCATTGCTCGTCATTCTGTATAAAACATTACAGGAAAGAAGTGATATTAATCATTTAATTGGCACTAGCTTTGTCAGGAAAATTATTTCTTTACCATTTATATTAAAAATTTACACACAGATGAGAATCTTCTCTTTACTGTGACACTACAACTAGAATTTCAAATTTCTATTAACTTCCAATTTAGAAGACAATATGATCATTTTGTAACTGCTTTTTTGCTCTCTCAAGATCAAGATGGCCCATAATATTTTTATATTTTGCACAGAACTAGAATTCTGCTGTTACAGAGACAGAGAGAAAGATGTTGAAGCTCATAACATCCTTACATGCTGGAGATATCAATGAGATGGATGTGATCCTCATATCCGAGTTGGCTGGCTACTTCTCGAAACTCTTCAGTCAAACGAATTAGCCCAAGATCCAAGTTAAACTCCGCAGGAAATTCCAAAATCCAGTATCTGAAATCCACAGACAGAGGTGAAGAGAAGCCCAGGGATTCAGGTGTAACATTCAGTGGCTGCATATATGTACATACATTTTATTTAGTAGGACTTACAAGTATTTCAGACCCACTGGTCTTTGGGCAGAGAGCATGGACTTGTTGCTGCTGTGATTGTCCATGACTCTGAGGTGGCAAAAGCCACTTTATTGTATAATTTCCTCTGATTAACTCACCACAGCACAACACGGCAGCATTCTTTTGAAAAGTGAAATTAAAGTGATGCCTTGGGTGACACACACAAAAGGCACACACATGTCCTGACTCATGCTGCCAGGACACCCAAATGACACTTGCACTTATCCCTTGTCCAAGAGAGACGCTGTGTCTGCTCAGAAAAGATTTTTCAATTAAAATGGAAATGTGAATTTTAGTAGCAGTTCTACCATGATAACCATGAAAATGAGATGTCTCCCCTGCTATGTAAGGGGGTATGGAAAAGGCTTTATCAGTCCTGCTTTCAATAAACCCCCTCGCCTGTCTTCACAGTGATATAACGTGGTCCAGAGGAAGGAGGAAAAAACATTTGTTTGAGAGAAGCAGGTTATATCATGTTAACTTAAAAATTCATGCTTTTTCTTTTATGGAGAAATGTTCCTACATAAGCACAGCCTAATATGTGAGAGCCTTCCCACAGAAAAAAGGTCAGAAACAGTCAGTGCAAGGATCAGAACATACCCGACCTGTAATAGCTTTGGCATCACTAACACACTCCTGTTGTCATAAATTACGTAGGGATTGCATGAACTGAAGTCGACAGCCCAGACACAATCTTCCTCTACCACCCTAGATTACATCTTGAAGCAAAATGTGTCTCTCCTCCATGTGGCACTGAACTAGTCTCCCTCTAAGAGGTGTCATGCTCAAACACCACGGAAATCATAGCATAGGTATTCAATCAGCTTTTTAGCTCAATGCAGTTAAGTGTCTTAAAGACTGGATGGTTTAATTTAAACAATTGTTTTCAAAGCACAGAAATTTACTCCTCTCTATGCACTGGAGATCGTTAAAAAAAAAAGAAAAAGAAAATGAAAACCTTTCTATTTCCATGGTTTAGTTCTAATCTTTACAAAAAGAGATTACATTGATAGTATTCACAGAAGCATAAAACCAAAATGCTAGAGGACCAGAAGCATGCTTACCTCATGAAATAGCAAATTTTTAATCTGAATTCATTGCAGTTCTCCCCATGGGCATCTCTATATGTATGCTAGTTAAAGAAAGTTTTGTGTGTCTTGATTCAATTCTGTTTTTACCCACGGAAGACTCTGACACTAGACCAGCTGAATAAAAAATAGTATCAAACTTTTCTTCTAGAGATAACCACAGTATGCTCTGATATTTAACTCACTTTCACAGCATCTTAGGGGACACAGACCATTTCCTGGCTGCCTTTTTGGTTTTTGCCCTGGCAAAAATGCGTCTATTATACTATTCTGAAGATTCTGCTGAATGGTTTCTTGCTGGCTCTGGCTAGCCAAATATGATAATACTTCTGAGTACTGAATTCTTTAAGAGGTATAAACGACATGTAGGTGCTTAGCTACCACTGAAAGTTCATAGTAGTCAAAGGCCAGCCCACCATGATACATTTGAAGTCATCTTGGCCACGTATTTCCACTTATTCAAAGTTAATGCAAAGTATGCCTCAGTATGCTTGTACATATGGAGGAAGTCTACAAGCAGTAGCATAAAGAAGCTCACAGACTTCCATCTTTTAGGTTGAAAAAAATTCACCTCTAAACCTTGTTTGTCACTAATTAATTGACATATTTTTACATGCAGTCACAGAAACAATCTGTTTTTGACGTTGTAACGTTGATTTTCAAGACTTTGTCAAAGGATATGTGGCCAGAAGCTTGCCAGCCAGCTCTGTGGAAGGCAAATACCACCGGTGCATTAAAAGAAACATTCTTGGCAAATGGCTGGAGCACCGATTTCCTTTGTCATCTGCAAAAGAGAAACAATGTGTTAACCACATTATTCACAAACAGAGAAGAGCTCTTATTCTTTAAGCAGAGTCAGATAGAAAGGATCAAAAGTGGAAATGTTGGCTCATTATCTACCAGATAGGTAGGAAAAAAAAACAAAGCACAAAAATGCTCCTTTAATGAGAACTATTGCTAGATTGTAGTGCTAGGTAATTAAAAAGAAAAAAACCCAAACCAATGTAGATAACAGGTCATAGCTAAAAAAATGGGGCATGGACAGCACTATGCTAAACGTTATACAAAGACACTGCCAGTAATACAAAGAACAAATCCAAAACCAGTCCATCAATAGGGTGGGGAGATGATTTATGTACAACCACTTCCAATATTTGTTTTGTTGCAGCTTTATAGCTTTATGTTAACAATTAGATTGCTAAAAAGGGATCTGCCTCAAAGAATTCAATGTCAAAGCAGCACCTCACATCTGTGCCCAAGGTCCCATCTCCAGCTGCCTTCCAGACCCTTGTGTCTTTGCAGTGTAGCCACTGAAACTACAGAAAGAGTTACTCCCTGGCAGGCTGGCTAACAATCAACATTCTTCAACATCTGCAATCTTCGATTATTCTCTGTGTGTCACTTTTGTAAAAAACAGTAGACAACAAGCATGTACGAAATGGGAACGACACATGGACTACACTTGCCAAGAGACTGTGTATACAAGGAAGAGAGGCATGATTTCCAACAGACAACACGTATATGGGCTCACAGAATCGCAGAATCACAGAATGTTAGGGTTTGGAAGGGACCTCTGTGGGTCAACCAGTCCAACTTCCCTGCCAAAGCAGGGTCACCTACAGCAGGCTGCACAGGACTGCGTCCAGGCGGGTCTTGAATATCTCCAGAGAAGGAGACTCCACAACCTCCCTGGGCAGCCTGTTCCAGTGCTCCGTCACCCTCAGAGGGAAGAAGTTCTTCCTCATGTTCAGATGGAACTTCCTGTGCTTCAGTTTGTGCCCGTTGGCCCTTGTCCTGTCGCTGGGCACTACTGAAAAGAGTTTGGCCCCATCCTCGTGACACCCACCCTTCAGATATTTGTAAGCATTTATAAGGTCCCCTTGCAGCCTTCTCTTCTTCAGACTGAACAAGCCCAGCCCCTCAGCCTCTCCTCGTAGGAGAGATGTTCCAGTCCCCTCACCATCCTTGTAGCCCTCCGCTGGACTCTCTCCAGTAGCTCCTCGTCTTTCTTGAAGTGGGGAGCCCAGAACTGGACACAGTACTCCAGATGAGGCCTCACTAGGGCAGTGTAGAGGGGAAGGAGAACCTCCCTAGACCTACTGGCCACACTCTTCCTAATGCACCCCAGGATCCCATTGGCCTTCTTGGCAGCCAGGGCACACTGCTGGCTCATGGTCAACCTGTCGTCCACTAGGACACCCAGGTCCCTCTCCGCAGAACTGCTCTCCAGCAGGTCCGCCCCAAGCCTGTACCGGTGCATGGGGTTGTTCCTCCCCAGGTGCAGGACCCTGTGTTTGCCTTTGTTGAACCTCATCAGGTTCCTCTCTGCCCTGCTTTCCAGCCTGTCGAGGTCACGCTGAATGGCAGCACAGACTTCTGGTGTATCTACCACACCTCCCAGTTTGGTGTCATCAGCAAACTTGCTGAGGGTACATTCTAACTCTTCATCCAGGTCGTTGATGAAGAAGTCAAACAAGACTGGGCCCAGTACTGACCGCTGGGGGACACCACTAGTTACTAGCCTCCAACTAGACTCAGGGTCGCTGACGACAACCCTCTGAGTTCTGCCATTCATCCAGTTCTCAATCCACTTCACCGACCACTCATCCAGCCCACACTTCCTGAGCTTCCCTAGGAGGATGTTACAGGAGTCTGTGTCAAAAGCCTTGCTGAAGTCTAGGTAGACAACATCCACGGCTCTCCCCTCATCTACCCAGCCAGTCATGCCATCGTAGAAAGCTATCAGATTGGTCAGGCATGATTTCCCCTTGATGAATCCATGCTGACTACTCCTGATAACCTTCTTTTCCTCCACTTGCTTGTTGATGACCTCGAGGATAAGCTGCTCCATCACCTTTCCTGGGATGGAGGTGAGGCTGACCGGCCGGTAGTTTCCTGGGTCCTCCTCCTTGCCCTTTTTGAAGATTGGAGTGACATTGGCCTTTCTCCAGTCCTCGGGCACCTCTGCTGATACTTTCATTAGGTTTTAGAACAACATGTTTGATGGTGGTCTACAGAAATGGATATATGGGGATTCACTACAGTGAGTAGCAAGATCTGCCTGTTCCTCAATTATTTAATCTCTCTCACCTTTAAATACTTGTTTCTCTCCACAAGTGGAAAAAATTAATAACTCATTGCAATCAAAAGCTGTCCTAGATTTCAAGAGAATCTAAATGTAGCTTTGTGAATTAAAGCCCCATTTCAAATCACTTCAGCCCATCCATGAACTCATCTGACTGCAACGTGACATAGGTCATGATTAATGGTGTTACAGATCAAGGTCTATTTCATCACTTCTTTCCCTCAGACCTGGTACATCACATTTTAATAAGAGTAAAAAATTACATGAGCCTTAAGTCACATTCTTGCCAATTATTGCATGATGATTCGGAAAACATTTCAAAAAACTGACTGGTTAGAAAAGCAGCTGTGTAACCACTCAAGACAAAGATCAATGCCAGAAAAAACTCCTTGAATAACTCAACTAAACACTGGTCTTGGAGAAGGCTATCATATTAAAAACCACTATACCCACCATTGTGCATTATCTATATTAAGAAAATTTAATACAGTGTGCATATGATTAAAATTCTGACCCATGTGTTTCTAGGCCAAAATGAAACATGGAAATTTTTACAGAACAGAAATGTTTGCCAAGGGAAAGACTGGCTAAATCGGAGAACAGCAGGAGTTATATTATAAGATGAATTTCAAGAACAGCAAAGTTAAATACTGAAAAAGCATACCAAACATTTCAATACAAGCGTTCAAAAGCTCATCTAATGTTGCAGCCTTCCCAAGTGTATTTGACCCCATTGTCCTTTAATCGGTGTCAAAAAATATGAGACATTTTCACCAAGTAGAAAGATGCTTCTTCAGCTGCACAGCTTTTTCACTTTATTGTTGGTTGCATTCTTAGCTGGACTTCAAGGAAAATCTGAAGAAAGTAAAAGAAATCATAATTACATGACTATATGGGACACTTATCAAGATGCAATGTTTACAGTTCAACTCATCTTTTCCACAAACTGTTTTTTCCCCACATGATATAGAGCAAATGGAAGACTGCCGTAAGCTTTCCCTACATTCCAGCTTGTGTTTGTAAGTGTTGTCCAATTGTTTGTCCACTAATACAAAATAAATCCATAGCTAGGGTCATAAAACAGAAACCAGATGGTAAATGAGGGCATGCATGTAAAATGACGCACATTTTGTTCAGGTCATTTTATTTACACTTAATAAGTCACTTTTTGTTAATAATAACTCTGCTCTTATGTTTTTAAGCACAACCATTTTTTTTCTCTAAGGTTATCAGTTCATGGTAATGTTAATGTTCTTATCTGGCACAGACCACATAAAATGTCATAGCAAACATTAAATTCTGAGGCGATTTTTCAAAGAACCTTAGGATCAGTCCCTACAGCTTTTTAAGATAAATCTTCCCATAATAGCTGAACACTCACAGAAAGTTGACCACATACAGAAACTCCTAAATTGTACCATATATCTACTATGCATTTAGTTATCAACTATTCATTTACCTGAAAGATGCACAAAATATTCTGTTACAAGTTTTCAGAAATAATTTTTCAGGTTGTATTTAAAGAAGAGAAGAAGTCAGTATTTTATTGTCTATCTGTGACTAAGCCCCACTACTGCCTGATCCCCTAGCAAGTATTTGAAATGAGACAAACAATAACAAAGTACATCCAGCAACTTTTCTAGAAAAAAAAGCCAAGAGTAGAGTTAAAACAGTCATTGAAGCAGAACAATGAAAGAATTTGAGAAGTTTCTGTTTAGAAGTTGTTGCATGTACATAACTTTTTAATGTTGGTCCCTAAGGAACATATACCTGCCTTAATTCACCCACAAATATAAAGTTTTTCAAACCTACCATATCACAGACGTTGTACTGAAAATTCAGTCATGATAGAACTGGTGTCCTTCACTCTTCTTACTAACCCACCCTGACCCTCTCCCAAATGCCACTGTTACGAGCACAGAGTGCTCTGAGCTAGGTCCCTGTGAGCTGTGATGGCCCTGCAGCCATCACCATGGGCCAGTCACCCAAGGGACACTGGGCAGTGGCAGCTTTGCTGGCCCTGATGGTGCCCCCTCAGCCAGCCAGCTCACACCCATGGCATGGGCAGGTATGCTCCTTCCTCAGCAAAAGGCAGGGCCGATGTATCCTGACACAATGCCCACTTCCCAGGAAGAGAAGAAAATGCTGCTCATTCAGGCTAGGTCTGAACTACCAAACTGCCCATGCCCAGTCTGGCTCCCAGGTGCTGAGGCCAGCTAGCAGAGGTTGGTCTGTATCCACACCAGTGAAACATCTCAACCTCCCAAATCGAGCTGGCATGTGCAAACTGCCCATTGCTGGCCTATGCTAACTCCCACCTGCTCCTGAGATCCACTTAGAAGACTACTGGCTGGTCAGGGACCCTCCAGCAGCATAATGTACTGCATCCCAGGACCTGGAAAATCGTCCCACACTGGATAATTCTCAATAGACCTGGCTTCAGATTCCTGCAGGGTCCAGGCTGCTGTAAGCATGCAGCAGTGTTTTGCTTGGAAGACCTTCAAAACGTACTGTTCAGCCAAAGATACTATTATTTTTAGATGGCTGCCTACAGCCAGGCTCTTTCTGGTCCCATCCAACAAAGGATTTAGACATGACATACTTTTCCCTGAGGCCGAGAGAAGGACCCTGCAGGTCACAGGGAGCACAGCTCACCAAGCAGGGAGTTTCTACAAGTCAGTGCAGACATGATGCTGCAGCAGCACAGGTCAGTCAACAGGAAACATGAGCAGAGAGGTGCAAGTATCAGTCCTGCCCTGCCAGTGCCTTCTTCCTAGCTGGAAGAAAGCATTTTCCTCTGCTCGAGTTTGGTGCTGCAGAACCCCCTCTTGAAGGAACATGCATAGCTTTTTCCAGGAATCAAGCAGAGCTCCTGTTTTCTATGAATCGGGGGAAAACTACTCCTTTCACACAACGGTAAACAGCCAGAGCACTCACTTAAGAAAAAGGGGAAGGTGGGTTCAGAGCAGTCTTTGGCTTTGAACCTGTGCTTGGCATTGCAGCAGAAGGTGTCTGAACAGTTAGGTCTGGGGCTAGGCTGGGCAGCCTCAACCCTTCCTGCTAGCGCTGTGCCATCGCACAAAACCTGAAGTTGTCTGAAGTGGACCAGAGAGAGAATACAGGGAGATACACGGCGCTCTAACCTGCTGGTCAGGCCACGCATGACCAAGGGTCACCTTAGGTTCAGTCTTTCTTCCCAAAACTGTTTAGGTATTCAAAGAGAAAAAAAAACAAAGCAGAGCATTTGCTTGGTTTAATTGCTTTACGAGTTCGCCAGCAGCTGAGCAGTGCTTTTCAAGATCACAACTTTGTACTTTGGTACCTAACTTTTGCTAGAATCCCACTTTGGTCATGTTTGTCCTTTTTGACCATCCCAAAATCTTTCTCTTAGTGCTTAAATTACTGGCTTGATTTTTCACAGAGCCAACGATGTAGCTCTTCCAACTTCATCTGACTTTGGGTTTTTTTTCAAAAGGAGAAAAATAAAATAAATTTTACATTGACCATTGAAGCATCTTTTTAGTCAGCTCTTTAAAAAATAGAATTGAGAAAAGCTATTGCATTTTATGCATATCCCTTGAAAACTGCTGAGCGTGAATGCAGGAAGGGAAGAGATTTGATCTGCTTTTCCAGTTTTGTTAGTATTACCATCCTTTATAATATATAGCATAGGAGAGTATAACTCCTATCTTTTGCTGGCACAGTATTAAGGCAGCCATATAGTAAGCAACAAATAATGCTCCACATAAAATTGCAGGTTTTTTTAGCTACATGACAACTGCTTAACCAGTAGATACTCAGAACCTGATGTTACAATGCCATCCCCCCAAACAGCCTGTCTGACCACTAAAGGGTTTTATTCTCATAATGCTGCTAAAAGACGAATAAAACATTTCCACTGGAGGAAGAACTGGCTGACTGGGGCTAAGCCACATATCCACAGCTGAGCCAAAACCTGATATCACATCTCTTGACTGCCGACTCTAACAACCACAACCATTACATCATTATTTGTGTGATTAAGCACTGCTGTTCCACTAGAACAATAAACTTGTTGTCTATATCATGACACAATGGTATCCAACCACACAAACATCTCTAGAGATAGATGAGTAAAATACAACTATAAATTTCATCTACATAAATTAATTACATTTTCACAGTCAATGGCTGAACATGAGAAGCATAAAAAATACATGTAATAATACATGTATATCATATATATATGTACATGTATAATAATGTGTATATATAAAAACATATAATACATATATACAATACATGTAAAGAATTAAAAACTTTGAAATAAGTGGTTACTACCAAAAAATTATTGCCAAAGGTGCAGTTGGACTTCCAAATAAAGATAACCTAGAGAATCCCTGCCCCCAGGTGCTTCCTAATGTAACTCTGAGACATCTCATTGCCATCCAGCTGTTTCAGGAGGATTCAGGAAAGCTGGATAAGAAAACCAGAGCTCACTCCATGAGATCACAGAATTAGTGAATGATTGCATTCTACAATGAAACTAAAAAATACATTTTTGCCTTATAATGAATTATATCCTATTGGGTTTACTGCGGTTAACAGAGGTTAATAATGACACAGGAGACACACAATTCTCCACAGCTATCCATTCTCCTTTCTTAATCAGGTCACTTGAAATGACAGACTCCACTACAAGTCTTGCTGTGAACCCACCACATGCTGGAAAAGGACTTCAGGGCAATAGTCAGGAACGGGTGAAGGATCACAGCAAAATGATCAATATAAGCCCTAGGGCTCCCTCAAAACCTACAGCTTTGTCTAAATTTAGGTAATAGATACAACCATAATATTCCTATGATCCAAATCATGATACCAGGCATATCATGCTTTATTTCACGAAATATTTCCATTACAGGATGCACACTTCGTACTTACAGGGAAAGTAGAAATGTCCGCAGTGATGTGCCCAGAGGTCAGAAGCCCCTGATGGACTGAATGACAAGACACAGAGATCTTTCCAAGTCTTGCCATCACCCTGACTGCCACATGCACACAAACAGATACGCTGAGCAGATGGCTTTCCTTAGCACTCTCATGCAGTGTAACCGCATTTTGTGTTCAACATTTTGGAAGTCTTGAGATGGCTCTATTGTGGACTGTCTTGATCGATGTATTTAAAACCAGTGTGTAGGCTGTGAGCTCCCGAGATAGATGTGGTCAGGTGTAATACATTAGTTTTGAAAAGAAACAGGATACTCTGCCAGTAAACTTGGGGTCTTACGCAAAAGCACTAAATGGTGTGAACAGTGTGGGCAGTATGCAACGAAGATTTAATGTTGGCTACCATCATTAGTAAAACCAAAAGACATCCCTTTTACTGCTGGAAGCTACTAAGGGGAGGTCCACACCTACAAGCTACAGCAGTTTAACATTAAAATGTCAAGCCAGCACAAATCCCTGTGTGGGCACTTTCATGTGGATTTCAAGCAAGTTATATTGGTTACAGGTGCAAGCTAAACCAAAAAGTTGGGTTTAAATAGGCTTAAATTTGACATACAGAGTAATATTTATTTAGCTAAATGAAATGTAAACAGCTTTTTAGCCAAGCCAAAGTAAATGTACATGTAGCATTTTCCCCATTAATTAAAAGTGGGCTATTTTCCTTCTACTTAGGGACAATAAATAGAGCCACACACAAACAGTTCAAATTTGACACAGAGGCACCTCTATAGGTCTCAGTTTATCCATAACTTTCCAGAGGCCTGCACACAGGAGACTCATATTCTTTACAAGATTAGGACATTCTTGGGGGTTTAAGTAAGACAGACCTCCCCTTATCTCCCCCTCCTCCAAACCTACACAACACAACACTGAAGGCTTGCATTATATGGCTTCCACCTGGCTGCTGGAGAAAGAGTGCTAAACGTGAGCAGCTGAACAAGGAAACAGATTTAGCAGCACTACGAAGAAAAAGAAGCCGAGAAGAAATCGAGAGCCTCATGAGAAGGCTTAAGGGCAATTTCCCTTGTTACACCTTTTTCCCTTTATCCTGTCTTGCTTGTGTCCAGGGCAAGGTCTTCAGGACAGAGTTCATCTGCTGCCCTGTAGATGTAGTGGAGGTTCTCCCAATGAGGCCCTTTCTTGTGATTAGTCTCCACCCATACTAGTGTAATTACCATAATAAGAATCCCAGCTGGGACACATCACAGCTGCACCTTTGCCTACACAGGTGCAATCGAGACATTTGTTTGGGCTCAAGTCAACACAGGTCCTAGATTCCCTAATGCATGGGTCCCGAAGTTTTTCCTCTCCAAGCAGCTAAATGTTTCTTGTAGGTGCTCAGTACCAGTTTATTTATTACAGTACATGCAAGTCCATTTCTATAAAACTCTGAGCAAGTGACACATATGGTCAGTTTTCTCCAGTGTCTGACACATGCCAAAGCTGTGCTAGGCAGGAAATAGCAGTGATGCTGAGCTCTCAGGCATCCCAATGCTACTGCTTCTGTCCCAGTCCATGACCTCAACCATCACACGCAGCTGGCTGCAGGATGGCACATCTGGCTTACCAACGATGTTTGTCATGTGAAGCAAGGACACAGAACAAGGGAGAGATTGTGGCACTGCTCTGTGAATACAAGATACAAGACTTGTTGGGGGCAGGGGAGGAATGAAAATGAAATGTGAGAGTCTTGGGCTCATCCGATGTGACTCACCCGTGCTCCTTCACCTTTGCTACACACCTTCAGACAGTACTTGCACAGTAAACCACAGTAACTGTCTGCACCCTACTACTTTGATTCATTCTTTTTCTGGATCAAAGGGGAATTTCAAATGACACTAAACAGACTGGGAGACTTCCGTGTCTGAAGAGAGGAGAGGACAGGGGGATGGTTAAGTGTACGCTGCTGGTGGATGGGTAAAGCCAAACCTCATATTAACAAGAGACACTGCACAGGGGATCTACAGACTCCACGGGATGAAGTTTCACATACTACATTTCATTTGCCTACCCCAAACCAATGTAATCTCTGTAAAAATTCATTGCCAATTAACATAAATATTTAATTACTGATTTGGGTACTGGGAAACAAGTAAGACAAAGATTAAAACACCTCTTCTGCAACTTTCCCAGGCTCACCTTCACCCCAGACACCTCTTCTTCCCCCTTGTTACTGCTGCAGTTTGCACCCAGTTCCTTTGGTGAGGCAATGAGCAGTGCAGGAGGTCAGCGTCAGTACACAGCAGTTTCTCTCTCCTGCTCCTTCCTTCTCAGTCCTGTCCTATGCTCCAGCATGGGTCGTCTATGGGCCACAGTCCCTTCAGCAGTGTACCTGCTCTGGCATGGGCCTATCCACAGCCATAGTCCCTTGAGGGAAGTACCTGCTCTGCCACAGAGCACCTCCTCGTCCTCTGACCTTGTTATTCCCTCTGTTCTTCCCTCCTCCTCTCCATTCCCTTGTTGTCTCCATGTTCCCTCCTCTTGGCATTTTCTGCCTTTCTCTAAATATGCTCTCACAGAGATACCACCAACTCGGCTGATGGGCTCAGCTGTGGCCTGTGATGGGCCCCTTCCAAAGACAGCTGGAAGTGGCTGTGTCTGGCACAGGACAGCCCCTGGCCTCCTCCTGCAGAGGCCATGCCTGCAGCCCCCCTGCTGCCAAAACCTTGCCTTTTACATCCAATATAGCCTCTAAGGGATGAGCATTTGTTGCCCTAGCACAAAAGTATGCAAGCTACAAATTGTCAAAATGTATTTCATTATGCTTAATATTGAGAGAAGTGTCCACTGGGCTAAGTATTCACTTTTAGGTCATCACAGGTCACCCAATTAAAATGATTTGTAGACATCTACATTTCTGCAGGAACAGAGGTTAAATGAATAGGACCACAGGTAAGAAACCAGGTAGATGCACAGATCCACTCCTATGCACTACAAACTATTAGCTCAGAGACACATAATGCCTTGTAGAAAGTCATAAACTAGCATGCTGGGTACAATACATGCTGACCTAAGATAAAAGAGAAGCTTACAGAAATCATGAGGAATGCTAATGGACAGTCACACGACCAAATACTTTCAGTAGTCAGAAAGTCACTTGATTAAGGCTCGAGTTGCTTAGGCAGCATTTTGTTTAGCATTCTTCTCTCTTTTTGTGAAATATAACCAAGATGATTTCTAAGACAACAGAAGAAAACTCAGGTTTCCTCACTTGTAAACCCCCCCAAAACAATGGATAACTCGATAACTGGATTTGTAAAAGCAACAAAGGTTTCATTCTCAATTGCAATTTTAGCATTTTGGGGAACTGGTTATCTACCATACTTCAGCTTTGTCCCATCCACTTCTGTATTTGTTTCCTCAGTTTACCATGTTGACATTTGCCTTTGTAACTGTAACTCCAGCTAATAATGGCAGTAAAATCTGAACATACATCCATGAGTTATTCCATGTACTATGATGATGACATCTTAATTCCATTTTCCATGGGTCAAGGTAGTACAATTGCCCAGAATGCACCAGGTTAAAAGGAAGAGCTAAAGACAACTTTAGTTTGTCTTCAGAAAGAGGAAAACTTTCAGCCACGTTCCTCAGTAGATTGTCACAAAAACTGTTTCACTATTCCCAGTAAAGCAAAAATAAAATTACAAATATGAGACATTTGATTAATGTATATGACACCAGGGCACACCGCTCTTCTGAGAATCTTTGCGTTTCAGACATGTTCGAGATCTCCACCACCAAAGCACAACCAGTCGGGAGAGGACAGCTAACAGCAATAAGAGTTCACAATCTCCAACCCAATGTGTTTTCAGAAACCAAATCAAATCACTGTCAATACCTCTTACAAGTTCTAATGCTGCCTGTAAGCCTTCAGAGAAAGTCTTGGCAATCACCTATGCTATTCACAGACTTGTGTACAGCTCTTTAGAGTTTTTCCTGAGTAAGTCTGCTTTGTTAACCTAGTCACATAGATCAAGTCAGGGGAAAAATACACCTTAACAGCATATATTCTTGATAGTAATTTTAAAACATGTATGGGGAAATAATCAGCTCTTCGGTTCTGAAAGACAAAGACCCAATACATTTATTATCATATATCAATTACAAAATATTTTAATATGTTATTATTATTTACCTTTGCCAGCTATATTCTCTTAAAGCCCAGCTAGAAAAATCACTTATTTATCAATTAGATTACTAAGAAATCCTAGGCCCTGTTTACCCAGACCTTCTGATACGTTCAGCTTGAAGATTTACATTTTCCCCCACAAATGATATTTTGTCTTATTTTTAACTAAGCCAAAATTCTTCTATAGTAGCATAGTCCCTGGGTAGTGTCTTTTTTGAAGCTGTTAGATCTTCCAAGACTTATGACAGTTTTAAGAGTCAACACTACTTTCAGTTTCACTCCACTTTTCAAACAATTTTAAGGCAAAGAGGAACCATAAGAGCCCCTAACTTGTATTAAAATTCATTACGTTTGGTATCAAAGTTCTCCTCTGTCTAACCCATGCCTTCCAAATTGATTTTCCCTTGGAAGGAGCTTTTTCACTCCATATAATTCTGTAATTTCCAGTTATTTCCCACTGTAGACTAACTGCTCATGGCACAATACTTTCTAGGCTCATGCTGGCAGACAGCCACATTGCAAGCATCTGTGCGACACATTATAATGATGCCACAGGAATTACAGACATGTATGGAGCTTCTCAAGCATGTCAAGCTTGTGCTGGTCACGCAAACAGTAGAGATTATAGCTAAGTGTCCCAAAAAGCAAAATGTTAAAACACATCCCCTCTTCCCTTTTCCATCTCTGCAGCTACGCTGTATCAAGAGAAGGTAAAATGATTATCTGCAGTCACAGACACCAGTGAAAGGAGACCTCAACACCTCCCACCTACCTGCTATCACTGCCAGCGTCAACGACCATATCTGATTTCTCACTCTTTCTGGTTTCCGGCGTTCCCCAAGCTGAAGAACAACTGCAGTCACTTTACATTTAATAAAAGCAAGGGTATCATGTTGTGAAGAGAGGAGGTTAAGTGCATGTTTATTTTTTCTTCTTCAGCCCTGTTATCCCATACATTGCCTCACATCTTTCCCCATGAATTCACAACATATACCTATCCTGCTGTGAGGAGTGGCCTCCCCGTGTAGTGAGGGAAGTTTTGCTGCTGACCTTTCCTCCTGTGACTACAATCAAAACGTGGGTCAGCTTCAGAAATATCTCGAACACGCATTTACAGCCTGGGAAGTACTTAGCAGTGCTGTAAACTGAACGCAGCAACTGGCAAAACAATAAAGGCAGGAAGAGGCTTTCAGAGACTTAAGTAACGCGAAGCTGAATGTCTGCGATGGAGCAAGACAGAGTTAAAAGGACAGAGGGGCAGGGCAGGACAGGACTCTGGCCCCTTTTGCTCATTTGGCTGTTACGGTGCATTTCTAATGGAATTATCCTTTGTTTTCCCTTTGATGAATGTACAAAATAGTTCACATGTAACTGCTATTTCCCCACAGATGTGCTAATAGGTCCCAGACAAGGAGAGAGACTAGACAAGTTGCTAATGGTCAGCAATCCTTCTCACTCCCTGCTGGCAGCTTCCCACTCATGTGCAAGTGGTTGCTTTTTAAAAAGAGAATGCAAATAAAAATGGTGTGCTAGAAAATACTGACCGACACACATGCCAGTAGACCAACCTGCTGTGTGGTCCTAGGAACTCATGCAAATTGCTGTCTACTGCACGCTCACATGAATCAGGGATGCCTGCCTTGTGCAACGCTACAGTTTTGCATCTACAGAAGTCACCGATGACTCCCAACTTACAGGCAGGCAGGCGTGCAAAACAGCCGAGTGAACAAACAGCCTGGAGGTCAGGAGAGATCCAGCATCTTTCTTTGCAAAATTCTGTCAGCAGATGCTGGACATCAAAATACACAAGCAGTTCCTCACATCTAGATATTTTCTATAAGTTATTCCTTGGGAAGATGGGTGAAACGATGCCAGGCTTCTGATTTCTTAATGATGCAAAGAGAGTATTTTAAACACAGGCATACAGTGGTTCTTCAGCCAATTCAGAGGTTTTTAAAATAGTAAGCCTCCAACAGAGAAGAGCAGAGAGAAGAGATTATTTGCTCTTTCTAGCATGTCTGACCAGATTTTGTACTTATTTTCAGAGGTAAAAAGCAACCATCACTCAGCTGATTGAGCCTTCTTTCCTTAATAAGCAGTCTACTAAGAAACACACATTGGTTAGTACAGTCCTATGAAGACACAGAGCAAAATTCTAAAACTGTTTACAACACAACAAGAAGTTTACAGAGTACAGGATACAAGAACAGCGTCACCACAGTTGATTCCTATATCCAAGCTTTTTGAACAAAGTGGGTTTTATTAATAACCACATACCTTCCTAACAATAAGACAGTTTGCAGCCAACAAATTAAATGCCTTCTTTAAAAAAATAGTAATGGCAACACAGAAATTTCTCATCAAAAGACTTGAAACACAAACAGAAGCTCATCTGAAGAAGGTGCTATATATAAAAACACACAGAACAGCAAGACAATTAGAAAAAGGGGAAGGAGCAGTGTAAAAAAAAATTATCTCAAAGAAAAAGAGGAAAAGCATCTTACAGATCCTGCCTTAACAAGTAATACATTAAACAAGTAACTTTGATCTTTAGTTTGCTCATATTATTTTGGTAGTTAAATATTATTGTGTGAAACACATTATTGCAGCTACACAAATATCCTACTTGCACAGCCACAGAACAGGACAACAGGACTTGACAGAAATAAACCTTACCCAAACCCATTGGTTAAGTTTGCAGTGCTCATGTCTTAAGTTACAACACTGTATTTCTCTAAACCTCATGCATTTGTAGCGCAACCTGTATTTTCTGCCTAAAAGAGTAACATCTGTAGAAAATCGCCAGACGCATACTTTGTAGAGATGCTGTGTCAAAGATTCACCATTATTTGAAAAGCAACAAGAGCAGCTGCTGTAGCTGTAACAGTTGAGAATCACATATTCCACCAAGTATCTTTTTGTCTGTGTGAATAAAACTCCTTCAGTTAATTGGTAGTACAACGCCTTTGCAGTGGCTGCTTCAGGCCGTCCCAAATACCTGTCACCCTCATGAGTAACTTGGAAGATGTTTATTAAATTCATCCAAGCCTGTATTTATAGAGGAAACTCTCAAATATTTCCTCCTTAGCATATATTTATCAAATTTAAGTAGCTTATCAGAATTTCTTGAAGGGTCTGCTTAACTCAATAATGATTAAAAAAAAAATCCTGTGGCTATGTGGTAAAGCTAATATGAAGTGAAGAAAGTGGTCAAGTAAGGAGATGAAATTAAAGGGTGGGAGGTGTTAGGAAGATCTTGATTTAGAAGCTGAGATAGAAGCTTAGGGACTTGCTTTTCCTCCCCCAGCATTCAGCACTGAAAGACTGACCGCTATTGCAGTCAGGTTTTCAAAACATCTCACTCCTTTTCAAGCTTATTTACAGGAATGAATTACATTTCTATGAGCACTAGTATAGCAGATAACTGTGCCCAAGTCAGAATTTACTCTAATTTCTGAATCAATACAGTTAAATCAGTGCAAGAATTCCAAAAGAGGCAGATTTTGAAACACAGACATGAAGCAAATTGCAAACGACCCAACAACAAGCAGCTCCCTGCTTAGGTCAGTCCTGAATCCTTTTGGGATCTGTACACCAGAAACTATTCTGCCTTCCTGGTGGTTAGCAACCTCCAGTCACGCCTAGCACGTCCTTCCCATATTAGACAGGTGCAGCTGTGATGCCCAAGCTCTTTATGCAAGACCTCTGAACACTGCTTAAAGCTGTAAGAGCTATAGGATCAATTCTTCCCATTAGTGGAAGAATTGTAAATCTCCCACTGTCTTGAATCAGACTAGAGAGTATATTTACCAGCCCCAGAACATCAACAAATTTCCATATTAAATAATATAATGAAGTTTCTTTGGGCTGCAGGAAGAAGGCAGGCAAGAGCATGATTGTATAATTTAAGGGGAAGAGCGCTCACTCAAGAAGAGGAGAAGAAAAAAAAAGTGAATTCTAGTTCCTGCCCCAATGCCTACTTAAGATAAAAATACACAGATAGTCATTAGGGCAGGGCCTGGAAACCAAGCATTTTAGGAAGGGTGGCAGCTGTTCCAGGAAGTATGTGTTCATGAATTTGGTACAGCAAAGCATGAGTAAGCAAGCTAAAGTAGGCAAGACATCTTTAGCAGAGGAGATTAATATTAGTCTTTTGAGGAAGCTATTCCATGAACAGTGTGATAAGGCTGGAATGTCATGGCTATTCTGATTTGGATGACAAAAATCACTATATATCTAGACAGTAAATTGATTCAAGCCCTGGCCCAGCGAAGATTTTCTGATGTAATTTGCCCCATTAATAATCAATTCCAAATTTGCACAAACTGTTTTTTTTTACTTCCCACTAGCAATACCAGAAATTTCCAAACAAGCTCTGGGCTCAAACACTGGGTCACTGCAAAAAAAACAGAACTCACCAATGCATGCCATATGAACCAGCACAAAGATTAGGGATTGGATGGGCCTAAGTGAATTACGGGTTATGAATGGAAGCCTATCGGTAATAATGCCATTTCAGATTAAGGAAGTTCAATTTGGTGAGACCAGATTTTAATCTGGAGAAATGTTATGTCTTTTTAAAGAATACGAAAAAGACTGTAACACCATGAAAAAGAATATATGCAACCTTCGGTCATGTGTCAAAGGCAGCCTCATAAACATGTTTAGGAAGCATGCAAATATACCCAATATAAGCCACGTTCAAACTGTTTGACCAGATCATGTATGACTTACTTAAATACAAGCCTCTGAGACTGATTTCTACACTGAAAACCATCAACCTGCTTCAGGCATGGGGAGCAAAATCTACTTCAAAAAGAGCGGAAAATCCTTGCTCATCTGGGAGATCCTGTTCCTGCACAAGTTTCCTGCACTCCAGATTCTCTCGCACCAGTGCACCACTGCTCTGAGTGGAATGTCTGTTTCCATAGTACGGGTTGAAGTGAGAGGCAGTTTTAACAGTAGCGGAAGGAGTTGTATATGGAAATGTACTGATATACACAACATGTAATATCCATGTATATTAGCTACCAGTATATTAAGCTTGGTATTACTTTTGTGGTAGTCCAAAGCAGACATACTGCTGAATCACTAATATTAAATTTGTGTTAATTTAAGATGATACGGTTATTTTCTGCTTGCAGAAGCTAAATATATAAAGCATCTGAACAAGAATAGCTCAGGTTTCACTAATTTTGCAGAGATTATTATGCCTGGCAGGTTCTTGAGCTGCTGAAGCCTTCTCCCGTTGCCTGAGAAACTCCAGATCATTAGTAAAGAGCATACACATAAATCACAGGTGGGAGAGTACAGTGTAGAGAGAGCCAGACCATTTCACCCATTTGAATGTGGTCAGAGGACACTGCAGCAAGGGGAGCAGTTATTCAGAGAAGTGAGACAGCAGATGGCCACCAAAACAACCAGAGTAATTCTCAGGGGTAATTGTATTTTCTGCTGAGCTGTAAACATCAGTCGTGTGGGTATTTCCACACACCCACACTTTGATCCCGAGCCCATACACATTTAGAGGTAAGCTGAACTTTCTGATGGGACCCCTCATGAGTTCAGCTCAGCAAATACCTATGCATTTGCAGGATTAGTCTTTCTATTGGAACCGGACTTGCCAAGTCTGTTTTGTTGTTATTGCAAGTGCTTGTAGCTGATATTCTTTTAACTTCATTTCAAGAGAAAAATTATCCCCAGTCCCAATGTCTATCAAATTTAGCAGTGAAAAGTGATTATACCACAAGTATGTTAATGGAAAACTTTCTGTGCAAGTTGTTTAGAGTACCTATAAAAATGTTCTGTAACCAGGCCTGGACAGCTTAGGGAAAAAAAGAAAACCACACAAGTACCCCTTCAGTATTTTTAAAAGTAGTTTCCTGTCTTTCTTCAGGAACATCCTGGGAGTGTCTTCTGTATATAATGGCATTTTCAACTAGAGAGAGGGGCTGGCAAAACTGTGTTTACTCTTCAGCTAGATGTTTTGCTATAGAGCAGAAATATGCCCATTCAGAGAACTGTAAGGCTGCCCTGATCATTTGCTCACAGTAAAGGAAAAGGATTTAACAGGAACTTTACAAGGCTCTCAGCAATATGAGTACACACTGAACTTCTGCAGAGGGACAGCAATGGCTACGCTGTTACCAAATCTTCTCTACTATGTAATATAGAAAATTCCAGGGTGAACGATTTCTGTTAGGTATGGGACTTTCTGGAGATGCGTCAATGGGAAATGCAAGGGCTGAGCACTTCCCCAAACAAAGCACGCTGAAATTTAATTCATGTACTTCGTGCCTATGCAGAACTGCCTTGACTTACATGAACATATGTGGGGGGTGGGGTGGTTGTATATTAAAAAAGCTGAGCACACATTTTGTGAGATCAGGATGTTATAAAATAATACAGAAGAGTGGTGGTACAGAGGCTGTGTCTTCTGCTCAAGCACAAAATCAGTGTGTGCCCCAATGCTGTCCCATGACTGGTGTTGTAGTAACAAAAAGTAAAGCCATAAAGTGAGGACAGCCTGAGGACCACCATACTCTTGTTTCTCAAAGTACACTGTGTTTAACAGTAAGTATCCTAGCCAAATGGGTTGGTGATAAGGATTGAAACAACTGCAGCCTTGAGAATCTTCTAATGTTGATCAAGTTTTCTTTATTTTGTAGCCAGAGTATGTAAAAATCTAGACGTAGTCTTGAATTTCATTCAAAATAAGATACAGTAACGACAGTTGGAAGCTGTAAGTATAGTAGGATTATTTACCTTAAATTTTGTAGATCCATACGTTGAGTTATTCTCCTTTATTGTAAATGACCTGATAAATCAATACCATAGAGGCACAAAACTGAGCTCTCCTCACCTGTTCTTTGAGACAATTCAGCGACCACTGTGACGGCGTGTTTTCAGACATATATTACCTGAAGGCGAGCTCAGCAGTGCACTTACCTAAGTTTTACTATGCAATCATCAATAGTTCCTTTTTTATACTAGACTTCATTCCCAGGGATCCCTGAGAATAAAATCAGTTACACAAGAGGCACATACAGCTGATGCAGAACCATATGGCTTTACATCAGTCTTCTGCAACAACCCTGGTACAGAGGTTGGGCCAGAGATAGGAAGAAGAAGGTTCAGAAGGAACGGTCTAACCTCCTATCTATTTCCTGGTCGATTTGGGGTTTAACTTAGGTTCAAAGCGTGATTCTTCAACAGACCTTCTCATCTGACCGGGCAGCTTGCTCAACAGAGAACGTTCTTCACAAAACTAAAATACATCTGGAAACAAGCACACCATGGCACAGTCTTACCCAAAATGAAGAATTCCTATAATTTTGAAAAAAAGGGTTATTCTGGGATCAGAATAATAAAGCAGGAGCGGACCAGTTCTTCTCCCTGCCCCACAAGGGATGGAGACTCAGACAGGCTGGAAGGCCCTCACTGCAGCCCAGGTTTCCGGGGGATGAGGGGCTCCAGATCGCAACACCAGGCACCTCGGAGACCCATGGGCCTGCTGCATTCATGGCATCGGGTGCCATCTGCGTGGGAGGGCTGCAGTGTAGCCACAGCCTTACAGCACTTCAGCTCTTGGTTCAAAGGCAGTCTACCCTCAGAGACGCGAACAGGCAGGAAGCCAGGCAGACTTCTGGTTTTGTGAACAATTGAAACTGATTGACATTTTCCTATAAAATTTCCAGTTAACCGGCAAAGTGATAAACCATGGTTTAAAAAAGAAACAAAAGTCTTCAGGAAGAAATAAATAAAGTTTCTCTTTCTTACGTGAGAAGCCTTTGAATAAGGATTGTTCTCCCCATCTTTAAAGGAGCAACCACATGATTCACTAAACCTGCCAGTGTTTACCCCTGGTCCTGTTCTGAAATTCAGTGTTTTTGACTTGATATACATCCTCCTCAACATGACCCCACTGCTCTCTGCCTCTGCCCCTCTTTAACCTTCCCCAAAGCACTTGGCATCCCGCAGTCTCATCACATATGAAGCTCCATCACCCGTTTGTTTTTTCCCATTCCTCCTAAGTCTTCAAAAAAACCTAATTCATCCCTATGTAAATAATTGATCAAAAGTTCCTTTATATATATCCTATACTCCAGTTCTTGTGTTTTAAAGCAAAACTTCAGACTGTAACAGTCAAAAATTATCAGATGGCCAAATCAATTATCAGATGGGCAAATCAATCATTCACGAAGCAAAAACATAAAAAATGCAAGTATCCAAAAATAAATTGAATTAAAAACTTGGAGAAATTTAGGAGACACACTCCCTGTCTTTAGGGAGGATTTTTTCGATCTTCACAATCTAATTATGCATTATTATCCAGAATGACTCAATTATATCTTAATCAGTGCATCTTCACTGTCTTCCTGCATTTCTCTGCTTCTACTTTTTTCTTTCCAAAAAATCTCTTCATTCACCCCCAGAAAGTAACCAGTCACAAGCAACTTTCTTCAGACCAATCACACTGTTTTGAGGAGGTACCTCTGTCAGTTCCTTACATGAGTACATGCCAAATACCGAAATTGCTCTATCCTCAACTTGCATCATTACCTATTGACTAGCTCTACGGAGAAAGAAAAATATGCTTATCATAAACAACCTCTTCACACCATCATCTGAGTAAATAAGCACCATTTCCTCTCCCCAGCTAGCATTAGGACAAAATACCTGTCTTGATCCCACAAGAGCAAAACCAATGCTATTGTTAATCACAGGTCAGGAAAATACAGGCATTCTGAGCATGAATGACTGCTTATCAATGAGGCAACAAAAATATGCCTCACCCCTACGTGTTTTTACGAAAGGTCTAGGATGAAAATAGGAAAGCAGTGGCAGTTTAGAAAAAAAAATAAAAACAGGGAAAATCACTTACTGTACTTGGTTCTGCAGAGGTATTCAACACAAATATCACCCTTCCTTGTCCAGCTGCCAAGTGCTAAAGCATGAAATGAGCAGCTGTTTCCTTCAAGCTGGGGCTGTGTGTCTTAACTAGTCACATGCCCCTCCTGATAAATCTCACTGCTGTGCCAGGAGGTCAGAATCTGAAGATCATTATTCCCCTTATTAGAAAATCCTTTTCATAACAGCAGCCTCTGCTAAAGCATTTGACTGGATTGTGGCACTATGTGCTCCATAACTTCTTTTTTTTTTTTCTTTAATGACTGACACCGAACAGTAGATAAGCCTTAATCGACAGTAGGGGCAGCACAAATGGAAAGTTAAACACATCCCTGTTGATTGCTTCAGGTTTGTTTCTGCCTTCACGATTTGCTTTGTTTAAATTTAGGAATTTAAACCAACGGGACAATTTAAAACACTGTGGCATTCATAGCATCTTTAAGACCAGACCACTCCACAGATCATGCAAAATGTGCAAACAATCCCAGTTTTGGGAATTAGGTGTACTTAAGGGGCAACATCACTACCTTTCATGTTTGGATAGCAAAGCGGTGAGTGCCTTATTAACACTGGAGATGACTGTAATTTTGATGTCTAGCCTTTTTACAGTGTGGATTATGGGGCTGTATCGTGCCAGACATCGCCTAGTCAGACTGTGATAGCCCTTGCGAGGTGGGGACTATCAGTTCAAACAGAGGGAGCAAAATGGGAAACAAAAGCATCCTTACACCCATGTTCCCAGATGTAGGACAATTGAAGGAGAAACACTTAAGTTAAGAAACAAGCCGATTCTGATGGAATTTTCCAGGGTGATATGTAGCCATGTGTTACTGAAATTCAGCTGAGACTGCGCCTAGATCCCTGTGGCTTAGTCACATATTTAAAGATATTTAGGTATTTAAAGACAAACACATACTGTCAATGGGATTTTGAGGGTGAGATGCAAAACATCATTTTTTTGAAATGCTTATTTCCCATCCCCCATACAGGATAAACTGAGCTGAAACTCCGGCGGTACTTGAAATTGAAAAGACTGCCAGCATGCAGGCAATGCCATGCCTCAGTAGAGGACGCAGTAAGGGTATTTTCTTGTTTGGTAAGCAATTCAGATCTTGCAAGATCACCGTCTCACTGGATTATAAAGGGCATTACAGGGCATTTTTTTTCTGAAATACAACCTGCACTAGTAGTCTGTGCCACAACTGAGATTTGAACAAATTCCAGGAATTGCTCAGAGCCAGATAGCTGCCCGTTGTTAAAAAATGTAGTGTTAAAAATTCACAGTAGCACATCCAGCTGGCACACCTGTCAGAAACCGAGGCAAGCCCGCCAACCACCGCCGATCAGGCGGGCCGGAAGCTGGCGGTGCTCCGAGGGCCGCGGCCGGAGCCCCGGTGAGGGGCCTCCCGCCACCTCTCCCTGGTGAGGCGGGAGGGCTCGGCTCCCTGTTTGCCCTCGTCTGCCTCCGCGCCCACGCTCTAGTAACGCACGTCAACACCAGACAAGCGAGATGGAAGCACCAGGTGAAAGTCTCTGCAGTTTACGGCCGAGGAGGCTCACTCCCGCCTCTGGGCGGAGGAGCGCGGCGCAGCCACCTCCCTCCCCTCGGCGGGCAGAGCCGCTGGGGCGGGCCCCGCCCGCCGTTAGGCCCCTCACCAGAGGGCCCTCAGCGGCCGCGCTTCTGAGAGGCTTCGCCCTTTCGGCCCAGGCATTTCAAAAGGGAGAAGCGCACCAGGCGCGAAAGGCGACGGAGCGGAGCCCCTAAATGCCACCGAGGGCCCGGGGTGCCGGCCGATGGCCGGCGCTGAGGGCCGCCCGGCGGCGGCTGGGCCAACGCTGCTTGCTGCCGGCGGGGAGGCCCCACAGCAGCCCCCAGCGGCCTGAGGTCCCCGCTGCAGCCGCCTCGGAGCCCCTCACTTCGGATGCCTGAGAGGTGGGGACCGTGCTTGGAAACGCTTGAGCGCGGTGTGGTGCCAGGCCTCCCTTCTGCACTGGTAGATGGTAGGGTGAGTGCAGCGCCAGGAGGAACGCTTCTGGAACAGCAGGTTAACGACTGGGCAAACGGCAAATGTCGGCTGCAGATGTGCAGCACCATTTAGTCCCAGTGCGCAGTCAGGCTTGGCAACACATCGACAGGTCGCTCCTCTTGGCCATCCTGGGAGGTCGCATTGAGGAGGCCTCCCCAAGCTTCCTTGGGAACTTCCATCAGGCCTCGAAAGGGAGTGTCCCAGTGCATGGGGCTCTGTGACTCTGGGGCTTTCTGAGCTGCTGAGGAGGCTTTAAAAGAGGGGTAGAAGAGGTTGTAAAAACTATGAGTTTAAAAATGAGGAATGAGTTCATTTAAGTTTAGGATACTGGCGGGATGATAATTTTTAAGAGGAACTGAGAGCTGCCCCTGCAGAACTGTGTTGGAAGCTCTTCCAGACCCTGGCCATGGATGGCTGCTCACAGAGCTGGGTGTAAAATACCAGGCCTTGCTCAGGCGAAGGAGAAAGCACTCACTGTGCTTTAGGGCATGGCCCACTGACCAAATGAGTTATTTTTGGTAAATGCCATTTCATTTCCCTTAAAAGGCATTTTCATTTGAGATCAAGTGTAACAGAACTTTATATGCAGCTTTAAAATTAATCCTGTTTCTTTACAAACTTTGTTACAAGATTACTCCCTGCTGATACTGGAGAAAACATGATTGCAGTGTGTTCCACAATAGTCTACCAGTACACAAATGCCGTTTATATTACTTTGTGCATTTCTGTGATTATGCAGTATCAATTGCACTCTTTTACACTTATCAAGACTCTTTGATATCATTGATTAAAGACTGGTAACACCTGGGCCGTTTGAAATGGCACACAGAAAAGAGTCATCACTCTGCACTGAATACCTGCCTATTTTTATTTGGTCGTCATGCTCCACACAGGAACATAATTTGATGATGATGACTGAATGGCAATATTCCACAAACAACTTGGGATACACTCCCTAAAAAGAAAAGGAGCCTTTGTCCTTTCTGAAATGAGTGGATAAATAAATGATTTTTTTTATGGCTCAGTAGAAAATGCCGTAAACTCTGATTGTGGTTTAAGCAGGAACAAGTTTATCAGTTCCTTATGCTAGATGGACAGATTTCAGTCGTCATGAAACAGAACAGAGAAATAATTTGGGTATAATTCCTGAAAATAAGTCTCAAAAATTTTGTGGAGGGTTTCTTTTTTCCCATTCTTTCATTTTTTGAAGAAATACCAACATACAAAACAGGTAAGGTAGCTAATGCAGACACAATGAATGTTGTGTTCTTATATCTGTCAGATGGCATCTTCTGTATGATGAAAGCTTTGCTGTTTGCTACACACCAGCATACTAGCTTCTCTTTCTGTTGAGAAAACAACTCAAGGCTGGATTGAAAAGGGTACATTTTTCTCTGTGAACATTGATGCCTCAAATGAAAACTAAGAAATGAACATAGATTTCTCAGACGTGCTGTAAGAAATACTGACCAGGAACAACAGAAAATGAATACAGTTAGCACAGCATTAGCAGATAGGGATGGGTGCATGTAAGGTTAAAATTTTAATGTTTAATAGTGTGGATAGCTTTTAGAAAAGTCGCAAAGAACTGAAGAATGGAACAGTTGCCCATTTTGATCCTATCTGAGATGAGGAAGTTGTTTGGTTTCATTGATGCTGGATAAATGGCTCCAGAACCTCTCCTTACTGTAGGAGAGGCTGTATTTCGCGGCTTCTTTTTAACTATTGGTTCTCTTACATTTTTAGACATGCTTGGCTATGTCTTGTTTATGTGTGATTTAATTTACTGTAGGAGCATGCATTTATAAATTGATGACTGATAAAGAGCTTATCTCAGCATCAGTGTTTTGATACTGTGCAAAATTTTGGAATATAGAGTTGTTTTCTGAATATGACTATTATGGATGGCTATTTTGTAGATTGTCTGAAAGCGTCTTTTTCTGTTAATGTGTTCTTCTGCAGCTCATGTAATAGGAGGTAAGGCTCTCAGTGGACATAAATGTCAGGTTATACTAACTGCAAGTCTGTGTTGCTACATTTGTTTCCTAAATGGTTGCACTAAGATTTGACTGCAGCCTTTTAGAATATGTAGAGTCCATAACTAATAAACAGTGCCTGGTTTGCTGGTCTACCTCACTGCCTCAGGTATTATATAGCCTTCACTATCAGCAGAAGTGAATGAAAGCAGACCATGGAAGCCTTCACTAGACAGGGTGTTTTATAAATACCTAAGTGCGATTAAAAAGTCTGCTATAAATAGTCTAACACCTCTTACACTAAGCTGCCAGCTAAAGGGCATCTGAAGGACATAATGGAAAGGATATTTTGCTGAAAATATTGTATGTAAGTTTCTCAACCTCACATTGCATTAAATCAGTTTTAAACATCTATAGGCTATGTTATATCCTTAGTAATCTAAGTCCTTCAATATAATGCTCTAGGGGGCACAGGAGTACTGCAAATGCACTTTGTACTTCCCATTTCATACCCAAGGGTACACCCAATAGTCATGTTCTGGCTAAGAAAACAAAAGCTGAGAAGATAAGGTATCATCAAATTATGTCATCCTTAGGTATGACCCTTGAAATCAGTCCTTTCTTTATCTCAGCAATTATATGTTATAGGTGGAGCCTATAGCAATGCCTAGAGTTAAGGTTGCTGGTTGCTTTCCGTTGGAACAAAATGCTTCTGAGTGATTTTAAGTATATGAGAATATAGCAATTTAAATTGAAATTTAACATGCTACGTATCCGCCTGAAATTTGAAGTTTGTGAATTAAGTGAAAATATATGGTAAGTCCATTCTCAGAAATAATGGAAGGAAAAAATTGTTGTGCTCTGTTAAACATTTTTTCCAAGTGTGGCATTGAAAAAACCGTAACACTTCTAGGCTCTGAAGCACATATCTGCCTTTTGACAGATCAGTTGCATCATGGCAGACAGTGGGGGATTTTTTTGTTGACCTAGTAAACATTCAGCCCAGTTGTAAGTTTCTGACTAATGTTTTCACTTGCTCAGTAGAGATTGGGGTCTTTGTTATTGTGGCTGCTGAATTCTCAGGGGATTAAGCCACTCTGCCAATGGTCTATGCCCTCAGTGCTTCTCATGCTATGTTCCAGAGGGGCTCCTGCCCATCTTCCCACCACTTTTGGGTGGCTCTTAGTTTTCTTCTAAGCACTTGGTCTGCATAGTGGAAAACCCAGAAGCAGTATGCTTGGAATGGAGAGGAATATGGAGAAGGGGTTACTGGAGTTAGGAGGAGGGTAGTGCAGTGAAGGTGCTAAGGTACAGAAGAGGTGGATAGGAGGGAAACAGAATAGAATATTTCACTGGGAAGGGACCTGCAACAATCATCTAGTCCAACTGTGAAGCACAGATGTAAAAGAGTAAAGGACAGAGTATCCAGGAGGTAGAAATAGGAGGTGGAAGGATGAAGTTTGATGATAAGGGTGGATTGTAGAAGAGTGGTGGTAATAGCACGACCAAATCACTTAAGGCAGCCTTTTCACTCATGTAGATTACTAGTGGCTCCCCTCTACTTTTACTTCTTTCCTCTTGATGTCCAGCTTAGAATCTGTGCTTTGGTTTGTGGAAATGCTGTGCACTCACAGTAAGTTAATGGTAATGGTGTCTTAACTCATGTAATATTTTCTCTGAAGAAATATAGGGAGATACTACATTTTAGTGATTACAGATTTGGCATGAAAAATAGGGAATAGTCTTAATTTTTCTGTACCTGTGGTCAGATGATTTAGAAAGGGGATGACAATGACTAATGGGGTGAATGAAAACCTCAGACCTACTCAAACAAAAACCAAATCCACATATCCAACTCTCCTCCTCCCTTATTCCCTCCCTCCCAAAGCCCACAGTATTCACAGAGAAGCTGACAATTTATAGTTCCTTCCTTATATCAACATATGTAAGAAATGTTAATTACTAAAATAGTTACTATTATTGTAAGTCTACAATGTTTTTTACTTTCAGTTCATTTTACTTGATTCTGTTTCACATAGAGAGGTCATAATTCTTGATTTTGTATTTGTCTTGTTGCAGGATGTATTTGTTAGTGGAAATACCTTGTCAAAAGCCTGCAGTGTAAACTGAACACTTGCTGGCTGTGCAGTGAAGAGGCTGCAGTGGAAAGGGAGTTTTTTTTAAAAAAAGTAATATTAAGACCCTCATCATATGAGGATCCTCAGTATTATTTCATTATTTTAGGTGATGTGTGGGTGAGCCAACAAATTTGTCTTTTACCCAGTGTATTGTCTTCAAATATGGAATTGCATCAAAAACATCTCTTGAAGGTGCCTGGGTAGACCAGGACGAGGAATTCCTTAGATCTTGAAAAGTACCATGTGACCAAGAGTATGCAGCATGAAGCATTTCAGTTTTAAGTTTCTAAGTGCTTTCAGCAAATTTTTCTTGTGTAATAGATTCTTAGTTGTTTGATGATGAGATTGCGTGCTGCTTGCAAGTTTTTCCATGATGCTTCTCATTCAGTACTGTGACTTCCATTTTTACAAAAGCAGCAGATGTTCATGAAATAGCTGATCCAAAGCAACTGGTAGATGAATGTGTATGTATTTCTCACGTTGTTGTTATTGAAATGGATTTTGTTTCTTTTAGAAAGAATTTTTAGGAATAATTTGTTTATTTTAGAAACAAATGAGAAATTTTCTCTTGTAATCCTTGAAGTACAGAGATGGACTGACAAATTTAAGTCATTCTGTACTGTGAATGCTAGAGGGTAGCGGCATTGCCTTTGCTAAGGGATAGGGTGAAATTGTGCCATGCAGTCAAAGCAGGTGATAAGGACCTCTTCTGTAGCAATAACAATATATTCATGATTGTTTAAAAAAACCAACAAAACAAAGCAAAAAAAGCTCTTCACTGTCTATTACCAACTAAACTGAACAATTATATTCCACAAGGTGGATATGCTCATTTCAGGAACAGAGCTTGAAAAGTGTGCTCCTATAATTCTAGACCTAGATGCGGTAGCACCACTAAGCACAAAACTAAATCTATCATAAAGGGTGTTTTTTCGAATACTACCTTGATTGTTCTGAAGTTGAAGATTTCTAAACAGACTTGAGCATTTACAAGAGATTTGTTTTCTACGTTTCTTCAGCCATCCTCATTGTGAATGATGCACTGAACAAGGATGGGGCATTGCTGCAATGTTGAATGTACAGTGGCTCTTGGTTTTTGTTGTCTTTTCTGCATCTGGTAAGTTTGAATTAATCAGCAGTTTCTTTACCATTTAACATCTTCAACAAGTATGTTTTTTTCCACAATTGATGCAAATGAGTACAGTTGAACAAGAGTATGACATCAGAGCTTTTTTCAGAGCTCTTCATTACATCCTCTCTCAGACATGAAGTGGACTGATAGTTGCAAAAAAAGTTTTCCAGTCAGTAAACGTATCACAGAATCACAGAATAGTAGGGGTTGGAAGGGACCTCTGTGGGTCATCTAGTCCAACCCTCCTGCCGAAGCAGGGTCACCTACAGCAGGCTGCACAGGACTGCGTCCAGGCGGGTCTTGACCAGAGAAGGAGACTCCACAACCTCCCTGGGCAGCCTGTTCCAGTGCTCCGTCACCCTCAGAGGGAAGAAGTTCTTCCTCATGTTCAGACGGAACTTCCTGTGCCTCAGTTTGTGCCCATTGCCCCTTGTCCTGTCGCTGGGCACCACTGAAAAGAGTTTGGCCCCATCCTCCTGACACCCACCCTTCAGATATTTGTAAGCATTTATTAGGTTCCCTTGCAGCCTTCTCTTCTTCAGGCTGAACAAGCCCAGTTCCCTCAACCTCTCCTCGTTTGTATGTTTTATAATGCCTTCATTTCTGTCTTACAGAAAGTACCTTGCTTTCTGGGACTTTGTATTTTACTTGTCTCTTCTGTTGTAAGTTCAACTACTTTCAGCTTTGTGTTGTATAAATCACCTCTGAGTATGCCTCTCACTCAAAATGTACGTCAGAAATAATGATATTATGCCAATTTTACATTATATGTAAGTAGTGAAAAATATTTTTTCTGTTTTATTAATTTTGATGTACATGTTGCCACCACTGATGTCACAGTGGTTCTTGGTTTGGTAAGTCAGTCTCTTCTCAGTGAGGCAGCACAAGCTGGTACTGAGTAACTGAGTATCAGCCTGAAGCAATACATCCTACCTTGCAGCTTGACATAGTCCATTTGCATTGACTTTACAAGAGTGGAAACAATGGAGTTGGACAGACCCAGAAAAGAGCAAAACCCAAGCCTGTTTCCTTCCTCTCCCTAGAAAAAAGGGAACATTTTTTTTTAAACAGTTTCCATCAAAGTATTAAAAAATAATGCACTTCTCCCTTGTAAACAACAGCACTTTAAGCTTGTGCTTGCACTGTAAAATGAGGCATGGACCACAAATACCTAATCTGGTAGAACTGGCAGGCAGGGTCTTCGCTGAGTCCAACAGACAGCATGTTTACCAGTCAGACTATGTTATCCAGCAACCTGTCTGAGATCTGCTGCATTGCATGCTAACATCTTAGGGTTCATGCGTCCAAACTTACTGTGAGATGAGTGAATTTGGATCCATCTATGCCTTTTATGTGCTCCATGAAGTACCCAATGCAAAGACGAGGGAGTGGCTATTGCTTCCATGCTCATTAGTTGTGAGGAGATTTGCTTGTTATAGTCTCAACACAATATTTTTTGTGTGCCAGAGCCCCTTGGGGTCAAGGTATCTATATATATAACTACTGGATTTATTACACTTGTTGCAGTGTGGGCCTTCCTCTGTTGCTAATGTTCCAGTTTCATGTCTCTTAAAGGTATGAGGATACTATCCTGCTTTTTTACCTTATTTCTGCTTTTAATTATTGCTTAAGACAGTTGTTCGCCCTCCTAGTCTAATAGAATAGATGTGCATGAATAGAATGATAGTATAATAGAATGATGTGCTGTGTCCAGAATTCCATATAGGCTATATTGCAATGTAAAACCACAGCATTATATGAAGGCAGTGTGGAGGTTCCTTGTTTTAAGACTTGGGGAAGGCTAAGCAGCTCAGAAGAACTCAGCATTAGTCTGCTCCCCTCCCCTGCCTCTTCCCATTTCTGAAATTCTAAAGAATACTTTGTAGTTCAGTCGAGATTGAATGCTGTTTTGGTTTTCTTCTTCCCTTTAGTAATGAGCCAGCTGATCTTTGAAGATTTCTGTTTAACTCCAGCCTCCAAAGGTAATTGTGGTACGGTAATAATCCAAAATAACAATGAAACACTATGCTGGAAAAATAAAGTATGCTAGGATATAAAGGATTCCAAGAATGCTGAGCTATCTAAACAGAGATCTTGGTACACATTACTTTTTGTTCTCTCTAACTAAAGTGACCTACAGCTTTATAATGTAAACTATCATGAATTAATTAGTGAGACAATGCCAGACCTGTTAGCTTGTCAGAACATTAAATTCCCCCCCTCCCCCAAATGAGTTATTGTGCATATGGCTGATGTTTGTAGAGCAGACTACCCACAATGCTTTGTACCACATCATAACTGTTCTGGCTGTTTACTAGATTTGTGCTATCTTGGCCAAGTGGCATCACTTCTTTGCAATACTGGCAACAGACTGGCCAATTTGCATCTTCATATTCCTGTAGGTGTATGGCCCTGCATTATAGAACTGTTACAGCAGGGCTATGTTTTGCATTGTGCAGTTGCTTGAGTCCACACAGTCTGTTTGGGGACCACTGCGATAAACTGGTCTGTAACCATTACTAAACAGGTGGCTGAGAAGGGTCATTTCAGAGATGATATCCAGTGCAGAAATGAGAGCGAATTTCTGAAATGAGTTTACAGAAGAGCTGAGGACTGAAGCATGGTAGCATGCTTGCCATTTTCTCCTGCTGTCAAGGAGGGGACCTGGGCCAGGTTTCTCCTTCCCCTAGGGTACCTCTCTGCTTCCCAGGAAGTATTGTGCTAAGTAACAAGGAAATTGCCAACCAAAAATCAAGTTTTGATTGAAACTCAGTGGAAACAGGAAGAAGATAAAGACAAGAGTACTTCTCTAAGCCAGTATGTCTTTCTTGTGCTAACTCAAACATGAAGATGCCTGCATGGTTACTGAACTTGCAGGCTCTTTGGAGGAGTCTTTAGCCAGTGTGTTCTATTGTATTTTTGATTAAATTTTGCTGTGAAGAAGCATTGATAATACTATGTCACATAGTGGAGTTTTACTTTGTTGTAGGTGTTCTGTGAATACAGTCACTTGGGATGTATATGAAGTTCAGTGTTTTTAGGCTCTTAGTTGCGTAAACCACAGGTCATCCCATTTCCCCTAGCTGTGTTTCCAAAGAAGCCCTGGAGGCTGTATGGTCCAACTCCTCTCTTCTGCTGCAATGTGGGAGATCCTTTGTAGTCAAAGGATCTTTGAATCCTGCGAATAGAATATGAATTGTGGGCAAGGTGGACATGTACACCAAGACAGGCTTTCTTGTTCCCCCTCCCTTTGTTTTTTGTTATGACCGTGTGTTGTAACCCTCCACAGCACTATATGCAAACCCACTGTTACTGATCTTTGTAAAGGAGGCCCCAGGTCAAGTCTCCCACTTTCTCTTGTCTTTTGTTCAAATAAGTCTTTTTAAACTGCCTGTGTGTGTTGTGGTGATGATAAAGAGATTTGACAATTTCATTTTTGCTGTATGTCTCCATTTGGTTAACACTTCTGTGTCTCATCTGCTTCTGAACAGGGGCTCCTTATTTTGTACCACAATTTGCACGTGGTCTATGGGAAATGAGAGAAATGAAGGCAAAAAATATAGCTGCATTTTGACATGAAGATTGAGTTGTAAAGCGGCTTTTTCATTCATCCGTGCTTATGCCATAGTACTTCTCTAGTCCACTAGAAGACTAGGAAAGCAAACAAAGTAATGTTAATGGCTTCTTCTGATAGTACATAGGCTTCTGGGAGAAACAGTCCATCTTCCATACACACACTGACTTTCACCCTTGTGCAGCAAGCTGGTACAAAGCCTGTGCAACATTTATTTCCTGTTTGAGCTAAGGCATTTGTGTCAACTTGAATAATTCTGACTGTGCTGAGTCGCTACTCGTGCATGTAGAACATCATGATCTTCCCCTTAAACTTTTATCTTGAACATACTATATCCATATCTTCCGTAGTAAGCAGGCAAGCTTTTGGGTTTTGGACAAGAGGAATGGTAAAATTAGTGTTTGAAGTCAGACTAGATGATCTAATGACTCTGCCTGGCTTTAAATTTTATCAGCCTGTTGAAATAATTTTGCTTGAAATCAATGGGACTACTCATATGCTTAGCTTTAAGCACCTGTATAAACATTTGCATGAGTCAGGATGTTATTCAGCACATAGTTATAAGCTGGGTTTTTTAGACACTATCAAAGTTTTAGCACTGTTGTAAGTGTTGAGCAGCTGCTTCTCTTTGTAGAACTATTTTGATGCTGTCCAATATAGAACTTTGATTTCTTAATGTGTTTTAGCTAGGTTTCTTTTAATATACCCTCTCCCCCAGTTCTGCTTTTTGGGTGAGAGTTACTCTAGACTGTGCATGTGTTCTCAAAAAAATCTTGCTTTGACTGCCCCAAACAGACACATTGCTACTTCTAAGTCTCTGCTCTTTTTTTTCCTGTAATGTTAGTGGGCTTGACTGTGACTTGGAGCACAAAGCTCCCTTGTAAGAGCATCTGGTATAGTGGAATAGGGGCTTAGGGAGAAATTAAGATATTTACACTGGAGCAATTGCATGAGGAATAATAAATCCTACTAAACCTGAGGTAGCTTTGCATGAAAGCATGGCATGGTTTGTCTGTCACCCAAAGTGCATTATTTTTTAAGTCATGTGATTTTTCTTTAAGTCAGTCAGCTTTCTTGGAACCAGAAACCCAACCTACCCACACAGTAGTGACAGCTGACTGCCTAGGACAACCCTAGACTTCTTTATATCTCCTGGCAAAATAATGGCAGGGTGGAAAGCATGTGAACATCCACTTCCTTATGTTGTATCAAATTCTCCTATTTAATTTTTAGCTTGCAGTGTTAATTGCAACCCTGTTAGTACTTGTGAACTCTCATAAGTGTTTATATACAAAGAATCTCCTGCAGAGTAGCTAGACCCTAGTAGGTAGTAAGATTTTATAAGGTGCAGGGGTGTAAATTCCATTGTAAGGCCTTCTGGAATGATTGTTATCTTCAGGACAAAACTCTTAGTTTGCAAACTTTGAACTCGCGAACCCTTGCAGTTCTGAAACAAATCTTTTAATCTGTATGGTTTTTTTTTTTCCCCTAAAACTTCTACTTCTGCAATAATCTGACTATGTAAGGCAGTTTCTGTGTTTTAAACCAAGGTTACTAACTCTCGCAGTTATAGAGACAAGCTTGAAAACACTGGCCTTAAGTTCTCGAAGATAGAAGACCTAACAGTAATTTCTAAGCCAGTTTTTTTCTAAGACAATCTGTCTTATTTGGAAAGAGCATAGTATGTTTTGAGCACTGCTAGCTGTACTGCTGACACGTTTTCCCCATTCTGAGTTGCTTTGAGCCTGTCCTACATGCTAAAATGGGAGAAGGGATTGAAGAAAGAGTAGGATAGCTTTGAGCTACTGCCATGTTCCCTAGAGAGGATACTGTAAGAAATAGAAACTAGTTGAGTAGCCAGTGGAGTAGGTTGTCCTTATTTTCAGAACAAAAATCTCTGTTCTCAGTGGTGTGAGCAACTCTCTTGGGTTTAGTGGGTTTGCATCTGTGCCTCTCATCAGAATTGTTCTGTTAATTCCTCATTAAGGATATGAATTTATTAAGAGTGTTAATTAGGCAATTTCTAAGTACCATCTATAATATCCTTTCCACAGATAAATGCAAAAGTGCATTTATTTTATCACCTCTTCCTGTATAATTACATTGTAACTGGCTGATTTGCAAATGATTTTGCTATAGGTAAGCAGTGGTCTCGGTTTTGCTACATTCAAGCACTGACACCAAGTTTTAAGATAATGTTGTGAGTGTTGTAGACCTGAACAAATCTGAGTGATCCAGTGTTTGCTGTTCAGTTGTATTGCAGTATAGCTGTGCAACTGACATATCGTGGAAACGATTGCATTTGTTTAACAGCAGAAGTTGCCACGCTTCATTGCTTGGGTGAGTATTTATCCACAGATTTGCCTCCATTCCTCCCCTCCATCCTATGAGTTTTACAAAAGCTTATCTAGCATAATGGTGGTTGCACAGTTTAATTGTACATTTTTAAATTAAACCTCTTTTTTTGGTTTCTGCTTAGTCTTTGTGTAGGGGAATTTGTTACTGAAATTGAAAGCAAGGAATGTTACCTGAATGAGAGCATGCTATGCGAGTTACTCAGATTGCAGTCGAAAGAGCTTTCTCTCGCAAATATCTGTAGAAGCTTCTATTTTTACTCCCATTACAGATGCTTTATTCTTCACAAGGCTAGGGTTGTAACCTCTTGGAAATGAGAATTACTGTAAGTAACTGAGTACTTTGAAATCAGACAAAGAAAAGCCCTATCCTTGCTATGAGTGTTGGCTAACATCTGCTTCATTGGATTTGCTGCTTGGCACCTCCCTAGATCAGCTTTTCAGCTGACTGCTGCTGTTTACAGTTGTCCTGTCGCAGCTTTTCACCTACATGTGTGACATCCTGCCTTGCTATCTTCACCATAACAGACTCTAAACATAATAGCATCCTATGGGGATACAGTAGAATAATAACACATCACACTTCCTTTTTACTCACCAACAACATTTTACAATAAACCACTAATCCTAAGGAACATCTGAATAACAAATGAATAATCTGAATAGCATATGTATAGAGGTAATTTGTTAACACAAGTGAGACTGATACAAAGGTTACTCTCATAGATCGTTCAAAGATGAAAATCACATGACGAAATCCTGAATCTAGTATTCTACAGCTTCTATCCCCCTGCCTTCAAATCACAACAGCATTTCCTTTGTTTGTCAGGAGAGCAAAGGACATGTTGGAACACTGGTATGTCTTAAAATGGAGATTTTTACACATGCAGTCATGACAGTATAACTCTGTGTACAGTATCTGAAAATAAGCAGATTAAAAATTTCCACTCGCATTGTACTGTCAGTTTAAATTAGACCTCAGAATGGCAACTACATGGTATTGCAATGCAAACCCACAATGAATAATATATATTGATATCTATATATAGTGTATTTTTATGTATGTGCACACACACACACACACACACACACACACAAATTACCTGCCATAATAATAACTATAAACTAAAGCTATTGAAACTAAAAAAAACCTACCTAAAACCAAAAAACCCTAAAACTATAAACTAAAACTATAGAAACTTTCAGGTGCTTTAATTTTGGCTAACTTCCTACCTTCAAATATACCTGAAGAGTATAAGACTAAATTCGCACAAAACTTTAATTATAAACTATATACATTTTGATATGCTTATGTAGTCTAAATAAACACATCTTGTTTAAATATATATTACATATTTTTCTCCCTCCCTCTCTGTCTCTAAATTTATATATTTAGCCTAATGCAGAGTTGACTTCATTATTCTTCTTTCGGGCCTATAGTTACAATAAACATTTCTTTAGTACTGAGTCGCAGATTGTAAGATGAAGATGGCACAGGTGAGGAAAACAGCAAAGTTATCTTATGGATATAGAGCAAAGGCTTCTTTTGATTAAGGAAAGTTCTGAAGAATCGATAACTGAATTCAGACATCCTGCCAAACGTTTATCTAAAAATCAGATACAGTTGCTTCCAAAGCTCATTCTGTTTTCCTTTACCAGTCTGGCCACATCTGAAAAGACATGGAGAATGCAGCAAGCAGAAATGCCAGAAGGAGACACTTACCTGAATTTGATAGGTATCTAACTTTCAGCACACTCCTTTTTTGAAAGATTTCTTCTGACAGTGTTGAGAAGCTGAGATTATTTGCTGCCCAGCGGTGTCCTGTCCATGACTCTCACGCTCAGGAGCCCTGGCAGGGCCCTAGAGAGAGAAGCAGGATTGTGCTCTGTTCTCTCTCAGCAGCTTCACTGAGGCTGGGGCTCTTTTGAGCTCAATTAGTTCTAGATTGTTTGGCTAAATGGCAGCCACACTTCCTTCTATTCTTTCCCAACTTAGTTTTCCTGCCTCCAGTGGTGCTTTTTCCTTTCTTTGGACTATAAATAGGCCTGCCACAACAGAGTCTATAGCAGTAAGGAGGGCAGGAAATGCATTTAAACAAAGGAAAGATCTTAGGGTTTTTTGCCCTCCCCCACCAATAGAAGTAAAAGATTGCTCTGCAGACACAGTTCCCTTGTGTGAGGAACACACTTGTTCAAAAACATGCTGGGATGTCATCTTTTGTACTCTACAGAAAAATGAGGAGACACAGTAGCACTAGGCCTTTTGACCTTAGTCTCTTGAGTAATTATCACTTCCTTTAAGTATTTAATTTTGATTAAATCTTTGAAATTGTTTGAGACTGGAAAGTTGGAACAAAGATTTTCTTTGGCTTAGAAAAGAGGACGAAGATGGCTAACATGATTTGGGATGGCAAAATATATTATAGGATGTCCAGAACTTGCATGCTTAAGAATGATGTTTAAAGTCTATGAAACATCATTTTATCTGAGTGCTTTCTTCCTCAATGGAACACCATGCAGCCTCAAGCCAGAGACTAAGAGGTTGAAAGCATTTAAGCAAACTAAATACATTTACACACAGGGAAACAGAATTATCTTGAATGTCTTCAAGGAGGATGGCTGTGCAGCTATAGCTCTTTAATAACAGCTATGTCAAAATCATCAAATATGTTTTATGACTTAGAGTGAATTATTTTGACGGGCTTTGGGTCAGTTTTTTGATCAGAAGCTTTCAAATTTTAATTATTTTCAACTTAGGCGTTTTAAAAATACACACCAAGCTTCCAAGACCCTGTTAAGCTTAAAAAAAAAAAGAAAAAAAGAAAAGAAATTAACCTTTTTCACATTATACTCAATTAAGATGATAATATAGTAGTGTACTTACCTGACTTTTTATCTCTTCTCCCTATTTCCACTTTTTCTGCTGTCTGAGGTACACGCCTTTCCTTGAATTTATACAAACAAGGTAAATTTCTGTAAAAAAGCTTTCTGCTGGTCTTTACAGTGGTAGTTTCATGTTAGAATAGCAGCGTGCTTATTGAATAGTTAAGACTGTAATGCATAGTTTGGGATTGGTGATTATTGTAGTGGGAAGGGAAAGACTTAAAAGATAGATGTTGCTATGTGGACAAATAATTTTTCTTCTGTTTAAGATTTGTATGTGAAAGAGACATATACAAGTCCTGCTGAAAGTGGTGAGAGTTAAGGACCTGTGGCATCTGAGGAATTTGGAAAACTTTAAACCTTTTGTTTCAGTCATGTTATAGAATCGTAGTATTATTTGGGTTGGAAGGGACTTTTAAAGGTCATCTAGTCCAACCCCAATTATGTAGGCAATGATCAGGACTGTTAGGTAATATGGTGTTTTATGTATGAATTTGCAAATCTGTGTTAGCTTTAGGTAGACTAGATGATGCCAGAGCAGTTCATATAAAAATCAAGAGCATCTTCATGAAAGTGCTTGCCTTGTTGAGAATTTTGCAAAGATCCTGTTTCTCATGAGAAGAATGTGATTGTTCATGAAAAAAGAAGAGACATACAAGTGGTGGGTGAATCAACATTTTTGCTAATTTCTTGAAAATTAATAATAATTCAAGACCAAGGTTTTCCTTGAAAGTACTTTTTATAAAGTTAAAGCAAAATGGAGTGCTTCCAGTGAAACTCCTCTCAAAATCAATAATTTAATTTATAGAAGGACCTGAAAGTTACAATATTGATGATATTTTTTTCTTGTGTTAATATTGGTAATTAGCAGGCAGGTTTAAAGTCTTAGGAAGATGTCGCTCTGTGCAGATCATGTACTACACATTTGATGAGGAATATAATTCTTTGTAGTGAACAGTCAATCAAATACTGACTTCAGCTGAAGCATGGGACCAGTTTTAGCTGAGAAGATTCTGTCATGGAGATGACTGAAAGCAAGCTGCAGTCTTTTCTGGCTTTTTCAGACCTTAGACCAAGGCTGAAGGACTTGCAATGTGTAAAAGGTGATTGAATTCATTATTGCAGAACAGCTGTGGAATAGGCCTAATTAACCGTGTTTCACAAAGTTGATCGCCACAGTGTAACAGCACTGAAATGTAAAGCTGCTTAGCAGTATTTCACTTGTGCATACCTTTATTCAAATGTAGTTTACTTTAAATCTTAAATCTGCTCGATGAATTGCTAGTGGTTACAGACTTGACTTTGCATCACACATTCTCTGTGCACTGTGGTGCAGTTAGCACCAAGCACTGCCAGAGCCCGAGAGAGGCTTTAGTGTTGAATAGCTGCTTGCCTTGTGTCAGCACAGTGCCGGTGGAGCCTGGCTGCTGGAGCCTGAGTGTACTGATTTTGCTGGTAGCCTTTCTTTCAAACACACACATCTTTTCTCAATGTCATTCAAAACATCTCCGAACATTAAAAACAGAATACAAGGTTAAAGCAGGATTTCTCCGCGCTGTCATTCCAACTTTGCAAACTGGAAGAAATTCTCACCCAGTGTGCAAACTTTTTCACTCCTCCTTTACCCTTGCAGTCTTGAGGCAAAACTCCATCTTGAGAGAGGTCATCAGAGTTTCCACTTTATAGTTTCCTTTGGGAATCGATCAGGCAGCTGGTAGAGCCACAAGAGAGCTAGGAGCAGGGTGAAAAAGAGTTGCTGAGGGCAGGTGCTTGTAAGGTGCAGTTAAATTTTTCTATGATGTCAAAGCAGAAGAGATGTGTTTTCTCTGACAGCCCCATTTTTACCCTGTCTTATGCATTAACCTCTAGGACAAACAATGGCTGCATGAGCAGATGCAGAGTAACACTGTGGTGCCCAGAACTCGTGGGGATGTTTTTGGTCCCCTGGAATTCAAAGCATCTAGTCTTAACAGTTCATTTACACTCTGTGCCCTGAAAATGTATGCGTGTATGCATGTGTGAAGGATGTAAGAAAACTCTTTCTTTTCAGTGAGTTCCTGTGCACAGCTTGTTTGTGTAAAGAGAATTGTGAATTCTTCACCACAGAAAACTTAGAGTGAGCTATCCCATGGCAGCATGACAAAACCACTGCTTTTTGCTGGACACCTCAAAGAGGCTTTGCAGAAATAATTTTGATTTCTACCAATGAGTCACAAAACATGAATCTAGATGCTTTGATACAGTGTGTCCCCCCGCCAGTGCTGATTACTGAGTTAGTTCTAGCTCTGCATCTGGCTTTTCGTAAGTTGAATGGTAAAAGTGGTATCCAAATTCCCATGAAATTTGAATATGCAGGCTTTTCAGAGCAAATTCCAAAATAAAAAGCTGAACTACCTGAGGCTTCTCCTCTGCTTTTATGCTGCCCTTCCCTTGTGCTGCTAAGCAGCATTGTCTTACGCTACTCTTTCCACTGACATCAGTGGGAATGGGTTTGACATAAAGTCAGCATTAGCAGGGCAGCGCACTCTAGTTTGTCATGCCCATAATTCATTAAATAGCTTGAATTCTTTATAGTGTTATTCCTGCCCCTCTTCTTTCCTCAGTGGTCTTCTTGCTGTCACGTTTCATTGCCTCATATAATATGTTATAATATATTGCAAGAAATTACATAACTTTCCCTGGTAAAGCTATACTGAGGAAGAAACAATAAATGGTTTTTTTATCTCGTATAGCTCTTGTTTAGTCTACCTGACTTAACACCATGGAAATCACTTGTCCTAGTAGTACTGAGTAAATTATGAGGACACAGACTTTGCTTTTGATTTCTGATCCTGTTAAACACAGATGGTCTTTCTGGACTGCAGTGCAGGCTGTGGGCCAGATCCCAAGCTTCTAAAATTGGTGTTGCTTCATCAACTTCAGTGGAGCAACACTGATTTGAGCTGTCTGGGGAATCTGGCCAATAGGTTTTAATGGATCTGTGCCAGTTTATAGCAGCTGAGGAGCTGTGAGTTTAAGGGCCTTTCTAATTGTAGCTTATGTTCACTGCATAGAAAATGCATTGTTTTCCTCCCCTCTGCCACTCAAGCAAATCATCAAAACACGGAAATATCCCAACAAATCTGCCCCTTGCAGCTATGGGGCAAGCTGAAGAACAGTTCATTGCTATCTTAATAAAAGAAGTCAGGGAAAACTGCAGGTCAAACTCAAGCTGTGAGTCAACATACATGTAGAAGATAATGTGCTGGTTGTCTACCCTGTGTGTTTGTGGCTTCATGAGGTTAGCGCGGTTGTGGTCTGTAATCACTCATGCCATAAACTATCTGTGTGTCTTTTAGATTGGTTGTGTGGCAATGAAGGCAGAACATGAATAGAAATCTAATTTGTTTTTCACCTTCTTTCTTGCCAAATCACAATGTGTATTTTTTCTCTGTAGCTTAAACAAAGAACGTGCATTAACCCTGATGGCAGCATAGTAGTTGAAGATTAAAGCTAAAGCTTCATTTACAAAATGTTGAAGTTCTTACAGTCCAAGTCTTCTGTACATCGCCATATCTTCCCTGTGACTGATTTCTGTACACATACCAGGAGTTTTAGGGAGGTGGAGATAACAGGAAACATTTTTTCCATGGTATTGATGAGGAAATAGAGTAACTTGCCAAAGGTCTCACAGGAAGTAACACTTTTATCTGGAAAGCTTATTCTGTTGGTTGTTTCTGCTTTTCATCTTTTCCTTCCCTTGTATTTTACTTGTCTCCTATTCCCTTTTCAGTCACATCTTTGTGTTCAAGGTTCTTTGCTTTCTACTTCTGCTTAGGGTGTGCATAATTTAATCTAGCAGAGTTGATCTTTGCTTACAGCCAGCTCACTCTTTTATCTTACGTTCCCACTTGTAAAATTTTCATGCCAGCATCCTTGTGTTTTCTCACAGACTTGTGAGAAGCTGCTATAAACAACTGCAACACTACCTCACTGTTCTGCAAAACTCTTCTTTGTCCCACCTTCCTCCAAAAATGTCCAACAGTGTTGCTGCAGGGCGGCAGGTGGTGTTTTGTTCCAGGGAGGTAAAAGGGGCTACTTAAAATTTCAACGCTTTCTTGAACTGTCAGAAATTATCTCCCGCAAGTTCTTCTTCTGCTGCCCATCTTTGTGGGTGGATTCTTTGCTCTCCTGGCTGCTCAGGATGCCACGTCAGAAGTCTGCATTCCTGATTGCATCCTTATTCGTACAGGGTGGGCAGCTGCTCTCACTATTACTAGCATTATCTCATTATTTCCTTCTACCTCTATCCATCTTATTTCCTCATTTTCTACTTCTGTTGAAAGAAAGGCTTTCTTACAGCGCTTGGCACAACAAGGTGCCCATGTTTCACTCCCATGCGCTATGGCTCAAAGGTGTTGGTAATGGGTAGAAGACCTCAGGCATCCCAGTCCTGTACTTCAGCCTTTAAATGTTTGATCTCCAAAGGCCACTTTACTACTCTTGTTTTTATTTTAATGTGTGTCTTTTTAGAATTGAAGTTTCCAAGGAAAAAAGTGAGAAAACATATAGCAGTGACAAATTGTTTCCTCCTTTGTGTATAATGTACTAATAAAAGAGCAATAATGTGTTTTACATGTAATGCATCTCTAGCAAAAAGATTTCCCTACAGGAATCTGTTAAATTTTTCAGAGTTGCTAGAAGAGGGGTACACACCATTTTACTTATCCCTTGTAGCCACCTGTAGCTTAGGAAAGAAAATATTTAAAAATGGCTAAAATCCATCTGCTTTTTGCTAGGCTGACGGAATTAGTCTCATTTACGCTAGTTTCCCCTTGCTGTAATTCATTGACCAAGATGAGTGACTTTCTCCATGTATCACTGTGAATTTGTTGTCCTGTAGTTTCCTTTGCCACTGTTCCAAGGGGCTTCCATTTGCTGACCAAACATTTCTGAATTTCAAGATGTTGCTTTCCTGTATCTGCCAGAACATGGGAGGCAGGTTAAGTTGTGCTAAATGCTGTTGTGTCAGCTTGTTGCAGACACAGTCCAAGCCCCTTTGCTGCCATTTGAGGTAGGGCAGTCTGTACTAAACGGCTTTTTGGGGTATAGCTACACAGTCCTCTGTTGGAGTCTGGGTCATACTAACAAACGTGCTCTTCTCCTGGAGCAGTGAATTGAACACCATAAATCACACTGGAACACGGATCCCTTTTCTGATATATGGAAGGGGAGGTGACTGATGTGCCTTGCTGCAAGGTGACATCTCTTCAGTGCCAAATCTCTGTTGCCTGCACCTGTCTTGAGAGCAGTTGACTGCCGCAATCTCTACTTCTAAAAGGAAGAGTTGCTCCTTCAGGGTTCCTGTCAGGTGCTGTGATAGCGTGTCACTTCCTCGCTGACAGTAAAATCAGGCCTTTGAGAGGCCTCAGGGGACAGGAATAGCAACGTACACTGTGAGATTCCCTAACCACGAGGTTTTGCCAGTGACTTCAAAGGGACGAGGATCACACAGTGGATATCTGTTTTGTTGCATTGGGGAGATGAGTGTCTGTTTCTGTGTTGTTTTTTTTCCCCCCTGCATTCCTAGGAATTGTTCCAGTGTGGTTAATGCTTTCCCTGTCTCCTTGACCTGCATGTATGCGCTAGCTTTACATGAGCTAGACCAGCTGCTTACAGCCTGGGGTAGGAATTTTGTTGTGCCGGGAGATTCAGTAGTTTATTTCTCATGCACCAGGAAGAGTCCTTGGAGTGTTAGTCAGCTGGGCATTTTAGGTGACAACTTTTACTTTAGGCTAGTGGGTGTGTTAAAAATAGCCGTTGTTAGACTCTAGTTGCTCTGCCGGAACATTTAAACTTAGAGTATGCTTTTACTCTGATTTTGGGTTCAGGCTTTTCAGTTGCTGCCGCGTTCTTCTTTTTCTGAGGCTTCACATTTCGCATTTCTCCCATTGAAGAAACACAGATTCTGTCTTCTTGGAGCTGTTTCTTAAGACGACTGTTTCCCTCTAAGCGCTGGGGATTTTCTGATCAGTCCTTAAACGTGGCCAGTGTGGCACTTCAAATGCTGCGCTGACCTCTAGTGTCAAAGGAAGGAGAAAAAGTATCTTTGCTGTTAAAACCCTTGAATGGCAGGCTTCCCCGGAGCTCTTTCTGCAGTTTTCAGCCCCCCAAAATTATAAGGACTTAATCTCTCCTACTGTATCTCCAAGTCTTTATTATATTTGCTTATATTTCTGTCTGGTTTTTGAATAGCTGGTGCTGGATTAATATCTTCTGCTGGTGGTGCAATGGGAGAATTCTATTAACTTTTATTAACATTTATTAATTATAAAATTAATAAATTTTGCAAACTACTGATACTTAATCCCATATATGATCCTACAATAAAATGCTTTGCACAAAGGTAACTTAAACCCAAAACCCCAGAGTTTCAAAAGTTTGGTTTGACTCTTACTGTTTGCCCTTTAATTACAAGTACATTTTAATTCATGTTTCATGTTGCCAACAGGGGATTTGGGAGGGTTCAGTGCAATGCTACTTGTTTTGAAACATAAAAAAAAGTTTATAATTAGCAAAGTTCTCCAGTGTTGCTAGATCTCTTTCAAAAGGTTTTAAACACTTCATTCCTCACAGTTTTTAATTGTTTTACTTTTTAAAATTTTGAAGTGTTAGAAGTTTGCTGTGGTTCTGTATGTATGGGGAGCACAGTAACTCCCCGTGTGGGTCACTGAAGTCAGTGGAGTTGCATGAAAGTTAGGTGGGAAAATGTTAATATGTGATATTAGCAGATACTGTCAATTGCGCTTATACAGAGAGTGGAAATTGCAGAGAACTGAAACAGAGACATTAGAAGTGTAAGAGAATCATGATGAGAGCGAGGTGCTGTAGAGATTTTTTTGTTTGGTCTGCCCTGGAGACTGGTAGACCTTGTGCAAGGAGCTCTTGCTTGTGGTACACATTTGCAAGTGTTTTGTTAGGTCTAGTATGTGGTAGATGTAATGTTTTTAGCAAATACTCAAATATAAACCAAATTTTACTGGATGAAGTAAGGGCCAGCTTAGCTAAAAATAGTTATTGCTGCTTTCTGGTGGAGTAACCCAATAACAGAACTATTACCAGATGTGAAATTAATGTATATGTCTGGATGCACTATGTATTGTTTCAGTCAGTAGTGAAACCCTCAAAAGCACCCTATCATCTGCTTTGTTTTATATTCAGTGTACTGAAATGACCTAACATTGCAATGAGTAATATAGTCAATGTAATTCCTTTTTTTTTCTTTTCAGCTTAAGGGAATTTAAAAATAATAATTCTCTATTTTTCTTTAGTTTTTGGAAAAAAAATTACATCTAAGCATGAGCAAACATGAATGAAAATTCCATGTTCATTCAGTTCACTGTTGTGAAAATCAAAGGATTTCCCTTTCCTGTTTTATTTTTGAAACTTCCTTATTCCATGTTTGCTATTCAGCTCAGTTTGAGCTGCAGGCCAAAGAAGTATACATTAATTGCTAAAAGCATGCTTGAAATTTCTGGCTTATGGTAAGAGAAGGAAAATGCACACTTCACATCTCTCTGGGTAGCTCTGTGAAGAATACAAAGTTGACTTGGTGATGGTGTCTTTTATTTCTGTGACTGAGAGATTGCTGTGACGAATATGATCAGTGGAAGATTTTTCTAAGTACCGGATAGTAGCTATCAGTTTCACTGCATGCCAAATCTGTATTTAGAGATTGAAAACTACTTTGTGGAGTCCAGTGCCAATGAACAGGAAGGAATGGGTGCACGGGATGCTGAGGCTTTGGGTCATGAGCAAATGACAGGTGTGCTGGAGGCGAAAAGCAGAAGCAGGACTGCAGTGAGGACTGGCCCTGGAAAAGGGTATCGAATGGAATAGAAGATGGGGAATGCCCCTATGGCCGGAGCTGAGCTCGATGGCTGCCTGCAGCAGGAGGGGGAGGTGTGGATCCTGAGAATGGTGCCCACTCACAAAGTGACAGGGACCATTTAGATGACAGGAAAGTTTAATTGTTTTAGGTAGAAACAGACTATATCCTGCTGGGGATTTTGGAACAGGTCCTACCCCACCCCTCTGGGCAGTTACCTCCGGAATGAGAAGTGGCAGAAATTAAACTTTTAATGTGAAAGAAAAAAAAATCTGCTTAGCTGTACTTGAAACTTTTCTGCCAGAGACATTCCTCATTAAACACACATGGTGGGATTTTTTGAAAAGAGCTTGGCACAGCCTTTGGTCTGGTCCCAGTGGAATCCATAGAGGTGCCACAGGTTTCAGGGGGAGGAGAGCTAAATCAATATGGAGTGCTTTGGAAAAATCCAGTGCAGAATGGATCCTGGCAGTGTGAGTAGATAGGGGTTGGAGGTGATGCTGAAATTGTCACGTAGAAATTTTCCATGCTGGCTAGCAGTACCGTCTCCATCCCCCTTGATTCAGAGTTAATGGAAACCAGTGTGTGGCAAAGCATGACTTGAGGGGAAGAGAAAGTCAGTGTAGAAAGAAACAAATTTGTCAGGACAAAAACATTACTGCAGAACTTCCCTTCTACCTGAGGTTGCCACTTAACTCTTCAAGAACTATCAACAGTGCACATTGTGCATAATGCTCCTTCTGGATGGAATTCTTCTGAGATGGGCTGAGCAGATCGGTGTTCTGTTTTCTCCAAAGTGAAAGGCACACTCCTGGCATGTGCTCAGGTATGGGAGAAGAAGGGGGTCACATCCCTTCTGTCAGGTTCCCTGTTTCACATAAGGAAGGACAGGGAACAGAGGCTGCTGTGTCAGGTCACAGTCTCCTCTCATGGAAAAATATAGCTTGGACAAGACCTCTGGAGGCCCCCTAGTGCAAGCTCTTGCTTGGGGCAGGGCAAACTTCAAAGTTCTGCGAGGCTGCTCAGTTGCTGAGGCACAGAGGTATCTTCCCAGCCCTACAGCTTGAGAGTGAGACGAGCAGAGCAATCACAGGCCCCAGACACAGCTGGGACAGAACATGCAGCCTGAAGACTTCCATTGGGAGTCTCTGGGTCAAAATACAGATCTGGTGATTCAGTGGTCTTGAAGGAAAGCTGACATGGCTGACATCCTGCATTTCTTCGGTTTATGTCATTCTTTCCCCACCAGATAGTAAAATCATTTATTGATGCAGGTCATTACAGGATAAGTCTGTTTCAACACATGTTCTCTTTTTGGTACCTGAGTGCTCAAATGGTAAATGTTGGTGGGGGTGGTGTGGTGTTGGGGTTCAGTATCTTTCACAGCTTGGTGTGCAAACACAGCCTGCGCCAGCTGTGGAGGTGGTGCCCCAGAAGGGTCCAGATTTTCCAGTTCTTCTGCTGTGTGAGGTTATTCCTGCAGGTGAATGCGGTGACTGTAGCCCAGTCCTTGGCATTCTCTCGAACGCTGTTACTCTCTCACAAGCTGACGTTGTCACTCACTGGGAAGCCTTCAGCAAATGGCTGCTTTTCCTCATTCACTCATTCTTAGTTATTCTGCTTCTCTTTTGGACACATCGCCTAGCTTCCCTAGGTAAATGTCAGGTCTTCTGATAGAAAAAGCTGTGTAAATACCAAATAATCAGATCTCAGAAGTGAGCAGTAGCCTCTGTGACACACAGCAATTCACCTCTTCTTTGCTTGAATGGCTCCTTAAAAGCTCCCTTGGCCTGCTTGGTGTTAGCAGAGTCCCCAGCAAGTACAAACTACTCTTCGAAGTGGATGGCATTATTAAAAGAACAATACTGTAGCCTCTTCTAGAGGCAGAGGTGTGGTTTTTAAGTCTGCTGTGGACTTTGAAGGAAAGCACTGCAGTTCAATTGCTGGCCAGATCAGGCCCGTGACACACTAACAGGGTCTGTCACCTTTCCTTTTGAGAACTTAGGAAAGAGTGTCAAAGCCAGGAGCCCCTCTGCTGAAAAACTCAGATTCAAACCATCACTGCGAGCTAATAGGTCATGACAGCCACTCTGGTGCTTTTAGAGGTTTAGGACTTCTCTTAGGAATTTATCTGAGTGTGTCAGTTGCCACTGACTAGCTGAATATTTGTCATGACTGCCAGTTTTGTCTCTTGGATTGAAATGATCTGTCCAGCTGTGACTGCTTTTTCCCAAGGAATGTTAGTGCTCACTTTGAATAGTTTTAACATTTGCTAATTTTTCACTGAATAGCATCCCAACACGAAAGTGTCTGTTCATATCAAATGTCTTTCTAGCTAAAATGTGTGTAAATCTAGTTCTGCAGTAACTTCATTCTCATTAACGCAGCAGCATTTTCAGGGAACTAGCAGAATTCAGTTCTACCATGTCAGCAATTTTATTTTTTGTAGCAAGGAAATGGCTGGCTGAAAAGGGATGAATTCTTTTTTTTCTTTTTTTAAAGGGTCCATATGGATGTAAAAAGTATTGGTGCCATTTGGTATAAATTGTAATCGGTTCCAGACTCTGCTGCACTCAGAAACTTGAATCATGGAATTGTATGTGGTGGTTTCTGTATTTTGAGTGCTCTCACCTAAACCGCAGCTCTTGTAACAAGTAAATGGCTACATCCATGGTGTCCAATCCCTCGTCTTAATGATGTTAAGAAAATGTTTGTTTAACTATGAATCAAAATTGTATTCCTAAGCCCTGCAGCTTTTCAGGTGAAACGACAGAAACAGTCTTGCTGCACTGGGGCAAAGTAGGTGGGCTCCAGAGGCTGAGGTCAGATGGGCTGAATTTCACCGAATTCCTTCAATTGTGGTTCCTTTGTTAAAGCGTTTGTGGAGGCCTGGAGCCAGGCAATGTGGAATGCTAAGCACTGGGATGCAAGTGGAGTTTAGGCTGTTTGGTCTGCTTTTGGCTCCCTGTGTGTGTTTTAAGGCATATCAGAGGTAAGAAGAGGCAAAAGGGAAAGGCAGAAGCATGCACAAACTAAGTTGCTTGCTTATACAATATCTGTAATAGAAGAGCGCGGCTGTGATAAGGACGTGGCTATTGAACCAGAAGAATGTTTTCAAGCTTCGTTCAGGGCTTGGGTCAACTGCTGCCCTCTTGAATTGGTCAGGGGAGGTGGAAAGTGGCTGGACGCACCAAAACCTCTTTTGTGAATTGCTGGTAACAGAAATCGATAGGCTAAGAGGCTGCTTAGGCTCAGGTTTGCTGGGTGGTTTTTTCCTGTGGAACCAGAGCCAGTGCATGCCATCTCTCTGAACCTACTGGTAGCTTTTAATCCCATGACCAACTTCAACTATGTGTGCAAGGCAAACGAGATGAAAAGGCCTGAGGTCTGTGAAGTTTGATAAACAGCTAGAGACAAGCGACCCAACTAACTCTCCCTGCTGAGAGCGTGGACAACATCTGGTTTGGCAGCAGTTGTGTCAATGCATGTGCATCTGTCACCCTGTCCTGGCACCCACAGCTGTAGGCAGATGCTGCCTGTGTTTGTTGAGAGTGGCAGAGATACAAGGAGATGGAACTAGATGGAGTTAGTCTGCTGAGGAGAGGGTTACAAGCAAAGGTTATAGGAATTTGGTCTTCATTTGTTGCTCATGGAACAGCTTGCGTTTGGGTTGGGTTTTTTGTCTGAAATAACGCAAAGTAAGGAGGTCAGAGTGTATGTTGTCTGAGAATGGCAAAGTCCCAGGCTATTCTAAACTTGTTGTTTTAAAAAGATGTAATAAATCAGCACGGAGCCAATCTTGTGGCTCAGAATTACATGTTCAGTGCAGTGCTTGCCCCCGAGCGAAGACTTCTAAGGGTTCTGAAGTTTGAGTGTTATTTCCTCAGCTATCATACTGGTGTACTCCCAGGAAAAGCGGAGACTTGTACTGCCATTTTAACTCCTAGCTGGGGAAGAATTGAAGGAGTACTGGGATGCCAAAAATCTGAGGCTGTGGTGCTGATTGCAATGGCAGCTTTGGGGCCTACGCTGTCTTTCAGAGGTGAACACCGCCAGTTTCTGAAGCAGGAGGAGGCCGTCTGGAGGTGGGAGTGGGGGGAGCACTGTCTTGTCTATGAATTTGCATGACAGCTGAAAGCAAACCAGAGTTCATCTTGAATGCAATGAAAGGTTGTAACTGTGACTTTGTTTTTTAAGATCGTAGGATTAACCTTAAGCAGGACAACTAAGAGCTCATTAGTTACGGAGCTCCCTAGTAAGGCCAGACCTTCCTTCCTCCTCAACCACAGCAAGTAAGCAAGAATTAATTATTATCTTTTTTAATTATAGACCAGCTGTAGTGTTTGTAATCTACCTCCTTTGACTAAGCAAAAGGCCCCTCCCCCTTGCTTAATTCTAGAAAAGTCAAGGGAGTTGGGCACTTTACAGAGTCTTTTCCTTAAAGACCCTTCCCCTCACAGTTTTATTCAGCACTTTTTCTTGCATTTTAAGATACCACCAGATCGTAAACGTACAATATCTTCACTGGTTCTAGTGTCAAATTCCAGCAGAGAGAGGGGAGGGGCCCTGGGAAAGACAGATGCTTCTGCACGTAAACAGGCACATGGGCTTTAATGAGATCGACTGAATGCGCAGTACTGAAACGAATACAACTTCTGATATTTTTGGTTCAGTGGCTGACCTAAATGTTGGAAAATATCTAATTTTTGGACAATTGGACTCAATTTGACCCAATTTTTTAAAGTCTAATGTTATCCCTTTCCTTTTAATACAGGGCAGGTCTAAAAGACACAGCAAAAATGTTTCATTTGGAAAATATCAAAAGGACCCGTTTCGGGATTTCCAAAGCAAACTCTCTCACTCTGGAGAATGTCAAAGTGAAACATCTGTCAGTCTCCTAATCTTTCTCTCCTTCCACTGAAAAATAGAGCTGATGGGAAGGTACAGTTCATCAAGAAAAGGAAATTCTCCCCCTTCTCTTCAGTATTTTCTGAAAACTGGGCCATCATACTGAAGAGCCTTCTTTGCGGATTTAGTGGGAAACACGCCTAAACCAAGAAAGAAGAAAAATTCCATGGGAGTCAGCTTCCAAGTCAAACAGTTTCTGTAGGTCTGTGTTTGAAATCTTCCCTCTGGAAGCCTAAGTTCAGGCATCAACTATTTCAGATTCTGGTCTTATTAAAACAGCATGAGAAGGAAAAACCAGCCAGACAACTCCCTACAACTATTGTAATGTAAGTTAATTCTAGTACTGTAAACACCTGAGGGGTTGATTCTTATAACATAAACACCAATAAAAGAAAAAAAAAATGCCTACAATTAGTAAACAGCTTTTTTCTAAAAAAAAAGGTAATTTTATTGTGTTTTAATATACAGCTTTAATATGTTAGGGTAATCATACAAGATCTCTCTTGTGTTCAATTTACACATTACAATACAGACATGAGCTAAAATCTTTTGTTTTAATGTACAAAAGGAATCCAATGTTGTCCACTAGCAGCTTTGAACTTGGCAAGAAAGGTTCTAAAGACTTTAAGTGCAGTAACAACCATACAGAATACAAAATGAATATAAGGACTTTTCGCCAAGGTATATAAACATTTGAAAACAAATGGTGCCTGCTCCACAGGGCAGACAACTAGCAAATTAAAAACAAGTCACTGACCAATGTTCCAGAGAAGGAGGAGCATTACCCTGTGTAACAGTTCTTATAAAATGGCCTAAGAATATCTGTATCATAGAATTTGTACTGATCAGAAAAAAGATCTGAAAAGAAACAGTAGGCAAGGAACTGAACAATCAAAAAATGACATAGTAATATATTTCCATCACTATTTAAATGCCAAATTAATCAAGCAATAGTAAAAAAAAAACAACCAAAACACCAAAGCTCTTCTGTTTAAAGTAACAGCACTGTTTTTGCTTATTTTCAAAGATTTTTTTTTTCTTATGAACACACTATATACTTGATCATTTCTTTCATACAGAGTAATGTGTCCATTTGGTCTGTCACTTCAGTGAAGCTGATATACAATCAGCCCATCATGTCTCACCTTTGACACATTTTAATGCTTTTCTCCCCTTACGTTTGCTACTCCGGTGCCTTCTCTTCTCAAGTTAAATACTTTTCTTCCTTTTCTTTATACAGTGCAGAGTATATGGGCTTAGGATGTGGAGATTTTCCTCTACTCCAGTTCACTGTCTAGTTCTGAGTTCAGTGGTGTGCAGTAGTTTGGTTTGTCTGAAGGTACGTACCCTGGGAGACACAAACACTTGTACGAACCTTCTGTGTTAATGCACTTGGCATTCTTGCAGAGAGACATCCTGTTGTTCAGCTCGTTGCACTCATTCACATCTGCAAAAGGTGACATAAAAAGACATGTACTTAAGTCTGGTGTGTAGGTAAACTCATTTATTTCCATCATTGTCAGGAGCATAACATGCTGTGTGAACACACTGCGAACTTCATTTTCAGTTCAGATCAGGTAGAATTAGGCTGGGTCAAAAGCTGTAACAGATGAGTTGGGAAAAGGCAGAAGTTATCATAGGAAATCAATAGTGTATTAAATGGCCTTAAACTGTTAGATTACCAAGTCCAAATTCAGCCTAAGCTGCAAAACAAAAAATTAATAACCACTTAGAGGTTATCTGATGACTGAAAAGGGGCTTGTAAGAAAGAAGCTCCAAGTTATTAGTATAATACCTGTATTTTAAAAAATCAAATACTTTAGGAGCTGTTGGTGTTGTCAACTAAATAGTTGTGAACAGCAAACTACCTGCGCTCAGTATTGTGCAGCATTGGCCCGAAATACACAGGAGCTACATCTTTCCTCGCTAAGGAGGCCAGCTTGCCATTTAGTCCTAAAGGTTACAAGGCATGTAGGTAGCTTATCATGATACAGCTGGGAGACCTCAGCCGTGGGTTACAAAGCGTAATGCTAAGCAAGATTAGAACGGACCTTAAACCGAAATACCCATGCATGGCTTCTACACCGAGGGGTGTTGGTTTGTTTCATCTTCTCACTGACACTTGACGTTCCCATGTTTTGTTGTTTTAATTGAAGACGTAGTCATTAGATGTCCTGGCTAGTAGTTGTGCAGATTTACTAGTTTGAGAGCGAGAGGAATAGTTGGGTCTGACTGTTGAAATTGGTGAGAAGCAGGGGCTAAACCCCACAAAGTGGTTATCTGCATATTTAGGTGATTCAACCACTCTAAAAGTCTGCTCCTAAAATTACTCTTCTACTCTGGACCTAGTTCCATCCTCTTAGCTCACTGAAGCCTTTTAAAAACATGTGTTCCATATATTAGTGTTAAATTATTGACACAAGTTTAAGCTTCATTACACAAATGTGTGTCTGTTCATTTCTAGGCTCTTAACTGAACACAGCTGTAGTGACCAAGATGAATTGAGGAACACCAACATAGTTATTTCTGTAACAATATTTACTGGCCTTTGCAATAAACCAAGGTTGGCATACAATTTCATACAATTCAGGTGATCTTCTCTAAGCCCTTTGTTCCAGCCCCTCCTTAGGTCAAGTGACTAAGCTGTCTGACAAACAGAAGAATATGAAGTAATAGTCTCTCCTCACCAACACAAGTCATTTTGGCCATGTCCAGGTGATAACCGTCAAAGCAGTCACAGGTGTAGCCTTCCTGGACTCTTACACATCGGCCATTTTCACATCCATTCAGAATACCACACTCCTCTGCTTGTAACTCCTCAAAGCTGTTCAGAAAACCTGGGTGGAGAAAGAATTGCAAACAGGTAAGTTACGAAGCTGTTGAATCAGTATACTCAAATCTACAGTGAGAGTCTGAAATTCTCTCAGAAGTTTACTGGAATGTGACTTGACTTTGCAGAAAATAGGTCAGCTTTAGCAGATCTGCACCATCTGGAGTTTTAAATGCACTAGGAAAGTGCTGTGATATGTTTCAAGATATGTTTTCAAGAAAACTGAGTAACTTCGTGAACTCTTAAGTTTTTAATTCATGTTAAAAATCTGTGATTTTTTTTTTTTTTGTAATGGAAATGGCATAATTTGACAATGTTATTTTTTTAAAGGATAATTTTTTTTTTAAATAACACCTTTGATTTGAATTGTTATGTGTATCAACCTTTATGGAAACTAAGGTAAGAAGTGGTAGTGCTGTTTGGGGTAAAAGTTCCCTAAAACAGTATTCTAGAAAAATAAGGTGTGTGTGTGTGTGGGGAAGAGATGCATTCTAATTTATCTAGAAGAAAATATACTTGTAAAATGATATTAATCTCAACTGCTTTAAGCAAAGTAAAAAGAAATCAAGAGACTGCTTTCCTGTTGTGGTTTTGGTTAACAACCCTTTCGCTGGTACTTCAGCAACTGGTGCCAATACAAATACCTAAATCTACCAATTGCGCCTTGTCATACTTCTAGATGGTGAGTAGTCAAGGCTGAAGAGCTGTCTCTGTATTCAGTGGTTTGTACAATGCCTTTTGTGCTCCCTGTCTTAGGGCTTTTTTAACAGTTCTACTTTTATGTATAAGGAAGGATTTATACTTAAAAAATTATTTGACACTTATACAGGTTCAGAGATTCTCTCTAGAACTGAATCGCTCCTCTTAGTCCTGCACAAGTTTTTCACTAGTTTTCTATTCATGGAGCAGTGATGTAACAGGACTGCAGATGGCAGCCCGTCGCATCAGAAAGACTTTTGAGGAAAAAGTTGAGAACATTTGAGAGTAGTAGGTTTAGCAGCATAATGAATACATCACACAGAAATGGAGGGGAAATTGGAGCTGGAGTGGAATAGAGTAGGATGCATCTCCTCATCTGCTCCTGACATATAATTAATATAGTGTCTCCACAAACAAACCACTGGTTTATCTAAAACCTGTTTACTGATATATATTGTTGCAACAGTTGTGATATGTAGATTTGCAAAGCTACCTAGGAATATGAATTTCTCCCTTTCTTTGTGCTTGTTCTCCTGTCTTTTTATATTGACTCCATCATGTCTTGGTTTTTGAGTCCCTCTTTTCTCTTGTCCTGCTTTGCCTTTCCTACTCTGCCCTTTCTGTATCATCCTCCATTTAACTTCTGTACTGTCATTTTCACTCCCCCTCCCTTTGATTACATACATTGTTTCTCTCCTGGATTTTCTCTGTCATGGTGGGATTCTTAGTAAGGATCATGCTGGTCAGTCATACGCTGAATAAATTCTGGACACGCTGAACGCATAATGCTGACATATGCCACATCTCAAGAACATGCGTAATACATAGGATGTATACAAGTGTACATTAAGCAGGAAACCTTACAATCTCTGCCATGAACCTAGTAAATCACATCTCAGTGCAACAGTAGAGAGGATACTGAGCAGACTGTCATGATGCGTGGGAACAATGTAGTCAGAAACTTGACCAAGTTTCATTATGTTCTCAAGTCCTCCAATAGAGCTTGCAGAGTGCTCATGAGGGTCCTTTAAAGTGAAGATCTTGGCTAGTTTAGAAAACAGTGGAAGAAACGGAAAGGTGCCCCCACAATACATAGATTTTTTTTTTTAAATAAAGAAAATGCATAATTTATTTGACATATAGTATGTAAGTGCATATATATGCAGGTACATAGACACATGTACACACATATATATTTTCAGCCTGAAGAAGAGAAGGCTGCGAGGGGACCTAATAAATGCTTATAAATATCTCAAGGGTGGGTGTCAGGAGGATGGGGCCAAGCTCTTTTCAGTGGTGCCCAGCGACAGGACAAGGGGCAATGGGCACAAACTGAGGCACAGGAAGTTCCGTCTGAACATGAGGAAGAACTTCTTCCCTCTGAGGGTGACGGAGCACTGGAACAGGCTGCCCAGGGAGGTTGTGGAGTCTCCTTCTCTGGAGATACTCAAGACCTGCCTGGACGTAGTCCTGTGCAGCCTGCTGTAGGTGACCCTGCTTCGGCAGGGGGGTTGGACTAGATGACCCACAGAGGTCCCTTCCAAACCCTACTATTCTGTGATTCTGTGATACATATTTTTTCTCTCCCTCTCTCAAATAAATACGTTACGTATGTTGTAATTTTAATTAGCTAAACCCAAAATATTTATCACTCACAGCACGTTCTACTTCACAAAATATTCTACTTCAAAACAGCTGGATGGGGTGCAAGTTGCAATTCTAATGGTTCTATAGAAGTTGATTACAGACAGGGGACAAATATTACATTGAAGTACATGGCCCTGACAAGGACTGGGAGGTATTGTTGTATTCCTCATACACACTGCAGTGGGATTGTGACCTTGAAGTCTTTGATGCCCTACAGATGTGGCAACTGTACGTGCCAGGGAATACGCCTCTGATGAGGACAGTTAAACAGCTGGGTCTTTGGGAGCTTCTTATGCATTTGCTTGCCACTGTATCTGATTCAGTGACAGGATGGGAGCAAGAGACATGAGCTCTTAAGCCTCTGTCCCTAAGACGGTGGACTCGGCTATGGATTCAAAACTGTCCACAATTTTATCATATTTATTCACCACTGCTTATAACTTGCGAATTGCTTCTTTCCCACTCAGTATTTTATCTATCACATTGGTTACCCAGTCATCCTTCCGGGCTCTTCATTGTGTTTAGTAGTTTTCATCTGTGTGACATTTCAATTAAACATCAACACTCAGTACTGCTTAAGTAGAATCATCTGGATATAAAGAAGACATTTTACAATTCTGTGTAGAGCTAGAAGGTCATTTAGATGCTAAATAGATTTGAACTCATTAACCTGATTTGTGTAGTTCTGTATAAATGTATAAAGTGCAATGTGCGCAAGAAATGCGGATCACCTGCCTAACAGTGTGCTGCAACCCTCCCACCCTGTTTTGACCTATTACTATTACTTTAAAAATAACTCCTTTTACAGGAGAAGCACTTTGGTAAAGAGCAACTTGTAGGCCATATGTATAAAGCATGGGAAGTTACCAGTTCCTTCTGATACCTCCAGTTTTCTTCTCTAAAACTGTGACAAAATACACTGGACCTGTGTTTTGGTTTCGGCTGCACTGGCAACAAAAGCGCCACGCGGCCACCCCTCCCCCCGCCAGGGTGCGGAGGAGAATGAAAAGAAACAGGCAGAAATCGGTGGGTCAGGATAAGGGCAGTTTAACAGAACAGCAAACAGAGGGAACAGTAACACCAAGGATACAGATAAGGAGAAAATACGACACAGACTCGCAGAACAGACCCTCTCTCCCGGATAGGACCGGCGCCACGCGCTCCCCAGCCGCGAGTGAGTTCCTGCTGCGCCGCCCCCCTCCGGAACCCAGCATGACGGCACATGGTATGGAATACCTGGCTCTGTTTGGCCAGGTTGGGGTTGGGTCAGCCCACCCGGCTGTGCCCCTTCCTGGATTCCGGTGAAAATTAACCCTGTCCTGGCCAAACCCAGGACAACCTGTACAGGGTGGCTGATTTTGAGGAAGATGCTGAGATCTGTAGGCATTCCTCTCCCCCAAGCCTTAAAGGTGAGCAAGGCCAGACCTGTAAACGACCCCGATATTCCTCAAGTACAACCGAGATGCTGTATGCAATCCCTCATGCCCTGCTTGGCAGGCCGTTCCATCTAGCCTGAAGGCTATGCATGCATACTCTCTGACCATATGGTGCTGCACATTTTCTCTGTTGAACGAGAACGACCTGCATACTCCCCATTTCCTCCATATAAATTCTGCTGGAAAATCATGGAAAGCTGGCGTGAAGGGATTTTTTTTTTTTTCCTTTTAAACTAAATGTAATCCAAAGAAATCTCTCCCATGCTCCAAAGGAAAATTAATTTGTGTGAAGGAAAACTGGCAATCCTTTTGTCATTTAGCTGTAAATCTGTTGGTAAATACAAATTTAGTACACTTGGCACAAACTATTTCACTATATTCAAAATTAATATTGTACTCTGAGCCTAATTGGACTCTTATACAACACTGGCTCTTGAACCAGAACACCTGACTGAAAGCTAGTGTCATAGGAATAACTAAAACATAAATAGGCCACATTACTCAGAAGCAAACAGAAGAATGAAGCCAGCTACGGGGAAATAATCCAAGTTACAACCCTCATTTCAAGTACTTTACATAACAGAGAAACTTGCTTACGGTCTTCCATGAAGTAAGGATTAGTTTCTGGAGTGTAGTGCTCCTCGAAGTCAACCAAAGCGTCTTGTCCATATGGCCGTCGAGATCCTGGAACAGGAATGTTGCACAGCTGGGCATAGTCCTCTGAGGGGGGAAAGAAAATAGGATATAAAACTAATCACACTTGTAACACAGGCTGCATTACTTTAGTCCCAGTGAGCTGTGGTTCGTATTAGCTAGAAATAAACTTATCTTCCTAGAAACACCATAAATCTGCAATTTCCACAAAGCATTTCTCTCTTCAAGAAGAATGTCATTAAAATGTTAATGAGCCAAACACAGACTATTAAGTCATAACAGAGATAACACCAGGGACAGATTTGAGTCAATAACTGTACAAAAAGTTATGAGTCAGGTTCTTCTGGCTTGCATGGGAAGCAAAGCAGAGGGATGCTGTGTATCCCACTGCCAACGCAGCCCTCTCCAGGGCTCTCTGGTTACACTCCTCATTCTGGTGGAACAATGGCTGCCCCAGACCATCGCGACTGCTAGCAGAAGCCACCCCAAAGGAAGCAAACTGGCGCAGGTGGGGCCATATTTCTGGCCCCGTGAGCCAACCTGCAGAAATGACAGAATGAAAAATCCTTCTAAAATAGCCCACATTCATCTGCAAACTGTGTCTTCAAATCACAGGCTTAACTACGAGTGTTGTTCAAAGTCTTCTTGGCTGTGAACCTCAAAGGGCAAGAGGAAATAATTGTAGTCTGATTTTCTGCCCCTCTTCAATAGCTAGACTACACAAGTTGAAGCAGACCAAAGCAACTCTTCATTTTAGGTGTCAGAGTCCATGTCTGAAATACTGATGCAGAGTTTGATTTTTTAATTTGATTTATCATGTCACCTCTGTTTCCATTGCCATTTACTAAAATATATACAAGACAATTTATTTGAAAATACAAGCGTTAAAATACAGTGATCCAGGTGCTCCTCTACTGTTACTACAGACTATTTAGCATCTGTTTCTGTGAAGATTGCCTGGTGTTCTGAGAATCAGGCAGAGTAAGGACGGGAAAGAAAACCACCAAAAGAGAGAGAGGAAAAAAAGCCCTAAGCAGATACAAAGTCCAAGAATTGCAGATGGTTATGGAGCCAGAAACCTCATGCTGTGTAGAACTGTCCCAGACAGCAAATAGCTGGATAAGCCCAGACTGCCTCTAGACAGTGCAGAGCACAGCCCCACTTGCTGCCCAGCATTGTCATTTTATTTTCACAGGTAGTACCTCCTCCACCTGGAACAGTTTTATTTTGTACTGAAAGCAACAAAGTGCTCAGAACGTCTGTTTGAGTTCTGTGGTCAACAACTTGGCTGTTGGAGAGCATCAGACTGTACAGTACAGGCTAAGCTTGTCTGTGCACATCGCAGAACTGTCATGGGTGCCAGTCTGACTCTGCAGAACGAACTCCCCAGAGAACTTGCAAATCATTGCAAATCTCACCACCTTCTGCTTCAAGTGCAAGGCGATTTCCTCCAGTGTGCATCCTCCAAATACGTTTATACACAGTAATAACTATATTCAGACAACCCTCTCCTCTCCCAGATGAAGAAGTACACTGCCCAAGAGAGACACCCCGTGGCACATGAAACAAATCCAGCATGAGAAAACAAATGGCAGACAGCAAATGTTACTTACATCCCTTAATGCACAGCTTCCCACTGAGATACTGTGATAATGAGCAGTTTTAAGAGCCGTCATAGGACCAGAAACACCATATCTGGATTTTTGTAAAGCCTTTGACACGGTCCCCCACAACATCCTTCTCTCCAAATTGGAGAGCCATGGATTTGATGGGTGGACTGTTCGGTGGATAAGGAATTGGTTGGATGGTTGCAGCCAAAGGGTAGTGGTCAACGGCTCAATGTCCGGATGGAGACCAGTGACGAGTGGAGTCCCTCAGGGGTCCGTACTGGGACCGGTGCAGTTCAATATATTTATCAATGACATGGACAGTGACATCGAGTGCACCCTCAGCAAGTTTGCAGATGACACCAAGCTGAGTGGTACAGTTGAGACACCAGAAGGACAGGATGCCATCCAGAGGGACCTGGACAAGCTGGAGAGGTGGGCCTATGTGAACATCATGAGGTTCAACAAGGCCAAGTGCAAGGTCCTACACCTGGGTCGGGGTAATCCCCAGTATCAATACAGGCTGGGGGATGAAAGGATCGAGAGCAGCTCTGCTGAGAGGGACTTGGGGATAGACGAAAGGCTGGAAATGAGCCGGCAATGTGCGATGGCACCCAGAGGGCCAACCGTGTCCTGGGCTGCATCAAGAGAAGCGTGGCCAGCAGGTCGAGAGAGGTGATTCTGCCCCTCTACTCTGCTCTGGTGAGACCTCACCTGGAGTATTGCGTTCAGCTCTGGAGCCCTCAGCACAAGAAGGACATGGAACTGTTGGAGCGGGTCCAAAGGAGGGCTACAAAAATGATCCGAGGGCTGGAGCACCTCTCCTATGAGGACAGGCTGAGAGAGTTGGGCTTGTTCAGCCTGGAGAAGAGAAGGCTGCGTGGAGACCTGATTGCAGCCTTTCAGTACTTAAAGCCTATAGGAAAGATGGGGACAATCTTTTTAGTAGAGACAGCAGTGACAGGATGAGGGGTAATGGTTTTAAAATAAAACAGGGTAGGTTTAGGCTGGATATAAGGAAGAAATTCTTTACAATGAGGGTGGTGAAACATTGGAACGGGTTGCCCAGAGAGGTAGTGAAGGCCCCATCCCTGGAAACATTCAAGACCAGGTTGGACAGGGCTCTGAGCAACCTGATCTAGTTAGCGGTGTCCCTGCTTGCTGCAGGGGTTTGGACTAGATGACCTCTAGGGGTCCCTTCCAACCCCAAACTTTCTATGATTCTATGATATTCTTCCATTCCCCACATCTAACCCCAGACAACATCCACGTGTGGGGACAGCCAGGTTATCGTCTCAGACTGACTCCTTCCTTGTTTTGAGTTGAGCTACTCATTATGCCCAAAGGCTTTGATATGTACACAGAGAAGAGCTGTGCAGAAGTGTAAAAGTACTTTCTCACAGATGCACATAAATGCTCTTGGAAAAGGAAATCTACTGCAAAATACTAATTCATCTGGCCTGCGTGGAAGAAACCACCACACAAAACCAGTCAGTGAATGGCAAGGGGACAAGGCAGGCAGGTCTGAGGGATCACTACTTCTTCCATGGGAATGTAATCTGATGGAAAGGAGTGGACAGAACCTGGACATTGGCTTCTCAGATTACTCAGTGCTAATTTTGCCCTTAGTGATACTGGTAGTAGAAACAATGTTTTCCCTCTGAAAGAAGCAGTCAACCATTTGAAAATCCATAGATCTGGAGCTCTCATGTACAGGAGAGTTGGGTAGTTTGAAGAATACACTGGTCTTTCAGGAGTTAAGTTCTGGATGTCTGCATTTTTAGGTCTCATTATAAGTAAATTAGTGGCTACAAAATGGTGAAGAGCTGTTTTAGGGCATACTGTAGACTTAGTATTTGTTACAAGCAGTTGTAACTATATCAAGGTCTTCTACAAGGCTATACATACAACTGTAATAATCTATTAACCTCTTAAAGTCTATTATGCTTAATTAACCATTTGATAATACACTAATCTTTTAACAACTTACACATTATTTGTATTCAGAGCTTTAATAAAAAAGCTGTCAGAGCATTTAGATAGTCTTAAGTCACTTTAGAACGTATACCCCTATCCTCCTTGTATATAATTTATATCATTGTTTTGATACATACTGTGATGATTTGGAATTCCTATGCCGCTCCCTTAACACTGTATGTTCTGTTCAGTTGTCCAAATAGCGCAGACTTTATCTCTTGTCTTTCGTAATGTGTTGATTCAGTTACTAGGTGCTCAGGAGATAAACCCAAGGAGAGCAACAGCAACCCACCTAAGCAACCAACAGCAGACATTCAGAACCAAGAACAATGGCAAGTTATCTACGCCACCTTGCTGAGCTTGTCTTTTTTCTTTTTTTTTTTTCCTCCAGGGGAGAAAATGGTGGGCAGAGACGAAAGTACAAAGACTGAAAGGTATTCGGGGGGCCGCGTTCTGGGAAGATCACGAGAACTGGTTTTCAAATAAGGTAAGCTAGAGACTTGAATGCCTGAGAAAAATGAACCCATCAGAGCCCCCCCCCTTTGGAGGATGGAACAAGTTATGGCAAAACAGACGTGCATGTACAGTTTCTGTTGTTTTAAACTTTTCCCCTTGCTATGCTATGTTCCTACAGTTCACATTAAAAATAGTGTATTTTGGGTCACTGTGCTGTATGCTGGTCACAGTTTTCCAGGGAAGGGAACTAAATGAACAGAGTGCCGTAAGATTTGTGGGTAAAAGCATGACTAGTGCACAGAAAGCTGCTGCAAGTATAGAAACGAGAGAACGGCATGATATTGCCCTCAGGAGATGACAGTAGGGGACTTAGATCAAGAAGGCGGTAAAGGGGCAGAGAGCAAGGGAAAAGGTGTAACTACCCCTGAATGACAAAAACATTTTAGTTTTCACAGAAATTAATGCTCACTTTCAAAATAATCTTTCATGTAAAGTAAAAAAAAAATAATCATTTTCTGTAATTCACAATGAATGATAAAACCTTTTTCTACATGAGTTATTTTCTCTGCTCGCTCATCTCCTGGCTGTGATCAGGGAAAATACAACCGCAGTTCAAGAGGAAAAAAAACCCTTGTGTTTTTAATATAATTTAGTCTACATTGCTCCATGTGTTTCTAAGTTTTTCTCACAACTTGCAAATGAAGCATTGAGACAGCCTGTTGTATAACTTAGGATAGCTGTTATAAAAGGAAGCTGATGTATGCTTCCAAAAATGTAAAGGACATTTTTAAAGTCAGATGTGTGCATATAAAACCAGCGTGTGAGGGGATTACAGCTAGACGCACATGCGTACTGGCACAGAGGTTAGCCATAATTGGTGATGAAAGCTAGGCTGACAAAGACAAGGCAACATAAATTGGATGCACTGATGGCTTTTAGGTGCTTGTTAGCATAAGTGCAGCTGTGCAAATGTGCACCTAATTTGCATATACAGTTGTTATAACTGCACAAGCCTGTGTGGACCTTATTTGTACTCAGAGGCCTAAAAATCCTAAGTTCTCTAGTCAGAAAATGTATTCCATATTTCATGTATTTAAATCAAAATATTATATAAAGAAGCTTTTCCTGATATAACTATGAAAGAACTGCACCACAGCCAATCCTACCTCCTGCCCATAAAGCAAGCTTTATTTCTGTTCCAGCTCCTCAGAACTGTCATCATCACACAGACAAAAAAGGAGGCAAAGCTATCAATACCAAGGCAGTTCCTTCAAATTATTCAAGAATGCAACAGTTTCACCATGGAAGAAATCACCAGAGAGAAGGACAAAGCCAAGAAAGCATTTACTACATGAAATATATGTCCCTTCCCAACCAGAGGTTCTGGACATCAGTCTGAATTGTTTAAGTTTATACTCTCTCAGGAGATGCATCATCTCCGAACCAAAGCTGAAGATATTTCTGCTCTACGTTTAGACTGTGCTGTTTGATAATTTAGATAACTTCATTGACATCATGAACAGATGCTGAGGTTTGTGGTGGACAGCATTCATGTATATTCTACAACTCATGGTGCTAAAAAAAAGGGAAGGATACCAGTCTTAAAGGATTTATTTCACGAGTTGAGAAGGATATTCATATCCTCATATGGAGATACTGTAAATGCAATCACTGAGGAAAAGCTCACAGCTCACCCCGATTATTTCAAAACCTCTTGGTAGTCACCTTTTGTTCCTCAACTAAAGCTGCTCAAATTTCCTAAAACAATCTTCTCTCTCCTACTGACTGAGGTAGATTGTTAAAAGTTGTAGTAAGAGTCAGGTTGTTTCTGCCACAACTTTGCTGACTTCCACGTACACTTGGAATGTGAATTTTCATGAGAAAAACTCTTCCAAGGCTATTCTGCATGGCTCTCAAACTTCAGAAAAAGCACTAAAAATCTTCATCAACAGAAACGAAAGCCACCAAAAATCTGCACAACTGAAGATAAGACTTTGAATATTCAAGGCCCAGTCCCTGTAATGTTTTGAACCCAAAAGATAATCCGTTTGTCCAGAGTCCTTACCAGAACGGAAGGAGGCACAATGCCATCCTAAATGGAAAGATGAACAATGGTCTTCAGAAATTAATCCAGTGCCTCCCTGCTGATCTTTATTATCTCAAAAGAGGACAGATGGAAACTCATCTTTTACACACATCAGTTTTCTGTGGACTTCCAGATCTTTGTGAGTGACATTAGCCAGAATTTGAAGGGAACACCATGTTCTCATAATGTGGAAGCTCAGCCCAGAACTAACTCATAATGTTTACAAACGATACACAGAGTTCCTTGCAACAAAAAAGCAATCCAGACAATCTGTTCTGCCAGAAGGGGTAGAATTCAACCACTACATGTAGGCATCTCCAAGGGTCTGCACCTGAATTAGTCCTCCTTTTTAGTCCATGAAAAGACATAACCACTTCTAGGACACAATCTCATACTAAAGTAGATGTTTAGAACAGGTCAGAGAAATCTAACCCTCAGGGTGCCTATTTCTCTTTCCTGATGGAAGGGGAAACTGGTAGGACCAGTACAGATGTGGGTTTGTGTATAAAAAACCCGTGAAATTGGCCAAGAGAAATCCTACATTATACAACACCCCAGATGACCCACGCTACCCACTACCCTCAGTGTTCTCCTAGTCTGGGCCTTGCAAATTCTAAGGTGGAGATAAACTTCAAGTACAATATGAGTCTTCAGCAGTTCTTTATGTGACTCCTAGTCCCACAGAATATCTGTAACGTCTGCTGTCTGGAGTTCTACCCTTGTCCTTTCTGCAGATCTTCTAAACATGAAGTGGTTCCATAAAAACACACAAACTACTAGAATTAAAAACATACAGTAAAAGAATAAAATGCATAAGCTTACACAAATAAGCAGGCTGATAAACTGAATGCTGGTGTCCTTCCAGTTGCCTAAGAATGTGTTCATGACATTTTCTGAGTAGTCAGACCACCACCAGGTTCTTACTTATAGATGTAGTAATGTACCTCCACCCTCAATGAACAGTTATTAAAACATCTGTTAAAACTGCAGAGTCCCGGTTCTACTTTACTCCCTTTTTCCATACTAAAACTTCTCAGGGAGCCACCTACAGAATGAGAAAGCATCCTCCTTAACAAATTGGCACATCTTTAGTTCAGGGGCAGCTCATGCCACCTTCCTAGCATCCTAAGCTGTTCCTGAAGCAAAGGTGGTACTGCACTGCAATAACAAACCCCAAGACAGGTTTCCAAAGACCATTTTACAAATAAAAAAATTGGCAGTCTCCCTAGATTAAACACTGACCCCGGTACGCTATCCTACTCAACATTTTCTAGCTGTTACTTCTATCTCCTCCCTTCGAATCTCCTGTACCCTGTAACAATACACTGTGCCTAAAATCCGCTCCAGTCTTGAAAGGGTCTCACAAAAGCTTTGGGAGGCTCAGTGGGTTTATAATTCAGGTACTCCATGTTCAGGTTAACATGAGTTGTATATGGCCTTATTTTAGAATTTGAATTTTTTCAGTCTTGGGCAGTTGCTCTATTTTCTGGCATGAATGCTTTGCCCCAGCTGCTAAACCCATCTGTGCCTGTCCTGTTGCTGGTTACTAGAGCACGGACTCTGGATGGAGACAGTTGGCTCTTATGGCACTAACAGTAAGCTGACCAAGGAAGCAGAACTTCTGAAGGCAGGTCGACCAACAGGGTTTTTTTGGGGGTGGGTGCAATGAAGAAAGGATATTTTGCTTTTGTTACCTAAACCAAAAGTATCTGATTTTCTAATTTTCCTCAATTGGTCAATTATTAGAGATTGCAAATGACAAACCTCAAATAAGACAGAGGTTTCTTCAGGTTAATTACTGAAAGTTCTTTGGGCAAGTACAGCCTAACACCACAATGAACGCAGAGAGAAGACATTTCAGTAGTTAACATGTTGGTATTGGATGCAATCTGTGAAAGCCTTTATCTGTAATATGATGATATCATAAGATCATAATGTTAGAACCAATGTAATTGAAAACAATCTGTCTTTGCTTCCTTCGTTTAATGACAAGGCCTGCTCCACAACAAGTAAGATGTACTCAATCACATCACTACAGTTCATGTTTGCACTATCTTGATCAGGACTTGAACTAGTGTTCCGAGTTTGTTCATTGTTGTTATCAAAATACTTATCAGTCTTACTGTTTTAAGATGTTGCTGTTCAGCTGCAATACATCAACAGGTGTTACTTATTTTTGTCTCAGGCTCAGAATGTTTAGTGTCATTTTCAGTGGGGTTTCTCTGATCAGGTACTCATCAGTAGTTTATAGAAATCTTAACAACTATGCAAATTCTGTTTTCATGCTGATGAAAGGCTGGATGCCTTTTTCATTTATATGGATCAATTCTTATAGAAGTTCTCTATCTTCCCTCTGGTTTTATTCTGGATGCTACTTAAACAGGACATTTAAATCTTGCCATGAAAAATGGAAGTGCTTTCGAGAAAAGCTGGGACACAAAAGTTAAATGTTATTTTTATTAAAGTGTGAATTTGTTTTAGAAGGGACCTGCAAACATATCTCTTATGGTGGTAGGCCTGTATTTCCTTCTTTCCAAGTGGAGCATCTAGATCATCAAATACAAGGGGATATAAACAAAGTAAAAGGAATCCATAGATCAGTGAATGATCTGTTGTATGATCCAACCCATCTCATGGTGAAAGTTTTCCAATGCTTTTCACATCCCCAGGTCTTCTTTAACGTGTGTTACAAACATTCAGAATGCCCCTAACTTGAGAAATAAACAAACACCTTCAGTAGTAAATTTGGCCAACCCAATACACAAGTATTTAAAAATGGAGAAATTCCAGTTTCCCCAGCCAGGACTTGAACCCGTGACCTGCTGGCCTAGAGGTGTGAAAGCACTCCCTTGAGCCAATGATATCACTTTAAGTGCTACAAGCTGAAGACATGTCAAATGAATCATTTATTCAGTTCAGTCAGCTTTAAATTTTTCTTGGTAAATGTTCCTGAAAACAGGGAAAGGCTTCCAGGTTTCTGTGTGTGTGCGTGCACATGTGTGCGAGGACACGATGAGCATATGCCACCTCCACCAAGAAATCTAAGGTGGTATGTTTCTTCTGACATAACAAAGATTCGATATGTTGCTATTTTTTTAACCATCTATGTTCCAATCCATAAGGATAACAAAGTATCTTGGATCAAAGTATGCCTTGTAGTTTAGTTAAAGCAGATACTTTTCAATGTGTATTAAACTTCACATAAAAATTATCTAATGTCTGGAGGAAGAAAGATTTTATGATCCAACATAATGCTCTTCAGCTTTGACTGAGGGTCATCCAAGTGACATTTAGCATGTTATCCATCAAGAACCTTCATGTAATTTTTTAAATGAATTTCTCAAGTTTCTTCATGGAGCTAGCTGGGATCTGCACCCAACTGTTGTCACAGGATTGCTGCTCCAGAATCCTGTGGTCCTAATGATCAAAAGCCATCTAATTTCAAGCCTAAATATGTTCAGACTGAACCTGTTTCAATTTTTTCCTCACATCAGCACTGTTGTTTAATTTAAAAGCTTGTGGGAATCCTCCACAATCATGCTGTAGCACACAGCCTTACCACTGGCAGCCTTTGTTCTGCACCTAGGTTTGGCTTTTTTCATCTTCCCTTGTAAGACAGGTTCTCCATTCCCTGACCACCTCAGTAGTCCTCCTCTGTTCCTTTTCAGATTTATCCTCCTTTAAATGTAACTAGGCAGAAATCTTCAGAAGCAAGTCTCGTACCTACCTGAACTCTCTTTACCACGAACAGCTTTCCTTCCTTCTCTCAGGATTGCATGCTTGCATGACACAGATGGGTCACTGTCACCATGTGATGAACTTTGTACAAAGAAAAACTCCTTTATTCTGCTCTATCTTTCCACTTGAGAAGCTCCAGGTCATAGCAACAATTCTTGCTATTAGCTATTGCACTGTATTTTTTTTTACTATTACATTTCATTCCATTGCAATTGTTATTCTAGCAGGTGTAGTCATTCAGTGGCTGGAAATGTCCTTCTATTAAGATTTGTTCTGACAAAGACATTTCAGAGATTTGCATATCTTATAAGTCAAGCTGCCATCATGCCCTGTTTTTCAGTTTCTTTGAGGTAAGCATCAGCCAGCAGTTACTCAGGCCAGCATCATGAAAATCAGGTGCTTTTCCCAGTTGCTGCACTTCCAAAGCAACCTCAAATGAGTAAAGATATATAAGAGCAGGTTCAGGGACCTTGCAAGTAAATTACAAAAACGTAAAACCCCAAGCAAACACCAACAACCACATTAATTCTTCACTGAGCTTCTCTATGTAGTTTTAACTCCAGGGTTCTTGATACAAGTAAAACATGCACTGCTTTACCCACAACATCATGGTTAGAGTAACACAAGCACAAGCAAAAATCCAGGTATGATCAGAATAAAATTCTTTACTAGTATTAGCACGATATTCCTAGATGGAAAACCATATTGCTGAAAGACACATTTTTAGTAAGAAAGCTACATCCAAACTAGTCCTTGGAATAGTTTATACAGGGGAAGAAGTTATTGTGGGGCCAGACTGCATATACCAGGGGTCACATCTCAGGCTCAGCATGACATGTAACTATGCTGCTTCCACTCGTCTCGTCTCCAGAACCTAGTCCCCAGAAATCAGTGTGTGTATCACTGACGACGTTTCTCTCTCTATCCATTTAGCTTTTGTAGTCACCACAAGAAGCAGCTTCTACTGAAATAACTTGGAACAGTCTAATATCTAAACATGTAAACAAAATAGTCTTTTAAAAACAAGACTGTCAGCCAGCTTTCTTTAACATAAAGTTATATACCATGGAAATTCTTCAGTCCTTATTGGTACTCCATTTCCCTTGTCTATCTTAGATTGCTCATCTATACATTTCATAACATCTGAGCATACAGCCATATAATAACAACTCATTCTTTGATAGGTTTAGTGATTCTAAACCACAACTTATCAGATCCTTATCAAGCAAACACATCTAACGGCAGGCAGCCTGGCAGAGTATCACACTGAAAAATGCATCTGAGTGTATTAATAGCAACAACAAAAATCCAAAACATTTATGTAGCCTGATGAGTATCATGCGTGTGTGTGCACATGAACTGCATCTCTATTATATTCACAGATGGTTTTTAATCTGTCAGTCACATTAAGGAACTCTGCTACCCTTAAAATGCCCTCTTGTTTCCACCAAGGTTCTAAATTGTCTATCACTGATAGTTCCACCTGAAGGAAACGGGTCCTGTAAGTGCCAAAAAATAAAAGCAGCTACATTTTCAAAATCTAGACTGTAACAATTTCCCCTTAATTAATGAGAAAAATTTCCATTAGTTCTTGAAAGGTTAGGTTTTTTTGTTCTTTCTTATGTTAGTAGCCAAGGTATAAGTACGAGGGATTAAACAGATTTCATTCCAAGAATTGACAGGTACGTTTCCTTACCTGACTCTTTCATAGGACACAGTGCGCACTGCATGCCCCAGGCTTCGCCATATAGGCAGCAGCACTCAGTGTACGTAGTCTGCTTTCCAACCAGAGGTCGACTACAAACAAAATCGTCACTTAGATGCTGCCAGCAAAGATCCTGGTAGACCTCAGTTTCTTCAGTTTGTTCTGATGGAGAAGACAGTATTAGATCATCATCGCAGCACTGTTATTTACAAAAGATACTGGCATAATGCAGAGTTTTCTAAACTCAGATTATAAAAATAACCTAGCTTTACAGACTGCGCTGTATACAAATTTAAACTTAGAAGTCATGACCATTTTTAAGTGCCTGAGGTGGCTCATCCCTCGAGTGTTCAGCTTTACAAAAATCTTAACAGGTTCTGATTTGACACTACTAGGCCAATTTAAAAGCACATTGAGTTGGACACCCAAGAAATAAAACTTCCTAAATCAGTAGTCATTGCTGAATGCTTAACACTGACTGAGCTTTGCTCTCATGGAAGTTAACAGAGCTTGACAAAAAACAGTGTTAGGACAGAGGTGAATATCTGGGGAACTCCATCCATGGAATGAATCTTTAAAAGTGGTTATTTTGTTTTTCTTGTATTGCTGTCAATGGCATCTGAAAGAACTTTTACTGCTAGGGCAGAGCTGAACAAAATTATTACATGGGCTCAATGGGAGACTGGACAAATACTTGGAAGAGAGTCCCATTAATTGAACAGACAAACTACATCAGGCTCAGGAAATCCCCTGAGCTGAAAATAGCTGGATGCTGGGAGAGTGCTGGGGAGGGTGAGGAGAAGAATTGTTTATCTGCTCTTCTGGTTCCCTAGTCATCCACTTACAGCTATTGTTAGAGACAGAATACTGCTGTGAACTACTGCACGTTCTTATGAACATTAACAAAAACACGTATTTTTGTCAAAGCTGGAATATTTCAGAGGCATACTAGTTCTGACAAAGATCTCAGAAGGAACAATTTCTATTCCTAGCAATCTCTGATCACCACTGATCGGAGGAACTGTAAACTTAATCTTCCACTTGGAATGTAAAAACCTCAGCACAATGGTTTTGTAAAGACATCTGCAAGGTTCTGATTTTGTTCCAACATAGAGTGAAAAATAAATGTTGTCACAAACCAAGGGTCTGTTTTGTCTATGCATATCTATTAACGGCATTTTTACATGATGCACTGGTGCATGGGCGAGTATAGAACTGAAACCTAGCTCAAGAGTAAAACGGTGAGTTCTGAAAGTGCCACAGTGATCAGTGCTTAGGTACCCGTTCTACTAAGAACGTGCCAGAACACGCAGTGAAGAGCAGCTGTGGGTCTCTGCAACCAACTCCAAATTCTGCTGGCAACAAAGGAACCAGCCTTCCCCCTCTGCCTCTGCATTAGGGAGGACATAGCCAGTATGATACAAGGCTTGAGTGCTTTGTGCTGGGTGAGAAGATCATTGCTGTATCAGCCCCTGTGCCGCATGACGGAAGACCATGTGGGCCCTTGCATTCTCTTCACATCCCAGATGAACCCAAAGGACAACTCTGCTCCTGGTTTGTTTAAATTAAGATTGAGCTATAGAAGTGCTGTGGTTCTTTCATAGTTTCAGGCAAGAGGATGACCACACTACTTCTCAAAAGTATCAGTCTAACAATTTGGAGTGACTAAAGCAGGCATTCAGTCTGTACTGCCATTTCCTTTCACAGAAGCATCTTAGGAAAATTCATTGCGAGTTGCAGGGACCAGAGGTCTGGAATTATGGTTATACAGTGCCAATATTAATCAAACACGTTGTAACATTTTTTTCAAACGTACGTGGCATAGACAAAGCTGTGCAGACTCTATAATGCTCTGGATTTCCAACATGTTTCCAAGAATCTCATAATATCTAACATTTTTTCTGAAATCAGTGTGTACTGAAATTAAAAGAACATGCACAAACCTTACTTTAACAGTGATGCTGCAGCCCACAGCTTGAAAATGTGAGCTTGATGTACCCTCAATCTTAATCAGTTGAAAGGACAGATACAATTTCAGCTATTTCCTCCTATATCCTGTTATTCGTGTTTATATTCCTTGCTTTGTTAGAAGTAGTCAGTCACTCTGAACTGAATCTCCAGACTTAGCCCACAGCCAAACCCCAGCCTTAGTGAGACACGTGCAGCCTGTACCTCATTACCTACAAGGCTGGATGAGGCAAAATGCAGAGCTGGTGAATCGAGGGGCTGACAACTCCCCAGTCCAAGCCTAATCTCATTATTAATACTTCCAGCAATCTCCTGTCTGCATTGGCAAGGTGAAGCCCTGTGGAGTCCTACATTGGGATGCCTTCTGGATCAACAGATGATGGTCCAAGCATTGCCTTCCAAAATGGTCTCAGGAAAAAAAAGAGCAGGCCCATCCAAGAATGACCCAGTCTAAGCTTACTGGGGTCTGTAGCCATGTCAGCACCACCTCGTAGAGGTGTACTCACTTCAGTAATATGTATAATGGATCATACCACTTGAATCTGCTGGTCTGATGCATCGCTTTTCTGTTGCGTCCAGAACCATTGGGTGTGTACAGAAACAGTTGTAAGATCCTTCTGTGTTAATGCACTGGCCATCAATACAGCTGTTTGGGTCCTGACATTCATCCGTGTCTTTAAAATGGAAGGAAATGTATCAAGGAGAGCCAGCACAAAGCAGTCGCATTGTGTTAATCCATGTTTATATTTTCCTATGTTAGGAGCAGATTCCCCTGCATGCCTTCTGTTCATTACCACGAATACCAGTTGCTGGTAGCAAAATCCTGCCTGTGCCCATGGAGAAGGACAGGCAGATCAGCAGGATGCTGACCTCTAATCCTCAAGTACTAGGGAGCATCTGGATGAGAAGGCTTGCTGGGGGTTTGGGGTGCCAGGCGTACCCTGCGTTCGGCACAGCTGCAGCTGCTTCCCATGTTCCTATTCCTTTAGGACAGTACCAGCAGGCATTAGAGGTGGGCATACTCTCTGAGACTCTTCATGAGCTGGTCAGGAGAAGGGATCATCTTATCTAGCCACAGTAGTTCTATTCCTTAGTTTGTCTTGGAGAGGAAAAGCAGAAATTTAGCTCAAAGGGAAGAGCAGGCCATTTTACTTCAAATAAGTTACATTAAATCAGCAAAAAGCCCCCACTCTTTGTAAAGAACAACCATAGAATCCCAAGGTGAAAGGCATTCTTATTGTGGTTGCAAAAATTACTTCCTTTCATTATGCTGTTCTGCACATCATACATGGTTTTCTGCTTACAAAGCAAAAGCCAGGGTCACAGTTATGAGTAATTTTCAGTTAAATACCAGAACCAAAGGAGTACAAGGTTGTGCAGATTGAAATGGGCTTATCAATGACCTGAACTGTAATTTCACATTGCCTATTAACTCCTTGTGGAAAATACCTGTCCTTGAGAAAAAAAAAATCTGCATTAATTTGATTTATTGTAGTAAAACCAGCATACTTACCAAATGAAAGGCGAGCTTCAGCACACAGGCTTTCACTGCTCACCCCATGTACAAAGAACAGAAGGCTAAATCGTACCTTGGCGGAGTGAAGCAGCAGCGCGTGTGTGAGGAGGGAGCCACCTCCGACCACTCTGCGCTGCCTGCGTAACGGCTGGTACCAGCTCTACACTATGCAGTCAAGGGAGCACAAGGGGCTGTTTTGGGGATGCAAACTCCAGGGAGCAATTTGCTGAAAAGGGAAGCAAATAAAGCAAACCCTGCTCTACATGCCATCGCCACAGCAGTCAGAATTGCTGCCCAGCCAAGCAGAAGGGAAGGGGAATGAGCCAATGTCTCTTAAAAAGCTGCTACAGGAGTTTGGAGGCCAGTGTTCTTTCCCTTGCTGGGAATGCCGCAGTTGTGATGGGAATCCTGCCGTAGAAGTCTGCTTGTTTTGTCCATCTGCATACCATTATAGTGACAAGATCACTTTAAATAAACTTACCAAAGCACTGGAGCTTAACAGGGTCATAGTATGTGCCTTGTTTGCAGTAGCACTCGTAACCTGGCTGCGTATTCAAACAGAAGCCATTTTTACAGATTTCTTGTCCAAAGAGTTGGCATTCATCAGCATCTGGGGAGAAAACATTAATGGCTGTGTTACCATCATTATTATGAGGCCACGCAGAGGAGCAAGATGGAATAAAGCCTACACACTTCTCTGCTCAGGCAAACTTCCCTTTAAAGAGAGAGCACCAGGAGCGCCGATACCCACAGGAAACAAACAAGTGGTGTGGAGGAGGCTACGATGTGCTCGTAGCCAGAATAGGCAAGGGACAACTGGTGGACCGTGACTTTCCCTTTCCCGAGTAAGGCCTGTGGCACACAGAGACTGAAAGAATCTGCAAGTCCCCTTTCTTTCCTTTGGTACTATATTGCTCTTAGCTCCAAGCAAAACAGATGAAGAACATGGCCTGTATTTTCCAGTATGATTTGCTTTACCCAAGGGATTCCCACCATGGATCTAATTTAATCACACCATCTAATTACAAAACTAACTAAGCAGTTATGGTTATGGATGGACTTTATGACTGCTCTCCCTCTCTCCACAGTTTGTTGACTCTGCTGTTCATGGTAAAGAGTCTTTATATCTGCACTGCTTGTGACTTTGTTTTTCAAAGCTATATGAACAACTTCTGTGGAGTCTTCCCACCACGTAGGAAGAATTGTGTCTGTTGCTAAATAGAAGGCTGCAACTACTACAGAGCTAGCGACAGCTGACAAAGAGAACCTACCACACTTTCAAACGAGGCTAAATGTTTTCAGGGAGGTTTCATGGAACATATATGCTAGCTCATATATAGCTTTCCACAGTTGTACAAATTTTTTCCCAGTCTTGTATTTATATATTTGTTACTGTTGGAATTCCATTCACTTCCTTTTTTCCAACCTACTTTTCATTTGCTAGACCTACCTAGACAAGTCTGTTAAAGCTAGACTGGTATTAAAAATGGCAGTAAAAAGCACAATGTAAAGTAGGTGATTCTCCTGTCAATACCAACTGTCTTAATCCACTGTCTTCTATAGATTTACTCCCCATTTACTCTAGGACAGCATAGATTTTAGCCCAAAGCTGTCATTTCCAGCTGTACAGCAGTTTTAAAGGTGAATTATTCAAATGCTTACTTTTCCCCAGAAGAACTGCAAATGCTATAAAGCTATTTTAACAGCTACTCTTCCAGCCATTAAGTGGCTTGAAACATTAAATATTTTGACTGTTTAGCAGCAAGAACAATGCAAAGATTAATAAGAAATGTCATATACGTGCCTGTCTTTTTCCTATGGAACATGGAGTTGTATCTGGGGAAAAATGGGAAAGCCTGGGCGTAGAGGCAAGGAAGGCTAACTGAGTATATTCACTTCTGACAGATAATTACAATTAAGAAAATAGGAGTTGCTCCTACAAGAAGAAGCTTGTGGACAAAGCCAACAGGAACATATGAGTTAGTGTAACAGAGAAAGATCACATTACTAAAAGTATGTATCCATTTGTTGTTTGTTCTTCGAGCCACTCCTAAGCTTATTACAAAATAAACTTAGTGAAAACAGAAAAAGTCTTATGATGGCAAGGATTTGTGGACAATATTTCCAGATGGACTATTTCCACACTTCAATATCTATGACAGCTAGAGAGATTATCAACACAACAACAACAATGCAGATTTTCTCTGAGACACATTTGGACACACTGTACACACAGCATGCCCCAAATCTGCATTGCAAAGATATACAGAAATCTTAGATCTGCACAGATAAACAACAAACACACTTAAACAATCCCTGAACAAAAGCACTCTCAGAGAGTATTAGGTCCTGTAGATGGGCTCTGTGAGAGTGTTCTGACTTGTCTAGATGTAACCTGTCAGTCTGCCCAACACCCGTCCCTGCCACCATCAGCCTCCCATGGCACTTTGTTCTGTAGTCCAAGTTGGTGGACAAAGCAACACTTCCAGAGAGTCGAGGTCTTACGTGAGTTACCCCATTTAAAGACCCACATTACTTTGAATGAATCTGGGTATTAGTGCCTTATAACCTTTAGTATCTTTTCCATGTCCCATGTACTTTCCAGGTGCAAAGAAACACCTGCTGAAGATAACACAAAAAAATATTAGTAGGACAGAAGTGAACTCAACCATGTTCTACTCACTAACTTGATAGGAAAACTGACCTAGTCGTGTCCTACTCAGTGAGGAAGGATAGTATGAAAAAGCACACATAACAATCATTAGGAAAAAGGGCAAAAACCTCTCAAGTCCCACTAATTTTTGTCATCTCTCTGAATTATGTCTGACAGATTCGTGATTTAGCTAGAAGCAATGCTGACAATTGCTTATCTATCAACCACTTAGTACTATGCCTCTAGTAAGGTCTTAAAAAAGAGTAATTTTTACTGCATTTTTATATGATATGAACACACAGTACTTTCTACATTTAGTTCTTGATTTGTACAACGGCAGTCCCAATAGGAACAAATATATGAAATGTGTGCTTTTCTAAAGATCCTGTAGCCGCTATGTCACCCAAAGATAACACGATGACTTCATTTTAGCTAACACAAATACAGTGTGTTTACGCCAATGGAAATTAATCTCACAAATTATTAATATTGACGGCTACTTCTCAAACTTGAAAAGGAATTTCACTGATGTCACTCTTCCTTCTTAGTGATGCCAACTCCCTCCCGCCCACACCCACCAACTCCTTCTGTCACTCATATTTCTCTACACTCTTTTGTTCAATAATTATTCCATGAAGTTATGTAATAAAAATTTCATTGCTGAACTTCTCTTTAGTTTTTATATTCGTTCTCACCTGTAGGTCTAATGTTCAACAGAACTTTTCTCCCTGCTCCCCATATGTTTATTTACAAATTTAAGGTGGCTTTGTAATTCATATGTAAATGAGTATTTGAGGTTTGTGGTCTCAGCACCCACTCTCACAGTATGTAGCTCTTAGTATAAATTAAACCAGAACACTGCAGAGACTGTATAACTGACATTCTTAATCTGTCAAACAAAGATTTTCAGTAATATTTCATATCACAAGCTGTTTTTGTCACCTAATAAAATTTGAATTAGTATGCTTACATTGCTGGCTCACATTTCTAGTCAATCAACTGCCAGCACTTCTGAAATAATTAAACTTAATACAAGTCAGTACTGACCTTTGTAATTCTGAGCAAGAAGCCCATAAGATGATTCTCCAGAAGGAATGAAACCTTTTCCTTCAGGACACAAATCAGAAAATTCAGCTAGGAGAGAGAGAAAACAAAAAATTATCTCATTAAGAAAAAGTTACTCATATATGTACGTGTTATGTAAGTATTTCAGAGTATTTGGAGAAATCTGAGGCTACTTTTTGCCTTATTCACATCTATCAGGCAATCACACACACCTTTAGCTAAATGGGAGATGCTGACGCTACAGCCCAACTTTCCCCTGCTCTCAGTTTGCAGAGCCAGCTTTGAAAAATGTAGCTAGAATACCCACAGCATCAGAGAGCGCCTTGCAAGCTATTTTCTTTTGCTCCTCGGCAGGAGAATGTAGCCCTTACTGGATTTTGTGGTGCGCTGCAGTTATAACAATACCAGTAGCCAAATTATTTTAATTAAAGCTAGCGTGGGCCTCTCTGAGCTATACTGCAAGCTGCAACCTAGACATACCCCAACTGAGATACAAACCCCTGTCCACATTCTTCAGTCCTTATACAGGAAAAGCCCTAATTGACTGCAACAGGGGAATATGGTGTGGATTACAGAGGGAAATAAATTAAAGTATCTTGGAGACTATACAGAATCAAATAAGCCTGTCCAAGCAGAGAGGCTCTTTTTGTAACGCATTTCATTTCGGTTTCACTGATTCTAAAGTATAGTTAAAACAAGAATTAAACATGATGATACATTTGTGTGAAAAGTAATCTTTAGTGTTTAATCTTGAAAAGTTTACACATGTGCTCTCTTGTGTGATTTTTTCCAGCTGGATTCTGAATTTCAGCGATCACTGTTTATGTTTCAAGTACCATTTCCATGTGACAAATATCATATGGCTATGTTTTTTTAATTTAACATTTAGAGGTTAAACAATGGTCTGCAGACAACACGGTTAACTGAACTGCTCAGTAAGTAGCAAAATGTAAAACTGAAGTCATAATATATATCAGTAATTTGCAGTGCGGTAGAAACAACATTACAAAGAATAGCTGCAGACTCAAAACCACTGTAATGCTTACCTTTGTTTGCCAGCTTATGGGAAAAATACAACAAGTTACCATAGCATCTGGAAAAAGCTTCTGTGAGGATCCATCCTTGTTTGAAATCAGTTGGAGATAATGCTGTTCAGTAACAGGCTGTTTTTATCCCTAGGGTAACTGCAGTGAAGCCAATGGATTTACACCAGGTATGAATTATTCCTACAAACTTTTCCTCCTTGGAAGTCTCCCATAGATAAGTCATGACAAAATACTACAGAATACGGGATTTAATGGGCAAGCCTTCTCTGAAGGCAAAGCACACTACTGCTAACAGAAACACAGTGCTTCAAACGTTTGCAAAAGGACAGAAGGCCTCCTCTTACCAGTTCCAAAGACAGGGCATGGGAAGATTTCACAGTTATCGCCCCAGCCAGCACCCAAGGTACAGCAGCATTCTTGTTTGGTTACATTGGATGTAAGCACATTGTCACAGAAATTAGCGTCATTCAGATTGTAGTAGCACTCCTTCTTTCCATCTTCATGTTGATCAGCCTCTACTGGCAATTCTAAAGGCAAAATCAAAACATAAATCACGTAAGATGACACGTGAAATGAATCAGTTCTACAGGAGAACCGGGAGAGCCACAGGTCCTGAATTTCACCACAGTGAAGAGCAGCATTGTCGGACAGAGAAGAAAATGGTTAAGTACAAATGTTGGTTTAATGTTCTTAGGAAGAATGATGGAAGTTGGTAACCTTCCTTTGACTTTTTCAGACCTGTTCTCCAACTTGTCTGCAAAGGGATTCTTCACATTTGGACTTCTTTCATTCTTAAGCAATGCATGAACTACCTGCTCTTGTACTCAGCTATCTAATTACCATGCCCAGCTACTGGCATGGTGCTTTTCATGTATGAATCTGAAAGCTCTCCAGAGGTGAGCAAACATTACCACTTCCTTTCACCAGTGAAGGAGCTAAGGCACAAACTGAAAAGGCCTCATTTTCCAAAGAATGAACATTTCCAGTCCCTTTTAATTTCACTGGGAAAAAACATGTTCCACGTTTCAAAACAAGGCCCTTTATGATTTTTGCAGAAGCAACTGACTGTCTCCACAGTAAGCAGAGGTATATAATGCAGATGTCAGGTTATCTGACTCTGTGCTTTACTTTAAAATAGGCATCCAGCCAAGAAGTCGGATTTTCTGCCTTCAGCAGTTGAGTGGGTGCTCTGACAATATTTATAAGGACTGGAGGTGAAATAGTCTCTCCCATCGATCCAGTAAAACCCCCTATTAATAGTCAAAGACCTTTCTAAAGCAAGGCACTCCTAAAGTACCCCAAGAAGCAAGCTTGAAAATAAATACCCAGTTAAAGGTTCTGTGTTTGCAGAACTCTTGTCTTCTAGCCTTGCACTTCCACAAAAATTCTTATCAAAAGAGCTCAGAAGTGGGAGCTATCACATAAAATTGTTATTCACATTTGATCAATATGAAAACTTTTCATAGGCCATCCATAACATACCCAAGTTCTAAAACTACAAATGCTCAGACTTATTACTCAAAACCAAAACATTGTTCAGGAACTTGAGATACTTAAATGTTGAGCTGACTAGTTTATTTCCTTTTAATCTTGGGAAATTCTTTATGTTTAGCACTTAACAAATGTTTAATTCACAAAAACCTACTAAAAAGTATCGCATGTTGGCTGATATTCCATTGTTTGAGGTTTCATTAATTTCTGCTCAGGCTCTCGCACAATATGCCAAGCATGAGACATTTCCCAAGCAGTGTGTGTATCCAGGCGGGAATCAAAACCTTATTTTGTACCTGCGTGACGGTGCCTTTCAAAACGCTAGAGGATTGGTATGACCAAAAGAGCTGTGGCGTACAAACTACCTCTGTTTGCCTTGCAGCACTTCTCAAGAAAGGGCTTAAGGCTGGCCCACTTACAAGTACTGGTGTACCTGGGAGAGCCAAGTTCACGTGACCACCTCATCTGTCTGCCTTGGGTTGTCTCTTCGAGGTCAAGCTCAGACTCTTTATGCCAGTTACAGGATGGATTTTCTTCTAAGTCCATCCACTTAAAAAATAGTGGCTGCGAGGTGGGAGCTTGAAGATAGTGATTGTCCGACAAACGCTGAAGGAATTAAATGAACTCCAGCTCTCACTAGCTCAAGCCTGTTATCCCAGCCCACCCACGCTCCCCCAGGCAGATGGGGCAAGGCAGCTTTACTGAGGATGCAAATAACAAGATCTGTTTTGAGAAAAGCAGATTTAAAAATGCCAGTATGGATTGCCTATTATTGTACTTTAATAGTATGGACGTGTGCAATGGTTCTTTTGGCTTCTAATTCCAAACAGACAATTGGATTTATTTCTGTTTTCCTCGGAAAAGTGTCTGTTTCTGTTTTGGGAGGTTGAGGGGCTGGCAGACACCTCTACTCAAGTTCAGTACAATGTTGCCACCTACAAGGCAAAATTTCCTTCGCTGTTTTGCCAATGTAACTAAGTTGTACATTAAAGGAAACACCCAGCTGAGTGCTTATTTCATCTTTGTTAGTTTAGCCTGTGGTCTCCCCTCATCAGACAATTACGATTTTCCATAATGTGCTGAATTTCATAAACTGCAGTGGTTTTGCGGTATCAGCTGCTATCCAATAGGAACTACGTTAAGGCTATCGTGTCACAGAAACGCAACTGAACTGAATCTGTTATTCCAAGGTGAGAGAGCAGTACTTTAGCCACCAATTTATACATTTTCCGTGGCCATTTGCCATCTGTCTAACTGAATCAAAGCCAAATCTTCAACGGCAGAAAAAGCATGGCAGTTTTCATGCTGTTTACCCGAGAAAGAACACCAGAAGCTGCCCCAGGAGGAAGGGGAGACGGTCTCATCGTGTCATTGTTTATTCCCATTTTACATATGATGTGTTGGGTCTCTCCTCCCAGTATCTGCTCAGCAGCTTAGAAGTCTGCTGTTTACACAGCTGTGACTGAGGGTTAGTCAAGCAGACGTCATGAATGCTTGGAAAGCAAATGAGACACAAATCTTTTAGTATTTTTTTTAAACCAAGACCAGTCTATGTCTACAAGCTTATGATTTCTCTTTCATACATTATGAACCGTTTACTAAACAGGTTGTTTTTGAAAGCGGTTTCACTAGGTATGTTGACAAAATATCATAGGAAATGGACGCTTATTTTTTGTATCATTGTTGTTTCAGGTTTTTTGTTGTTAGAAAATATAAAATATCTCCCTACCTAAGGCACACTGGTAAGGGAACATAAAGGTCATTGATATGAACAGCCTATATGAGAAATTCTGTATAATTGCTGCTAGATTGAATTCTAAAGTATTTATTAGAAATAGATTTATATCCCTTAGTGGAACCTTCATCCAAAAATATGCTTCAGCATGTGATTGATGCAAAAATGTCCATTAGTTATATAGGATTCAGTGGATAACCAGGATATTAGCATATGCTTAGACTGCAGCATACACTTACATATTTGCCTAAATGGAGGCCTGTTAACAACTGTGATCTGAAAAAAACAAAACATACAGAATGGATGGGATCTTAAATACTACAACTGTGTACTGATGCCTCTTATTAACAGGTGGAATCCGTAAGGTGGTTGCTAACGTGAAAAATCATCATTGCAAGTTCCTGACATCTAAAACCTCAGCAAAGACTCCAGTGACTGAGCAAACAGCTTGAGTGACACACGCTTTCAGAACCTGATTTTCTAAAAGACAGTAAAATCAGGTTGGTATGCACCTGTCGTCAGGGCGTACTTGTTTAGATTTCTCAGTTGGCTCCACATGTGGCAAGCTACAACACCTGACGTGTGTGTGTGCAGCGTACAGGCACATCTGTGTATATGTACAGTTCAGGGATTAGTGCAAGTGATGCACATTTAAAAATGATATCTAAGATGATGTTCATAGATGAATGTAATTCAGATCGTTATTTACCTTAGAAAACCATGCACATAGTGCCTTCAAAATAATACAAATATGAAGAGTTTCCTCAAAGTCTTAACATTTATAAAGGCCTTAAGAGTTTAGGAAATTTAGAATTTGTACTCGGGCACCAAATTTCTGGCCCTGAGGAAGCTTTTGGATCAGATTTATAAACTGTTACTCAGCAGCCTCAAATTTTTTATGCTGGTGGTTGGTTAGATGCAGGGGATATTGATTTTTTTTTTAATACAAATCAGGCCAGGAGGGACTCATGTTTGGGCACCAAAACTGGGATTTTTACATATAAATCCTAGTAAATACTGTTAAATATTTTGCCATAAGTAACTGGTCACATTTCATGCAACCAGGAGAAAGCAATGTCTGAATTAGCTGTAGGTACCTAAGTGGGCCCTGGTACTGTGGTGGAGTTCTCTCACTGGAATTCTTTCTATTGGCTGAGCTGTAACCCAAACTTGTGGTCTTGCTGACTTTTGTCTATGTAAGCCAGATTCCTTCTGGTAGATTTCAATTTACACACATGCTTTTGTTTGCAGTTCTCATTTTGTCATACCTATTATAATCCTCAAATATACAATAACCTTCATAGCTTCTGGATTCAATGCAATGTGATATATTAGTAATATATGACTAATTTAGATGCATACTAGAACATGCGTTTTTTTCTTACATAGGAAGAATTAAAACCATTTTAATACACATTGTTACTCAAACTGCATTGAGTTTGGTACTTGCTAGAAATTAATCATAAATGGCTTTATATATCTTGTTAAAAGAATAAATGAGAAGACTTTAACCCAACCCAGGCATTTTTTTCTCTCTTAGGTACAAAGATGTATAACAATAAAGTTTCATCTAATACAAAAGAGAGTTCTTTCCTACTTCATCTTTTTTTCCTTCTGAAGCATTTGCTACATTTTTAGAATGGCAGGGCAGAGAGGAGAGGAACGAGACAATCAAACCTTACACAATTGCTTTTTTTTGATTTCTTACTGGAACATGACAATATGGGCTAGAATTCCCGATACATACACTGAGCAGATTGTTTCAGGACACAGCTAACAATAGATGAATTTCCACCAAGTGAAATCTAAATAGAAGGAAGTCTCGAGAGCCCTAATGGCAAGTAAAGTGTGAGCACACCCCATTCCACAAAGCTAGCAGCCTTTAACCACATGCAAAAAAGTTCCCAAATCAAAGTAACATTTGAACAATTTTCACCTACTTCCACTTGATACAAGGTGGACAAACATTTCTTTATGCACGAAAATACAAAATGAGAAATAAGCAAAAGCTGAGTAAACCACACTGAACTACAGATATCTGCAACAGGATAACGCAGATTGAATTCTTCCTTTCTGAAAATAGGCATGATGCAAGCTAATGCTGACAGATGATGTCCACATGCACCCTAAGAGCTCTCAAAGCACGGCGCCTGACTTGAGTATGTGGCTTGTCAAAGCCAGAGGATGCATGACTATTCCATTGCTCTTTGCAGGGAGATTGCATTGCTATTCCTGTATGATCATGCGGCAGCTGCCCTCAGGGGAGGCAGAAGTACTCACGGCTGGGCAAACCAATACAGCTGTGACCACATGGGGCTTATGTCACTTAAACGGGGAGGAAAAGACTGGTTTTGTTCCCTCTTCAGCTGACAGCTGCACAAGGACCACCCATTGGTTCCCACGACAAAATAGGAACAAGCAAAGTGAGCAGATGTAGAAGAACGAAGTGTGTATTGGCAGGTCCTGCATTGTCAAATCCAGAGGTACACGGGGCAGTTTCACTACTTGACTGGTCAGTCTCTACAGTCTTGAGAAACACAAGCCAACTGATAAGAGGAAAAAAAAACCCAGCAAAGCTGCAGGGTGTACAGGAAAGCAAGAATCCTTTTTAACAAGAACTAACAACAGTACTTTTCTCCTTTTACTTTGGCAGAAAAATAAGACCATAAATAGTAAGATCACTGTTCTGAGTACTGCCCCTTTTCCTTATTCTAGTTCAAGAGCATACGGTGTAAAGTACATCTTACTGGGTCCTAATTTGCATGTCTTCTGGTATCCTATGTGAGGCCTTGCTCCTTGATGACCTTTATTAGAGCAGAGACAAAGGTGAAGCACATGTTTTGCAAAGGCCTGATGAGGGCTGGAGACGAAGGAAGAATGGCTTCTTTCCAAACTGATCACAGTAAAGCTATGTTCACCGATGACAATGAAATGGAGTTAGTACTGACAACAGAGTATTCATCTGTTGACAGTACAATCTGCCACACTGAGTTTTTCATGCCTGCCCTGCCTCCCCACAGTAACGTTTGGGTATGTCCTTGAATGCTGCTTAGACCTGACTTCTTTTTACATGGGCTCAGGTCCTCTGCTACTTTCTTTAGCTTTGGTTTTGTTTCGACAAGTAGGTGGAATTCTCCCAAGTACTACCTCCTCATCAGCACCAAAACGAAGATGGCATTCACATCCCCTGCAAATCTTGATAATATAATTTAAACGCTCTTCTTCCATAAATTCACAGAAGAATTTTAAATGCTGCTACTTCAGTTACCATCAGCGGATATTTAAGCTAATCTGCTTCCTGGTGGAAAGGTACTGCAGTATTTTTCCTTGCAAACAGAACGGAGGCAGTACCACTGGGCATGCATTGCTCTGCTGCATGGTGACAATCAGCCATCATACATTTTTCACTCCTCCTTCATAAAACAAGTTCCTGTAAGCCTGAATCTTTCTCACAAGATTTTGCAAAGGTTTCAGTTTGTCAATCAGCTGTTCATGATATTTCACAGGCAACTTCCTGAGTGCTGCTGAGTGCTGTGTTCAGTGATCTAAATACTTGTTGCAATTAGGTCATAGGTATTTCAACCTTGTTTACAAGTCTGAAAGACCATGAGTGACAGGAGAAAATAGCCACAGCCTTGTACGCTGTAGAGTCTGCATCCTGGCACTACAGCCAGTTATTCTAAAGTTTTCCAGAAGCTAGATCAGCCTGCAGTGTAAGAACAAAATAAGAAAAATGCCAAGATTTGCATTCTGGAGCGGAAAAAAAGCTGTGCAAGTAAATCCCCTCGTTTCTGGTACTCTGTTGCTCCTTATTGTGGGCTTGTTCCTTCCTCCAAACTGGATCAGTATAGAAATGTGAAGGCAACATCAAGAGTTCTACACTCATTTTTAATGACCGTATTTCCAGTAGCATTTGCAACACCCAAACCACCTGATAACAAAAGCTCACAAATTCAGTACAACGGACTACTAGGAAAAACAGGACAAAAGATGGAGTAAAACAGGCAAGGACACTCAAAAAGGCACTCAAAGAGACTGAGACAACAATTCAGTGTTTTGTTTTTTTGCTTTCCCAACTACATTTTATGAGCACTTACGTTAGTACTAAATAATGCTAAGAGGATATCACTACATACAAATTTTGGTTTTAATCATATGCTCCCTTAAACATTGTCCAAGCATACTAGTGGATGTCTGCAGAAATTTGAACAAAAAATAAAATCACTCAGGCTATAGACTTGATTCCGGATCATATTTCATTGTTGCGGTACAGCGAGCAAGAGATTGCTTACTCTTAATTGCTGTAACTGTTCATTATTACTGCCAAGTCTGTTGACATAAAATTTCAAAGGTGCTTCTGCTGTATTTGTACTGCTAATGATTCATGGATAACATATTTAATCCTAGAAATACCTCTTCTCATGCACACGCTTTCAGGAACACAAAGTTTTAAATTTTTCTGTTGTAGTTAAAGCAACACCAGTGTTTAAACCAACTTTACTTTTCCATTGTTACACAGGCAGTAGAAATCATGCCAAGCATGCAAAATTCCACTGGCATTTTACCTGGTGAGATACGGAAGCGACACTGTCCGGTCATGGGATCATACTCCTGGTTTTCATCAGAGCACAGGCACAGGAAAGAGCCATCCACATTTTCGCAGAGGGCTTCGCCACATACTCCACTCAGCATTTCACATTCATTCACATCTGGGGAAAAAGTCCAAAACATAAATCAGTTCAGACCCATTACTGACAGTTTGTTCTTTTATCTGCTGTATCTGTGCCAATCTTGTCCACCAGATTACAGATGTGACCTCTGGGGAAGGATTAAAAGCTCACTAATACCTAAGTGGATTCATAAACAAGTAGTCAATCCTTTGAAATAAAGGCCCCTGAAAGCCACAGTACAGTTTCTAGACTATTGGTGCTGATTAGGTGCTGCTTGTAAGACCAAAACACTGGCTTTCTTTTTTTTTCCAGTTTTTTTTTTTTTGGTTTATTTCTCATTTTTAAATACTTGCTTTTCTTTGTACCCTTTTATTGGGATTTATGATTCAGACTTCTTTATTATCAAAACTTCCTCTGAATCCAAGGAGCAAAATGAGTAGGATTTGGTGTGATTCAGATTGCACTATAAATAGAGAATCACCTTTTCTCCTCAAAATCCCATTTTCCTCGTGAACATGCACTGAACAGTGAATTTCCCGGCCCCACAGCCACCACGTGCCTCCCATATGCTGGGCCTCACAGGCTGCTCTGGAACCCATAAGGGTTATGCCCAGGTCACCCAGGGAGGCCCTGCCAAACACCGCAAATATCTCCCCAAAACACCCTACATGTTTTTAACTTGGATTCCATATACCTGCTAACTAGTCTACCCTGAAATGCTTTTTTGATTGATAGGAGAATCTAAACTATAACTTGTGAAGCATTTTGGTGTATTTTTATACAAGTATGCATTTTAAGTTATTGTTTGCTCAGCACTTTTAAAATGTACTTAGATTTTTCTTTATCTTTTTGCTGGATTCCTGTCATAAGGAATAAGACTTCTTTGGGGAACTTTGCCTGGCCAGGAACTAGAGACTTACCTTTTCCTAAAATTGTTATAGTAGATGACTGGCATCAAAATTTATAAGAGTATTTTATATTATATAGTGTATACAAGAAAAAAGCCTAAGGCATTATTTTATGGTGCAGAATCACTTCAGTGGCAACTCAAAATTAAATTCAGTTTCATACCAGCTATTGCTTTCCTTTTTTTTTTCTTTGCTTCACTTGTTTTCATCTGTGAAAAGTCACTGTATGCAAAAAATATACACTGGTATGTTGCGAACTAAGTGCCAAATGGCGTAAAGAATTTTGTAATAAAACTATTTAATGTATCGGAAAACACATACAAACACTTCTGTAAAACTTCTAACTCCTCTTTTCTGTTCGGTATTCGATTTAGCTCTCTGTTCTTGGTAAATGTGTTTCATCCTGAGTCTGGCTTGAAGAAATTGCTTAATGAATACCTTTCCTTGATCTGGCATTAATTTTATATTAGAAACTTGTGCTGCCTCAGATGGTTCTCAAGTCCAACCATCACGATTAACAACAGATCTGGACACGTATTACTTGCAAGAGAAATGTGCAATATTTACAAAACCCTCACATCTTTTCATGACAGGTGTCTTTCCGGGAGCTTGAAGCCAAGGTTAAAATCTGTTCACAGAGCTGTGCCTAGGGAGGTGGGCCGTCTAATCCAGCCTGGCGGTACCACATGCTGGACGTTATTTCCTGCAGGGGGTAGTACAGAGTTCTGGTTTTTCAGCTAAGAGACTAAACAGATGTTACATTTAATAGGCTAAAGTATTAAATTCTATCTATTATGATTTATATTTGTGAATGGTCCTGACGTGCAGCAATAGTGGGTTTTCTTGGGTTTTTTTTAAGAGATAAAACGAGTAGTTCAGCTTATTTGCTGTTGGTTTCTATTAAGTTCTAATAACAGGTTCTCATTAAACAGATACACAGATAAATTTCCATCTGGCACAAAGTTCAGTGAGTAAAGCAGAGTTCAACCTTATTTTACTAGTAAGTGATATAGCTTTAAAGAAAAATGATGGAAAACAAAAATATTCTTGTGAAGAAAAGCATTTTGCTCCTATGCTGCTTTTTGCTCACTAGAATCTTGCAGGAATGACTCCTTGCACCTAAGAACTCACCTGTACACCCTCGCCCATCCTGTGGGTCCTGGTACCCTTGGTAACAAAGGCAGCGGTAGGAGCCATCCATATTTTCACAGAACCCGTGACTGCCACATATTGTGCCGTTTGCACATTCATCAACATCTGCAAGGAAGAATTTTAACATCAGACAGGCCACGTGACAGTCAAAGGCAGACATTCATGAAGAGAGCAGAAAAACAACAGGCAGGCCAGTTTTGCAAACAGATGCAGCGATGTCCACCTGTACACCGGGAAGGAAAACACAAAGGACAGGACACGAAAATTTAATGTAAGCACACTTACAATTTAAGAAATTGTTTTAGCGTTAACTTCATAGGAAATATGTCCGACAATGGTTTTGGTGAACTGTCTCCCATCCGTTTCACCGAATCTGCCAATCATGGCATGATGCTACACACCACAGAGTAAGACATAGTTTAAATACAACCACCTCTCTGACTTGCTCGCAGATGCTGCCAGTGTAGCATTACACAGTCAACAACATGTGTGAAACTGAACCCACTGTTCTTACACAAAGAATTCCCGGGTATGGTTGCATCCATTGCGCAGAAATGCTGCACAGATCTCGTTCTGGCTCTCCGCACAGAAGAGAATTTCATGGTGTATGTCGAAGTGGTAAATAGCTGTGGACTCAGCTTTCTGGCTTTAATCCTGTAAGTTTACACATATGAATAATCTTACTCAGGTAGGCAAAGTAATTACAATGCCTGCAGGCTTTCTGTACTGGCCCAGTTCCCCTTTGTGGTTTGCTGGTCTTACAAGTAAGAGTTACTTGCATGACTAAGTCTGTGCTTTGACTCAGCTGCCCATCAGCCTATAATGAAGCAGAGCTGCTTGTGGCAGAACATGGTTTATTTCCGCAAGTGTATTACAAGTGCTAGGAATGTATTTTTTTATCTTCACTCAAAGTAAGACCTACACCCAAGGCCCTGACCATTTGTGGTCATTAAAGATGTCATGGGGGGTTTTCAGGAGGAAGAACATTAAATGAAACTGGGAACCTGCCAGGATACTAGGATTAGTACCTTCTGCCTTCTAAACTCTTCTGCAGTTTGAAGCAGAGAAATTATTGCTGTATTTCTTTCCTAGAAACCATTATGACTGTAAAGTAAGGATGCTGTCCGCTTGGAATTACCTTCTGCGCTGTGCCTCAGGGGTAATTACATTCTAATTGGTGAATAAAGTGATTTGCTTTTGATTTATCTGGGTACTAGCTACTAATGTTAATTCTGCACATTACAGTATGCCTTCATGTGATGGAGCCTACCACCATCCTACTTCCAGTGAAGGCCTTAGGCAGTCACTGAACTAAAGAGCTGGTGGGACTGAATCCTGCACTGCCACAGAGAGGGCTTCTTTGAACCGGTGAGCAGCACTGCTGTTTGATGTCTTTCGAAAGGAGAGAGTAGGGCTCAAACGCAGTCCTGTCCACTCCTACACCTCTTCACAGCTGTGTCAAACACAGCTGTGCCTAGAAAAGTCAGCAAAGATGCACCTCATTCTTATCCTGACAGCGCTCATTGAGCAAGGACATTTTTACTTCTAAATTGTGTCTTACGTTCAGCTGAAAGAGAATTCTTGGTCTTTGAACCCCGTGGTCACAGCTCCCCAAGCTATCCAAACCCGAGCAGCACGTCACTGCCATCCACGCAGGTTACCTGCTGCGCTGCCCTCTTGCTCCCCAAGCGCTCAAGTTCATCCACCCATGCTTCTGTCTGCCTCAGGGAGAGCCTGCTTTGGGCTCTTGAACAGGTTTAGAATCGCATATAGATTTTGAAGGCCAGAAGAGACTATCTGCAACCTCTTAAATAAGTTAAAAACTGGCAATTTCTGTACCAACAGAGTAAATTGTGGGATTTTAATGTCTTTTTAATTTCATTTTAGGATGTCTAGGTGATGCAAAACTCACGTCTTCTCCTACTGAATTGATCCATTGGTTAACAACCTACAGCTAAAATGCAAAAATCATGCAAAACCTGTATGTACTACATACACTGAAATCTAGGAGACACATATATAATTGATAATTACAAGAAGTACTTGCAGATGGAACTGGCAGAATAATTTATTTGGTTTTTTTGTTTTGTCAGTCTTTATATCTTGATTTATTAAACAGGAAAAATATTGAAGGAATTTTTCTTAGAAAGGGTTATTTGTATTTGGCAAAGAATGCAATAGCTAGTATGTTTTTTCTCAAGGAACTGAATATGAAAATCTGGGTGGTTTCTGCATACTGAACTTATTGAAATCTAACACAAACCCTCCTTTTAAGAATTAATTCAGCAACAATGATAAGCAGCATGTCTGTATTAAAGATACTGCCAAAGGTGAAAGGTGAAGTGTTACCTTTGATACCCTTTCCTTTTCTAATCACCATAATGACAGAATTATAAAAAAGATGTATATGGAGTTACTGGGAAGAAAAAGATACAAATTCTTTATGGTTGTGTTCTTCTGGTCCCTCCCTCTTGCTGCTGTGCACCGTACCTTCATAACATATCTTATTTTAATATTTAGTCTCAAGCAATCACCAGAGTTTCACATATCTGGTCAAAAAATCTGAATACCTCTTATTCAGAAAACCCTGTTAAGAAAAGTTAAGAGAAGGAATTCAAAAAGAGCAAACAATGGTATACTGACAGAAGACAACAGACAATAATACAGTATTTGTATTTTCAGTGGCCAACTATAGTTTAATAACAAAAGTTCCTGAGCCACAGGACAGTTACTCTATTAAAAACCTAGAGAGAAGAAACTATAACTAGGGATTTTAGAATTACCTAAATTACAGTATTTTTCTTACTTAATAGCTAAATGTTAAAGGAAACAGCTAGAGGAATGGATCACGCAGCTGATTCTCCAAAGGTAAACTAAGGTCGTTGACTAAAAAGCTGCAGAAACAGAACTTGTGATTGTAGCAAGTGTCCTAATTTAGTATGTAATATTGCCACAGAGGACAGTTCTGTTTTTAAAAAGTACACAGTCTGAACATGACTGGATCTTTCAGTGTATGGGAAATTAGAGAGAAGGTCCAAGCACCAAATATTTTTCCTTGTCTAGACAGCTTACTCAAAGGACTCCTGTTTCACAGCCGGAAAGGGCATTTGTTTCTTTAATCACCCTGTAAGGCACAAGGCTTGTAATCGGTGATTCTCTTGCTTTATGGAGACAAAGCAAAGGGAAAAACTAAATATGAAACTAATATATCCTATGTCTATACAGTGACTAAAGCAGTTCTCTGTAATTATGACCTGTTTTAGAATCCATGACTCAGTGCTGCCTGCTTTAATCAGAGCTCCTTTGATCTAACATCATCAGGATCTAAAGAAAGGCAAAACATGTGTATGCTCAAGCGCGCTCCTACTCAGCCTAACACCGTGTTCCTGTTTTCTGCCAGTCTGAACAAGATGAAGGCATACTTAACCTCAGGAGTGATATTTAAATCTCACTGAAATCTACTTGCATGGCAAAGTGCCTGGAAGAACAACTGTTTCCTATGACAGTTCTGTACACTGCTTAGGAGAACAGAGCTCTGATTCTGAGACTTCCAGGGCTGCCCACAACAATACATAAAAATCACTGTCATGAGAAAATTGGGAAAATGAATATTTGAATAAAGACTTCGACCATCTAGAGGCAATAATGCTAGATGGTCATTCCAACCTTACCATGATGTGGGTGGGAAAGAGATCGTTGTTTGTCCCTTTGTGTTCTTACTTCTCTAGCCAGCATCCAGATAAGAAGTAGCTGAAGCCCTAAACCACCTCTTTCAGCAAATGGCAGAAGGCTGGTGAGGTCTGTGATTATTCACTGTGAAACAAGAAGGTAGCTCACAGGCGGACACTCTGGAGACGCATACTTGAATTTACATTTGGCAGAAGCCTGAGCTTTCTTACTTCAGTATTAACCAGAGATATGGTGAAGTTGTGAAGCTGTCTATTGCATAAAATTTACTCCATGTAACAGACAATACTCTGTCCGAAAAGGAGTCCTAGATTCACCGTAGCCTTCTCCTAAACCTGCCTTGCTCTCCCTATATGGGCATAACTATGGTTGTGATGTGCAGGTACAGCAAACATCTACTCTCTTAAAATGCCTTTGGTGGCACAGGTAACAGTTGTGCACTTTTCATAGCTCTGTTGTTTCCCTGATTTTCAGACTTCTTGGGTATGCAGTCACCTTAAATGACAGACAATGTAGCACCTTTGCCTACAGATTTGTAAATTATTCTTTGATCATAGAATGATCTGTAGATGCTCTATGTGTCAGGAGCAAGCAGATATAAGACAGTAAGTGAGGGAAAATGAAGAAGCAGAGGTTGGAGAGCTCTGATGGGATGCCTAAGTTCTTCTGGAGTGCCTGTTGAGGCAGGCAGTGAAGACTGGGGCTTGGAGCACAGAGGGTAAAGTGAGGAAGCCACCGAGAGACATATGGGATTGGACACAGAGACAGAAGAGGCACTTGGGGCAGGGTACTGACTTAAGTGTCAGAGAACCTCTAACTTGAATTTTTGCCAGCAGTTGACTAGCAGCCAACTGGGTAAAACATTGCCTTTACAGGAACCCCAGAGAGCTCAACAGGGAGCTAGGGAGCACTCTGAGAGCCTCCTGTTCAGAGAGCTGGTGCAGCCAAATTGCTGGGTCTGGGGCCAGGCGGCAGTGGAATGCCACCGCTACAACAAAAGTTTGTCTACACCTTGGAAGAAGACACAGTTTCCACAGCTGTTCAGTTTACTTTGGCCCATGGCCATCAAAACTCCATACCAGAACTGAACCACATGGGGTTCTTCAAGGTTTTATGTTGTTGTTTCTGACTTTGAAAAAAACTGAGTCAAACTCATACAAAAACAGTCTGGAGATACGGAAAATCTGCTCCCCAGGTACAGAGAGGCATCTGAATCCAGCAAAATTTCCTCAGTTTTTTTCTCTGATGGTATAAACAGTTATTCTCACTCACTTAACTAGAAGTAAAATCACAGAGGCACCTAGTGCAAAGAACAGTAGCTCCTGCGGCCGGAAGCCACATCCTTTCTCAGTACCTGGAATGTCACACGTTCCTTTTGTTTCCAATCCTTTTGTTTTGTCTTGCCTTTTAGCATGAAGCTGACACCACGACAAATACTAATGCTGATGACATCAGTGTTCCCTTTAAATGATTTTTTTCAACTCTAAAATTGTTTTTATTAAAATAACAGAAGGGAGAAACTAATCATGGTAGAAAAGGAGTGCTGCTGCTTCAGAAGACTAGAAGTACCCTTGCTTCGCCAAGTTATTAAAATACTTTTCCAAGTGCTGAATATAAAGTCTGATCTGTATTCCATACACACCACCAATTTCTTGTGAAGCACGCTCAACTGGTTTTGTACTTGTTTTATTCTTCATTAAAAAGTACCAAAACTACTCACAATCCTGGAAATAAGATCCTGTGATTTCATCCTTTTCTATTTAGTAAAAGTTTGGCTTTTTCATTCTAATAGAGATTAACTTTGCACTACTTCATCATATATGATGGTAACCCATCTCTGGAAAATGTGCTACTTTATTAACTGTCAGAGATCCAGACAGAGGGGTTCATTGTTTCTGATACATCCCCTAAAATTAGATGTCACCAACTTTTTTATTCCCCAAAGTGGTGTTTCGATTCAGTTCTGCTTTTTTTAATATCTGAGAGTTTGATTTCACAAGGTTAATAAGTGTTTTTCTAACTTTGGTTTGGAATAAAGTGTTTGGTTTCTGCTAAGAGCAGGCTGCATTCTTGTCTGACCACTTTTATTTTTTTTTTAGCTATGCTCAACAGTGAGGCAAAACACCTGCTACTACTTTTCTTGCAGAGAAATCGAAGATATTTAACCATATCCTTCCTAAACACTGGGTACACATGCTGCCAAGAGACTCCATGAACATGCTTCGGAATTATCCCCACCAGTGGAAACCACACAATACTTCCTTGTCCATCAATCACTGGAGTTATTCAGATTTGCTCTCTCTAGCCTACTTGACCAGGCTTTTGTCTTGGCAGCAAGAGAATGTTTCTTTCAACTTATGCCACGATTACAAAGTAAAGTAAATGTTTAGAGAGGAAAAAGCACCAAAAATACCGCAGGATTTTTTAAGTTATCAATAATAATTAAAAGACATAGTGTGTTTGATGTCATGCTCTATCTAAATATACAGCACTTACTCCCTCACATCAGCATTAACAGTGTTCTTGCCAATAGTGTATTTCCTTTCATCAGATACTATGTTACTAACTACACAGCAGGTTATATGCAGCTCAAATACTAATGCTTTAATGCTGGTTTTCCTCTGGTAAAAGTAGGGGGAGTAAATGCAACAGTCAGGCAGAAGTTTCGATACATCTCCTCCATTGAATGAAGAATCCACTATCCCTAAGTGAATTATGAGAAGAGCTGGCCCGTCAAAATCAATCACAGACATATTTACTGACCTATACCCTGGGACAGTTTGCTTACTTCTTGGATGCTTGAGACCCACCGCCCATAGGTTTTAACACCGAGCCATCACCTGCTCGGTGCCTCTCCTCTGCATGCATCCTGCCAAACTAGTACCATATGGGTTTTTTCCCATTCTGAACTTTTCCCATATGGCTTCTTGTGTTGAACAGCCCTCTCATCCATAAGAATAACCATTCTTCATCCAGTTAGGGGAATTTTTGTTTAGGGGGATTTTTGGTTTATGTCAGCATCAATGACTACACAAAGCCACATATCTTCTTGGTATCAGTGAGCACAAGTCTCTCATTTTAAATTCAGTGCAGGAGAGCAGCATCACTAGCAAGTGTGTCCATTCCTTTAGCAACAGGATATATTCTCATGCTATAACCAAATAAAAACCCTAGCTACACCTAAATTCTAGGCTCCTGGTTGATGTTTCTCACCTGTGTTATTACTGGGGCAGCTTTTACAATCACAGAATCACAGAATCACAGAATGGTAGGGGTTGGCAGGGACCTCTGTGGGTCATCTAGTCCAACCCTCCCGCCAAAGCAGGGTCACCTACAGCAGGCCGCAGAGGACCTTGTCCAGGCGGGACATCTTATATGAAAAGTACTTGTATAAGCATACCTGCGTACACTTATGAAGAAGTAGTTGGCTTTAGCACTGTAAGATCTAATAACTGCTATTTACTCCATTTCTGCCATTTCAAAACGCCTGAGGTTCTATCATAGATAGCATTTTACTACAATTTCTCACTGGAGTTACTTCTGTTGTATGGATGTTTCATCTGCATCTTTTTAAAAAAAAGTCTTGATAAGCAAGGTTCTGTTGTCTTACACACAGCAACGAGAACATTCAGGCATCTCAGGCTTGCTGCTAATGCACTTAAGCTTTAAATTAAATAATTCTAAATATTTATGGCAGGAAGGTCTTACCCACTGAAACTTAACAGAAGTCTGAGTTCCAAACTCATTTTACATGCATTTTATATATATTTATTCCTTCCACCCTTGCTACCAGATAGACATAATCTCTCATCTATGAATAGATTGTCATATTATTACAGAGGTCCACTGGTTTCATATACCTTAAGAATATCATTCCCTCCTTTACCATCATTTGCCATAATTAGGTTAGTATTCCTTCTTTTTGACTGATTTCTTTTGCTCAAAAAATATAATCCAAAAGATTATAAGCAGTTAAGACAGCAAAATTATTAAAATCAAGAAAAGTAAAAGACAGCTTGTAGCAAACATTAACTCCATTATGCCACCAATTCTGTACATTTCCTGTTATATTTCTTGCGAGGCAAACAGCAACGTAGTACCCCGTGCATTTATGAGAAAAAAGAACAAAGGGCCCTTAGGTGGCAGATTGCTGAGTTAATAGTGTTTTTGGGGTATTAGACGCAAACTGACTACTCTTCTCACCCAGCTAATAACAGCAAATCAATGGGAATGCATTGCTGTGGCTTGTCTCACCTTCACATGTTCGGCCATCTGCAGACACAGAAAAGCCCCGTTCACATATGCATTGGTAGGAACCATCTGTGTTCAGACACTCGCCGTGAGGTGAACAGAGGTCAGACCTCTCACATTCATTGATATCTGAAAACACAGAGACATTAACAGCTTTGCAAAACATTATACCCTTAATATTAAGCCTAAGTCTTAAAAGTAGCTTTTATTTCCACCAGCTATGTAAATAGGGCTCATTTTCCAGAGTAACCAAACCATCTGAGATCATTCTTCAACTCTGTGTAGGCATCAGTATGTTCTGCTGCATCATGCTCTCACTGTATCACTCCCTGCGATGAGGATGAGCAGAGTGATTTGAGACATGACATCAGTACAAGCTCCATACTAGCCAACATTTCTTCCATGTTAGGGGAATTCTCAGACAGCTCTATCCCACTGCTTTTTGATGGCTGCATGCTGGTCCACTTGTGCAGCTGGCTCCACGTGTTGCCAGCAGGTCTGGAGTTGCATCTTTCCCAGTAGGCTGATTTTATATAATTTAAAGCCAAATGCTCTTTTTTTGCTGATGGGAAATGGGAATGGTCCCAAAAGGTTGCTGTATAAGAGCCTGTCATCATTGCTTTTTTTTTTTTAAACTTAGAAAGTGATTTTCAAACACTGCCTTTCAAACTTGTGAATCTGGAAAGCAAGAAATTCTTTCTGATTGATGCTCATCTTAACAACAAAACCTGCCATCAGAACTTAAGGACTGCATTCATTCATTATGGAGGTACCACTGGCACATGAATTGCCATTCACATTGTAATTGCACTTTTGTATTTTGCTTTACAAAAACCTACTAAGAAGTTTTCAGTACCATGCTGAGATCAAACACAAACAACACTTACACATGTGGTTTTTTCGTCCATCACTACAGACACTAGAATCTCTTATTCTTAACTGTGTTGTTGCTTAGATTCTGGCCATTATTACAGCTATACAAAATGCATCAAGTGGACAGTAATTTTGATAGACTAGTGAAATTATGATTTTAATGCCACCATTTCAAGACCCATAACACCCATTACAGAATTTTCTTTAGATACAGACTGATTCTGTCCTGTGTGTAAAGCTTCTAGGCCAATGTCCTGAAGTCATGGCACATGTGCAGAAAAAGCAGAGGCAGCTCAGAGAAGGGTAGTATCTGCACGAGGTGCACAGGGAAAAGTCAGTGCGCTGCGCTTCACACAGCACCTACGTGTATAAAGTTTCTCCTGAATTCATAGTAAATGCAGATCGATGACATACTTCCTGGAGCTCTCTGGAAGCTGGGTAAGGTGGGAGATCAGCCATGACAAAGGACAGTACAATACTTCCTCAGGACACACACTGTTCTCAAGACTAAGCTGTCAGTTTCTTAAAACTGCCAGAAAAATACTGGAAACCAAACCAGCTGATTACACAAGGTAGAATGATGTATTAAAAGACAGGAAAACAAAATGAACAATGTTAGGGAAATAGAGTATAACTCATCTGAAAGAGCAAACCGCAAACTTCCTAATGTTTTGGACTCTTTTCAACTTTGCCCCTTACCAAAATGCATCATCCTAATTCCTAGTCTAGTCCAGGTTCAGCTTGCAGACACTGCATTCTGTGATAAATTTACCAGTTTAATTCAATAGCTCTTTACTTTCAGTTATGGTTTCCTTTGAAGGTAATAAGGCTACGATCAAGTCACCTCTCATTTTCTTCTTCAACAAAATAGTTTAAAAACATTCAATCTTTTTTCCCCCAGGCCATCAGCTTTTTTGGGTTCATCTCTGACTCTCCTCAGCTGATCAGCACACACTTTGAATTGTGGGCACCAGAATGTCAGCGTACAACAATGTGCCAAGGGCAGTTGTATCAGCATGAAGTAGAGGTAAACAAACCTTGCTTACTCCCCCGCTACTTATTCCATTTTTCAGTCTTCTGGGGATTGCATTAGTCGTACTGGCCACAGGGTTGCAGTGGAAGCTCATATTCAGCTGACTGCCTCTGACCCCTAAATCCTTCTCAGTGACTGTGTCCCAGAAGGAAGTCCACTATCCTACAAGCATGACTGAGATTCCTTCTTCAATACAGAACTGGATATATTGAAATACATATTGTTTGCCTGTACCCAGCAGACCATGTGATCAAGATCTCTCTGCACTAGTGGCCTATCATCTGGACCTTTTACCATGCCCCTAATCTCTCCAGGTAAATTCTCTCAAAAATGTTATGTTTTTTCTTGCTATTACAGAACTCTGATGGAACTAACTTTCAGTCAATTAAAAATGTCTCAGTTTAGCTGCTGCTCAAAATATTTCGAAGGTACTGTTGAAATGTAAAGAAGTCATCATTTATGATACAAGCATGGCTAGTTTTGTCCAGTTCAAAATACAGGATAAGAAAATATACTGAAGATTTCCATCACTGACAAATAAAAATATCGCATCCTGTAACAGCTTCACAGCAAGTAGTCAACACAGTAAAAAAAAGCCTAACCCTACTTAACTCTGCTAGCAAAAGATCTTACTTAATGTTCTTTCATTGTGTCCAGTTCTTTGCTATTCTAACTCGTCAGTATTCATTGTATCAACTCCTCCTTTCTTCCATTTGTTTGGATATTGATCTGGCTATTTCTCAAGCAGTTTCAGTCCCCCCTACAGCAAGCTGTTATTTTTCAGTGTTGGTAGTCTTCCTTCTGAAGTGTGGCACTCTTACATGAAGTGATTTCCAATTTTCATTCACATTTTTTCTGTTAAAGATACTGTCTACGCTGTCTATCCCTTAGTTGGCTTATAAGTACTTTCAGTTTTGTTATGTTTATCCTTTTAAAACCTGAAGCCTATATACTACTACTGTACATTGCGGAGTAAAGAGAATAGAGTAGTATCAAAGCTGGCATTGATTTATAGCTTATGATCAGTTCTCTTTTATCTGCTAAAGCAAGGTGTAGTACAGCACTTCCACATGTTGAATGCAACATTTTCTGAATCAGAAAGCAGTCACACAGAATACTCAGAACTTTTACAGGGACTTCACTGTTGGTTGCATAAGATCCTCAACGAAGATCAGCTGGAATACAGCCTCTCCGCTCAAGCCTAAACTGTGCATAAGAGCGCAGCCAAAGCAAAGTTCAGTCTCCTGGTACTCCAGTTGTTTAGAGCGTGGACACGTGATCACTTTCCAGCTCTAATATCATGGTTCTTGTCTCATAAAAACGGATGGCGAAAGGGAGTCATAAGGCATGCCTGGGTGTTGTGCCAACACGGGGTTGGGATCATTCAGAACTAAAACCTGGGAAGTATTTTTCTGGGTTTGGCAATGCTGACTCAGCCTCAGATAACACATTCTCTCCTACCCACCCATCCTCAACAAATTCTGCAAATGTTTTAGAGGTGAGAGAGGTTTATCTAATGTGGCTTGATGCTACCTACACTGCTCTTTCTGTTACATCACTGATTCACAAACATAGAAGGTTCTGTCAAAATAAATGTTTCCAGGATTTGGGAAAGTGCAGCACTGTATCTCTGTTATTTCTAATACAGATTCTCTTTCAAGTTATGAAGGCTGAGATTTCAGCCTCTTGAAATAATTTCTCACCATATATTGACAGAGAGCAATACAAAATGAGAAGAGTAAGAAAGTACGCCAAATTACAAATAAAATGAGTTTCTCTTCCTCAGCATGATCTGTGACTATCATGAATTATGCTTACAAAATTTGCATGTTTATAATAATGATCCAGGTATTTTTTATAGCTATTTCATACCTTGACATCCTCTATTCGCTGTCTGCTGGAAACCATCTGGACAAGTGCATTTGTAAGACCCGTCAGTATTCATGCAGCTTCCTCCAAGGCAAATATCACTGTCTTGAAGGCATTCATCAACATCTGAAATAAAAACATAACTGAATTATTAGATGATGTAAACACTGATGAAACTTTTAACAGTGTTACTTTGATACTAATGTAGCAACTTGAAGCTACAATGCCCTTTAATAACTGCGTGTGTGTGGAAATCAAGATTACTACACTTTAGGATACTACACTTGTAATTTCCCTTTCATCGTATCATCACACTTACTGTGTTTCTAGAGAGCTTTAAAATTTGACTTTGTACACCACTTATTCCTAGCAAATATGTCTAACGTGCTGTCTGCATCTCTCATGAAAGCTATCACAACAGATCTGTATTGCACTCTCTACCTTACTAAAGTGGTGACTGTGGTGTTACAGTGATGCGGTTAAACAGAAATCCAAGCAGCGGTACGCTTAGAAGACAGACACAAAAAATGCCTACTAGTGCACATGTGTAGTTTGCAGCACGCACCTTTGGACGTGTTTAGACCACTACACAGAGACCCTTGAGCTGGAAGCGACCTGACTCGGATGTCCCCCAGAGTTCGGGCAAGCCAAGCGCAGCTGGTGTGTCACACCAGGCAAGGCGTGCCTTGGGAGACTCCTCACAAAACCACCCCGTGGACACCAGGCTGGCAGGACAGGGACCCCACTGTGCGGACTGCTGTGCTAACAGTTGCTTTTTCCTGCAGTTCATAGGATGCAATGCAGCCATTTCGCAGGCTTAGCAGCTTGGTCACGAAGCTGAATGGCTGCTTTTGCACAGTGCTGTACCCGAGCCGTAAGTCCAGCCCCAGAGTCAGGGCACGTGGGGTCTAGCTCCCAGCTGCCTGCCTACACACCACGTTTCCAGCATCAAGCCTCAGGCCTGTCGACTCTGCCCTAGTGTCTTGCCATCCATGGGACAAATGTCCTGACCGACGCATAGCAGGGCAAGTTTCAGGATACAAACTAGACACAAAGTAATCAAATATTTCAAGAACAGGTGTCCTGGGTTCAGCTAGGATAGGGTTAATTTTCACAAGAAGCCAGGAGGAGACACAGCTGGGCTGGCTGACCCAAACTGGCCAAATAAACAGGGTATTGGACACACTGGGTCATCATGCGGGGTTGGGAGAGGGAGACCTGTCCAGGGGGAGGTCAGTCGCGGCTCAGGGGCATGCTGGACATTGGGCGGTGACAGTTGCCCTGCGTATTCCCTTGTTTTGTACGTTCTTTTCATCAGTATTGTTGTTACTGTTCCCTTCCTTTGCTGTGCTGTTAAACTGCCCTTATCCTAACCCATGGGTTTTGCCTTTTTCTTTCCATTCTCCTCCCCACCCCACCCCACTGAGGGAAGGGGCAACAGTCTTCAGCCTTCACCAGCAAGTGCTCCAGCCACACCACCCAAGTCACAGAAGGCAAAGGCAGGGACTGGGAGAATGAGGAACAGCCCACTATAGAAGATCATGTTCAAGACCATCTAAGGAACCTGAAAGGTGAGGAGGTGCGTCTGCGGGTCCTGAGGGAACTGGTGGATGAAGTTGCTAAGCCGCTATCCATCATATTTGAGAAGTCGTGGTAGTCCTGTGAAGTTCCTACTGACTGGAAAAGGGGAAACATAACCACCACTTTTAAAAAGGGTTAAAAGGAAGACCCAGGGAACTACAGGCCAGTCAGTCTCACCTCTGTGCCCAGCAAGATCATGGAGCAGATCCTCCTGGAAAGTATGCTAAGGCACACGGAAAACAAGGAGATGACTGGTGACAGCCATCATGGCTTCACTAAGGGCAAATTGTGCCTGACAAATTTGGTGACCTTCTATGATGAGGTTATTGCATTGGTGGATAAGGGAAGAGCAACTGAGGTCATCTGCCTGAACTTTTGCAAACCATTTGACACTGTCCCACATGACATCCTTGTCTCTAAATTGGAGAGACATGGATTTAACAGATGGACCACTCCCTGGGTAAGGAATTGGCTGGATGGTGGCACTCAAAGAGTTGCAGTCAATGGCTCAATGTCCAAGAGGAGACCAGTGACAAGTGGTGTTCCTCAAGGGTCAGTACTGGGACCGGCGCTGTTTAGCATCTCTGTTGGTGACATGGACAGTGGGATTGAATGCACCCTCAGCAAGTTTGCCAACGACACCAAGCTGCGTGGTGCGGTCTACTTGCTGCAGGGAAGGGATGCCATCCAGAGGGACCTTGACTTGAGGGTGTTGGTTGATGAGAAACTCAGCACAACCCAGCAGTGTGCGCTCACAGCCCAAAAGGCCAACTGTATCCTGGACTGCATCAGAAGCAGCATGGCCAGCAGGTCAAGGGAGGGGATTCTGCCCCTCTACTCTGCTCTGGTGAGACACCACCTGGAGTCCTGCGTCCAGCTCTGGAGCTCTGGAGGAAAGACATGGACCAGTTGGAGCGAGTCCAGAGGAGGCCACAAAAATGATCAGAGGGCTGGAGCACCTCTGCTATGAGGACAGGCTGAAAGAGTCTGGGCTGTTCAGCCTGGAGAAGAGAAGGCTCCGGGGAGACCTTATAGCAGTCTATCAGTACTTAACGGGAGCCTGCAAGAAAGTTGGAGAGGGACTTTTTACAAGGGCATGTAGCGATAGGACAAGGGGTAACAGCTTGCAACTGAAAGAGGGTAGATTTAGATTAAATATAAGGAATAAACTCTTTACTGTGAGTGTGGTGAGGCACTGGCACAGGTCGCCCAGAGAAGCTGTGGATGCCCCCTCCCTGGAAGTGTTCAAGGCCAGGCTGGATGGAGCTCTGAGCAACCTGGTGTAGTGAAAGGTGTCCCTGCCCATGGCAGGGGAGTTGGAACCAGATGATCTGTAAGGTCCCTTCCAACCCAAAGGCCAGGCTGGATGGGGCTTTGAGCAACCTGGTCTAGTGGAAGGTGCCCCTGCCCATGGCAGGGGGGTTGGAACTAGATGATCTGTAAGGTCCCTTCCAACCCAAACCATTCTATGATTCTGTGATAGAGCGGCTGTATGGTTCTTTGTTGCTGGCTGGGGCTAAACCATGACAACAGGACACTGGCACTGTCCCCACCTTCTTCCCGTTGTCTTTCAAAGGGCATAAAGGCAGCCCACTGGAGGAAACAGAGCATAGCTACTGTGGGTACAGGATTAACTAAGTAAGTGCCTACACTCCAGTGTTACTATAGAGTTTTGTTTCACTACAGCTAAAGATCACAAGGTATTTGATGACTGTGCCTCTAAGTTGTAAAAGCAAACAGAAAATGAGAGTCAAATAAAAGCAGCATATCGTAAGCAACTTTCCCCTGCCTCCACAGCACCCTACCTCGTAAGTCACAGAGTCTATTGCTCTGATAATGCAGACGGTTTCCTTTGAAAAACAGTTATCAAAGACTTTTTCCATGGCCTTTGATTATTCTGATTTTAGCTGATTAGCGTTGTAACTTTTTCCTGCATTGCAGAAATGAATAAAAATTGTAATTAATAAAGAGGACATGACCTCATTTCTACACTTATCTCTGAAAAGCCCACACTGTATCAGAGCACAACGATCCTTGGGATTTAATCTATTTGATAAAAATACAAAATAGAGATAGCTTTCTTACATAAATGAATGCTATTGCAGATAAAACTGCACTTAATGCTGACAAGGTTGTGAACTTTTGATAACCACGTTTTATAATCACTTTCAACTCAGAAATAAATTGTGGTTTATTTAAAACAGCAACTAATTTTGACTAGGAGCATGAGAAAAAATTAACAGCTCCCTTGCGCTGAGTTAATGCCAAGTCTCACAACAAGAAGGTGTCTTCTGCCAAATTCAGTCAAAATGCATTATCTTCTGTACAGTATGCAAACCTCTCGGGGAACTACAGGCCAGCCAGTCTCACCTCTGTGCCCGGCAAGATCATGGAGCAGATCCTCCTGGAAACTATGCTAAGGCACACAGAAAATAAGGAGGTGACTGGTGACAGCCAACACGGCTTCACTAAGGACAAATTGTGCCTGACAAATTTGGTGGATGTACCAGTTTTGGCTGGGATAGTTAATTTTCCTCCCAGTAGCTGCTGTGTTTTGGATTTAGTATGAGTAGAATGTTGATAACGCTGATGTTTTTAGCTGTTGCTAAGAGATCAAGGACTTTTTTTTTCAGTTTCCCATATTCGGGCAACAAGCAGGTGTGCAGGAACTGGGAGGGAGCACAGCCAGGCAGCGAGCCCAAGCTGGCCAAAGGAAATATTCCATACCATGGATGTCATGCTCAGTTTATGAATGGGGATTGGCCGGGGGGTAGGAATCTCTTTTCTGGGAGTTCAACTCTCCTTTTCCATGAGTTCGAACTTTTCCATGAGTTCGGTCTTTTTTCCGTGAGTTTGGCGAGTTCTGCAAAATTCACGAGTTTGGCAAAAACCGTGAAATTCACGAGCTCCAGGAAACCTGCAGTTTCTGTGATTGCTGCTTGAGGACGGGCTATGCAATTGATTGTCAGGCAGTGAGAAAAATTGTACTGTGTATCGCTTGTTTTGCATATTAATTACTATTATTATTAGTTCTTTTGTTGTCTTTTTAGACTGTATTTATTTCAACCCACAAGTTTTACCTTTTGTCCATTCTCCTCCATATCCCACCGTGGGGAGAAGGGGAAGGGTGAGTGGCTGTCTGGTGATTAGTTTCTGGCTGCCGGGTTAACCTGTAACAGGGGCCTGGTTAAACCATTACAGCGTGGGTGGATAAGGGGAGAGCAACTGATGTCATCCACCTGGACTTATACAAAGCATTTGACATTGTTCCACACAACATCCTTGTCTCTAAATTGGAGAGATATGGATTTAATGGAAGGACCACTTGGTGGACAAGGAATTGGCTGGATGGTGGCACTCAAAGAGTTGCAGTCATCGGCTCGATGTCCAGGTGGAGACCAGTGACGAGCGGCATTCCTCAGGAGTCAGTATGGGAACTGGTGTCATTTAACATCTTTGTTGGCGACATGGACAGTGGGAAGGAAGCAACTGAGGTACAATCTTTTCTGGAGCTCACTAATAAGTAATCTCCTATGTTCAAGGCAACCATGAGTAAGTAGTGCAGCAGACGTACCGTATCAGGTGGTATAGCCAACAATGGAGAAGAGGGAGTAGCTTTGGAATAATTCATTAGAAAAAAATCTGTTTGCCAACTACTGGACAATTAAATTCTTCTACTTGACAGATAACAGAACGTTTCTGTGTTCTATAACACAGCATTTCTCCCTACATTTACTGTACATCTTTCACCTCTTATTTTTGTATTTACAAGCTCATTATGTGGACTGCCTTCTGAGACAGTGAAAGCTGTGAGCTCCGGCAGATCCCCCTGAAGCTCATCTTATACTATAGATTTCCTCCTGCCAGTGCGCATGTGGGATTGCGGCGGCTGGCTACAGGTTCTCAAAGCCATCTGGAGAAGAAGTTTTAACCTAGCAGGTCCCCATGTGAATAGCGTATGCTGGCAAAAGCTTTTGTCATACAGAACCTTTGCGTCAGAATTTGACCAACAAGGTTTGGAAAGGTTTAACTGTTTTTGGTAACAATGTCAACTGCTCTTCCAGTCTCACTGTTGGAAACATGTGCTGATTTCTGCTATGTGGAAAGATGACAGGGACTATTTCTAAGAATTCATGTGGCTGTGTAGGGGAGACTGTTGAACGGCTGACAGTAAAGTATAGAAAAAGAAGGAGAAGCAACGTATCTTTCTGCCCCGTTCTCAAAAGAGTTCATGCCTATAGCTGAAATACTCAAGATATTATTGGAAAAAATGAATCAGTAGCTGAAGTCCACAAGCTTACCTTCGCACTGATCTCCAGTAGATGATAATGTGTAGCCCTGGCTACAAACACATCTGAAAGATCCTTCTGTGTTCCTGCAGCGTCCATTCGTACAGAGCGATCGGTGCTGGCATTCATCTATATCTGTAGCAGAAGAGACAGCAAAAACATAACACACGTGAAAATACAAATTACTAATCAAATGTTGCAATAACCAATTCTGAACAAATCCGCAAAGCAGAGTGTAAATATCCAGTACTGCTTCTCTTGGTCTTATTTGTTGAAAAATGCAGACAGTCAATATAATGCATAAAAATATATGAAATTGCAGATTGGATGTTTTCTTTGAGACGACTGCACGCAGCGTTCTCTCCTGTAGTGTCAATATATCCCTCAATGCACAGTTATACACAGACACACAAATACGCACACATGCTGCTTGAGAGATGCTTTTGTTTCTTTTATATCTGGCAAAGGTAACAAGCCAGCCGCTCCAGTGAGTCAGCAAAACCCACAAAATACTTTCCAGCAGGATCACCACCTTTTAACGGGGTGTGGTTTTCAGATGCACACTGACGGGCTGTTCCCCTGCTAAGTTGTACCTTACAGCTCCTTTAAATACTTGGCAGTGTTAATCCTCTAAGTATGGGGAAATGTCTCTCCACTTCCACAACCACTGCTAATCCCTCAGTGCTTCAGTTCTCATAAACTGGGGTCAGCCTGGGTTAGCAGATGAACTTGAACATCAATCTTAAATTTTCCTGTGAAAAACTGAAAATATATGAGGGGAGTGGCACTTTGAATTCAGAAAATAGCACATCTTGTTTGAGCTAGGAAGCCTGTTTTCCCTCCCTTATTTGTAAAACACTCATTTATGAACAGTAATTAAATTGATGTGGTATGTTGTTAGACACTTCTAGGATTTAGACAAGGCTGAATGTCTTTCTGAAAATATACTCCAATTCAAAAAGGAGAAAGTTACTCAATAAGGTTTTTCAGGTCTGTGTTATGGCTATGTAGTCTGACCCCTTAGAGTAATGGTCCCCTGCAACCACAGAAATTTGGAATTTAAGGATGACTGAAATCTGTGAGGTTGCATGAAGCATCTGGGCACGTGTACGGGACCTCACTTTAGAAGGGTGCACTTTATGAAGCACAGCCTGCACATGCCAGCTCAGCTTGGCAAGGGCCCTTTTCCATGAAGGGCTCAGAGGAAGCAGTTAAATTTTGTCTACATACTTTCCCCAAGACCAGTCTGCTGTGCGTCCTGGACAGCACATTTAACTCGCTCAAGACACTTAACTTACACTGATGTTTTGTTTTAAACTTCCCGACAAATTTACATGAATGATCATTTAGTTTTACTGTGTTATTTTTAGCACTCAGAAGTCTGAAAGTGTTTGGTGCTCTACACAGACACGGAAGGGTGGGGGGAAGGGAAGAGAAGAAAAACCAACATCTGACTAAACGTTCAGCTTTCCGTGTGCTTATCCACAGCTTGGAGACATTCTCCCAGATTTTTACCTTTGGGGAGGTTTCAAGATGTTCCCTCCCTCTAAGGAGAGGGATATTCATACCTCCTCTGCACACTCTTGGTTCTCTCTCAGGCTACTCCGCTCCGACTTCAGACCTAATTTTGTTCCACTGGAGCAGTGCTGATGGGAATTTTAGATGTGGAAGAAATGTAGAACCTGACACTTTGGAGGTACAGGTACTGTTCATAGAAATACAACACCAAACTCTCTCTACTAAATGTACTACTTGAAATGCAGTGACACCAGTGCAGGTGTCAGCTCAGTGCTAACTGACACTGCTGGGCCCAAAGAGGGTGCAGGCTGGGTTTTTTGATTCCACTCACCCACATGAAAGAAAAAAAAGGTAGAAATGCAATTCAGGCAGCGAAAACCACTGTCGCTAAACCTCCAAAATGACAGTAATGCCAAGGATTTTGCAGAAATTCAAATTTAGCATATAAATATTACTACATGTTCTTGACTGGCTTTATATCAAATGTCAGACTCTACAGTTTGTCCATAGAAGCCATAAAATGGAAATACATATTCTTACATTTTTGGTTACTTAGCCTCAGTATTGTACATTTGTTGTTTCTCCATTAAAAGGAGTATTATTAGATGAAAAATATCATCTAAAAGGTAAGTGTAACCTTATGGATTTTAATCATACTCTTTCCTACCTTCACACTGATCCTCTGATGCAGAGAGTTTGAAACCTTGGCCACAAATACATCTGAAAGACCCCTCCATATTTTCACAATGTCCATTTGTACAGAGACTGCCATACTGACATTCATCTATATCTGTGAATACAAAGAAATCAGAAGTGTGTAATTAACTTGGGTACAACCATCTTTGAGTTGCGCTTGGAAATTTATTCAAATTCTGCCATAAGCATGGCTACAATCTGTTTTCCTGTGTATTTTGACCTTGACAAATCTGCAGCAACTCCGATTTAAAAAATCATTTGAACTTGAGCTGGCCTGTGCTCAAAACACTCGACTACACTCAAGAGCCCACATGACTAAACCAATGCTTTCATCCCAGTACAGCAGGGACTGCAGTTTAGGCTAACAAACCTTTTTCTTGCTTTTCCTTTTTTTAAATAGGTGTTGCACTATGAGCTGTGTCCACATCACCCTTACCTGAGTAAGACTATTTTGCCCACAATTTTCCCGCAGTAACTTAAACCAGTACAGCTTTAGCATAGAGAAGAGGTTAGCAAGTGCTGGCACGTTCATTCTTGCATTACACAGATTTACTCTTAGGATATGTACTTGTGATAAAAGCACTAGCAGCTGCCAATACCTTGCAACCATTATCACTAATCCTTCTGCTATTGCAAGGAGTGGTCCAGAAATGCAGACACAGCTTGTGCTGGCAAGGCTGTGTTAGAAGCTGCTCCCTTTGAAATAATTTTTAAAACATGTGCTCTCGTCAGAATCCCCCAACCTGATGCCTCTGCTTGTTTACCTGGAGCTTACCTGCAGGTGCGAGGGAACAGACAGGTCCTCTCAGAAGCTAGAACAGACCTCAACCATGTTTCCTGCTGTTGCGTTTTTGCCTTTTTTTAAAGCTAGGTCAATTAACATACAGGATTTAAAGGAGTTCTCCAGAGCATAACTAAGGGCTTTATATGAAACACATGTACATGTGAGACCTTCACAGATGACATTTTTGAAATGGAATTACAGAAGGCAGGTTCTAAAGGACTTAGCTGACACTTGAGGAATTTCAAGAGGATTTCTGCACTCCATGCAGGTCCGTTTGTAAGGCTACTCTATATAGACAACACAGAACTCAATTGAATTATGCCTTTATAACAAAAGTTTTAGAAGCAAAATCTCTCTTCCTGATCACAAACCATCCTTTATTTACAGGAGGAATTGAAAGAAATTTTTTTTCTATAAGCTATCCCATAGACACCTACTTTCATAATTCTCTGAAAGAAGGGTATTAACTAGATGGGTCACTCTCTTTGTCCAACATGAAAATTGCTATGTTACTACTTAAGAATCATTGTCAGTAATTCCTTCTGAATGCAATTTGTACAAATCAACAAAGAAAAAAGCAAACATACAAATAAATAGTATCTTTCATTACAAACCCAGCCACAATGAATTCAGTATTCTAAAATAATCAATATTGTCTTTTTCCTAGGAGTGATTTTCTTTTAAAAAAATAAAACCTTAATTTTCAAATTTTATTTTTTTTATTTTGGGGATGTAGTTAACAGCAAGCAGGTGTCCCTGTTTGCATGGAAGAAACTGTATTTTTTAGCTACACTGATGTAGAAAAAGATTATTTATGTGCCCCAAATTATATTAGTCCCAATTATCCTGTCTTTTGCCACCACAAAGCACACAGAATCTGTCAACATAAATGAGTAAAACTACAGATTATTTGAGGCACTTGAGCTATTTAGGCAGTGGTAGCACAGGGAGAGCTGGAAAAAAATTAGAGGTCTTTAAATCATCATCATAGCTCTTATTACCTGTTCTGAATATCTGCAGTAATTATTTTCCTCTCATATTTATCATTCTTGGCTCTTTACAAGCTTCTGTACAATGTGACTTTGACAAAGCCCATCTCTCCCCAGACATAAAGGAAATCACCATTATTGTCCTTATTTCAGATGACCTACAACCCTTGTTTCCTCACATGAGCCTCTAACTGTAAATACGATGTCCTTTTGCAGTGTGGCCAAGAACACGCAGTGGCATCCTCCCAAGAGGCGAGAGCACAGATCCACAGGTGCTCTGCTACGGCAGCTCAGCAGGCGATGCTACTTGCACCCTTCTGCAAGACTAATTTGTCAGATCCCTACTGTTGCAAAATATGCTTGCTCAACAAAACACAACCTTTGCTCTCAATGTATATGATCAGTGCTCAAATGCAAGGATTTGTTAAAACACAGAGAACCTAATTTAGCAGTCAGGCATGCAAATTTCCAACTAACAAATCTCTTACAGACTAATTTTCATCTACTTATCTCCAAGCTACTTGAAAACAAAGCCTGTAATATTATTCCTGATATTTGGATGGGACTCGAAGATCAAGAGACTTTCCCATAAAGCCAGTAGCAAAGCCAGGAACAGAACCTACATCTTCCGAGATGAAGTCCAGAGCTATAACTGTTTCTACTGAAGCTCCCTACAGTAGGGCTTAGAGTTAGATGGATCAGCTCTGCTGACCTCTGCATTAGTTTTGAAATCTCCTGATGGGGTCCCTCATGCTGTACAAGCTGAATATCATTCAACAACAGAGCTGCAAAATCCATCACAGTGTTAACCATGAGGATGAAGCGGCCTAGCAAGTTTTGTCAATCTCATTTTGTTTCACTTATTTGTCAATACACAGAAGCGTGCTCTAGATTCACATACTACTTTATTGTCATTATATATCATGATATATCACTATTTGAATGTGAAAATGTGGAGAGAGAGAGATTGAAAAAAAAAGAGATTGCAAGTAAACTTTTAAAAAAATTATTTCAAATAGTATGACGCAAATGCACTGAGGAACCTGGGACAGTAGCAATTTCAAGACAACAAGGTGGCAGGGTGTGCAGGTGCCATTTTTAATTTCTTCCAATATGCATCTCACATTGGATATTCCTACCTAAACTGCAGTTGAATCTATTCTACGTAAGTGAAGTGAATCAACTGACTTGCCTTTATCAAACAAAAGTAGTTATGTTCTAGGCTTTAAATTCTGGAAGATGACAGTATCAATAGCAGCAAAGAACTGTAGAATTGTTACACTAGATTTCTAGGGCATCAAGTACAGGCAGAGGAAGGAGCTGAGGTAAAAAAATAATTACTGAAAACAGCACTGGGGAAAACTAGCAAAGCTGCAACTGACCTAAACTAACAGCAGAAACAAATTAATTCATGGAACAATGGACTTCAAGACCCTTCATAAATGACTTGGGAAATATTTTCCTTTCTAGTGTATTTCAATTGTACCATATTGCAAAGCTACAGATTTAAGACAAACTCTGTATTACATTTTCTAAAATGTGTATGGCTCATTTCCAACATGATGTAAGTCCAGGATAAACAGAAAATGAAGACTGATACATATCACCACTAATGTTCTGAGCGAGAGCCTGGGCTTAGAACATTTCATAAAACAAAGGAAAAAGGGAAACTACATGCAGTAATACAAGGAAAAAGAATATCAGCAACTTGGAATCAAGACATCCCTTACATGACTTAGTTTTGTTTGTAAATCTGATCAGAGCAGTGACTTCTTTTTTCTCTTTCTATTCCTACTAACCTGGTTAGCAAGAATGAAACAAGTGAAACATGCCATGGCATTTTCAACCAGGCTATTTCCATAAATAGGTATAGAAATCAAGCTTGATATCGTGAAAGAATGTAAAATTAGATCAAATACACATGTTCCAAAGAAGGAATTAAATAAGAGGAAAGCTTTCTTAACAGAGTACATGTGCCACGTTCTGTGCAAGGTAGCAGGAATCCAGGCAGGTGGGAAGGAGCAAAACAAAGACGAACATGAACGTGTGCCAAATGAACCACACCAGTTTGGTGTAAACATTCCATAGCTTGTTCTAACACTGTTAAAATCCATGAAATTACCTGAGAAATATATTCCTCCAGAATAAGTCAAAGAACAAAAAATGCGGCTATGATATGCTGATAAATTCTAACAGGCAGATGTTCAGATCGAAATAATTTTCTACAGTATGCCTTCATTAGAAAACAGGGGCATTGAAAAAGGTATTATCTGTACAGCAAAACCAGTGGTGAGGCTCTGACAGCCACACCATATATTTTTCAGGTGTTTCACTGCAACCTGGCTGTAGTCTTGCTCCACATCAAAAGCCCATTTGCAGCTGGAGCACCATAGATGCCCACCTTTCAGTGCTATTTCAACCAAAACAATGCTCTTAGACTGATTCTTGAACTGAACCAAATCACAGCAATTGGAAGCGATTAGGAAATAAGTTATGTAAGTACACTGCCAATCTGACCTACAATAATAAAGCAAAAACCTCCTATGTAGGTTATTATACAACCATATTTAGGTAACATGGTTACTCCAACCATCAGAAATTGCAGGGCATGTGTTGCACGCAGTGCGGACAGAATGATTCACAACAGACAGCAGATCCTTCACAACTGATGTCAAATTTAAGTTTCTGGTAATGCCCCAGAAAGTGGCACTCAAAACTACAAAGATTATTTCGTTTTGCACAATGGATTCCCCTGCTCTTTCTTACCTATACCTCAAATAGCCAAAACTGATTTGGGGAAAAAAATAAATCTTGCATTTAAAAACAAATGGACAAAACTAGAACGCAAGAAATCTGTCCTAAAAACCTAAAGTGAGACAAGCTGTTCTAAGATGTGCTGAATGTTTTGCTGGAAATACAGATAATTAAGAAGTTTTATTAATATGCTTTGTGAGCAAGCTGCCATATCCTATTGGGAAGCCTGCCAGTCACACTGATGTGCTCGCACTCTCATGTTTTTTTCCATTTGTTAATACCTCCAAACAAAGGCCTACTAGCATTTCACTGATAATACATCCCTTTCAGTTCCATATTTTCTATTTCAAGAATTTTGTTTTTCAATTATGATTGTATTGCTTGCAGTCTAGATTCAATGCTCATTTATCTACAGCAAAACATGATTTCCTTATATGTACTGTGTCTGAGAACATAAAGTAGTTTTAAAAATCTCGTATTTTCGATTATTATTGAATGAAATGGGGACCTAGGGCACAGTGCTGTCATCAGGTTGTAACATTGATGGCACAGGTAATACAGCATCTCAGAACAAGAAGTGTAACTGGAGGTACAATGAGTACCGAACATACCATGGCACTGTCCATTCCAGCCTCTGAATCCCACTCTGCAAGGAATGCACTGGTAAGAGCCAGGAGCGTTCACGCACTGTGCATCTGGACAAGTAGCTGGAGTCAGGCATTCATCAATGTCTTCAAAAGAGAAGATAAAAGGAAATACTGGTCAAAGTCATAACAAAACACTGAACAATAAACTAATCTGATTATTCTGACTGTGCTCATGTTATACATTAGAAGAGTTGCGTACTTTATCTGTTAGAGACCTAGGAAGTTAGCACAGATTCGTACCAGCGAGGAGGCATCTCTGAGAACTAAATTAGATCATAGTACATGCAACTGAATCCATATTTTCTGTTATACTGCGAATCTTCAGTAGGTCCTCCATAACATCAGCAGATCAGATTTCTCCCTTAGATAGGTAAGAATAACTTTGTTTATGTCACCCCTTTACCATATTGAAGTGCCCCGAGGTTTTTCCTATGGTCAGTCTCAGGTGACTTTGGAAGTGCATTGCAACACCAATAAAATTGTAACTCTGGCTTCTCAAAGCAAAGAGGGATTTGGTATTCCTCAGGGTCCTAGAGTTATGCAGCATGGAAGTATTATGTGGACTATAAATTTAATTGTGTGAGTGGTAACCAAACATGCTTACAGGGAGTAGGGAGTTGATTATGCCTGAAAGAAGGCACAAGCAACACACACATCATGAGGCTGGCAATGTCTAGAGTGATAGAGGGACTTGTTGGATCAGCAGAGGTCCTAGTTTACCCATGACAAAACAAGAGACAGGTCCAGAAACGCTCATGCATCTCCTGTCCAGGCTTTGTGCATCTACCAAGAACTTCTTATTCTGCACCAAAGAAACCCACAATACATGCAATATATGCAGATCGTATACAAAAATGACATTCAAATACAAGTTGCAGTGAAGTGACCAATGCTCAGAAGATGCTGGAATTAAAACAGTGTGGGCAGTTTCATTCTAGTCTGCTTCCACACTTTATAATACGGTCTTTAATTACACAATAATTCTAATCTTTCCTACCAAATACTTGCTTCATGCCGTGCACGGGACTAATGAAATCGTTGAAGTCGCCTCTAAACCCAGCTTTCTAACCTCCTGTCCCTTCCCTGACACAAGCCTAGTTGGTTGTTTCTTCTGCAATTAAGGACTACTACTCCAGCACACATAGTAGGGAGGCAATTTATCCTAGTTTTGGGGACAAGCTCACAGAAGGAAAGTAGCCTCCAACACCTGTAACTTAACTGGACAATGCTCCAGCCTTCAGAGAACTGAACATCCCCGCTTCAAACAACTCACTGCCTGTGGGCAAATCACAAGTTTTCCTAGAATCAGGATAATCCAGACCTGCAAAAACTTGTAAAACTGCTTTAAGATTTTTTTATTTAATTAACAAAAAATCCACTTCTGCTGAAAGCGGTTCTCAGAACTGCCTGGACTGTATCTACCCTCAAAACACACAACATGAATGATGTATTTGGTACAGAAATTTTCAGTCAAAACAAAGTCTACGTGCTGCAAAGCTTAAAGAAATCACAAGTAGATTTTAGAGCAATACTTAATCATACGCAATGATGTTCAGCTACGCCTATAACACTGTTCTACATAAGCAATAAACTCTACAACAACATATATGCACTCTATGTTTCCCAGGCTAGGCCCATGACAGAGCTTGCATGAGTATAGCTTGAAGGCAGAATAAAGATGGGGCAAGGAAGCGTAAGCAAACTGTGTGTGGTGTGTGCAGCTTGGAGGATTCTTGCCTTTGCTTTTGAAGTGTGGAGGAGGTGGAAAGGAGTCATTCATGGAATCTAGAATCTGTCAGTAGGGTGACTATAACATGTAGGTGTAACGACATGGTGAAACAATTCCTCGAATGTGTCATATCCTTGGTTTGATGGATTTAGTGTAGGAGGGCTTTTCCCTTAAGCAACCTTAAATAACTTTCAACAGAGAATTTGGTTTCAGAAATTACATATTGTTAAGTGATAGAGGACTACCACCACAATACTTAAAATACAAGCTAATAAGAAATTTGATGCACTGTGACACTGATTTCTAGCCTATCTTAATCACAGATTCCCTACTGACAGAGAAGATTTGGAAAAAGTAGCTGTAAGAGTGGAATGTGTGAAACAAATAAATACAAAAAAAAAAAGTCTGAATGGAAAGAGGAATCTTTTAGCAATGCTCAGAGCAGCAAATATATCCGCAGCAGCTTTAAGTTGCTTACTTGCTAGGCAACCTAACATGTTAGCAATTTTATTCTGTCATAAGTAACTTAGACTAAAGCATGAACAAGACTATGTTTAAAATGAAATGGCTGTTTATGGTTTTTAATTCACAATTCAAGCTGAAAATGGGAAAAGAAAAAAGAACAGCAAAAAGGCAAAAATATCACACTGAAAAATAATGTGAATTTTTTTATGTCAGATATCCTAGAATCTCCTGCAATATGAAATAACTATTAGATATGTATTTCCAAATTAAAAAAAAAAAGTTTATTTATCATTTGCTACCTGCTACAATATAGGAAAAACTCTCTCGATATATTTTTTTAAACAGAAACTTGGTACAGTATGCAGGGAAGGACTAAGAATGAAGTTAAGAGATTCCACGGCAAGAGCTGTTAAAATAGCTGTCCTGAGATGGTTCTGTTTGTAGTAGGGGAACTCCTTTGTAGTGTCTTAAATCTAAATAATGGAATTGAATTGTGGTTCCAGACATCAAATAACTAAAAAGATTGGAGAGTACTCAGAAAGGTTGCTTGTTTAAGACTGCACCATCTGAGAATTCTCCCTTTGCAGCTCAAGCCACAGGGCTAAGCCTCCCCTGAACAGCAGGCAATGTTAACCATCCCAAACAGCAGCAACATTTGGCGTTGTTTTTGTGATACGAGTAAATGGTAACTTCACTTCATCATCCACGACATACTGAAGATAAAATAAGCGATGTCCTTTTGAACATTCTGCCATTTTCAACTGGTGTACAGGGGGAAGTTAAATGATCTGAAGGCAAAGTAAATGAAGAAAGTAGCTGTGAGAGAAATCCAGCAGTAAGGTTAAGCTAGAGAAATTACTCATAGAAATAAGCACAGCGTGGGATGGGGAAACACAAACAGATATAAAACCACTGTGCCAAGAAATTCCATCTGAAATCAAATAGGAAATGGGGATTGAAAGGAATTAAAAGAAATACACCAGGTAAAAAAATATTAAGTTAAAAATGAAAAGATCTGTGTTATTTTAATAGTTCCATCTTATGACCGAATTTCACCAAAAATACAGAAATGTAAAATTTTCTGTTGAGATCAGAAACGTCAGTCAATGCAAGCAAATGGCTCTTCCTATTGCAGTTGTTTGGCCTGGCAACTGTTACTGTATTACTACTGGTGAAGAGTCCAAACCTACCTTCACATTCACCTCTCCTGTTCATTTGGTATCCACTATCGCAATATTCACATCTGTATGAGCCAACGGTATTTACACAAAAGCCTTCCCCACAAGTATGAGGTCTTGAACATTCATCAAAATCTGCATATAAAAAAGAGAAGTTAAGACAAACTTTGCTTCACATAGAATTACTGAATGCTTGCATCTCCCCTAAACTCTGCTTTAACTAAACACAAGTAAGTAAGTTTGGATTTTCAAGCTGTTTGCAATCCACAGACCTACAGCTGTTCTTACTGAGCAGTTCCATCTTTACCTCACTGCTTGTAATCAGCGAGAATGAGCTCTAGAAACAACCAGGCTGCAGGAAGGCGGCCAGTGAGGAGCTCTGTGGTTGCAAACACAAAGCATGTATACATTGCATGTATACTGTGCCCAAGGCAGTGCTACCCTGAGGAAGATCGCAGCCAGTTCAGGCTGTTTGGATTGCTCTGCAAAATCCATGGCTGTTTGCAACTACACTTAAAAGTACAGTGTGTTACAAATGCTAGTGACTGAGTTTTGAGTATTTGCATTTTCCAACACAGAAGGTGTTTTTACTAAATGGTAGTTTCCCTAAAGAAGCATGATACTGAGTAAATTCTTGTTTTTAAACAATCATTTTGAAAAGTGGTAGGAGCCACTCAAATATTTTCCTCGCCACAATACCTTGTAAGAGACAGTTAAAAACACTTACAGACATCAGTCCAGCAACAATGACACCAAGAAAAAAGCTGAAGAGGGCACTTTAGGGGGTTTTAGATAAGCTTCTTGATTCATTTTTATATTTTTATTTTCTATAAAGGAGACCAGTAATTACCAACGCAGTCAGTTCCATCTTCACTGGCCATGAATCCAGCTTGGCAAATACATAGGAAACTTCCTTCTGTATTTTCACAGCGTCCAAGGGAACAGAGATGGGGTGCCTGATTACACTCATTAATATCTATAAAAGAAATAAAACTGTATTACTATAGAATAACATATTTAGTTGTGATTATTTTTGTGCATTCTGGGCCACACTTTTGAAAAGACTGATCTTGTAACCATTGTAACTATCTGAAAAAGTACATGTTTTCCTTTCCTTCAGAGCTGGAAAAAAGATGCATTAAATAGTTTTGGCTGGAAAAAAATGCTCTTATTGGCTGAGACTATAAGAATATTGCATTGGCCTGAAGAATGTGACATGGTTACTGTTCAAATCACTACATCGAGCGCAAGCTGAGCACAAGATGCAAGCATGGAACATTAACACAATTTGGATGAAACAAAGATTTTAAAGTGCCATTTGGCTATGTATACATGTAAATTATTTTTTAATACTGTAGTTGCACCTGAAAGCATGCATATCAGTGTGAAGTTACTGAACTTTTGGTAGCATGAAAAGTTGATAGTATATAATCTGGCAACATGATGTAATAAACTCAGTCTGATCCAAGTTACAGAGGAACCAGCATACTCTGAATGAAGGAAAGATACTGATACAGCTGCTTCCAAATCTAAAACGGCTCATGTAGAGCCAGTCTGGGCTCTGCCTCATGCTCATCAGAGCCTTCCAGAACTTACTAGCTTTACAGGGGATGAAGACCTCATTCTGCTGATCTCCTAATGTGCTTCTGGGATGTATACGATGTATTTTGTCTTCTCAGCAGAAGGCTGAAAGCAAAGACCTAACAAAATGACTGGATTTAGTCCAGCTGCAGAGCTGGTAGCTGGGCAAATAATTCTGAGAAACAAGCACCAGTTCGGTCAGTCTTTCTCCAAACAGAAGTGTATTTCTTCCTAGCAGTCTGACGATTTTAGATACCTGATATAAAGCTAAGAAGAGATGGCCTGTCTAATCACTTTTTCTGTCATCTCACAATGGGAAAGGCTTTCATTCAATTCAATTCAGTTCATGTTCAGTTCTGAGCAGCTGAAAGGCTTTATCGGAGACTAGCTGGCAAATTTTATTTGACATACAAAACCGCTTATTTCCCCTGACCAGACTCGACATTTCAAGCATTTCATAGCATGGTTATTTCAGATTTTTGAGTGTCCATTCATACCAGAGCACTTTGTCTGCTGATCGTTAAGTTTGTACCCCTCGTAGCAGATGCAAGTGTATCCCACAGGCAAATTAACACAGTGTCCTGCTCCACAGATATCTGGATTAACTGTACATTCGTTGATTTCTAAGCAAACGAAAAAGAAGTTTAATGTTAAACTCTCCCATATAGTTCAGTAAGTGCACAATATTCTGTAACCTAAGTAGAAAGCTCAGGCCTGAAAACAACTGTAAATCAAGTTTGTAAGTCCTGACTTTTCTGCAGTGGATACCTTATCTGGAAGAATCTAGAAACCATCTAGCCTTCTTTTAGTGACACCGTCTCATGTTGCAGCCAATACCTATAAATGGGTCCATAAAAAATAAAGTAAAATGAAGATAATGTAAAATACAAATTTGTAAGTTTTAATCATTGCAGTGAAGGTTAAAAAAATAACCGTAGTGGGTTTCTGATTATTTTTACAGAATACTCATCTGTTAATGGCTTGGATGTACTTTGTAAGATAAGGAGATTCAGATACGGGCAGCATTGGATGCTAAACCCTCACAGAAGCTTTAGAAATTCTCAAAGTTTGTACGTCACTGCAAAAAATACTGACAGTGTTTAGCTGCAATTTAAACTAAGGTTATACAGGAGCATGAAATCATAACTCCTGAAAAAGAAGTTATCATCTGTAAAGAAGAATAATTTATCCAGAATATTCAGAAATAGATTACATTTAAATTTATCTAAATCTTAAAGTACAGAATTAAGATATTCAAAACCACCTCAACTCTAACTGCATTCAGTGTTTTAAATCCAATTTAAGATTTTGTCCTACAAATCTTACTTCACTTATACTTTACTATCTCTTGAATACCTGAACAACACTTGGAACTGTATCTGAACAAGAGACTGATTTACTTATTTATAGCACACAGCAATTTCTAGTTCCAATTCTTTTCCTGAGGAAACAAAAAAACAGCAGAACATGGAAAACTACCATTTTTTTCTAACTGATGTGAGTTCCCAAAAGGGTAACTTCCTCTCCCTGTAAGGAAGCAGGCAGAAGGGGCTGGCAGAAGGGGCACAGTCACCGCAGAGCTGACTTCCAAGTTCTGGTTCGACAATCACCATTACAAGAACTTTCATATGGGATTGATGAACTGTAATTATAGGTAATTGAAGGAAGCAGCTGAATGCTTACAGAAATACAGGATATTTTCTCTGCATTTACAGTAGATTCAGGAGGATTTAACTGCAGGCAGAACCATACTTCAAACAACTGGGTGATTCAGACCCTGTGCATGTTGCGTGCACCTCAAAAATCCATTCCTGCATGAAGGAAAGCCATCTTGAAACAGTTAAGCTTTTATTGAACCATGTGCCATTTCTTTGTCTGAATGCAAATAGGGAAATCTCTTGGTAGGCCAAGCTATGTCTACCCTATACAACACTGCATCTTAAAGTATTTACCTAGATATTGCAATTACTTCAAAGCCTGTGTTAATTCTGAGAGACTAGCCAATGTGACCTTGCAATGCTCTCGTGTACACACAGGGTACATTCACCTTTTTGTTCTCATATTTACAGCAAATGAAACTGTCATGCCTTTTGGATACAGCCATCACTTAGACAAGTTTCAGCTATGACAGGAACATTATTTGCATTTCTGTCATTTTCACTTTTTGACATATGGATGTGGAAAAGGCAATTTTACTACATCAAAAAAAGGAAGAATGACAAATGTCAAAAGAACATTTCAAAATATATCTTACAGTAACTCCTCATCTGCCTTTTGTAGACCATGCTGATCTACATCCCACCACGTCTACATCCCTCAAAGAACATGATCATATATACTTCAAGAACACGATCATGTATACTTCAAGAACACTTTTGCAGACTGTCTAAAGACCTGACTTGTAGCCAAGAAGCCTTCAGTTCTGGACTTTGGTTGCAGATCTGAAGTAATCTGAAGTGGAATTATTAATTTTTCCTTCTATCATTTATTTGTAAGCACAAAAACGACAGGTACATCCTTGAAGGGTCCAGTCCTAGCTCTGTTGACTGTACCCTCGTTGCTGTGCTGTTCAGTGCTTTCTATCTGTCCCCAGGGTATCCCTTTCTGTTCTACAGCTATTATAATCCAGAAGTAGCATGGAACAAAGTTACAGTATCAGGAACTCACAGTCATTTCTTAATTTATTTTAGTTCTAAAAAGGATGTACAATACCTGTAACTTGAGTAGGTGCAATTACTTGACTTGCACTTGAAGTAGAGACTTCAGGAGCAACTTCAACAGGCAGAGGAGGAGATGTTTTCTCAATCACTACTGTGTGACATGGAATGGAAATCAATCACATCCAAAAAAAAACCCTTAAAGCACTCACACATGACACTGAATGAGCCAGACACTATGGAGCTTTTCATTAGTTTATTATGCTTAGATCTGGAGTAGAAAAAATAGTATAATTGGATTTTCCATCATTCTACCTTTTGTGTAAAAAACTGAGGTGCTAAAGAAAGCAAGCAAAATAGTAAAACTTTTGCAGCAGAAGTTATGCATAAATCTACAAGGAGGCACCTAAGTAAAATTTCTTCCTGGAAGGGCTACAAATCCTCAACTCTGCTGACATTAAAATTCTCATGTACTTAATCCAGGATATCACTTTTGCCTAAAATACGTCTTTGACTCCTAACAAGTCACTCAGCCAGTGCCAACCTCTCCATTCCTCCCACTTCAGCTTCCATGATTTTATATTTTTACCTATCTTCTGCTCATGGAAATATTGTTTGTGAAGCTGCAATCAATTTTTTGTGAACCTCTGTTACAATTTCTACCTTCCCATACTTGAAGTATTGTAAGCACTCTCTCATACTAAATGACAAGTCAAAACAAGTTACCTGGAAATTGGGGATGCAGGTTAATCGTTGAAATTCCAGGAGAAAGCTGAGGCTGCCCAGGCTCTAGATAAGGCTGCTTTTCTTGATCAAAGGAAGCTAATTCCTAAAAGAATGGTTAAAACATTCTGAAAACATTCTCCTAATTCAGCTATCATAACAACCCACAAACTCCTGGCCTGAGAAACTGCTAACGTTCTCACAAATGGCTTTTGATAGTAGTTCATTAATTACCACCAATTTAAGCCTGAAATAACTATGTTTACACAATGACATACAATTTAACATTCATTTTACTTGAAGCAGCCATTTCACGAAGCTTCTAATTGTATCTTTGCTTTTGTTCCACCATAGTTCTCCCATCCTCTGGTCTTTAATTGCTTACGAATAGTATTTAATTGTATATTTTTATGTGATGTTGAACTGCAATCTTATGTCTCTAAGTCTTTGACCACTGTGAAAGGTTCTCTCTTAGCTATTGCACTGATCAACTTGTTTTCACAGAAGTGCTAGATGCTTGTAAGTCTTTAGGAAAATGAAATGAAGTACAGCTGCAGTTATTCCTAGCGAATCACATTATCTTCAGCATAGAGAACCTGGAACCTCCAGCATGGGAAACTTAACACAGGTACGCACCTGCTCTTGTCCACTGAGTACACAGCAACCCTGAAAACCCTAGGAAACTAACTTTGGCACGAATACAAGTCTTTTAAACAGGTGTCACAAGTGCTTCTCAAAGCTTCATACTATTTCTCTCCAACTCATTCTCTTCAGCTGTCAGTGTCTGTGGCTCTCCTTCATATTGTCTGCATTTTTCAATATCCTCTTTAAAATACAGGCTCCAGAATGGCACAGAACTATACAGTACTAGACTCTCCACCAATGCCCTAAGGAGAGATTAAAGAAATCTCTTTCCTGCATCTCACGACCTGCCTGTTGCTGTATGTAATAATAACAAGAGCTCTTTTGCAACAGGGTTTGCACTGTAAGTCCACAGTGAGTGGTTTGTTCCCCCTAAATCCTTTTCAGAGTTATTGTATCACATCTTGCACACACGGTCTGCATTCTAATGCCTAGATAAATCACATCATGTTTTACCTGATCAGGGGCTGCAGTTGCCACTAAAACCAGAAAGAAAAAAAGAAAATTAATCAGTCTTCACATAGCATTTACTTACATATTCTACTTCAAACTACTAACAATTTTGAAAGTGGTTGTTGCCATCACAGAAACATTTCAGGCTCTAACCTCATTCCAAAATGGTGCAAACCTGAAGTAATGCTCTTGAAGCAAGCGTAAAAACTAACCTGAAACTAGAATAAGATTCTACACACTGACCAATACTTAGAATTATTTACTCAGCATTCAGCTGCTTTATAAGTTTCTCAATTGTTTCCTTAGAAACAATTCAAGAAACTCGCAGGTTATGAACTCACTGATTAAACTTTTTAAATTCCTTCCAGGGAGTATCAACATCTGTAATTATTTTAAAATTAAATTAATATAATAATGGTATATAACTAACTATTAACAAATTTTCAAGTTATTGTTAAAAAAAAAAAAGAATCTTGAAATTTGCCTTTTCTTTTAGCAAGCAAAATTGGTTTGGCTTTTTGTTTTCTCCACAAAAGGGACTTTTTTGAGGAAGGAGAGGTAGAAATTTAAGGTCAGTTTTTATTTTCCATTGCAGTTTGCCTTTTTTGAATTTGTCTTTTATTGATGAAAATCTATATGCTTCTGTAAAAACTGTAAGAGTATTTTTGCTCTCACAATCAATATTTTCCACAGGATAGATTAAAAAAAAAAAAAAAAATCACTTCTTGCTCTAGTTTCTTCAGTATTAGTGGGGAGGCTGACTATAAGAACTAGGAGAACTCCTAATAAAATCTCAAAAATTCCAAATGCAAACATATAAAAAAAAAAGGAATATAAAATTCAAACATGTGTATGTGTCAGTACTGACTTAGAATAAGCATATTTTTAAAAGTTTTTTATTGAAAAAAACAGTACTCCTTTCTTCTCCAGATTCTCTGTTTTAAGATCTACTAGAAAGTGACTATCTTTCTAATTACTGAAGTAATATTTCAGCAAATGATACACCACTTTTTTCCACTTTGTAACACAGAAAAGCCCAGAGTTTTATGTGAGATATTACATTCCAGCACTGTCTGTAAGTATATTTGAATGGCTTATTTTTCTCTCCAGATTCAGTTAGCTCCATTTTCTTTTTGAAAGGAAAACTAGGGCAGTGATTTTAACTGGAAAGTAATCCATGTCACACAGAATTTTGCAAAGTCATCTGACTGAAACTCTTTCTAATAATGGCCTAACATACAGATACATAACTCGTACTTGGAAATAATCTATTAAGTACTCAGTATCATGAGAGGTTTCTTCAGCAATGTATTTCTTCTTGTCTACAGTTAGGTCATGCCAAGTTTGCTGGCAATGTATTTATAATAACGCTGCTTTCTGCATTTCTTCGCTTCTGCATTTATTTTAAACTCAGGAAAGTTCAGCTGCTACAAGTTCTCAGAGGAGCTTGAAGAAAACAAAGTCTGAGAAAAATATCTTAGAGGAGTCAACTAATCATTAAACAGCCCAGCAGAGAGGGGCTGATCCAACACGGTCACGCCAAGGGAGTGCACAGCTGCAGGGGTGAGAGCAAACCACATGCAGAGGACGCATGCCCACATCAGGTGATGCCAATCTCCAGGAGTGTACAGAAGGAAGATGATGAAAACCCCGCAGCTTCTACCAACCCAAATACTAGCAAATCAAAGCCTGAGTGGAGTCCTTTGTTACATATTAGAGATTATAAATATCTTTACAAAGATCTTAAATATTTACTACTTCTTATCATAAAAAATAATGAGATTAAAGCAGTCTCTCCCTCCCTCCCCCCGCATGGCGTTCTCAGCATCTGGTAGGAGCCACATATAAAATCTCAGCAGTGACTCATGTAACACAATACACTCCACAACATGGAATGCTCTGCTGTGGGAAGTGATGCCTCTTTGTCCTGCACTGTACAAAGCTACTCCGCAAAGCATTAAAGACACATGCACAGAAACATAGGAAGACTAAATTTTCCCACTCTCACCTTCTTGCACAGCCACCTCAGTCTCACTTTTCTGTGAGAAGGTCAGTGCCTCCACTGGCTCTTCCTTTGCTGGGAGAGGTGGAGGAGAAGTACCTTTAGCAACAGGTTGAGTAATCGGGGTCTTGCCAATGACAGGTGGCTGTACTCTAACTGCAGGGTGATGATATAGCTTGTTTCTGTGAGGGCCAGAAACCGTATAACCCATTCCACCAGGGCAGATTTCCTTAAAAGCAGCTAGATTTGGGATGGGAAAATATTCCTTTTAGGAGTCTAAAAGTGCAATATGTTGACATAGTGGAAAATATAATGACTACCACTAATAAATTTAATCTCGTATATACATTCTTACAGAAAACTACTTAAAGACAAGCTATGCATTGCATGCTAATATGACTGAGCATTCTCCCAAAATCACGTTCTGGCTGTTACTCACAGGAGGATTCCACTCCAGTTTACCATCTTTCTTCAGTTATGTTTAATCTATCATTATATCAAGATAATTTTTTGTACTAATCCTCTTCAAACAGGGTATCCTTTCTGAGAACGAATTTAAATACACAAATTTTCATCATCATCTATACTGCATAAGAAATGAAGATCACTATTTCTATCATTCTCTTTTTGCAGAAACCAAACCAACCACCCTGTACTAGAGGAGCAAAAGAATATCAACCAGTAACAACATTCATTCACATTTGCTACATCAGAGGTCTCATACAAGCCCTGATCTAAATTCCACTGAATTGAACAAGTCTTTCCACTGACTGCAGTAGGCTGGAAAAAAACAAGATGGGGATCAAAAAAAGCCACATCACCACTGGAAGAGAGGGGGAATAATCTCATTTGTAAGGACACTACAGAAAAAGGTAATGAAAGCCAGGCAGTAGCATCTGCTCCGATCTCTGCAGCTGCTCTACATGAGCATCAGGTTTTGCAGTCCTAGTGGAAGACTACAATGAAAAAGAAATACTGGTCAGTCTTCCTCCCCAAAGATAGCAGCTATGCTCCTTCCACAACTGGGGACTTCAGGAGTCTTGAGAGGGCAGTGCTTCATTGTCCTCATTGCTCTAGGTAAAACTATGTTGGGATGAACCATCAAAGATGTAGTCTCCCATGTGCCCGATGTGTTTTCTTACAGCTTCTTAAGAGATGTGCGGATGGGGGCATTGGTAAATTCACAAATTCTGATTTGAATACGAGGGTTTTAAAATGAATTAGCATCTATAATAAAACCACGACATACTAGCTACAGTTGCTCCACAGATTAATTAATTAAATTACACATTAAATTGCAGTATGCATTAATTGCATACTGTGTTCTGATGGTGTCATACTAGTAGAAAAGATTAAGGGTCAAACTGATTAAACTGAGTGGATTCAGAATGATGAAATATTTCTTGTTGGGAAATGCTAATATCAAAACTTGCCAAAAAAACCACCCAACTGAGGGTGGGAATTCTGGTCAAAGGAGGAAGACAGAGAAAATTTGACAGCTGTCCCTTCAGATGGCTATCCAAGATGTAGGAAATCTGGTTTCAGGTCGGATTGTCCCAAATGCAGAACAGAAATATGAGCCTTATTCTAGCACAGCTCTGATAAGTGCTCTCAACACCTGGGTATACAAAGCTGGCATCTCTCAGTCTCTCTCTTGGAGCTGGTCAACTTTGTACAAATATTTTAAAAGCTATCAGAGTGAGATAATGACTGTTTAATTCAATGACTCTTAAATTAACATGGGATGCTGCAGTAAATACATTACCCCATTTTGGAGTATCCCACTTTCACACATTTTTCATACAAAACTCTGAAAGACTATGGATTTAACCTGTTATAGAAAGGAATATCTTTTTAAATCATGGAAGTTGTCATGAAATGGGAGAAGTATTTCCCACACAGATCATCAGAATTTTCTACTCACAGATTTTCTGTCTGAAGTCTTCTTGTTATGAAAAATCCCTCAAATAACCAATTCCACACAATACTCAACGAAGTATTTTTCATGACTAGAGAGCAGCCAACTTTGCAAAAAGATATATTCTCTGCTCCAGAATACACACAATTGGGCACAAAGACTCATGCAATATTCTCATAGATGTAAAATATCTATGAGAATATATTCTCACTCCATTAAAATGCCATAGAAATATTATTAATTTGAAAGTGAGATGGACTTTTAAAATCCTGATCGGTGATCTAGCAACCCCATGGTCACGCAAGAAACAGTGGCTTTATAAATCAAGTGGAATGCTCAAAAATGTTGTCACTTCCATTTCCGTAAGCCCAACGTGAAAAAGCAAGGAATTTGTTGCTCTCATCATGTCTCTCATGTTAGCTGTGGATTTCCCAAAGCAGGTAGCTAGTTTTGAAAATCTAAATCTTTATAAAATACTCCAAATACATGACCTGTATTGTATCAGTGACACCTGCAGCAGCAACTTCAGTAAGAACAGTGGATTACTGCTACAAGCACCTGCACTAAAATATGGAACAGGATGGACATCATGTATATTACAATAAGCAATGATGCTTTTACAAAATATTAATTTATCCATACATTGGACAAAAAAATATTAAATTGATTTTGAATAAAGACTCCAACTTTGGTCATTAAAGTTTTAAGCAAAATCAGGGAATAGAAGGTACTCAAAAGCAGTGATCAGTATCTACAACATGTGGTATCTTAATCTACGAGCAGCTTAAATGAGGGTGCTGACCAACCAAGCTGGGATTTTCCAAGTCCTTATATATTTAAAAAACAGCAGGACTCCAAGTGAACATTGATAAATATAAGTGAGCTTTATGTATCAAGTAAGGAATTGTTGCGGTGAACAGTGGCATGAAATGTTTAACGGCCAGTAAGCAGCCAACACCATACATAGCACATTCCTCAAAATGGATGGTAAAGATATGAAGGAAGGTTAGAAAGCAGAGATACTCCCATACATATCCCACTAATTGTAATGGAAACTACAACACAGGTAGCTCTGTAACCTAATTCTCAAACGCCACCAGCCTTTCACTGGTGCTTTTAACAACTGAAGAGCATTAATTAGATTTTGGGTTAAGTTGCCTGTATCTATAGTCAGAATATAATGTACAATAAATTTCTCTTCATGTGACGGAGAATCAAAGTTCAAGGACACATTCTGAGATGCAAATATTGTTAATCTGGAATTCTATCACAACATATCAAAGATAATTCCTGTTTTAATCACAAATACCTATGAACAAAACTACTACATGTGTAATTATTCTACTATGATGTAGAAAACTGTCATAATTTACTGATGGACATTTCTTGTTTAAAATCAATTCCGGATTTTTTTTTTTTAAAGCATGCATAACAAACACAGGGTGGGGGGGTGGGGGCAAGAGCTTGTATTTTTAATGGGCAGTTCTTACCTGTTCCTGGATGAGGACACTTCTCACAGTGTGGGCCCCAGGCTTTGCCAACACTGCAACAGCAAAGCTGCTTGCTGAGCTGAACAGAAAGAGGATGCATGCATTGCTTTCCTGCACTAACAAACCGGTAGCAGGGACCCTTCTCTTCAGCAACTATAGGATTATCAGCTGCAATGAAAGTGGAAGAGAGGATCGTACTGTTAACGTGAAAAGCAGAACAAAGAAACACCACCAGATTTCCAACACCAGTTAAATGGATTAATATTATCATCTGCTGAAGTTTTAATTAAAACACCTACCTCAAGCCATAATCACAACACAAAATTCTTGTTTCACATCAAACACTCCTGAATTCCAACTCATCCTAGACCAAGGATAAAGTGTATTTTAAAGGACAAAAAAATATCTGCAAACCAGCAGTTGTCATGCTGCCACAATAAAGAAACAGAATCAGCTCTCTCACTTTTATGCAAGTCCAACTGCTGAAGACTACGGTCAATCACTGCCAATATACCGTTGTGTCAAGCTACATACCCACTGGAACATTGAGCTATAAGTAGGTTACATAAAGAAGACTGCAAAAGGATATATTTACACTTTGTTCTGCTTAGTTTTAGTGGGGAAGAGCTGAAGCTATGACTAGTATGAGATACAGAAAGCTAGGATCCATGCAGCTTTCTAATTTGTGCTGGGTAATATGCTCACTTAACTCAAAAAATACAAAGACTGCTTGATTTGCAACATGACCTGTAAAAGCAAAAATGAAAACCATCTTCTTTTTTCTCATATCAAACTGAAAAGTTGTAAGAAACTATTCACAATGCTGAAAAACTTTCTCAATAATTCAGTGTCATTAACTAGTAGCACAAGATAATTATGCTGAAAAAGTGAAGAAATCACCTATGGCTCTAGGCTATACTTTACTTTATAAATCTAAAGATATCTCAGATAAGGAGCTTAGGAAATGAGGTATTTTTCATTTGTAAATATTCTTCCTGAAAAACTTCAAGTGAGAAATTTAGTTGTTCTCTATGCCTTCTTTCCTTCTTGCAGAGGTAATTGATCTCAAACCAAGTAAAAGCTGATTAGCAGAAGAAAATATTTGCATTCATGCTGTTAGAACTTTTTCTTTCTCCTAATTCTTTCTTAATTTTCAGTCCTCTTAATCAGAAGGAACATGTGCCAAAGATCATCCTGGGCTGAATATTTCGTAATGGAAACTATCCAGGTCAAATCCGCAGGGCTGGAAGAGAGGAGGTCAGGACACAGATGATTTTGGCTGGGAAACTAGCAGAGAGAGGAAAAAAAAGCATGGGAAGAAGAACTCCAGGCTGGGGAGAAAGACTGTGTGTATGAGGAGGCTGGATGTGGCCTTGAAGGTTTTGTGACATGAAAACCAGGAAAAGATGGCAAGGATGCTGGACAGCCACTGGTGGAGACCAAGACTTTCAGGACAAAGAGACAGAAAAGAGGCATGAGCACTGAGACTGACTGAATAAAGTGAATAAGCTGAGATGAGGAGGCAAGGACAGCAAAAAAGATGGGGACAGCTTAGGAGAGTTGGGGCCAGTCAAATAAATCGTCATCTGAAGTGCAACTAAGTATCTATATTGGTACTTTGATTAGCACTATTACTTACGTATGCATCTTGAGAGGGTAGGATCTGGCACAAATCCCATTTTGCAGGTACATCTGTAGCTGCCCATGGTATTCAAGCACTCACCATTAGGGCATACTCCCTGTAACTGACACTCATTGATATCTGTGGGAAAATTGAAAATAATCAGATACTGAAACATGTATTACTATTCTTCTTTCTTCAGAACTTATCTTTTTCAAAATATGTGCAGGAGAACCGCTACAAGTTAACACTCCAGTTAATGCTTTTTCCCATACTGACAGCATTTGATTTATAACCTTTTAAAACACTGCTGAGAACATAACAGAAAACCAATTACGTTTATACATCATTCCTAAGCACTCTGAATTAAAAAACAAATACACTTTGACTGCCTTATCTACCCCTCTTTTCCTGACTAGATTATTGCTTGAGCAGTCAAACACAACTCATAATAACATTAATGAAGGCAAGTTTTAAGAAACGTAGTATACTTTATGCAGCATGGAACACTGCTTGACACTTTTAATAAAGTTTTTATTAATATTTGTATTCAGTAGTGCCTGAAGGTTCATTGTGCTGGAAGAAACACAATGCAAAAATACCACCTCTAGCCTAAAGAGCTCACCATCTCAACAGCAAGAATATGCTTCAGGAAACACAGAACATGTGACCTGGGGCAAAAAGGATTGCATCGGTGGGAACACAACTCTGTAATAAGTAATTACTTTGATAATGTTTGCTGTTGCGAGGCTGCTTGGATCAGTGTCACTTTCAGGGTCTCACTGCATTATTCTCCCATGCCCCAAGCATTGGGCCTCAGGCCTTTATCACACTTGGGGTTGTATCTATAAACCACTCACTCTTAGAATAGGACCTGTCCAACCATCAGCTGGATACCATCTGTAACTAAGTCAGCCAAACTGGGATTTTATTTCAGCAGACAGTAACAACGTAACTTGCACTGATAATCAAAACCTTAAAGTAATAATAAAAAAAAAACAACAAAACCCCCTAACTTCTAATTGTCTCTGTCATAAATAGTCACGTCTCCTCTTTCAGAAAAATAGAGACAGCACCTACAGAAACAGACCTACTTTAAAATGTTTACAGGCATTAGTTTTACATAAGACTTGCCCTCCTTATCCCTAAGCTAGGAAAAAATGTCTGCCTTGCTTGGTGAACAAGTTTCAAGAGGAAGTCAAATATTTCAGCTAGCTCCTTGGAAATCAGGTATTAGTGATCATTTTATCTAAAATACATAATGTTTATTACCTTTCCTCTTAGTTTTTATAAAACCTTCACCATTTTATTTGACCTCATTGTATGTTGCTGCCCAATTCAGCACAATCAATGAGGGTAAGAAGTTGATGTAAAATGTAACAGATGCACTGGAGCTGCTTTTAGAAACCTACAAAAAAATCTTTCACATTCCTACCTTTTTCTTAATTTTTCTCCACAAGTTTGGCTACCTGTCCCATTACATAGGAGCACATGACTTAAGCTCGCAGTACAGCAGACTCTAGCACGTCATGTCAGCTGCAATTTTTTCAAAATATTCAGTGTTGAGCTTATCCCTTAGCTCTTCCAAAGCTATACCTAATCTAGTATCTTGACAGCACCTGGATCAACTTCACCTCTATGCACTTAGCCACATGTGACAGAGAGTGATAATTTACAACCTAGAACTTTGGATGAAATGTGATGGAAACCACACGAATTACAAAGCATCAGTTCTGCTTCAAAGGAATTTTCAAGTGAAATTCCCAGACTACATGACTTTCCGACCTCAGAGGAGTGGGCTATTTAAAAAGGAGAATAGTATAAGAAAAGAATACAAAAAACTGCTGAAGTATTCTTCTACAGTAGTCTAATCTTTCTTTTCTAATCAAGCTTTGAGCAGGAAGATGTCCCATATAAGCACAGGAGTATCTTATTTAAGGATTGCACTAATACAGAATATTTAGTAAGTTAGACTTATTCTGATGCACTCAAGTTTTAGACAGTTTCTTCAGTTTCTTAGTCTGACTAGGTTCTTTCTTCTGCTCTGAAACCTCAAAACATGATTGAAAGCATCAACAGAATGCCAACTGATTGCAAAAGTAAGATCATCATTGTTTCAATATCGTTATCTTTTGTGACTACTGTGAGGAATGAACTGAAGTCTTTACAGCTAGCAAACTAAAGACATCATTGAAACATACTAAAGAGAAACATATTGATGCTGTTGTAAAGTTGTCAGGAGGAAAGGACATATTGCTAACCCTCCACTATCAAACACCAGGCATGACAATGAACATTAACAAAAGAGGAGACTACAAAAATACCTAGAAGTTAATAAAGCAAATACTGGCATGCTCAAGAACATACTATTGAATCTTCTACTTGTTGTCAATTCGTGTTGTCAGACCAGTCCTCAAATGCTAAGCCATGGAACAATTCTGCTTGCTTTGATGAAGCACTGACTCTGTCGTCGGAAACAAGTTAGAGGAAGAGACAGTATGCTTTACCCTGAATACGGGAAAAATCCCTATATCCAGGTTCACTTCAAAATAAAAATCCTCAACACAATTACACAGATACGCAAATTACACATATATATATATATATATGTGCAAAAAGCATACATAGATTTCAGAGGGAGAGGAAACATACAGGATGAAAAAAGTAATATCAAAAATTAAAAACCAAGATGCATACTTTTAACAAGGACTGTGCTCTTTTATTCTAATCTGACTTTTGCTTTTTATCGTTTAATAGAATTAACAGAAATGTTTTGTCTAGTGAAGACAGCACTTAAATTTTAAATCAGCAAAAAAGACAACTTAATATTAACTGTTTTTTATACTTGTTATTTTCAAGAAAAGATCAAGTCTCTTGTTTGTTAACCATTCAAATACATTGCTATTTGCTTATATGTCCTCATTATGAAAAATGTGGCACTTTTCTTTCCTACCTAGGAGGATAACTCTACCATTCTACATGTATTTAAGCAAGTTTGCTGATGACACAAAGCTGGGAGGAGTGGTGGATACACCAGAAGGCTGTGCTGCCATTCAGCGTGACCTGGACAGGCTGGAAAGTTGGACAGAGAGGAACCTGATGAGGTTCAACAAGGGCAAGTGCAGGGTCCTGCACCTGGGGAGGAACAACTCCATGCACCAGTACAGGCTTGGGGTGGACCTGCTGGAGAGCAGCTCTGCGGAGAGGGACCTGGGAGTGCTGGTGGACACAAGTTGACCATAAGCCAGCAGAGTGCCCTGGTTGCCAAGAAGGCCAATGGCATCCTGGTCAGCAGGTTGAGGGCCAGCAGGTCAAGGGAGGTTCTCCTCCCCCTCTACTCTGCCCTAGTGAGACTGCATCTGGAGTGCTGTGTCCAGTTCTGGGCTCTCCAGTTTAAGAAAGATGGGGTACTACTGGAGAGAGTCCAGCGGAGGGCTACGAGGATGGTGAGGGGACTGGAGCATCTCTCCTACAAGGAAAGGCTGAGGGAGCTGGGCTTGTTAAGCCTGGAGAAGGCCGAGAAGGGACCTTATAAATGCTTATAAATATCTTAAGGGTGAGTGTCAAGCGGATGGGGCCAGACTCTTTTCAGTGGTGCCCAGCGACAGGACAAGGGGCAACGGGCACAAACTGAAGCACAGGAAGTTCCATCTAAACATGAGGAAGAACTTCTTCCCTCTGAGGGTGACGGAGCCCTGGAACAGGTTGCCCAGAGAGGTTGTGGATTCTCCTTCTCTGGAGATATTCAACACCCGTATGGACGAGGTCCTGTGCAACCTGCTCTAGGCGACCTTGCTTCAGCAGGTGGGTTGGACTAGACGCACAGAGGTGCCTTCCAACCCCTACCATTCTGTGATGGTAAGTAACTATATAGCTTAACGTAAGTGCATTCATACTTTGAATGTTTAAAAGTATTATTGATGGACTCTTTGCATACAGCTTCATTTTAAGGAATGTTAAAAATCTATATATGGATAAATTTTATTATTTGAATACCAAAAGTATATAGGCACATAAAAAATCAAAAAGTAAAATCCTGCAAAGACAGATAGACAAGAAGAGAAAAAAACATTTACAAAACCTGCTTTCTAACTTGAATTAGAATAATTTTATTCACAACACTAGTATTACTTGTAGTACTCAAACTATATCTTGTAAGCTTGTAGAGCTGCATCTGTATGTTGTAGAAGGAAAAAAATCTGTCTGTTGTTACAATTCTCAAGCAGTTTTTCAACTTTGAATAACTTAGCCACTGAACTCAAATGCACATATATATATATTTACAGTGAAATAATAATAATAAAAAATCCTATTCTGCAGAAGGGGGTACAAAATCTGGCTTTGCACTGCACTTAAACAAATTTTGGTTGCAGGTTACAGGCTTCAACTAGCTGAGTGATCTTGAATACCTAGTAGCAAAACTGTGCTATTTGGATTTTACAATGAAAATTTCTTGACATAGCTTATATTTAAGTCTTTATACAGATAAACTGCAATTGTGAATTTTAGATTAAATTGAATTTAAATATAATCTAAATAGAAATGATGCATGTTTTTACAAATCTGACCCTTATTTAATGTCACTGCTGAGAATAACTGGCATAGGAGCGCATCAGATGCATTTGTCGATAGTAGAGCATCCGGTTTTAGAGTTTTGCCTACTGGCAAAGGTTTCATGGCATTATTTACTGAAGTGGCTAACTTCCAGGTAGATGGAATCTTCCTATAATTCATCCATATACAATCATCTTTCTTTCTAAATGATTCAACTATTCTGCAGGAAACATTCACAGATGCTGTCATTACTGCCTCTGTATTAAATATCTTCCCAGATGAACAGTTATTGTATGTTTAGTATTTAAAAATACAACACTCCATTCACACGTACTCTGTTATTGCCATTTAATGTGGGCACTGCTACATTTCTGTACTGGCTTATATGCATGTAAGTACCGATAAACGTTCCTTCTGGAGTTCCTGATATGGATATTCCTCTTGCTATATTTGTCCAATTTTTAAAGTTAGCTTTATTGTGCATGTTCTGATGCTTCAGCATAACTTAATTCTAGTGTATTTTACTGCCTTTTTTCCAGGTCATGTGTTTTTAATGAACTCATAGAATTACTGAGCTGATACTCTGTGCTGAATTACACAAGCTTATCTAGGGATTCAACAGAAACAAGCCACAAGTTGATAAAAACCTTCACATTTTCAAAAGAAACATACATGCATGTAAGAATAGTTTTATTTAACAACTTTGGGAAAAAAAAAGCCTTCCAGATTTACCATCTACTTCATTTTATTTTATTTCAGACTGTGGTAAAAGGCCACCTACCCAAAACGTTTCCTACCACGTGCCAGCCTGCCCAGCTGTGCAAATTGCACTGGAATCAACTTGTTCAGGCAGCTGGAAAAGAAATCTTATTCAAGATTAACAGACTTGGTTTTTACCCGTCTATTTCTTGTATATGGACATAAAAAACATTTCATTTTTAAATTAGTATAGCAGTAAGAATTCATTTGCTCCATTGTGTCTGAATAATCTTTTGTTGTGCAGAAGTAGAAACTGACAGCATGCTTGTAGAGTGATATCACAAACACCTTCACCTACATAGAGGAAATATTTTAAAAGGCTACGTAGCAGTACTATAAAATCATACATATGTAAATAAAGCTTCTTAAAGAACAACTAAATACTAATTTTCAGTTTTCAAGGAAAACAGAGTAATGAAGGTCCACTGGTAAAAAGCTGCTGTGCAGGTGACAGAAAAAAAGGGTTAAGCAAGGAGCTTTTCCACACATCACCTTGCATGGCTCCACAGTCAGCTCTCACAATAGATGCTGTTATTTATGATTCATGAAGAACTGGTAAACAGAGCACTGATTTTGTGATAGCTGGTGCTTGATAATGTGAATGACTTGACCCTTCTCAACGGTAATAAGTTGGTGTGACCCCACTGGCATGGAAGAAGCATTGTCATTCTGCACTGACTGACAGCCTGACCCTTTGCTGTTACTCTTTAGTATTATACATGTCAAATACATGGAACTGGTCCTTGACACACTGTGCTCCTAGATTTGGTAGTCCATCCCCATGAAAGCTTGACAAGAAATGAAAGCTTTACTCTTAATTTGGGTCTATTGAGACGGCAGTGGACACCACATGTCATCCCAGTGTGACACTGCTCTCACAAGTTCATTCAAATGCACAGAAGCTTTGCCATAATCAGGGTCTTGACAGTGGTGCCGGAGTCCTACACAAATGAAGCTGCCATGTCTCAGCTCCTCCTACACCCTCTTCTAAGCACACAGCTTGATATATGGTGAGGTTAGCCACCATGCTCTCCTCCAGAGCCACCACAGCTCTCCTAGCCTCAAACAACCCAGATGTAACCAAACCGCTGCCAATCCATCCCACAATCTTCCCCACTAAGGAGAACTTGAACAGACTCCCTTAACAAGAACAGTTAGGATCTGATAGGATCCCGCAGATTTTTATAGGTCTGCTGGGTGTAAGGTCAACCCGCTCTCAGAAAATGCAATGTGTTAATGACTCACTGCCACCGAATTTCCTGGGGAAAAAAGACAAGCTAAAACAACCATTTCCTAACTGAATGCCTGTCTGCTCATGTGAAGAGTGTGACTACAAACAAAGTAATCTTCATGACTTCAAATAAAACCACCTCCAAAACCAAGCAGAGGTGAAGGAGGAAGATGGGAACAATGTAAGATGGTATTCATTTAAACACAAAAGCACATGCTAACATTGAACTTGTTATAAACCATGATAATTATATATTGATTTACCAAATCCAAACCCATCTTCATCTTCAAAGAACTTGACATACTTCAGTTATTAAACAGAAGATGGAAATAAATGGATAACTTGGATATCAAAATGAAAATGTCTTTTGATTTAAAATAATGAAATACATTTTACTTTACTCATGGCTTTTCCTGCTTGTTTTCTAAGAACGCTCAAGAACAAGTTTTATTTGGATTTTTGTCCAGGGTAAGTCACTCTTCAAGGTTTCACATTAGAAATACCCCAAAACACAACTGTGTTTTGAAAGCATTTTACCAGAATCTTGTTCCACAAATAGTTAACGGAATCAGATGAAGAACTGACCTCCATTTTTACTCATGACCACACATACACACATTTCCAGTTAATAGGGTGAATATCACAACAGTAAATTAAATTTCACTAAGTCTAAGTGCCTGCACTTAGTTAATGCAACAACCTATTTTTTTCTACTAACTGATTTAGGGAAGGACCAAATAGTCCAGAAGAAAGAAGAAAAAAAAACACCCCAAACTTTTCAAAAATGACCTAACCCTTATTTGTTACTTTTCTCTAAACAGTTCTTCCTGGCTTAAAGATCCAAAACCCCAGTGGCTTTTCAACACCTCAATCTATATCATGAGGGTCAGGCTCTTTTACTGACGTATGTAATTCATTGATTTATTTGTTCAGCGCTCTTACAAGCATTGCACACAGGAATTCTGATGACTGAAAAAAAAATATATGAATCAAAACTTTGAAAGAAGTTAGATACGGGATCAAATTCTGTTCTAAGGTACTTAAGGGACAGAGCAGTTACACACCTAATGGAAGTTCTCCCTCTGGCTATTGCATAAGTATATGTGTACAGAAGGGCACAATGTAGTAGAATCGTTCTCTGCTGTATGTTGGTGCATGGAACAAATCTGTGCTGGAGGGTAGGACATGTTTCAGAAGGTATTCTCTTCCAGTGTTCAGGTTGCATTCTCCATTGCTACAATGGCTTTTCAAGTAGTTTAAAACAGCCTTTGGGCTGCATTAGCTGCTGTTTGACACTACTTTGGTTCTCTGCTGGAAGCCTACATGCAATGTTCTCCTACATTTCCTTGAGCAATGGCATGCCTAAATCAATCACATTCAGGAAGTGAATCATTTCAGCTTTATTCCAGGATTAATAACACCATAACGTAGCCTGAGTATCCTTTCTCCAAGGATAACAAACCATGCCAAGTGTAAACATCCAACCCTAGGAAAAATTCCTGGGCCTACTTCTAACGAGATCTGTACTCGTCTGTCACTTACCGCTCAAAAGAAAATGCTTTGCTTGGTTACTGTAAAACATGCCGAGTGATTTATTGGGTGCATCATAAAGCTACTGTAACCTCCTCTAATTTGCCCACTTACTGAAATACTTTACTTGGATTCCTCAGCAAGCAAATATGAAAATGCTTCACAGCCTATTGGCATTCTACACATTAACATCTCAAAACAACCTGAAGAGCCTGATGCCTGCTAAAGCCAAGCAAAGTTGTGCAGAAGGACTAGCTGATTAACAGAGAGCTGTTGTGCCACAGACCAACCTACAAAAGCTGGAATATCAGCCCTGTAGTGTTTCCCTGTGGCAGCCTCCAGCTGGAAGAGTACTTAGGAAGAGAAGTTTATTGTGTTTTGGCTGTGTTGATCATTGTAACAGCTCTTCAGACCACCCAGGCCCAGCCGGCCTAATGCAGAATCGCAGGAAACACTAAGGTGGTGTAAAGCTGTCTTCTCTCCCTTCAGCCTTGTAGCTCATTTGGACACATGAAGCAAGTCCACCCTCTACCCTTTTCAGATAGCAAGCGAGGCCCATATTTGGTCACAGACATAACGGAATTTGAAACATTCTTCCCTATAAAATGAAAGTCATTCTTTCATCTCCATGCTTAATGCACTGAATTTATGGTCATCAAAGTCACAGCTTGGAGCATTAAGCCACATTTATAGATTTAACTTAAAACCAAAATACTAGAACGGAACGTAGATGTTTATTAATGTGTTCTTGTCAAAGCTGCAATCTTCTGACAGTATGTTATTTAAATCTATCTGCTCATTTTAATGAAAATATTTTTGCTCAACAAGAACAGTCTATGAGTTCAAAAGTGTCAGGGGTCATTACCAGAATTTTTAACAATGTAAATGTAACCAGAAATAGTCTTTTAATTTGTTACTTGAAAGTAATCACTATTACCATTCATGTAAAGAATGCAGTCAAATTTCTTTTGAGAAGCACTGGAACTTTGAAGTGATAGTATCAACTATGAAACTTGGATAAGAGTGCAGTGTTTTTTTTTACTATAAGACGTTCAAGTAACTAAAAGACATTTAAAATTTTCATAAACAAGGCTGAAGAACACAAAGAAGTGATTTAGTATTAATTAAAACCATAATAACTTTTTTGGAACAATAGATCTCATTTGTATACAATGTATTTTCTATTTTACACATTTGGTAGGTGACTTTCGATAACAACATGAATAAATCTGTCTCAAAAGACAATGAAAAATCCAGATTTTCAAAGTCACATTACTTGCATAAACAGAAAAAAACAACTTATAATTTCACAGTTTTTAAGACAACACATGATACAGATGACAAGGCATAAAAACTGAATATGCAACAGCCTCCAGCTAGAACAGTCATGATATCCAGAAAGTTCTTATGAGAACTGAACCAAGGAAGGGAACTTGTAGAAGCAGAAAGCCTTATCAGGCCACCACAGCTCTGGCAGCCAGTTGTTGCTAGAAAGTACTGCAGCCCTTCCCTTCCCTTCCCCTCTGTCCCAAGTGCCTGGTGCCGCAGGACACTACAAACCAGCAGCCCACAGATGATTTCAGGCCTAAACACCACAGAAAGTTATATTTCTGAAGGGGGACTTCTGCAGTTAGCTCTGAGACCAGATTTCTATGCTTTTCAAAAACTGACTGACATTGTTTAAATGACTTTTTCTATTTTCATAAAAATGAACAGACAATCTCCTTTTGATGCAAAGCGGACACTTTGCCTTTCAATAAGAACCTCACACACTTAAGACACTTTGCTGCATTTAAGCAAAGCAAACCTAGATCAATTATATACTAATTAGAATTTATCAAAGTACTGGGCAACTTCTTAATTAGAAATGGCCTAGTAGTCATCCATCAAATGTTATTTAGTAATATCTGCCTTGACAGATGTTTTCATGCAGTTAAGTGCTTTAATATGCACAATATCTCATGTTGCAAACTAAGACTGGAATGTATAATTTATGTTGCATTTCTGACAAGTTGACTCATTCTGGTAGGTATATGCTATGCTTCACTGGGGGTGCCATCTGACTGAATGATCTCCAAATTGGCTCAATATGCAGGCAGCCTTTTTCATTCTTTTTATGAAAATTAATTACAACTGTACCTACTACCATCACTGAAAATACTGTTACAATTGTTTCAGCTATAGCTGTATTGTTAACCACTATTAATCTCCTCAGTTCTAAGAAAAACATAATATCCAGATTTTACTGCCCCCATTATAGTTGATTGCTTCAATAATAACCTGATTACTAAGAACAACAAGGAGTAAAAGAAACAAACAACAAGGTTTGGTTGCTAATGAAACTATTGCAATATATATTTTCTCAAATTACAGTAAAACCAGTTGCTGATTCTAAGAAATGAGCCACTGATTTCTGTGAGCTAACAGAGTAGCAGCAGTAGAAATCAATCCAACTCGTTTAGTGTTTCTGCGTGGAATTTACTGGAATGCAAGTTTGCAAGCCACACTTTTCAAACACATAATCAATGTCCAAACAGCAACCCAGCCCAGTTTCTGGAGACATATTTATTTCTCAGTATGATCATCATAAAATAACTTCTGTGAAAGAAGGTTGTTAACTTAGTAGCTAAGTAACATTAAATAGCATTTCTTATGAAGCTAAGCTCTTTTATCACTTAAAGGTAATAAAATATATATACAACATGTAGAGAAAACAGATTTATAACTGTATTTTACGGACAAATGTAGGAATATACCCCCAACATTCATTTTAAATCATGATGAAGCCAAGGGAAAAAAAGCTTCAAGTCCCCAGAGCATGATTACAAAATCTGAGCCATCAATGTGCAAGTACTAGTTTCTGCAGGCTCATATACATTTAAGCATATAGGGACTTTTCAAGAATTTCCATACACAACTTCTTACTTCATTGAAAAACAAGAAGTGTTCAGGTATTTTTCCAGTTCTTCAAGATAAGATTTTTAAAGTGCTCTATTGGCAATATGTTTGTTTCCTGAAAAATTAATCCAACATTTTCACCAGCTGTTTTTTTCATTCTGTTTCAGTTTTCCAAGAAAACCATTAGCAGAATGAGGAAACAGTAAGTATAATTCTAAACAAGGAATCAGAAATTAGCATTGCATGCATGTGGATTCTGACAAAGAAGTTGAAACTCTGATAAACTGTATTTTGGCTTTAATGACAGCCTTAGGGCATCTATCTGTGTACATGTAATAAATCATCCCATTGAAAACATAATTACTGAGAAGGAAAAAAGCTTTCTTGATAGCAATTACACTAAACTGGTTGAATTAGCATACCCACAGATGGTTCTTTGTTGTTCTTCATACACATTAGAGAGAAGAATGTTTTGTTACATTAGTTCACTCACTTGAAAGAAAAAAAGCAGCATCTGGTTGTTAATCACGCTAATACTACATAAGCTTCGTAAACTAAGGAGGCTTTTGACTGCAAAAACAATGTAGAATAAAAGGTTAATTAGGCTTTCAGGCACGTTTTCAAAGGTAGCGAAAGTTGGACAATATCTAGGTGAAAACAGTAATCTCTTTTAGCTGCAGGCAGGGATTCAGCACTATATCCCCATTACCATTTGGTCTGGAAACGCTGGCCTTTTCTGAGCATGGACACAGCATGCACACCCTTTCAGCAAAGAATAATCTAATTAAAATGTATACTTGCATATGGACATGCTGTGCCACTCCTTTCCAATCTAATTGTAAGGATTATTACAAGAATACAAATACTCCCTCTGCCTGCAGCTTAAACAGGTTTCTCTTCACAATTATTGCTGTTGCTTTGCTCCATCTTTGTGATATGGACAGCTGTTTCTTTGTTAGCCCTCTCCTCTTCTCTTCTAGAAAAGCACATCTGATTCAGGTAACACAAACAAGACGCTTTTGCCTGATCCATTGAGCAGCACATGCTAACGACCATTTCAGGACTGAAAGGCACCTTGCCAGCAGCTTTCACATCTGAAGCTAGCTTTCCTGATGACCATTCAAACAGAGGTCAAAATCCTGATCCTCTGAAAGAAAATGGTAATCTTGTTACTTACTTCGATAGGATTAGATGTCATCCTGGCTTTGCTTCATGGGTATTCCTTCTCCCAGTTCCTTCCTTATTCATACCTCCTTTTTGGAGTGTGTTGGTGAGTAAATTATAGAGAAACCACCCAAGCCTCTATAAGGCAATACAGGGAACCTGTAGCAGTCATCAACTCTGTCCTCTCCAGAAAGTTAAGACATTGTCCCCATCCTCATTTCACCAACAGTCTACTTCCTGGTGGGATTATCTGACTCCCATTGTCTGATTAAAATCTAGGTTATAAATTTCCATGTATCAATGACAAATTATATTTAGAGTCTACAGCTCTCTCTCTTCTGGGATAATGATAGCAGTAATAAAAGAAACTGTTTAAAGCCTCATATTTCTTGCAGTATTAGTTATGTAGTAAAAAAATGTGTCAGGAAAAACTATCAAAACCCCATACACCAAACAATGACTAGCATCCCAGGTACACATCTATTCCTGCACACTACCGTGGCAGGACTTAGCTCCCTCTTATGCTCCTACCCAGAGACATATCTTTTCCCTCTCTATCAGCCTGTCACCACTCAACGAAATAACTTCCTGGCCTACTTCTGACAACCTTCACAAGCACCAGACCATTTTTTAACTGTCTGTAGCCCCCGATTAAAGATCTTAGTTTCCATGAAATAAGGTTTGCCAACACCTAGGTACAATACCTTGAAACAAGGCGAATGCCCTACTCACCTTTAAATGCCTGCTGGGTTGCTGCTGGCTAGGAAGCCATTGCGTATTAAGTGGAATTTGCACACAGCTACTGGAGGTATCAAAAGCTCCTGTCTCTCTTGGACCATGTTCAGAGGGATGCATAATGGTACTAACGCACCATGGCATCTTCCAGACACTTTCTGTGCTCAAAGATCGAAATCCTCTCTTTGGCAGACTGCAAAACCTCATAACTAATAGGCAGAATGAGACAATCTCTTGAAATGGCTGGAAGCATCTTGCTGAAATATACGCACCACCTGCGAGTTTAGTTTGAGGTGTGAAAAGGTGGCCCATGTATGCCTTACACTCATCTCCTTCACCTTTTCACTTTGCAGTTCTCATCAGCAAGTTGACATCAGCATCTCCCCATTCCTTTTATTTACTAAGTGGATTCTACAGTCTATCACCACAGATCAGGGAACAAGCTCTTGAAATGCAATTTTCAGCTCTTCTCCATTTAGTTTTTCACTATTTTGACTCAACCCAATTTTCTCTTACAGTCCTCCAAATGGCCCTACTCTGCAAGCTGGTACACCACTAGACAGAGAACTAAGCAGCAGACAGGCTCAAGCACCTATACTTTCAGATAGCAGCTCACATCTCGCTCAGCACAGGAAGCAGCAAGATGTTTGCGTTAAGTGCTCTACAAACTGTATTTTTTTGGTTGGCAAAACTGGTTCTCTATGTGGCTGGCTGCCGCACATTCCTGCATCAATAACCTAATTGAAAGTTTTCAGTTAAATAAAATTCACTTTATCTCCATAGTGCCTACATATAACCTTTAATGCCAATTCCCCTTACATTTTCTCCTTCTCTCCACCATCACTACTATTTGTTGGAGTCTCTTCTACCCTTGCAGTGTCAACAATGACTAACAAACCTGACCACAGGTCAGTGTCAGCCTCACTTGAACTCATTCTTCCCTTACTTCCCAAATCTCTCTCCAGAACACCACTGCAGGATTGCTCACATCTTCTCAGAGCTCTTTCCTCTTGTTTGCTTGAGCTGTGCCAAACCAACCAGACAAGCAATTAAGCTTTTTCCTACATCCTTATCTGGCACCTCTTTTCAACACTCCAAGACACACAGAAAGAAGGAGCATATGTTTATGGTCATCTGTTCAGCTTCATTAGGTAGAGATGTTGTAGGCCAGGAGAATGTGAATGCTCCAGGCCTTTCTATGTAGCTGCATGATCATGCAGATACCACATCCCTATATGTTTTAATAACTTCTGTGCTTACAGCCAGGAGATATAGGGCATAATCTTGGAATAACACAACTTATACAGTACAACTCCATACACACTTTACGTATGTGGTTTTTAATTTCCACTTGCCAGTGACATTATCTGTCAGTTCTCAGTACTGTTGTATCTAAACTCCTAAGTCCAAAAGAATTGTTCTCCAATTATTCTATACTTTCATGTTTATAGAAATTATTCTCTGTTGCTAGTCTCATCTGACTTAACTGAGTCTTTAGTCTGCAGGTTCACTGTTTAGCAGAAGAATTGACAGAACAATGTGTTTCTGCTGAAAAACAAAGTAAATGAACCCTTATGAAGCCGTCTTTATATATCATCAAAGAAAATGAGAGCACACGTAAAAGCTTTAAAAGATTTTTGCCCCAGAGCAAAAATAACCCCACCACTGTGGAGCTGCCAATCTTTGGAAAGAGTTACAAGTAAACTCAGCAGAGAAGGCTCCAGGGAGACTTTATTGCAGCCTTTCAGTACTTAAAAGGGGCTTTTAAGAAAGATGGGGACAGGCTTTTTAGCAGAGCCTTTTGTGATAGGACAAGGGGTAATGGTTTTAAACTAAAACAGGGTAGATTTAGACTGGATATAAGGAAGAGTTTTTTTACAGTGAGTGTGGTGAAACACTGGAACAGGTTGCCCAGAGCGGTGGTAGATGCCCCACCCCTGGAAACATTCAAGGTCAGGTTGGACGAGGCTCTGAGCAATCTGACCTAGTGGTAGATGTGCCTGCTTATTGCAGGGGGGTGGAACTACATGGCCTTTAAAGATCCCTTCCAACCCAAACTATTCCATGATTCTACATTCAACATTTTTTTTTCCAAATACAAATCAATGGACTGGATGCATTCATCTAAATCATAAATATCAAAAAAACTGTCACAGGAAACCGGTACTCAAAATAAACACAATCAATTGTGGTCACTGTCGTACCTTGACAAAATGTAGCATTGATCCTCTTGTAGCCTTGTGGGCATTCCATCATAGGACTGAATCCATGGTAAGCTGAAGAAAAAAATTACATCAGTTAAATACTGCTGATTCATATACTTATTTAGAGAGCCCGACAGCCAAATTATTATCTAACTATAAAAAAGTCATTATAAGTTTTTCTGATGTATGGTTAAGCATAAAAGGTCAAGAAATTAAAACTGAAAGTTGTAAGGGTAACCTTAATTCCATCTCTTTCCACATGTATACCACTTAAGTCTTCAGTTTTCCTGTCACATGTATTTTTTTTTTCCAAAAAAGAAATCTTTGAAATCAGGACATTATCTTCCATCTTAGTTGTTCTCAAATATTCATATAATTACTTTCCCAAACCAGCTACAAATATCATGTTGGGAAAGATACAGGTGAAGACTCGTGATGGAAACTCAATGGTTTTAAAACTGAAAGCAGCTTTAGAAGACAGAAGTATCTTCAGTCTGAAGCACAATTGTTGGGTATCATTTCTCCTGCCACAATGAATTAAAAAAATATTTGAAATACCTAGGAAACAAGCAAACGACCATTTAAAACAAGGCAAAAGGAAGAAAAAGGCACATTTGTGATTCACCTAACAAAGTCGCTGAATTTTAGAAGACCGTGTGACTTATTGGCTGATCAGTGTAAACTGTCAAGGACGTAACAACGCTGTGAAATACAGACTGAATTCAATTTTGCCAAAACAGAAAGTGTCCAGTTAACTAGATTTTTGTTTCTAATTCTTGTTTCTTTCCTCCACTTAAGGTTGCCTTTGAGAATACAGAAAACTGTTTATTGATTCTTAAACTGTTATAACATCATAAATGAGAGCAGTAACTTCTTTGTATGGTTATGCACTAAAAGCTAACGTCTCGGCAAAACCCAGTACTTTATTAAACATATAGGACTAAACTTTTGGCACTATGATCACACAAGTGCCTTTAATAAGAGTCAAAAGAGTTTTTTCATAATTTCAATGGTACATCAGAGATACCTTACATTTGGTCAGATGTTTTCCTTTAAAAGTGTTCTAAATGTTCAGCAGGAAAAAAAAAAATCAAATGCATTACTTTCCATCTTTACTGTATATAAACCGTCAAATAAGACAGAATATCTGAGTGAGATAATGTTTTCAATTGGCTTCACTTCACACGTAATGCCCGAATTGCACATTTATCCCTGCAACTTATTTTAAAACTGGTAACTGGTTGACTATAAGGGTGGGTAAAAAGAAAAAGAATTATTTTCATTACTTCCAAAACTTTTCCTATTCTTTGGAAAAAATTAAGTGATGATCTTGAGTAGCAGCTTTAGAGTGAGATAGTTTTATTTCAAATGGCTGTGAAATATTTAAAAGAACTGCTTAATTAAAACATTAAGATTCTCATTAGAGATGCTTAAAGTGATAAAATGGTTAAACACAAAAATAGTATGGGTCAAATATAGCAACAATATTCTTACAGTTTTGAACACATTTTTCCATCTTTACATGGACTACAACCATTTTAACACAAATTAAAATTTGAAAATTTTGTCTCTCACCATAAAAGTGGCAGCTACACGTTTATTTTCAAAGCAGCTCCAATCTTTTCACAATGTTACTATTAAAAACAGTTGAAATTTAAGGTGAGATTTTCAAAAGTGCAATATGTTATTGTGGTCCCCAAAAATGTCTATGAAACTCCTAATGCTCATGTTGATAGAGTCAGGTTCATAATTGCACTGATTATGTCCTAACCTATCTGTGTTTGCCATTAGAGACCTGATTCAATTCACACTAAAACCAAGAGAGTCTCTCTAAATTTTGTGGTACCCTCCAGTACAGCCTGGCGGAGGAAAACAGAGGAAGAGCAGAGCTCTTCCAGTTGTAGATGGAGACAGGCCCATAAGCTATGCCAGGACTTTTCCAGTGCTGCAACGCATTTTCCCTTCCAGGGTGACTCAGCTGCTCTAGAAAATGCAGTGGTGGAGTGAGGTCAGAGATTTTAACCTCTCCCTCCCTCCTCATCCTCCTACTCCCACACTGAACAGGAAACAGCAGCTTACTAGCAGCTGTTTTCTTCCTTCAACAAAGAGCAGCAACGTAAGCAGGTCGCAGTAGAGCAAGGAGCTTGTTCAGTGATGGCTAGTGATCCGTGTGGGAGCTGGATGGAGTCCTACATTACTTGTCCTTTACTCACTTAGACAACCTGTTTGTAATTATTAACTGTTAGCAAGAAGCCTGAACAATCATAACATTCCCCGTGTAACACAGGAATGCAATTTGTCTTAAAAGCTGTCTTCTATAGAAACCCTCAGAAATTGAGATCCATTCCAAAATTTCTTCTTTTGTTTTTCAGTAATATTGAATAACCTGTAAACTTGCAGACATGGGAGCTGTCTCAGGCCAACACACTTGACTTTGCAACAAGACAGAAGCCCTGACTGAGCCGTGGCTATTACCCAAAACACGCAAGTACATCTTTATAAAGTCACAACGCCTTATTTAAGTCCATGGGAACAAGACACGCAAACTTACGTACATCTGTGACTAGCTGGCTGAAAAGAGAAGAAAAGTACCTGCTAATGAGACTGAAGTATATGCTTCAATATTTTGCTGAAGCAGGTTTCACAGACAATCATGATAAATGCAACCTGATTACTTATTATTGTAAAAACAGGCCAATCTTAAAGTTTATGAAGCATAAATCCATAAAAGCTAAAAGCATTCTGTTTGCTTCCCAAAAGCCTACAATAAAAAGGGTGATACCAATTTAGTGAAGTATCATAATGGGTCAAAATTATGTGGGACTAACTTTGTCTGCAGAGACACTACCATGGACATCACTTAACGGATAACTTGGTAATAACTTACTTGACTCCCAAGTTTTTCCATCCAATATCACATATACATATATATATGAAATATAAAAAACTATGCATACTATTTTTACCACTGAAATGTTCTCATTATTGTAAAAAAATAAAAATACTTGATGAAATATAAATCCTTCGGCAGCCACTCCACACTCTCATTAAATCTTATCATAAATTTACATTTATCTTCATGAACTGTTTGCTCTACAGAAGCATAACACTATGATACTGACATGAGGCTTAATTTGACACCAATGCTGAAAGGACACTTAGGCCCAGAGACAACTTTGAAAGTTCAAGTCGTGAGCCTAAGTTCAAACCAAACATCTGTAAAACTCTTAGTTGCTTTAAGATTACTTAAACTCTTGCAACACTCAGAATTTATCACCGTAAGATCTGAAAATTCACCATTTGCATCCATCCAGAATTGCCGTAAATCATGGCATGATTGAACAGCATCATGCTGAACTCATTCCTAAATCAAATCTAGACTAAGCAAATACATATGCCTCTACCAAAGCTTCCTGACAGATTCAGTGAATATTCTTGAAGCATACACCTATCAAATCATACTCTTTATATAACGTAGTAGTAGATGACACTGTATTTTAACCTGGAGAAAACAGTACGCCCATCTCCTCCTCCCTTCTTAAAACACTAATGTACAGTGACAGCTTCCACCTAGAAAGACATCTAGGAGATACAAACCCTTACTTTCCAGGAATGCTTTAATCACAAGGATAGGATTATTCCAACTGGCAACATTCTCTGTCTCCTCTTGAAATCATACAGTTACATTCAAAAAAATAATTTCAGATTGAGCCAGAAAGCAGGAGTGAGCATGACTCATACCATAAGTAATTAAGGACACTGGGAAAGAGACTGGGTTTCCAGCCTTGTTCCAAGAATTGTTTCTACATTTTAAGGGTTAGGGCATCTCCTCATAGATATAAAATGTAGATTAGAAATGTTTCTGGCAGATAATGGAACTCTGAATTGCCACATCTTGAGCAAGTATGCGAGCCATTAAGCTTTATTATAAAATGACAGTGCTCATCTCATTAGCATTAAAAAAAAATATTCTTACTCAGTGCCTTGATAAAAAGGGTAATGGACTTCCCTTCAGGAGAAGTTTTAGGGTGAGTTCAGGCACTTCTCTACCCAATTAGGAAGCAACTGGGGGCCAGGATTTTGGACATGGTTTGTCCCAGTGTTTCCCTGTTTACTTGCTCTTAACATCACGTCAAGTACGTTGGCACTAAGTAGCTGCCTGATCAACACGTTGTCCATTGTGGATTCCAGGCTGAGATGACTAGTGTTTTATCTGAGCCACGAAGAACCAGCAAATGGGCTTCGCTTCAAACCAGGCACCAAAAATTTGTATTAGTAGCTCCAACCAGTTTTTGGCTGAAACACATTTCAGGCTTTTGTGATTTTTCTCTTCGCACACCTGTTGTCCCAAAAGTGGGATCGTTTACCCAGTGTGCAGTACGCCAATATACACACAGAGCAGAGGTATTGTCTTTACTGCACATTTGCGCAGATATGGGTGCTAGGTGATAATTCCACAAAGCTAGCACACCACTTAGTAAAGCCAGAACAACTATACACTCTTACAAAAACAAATAAATTACTTGTTACATTCCGACTGGTTCATCGCGTTGCACACTTATCTTAGAAGTGTACTCCTTCCTTCCTTAACTACACATGCTCACAAGCTGGTGGGGGAGCAGTCTTTTTGGTTCTGAATTGAGTTGGTGGTCACAATCTCCCCCTGCTGCCTTTTACCTTTTTCCTAGTTACCCTAGATCTTTGTTTTGAACTTAATGCTTCTTCGGCATTCATCCAGCTTTCAGCGCCTTCTGGGCTGGATGTTCCCCCTTTATCAGTCTGTTAGCTTCTCTTCAAGGGCATGATTGTTAGTCAGGCATGCATCGCTTACACAAAGTAGTCCAGTCTAAATTAAACAATGTCACTATGACCTAAGCATTTCTGGCCTCTATCATTACAACCCAAGCATCGCTATGCTCTGAATATTTCTGTCTAGTATCACACCTACATCCATTAAGCAACATTGTGCTTGCCCATGTGCTTCTGGTGAACAAGACTTTCACTTTTAGATAGATTGCTACTTCTTTGGACAAAGCTATGCACTCAGGACACACTTCACAATTCATACACCAATACAGAATGCATGTCTCTGTTAGAAACTGTATTTATGTGCCACAGGAATAAAAATTTAGACACCTGAGTCTTTTCTTAACTATGGCCCTCAAGGACCCCAAGGATGCTCTCTTTTGGAAGCACATTAGAAGATAAACATACTGGAGCATGTCCAGAGAAGGGCAACGAGGCTGGTGAGGGGTCTAGAGAACAAGTCCTATAAGGAGAGGCTGAGGGAACTGGGGCTGTTTAGTCTGAAGAAGAGGAGGCTGAGGGGAGACTGTATTGCTCTCTACAACTACCTGAAAGGAGGCTGTAGTGAGGTGGGTATTGGTCTCTTCTCCCAAGTAACTAGCAATAGGATAAGATGAAATGGCCTCAAGTTGCATGAGGGGAGGTTTAGATTGGATGTTAGGAAAAATTTCTTTACTTAAAGAGTAGCCAGACGTTGGAAGAGGCTGCCCAGGGCAGTGGTAGAGTCACTGCCCTGGAGGTGTTCAAAAAACGTATACACGTGGCACTTCAGGATATGGTTTAGTAGGCATGGTGGTGTTGGGATGATGGTTGGACTTGATGATCTTAGAGGTCTTTTCCAACTTATGATTCTATGATGCTATAAAACACAAAATTTAAATGCTTCATAAACTAGCAGATCAGACTGAGTCAGCATAAATTTACATCAGACTCTCCTGTGGAAGGAGGAGTCAGAGAAGTAGAAATAACAACAGGTTTTCTGCTGAAATTGTATTTATATCCAAATTAAGATGTGCGGACAAAAATATGCTTCCAAAGAAATCAAACACTGAACACATTCCCAACGTTGCTATCTGTAGAAATAACAGGGGCCTAGAAGACCTAGAAAAGAATGACTGCAACTCCCTCCAATATTTTTGGCCTGCTAAATGCAAGTCCACTCCATCTGCAAAACAGAGCTTACATGATCTTTCCTCATCTTTCATTTAGTGATGAAAATATGACATGGCAGAGAAGTATTACTATTCCTGTGCAACAACAATGTAATTCACAAAAAGTTTAAGCAACTAGCTTCACGTATGGTACAAATAATTTGAAATTTCTTTCTCATTATAATATGACATCAAATCATAACAAAACAGCAAAGAAAGTCTTTGTCATTGCCTAATTGTTGAGGAAGATATTTCAAAAGCAGAGCAAAAAATGTAAGTGACAATTTAAAGCCCAGAAAACTTTGGCTCCAAACTTGAAAGTTCATCTGCAGTCCCAAGGGGTCACTGCATTCTCTCCAAGCAGTAACTGGCATCTCTACAATTTAACATTTCTGTACAAACTTTACAAAACATAAATCCAGCTGGAAGAGACAAGATGATTCAATGTCATTATCCTTCCTGCCCTCAGAAAATGCAAGTGTATTACTGACCTAAAGGAGGAGGAAGTGGAGAAAAACCCAACAATGTTAACTTTGCTGGCTTCAGCGAGTGTCTGCATATTGTAACTCTGCTGGCATGCAGGAGAATTCCAGTTTCTGCAACCTGTCCCTATTCAAACCATAGCATATTTTTTCTACTAGGTACCTTTTTTTTTTCTTCAAAAGAAAGTAAAAATACTACTTGAGGGGGGAAAAAAAAAAAGCCATAAACTGATCCAGAGAACAACAACAACAACAAAATAGCACTTACATGGCTTCTTGGGACATTTCTGGCATTTGTTAAAGCCCCAGGAAGTACCCACGGTTCCACAGCAGTCCTCTTGCTTGGAAAGGCCAGGAAGTGCTTTGCCACACTGGAATAGTCAGGTAAAGAATAGTCCGGTTAGTGATAGTGTGTGATGCTCACTTCTAGTACAATGTTCTTTTCCAGTCATCTTGGGTCAACCTCTTGCTGAGACACTGAAGATTCACTGGAGCTCTTAGCTGAACTTAAATAGTGGCCATGCATTGCAATGGCTCTCTACAAAGGCATGAGTAAATTAGGTGACATTATTATCTTTCCCTGTGTCAACTGGAAAAGGAGAAAGAAACAGAAGAGAACAGTATGTCATACTAATGACCGAGTATATTTCCAAGGCAGTAACTCTCCATTGGAATCTATTTCCTATGTTTTTCACCACAAAAATGTGCTCATCCACTTTTTCAAAAGCTGTAGCAATTATGTCAAATATCTTTCTAATTACTCTCTTCAAAACAGACAAAAAGTACGACTGTGATTTCTATACTGTTATCTCCTCCTATTAAGAAGCCCCAACTGCCTGCCAACTTGTTTACTGTTCATGACCACTTACTGAAAATTGCCAAATCATAATGACAGATTCTGCTGCTCAGATTCTGAAGAAAGTAACACAGATAAGATGACTGAAGCCGAAGTTAGTGATGTCTGTGTTACTCCAAGTGTCTCTTTCCCCATGCAAATATTTAAATTAATCTTGCAATAACTTCTGAAGTCAATATTCCTTTTTTTCCCACCTAATCAAAAACATACTTACTATGCTTTTTATTAGTAAGAATATTGATTTTCAGAAGCTTTTTAATAAGAATACTGATTTTCAGAAGCTTACAAGGTACTAGCTATGTTCTTGACTTTTGCAATGTTCTATTTTGCATGGTAAAGAAAGCTTAAATGTATTTCTGAGATGCAGACATTTAAAAAAAATACATCTAAACCAGGCAATTCGGTATAAAAAGGAAGCGCACAAAGCACAAGAGAGGTGCACAACTGCTGCACTTCATAACACTTTCAAAGCAAAAGCTGTTATAAATAGGCACTGCAGCAAAAAATTCAAATGTGCTGAAGTGTGAATCCTCAGTATGGAGTGAACAGACTTTCCGCAATCCAACTTTCCTTCCTGACAGCATATAAACCTCCGACCCACGTGCTCATTGCCGCTTAGATTTCAGCTCAAGACAGCTGGCTCATCCTACGGCGCAGACTGTGGCCTTGTGGTTACCTTCCCTTCAGCTGGTAACCCAGTCACTCCGCAGTGGGGATGCATGCTGAATGCACGGGTACTGATGGCTTCCTCCAACCTTCCCAAAATTTTTCCAGTGTGCTCTTAATCATACTGACACCCATGAGTCAGTGGCGTTTCTGAAGTACAGTTATTCTGTGTAGCTTCACAGCGTGACTACTAACAGGATAGCCCACAACGTCAGGGCTCCGACTCATCAGAGGGTCCCCTTTTTGCAGCGGGAGGGCTGGCAAGGCATCATCCCACCCATCTTCTCTGCCCCTTTTTCACAAATACTCCCCAGGTGCCTCCTGAAATATCTCAGCATCAAATTAAAAGCAGCACCAGTTCGCCGTTTAAAACATCAAACTGTAATGTGCAACCTGCAGCAGCTCAGCACTTGCTGCATGTGAAGCTCAGACATCTGTCAAGGGACGTAGGAGCAGCCGGGAGCACCCTCTGTCCCCGTGAAAGCCAGCCTCTCTCATGAAACAGAGCTTTTAGCACCAGGGCAATCTAGCAAAGTTACAGTGCACCTCTGCATGTTCCCGCTGCATGGGGTAGCACCGCATTGTAGGATGACACATGAACACTGGCTAAGAACAGTGGCTAAACAGGTTAGAAGAGACTGCTCAGTTATTGTGTAACTTTAGGAGCCTATTTTCCCACTACCATCTGCAGAAAGCCTTGTGACAAATTTTCCCCTGTTCCCAGGGGTGAGAAATAGTCCTGACCTGGATGGTATCTGGCTGTGTTAAAACAGTAAAGTGTCAAAGCAAGTCCCATCTTTCAGATGCAGGCCCAGGATTACACTGCGTGAACTCGTGTCTTTCAGGATGTCTTGTGCTCCCCGGGCTTGGGCACTGGCAGGATCAGTACGACAGCGACCATTCCTGATCAGGCAGTCAGAGTCCCCTCTGTTTCCAGGAGCTCTCGGCCTAGCAGTTCACAAAGGCTGTCAAGACGCACAAACAGGGAATTCTGCACAACTCCCTTTGATGCAGCAGATCGGCTGTTTCCAAAACTGGAACTAGGTCTTTCAACTGCCTCTAGCTAGGTGATACACAGATCTTGCTGCAGTGCCCAGAAGCCTCCAAATATTTCAGCTCAAGAGTACTCGTAATGCCCTCTCCAAGTCACTGCCTTAAAACCTTAGAGAATTCATGTTACGTCTTTACACAACTGGTTTCTCAACCCACATCCCAGGTGAGCATGCTGTAGGAACGACCATTTTACTTCATATTCACAGCTACTCAGCTTTACTTTATAATTACAGCTGCTCAACTCCTTTCCTAGAGCTGGTACTGCTTCTTCAATGAAAGAGAAGCCACTCACTAAAGTTGCATACTGTGGCTGTTTGCGAGAGTCAGCTAAACCAGTTTGCACCTGACTCTTCTCCCTCCCCTTGTGCCTCAGTTTTACAACTATCTCTCAAAAAAGCAGTGGGAGGAATCAAGGCTGGTGCTGCACCTCCTCTTATGATCTCAGAAGTGGAGCATTTGGGCAGTGAGGCACGTTACCTAACACCCTGTGTTCCTCTGCAAGGTCACAAGCCTCAAGGACACATCCCAGCAGCTCATGTGTGTCAAGGCAAGACACCAATAACATGAGACCCAATATGCCATGATGAATTGCCCCCCCCCTTTTTTTTTTCTTTTTCCCCAGAATAGAAAAGGTGTCATTTAACAGTAGTAAATTAAAAGCATACAAAACAAAGAAGGAAAAAAAAAATAGAGGAGAAAGAAAATGGACTAATGCCCACTTTTAGTTTAGGTGTGGTGCTACAGCATTCGCACTCTACTGAAAATCTCTGTGGTCATAACTTTTTCAAATTTCCATATAAAATCCATGAGCAAAAATAAGGATGCCAAAGTCTGAGTCATCTGGCAACTGTAGTTTGTAGTCCTGTCAGTAAAAACTGGCAATTATTAAAGCTGCTGCTCCCACTGCCTCTATGCTGAATTAAAGCTTGAAGAATCAATGACAATTTGGTTAACATCCAGATCATTGTAGAAACTGGCCAGTGAGGAAAAGTAACTGCCACATGGGGCTCCTAGTGGTGCAAGATCTGTGCAATTTTGGAGCTATGAATCAGAAAAAAATGACTGCTCTGCAAAGTCCTAAACCAAGCAGAAACAGAGAGGAGTTCTCTGGCTAATAATCCCTGATTTCTCTGGTACATCTAACAGCGTTTCAGATATTTTTAACACTCATGGCACTGCACAAACTGTTTCCTTGCCAACTACAGTTTCTTAAGATGCTCCTTCCTTTCACAAACCATAAGCATCAATGAACTGAAGCTTTGTTTCTACAGGTTTCAAAAACTTTTAGGTAATTTCTATCCACTTCAAAACTCTTACCACTTCCTAGTACTGAGAAGAACTCCTTAGTTCTTCAGACAGTCTGTTCCAGTCTCTGAGTCACAAGTGACTGGAAAAGTCACTTGGGGGAATCCATAGCCATTTTTAGTTTGTCTCACCATTCAACACAACTCCAACACATAAGTATGAGCCTAAAATAAGCAGGGAAGCTAAACCCAAGCATACAGCTTTGCACTACGCATGAAGATGATGCCATTCCCTAAGCTTAGGTTTACACTTTTCTATCCATCATCCACACACATTTTAAACTAATCTAGCCTGTATGCCTGGGGGCTTCTGGAAAAGAGAACAGATTTTCATCTGTCACAAGCTTATGATTCGGAGATAATTCTTACTGGTCCAGAAGGCAAAGAAGTCATGAAGGATCGGTATAAAAGAGCTCAACTGTGCTGAAAGAGGCTCAGCAGTAGCAGCAGTATGAGGCACACATGGTACTGCTATAAAACAAAGCTCTTCCTGGGTAAAGCACTCACAGACACTGACAGTATTGTTTCGAATCCACATATTTTTCCCCATGCGTGCCTGGGCTTCTATGCCAATATTTTATATAACTGAAGGACGTACTGAATATTCCCACTGGCAGACTGAAATTCTGGCTGACCCTGTGCTGGTGCACAAAGGCCACCCCAAGCCACATCACCTCTTTGTTCATCTGTCCAGACTCCAGCCTCTGCCCCGTCTCCACAGTCTTGGAGCGCCAACAGTACTTGAGTTGTGCACTGCCACTAGGGTTTCATGCATTTTCCAATGCCAGGGAAAAGGAAGGATTATATCCTTGAAATCCCTCTGCTAAGGCAATAGAAGGAATTTATTCAGCTCCCCGTAAACTGTGGTAGTGAGTCCAGTCTGGCAATTAGTCTCAGGGCAACTGCAAATGATTCTGGCTGAGGGACCACGATGTTTCCTGGGACTCCACTCCTGCGTGACCCATCTACAAATCCCTGTCACAAGCTGTTAGTTAAAACCACAATATAGGCATAAATAAAGGAGTGTCACATGATTAACTATGATTGAAATCGATAGGTGCTTTGCCTGAGTTAATAGTTAATGACTCTGGGATTCAGCTTAAAGACTGCATTTCACATACCACAATAGCAGAAGTGAATGGATACACTGTTTAACTTTCTGTAAACTATTCAACAGGCACAGACCTTGGATTGGTGCTTCTTTTTTTTCCCCTACAGCCGCAACAAATAGAGTAAGAAACCTCAAACTTCACAAACCTTATTACTGAAACAATTAACAAACGTACTTAATTAGCTTACTGACCAGCTGAGTGACAGGTTGTTACAGATGAAGAGTATTATCCCATGTAGCACTGGCTCACTAGCAGGCATTGTCTCACAAGCAGAGGAGAGAAACTTAAATACTTCCAGACTTTCTAAAAGAACTGGTAAAGAATTTGTTTTGGCTTAAGCAGAACATTCTTCATAGGCAAGTAAAAATTATCCAGCTTTCTTCTATTGAGTAATTAAAACAGTGTTTGGTGTCTTTGGTATCCGATATATCTTTAATCTTCTGATATTTCAGGGTATTGATGCCGCAAAGAATCCATTGTGAATGAAGCGTTAATGCTGGAAACAAATCCACACTGATTTCTGACAGTGTATTTGTTTAAAAACTTTGGAAGCCAGACCATGAGCTTCAAGGAATTCCAGACAGTTATTTTATTTTATGAGATGGTATTTTTAAGAAAAAAGATTTTAAAAGTACGCTAAGAGAAAAAGTACCAGTATAAAGCACAGAATTTTACTTGTATCATTTTTCCTGCCGAAAAAATATAAATAGGGAAGTTCATTTCATACAGCTGTCAAATATGAAAATACCTGAAATTTACCTCCATAGGAAATGTTTTGTTAAATCTGAAGTTCAACAGGGATATTTATACAGTTAAATGAATAACTTCAACTGGCATATTACTACTGTCATCGCCTCCAGAGTGCATACACTATGATCATATTGCATAGAGTAGCTTCAATACTTTAGGTTATGCATTAAGAGCTATCAACACATTTTGCTTCTCTGATTTCTAACTCAACAACTTTGATGCCTTCATTTAATGTTTCCCATTTTGAAAAACTCAGTGACCTGAGTGCAGTTCCTAAAAACTTTATGTATATTCTCAGTTAAGTACATGATCAGTGAACACCCTTGTGTGAATCAAGTTAAGCAAATGCTTAATGATTTGCAGTCAGAATCTTTATCATGATACAATGTTGACAATTTCTAAGCTTTTCCAGCTGCCACCTATCACTTGGTTTATTTTGTATTCTAGCAAGTCTGACAGTAGACAGGATGTTGCTCAAATAAAAACAAATGTTTCCTGTAAAAGACATTACTGAAACACAGTACTAAATAAACTATTTCCATAGAAATTTATCCCACTAAAGATGCTGATCACCTAACATCTGTTTATCAGACATATTTGTTATTTATCAGAACTAAGCAGCATTTGAAACACATCTGAATGCATATGTGAGCACTTTCATCACACTGAAAAATGGACAGTCCTTGTAATTTTCAAGAAAGTCTTTACTAGTGGTCATCACTAATGCTATTTAGCTTAAATAATTTTTTAAAAAATCTATCAAAATATTCTGCTATTGTCTGCTATAGGCAGTATATTTTTTTTCTTTAATACAATTTTCCAAAGTAGTATTATAATACACCAAATTTCACTTCACAATACGAGAACAACTCTAATTCAAGCAACCTTCTCAACAGAGCTGTAACAAGTATAGATCTTTTCTGCAACACCTTTCAAAGTACTTTGCAAGGCAAGCACAAAGAATCATTCAGCAAGCAACTGACAAGCAAAGAGCAGAGCATATCTCCCAAACACTGCAGCCTGGAACTGACCTGAATTTAAAACACCCCAACAAAAAGCGGGGATCAGAAGACAGTATTTTTGAAATTCATTCAGTGATCATTTTAGAGAGCAGTCCAGCTCCACTCCGCAGTTACACCAGCGCAACTGAGGGACAGTGAGGAGGAATGAACAAGCATGGCAGACACGACTTCTCGACCAGCTTCTCTTCTGGACATTTTGGCATATGTTGCCTCCAGCCAGGTAAGCAGCTTCAATATCTTATATTAACAAGTCTTTTTTAAATTTGGTTTTTCAATTATACATGCTGAGATCACCAGAAGTCTCCTTTGGTAAAACTGATATTCAGAACTATCTGCTAAATACAAGAGCATTACTTGTAAATCTAGCCAGAAAGAGCCTGCTTTAGAGAAATTTAGAAATACCAGCTTCTGCCATCTCCTGCTGCTTTGCAAAAAAATGCCTCCCTCTTTACAGTTAAATGAAAGAAAGACCAAATCAATTTTGAGAAAAAGGACTTTTTTTTAGCCAAAATACTGAAATGCAGTAACCATAGGAAAAATGCATGAATATACTTAGTAGACACTTCAAATGGATCTAAAGGGGGAGAAAAAAAGCACTTCTTAATACTGTTTATATGAATTTTGACAGATAGCACACATCTGCATTCTTTTCCTGATTTAAATGCAAAATAATCATATGCAAAATTAACAGGGCTCGAGATGACCAACAAAATCTTTACTAGGTGCACCACTGACAGTGTAGAAGTATTTTGGAAAATAATGATATTCTGTGTCATAATAAAGGCATTTTAATTAGAATTAAAATGAAAAGCAGCTGAAGAGGAGGCATTAAAGAAGAGAAACATAATCTTCCTCATTTGCTTGCTTTTTAAATAGGACTTAAGAGAATTAGAGGTCTAAGACAACTGACTTCTTGGATTTCAGAAACACGGGACTACATGGCTGTAAAGGACCTTGCAGGACACCATGTCCAGTCTCCAGCTTTTGAAGGCACTGTAATATAGAGTGCTCTCCACAGATCTACTGTTCTCCATCTTAAGTGGGATTTTTGTCCTACTGCTTCTGCTGTATCTGTTTCCCAATTTCAAGTCTCTAATTTCTCAACATAATTTCCTACATAAAAACCTGCAAGTTCAGGTAAAGGCCTGTTTCCTATAATTTTATGACAACAATAAGTTTCTAGCCTGCAGCTTAACTGCTAGTTTATGATACACCCTGCAAAAATCTTTTTGGTACTAGGAAAATATTTGATGAACCACAACTTTCATATGTGACATATCATAGTAAGCTATCATGTAACATGGTAAACTATCCTGGAGCAATCATCGTTAACATCTCCCAGAGGAGAAATAATTGCTAAGTGTTTCACTCAGAGAAAAGAGAGGCAGCCAGGAAAAGTGAACTGACTTGAGTAGAAATGAGAACCATCCAGAACACTGTTTGCTTCCTATATTACATTTTAAGAATTGAAATATTAATACTACTTTTATAGTTGCTCTTTCCACTTTATTTCCCAATGCTGAGGACACTTTAGAATAAACAGTCACAATTAAACAACATATATTTACATGTGTATATTTATTTATGAAAACATACATCTTTATTTATCTGTTCTAATTAAACTAGAAAATTTCATGCCTCTAGTTTTTCATGCTTCAGTTATAGTCACTTCTGATACTATAGACAACTAAGCAAATAGGACATCTAGACGAATTTCTGCGTTGTTAATTAGGAGTGATCCAAGGCCTAAGGCTACGACCAGATTCTTCAACTATCTGTACCATAATGCCCTCCAAGCTTCAGTTCAGGGTGGCTCCAGCTGCTAACTTTAACAGTATGCGCTCTGTTGGAAATACACTGCACAAAATACACCCTAGCTGTTTTGGGATTTGAGGATAGCAACTATCCTACTGTGTTTGCAGGATTACTGTTTTTGGATGAGACACATTCAAGGAAGTGAGCTAAGGTGGGGTAAGGAAGAATGCGTGGAGAGATTAAAAGTTTTCCACAGAAGGTTGTGAAAAAAACAAAGCATTAAAATGAGAGGACATCTAATTGAAAGACCTGCTGAAATTCAAGGAAGAAGGTGTAGAGAACACAAGATGGAGAGAAACATAGAATGGTAGAGGTTACACACACAAAAAAACTGCAGTAGAGATTTTGATACTGTTTTTATCCCGTGCTTTTAGCCTGGACTGAAAATAAGTTCAGCAAAGTCTTTATTAACTTGGTTGACTTGCCTACAAGAGGCCACACACATCTCCTTCAATCAGTCTGCTCTACAGACAGTAAAGGCACCTCTGATCCCGGGATAAAACATTTCTGAAGCCAAACATACAATCCACCCTGCAAAAAAATGTATAAACACTGATGATTGTTGAAAAAAGGATACCAAAATTATCCAGCATAAACTCCAGAAAGGACTTGTAACACATTGCTACGAGTGGGGAAAGCTCAGTTTAGCAGCTCATCTGAACAAATAAAGAGAACCCTCATATTCACCAAAGCAAATATCAAAGAAACAGAAACCAAATTCTTTTAGAACAGATCTATTTAAGAGTAAAAAAAAAAAAATTAAGTGTCTTTCCCAGTTCAAGGTATATTCAACATACAAATAAATAATATGCATTGCCTGACTACAGGAAAAACATATTAACATTTCAGGTTCAAACTTGAAAGGTGAATGAGTCACTCAAATCTATATTTACAGCAAGGTCTTAAATGAACGCTCTACAAAATGCCACCCTACAACTCCAATTCTAAATTGGACCATTAAATTAAACAACAAAAGGCCTCTGAAATCTTTACTGCACTCTTCTCCAAGACTGACACTGAGAGGATCAATGAAATTTGTAAAAAACGAGAACATGCATCATCCTAAACAAGGAGGCACTACCCTTTCTTCAGCAACTGCAAAGACGCACTTTTCCAGGGGAATATTGAAAAAAAAAAATAATAAAAATTGGAGACTGAGCAGTTAGGATTCCAAGTCAGGCACGATGGCAATGCAAGTATGTTTCCCTTTTAAAAGGAGCCTGTTACTGTCTTCTGGTGAGCGGCGAGTAAGCTTTAGTTTTAAAACCACTGTAATGTGAGGTGCACGCATAGCACACTGCAAGTTTTGGATATGTCGTTTGAAATACCTCATTCATGCATGCAGCAGAAGGAACAGACAGGAAATTTATCCAGCATAACAGGTAAGAGATAAAAGATGTAGCACCCACTGCCAAGTCCAAGATTGAGGAAGGAATTTTGTCTTCCCCTATGTATTTGAGTGCAAATAGTGCTTCATTTTGTCGTGTAAAATCCATAAACTTTCATTTGAACATGTGCTTCAACACTTGCCAAAGAACACATTCAACATTTTACTATTCCTGAAACAGACAAGCACGAAGAGCTCACCAATATAAATTAACACTGTAATCCCAAATCAAGCATTCAACAATTAGTGAATACTAGCCTTCAATGTTCCAAATTTAAGTCTTCTAGAAACATTTTTGGGGCATGACAGCATTTAAATTTACTTCTTCCATACCATTTTTCAGAATTAATTATTTTAAAACACCCTCAACGTGATGGCCTAGTACCAGCAAATTTGAGGATCTTTAATTCCACAGCAATGAGTCCTGAAACTGGACTTAATCATGTCACTAGTAGGAATGCTGCAATAATCTGCACAAGCCAGTTACTGAAAGGAGAAGAGAAAAATATTTTACAGGAAAAAGTCAGTTCTTTGGAGCTGGCAGAGAACGACCGAGACTAAGGAAATGTGATTTCAGTTTGAGGTTCCAGAAGCTAATTGAAATCATTACCTTGGCATATGCCACCTACGTTATCCTCACTCTGCTTCTGATTCCATGCTGCTTCTGCTCCTATCTGTTCCCCATCAGTGATCTTCTCCAAAGCTCCTTACTCCTCTGTGACTGAAGTCTCTTTCCTCTTTTTGTTTGTGCTGCTTGGGAGCCATGATAACTTGAGAAAATTTCCTTGCTGTCAGTTCTAACACTGGGTATCACAGGCTTCACTGACAGCTAGAAGAAACACTTGTAAAGGACATTTTGCTGACCCTTTGAGGGGAAGGCAGGCCATGCTCTCTGCAGGTGAAATCTTTGGAGAATTTTGTGGCCATCATCTAACAAATATCTGTGGAATATATTGGATATATATATAAAATTGGCTAAAGATGGGTGCATGTTACTGGAAGGACCCAAAGCAGAGTGACCTTCACGATAAATTTAAGTTTCTGCTTCAAAGCATACAGACGACAAAAATCTTCAATGAAACAGTTGTGATTTTTTTCTTTTTTTAGCCTGAGTAAAACAACATATTCCTTCTCTAACACCATCCCTCAAAACAAGTGAATAATTTTTCTGAAACCTTTCAGAAAAATTCAGCCTGAGGCACACTTGGAGCATAAAAAAAAATTCAGTCTGAAAAGTTACATTTGGGCAAGGTAATAAGCAATGAATAACAGGGTCTTACAGTTTCTTTTTTTACAATCTCTTCACATATGCTTTTTGCTCTCTCTGTATATTTACATACATATGCAAAGATGCAAAAATGATAACACTGTGTTGCTTATTAAAGTGCTTTCAAGAGCTGAAAGATGATGTGCAATTTTGTACAGTCACATGTAAAAACCTGATGTGATTTTATTATTTTAAACTGAACTAAGGTTTTCAAGCTCTAGCAAACACTCAATTGGCTTTCATAATTTTTCTACCCCATTCATTGGTCACATTTCAACAGACTGAAAACATTAGCCTACAATACTGTAAAACATATGAAGTTGTTGAATAGGAATTTCAATGAAAATGGCAACTCCTTGAAAAACACTGGCTGTTGAGATGCACATGAAAGCAAGTTCAATAAGGCAAAGGACAGTACAAGCTGTGGAAGATGGTGTAACCTTAGTTATTCAATGAGGAGAGATGAAACTAGGATTTAGAGTCATGGGGCTTTTTATTTGCAGAAATACCTTATAAATGGAGAAGTTATGGCTAGAATAACTGAAATCAGAATGTCAGGGAACCAAGTCCACAGAAAATAAAGACACGAGCTTGAAGGAGAGGGTCATTCAGAAAAATGTATTTTTGTAAAAATTTTACATTCTCAAAACAATTTTATTTTAGAAAAGAATGTCAAATATGTCCTTTCCTGGCAATTAGTGAATTTGTTTTTCATTCTTTTACAATAATGTTATAAAACTACCTGTCTCAAAAGCCTTAGCAAACATTTCTTACCTGTGTCCCAATAGTCTCCTGGAAGCAGCGCCCAAGCTGAGTTTTAACTGAAACAGGAAACATATGAGGAACGGGTTGTTGATTTGTGTAAGCAGTGTGTCCTTTCTGGGTCTTCTGATACGGAAGACCTTGGTAAGAAACCTGTGGATGTCCTGGCTGAGGTACTTTTGCTTTTTGTCCTGTTGATGTGCTGTCAATTCTTGAAACTTGATGGATCTGAACTGAGGCTTCAGGGGGATGCTTCACATGGATATTCACTATGTTAGGAGGGAACTTCACTAAAATAATTGAAGGAAAAACACATAAGAAAAATTGGTAACAAAATATGTCAAAAATATCTCTACGACATTTCTTTTTTGTACACTAGAATTTTTACAGAATGACTTAAAGTGACTGAAATATAAATGAAGCCCAAATTCGGGGGTTAGAGGGAAGGCTGAAAGAATGCATAGAGTCTCATTAACAAAGCAAGAAAATGAAAACTCTTCACAGAGGAAAGAACAACAATACAGGATTGTAAAGACTGCTACATAAACATGGATGTCCAACTTGGCTGGTGTGACATTAATATTTGTGGTCATACTATGTAATAAGAATCCCATTCAAAGTTCCAGAATTCAAACTCTACTGGGTTATTTTTGGATATATAGTAAGCTTTATTTTCTTTTTCAGATCCATCATCTTTCTCTGGAACACAGAAAAAGCTTCAGATTTCATCCCTTCACCTTTATATACCTGCCAAGTCCTGAGTTTGCCCCCGCAACAGTTGCCAGCATCTCAACCGTCTAAAACCACCACTCCCTTCACTGAACTTCACATTCAGGATTTGGCAGATAAAGAGGGAGGAAATGTTTTTCAGATACTTCCATTTTTAAATACAGTTGTAGTTTTAAGTCTGGGTTTATAGATTGAGACCCTCCAGTCAATATAATGTGACAGAACTGTTTATGAGCCTCATGCCTCTTTTCATTGAAAAACAAAAAGCCCTTTAAACACGTAACTCAAATTACGATTGTGGGGGTTAGGGAAGAGAGGTGTGTAAAAACTTTTATAGTATGTAAGCTGCATAACAAAGTTCGCATTTACTGTGTCTGTCTGTGTCTCTCTCCTCAGCAAGTACTGCACAGACTACTCGAGTCCAGCCAATCCACTAGACTAATAACCCTGCCAAACATCAAGAACCAAGACATCTCATTTGACATACTGTCTCTAGAACACATACTGGATTGTTAAATCCTCTGAATTATCTCCTTGCTTCCAGGAGGACAGACTGTTCTTTGGAACTTGATTAGGCATGTTCAATTCCGATTTACAAATTTCAACCTCACAGCTCTACTTCCCAGGAAGTATATTTCATTTATTTTAGCTGCTTTAAAATTGCATTATTTTGCAGAAATTAATTTTAGTGTTTTACATTATTTTAATTTCTCTAGGCACATTTTCAGTATTAATTAGTCTTACACAGGAAATCCTTAAAAAAATCAAGCTTATTTTTACTCTGCCCTGCATTGTTTCATTTATGAAAATCTTCAACATATCGCAGGCAGAAACATCAGGAATAAGTTAGTAGAAAGTCAGCAGAAAATGGCTGCAGGGCTCTTCAGATCTTGCCTGTAGTAGAAAACAGCCTTCAATCAAAATTGATGCTACATGAGTTCTGTTCCAGGTACACCCACAAGGAAAAGATTCAGCGTACAAGAAGAAGCTGTAATGCCCTTCTCAGGCTATTAGACCTGTTTTGCAGAGCAAGACAAGACAGCATAGTCTGGCTGTGAAAGGAAAAAAAACCACCCAAACTTCTTATCGCACATTTTGATGTATGAAGAGGGATCCCTTCAACTACTTTCTCTAGTTGATATATCTACAGAATATATTAGTCCTCAAAACAAATAATTGAATCGCTCTGCTTTAATCTGTCAATCCACCTAGAGATGTTCAGATGCTGAAAACATCAAATTCAGGCTGGTTCCTCCCATGTAGTGTTACCACCACAATCCTCTCCAGGTCTTGGATCACTGCCTAGACGTGCTGATTAATTTTTATTTCTGCCAGCCATTTCAGGATGAATTGTTTTATGCTTTCCTTGAAAGAAATGAAACACTCCTCTCTCCACAATCCAACATCCTCATTTGGGCATGGAAAAAGAAGACAAGGCATTGCGTCTGCTGATGGTTCTGATGAGGACTTGAAGATCAGGACAAAAAAACCCCATATTCAAGAGTCAGACTCTTTAGCAATGAGAATTGCGCCTGCTGATGGTTCTGATGAGGACTTGAAGATCAGGAAAAAAACCCCCATATTCAAGAGGTCAGACTCTTTAGCAATGAGAAAACTACTCTGTGTTTTAACACAGCAACTCTACATCTAAAAAACAACTATTTCTTTAAAGAAAATGTTTATGGTCCACCGTATTGTGTAAAATAATTTGATGTGGAATTAAATAGTCACAGAAATAAACTTCTGCTCTGCTAAATATTTAGGTAATTATATTCTTCACTCTTTTTTTTTTTCTTGGTTTGAATCAGAAAAGTCCTGGGGAGCTTTAGGGACTAATATTCCAACATGTCAGTAGAAACTATTTCCCAGTGGACTGTGTAGCAGTCCGTAGAGAACAAATGCATTGAAAAGATGAACAGATATTTAAAAGGAGATATAAAATATTGTGTTTCCAGAAGGATACTGTCAACACTTCCTTCACAGCTATGTCCCCCATCTGAAAACAGAATTACTACATTAGATTATATTTATCATAAACATATAAATAGTTTGGCCTCTTTTAGCAAAGTTATTCAGGAACTAGTTACCAACAACTGAGCCTCCTCACATCTTTCTCCCACATAGCTTGTTTTTATTCAGAGGCAGCAATCTTGGAGAGGTAATCATAAAATTACCCTTGACAAGGCAAAAAAAAACCCAACACAACAATCTGGCAATTCAAACAAACAAAATTTGCACTAATTCATATGTTGTGAAACTGAATTGCAGGGGTCTTTCCATATGGACAGGATCTCACCCACACAAAATGTTACCTAGAGTCATAAGACACACAGGAAACAAATTCAGCACTTCTCTCCAACGTCATCAGAACTTGTCATCTCACAAAAAAAGTATTAGGGGAAACAGAAACCTGAAGCTGACTGAACTTTTATGACTGGGCAAAATTTGATTAACATCACAGCTTTTCTTGTTTCTGATCCTCTGCCTTCTTCACAGCATTATCAGTAGGAAATCCTTACTGTTTTTCTTCTATGATATTGTTATATGACCTGGAAAGAATGTTCTATTTAACTGAATCATATCATGGCCTACCTTCACCACAAAATTAACCTCTGGGACTCTACCAAATGATATAACAAAGATAAACACAGATTGTATTTTTAGTTCTACATTAGATTTAAATTTTGCCCTCCACTAGTAACCATGGTATCACTTGCAACTTTCTATGTAGGTATACTGCAATTTATGGACTCTATTCAGTCACAACCATTCTCTTTTTGAACAGGTCTACACTCCTGGAAGGAGCCCCCTGCATCACCCTATGACTCTGCAATCTGCATTAAATTCCACCATAAAGCAAAGTAAATTTTCTTACAAACTCTTTTCAATAGCACTCTTATTTCTTGTTATTTCAGTCAGTCAGCAAAATACTTTCCAGTCCTTCTGATTAACTCATGATTCAAGTTGTGGTGTCGATTCAAACTATGTAGATAGATCATTTTCGTTACCGGTTGGATATGCAAAATTAGTTCATCAAGTCAACTCTAAAGCAAAAAAAATATCTAACAAGAAAAAAAGTTACCTTTTACACCTTGCTGTCCAGACATTGTCAGTGGTAAAGTATGAGTAGAGTGGATAATTTGTGAACCCGCAGCCTTGTTCACCTGTTGCGGGTGATGGTACATTTTTGGAGTATTGGCAGTCTGCACCGGGATCTGACAAAGTTTACCAGTGTAATTTGGAGGGCACTGGCATTTATCTCTAGAACTGCATTGGCCTCCATTCATGCATGGAAGGTGGCAAATAACTGAAATGAAAACAGAAAGAAAAATTTTGTTAATCACTTTAGCTTTCATATTATCTGACCACATATCACAGAGAAGTTGAAGAGGAAAGTAACAGGGCTGGGGCCCTTTGTTCTTCCAACATCTGAGGCATGAGTTTCCATCTGACATGCACTTTTAATTGCCTTATGGTAGAACCACTTCCCTTCCCCTCTTTGTGACCCCTGCCTGGTTCGCATCTTCTGTCCATGATAAACATGGCAAGCACATTCTTCCCTTAGAAATCCCAGCTATTTTTTTTCCTTGTGCTATTAAGCAAGACTCTAAATTAATATGGTGCCTGGTTGCATCTCTCATTCACACTTCGGTACAGGTATTCTTATTTAGTCACCCTCCCATTTCTGAAAATCCTGGACCACCTACAATTCCCTGGAAAACTGGGGAAAAACTCACCGGAGAGTAGACAGTACTGGGGGTAAATTTTCTATTTGCACTGTAAGCCTTAGCTGTACTCTGGAAAACTGTGTCTTACTGAGTATCTAGATTTTTGCTTAACATTTGTCTCTCAATAAAATGAGCTAATTTGTATACCCACCCATGAAGAGCATAAAAATATTGAGAGATAATACTCCAATTATTTCAGAGATAAATTCCAAAGTGTTAAAATATTTTAACTCCAATAAAGACAAGGGTAATTACTTCTGTGCCAGCTAGTACTTGCACATCTACAGCAATATAAACTATCAGATGAAACATGAAAAATGTCAACTTCATATGAAAAATATTTCTTAACTCAGAAATACAGTCACAGGCATGGTTCAGCACTTTCTAAAAATATGATGTGCGACTTTATAATCAACCATAATCTAGCTGAGCTGTCAACATTGTCAAGAACTAAATGATGTTAAAACAACTAGAAAAATACCATAAGTTTTTGTTCAAGGCAAACTAAGGTCATTTTTTTTCAAGAAATCAATGAATTTTGGAGAAATACAGCATCCATTTGTCAGCTTTAAGATAAGATTCTGATTCCAAAAATAAGTAAGAATCTAAACTTTAGAGTAATGATGGCATCTTTCTGGATTGGTATTGCTTGGTTTATATTGAATTACAAGAAAAATGAGAAACTGTAGATAATGCAAGGTAATTAGGAACCTAGTGGCTATTCCAGGTGGTGTAATCTCTGGACAATGCTGTCTGTTGCTATTATTACCATTAAACATCAGTTTTGAAAAAGGAACCCATGTGTTGTGTGTCGCAAGAAGACAGAGTAGGACATTCAGCAGCCCAAGGAGTTCCAACCCGGCTGCGTAATTCACTTGGCCCAGGAAGAGTGCTCAGGAAACGGCGCAGTCAGCCCGGCTCGTCGCACAGCACCCTCACATTGTATTGGTGGGGCTGGAATGGTGATGCCTGATCGCCAGATAGGTCCACGCACAAAAGTAAACAGCCAGAATTATTTTTCCATTCTGTTCTGCAAATGTATATTTAATTTTTTTCTTGTCGTATCTCGTATTTTCATTTCTTATAAACTGACTGAAAGTACTTCAAGCTGTAGCACTCTGCTAAAAAGCCTACTTGACTTTGGAAAACTGTCTGTGCCAGCACAGGCACGTTTTTGGGTCCAAATGCTATTGGGACTTTATCTGAGTGTCTAAACAACGTCCTTACAGAATAGCTATTACTTCAGGGCAAAATGAAGGGTTTTTGACCCCAGCAGTAGTTGAAGCACGACAGCTATCTCTCCCTCTGGTACTGTTACCTCTCTGAGCAGCCACAAATGAGCAGGTTTACTGCAGTGGCAAAAACATATGAAGAGTTTTGGTACTTGCAAAGATTTGCCTGAACAAGGCTGAAAGCTAAGGTGATTTTCCTGCAAAAGTAACATCGCACAATGAAATAGCGTAAAGTAGCATTAAGGGGACAGCCGTTTGGTGTTTAAAAGAAGTACAGTGAAACAAAGGCAAACAGAAATAGTCTCACAGAGGAATTCCTTGTGTGCAAGAAGCCTATTCCATAGATATTTTTCCCGCCCTCTCCAGCCTTGAGGCAACCAGCTAATATGCAAAACGCAGCTTCTAAACAACATAAATATACCCAACATTTCCACTAAATAAATAAATTTCTTCCAAGCTCCTGCTCCTATAAAGCAGTTGGCATTCGGAAGGTATGCAAGTATCTCTACATTACAGGGCACTCTTCAGGCTTTCCTCTCCTGCAGGAGCCTGCTGGGCAAGCAACTGGCACATGAAAAGCTTTGCTTTCAAGCAAACAGAATTTTGTGCTAAAAATACTGGGAAGGAAGTTGCCAGTAGAAAAGAGTTCATCCATGTCCCTTTTCATAACTGTTTGCTGTGGATATTCACACAAATAACTTGTGCAAATAAGTGCAAACAAATGCCACTGAAAGGTCTAGTATGAGGTAAATAATGGAGAATATTTAATTTATCAGTATTTACTTATAACAGAAAATAAAAAATCCAAGCTGCCCCCATTATCCTGTGGTGCAAATCAGTCAACTAATTTATATACAGATATACTGATTTACATCTCTTGAAGGTCTGACCTAATGTATGAGGAATGAACTTTAAATGAGAATGCGTTAAATCTATTCTCAAAATAAAAAATTCTGTAAAAAAAATTCTAAAATTCTGAAATATACAATTGTCAGTTATACTCAGCCATGTAAAAACAAGAAAGATGCGATCGTCTGGCTAAACTGAAAACTTAATAATCTCAGATGGCAAATATTATGAGGACTTTTTAAAAAAGGAAGAATGAAACATGAAATAAAATACCTGATATTTTTAAACTGGCATAATAAGCACACACACACTAATTCCTCAGGTAGTTTATGGCAGGTGAAAGGGTTACTTTTGATTATGACATTAGTGCTGGAAATCACAGGCACACAACTTCACCAGAGCTGGAATTACACGCAGACCATTCGAGAAAAGCGAGCTGCAGGGGGGTGAGCCTCTGCAAAGGCAGAGGAAGGAAACGCTCCGCAAGGCTCTGGGAATCTCAGGTTAACACACCAAAGAGCCCTGGGGAACGGACCACGTAAGATAGGAACAGGCTATAAAGCCAGGGTAAGTTTAAACAGCTCAACTTCTGATGAAAGTTTTTTGCTTTGTTTTGTTCTGTCATTGAGGTTAAACAACAAACAGAATGGCTGACTACTGCCAGAGGCCTAGGGGACACTCCTGACAAAATCCAGACCCATGTGCTAGGAGAGACCATTAGAAGATGCTGGTTTTGCATGTATGTTCACAACTGGCAATCAGACAAAGGGCACACTGGAGCCTGATTCTCACTGGCCTATTGCCATTTACTCTGAAAAGGAAAAAAAAGGAAACAAAAATATCCATTATGGTGTGAAATCCTCTAGCTGTTCGGAGTCTGATAAAAACATGGAGATAGGTCTGCACAAGAAGTTTCAGTTCACACATGGGTATCTTACAAGCAAAACAAAGGAATTATTAATGGGCCTCAGAAAGGCTACAAATTTTTCACTCAGCTCTGCTGTAAGCCAAGTCTCTCAACTGCCTCTAAAGGATCAGTCCACATACAACTGAACAAATTTAACGATTTCTTAATACAAATGAACATCCATCGTTTAGAAATGTAGAGACAGGCTTAAGGAATTACAAGCATTTTACATATTCTTCCCATCCTTGGGCGATTAATTGGTAATAACAAGCTTTGATTTCTCTGTCATCCAAAGGCCTTAATTCCCCCCAGCCTGGCACACCTTGGTGGGTACCACTGTTCAAAATGAGCCAAACAGGGAAGCTGTGTTGAGATGCCCCCACAGGGAGCCTCTGAAAGGCTGAATGCGTAGAAAAAGGAGAAAACACTTGCAGCATGAATCCCGATAAAGCTGCCACAGATATGGGTTGGAAACACATGAATAGGATGTGAAATCATCAACAAGCAGCTAGGAAACCACTGATATACAGTTTGTCCATGCAATTACATCATCTAATTTGTTTTCAAGATACTCAAACAACCTTGAACAGCTCCAGATAAACTAATTTTATCAAGTCCGAATGTTTTCATTTAATCAAAATAATGTGTAACAAAACAAATTCCAAGCATCTAAATCCTCCTAATCCTTAAAAAATTGCCCATGCTTACCCAAACAAGCCCTTAGGATGGATGGAAACTGCCTTCTGTAACCAGTGTTGAAGAAAATGAAGATAGGTTTTGAAGTGTTCCTGATCTGACTCTCCAAATTCCTTTTCTTTCACACCTCAGGGAACACATGACTGTCTCTCTTTGCCTCACCACTCTTTGCCTTTTCTGCTTACATGCTATCAGCAACTCAAGTGTAAGCACTATTCAATTACATCAACAGGCTCTCCAAGGAAAACCTTAAACTGCTCATTAGATTACAGTATTTCCACTGGATACATCACAAATCAGCAGATTAATTTTGTCTCCAAATACTACGCAGTTATCCAGCATTACTATATTCCCCACAGCTGTTTAGGCATCTTTCACGCATGCTGTTACTAAGCACACAGAAAGTGCAGGGACTAACATGCAATTCTTCTAAACACAGTTCTTCACAGGAAAAGAGATGGCATTCACTGAGGGGAAGTACTGCCATATACAACACTCTTGTAATGTAGTGCCTCTAAACACCATGCGTTTTAGGTTAAAGTTGAAACCCAGGAGTGCTAAATACAGATATGCACAATCCCTCCAAACTCATTTCTTCTTTCTAATTACAGAAACTCTAACCATAACTCACAAAAAACAGAGGCATGAGCTACAACAATGATACTATCCTCCAGTTTAGACTCTTCTCTATTCCCCCCCCTTTTTCTTTTTTGCCACGTCTTTCTTGTTGTCCCTCAATTTTCTAACTACTTCTTCCTAAACAATTTTCTCTTCAGATTCCTGGCTGTAATTCAGAGGTGTTATGTAAAGAAGTTGAAAGTTAAAAAAATAAATTGATTATTTGGTTACTTAAGTAAGATTAAGAGCATCTTGATATTACAAACTTGGGCTTTGGGAAGCAGATGGAGAAAAGAACAGAACATTTAAGTGGCCTTGATTTAATAGTGTAACACCTCTACATTCACCTCTGAATTTATCCTCATGTTTGTATTTTGAAAACTTTTAAGAAAAACATTCTATTGCAACAACCAAACACAATTTTTAGAAGTAAATCTGATAGCAAAAGCTCCAGAAGCAGATGAAAAATGCTCTTTTCTGCTCACCACTGAAAGCAGGAAAGCGATGTCCTGCTCATGTGAACAGCACATTTACCACCCACAAAACCTTTGTTCATGTACCACTGCTATTCACTGATCCACACAGCAAGGACAGCACCAGATTTGGTTCCAGACACAAGCAATCCTGTAGAAATGGCTGCTCTCTGCTACTGCTGAGATAGGACCCAGGGTACGTGACAAATGGCAGCACTGCGTGGCGGGATGAGCCTCCCTGTCACAGCATTTTTAAATGAAATCTCTAGTATTCAAGAAGAAGGGAGAAATGTTTTGAGGCTCTCTTCTGGTTTCCTTTGTTGAACGCAATCTTGTGCATAAGCAATGGCTTAATATAAGGCATGAACTCAGGTAGGTTAATACCCTGTAATAAGCATAACAACACACAATTATACTTTGAAAGATGCTTGTAAGAGTAAAGAACGTTGCTGGAAAATCAGTACAGGAAAGGTGGGTAGAACGTTAGTGCACACTTTCTCATTTGGGTACATCAAAACGATACAAAGTAAAAAATAAAACAAGAGTTGTCATACAGAAATCTCTCCAGTAAATAATTTCGTTTGGTTTATTACTAGTTTAAGTAGTTTTAAATTAGCTTTCACAAATCTAGATTTCTCCTGAAATGGCATGAATTTAAACATGTACTATTTTTACAACGAATAATTGTAAATTAGTATGAAAGACAGACAATAGTACAGTACAGATAAGGGGCATACTTCAAAGAACATCTCTACTGCAATGTACATTTTTTTATTATCAGAAGCTGGTTTTATCAGATTTGATGAATACCATTTGTGAATAAGAACAACAAACTCCAGCTTGTTTATATACTTCCAAGATTTTGTTTCTCCTTATTCTGTGCTTCTGTAGTTATAACTATCATCAACACAATATATTCAAAGCTGTTATGCATGTTCCTTTGCACAGGAACTCCCAAGCCTTAATCTTGTAAAAAAACACAGTAGTCACTTCAGTGGGTGTATTAGCATTCACATTTGTTCAGTGAGAAAAAAATAAAACAACTAAAAATGTTCATAAGTGGAAAAAAAACTACTTTATGCCATTCAAGGGTGGTATGTTCCATTATGCCAGACTTCCGAGCAGAAAGTAATACAGAGGGATTACATAAAATGTGCTCCCTTATACTGTCACCTTCATACTGCTTATCAGTAGATGTGCAAATACTATAACAAGGATCTTCTTAAAGAAATTCTTACTCTGAATGCTGCAATACATTAACAGAAAACATCCTAATAAGCTGAATATGATACTGAAGGCACTTCAGATATTTCTTCTGGAAAAACATAAGATCTGCAATGCTGCAGGGAAAAATTTCAAACAGGAACCTACCTCAAACCTAATGGCATTGTAAGAAAAAATAGGCAGCTGCTAAACTGGGTTCTCAGCTATTGTGAATTAACATGGTCCCTGACTTCATTACTTCATTAGAATTTGTCTTCTATTTTTAAACTATTATTACGAAGAGATCTTTAATAACGTAATGCAGCTCCGCTTGGGAATGGGATCATAAGTACTGCTGCTTATCCAGACATGGAAACCAATTTATTGCCAAAATAAACAAGCTGTGTGGTGTTATTCCTGTCTGGATGATGCACATTTGAAAAAAAAAAAAAAAGTCTCAAAGAAAATCCTGAAACAAGTTTAACACCTTCAAAACAATCTTTTCTGCATATAAATGTTATTTTCTTTAGGTAAAACTGTTTTCTTACATTTGTACAGTTAAAATTATTACAAAACCCCCTCACAACACAGAATGATGACATATCTCAGAAATCATATATAATCACTTGTTATTACTATCTTCCTCTCTCACAAAACAATATTTATGCTCAGCTGCATTGCAGGGGTCAGTTCGTTGGTTTGTAGTTGAGTGCACATGACATTTCAAGACTGTTAACATTAAAGATGTAAGCAAACATCAGAATCGAAGGATGAACACAACTAATAAGGAATTCTTGAGCAACAGAATGAATCTCATTCAAGTAACGACAACTGTCTTTACTCCGCTCTGACCCAACTGCACTGTCAAGAAGACCAAAGCAGCAGGTTGCCTCTAAAAATCCTAGAGTAAGTAGATCTGCGTATGCGCCACATACGGTGTATACACCTTCCTCATATAAAACTTCTTCTTTATCTGGAAAATACTAAAAGGATACATGACTCTGAATGATTTTTTTTTTTTTTTTTTTTTTTTTGCTGCAAAGACCACCCTAAAGTTCTAAACATTAAGAGACCGTGGGGCTTTTAAAAATGGATTGCTTTAGGAAGAATGTAAACTGTCATTGAAATGCATCCCTCGTTGGATCATATTATGACAGAACAGATGCAATACCCTATATTTCAGTGTGAGGAATCTAGGCAGGGCAATTAAGGGGAAAAGAGTTCTAGCCTCCATCTCCTGCTGACAGTGTAACACAGCATTTGTTTGCCAACTTCCAAGGTCATGCTGTAAAAATGGTATGTCTATGCCCTTTCTGAGATGGACTAAATCTAGTTGAGGATGAGATTCTCGTTTCCTCTACTTAAAAGGCTAACTAATGTAACCAGAAGGCTACTTAGAGACATCTCTTAGACTATGAAATTGAGAACTATTTTTGAAATCTAGTTTTTGTTGATCCAACATGGACCTACATTTTTAATGAAGAGGAAAGAACGTTGTGTCCTTCTCAAAACATGAAATGACATCCTTTTGGCCCCTTTATTAAGATCACTCTCTTGAACTTCACAGCTCTCATGTACTAGACGGTACCTGCATCTACTTTGAAATAATCTCTAACCACTATTTCTAGTTACTAACATTCCAGAAAGTAATCAGGGATTTCTGTACAATGCATGTGTGTCGGACAGATTGTTTCCACACACAAAGCAGTTATTGAAGCCTTCTGCTTTTATTCTATTAGCAGTAATAAATGTATAAATGTGTCTGTCATATGTTATCTCCTGTACTATTACTGGGCTTCTTCCCATATAATATTTAATGTCTACCCTGGAATATTTTTCCATGAATTCTGTAGCTGTTCTTATTACTTTTCTATATTTAATAACTTTTAATTCATACTTATTACTATTTCCCTCTCTTTCATTTCATAGAATCATAGAATGGTTTGGGTTGGAAGGAACCTTATGGATCGTCTAGTTCCTTCCACTATACCAGGTTGCTCAAAGCTTCATCCAGCCTGGCCTTGAACAGTGCCAGGGAGGGGGCATCCACAGCTTCTCCAGCTTGCGGTTCTTATAGTAAAGAATTTTTTTCATATGTCTAATCTAAATCTACCCTCGTTCAGGTTGAAGCCATTACCCCTTGTCCTGTCACTACAGACCCTCGTAAAAAGTCCCTCTCCATCTTGCTCGTAGGTCACCTTTCGGTACTGGAAGGCTGCTATAAGGCCCCCCTGGAGCCTTCTCTTCTCCAGGTTGAACAACCCAATCCTCTCACCCTTTCCTCACAGGTGGAAGTGCTCCAGCCCTCTGATCAATTTTGTGGCCCTCCTCTGGACCCGTTCTAACAGCTCCATGACTTTCCTGTGCTGAGGGCTCCAGAGGTGGATGCAGGACTCCAGGTGGGGGGGTCTCACCAGAGCAGAGTAGAGGGGAAGAATCACCTCCCTCGACCTGCTGGCCACACTGCTTTTGATGCAGTCCAGGATACGGTTGGCCTTCTGGGCTGCGAGCACACATTGCCAGGTCATGTTGAGTTTCTGGTCAACCAAAACCCTGAAGCCCTTCTCCTCAGGGCTGTTCTCAATCCATTCTCCGCTCAGCCTGTATTTGTGCTTGGGATTGCCCTGATCCATGTGCAGGACCTTGCTGAACTTCTTGAGGCTCACACAGGCCCACCTCCCAAGCCTGTCAAGGTCTGTCTGGATAGCATCCCTTCCCTCCAGCGTGTCGATCACATCACATAGCTTGGTGTCACTGGCAAACTTGCTGAGGGTGCACTCAATCCTACTGTCCATGTCGCCAACAAAGATGTAAAACTGTCAGTCCAAATACTGACCCCTGAGGAACACCACTTGTCACTGGTCTCCACTTGGACAGCAAGCTGTTGACCACAACTCTTTGCAACCATCCAGCCAATTCCTTATCTACTAAGTGGTCCATCCATCAAATCCATGTCTCTTCAGTTTAGGGACAAAGCTGTTGTGCGGGTCACTGTCAAATGCTTTGCACAAGTCCAGGCAGATCACATCAGTTGCTCTTCCCTCCACCTACACTGTAACCCTGTTGTAGAAGGCCACCAAATTTGTCAGGCAGTCATCAGTGTCATCATTTGTCACGAATGATCATTCTGTGTCCCACCAATCACTACAAAATCTGGTTGCTGTCTTCCTTCTTTCTTGCTGAATCACAACTGAACACTTCTAAAAGTAATTCCAATCTTTTCATACTTTTCCATATTTTTTTCTCCTAACCCATTCTACATTTAATTTTCACTTATCAAAGAATACATACTGAAGAAAAAATATACATAAAAATTTAGAGAAAAATGCAGGTAGCTTTGAGGATTGGATTCAAAGCACTGTTCTTAGCTTGAATCTAGTCTCATGACTGAACTCAGTAGAATTAAGAATGACTGAGTAGAAGAGCAAGTCGTAGTCACTGAAGCCATCCAGACAGGCAAGATTTTGGACTTTAAAATATGCTGCCAGGAATCTTGGGGAATTGCTTTTGCTCTAGATGGATTCTTCCTCTCAACAGAAAAAAAATAAAGAAATTCCCAAACAGCCTTCTCTTCCTGTCACCCTCACTAATCTATGAAACACCATGCTGCAATTTTACTTTTGTGAAGAGAAATGTTACAGATATACTATGTGTCTGTTGTAGCCATGATCATTTTTAAGCTGCAGTCGTACCATTTTACAAAACATGCTTTCTACAGTTTTTCATAGAAAAACATGCATTTTCTTTGCACTATAGAGGTTGACAACATAGTTCCTAAACCAGGAACTACAGCAGCTGTCTTTTTAAATTCTATTACAGATCAAGAATAACACCTTTCAAATAAACAGAAAGGAAACATTAAAAAGAAAGCTGACTGCTAGAATGCTGTCTAGATATTCTCTTAATGTTTTCACTGTTGTTCTCACAATTTTTGAAGATGTATCTCTTCAAATGAAACTGTACTTCACTAGTTCTTTTCAAACTCCTTCATGTACCACTATCAGCATGAAGCTTTAACAAATCACATAGTACTTTAAAGCCTATTTAGAGGAATGTCTGTGATGCTACTTAATGCAGCACTACACGGCAATTGCCAAGGAAGACAAGTAAAAGAAAGCATCACAACATCAGACCACCTACATCTTCACGCAGTTTAAATTTTCATGTCTCCCAACAGCAAACTTCCCATTTAAAATTCATTCTCTAACTCAGCTGGTAAGCACAGGCTCAGCTTCTGGGATGATCATTGTCTCCACCATTAATTGAGCTTTATGTGAGCTGCTGAAAGGTTGTCTACTGATTAGGAACACTTAATGCTACTGTCAGCTCACTGTAAATAAGGTGCATAGGTGTAACAAATTAGGTATATGCTAAAAAAGAAGAACTATCTACTTATGAAAAAGGGGGAGGGATGCTGTCTTCTCTAGGGATGGAAAGCGGTGATATCCCATCCAAGGAAAAACAGAGTCAAGAAGGTATTGCCTTAGTTCTCTGTGTCTGTATTAGTCAAATTCCTAAATCTCCATTGCCCTGTAACATAAGATTCTACATGCACCTCATATGTAGATATTGACATTTAAGCTGTCTCAGTCTACATGCTTGTCCCCATATTTCTCAGTTTTTGATTATAAAAGGGTATCAATATTGGGGTATCAGTCATTCTTTAATGGAGGCTACATTGTCAACTATGGGAGATCCCAATACTGAAAATGGGGGAGCAGGTTCGGATCATAAACATAAGGCTGCAATACATTTTAAAGAAATATACATTTGTTGAATGAGCATTATGATCAGCAAGAAATCCAGAACAAACACGCACAAGACAATGTCACTGTACTACTTAAATGTCTTCCTCAATTTTAAACTCAGTACTTCAAAACACCTCAGGAAGAAAAGTTGGATGTTGGTGACTTGAAGATGTGTATACAAAGTCAACCAAGAGACACCTGATATGCCCTCAGGTGTTTCACCCATCCCTCAGTGTGGGTCCAAAGGGCATGGGAGTCTCATAGGACCTGTATCACACCCTTCCAAGCTCACGTGATAAGCCAGCTATCCTCAGACATGTCAAATGCAACTGTAGGCCTGTGTGTAGGTGACTGAAATGAGCAGCATCTGCACAACAGCTGCCAAAAAACTATTAAAGTGTTGCTGTGTGGAAAGATTGAGATGGCTGAAAAACAATAGTAGAATATTCAAATGCTATCAGAAAAATAAAAGGCATGCTCTGTCATGGAAAAATGGCCTAAAGCTGCAATTACACAACATAAAAAGGGAATAGCAAAAATTATGGTAGTTGAGAAACGATTGACAGGAGGATTCTGGCTCACTAACAGGCATGATGCTCACAGTCACTCTTTGCTAAATCTGCTCCTAATATTCTCAATATCTGAGATGATTCAGCCACTATTTTTAGAGGCAAGTGGACAGACAGTGTTATGGGATGACTCACTCCTACCCTGATCATATTTGGTGAATCTATTGGTTTTATCAGAACTGATCCTGATATATTGAGTATAACACAAGAGTTGGGCCTAGAGTCAGTATACTAAGGGGAAAAAAACCCCACTAGTTGCTGTTTATCAGGAATGAATGGCCAGTGTCAGACCTTTGATAATGATGCACAAACAGAAAAGCTACTCCAGGTATTTCTTCAGAGTTGTACAGTGTGTTGATACTAATTTTCCTCCTTGTGCAAGACCTATGCAACAACAAAATATCTCTAGAGAAGGCTGGCTTTGACAGTGTATCAAGTAGTAACACATTTTTAAAATGATCATTATTAGAAAAATTTCCTGCAGAATACAAAACATAAACAGATTGCAAAATAGTATGTTGCAGTATAAAGACTTTACAGGTATCATTTTAAGCAGTCCTGAAATAAGTTATTGATTGCCATTGTCAAAATGGGAACACTGAAATCAAGGTGCCCGGTGTCTGATGAAAACTTTTCTTTCCAATGTCCCCAGTGCTTTTAAGGCTCTTACTTCTCTGTACAGCGCACGACTGCCTGAGCACGTAATACTAACATGTATTATGTAACGTTGTAATGTATCTCTTTTCAAGACAAGTCTGGAGAACAAGTCTTAGGAGGAGCGGCTGAGGGAATTGTGATTGTTTAGTCTGAAGAAGAGAAGGGTGAACGGCGGTTGTATTGAGGCGGGTGCTGGTCTCTTCTCTCAAGTAACTAGCAATAGGACAAGAGGCAATGGCCTCAAGTTGCATCAGGGGAGGTTTAGATTGGGTATTATGAAAAATTTCCTTACTGAAAGAGCGGTCAAGCATTGGAACAGGCTGCCCAGGGAAGCGCTGGAGTCACCATCCCTGGAAGTGTTTGGGACATGGTTTAGCAGGCATGGTGGTGTTGGTTAATGGTGGGACTTGATGATCTTAGAGGTCTTTTCCAACCTTAATGATTCTATAATCAAACAGAGCAAGAAACAACAAGCATCTTCATTGCTACAGGATACCTCCAGTTTGTACTTTTCCCTTCTGGTGTCAGCTGAGCAGTATTACCCACCTTTAAGGACTAGAGGATTAATGAGTAACTTGACAATAATGACACTAAGCTCTCACTGCTCATGCACTGTTACAATCTGATGAAGTCACTGAACTGAACCTCTGCTCTGACATCATTCTATTAGGCAGTTTCCAAAAATACGTACTGCACTGTTGCACAGAGTAAGAAAGTAATAACACCCACTAGTGTAAGACAGAGAAAAGAGCTGCTCTTAGACATCCATCAGACAAAATGGCAAAATGTCGTGAGAAACATTTAAGTGATGTGGTCACGCCTCTGTTATGCAAAGGCTCTGAAGACCACAGAAGCAGTAAAGCTGACAGTGGCCAGGGACATCAACATCCTTACCATTTCTGGCAACTGACTAACAGGTATTTCGGCTGAGATGCATCCATTTAAACTTTTATGCCTTCTTGAGCCATCTAATTTAGGAGTTTCCCGCTCTCTCAGCAAAGAGCAGCTCACCCATCAGGCCATTCAGACCATCCATAGGACAACCTCCCACAGATGTGCCTCATCACCAACTACTAGGCTCCTGACTCAGGCACCTCAGTAAGATTTGGTGAGTGGGATGAACCCCCAGCCTTAGATCCAAAGGGTCTATGAACTCTGATCCACTGCATCCCAGACCACAAGACACCCTCCAATAGCAAAATTATGCTTAGAATAGTAAAAGCCACAAAAACTGCAGTCATTAAAAAAATTTCCATAATTTCCAAACATCAGGAGACTTCTCTCTGATTACTGTAACATTACCACAGTACTCATTTTTGTGTGAAAAAGTCTATAAGAAGACTAAAGTAGGAACAGATTCTTTCGAGTGGATACCCATTAACAGACAAATACTAGCTCGTAATCCAGACCTTCCTGGACTCGTTAAAAAAAAAGAAAAACATAAGCTATCTAAGATTTTCTGGCATCAGCTACATCACGAGAAATTGGAAAGTTTTCTAGGGAGTTGGCCTTGAGGAGGTGACACAATATGAGAATATTGGGAAGGATACTACTCAGAGTTTGAGTAATAAATTAGGTCATAGGAGACCAGTGAAAAGCAAGAGACTCACATCCTGGAGTTCTGAAGGAGCAAAGGAGCAGAGTCAGTGCTAATGAGTAGGAAGGATAAAGGTTACTCTGTAGAGAGTGTACAGTTGGAAATCCATTAAAAACCACACAACTTCAACACTTCTCCTTGTGGTTCTTTTAACAACACATAATAGCTGTCTAAATTGTTGCACAAGCTGAGTAAACCTAAAACACAGTCAGCGCTCTGACTGGTCACGTCCAGTTCCAACCGATTAAACCGTGCACCCAACTCCCCTGAGCTGTGTACAACCTCATTGACAAGCTTCACACTGCAGTGTTGTACCTGACCCTGTGTGCTGAAATGTGTGCAAGAATAGAAAAATACCTTTGCCCCCATTGTTACAATAGGCATTCCTGGACATATGTAAGTTCGGATTAGTTGAAAAAAGGTGTTCTATCACCTACGTATATAGCATCTAAAATAACAGGCTGAATTTAATATAATCAAAACAGTGAGACACGATGGACACATACTAACTGCAGGAAGTTAATATTACAGCTTATGTAATGAAGTTGGTCTCCTTTGGTTCCCTATACCTGAGGTCTCCAAAGCAGGGGGTGTTCCCCCCAAGTGGTGTGCAAGACAGTCTACTGGGATGCTGCAAAGAAATAGGTTTTGTACCATCAATAATTAAATTTTCAAAATAGAGTTTATTTCATCTTTATATCACCCATTTTTAATTAGTCTTTTGTATATGTTTTATAATGTACATGTATGTGATACATACAGTATCACATGTATATACTACATGTATATACATATATCGGGGGTGCATGCTCAAATTTTTTTAATGATAGGGATATGTGACCAAAGAAGTCTGGAGATCGCTGCCATACACAATCTACGGACAGAGGCAGTCCCTCTCAGGAGGAAGTCAGAGAACTCATGTTCCTAAATTACAACATGAAAAGTTGCTGAAAGTTCCCCTAAACTTGCAGTATCTGAATAATAGCTAATATAAAAATTTAACTTCGTAGCTGAGCTTACGATCTTTAAATTAAACTAAAAATACAACCAAGATGACAAATTAAGAAAGTATTTGGCTGAATAAAATATATACTCTCTTGTGACTGGGTTTCTTAAAACACAACCCCTTTCCTGTGCAAGGAGCAAAAACCCAGTTTTCATTCTATTCATTGACTGGCATCCCTCAAGACTTTGTAAGAGGTTTGTAAGAAGACAAAAAAAGTTTACAATTCCCACGGACTTCAACTTAATTCACATTTGTAAATCTCTGGTTGAAAGTTCACAGCTCTCTTTTAACAGTTCAGAAATTTATGGATAGGTAGAAAACTCAAAAATTTAAATGTGTGTATAATGAAGATATAGTTCATGTTCCAAAAGAAAGATCCAGAAATGTCTGTGCCTCTATACTACAAAACAGGCCTCTCAATTACAGTGATAACCAAACCTAAGAACTAATTATAGGTGGAATGGATAGGTGAAAGTTATACAGCCTACACTGTGCAGAGATGGGAATTATCTAGAGCAGAACAAACAAAACCAGAATAGACTGTAGAGAGGCTGAATGGGGAAAGACTGCATTCCGTAGCACAGTGATAGCTGCTTGCTTCCTTCTGATTGTGTTATATCTGAAAGGACACATTAAATACAAACCTGTTTGCTAAGAAATCTATCCATGATAAATGCTGTATTTTAACCAGTAAAGAAATTTTTCTGACTCTTCTGTGCTTGCATAATTCAAAGGCAACTTTATTCTTTTTTACACCAAATTTGGCATATATTTGATCTTCAGTGAGGTATGTGCAAAGACATTTGGTCTAGCAATAACAAAATCATAGCTGTACAAGGTAGTGTGTTTATTTAAATATGCAACAATGTAATCATTCAAATAAATGCACTCTTAGTTCTCTTTTTACAGTACTTCAAGTCAGATGTACATAAACTAATCCCTATAAATTAAAACCATATACAGTAAAATAAAGTATTATACATTTTAACTTTGTGTTCTGTTTTGCTTTAACTTTGAGGGAAACATACTCCATGTGTTTTTGAATGGCTGCAGGTGTGGATTTTGTACCATTTCCATTTGTGGTTTTTCCTATGACTGCACATCCAAAAACTGTATTCTTTATAATACACAGTTTGATGAGTTCTTTGAGAGCAGATGGACTTTTGCTTCACAATGATGGTCTGAAGTCCTTAAGGTGAGCAAGGGAGTGGAAATGATTTGCTAACAGACTTGTCTAAGTTCAGCCTCATTAAAATCATCTGGCCAAACAATGTATTTTCTTTAAATTAGCATCTGGCCTCTGTTAGAATCAGAGGGAAAGATGTCAAATTTGAATAATTATTTTAAGATTATGAAGAAAGAGCTCACAGATGCTGTGAGAAGTATGGTAGAAACCAGAACTATTTGTTGATGACAAGTACTGATAAATACATGGGGAAAGAAAACATTCCTTCTGAACAGATGTGGATATCAACAGTAAGAACAAAATCCTTAAGATACAATTTTTCTTTGTAATTTGAGTATAGGTGGCCAATAACTGAAAATGCATTAAAATCCTGAGTGCTGCTCAGACTATAGAGTGGTACATTTACACTACAGGGTAGAATTTTAGTCCATCACTGGTTCAGATTAGGGAAGCCTACACTATACTACCTGGATTGTAAATGAATGAATTAATTCTCCTGTCTGCTCAAATTTACTTTATAGAACAAAGGGAGACTGGAAAAAAAGAATACCTGTTAAACTGACGATCATGATAACTGTTTCCTAAGTTGTTTTGCATTGGCTCTTCAGGCTGGGAAATACCTTTTTCCTAGTATCTTCTATAAGGCAGAGGATGTAAGCAATTCATAAAATGGTTCCACCGTTAGTTTTCTTTCTTTCTATTTTAGCCATTCAGTTCAGTGTCTGAGGAAAAATACTTGGCCTTCATTTTGCTACAGCTGTTACAATGCTGCTGCATGAATAAATATTTCAAGCATGGTCATCATTTATACAGATTAAATTTCAAATTACTACCTAAAGCAGTGAGTAAACACTAATGTCCTGATCCTTTTCTTTTTCTGAGACATGCACACACACTCTTGACAGACTGATCAACTTCCTTGACTATTGTTGCAGAAAGCTTGAAAAGTTAATCTTTTAACCAAGTTGTCCGAGAATTCTGAAATTTTCAAGTCTCTGCCAGTGTCTGTTAAAAGAAAAAATGTTTTCTCTGGCAGCAAAAAGAGCATAAAACAATAAAGCCTGACAGAGCAGAAATTATAATTACTGCAGTAACAGTAGAAACAAAACTTTTACCAAATAAGGCTCCAAGGTAGCCACCATAGAGACAGTAAAAGGACTAAACTGATAATACTGGGGGAATAGCAAGGTTCTTGCATCACAGCTACTTCAGAAAAGGACGATACCATGGCAAATTCAAGTGCAAAACCCAAGGATATTTCAAAGTAACACTTCACTCTTACCCACACTACTAAAACCGTACTATGAATTATCATATGCTGTTCTTGAGCTAAGCAATTATTTCAGGAATAAGTTCCTCATCAGTTAGGATGCCTGATGGAACATAATCAAGTTGAAAACCAAACCATTAAAAAAAAAAATCTCCTCAGTTACGTTACCAAAAGGAATTCAAAATCTCTGCATGACATTTGTTATCAATTATTTTAAATCCTCCATTTGAGAAGCTACAGCTACATCTGCTAAGTCTCAGCTGAAGCCACAGGTTTTCTGGGGCACAAGTTACACAGATCAGACATGATGGGTCATCTACCCAGGCTGACACCATTCACCAAGTAAACAACACCACTTCATAATAGAGAAGAGAGCATCTCTTCTAATGTTGCTATTCTAGCAACTCTTACTAAACCCAGTGCAACGAAACAAAGAAGAAAATATAAAGGGTAGAAAACTGAACAGTGTACACCTCAAGCTGCCAGAAGAGTGTGTAAATTCTCATAAATCTACACAAATACTTCTACAAGATGTTGGTGTTTTACACGCTTTTACATGTCATCATATTTGCCCTCCAATATTGTTGACAATAAATGCCTTTTCATACCAAAAAATATTGATAAGACTTCCTCAAAATGTCACAGTTACAGTATCCGTCAAATGCAGTAGGATACGTATAGTATGTATCATATGGAGCAAAGAAACAACAACTTTATTACATAGTAAATGGCAGCAAGAAAACATTATTCATTGCTCTTGGATTTTGTGTCATACACAAACTACAGACAAAAATACACCGGCTTGCTTACAGGTCATTGCCATTTTTAATCAACAAAATTCTTTGATAAGACCAGAAGTGCTTGAATGAAAAGCAATGTTAACTTATACAGCACTGGCAGAAATTCACGATCATGTCTGTCTGAATAAAATTCCTAAATTCTATCAACTTTTTGTAAAATAACTGCTTTACATTGCCACAGTTCTGAATAACTATGCTCTCCAGACTCCTTCCTAGATAGGAAATTCTGTTAGAAAAATAATTACATAGCGAGGCTTTTTACTAAATTCCCTTTGAATAACCTATTGTTTTAAAATATATTGGTCAAATTTTCTTTCATTACTTTCAACAGAAGACCAAATAAAATTTGAAGAAAATGTTTACTCTGTTTCTTGGAAGTTTCTGTCTATACATAATTGGAAACTTCTGGACAACCTCAGTTATCCAGAAACATTTGTACAGAGTCAATACAATAAAACAGGAAAATTTTTCAATACAGAATTCCAATAGGGAAAGTGCCAAAATTCAATGGGCAATATAATATGAATATTATTGCAACAGGGTACAATACATGCAGATCACTGTGATCCATGCTGAAAGTTTTAAAATTTATAATTAAATAAATATATCTGGTCCTTCAAAATCTGAAGGACCAGCTACACTTTCATTTTGGACACCATGTCACCAAATGATGTCTGGTGGACCCTTACTAATACACTAATATAGGACCAGAGACAAATGGACCTTTTATAGATCAGAAGAGAAGAAAGGAAGATGGATGAACATCTCATTCTCTTCTAGTCTCAAAGGCAAGAATGGCTCACGCAGACTCCAGGCCACAACACACACACCTGACATCACTCTCGATCTCGCAACAATTTCCTACAAAGACCAATGAAGCTGTAGGAGAAACACTAGCTTTCACTCAAATTCATTGAAACAAGAAATAAAGGGTTCCTAAAAATCCGTCCTTCTTCCAAGGGAAAGCACACAACAAAATATTCCCTCTTCTCCAATAATGGCCTAAGTAAGTTATAGTTGTATGCAGCAAAGCCAGGAGGAAGGACATCTGTGCAGGCTATATGAAAAGGGGTCAGAAAAGGGGAAGGGAATACTGAAAGAAGACATACTGATGACCATTAAAGGAGTGACATAAAGGGGAACAGCAGATAATTCTATCACCACCTCTGCCACAATTGTCTCCTATGGTCTTGGGAAGAAATTATTAAACTCTCTGTGGTCTGACATCTGCAGAATGCTGCTGTTTCCCTGTTTGATGCAGATACTGCCAAGTGCTCAGACACAAAATTTCTACAGAAAGATACGCACTTTCACTGAATGGTATGCAACTGTCTTTTAATTCTTATTTCTAACAGTTTGAATGAACTACTTTAAATGAGATGCAGGGCTGCAAAATAACAGTGAATGCAAACCCAAGTATTAAATGACTGCTTCCTTTAGTAAGTTCTGTCATTGCTGTGCAATGAATGAGGCAGGGAATCTGTGTAAAAAAATAGAATGTAAGTGTATATTAAATACACTTCCACAATAGGGAAAAAATAAAGACCGTGAAGTACATTAACTTGAGCATTTCCTAATTCCTTACTGCTTCATTTTATAGTTACAAACTAGTCGCTGTCCTCCCACTCCTTACAGAGAGAAAATTCATTTCAAAAATAGGTATTTTGGAATGTGAAATAATTTTGAGGAGAAACAAGACACATCACTGAGTAACTTCAGTGAATGAGACAGAAACCTCATACGTTATTCTATGTGCATCCGTTCCTATGCACATATATTGACCCTGTTTTACAAGCGTGTGCAGATATATCAGGATTGAAATATCTTATAAAGTGCATATGCATCAGTCCAACAGAATAATAGGAATCATCTATTCAGCAGAAGTTTCCACTCAGATTAAATGCTTTCATTCTCCAAGCCAATGAAATATTGGAGGTTGGTTACTGTAACTGTGCAACATATCCCATTCACAAAACAAAACTGCAAAACAACCCAAAGTTTCACTGAAGCAGACTGGCAATCAAGGAGATCCTTCCTTTTAAATACCAAGCTTTCACCACCTTCAACTGAAATGTTAGAGCTCTTCATGAGAACGGCCAAAATCTCAGCTACCTGAAAAGCTGTATTTCCCCTGATCTGTTTCTTGTTGTGGGTTTTTGTTTTTAAATGGTTTATCCATATTTAACAAAATTTTCAGGAAACAGGATTCCTTCCTTGCCTGGACTCACTGGTACCAAGTTTCAGCTGAAACAACAAACTGAGCAAATTTCAAGAATCTGAAGTAACCCATGGAAAAACTTCTGTAGCTTTAGCACAGACACTGCAACTTATTCCCTCCGAAAACAAAAGGTGTTTACAAAGTTCAGCAAAAAGTTTAAAACACATACACAAAATTTTACTCTGGTTCATTATTAGAAATAATGGATTATTAAGAACAAAGCAAAGTGATGGCTAACTGCAATCTGTCACCAGAGAATCTAAATTCAATGCTGTGTACTAGAATGCTGCTCTTGTTACAGAAATAAATTTAGATTTAACAACCTAAAGCAGTTTCCCAACTTCCCCATTCACAGTAGGTATCTATTATTAGTAGTAGGAGTTACCTTTCCAAATAGGGCATGTGAATTTATCTTTTCTGGCTTTAGAAAGAACAAATACTTTAAAAAAAAATACTGAAAAAGTGCTGTTCACTGCTTTAAGTATGTATTTTCTGACATGACATTCTGTTTCATGTTTGCACTTTTAAAATGTCAAATGATCAGAGTAAGAATTTCCATGCATTCTGAATAAACAGTAAGTAAACAAGTTTAGAACAGGGACTTAAAAGCAAAAAGCACAGGCAAAACATAACACAGATGTTAAAAATATAACAAAAATCAATGATCTCGGAAGACCCAAATTAGTTCTGCTTTATGCACCAGGAGACATCTCTATCAGGACGAGCCTAAGCTAATGAGAGGCACCAGTTACAGAACAGATATAAAAATTATTTCCATAATATATATTTAAACCTTGATCCAAAAGCTCCTGAAAATCTGTGATCAGAGAAAGAACTCAATCTACAGGTGGAAGATCTCTCCTCTCTGGCTATTAAGGGTTAAGTTCACTCAGCATTTTTATTTTTAACTGGAGAGCCTTGAAGTCACAGTTTAGCCCTCTTTCTCATTCCTCTTCTGTAAAAATGACGATACTTAGAGATGTGGTGAATGCTTTTGGTCTTTTAAATGTAGTATGGAAGATAGATAGCCACAGGCAGGCTAAAAATCCCTATACATGTGTAGCAACTTGTTTTTACACATTTTCAAACATAACGCTCCCCTATCTTTCCATCAAATACTATTATGAGCCGCTTTTATTGAGTATTTCTAGCAGCCTACTGTACACAGTGCTTCACGAGCTGCATGGCCCACAGCCAGGAAGGAAGGTGTGGAACACGTCTTCACAGGTCGATTTCCACTCTCCAAGTTTTCAAGTATTTGAGAGAAGGTCGTGTTACAGCACAGATTTACATAGCAGACAAATTACATGACTGCCCATTCTCAGCATTTCATAATTTCAATAAAAAATTGGGTCAAATGAAAGCAGGGGAGAATAACCCTATCCTTTCACAGTAGTCAGAAAATTTGAAAAAAACTTACTTAGTTGTGGTTCTCGCCAAAACATTGGTAAATATCTGTATTGACAGTAAACACAAGTTCAAAGTCTTTGAGTTACCATTCCTTTACAAAATCCTTTTCTTTTATAATGCCTCAGAACAACCATAAACAAACCCCAGATGTGCTGTATTGCTCGTCTAAATCACTGTTTTTACTATCTTTAGTCCAAAACCCATATATTTTCACAAACATGCATAGTATCAAGAAATGTGTTACTAATTTCAAGAGTTCTCACCCACAGCGTGATAACTTAGGAGTGTTAAGAGAGGGAACTACTCTTTGTACCATCTGTCTGGATGAAAAGACGACTGATTTGGAACAGCTTCCCCCCCTCCCCGTGCCTAAAATATAGTGTACTTTAAAAAGGGTAGTATTGGCCAGTCTCAGCACTGCCTGACATGTTTATACTAGACGGAGACTAAAATCTAAAATTACAATGTTCATATCTGACTTTCTTAGAAAACGATAGTAAGATATTTTCAGGATAACAACAAAATACTTTCCAAGAGCAGTTAAGAATATCATAATGTAAAACAACAAATTTAAAAGTGTTTCAGTATGTATCCATATATCCGTATATCTCAGCTTACAAGACTTCATACTTGCACAAAAATTCCTACCAACATCATAAAGCACACAGTTAAAATACGCTAATCATTATCCTAGATAGCTGTCAGGGTTTATTTCACCACAGTCAAGCAGTTGTATGGTTTAGACTGGCATACTGCTGATACTCTTCTTGAGCAGGCAGAAAGAATACACATTAACAGAGAAATGACTGGCTTCAATAACTTTAGTTAGACTTCACATTATTTCAGTTTCTAAAAATCACATATATGTAATTTGTTTCACTTTCAGCTGTAAGAAGTTTTAAGCTGATGTGTTTTTAGAAAGGACTGTAGTTTTAAGGAACTTCTGAACAATTTTTTGAAGACAGATTCACCGTGTGAGCTAGATTTTATGTGCATTTGACACCTATTCAACAAGCAGAAAGAGGAAACAGAACTTTTTGTGGAATCTGACATTTTGTCTATTTACCAACACAAATCTGAGGGATGAATTTTACCAAAAGCTTCAGCTTAGCATGCTGCAGTCCTGCAGCTGAAAATTCACATGAAAAATATGGGAGGTTTTTTTCTATGACACAAAAGAAATTTTTGGGAACATTTCTGAAGGATACCAGAAAGCTTGTCTAATATACAATAGTTCCTGCTCAGCACAGCCCTCCGAGTAACAGATGCACAACTGGTATTAATAACAAAACATCTCCTCCCTCTGTTAGACAAGAGAGGACAGTTAAGGACAAATACAGTTTCAGGGTACTTACCTACTCGGAAGTTAGTGGCTGTCAGAGTGTCAGCAGCATGGCCGTTTTCACTAATGAGGGTGGTGGTGTTTCCCTTCTCACAGTTGTTCTGACAGTTGCCTTTGGTACAAGTCACTTTACAGATGCTGGGTGTAAAGACCACCTTGATGCGACCAGTGTGATTTCCCACTGTCAGCAGAAGCAACGAAAAGAAGAAAAATAAACAGATCACTTTGGTATCCATTGATTTCCTTCAAAAAGTTTTGGGGAAAAAAAAAAAGGCGGGGGGAGAAAAAGGCGACAGGTCTACAGGAGGAGGGCAGTCTGCAGTGCGCTCTCTCATAGATCTCCAGTGGTGTCTCTGAAACAGGAGTAGGAAGCTTAGCAAACAGAACTCCGGGATCCGCTCCAAAACCACATTTAAAGTCAAGTCACTGGAGTGGGATTAGTAATCACAATGCTGCACTTTATTCACAGGCAGACAAAGAGCAATACCAAGGGCATGACAGCTTAAATAGCCAACCCTGACAGGCAGATGTAATGTAAAGAGGCTGGCTGTGCACCTAGGGGTGAATAAACTCTTGTGTCCTCCTGCATACTTTTCCTGTTTCTGTACTTATTCAGTCACTATTTGTAGCTCGACCCCTGGAAATGTTTTAGGCATGCGGCATGTCTGAAAACATCTGTCTCAAATCTCCTGGCACCCCAGCCCGAAGTGGTCAAACCTTCTGACGCAGCTGCCTGGACCCATTTTTTCAGTTTTTTGGTGCTATTTTTCCACAAGGATTTACATATTATAAACTGAGCTTTGCTGTCAGCCTTTGTTTAAGTAATAAATAGCTCAGTCAGAGAAAAGGGTAACTAAGTATCAGTACTTGAAAATACTGGTTCTGAGCTCAAAGATAAAAAATGGCTAGATTCTCTTTTTTTATATACTTCCTTACAGTCATTTTAAAAACTTGAATGTCATGAAGACTGAGCAAATGCTAATTTTCAATTAAGGTCATTAGAAGAACTTCTTGTTATAGAACTTGATTTAAAAACAGATGTATTTGATTCCACATCTAACAGCTGAGGACAAAAAAGAGATTAAAAATACTCATTAGGAAAATTAGGGAAAAAGAACGTATTCCATTTGCAATTATTTAAAAAGAAAACAGTTTGTCCTCTGCACACTTACTATTAAATCCAGCAAGTTCTTGTGAATATATCACGTCTTTGTGGAAACTGTTAATAAACACTTTCATATCAAATCTAACACTCCCAAGAAATGACTCACAGAAAGAGAATAATCACCTTCGTCCTCATGTCATAAAAATAAAGAAGTTGCTGGATAGTTGTCTAACCTAGTTTATGAAATACCCTCTGGACAAACATTTTTTTAAAATCTCAAGAAAATGAAGAAAATCTTCCCACTTCAAAAGAATATAAAGGCTTCCTATTTTGGCTCTTCATAAACAAATAAATTAAAACAACTGTGCCAACTGTTTTGTCTACAGTAAAGGCATTGCTCTATTTGAACAGCAGCTGTAGTACAGATGCTCCTACCTTATTCTCCCTAAACAATAGTTAGAAAAAGCACAGCCCAGACAGACACAGACAATTCATATGTCAATTAAAGGCTAGTATTGTCATTTTAGTCAATTTAGAAACAACCCTGGATCCTTGGATGCCAAGCTTTTCTTACAAAAATTCTTAACACACTTTTCCCAATAAACAGATGCAATTGGCTTGTGAACTGCTGAGGCCAGAATTTCTAAGCTTTCCTTTTGTCAAACAGAGCTTCACAAGTAATGCTGCCATCTTTGTATTTCATTTGCATAGTTATATATGTATCTTTTCCTAGAAAAGCCCAATCCATTTTATATTTTATGTTTTCAGATGTTTTAATAACATTTTTCCTTTAGGATGTGATCTAATTAAAAAAACATGGTTAGTTGAGTCACAAAAGTCAGTCCTGCCTACACTGTAAAAACTAGTATTGGGGGACCCACACAAGTTTTCCAGCTTAGCTAAAAAAAAAAATTTGGCTTTGCCAGTATAGGTGGAAGTAAACCATGATTTAATTTTCCTTCATAGTATTTTGCAGTATGTTGTTGAGTCCTGAGCTGCAGCAAAATTTGGGCACAACGTTTATAACAAAAATCATATTTTTAAAATAATTTTTATCACCTAGTTCAGATTTTATCAGAAAAATTCTGTAGCATAATTTTTATGGTAGAAGAGACACCATAATATAAGACTGAATGGAAATTGTAAATTTGCCTCATACCTTTTGGGTGAGAAAATGTTAGCATGCAAGTTTGGGAGTAACAACACAGGAACAGCAGTTGAACCGTACCTTCAAAAACACAGGCCAGTATCTACAGAGGTAAACAGTATGCATGAAACTATATTTAAATGCAGTTTTTCAGGGAGGTAAGTAGCGTGAAAAACAATGTGATATAAGCCCCAGCCCCTACAAATATTCCAATCTTTATTCAACATTACTTTTTCCTATAAAGCAAATTTAATTCTCACTGATATTCCTGTTTTACTAGTTGCAAAGAGCCAGAAATAAGACGGCTTCGTGTTCTTCTGACATGGGAACTCTTATCTCCATCTTTCTCAGATTTGTGAAAACTATAATGAAACTATTATTTTCTTCTCCTTGACTAGCAGGTGACAGCTTTTAACTCCCTCAATTCTTCTGGAGATATTTAGAAAGGATACACAGCTAACGATGGCCTCTGAGCTTAAAGCAGGCCAATGCACGAGAAGGTGATTCAAAGCAGAGATACTATCATCATCCTTCTCTGTAGCCATACCTAAGTAGACAGTACTATCCTCGCACATCCTAAGGTTCAGGGACCTTAGCAGTGAGCAATAAAGCATGCAGATTTAAATCAAAAACAGACCACAAACATTTCTCCTGAAAGGAAGGTTTTGGCAGAAACTCTGCAAGGTTAGACTCTTGGATTTCCTTGAACCTTCTCCCTTTCTTCTCATCTGTATTCCTCCTCCCTCCCCCTTGTCGAAAGAGGGGATGATTTAATTCTAAATGAGAAGCTATATCCTTCAATATCTCTTAGCTGGTTTGGTAGTATTAATGTTGAAATCCACAGTTTCAAACAAGAAAAAGCCTATTACTCCTATAGCCTTGACCTTTCAGTTTTGGGCTAGTTCATATTAAAGGAGGACAGTGAATTTTATAGGTAGCATACTGATTATTTTCCTCTTTAAACTCCAGAAGCTTAACTGATGATGCCACTATGACATAGACATGACAAGACCTGCAATTTATATGATCACAGATTCATTTCTGGAAAAAAATTATGGTGCTACAGCACTGCAACATACTTGGAAACATCATTTTTTATACATATAGACAGAAATGTATCATAAACTCTTCAAAACCAATTTTAAACATGTGGAAATGAAACACCTCACTCTGCTCTTAAGTATAACAACAGACTGAAGAAATACAAATGGGAGACCAGACAAACAAATGAGTGTAATGAAGGACAACAAAAGCAGAAGCTACAAACACCAAATAAATAGCAAAGCCACTTAAAAAAATGGCAAAACTAGAGAGAAACTCAGATTGTTTTTTTTAATAAAGATAAGACAATCAGGATTAGTAATACTGGCTAAAGCTTCATCCCTGAGCTAGGCAGCAGATTAACAACGGAGAGGCTCAGCCAACTGCGCCATCATCCTGTCTCCTAGTCCAGGGCCACTTATACCTCAGAACTCTTAAGATACATTTGTCAAAGGAGATCAGTGGAAGAATGTACCCATAGTTTCCAAAATCTGTGAAACTCTCTTGAGCCAGATTCAAAAAGAAAGATGCCTGGGTAAAGTGATGAGATTTTAGTTGAAAATTGGCACCGCATGTATATGATTTTCTTTCCATCTCTAAGTCACTATGATACAATATTATGAACACAGCAAGCTCCTGCTGTGATAAATTTATGATCTAACAACAACCTCAGGAGAAATGGAAAATATAAGCAAAACGATTTCTTCACAGAATCCCTTCTGCCCTCACTGTCCGTCATGACAAACTCTTTTTTTCCTGCATTAGCAGAAAAGGTGAATGAGTTAAGACAAGGCAGGTAGCAGATTTTAGGTCCAAGTGGTCATAACGGTTCGCACAGCCATGTCCAGGCAGAGCTGTGTAAAGGGAAGGATTCCTCCTCAGCCTCCTGGGTTCCTTTGTCCGTAATGCTACTCAGCTTTCATTTCTTTCTAGAAGAATTTCTATAAACACTTTTTTTTTTTTCTTGGTTTTAAGGCTGCCCTCACAGCTCCAGAATTCTGCAGAGATTTAACTAGACAGTATTCAATAGCTGTAGTGGATCTCAGAAGATTTGCGGCATGTCCCTGTTTTGTGGGAAGACAATGGGCTCGCACCACTAGTGAAAGCAGAACTGGTATCCAGCTAAAAAGATGACTACACTGTACGGTCTCAGAGGTCAAATGGGGCAAAGAGAAGAAAATATTTTATTATGTTGAAAAATATCTTATGTTATTGTGTGTACAATGTTTCTGTCCTTCATGGTAATCTTATCAAAAGGATTCATAACCAAAATCACAAGAAGTGACCTATATTGTGGACTTGTCTGATAGAGCTTACACATACCTCTCCCATAAGCCTTGCACAAAATTTCCTTCTGACTTGACTTATAGAAAGTTCTGTGGTGTTTGTTTCTTTGTTTTTTAAATAGCTTCAGTTATGACAAATACCCTGGAGTAAATCTCTTGAGGAAACCGAACTAAGCAAACTGTAGGCTTCCCACTACTACCTCCAAGAACGATACACCATCTGTTTTCACGCCACCCTTCTGCACTGAACCCACTATGTTTTTGTATACGTTAGCTACACAGAATCCCATAAGACCTGAAGATTCTATCTTTAAAGAATTACATTCTCTTCACAAAGACAGAGATTTTCTGATGGGGTTAACCTCAAGCAAATTCATGTTTTCAGATAATAACCACGATGCATGACAAGAACTTTGGAATGAAAATCTATCTTCTCCTATCAAAGTCAATAAGCTTTTAAACAGCAAATATATTCAACATTTAAAATTTTCAGATGACTAACTCTCTCTCTTTTCTTAATTAAATGCTGACAGAAAAAAAAGGAAATCAGCAGAAGGAAATTACTTATTTCCTAAAACAGGTGTCTCCCAGTTATTTCACCAGTCCACCTGGTTTAGTCCTTACTACTAGATATGCTTTTTCAGCCAAAAGGAAAGCTGACATTGTATAAAAATCAGAACATAAGTAAAATAGTTAAGCTTTTAGAACTATTGTCGAATGACCTTTTTACATTTTTGACAATATATGAGGAAGTTCTACCTTATCATCACTTAGTCATCAATCTAAAACAAACAAATAAAAAACCCCTAGTTCCTGAAGATTAGAACAAGTTGGAACTTGGCTATCGTACATCTACGGTATATCAGAGCCTGGAAGATTAACTACCGCTAAGAGCTAAGGAAAAAAAATCAAAACAAAAAAAACGAGAGAGAGAAAACCACACTAGATTCACACACAGACCAGGGGCAGATCTTCCCTAAATGTCAGATTACACATTGAGAGGAATACAGCCCTTGCTAGGCATAGAGACGACTGAAAGAGACTCTCAGAGATCACCTAATCCCCCCTCTCTTCTTTATCCCAACAGAAGATGAAACAGAAGAATTACACAAAAGGTTTGTGCAGCCTGTTCTCAAAACCCTGCTATTATGCAGATTCCACAGCCTTCCTAAAGAATGTATTCCAGTCTTCAGCCTCATTATAAAGATATCCCTAATACCTAACCCACATTTCCCCTGTTGCAATTCAAGCATATGATTACCCTGTCTTACCTACAGCAAACTCTGACAAAACCTTACTCGTCTGTGGATCGATTTCTAACAGACTTGAAGACTGCTACTGTGAATCTCCCTCAGTCTCATTTTCTCCAGACCAAAACCACCTAAACTTTTTCAGTCTAACAGGCCATATTCTGGAGACCTCCATTCTTTCTTGTTTTGCTTTTGATACCACTCACTTGGCCCTCATCTTTCTTCAAATCAGCTATCTAACACCAGACAGTACTGCAGCTGAGTTCTGATCAGCATCGGGGAGAGCAGCAGGATTACTTAATACAGTTGACTGGAAACGCTTCTGTTGGTAGAACTTATTTTTCTCCCCCAACAGTGCACTACTGATGCTTCATACTCAGAAGCAGTCTACACGCCAGGCCAAAGGAGCATAAATCACCCAGATCCCTTTCCAATCTGTTGATATGTCATCCTAGTAGAGCAAATGTGCAAGATTCCTTACGCTACCTTAGAAGGACTGAAGTCGGCCCTTATTCTGCTCCGAGCACAGCAGTAAAACCTCATTCAAATTTCCTGTGCTCTAACCTCAGCCATCTGAGAACCAGGCAGAATGTGAGCTTTATTCTTTCTGTAATAGTCACAAGCCCAAACATAAGTCTGAAAACTACACGGATTCAAAAACACAAGGCACAGCTTCTGGATAATTTCATTTTTGGTTTCAATATACAAAGCCTACCTTCAGGTAGGGCAGTGCACCTTTGCTCTCTCCAGGAACTTTGTTGCAGTACACTTACATACCTCACACCTGGCTCTCTTTCCACAAGTACTGAGAGAAATTAGACATGGCAATGAAATTAAGATGGCCCACCTTTATTTCATCCAAGATCCAATGCCTTCTCCGATGCTTTAAAGTACTGTCCACAGTTCTGCATGAGGTGAGCCGTATGTGTGCAAACACCCAGTCAAACATTTTGAACAAGATGGCAGTATGTCAAGCTGTACTTTCTTTGCCATGTCTAGACAGCTATAGCTACACATTACTGACATGTCATTAAACTCCAGCATTCCTTCTACTTTTTGTTATTTATGCAGCTCCTTATTTTTGGTGCATTTGTATGATCTGACAGGTATTTCATTAGCTAACGCAGCTTAACCTTTGATATTTGGTCTTTCAAGTACCCAGTTCTGCATCATGCAAACCAAAGGGGCTATTCAGAGAGAAAAACACCATCCAGCTACTGATTATGAGAGTAACTGAACACCAATCTCCACAGCTTCTTTTTGTTGCCATTCTTCTTGCCGTCATTACTGTTATACACACTTCTATATACACACACTTATTTCTGACTCTAGCCATGTCACTACATCTTCACATCAACATTTCCTCCTCCTGTCTTGTTTAGATGCTTCTACCACAATCTTCTCCTTTCACTCTGAAATGAGCTCTCAGTCTTCTTGCTTCTATTGCATTCTTGTTTCTTTATTCTCTTTTTAAGCACTGCTTGCTTCTTCAGTATCCAAGTGCCAGGTGCTGCACTTTGGTCACAACAAGCCCATGCAGCGCTACAGACTTGGGGAAGAGTGGCTGCAAATCTGCCCAGCAGAAAAGGACCTGGGGGTGCTGGTCAACAGCTGGCTGAACATGAGCCAGCAGTGTGCCCAGGTGGCCAAGAAGGTCAAGGGCATCCTGGCTTGTATCAGGAACAGTGCGGCCAGCAGGAGTAGGGAGGTGATCATGCCCCTGTACTCAGCACTGGTGCGGTCACACCTGGAGTACTGTGTTCAGTTTTGGGCCCCCCGCTACAAGAAGGACACTGAGATGCTGGAGTGTGTTCGAACAAGGGCAACGAAGCTGGTGAAGGATCTGGAGAACAAGTCTTGTGAGGAAGGGCTGAGGGAACTAGGGTTGTTCAGTCTGGAGAAGAGGAGGCTGAGGGGAGACCTTATTGCTATTTACAACTACCTGAAAGGAGGTTGTAGTGAGCTGGGTGTTGGTCTCTTCTCCCAAGTAAGTAGCAACAGGACAAGACGAAATGGCCTCAAGTTGCATCGGGGGGGTTTAGATTGGATATTGTGAAAAATTTCGTTACTGAAAGAGTGGGTCAAGCATTGGAACAGGCTGCCCAGGGAAGTGGTGGAGTCACCGTCCCTGGAGGTGTTAAAAAAATGTGTAGATGTAGCACTTCAGGACATGGTTTAGCAGGCATGGTGGTATTTGGATGATGGTTGGACTTGATGATCTTAGAGGTCTTTCCATGATTCTATGATTCTATCCTTGACAGAAAGGCAAAGAAAGCATCGAGAAGAGTCGATGCTTCTAAGCTAAGCAAGAAGATACCTGGAAAAGCCTTTCTCCTTCCTGATTATCACAGGGGTACAATCTCTTCCTTGCTCATAGCAAAGAGAAGAGAGACTTCTGTTGTTTTCATCATCACCACCTCCCACCCTCCGAAAAAAACCCTCTAAAATACAGCAAAGTTTTTTATCTCTTCTAGTAGAGGCAAGTAACCCAATCTTCAGTTCTCTTAATCTCAGTTTAAGATACAGACAAAGGTAAACAGTGTATTTTTTGAAGCAATTTACTGCAGCAAAACTTGCCCCATTCTAGTAGATGTCTTCATTAATTTTGGTAGATTCTGACAAACTCTCTGCTGTCTGCAACACAGGGTTGTTGTGTTTTCTTTTATATGGATGGCTGTCACTCAAGTATCACAGGACCACATGCAGGCACAAGTGTGGAGATAGTTTGGAAAGACATTGATAATTGTATTTACATGCCCCCCAGGAGCCCTTAGCTGATAAATTCTCTTACTGACAATTTTTTTAAAGCAAGTCAGAGGAATTAACAATAATTACAATCATTTGTGTCCTGTGCAAGTCATAACATGCAAATCACTCAGATTTGAAATCTGGGATCTCTGTCAGCAGGCTTTATGAATCATCTTTCGTCTTCCTTTTTTACCACTAAAAAAGATTCTCTATATGCAATCCTCAGGAAACAAACATCCTATCTTGAACTACAGCCATTTCCACGCTTAAAGCAATTTTAAAAACTGTAATCAATAGTTGGTAGTGAAAAATATAACTAACCTTTCCTTTTACATAGTTTAGGATGGTCCAGAAAAATATACCAACCCAAATAAATTAATATAGACTGCAATGTGGTCTGAGACGTCTGACAAAATGGCCTCCACTGTTCAATTAAATTTATTGGTTCTTTTAATCTGGTTTTCGGTTCTTTGTTTTAAAGGTATTACATGTAGACTGGATCCACAAATGGATACAATGCTAAAAATCTTAAATTTTAGACTTGAGTTATACCACTAATCAGTTAGAGGTCTCTTGTACAAGGGATGAGACAAGTTAATTACATGAAGCAAGCAGCCTAACTAGCACACTGAACAGGAATGTGCCCAACCCATTAAACAGGAAATGCTGAGGACATCAGACTGCTTAGTTCGAATCGTTGATGCAGGACAGTTGAACAAGGCTTAGCTGACTGCGCTTCTGAAGTTCAGAAGACAGGCAAGTGCTTCAGCTGCAGGTCAGGGTGGGAATTAAGCAAGATTTTAGCACCCAAATGGCCTGTCTTCTTCAGAGCAAAGCACTTCTCCTGAAACAGAACTTCAAGAGCTTGAAGAGTCTCATGCTTCAAAGTTCACATCCATGCTTCAGGTTTGAGACTGGAGACAACTCCAGCTGTAAGCAACCCAGCACAGAATTCAGGTCCACAAGCCTTTTTTAACTCACATTCAAGTTACCCAGATTCTTGGGAACCTAAAGCATATCTGGACCCAAAATGCTTTCACTTGAAGCATAAGGAAACCAAAAGCCAAAAAGCCACGTTTAGACATAGACAATTGTCTTTACACCTAGGACAGAAAGCCATCCTAACACAACGCTCATCTCAGCTGTAATGAAGCAGCAATGCCCTTGCAGCCCACCACAAGGAATCTTCCACTGACAGAGATACTGCAGGTACCACTGTAGGAACTGCATGCTCAGATAGTGAAGTCGGCATCTTTACACACAGACTTGCAGCCATGTAGGAGAGCAGGTGGGCACAGATGAACGCATTACTAGTGTCATTGACACTTTAGTATTACCAGCTACTGTCCACTTTATCAACAGGACTCTTTTCAAGAAGGTCTGACTCAGGCCTTTACACACTGGGAGTGAGAGTCAATTCCACCTGATCTCACCCATCTGAAATTATGCATTTTGCCCAAGATAATTATCTAGGATCCTTTCACAATAAAAAGAACAGACTTTACCGTGCCCTATGACAGTATTACAAGTTTTAATTTGGAAGTGGTGTCTCTCAGAGGTCAGTACTTGGCCCAGTCTTGTTTAATTTCTTCATCAATGACCTGGATGAAGAGTTAGAATGTACCCTCAGCAAGTTTGCGGATGACACCAAACAGGGAGGAGTGGTGGATACACCAGAAGGCTGTGCTGCCATTCAGCGTGACCTGGACAGGCTGGAAAGTAGGGCAGAGAGGAACCTGATGAGGTTCAACAAAGGCAAACGCAGGGTCCTACACCTGGGGAGGAACAACCCCATGCAACAGTACAGGCTTGGGGTGGACCTGCTGGAGAGCAGCTCTGTGGAGAGAGACCTGGGTGTCCTGGTGGATGACAGGTTGACCATGAGCCAGCAGTGTGCCCTGGCTGCCAAGAAGGCCAAGGGTATCCCTAAGAAGAGCGTGGCCAGCAGGTCCAGGGAGGTTCTCCTCCCCCTCTACTCTGCCCTAGTGAGGCCCCATCTGGAGTACTGTGTCCAGTTCTGGGCTCCCCACTTCAAGAAAGATGAGGAGCTACTGGAGAGAGTCCAGCGGAGGGCTACGAAGATGATGAGGGGACTGGAACATCTCTCCTATGAGGAGAGGCTGAGGGAACTGGGCTTGTTCAGCCTGAAGAAGAGAAGGCTGCGAGGGGACCTTATAAATGCCTATAAATATCTGAAGGGTGGGTGTCAGGAGGATGGGGCCAGACTCTTTTCAGTGGTGCCCAGCGACAGGACAAGGGGCAACGGGCACAAACTGAAGCACAGGAAGTTCCGTCTGTACATGAGGAAGAATTTCTTCCCTCTGAGGGTGACGGAGCACTGGAACAGGCTGCCCAGGGAGGTTGTGGAGTCTCCTTCTCTGGAGATATTCAACACTCGCATGGACAAGGTCCTGTGCAACCTGCTCTGGGTGACCCTGCTTCAGCAGGGGGGTTGGACTAGATGAACCACAGAGGTCCCTTCCAACCCCTACCATTCTGTGATTCTTTAGAAAATAAATTCTTGATATAGACACAGTTTCCCCCTCCCAGGCAGGGTATGTGACTCCTTTAAATGAGAAACAAAGTCTTAGGTGTAACACTCTAAAAGTGTTTATTACCATTTCCAGGAAAAATAGGGAATAAAAAAATCAAATGAGTACTACCTTACTAAGTATATTCACTTAACATTCCCTTTCCTGAAAGGAAGCAACTGAAAAGCACTAAGGAAGTCAACAAACTGTAAACAGTGACAAAGTTCAGAACATCACGGAATTAAGTTATAAATGAACGTAGCCCTCTCTGCATGCTGAATCACCATTAAAAATAATCTCCCAGCTCTGCATGAAGCCAAGATATTTTTTCCTTTAATTTTCTCAAGGGGGAAAAATGACAAGAGAAATAAGGATGTCACTGATTCTGAAATCTCAGTTTCACTGGCTATGAAAGGACTTTCTTCTTACAGTACTTTTTTTGTCAACATTTGTCCGTTCCTTCTGGCATGCGCGACAGCACTGACAGAGAAGAGCACTTTCACATCTCCTATGAGTAAAAGCAGACTTAGTTACTTGCAACAGTCAGAACCAATTCTTGGTATCTAAGACTTATATCACAGCAACTCTGCAGTTAGCCTGGCTAAGGGACTTTTAATGTTTAATTGTGTGGCTTCAACCAGTTTCTATATCCAGCTAAATTACTATTTTTCAAACACGTCATAGAGGTTTTCCCCTACAGAATTTTCTGGAAAGCCTCTTGTCTTTTTAATCTTGAGAAATATTTGGTTTTAGAGCCAATTCTCTTTCATCACAGCAGTTGAGATGCATTTGTCTCAGTCTGTGTTTTCCCCTAGCTATAACACATTTTGAACTGATTTTAATTCTGTTTGCCAGATCACCAATCTGTTTTTCCAACATTTTTCCTCACACTGCTGTTCATCAGTCTTGGCCTCCATATTTCAAAACATAGAGAGATGATCATTCATTTTTGGGCGAATGTAACATTTAAACTAGTTCCTATAAAAGCACCAGCAGCCTTTGCTTGTCACACAGACATTCAATTATTGGTGAGCTCAGGGCATAAAATCTTTTCAACTTCCAAAGAGAAAAATACAGTACTTTTTTGTGAATGCTGACTTACCGGCCTCCTCAGTTCTGAAGCCTTTATGGGTACACAAACAATCACAAAGACAGCTTAGAGAGGGTATTGTTAAAATGTCTGCAGCTATAGTATATTGAGAGAAGAGTTTGTATTTATACAGAGTCATTCTGTCTCCAAGGATTTCAAAGAACTCATAGTCTTTTATAATTGCTAAATAAACTATGTTCATTTGTTATTTTTTTTCAGAATTTGTCAATCTATTTTTTAAAGCAAAAGCAAGTAAATGTGCTGCTTGATTTGATAGAGTTAAGCGCATTAGCACGAATCTGGTTAAGTCACTTGATTTACATTTGGAGTTTAGCCTCTTGTTTCCAAGTCCCACTGGAATTAAATGCAAACTTTAAATGACTGTTACAAACTGTCATGCCTTTCAATAGCAGTATGGGTAATGCTCTTAAATGGAAGCAAGGAAAAGAAAAATTGTTTGGGTTTTGTAATCAAAAAAGCCACAGTGTTGTTTGACCCTCATGCTGACTGCCCCAAAATTTTTTCTTAAACTTTTTAAAACCTCCCTGAAAAATCCCCCGCACCTCTTGAAGGGGAACACAAGGCTTTGAACACATATACAAGTATTTTGCATTTGAAAAAACAAAACAAAAAAAGTCCTTGACATTTACACACTTAACCCCATTCCCTTATTTTTTGTTTGATTACATACAACCTCAGGAGCATGACATGAATGCCAGTTCCTATGAGTGACTGAAATGAATTTGACTCAACATTCCCTCCAAACAGACTGTATTGTGATGTTTTCAGTTATTCCTGCTTGTTCATCTTCTGACTGTTCATTCTTTTTACTCATCTCATTCTGCTGGCTATACCTTGTTTAATCAGAGTATAGCCTTAACATCCCTCCCTAACCTCCAAATTTCCCAAACCTTCTATTTAGAAAAGTTACTAGTGTTCATCTCTAACATCCATACATATGTATGTAGGCAGAAGCCACAAGAAACACAATGCGATGCTCTAGTTAAGACAAGCCAATGAGAGAATTATTTTGCTGTTTATGCCAAGTAGTTCCACAAACCAATACCAAGAAGGGTGGAAAGAACATCTGATCCATACTGAAGACCTGAGGGAGCTTTTCCCTTTAAGTTAACAGACACTGAATTGTGGCAGAATGTCAAATCACACAGATGCATTTACATGGAACACTTGTCGCATCTGTGTGCATTTTTTTTAAACAGTAAAACATTTATGTATTTTACAGCTGTTTACCCATACTTACTGATGGGGAAATACTATTATTATGATGTAAGTGTCACGTCGTGAAGTCAGAATGGTGCAATTTCACAAAAATAGTTTAAATTGGAATTTTAAAGCAACACCTGTTTTTGCTTAAATCAACTTATGAAGTCATCAGTGAAACAAGCGCGTGTAAATTATGTATGAGCTTAAAAAAAAACAGCTTCTCTAAGTTATCAGTGTATTATGCTTCCAATAGTAGGAAAGCTATTGTTATGCCAAAATTGTAACAGAGTACTCTGCACATCACATCTCTCAGTGGTGGGACATTTCCTCAGCATTCATCTTATTTCATATATATAAATGTATGTAAAATTATGTTGCAAAATATAAGACAATGTATCAATAGTCAGAAGAGTTACATGACTTCCATATCATTGTTTCAGCTTCATCTTTACACAAGGATAAGTGCTGCCCACACAATCATGTGCAGATTCTATTAAGTCTAATGCCCATACATGCATACTTGTCCAACTTCAAGCCACACACACAACTAAGGTGCTGCAAGCCTGTATTCACTAACCACTATGTAACCTGTACTGCTTAAATTCAAGACATGTTTTCATTTTCTGCGTAAAACAGGAGACAAGTCTCCTTAATGCATTTTATAAGGAATGTTGGTGAAGGCTGAAAAACCCCCATCTACCTAAAAGACAGAAACAAAAGTCTTCCATACTATTTAATTGTATAAACTTCATATGCAATTTAAAATTGCATTTTGCAATGCAAAATTTATTTAATTGTATAAACTTAACACTTCAGTTGCAAAAATCACATACATTTCATACTGTCTTCCTGAATAAACAGATTAGACTCATTTTGCTTCTTAAACATATATTTATCCTTAGGTAACTTTGTTATACAAACACATGCTTTATTTACTTCACACAATGCCACTCCAGCTGTGGGTAAAGTAGTCCATACCTACTCTCGAGTTTTTCTTTTACTTTTAATGTGATTTCTGGTCAGCTCAGCTGCTAATTAATACATTTTCACAACATGTCTCTAGGACAGTGAAGTGGTGGCATCATCATTATAGACATGAGGAACTGTAGCCCGGTGAAGGGTGTGCAAATGTGTCCTATGCATGCAGGCAACACAAACTCCAACAACACCAGACAACTAATTACAGAAGCAGAAATGTCACTTTTTTTGAAGCTCAATGGGAAAAGTGTCCAGCACCACCAAAAACTAGCCCTCAGCTGTCTCAGGCTGGAAAATAAGGCAAATAATTCTTTAGAAAATGCATTTAAATACATAACACCAGAAGCAGACAGAGTGAAAGTGAACACTTCCTAACCTCCTACTGCTGTAATAAACAGTTCTCCCAATAACTGTGTTGAAAGGAATTCCAGAAAGCACATGTTCAGTTTAGAACTCACTTATTACCATATACTTACAACATTTAGACCAATAGAAACAGCACAGGATTCCTTTAAATGCTTTTCTTCAGCATTACATTTATAAAGCCAGGGAGATCAGCACTGATATTTCAAGGATCCATGCTCAGCTCACACTGACTAACAGTGCCTTTAAAGGAGTAGTGGAACATGTCTGAGGTAGATGCACCTAAATTACTGAAAGTATCGTCTTCCTACTGTTTTACAATGTAATTTTACAGTTGAAATTTCTGTGCTGATGCTGTTGCTACTGTTAGACTCTTGGAGGATTTTTAACCCTGAGGTTTCAAATATTCAGGCAGATCACAGGTCAAATTCCCTTGAGAATTACTCGGGGCTCACTGTGAGCTTATATAAGACAGGCTATTCGGCTGGCCTCACCTATGTGTGAAAGCATTTTTGATATTTATGTTACAATTGTTGAGATCCACATGATCTCATCCTTCTCAGCTTTTCTTTGCTGATCATATCGATTCCACTGCAAGCTTCTTTTCATCACTATATATTCTGTCTTCCTACTGGGGCTAAACCATAAATATACTTTTTCTGCAGCTGTTAGCCTATCCAACATGACCTATTTTCATTTGCTTGAGAAGGCTCTGAATTTCCAAACCCTTACCCTTAAGCTTTTGCTAATTCTGCACAAAGATATCTGAGATTAATTTACAGTAGCTTAAATATACCAGCATACTGATTAAACAGAATCAGAAAGATGCTTTACAGTGTAATAACTTTAAAAACAGATGATTCAGAAGCATGTAAACAGAATAGCAATTCAGGTCTAAAGAATCACAGAATCACAGAATCACAGAATAGTAGGGGTTGGAAGGGACCTCTGTGGGTCATCTAGTCCAACCCCCCTGCCGAAGCAGGGTCACCTACAGTAGGCTGCACAGGATCTTGTCCAGGCGGGTCTTGAATATCTCCAGAGAAGTTTAAAAAATCAGGAGCACATTGACCAGGAGGAAGGACCCCCCTCAGCACCCCCATTTGCTGTGGGACCTGCTTGTGACTGGGCAACACAGGACGAGACAAGGAACTGCCCTAATAAAGAGACACTGTTCAGGTGCCTGTTTGCTCCTCTGCTCGTGCCCACAGGGAAAATTTTTCTCCATAACCTTCTCAGTTACAGGTTAGCTTACATTTTTGTTAGCCCAGCTCTACATCAGAAAAAGCCTCTTCTCCTGGAAATTGCTGGGTAGATCACTTGAGCAAGTAGGTTCAACCAAAGTTCAGATTAGCATCTAGACTGAATTAACAAGCCTCTTTGGTTGGCCCATTATTAATTCTTAAGTTGGAAGACCACATGAATTTCTCCACCTGTGACTGAACAAGTAACCTGTAAACATGCACATGCAGGGCTTCGTCAGTAAGAATCACAGAATCACAGAATAGTAGGGGTTGGAAGGGACCTCTGTGGGTCATCTAGTCCAACCCCCCTGCCGAAGCAGGAAAAGTACTTTAAAATTATACAGTGCCATATTTACAGATCCTGCTCTCTTTCAGTACTGAATGTGGTATAAGCCCTTTGAAAAAAGCAATAGACAGCCATATAAATAAAACTGTATTACAATACTAGGCAAAAGGCAACAGAATTAATTACGGAGTAAAACTGGGATCGTTCTGAAAATTTGGACGAGTCATTGAACTCAGAAAATGTTTAATTCAAGATCTTTAAAATTATTTCCATGGTGGGTTTTTGGTTTATTTTGTTTTTAAAAAACAGGATTTTTTAAAAATCATTATGAATAATTGTAGCAGCCTCCCCCATTAGGCATAATGAATGAAAAGTACGAAGTCAGCACTAAAGATGCGAGCTTTATGACTAATTACACTAGCTAGTTTTATGAGAAGGCTTATAGCCCACAGCACAAAAGATCAAAATGCTTGACAGCAGAAATGGCTACTGGCAGGTAACTACATTTCACATCCCAATGTGACTTTAAATGCTATTACTGTAACCCCAATGGCTTACTGAATTTTCAAGCTCTGTTGATACGATACGTAACTTTACAGTAAAATTCAGTTTAAAAAGCAAAAAAGAATACACTACTTTGCTGTCTTTAATAAGACTACTATACTACATACTCTGAAAGCTATCAGAGAAATGAAACTGCTCATAAATACACCACCAGACTAAATGTTCCAGGAGGAACTTAAAATGAATTTTAATTGAAAAATGCTTAGTGTGACAAATCTTTAACATTCTTTCCCTAGTATCTCCAAAAGCTGATCTGGCAACGCTATCGTTGGACATTCAAACACAGCTATGTTTATGAATCAGAAGATGGGCAGAACCACCTACTCAGGGTTGCCAGTTTTCTTCGCAAAGCACTGTTAGCCAACATCTCATTTGCCTCTGCCAGGACAGACGTGTCTCTAAAGGCATCTCAGGACTGACACTGGTTCCAGTTTAAGATCTATCCATTTGATGTCACAGAATTAAATCATCTGTAGAAGTCCATAAAAATTAGTACCAATTGCAGCTACAGCTGGAAAAATAGATTTACTCTATGGCATACATCTTTCATAGATGCCAATCTCTGTCAAAGTGTTAATACTTTAAAATAAAATGCATAGAAATGCTCAGGAAAAAAAAAAAAAGACTGCTTTGCACCTCATGTTGCTTGATAACTATGACTCTTGGGCAATGCCACCAAGTATTATCTGGCTACTATTTCTTCTCTTGTCTGAAAAAAACTATTTAATGACAAGGAAAAAAAAAAAAGTCTTGAAGTATTCAGTACTATCTGGCTTTTGCTTATTACATTTTTCCACCCTTCCTTTTCAAGTATCTCCACATTGCCATTACCAATTCCTTTGCTCAGTGAAATAAAGAGGCTCTGCCATGAAACAAGATTATACATTTAACAGCAGTGACAAAATACCGTGAGATCATCAGACATTCTCATAAACTTACTCATAATAACTAGACGATGAATGTCAACCCTGCCATAAACATGACATAATTCACAGGAGCTCATTCCTCAGTTTAAGACAGGGCTAGGAACTGCATATTGGTGGTTGTCAAAGAACACCTGACATGAAATTTCTCATCCTAATCTTACCTCACTGTAATTAATTCAAACATCCCTAACAATAAAATACTGACAGTTGAAGTTTAACACTCAACTTTTATGGAAACAAGTAGTCCTCTATCCTTGGAGTCCATTCCAGCACCCTACAAACCAGAAGCCACCCTAAATAGACATAGTTGGTCATGTTCTAGGTCTCTTGCTCAGGCTAGCTATATACAGTCTTAATCTCTAATAACACAAAGCTCAAACTGCACTCCATGCTAGCAGATATCTAAACTGCTTCATCAGAAGTTGCAATCACTGACTCCCAGCTCACAAATGTAGAAGTGGAGATAAAATAGGCAAAGTGATCTTACAGGCTGCTCGGAAGCCCAGTATCAGAAATTTCAACACCCTACAAATAGCCTCAGACTTAGTCTGCATTTTACCTTTGAGGCGACACTGAAGTCACAGGCCACAAAAACTGTTTTAACTATCTGTCCTTTGGGCTTTTTAGGAATCACTGGCTTTCCAATGTAAGTAGAATGTTTTACTAATGTGCAGCTCACTGAGGGCCTTCTCAGGATTTTGTAACAATACTCTACATCTTCAGCTCCTGGCTTCCCTTCTCCAAGTCACATCCCTCGAAGTACTGTAATTAACAGAGGAGCTGGAATGAACTAGAAGCCCTGGCTCCTTTGTCTTAGAGCTGCATGGAGTTATCTAGTTATACTATGATAGAAGAAAAAGATTTCACACAACCCATTTGTTTAGTGGCAGCTTGGTACTTGCAAGCAACACTGAATGTACCTAATGTAATTGACTCAAACTGCCTGAAAGAAGGGGGCAAAAGTAAAGATTTTTTTGGCCAGAATTCAACTAGCAAGAGTCACTCCCAATACTGAGAACATTACATCCTTGGTTAGCAAGAGTCAGAAGAGAGGGACACAATCCAATCCTGATGAAGCTTCTTAGAAAGGAATGTAGTGCTTCACAAGCAGTATACTTCACCACTCTGAAAATGTTAATCAAAAGACCTCTGGCTGCCCACTGTTCTTCCCAATAGGGCCAAGATTCTAACTAACCATCAATGAACTTAAACTTGAGGAAAAGGAAGCAGGAGGTTGCATTTAAGTATAAATGGACACACCATAAAGGTGTGCAATGCAGAAATGCAAAGATACTCATATTTACAGAGAGAAAGGCTCTTTCCTAAATCCTCAGCAGAACATGCACTATGGCAGAGAAAGTCTGTCAGGAGAATACAAGTAACTTATATCTCCATGTTAATCAGTCCATTATTTAACTGCAGGAACTTTTCTGCAAATCAATCCAGCAGACACTCTGTAATACCTAATCCATAATTCATCAAGCTCTTCATCTTTTAAGCCAAAACTTGTCGTCAAGCTCCCCACACAATGGGGCATGAGCCAAGGCCACAAGCTTGGCACCTACAAAATCCCTTTTTATGAATATGAAGCAGAAACTCTCATGTAGCCTCCATACCGTGCAGAAGTTCATAAACACATAATAAATTAAATACAGAGAAACACAGTCACCAATGAGACCACTATCCCAGACTCCAGCTTTCCAAGAAGGGTATCCATCATACTGCAGTAAAGGGAACTGTCATCTTGTGCTGACTACACTCAAGGTTATGCCTACTCTAGAAAATGTTCACAAAGCACCTTTTATCTAAAGGAAAAGCTATCATCTAGAAATAGCATTATGAGATTCCAGCAGTGAATCAGGTTCAATTTTTTTCCTTCATCCAGCAAATCTGTTTTGCCTCTCAACAGGATGCAGAATGTTGGAGCACTTGCTAATCTACGAATTATCTAATTTTTTATTATTTTAAGCTTTTCCTGTCTGGAAGTGTTACTGTAATTCAGGTGAACAGAAGAAATTTTCAAGATCTTAAAAAAAAAAAAAAAAGGGGGGTGGAGGTGGTGGGCAAGAAAGGACTATGCTTTTTGCAGTTGTACTCACATTGGAAAGGTGATGCAAGTTGGTCCTGTCCCAGTCTCAGCGGTAACGAACCCTCAGTGGACTGTTCTCCTGAAATCACTTTTTTTACTGGATAATACTTGGGTTTGATCACATATTCCTGTGTTTGTCCATGATGAAGATTCATCAGCAGTGTCTGAGATGAAAGGGGTATCATCCTGTTGTAGAAAAAAAAAAAAGAAGAGACAGAATTATGTAAAAATTAATAAAATAGAAACTATCGGTGAATAATTAAAGACAAATTCATCTGTACTCTGAGTTGTCAAAATACAGTTTGGGAAACTTACTAGCTTCCAGTTAAGCACCTGATTTTCCATGCATTTAGCATTCTCATTGTCTTGTCAGCTCAAACACATAACAAATAAAGACTACAGCGATTATATCACTTTCCTTTCAACATAGCAAGAGAAGTATCATGGGCAGCTCAGAAAACATAGGAATGGGAAAAAGTCTTCCTCAAAATCATGAGCTGGAGCTCAGCTTTGTTAGCATGCAGAGTTTTCCAGACTGGTCAGAGAAGCAGTGGTGCACCCAAACCTCTCTCCATTTCTCACAACTGTCACTTCACACCAGGTATGTTAAGTAAAACCTAAACCCAACTGACTTTGTCCCTGTGCTCTCAGAAACGCTCTTCCCTTCCCCACCGTACCCCTCTAGCCATAGAGCAGAACACTCCTTTTTGCAGCCTCTCTCCCATCTATTCAGAAGGTCTGTCTCTTTTTCCCAAATCCACGTTACTTTCCCCATCCACTTTCTCTTTGCCTGCACTATTGAACATCTCTGAAGTGTCCCGTAACCCCATGGCTTCCACTGACAGCAAAACTATTTCCCCTTGCTCTTAAATAAGAGGATTCCTTCAGGCTCGCTTATTCTCTCACTGCCAATCCCAGTTCCTTACTTGCATTGTTAGACTCCTCCCTAAGACCTCAGTTTCTCACTGCACAAGACCTTGCCAACTTTCAACAGAAATTCCCTCCTCCCCCTCTCAAAAAACATGCTTATTTAGCCACCATCAGCAGTAGGAACCATTTCTTTATGAACAAATTGGCCTTCACTCTTCCACAGTGTTACCCGGCTATAAACAAGCAAGGGAGCAAATTGTGCAGCTCTTGGCCACATGCAGTGAAACTGGAAGCTGCTCTGGGGCCCTGGACTGCAGAGTTCCACTGTCTAGCAAGTAACAGCACACCTTCAAGTAACAAATCTACTAATACCAAGTCTTCAAGAAGTTGTAACTAGCATAGATCTCGCTGTAGACACACGTTCCTCAGAGAGTAGTATCAATTACTAATCTAGTAACAGTGGCTACTAGGACTACATTGTCCTTTGCCCAAATGGAGGCATAAAGAGTGGCATGCTGTAAGCCTCCCCTCACTTTCATCTCAACTAAGGGTCTGTAATAAATTTGGTCTGCAAAAATGGGAAAATGGGAAGGTTATGGGATTTGTACAACCATCCCTCAAAAAGCCACAGCTCTGCAGGGTAAATAACTGCCCTCTGAGAGTAAGACATGGGCCCTGTATCACAGAGGATGGCTGAGCAGCACTTCCCCACAGTGGTGGAACTGAAGAGTTTCATCTCAGTGAGAAGTTGGACGATTATTGTATTGTTTTCCAACACGTGGGGAGCCTGAGCCAACTCCTGTCTCCAAAGCAATGCCCTATTCCTTAGTCACGTTATTCGAGGATGCTTAGTAACTGCTGTAGCCAATGGATTTGTGGTTAGAACAGACAATAGGGTTTTGTCCTACAGAGATGCTCTTGTTAACTTGGAACAGTTTGAAAAAAGTGCATTCATTAACAGACACATTCTATGACTCTTACATACAAGAGAACATAACTCCTCAGACCATCTCCAAGATATTCTTTTCTAATACAGTGCTTACACAGTCTCATTATACTCAGTAAAAGTCCTTTCCCCAGATGAAGAGAGAATACTGTACTTCCCATGTTGTCTTTAGGTTTCCTACCAGCAGATCAAAAAGAGGCTTCAGGAACATTGGAGGTCAGGCTCAGAATTCAACACAGTCTGATAAGAAGTATCACCAGGAAGAGCTCAGCCAGCTATAAAACTGAAGTCACTGCCTCCAGTACTGCTTACATATTGAAGAGTCACTGAAATCCTTCCTGCAAAACCTGTTTTCTCTACAGATCTCGTTTGATGCCTATGTATAAGGACATCCATTTCTGTACCTGGACACAGGAGGGTCTAAACCGAATTCTTCTCATGTGATGAATAAGCAGGCCACCACAACAAAGGTCAAAATACTACAGAAGTTGATACTACAGCAGCCTATTAGAAGTTAAATATACTTAAGTTTAACGGTGTTATCTTCTTTGACCGGATACAGATGCTGCCATTGAAGTGCCTGTCTACTTTCTGTTAAGGCTATAACATGTTGTAAAGCATTACCTTTTATATTGCCACATATCCAGCCACACTGTAGCCCAATGCTCTCAACCTACAATAGAGTCCATCAGAACACTTGAAATGAAAATAAAATTTTAAAAATCACTAAGAAACCCAACGACACTCCACACCACAGACAGGAATGCCATGCTGCAGGCTGAAAGTTGTACCACTAGAATTTATAAAAGTTGCCTCTTCCTTCCTTCCAAGGTATTGTAACTTTCTTCCTTAATTTAGCTTGTGTTTAGTAATTATTGTTAAGGGAGTATAAAAGTAAAGTTTGTTTTGCAAGAGAGTGGTTTACCCAGTAGTACACAGGAAAGCCGTAATCGGTGGGCCCGCTGCTGAATGAGCTGGGTACCCTAATGACAGGGGATACAGAGAAGGCAGAGTTACTGAATGCCGCCTTTGCTTTAGTCTTTACTGCTAAGGCTGGCCCTCAGGAATCCAAGCCCCTGGATGTAAGGGAAAAAGCCTGTAAAAAGGAAGACCTTTCCTTGGTTGAGGGGGATTGGGTGAGATATCATTTAAGCAAACTGGACACCCACAAATCCATGGGCCCCAATGGGATGCACCCATGAGTGCTGAGGGAGCTGGCAGATGTCTTTGAGCCACTCTCCATCATCTTTGAAAGGTCCCAGAGAGCAGGAGAAGTGCCTGAGGACTGGAGCAAAGCCAATGTCACTCCAATCTTCTAAAAGGGCAAGAAGGAGGACCCAGGAAACCACAGGCTGCTTAGCCTCACCTCCTTCCCTGGAAAGGTGAAGGAACAGCTCCTTCTGGATGTCATCTCTAAGCAAGTGGAGGAAAAGAAGATTATCAGGAGTAGTCAACCTGGACTCAACAAGGGGAAATCATGCCTGACCAATCTGATAGCTTTCTACAATGGCATGACTAGATGGAGAGACAAAGGGAGAGCAGTTGTCTACCTTAGTGGCAGAAGCCTTGCTGAAGTCATCTCCCATAACACCCTCATAAGGAAGTTCAGAAACTGTGTGCTCGCAAGTGGACAATGAGGTGACTTGAGAACTGGCTGAATGACAGAGCTCAGAGGGCTGTCATCAGCAGTGTAGAGTCTAGATGGAGGCCTGTAGCTAGTGGTGTTCCCCAGGGGTCACTACTTGGCCCAGTCTTGTTCAATTTATTCATCGGTGACTTGGATGAAGGGACAGAGTGTACTCTCTGCAAGTTTGCTGACAGCGAAACACTGGGAGGAGGGGCTGATGCACCAGAAGGATGAGCTGCCATTCAGCAAGACCTGGACAGGCTGGAGAGTTGGGCGCAGAGGAACATCGTGAAGAGCAAGTATATGGTCCTGCACCCGGGGAGGCATAACCCCGTGCAACAGTACAGGCTTGGGCTGACCTGCTGGAAAGCAGCTCTGCAGAGAGGGACCTGGGAGTGCTGGTGGACACAAGCTGACCATAGTATGCCCTGGTTGCCAAGGCCAATGGCATCCTGGGGTGCATTAAGAAGAGTGTGGCCAGCAGGTCCAGGGAGGTTCTCTTCCCCCTCTACTCTGCCCTAGCGAGGCCCCATCTGGAGTGCTGTGTCCAGTTCTGGGCTCCCCACTTCAAGAAAGATGAGGAGCTACTGGAGAGAGTCCAGAGGGCGGGATATGAAGATGATGAGGGGACTGGAGCATCTCTCCTATGAGGAGAGGCTGAAGGAGCTGGGCTTGTTTAGCCTGAAGAAGAGAAGGCTGAGAGGGGACCTTATAAATGGTTCTAAATATCTAAAGGGTGGGTGTCAAGAGGATGGGGTCAGACTCTTTTCAGTGGTGTCCAGCGACAGGACAAGGGGCAGCAGGCACAAACTGAAGCATAGGAAGTTCCGTCTGAACATGAAGAAGAACTTCTTCACTCTGAGGGTGACAGAGCACTGGAACAGGCTGCCCAGAGAGGCTGTGGAGTCTCCTTCTCTGGAGATATTCAAGACCCACCTGGACAAGGTCCTGTGCAGCCTGTTCTAGGTGACCCTCCTTCAGCAGGGGGGTTGGACTGGAAGGGAACTCTGGAGATCATCCAACTCCACCGTTCCGCGATTCTGTAATCTTTACTCTAGAAACTCCAGTTCTTTAAAAGGAAACACCTTCACCTGATGTGCGAGTTGTTAATCTTGATTTCAAAGTATAGTAAATCCCCTATTCTTGTCTCAAGGTGTATGCTTACCATAGTTTCACGAAACCAAAATTAAGACTTGTCTGGACCCTTTTCTTGCATACTGGCACTCAGTTTTGATGATCTTGGTGTATAACTACCAAAGATCTTGAGTACAGGTACACACAAAAGTACTCCAAACGTCAAAAGTTGCCCAGTATTGGATGTCCACTGCTAGCGTCAATGTGAGTTAACTGGCAGCAGGTTTTCGCCAGCCATCCAACTTGATTGCTCTTGCTCAACAGAAGTGCAGTTCCAGTAGGAGCTGATGTGGTCAAACATCAAAGAATCACGAGATCCCTCTGATCTGACTGTTCTTTTGAATATCAAATTCTTCTCAACATGATCTATTTCTTAAAGATGTTAGTTCATAGTCAAAAGAATATTGCATAGCTAACTGAGATGCTGCATCTTCCACTAGAACCAAGGATACTACTCTAACTACATCATAGGAACTATACGAGACCAATCACTTAGCTTTACTATCAACGGCTTGGGTATAGACGCTAGCAAAGGACCCGAGTTTTTTCTCCTAGACAAGCACAGAGGATCCTCTGAAGGAATTCTAAGTAAGAAGATATGATTTCTAGTGGGCTCAGCAACACAGTGAGGGTTTTTCCCTTCCCCCCCGTGTGTTGAACAATCCCTTCTAATTGACCTCAGAACACAGAGAGCCTGAGCCTCAGAGAGAAGGCAAATAATATGTCAGCACTGAAAACAATTAATAGGAATGTAAAATGTCACAGCGAAGCATTTCAGGCCTAGTTTGGTAACAAGCATCACGCCTGTCCTTGTTGAGCCTTTGAAAATTATCTTAACAACTCTACCACAATGTATTCCCAGTCCTCTAAAAAGCAGTGGTTGTTGCTATGACTATTGATGCCAGCTTGCTAAACAACTCTCCTACCAGCCGGGGAGTACTACTTCTTCTCTTTCCTGTAGGGTGGCCTCTGCCAAGTTCTGGAGCTCTGCCTGAGCACCTCACGCTGGTCCTGTCTTTGCATGGGGGCCCAGGCGCTGTATCCATGGTCACATCACCTGCAGCAGGGGCCCCTGGCACAAAGCAAAAGCCAGGCCTACTCTTCTGCTCAGATTCATTTAGCTGTCCCAAGGGAAATGGCTCAGGCAGTTTAATCTCTGTTCAGAATAGACTGGGGCAGCAATGCCAGGTACTGGATGGAGTGTTTTAATCTATTCACAGTGCTGGAATATCCAAATTAAAAAATAAGTAGCAGGATAGACAGATTTCTTCACAACACTACTCAAGGTTTAAAGCCACTAGGAAAAAACTAGCTGGTGCTATTTTTCTACCATAGCCCACAAGAAGATACTCGAAGTAGGTCACAGACACTCTAAACCAGGTTTTTATGTTTTAAAACAAAGAAATGAAAGGTATACTCAACAACTCATAGGCACTATACTTAATGTTAGTAGATAAATAGTTCTTATCTATTAATAACAACCATCATCACAACTGAAGGTAATTTATTGCTTCTCAACTTCAGCATGTTGCTTACTGCACATTTGAAGACTGCACAAGTCAGTGGAACCCCTGGGCATCGTTGCAATACAAAATGTTCAGGTACTACTAATCTCCCTGTAACACTAGTTAAAAACATGGAATAGTTCATTCCAATCTTTAAATTTTGCATGAAAAAGCCAATGCAAAAATCTTGTGTAGTCTTATGTCAGTAATTTATCTGGTAGTCTGTAATCAGATGGTCAAAACAGACATTAGCTTTATAAACTTGACAAAAACTTTCCATTGCTGAAGTGTACGCTAGGCAGACAAACGTCATTTTCAACAAATAAACAGTATGATAAATACTAATAAGGCTACAACAGCACTGCAGAGGGAGAACAAACATTTGCAGCTAACTATCATGTAAAAGAAAGCTCTCTTGCTTGATAAAAGCAGACCAGGAATGCGATGTATCAGAGTAACTGGCAAGCAGAAATGAGACCAGCAATGTTTGGCATGAAAAGTACTGTCTAGACCAAATAAGCCTGACTCAGGCTGCTTTCTTCATTTTATTTACTGTAAGTCTGATGCTCCCATGCTTGGCTCCTAGCTAGCAATACTTATTAAAAAAAAAGAAAAATCTAAATTTCTACAGCTCAATCATTTTACACAAACCTACAAATTAATTCCTTCTTCACCACCTCCTCTCAAACTCACAATGAACAGTCAAAAGGAGCACAAAACCCAGCATTTTCTAAAATTATGAGATAATAAAGAAAATATGCAGGACAGTTTAAAAGACATTAAAAAAGAACTAAATCCCCCCCACCCTGTAAATTATTAAAATTCAGTTGCTAGTTCAGCCTGACCTTTACCAGCTGCTCACTCCTTACATTGCTTCTCTGCTTTTTTTTTTTTTTTTAAGATACATGAAAAAGTTTAACTTCCCAGCTGATGATGAGCAGATGGGATTTCATCAAAGCCCTGTATATTATCATACCCAACATTAATCAAGCACGGCCTATTTCACAATGTCCTACCAGTCACAAGAGATAAAAGAGGAAGCATTCAAGCTTTTCTTTCTTTTCACCATTGCAAAAATTCTGCACAAAATTGAAAACGTACAAAAATGTATTTTTAAATGCATAATTAAAAATCGTGCCACTGAAATATAGTCTGAATACTGCAAAACAAGCACCAAGACCTGTCTGCGCTAAAATAACTTGAGTTGCGTTAGTATTTTCATTAGAAACCTGCCTTGGTTTTGTATCTTTGTAATACATTTTTCCCCACACAAAAATTTGCAAAGATCATGGTTTGGATATGAGTAATTTGTTTTCAAGTAATACCTTCAAGTTATTATTTTTTACTTTTTTTACCCCTTTAAAAGATTAAGATGTTACTTATACCATAGACTAGATCTTAATTAATCGCAATCAAGTTGATTTGTTTTGTAAAGGAAGTAACACTACAAATCTCAATAAAGATATTTAATCTACACCAAGACAAAAAAACAAAGATCAGGAGGGAATCAAAACTGTTTATAAAGTTTTCCACAGAAATGTAAAACATTAAAACTTTTATCCACAACTACCAGTTTTGCCCAACTGAAATGTAATTTCTGTGGTAAAATCGTTGTTGAAGACATTTTCAGGGAATATCTACTCTTAAGTGTTTGCTAATAAAGCTAGCCCTGTATTTGCAGACTCAACTGAATTGCTCATTGGTTAGAATTCTTTTGCCAGCATAAGCTGGTGTAATAGCTGAACTAAAGCTCTGTGAAACAACAGTATTTTCAAACTAAGCACAACTATGGCTCCATTGATTCATTCCACTTTCTGCATACAACACAATGAACAGAAATGTGTAGATTTATGAATGTTTTTCCAGGTTTCTAAAGAGAAGTACTACACTGAGTTTTCCAGAATCACAAGCAATAATTCATTTCCTAGATGTCAAAATGCAGAAAAAGGTCTTAAGGCAAAAATAATGCATTTGTTGGTTGAATATTTAGATACAGAACAAAAATACAGCTGCTCTGTCCCCCAACCTGATGGAAACTACAGTTCTTGCAAGTTATGCACAGCAGATGAGCATTTCTCCTATAATAGAGCATTTAAAGATTGAGTAATACTCCTTCTGAAAAGCAATTAAATTACATTTATGATAATTCTATCAATAAGAAAAAGAAAAGCTTGCCTCCTAGATCTTTTCATTAGAATGAGCACAGAAAGTTTGTTCCACCCCTCTCCCAAAGTGCCATCAAGATACAACTGACTCAAATTCAAAAAATCTTCTCAGAGTATGAAGTCTTAACTATCCTCACAGTAAACCAACACTTAAGGAAACAGTATGCATGAAGACTAGGAAAATCCAATATGAGACAACAATGAACAAGAAACAGACACAAGACTGTAGTGTCATCGCAACAAACTTCCCTATACACCATGCACCAAATGAACAACTAGAGGCTACAAATGATTCATTACCTTTGTGCATACCTTCAACACTTAACCAGTGAAGTTCTTCACAAATCCACATGAATTAACTCAGTATCTGGATTACTCTATACAGGTTCTCAGACATATGTCCATCTTCAACTTGTCAGGCACTTCGTTCCAGCAAAATTCAGGAGGCAAAAAGGAAAAACCATCCCAAAAACCAAAACCAAAACACCTAGATGTGTTGTTGACTTGTTCTGGTTGACCTGCTTTTGTTTTGTGGTTTGTTTTTTTCCATAACACTACATTTGATAATACAACATTCATGTGAGATACTTTGTCAGTGTCTCTTGGAAATCAGGAACCATACCAAACTCATTAATAATTCAGCTTTTAAAAGAGCATCTGCCATTGTCACAAATATTTGCACTAAAAATTTGACCTACAGGCGTTACAGTGAGTCAAGATGAAATTCACTAGTTAATGGCGAACCTCTTTAACCAGGGCACTGAGCAAGCCCAACACATAATCTTTAGCAAAATTAAAATATGATATCCCTTCCTTGTTTCACATTGCATTTTCCACAGACAAGTCACTTTTCATAGAGCTAGTGGCATGTTACTGAATATTACATTGACACTGTGTAATAAAAAAATTACTCTGATAAAGACTCATTAACTAGTGATAATTTCTAATCTGTCCACCCATGAGACAGACTTTGGTATTAGAAAAGTATGCTGAAATGACGATTAAAAATAGAAACATAAACTCCCATGATGGATGTTATACAATAAAGGCAAATGAGCACAGCTGCTGCAAAGGAAAACCATGCATCACTAATCTACTCAAATTCTTAAGCATGTTAAACAAAACAGCAGACCAAGAGACCAGTTGGTTGATACAATTTATGTGAAAATCGAAAAAGACTTTGAAGAATTATCAAGAGGCAAGAAACCCTAAATTATAAAACAGTGTTGCAAGCTTAAAATGTGCAAAGATATGATAGAGAACAGATACATTTTTTTTCTTGGACATGTATTAATTATGGTATGTGCTTTTGAAGTCTACCAACACATACATGCTTCAGTAATACCTCACTTCAGTTAAATAAGTAATTTAGAAATGAAATCAGCTCATGAAATTCTGTTACAGTAATTCAGAAAACCCTCAAATCTAATTTGGCCTTCCATACTAGCAAGCATATATTTACACAAGGTTAATTCATTCTGAGAATACACTTATAGCCTTGTCTGAATTAAGCAGAAGTCTGTAATTTAGGAATCTAATAACTATATAAAAAGTAAATATGCCAGTAAAGAACCTAAAACCTTGGACTAATCTTGACAGGTTAAGTTATGACTATGAAAAAAATAATGCAATGAGCAAGTAATACACCATCAAGTTTTTGTGTAGATGCAGATTGATTAGCAAAAATGTTTTGTCACTACGTCTTATGACATCTAGGAATGTTTTAAAAGTACCACCTAAGCAGAGCTTCTCAGGAGTCAGAAATAGGGAATATATCATAGGTTTATAACCCATTTACAAATTAGACTTATGTACAAGTAGAAAAAGGCACAAAAAACCCAAGACAATTAATAGTGGCTAGACTGGAATAGAGAAGGACTCTGAATACCTGGACCGGACTGAGCACTGGTGAACACGACAACGTGCATTAGAAGCAACCAGAACTCATCACATATATTACTGACATCTACCCTGACTGCAGCCAACCAACTAAGAGACTCGAGCATCAGCCTAGTGAAAGTTTCCAGCGTACAAAATCGGATTAAAAGACAAAACTCAAAGCATTACTGAGTATAAAGAGCCGAGGGAAAATAACAAGGAAGGCTTTTAAACACACCGATACCCACAAAGAGAAAAGAGACTCTATGAAGTGGACTTTTCCCAGGCATGAAAAAGCCAGATTCTGGTTCCAGAGAAAATTCTTTAGGGAATGTATGACAGAAAGACACAAAATAACCGTTAATTCAAAATGGAATGCAATAAGTTCTAGACTAAAAATGAAATACTTTTTTCCACAAACTGCAGAATCAGTTTATGGAAAGAACTATCACAAGATACTGTAGATCATAATTGTTTCCAAGGATGCCAGTGTAAATGGATGATGAGCATACCTCAAATTTGATAAGATCACAGAAAAAAACCCCCTCAAAAATCCCTGTGTTTGAGGATATCAGTTTCCTACATAATAAACAATGTAAACAAACCTTAATTTTCTCCTCATAAGGAAGTGCCAACGAGCGTGCAAATCGGAGTACTTTATCCCTCTGTAGTACACACTGATTTCATACATAAGCAACTACTAGCAGATGTAGTATGATATTGACTTTGCCCAAGCGTTACACACAAGAAGTGCCATGTGCTCAGTATATGAGAATAAACTATGTCTTCACATGTTTGAACGGGGACATGGTTATTGCACAGTATCCATATTAACCATATTTACTGAAGGCTTTCTAAATTTACTTGACAAGAAGCATAAAATGCTTAGTACTGTACAACAGGCAAGCCTAGAAAATTTCAAGATCAAATCCAGACTCCACTTTCAGTATGTGTTTTTCTCAGCAGAAGCTCTTTTGGTATACTAAATCAGCAGCAGCAACAAGTTCTGACAGACTGTATTGGCTAGAGGATATGATCCCTGAAACACCCCAAGGACTGCTCTTACTAAATTACGCCACAGAATTTAGCAATTCTAAAGATGGAGAGTCAGGGAAAAAAGCAAAACCAAAAAGTTTATCCAAGTTCTCCTCCACAGTGGCCACCTAAATTCCAGTGATGCAACAACAGCATGCTCCCTGCCACGTCTGGGAAGTCTGGAAGTGATGTAAGACAAAAACAGAAGTACATGCTGTGCTGTATCTCTGATGATGAAAAGATAAGTGGTGAAAGGTTTTGAAGGTAGAAAATATTTGTATCAGGCCAAGAACACTTGTAACATCTAAACTTTCAAATGTACAACTACTTTCTTAGCTGAACTAGATAAACAACTCATGACCTATTTTTTCAGACCACAAAATTGAGTAATAAAGATTATCCTTTGTTTTAAGTAATCACAAAAATGGAATGTTTCCATTTGTGGGCAGAACCAGGGAAAGGGGGGACAACAGCAAGCAGTTACACTTACCAGGAGTCTAACTTCGGGGGTCAGGAGCTTCCAAAGCCCCGTGACATACATCTACAAATAGTTTGAACATAACATCACACTAAAAAACATTTTCTAAGTAATTAAGGTAATAAATTGATACAGGATCAAAGGACAGCAATTTCCAAAAGTTATTAGTGAATTTTAGTTGTTTCTTGAACTTCAGCCATATAACTTTTTGTTCATTAAAACTGCATACATAAGATGTTTTCATCATCATGGATATTCAGATAAATCACTTCCAGGGAAATTGTGCCTTTGTGCCAACATGGTATAATGTCTTAAAAAGATAAACAGAAGGTAGCTCTAATCCTGTTTGTGTCGGTACAAGATCCCTGATGTAAGAAGGTCACTTTAGCAGAGCTAAAGAACCTACTAGTTAACAGAAATAATAAAGCATATATTCACTGTCGTGACCTGGGAAATTCCTCTGAAGAAAGAACCTCGACAACAGATTAACAAAAATCAACATGTTTTATTTTATACTTCTATTAGATACCACAAAAAATAATTAAACCCCACCAAAATACTACTTCTTGGCTTGGTTAATAATGGAGATAAGATACAGCCGATTTTGCCTACATGACTAATTGCTTTAAGGCTTAACAGGAGCAGCACTTTAGGAACATCTCTATTGGCTTAGTGTCTCAGAATCAAGAGAGGTCCAATATATACACCTTTTAACTTCAGACATTAAAGGAAAAAAAAGAAGTCTAGTACATCAATACTAACTCTTGGCATATATATAGATCACCACAATTTCATACAGCAAGTAAATCTAAAAACAGCATGCAAAGAATCTAGATTTAAAAAAGGCTGTCTTTCTCATTTACTTGCTTAACTTCATCCTTTTAGAAGATTGGTTGCTTGAAAACCGAATGTTAACATAATCTTTCAAAAAGCAAACCCAGATAATATAAAGCCAGTAATATTTCTGTCTGAGAAAGGTTCATGATTTTCAGCAAAAATTACAGGGCTAAAGGTGAGCATAGATTTCAAATTAATAGTGACTCAGTACTCCACTGCTAATGAGCCCAATGATTGCTATAATTATAATTAATATTTTAATGATGCACCTTTGTTATTTCTAAAATAATTAGGTAGAAGGTAAGCTTATCTGGTGAACGGAGGTCAATGATGAAAGGTAAACTGTTTGCAATCTCAATTTTACTACTGATCTTGCCATACCGAGCAATACAGTTTACTCCAGAGACAGTGAAGTTAGCATAAAAAGATTAGAACAGGCACGTTTTTTCTCCTCTCCACTTCTGTATCTGGAAAACAACGATCTACATCACATTCTAGTATGATGTTGCAAAGTATTTAACAGTGAAAGGGTTTAAGATTGTACAATGCTCAGTGCACATGCAAACCCAAAACAGTTAAACTCATTTTAATACGATCTGTTTGCCCAGACACTAGCACAAAATCCTGATTCCACTGAACTCAACAGCAGAACTCATTTATTTCATTGCTGGCCATAATTTCATCCCAGGACTTTGTTACTTGTCAAACACAGCTTTGCACCTTTGAACTTAAAACCCGTAGATGCTACGTTCAGCTGCCTTCACCCTGCCTTCAAGTGCCAAAGTAGAGGTTCCTCTTGGTTCCTAACTCTAGCTCCCGAAACCCACATTTGTCAACCTGGAAGCCAGTGCAATCAAAAACAAACCTAAAGAACACTGTATCCCTGACTTCAGCCCATGATCAACCCAGGGACAGAGTATGTGAAAGCAATCTAATTCCTTATTATAAAAATGAGTCCAACTACGCTTGAATTCAGCTTGCAAGAAAGCAGCTATGAAGAATTTCTGACATACGGCTGAACCAACAATGTCTGGAAGAACTTGCATCTCCTATTCCAAACCACTTTGCCTACTTTTAAAAAAAAATAAAAAAAAAAAAAAATACTGTGACCAAAAGCCCAGACTGCATTCCAGAGGTCTAGGAATAGCTTGTTTTCCTATTTGCAGTAGGTAAAGTTGAAGTCTGTGAGGCATTCCTCCGGTCTTTAACGATGTCTCCGATTTCTCCTCAAAAATTCACTTTGCTGCTTTTCTACATGTAAAATTTTGCTGTCCCTAGAACTACAAGCTTTTTTATAAAAAATATTTTACAGAGCGAATTTTGAGAAAATACAGTTGCTATACATGCCTTCTTTCTGATACTGTCCCAGTCCTTGGTTGTGGTTCACAGATTTTTTTGGTACATTACGCATATATTCCAAGTTGCTGAAGTTTGTGACTTACAGGTTTGTCTTCTACACAGGCATAACAGTAAGCCACACTTCACAGTACCTAATTTTTTTTCTCCCTTGTTGCATAAGGGATTTCTTTTACACGCAAGCTGAATACTGTCATTCCAACAAGTTTAAACTATAAAAAGGACAAGTTATAAGGTATTTGAAATTACATCCTTAGGGCTCAATTTAGAAGTTTCTCCTCACATTCTTTTGATTCACATGCTTCATTATTGAAATGTCTGCTAGAGATCTTTCTCTTTCCTCATTAATGACTTCAAAGAAATACATGCTTGAACTCCTAAATATATTAAACTAATTTAAATTATCTTGAAACACCCAGTGACTGCTCAGCAAACCAGAAAAAGGAGACTGTGCTTCTGGAAATAGCATACTATTTAGTCAGTGAACTGCATGCACAGTCAATTAAAAAGTAAACACATCTAATTAAAGAATACCATCAATACATACACATTTGAGGTTTTTTAAAGTTGCTAAAGCACAACAGTAACCTAGAAACATAAAAATAAATTTAAAAACTTCTAAAGGTACCTAATATTTATGTTTTTTTAAAAAAATGTTTTCATAGCATACCATTTATAATCTTTATTTCTTGGGCTGAAAAAAATAATAAAAAAATAATAAAATATTTATGCACCTTCCACCAAGAAACAATTCAGATGTGCAATTAAATCTACAAACTCATTATGGTATCTTTTTAACTAGCATCTGATATATTTCGGTTTGTTAACTTAATAAAACAAAAATCTAAGTACAGCATTTCCTTCCACAAGGATGAGTTCATTATAAAATTTTTGAAAATTAAAACGAGTTTTCAATTTAAAAAAATTAGACATAGAACTGCAAAAACATCCTCAGTGTAGCTGTATTTTTGGCTATAAAGAAAAAACCAAAATTATTCTGTTACTAAAGCAGGTATTTCAGTTATAAATCAAATCAAAACTTGTATTTTCAAATCAGATGACTGACAGTGACAACTTACTGCCAAAACAGACACAAAACCAATTACAAAATTTAGAATCATAGAATGACTTGGTTTAGAAGGGACCTTAGAGACTATCAAGGTCCAACTCCCTTCCCATGGGCAGGGACACCTTCCACTAGACCGGGTTGCTCAGAGCTCCATCCAACCTGGCCTTGAACACTGCCAGGGAGGGGGCAGCCACAGCTTCTCTGGGCAACCTGTGCCAGTGCCTCACCACACTCACAGTAAAGAATTTCCTCCTTATATCTAATCTAAACCTATTCTCTTTCAGCTTGAAGCCATTACCCCTTGTCCTATCACTACATGCCCTTGTAAAAAGTCCCTCTCCAGCTTTCTCATAGGCTCCTGTTAAGTACTGATAGGCTGCTATAAGGTCTCCCCGGACCCTTCTTTTCTCCAGGTTGAACAACCCCAAGCCTGTCCTCCTAGGAGAGGTGTTCCAGCCCTCTGGTCATTTTTGTGGCCTCCTCTGGACCTGTTCTAACAGGTCCACACCTTTCCTGTACCGAGGGCTCCAGAGCCGGACGCAGGACTCCAGGTGAGGGGTCTCACCAGAGCGGAGTAGAGGGGCAGAATCACCTCTCTCGACCTGCTGGCCACGCTTCTCTTGATGCGGACCAGGACATGGTTGTCCTTCTGGGCTGCGAGCACACATTGCTGGGTCGTGCTGAGTTTCTTATCAACCAACACCCCCAAGTCCTCCTCCTCAGGGCTGCTCTCAATCCATTCTCCGCCCAACCTATATTTGTGCTTGGGATTGCCTTGACCCATGTGCAGGACCTTATTTTGCATATTCCTATATTTTTATATTTGTATATTTGCATATTTGCATAGGGTAATAGATGTTGAATCACAGAACAGATCAAGCCACCTTATACCCATACTAAAATGTATACATCTTGTAAACAAAATCCACTGAGATAATATGTTTGTCACAATAGGAATATAAACAAAATAGCTCAGTACCATCTCAGGACCACTGATGAAAGCCTGTATTTTGAAAACATCCTATTCCATGGTGCCAACTGGTTTGTGAATCACACAGCCTCAGCAGCCCAGCAGAACTTGTTCCACTGAACTTTTGGAAACTGGCATTCCTGCTGAACAGACGTTTTTGAGGCTTGTGTTTAAGCCCCACATCCAAACAGCCTGCAGAAACTCTGCAGTCCTTAAATGTTCCTGTATTAGCCTGGTGTTTCTCGACACCTTTTGAGTCCTTTGACAGGAATCACTGCTCAATGCTATTTTTAGAAACACCAGCAACAATTACCGTAGATACCTACCCTTACACACCATTTGATGATGACAAGGCATTGCTGTTTGGAACACCTGGGCTTACACTACTTTTGAACAAACAGTGAAAGATGGAGCAGCCACTGCTCATCTCCAGTTCTTTAAATGCAACTTTGGGCTTAGCTTGTCCAAATGCCTCGGTCCTCTCTCGTTGGATCCAGTTTTATAGGTATACCTGATCACATACAACGTGAATAATGAGCAAACACTGTAAGCTTCACTATACACACCCACAGACAACAGGTTTGAGTGATGAAGGCCCTGGTTCTGCCCTTTCATCTGACAGAGCATACAGGTCCTGCAGTCTCTCTTTGGTACTTGCTGGCCAGGCAGTCTGCCATCTTGAGATCGATTCCTGTTCTTCTGCTGGAAACAGCTGAATCATCCATAGGTGCTTTCTAAATCTGAAGCCTGCTTTGCAGGGGAGATATGTAAAGTTGGATTGGTGTAACACTCCACTTTCCTTCTGTTACAATCAGCAATGGGGAGACACCATGAGTATCCTACCCATAGAGATGGTTTGCCCAAGTACCCCTGCTCAGGATGATGACAGGTGACTGTACTGATACTATTAGTAGTCAGATGATGATCCTCTGTGGCTAATATTAACTTCACAACTGAACAAACTGGGGGATGGGGGTGAAATAAGACACAAGGTGGGAAGAATGAGAAAAAACACGCCCCCACACACACACCCCCCCGGGGAGCCACAGTATGCCTGTATTATTGGGCCTAGGATGGTCATGAGCAGAACTGACTGGCAGGCCTTTTATAATCCATACAGCCTGCTGCTTCTGAGCTTAGAAAGAGGTTTTTCTCATAAACAGACTTCTACATATGTGGAGACAGAAGCTGCTATAGTAGAGAGGTTTGTTTTCACACTTCAAACAATCTAGTTACACCAGAATAATATCTTCTGTGCATACTCAAAGAGCAGCTTTTTTCCAGTTCTGCGTAACTCTTGATGCACCACAAATGCACTTAACACTTAGCCAAGAAATATCCCAAGTATCCTCCTTGACAGAAGGGAAGACAAAAACCCATAAGCACTGAAAAAACAGATGATTTCAGAAGTACAGGGCATGCAGCAATTTCCTAAACTTCCAAATTAATCAGCTGGATGTTAAGAATATTTCGACTTTAAAAGCATCTTCAAATTTTTTTGCATTTGTTGTTCTGTAGCTTACTGCACAAGCTGCTGTAGTTCTCAGTGCTGTTCTGTACTGTATGAGGCTCTGCAGTTTCACAGTTCCAAGTGATTTATTATTAATTGCAAATTAACACATAATGATAAAAAGAACATTATTTTAAAACAACATACCAAAGGGTAAAGTTTGGGCTGCGCTTCCAGCCATAACTATTTTTCCTGCCTACTGATCACTTGGGTTCTTAACTACAGTTCCCATGAATGCCAAAACTTTTTGTATAAAACTGACACAGAGAAATGCATGCAAACTGCAGTCATTTAATTTTACTAAATTCTAAATCAGTTTAGAAAACAATTACAATAAATAAAGTGCACAACAATTACAATTGACTTTAACTATATAGGACAGGGGTTTTTTTGTTTCGATTTGGTCGTGTGTTGTCGTCCCCCTCCACCCTGATAACACAGGAGGAATGGAAGGAAGAGAAGCAGGAAGGAACAGAAAAGCTAAAAGCCGACAACTGAATTTTATAATTGAGGGCCATATTACTACTTCAATTCTCTGTAACAAGTTTGACAATTAAAATCATATATTTTCAGAAGACAATTGCTGTAATTCATAGCTCAACTGAATCTGAAACTGATTATTTACCTGAGTTACATAACCACAGTCAAAACCAGCTATGGTTCCCCATAGTATGTGTTTAAGGGTACAGCTGAAAAAGTAGTTCTGAAAGTTTGTGCCAAGCATGCTAAAAGTCTCTAAAAATTAGTCTTTTCTAGGAAGTGCTATCATGTTAAGAAGCTAAAGATTTTAAGAACATCTGCATACGGCTTTCTATACAGTTAGGAAAGTTTTCAAAGTATTTTCAAGTACTACAACTGCATTATAGTCTGCATACCAGAAAGATGTGGAATCAGAATAGCAACTACTTCTGATACGAGTCACTAGTATTTTAAAACTTCATTAATGTGAAGAGATGCAAACTTAGTAAAGCCATACAAAGTTCAATATGTCAAGCAACTTGACAACTATTATGCACAGAGCTCAATCGTACCCCTCATCATCAAAAAGGAACTTCGAACTGTACTTGTGGGAAGAGAAACATTTAATAAGCTTTCCCACAGAATTTTTTTATCTACAACAGTACAGCCACCAAAGACAGAACAGAAAAAAAATGTGTGGCAATCACCAGCTTTTATTGCCTCTTTGGTTTTATTCTTTTAGGCTGGAGGAATCTCTCCCCCTTTCTCTTTAAAGGGAAAATAACAGATTATTCAAGTATTTTTTTAAATGCCATGATCTAAGTAAATAGCAATATGTAACCTTTTGTGTTAGACATGCATTGTCTACAGTAATCTAACAAACTGAAAGTTATGCCTACTAAACTCTGCACCTCAAAGCCCAGGTACACAACTCTCACAGAGTTCAGGGTTTGTTTTGTAACATTTGCTGGGAAGAATCTTTCAGCTTTAAAGACTGAAGCCGAAACTTGGCACACTTGGTCTTGTTTCAAGAAGGAAATTTTACTTTGCCAGACTTGAAAAGGAGTGGATTTTAACATTTTCAGCTTGGAAGAGAAAAAAAAAGATTCTTTTCACGATCACATAACTTTAACAACAAACACAGAAAACCGAGCAAACAGCAGCTTTGTGTTTTAAAACTCTAACATATCTTAATGAGAACGAATATTTTGCCCATTTAAAGAAAAATAAATTGATTGAAAATGTTGCAGAGTGCCCATGAAGCATGACATTTTCAAGGGAGCACAGCCAATGAAAGCAAAGAACGCTCATTTTAAGTTGCAAAGCATCTGCTAGTTTCCATAGCTACTTTTTAAACAATTGTAAGCTCTATCATTTCTTAGAACTACCTTGTTTACTATGAATAACTTACAAATGGCTGTTCTCAGAAAAAGTTACTCAAAAGCATTTACAAAAAAGTACAATTAATTAACAAAGGCTGCTGTTTTAAACTTTTTAAAAAGACAAATAGGTAGTGTTAAAATGCAAATAAAAAGCAGATAATACATTCACCTTTTTAATATTACTAGTAATACAGTGTCAGCCTTAGACACCTCAACCAGGACTCCAATTTTGCCAGATGAAACACTTCAAAAATACACAGCAAAGCAGAAATTACAGTGCAAGGATCATACAGGCCAAATACACACTGCAAGAAGTAGGAAAGAAAGATGAGGAGCTTCAAGAGTAAGGAACAGACTTCCCAAAAGTGAAAGAGAGGATGTGCAAAAAAAAATATCATTCACCAGACGTCCTTCAGGTCATTTTTATAAATAATTTATTTAATTGTCAACAATGACAACACAAATAAACATCAGTTAAGTAGACAGCAGTTACAACATCTCATCCTGCTATGAATTAATTATGCATCATGAAGAAAAAGCAGCTGCAGTTCACGTTACATGACAACACATGATAACATGACAACATCCTGCTTGCAGTTCTGCCCTGTACAGAGCTACCTAAATGGTGTGTAAATCTAGGGAACTCTAGGTCTCTGTCGGTGCTTAGCAGGCCTTGCTATAATACTACCCCTGCACAAAGTTAAAGTACTGGGTACAGAAGCTATTACACAGTTACACTGTTTCACTTCATATTCCACCAGAGAAACCAGTAGGCTAAAGATTAACCCTTATGACATCTCCAAAGGGAGCTTTGCCATAAAACATGAAAACATCTCAAGAAAAGCTGCCTTCATAACAGTGAGCCCAGGGCTTTCCTCTCACTTGGCTGAAGCAGTCCACATGCAGGTGGAGTTCAGAGCACTAGTAGCATAGCATTCAAGAAGAAACGGCAATGCCCACTCAAAACAGCTCTCCAATGACGTGTTAAGTGCCTGAAGGCAAAATGGAGGAAGACTATGAAAAAAGTGCCCATGTCTTCTTCCTTTAATACCTTGAGCAGACAAAGTAGCCAAAAGTAAAACCTGCTCCCCCCCCAAGATGGCATCCCAGCTATAGAAATAAGCAGCTAGGAGTGTGTGTCTCCTTTCTGCAATGGGAACCTGAAAGAGGAGTGAAATGCCATCCCTCCAAGCAGACTAGCTATTACAGAAAGGACTGACAGACTACTCTGGAATGACCCCTGAATGATCTCCTTACCAGGAGCACTACACACAGGTTTAGTTGTTCCCCCTCTACTCTTTTAATAATAGCGGAACCTGACAATGAATAGGGGGGGAGGGGGGAAGGATAAAAATAATTAAAAAAAAAAAAAAATCACTGAATTTCTACACCTCTTTCTTTTTACAACCCCACTTCTCTTCAGTCTTAATCACCTGAATTCCCATTAGAAATATTCTGACTGTACAGCTGTGGGTTACGTCTCTTTCAAATCTCACTTCCAGAAGCACATCAAAAGACTGTCTAGTTTAGGAATACACTGGATTTCTAAACAGTCCATCAAAAAAAAATTATAGATACAGCCCTCCAGGGTGCCACAGCATGAAAATACTTCAGGATGCAAAACATACCCTGCATTGAAGAGCTGCTGGAGCAGTGAAAGGGGGATGGGAGAATGAGGGGGAGTTGGCTTCTTGTTAAGATCTGCATGTGTGCAACAGCTGGAATCCCCAAACAAGCATTATATAATAACAACAAAAGCTGTTCAAAGCAGCAAGGAGGCACAGCTAGCAGTACGGTGACCAGCAGTTGTCCTCCACTTTAGAGCTTCAAGGTAAAGACACCAGAGCTTTTGCTCCAGTAAGTAAATATACAAATATATTTCTTCTTCACTGTAGTTATTAATTTGACAGTGGCATCAGTTCTACAACCATCCTTGTCCACCATGCAGAAACCCGAACAGAATCCATATGAAATTAGTAATTAAGATCAGAGTGTTCATCAATTGTACACTGTTTATACCTGATTGCTACCTTTTCCAGAAGCTTATACAGGTTATGAAATGTAAAATGGTCTAAGGAAAGCGCTCTCCCAGTATAAAACCCTCACAAAGGTAGGCCAGTCTAACTTTCAGCTCCCAGAAATTGTCACACTGTAAAAGTACTTTAAAAAGTACTTAAAGCTAAAGGAATTCTAGACGCAGACATTGCTGTCCAGAGGTGATCACTGAAGGTGATTACCAAAGTATTAACTTTGTTTCAAGGTGATTTGGGAGTGTGGTTCAAAAAGCAGTTGAACAGCATCCTGGGGGTGTGTGGAACCACAGAAAGACTTTTTTAAAAAAGTAAATTATAAAGATTGTAAATTTTCTAACTATGAAGCTGATGTAAAGACAGGAGTACTGCCTATAGCCTGTAAGTTTACAGCTTGGTTGACTGTTTCTTGTACCACAACTTCAAGTAGACTAATTCTTCAGAACTTCACATTCTTTGTGTTATAAAAATATTTTGGAATTGTGTACATTATATAGAGGCATTTACATTTTCTGTGTTATCGTGACCTTAGCAATTGAAAGGACAAGGGGCAATGATTTTAAATTGAAAGAGTGACTTAAGTAAGAAATTCTTTACGATGGAGGTGGTGAGACACTGGAACAGTTTGCCCAGAGAAGTTGTGGATGCCCCATCCCTGGAAGAGTTCAAGGTCAGGTTGGATGGGGCTTTGAGCAACCTGATCCAGTGAAAGGTGTCCCTGCCCATGGTGGGGGGGGTTGGATGAGACAATTTTTAAAGGTTCTTCCAACCTAAACCACTCTGTAATTCTGTGAAAGTGCCAAATGACAGTGCATTTGTCTCCTGCTCTGAAACTTGACGCTGGTTGCGAAGTTTGTACAAACAAGGTGCCAGAGAGGTCGACAGTTTCACTGCGTGGCTCAAAATGACATAGAGGACTTCAGAAGTGTCAGAAACTGTAACAGAGACAGCTCTAGGGAAGTTACAACTCCATTTAAAGCTTACTGGAACTAGGTTGATGGCACTTGCAAACTTCATAGGAGAATTTTTTGAATCGTAGACTGGGAAATAAAATATATAGCTCTGAATGATGCAGTCACACTTTTAGCAAAGCCAGCACACTCAAGTGAATAACAAAGCAAAAGTTGGTAACACTTAATCAAGTAACAGTGAGAAACTGAACAAACTGTATGCTTTTTAACAGAGCAGGCAACCAAACCAGAAGTACCTGAGCTTCTATAGGAAATATCACAAGTTCAAAAAATAAAACGGAGAAAGAATAACCAGCTTTATACAGAGATATTAGGAAGGAATCATTCCTACCTTGGGAAAGAAAAACTAATGGGACCATTGGAAAAAAATCCATGGAATATCCTGAATGTGAAACAGACTACCTGAGGGAGGAGTAATGCTACTTGTCAAAGAGTAGCCTCTCAAATTAGAACAGCAAATTAACCATATCAATCACTAACAGAGCATCTCGGTGAACTGTAATTTCCATGCAAAGTCGAGAAAACACAGCATTAGGACTATATTACTAGCTGCCTAAGATGGTGACAGCTACCATATCACTGAAGCTACAGAACACAGCAAACAACAGTAATATGAACTTTCAATTACCCTCAAAGAATAGCACAACAGTAAAACAAAACTTTTAGATGCAATTAACAATACCGTCATGGATCAGCTCTTCAGGAACCCAGAAGAAAAGAATGAAATCTTGTTTTGGTCTAACCTGTGTACAGGATCCAATTCAAATGTTACCACTGAAGAGATGCTGCAAGGATGAGCAAAGGGTTAACATCCTTGCAGGGGAAACAAAAGTCAACAATTCACTACAGCAGTTCATAGTTTCAAAACAGAATGAACGTAAAATGGAAGCTAGTCGAAAAAAAGTTAATGAGCTGAAAAACTGTCCAAAAGTCTTCAGAACCAACTAACCAAATTATTAAAGGAACACACAGAGAAGAAAAGGCCAGAGAAGAAAGTATCAATTAATTCTTCCCATCTGTGTTCATCGTGTGTCCTTCAAAATGAAAGACAGAGAAGGTGACAGAACAGACAGCCAGTCAACACCAAGAGGTCATTAGACCAGGTATATCTCACCCAGAACTTCTAAAAGTTAAGCAAGATTCTATTGTCTCTTATGTAGTATTCTGGGCACAACAGAACCCAATGGAGAAGAATATAGTAACTTTCATCCAGAAAAAAAACAAAAGGGTGGGCTTTTACTTTCCTTATCATTGATGAACATGTTTTTGATAGTTTGTTACAATCCACGCACAGTGCCTGGAGAGGTGTATCAAATACAGTGAGCTCTTTGAGACTGACTGGAATTTTGACTGAGCTGTTTTATCTCTCACTGTAATGAAGGTTGCTGTGCTGGCTTCCTAATATAGTTGAGTCATGGCTGAATGATAAGGGAGGGAGTGGAGGACTCTCCTACACAAGTTTGGTTGATGCTTCCATCACGTTAATTATGTGCTTAGGAGAGGAAATTGCACAACACTAGAGCCAGGCAACAATTTCCCTGATACTACTCCAACACTGACCACCCTTTTCTTACACCAAAGCTTTATTCAGGCAAGTGGTATTACACAGACACATAAAACCATAAGCCAACTGGCAGTTGCCATCACACAGATCAGCTTCCTCCTCCTGTCTGGAATAAGCTCTAGCTAGCCTGAGTTCTCAGTTGGCTCCCTGTAATTTAAGTTTCTGTATCAAATAGATATTCTATTTCTGTGAATCCTTTCCCATCAAAGATACTAATGAAAACTTTGAATATCCTCCAATGCCAGTCTGAGACCTTCATTCACTAGATGATGGCTCAAGTGTGGATGAAATGAGATTTTCACGCAAAGGTAGACTGTATCATCTCAGGAACATCAATAATCTAAATTGTAGGACACTGCAGCTGAACTCACTAATGTCTTGTGTGGCAGTCCAATGGTAATACTCTCTATTTTCAAAACTCTTTCCAAGACACCTCTGCTTTTCTGGTGGATAGAAGTCAATGTACTGGTGAGAGTTCACTGTGTATGCACAGTACTTGACATAGCCGGATGCTGTCTAGCTCCAGTCCATTGAAAAGAGTCTCTGCTGAACTCTGAACACAAGTAAACTGGACACTTGCAGCCCCAATGATGTCAGCCGAAACAGGTGTGGTAAAAATCACAAATGTTCATATCCAAAAGGTGTTACAAACAAGTCATAACAGACTGGTCTTTGTCCACTGTCAGGGTTTAACCCAGCAGCTGGGACCACACAGCCACTTGCTCACTCCTCCCCGCCTCAGTAGGATGGGGAAGAGAATAGATAGCAAGTAAAACTCATGCGTTGATATAGACAGTTTAATACGACAGCAAAGGAAATAATACTACCACTACTAGAATGTACAAAACAAGAGATACACAATACAATTTTTCTCACCACCTGACAACCAATTGTGGAGCCAGTCCCTGAACAGCAATTGCGGAACACGCAGAACTCACAGATTTCATGGAGCTCAAACTCACAGAAAAGTTTTCTGCCAGCCTGCCAACACCCATTTATATGCTGAGCATGATGTCTATGGGATGGAATATTTCCATTGGCCAGCTTGGGCTCGCTGCCTGGCGATGATCCCTCCCAGCTCCTGCACACCTGCTCATTGCCTGAATATGGGAAACCACTAAAAGTCCTTGATTTCTTAGCAACAACTAAAAACATCAGCGTATTATCAACATTCATCTCATGTCAAATCCAAAACAAGACAGCTACTGGGAGGAAAATTAACTCTATCCTAGCCCAAACCAAGACATCCACCAAAACACCACAGGCTTTCCTAAAGGCAGTTTGCCATAACAATCTGCCCACTTCTTGTAGGTCCTGTTAGTTCACAACGGTATCAAACAGCCAGCCTATTTTGTAATAAATTCATGTTTTGCTGCCTTTCATACCACAGTTAAGTAAGGCCATGGTCTTTGGGCTCAGGTCTGTTACAACCCAATTAACAGCAAGAATACTCAATCCAACAGAGGTAACCACAAATTATCTGTTAGCTTATGGACTAGCACTGAAGTGTGCACCAGCACCGTTCAGAAAGGACACCAGGACTGAGACTGATCTCATTGTCATCAAAAAATCATCCCCATGTTTGCTGCCAACACAAACAATCCCAGTCCTGGGGGAGACCAGCCATTCCAACTAAACAGTGACTTCAGCTCCTGCAGCCCGATGACTACATTCCCCTAGAATGATGAATGGAGGTGTTCTTGAGGGCTGACTCAGTGCCTGGCAGCACAAAGAGATGAGTAACTACCTTTGAACCAGTTTTTGTTCTAGCACACATACATCAATAGCACTGCCAAAGACTACAGAAGTGAGAATAGCTGCAGTATCAGAATCTCAAAACACTGGTCTCAAATTACCAATAGTTGATGCCAAAGATCCTTTGTGTATGTCTAGTGCTGCTGCAGCAATTAAGTTAACCATGTCCTCAACTGGCAGCTCAGAACCGCACTACCAGTCCCAAAACGCTTCTGACCTTCATTAGGAATAGCGTGAAGACACAAAACCCCAGCAGTGAAAAATCTAAACTCATATGCAGCCTCTATTTACCTAAGGAGACCTCTGTGCAGAATGCCCTGCCATAGTAAGAAAAAAAATGTTAATTACTGTTTTAGAATTTCTAGGATAACATAATTAAATAGCTATCTATATTAATATGTTTAAGTTTGGGATCAAGAAGACTGAAGATAGTTGATCTTTCTCAGAACAATTATTATAAAGTGCATACAAGACAGAGCATGAGAGAATGACAGCAGTGTCTTTTTTTAATCCAGAACAAACTTTTTAAAAACTTTAATAGCAAAGCAAGAAGAACTCCAACTCATTCACTATGAGGAAACTCAGCGAAGAATTAACTTGGCTAACAGGTAAAAACGTGTTCTGGAGAACAGATAAGGATGTCTAAGCCAGACAACAGCTGAGAGGAACTGCACAGGAGAAGTGCTGTGCCCCCTGTATCCTTGGTACAGACGTATAGCTGGCTGCTAATTCATCAGATGTCAGGTGATTAGCTCTAGGCAAGAAGTCTGAGCAGAAAAGGGGTATTAACAGTCACCCACAGCAGAAAGTGCCCAAGGATCAGCACTCAAGCATTGCCCCTTCTACACACCCTTAGTTATAGGCTTGGCAATTTGCTGCTGCTTGACTGTCCCCATGCCTGACCCTGCACATCATCAGAGCAGGCTGGGCTTGCGAGTAGAGCTGTGCCAGACCAGCAATTCATAGGGGGAGTGGGGAGAGAGAGGCAACGGATAGACCTGGACACAGGATGGGACACAACACATCAGGAGAAAGGCAAAATAAACATTCTGTAATTTTTCCTTTTCAGTTATTAGTTACAGGGCTAGAAGTCTAAGTCCCATTTTGGGAAAGTGTTGTGTTAAAAGAGGGTGTTGTGTCCCCTCCCCCACTAGTTGTACTGTGCTCCACAATAAAAGTTGAACAGGATGATTTCCAAATAATTTGGGATTGACTGTGACTAACTCATTTGTTTTTAATATTTGTATTAGTAACCTGCCTACTGAAGCCATAAGAGAATACAACAGAGCTCACATGTATTGATTTGTGTCCATCTGTCATGTAAGGGAGAAGGGCTTCACTTCAGCGTTTAATAGAAAGACAATTATACACAATGAACAAAATAGATGGTTCAAAAAATGTGCTGCCAATAAATGACATATTCCAGTGAATTCAAACCACCCTTTTCAAAATTCTGGCATTCTGCAACGTGAAAATAATCTTAAGTAGAAGGAAAAGCAAAGCTTGCCACCTACTGCCCAATGACATAATAGTACGTACTAGTATTGTCTATCTCCTTTTAACAGACCGTCTTGCCTTTGAAACTCATTTCCCTGACACAGAACACACAGAATTGCATCTTCAATTGTCTTTTTAATAAAACAGAAAACACAAAGCCAATGCACAGGATATCCAAAAGCAGTATTTTCCTTGAAACCAAATTTAAACTGCTTATAAAATCCCTGACAAGCCTAAAACATCATTTATCAAACTGACAAGGAATTCCTTTTAATATCCTCCAGTGGTGCTATGGGCTGTAATAAAGTCTTTCCTCAGCTGCATTTTTTTTTTATAGACAGTACTTTAAACTAAAAAAAAAAAAAAATATTACAACAGATAAAGCCTATCAGAAAAGATTTTGTTTTTCCTGTACCTAAGTCTGGAGAAGATATTTTTAAAGCTATAGATAGCATTAGTAACAAAACAGGGCTGTAATGAAGGCTGGTTTATTGCAAATACCTCCTTTGTCCTGGAAATGCCATGTTTTAACAACAGAAACTATACTACTTTTTGTTTCGAAGTACAGAGAAATTATCTTCAAATTACAGTGCTTCAGTAAGCTATTAGTCTGGAGCTATTTATCTTCATAACATAGCACATGTAAAGAGCCCTTTCTAAATAACAGTAGGTCCTTTGCTTAAAAAACTCAAGTAGACATGCTTCAATTGCCTACATAACTTCTGAGCAGCACACTTGCAGACTTATCTTCACATACAATGCTATCCATACAGACACTTCAAATTAGCCAATAGTCTACCTTCTAATTCTCCAACACCTGTCTCTAAAGCCCTATAAGATAATTCAGGAAAAATTTGCTAGAGGGAAATCAACAACGAATTACTGTAGAGTCTCTCTAACAGACTAGTGGCTGGTTACAAAGCCTCAATCAATATTCGAACAATAACATCAGGAGAAGATCCAGCTTTATCCAGCTGCCTAGCATGCTTCACCATTTACACTCATGTCTTAAATCCAGTCATACAAAAAGAATAAAGTACAAACCTGTCTCTCACCAGATACCGATGAACAGTAACACCCAAATGTCAAAATAAGAAGACATGAGTAATAAACTTCCTTGGAAGTGGTTAGATTAGCAACTAATTACACATTGTTTAAAACAATAGTTTTGGATTCCTGGAAGGAATTTATCAAAGTACAAGGATACATGTCATATGTAACTTTTATGCAGCTTCAGTAAAGTAGAAACTGCTTCTCAGGAGGAAAAAGTCTGATTCTCAGTGAAGTATTCAGACTCTAGCATGAAGAAGAAACTAAGCTTACTGGAGATGAAGTATATGTCTCTTGAGGTTTCTAAATCATGAGCAGAACAGGCTCTTCATAGATGAGAAATCAAGGAGACATTTGTAATTCATCAGACAGGCCCATTCCTGAAAATATGTCTGCCTTTGTCTAAGGCCAGCCCACATCATTCTCTGAATGAAGACTCTCAAAACATCTAGTTATCTGCTACACTAGCAAAATGCTAAGATTAGGTAAATCCCTTGAAGAGGGGTTCTTGGCGCCTTAGCTATCTGTTTAACAAGGTTATTAAGAATGAATTCTCAATATAGACTGGAGACATTAAGACAATACCAAAAGTTATACTAATACCCAGGACATACAAATCAGTTAATAGTTGCAGCTAGTTTTATTTTTAAAGGTCTGAAGATCAAATATTAAGCAGGATTCATGATACAAAAAACAAAAGGCAGACACATCTACAAACATAGTAAGCCTTTTCTTCAAGTTCAATATATCTAAAACAGAGAAAAACCTCCATGGTTCAGCAATCATTACAACACTAAACAAAAAGCACCTAGATTTTTCCAAACACAGAATACTGTTGAATCATATTCCCATAACTGAAATCAGTAGTAAACCCTATTCTCACTTGGATTTTCTTCCTTTGGAACTTAAAAGGTATAGATGTATTTTCACAATAGATACTAGTTTTCCAGATCAACCTACTGAGATCTATTGTCACAGCTCTAAAGGGTGGGGAATGAAAATGACATGAAAATTATTCCCATTAGCTTATTGATCATACACGCTCCAAGGGAAATGGCTACTTGCAATGTTGTTTTTTATTTCAGCTACATCCTATAATCACTACTGTTACACAGTAGTTTGCTTAGAGGAACAAACTTTAACCTGAGTGGGTTACTTTTACCTGCTTGGGTAAAAAGTCTCAGTCAAGTGTAAAATTGTTGCATAGTTGTTTCAGCATCACAAACATTTACTTTTAAAAAGGGTGCTCTATTAGCAAATGATCTGAAAGCCTAGGAAGACTGTCCGCCACATGACTGCAGAGTTATATCAAACCAAATTTTAACAATACAGATACTCCTTCCTGAAACTGAAGACACACTGCCATGCTGTCCATGAAAAGCTGTGCTCCTGCAGACCCCAGCAAGCCATTAGAAAGAAGTAAAGTTCTTCTGACTGTTTCCCAACAACTCCTGAAATAATTCCTTGATGATAAAAGGTAAGTGTCAATACCAGTACAATCAAAAAAAAAAAAAAAAACACAACAAAAAACCAACAACTAGAAAAGCCACACTGGAAGAGAACATACCAGCTTACAACACAGTAACAAATAACATTGAAAACTCCTTATTAAAGCCATCACTACACATTTCCATGCAAACACTGAATGGCCAGGCAGAGGTTTTTTAAGCCAGAAAAAAAACATTAAAAACACTGTGGTTTGGAGTGGTGGTTTATGGTCGTCTTTTCAATTAAGCTGAAAGCATCAGTATAGTTTTAGAAGTAATCTGCTTTCCTGAAAAGCAGTGGCAATGATTTCTACACAAATGGAGCGTGCCATAATTGTTATGTCTCTATTTTGCTGTTATTAACACACATTAGCATGAACACATTCCAGTACCACTCAGAGAAAATAACTTGATAAGTTAATTAAAAATTTGAGTTCACCTTGTGGAGCATGTTCAATTTGCTGTGATTTTGGGAGGGAAGGCTACACTGACATTCTCATAAGGAATGTGCCTTACAGGCCGATGTGGATAAGTGACCTGCATAAATGCTTTCCAAGTTGATTAGGAAGAAATCAATAACCCGAGGGATAATAGGATACACTATGGTTTCTTGCAGCAGGTCTCTAGTTAGAAGAATTGTGCAAAGACCTCAGAATCCACTCCAAGTAGCTCGCAATGGAAAATTAACTTTCCTGATTCTCCCTGGAGCCACCTTGCATTAGTGACCCTGTAACAAGTACACCATGAGTTCATTACACATTAGAAGCCTACACTGAAGGGATACAGTTGTCAGCTTAACACAGCAGACAGGCCAGTTTTCCACCTCTCCATAGTGGACACAAACCAGTGGGCTCAAGAACTACTGGAAAAATCTCACATCTGGCCACTGGAGTTAAATTTTGAAGCCTGAGAAGCAGTAACACCCTGATGTTGCAAAGCACATGGTGCCGATACAAGCTCACAGGACTTTGATTTCTTCTAAGAAAAGACCATCTAACAGCTATGGCACTGGGCTCTAGGAGGGCAGTACCTAGCAGCCCATGACTTACAGTGAAAAGCTCTGAAGCCCAAGGTAACAGTTTATGGTTGCATCTGAAAAGTGTAGCCATGGCTCACTTAAACGATTTGTTCAGACTTCTCTATACACTCAGTATTATCAAGTAAGTGGTTAGGTGTATCAGCCCTAAGCACACGTACATGCACGTGCCTAAGAACACAGATTAGACCTCCAGTTGCACCGAGAACAGGAAAAATCAGAGCTGAGAGTATTAATATGGAATATTTTGCCTAGAACAAAAAAAAATTTCCATCATCACTGGAATTATAGTTCAGTTGCTTCCAGCTCCCCTGTGTAGTCTAAGAGAAGAGATGGTGTCTCCTCCCGAAGAAAGAAGGCAGCATATGACACAAGTTCCTGGCTTTGAAGGGAAAGAGTATCACCAACATAGAGTGAAACTACAACTTTTGGAAGTTAAGAAGTCATCACAGACTTTCTAGTTTTAGATTGGATTAAAGTTCGTTTCACATTCTTTGCTTAGGTTTTGTTTGACTTCTGTGATGACATGACTAGCTCAGTGCATGAAAAGAGCATGATGAACCTGGACTGTAGCAAAGCATTTGACGCAGCTGTCTCCTCATGTAAAAAATAGTGAAATATGGGTAACTGGACTATAAAGTGGGTGCAAAAACCACCTGGCTGAATAGGTGGTATTTGGCGATTCAAAATCCAACTCACAGGATGTTAAGTGGGTAACTATATGCTTTCCTTAGAGATCAATACTGGGACCAATATTGTTCAACAACTTTATTAATAACCCATAGAAGGGGGAAAAAAATGCAGCCTCAGCAATTATACAGATGATTCCAATTTGGAGGAACGGTTGTTACACTGGAGGGCTGAGGAATTTTGACAGGCTGGAGGAATGGGCTCACAAAGTTCAAAGGCAAACACAAGGTCCTGTATCTGAGACACAGCAACTCTATACAACAGTGCAAGTTTGGCACTGAAACGGCCAGAAAACAGCCCTGCAAAAAGTGTTCTGGGGGTCCTGGTGGACAAGTTCAACATCATTCAGCAGCATGTCCCCACGGGAAGAATGTTAATTAATATATTAGGCTGCAGTCACAACAGCATCGCCAAGCAGCTCAAGGGAGTGACTATTCGCTCTGTCGGGCACTTGTGAGACTGCATCTCGAGTACTGTGTCCAGTTATGGTCTCCCCAAATCACGAAAGATACTGACACAGTGGAGCGAGTCCAGCAGAGGGCCACCAAGATTGTCAGGGACTGGAGCGCATAGCATACGGGGAGAGGTTGAGGGAGTTGAGTTTGTTCAGCCCTGAGAAAGAACAGCTCAAGGGGACAACTTTTCAATCTACAAATGCCTCTGGAGAATACATAAAGACAACTGAGCCAGACTTCTTAGAGACATACAGCAAAAAGACAAAGGGCAGTAATCAATATGCAACAATGGAAATTTCAACTAGATAAAGAGTTACTTTTTGTTCTGAGGGTGGTCAACAGAAGCCCGGAGATTGTGCAAGATCTCCAACCTTGCAGTCCTGAAAAATTAAGCTCAAACACAAAGCCCTGAGCAACCTCTTACAGGTGATCACGCTTTAAGTGGAGGATAGGACCAGACTGGCTCTAATTCCAACTTAAATTTTTCTATGCTTCTAACACCAACACTACGCCAGTCCTTGCTTTCCTTAAAAAGAGTTTCCTTTTTTAAAAAAAAAGTCAAGGTCTTTTTGTACACAAGTCCAATCTTCCATCAAGAACAGTTCAAATGCTCTTCTAACTCAAAAATAGTAATGTTTCACTTGCTCTGTACATCTTTAGTACAAAAATTTATCATAATGGTGATAAAAATGGATGTCATCCAGAAATATTTACTCTCACACTAGCTATTAACCTACAAAAAATATTTCTCTAATCTTTTTGTGGACTATCACCTGTCAGTCATAATATAAAGCAATCTTAGAGCCACATGTTCAAAAAAATAAGTTACATATAGTCAAAGATACAAAAAACTAGTATGCAGGACAAGAAATAGCTAAAATAGCAGTTTTTTACTTTGCAGTAAACCTCAGCCAAGAGTTTGTACAACACTAAGTCAATCTTTACAAATTATTTTACACATATATGTAAGTCTGTAACTTACAATTATAGATTATACAGAAAATATATTCTATTTTCAGTTACAACTGTCGTACATAACTGATTTCAACAGGCACAACAGCACGCACAATTCTTGGCCAGTTTTTGGGTTTTTTTTCAATCTAAATTCACACTAATCTCATACATGTCTTTATTAAATTAGTGAAAAATCAAGGAACTATTGGAAAAAATCCTACATCCTTGAACAGAAAGAAAAAACACAGTTTTAAGTCACAGGTTGCTAGGTTCACTAAAACTAGCACGTGATATGCCTGCCTGTACTACCATGGGACTAGACCCAGTGATCGAGTAATACAGGTTTGGAGGGGACCTCTTAGAAAACATTTCTGGGTACATCAGACACATCAGTAACCCCAACCAAATTTGTCACAAAGTCTGTGCATTCACCTCTTCTTTGATGAGCTTTGTTTTGCTCAATGCAAAAGCAAACTTTCAAATTTCATCAACAACTGCCTCCAAAAGAGGCTGAAGGAGCAATGAAGTGACACTTCAATGTATTATTGAGCTCCAGCTGGTTGATGCTGTATTCCTGGTGATCATTTCAAAAACTGCACTAGAAAGTACCCTTTAAAAAAAAAATCTGCCCCCACAGCTGGTAAACGCAGAAAATCCAGCTGTTGGAGCTATGCTGTTGCCAACAAATGAGAGAACGAGATGTGAAAGGGACACCCGGAGTTACTGGAGCGCTATCACAGGAATTCAGGACCACAAAGCATGCCTGTTACTGAGACCAGAATTCCCAGCAGGTTCTAGTAAGAAGCAGATTTTTGTTTCCGAGACACCACTTGTGTTTAATTACAGCCATCTATATCTTTTGCTGACATTCTTCCGAGATGAGACCTTGTACCTGATAGTATCCATCTTCAGCCCAGGGCTATGACAGACTTTGCTAGTGCCAAGTGCCTGTGTTCTAAATCCAGCATATTCCAGGAAATCAATCTCTCTCCAGGTTTCCTTCTGTTCAGCACCATATAACTTCAAAAAAAAAAAAAGATCTCTGGGAAGAAATAAATTAATTTCCTGCTTCCCTAAATATCATTACCACCATCATCCTAAGAAAAGATATAAGAACACATCTCAATGACTGAAGCTGGAAAAGTTATATTCATATACAAAGTAGAAAGAAAATTGACAGAAGATGGCAAAACAGAAGCACTGTAGAGACAAGCCTCCTCTAAAAGCTTATTTTGGTGTTCCAGGTTAGGCTCTGCCCTGACTCTCACCAGTCCTTGACAGCTCTGCATAGCAGCAGTGTCTAGATTAGCATACTGATCACACTGACAACGGACGATTCCATTCCTGCCATATCCTTCCCTATGTTTCTAGGAGTGAGAACAGAAAAAAGCCATTCCAAAAATACCTGGGCAGCCTCACGCAACATGAGATCACAAGACATTATTCAAAGAGGAACTAAAGCAGGAACTAGCCCGTTCACTCTGCACCAATGGTAGAGACCTAATCTCCAGACGGATCTTCCAATCCTGTAAAATTTCCTAACCGTCTACATGAGAACTATAGCTAGCACTCATTTCAACAGTTGTATCTGAACACCCACCATCTTCTGTTGCACTTTATATGACTGCTTTGGTTTATGAAACAGCCTGTTTCCTCTCCACCTCCTGCTCCTATGTCTGGCTCTGGTTGTAGGCTGGCTTTCTCATGACTCCAAAGACTCAGTTTTCCATTTTCCTACTCTATTATTGAGCTGGCTGAAATATATTTATCTTCATGTGATCTCAAAGACTAACAGTCCTGTCTACCTGGAAAGATCTCTTTACATCTAGGAGAAAACCCTTAGGTTGAGAAGCCTCACATGAACAACAAAGCCCACCTGAGTTAACATTGCTTATGGAAGCATGCAGAGGCACTTTGGATAGCAAACAACATATGACTGGCTTTGTTAGTCTGAGTTGCTTCCTCTAGATCTGGGATGTTGTCTCACGCAAGCAAGAGGAGAGACTTCAGTGAAGCATGACATGCTATAGATACTCTCTAGAAACACTGATCATCATAGCCTGGCAACTATCACAGTAGCATAGAAGAATACCAGTTTATCATCTTGTCTTTTCGTATCAGATGAGCCCTTTATCCCTGGCCTCTTCTCTTCCAGGAATAATAGAAAAGTAAGTCTTCTCTAGAGGCATCTACAAGCCTTCTAAGCGCAGTGTCAGAGTGTCTGGAAGACGATAGATTTTTTTTTCAGGCAAGAACAAACTGCATTCTTTTCTTACCATTTTTTTCCCATTTTTTTCAAGTATTTTTTACTACCCGGTTTGGATAACTGGTCTTTCTCACATGAGGAAGACGAATTCCTTGAGAATGCTTCTGTGTGGAGGAAGGGAAAAAGAAAAAGAAAGATACGCAGTACACTCTACAGGAATCAGTACTGATAAGACAGGAATTGTCTGGCCTCTGTGCCGATTTGCTGTACTGCACTTTGTGGGGCTAAGCAGAGAAGCCAGGTGCTGAGGATTAGCAGTCCTGCTGGTCTGGATGGGAGGAAGCAGGAAAAAGCCTGCTGATTTTACTAGTAATTTCCCCTTCATATTAGTCACTCCAGTAACCCTTTCTTCACTGATAAGAATGCAACTGGTCTTAGAGTATTATAAAATATTAAAATCAGGTAGCAATTTCTCTGTCCTTTCAGACTGTGCATGTATTTGTTCCTAAAGCCCACTCTGCCCCACCTTCTACCTTTCTCAAAGAAAATACTGGCTTAGGGTTTAGAACTCCAAGGGAATGCAGGTAAATTCCTCTTCCTATTGCACAAGACACGTATAAACCCAGTTTTGCTTGTGGATCCACAGTTAGATGAACTAGGCAAACAGTAAAAGGAATTGGAGGGGTTTAGGAGAAAAGAACCTGATAAAGAGGTTACCAGACAGCACCAAACATCATTGGCAGTGCCCAGTGATCTCTCTTCTCAGGTGCAGCTTTGGAGAGGGGTGGCAGGATGTACTTTGTCGGGAGCATATATCTACTCAAGTACAGACTTCTACAATCACACACAGCCCTTCCAGGTTCATTTTTATAGCTTTGGGCACAGGAAGGCAGAATTTATTTCCCAGTTCTGATTATCTTGCTCTGGAGGCTAGAAGCAAGACAGACTGCAGCCTGCTCACAGCTAAAAAGAGAAACACCTGTTACAGAACAGAAACACTTTTTTTCAGTCACTTCACCTGAAACTGGAAGGACAGTAGTTGCTGCAGATGCCTAAAACTGTCCACATTCAACTTGATTGCCACCTTCCTGTGCACCTCCCTCCCCCCATATCAAATGCAGCCCCGAAACAAGTTAAGGTCAGACACATTAACAGAAACAAAATTATAATTAGAGAAATTTCAGGCTCACTTGAAGTATTTAAACTAATGAAAATAATATCAAAGCCTGGTTAAGTCACCAACCACTAAAGAGGCAGAGAAAAAAGAAAAAAAATCCAACAAGAGAGGTGTTTCCTTGCTACCTATGACAGGCAGAAACAATTCTGAACCTCAAACATAAGCAAGCAGAAGTATCCGTTGTAGTAAAACTATACACACTCATTTTAAAAGAGAAAATATAATGCAAATGGAAGAAAAAAACCAGAATGTAACACAAGCACCAAATCTTACTCTCTTCAGTTATGCAAAGTGTTGAAATTCTATGCCAGACTCTGTTCTGGGCTAAACATAAGAAGTCACTAGTGTAAATTAAGAAAAACTCCTCCAAAATTATTACAGCATTGTCATTTAAGGAAAATAAAGTTGACTGATATTGAGGGATATTCTGTTCAGGCGAGGAGATCTGGCTCATCAGTAACATAAGTTTAAAAATCTACTGAAGTCTGACAGTTAAAACAAAAAGTTCTAAAAAAATCTGTAAGTATTCCAAGTACCATTATTTCAAACCACTTGCAAGGAACAATATTTTATAAATCTAATATAGTGGACTTCTTTGAAAGCAAAGAAAACACTTACTGTGGTTGCATTTGCTGAGGTAACCCAACAGGAGGCTTCTGCTTGATGGTGAAGGCCATCTGAGCCATAGGGCCAACCTTCGGTGGGACCTGCACCTTCTGAGAGAAGGTCTGCTGAACAGCCTGCTGGGGTATGGGCCACGGGGGAACAACAGGGCTCCGGCCTCCACTGGAAGATGTGTCTTGCATGACTGTATCCTCACAGGAATTACCTTTTGTTCCTGGTTTACACACACAAAGCTGAGGTCGCAGGCACATCCCTCCATTTTGGCACGGTGGTGCACAGTTAGCTAAGAAAAGACATTTCAAAAAGTACCTGTGAAATAAAGTATGAAAGAAAATGCAAACACCCCCCCCACCCGGCAATAAAAAAAAAAATTTTAATTGCTAATGTTAATTGGAGTAGGAGGAAACGACATTGCTAAGCTCCACAAGATAGCACAGAAGTTGGTATAGCTTTTACTGCATTCCTACATAAGACATGCACAACATTTGAACAACTTCAAAAACTAAAATGCTGGTGAGCTAAAAAATAGGAAATGCCTAAACTAAATCAAGAAATACAGCATTATTCCAAATCTTCCAGTTAGCAGCCTTTTATACTCTCCTTCCCTGCATCCTCCCTCCCCATACTTCAACCACCAAATTGCATCCAATTAAACAATATTACGCAGATTACAGAATTTTACTACTGATCCAGGTTTGGATTAATTCTGTTACTATTTAAAATCACAAATCCTCCATAGGTACCTTCTTAGTCACGTTACAGATGATCAAAAAGATGCAGAGAAGCATGAAATGATTCAACCCTTCCCCCCTAAAGCCCAAATTAAATTCCCTCCTATATCACCACCGTAATAACATAAGAGACACAGAAACTGCTACTACTAAGACAGAGCTATACCTAGGGGTTGCATTCTTTGAAGAAACAGAGATGCTTGTGATTATCCTGAACTAGCTTCCGTACATTCTTTGTACCACCAGTGAAAATGGATCAGATTCTTCATAAGACATTTCAGATACCTGCCTTCAGACAGGATTAATTACACTGCTTGCTTTGCTCTATCCACTGGCTATACAGGGAGTCTGAATAACCAGCCTAGACTCAACACCCAGCTTGTAGACCTAGTTAATGCAGGTTCAATTCCATTCTGAATAACCCAGAAACTTTGAGAAGCAAAACTCACAAAAAAAAAAGCTGTTGCTGATCATAGGTATACATAACACTGCAAAGGTATGCCTAATTTGAGGATTTATTTGGGATGCTTTAACTTACAATGCTATTGTATTTAGAGAATGTTAAAATAACACAAAGATGGCAAAATAAATTAATTCTCCTACCCAGAGGATACAGCTTAACAGTAAAATATGATTCTAATTAAAATAGCTATCAATATAATTTCATTAGTCCCATTAGAGATGGCATACAATTAAGAATTTGTAAGAACTACTGCTAAGCTACTTTGCTCCTTCAAACTAAGCATATTTTCAAGACTGTTAAAGATCTTTTAACATACAAAAAATGATATGCCAGATTGTAAAGTCTAAACTTCACTAAAGTAGGTCAGGTAAGATAATTTCTTAAACCATAACATGTGATTCTGCACCATATTCAGGTATATACAATTACACAATAATTTTTTTTTTTAAAAAGTCAGTCAGTCCACAGCCCTGATCCAAATAAATTGGAGTACTTGGCACTTCATTTAATACATACTTTTATATATAAAAACAAACACACAAGCATACATATGACAATTTATTAGGATGGGGCTGTGTTAATTTGGAGGACTAATATGTCAACTGATAATACCATATGATAAAGATGTATCATGTATACCACTTGTACACGACACCAGAACTGCAGTACAACTTTAACCTGAGCATTGCATGAGGTTTTTCTCACATATACTTTTCCCTTCCATATGTTGTTCAGCAACTTTTCTCCTTTTCAATACTACTTAGCTGAGCTAGCTTAATTGCATAATATGCATCTCCATGGCAACAAAAAAGTAATCATTTGCTGACTTCTATTTCTGTTTACTTTTGGGACTATGTTTCGTCTTTGCTGAAAGACTGAAGAACATTTTCACTGTAAACTTGAGAGGGGATTTACAACAAGCATGTGTTGTAATATACAAGCCAACCCACTCTCACGCCTTGCTTTCGAGACCTAGATTTCACTAAGAACAGTAAAAATTTACTTATATGCACATGACTAATTATCTCTTTGGAAAGTAGATTAAGGAGCCTTAAATTCCAATTAAGTTTCACTGGCTTTGGAGAGACTCTTAGACAGAACAGAGACCCCATCATCCAGGTCATCTGTAGAAAATGTGCAAAGATCACAGAGAAACAGTTTAGGCACAGTTGGGAGTGCCTTAGAAAAATATCACATTAAAAGTTTCTGTAAAAAAAAAAAAATCAGGATATTCAAGAGTTGCATTTTTACAACTCTAAAAACATATTCATACTGAACATTACTTCTGTAGATTTATGGACATGCATCTATATTAACTTCCAGGCTTCTCAACCGCATATTTAAAAAATAAAAATCAAACACAAAAGTAAGCTAACAAGACCAGCTCAAAAGTCAATAGAACAAAATATCCACTCTGCTAGGCCACTGATCATCGTGTGTCTCCTAACTCTCAAAAGCAACACAACAATTTATACACGCACAGAAGACAACCCTGAAAAAAATGCAACTCTTTTTTTTCCCCCTCCTTAAGGACCAAAGCTGTGCTTCACAGGCCTAAGAAAGCTTTCCACTTACAAAATGAACCTAATAAGGTTGCAATAAATTTAAAACTATGCAGCTGAAAATAGAACGAGTTTTGACATGACCTTGTCTTTTTTACCCAAACAGACTGGAATATTCTTACTTCACTGACAATAATGTACATCCTGAAAGTTTCTTAGTTCTACATATACATAAAGCATATGAAGCTCCGCAGGACAAACTGCATTACTCTAGCTGGCCTTCTAACAAAACAAGCATCAGCAGATCCAGCAATTATGTTATAAAAGACCCTGTTTGTCTCAAATCGTGTGAACAGTGACAACAGGCTAAAAACCCGATCCATTAGGTCTTCACAGCAATGCACCCTTTGATTGACATTGTTCATTAATGTCGTGTAATAAGAGATCACAAAATAGGATAAGAGATCATATTTTTAGCAAAGAATTAAAATGAACATTTTAATTGACATAATACAGCAGTTTAGTTTCTAAAAATGTTCAAGACAGCTGCAGAGTGCCAAACGTATGACCTAATTATTTAGTTTGAAGACAACAATAATGGCACATCTAACTGAAAACACCATTATTTTCCATAAAGCTAAGCTTCCAAAAACTGGATCTTGGAAATATGAAGTTTAAAACTGAAAAGCAGGCTGTTAAAGGCAACAGGTTTGGTCCTATTCAATGCAAGGAGGTCATGACTGGAAATTGAAAATGGAGTTCAGCAAAGATGCAAATAACGAGACTAGGCTTAGTGGGTCAGATCAAATATCCACTTAGTCCAGTCTCCTCTCTCCGTTACTAATGTGGATGCTTAAGGACAGGCGTGAGAAGCAGTAAAAGTTTGTACCGCTACAGCCTGCAAGTATTAGAGGCTCAGCAACTTCCTGAGCAAGAGTGCTGGTTTTGTGTTTAATAACCCTCAATAGATTTTTTTTTTTCTGTCAGGAGTTCCAAAACCTGCTGCACCAAGGAAGATGGCCACACTGGAAGGCCAGGCATAGATAACATAACCATCCTCCCCCCACTTCCCAGAGCATGAGGTTCTTTTGGGTCGGTTTTTATGTTTTAAGACCATGTAGTCTGTATCTGCTAAAAACAAAGCCATAGGGTCACATTTGCTTCAGAAGTCCCTAAATCACAAAAAGCTGAAAGCATTTTCTGTGGCTGTATCTCAACACGTTCATCCTTTCTATGCATCTTTCCCTAATCATCTACAGCTCAGAAAAGTAGGTATAAAATAATAACACTACCATTAGGCTTAAACACACCCAACACATCTGTATGTTTGTTTGGGACCGATCTATACACATGCACTATTCAGACCATGTATTCATGTCATTTTGGTTAAAGGGTATACAACTATTCTCAGGAGCAAGACCTAAAATATAAGGTTTATTACAGTTCCAAAATATGAAAATATTTTAAAACTGATACATATACAGAATGCATCTCTGTTTTAATACATACTAAATTAAGCATAATTTTTTCTATTAAATCAGTAAGCATAAAATATCGAAGACATTTACACAAAAATTGCTTTTTCAGACCTTTCGAAAGAATCAAAATACAGGTATAACTAACTCCACTTTAATAAAAAAAATTTTTATATTTAATTCCTGATAATTCTTGAACTAAGATCATTAAGATTCGATTCCCGTGCTCACCACTGATTTCACCCTGATCCGCAATTACCTTCTACAGATGGTAGCACCTCATTTATGAGTTTATTTCCTTGTGTCTCTAGATCAGGTAGAGAATTGAAATTCACAAAAACGTACCTTTCAGTGAGAAACTCATAATAAACAATGTAAATGTCCAAAAAGTTTCCTGCACCCAAAAGTTTCTAATCTTTTAGCCTCAGCTCCACCTTTAAGCATCTCCTTTTTCAAGCAACTGCTGTTGGTTAGTACTTAAATAACAAAAATTTTTGAATGCCTTTCCTGAATTTCTAATACTTTTATACAATGATACAACGATTACACTAGAAGTGTTGTGAGTTTTTTGTTCTTTCTAGTAAGCCCATCCATTAGATTCCTCCCTGTTTCCACGTAAAATTTAACATACTTTTTTTTTCTCCTCCTAACCACACAGTCAACTATCAGTTTAAGCAGAACACACTGACTTCTAACAAATTTCATCACTGCACACATTGGCACAGTATGTATCAACTTCTTTCATAAGAGTGTGTAAATCCAGTTAGGTAAAATTTATGCTAGAGGACAAATAATAGAAAACATAGTCATTGGAAGGAGGATAAGAAGTGTGGGGCTTTTTCAGATTCAAGTATAAAATGGTCAAGAAACAATGCATGCATCAAGTTTACAGAAATGGGAAAAACCAACACAGTGATATGAATATATCTGTGCTAGAGCAGATATTTCAAGTTCTTTACGTAAATGTTAAAGGCACAGCAAATACTGTCTTCCTTTTTTCATTAATTCAAGATTTCTATTCCTCAAGCACACAAGGAAACCAAACCAAAGCTCCTCTGGTTGAGTGCACATCCTAAACAAAAAGAACAAAAAGTTGTGATACAAAAGCACCTTTAACTCCCGCTGTGCTGAAAGACAGCGTGATGACCCCCCACAGACTCCAAAAGAAAGGCAGTGAAGCACTTTCTCTGGATAGCAACAAGCTGTGGGTTCCGAACAGAAACAGGCATATTTCAGTTTCCCTGACAAAATCTGAATACGGTGCTGACATCCTGTACAATAGCAAAGTTTATAATGATTTCCCGTTCTCTGAATGGCCTTAGTGATTAGCTCACCACTTATTTTACCCTTTTATTCTGGATACCATTTTGAGTGTTTTAAGTCATTGTAATTGTTGCAACGGAGACCAAAATCTCAAAAGCTAACTGAAGAAACACTTGGTGCTCACCATCTGATGTTTTTCTGGGGATCTAGTTCTCCCTCTGAGTGTTCCTCTCCAAACAGTTTTCAAATGTTGAAGTTTACCAGAAATACATCCAACAATTCTATGCAGTCAGAGGATGGGGGAGATAGGAACTTCTGACCAAAGGAGAGACAACCATGTTGTAAGACCATTCTATAAAAAAACAGTTGAAATTACTTAATCAAAAGAAATGGCATTAACTGCAGAAAACCTGTATGACTTCTACACTACTAATGGAGGAATTATTACGACCATCTGTGTCTTCCTACACAGGAACTTTGTTTTTATCATAATTATATGGTCTTAAGGAATTCTTTCCCTAAATATACTTCAAATAAAAGCATGCATCACTGTTGGAGTTCTTCTCTGGTCCACTTCAAGACATCTGACACATTCCCACACTGGCATGGCTGGCTACGCAAACACGACCTCCGAGAAAGGAGGGAAACAGAAAACAATTCTTTGGCATACACATTTCTTTCAAAACAAACAAACAAAAATCATGGAGTTTCTCTTCTAACCTAATAAAGTATATTATGTTGCCATTATTTTCTGTGTATCTTCATAGTATTGTCTCTGAATGCTAAGGTTTATCAGAATTTAATAGCAGTTATATACTTCACATGCCTAACTTCAGCAAAAGGACACATTATTTTATCAGTCTTTAGAATATAACATGCTCTTTGATACTTGGCGTTTTCATTAACGTTGTGTTTACTGGAGTTTATATAGTATAAATGCTTAAGTTAGACTGTACAATCTGGGAGACACTTTAAAGTATTTAATTATAGGAGATTATAATTATACATTTTCTGACAGTACAAACATTTCACATGCTGTAGATCCTTCTATCATTTCAGTACCTAAAAAAGCACTACAGAATGAACTAAGCCAAGGAAACCAGCAGATTCACGTTACACGCTGTACTTGCTTGCTGGAGTGGTTAACACTCCAGTCTGCAACTCTTAATTCTCTTAACCTTTCTCATTACAGTGCTTATTCATCTTGTTACAAAATACTTTGTAAGAAATACGCAGGAAACTGAACAAACTAAGAAAAACTCAGTTAAGTGACAATTGAAAAATTTTAACTGGATGCCGGATTCAGACAACTGAAGTGTTACAGAAAAGAAATACCAGACAAAAGACTATTAATCATAATAGAGTAATTAGAACACTAAGAGCAACAAAGTCCTTCCTAAATCCAACCAATTCTCAGTAAGAGTTCACTCTTTAGTTGAGCTTCTCTGAAAATCCCAGCCTAAACTGCCATCTAGAAATAATAAAAAAGCTGATTTGAATTACAAAAAAACAAATCTTGCCACAGGACACAAAACAATCCCCCTTCATCAGAGAGCAGCTCTCCAAAACTCTAGGTTTATGCAGAGATTACTATCTGCATTTCACAAAAAGGAACATGGCTAAGCAGAACTATTTTTAGCTCTATATTTAAATTTAACATCTTGCCTTGCTAACACATAAAACCCTTGTTCTCCTTCTGTGTGCAGTCACAAATGTGGAGAGATGCTAAAGCTTCACTTTCTTTCCGTAGTCAGTAGAGAGGATCTGTTTTCTAGGAATAAACTAGGCTATGCAAGTCAAGTACTGGTGCTTTTAAAGTCAGAACAAAAAAGATAAAGCAAAAACCTCAAACCCAACCCAGTATCAGTCCCTGTTAGTTACAGAGCACAAGACTCACTTGACAACCTGAACCACCCATAATCTTCCAACACCCAGCACTGCAGTATCCGACCAAGGAAGGAGCCAGCTGACAGAGGCGTGTGCCCCTCTCCATCCACCTTCCACTAACCCCTTCGCTTCCGAGCAATCTAAGCTTGCTTTAAAGCAGGATCAGTTGGCATAAGCAGCGCTTCATGTTGGAGGCAGCAAAGAAGGGTATCATTAGAGGTGCTGCACCCAACTTCAAGGCTCCCCAGCGTGCAGAACCCCACTCCTCACTGCAGCCCCGCTCTCCTAAAGGCCGGGAGGCTCGCTGATCCCGTATGCACAGACGCCTCGCCCTGCTCTCTCAGTTTGCTGGCAAGGAAGGAGAGGAGAGCATGCCCTGCTTCCAGCTCTTCCCTTCTCCACAATCAGGAAGAGCAGCTGTACAGAAGAAAGATGGAAGACTAGTACTACTGTAAGTACCACTTCACTGTCAACACACCGTTTTGTTCCTGCGCATGTGCAGAACCAGAACACTGCACTGGATGAACCACTGCTCCCCCCAGCTTTCTACATCACTTCAAAGTTACACATTGAAAACAAATAGCCAACAAATCTGAAAAGGGGAGAAAAAAAAAAAAAACAAAACAGAAAAAAGAAAAAATCCAGTTTTCCAGGTTCCTTCTGATACTGTATTAACAGAGAAAGTGTTTAGGACTTCTTATCCACTGTAGATTCACCGCAACTTTACTAGATGTCCTGCTTCTTTTGTTAACACTAACTGCTGCAATGAGCTGAACAAGTTCATTATTGATCTGTCATCTGCTTCAGTGCAGGAGCACAACATCTCGAGAAGTTTCTTTCAAGGTTGTTTTTGTTTAGATCTATAGACATATAGTATTTCTATGAAATAGACACTATGTATCATTATAAGCTTACTTGTTTCCAGCAGACTACCAAACAGCTCAAAGAAAAGGCTGGGTATGTTTCACCTCATACGAACTGTGGACTTTTGTTTCCCCTCCGAAATGTGGCAACAGCACATGGCATGGTCACACCTGTACAGCAGGGAGCATCTAGCGTCTCCCCATCTCCTGACAGCTCACACTGCCTCCTCTCGCAGGAGGAAGGGAGGCTGGCTGCCACCAATGGCCAGAAGACCAACACTGTGCTCAAAGGTCTGCGTTCCTGCTTTGGGTGGGGTCAAGAATCTCTCTTGAAGCAAATCTTCTCAATCGCACTCAGAGAGGCTTGGTTTGCATTGTGGGGCCATCTTAGGGCACACGCACTGTATTTCTTTTAGATGCAGAGAAAAAAATGCAAACAAACAAACCACTAAACCCAAAATGTGAACACTCCAAGAATGCACCTAATGTATTTCAGTCTCGTATTGGCATTCATTCCGTTAGACCAGACCACACCTAGTCCAAAACACAACACTAAGCCCCGAAACACACATACCACGGGCCTCAGGTCATGAAAACCAAAGGCTTTGGTCTACAGATCTGCTCCCATTAGTCCATGCTGCTTGCTAATGTAGACAAAGCCAAAGATTACAAGAATCTGGATCACCTCATTCTCCCTTCTTCCCAAGGACAGTAAGTGAAAATAAAGCGGAGTGGAACTACCACTGAGGGCTAACAAGAGCCTTCCCACTACAAAAGCCAATCTATTCCTTGTATATGAAATTCAGAAGTTTTATTTACATAGTACAGTAGCAAGCACAGCAGAGACAAAACCAAGCTACTCAAGTAATGGCTTTCAGTTTTTCAATTTTGAAGTGTTTAAAAACAACATTAAAGAATACCTTAAAAAAGAATAATCTATAGGTCAGTTACATGAGGTCAAAGTAGTTATGTCTCTAAAACTGAGACATTTAATTTTGATCTAGACATAATCTGAAGAAGATTGATACTGCTTTTACCGAGACGACGGTCCTAGAATGAGAAGAAACAATGTTTGGGGAGATTATGTTATAGTTCGGCTTTGTATACACAGTGCAAATTAAACAGAACTTGGTAAAAGTCAAAGCCACAAAACAGATTAAACACAAGCCTCGGGAAGCGTTTATGACAACCGCCATGAAGCACAGCTGCACACATTTGAAGTATTCTGTTCCAGTGATGAGAAATGCAGCTCTCCTGGATACCACCATTTCTAAGGGCTGAACTGAAGACAGAGAAAGAACAGATTCAGAGCAACCAATATTAAAATATTTCGTGGTACAAAGTTTTATATCTGAACTTGGGGACTCATGTATGCTTGGAATGTATGCTTTTCTCCTTCCCCTCTACACTGCCCTGGTGAGGCCTCATCTGGAGTACTGTGTCCAGTTCTGGGCTCCCCAGTTCAAGAAGGATGAAGAGCTACTGGAGAGAGTCCAGCGGAGGGCTACGAGGATGGTGAGGGGACTGGAGCATCTCCACTACGAGGAGAGGTTGAGGGAACTGGGCTTGTTCAGCCTGAAGAAGAGAAGGCTGAGAGGGGACCTTATAAATGCCTACAAATATCTGAAGGGTGGGTGTCAGGAGGATGGGGCCAAGCTCTTTTCAGTGGTGCCCAGTGACAGGACAAGGGGCAATGGGCACAAACTGAGGCACAGGAAGTTCCATCTGAACATGAGGAGGAACTTCTTCTCTCTGAGGGTGACGGAGCACTGGAACAGGCTGCCCAGGGAGGTTGTAGAGTCTCCTTCTCTGGAGATATTCAAGACCCGCCTGGACAAGATCCTGTGCAGCCTACTGTAGGTGACCCTGCTTCGGCAGGGGGGTTGGACTAGATGACCCACAGAGGTCCCTTCCAACCCCTACTATTCTGTGATTCTGTGATCCTAACCCTATATCAGAACAAGACCTAAGCATGCAACCTTTTTCTCATATCGCCAAAGACAATTCAGAAGCGTAAGCTAGAAGCAACCTAGGGTGTGCTCCATCCAGGTCTTGGACAGCTAGGGGTTTGGAACTACTGGTCACATTGTGACGAGCCCTTGTCCTGGAGGAGACACAAAGCTGTAGCATGCTAACTCAGCAACAGTGAGAAGTATAGCTCTGGAGGTTTAGGGATCAGATAGCTCAAACTGAATAGCAATATACAAGTAGACGCCATCCAGTTTCAGGAACTGAACAAAAGGGACCTTCCTCTGGGCAAGTATTAAGACAACTTTCTAGTCTCCTTCTTGTTCAGCGAGAAGACTCTACCGCTATATATTTTCTTATTCAGAAAAATAAATTAAACCTTGTTTTCTATAGTGCGTTTATTTAATGTTGAGTCAGGACATCTTTCAAAAGAGAAGAGAATAACCAAGATAATCTGTTAGTAGAAAGACGACAGACTATCTTACTTTCTGATGACCTTTCCAAGATGCCTGAACACGCGACAGACAGGATAAAACTTCATGACCAAACTCAAAGAATCTAGTCCAGTTCCAACTCCAAAATCCTTGCCTTTTGCCCACGCATGAAATACATGTGTGCACACAAACAAAACCTTCATCTGACAAAGACACAAGACCCTTTTTCTCTTAATTGACAAGGATGGTGTACATGGGTTTCACATCTACACAGACAACAATTCCTCTCCCTATAAGAAATTTACTCTAAGCATAATCCTGCAAAATCCACTTCCTTGCCTGTTTGCCCTGTGAGCCTTTCTTACACCTCTGCAATAAGGAGCTCATACTTCAGTACTCCACTAACAACCAACTCTTCCCTTCCCACTAGCATTTGTTAATTCTCATCGTTATGTTAGTGAAAGTTAGAATTCCTCCAATTTACACTGAGAACACTCACAAACAATTTCTATTTATACTCCAGACAAAACATATTACTATATGTTTTAGAAGGGGTCTACTATTACAATAAGGTAATTATTTTTTTAACATATCAGATCCTGCATACAATAGGTAATCTCTTTCTTGACTTCCCAACTTGTAAGCATTAAAGAAAAAAAAAAAACAAAACCAGAAGTGCATATTCTGTAGAAAGTAGTATTAACTAATAGATATTTAGTAGCAAGTAACAAAATAAGAGACAATGAGTTTCAATAGGATAAACATGCAATTGAGAAGCAGGAACTCCTAATTTCCAGCTTAGGCCTTCTAGTTAGTTATAACTTCTCCAAGGCCGCATTTAACCTATGGTTCAATTTCCATAAATTAAATAGATAAAATGTAGAGTGTGGGTTTTTTGCTCTTTGCCTTACAGCCATGTTATAGAGCTAATTAATGTTTGTATAATGCTCTGGTAATGCAACAAGTACTAACAAAACACAATGTCTCCAACCTCGGTGGTATCTTATTATTGTGTTTACAGAGATTATAACCTATGATAACTGTGACTGGAAGACAATCTGTGTCATACACCCTTTCACGTGCTTATAACTTTCTGTGGTGTTTATTGCTGTGGTTCAATTTTTCCCACCTTTGTCTTTACCCAAAGGTGGATGTACTGAATGCTTCAAAAAGGTCATTTTTGATTGTTATACATCATTCTCCCAGCGTAAAGCAATTCTGAATACTGTTAACGCTGAGCTTTATGATTTCATCTTTTTAATTAGAATGATGCAGCTCTTCATAAGCAAAGTCACACTAAGTTTGAAAAGGAAGTTCCTAAGAAAAAACTTTACAATATAAAACTTAAGTATTATACACAGAGGGGGAAAACCTGTATGCCTAAAATCAAATACAGTAGATGTTATCATACAGGTAGATAACAAGAAAACAGAAGCTCGCCTTCTGAGGACACACAGTAAAGCTTCCAAGAGAACATGAAGACTGTTAACACAACAGGCAGTTCCGCTTCAAACTAAAATTTAGAAAAAGGACTTGAAAAGTCCACTTGTCTCCTCCATCCAGATGCTGCCCCCTGACCTGCACAGAAACATTTCACATACCCCCTGCTGCTGCAAACAAGGGAAATGCGATGCAGCTGCCACTGCTCCCAGCCAGACTGCCACCCACCTGGGATGGAAGTCACCCAAGGGAACGGCAGCCTTAGCCATAGCCCCACAAGTGAGAAAGCAGGGCTAGCAAACACCACCATGCAAGAGAAAGGGAGAGGGGAAGATTAACCAAGCTTAGGCTGTCAGACCTTACATCTTCCCTTCGACCCCTCTTTCTGTGGGTTACAGGAAGGCTTACTCACAGAGGTGCAGCAGAGCAGAAACACATGGTGCTTGTTCCAGCCTGGGATTACACCTGAGCTAATAAGCCCTGCTGATCAGAGCTGGCTCTCAGCACTCTGGTTCTGGAAGCACAATGCAGACAAATGGAAGTTGGCTCTGGAAAGAGCCAGTATGGGTCTGGGGTTTATTAGCTCAGGCTTTGCACCACGCAAAAGAATACAAACTGGCCCTAGAGGCCAAATAGCTTATTAAAATGATACTGTGCCCGAGCTAATAAACCCTGACAAATCCAAACTGACTCTGCATGAAGTCAGCTCAGGTATGCCTGCATCTGTGGCACAATTAATCCACAACTAGAATAATCCACTCAAAAACAACTGAGAGTCTGCTGTCTGAATTTAAAAAATCGCTTATTTTACAGGAAACAAAGGGGTTAAATTTTGTTCAGTTATAGGGTTTCTGTTCTTCTGAAAAGAACATCGAGAGGTTCAAGAAAAGGAGATATCTGGCTTTTATGACTGTGAGACTAATCTTCCACAGCTAAATCAAGTCAATGCTATCTCATGGTTTCCCTAAGTTACAAACCAGACAACTTCAGTACACTTAGTGCTTCCCTTGGTTTGCCAAGAGAGGGGGTAAACTGAGACAATATAAGCGAAGCGTATTATACCACTGCTAAGAGGTATCAGAATACCATGAGAGCAGGCAGCAAAAATGTAATGCGAAGGACATTTCAATATCTGAGGCACAACCTGAGAAAGAAAAGTCAAAGAGGAAAATTCCTCCCACCTTTCTTTTAACTCTTTCTCTACTACTCCATTCCTTCGATAACTAAATGAATGAACCAAGTAATTAATGGATTTAAATGACATTCTACACAGCTATCCCATACAAATCTAATTGCCTTAGTCCTTGTTGAAGGCCCTAAAAATGGAAAGGAATAAAAAAAAAAAAAAGAGAACACATGGATGATCAATGGGAGAAGTCAAAAAGATTAAACTTATAAGGACAGAAAGCAAAGAAAGCTACTTAATTTACAAATAAAAGTTAAAAAGGATGTCGTTATCTGGAAACAAAAGTTACAAGAAGACAGAGAAAGAGCCACAGGAAAGCAAATTGTTTGTGTTTTGCTCAAAATTGTGAAAATAAAATTGGTTGACAACAGCATTGCAGTTGAAATACAGATTTTTACTTTTAATTTCCTGAAATTATTAGTTTTTTTCACTTTGATTAGTCTTTCAACTAAGGGAGGTGTTTATTAAGCTCTGCAATTAGCCTCAAAATACCATCACAAACAATGTAAGCTGAAGGAAATAATTCTAGTACTTTTAATGTGAGTTAAGCAAAAAAGGTGACTAACCTAACACAGCAGCATGTATTTTTAAGCTGAAAACGTTAGCAAACTATTTTAGATGCATGCCTAAATTGGTCAGGGAAATTATGAAGTTTTGTCTTTAACAGCCTGGTGTAATAAAGTCTTTGCTTCTGAGCAACAGCTCCGTGCAGGTCAAAGGTACTTGACCTTACTGGGAATTACAAATGTGATTACTCTCTATTGTGAAAAATCCCACTCTGGGACAAAAGTCACTGTAAAAAACCCCAGAGTTTGCATCTTGAAAGCACTGTGTACTCCAGCTTTCTCAGGGAAGTAAGTCTGTCCTGATGAACAAAAGCCATGTTCCAAGGTCTGCCCAATGTCACTGATACCTCCAGGCGCTCCCTGAAGAGGTATGTCACTCCAGTCTTCCATGACCCCATGGCAACATCACTCCTGTTTAGCCATTTGCAGCCATCTTGAATCCTGCCTAAATTAGCAGAGATTCTTCCTCTTTCACATTAAAGAGGACAACCCGAGTATATTAGTGGTGACTCGATCAGTGCTGTTATATGCATATATTTTGTGTTTCCAGACATCCCAGTAAAGGTACATCCCTCTACAGAAGCTTCTCCAAACCCACCCCTTTTGCCTTGTTGAACACTTCAGAAAAGCCATGCCCGAAGCCCAGGGCCATCACGTGGGCTCCTGGCGAAGGGACAGTGTGGGCAGACGGCGATTCCTTACTCCCCACCTGTGCTCCTCTGGCAGGTTCTTTACCCTGATAAGCCCCTCTGTGCAACAAAACTCCTAACACCCAAGGATTAAATGGGGCGGGGTGGATGTTCCACAAAAACTAACCTCCGCAAAGCTCTCTCCAAAAACGACCCTACCTATGCTGAGAATAAACGCAAGAAGCACAGCTGTTCATCCTTTAGCAAAGCTGACGGTTAGCAAGCCAGGATTTAGAGACGGAAAGTGGAGCGTTCCGGCCCCCGCGCACCGCGACGCTGCGGGAGAACGGCCCGAGCCAGCGACCAGGTCAACCGCGCAGGGGGCGTCCGCAGCCCGGCCGGCACCTCGCTGCCCGCAGCCGGCGTCGGGATCCGGCGTCTCGCCGCACGCCAGCGCGGCCCCCTCCGGCCGTCCCCGCGCTGACCGCAGCGGCGTCCCCACGGCCCCCCCGCCCCCGAGGCGCACGGTACTCACGTTTGATGCACCGCTGGGAGCCCGTGGCCTTGCTCCAGCCATGGCAGCACTGCCCCCCGCAGACGTTGACCCTGCGGGAACAGCAAAGAGGGGTGAGGGTCCGGCGGGGTCCCCCCCGGCGCCGGGGCCGGCCCCGCTCCCCATCCCCAGCCGGGCCGCGGGGCGGGCGCTGGGCTGGGGAGAGAAAAGGCGGGAAGAATTAAACGGCCCGGAGAGCGTTTGAGGCAACCCCTCGCCCGGCGCCGGCTCTGCCTGGAGACCGGCGGGCGCCCCCGAGCACCGCTGTCGGTGACACAAAAGCCAAAGGCCGGGGCTGCAGCTCGCCCCTGGCAGGGCCGGGGCCGGGTCGAGACGGGTCCGGCTGAGGGGCTCCTCGCGCGTTCGACGCCTCAGCGCGGGCGCGGGACCGGCGGCGGGCTCCGGGGGGGGCTGGCCCCGCGGGCAGGCGGCAAAGAAACGGGGATGGTGGGGGGGGGGGGGTGTTGCTGGGTTACGCGCCCGCAGCGGGTTTGCAGCCAGCCGGGCACCGGCGGCGGGCACGGTGGGAGGAGGAGGCGACAACGGTCGCGACGAGGGTGCGCCGCCGTCGCCTCGGGCGCGCTGGGCAGCGGGGGACGTGCGGGGCACGGCGGGCGGGAGGTGCCTTACCCCGGCAGCGGCGGCAGCTGGTGCTTCTGGCGGAGGGGCGGGCCGGCGCTGCTGTTGCTGTGGGGGCCCGGCGGCGGCTTGGGCCGCGGGCCGAAGCGGGCCGGCTTGGCGAAGGAGGCGGCGTGAGCAGCGGAGTTGGGGTGGCCCTGCCCGGCGGGGCCCAGGCGGAGCTGGACCCCCGCGCCGCCCGGCTTGCTCATCCTCCGCGTCCGCTCCGGGGGGCCGCCGCCGTAGCGCGTGTTCAGCTGAACGTTAAACGTGCGCTGCTGCTGCTGCTCCCCCCCGAGGAGGGCCGGGCGCTGGGGCCGGCTGCCGGAGGAGCCCCCCCGGCCGGGCTGCAGGACGTAGGTGATCCGCCTCAGCCTGCCCTTTTCGGAGGCAGCGAGCGCTGGGGACAAAAGCGCACAGGCAGCGAGGAGGAGGAGGAAGCCCCATCCGAGCCGAGCCATTTCCACGGCGGGAGCCCCTGCAGCCGGCGAGAGCCGCGGACCCCCGGCGCAAGGCTTCCCTCTCCTCCAAAGGACGTGCGGGCGCGGGTCCTCCCTCCGCTCGCTGCGCCCCAGCCCGCTCCGGGAGGGGAAGGGAAAAACCAGCCTCAGGTGCCCCCCGGACGGCCGGAGCGGCTCAGCAGGCACGGCGCCCCGCGGGGCGGGAGAACATCGCTGCTGGAAGAAAGGAAGCGGCGGGTGCGAGCCGGGCAGCGGGCGGGAGCGGGAAGGGAGGAGGAGCGGCGGCAGGGGAAGGGTGTTTGCCGAAGGGGGTGGTCGCGATGCGGAGCAGATGTGTCGGTCGCCGGAGCTGCCAGGGGTCTGCCGGCGCGTGGAAGAAACCGCCCTTAAGCCAGCCCGGGCTGGGGGGGAGGAGGGGGATCGGAAAAACCCCGGCGCTGTTGTAAGAGTTCGCCCGGGAGTGAGCGTGTGCGGGAGGGGCGGGGGTGCCCCTGCCCCGGTGCCGGCCCCGCGCAGCCAATCTGGGGCCGGCGTGACGTCATGCGGCGCTCCCGGGGCGTGGGGCCGGGGCCGGGGCCAGGTGACGGGGCCGGGAGCGGGGCGGCCCCAGCCGCGGGCAGACCCCGGGCGGGGGTGGTTGCCGTCCGTCCACGGCCCGGGGTGGCCCGCCGGTCCCGCGGCAGTCGCTGAGCGTTCCTGGTCTGCTTGAAGCGGTGTGGGGGAGCTGAAGGGTGGACGGGGGATGCCCTGCTCGCCGCCTGCGCCTGGCCGTGGGGCTCGATGCGACAGGTCAAGGGGTCAGTCTGGGCTGAGAGGGGATGTCAGGTGGAGGTAAGGCTTTAAATCCCCAAAAGCTTTATGTACGTGCTTTACTGTGTAGGCGGGAACTCAAGGAAAGCACTTACATGCCTTAAAGGTAGGCGCGTTCCTCAGTCTCTGCCTGATGAGAGCCACAGGTTTGAGATGGCTCCTAGCAGGGTTTGGAGGGACCACATTCCTTCTTGTTTTTCTGAACGTCTGTAAAGTGGTATGTATTCCTGAAGAACAGAATACAAACCACAGTTGTACACCTGGAATTAATACATAAACAAAACTGCCTACATTTTTCTCCAGTGTGTCTTCACCAAAGTCACCCTTTCACATTGTAAACAAAGAAAAAAACAAAAGTTCACAAAATGACCCGAAGGTTACGTCTTTTAAAATACTCAGAAGCCGATGTGTCCAAGTTCTTTCCAAGAAACCTTGCAGAGAATCAAACAATTTGTAAATCCGATAGCTTGGCATCCAGGTCCTCCTCCCCGGGTTCTCATCTGCTCTTTTGCAGAGCTTTAAGGACACTGACCCTGCCTCCAAACTGATGAGGTTTTGTTCTTAAATGCTCTTGGGGCAACTACGCAGCCGGCACGGGGAGCAGGAGCGTTTTTACATTGACAGGGTTCCAGGCAAGAGCCAGTGTCAGGAGCACAGCGGTCCCTTCCTCCTTTGTTCTCAGCTATTTAAAACTGCTCAAAAATAAATAGATGTTTTAAATAGATGAGCGTTTGGAGCTTTCTATAGTCAGAGTGTAAGGGAGTCACATCGGCATTAAAGGCCTCTGCTTCTGTGCCTCCAGCACTCTGAATCAAAACCCTGTGTTGAAAAGAAAATGCCGCTAGCACTGGGGGCTTGTAAATCCACAGCGGGTTAAACTGGAATGAAACTCTACAGTGGTTCAGAAAAAAAACCCTGAGATAAAGCCTGAAAGTGACTCCAGCTTGAAAACAACAAAGAAGTTAACTGTGAGACCACTGCCTCCTCTCCTAGAAAATGTGTACATCTGTTGTTTTTTGAACTCGGAAGACATTCTCAGCAACAGAACTGTTCAGCCTTCTGAAGGCTAATTAGTCAATCCTGAGTATGCTAAATGTTTTTACAGTGTTTAGGAACAAAAAAATACCTTGAAACCAGAGAGGTGGGGTGAGGACTGAGTAAGTAGAAAGAAACTGATGTGGTACTCGGGATTGTTGCTCTGCACAAGGCCGCTGTCCTTCAGAAGTTTTCCGGAATGAGATCACAACTACTTGTGTGGCTGGGTTTGTTGAACAGAGGGCAAAAACTGCATCATTCCACAGCAGAAGCCAGTTGCTTTTAAGAAATGTGGGGTTTAAGTCATGTCAAGCAGGGGGCAAATGTGGTGTATTACTGGCTACTGTACAGCAAATGGTAAGGGACCTCAAGGGAAATATAGCCACGGAGGTGGATGCCTTGAATAAAATGATCTAGATTCAAAAACATTCTTGAAAAAAAATGCTAAGTATTAGCTGAGATTAATTGGTTGAGGTCAAGCACTCTTCACAAATTTACATGGCAGATCTGATTTTCAGTGTTCTGTTTTTTCCTTTAACAAGGAAATCCACAATTTTCTTCTCTGTTTATCTCGTTTGGGACAATTTTTTTTCCTTCTTCTTATTCCCCCCTCCCCCCCCCCCCCCCCCCCCCAGGTCTGGAGAGTCTTGGGTGTTAGGGACCTAGTTTGGCTGCAGTAACATGTTGGGTTCGCCGTAGAAGTTTTAACAGCTAAGAGAGAACTTCAGTGAACCGCCACTGAAGTCTAAAGCTCAGCTCAAAATTTCTGCACACGTAGAGTCCCTGCTTCCAAAGGACAAAAAGCGCATCTGTCCAGCAGCAAACAGCTGGCTGCTGGCCTTTCACAAACAAGCCAGGTGGCTACTAAAGTTCCTGGGGATCTTTTAGTAAATGGTATCGCTGCTCGTGAGAAACATGCTCTGGCTGCCTCCCCACCTCCTCCCTTCCCCACTGTGGAAAAGGCACGGACTCATTTTGCCGTTAGAGTTAGTGTCTCGCTACACCAATGAGGCACATCACTCTCTTAAGAGAGCTGGGAAAGCAATTCACGCTGCTTCTGTTCCCCCCCCCCGCGATTTGTGGCTAAAGGGTGAAGACAGGGAAACATAAAGAAAGGTCTTTATTCCGCACACCTCCTGCCACTCCTCTGGGTGCTCTGCAGTAAGTGCGTAGGTGAGGGTGAGAAGGGCAGAACTGGCTGGAGGATCGGGAGCAGGACGGATGCAGAAGGCTGAATTGCTGCGCGATGAGATGTCAGGATTGCTTTAAGGGTTAAAGCCTCGATGGACAGGGGAAAAGCCAGTTTCACAGTGTGAGTATCTGCAACAAGAACCAAAATAGCATTATTGAAACAAAAATGAAAGCAGGAACTACACAGCCATACATGTCTTTGTTTAAGTCTCATTACATTGAGGCCAGTTCCATGAGTTAAGTGAGGAAGGACAATTGTTTTTGAGCCTTTGAAGTTGGCAGCATTCAGACCTCCACAGTTCTTTTTCAGCAAAAGACAGAGACAGGACCGTAGCTGCTTGTCTCACAGAGGATGTATCTCGTGCACTGGCTCACAGGGCAAAGCAGGGACCTTTGTGGGATGCTACTAGGAAGATGTACATTATGTTGAGGGTGAAGTCATCTGAGCATGGGTGATCACTCAGCCTTCCTTATGCAGCATAGTGGCACAGCGTCTCCCTGTGACCCAATGTCTAGGTTTGCCAGGCAGCCAGCTGAAGGATCAGCAATGGCCGATGTGTCGGGCTACCGGGCCAGCAAGTGGCCCTGGGGCTCTTGTAGATGCACCAGGCAGCAAGCCTTAGCCTGAGAGGGGAGCTCACAGTTAACATATTAGAGTTTGACAAGGTTGAACGCTGTGTTCAACCCCAATTTTGGCTGCAGAAGAGCACTTTTACAGTAATGTAGCTCCTTTAGCTTCAATAATATTACTCTAAACTTCTTCCAAGCTAAAGGCAGGAAAGCAGTCTTTATATTATAATTTCTTGTGAGCTGAGGGTCAGCTGGAGATTAGTATCTGCCATTTTCCTTTTTTTTTTACTATACAAGTATCTGCAAAACTCCCCTGTGTTTTGCAGGCTAAATTATACCTTTAGCTACAGCTTTGTAAAGGTAACATGATTCTAATTTAGAAGGTATTTCTTTTGAACAAAAGGGAACAGTTTGGTCTCATTGTCATCACAGTAAGGGAAAGAAGTGATTATTGTGTTACTGAAGTACATAGCACACATGACTGATTACATACATGAAGCAGATATGCAGAGTAAGACCGTGTCAATGTTAATATAATTTCTACACTTCTATTTTTGAACACAACTGTACCTTCCAACCGTGACTCTTGTTTGTTCCTTCAGGCAGAAACTGTAATTACAGTTTGCAACTAATATCCTGAGGCCTCAACCGTTCCTGAATGTTACCACAGTATAAATATCATTAATAACATTTTGCAAAAAGACAAGTCTTGCTCACTCGATTCATGTAGGTACTTAAATTCATTTCCAAGAAACTCAGATAGTCAGACTAAGTCTGGATGGATGTGTGAGGCTTGGAAGGAAGTGGCTTAGCTTTGCTGAACCCATTCACTACCAGTGGCCCTGCTTTGTGACTTGGGGATCTGTAATGATCAACCCTGGCACGTCTCGGTGTTTCCAGACTCACACTACATTACCTTGGGTAAACAACCTTCTGCCTCCCCCTCCTTGGATTTGCTACCATGAATGCATCTTTGTAGCGCCTTCCCCAGCACCTCCCCTGAAAGTTGCGGTCTCCCAGTGCATCGTTACTGCCACTGCCATCAGGGCTCTGTTGCATTAGGCACTATACACACGTGCCAGCAGATAAATCATACTGGCTTTTCTGACCAGGAGTCGCATGGTCCTGAAGCAGACTAGCTTTTCAGGGATGAAGGAACTTTTATGTTGATATTTAGAGCTTGGTCTGTACACGAATTCACATCTTGGAGCAAGACGGGTCCTGTGTGGCACTGGGTGTCTGAAGCAGTCAGATTAGCTTGGAGATAGCCCAGAGCTACAGGTCTGGATGGGAAAAGCAGACAAACTAACGATAGCAGGGGTAATAGTCATCATTCCCCCTCAGACTATGACCAAAAGAGATTGCCATAAAGCCATAAAGACTTTTTTTTTTCATTAAGTCACACTGAAAGTTGGATCCATTTGGCAAAATCTGATGCTAGTCTATCACTACTGACCACCGCCATATCCAACAAAATACATGCTGAAAGCAAGCAGGAGTTGGCTTCTTTTCAAGTTGCTAACATAACTGTTGTTCTAAAAGAAGTTGTGTGGATTTGCGTAGTCTTGAATTCCATTTTCCTGAACTAGTAGAAATCTCTACTAAAATATTTAGCAGTTTCACAGTTATCCTCACATACATAAAATAACTGATTTGGAAATACAAGATCTTTTTCAAGATATGAAAATCTCCACACGCAATTATTCTTCCCCTCAAGGAAATAAATACATCTTGTCTGCAAAACAATTGAAATATCCATTGAACTTGTTTGTTACGCTATTCCTTGCAATTGCTTGTTTCTTTGTACAATCCTGTGTACACTGAAAATAGATAAAATGTAGAGCAAATTAGGTGGAAAGGACGACAAAAATGAGAAAATACATTTAATTATTTCACTTTACCTTAGGAGAAGACACGTTTAAACTAACACATTCTTCACAAAAGCAAAGCAAATATTATAAGTAATATTTGAAAACTTTCACAGCATGGCTATGTCATATGCCAAGAATACTAACATCTACAAAAATAAACTTCAGTGGTGGATCCTGATTTTTCACTGTTGCACTGTGTGCTGTTTAGAAAGCTGAAGGAAGCTTTTTTAGGAAAGCTGAAGGAAGAAGCATCTGTATAAACTAAAGCCCCTCCTGACTTGAATTAGCATCGAAGAATGTCTTAAAGAGTTCGTAATTATACATAATCCAGGCAGACCAGCCCATCAGCCTAAGTGGAAGAGAAGCAGACAGAAGTAGTATGAGACTGGAAAGAGGAGCCACGGCTCATGGGGACACCAGCCATGATTACCCCTGCAGCAGCCACTTGATAACCCAAAATACCACGTTTTTCCTCCCCTTGCCTGTGCTTGGTCTCCCTCTCTGACAGCTTGGGATGATGTTGGGTGGGCAGCTTGGGTTGCTACTGTCTCCTTTTGTCTTGCTCTCCATGTCACAAAGAGAGAAACCCAGCCCTGCTTAGACTGCTATGTTAGAAACTAGTACCTAAGCTTGACTGTGAGGGTAAACAATTGTTTAAAGACCAGCTGGGCACACATAGCAGCAGATCTTGGCTCTCTGGGTTAAAAAAGGGGCAGAATACTACTTCTAGTGATGCATTTGGAACAGCTCCCAGCCACACCAATGTTAGATGTTGGGAGTATGTGTATAGGTCTTCTGTCTGCTGCTCTTTCAAGGTTTGTGGTAGAAGGTGATGAAATGAAAATTACAAGCTTTTTTTTTTTCAAAGACTAGGTAGGGAGAAAAATGCTGGGCTTTCATTTCCATCGCTTTCTCTCCAACAGCAAAAGGTGTCTGCAGAGGTGTTTAATGTCAGTCTGCAGTGTGCCTGTCTGTGTTTGCCATCAGGATGCCTGAACGCTGACCCTGCTCTGAGCAGACGGTTGGACCAGAGGACCTCTGAGGGTCCCCTCCACCCTCAGTTATTGTGTGAGTCTGTGATGAGGTGTGGCATCATGCCTAACAAGCAGCCTCAGGTGAAAACAGGCACAGCTCGTGCCCATATTGGGTGGAACAGAAACCAGTTTCAAGAAAGTAAGCCTGCAGGGTAATAATGTGCAAGGCTTCCTGGTGCAGGCTGCAGGTGGGAAGGAGGCTGAGGACTGCAAGAGCTAGGTCATGCCAGAAGGAATGAAGCAGACCCCAGAAAAAAGCTTAAGCACCTGGGCTAAAACACAATGCCAGGCACACCCTGAACTGATCTTGCCATCAGGCAGGTTGTAACGTAAGAGTACTGCAGAGACACACCAGCCCAGCACAGAGCCTCACCTGTATTTAAAGAACAGAAATTCAGTCTGGCCTTATACCGAAGGGGCTTAGCCAAGAAGGTCCTGGTAGGGGCTAACAACACCAGATAATTAAAACTAAGTTTGCAACCAGCCAAATCAAAGTGATGCAAGTGACTGCTTCCAAAGCAGATGAACTGTAGCTGTCCCAAATAGCCTGGGAGATCCTGAGCAAAACAGGCATGTGGAGGTCAGAGGAAGCCAGTGACTTGATTTGTCCTAATCACGCTAGCCTCACGTCTGAATCCTAATTAAGGGTGGTGTTTTTTTTCTGAGGCAGGCTAAGCACACCCAGCAGCAGTTCAGATACTGTTGGATTCTTGTGCAAAGGCATGACAGCAACAAGCCCTCCTCCAGAGTGGTCTTCCTGGGACACAAGCAGCAGAATGGGGGAAGAACCTGCCTAGCAGTTCTCAGCAAGAAGAACTGTGATCCTAAATTGTGTGCAGTGGACACCCACCACCCCCTCCAACAGGGTGGAGCAGGGGCACAAACAAGTAAATGTGCTATTTTTCTCAAAAGGCTTCAATCTCAGTGAGCTGCAATCAATGGAAAGATTTCCTGCCATTTTTGCTGGTCTCTGGATTGAAGCCTATATGTGGAGGCTAGCGTATTTGGTGCAGTGGCTTTAACCTGCCTCAGAGTCTGTCACACCACCAGATCCTTTTTCCATTCCTGTTGGTTAGAGTCAGTTTTGCAGTGTTCGCCTGTTTGGCTCTGGACACTGAGCCTAAACAAAGGATGATTATGAAAATTATAAATTTGTGTTGTCCCTTAACAGCTGTGTTTAAAATAACTGTCTATAATTGTCAGATTGTTTTAAGCTTGCCACCATAATTTACCGTGTATCCCTAAAGCAGCAGCAGATGAATCTAAACAGTGCATGGCTTGTGGTCCGTCCACAGCATGCCCACAACATCGTCCTGCTCTCAGACATTCCCGCGACAGCCAGCCGGTGAGTCACGCAACCACAGCTCTTCGTTGCCGGCAAAGGGAGCCCACCTGAGCGGCAGCCTTTCACTCTTTCCTTCGTCCAGGCACTCACTCACTTCTCCCCATGGGGCTCCAGTCTCCGGCATAGGCGGTGTCTGTGGCGTACGCGTGCTGATGGTCTCTTCAGAAGCCTTTTGCACACAAAAGCAGGCACTCCCGCTACATATCCACAGGCTGATTTATTAGAATACACAGATTTCCAGGGCACTATAATATTGCATGCAGCAGGTAGGAACAGCATGTGCAGAGTCTTTTAGCGACACACATCTGTATTCCTATCTGGAAATAACCTGAAGATGTGCCTCAGTGCTAAATAGTTTGCCTGTGAGTTAGATTCTTGTTTGAATCACGTATAGTTGGGGTATAAAGAGTAGAGCCATTATGTGTCCAGACTAGGGTCATCCAGGAAAGCAAGCATTTGTAGCAAGAAGTTTCAGCTTACACAGCCCTTTTTTCTTTTTCTCATTTCACTTGTGTTGACTTTTAGCCAGCAGCACACAGAAAATCCAGAAAATTCTCTAGATTCAAAATCCACACGTAGATGAATTTGGTAGCTTTTTTCACATTAAAATTTAAAATTTTGAGAATAAAAAAATGCAGATTTCTATCCTTTTCTTTCAAAACAAGCATAGCATTTTCAAGGACCACAGTTCTGACCTATGAAAGTATGTACAATCTTGAACTGAAAATATTTAATCTGAAGACAAAAAGAATGATCTACCTCTGTACAGAAGCTTCTCATTGTTCCTATTCAAAGCACATCATGGCCATCTCTGACCTAAGATCAAGTAATTCCCATACTCCTTCTAAGCTGAATTTATCTGTGTTGCCCCTGATTTTCTGTGGGGCTGCAGCAAGGGCTGACAAGGATTGGGATTCTTCTCCAGGATGGTAAATTTGATGATTTCCAGCAAGGTCCCTTGCAGGAGTTTTTCAAGCACAGTTGATTTAAAGGCAATTACAATTATGAAAATTAGAAATTTTGACTGCCAACTATTTAAATTGAGAGAAACCCTCTCCAGTTGAGAGAACCTGAACGAAGACCATATGTAAGTCCTTAGCATTGACTGGCAAAACCACCAGTGGGTTTTTTGAGTGTTTGCCAGGTTTGCTTAAGATACACTACATAATGTTCTCAGGGTCTGCGGGAATCTCTTGTGATTCTTCACAGTTCAGTTCATCAAATAGTGACATTTTCAGCTTCAGTGTTTCATTATTTAAAGCAGCTTTTGCAACAATCGTACAGTTCTTCAGTCTTCTCTTGTCCTCTACGTTATCGTGTATCTTTTGAAGACTAGAATAGGTTTCTACTAAATTATTTAGCTTTGCTCAGAGATAGGGCTGATAAATTGAACTTTCACTCCTACTACCTGTTGTTATGTTTTATTAGTTATTTTTAAATGAGGTGGTTTCTTTCCTTTTGAAAGAACTGAAGATTTGTTTTTATTGCAGAAAGGATCTAGGTGATTTGACAACACAATTAGGTAGAACAAAGTCTTTCTACAAAACTATACAAATAATTAGTTACTCCGAACAAAAGACTCACAACAGCAGTTTAAATATTTCCTCATAATTTGATGTAGGATTTGTAAAAAAAATCCATATTCATAATTCATGTATTAAAAGTGTTTGTTTGGAATCTGCATCTAAATCTCATGTCTCTTCCTCTCTGTGATCTCCAAATTTTCAGGGAGGCAGCACCTAAGGATTAAGTTCTGCCCTGTTCTGGAGAAACTGGGGAGTTTTGCTTAACTTATGCATGTTTTAGACTTCTATTAAGAGCTCTGATCAGCACATTAGGGAAGTGGGGTTTTTTTTCCCTTTCTTTTAAAACTTGTTTGTACAGATGAGCTGAGGCTGAATTTGCATTTAAACTAAACCTCTTCAGCAACTAATTTTCTTGAATGTAACTCTTTCCAAATATTTCCACAGCAAATTTTCTTAACTGCCCATAATTTTGTCACTAGGCAGGTGGCTTTTTATTCACATTAGGAATAAAAATCAAACAAGAGTTTTGACTGAATTCTCTAATGAAGCTCTTTGTGAATGAGAATATGGGTATCGTATTGTTGAAAGAGCTACTAGGGATTCTCAGTTCCTCAAAGCAGGGAGCTTTTTTCTTTATTCTTTGGTAAGAGTGTCTGCTGTAAAGAAATGTATGATGGTTTGTCGTATGTATTGAAAAAGAGTTAATGTGAACATCTAGTTAAGTACAACATATATGTTGAATACTCCATCAGCTAGTTTTCACATTTAAAAGAAACATGCTTAAGGCATCTTTTTCCTCTCTCATTGTGCAATAATCTTCAGTATGTTAGCCTTTATCCTGTGTCATGAAAGCTTATCTTGTCAGCAGAGGAGGCTTCAAGTTCTCTCTCACTGGTAAAGTAGTTTAGGTCCATGCTAAACTGGAAAATTTCACCTTTCCCCAGGGGTAAATAAAATCCCTATAAGCAAGAGTTCAAGTCGAGCAAGTTCTTCACTAGTTACTCTTTCCATGAGTCACGCGCTTCTCTTCTGCAGAATCTGTCCAGCTCCTTGTCTCAGCGATAGCAGATCAGCATAACCCAAATTATCCTGTATAGCCGAAAAGCATACTAACTTCTAATATTAACAAGAATAAAAGCCCTCTGCAGTTACAAACCAAACTTTTTGCCTCCTCTCCTTCTGCGGTTTTCTTTGCTTTCCCATTCCTCTTGCTGTTTTCCTAGGTCAGGCTCTCTAATCAAAACAACATGCTTACCTTTTAGGTTTCTCATATGGCTTATTTCTAAAGCAGCCACCAGTCTTCCTAATGTTTTTCAGTCAGGGAAATGCTCTTCTTTTCTTACACTATCTGGTTGCACCTGCTTTAGGAAATAATGTTGTTGGCGTGTGATCATTCTTCACAGCATGCCAGTGCATAAGGCTTAGACTGAAATCAGCAGCAGTATGCGGGTGGACACCGAGCCTGGGTTCAAGGGCTAGCACGGCCTGTTACAGTCCACTTCTAATTTGTAATAAGATTCTTATCTTGGGAAAAGCTAATGCTCTTTGAGTATGCTGGCTGATCCTGCAATCAATTCATCTTGCACAGAGTCTTAACTATTCTATGCAACCATTGTTTCCACAGGGTACTTCCAGTAAGAACAAAAAGTAAGAAAATCGTTTTACTTTCGTGACTTCAAAAAAAACCAGAAATAGTGTCTCAGAGGATAACCTGTTGTGTCCAAACAGGGAAATATAGCACAGTGATTAACACCTTCCAAAGCTAGGTGTTATAGCACATGGGAAACCTTTGTTCAAAAGTAAGAAAATAACACATTCAAAAGAACAATAAATGCTTAAACCGAGAATGTAGGTGAGAAGCCATGAGTGACTTTTCGTCACTGATAGTGCTGACTCCATATATTACCAGCCCATCTGAAATAGTGTCTATAGCAAGCAGAGCAGTCCCGAGGGGGAGCTTTGGTTTTTATTGGGTATTATGGTGATATGTGCACAAAGGTCTGTGTATTGTCCAAGAGGATCTTGTCATAGACATTAATCCCACTGAAGTGCTTGGAATGTTTTCACGGTTTCATTTTCCAGGATATCTCCGGAAGTGTAGCTGGTGATGTCTAGGCATTGTGGAAGATGAAATATATTCTCTTGACCTTCAGTAGTAGGTTAAGCCACTAGGTAGCCTGCTGAATCCAAAAGGAGTTACACTAATATTTTGGCTGCCTAAACCTGTAATTTAAAGATGTTTAGAGTCATAGGTTTATAAGTATACTGGAGTAACACAAACTATAGCACAAAAGACTTTCAACTGCAGGCAATGTTTATCTATATTTGTTTTACTAGGTCTCTTTTTTCTACCTACAGGTTTTATGGTATACAAGGATAAACATCGTTAGGATTTATATGTAATAAATGCTAATGTACTTAGAGGAAAAATTCAAGCCCCATAACAGGTTTTGCTTTGTTTTAAAATTACAATGGTGTGAAAAATGAGCACATGTTTGAAGTTCCCTTTTATCGCTTCAGAGTGTTGTCTGGCTTTTCCAAATCATATACATAAATATGACTGTATTATCTGGATATAGGAAAGCACTTGTTTAAACACGCGCATGCCCACAGTACCGTAATTTACAGAAACTCAGAGCTGGCACCGTGTTCTGACGTACATAGAAATTTAGGGTTGCACCGCATGCACTGAACAATTGCTCTAATGTTTGAAATACAATGGCCACACTGTTTTGTTTCCAAGATATTTAGGAAAAATCAGTACAGATTTTTTGGTACGATACTACCCCTCTAGGTACTGTAGAAAAGCATTCAGTGTACTATTTCTGAATATAGCTGTTACTTACAATACTGTAAAAAAAAATCCTCAAATTAAAGCTTAGGCACAACTTACCCACTGCCACTTGAGGCCAAAAGTCTGAAATTCAGTGGAAACACTGGTAGTCTGTGGATTCAGAAGCTGCAGGTGGACCACTAAAACACAAACAAACAAATAAACAGGCTTTCTAAAAAAAAATCTCCAAGTTACATATATCAGTTTCATTGTTATAAACCACCAAGTCAACCAAGCACTTCATTTTATGAGGTATCACAGCGTCAGAGGAAAAGGAGTTGGGGAACTGTATCAAAAAGTAACAGTGCAAGGTAGGGGAGAAAAAAACTCACATTTGTCCCTGTTAGAAGACAATTCCCTGTACTGGGTGCAGTTGCAACATATGCTGTATAACTGAGCATATGCTGGTGCTCCTCAGCTCAAAGAAGTTCGTTCAGAAAACCCCAAAGTTTTTCCCAGCTTAGTCTCACGGGTTTTCCTTCCGGATCACAGTCTGGCCACCTCTGCATACGGCCACTCCTCAGTGAGCGGTTGTACGGCAGAAAGATTTTGGTGACATGTTCATGCGAAGCCTGTTTCTTGATAGCAAGTTGTCCCTCTGCTTTCCTGGTGTGCAAAACTGACCCTGTTATCCAGACTCGAGGAAAGCGCCTGTGCGGAGCTACTGCACTGAGCTCAAGTCTGCCAGTAGTAAAAGAGGATGTAGCAGCCTGTCGGGAAATCTCTGCAAGACTCTAAGAGGAGGATAAGGCAGCTTGGCAGTTCAAAATGCCATTTTTTTGCAAGAGGCATTGACAAATGTGGACCAAAAAGTGATTGTTGTAGCCTTACAGGACCTCCATAGTCTCTGTTGCATCTGACTCTGCCAGGGAGAAGACGTTGACAGTCACAGGAATGTGACAACAATTATTTTTTTCCCAGGAAGAACTTCAGCTGTCTGGGTTTAAACTGACACTGCTGTGGCTCACTCTCTGTCACAGGTTCATTTCTAGTGCTGCCTAGTTCTATTAAGCAGCTAATAATACTCACACCTATGCAACACTTTTCATTTATAGACTTCGGCACACTGGCATGGCTGCACCCCCTTTATACACAGGGGAAAAGTCAAGGAAAGCGAGGCCAGCACTGGACTTTCTAACGCATGCTGCAATTTGGGTGGCAAAAGGCTGACGGATATTACTTGGGTTTTTTTTACTGGTGTGCTGGAAAAGGGTTTAATTAGCCACAGCACACTTCAAGCATGCAGCCATTTACGGGGCTGAAGGCCCCACAGGGTTCCCACAGGCGCAGCTGATTGTGCTTCGGGCGCAGGGGCTCAGCCTTAAGCATGGCAGCACTGTCCCACCACGGCCCCGCAGCACCGCACACCCGCTACACACACACGCAGCCCGCTCCCACATTGCAGCGGTAAGCAGAAATAAAGGGTAGGGAGACATGCAGCCTTGGAAAGGTTGGTGCATGTGGTTAGGGGGAGGCGAACGGGAGAGGGAGGCTGTGTAAGGAGGAGGGGATGCACTGCTGAAACTTCCAGGATGGTGAGGGAAAATATGTTCAGGGAAAGAGGAGAGGAGGGATACTCTCCACCTTGTACACTCAAGTTTTGATCCAGAAAAAAGCCTAGGCATCGCTGAAGTGTCCTCTGAACTTGGGGACCTGGAATACAAATGAGGCACAGCGTGCACCTGCACCTAGCAAGATGTGGATTAAGGGTATTCAGGCAGATTTGAGCCTGGAGTTCCCTATTTTGAGTGCCTGAGTTTTGCCGTCTTAACATTCTTCCCCATAGACATCTGTCCATGCTCCTGCCCTGTACTGGAAATGTTCACAGATTTATAGCCCATTTCTCCTGATTACCATGCCCAGGTAAATGAAACCTTAACAGAAGAGGAAGCTGAGCTCCTATCATCACACGAGAACAAAAGGAACCATAAGGCAAGATCCCAAGGCTAGATGGGCCAACAGTGCAGTCCTCATTGTTAGGAGCAACCCCATCATCATCATCCATGGGGCAGAGGTACATCAAGCTTCATTTCCACAGCCTGCAGAGTTTTTTGCCCCACTACTTCTTTGTAAGGCTGACACCTTCTTTTAATTTCCAGCCTCCACTTACCAATAGCCTTTTTCTATCAATTTCTTGCTTTTGGAGTGAGAATTTTCTTTCCATCTTAGAGAAGTTTGGGGATTTTCCTGAGTGAATAACAAGTGTGTCGAGTTAACTGCAAGTCTACTGGCACATGACCTATGGATTAATAACAACTTCTGTTGTAATACAGGACTCTATTAGAAGACACCAGTTCTGAATGTAAGAGGAAGACTGTATATTCAGTGCACTTCCTAACACCTTACTAGTGTTAATAGAAAACATTAATTTCCTTTACAGAGGTGTAGACAACATTCTTGTCTTAAACCACTAACAAATGTGTGATGTTTAAGAATTATTATGCAGACTCACAGATTTATCAGTTAAGTAACTAAGCTTTAGCCTTAACGAAACATCTCAATAACATGGAATTAAGGCTTAAATAATTAGAAACCTTAGAAAAAACACACTCAAATAACTTTTTAGAAAACACCAAATATTAGCAAGTTTAGTCTGACGGTGAAGCTTATCAGCTTAAAAAAACATGAAATATTGGGAAGCATACAGTTACTTGATAACTAACAATCATCGTGGCTCATGTGTTGAACAAGAAATATACTCTGGGCCTCTCCACTGAGTATAAAATACCTTTTATGTGGTTTAAGTTTTAAGGCATTTCTACATTTACCAATTAGATTGCTAGGTCAAAAAAAAACATCAACAGTGAGCAGAAGTATATTCTAAAAATAGGCTATCATTTTTTTACAGCATATGCATCCAAATACTCAGAAAAAACATAATCTGACTCTTTCTAAAACAGTTTAAAGTTACCAGCAGCTGCTAAGTTCTGATTTCCTTTCAAAATTAGATTGTTAATTTAGGTGCAACTAGAAGGTAAATTTGGCTATCCCAATTTAAATCTCAGTCCTCATATGATGTTGTTGTTTCCTATTTTGTCATGATTCCCTATTTACGAAGAAATTCCGAGTTACTGGAAAGCTGTGCCGTCAAACAGCTGGCACAGCCAATCAAAAATAGGATTTGCTTTTTAAAATTAATACTGCCGTTTGCAGCCATGGGTTGTGTGTGGCTCTAACCCAGCTGCACAGGAAAACAAGAGAGCAGACAAAGGCATATTTCACCCTCTCAGACCTTTTTCCACTGCTTCTGCTTGGCTTTTGCGTTGGGAATGACAGGAGGGCACGGGCTGCTGGCTGGGGGATACCCCTGAGAGCTGACGGGCAGAGATATCTGTTTCCTCAAAGCTCCTGTCCAGTCGCCCACGTGGGTACAGATGAGGACAGAAACACTGCGTGGGGCGAGGAAGGCAGGGGCTGCAGCCCAGATCCGCTACCCCTTTGCCCGCTGTGTAAGGGAATGCCCCAAGCTGGAGCGGGCCCCTCCGAGGGCTCCCCTCCTCGCCAGAGCTGCTGCCCTAGCGCTGCTCCCTCCTGCAGACCGAGTGCTCGGCCTGACCCGTTGTGAGCAAAGAGCAAATTTCTGCCCAGCAGCTGGGAAGAGAAAAACCAAAACCAGGCACCCACACCACTTTGAATCTTTGGTCACGTTTGACCAAAAGAACATCAACAAGCGTGTTGTGATACCTCTGTGTACATGGGAAAGCAGGCAGATGCCGGGCTGGAACATGCACACAGGAGGTACGCACAAAACCCTAAAAATAAGAGGCTATAAATGTACTGCAGAGTCAAAAGTAAGTGAAATATTTTCAGAAAATGCTAAAAGGAAGAGTGGAAGAAAAGCAGACCTGCCCTCTGGGAACTCTGCTTTCCTAAGTCATAAAACCCTCTGTTTTCTCCGTCTGGAAAAGTTGTCCACAATGCTCAGAACAATATGTTTTTATTTTTAGTGTTTTACACCAAATAACTATGAAAAAAATAATCAGTGTCAACTGCTGTGAGTGGGCAAAAGTACCATGTTGTAGTTGAGTGAGATACACTTTTTAAAGCTGGAGTTGGAGACATTTAGGTGAAACGGTTGAACAAAGTTAACAAGTAAACTTAGTACTTCAGAAACACGCTTGTGTCCGTAACTAAAACATATTTTCCAAATTGCTTTAGTTTCTTATGCCTTATGTAAAAATATTTCATGTTCTTCACTTATGAAATGCACAGAAATTTAGAATCTCAAAAATTTTTGAAAAATGGACAAGCCAAATGTGTTGTTAATCAACCAAAGATATATTTTATTGAATGAAATAGCTTGAAAACAAGGCAAACTTCCAAAATGGAAAGAAAGATACATTTTTTTCTTCTTTTTCTGAAGGCATCCGACTGTGCAGGAATGCTTTGTTGAAAATTTAAAGATGGACAAATAATCAAAAACTTGGTGGAGCATGGAGCAGCAGACTGTATTAATTAAACCACAGTTATCTTTGCGGCACTATTTGGTTTTGCATGGTCGCGCAGTATATTCATGCACATTGTATCTAATCCTGCTATCGCTAGATAGACAAAACTCCAGACATCAGGAATTTGGTTTGGCTTAGTCAAGCACAATGACTTATTTCAGATGCTGGTATCTGTTTCTTAAAAAGTAGCATTGTTACTTTTTCCTGTATATTCTATAGCTGTACTGACTGAGGCTCAGATCGCGTGGGCGTGCTCAAGGGAAACCTTCAGACAACACCCAGATATTGCAGAAATTTATAAAGCTGTTAACGAGGCTTTGCCTGGGTGTGTTGCTGTATCTGCAGCTGAACTGGGTCAGAGACTGAAGCTCCTGGGCAGCCTCCCAGCTGCTCCCTGTTGCTTTTTCTTTTTTCCCCTGCCAGAGGTTACCATCCTCCGAGATCTGCCTCTGTCACTGCATGCTTAGATTGACATTCTAAAATTATGTAGTTGTCATTGGCGTGATTGCTTTATCATCGACACCTCCCAGTAGGTACTCACTTTACAGATAAGATCCCGCCTGTATCTCTCTCACTTATGTCAGGGATAGTCATCGATTTTTTAGTTTTTCACGGGCGGTAACCAAAGCGCAGCGAGCTTGGTCAGTGGGCTTGCTGACACCTGCACGCACCAGTGGGGCTAAGGCTGCTGTAGGAGTCCAGAGTTTATAGCCGCAGAAAGTCACCGGAGGCACTTCTTGCCTCGAGGGGCTGGTGAGCCCCCTCCGGGTATGCGAGCCGCTCCTGAGCAGCCCTCTGAGAAACGGAAACCTCTGCTCCACTACACTGGGTTAGTCCCTGTTCTCAGACTCTGCTGTGCCATAAATGCAGACTCCCTTAGATGCCAGTCAAAGGCAACCTTTTAGTCTCTGTTCGGTACACCACAGGGTAAGTGTTAAGGAACAGATACAGATAGGGTTTCACTGCATTTATATATATTTACATAACACGTATGGCAGGGTACCCCAGAAATCTAGCAAACTTTTAGCAGGGGAAGAGGTGAGAAGAGGCCAGGGAGTTTTGGCAGCCTGCCGCCACAAACCAGTGTTTGGTGTGTGTATGTCATGGGCAGATGCTGTGGAAAGGTCACAGCAAGCTAAACATTACAAATCCTAAAACGTCCTTGCACAATTAACATTGAAAGAATAATATATATTATATAAACTGTTGTATTTTAAAGAGGCCAGGAACAGGAGAAGGTAGCCTGCAGCCAGGAATGTGCTAACTAAAGTATACAACCGAAATATTAACCAAGTGACCCCAGGGGTGGGAAGGAGGCAGGAGGAAGGGGGAAGACGTGACATAATCCTCTTAGTACCAAAAAAATGGGGCAGACATGAAGGAAGAGAGCAGTCCTGCCATCCTGGCTGGGACCAGCTGTCTCCATGGAGGCAGCAGCTCTGCCATGGGCCCAAAAGCCGTGTTTAACGATGGCTTCGAGCACCAGCCAGTGCGCCCCACAGCTGGGATACTCAGTACACACTGGCCTGCAGCCTCATGAGCACATGGAGACCCTAGAGAGGATGCTTACCAAATAAAGTTTTAAGAGTGGGTTTTGTTTTACTTTTTTCCACCCTTGTACTGCAGATCAATGGTTTGAAGTAAGCCTCTTCATTTAGTCTCTCTTTAAGGGAAAACCTGACTGTGAGTAACCTCTCACAATAAAGCGTTCTGTTCCTGTGAGCATAGCAATGTTTAAAGCTTCTCCTGTAACCACTGCCCCATCTGTATTTTTCAGGACACCATAGTGATGATATAGTCAGCCTCCTCTTAGTCACATAGGTTCTTTGGGAGATGGTATCTCTGGGTCTGAAGTGGGGAGCATCTGCCAGCAGACTGCTTTAGCCAGGAAAATCCTCTGGCACACAGGGTGAGCCAGAAGCTTGCCAAGTACAGAGCACTACAGGGGAGTTTGTAATGAAGCAAGGATGCCTGTGCACGCTTCTTTGCCTCCATTTTCTTGCTGCTATGGAGAAGCATTCTTATGCTATGGCCCAGGTCCTGTCTTGTTTTGTTTAGATCTACCAGCTCATCTTCCTTTTCCGTCCTCAGCTGATCTTGCAGGTAAATTGAGCTCTTCTTACTGAAAAATCTTGTTTGTCTCTATCCCCTCTTCCGCAGCACCACCCTTGTGTATGTCTGTGAAATTCCTCACTTTTAGTTCTTTCTGTTCCTTGTTCATCACCTGATGTCTTTATCAACCTGTGATGTTCAGGCTGCTGCGCACACAGCGCACAGTAGCTTGGGGCTGGATTTCCCTGGCAGGAGCCTGGGGAGCTGCCAGCAGTAGCAATGAGGAAGAAGGATGTAGACTCTTAGCCAGATTCTGTCACATGAACATACTATCTCAGAATAATTAGGGACCTCATAGCAACTTTGATATACATGCCCTTTACACCCGCCCACAACTTGCTTGTATACTGTATTTTTCTTAGCGTTTTTTTCCTGATCTTTTGAATAGCATTTTGGAATTGCTCTCAGTACCAGCAGCAGGATGAATAGGGTAGTCCTGTTCAACTTTATTTTGTAGTTTTCACCAAGGGCAGTACTAAAATATTGGCTCTTACTGTCATAATTATATAAACTTTCTTGCATGAAAGCACCCTGTCAAAGGAATGCATGCCCATACCAAAAGTTCTTTCAATACCTTTGCTGGCAGCTGTTGTATATTGCCTGAACAAAAAAAGAGAATGGGTCTTTTCAGCCATTTAGCAATTCATACCTAAGGTCTTTGTTTGTGGGGCACAGGAATGAAGCTGGTCCCCAAGAAAAAAAAAACTTTTTAAAAGACCTCAATGTAATCTTGTTTCCCTTCATGATTAACTGGAGCTAGCAAAAAAAAGGGACTTCTTTCGTGAGCTTTAGGTTGCTGTAAACATACTGGAGTCATGCTGCTTTGTCAGCTGAACAGGAGCTCCCAGTGTTAAATGAGACAATGCTGCTCATACATAAGCATATACCAAAGGGTATATTGAGTAGGATGGCTATCTTATGTCTGCATGCAGTCCTGAGCAATTACTCTTAGAATACTGTCCAGGCTCAGTGCTTGCATTTCAAAAGGGATGCTGATAAATTATAGAAAGTTCAGAGAAAAGCCACAACAGTGATTAACATGGACATGACTAATCTTCCTTGTCCTATAAGCCCTGTACCAAAATCTTTGTTTGACCAAAAGCCAGGAAAGGAAAACTCCAGGAATGATCATTAGAAGACATTGGTCCCCGAGGAGTCCCACTGCTCACTGCATGAGAAATGAGGCAGGGCCATGATAGAAGACGGGCTGGTGACTCACCATCTTCCACAACCATGCTGCAGTCCTGGCATGAGATTGCACCTTTATTGCTTGCATTTTATGTAGCCCAAGTGCTGCTGGTTAGCCACCTGGAAAATAAATGTCACATATGAGAAACACCGTGAATTGGGACTACTTAGCTCATAAATAAGAAGGTTAAGGATTTACATGTTCAGAGACTGATATGAGTAACAAGGCTTTGATAACAACTGTTCAATTCAGCAAAGGAAAAGGACTCTGAAGGTCGCTTGTGAATAGTGTCCATATTTCTTCAGGTGAACAAACTCTTTTTGAATGTAATCCAGCATTTAGCATTTTGAAAAAGAAAGCCATAAACTCCTCTTCTTCCCTCTTAAAGCCATTCTCCTCTGCACAACCCTGTGTACAAGTATTGCTTACTCACATGGTGAATGTCTGTAGTTGTATAACTAAAAGAAATCTCATCAAAAATTGTTCATTATTCTTGCTATGCTCAAAAGAACAAATAAAAATCTTCATACTCATTTCTAACTTTCTACTTTAGAATTATCTATTTATGACATAGGAATTCATAAACCTGGATAAAAAAAGTATACGCTAAACTCTAAGCAGTCCAGCTGCTCTTGCAGCTTGCCTCTTTTCTGATGGTGGCGTGTGGCTGCCAACTGTGTACACTTACCAGCAAATTGTGCAGGGCTTTCAGACTTACTACAGAAAAAAAAAAACATTCAGAAGCCCTTGGCCAGGATGACCCCTGCTAGCAGAGTTTTAAGACTTCATAGTGTATTATGGCACAGAGCCATTTTTTGCAGTTCACAGGTATGCAGAAGAGCTACTAGGAGACAAAGAAAAGCAGAGGCTTCTGGGAAACCAACACCCTCAGTTAGAAACCCTGAAATAACATCAAGTGTATTTTGGTGAAACTTCACAATCCCTTTTTCTTGGCTTCCTGAAGAGTAGGCTAATAAGAATCACATGACAACGATGAGTGCTTCAGCAGCCATGACTGTGTCTAGGGAGGTTTTAAAACAACAACAGAATTATTGTATGTTACTGTTAAATCCTCTTTGTCGCCATTGATAGAATTGATCGAGTGCTCTTCAGTGAATAAACACATTGGTGAATTACTCTTTTTCTTGGTCAGCTGTTGTGTTGACAGGACTCTTTTATCCTTTGAGTGGCGGATGGTATGTGTTACTGCTGGGAGGCAGCAGACAGAAAGTCAAGTTGAGGGCTTAGAGGACAGGCTAAGAAATGCCAGTGGAAGCTTGTGCAATGTGTGAGAATCAGCCAGCTTCAGAGGGGGAGGAGAAACCCTGGCTAGTGACCGTGAGGCCATTTGGATTGTCTTCCTGATGACACCACTGATAGTCGCTTTTGAAGGTGCCATAGTGATTTCTAGACATTTTTTGTTTTCCCCAGCAGTTTCAGAAACCATCCCAACCTCAAGGAAGTCAGATGTTGTTGAAATAACTTGCCAGAGAGGACAACACCAAACATCCTCACAATAGCAAAGGGAAATGCCACTTTTTCATACACAAACATACTAGGGGAAAAGGAAAAGCGATTAGGAGACTATTCCTCTAAATTTAAGATTTGCGTATCACAGTCCTCTCTGTGAGTCTAAAAGTGTTTGTTACCATGTGTCCAACTCTACCAAATTAAAAGGGAACCATAGAAACCAGTAAATCAAACTATACTTGCTTTCTGTACCTCGATATGCCACATCCAGCATGCCTGTGGTTTCCAGTGATCAGAGAAAGGGCAGCCTGCGACATTAGGCAGGTATTTTTTCTCAGCAGTAAGAGTTTGTTTCCTATTTCTTCCTAATGCTCTGTCCTATCTCCAGCAGCAGGTCCAGTCCTGGCACCCAAGCACCGTCCCTACTCGCGCACTCTGGCCAGGAAGGGAGAACTGGTGCAATGAATTTTGCAGCTACTCTCTGTGTGCACCCGTCAGTGTCACTGACCGCATTCCTGGGACCTGACACATGCTGGAACACCTCTCCTATGCATTTTTTTCCTCCAGTTTTGGCTTATTCCGGTGTTTTTTTTAGAAAAATGAACTAACTGTAGTCATATGACTTTAAAATGTAAAGCAGACATTTTGGCCCCTCAGCAAAACAGTTTTAGAGTGAAATCCTGTAGAAATGTACAGATGTTGTTTTGACCACCAGAGGGGGCCTGCATTGTCCCAGATTCACAGTACTAACAGAAAATCATGCTTTAGGAGAGGAAGAAAACGGCAAGTACATGTTTGTACTAGGCTAGCACAGGCACTGAGCGATGATCGGCTGATTGCAACACACCAACGAGATGAACTGCAAATGAGTTTATGTGGGGTGAGCAGGCAGTGCTGCCTGGCACCCACTCCATCAGCTGCACTCAGAAGATAGCCTACAGAGGAAATTCTTGCGGAATAATATGAGTTTTTCTGTGAATCTGTATGTGAAATATGATGAGATTATTTTGGCTGTTGTATTGAACCACTGCTTCCCTCCATGTTCATTTCAGGAAAAATAATGCTCTAGATGCAAGGCAAGTTTTCAAAACTGTTATTGAATGTCATCATACTAATACCTCTGTTTTAATTTCAAATGGGACATTTTTCAGTCGTCAAAATTTTATCAACATTTTCCATAGATCCAAGACAGTTAGGTATCCTAGCTATGGTAAAAAGAATACACTTCTGAAATACAGTTTCCAGTTAATACCTCTAATTGTAGTGAGAAATCACAGCACAAAATTTAACATATAAGGGTGGAAAAGCTTAAACAAAACCCCGCATTTTTATCACCTAAGAAAATGAACTGATACACAACAGAGAGATACCAAGATATCACTTTTCATCAATACCTACTTAGTTATTGTACCATAAATCTCAAAAGCACTTGTTTTTCCTTTGCCTGCCCTTTGCTTTTTTTATCTGTGTAAAATGAATGCAAAGCATGTGTAATACCATACCCCATGCTTGTACTCTAAAGCAACTTTTGACAAACATCCATATATAATTATATAAATAACAAGGCAGCAGAAGTTCTAATCCAGCATTTAATGTAAAAATTCCTGTTTATGTTCTGTGACTTTTACAGTAGACCACATATACAAAACAATGACATTAAAATCACCATATAGAATTTAAAAAGATAGGAAAGTTACTGCTGCTTGAATACCAATTGACAGTCTTGCATGTTCTTGTGTGGAAACATCGTACAAAGAAAACAAATCTTCCAGCTGAAAGCCTCATTCCTAGAGTCACCCAATAATACATAAATAGGACCACTTAGGCACACAGCGTTTGTCCCCCACCCTGACTTCTTCATCTGTTTGCAGTGGATACGAGAGCTTGTGGGTGGCCTGACATGGTCCTCATTAATTTTTATTTAATTACTCACTTGATTTCACTTGAAAGAACTATTAAAATGGCATCTTAATTGCTCAATGTTACCCAGAATCTCTTTCAAAGCCCATAAAATGTCAAGGATTAAAAATGATGTCATTTTTCTGAATTCCCTATTCGGGGGGGGGGAGAATCTCCATCCAAGCCAAAATAAATATATAAATGCATAAAAATACACAGCCCTTGAGGAGGGGGCCAACACTTTCCCTCTCCATATGCTGCACTTCTGCTGTGAGCAGGATTTGGGAAAAGAGATACATAAGTTTTATGTATGAAAAGAGATACAGAAGTTTTTTTTACCATAAAGCTTTAGGCAGGAGGGGAAAGTCATGTTTAGGATCCTCAGACCCTGGAAGATGGAGGTTCACAGCCACACCCCACTCCACCCCCCAGACACACAGAACTGCCATCCTGGGTCAGATGAAAGATGCATCCAGCCCGATATCCTGCCTTTGACAGCAGACAGAGGCAGATGCTTAGGAAAGGAACATAAGAACAGGGTGTGTGCAGAGTGACTCCCTCACCACCCCCTCAAAATATCCTCCCTGTTTCTGACAATCAGCAGTTTAGGGATTTCCTGAGCCACTTGTTGCATTTGGACCACTGTTTTTAATAGTCAAGTAGAAATCAAGACCCCTTTCTACCAAGAGAAAGATACAGGGTCTTGGCTGTAATTGCAGCCTGGCTAATGCAATAGCAGCCACAGAGTGGCTTTATTGCTTCTCTGAATTCACAGGTTTCTTCCTGACCTTCACACACAAAAATGCCATAAAATCAGGATTGCCACTAGGGAGAATTAATAGCCATCAGACTTTATAAAGCTAGATTATGCCATCAGTAGTCTTATTAAACAATCTATTAGCTGTGCAGAAAGCCCTATTTTTACATGCACAAACACACAACCTATGTCTGCAAGCAGATGTTAACTGGGATTGTTAGATGTTAGTGGGATTGAATGCACCCTCAGCAAGTTTGCCGATTACACCAAGCTGTGTGGTGTGGTCGACAGGCTGGAGGGAAGGGATGCCATCCAGAGAGACCTTGACAGGCTTGGGAGGTGGGCCCATGCGAACCTGATAGAGTTCAACAAGGGCCAAGTGCAAGGTCCTACACATGGATCAGGGCAATCCCAAGCACAAATACAGGCTGGGTGGAGAATGGATTGAGAACAGCCCTTAGGAGAAGTACATTGGGGTTGTTGGTTGATAAGAAACCCAGCATGACCCAGCAATGTGTATGCTCACAACCCAGAAGACCAACCATATGCTGGGCTGCATCAAGAGAAGCGTGGCCAGCAGGTCAAGGGAGGGGATTCTGCCCCTCTACTCCGCTCTGGTGAGACCCCTCACCTGGAGTCCTGCGTCCGGCTCTGGAGCCCTCAGCACAGGAAAGACGTGGACCTGTTAGAACGGGTCCAGAGGAGGCCACAAAAATGATCAGATGGCTGGAGCACCTCTCCTATGAGGACAGGCTGAGAGAGTTGGGGTTGTTCAGCCTGGAGAAGAGAAGGCTCCGGGAAGACTTTATTGCAGCCTTCCAATACCTGAAAGGGAGCCTACAAGAATGCTGGAGAGGGACTTTTTACAAGGGCCTGTAGTGACAGGACAAGGGGTAATGACTTCAAGATGAAAGAGGGTAGGTTTAGATTAAATATAAGGAATACATTCTTTACTCTGAGGGTGATGAGTCACTGGAACAGGTTTCCCAGAGAAGCTGTGGCTGCCCCCTCCTTGGCAGTATTCAAGGTCAGGCTGGATGGGGCTTTGAGCAACCCGGTCTAGTGGAAGGTGTCCCTGCCCATGGTAGGGGGTTGGACCTTGATGATCTGTAAGGTCCCATCCAACCCAAACCGTTATATGATTCTATGTTAACTGCAAGGCAAGTGAAATCTTCCCCTTAAATATCTTATATGTAAGAAAAGTTTGGTTGGATACTTGATTCAAATGCACTTCAATCTAGCTGAGAACTGAAGAAAGAGAGAAAAAAAGGCAAGTGTTGGTGTGGAAGCATGGGGCATTGGTGGAGTTAGACACAACTTCCCTTGAAGTGCTGCAGCTTCCTTGTGCAGCAGACCTCCCACATATGGTTATAAGCTCTCATGGATCCAGAAACGAGATTAATTTTTACCTTTGGAGAAGGGAGGAAGTGAAGGGAGAATACTTTCTTCAGGAAATCAGATTTTCCTGTGCTTGATCTCCATGAATAACTTTGCCTTTTCTTTGTTTTATGAACTGATCTGAAAGAAAAAGTGTGGGGTTTTTCTGCCTGAAAGAAAATCAACTTCCTTTCTCCTCCTGATCAATTGCCACCCACTTTCTTTTTTTTTAATTTTTATTTTTATGGAGTTAACTCAAAAATAACTGAACTCTGAAACCTGGCATGCAAATAGTTCTAATCTTAGTGTATACACATGTTCAAGCTTGAAAACAAACTAAGATAAAAATAAAGGTGTTGGCAATTCCTAATATGTCTGCTTGGCATCTGCTAAGACCTTTAGAATGTCCTGATTAAACTACCCTGTATTTCGTGACTTCACACATATATACCTGCCTGATCTGCATGCTCAGAAGGCTCTGCAGAGGCAGCAGACGATGAAGGAGAGAGATGCCTCACAGTTATCACAACAGAACCTTGTAAGGGGTGAAAGAAGAAACTGCCTAAACACAGACACACTGGAGAGCATTTTCTTCCAAGAACTGCAGCTCCCAAACACTTTTGTTGCATTTGCCACTTCAAGCTCTGTAGTTACTGAGCACTTGACTCTAAGTGGTTCCAGTCCATCAGTTACTCAGTGTATCACAGTATACATTGAACTGGTTGTACCATTCCATTCCAGTGAAACAAGAGCATCACTGAGTAATTTTGTGATAATTTAGCTCCTGATTAATCAGAGTGTTTAGGTACATGTTCACCTTCAAGGAAGAAAGATACCACTCATGTACTCAAGTGGCTTGCTTAGTTGGAGTTTACTTAGTTTGGAGTTTACCTGCTCCAAAGCCCCAGAGTCATAAAACCTCATGCCTGTGCACTGGAGTTCCCCGCATCTTTAAGCTGCCCAAGGGACACTTGAAATTGAGACATCTCCCAAGATCGAGGTCAGACGGCCCCTTAGGTAGGGATGTGCAGGTCTTTTCTATTTCTGCCTTTCTCTCTCAGGTGCCTTCAGAGAAGTCAAACACCTCCAAGGAGCTGGAGTCCTCTCAAAACACTTTCTGTCTCAGAGGGGTTTGCAGGCAGTGAAAATAATGCCCACTTTCCTTCGCTTCCCACCTCCCTTCTTTCACCCTTCTGCCCAAACCTCTCCGCACTCCACCATGCAGTCACCAGTTCTGCCATCCCTGTGCCATGGAAGAGGGACAGAAGAAGAGAGTCTGTCTACAGGGCTGAAAAGGGAAGACAAGGCAGATGGTGAAACCAAAATCACCCCTTTCTGTAGACCCCCTTCAAGGACAGATGTAAGAGATAATCTTGCCTGTAGCTTTTGGCAATTATATTACATCTAAAATGCTATTAATTGCTCTCCATGTTGTCACTAAATTACTTTAAAGTAATGAGAAAGTATTGCTACATAAAGAGAAATTGTCTGAGACTTTACACATTGGTATGGTGAGTTAGGATTGCCAGAAATATCCACCTGCATGTCACAACCAGTGACGCCTGGCACATGTGGACTGCAGACATGTAGTCACATACAGTCCTGCAAGCACCGCTCTTGCCAAGCTTAAAAACTCAGTTTTTCAAAATGCAGCAATGACAATTCAGTTCATACAAGGCAGTCCAGTAGTTGTGGTTACACTGTGATTGGAACTGCCAGTGGAAGCAGCTATTTTCTGACTAAGAAATTGCTGATCACTTTAGGCCTATGCAAAATAAGGGGAAAAAAACCACTAATTAAAAACTTCCTTTGGAATATCACACTGAAGATTTTCTTAAAACTGATTTCTTTCCCCTGTTTGCTGCTTCCCAGATGTTAACAGGGTTGCTGGTGCATTTGCACAGGTGATGGAGATCTTTGAGGGCAAAGTTTACAAGAGATATATAAAATGCATCTCCTATTCTCAAATATAATTTATTATTTTTAACTGCCGCAAGTGAAAGCAATAAAATTCCCTGCTCAGCACTTGAAGAATGAGTATCTGACAAGGAATGCAGCAGAATTGCCCCCAAGTAACTCTGCCCTGACCCACCAAACACAGGGATAAACCAAATGAGACGGTTCTTCACTCCCCTCCTCCTTTTCTGAGAAGTCAGCATTCTCCACCGAAAATAAACCAGTGTCAGTAAGTGACAATTCTGGAATTCTCCCTGGGAGTTAAATCCCAGCTGAGACACTAAATCACTTCAAGAGAATGTGTCCTATTGCAAAACATTGTATCAGGGTCCCATTGCACTGTCCATGGGTGCATTCTTTTTTTAATAAAATACGCATTTTATTCTACTTGGGCACATCATAAAATTGCCACCAAATAATGCTTCATGTGGCAGGTCTGCAATAATCAAAGGGACATGCCGGGTACATTATTCTAAATGTTAGCCCTAATCCTCCAGGCAAATACTAACGGATAGTAGCAATTTGTGTAGTCACTGGAGCATAAAAATGAACTTTTTAAAACTACTAATGCTTAAAAATCAAGCAAAAAACCAAACCAAATAGTTTGCTTGTCAGAGCACAAACAGTTTCCCCACAAAACATCTGAGAAAGAATGAAATGGCAAGAGTTTGGACAGATCCAGTTTAGTCATTGTGTGTGGGTCTCTGCCTTCACTAGGAAATTTTGATGCTTTTCGATTTTATACTGGTATGAATGCAGCTGCACTAAAGGAGCAACAAAGGAAGCAGTAAGATGCACAAGCGCAGACAGATTTAGCAAACCGAAAAACATTGCCTGTTCCCTCCTACAGGACAGTGGATACCATAGCTATCAGTAGACTTATTAGACCAAAATTAGCAGAAAGTGATTGCAGAGACACACACCAGATATGGAAGTGACATTGCAGATACACACACAAATCCAAGGTCCCCAAGTGAAGAGATCCATTTCTGCTAGAAAAATAATGACATTATGCCATGTGTGATAACTGAGCTTGCAGGAGGCAAAACCCTCCAACTTCAATCGATGTGGCTATGATTCGAACATAACTTGCCACCTGAACTTCTCCAAACTTCCACTGACAATGGAAGAACACATTGTCTTGGAATCATTGAACAATTTTGATATTTCCTTTTCTAATTAAGTAATTGAAAACAAACAAGCAGATTGACCCACACATGCAACAAGACTAGAGTTTCCACATTTTTCACTATGGTCCCCCTCTTCCCCACTTTTAAGTGTTGAGAACAGTTTTTCTTTACTTTTTGGAAATTAGGAGCTTTCATGCTTGAGGGCATCAGCTTTTCCTGCTGCCCATCTCCTCACATTCAGACCCTGGACAGCAAGATAGCCCAGCTAGCATGTCTTGGGAGCCTGCTGCCGATGTCCAGGCAGTGATTCAGAGCTCACCGTGGGACCAGCATGATAGGAGAGCTATCGAGCCCAGCATGACTTGCTCTGGCCTCTTCAGAGCCACATGTCCCATGGCATCCTCCAGCCATCCTGTCTCCCAGAGAGGCTTTTAGCCATGAACCTGGAAGAGCAGGCACAGCAGGATGCAAGATGTCCATGTAGTGCTGTGTTGATATACACCTCCTGCCATGCCCCTTCTGGAAGTGCCTGGCCAGGGAGGTCAGACATAAGCTCAGTTTTCTCCTCAGGTTGAGGAAAGCTAAGTCATGCACAGTAAGCCCAGCACAGAGCTTACCTCTATCTCAGTGTTCAGGGCATTCATTTGGGAAGAAAGCATTCTGGTCTTGCTATCTGCAGCAAAGATAATTTGTAGCTTCTTTTTAATAAACAGCAGACATACGCATATATAAATATACAGGCATATATATTTTATATAACTGAGCTTTGTTCTAGCATTTCGTGAGGGTGGGTATCCTCCGCATACTGTGAGAAGTGGTACATAGGACTAATGAGCACTGATTAAATTTTGAGGGAGTCATATCCATGTTCATGCAGGCCTGATCCAGCTGGCTGTGTGTTAAATGTGTTCCCAGCTTGCTGACTGCACTGGGTCCCTTCTGAGGGCTGCAGGACCACCCCAAGCATAGCCAAATTAGTAAGTGCCCCTGAGGCTCCAACTGGAGGTGCAGAATAGAAACCTAGGCACCTCAAGCAGGGAGGGACTTGATGACTATAGGACTGGGAGGCAGCAAAGTGAGGCCTTTTAGGCTTTATATTTTGCTATTTCCAGCTTGAGCACCTATGCCCTTTGTGGGCATTTGTTGGGGTTCTGAAGCTCCAAGTTTGCAGTAATATATTGCACGTGTTTCTCTTTCAAATTCAACCATCTATCTTTATTGTTACAAATACTTTTATCTGAATTATGCAGTAAACATTTTTTCCCAAACTGTTTTCAAGGAGCCAATAATATGAAGCACTACATCTATGAAAAAATCCAAACAAACATAGCAAATGTTTTGTAAAAACTAACTGCTTTTCATAAGAATATGACAAAAGCGAAAGACGAAGCAAAAGGAATATGTGTACTTGGAGCTTGATGAAAGGATGAGATGGGGGTAAAGGATGTGTGTAATTTGAATATTCTGTCTTTTGAAAACTACCACTTCTGCTGTTTATAATACGATTCATTTCATGAAATGAACTAGCCTGAACATGGAAGACATCAGTGTTCAGTGAACACTGTTTATTAGTCAATATTCATGTTCAGAGAAGCTTAGCAACATCTCTGAGTGTTTGGTGGAAATCTGTGAAACCATGCTTTTGGAGGACAGAATCTGCTTTTTGAACTGATCTGAAAAGTACCTCACATTCCTGTTTATAATACAAACAATACAAATTAAAATGGTAAAGTACTAGAGACCAATGAATTGCAGGCTACACAAAGAAAATATTGATAAATTCTGTGTGCCCAAAACCTTTAATTCCAGTATTTGAAGATGATTGACTTCCTCTGATATAGTTATTCTAAGCTTTCAAAATCAAAAATGTCACTATAACAATTTATTAAATAGTTCTCTGCCTTTTCCCTCTCTCTAAATGGAGAATTTCCATCAAAATGTGTTGCTCACTTAAGCCTTCATATTTATGCTAATTCTGTACAGTAGAAAAGAGGCAAGAAATATCAAGCGTGTTTTTCAGAATGTATTGCCAGACATAGAAGAGAGAAAATGAAGTTAGTCACCTGCATGAGCTCCGCAAAAATGATAGATTGTGCTTCTGGTGATAGAAGTGACCAGACTAATACTCCTTTTCTGTTAGGCAACATACTCTCAGCTCTGAAAAGAGGATGAGAGAAACAGCTGAACCAGTGTTTTCTCCCTCTTAGACGTAGCTCTGCCATCATGTCAGTATGGTGGCTGTGTTCAATCACAGTCTCTCATAGGATATTACCACTAAGGATAGGCACATGGGAAACTAGTAACTGGTACTAAAACTGCCTGGTCTTTCACCTCTGTTCCTGGTAACTCAGCAGGCTTCCCACTTCCATGCTTGATGAGATACACTTAACTTCGGGAAAAACCTTCACACACTCAGAGCTGTGACAGAAGTTTCAGTGTTATCCTCATTTTGCTGAGCAGACCTCCCTGCCTCAGTGCAGGCACTAGTGTTCACATTATAAAAACAGATGCTCTAAAGCTGTGCGTAATGACATAACAAGATCCCATGGCTAGAAGCTGAAGTTAGATAAGTTCAAATGGTAAAGCATGCGAATTTCTACTGTGAGGAGACAAAGCAGTTAAACAGCTTATGAAATGATACAATAAATTATCAATGACTTCAAGTCTGTGTCAATACTGAATTTTTTCACACCTGGTTCAATATTCTGGGCACAAACCAAGAACTGCAGGGTTCTATGGTTTGTCCTACAAGGAAAGCTGAAGGAAATGAATATTAATAACCCCTCCTGGCTTTAAAAGTTTTCAGTTCTCTGATCAGAGTGCCACTAATTAGAAGAATTCAGAAGAATTCTTCAATCTGTTGTTTTCAGATTTTTACAATTTTATAATTTTTGAAACGTGCTCCTATTTTTCAGTGTTTGCTCTTTTTTGGGGAAAAAAGATAAGATCAAAGAACAACACAAAATTTCCCCAAAAGATCTGCTTAAGCTGCTAAATATTTTTGCCTGCTTCAGATGCAACCTTGGTTTTATGCATTCATTATAAGATAGTACAAAGAACTTTATTCTATTGCTTAACTTTGATTTCAGCCTGAAAGACCAATCAAGTAGCTTTTTCCAAAGATAATCAGGGCCCTTATTTAAGCAATCAACAGATATTTAAAGTAGAGCATGTGCTAAACATCTCTGCAGGCATCACGTACCACGTTAAGGATTTACTCAATGTTTGAAGAAGTAGAATCCCAAAGTTAAACTCCAAAATCCACATCTAGTTAGTTTTAGAAACGGCGAATATAAATCAGCTGCCCCTGACATGGCTGACCAACATTAGACCTATTCTGCTATTTAATGATGAAAGTAGATAAACCATCCAAACTCATTTCCCCTTTGACTTTCTACAATCTAAATAAGTTAATGCATCTCTTTTTTCATCACCTGTCGGTCATATGGGGGAGAACGGAAGATAGAGATCTGTCCTACTAAGGAATCTGCAGACAACTGACTTTCTGGCGAACCCCTCTAATGTATAATTCATTTTTCAAATGAGGTCCTGCCAGAGAGTTTATGTGCAAAAACATCCTGATGTGATTCAATATTTTATCCAACAAACTGATACCATTATTATTATTGGCCTAGTTTCCCAAAATATTGAAAATATGTAATCGTGATATGTGTCTTCCCTTAATAACTTCTAAGCACATGTCCAATTCCAGTCACATTTTAAGAGGAATAGAGGTGTGAAATATATTTAATTCCTACAAGGTCATTAAACTGAACTGAGGAGAAGCTTCAGTTACTGCTCCACTGAAAAATGGCAACAGCATTAGACATCAGTGAATGCAACACATTGCGGGTGTCCCAGCTCTGGGAACAGGTTTGGTTGGCATTTGTACTGCAGATGAGACAAGAACTACCCATAAAACAGAAAGCTACGTAGTAGACCTCAGTAGCTTTGCTACTCACAAAACTATTTTCTGTACAGTGATTGATAGATTTTTTTAATTTTGTTTTTAATTTTGTATTTTTAAGACAAAGGTGTTTGTATAGTCCCAACCTGCTGCACCCAAGTGGCTGCCTGCAGGTGCCATCCAGGCTGCAGGCTAATTCCACACAAAAGATTGCCTCTGCCTCCCAAGAACCACTGCTGCTGTTCCTCATCCCCCACTGACAAAGGGGAAGACCCGGAGTCTTCCTACTTAGCCAGGCACCTCAACCCAGGAGCCATCACCTTCATGCCACGTCCTGTGAGCGAGTCCAAACAACTAGTCTCCAGCCCTCCCTCCTAAGAAGGGTTGAACAGCTAATCACGAGGGCCATAAAATCTCATGCAGTAATTTCATCACAATAATATTTGTGTTATTTTGTTACATTGTTATGGCTTTGGTTTTCTGTTGGAATTCTGTGTTTCTATCTTCTTTTTTGTAAGTGAAGTTATCATCTGCAAACTAAACAATATAGAATCATGCTGTATCTATAAGGAGAAAAAAGCCACTAAAATACCACTGAATTGAAAAATGACCCAGCCTTTACGTCAAGATTTTTCCTGGAACTGATAAATACTAGATAGGCTGCAAGAAAAATTGAAAATAAACTTTAAAATATGGCTGTAGTAGCTAACCAATTTGGACAGTCCTATGGAAACTTAGAAAATCAAGTTCAAGCCACAGAGATTTAAAATACAAAGGCAGAACGATCAGATTATTAGACTCTCTAAACTCGTAGGACAAAATATTTGTTTGGACTCAAAGATCTCCCAATATACTTTTTTTAAAAAAGGTTTACTTCTATAATACAAATTTGTATATATAAAGAATAATGTACTGTTTACCTCTGACATCATCCATCCCATCTCTCTCATGAAAACCAATTGTACTATATCCCTTAAGTATTTTGTCACTGGAATTTCAGCTAGAAAAACAAACACTTAACAATTTTATTGTTCAGTTCCTGAAAGAATTCTGGTTTTCATTAAAGCAAAAACTAGTTATAAAAGCTGCTTTTTCAAGGCTGTGTATGGTACCACAGACTGACATTAGGTACCTAAATGAAGACCATGGTAAGAGTAAATCATGGTGTATTTGCACCATCAGTCACTAGATATTTGCAAACAATTGCTATGGAATTAAAACCTCTAAAAGCATCTACAGCATGGACAGTCAAAACATTATAAAATCACTTTCCCAGTGTTTTTAATTAGTTAAGATGACATAGGAGTAGCTATCTATCTCTGGCATTGCGAAGCACCACATATAGCCAAGCCACAGCTTATGTGGTTCTGTGCAGGACTGGAGCTTATTGCTAAGAAACTTTAAAGATAATTTTCTGTAGTAAATAAACAAACATGTGATAGTTTGAATGTAAAGTTTTGTGTTTTTTTTAACATATAAAAAGCCTGGTCCTACGACAAACCAGTTTGTTTCTCCAGGAGTTTTGCCGTTGACTTAATTGGACACAGAGTCAGGACATGACAAATCATTCAAGGTGCAATAGCTGAGCGTATGCCTATGCTGGGTAAAAGTGTGCTGCTACTGTTTCTCTAGCCTTCCCTTTCATGCGCTGTCTGAACTAAACTCTGCTCTACAGACTATACCTTTCTTTTACTCTCCCTTTGTAGGGAGACAATCTGACAAGATAGATCTCTTGCAATGCACAGCATTAATTGCACTGAATCATTTCCTCAAGAGTCTGTATCTTATTTTCGGAAAGCATGACCTAAAAAGAGTAGCATTAGTCAGGGCTGAGAACCCCAAGATTTCCTCTGTCTGCTGTCTGAAAATTCTCTTTAAATTGTTTATGCTTATTCTCATCTGAAAGGTAGATTTTATTGAAAAGTTTGAAAACAAATATATCCAGCTGTTCCTTAAGCTAGGCAAGGTTGGAAAAAAAATACACTTTTCCTATTGTAGAAAGAAGAAAAAAACACCTTGCGTCTCTGCACAGCTAGGAATGCCTGCTCCATTAGATTTGGCATGTATGTTATTCTTATTCCGCAACATATACGTGATTTTGTGGGATGACAAAAAAACCCCACCACCAGTAACAGAAAAAAAAAAAAAAATCATTTCTGATTGTATTCACTCTCCCCAAAACCACATTCAAGTGTAATGAAATTCCCCTCTTTTTCAGATTAAGTTCTTAGTTTCTTCTACTCTCTGGGTCACTTTCATACAACTGATTTTAATACGACCAGGCAACCAGGTCAGTGACTTACTGATTTCAGTTAGTTTTTATCCTACTGGGTGGTAAGAACCTCCTATGAAATGCTTAGCGACTTTAACTTCTGTTGACCTCCAGGCAGCTGAGTGCTCTCAGCATCTCGCAAGATCGAGCTCCTGCATTCACAGCTTCAGACGTGGTCACAATGTAACTATGAGGTGCTTTTAAAGTAGCTTTCAGGACTGCCTGTTCCCTTCTTCTGCCAGGGACATCAGTTAAGTAAAGCATCAACTTTCCATTAAATAAAAAAAGGCAAAAAAGCAGGGCTCCAGTTTTGTGTCCGAGTAGGGATGTACCACGCAGTCATCCTGAATTTATGGGGCAGCTTTGCTGTTATCCGAGAGTGATGTAAGAGCGGCAAGCCTAGAAGATTTTACCTCCCGAAAATGCTAGAAAAAATCCCAGCTTACTAAAGGAAGTGGGCCCCAGCCAAGCAGCATCAAACATGCCGTAAGTCTGACCCTGCAGAATTTGTGCCTGCCTCAAAATAAAATAAAAAAACAAGAAAAACAAAAGGAAAATGGGCATGAGAAGGGATTGTGCCCTGTGACCCTGTATGCCTCTCTGCACATGCAGATGGCAGAGCAGGGTACTTCAGCTAGACAGGGCAAAGCAGAGGCAAAGAAAGGGTATGGTGGGGACCAGGCATGCTCAATAGTTCTTTATTTCTACAGCTGTATAGGAAATTTTAGCTGCTGGCAGTCTGCCTTGGCAAGCCACACCTTGCCACCCCTTCTGAGCAGAGAGGAAAGAAAAAAGAAGGGGAGCCAAATAAGAACCCTCTGTGGATTCAGCCACCAGTCCAGGGGTGTACCGAGACACAGTGTTTGAGTACCTGCTTTGCTTTGGCTATACACTACAGATTTCTGCTTTACTCTTAAACTGAGGAATAGCTGTTGGCCTAAGTGCTGAAATAACAAATGCTAGTACGGCTGTGAAACATATAGAGAGGCTAGATGCTTTCCCCTTCTCAGCAAGTGAAAGAGCTCAGCTGAAGTACTCTGCCCCATTTGGACTCTGCACTTCACGGATGGAGCCAAATGGAGATAGCCCTGAGGAGAGCAATGGAAACTAATCTCAGGTCCAGAAAACCTGACGTAGAAGGAAAGACTGAATAAACTGAAGCTGTTTAGAGAGAAGAATGGAGAGGAGACTTGATAACAATCTTCAGTGTGTAAGGCTGCAAAAAGAAAAGGAAGGAACAAACTGTTTTCCAGGTCCAGTGTGGACAGGATGAGAAGTAATACGCTTGATTTGCAGTATGAGAAAATTGGGCAAAAGAGTCCTCTAACAAAGAAGAAAATATAAGACTGGATAGTTTGTCTGGAGAGGTCATTATGGGTGGTATTTAAGAATAGATCAGACAAATCTCTATGACAAGTGATGTTGGTTTAGCTGATCCTTCCTTGGAGCAGGGAGTGGACTTCATAACCTTCCTGAGATCACAGCTTGAGAAAACTCTAAACAAGATAAACTGTGTGTTACAGTCACACTACAGACCCCTAGACAGCACATGTGAACGAAGGTCAGCAAGAACTGCGCCATACTGACAGGCCAAATGGATGCCTTAGCACTTCAGAGAAGGATTATGGGTACTTATTTCAGGCCATATTGTGTGTGAAGCATTACCTACTGACACTCACTCCCCTTTGCCATTTCCAAGTCATTTCTGCTTATCTGGGAGCTGATTCAGAGAAGACAGTCTTCCAGTCACTGACAGGGCCTCACTTGGCCTGCTTTCACACAAGGGAGGAAGGGGTCTGGGAAAAGAAGTCATATCCTCACACCAGTTGTTAGAAATCACAGATTTTTTTTCTTTTAGATCAACAGAATTCTTTTATATCTGCTTCCAAATCTGGATTAACAAGGAACTGGAACATCTCTACAGAGAGTGCTGGGGTGGGAAAGAACCTGCTTCTTAAATAACATAAAAAAGAGGACTGAAGAGACAGAGCCACATCCTACGTACCCCCTGTATGTGCAAAGGGGTTAAGAGCCTTCTGGCCACCCCAGCTCAGGTGAATCCTCTCCTCTGACTAGCCCAGAGACAGCAGGCATCCTTCCAGGAAGGGTCACCATCCTTTTCTTCCTGCTGGCCAGACAATGTCCTCACCCTCATTCAGCTCTGCAGGAAGCACATTCTGGTGAGCAGTGCAGTTTAAGGAATGCAGGCATGTTAATTATTAGAGCTTCAAAAGATACAAGTTCCAGTGGGCTGGATTCCAGAGCTCTGAATGAAATGAAAACCTCATCTTGATCTCTCTTGGCCCACAGTCTGGGTTGTTAGTGGGGGGAAAAAAAAAAAGAGTACACACAGAAGATGGTTTACCAGTACAAAACAACAGTACACAGCTTTAGGAATATGGGATCATTTTAAAGCAAAAGCTGTTGTTGGGCAGCATTCCTTACACAGGCTTACTCTTCACTGCTGTTAAGAAAATGTTTACCTCTCTCTCCTTTAAAACAGATGTAAGCACATCTCCCCCTTCTCTACTGTTTGTTTGGAGTTCACATCTCAGTTCCAGTGCTGTGACCATGCTTTGTAATGGATGCTACTGAGATTCTGAAGGCCATAAGCAAAACGGATCATTTCATAATATTTCAGAACTGAGTTCCTCTATCTGTAGTTTCCCATCTTTCCCCACTGTAGTTTTTTGCTGTTTCTCCCCTTTCGCAGGAGAGTATGTAAAGCTATTATTCTGCTGCTTGCCTCCCTCTCTATCTGAGGAAGCCTGTGAGAGAAGCAAGAAAAATATGAGATGTGTTCATCCTCTGGCTGCTGAAAAGCTGTAATTCTAGGCGCTGGAGCTAGGAAGGGTAGCATAAGCATTTCTCCACCTCTAGCTAGTCAGGTAAGACAGCACAATCCAAGACCAAAATTCAAAATGTGGCCTGTCCTGCCCAGGTTCCTACTGTGACACACATAGACAAAATAAATTTGTTTAAGTTATGATTAAGCATCAGATGGCTCATCTAGTAAAACATTACATCAGACGGTATCTAAAGAAATCTGAGGTGTCTGCACAGAAGGAAAGGAAGGATAATTCTCTCATGAGAGCTTGAGAGCCCAGCCACCACCACAGATGTGTACTATAGAAAATAGTAGAATCTCACTCTGTACCCAAAAAAGTATTTTTCTGTCGAGTTAGAGAGGAAATCATGTGAAGATTGCCTCAGCCATGGAGGCACATCTCCTCTCTAGTCCAGACAGAGACAGAAGCTTCTCCTTGCTAGCCCATTGATGCAAGTTGTCTGAATGTGAGAAGATGAAAATCTCCTGCTCTTTCTACTCTTCAGACATTCAGTTGGCTTTGTGAACCACTGAGGTTAAATAATTGCTATTTCTAAAGGTTGCAGACTCTACTATTCATGGCTAGCATGTGACATATCTCCTCCTCTCACAATGGCTGCAGCATGTGTCTGAGTGGATTTGGCACAGCTCAAAAGTGAGAGCTCCTAACTCTAGTTCTGTTTCTTACTTGCTGGATGGTCTGTGGCAAGTCTCGTCTATCCTCTGTGCCTCAGTTTCCCCGCATGTAAAATGGAGCTAATGATACCTCTTAAAGCCTCTGGAAACGGATGACTGAAAATTTCTAGATACTATTATTAGCTTATTTCCCCAGAAGTTCTTAAAATTGCATAGGACACTCACACAAAAATACAGGTCGTCTACAAAAAGTGAGGAAATTTCTTGCAGTTCAGTCTATAAGCAGAAGAAACAAGGTCCAAACCTAAGAAGCTGTCTAGTGAGAATCCAGAGTTTCTCATTTAGTTAAAATACAGACAACTAACTCAAGCTCCACTTCTTACCTCACTGATGATGACTAATTCACAAGAGTTCCCCAGCACCCAAACAAGGCAGGGTTTGCTGTGAGTAGGCAAAAGAAAATTTAGAGGGAGGTCTCTCTGAGATCTATGAAAAACATGGATATTATACTCTCAACATGTTCCAAAAATATCAAGAATGAAAAACTGCATTTTAATAAAGCCAGGAGTTCAAGTACTATAAAAGTACCATTAAAATGTACATTTGTATTGCATCACTGAGGCAGAGCATCAAAGGATACATACTAGAGTTTTACTTCACTGACTTTAATATAGGCATTGCTATATCTTGGCTGCACTAGGACTATATCTTTATGACTTTGCCTTTACTATCCAAATATCTACATGAAGTGCTAGAAGTTGTTTCAGTGGACTATGCTGAAGAACAGCATTCTTATGCAAATAGCAGTGGATACTTTGTATTTGACCGGATAATTACCTATACAATCATGAATGAGTGTGCAATTGTGAAAACTAAAAAATTAGGCTTAACATTTACCAGTGCAGGCTTTCATAGCAGGGCCGAAATGGAAATCTTCTGTTCCAAAGTGCAAACCCATGCAGTCTGGATTAAACAGCAGAGTTAATCAACAGCTGATGGTAGCAGTTGTGAGGACTCTCCAAAAGAAAAGGACAAAAGCACCTTTTTGGAAACATATTACACATCTGCTGTTGTTCACATATCGTTGAAAATCAGGAGACAAACTATCAAATCTGTCTTCTCTTCTAGGGAAAAGTTAAACTAGGGTTTTCAAGCACACAAAATACCTCAGATATTCACTGCGGTACTGCATCCTGAAATGCCCAAGTTATTTTCAGTAGAATTTCCTACAAAATTGGAGCCTGGGTGATCGTTCTGATTGTGTTCACCTGTGTATTCACTCCAACAATTTCTTAAAGATATTTCCATTCAGCTTCTAAAACTGGTAGAATTGTGAAGGATAGCTGAATTCCTCCTCCTTTTTTTCCTGAAAGTAGACAGATGGGTAGAGATGCTATCAGAGTCCTGGCTCTGAGAAAACTTGCAGTTGTGAGTTCACAATATGAGAGAAGCCTCATGGGAGAAAGCCCTTATATAAACACCCCAATGATGGGAAAAGCTTTGCCTGGGGCTCACATCCTCTTAGATAGTGAAAGTCAATCACCCATGAGATAAAAAACCATAGGAAACCAGGCTTCATTAGTTCTGCTGCCACAAAATTACTTGTTTAACAAAATGGCTGTTCCAGGATTTTTTCAGAAAAGCACTGTACTGTAGGCATATACAAGTCTGGATTTTTTTTTTCCTTTTTCAGAAGTGCTGCTCTACTAAACTACAAATTGTGTACCTAACTCACCAAGAAACACGGTCTCACTGCTGCTGTAAGTAGGAAGACAACTAAAATAGTGACCTGTGAAACACACAACATGAGAGCTGAGCGAATGTTTGCACAACCAAACCATGACACAAGTCTACAGAGAACAACAAAGAATGAACAACTTAAACTACTTGCCTACTTTGCCAACGAGTGATGTCTGATTTTTAGCAAGCAAATCTTTAGCAGAACAGGAAAAAAAAAAGAAGCCAAAAATCAAGCTATTCAGAATTTTCTTTTCAGCAGTATATTGTGTCCTAAATTTTCAGTGGTGGTTTTGCATGCCAAAATACCTGAAACAAGATTTATTATCAGAGAGCAAACTCTGAAAATACAGCTAAAAAAAACAAGTCTATTTTGATGTCTCATAGCTGGTCAACTAAGAAATGAGGCATACAAAATCTTTAGTGATTTTATTTTTAATCATGGGTGATGTGTATGCTGTTTTGCTTCTTGGAGTTCTCACTCTGTTTGGGAGAGGAAGAAATCTAGTCACAGAAGTCCCTCTGTGTTCTTGACAGTAGGCACTCTTCAAACACTAAAGCAAGTTACAAAACTGTAATAATCTGTCCATCAAATTCCGGGTTTCACACACACACACAAAACCTTGAACACCCTGGAAATCTTCTGCTATTGGCACCAGCATTCACAAAAAAAACTTAGAGACTTTGGCCAGGGTCAAGGAATTGAATCTTTTGTGTTCCCCATTATCATCAGGCTGAATAAGTAAGGCTCAGCAGCTTTCTTCCCTGGTGGTCACTTAGGGTGGATTTATACTGGTTTACATTTTTCAGGTCTGCTTCAGGAAGCAGGCTACAGACTCTAAAAAAACCCCAACTACCCAAGTTCACCTCAAACCAAGCGGCCTACAACCATAAGCCTCACCGGGCTCTGGCTCAAAAGCCTCAGAAAACAGGGAGGGTGAAGGTGGCAGCAGTCCATACGTGAAATATGCACATTGGTATGGACAGAGATCCAGCCACTGCTCTGGAGAGGAATTGCTTGAAGGATTTATTCATTCTCTCACGCCTCTCACAACTGCACTTACTCCTTTCTTGCTTTTTCATCCCGTCTTTGCAAAGAAAGCATAGTTTGTAAAGGGCTGCAGTCATGCATATATGGATCAAAACAAACTCCTTAGTTTAGTCCCTTGTCTGTATTGTTCCCAGTTAGTAGGATGACAGGAAAACCCTTCTTAGGTGTAGCCAGATTAAAATTTCTGTAGAATAATATTTTCTTTATTCTTCTTAAAGCCCCATTTAAATCAGCTTTTACCCTTTACTTTTTTAAATCCTCTCTTTTTTTCACCTGTCGCTTTCTTACATGAAGTCCCCATAATCTTTCTTTTTGCACCTTAAAATTTGATTCTGTTTGCTACCTCCTTCCTTAACTTTCTGTGACATTGGAACCATTTCCAGCTTATTCCCCTACCATAGGACATGCTTTATATATCTTGTCACATTTCTTTATATTTAATTTTCAGTTTTCTCCACCCAGGTTTTATGTGACCGGAGCAACAACAGAATGGAGGAGGCAACCAAGCATCAGACTGGAACTAGGAGAAACACTGATGTTGGGAAGACAATGAACATTCTCTAAAGAAAGAAATACCTGCTTATTTTTTCTAGCTTGGCATGCCATAACTATTCTCTGCCTCCAATAATGCTCTGCCCTGAGAGCAAGTTTCCATGTCCTGGGCAGAGCTGACTGGTATCAATACAATTAAATGCAATTTTTCATTTAATGGAGGTGTTTAGATTTTAACCTGGGTCTCCTGAATCCAAGACAATTACTGATTCTTAGATGATCTATACATACCTCTCTTTGGTGTTTATAGATCATTCATCAAGCCATTTTGTAATTATTTGACATTCTTTCTTTTCTTATTTTAGTATCTTTGCTGAATTTCACTGATATGTTCCATAATCAATCTTTGTCTGGAACTTAGTGTTTGAGTCACCATCCCTGGAGGTATTTAAAAGATGTGCAGACATGGCACTTAGGGACACGGTTCAGTGGTAGAGTTGGAAGTGTTAGGTTAAGGATGGACTCGATAATCTTAAGCGTCTTTCCCAACCTAATTTATTCTGTGATTCTATGATTCTAAGTTGCTAATTATCATCAGAACCCTTACCAGCTGAACTCTGTGGCACCTAAGCATCACTACTCTAAGGCCCTCCACTATTTTTTAAATTATGTTGATGCATATATTTAAGCTGATTTCAAAATTTGTATACTGCATATTCCATGGTTCTTTAGTCATTATGTAAAAATAACACAGTCAAATGTGATGAGGTCTGTTAGCGACATAAACCAGGGCTATGACTGGAATGGAAATAGCTATATGTAGGCACATGTTCATTGAGAAGAGAAACGATCTGTAAGAGTCAGGCACCCTGGGAAACATGAATTAAGGGAGTAAGTGCTGCAATGCAGATATCTGATCCTGCACATTCCAGGCTATCTGGGACCTCGATCCTCTGATTCCTGCCTCCCCCCACCCTTCCTCCGCCTTGTATCTCTGTAAATAACATTTCTGAATATGAACCACGCTGCATCTGGCACAGGACTGCTTATGCCAAGCCGACTACACCCTTCCCCTGGGGCGTAAGGTCATGAATCATGATAAACACAGCAATATAGGAATTTCACACCTTATAAAATGATTGTTTACAAGTAATAGCAGTGATACTACAAAAACATTTCAGGAAAAAAAGAGGAAAAAAGTTAATTAGATATGCAGACACAGTAACTAGGCTGTAGCCACTACTAGTTATCTCTTTACCCAGAAGTCTAAGTTTTCCTTCATTCTTCTGCTTCTTTTTCTCCAATGAAGCTTAACCCCTTGTCCCTGCAGCACAAAACCCTAATTCAGTTCCTTTCCTTGCTCTCCAGGAAGAAACAAGCCAAGAGGGTAACTTTTGGGGTGTATTCATTTTGCTTACTAGTTTGCGACTAGTCAGCCTTGGAGACTATCCAAACTACTCAGTCTCGTAGACCTCCCTTATGCAATTGCTCCAAGCATAATCCCACTGGAAGCAGGCTGTCAGAAGACATCTAGCTCTTGTGAGCCTGCGTGTCCTTTCGATGTGTGGCACCACAGACACCATCTGTGAAGAGGTGAAGAGCAGCTTCTGCAGCCACCCTGTTCCAGCCGAGTAGAGGTCAAGGGCAGACGACCTGCGGCGCACACAGCCAGGGCAGAGAAGCAGCTGCTCAGTCAGACTTCCAGTCTGGAGCTGCCATGTCTCAGCTGAGATACAGGGATCTTGGTCTAACCAAAAACCTTCTGTCGCATCACCAGGCTACAGTTTTGTGTTTCCTTCCACTCCAGTTTAGTCGCAAGTACCACCACACTTAAAGCGGGAAGCCAACCGTTTTCTATCTCCTCTTACAGCTGTTCACCCCTGATGTGTGGTTGCAAACAACACATGCAAACTCTTTGTGGCCCTGCAAGCATGTGCGCACCACACACTGAAGTACAGTGATTCTCACCGTTGTCTCACCCCCCTGTGCAATCAGCTGTACGATGTTGGACAGGGTAGGTTCTACATGCCACAAACAAATCTCTTTCCCTTACTTTTAGTCTTTTGGCAACAAAGATTACTTATGGGTCGGGCTTTGTACATTTAGAAAACTCTCTTTAAAGCTGAAAACTCCACACAGGGACTTTCCAGACCCTTCAGAGCTACTGGAAACAGCAACAGCATGTGTCCTCCTCCACTCTGAGATATTTAGGAGTTCCTTTGGGCTCATCTTAAAAATACCCAGAGCACAAAAATAAGTCATGCCTGAAGGTCAGTTAAAATGAAATCTTCCAAACGGTGTTGAAAGTGCCCCATTAGACGCAGCTGAGAGTAGGGGCTGTCATTTATTTCCCAACACCTTCCATACAGCTCGGTCAGTACTTATGCTGCTGGCAAGGGAGAGCCAGGGTGAGATTCCAGAGGGTCAAATACTGCAGGTCTCTTCCTTTCTGTGTAGGGATGTTGACAGACTGACTGAAATGGTGGCAGCATGCCTAGCACAACAAGGTCCTGCTCCAGGACCAGGGATCCATAAAACAGGGTTACAGAAAACAACAGCTACACCTTCCCTTGCCATTCAGACACAGGATGGGTCCAGCTGCTATTGAATTTACAGGTTCTCTGCAAAGAAGACTGCTATGGCCTGGCTGCCCTACCGGTGCTGTCATCTGTAGCTGGAATATAGCACATGGGGGACTGCAGGCATGCATGAATTTCAGATTTCTATTTCTTCCTACAAATTAAAACCTTTTACTTTTATATTTCTCTAAAGCATTAGTATTTGTTCTGCGCAGCTGTGAGAGGCTTCTTTGACTTCATATGGAAGTTACATCTGCTATATTCACCATCTGCTATATTCACAGGAAAATGTAATATATAAAAATAACATTAAGGTAGAAATTGGAGCTGCCTAAATGAAAGCAGAAGATTAAAATCCTTGTTCTGAGGCAGAAGAAAGTCATTAATTTTAGTGGTTGCTGCTCACTAGCAAGTTTGATTATTTTATGGTTCTCATCTCTTTACCCTTTCCTGTTTAATTATTCTCCCTTATCAGTCACTTAGAGACTAAGGACCTTCAAGACTGGCTTAATGCAGTTTTGTGCTCTTTCATGTTTTCTTGTCAAGACTGCTGTTATCTACTTGTTCTTCCATCTGTGGCTTATTTGTTCTGCTAAGGCAACAAGCTTCTCTTTGTCAGCTCCTCAAGGTCACCTCTGGGACATGTTCCATATGTGCAACTATATCCAAAACCAATGGCTCTAAGGTCACCTGCAAAGCCCTTTGCCTTTACAAGGCCTTACCTCACATCTTCTCTACCCACCCGCAGAAAATCACAGTTAACTTGTACATACACTAAATGTGCTAAAAACTGATGTTCTTATTCCTCTGCCTGTTTGGCAGTCCTTGAGCTGTGGTTTTCCTGGAGGAGGAACTGTATTCTTCAGCTATGTCTAGACTGGTCAAACTAATAGTGTCTGAGCACAGGCCCACCACAGTCACCCATCCTGCTGAACTGGTAGCATGGCCTCTGCCATGGTTTTGGCTTAGGACACCTAACTCTCTTCCAAGCATTACATGGGCACAGTTCAAGTCTGGACATTAGACTGGGCCAGGGACTGTTACCAATAAACAGTTGACAAGTACAGGGTTGTTTGGGAGAAAAAAACATTTAATGTATGGACGTGATCTCTGCCATGTCAGCATGGAGTAGGCTAACATTGTGTCAGACGTTACTGTAAATGTCAGTCCATGCAATAGGGACTGCCTGACATGTGCATAGTGCCCATCCCTCTGGGGATTTCAGCCATGACTGAGACCTCAGCTTGCTGCCTGAACCTCAAAACTAAACAATGGTTGTATTTTGCCATTTCTAAGATTTTATGAGTGCATAAGAACATTTTTGCCCTTTCCACCCCCCGCTTCCACTTTACTTGAGTATCCCTTTCTTACGGCAGAGGGACACCTCACAGAACACTGTTTGGGGAAAAACCAATCCCAATCTCCCTTTCACATGAGAGAAGCCAAAAGGAAAGATCAGAAGCCTCTGCACTCCCATTCATCTCCTTGAACGATCTGAATTACCTTTGCTGACTCAGCGGTTTACAGGGAGTAGCCAAGTCCGCCAGGGGCTGCTTCTTCAAACCATGCCTCTAAACCCTGTGGGTTCCTCTTAAGGGACCATGCAGTGGGAGCTGGAGAGAGCCTAACTGCAGAAAAGCCGTGCTGCAGAAGAAAGGAGGGTCCTGGGGAGGTACAGAGCTTGTCAAAGAGCATCCTGAAGACAAAACAGCTGTAAACAAGTTGCAACAGGGAAGGTTAATGTATGAGGTGGTGACTTCAGGCAAGGAAGAGGCAACAGAACCAGCAGCTGCAAAACTTGCACTACTCGGAGGGCCTCCCCATGGCTCTGGAGGGAGCAGGGTGTCAAAGATCCCCTTGGTGTGATTGCAGATAAAGCTGTTATTCTGTCCTCTGAGTCCACGCAGGAGAAGGAAAGATCAACAGGAACCTGGGAGGTCATCATCTGTCTCTTCTGGAGCCTTAGAAAGGAGAAATTGGTGGCAAAAGCCACAAGTAAGAAAGGAGCAAATGAAAGCAGGAATGCTTGTGCATGTCCTCTCCTGTCAACAACACACACTTACAGCTTTATACCATTCTCAGGCCAAGCATCAGGTGCTGGAAGAAGAAAAAAAGATGGATGCCTAGTAATGGTGATCTTGTTCATTGCATGCCTCTGACAATAGCACATGGAGGTTTTGCGGCTACTTTGTTTTAGAGTCAATAAAAATAAACAGAGACAAGGAGAGTGTGTGTATATTCTTATCTAGATTTTGTTTTTAAATAAGGAAAAATCAGAAGAGTAATACAAATCTCTCTTAACTGGGATTCCTAGTCAAAGCATTGCTACATCATCCTTTCCAACCTCTGGTATAGAGCTGAGCTCTGAGATCTTCTAAACACCATTTCTTAAACCCTCCCATCCCATGGCTGCAATACAGTCAATAGTTAGGAGGGAGATTTACAAAGCAATTTTATACCTGTGCTCTCATTCTGCCACAATTAAATGCCATTTCCAGAGTTGTGCTGAGATCACTGAGGGTAGCCAGTGCAAACAGGACAGTAAATTACAAAGCCATATTAGTATCATTCACCTTTAAAAGGCACAAAAACGCGCACACACATGCACTCACACATATGAAAATTTGCCAAGCATTAAAGACAAAGTTATTTTTAAGTTTCTGTCAAATAGATGCATGACTGCTGTGAGGATGTTTATACGTTCAGAATGTCTAATACTATTTCAAATATCTTCCTCTTAAATATCTACTTCTTATTTTTAACAATTATTCCAAATAAGTTTTGAAATATTCACAAAGGCTAAACATATTTAAGCTTGCAGAAAGGCACATTTAAGGTCTGATAATGTTATGCTCAAGTAAGTTTGAAGAGTCACTACTGCTGGGATCCACTCTAATAAATCTATTATCTTTATCTAAAGATCTATATCTAAAGATCTTTATCTATATCTTTATCTAAAGATCTATATCTATATCTCTATCTATATCTATATATCTAAATCTATATTATCTATAATCCACTCTAATAAATCTACACACAGATTAGTAACTTTCCTCCACTGTGTCCAAGAATAAACAAACAAGTCAGGCTCACATGCAGAACAAGTTGTAAGGGCTACTGTGGGGCCCCCAGCTAAGGAAGTATTCTTTATGCTACCAGTCCTGAAGTGAGTAGAAAGGCTGTTTCAATGGGTTTCTCAGGCAAAGTTCATGGCCTCTGCATTTGACAGATCAGAATAACACTGCTGCTCCATTCCTGAAGTGCTGATGCAATATTTTGACTAGAATTCTCACAGAGAAAGTCCAAAGGAAAAAAACTCCTAGATTAAATTTCAGTGACAATAAATCACAGCATGAATGCCTGAAACAACTCAAATGCAATTGCTTTTCTGCATAGATATTACCTTGCCATCCCATAATACAAAACCCATTTGTTTTCAGTGATGCAGAACCTTGTTGTAGAAATGTCCCTACAACAAGAAGCAGCACTGGGGAGGATATCAGGTTTTCCTTTGGATTTATATCTTGGAAGGTGGACATATCTGCAGTGATCCAAAACACGCACAGGCAGTGTGTGACAACATACCCTAGTCGTGTTCACAGTTGTCACAGCAAGCTACCTTCACTGCCTTTCCAATACTTCCACAAGGAAGTAATCGGTATGAAAAAAAACGTTTTCAATGTGCAAAATAATTTCTAGTATGAAAGTATGAGAAAATGTCTGGAAAAGATCTAAACACACAGAGGAATTATATATATATTTATGGTTTTAAGAAAGTAATTTGTCATCTCCTTCCAAGGTTCCTTGGCCCAGCTCCCCAACCCTCCACATGCAGCAGCAAACTGACCGCTCAGCTGAAGGCATTGCCAGCAAAACAGCCCAGGGTTCAACTGCTTTTAGAAAAAAATGCAAACCTTTCCTCTTAAAAACCAAACTGACATCTCTTTCACTCAGTTAAACTTCATGGAAATAATAAAACCTTAACCAGAAACTCTGAAATTTTGCCTCAGGCATAATGCTTGAAAGAGCAGAAATCCAGCGATCCCATGATACCCATAAGAGATGTGGTTACAGCCAGTGATATTATGCAGCAGGTGCTCAAACACCGCAGTAATGGGTGGGAGCATTCACGCGCAGGATGGATAAACCACTGAGAAACATAGTCCCAGGCATGTCACCTTGTGCAGCAGAGCATCCCAGACTGCTTTTCTTTGCCTTGAGGCCGAGGGAGGGATGCTACAAGCGAGAGAAGTGTGTACGTGTATTTGTGTGTCCTTGCACACAAATACATAATAGTGGTCTGCAACATCTGCGCTGAACTAAGTAGTTGGTGTCACTTAATCAAAGCACTAAACTCTTGGTATTATCCAAGACAGTGAGGCACTCAAGAGTATAACAGACACAGGATGCCCAGGGAACAGGATAAGCAAAAGCTTAACCTCAGGAGATTGAATCTTTCGCCAAGATGTTCAGGAAACATGGAAAAATCCTACTGACCTCAGTGTCAATCCCCCTGATCAATAGTTTGCCAAAATTCTGATTAGGAACATCTCAGAATCTGAATCATATTTGACAAATGTTTCTGCAGTAAAACAGCAGGTGCAGACAGAGGTGAGTATCCACTGCCAGTGCCATCTCTGAATGGTGTCACAACACAGCACATTCTCAATACTATCACTGTTTCATTTCATTTTATGGACCTCACTTCTTAAATTGTCTCCACAAGCCATTTCCTTTTTTTTCCCTCCCCTCGTTAATTTATACAGGACTCAATTTGAAGTTCTATTTGAAACTGTGTAAGTCATTCTACACCAATTCTTTTGAACTTGCTTTGCTTGCTTACTATCTTTCTTCCTCTTTACTACAGCAGTAAAAGCCCTTGTGGAGTACAGACCAAATGCAAGACATACTTCAGCTACAAACCCCCCTCCTGCTTAGTATGAGAGTAAGTTAGTTTTGCAGTTACAGATTACAAAAAATATCTGGTTCCAGTAGCTTGCTAAGCTTATGAACTAGCCTGTTTTTTACTTGCAAACAGAAAATGCAGACTGGTTGAAGTGTGTTCACTACACCTGGTTTTAAGACTGCATAGAATTTACAGTCAAATTACAAGCCTTTAAAAATAGAAGGTGATAGCATTGACAATAGCAAAACATGAGACGTGCAAGATGGACTGCTACAAATAAAACAAAAAAATTGTTGGTATGGCTGGAGTGTTCCCAAACAGACACAATCCCTCAGACCATATGGGCTATTAAAAGCCCTACAGTACACCAGCATTTGTGCCTAAAGCTTGGTTCTTTTAATTTTGGGGCTATTGCCAAGCTGTGACTTACCTTTGCTCTCCAGCTGCATCTGTTCCTTCTGGCTGGTCTGCCGCCTCTCTCTGGCAATGTAGTAGTTCGGTCTGGTTATTTACTGCTCAATCCCCTGCTCAAGGAAAGACTTGTGCCTTCCTTCCCAATGAATAGTGCTAATCTTTTTTCCCTTGTTTCAGCAGTTTCACAGGGACCAACATCATCGTCCCTGGGCTGCTGTTCTCCCTTCACAGTCTCAGTTTTCTGGCAAAGGCTGACAGTGCTCTTTACCTCCCTTAAACATAAAAGTCTGTACCCTCTGTCTCCCCCCCAAGGTGCTCAGCCAAGGCAGAGGGAAAAAGGTCCTTTTTCCACTCCTTCAGGTAGCTCTCATCCCACTACAAATTACATTTTTCACATTGCTGTTAGTTTTTCTCTACGCTAATTGCAACCTTAAGGTCCCTCCTAGCATCTTTCCTACCAAGAACTGATAGAGAAACCTTAAAGAAGTGGTGAAGAGAGATACAAGGAGGGGAGGAAAGGGCACTACTACTGGAAAGGGACAAAATGAAATTGCTGTGGGGCAGAAGCACACAAAGAACTATAAAAGTCAGGGGTGCTTTTACAGGGACCAAAGGTCACACAACTGGCAGACGGCTGAGAGGGCCAGTCAACTGTGTGCCAGAGAAGCTGGAGAAAGAAACACAAAGGAGGTTTCCACGATTGCAGGATCACCATTCCAGCGAGCAGAAAGTGAAAATTAAGCAGGATGAGAGGGCTGGAGGTGGATGGAATGATTGCACTTAACACAGAAAGAATATGATGCTCATTTAGAGATGACAGTGGAAAAGAGTTGAATTGTAGGGGTTAAGTTCTAAATGTGACTTGCAAAATTTAGCTGCCTCACTTCAGCAGTGATGTCATTAATAGGCTAACTTGCAGTTTTGAAGATATTCGTGCTGTTAATCCCAATTTTCCATTGCATGGCTCTTGGCTGGTAGTTCTTTGCCTGGTTTGTTATGCTGATTTTTGGCCAAGGACTGTTGTAGTTGATTCACAGGTCACTCAGGTTTAAAATAAACAGGGGGGAGAAAAAAAGTGGAGAAGGGATATGTGACGTCACTGGTGATTAAAAGGTTTTTGGTGTGTTCTGAAAAAACATTCAATCAGACTAAACTGGAAGCAGAAATATGGGCTTTCATACGTAGGTCAACTTGGAAAACAGTTCTGTACAGAAAGCAGAGCTAATTATCACAGATTTTTTACCCCAAACCACCCTGTTTTTGCAGAGATCCAATTTAGGTTTAGATCAGCATTACTGGATGAAATTTGTAATAGGTCTTTTATCTACCCCAGTACAGAAGAGCAGTGACTCGCTTACTTGTCTTGTCCCTACCCGGCATCCTTTTCTTGCCCAGTGAAGCCAGCCTGAATCCACAAGCTTACTTTTCTTGCCTTAACAATGAAAGTAAAAGTGTGAAAGAAGCGAGTGAAAGGGTAAATGCTATAAAAACAGTCAAACAAACAAAAAAAAAAAAGCCCAACAAGACTGCTGTTGCTCTCTGGGGTTTTTGTTTGTTTAAAGAGCAGAAACAAATCTACTTAAGATACAATATATATTATAAGCTGCTCATAAGAGTAAGGGTGTCTCCATTTTCAGTAAGGAATTCTAACTTAACACGCTGCCAGTGTTATCAATTTTCAACTCATCTACTGAAAACCAAATACAGTCACTAATAAAGATTAGACCTTGGTCTTTGAAGGATGTTAATAGTTAAAAAAAGAACCCTCTGCTCCTACATTCAGTCTATAAAGGATTACTTTTCTATTAGTGTATCTGTGGGATTAGTAGAAATGTTTGTCTAATGAATGGAGCTACTATATTTAAGTACATGCCTGAATAAGCTACTTGTCGATTGAAACCTATCTATTTATAAGTATTTCTGAATGATGCAAAAACTATCTGTATTGCAGTATTGCAACGGCTTTTGCATAACAGTAAATTTACTATTTTACTGCCATTCACATTGAGAAATTCACCTCATTTGCCAATTTTATTTCTGAAACCTGTTGTGTAAAATGTACAGCATGGACTTCCCTACATCTGGCCTGATTTGCTTACAACTTTTTAGCTCAAAAAAATGTCACCAACCCTGTTACTGATTTGGCAGTTCTCAACAGGGGATAGGCACATCTTTTACATGCACTTGTGTACACAAAACATCTTCAGAAATGCAAATTAAAGCTCTTCTTACAGTAAGTGCTATCCCTGCCCGTCTTAATCCAAGGTAACCATCAACATTTTGTGACAAAATAATTTCTAAAATTCCACTCAGCCCTAATATGAAGTCAATTCTCTTACTATTTGAATTTAAAATGCTTCATAAATGGATAAAACCACAGTTTTGTAATGGCAGACATCAACGGAAATCTCCTATGTGAATAAAAAAATGAAAACAATCTATGTTAAAATATATCTGTTTACATATTTTAAAGCTAACTGGTAGACCAGCAATAAGAAGTTCTCTGGAAAATGGAGTTGAAACAAAGAGAGCAGGAAGTTCAGAGGTAAGGCAGACAGTGTTTAACGGTATTTAATTATGAAAGCAAAGCTTTTTTTCCCCTGAACTACAATGAACATTCACTAAGTCTCTAGTTATTGCCTGTAACTAACAAATTTAGATGACTCATGTTCAGGCTGATATTTAGGCCTAAATTTGCCAAATCTGAATAGGACTTTGAAAACAGGGACTTCAAATAAGAAATGTGGGAGATGTGGAAAGGCTCTGTCTGGTTTTCTGAGAGTGCTTCACACATTCACTTCTAAATTCAGCAGCCTTTAAAGGTTTCTTCAACAGTATATCCAAAATAACTAGTAATTTTTGAAAAGGAAGACTATCAGTCCTGTAGTCAGCACTTAGATTAGTGGCAAGCATGTTAGAAATGCACAGACAGGAGGCTGACATATGTTCCAGTCACTGTAATGCATGCTTTGAGATGTACCTTCCTGTAAATGTACCTCTTAAACCTTCAGAATTAACAACTCTTTCTATGACACAGACATTATTATATATATGTATATATGTGCATGTTAATACATATATACATATACGTACACATAAGTGCTTACATACACACACAATATAAACAAAAATAATCAAATTAATTTCTTGAAATAATTTTTGAAACACAAAGTACTTAGTTTGACTAATCACATCAAAACCAAACCCATAGAGTTGATGGTAACTTTTTCCTCTTTAGAGTAAGATTTTCCCATCAAATTCCAGTTTAAGTTCAGAGAACCCAAGTTGTACACTATCAGCTGTTACCTTTTCCCTATTTTGTACACAATTCTGGTACAGACCTCTGTATGAATGCAGATAAAGAAAAGTCAAATACTTATATATTATTTTAATTAATTACTCTGGAAATAGCATGAGCTTTTTAGCTTCCTTTTAACCCCTGAAATACATTACGTCCATCTGTACTGTCATTCATGCAGTCACTCGTACTGAGACAAAAATACTGAAGAGCTAAGTCAAAATAATTTCAAAGTGACTTTATAACTTCTTGCATAGTACTGCTCCAAAGCAGGACAAAATTAATACCTGGGTTTTTTTTGCCTTATTTATTTTGAAAATAATTAGAGCTGTAGTTTTAACCAAAGTATGTACATCTCCAAAAGCCAAACTTGTAAGTGTATCCTCTGTATTTGCATAAAAGCCATACACCATTTTTAGATCTGAAAACTTATTCCAAGAGTTATTTCTTTCCAAGGCACTTTTGGTAGAGAGCTCTGCATGAATGACTGGATGAGAGCTGCCTACCTTTCTGAATGCACCAGTCAGTGTGGTGGAAGGAACACTGAGGAGTGTGTGATGCGGAACACAGCATTTCCTGGCATTTAGTTGGGATGACCTGCCTGAGTCAGCGTGGCCTCACTAGCCCTAAAAACATTCACTTCTGCTCGTGAGTAATGTCCCAACCCAAGAAAATCTTTGAGCACCGCACTCGGCTGTGTAAGCTTCCTCTGTGTAGACACAGCCCTCTGGGTGAGTCAGGAGATCTTTCCTGGGTTCCAAACACCAGTGGCTGAAAATACATCATAAGTTGAACCATATTAAGTCAAATACATACAAAATACCTCTTAAGCCATGGAAAGAAATTATTTTTCATACATCATATTTCCTTCAAGTTTTACTGGCTTTATACTCACCTTCAAAACCCTGCCACAGTTGCTTTCCCTGTCTGGGTAGGTAGAAGCTGAACAATTCTAGACTCCTCTGTTTTACCTCTACTTCACACCAAATTAGCTCTAATTGCAGATAGAGGACAATATGGGTAATCCCTAATACTTCTAACGTCAAAAAGAATAAAAGATTGGAAGTACCCGAAGTTCTGCTGTGAACTGTAATCCATTCCCATGAAATATTGATTAATCGGGTCCATGCTACACTAAGTAACCATTATCATACAGTACACAGAGCACTTGATAACATAGACGTTATAGAGGTATTTGTAGCTGTGACAACTACATTAGGAAAGGACTGTCCAGTTTTGCTAAACCCTCAAGGAAAAACATTCCCACGTTAGAAGACAGATGCTCCCCATAAGATGGAGATCTGGAAAGTCTGCAGTTTGTTTAGGAAATGTTCCTTCCTCTTTCCATACTAGCAAGTTTTTTTGAGTCAGAGCTTTTATAGTAACATTGGCTTCATGACAACGGTCTTTGAGAGCTATTCTGAACCAAATGCTGGCGGCATGAGTATCATACAAAACTGAGGTGGCTTTTGTTTTTGTGAAGTTTTAAAAGGCCCCTGTGACAAACTCCAAAGAAGGGGTATAGGCTCACCTTACATCTGAAGAAGATGAAAATGCCACTAATTCAAAGAAAGAGGAAGCAAGAACGTACCTGTAAGAGATTTGCATCAGGCGTTCAGTCTCATGGACGAAGTGACTGACATCTTTTGGGATGGGTATCTCTTCTGAAAAGCCAGTGTTTCCTGAACGGTGAGCCAGCTCCTGCCTCTCCATCCTCTGCACCATGTATATATTGTCTGTATGTATTGAAATTGTGTATTTTTAAGTCTCTGCAGACATCTCCCCTCTATTACATTAATTATGACAGGAAAACTGGTGTGCTGTCATAAGACTAGCCATACCACTCTTCAGGAACACACTGTCTGTGGATAGCAGCTTTCCCTGTATTAGGTCAAAGCTGTTTATATTCCACACATCTGCTAAGAGAGGGAAGCTCAAACAAGGAGAAAATCCATGCTGAGAAAACACTTGAAGTACTGCAGGGGAGAGACACTGGAAGAGCAGAATGACTTTTTCATGTGACCACCTTAAGCAAAGAAACAAAAATGGTTTTCTAAAGAAAAAAAAAAAATCAAAAGGGAAAGAAAATCAAGGCCTTCTCAGAAACCTCTCTAATACTCTATATGAAATGTTAATTTACCATCTAGCATTATTAAATGTTAAGCAGAAGCCATTACACAAAACTGAATGTGACTTCATATTCTGCACCTCCTTCCAACCTTCAGTTATAAAAGTGTCTTGGGTAACCTCCATGGAAATTACTTGCTTTTAAATCAAGACAACTGAATTCACATCTCATGTTTTCAGGTTGATAGTCGGATATAGTTCTGGTTTAAAACTTGCCATAAGATCACAAGAAACCTAAACCCTTTTTTCCCCAAGAAAATTTTGTGCTGGGAACAAAACAATAGTTATAAAGATGTTTTTTTTCCCCTGTGAATAAGGTAATTCATATCAAAATACAACTATAAAAAAATAGTAGTGGTAGAAGTCTGTCATAAAACCCACAGCCTGTTTTTTTTCAGGCAGGTGGGCCCCTCACTATACATCGGAGCAAAATGGGAGTATCTCCAGCAAACTGACTCTGCACAAACTCTACTGCCTCCTCCCTTTCTAAGCCATTTCAATGACTAAGTGTTTTGGAGCCAGCTCTCCTTCGCTAGCAGGTAAACCCTTTGTTAAGATAACATTTGGGGGAACCTCATGTTAAAATACCAGCAGCAAAGAATTTACTCTCCCTTCTAAGCAGCTTTACAAGGATACAAAGCTTTAGAAAGGCATCAGGATGGTTTTCCCCTTCACACACCAAAATAACACACTCTCACTGCTGCTTCAAATCCAAGTAATTGTTTGGTTTCCTTTTACCTTCTGACTTTCTCTTCAGGGACAGTATTCTTGCCATTTAGTAACGGTATAGTTTTAACGACCGTACCACAGATGGTGCGCACCCAGAATACAGATAACCACATTTTTGAAGGCTTCAACATTCTCATACGGAAGAAAAGCCAAAGTTATGATGAGTGAGGAAACTATTTTGCATAGGTTTCTGGAAAACACTGAAAAAATCCTATTTTAAGAGGAGTTGTAGCAAAGATGCTTAAAGATGAAAGAATGCAAAATAGTCTAGATGAAAATAACTTCTTCAGGTGTAGTCAGATGTAAATATTTTAAGATTGCAGTTTTATTGCTGCCTTAGTGTGGGGAAATCCCCATGCCTGTAAAAGGCCCAAATGAAGTGCTAGCCTGTTGCCCATGGGACACAGGTTATGTATTTTTGAATAAAATAATACTGCTTTAAGTAATAACTGTTTGTAAATCCTAATGCAGCAAACATCCTGCTACTTTGATTGTATTACAAGAAAAACAAAAAAGACTAAATTCTTACTCTCAGGACCTCACTCCTACTACCCTGCAAGCAATTAACACCGAATTAAAATCGTAAAGTGCCTGACGACCTAGCAAGCCACCTCAGGCCCCGGCCCTGCCTGCAGCCCCCCAGTGCCCATGGTGCTCCCCGCCATGACAGCCTGCCCTCACCTCAGCTTCCCACCACTGACAGGCCTGCCTCACAGCTCCTCCGATTGGCCAGTACCAGGCAGACGCACCCTCCGATTGGCTGCGCGCCTCGCTGGTGAGGGCGGGTGATAGGCTGGGCCCAGCTCCCACCTCTGCTGCGTGGTTGGGCGTCTCCTCCCACCCTGGCGCCTCTCTGGCTCCCCTACCCACCACACAGGTGCAGGCAGAACTAATCCTCGATAATCACCTTACAAATACCAAATAAAAAATACCAAATAATAAATAGTAGCTCTCTTTCAGAAAATCTGGGCCTCAGGAACCAAAATACGCAATGAAAGCAGGTAAGAATCTTAAAACGCAGCCAGAACTCTGAAGAAAACCGACCACAAGAACAGCGCTGTACAGAAGAATGTTTATTGAGGGTGTTGTTGCGTTAGAATTGTTACCATCCCATCAGCAAAAGCTGTGGCAAAAGAAACACATCATTGTTGTCTTCCTGTCATGAAATCTGGTCCGTGTGTCAGCACTGGTCTCTCAGATGGTTGCTCAGTTCCTGAAGTTCAGCAATCATGTTGTCCATAGCTGTCACCTCATCAGCTATCTCGCTATGAACCTCATTACATGTTGCATCTACAAAAAGTTGCTGCATGACAAAAAGAAATAGAAAATTTTAAAATACACATACAGATTCTCTGTTTCAGTGTAGGGACAGAATACAGGAAGCTCATCACCACTATCCTGCCTTTTGTATTTTTGGTATCTATGATGGTATCTTTCTCTTTAAAAAGGCCATTTTGTGGCTAACAAACACAAGGTGCACATATACATATCTATCTATCTATCTATCTATCTATCTATCTATCTATCTATCTATCTATCTGCCACAGAATCACAGAATGTTAGGGGCTGGAAGGGACCTCTGTGGGTCATGTAGTCCAATCCCCTGGCCGAAGCAGGGTCACTTACAGCAGGCTGCACAGGACTGCGTCCAGGCGGGTCTTGAATATCTCCAGAGAAGGAGACTCCACAACCTCCCTGGGCAGCCTGGTCCAGTGCTCCGTCACCCTCAGAGGGAAGAAGTTCTTCCTCATGTTCAGATGGAACTTCCTATGCTTCAGTTTGTGCCCGTTGCCCCTTGTCCTGTCGCTGGGCACCACTGAAAAGAGTCTGGCTCCATCCTCCTGACACCCACCCTTTAGGTATTTATAAACATTTAGAAGGTCCCCTCTCAGCCTTCTCTTCTTCAGGCTGAACAAGCCCAGCTCCCTCAGCCTTTCCTCATAGGAGAGATGCTCCAGTTCCCTCATCATCCTTGTATCTGCTGGACTCTCTCCAGTAGCTCTTCCTCTTTCTGAACTGGGGAGCCCAGAAGTGGACACAGCACTCCAGATGGGGCCTCACTAGGGCAGTGTAGAGGGGGAGGAGAACCTCCCTCGAACTGCTGGCCACACTCCTCCTAATGCACCCGAGGACTCCATTGGCCTTCTTGGCAGCCAGGGCACACTGCTGGCTGATGGTCAACCTGTCATCCACCAGGACACCCAGGTCTCTCTCCACAGAGCTGCTCTCCAGCAGGTCCACCCCAAGCCTGTACTGGTGCATGGGGTTGTTCCTTCCCAGGTGCAACTTGCCCTTGTTGAATTTTATGATGTTCCTCTCTATCCAACTTTCCAGCCTGTCCAGGTCTTGCTGAATGGCAACACAGCCTTCCGGTGTATCCACCACTCCTCCCAGTTTGGTGTCATATATATACACACAGACCTGGGGTCTGTGCCACCCACCTGATATTTTGCCAAAGGGGCCGAATCTTCCTGTGGACGCTGGATTTCTGCTCTGACCTGACTGCCTAAGCTGAGTCCTGATCCCATCAAAAGTAAAGGACTTCACCATGAAACTCAAATTAGAAGAGCATCTCACATACTGTTTACAGTTTAGAAACCCACCTGCGGACAAATTAGTAGTTGTGAATTTTAATGGCCATTTTTCCCAGTGTCATATTCTGCTGTGTCATTTTCTCCAAAACCAACAATAAACATGTTTTAACATTTGATGTCAAGACATGCGTGGATGGAGACATTAATCTGTGTGTAATTAAACTATACAAGAGCAAACAAAACACTACAGAGTAATAAAAATAGTTTGTTCTTAAAGACCTTCAGACATTAATAGAAACACAAAGCAGCTAACTCATGAACATTCATAATCTTCACATATTTACAGGGAAACCAAGGGAGAGGAATGCTAAATGACTTGTCTAAAGCCTGAGATACGCAAGCTCTGACTGGAGCTTTGTGCATGCTGCACCAGAACATGTTGCTATTGCAAGGCCGGGACCTGTCATCTGACTCAAGTATGACTTCAATATGGAGGCTGTGTGAGGTACCACGCCACAGAAATATGGTGGTGGGGGGGGGGACCCAAACATATGCTTCCCCTTTATTATGTAAAAGGAGAGTGATTCACACTTCATTCGACACAAACAAAAAAGCCTATATTTAGAGACAAAAACAAATCAAGAAAACAAAAGTTGCTCTGGAGTACATCTGTACATCATTATATCATCAAAACATAATGGGACAATACAGATATGTATACAAACAAAAATGCACTTAAAAGGCCTGAACTAAGGTCTTCAATGTGCCTCAGAACAATGTTGTCACTGAACAAAGGAACATGTTACACAAAAATAGGAACATGTTCCTGCTACAAGGACAGGAACTTTTCTGACTTTCAGTCCAAAAACATCACACTGGCAACGTGACTGAAAAGTTTGGTTCTTTCTGGCAAAGACAGATAAATAAATCAGGATGATATAATTATTGGAACCTCCCCCTCCCCCCATTGAGAGAGATCTATTCAGCTGGATGCAGCCTGGGGAAGTTTCACGCACCATCATTCTTTGGGCTTTGTGCTCCATGTTTCCCAACAACAGTACCCATATTTCATGCATTTACGACACAGCTCCATGACCTTTCTCCTTTTTGGAGACCCCACCTGTCAGATCTGAATGATGCATGGGGGCAAGGAACAGAAGAGAGCCCGCTGTGCTATTTGCCAGAGCGTGCAAGTGCCCAGAAGGCTCTGTACAGAAAGAAGCCCATTAACAACGCTTTCAGTTGCAGCCTTCAGCAGACTGTGGGTGCATCATGAGTCTGGCACAACACAGGAGCTGGAATGTCGAAGATCCCAGGAAAGGCAAGAAGTCTGAGAAGCAACACTGTTTCACCTGTATGAAAACTACTGATTGGTTCCAATTGCATGCCCTGACTAAAATATTTTGGAATCTTATCTTTTACAAGTCACTTTCACTGTTCTTTCATTCCTTCTGAAATCTTAACTACCAAGTCTGCTCTTAGTCCGTGTTTTTAAGTGCTTTTCTCTGCTAAAAGAAAAAAAAACCCTGCACTAATATTGACTCACAAGGCAGCAAAAGGAGATGGTGTAGTCAAGCTTGGACAGGCATAAACAGTGCTAAACTGTTTGTCCACAGGATCTTACAGAAGATAACCAAGTTTTCAAACCACAATATACTTTGGAAATTCAATATGACTTCAACTTAAAAACAAGATGGCATCTTGGAAAGTATGCAAAGACAATGAGGTCACACAAAGAACACCATCTCTAACATGTCAGTTTTCTCACAAGTGCCATAAAAGTTAGAGGGACCATTATCTGCCAATAATACAGATGTTAGTGCCTACAGGAATTAAGAGCACAATTTGCTAGACTCACCTATTCTTAATCTTTCAGATACTGCATGATCTTGCATAATATAAACCACCTGTACTTGTATTTATGTCACTTATGTGAAGTAGTCTTGCCTTCTCTACAGTCATACTCAGTCTACCCGCTTTTTTTTTGTTTTTTAAACCATTTTGTGAATCACAACAAAACATATGTGTTTTGGCTTTTTTCACCACATTCCGAAGTATGCCAGTATCTAAAAGCACAGTTATGGAGCCAGCTTGTGTCTGCTTATACAACTTTCCTAGGCTTTTATCCTTAAAATTATAGGACTTGAAAGAGAGTGAGCTGAGTTTAGCACACTGATGACGGATCAGCACTTTGTAACACAAGCACACATGTTCTAAAACTTATGTTCTGTAATTCACATTTACTAAACCCCACACATAGCCAGGAAGAATACTTTCTTTAAGACATTAAGTGTATTTTGAATGAAAACGTATTCCAGATCAGTCCTCAGCTAAACAATGGCTGTGTCTCAGATTTTAAGATGCAAGGTAAAATTAGGACAATAATGGTGCAGAAACAGACTTGGCTCTTTGGATGCCTGGCTATGGAGGCCCAACTCCAAAAAACAAACATTTGATTCAAACATGATGACATTTTCCAATTAATTAATATCTGAATTGGTAGGGTATCCATGAAAACCTTATTAAAAATTAGTTCTCTCTTTTAATAAATAACTCTGTTTTTAAAACAATTCAAGTGATGCAAAGTAGTCCTGACACATTTTTGTCCTTTCCGCAGATTTATATCCATTCTTTCTGAGACTGCCCTGCTTCACCCATGACTACTCACATAAGGAACAGGTCTTGGAAATCACTGATTTCTTCCAAACATTCGAGTCTGTCTGCCCAACATTTTAAGTAAAATGCTAACTTACTCTAAAATGTCAATGCTATCTCTAGTGGGTTTATTTCAGTCAAAGCCTAGCAGGAAGAAGGGAAATAAAAGTCTACTTAAAACTGGAATCCTTAACAGCATAGAGGTGAATATCCATCTGCTGGTGCACTGGGACAGGCAGGTATTATTTGATCTATAAATGACTCAAAACAGAGAAATGGTTTCTGGCAACAGAACAAAGATTCCTAGCTTTCAAACAAAAATGCCTACCTTTCAGACATTCCTACCTTTGCCTTGGATGACAAGCCACGTAAGTTGAGCCGAGCTGAAGAAAGTATCTGCAAAGCTTCCTGATGATTAGACTTGTTCTTGCTGCATTTTATAGCCACTAGAATCCAAACACAGAAGAAAAGGATCCCAAAACAAAACAGCATTACCTCTATTACAATAATCTTTCAACAACATTTAATTAAAAACATTGATACCTTCCACAGACAATTTTTTAAGGTAATATCCCCAAAAAGAAAGATAAAGAAAAAGAATTCCAAGTAATTTTGAGAAGATAACTCTAAATGCAACAGGTATATGTATCCTTCTTAAACACAAATATCACAGCACAGTGAATAGTCTTACCGAGTCTAAGTTTTGTCCATCTCCTGGCTGGCACAGTCAATCAAACTTATGTGATGATTTGAGGACCGAGATGAACGACAGATGCATCTTCACTTGCATTATGAAATTGCCAGACCATGAAATTAATTCAGTCCTTGTTTACCAGTCATATGTTTACTAGTCATATGTTTACTGACTCACCCAACATGACTCCTGCCTCATTCCAAGTATATTTTCATCTGCACCATCAGAATGATGCTCTCTGTTAGAGGACTCCCAATAGGAGGAATAAATATAATGGGTAAAGTATAATATTATTTTGTTACTAAGCTTAGTAAATATTCGCTACACCCTTCATGAATAATAAAAGTTTTTTTTCAGGTAGAACATACCATGTGCAATCTCTATGGCTCCTTTCACCACTTCCTTAAAAGTAGAAACATCTTTCTCCCAATCACTTGATTGAATTTCACATTTATGTGCCTTAGTGAGACACTGCAGTGACTGAAAGGAGGAAAAAAAATGATCAGTATGTGAGAAAACAAACTAGGAGATAAATTTAGTTTTAAGTATTACGAAATAATAATGCTTAATCCAGAAAATGAATGCATCTTTACTTTGCTTGATTTCCTGTGAGTTGGAGCCGTGTCCTTCTCTGTAACAGTAAGCACCAGCTGTAACACAGATGTTCTTCACCAATATTGCATCTTAAGTATGAGAGGCATATAAAGTAACATGTGTCTAATTTTTATCTTTTAAAAATCTGTCTAGACTGATGGATGTGACCCATGTTTGCCAAGCTGTCATAATTAAATGCACATGAAAAAGTGAAAAATACTTGTACTCACACTTTGAACAGTAATTTTGTACCTAAAAAATTTGTAACTGAACACATCAAAGCTTTCTTTCTGTATATATATTCTTGGCGAATAACATATTTTACAGATGTAGCTATTAGCTGCCATACTGCTCTGGCTCTTAGTGTGAACAGGAAAAAATAAATGTAAACAATATGAAAGGAGGGTCCCATTAAGAAAAAAAAACATGAAAAGTTTGAGCAGAAGAAATTAACTTTTGCTTTCAACTTTTGTTTTCTTTCTACAGCATCAGAATTACAGAACAAATACATGTCAGAAGTTACATGGCTTGGTTCAATGACAATTTTTTAATTACCTTTTTAAAGAGTTTAAAATAATAGTAATAAAAAACTTTCAGTGCGGTACGTGTACATGAGTGCAATAAAGACTTCCGGTTGCTGAGCAAAGACATGTTACATCTGGGGGCTGTTACCCCAGAAACTTCTACCTTGTCTCTCCCACCAGAGTTCCAATCACTATGGCATGGGCGATTGAACTGCTTATGCTGCTGTAAATTGCAGTAAAGGTGTATTAAGTCAAACCAGAGCAAATTATTTTTTTCCATAATAACCTAGGTTATCATTGGCAGTAGTTCTGGCCAGCAGAGGCAAGAACTTCATTTTTACAGCAGTCTGATGTCAATCTGCACATGTTTGAGAGCAGCAAATTACGGGAGTTTTGCTGACAGATGTCAGGGAGGGGAAAGAATTCAAAGTTTAGTGGGCTGTTTGTTTGCACTTCTAGAACCTGGAATTAATACTGGAAGGAAACAGTTATGAGCTGGGGAAAGTTCAAGGAACAGAAGGGTTTCATGGCCTGCTTATGGATCAGCAGGAAACCTGAAAGCTGAAAAGGTTCCTTGGTGGGAAAGGGGTGGACTGGACTGCATTCAGCATAGGATAGAACGAAGTACTGAATGAGGTGGCAGGTCAGATACATAAAAGTGTAAGAGTAAATATATGCTAAGCTAAAGAAAAAAACACCACAAACCCAACACTTCGATAGTTTTACACTCTTAACTTGTAAATCCTGTCTGACTTTGATTAAATTTACAAAGCACTGTTGTGAATTGTAACTGTAGACTCTTGTGCATCAGATATAGCAGCAGAGCAGAAAGGTAAAAAAACCAACAACCAACCCACCCTTTGCAACAGCCAGACATACAAGATTTTCTTTCAAATGGAATGTTAGGAACAAAATTGTTTAAATGTAATTAAATCTGCACTAAATCAGGTATTACATTATGGAATAAAGGTCAAACCCTATATTTGTAAGGAGGTACATGACACTATGACAGATCTGTTCCCATCTCTTCGTCCTGTGATGCCACAATATAGTAAATAATGCCCTTTCAGAATTCATTGACTTTTTGCATAATAAATGTGGGTGGAAAACTGCAACGATACATCTGGAATTTTTCTACAGGTAGTTAGATTCACTTAATATCTGACTGACACATGATGGTGCTTGTGGCAGTGAAGCCAATAAATACTGGTTTAAACATTTTTACTGATAATAGGATAACAGAAAAGCTACCAGTGATTATCTAGTGTATGGTAAATTAATTTTTACATTGTAAATTAATATATGCTGTGGCTGCAGGCAGTTTTGCTCTTCCAAGGTCTATACCTATGGTACGGTCATACCAGGATACTTCGATACACATGTAAGCATACATTAAGCATTTATAAATGTCATTTCATTTTGCAGGGCAAGCTAGCCCGTGTGTTCCATAACCAGTCTGATTAGGAAACGCAGTTAAAGTCCTGTCTACTCTACAAATTGAAACCATGTTTTTAACTGGGTTAGTGAAAAATAATGTGATGTAACCAGATTCTGAAACGATTACATTTATAGTATAGACAGGGCCTCTGCTACTTTGCATGTCTGAGTAAGAATTTGAGGATATATGACAGGATATTGCAGTGTCTGTATTTCTGAATTCTAAATAGGCCAAATCCCTTTTATTGTTCAGCTGTAAAGAAAAATAAGGAAGGAAAAAAGGGAGGAATTGGAGGTATAAAGGACACCAGCAATGACTAAACAAGGCATTCCACAAGGCAGAGCATAAAGAGGAAGGCAATGAGCAAGGCCCAAATAATTCTAAGTTTAACCCCACAGTCATTTAATTTGTAGGCCCAACCATCTGCCTAACATGCTTGACATCAAGTCACAAGCAATCCTCCAGACTCACAATTTTGCCCAGACCAAGGGATACCCCCATTAGGAAACACATACTGAATGATGACATTGTGTATTTTCAGCTTCATTGAAGATCTGATAACCTATAAGTATTTCTGGAGTGTACAAGGCTATTTGAATTTTGGAAATTTATCACCAATTGCAAAGCACACTCTAGCAATACAACAAAGTAAACACTTCCAGCAGCACAGAGTGGTTATTTTGAAAATGCAATCAACTGGATTACCTGGGAAGTGACAGGAACAAGAGACAGATCTTAATGTAGCTAAACCACAGATGGGTAAAGAGAAACCAATGGTTTAACAGCTAAGAATTAAATAGCATTATTTAATCCCATATTAAGCTAAGTAAGGACAAAGCACTTTTACTCTGGGAACCCTTAACTGTGGTATAGACCTTAAATGCATTTTCCCTTAGTGATTGCAAAGAATATATATGGCTTATTATGCCATTAGATCATGCCATTAAGATCCACTTTTTTCCAGAAGCTGCAATATCTTGACTTCAGAATCAAAGCTTCCAATTTAAAAAAAAACCCACCACCATTAGATTACAGACATCAGATTGCTGTCAAGAAAATTTTCGGAACACAAATCCAAGACAACGCGCATACGCTGTGATAGGATGTTTTTAAATGAAATACTGATAAAAGAGAGAGATTTTTTAAAAATCCACAAAAACTGATGTAAAACATCTTGCTCCTGCTAGATAACAAAAACGTGCGCTGTAGGAACATGAAAAGCAGAAAATAAGCTTATAGAAACACTGAAGCAAAAGAGGTCTGGAACAAGAGCATGTCTTCCTCTAACACTATAGTTTGTTAGCGAACAGAAGGTTTGTACCAGAAGTGTGTATCCATAAAAACATATACTTCACAACACAGTTACCTTTTCAATATCTTCACCACTATCGTTCTGTCCATTTCCATAAAGTTGGGCATAAAGTCTCCAGATCTCCCCATCATTTGTCACTCGTGAAGTCACTCTGCCCAAGAGCTCTCGCAATTTCCCCTTCAATCCACTTGCGACCTCTCCAGCGCGATCTGCCATGCCATCCACTACCGCTCTGACCAAAATAGCCAGCACCTTAAAAGAGCAGCAGGAAAGAGCTTTTATTTCAACCCACATCAACATTAGTATATATAATGATATCTGTAATATTTGGTCTCTATTAATGATTCAATAAAATACAAATATAGTACCATACAACTACAGACTTTACTAAGAAATACATTATTAGGGGAGTAATTCAACTAATTTAAACTTCATCTACAAGATTCCGTGGTTGGTGAAGATAAAGAGGCCAAAGAGCTAAGACAGAAATTTGGGTTACCAGAACAGGCTAGAAAAATAATGGTATAGGAAACTGTGGCAGTATCCTGAAGATATTTTCACCTTACAATACAGTTATAAAAATATCAGTAAACAGGCTGAACCAGATTAATTCAGGTTACAGAAGACACAGTTGTTTACAGGACCTCTATTTAACTGCCTGCAGAAACTGAAAGATGTATAGTGGATGAGACGTGAACTGGAAGGCAACTGAATACCACCTTGGGAAAGTCTGCGTTCACTGCACTTCTAGTGAATTACTAGTCAAGTCAGTTCAATCAGACTTTTTACAAGTACTCATTTAATGGCCGTACTTTCTGAGTCACTGGCTTGAGAATGTGGGATCTGTCCTGCAGAAATGCTGAGGACGTGCAGCTGCTGATGAACTCTATGGGAGCTGGGCTTTGTGTATGAAATGCTACATAATACCAAGTGTCCCTGAAAAAAACACGAGTCTGTGTGTCCCAGCCTGGACATTGAAAATTAGAAAACAGTTTTGCTGTGCCTCAGCAGTTCCTTCTCAATAAAATAAGCAAAAGGAAATGTACATTAAGACATTGAATCATATGGTGAATCAGACGAAAGTAAAACCCAGAAAAGCTGTGGCTTAGTAAGTGAGAACTACTTGTTCTCTGTAGTGTGTAAGAGACAGAGATTGGGGAAGAAATAATGCAAAAAACAAAATGGAAGTTTCATAAGGCTTGCATTCAAGATAGGCTGGTAAGGTGTATACAAACACCTTCATGCTGGTACTTCCTAACTTGTGAGGCTATCACTTGGCAACTTTAATGCTTCAACATTTTTGTCCACGTGATATTAATACTTACAATGAAATCAGATTAATCGCAATATTAATATCAAGACAATAATAAAACAAACTTCAAAATTATCTGTGAATAGCCCTAAACCACACAAATACACCACTACTCCAGTAAAAGTAGGACGGGGTGCATCCTCATAAACCAAGATGTAGTTCACTGGCAGAAAGTAATGCAAAAATTATGACAGTATCAAAGTATATTACACTTAAAATAAAAACATATGCAGTTTAGTATTTGTGATGTCCTTTTCCTAAAACAACTTTTCTTCTATAGATTGACTTATTAACATGCATCCCAACAATTAATTACTGAGTTCTATCGGATATAGAAAGTCTCTGGCAAAACAACCCAAATAAATCAAAATGGCTGATGATGTTACAAAATAAATCTATGTAACAGAAAAAGTGAAAAAAAAATATACATCTCCCTGGTATCTTTTCAGAATCAATATGAAATCACTGTAGCATCCAAACATCAGCTAAACAGCTGCCTCCTCCTCCCCCTCCCAGCTGTAACAATATAGCCCTTATAAAATGATACTGGCTGGTCTTTTCTGCTAAAGAGCTTGGATTTTCATTTAAGATGATAGAAAATATGATCAACCACTAATAGTCCCAAAATTATGAAACTTCTATTACATTCACAATTTGGAATCTAAGGGACTACACCCCATCCTTAAATGAATCAGGTTTTCTGTGATGATTTGCTAGTGAAACACCAGCAAGTTATTGATATTTCTGTTACTATAGCATTGTAATAAAAAACATAACAGAGGTGCAAGAAGAAACCTAAAACTACTTTCTCTTTTGAAAAGGAACTAGAACTGGTCCTGGGGATTCATATATACATGTATGACTTCTCATTCAAATCCTCATTTTAACAAAATTGTTACTCAAAGTCCAAAAAGTTAGTTCATGTGAATATCATGTATAGTTATCGAGAGTTTTAAAGCCAATGATATTTTGTTTGCACATGAAAACAAAGTTTCCTCAGTCAGTAGGATTTAGCAACTGAAAAATTACCCATATTCCCATTGAGTTCAGACTTCACTTACACTTTCATCATTATAATCTATCTCCTTTTTTTGTAATTCATCATGTAAGCTTTAGCACTACTGCAGTTAAAATAAAACTAGTGTGAAGGCTGGATGAAAAGGTCCATTAAACAGTAATGAATCATTAATGCTACTTGGCTGTGCCCATTTGTTAAACAAAGCTATTTCAAATTGCAAGCGAATTGTGCTAATCATCAAAAAGTATTAGTTTACCAGAGATTTCCATTTTAGATGGTTGTCTTATGCATTAAATTTTAATTTATACCTTAGTGAGATTTTAATCTGCCATACATACTAAACTACTAAAAAACGACTAAAGCAACGCTTTGTTGCCTAGAACAGGATCCCACACAAGCAGCAAGCTTTTTTTTTTTTATGCCTCGTTTAATGAACTGGGCTCCATATGACCACTATGCAGAGAGTTTGTGTTTAGTATGACATCACACCATCTGCATTCATACTTCTCCTTTGTGTTTGTGAATAACGTGTGTTTACTAAAAACTGAACAAAAACCACCATGGGACAAAACCTTAGAAACAAATCCAATCACTTTTAAATGCTGCAATTGCTGTCAGTTAATCTCATTCCACAACTTTCTCCAAACAGCTCCTCTGGTATAAAAATTCACTTGATCAAACCATTTTTGGAAGCTTCACTAATACTAATCAAACTTGACAGTGCTCAAGTAAGAACAGAACCCTCAGATATCAGATCCAAAATGACAAACCTGCAGCCCAATGAGCTCTCCCTCTGCCCCCCTCAAATTAAAGCTTTATAATAAAGACAATTGTCATCAGTGAGCTACTTAAAAGAAACAGAGCTCCAGAAATTCATTCCTACCCTCGCTCCTCAAAATCCCCTTGGAACATGCTCTTGCAGCCTTCTACTAGAAACAGTCTGGCAATACGAACCACTGAAATGAGGACGATATTTGATGGAAAGGGTAACTGCTAGATCCTCAAGAACACATAGCTGCAGAGACGAACCATTTGTCCATGCTGCTGAATTCATATTCTTTGTCAGCACAGGATGAAGATCTGGTTTCTGAAAGCAACGTAGCAAAACAGCTTTCCTGCCCACAAAATAACTTTGTCAGGACCGCAACTTTCCAAGTAAAAAAGACTGCTTGCCTCCACCAGCATGCATGTGGTGCAAAGTAGTGTGGTCAGCAGTTGCAGAAATCTTTCAGCTATATTTACCACCTCAGACTAATAATTCAGAGGCTAAATGGATGATTATAACAGGTAAGTCTTTCTCTTTGGGTCCTTCTCGGTGACTGATCTACTAGGTGAAACTACAGATAATTCAGTGAGCCTTTATCTTTTATTACATAACATTTATATTAAAGGTTTTCAAGGAATATTTCTCAGTAGGTTCGTGAACATTAAAAGGTAAAAGGAATATAGAAATCTCAAGAATTGTAAGAACCAGTAAAGAAGAAAGGTAAGAAAAGCATGCTTATAATATTTAAGGGGAATACCAGGAAACTGAGACTTTTAAAATTATGTCCCTTGTTGTAATCTTCTAGTGCATTGCTGCTCATTTATAGAGAGCCCTTAAGCTTTTCTTTGTTCAATTCTATCTGAGAATCTGGACATACATATCTGCAAGCCTTATGATATCCTGATCTTAGAACCTTTGCCACAAGGATGACATCATTAAATAACTAGAATAGCTTCAAAACAAAATTTCCCAAAGCTGCATTCTATACTCAGAAGTCTGGTACAGAGAGACAGCAATGGCCTAACAGAAATCACAGATGAAGCTATGAATGCCTTACTGTTACTAGAAGAAATTAGTGATTTACAAGTATCACTTCACACTATGCTGAAATAAAATAAAAAAAAATCCGACATAACTACACTAACCAAGGACATTTCAAATTCTATAATCAGTTGCACACTCTTAATTGATGCACTCAGTTTCACAAGGGGTATTCTGCAACAATGACTATGCTAAAAGTGATTGGCTTTCTGTTTTCACAAAGACCTGGAATGAATGACTCAACTCGTTTCTTCCAGTGCCATGTATGTATATTTTTCTGGATTTTTAAATTCCTACCTTCTTTCTCACCACTATCTCATCTAGCTTGGTACCCTATCAATTAAAATGTACAACAACTACAAATACCAAATATAACCTGAGAGAAGATCATACTATTTTGCATGGAAACAGAGGTGTATGCTACCACTTACTCATGTTCCATGATTTTACTTTGTTAAAATACTATTGCACAAGAGGGTTATAGAGCATCTCTATTTAAAACAGGCCAGTTGGCAAATGGAAGAGGCTCATAGATTAATGGTGAGCTTTATATACAATCTCAGCAGAAGCTTTTAGTTTTATGTGCCTTTTTTTTGTTTTGCTATGGGAATACTCTTTTGTTCCTTGTAAGAATATTGATTAAAGCCTTTATGAAATTCTTTAATCAGGGTCTGAGGTTTTTCTAGTAAAATCCTTCTAACTGAGGAAACTGTATTAGAAGTTATACCAAAACCCACAAAGCACTTTATATATCAGAAGCCAAAGTTAAAATTAGGAAGAAAAAAAAAAATTTACGTTTGATAGCGTATATATACTTCTGTAAAAATGATAGAAATTGTAAGAGAACAAGACAAAAAAAAGTTAGACAATTAAAATAGAAATTTAGTGCAATATCCTCAAATATTTTAATATCTTACATAAAATTTGACAAAACACTCTAACAGGAGTCTATATCATCTCAAAATATCTAAAATGGACAAATACATGTAGAAAGTTCCATTCCCAGTCAGCTTGCAATCTGAATAAAATAATACAGTAGACCACCCCTAAAAATGTTATTTAAATTAACAATTGAGAAAAAAGCTCTTTACCATCTTTACCATATATGAGCCTATTTTGCACAGACACTTTTTCTGCAAGAGAGTTTGAGATCTTTTAACGTTCAATCATATCAAGCCCAAAAGTTTTTACTCATACGGAACGTTACTCTGTGCATTGTTGGCTTTATAGCAGTAAGTACTGTACTCACATACGATTTGTTACTAAAAAGCAATCTGAAAACAGTTTTTAACATCCCTGCCCTCCACAAACAAATGAGATGTTTCCACAACCATAATTAATTCTATTTGTTCTCTCTCCTCATCACTGGGCTCAAACTCCCAAGATCCAGGAAAGCTACTTTTAATCATTGTATGGGATAAGAAACACGCTCTTGGGATCAATGACCAGCAGCAGCTGGATCCTCTTACCCTGGTACTACACACAAACTCCCTAAGAGCTCATAAGCTCTTCAGTCAGATCCATTAATATTGCAAAGGCTTTTGGAGATGTTTCACTACTCTGCTTAAGGGATTCTTTGGCTTGCCTTTCAGATTCACCTTGCTATTTTCACTGGGTGTACAGAACCCTGCGTGGATCAGGACCTGGTTTTAGGCAAGGTAACATCCCAGCTGAAGCTGTTAACGTAGGCTCTCTGGATTTTGCCCGGAGTGTACATTTACAAATACGGAAGTTAACTGAACTTAACTGGACTACAGTGAAAGATGAGCAAAATACTTCCTTTATTTTTCTGTGTTCCAATTATTAAGAATCAATGTTCTGACTGTAATACATTCAATCTATCAAACATAATTCACTTTCAAAGGCTTCTTTGTGGAATTTTCAAACACATGGGAAAAGCTTAGCCTTCTCTAAACCAAGCAATTTATACTATTCCTGACACGAAGATCTGCAGGAACAATACAGAAAGATGGGGTTATGCATTGTGTTTTATTTAAGAATAGAACTTAAAACTGCAAGGCTCATATTTGTCCTTCCACAAAGCCTGAGGCAATCTCAATGAAAAGTTTCCTTTTTTTTTTTTTTCTGTTTTTACTTTTAAGTTTTACAGTCCAGATCTCTAAAAATTAAATGGCTTGCCTACATAACTTCACTGGTATGTGTACTATCATTACTGATACCATTATCAGCAGAAATCTCTCTCTGTCTCACAAGAAAAGTTAATGAGTGTGTAGGACAACTTAACATGAAAACTTCCCCACCTGTGTATCCTTGTACTTTTCTCTTAAGTCCATGAGCCGGTGATAAGCTTTAATCGCTTCTGAAAACTCTCCAACATCTGTACTGGTGAGAAGATAGTTCTCCCATATTTGCCAGTGCTCATAGTTGCACTTGAGAGCTTCTTGCAGGGTTCGAAACGCTTTGATTCTAATCAATAATAAAAGAGAAGAATAGAAACGAAGATTCTATATTAAAGATTTATGATATTGACTCATTTTATCACACAAAGCAAGTTTACTTAACAAGAACAGCTTTTGTGATTTATTTTAAACATTTGCTCATGGTAAACAAGCATATCCATTGCACAGAAGCCCAGCATTTTCAACTATTTTTTTCTTATGTCAGCAGCAAGCTATACTTAAATTCTCTGTTCTCTGACGCTATGCTGCTCAGTACAAACGTGTCAAAGTGGTCCCAAACACTCTTCGGGTCCTTCACCAAAGGTGCTGCCCAGTGAATCATCTCATACTGGCAGGAGAAAGAGCTGCGGAGTAAAGGTGGACAGAAGAATTCCTACAAAGTCACTGTCAAGTCAGGAAGCATCTTTATTTTTTGATATGGATCCACTGCAGGCAACTCTTTACTATTCCCTTACTCAAGGAGAGAGGTAACGGCATTCTGTGGTAAGGAACATAAGACAGTGGCCAAGTCAAGAACAGGGGCTCAAAGCAGCTGACCTACAGCTTACAGAGGTATGACCTCCTGCACAACATTCAACCAATGCTGCCAGAGAGGCAGCAGGAGTAAGAAGAATTCATTCAATCCGAAGTGTATGTTTATGTTGGTAAGGTCTGGGTGTCTCTGTTTAAAGCTTTAAACATACTGCCAAAACTTTCAATAAATTCAAAACTTTAAAAAAGCTTTGCTAGAGAATCAGAATTATAGGGTTCTTAGGACTTTAAGAGATTGAAGTTTACTCTCAGCTGGACAATATGTAGAAAAAATGCAAAGGAATAAATTCCTTTAAATGAAAACTTGAAACTGAGTTTGCCCAGCCTGGTAAAAAATCTTTGGGGAGATACGGCAATAAATCTCTTCTTAATAAGGATCATCTAAAGATGGCTTGCTATCAAAATTTGCAGTTCACTTGCTCTATTGCTTGAGTAAGTTGCTAAAAGTGCTGTCTCCAAAGAAAGACAGCTCAAAGAAATTGTTGGTTGAGTTTCATAAAGAGGGTCCAGGAGAGTGTAATTATCCCAGCCAGGAAAAAAGAATATCTAAGTAATGGATCAGGCCATTAAAAATTTGGAATGGCTGGGTCAGGGAAAAATGTAAATAACTGCCAGTCTAAGCCCATAGTATTAAAAGAGTTATCAACTAAACACAAAGAAAGCTGACTTGATAGAGCAAAATTATTGAAGGAAAACAGGTCATCTGGCATAGCCACAGCAGAAATGGGCCACAGACAGGATCTTCCCACGTTCACTCCCCTTTTCTCTCTCTTCTGATATACTAATATACTGATATACGTGATGCTGGCAATTAAATGTACTAACAGTTGGGTCTCCTCCACTGTTAACAGTCTTACTAAGGGATTTCAGACCCCGATTTTGATAGACTATATTAGAAAAGAACAGAGACCCACTCCTTCCTCTGTAGATTTTGCTACAATGGAAGCTGGGATCCACCACAGCTCTCTGACAGGCTGGAAGATGCTCTGGCTGACTGACGTACCCCAATCACCTTGAGAAACCTTTTTTGAAATTGCTCTTTGATATCTGCAGGATTAGCCTATATGATCTCCCCCATCTTCTCAAAAGAGTTAGCAAGTTATCAGGAGGGCAGATGCCAATCAGATGGAACTGTGAAATGTAGACAAGATACCAGAGGGATGGGATGGAAATTGTACTCCTCAAATCAACACTATTGCTACACTAATAAAGTCCTCTAGGTTCTCAAAACAAATCCCCTATGTATTTAACAAATCATATAATGATGGAGTATCCTTAACCAGGGCAACAGTTAAACCAATTCATATCCAAACAGGAAACAGTAGGCAATACCAGTGTGTCATCCTGTCTTGGAAACCAGGAATCTTTCACCCAAAGGACAGAGGGCCAGTCCTGGTTCGTTCTGAGAAATACGAGATCTAACTTTCAAAGGCCTCCTGGCACCCAGAGCAGTTTTTCTGGTAAACTGAAGAGTAGAGTATGTTTCCAACACAATTACTTTTTCTGGAGGAAATTCAGAATACACAAAACTTGTGGACTCTTAAAAAGCAAACAAACCAAAAAACAACACAACCCCTTTCATCTGGGTGTCAGCAGGTTGTTCACATACACTTTCAAAAAGACTCACACGTTTTATATTTGTCCATTGTATGAGACTCTGCTAAGCCTTACCCAAATGCACAGTCCTCGAATGGGACTGGTTTAAGTGTCTGGTTGGGGTAAAGCTTGATTTTGATGAGGAAACAAAAGAAAACAATTAACTTAAACACCTTTTTCTTTTCCTCCTTTTAATCCTCCCCTCACTTTTTTTTTTTCCTAGCAGGCTTGAAAAATAAGAATTTACACTTCCACCACCACTCGGCCCCCCAAAATAAATTATACTGAAGTACACTACTACAGATATCCTCTGTTTTGAGAGTGGGTTAAACTAACTCACACACAGTCTTGATCTAAAGTGACCACACAAATACTGAAAGAAGTCGTTATTCCACAGCAAATACAGGCCACACTCAGCGTGTAAGACTTAAGATTTTCTGTACACATATTCCTCTCCCACTATTCCTGTGGGAAAAAAACCTCAGAAACACGCCCTCCTGTACTGCTTTTGATACAATATCAAATAGGTCACAAGTTTTCCATGTATTTAGCATGTTTAATCACAAGAGTAGATTAACAACAATAAAATTAAATCAATGAAGTGAAACTAATCACTCCGTAGTTTCTCGACCTTGTAGTAGATCAGACAAAAAAATTATTTTGATTAAAGATACTTTTATGAAAGAAGCATAAACCAGTACACTGAGCACCTGACATACCCTTTTGAAATCTATGCAAAAGAAGGTGCAATCTATCACATGCAGTCTAAGACAATACATTGGGCATTCTCAAGGCACTGCTGAAGATACAAGGAACTACCACAAAGTTAAAACAAGCTCTCGATTTCATTTTAGTCTTCATTCTAACCTTCATTTTCTCCTTCCTCCTGCTCCCACTAGCTTATCAAACCATCTCTTGAATTCATTTATGATATTACTTCCCATGTTTCCTTCATATGTTCCATCAATTTACTCTTTTATGTAAATTTGCTATTCTTTTTCTTTTTTTTTTAAGTTTGCCTCCTGACTGCATAACTATATAAACTGATGTCAGATTTTGAGTAAGGTTTTAAAAAATATATCTTATTCTTTTGTTCCATTCTTTGGGGACAAGTTAGAATGTGAAAAATCTTCTTAAATATTAAGTTCTTTCAGGTATCCTGCGCGTCTACAAGTAACTTTTATTACATTGAGTTGAAATACAAAATAAGAAAGGCAGTCCATTTATGTCAAAGCTTCTTGTACTAACAGTTAATTTGGAGGGCAAAGAACAAGCGAGCTAGTGTGCAAACAGATCTCCATCTGCTTTCATAATACAAAAAATAAACTGCCTGTTTTTCCCTTAAACCTCCTGAGATTAATGTAGTATGAATTGACATAGGTCTGAATATATAGTTTGTTTGAAATGGACTTTATCTTTTTAACTTCATAGTCAAATTAGTTTCCAACTTTAATATGAATGTTTTGCACTGGTTGCACTTACTCGATTGTAAATACTTTCCACAAGTAAGAAGTGTAAGGTGAGAGGTGCTACTTTTATAAAGCTTATGAAACTCTATTTCCTGTAAAATGAAATGTGGTATTAATGATCCAACCTGGGAGAAAGAACTGAAGGGATAAGTATTACAAAATATGATGTAATCACATTAGAAGAATAAAAAAATCAATGTCAAAAAAAGGAAATTCCAATTATTTATTTTGGAAGCAGTATCTTCTAATCCTTTCAAGGCACTTACTTCTGTTTTAGTCTGATATAAGCAGTTGATAAATTGTTCCAGGCCTCAGCATTCTGTAACGATAAAAGAAGTACCAAAAAAATGATTCACTTACGTTATGCTTACTTGATAAAAATACGTAAATGAAATTACTGTGAAATATCATTGATTTTTCTAATCACATATATGAACACATATTTTCTACGAGGCAGTCAAAATACTACATTGAAATAAAAAATATTATATTAAAATAGAAACACATAAATATTACTGATGACAGCAAAATCAGGTATATACCTATCAATTAGTGTGTTCCAACCAGAAGGCAGTTAAGTCAGCTCTCACCTTCAGTTTAAACTGTAAACAGGCATCGTCTTCTGGATCTAGCTGAGATGGCTGGAGAGGTCAGTGCTCTCAGCAGCTCATCACTTCTCACTAGCTGGAAGCTACTTACCTGCACCGCTCTGTTAGTGGAAAAAATCATCCGAATGTCCCCTAATGCATCTCAGGCAAAACTAACAGAGTTAGTTCCAACAGTGTTTATCAGCTGTTTTAGCTGAAAAGGATTACGGAGTGCTCAGACAGCTTTTTCTCTGGTAAAACTAGCTGAGCCACATACAGAGATGATCCCTGCCCATCACCTTACACTGCTGTAAATTTGAAGCCGTGCCACTGAACTCAGCAAAGTGACAACTAACATAAATCTGAAGAACAGAAACTGGGTCCTGCAATGAAATGTACTCTGGTACTGAAGGCTAAGGAGCCTCCCTCGGGCTTAAGGAGCATTTAAATCATGCTGGGAAACATGAAGCTTAATTCATGAAAGCAGTCATTACATTGCTGCAAATCACTGTATAAAGATAGTTTTCACCTCCATAACTAAGAGCCAGCCAGCATCCTTTACTCGCAAAAGAAATACCACTTAACCCACTGAGAAGTCAGTTAGCTTGTTCATATGAATACAATTAAGTAGAGGCTCCAGAGACAACTGAAGACAATCTTAGTGTCTACTTGGAATTAAATCTTCTGTACTGAAACAAAAAAATATCAATATATAAAGTAAAAATTCCACTTAACTACAGAGTTGTCTGTATGAACATTTTTTTTCCCAAGTAAGTTATTTCATTTTATTAATAAAGAAAAAAAGAATACTGTCACTTTTCATTGCTCTCTCTTATTCCTTCCCTCAAGAGGAAGGAATGAATAGCTTCTATCAAGTAGGTGGCATTAACTCTAAGCAAGCAACATGCTGGCAGTCAGACCTTTTGACAAAAGTTTTGCCAGTGCATTCCTGAGAGGTATTCCAGCTGACGCCTCTGCTACCTCAGTGCACATGCAAACTCAAACAGCAATATTGTACAGATGTTTGCCCCATGCATCCTGAAAAACTGGCTAACGAGCTCCATTCTCCTCATGCTCATGAACTACATAGTTACAAATTTACCTGTCATACAACCACTTGTTAGATTTTTTTCTCAGGAGAATTTGATTACTTAGAGGACTAGTATTTCAATTTAATATTTTTGTTTTATCTCTCTTTTTAGCACTCCTCACAGTCTACACATTCCTTTTTCTCTGTTTTACCAATGCATGCAAGCATAAAGGAATTTCTGCCCAAACATATTAACAGGCAGTTATATGGACAAAGTTAAGCATTGGGCAAGCATTTTTACGATGCCACATGACAAAAATACATCCTCCATGCACAAGTTTAATTTGTTCAAAAGGCTAAGATTTAAGCAAGTTTTTCATTATTGCTTTGCTTGTTTATAATGAAAACATCCTTGTTGCTTTTAGATAAGCCATCTGAATTGCTTGTTGAAAAGTACATACATCTGGTTCCAATGTCACACAGCGCTGAAATGCTTTGGCAGCACCTTCGTAGCCTTCTAAAGCGATGTATGCGCAGCCCAAGGAAAACCATACACCTAGCTGGAGAGAAAAAATAGATGTTACATGTATACATACAAGTTTCTGCACAAAAGAAATAATTTTGCCTGGATGCTCAAACACACACTACTCTTGTTGATTTTACCTGGTTTTCAGCTATCATAACAATATTGCATTGGAATAAATAATATCCTGTCTGCAGAACATAACAAAACTTTAGGTTCAAAGTTTTAATAAACATGGATAGACAAAGCTGTTGACTACATAAAGATCACTTAAACATACGGGAAGTGCTCAAGTGCTCTTAAATAGTGCATCTTCATTTAGAGAAGAAAGTGATAGCTATTTTGAGGTTTGCATGTTTTGCTTTTACTTGTGAAAAATCCACATTCACTTTATAGTATTACAGTTAGGTCAAATGGTAAATACTAGGAAATGTATTTCATGGAAATCACATTTTACAAGAAACGTTTCTAATGATGGAACATGAACACTTCAAAATTGTAGCTCTTTCTACTTGTCAGAATATCCATCTTCTCTAGTTTATAATGCAATGTTTAGAGACAGAAAGGTACTTAAATAATGCCTTGTGTAGAGAACACAACATCAGCAGTTCAATAATCTTGCATTGTAAGTCTTTAGTTGTTACAACCAAATACCTCCCATCCATACAGATTCAACCAGGGAGCTCAGCACCTCCTTCTCCACGTTCCCTCCTCAGGATGCTGCAGAGAGCAATGAGGTCACCCCTCAGCTTCCTTTTCTCCAAACTAGACAAACCCAAAGTCCCCAGCCACTCCGCATAGGACATTCCTTCCAGCCCTTTCACCAGCTTTGCTGCACTCCCCTGGATGCATTCAAGGACCTTAATAGAATTCTTAAGCTGTGGGGCCCAGAACTGCACACAGAACTCCAGGTGAGGCCACACCAACGCTGACTACAGTGGGACAATCACCTCTTGTGACCAGCTGTTATGCTGTGTTTGATGCACCCCAGGATGTGGTTTGCCCTCTTGGCTGCCAGGGCTCACTGCTGACTCATACTGAGCCCGCTGTGCAGTGATAGGACACATGGGAACGGTTCAAAGCTGTGCCAAGCGAGGTTTAGACTGGACATTAGGAAGCATTTCTTTACCAAGAGGGTGGTCAAGCACTGGAACAGGCTTCCTGCAGAGGTGGTCGAAGCTCCAAGCTTCTCTGTTTAAGAGGCATTTGGACAATGCCTTTAATAACATGGTTTAACTTGGTCAGCCCTAAAGCAGTCAGGCAGTTGGACTAGATGATTGTTGTAGGTCCCTCCCAACTGAAATAGTCCATTCTGTTCTAAATAATATCAGATATAGGCATAAATTACAGCAAATTAAATATGTGTTTTCATAGCTCTTCAATAGCAAGTTCCTGATTTGCCACACAGTTAATTCTCAGAGCTACACGTTAAGCAGTACTACCTTATAAAAAAAGCTTTGTAGTTCAGGAAAGTATTAAATCCCAAGTACACTGACAGAACATTTTCTGACAGCATTAAGCTGTTTAAATGTAGCAGTTAAAATCAAACAGAACATTTTATAATGTGCAGCAAAATCATTCCAGGTATTACTACCAACTTCAATAAGCTCAGCCATTTCTCCATTCTAAATGCCAAGGTAAGAAACATAAATAGGTTTTCTTGGAAAATTTTTTGAGAGAGGGAAGAAGGTTGGGAAGAGGAAGATGGAAAACCAGGTCACATTAACTCTAATTTACATTGCACAACAATGTATTACTTTTCAAGATGTCTGATTAATGTTTATATTCCCTTGTGTTTTGGGTACTAGTTCTGAAGCAAGAATTCTGGTAACTCAGGTTCTTTGTAGGAAACCATAATGGCTATTTAAACACAAAACTGCTACCTTAAGAAACACTTGCAAATCAGGGATTTCACACGGTTGAGGATAAAGCTGTTGGTTCATATGCAAGGAGCTTCTACCTCTACAGATTAACTGCAAATTCCAGCAGGTATTTTTGTGATTCTCTCCAGATCAGACTCATTTTTGTGTCCCCAAGACCCAACTCAAAATCAGTAACAAGATAACTGCTCATGACTTACCTGCTATGGAGTTCATAGCCAATCTGCTTCAAAACTTAGATCCCAGAATACAAATGTATGTATTCATCCCTGTCAGATCTGGCACCCATGTAGGCAGTCTTCATGATATCAAGAAAAGAACTGAACAAGGTCGGCAATAAAGATATTCTTTTGCATTTGAGGGTGTACATGGACAGCCCATCCTCAGAGCATGTGCATGAATAGATCAAGATAGAACTGCCAATTACATCTGGCTTGGGCAAACATGAAAATCTACTTTTCAGCATTGTCAGCCTGTCACCTTTCATGATCCTTAAACTCATCACTGAAAGAAGAAACTGTACATTAGGAGAAAAAAATGTTTCCCAAATCTCAAGAGGGCAAAATAAATAGGAAATTAACATTTATTCAATCTCATTTTTTAAGCCTCTTTTATCCGTGAAGTTTCCAGAAGACCAGCACTCCCACATGGCTGCCACCTCATTAAGTCTCCTTTCTCTTCTTTCTAGATCAATAACTTTCTGGACATGAAAAAGTGGGGGCAGAGATGGGACTGTTCAAGTATGAAATTGAAGGCTAGCTCCAACTCTACAGCTCATGATACAAGTTAAACTTCTGTAAAGGGTGAGAGGAAGACAATCATGGCATTTTTTATAATTCTAACAATTTTTTAATAATTCTAACAGAGTGTCCTGGGTTTGGCCAGGACAGGGTTAATTTTCACCAGAAGCCAGGAGGGGACACGGCCGGGCGGCTGACCCAAACTGTTCAAAGAGACAGGGTATTCGACACCATGTGCCGTCATGCTCGGTGCTGAGTGCGGGAGCTGGCCGGGGGGAAGTTATTGCAGCTCGGGAGCGCGCGGGGCATCAGGCGCTGAGAGCTGCTCTGTGCATTTTGCTGTTTATTTTGTATATTCTTCTTAGCAGTATTCTTGTTGTTACTGTTCACTTCCTCTGCTGTTCTGTTAAACTGCCCTTATCCTGACCCACGAGTTTTGCCTTTTTGTTCCCATTCTACCCCCCACCCCAGCTGCGGGAGGGGCGATACAGTGACCGCGTGGCCCTTTGTTGCTGGCCGGGGCCAAACCACGACACGGCAGCACAGTGCCACTTCTGAGCTCGTGCTTCTAGAACCTGATTTGACTAAAACTTCCCTTATTCTAATGTTTTGAGGCTGATGGTGAGCAGCTACATCTCTCAGAACTGGCTTACCAGTGCTTAAGCTTGTCACTCCTTTCTCAATGAAAAGTTACAGAACAAGGAAAAAGTAAAATGACTCTTTACTTCTGTGGAGAAAAGCTATATGAGCAGGCACCTAGTAAAAATCATACAGTGACTGTAAAGACTGATAAATAATTTTTGTTTTTTAATAATTTGAAACAAGATTATTTTGCCTAGCTGTATGAAGGTTTCGGCTGAACAGAAAAAATGTGAAAACTGGACATCATGGAGACGGTTGGGAAAGGTGTCAAAAAGGGATCCTTAAGCAGAAAAGAAGAGTGAGATGAAAAGTCTCTGGGGTGGGAATTCAGTCAAGGATCCTCATGAGATGCTACAATATGGAGGCATAAAGTATACAGAAAATGGAATAGGTCATGCAGATGGAAGAATATCACTATATGTTAAAGAAAACTTGAGCATCAATCATACAGAAAATTAACTGTGTAAACAAACAACAGAATTGGTACGGATTAAAATTTCAGGCCTCAGTATAAAAGAAATATAAAGACTAGATCTTTATATACTACAAAGTATCTCAGAATACTTGAGTAAAATGGAGAAGGCAACATGCTGGGGGATTATCAGAAGGCTGTAAAAGTAGAAATTCCAGAAAATACAGGGAGATTTCAATTATTCCACATAGCTTAGTAAATACCATAATGGATGAAATTCCAAGGCTAAATCTTTTAGATATGAAGAAGCTAATCAGAAGACAGAATAGTCAGGTTCAAAATGTTACCACACAAAAGATACTTTCTCATGTATCTAGATTCACTAGTCCTTCAAGAACAACAAAAGGCAACTCCTTTAATACAGACGATGTTACATTTAAGAGCTACTTAAAATGGAAAAGCTATGTTAAAAACTAAAAGGGGCAGCTAAAAGAGTAAATGTCTGCAGAAGACTTGAAACATTTAAAGACAAGACATTTCAAGGCTTGGAGCAACTGCATATTGTCATTCAAAGAGGCTCTAAGAAGACTAGACAATCAGAACAGTTAAAAACAAAATAGATTATTAAGAGGACACGCTTTAAAAGCTGGTGTGCTAGACAAATGGGAAAGCTTGAAAAGAACAAGTCTGACAGGTTAAATGAAAAAATATGGTAGCTGTGTAAAACCAAGCAATGGTTCATTGGCTTTGATCTACTGTAGGAATGAAATGGTATTTTATCATCCCTTAGATATCTGCAAAGGGAGCATGAATTTCTTCCACAATATAAAAGTACAGCGACATTTTAGTAATATATTTAGGATATAGCTTAAGAATGGACTTTAGCTATTTTTTTGTGGAAAGAACAGTAAGAATTCCCTTTTTACTGGGGAGGGCACAAAATCTGCTGATCCCACTGGCTGATGTAACAACTGCTGTGAGGAAAGTGACCGACTGAAAGGTAGCCTAAGGAAAACTTCATCCGAAGTTCAAAAAAGACTGCTGTCAAGGCTTGTGGAACTAGGTTAAAGTTCTTTTTTTGGAAATAAAAAAAAAGCGTGCATTGGCTAGAGGTTCAAATGTCACTACTGATTGGAAAAACACATGAAAATGAGCTGTAAATTTTTATCCTTTTCAAAACTGAAGACAGTGACCAGCAAAGGAAGATAATTTAGGCTTGGACTCTTTGTTAAAACTTGCCATCAGCAATCTTCAGGCAAGTCTTTAATAAAGTCTAAATGATTATGAAATGCTTTAAGCCTAAACACTTCTCTCATATTAGTGGGAATATCATTCCAAAATAACCTAATTACAGTATAGCCGAATACTTCAAAAGAAAAAGAACCCAAATCATATACCTGAAGAAACTTTTTTGCATTTTTAAAGCAATTTCCACTATTTGTATAAAGCAAATACATCTAGATCTTTTTTCCCAGAATTCGGTAAACTGCTCAGTACAATTCTCTTCGGACTATAGTAGTGTCAGTTTAGAAACAATCTATACCCTGTAGACCAAAATTAGTCTTTGTAGTTAGTAATTACAATAAAATTTTAAGAGCTCTAGCCGAGTGAAATCCTAGCTGAGTACCTTCTTAATTACTCGGTTTTTGGCATCATTTATCTCCTTATAATTCAGTTTCTTTTGAACACTACACACTGAGAGTATGTACTATAGTTTTAAGTAAGTATAGACTTCTACGATCATTTCCAATGAGAGACTCTAGCTCAACTCCTGATTCAGTTACTTTTACTATTAAAAGATGAATGAAAAAGAGAATTGTTGAGAATAAAGCTCTTACTGCATTGTACAAAACTTTAAATTCCAGAGGTAGTTGATGGCAAGCTGACTTCTAAAGTGTGACTGTTATCCGAAATTGGAGAGCGATCACTTGTCTTGCTTGACACCCAAGAAAATTAGCCTGAGAAGTTATGAGTCAAACAGTCTAGCACAAAAGAGGATTATTCTTTTCTTGCAGACTGAGACATGATGGAGAACAGAGTGGGCACAAAAAGAGTCCTATGAACACTCTTATTTTTGGAAAATTCAAATGTGAAGCAGCTGGATATAGAGAACCATACGCTGTTCAGCACAAGAACGAGCAAATCTGTAATTTAACAAGCTGTAAGTCTTGTTATGCAGACTTTCACTGCTGGAGAACTGACTGTATGAGCTCTTTGATCTCTGGAATTGTCTCAGTCTAGCCTTCCAAGATGCTCACAGTGAAAGCGCAAGAGAAAATCATCTGTCATCTAGTAGGCACGTACTAGAACAAGTAATCCCGCGAGCAAGAAGTGCTAATGAAGATGAGTTTCATATATATTTAAACTGTAAGACTTCCATTCCTATGTGGATTCTCCAAAGTCTAGTACAGTGGTTGGCACAGACTGCAAAGACCTACCTCAGAGACCTCAACCAAATTTGACCAGTCAGCCAAAGAGTACACAAGATTAAAGGAGGATTGACAGAGAATGATTTTATCCACTAGATATTTTGGGGAATTACTTGCTGCAGTCTAAAAATCCCTTCCTCCAAAAAGGTTTCTGATAAATAAAAAAAAAAAAAAAAAAAAAGAGTTTCTTTGTAATAGGACCAGGGAATCCTTGTTTACCTGATAAATTATTCACAATTTTTTAATGAGTATTTTCCTTGTATTAAAGTCCTCACATCTAAAATCACCTTCCTCTCTGCTCTTTGTCCACAAGACATCCTGGAATAAGAAACAATTAATTTCTGCAGCGACAGAATACAGATAGACTTTAGAAGACAGTGGATTGTCAACCCACACTATCCATTTGCTCCATATATTTGTTTGAAACAGTTCATGTGAATCTGAAATAGAGCTTTCTCAGCAACAAGGAGGAAATGCTCGCTTTCCTATATGGACTGGCCTATTTTTCTCGGACTGCCTTTCATTTTAAGCTTCCTTTGGATAGGACACGAAATAAAAAAGCATCTTGGCAGAAAATTTCTCAGTTTTGAGCCCCATTCCATTCTAAAGGTGTTTCTAAGTTATCTGAGTTCACTTGAATAAGAACAGGACTCATTCACTGGAATAACATATATAACTGAAATACAAAAAAGGCTTTGGGATATATTATTTGGAAGGTTGGAGGCCTTTAAAACTTTTTTAAAGCAGAAGCCCAGCTAGTTATGTGGAAAGAAAAACACCAGCTTCGTCAGTGTTCTTTGGAGGGCAAGAAGGAGGAACATCCTACTTTCACATGGACCTGGAAATGGCTATGAAGAGCACAATTTTTATACACAAACAACCACAAAGCTGTTTTAAATTCTCAAGACCTTTCACAGGGTGGACCCTACTGGGATGGGATACAGTGGCTGAGAAACTGAAACAAGATTACAAAACTTGTCTGCAGAGCAGCTTGCAAAGGATCTGCCAAAATAACCAGCTTCATCAAGAGAACTCTTTTGACTGTGGTTTCAGTTTTGATGCATTACTACAATAAAAGCTACTGTCATCACAAGTGTAACACAACGCTTCTCAGTGACTCCAGAGCAGGACAGAGCAGAACACTTGAATTAGACATCTGTGAAATACAGATATAAGTTTGTAACTCAAAGTCAACAGACAAGGCAAAAGGATAATTTCATTAAAACACGTACAGCATTCTTCTTGTAACTTTTGCTTGACACTTGTTCATGACTCGTTTGATGATAACTATTAATTTTCCATGACTCGACCTCTTTAAAACAGAAGAGTTGTACAGTTAAAGAGTTACCTGCATGCAAGGACCTGAATGCAAAAGGATGCCTTCATTTCAATATGTTACTCTTTTTAGCCAGGCTTCCAAGTACGCGGTGAAAAATTTAAGAAAAGTAATAAGCTGTTACTTTGACAATTGTATACAGAATTGCCTTTTAAAAAAGTGTGTCACCATTCAAAAATGAACACACCAAATAAAACAAAGCCATGTGTGTATCATTTCCCAACCTGCATAGGGTTGATCTGCACTGAACGTTCAAAGCACTCCACACACTCCCTGAATTCCCGGTTGCGAAGATGGAGGAGGCCTTTGGAGCGCTGGGCACGGGCGCTGCGGCTCCCAGAGAGCTCCCAGGCCTTGTCGTAATACTGGTGGTCTTTAAGAACATCACCAAGCAAACAATATAATCCTGGTGTTTCCTTTTCCTCTAACTCCCGCCTGAGTATTTCTTCCGCCTGTTAAAGAACAAAGAGAAATCAGTACATAATGGGACAATTTATTTTCTGTTAATCACCTACCTGAACAAATACCACTTTAGCATCTTATAATCATCAGCTGCAGACTAAGTACAGTATCTTGATCCAACACAGCATCAAAGATAAAGTCTGGAGAGAATCTGGTTACAAACTGTTTTTAAAAAACCACTGCAACATCTACACAATATGGTGGCTTTTAACACACCAAGGGGAATGTACCCATTAAAACAAGATGTGTGTTCTATCCCAAGAGCAAATATCAGTCCTGGACATCAAACCTACACCTACTTCACAGCAATGCAGTATCAGCACCATTAAGGTATGCGCAATCCTAATAGTTTATCATCTGTGTTTTTTACACATCCTAATAAGTACTCCTGCAACGACTGTCATTCCTTTTTCTCTAATTATTCTTTTCTGAAAATAGTGATTTCCATTCTATTACACCTGAAGACACATCCACTTTCATACTGTTGGTTTTGGAAACGCTACTCTTTTATATAAGATGCACAAGTTATAAATTTATATCTAAGTGTTTTGAGATAAAATATATTCAGAATATATACACCATTACAGAAAAGAAGACACAAGCTTGGTCTCCCAGGCATCTATTATGGGCTGTAACCAACTTTCAAAAGCTCTTTATCTCGGGGTCACTATCTTACTCTAACAATAAAATTATTGTTTCTCTTTCAAACAAGAGATAGTCTGCTTTCTGTGGCTATTTGAAAAGATAAATACACTGGACAGATGATCTGTTGTTCAGACGGAACTTGTACCCCAGTCCCCTGCTGCAAATACGCAACATACATCATCCAGCTCAGTACAATTTTTCTATTAGAAAAGATCTATTTGAACCATCTGAACCAAGAAAGATCCAACACACCCTGCCACAGAACTCAAGTTTAACACTGTAACACTAGACATTCTTCCATCATAGCTAGCTGAACTAAAAGGAAAGCCGAGTTCATCTCTGCATCTAAATTATTACTGTTTTTCTTGTTTCTATAAGAACTGGATTTTTTGCCCTTCAGACGATCCCTAGAGAATCTAAGTCTCTTCCTCCTCTTCCTCCAATCAGTAAAAATCATTGATCCTGTCTGAAAGTCATCTTTAGAAAAATGACTTTGTTTTACTTTATTTTGAAATATTTAATGTATAGTAATTGAAACACTTCATTCTTACTGTCATTTTTGTTAAATAAAGTAACAGTAAAGTCTACAAATACTGGAAAGGCACTAATGTGAAGAAGGGATATATTCTTTAGATTTCTAAAGGGATCTTAAACTAGCAAAAATGGAATCCCATTAAGAAGAAAATTAGTGGCTGAATATTAGGAAAATAACTTCATGGCAAGTGTTTTTAAGTGCCTATTGAACAGTTCTCCAAAGAAAGCCAAATAAACTATTACCTAAAATTTAGAATTAGCCTAGTCAAAGCACTAGAAAACCCTACTTAACAAGAAGACTGCACTTGCACGGGGTTTTGTTCAAAGGGCAATTTACTTCTTCTCTGCCTCCATTAGTTATGATGATAAGATTAAAGGGACACATATTAATAATAGATCTTTAAGATTATTTTTTCTAGAGCAGAGAGAACTGAGTACTTTACTATTGCAGTAATTACATTAGACACCCAAAGGTAAGGGTTTTTTTTTCCTGCTTCAGATAAAGAAAAAAGAACTAAATGTTGTGTAAACAGCAGCTATGAGGGGAAAAGTGCATTGCATGCTGCTTCTTTACTGCTTCCTCTGCAGGGCACTCCCAAACCCAGATTGCTATTCTGTGGCAGTGCCTAGTACTAATCACACACTAGACTAGAAAGCCAACCATTCACGAATTGTATTTCACATTTAAGGGCAGGAAAACATCATGTTCTGGTCTAAGCTTACAAGAATTCATTGCCAATGTAAGTATTTCAGCACACAGATAAAAAAAAACACTTAAATAAGCAGAAGTCTGACTTTTTCTTCACCTGATCATCTATCTGATCACCTCTCCAACATGTTATAAACCTTTTTAGTACTTAAATCTTTAAAGGCTAATACGAAGGATCATAACTACAAACTAAAAAAAATTGTATTCTCACAACATTTGTAATTTGTCTTCTACAAAATCAGATAATAAAAACATGCAGAAGTTTATTTAATAGAGCTTGTTCTTTGGGCACGTACATGCTAAACTCTCTTATGACGTGAATATCCACTGAACAACACGCTGCTCTCGAAGGTTCTCCTGCATTTCTAAAAGGATCGTTACCACTTTTAAAAACATAAAAACATTTTGATAAATACAAACAGTTCACACTTTGAAAGCTTTCTGATAAGGGGCACAAATAGCCACTCCCCTCGGTGTACAGCTAAATGTTTCCAATTTTCTGGCTTTTTTGGTCTGAAGCTAGCCTTTTTTCCAGCACTGCTGTTACTTAGTACTTACACAGCATTTCTGTTTTTCAAAGCACAGCACAAATCCTCATTCTGAAAGCATTTCTAAGCAGTTTCCTGTGTCAGATATCCTGTCCTATTCTCTGAGTGCCATTTTCATAACTCCCTAAGGGCAGTTTGTGAACGTAACTAGGACAGAATGCATTTCCAGGAAATGGAAAATACTGACCTCTATTTCTCCACTGTACTGAAAAGATTGGGATATTAGCATACTACCCCCAAAGGCATGCATAATGTGTCACAAAATTTGTCAGCAAAACATATCTCTCAGTTTATAATGATCAAAATCTAGGCATTGGTGCATGATAATTAGAAAAAATCTGTAAGTACGAGAAATGCTGCATTTTTCTATTAATTGAAGTTATAGCTCTCTATTCTGTAAGCTTAAATTAGTTTAAGCATAGCCTTCGTGCTTACAACATCATACTTTTACCTATTTAATGCTACTATATAGTAAACAGAAGGAAAGAACAAGGAAAAAAAGAAAAAATATATTGTTTTCTGAAAGTGAGTATTTCTGAAAGCTATATAAATTCTGAAAATGATGTTTGATAGCATAAGTTCCTCTTACAGTCCTTCTGTGTGAGAGATTGCAACAGACAAAGAACAGTGGAAGTTACACACAAGTAGGCATTGCTTCCAGGCATCATTTTCTAAAATCTTCCTAACATTACCCTAATAGTAACTGCAAAATAATCAACAACAGGAGGACTGCTACAGTCTGCTGCCAGCATTTTTAAACGATTCTGTCACCGATACATAGAGTTAGGTGATGACTTTAAATTGTCTTTGTCTGGAGCTGATCACACGTAGCTGCAGCAGTGTTAAAGAAATGATGGAGAAGTTCAGGGAAACATCAACATAGACTTAATAACATAAAGCCTTTTAATCTTACACTACTTCTTGTCTCTGATGTTTGATTCTGTAATTTGACTATGTTAACATCAGATAATTACACAGAATCACAGAATATTAGGGGTTGGAAGGGACCTCTGTGGGTCATCTAGTCCAATCCCCTGCCGAAGCAGGGTCACCTACAGCAGGCTGCACAGGACCTTGTCCAGGCGGGTCTTGAATATCTCCAGAGAAGGAGACTCCACAACCTCCCTGGGCAGCCTGTTCCAGTGCTCCGTCACCCTCAGAGGGAAGAAGTTCTTCCTCATGTTCAGATGGAACTTCCTGTGCCTCAGTTTGTGCCCATTCCCCCTTGTCCTGTCGCTGGGCACCACTGAAAAGAGCTTGGCCCCATCCTCCTGACACCCACCCTTCAGATATTTGTAAGCATTTATTAGGTCCCCTCGCAGCCTTCTCTTCTTCAGGCTGAACAACCCCAGCTCCCTCAGCCTCTCCTCGTAGCAGAGATTTTCCAGTCCCCTCATCATCCTCGTAGCCCTCCGCTGGACTCTCTCCAGTAGCTCTTCATCTTTCTTGAACTGGGGAGCCCAGAACTGGACAGAGTACTCCAGATGAGGCCTCACTAGGGCAGTGTAAAGGGGAAGGAGAACCTCCCTTGACCTGCTGGCCACACTCTTCTTGATGCACCCCAGGATCCCATTGGCTTTCTTGGCAGCCAGGGCACACTGCTGGCTCATGGTTAACCTGTCGTCCACCAGGACACCCAGGTCCCTCTCCACAGAGCTGCTCTCCAGCAGGTCCACCCCAAGCCTGTACTGGTGCATGGGGTTGTTCCTCCCCAGGTGCAGGACCCTGCACTTGCCCTTGTTGAACCTCATCAGGTTCCTCTCTGCCCATCTTTCCAGCCTGTCCAGGTCACGCTGAATGGCAGCACTGCCTTCTGGTGTGTCTACCACTCCTCCCAGTTTGGTGTCATCAGCAAACTTGCTGAGGGTACATTCTAACTCTTCATCCAGGTCATTGATGAAGTTCAACAAGACTGGGCCCAGTACTGACCCCTGGGGGACACCACTAGTTACCAGCCTCCAACTAGACTCAGAGCCGCTGATGACGACCCTCTGAGTTCTGCCATTCAGCCAGTTCTCTATCCACCTCACTGATCACTCATCCAGCCCACACTTCCTCAGCTTCCCTAGGAGGATGTTATGGGAGACTGTGTCGAAAGCCTTGCTGAAGTCGAGGTAGACAACATCCATGGCTCTCCCTTCATCTACGCAGCCGGTCATGTCATTGTAGAAAGCTATCAGATTGGTCAGGCATGATTTCCCCTTGGTGAATCCATGCTGACTACTCCTGATAACCTTCTTTTCTTCCACTTGTTTGATGATGGCCTCCAGGATAAGCTGCTCCATCACCTTTCCCGGGATGGAGGTGAGGCTGACCGGCCTGTAGTTCCCCGGGTCCTCCTTCTTGCGCTTTTTGAAGATTGGAGTGACATTGGCCTTTCTCCAGTCCTCAGGCACCTCTCCTGTCCTCCAGGACCTCTCAAAGATGATGGAGAGTGGCTCAGCAATGACATCTGCCAGCTCTCTCAGCACTCGTGGGTGCATTCCATCAGGGCCCATGGATTTGTGGACATCCAGATCGCTTAAGCGATCCCTCACACAGTCCTCAAAATACATCAAGACCAACGATGTTGTATTTAAAGTGTTCTAAAAAACTACAGTTAATAGTTTGAAATCAAGTGGGAAAGAAAACTACTATCCCCTCCAGACAAAGCTCCAAGACCCCATCATGAATGACTGCCACAGCCTTCTTGAGATGCCCACATTACACCTTGCTGTGCATCCATAGTTGTTAACTTAATTTTCCTTGAACATTGTCAAGAATCATTATCACAGTCTTCTTGCTTAAGTTATTTCGTCTTTACCAACTTCTGTTTCATGTGGTCATTATCCCAAATCTTTTTTTATTTTAGCATTCACAGGTTATGACAGACTCATACGTCTTGCTTTTTCCTAAACAGACTTTTCTCATGATACCCTTGTAGAAGTGAGTGTCATTAGTGAATTGACAGCTCAAGCCAGACAGTCCTTCATACTTCAGATCCTATTTCAAGACAGGATCTCTGCTGTAAAAAACATTTTTCTTACCTTTCCATGCTGTCCTGCTCTTTCATAGCAGATTACTGCATCTTCCCACATTTCCAGCTCCTCAAATATTTGTAAGGCAGAGCTGGTGCATCCCAGCTCAAAGAGTAAGCTCGCAAGCTGACGCTGGAAAGATAAGAAATTCCAGGTAACTGAAAACAGGTAAGTAAACAGTATTTACATTATTAAAAGATGTTAGGGTCATTTCTGACATCAACAAGAAGCAGAGAGAGAATATGGAATTATGCTGGAATTATGCTCTTTGAACTTCAAGCCTTAAGCAATGCACATACCTCAACACCCCCCCCATCAACAGAACAATAATTGTTTTGATATGACTTTTGTTCATGTCAGTAGCTTAATCACTTTGAACTTGCTTATAATATAATGCAAAAATGGAAACAGACGTGGCAAGGATAAATTGACAGAACTGAACTTCCACCCCTTAAATTAGGTTTCTGGCCTGTGCAGCTGGAGAGCAGCTGCAGCAGGATGTTTGGAGCTCAGAGAGTGGGAAACAGAGGTTGAAGGAGGGCACTGAAGCCTCTTCTAGCAATGCTTTGCCATATTCATCCGTACCTGTGAAAAAACACAGATAGAGAGAAAGGCTCTTATACAATTTTGTTAGGTACTTGTGAGAAATCACCGTCCCAAACAGCCACTGTCAAAGGGTGTTACTTTTCAGTCAAATCAATATTGGATTTGAGTTCAGGTTCAACTCCCTAGTGGAGTTTTCCTCACAGATAAGCCAGCCTCTTTGTTATTTCAAACTTGTCTATTATTTCAGCGTACTTATGAAAATAAATGAGTAACCTTTTCCATTTAAAAACAAACAAGGTATGTTTTCATGACTTTAAAAAGTTGTCTTTGGTCTTTTATTTAGTTTTTAAAAAGAGATTAAAATCACATATAGGTTTTTATCTTTGAAGAAAGAATAACATTTACCACACGGGACAGATATACAAAATTTGGTTTGCAAAAACAAATGGAAGCATTCTGTATAAGGACACCTAATTATGCTACGAGATCCCATACAGTGAACCTCTGCAGTGTTTTTGGTGATCCTGAATGGATTCCCTGAATTTCTCTGCAGACGTCATGGACCTCTCTTTATAGGCTTGGGTTCAGTATCTATTACAAAGCCAAGGAGTTACCATACAGGAATAGACTGATAGTCAAAAAAATAAGAATCGGCTACAGTTCTTTGACATAAATATGTAATCAACTCTGAAAACCTGTAACAAAGTAATTTTTTGTTAGATTGATATTAATCACTTGGAAAAACCCCTACAGTCACCAGTGTCCAGAACCAGATCTTATTTATGTTTTATTAAATTAACTCAGAGTAAAATCTGGTAAAATTTATATAGGCAATGCCTCTTCATTACTACGACTAGAAGACTGCAGCCATCTTCCATTATAAATCCTGATTTTAGTATTTCTATCTTTGGCTTGGAAAGTTGGCTTGATTTGAAAAGTGCCACTGTGACAACTGGAAATGAAAACCACATTTACTGGTTTTATTGCAAGTGCCTGTTGAAAGGCTGTGTGGAATAATTTGAGACTGCTAGGAGCAGATCTGATTGGTTAAAGCAACATGCATATTGAGGTTAGAAATCAAAGAGGAATAAAACACCATCACAGGTAAACAACACGAACACCTTTGGAGGTGTGTGATGCAAACAGTTTTCTTAAGTTTGTTAAATAGCGCATCACCAGATAAGATGCTATGTATAGATTTCTGTTCTAGAAAGAGTTATTGTGAAGATAAACAGTGTAGTTTTGGAAAAAAAATATCCTTTCAGCGCTAGTAAGAAGGGGCATGTCTTGACAATAAGAACTTTCTCGGCTTGAGGAGTTCTTCAGTGTACTTTTGATTCCTAATTTGGCTGCTTTGACCACGATCCACTTCCTGAAAACAACCCAAAGTGAGTGATCATTAAAAGATGAGAAAGATGCAAGTAATAGTAGCATAAATAAAACAGTAATAAATAGTACAACTGTGGCAAGATTATTTTTACAGGAGATATTTAGGAAGCTTGAAAGTTTTGGTCCATTTTTTACTGAAGGAAAAAGTAAAGAAGAATTGCACTACAAGCAATTACTTCTGTGTATGACAGAACAAGACATCTGAAAGCAAAACACTGAAGAACTTGATTTCTTTCCAGAAAAAACCTGGTGTGTTGTTAGGTTGTGTCTTTATTTCTGCAGTGTTTCAACTCAAGATCATATCACACTCTCTTGGCTTCGCAGTCACACAGTATCAAAAAAAATAAATAAAGCCCAGACTTCAAAGCAAAGCTTCAAATGGGATTGCTTCACACCTGTACGGCCCAATGTGGAGGCACCTGACAACAGTAGAAAACCTTCATGCGTTCAGATACTGATGTGTTTGCATCTTCAAATTGGTCTGCAAGTGCCTGTAAATGAAAAGTATATTAAAATTTAGTATCTACTTAGAATTCACCAACCTAAAAAAAAAAATTTGAAGCATTCAGGATTTTAGGCACTCTTGACATAATGGAGAAATGGTATTAAAGATAACACTAAACAGCGGTAACCTTACACCATAATATGCTTTTTATTACCCCATGCAAGAAAATGTAATGAACATTTATGCAAAAACTCTTTATTACACCTAGTAATAAATAAAAGAGCTTTGAAGAGATTCAGATTTCAAAGCGCATGAAGCAGGAATAAGAATCAAATTTACAATCCCAAAGAGTAAGACTGTGTCAAATATTAAAGTGACCATGCCTGATGCATTTCAATCCTTTGCCTAGTTTTTCCCTAAGATAGTATTGATGTGATTTAGGCATGAAATTTAATATTCAAAAGAGAAAGACAAATGCATTATAGCGGACCATGCTTTTGGAAACACAGTTCTGACTTGGAGTACAATTCAATTCAGAACTTTTTTTTCTTTTGGTGGAACTTTGGATTGTTGAAAAATTTTCTTCTGAAACCCTTTGAAAGAAAACGGTAACTTTTTGCATAGCAAAAGTGCAGCAGTTTCAGCACTAACTTTTTCTCTGAAAATCCACTATAAAGTTATTTAAATCAAAATTCAATACCAAGAAAAAGAAAACATTAAAGGTAGCTATAGCCAGAAAATTGGTTAGAAATTTAAAGATAAGGAAGAAATTCTTGAAAGGCCATTGATCACTAAACTAGCAAATTTAAGGCCAGAGGTATAAATAAGGGAACATTAAATTACTTGCCTTCACATGATTCATGTATACAAGTCTCGCATATAACTCAGAGATTTATACAAGGAAATAGACAGGCTCTCAGAATTTTCTCAGTAATGCAAAGATTCCCAAACAAAAGGAAAAATTGGAAAGGATCACTTTTTTCTCTCTCTTTCTAAATCCAACTGTTGGCTACCCAACCTATATGCATAATGCAAATAATGGTTGTGTAAAATGAAAATAATCAGTTACGCTAAGTGTCTTGTAGCTGCTATTGATGTTAATGGGATTTATTAGGTGGCTTTATTCTTTCAATAAGAAAAAAATCACAACAGACAGCAATAATTTAGGCTTTAAATCAACACTTAACCTCCTAATTTTAAATAGTAATATTTAAAATATTCAATCTTATTCATATTCTCTCTCGTAAAACTATCTCCAGAGACCTGTTCCTAGAGCTTATCCAGAAACTCACCCCAAGAAAAAGGCTGAGGTATATTTGTAGTAGGAAACGGTTAGACTAATAAAACACACTCCTTTACACAGTTCCAAGCAATCAAAAAGGAGTCAGATTCAAATAAAACCTTTAACATAATATTATCTACCTATAGCGTTTACTTGACTACTAACTATGTAACAAATCATATTTCACAGTTCCAGTTCTGCTGAAATGTTCCAATGCTATGCAGAATTACATTTTTCTATATTCTGTCGCAACAAAAATTACAACTGAAAAATCGTCCAGTTCCTTGGGTAATCATTTTACAAGACCAAAGTAGTAAACTACAGTTGGAAAATTTGAAAATATAATCACTCTAGGTCTGAGCAAAGCCAGAGAATCCTAAATATGTCCTGCAAAATAAGAGAACTGGAGATGGAAGACAGAAAAGTCAATCAAAACATTTGGTGGTTCTTTTAGCTTTTTTTGTTTTTTAATTTCTATTGTTCGAAAACAAATCTAGAATTCAAAGACAAACAGTTTTACAAAAGCAACATATTTTGTTGGAAAATTTGTGGCTCTATTTTTTTCTACACTTCCTGAGCAGAAAAGCCTAATGTAAATGATCTGTTGTAGAAGAATACAACTATTAGCAAGTAGAATTCTCTCTCTTCCCAAAACAAACACTGTACTGTGTTCAGAGTTCCAATAAAAACTGAAAATGTAGGTAGAACATCTGTATATTATACATTCTCTAAAAAAGTATAAATGCTAAAGAATGTAAAAGTTATTAAAATCCATGGTTTCTGAACTCTCTCATATGTTGAAAACAATGAGGTCTGATCGCTCTGCCTACTAGTGAAGTATAGGAAATAAGTTATTCAAAAATTCCTGAATTCTATGTTTCTGAATTATGCTTGAAGAAATAACATTTGGGTTGTATGGTGGTGGGAAAATGGGAATTCTAACCTTACTAATATCATATATTAGCTCAGCCAATATCTAATCACAGAACAATAAATCCATAAAATAAGCAAGATAGCACTGCCAAGAGAGCATTCTTTCTCATTAATAATCTTCAACATAAATATCATATTAAAAAAATCTATGTAAATATAGAATATTTGCAACACAGTCAAAAGACATAAGACGACTTGTCTTAGTTTAATCCAAGCCTCAAATTCCTGCCTGGAAAGCTGTTAAATAGAACTACGTCGGAAACCAATTAAAATTCACAACTCCAAACGCTATATGAGTTCTTCCATATGCAACATTTAAAGACATCAAGTTTAACAGATAACACCCCCCCCCCGCATAACCCACCCTTTCCCCAAGGCTTGAGCTGCCACAGACAACGAGTTCTGAAGTCTAAAAACACAGCACAGAGAGATACACTAATCCAGTCTGGAAACAACAAAAGCATAGATGGTTTGGATGGAATTTTGTATCATGAGCTACAAAGACTACATTTTTGCCACGTGAAAGCAGGAAAAGACAGGTCTAGAAACTACAAATCATTCTCCCCATCTCATACCGAGAGCTTTGGTACAGGATTGAGAAGTATAACAGTTAGCGTGTGTTTGGCATAAGTATACAATGTTAATTTGAAATGATCACATTAAAGTTTGTATTACTTTACTAATCAACCTTAGTCTAATCACTCTACTAACCCAACTCAGCTGGTAATTATCCATGACTTGAGTACATGAAGTTTGTAAAGGATTTTTTCCATACATTCATTCCCATTGCACATCCTTGCTTTGCCTCTATGTTCAACATACGTATAACATCACTATGGTCCTGATGATGAAACATCAGCTTCGATTTTGAGCCTACCTAATTTCAGTCTCTTTATCCTCTCCACATTTTTTACTGTCCTTTTCTTCCATGGCTGGCCGAGTTAAAAGCTTTTTCTTTTTCGCCAGACCCTGTCTCTGTACTGAATCTCTGGAAATACCACTACACCCCTATGGCTTCTGGTCACTGAGATGTCATTTTCTTGTGACATAATGACATCTGATTTCTCAACCTCCTTACTGGTCTGGGCAGCACAGGGGGAGGTACTGATCTCCCCTCTCTGCTAACTAGCGATAGGACACGAGGAAATGGAATGAAGTTACATCAGGGCAAGTTCAGACTGGACATTAGAATCAGAGAATCATTTAGGTTGGAAAAGACCATTAAGTTCTTCACTGAGAGGGTAGTCAGTCACTGGAACAGACTCTCCAGGGAAGTCGTCATGGCACCAAGCCTCTCTTTCAGGAAGTCCTGTAAGGAGAGGGAGTTGGACTCAATGATCCTTATGAGTCCCTTCCATCTTGAGATACTCTATGTCCTTCTGTCAAAGTTTTGTCCCTTTTGTTAAAATATAATCTTCAGGTAGATTTTTGTGTCTGAGGTAAATAAATGGAAGACCTTCATACCCTTCTTTCCATTCTTTACCTCTTTATTCCACATGAAATCATTTACTTTCTCAAAAAAATGCCCCTTACTATGTAAAACTGTATCTATATGCAAACATTTTTTACTTCCATTTCCATCTGAAGGATCTCCTGATCCAACACTATTTAGGGAAAAAAAATCCCCAAAAATAAAAACAAAAAAGTCCCAAACTCATGTTTTTTGAAAAGAGCAAGATACTCGTTACTTATCAAAAAACTCTTGAAAATGGCATCACACTTTTGTTTGTGAAGCAACTATTTAATTCCACCTGGATCTCTCCCCCCAATAACACTGAAGACTGGCCTGTCCATATCCCAACCTTACACTACTGGCCCAGACATAACATCTCCCTTAAAATAGTCTCGACCCATAGACAGCATTTTATCCGTGCTATTTCACCTTACTTCCCAGGTTTTCATACCAGTGATAGACAATGTGGCTGCACCATTTTTCCCTTTACCTGTCTCTTCTGACAAGAGCAGTTTTAGTTTTCCAGTCACTATTGTTCCACCACTTTGTTTTCATCGGCACAAAAGCTTGTTTCACAGGCTGTGTCAATAATCATAACTTCTTTATTTTGTTTTCCTGCCTTCTCCCACTGCTATAATCACCATCCAGCTGTTTCCCACCAACCATAGCCTATTTAAAATGTCAGTTTTCACTACCTTAGTACCTGATTGCTATGCATTTATCAGCACCACTACCTCTACCCTTGTTAGCATCTTCTATCCCCTCACACCCTTTGATTTATCCTGGTACACTTCATGTTTCTCTTCATTTATGATTTTGTAGGCAGGAAGATTAGACAAGTTTTTTCTAGTCTTCTCCCACTTCTCAGTCTAGCGATCTTGTCAGTCTGCCAGAATCAGTCACTGGTCAATACCTCTGGGACTCTAGTGGCGACCATCCACTCAAGAGTCCTTTCTACATGAGTGATCCCAACAGCCCTAAACCACAGTGTTTCTCTATCCCCTCACCCCAACCAACATGCTGACTGCAGCATTATCTCGCCTTGCTTTCGTCCTCCTCTAACAACTCTAAGATGTCCCATTTCTTACAGGTTTTTACCATATTTAACATTGGTTTAACTTGATTTATGCCAAAGGAAACTGATGCTGCCATATGTTCTGCTTTCCCACTACTGCCAATCTAGCACGTACTACGCAGCCAGTACCTTAACTCTGAGCAGACAGAAGAGGGTGAATGGAAAAGTACCTTTCTGTCTTTCCTAACATGGAAACTCCAGACACACAACATTTTCATCATGTTCTTGTGATGCTCAGGTCCTTTTTCTTCAATTTCTCCCAAGTCTGAAGACTCCCCCTGAAAATGCCACATATCAGCACCTGACCTCTCCACGCTCTGCCTAACTACCTATTTCCATTTCCCTTGTCCTCCTTTTCTTTCTGTCCATTACCTCTGTTTTTTTATAATCAGCAAGCTGATGTCACAACTCTATTGCTCTTGTCTTCTAGCTGATCCCTTAGCTCCATGCTTCTTCCAGTAACTCTCCTGCCATCTGTGTGCTCTATGGGTAGGTTTCTTTAGCAGAAATCAACAAATATTTAGCAAACTAAGCAGCCTCCTTAATGTTTCCTCCTTCACATCATAAAAATACCAAGCTTCAGCATCTGCATCTATGACTGCTGGTTACAGTGTGTAAGCTTTGCCAAATGATAGTTGATGCAAATTAATTTCATTGTACTCAAATATGATGAAAATATGACCATTTCTGTATTTGTCTCTATATTTGCCCCTGCTTTGTCCCACTTCCAGCGCTACTCTCCAGCACCAACATCATCTTCTATCCTTTACAGGAAAGAAAGGAAGATTAAGCCTCCACTCCTTTAATCTCTCTTCTGCTTCTTTCGGTCTCTGTCTGCTCAGCTTTTCAGCCTCTTGCTAAGGCCACTCTTGACCCATGTTTAGGTTTAGACCTAAAGTAAGTGTATACTTACCTTACTTATAACTATATACTTACTTTACTTAGAAGGTAAGTATACACTAGCGTATACCATAAACAGGAAGTCTTCTCTTCAGATGTCAAAACTAATACAAATTTCCCCCTTTCTGCTCTGCTTGCTGAGTTTATGAAAATTACAAACTACATAGCAGTGAAACCTATTGTTCTATTTGCTGAACACTTCCCATCCTAGCTCCCTACTTGACAAAAGTATACTAGGAGTATGTCAAAAGTTAAGTATGTCCCTAAGAAAGAAAGGGAGAAGGAAGGCCTTGCAAAAAAAAGCACCATACTGAAACAACAAATTAGCATATTAATCTTGGATTAAAAAATTAAATAGATAACATAGGTTTTACAGATTGCCAGCTCTGGGCATCTGCCTTTACTTATACAAGCTATATAGCTTTTTAAGTGCCAAAGTATGGACAGCAGTTTTGGGACTGCCCGGGTGGGTCTTGGTTTATTAGTCAGGCACCAGAGCACCTGATGGAGCAAAGACACTGTTGGAATTGTTCAGCTGCTTGGAAAAAAGGTGTCTGGAGACAGAGGGGGTAAGAAATAAAAACGCACCTGTAGGAAAAACAATTCTGCTGTCTCATCTCTTTATTACTATGGTTTCTAAGAATTTAGCAGGTGTATGGCCCAAACAGAACTGGGCTCACCTATGTTATTTACTCAAGAACAAAGTAGAGGAAAGCTTTGCAAAAGTAATAGTAACTATATGTGTGACACCGTGGTTGTATAATTACAAAGTTCTTCTTTTTTTTTTTAATAAGCTTATTTTAAAAATTATGAATAAACTGGAAAATTTATCATCAAAAGCTCCTTTTATTCCTTACCACAGAACTTGGTCACACAGATAAAGAGTTTCTATTGCTTAGTATTTATGAAAAAAAAAGTGGGCATTTTTTTAAGCTTATGCAACAAGCAGCTCTTGTGGACCCTGAAATATTTACAGACTTCTGTAAAACTTCCAGAGATTCATCATTAAATTCATTCGAACCTTCATACTTCAAAATCTTTACTTTTGGGTGCAGTGATATTAAAACACTTGTTTAACAGAAAACCTACATAATTCTTGAAAGTTCAAAACTTTGAGTGGCTTTATTATTTTTTTAAACTGTCCTCTGCCAAATTATATTTTCCAGCAATAACGCCTGAAAATGCTGCACAAGCAAGAACTACAGTCCACGTTAATTTGGGATGTATTATGACAGTAATTGTCACAGCCTTGTTCCGCAGTAGTGTACTCAGTAGTACATAAATACAGAACTACTAATCAAAGCTCCATTTCCCCTGAAGAAAACCTGTATTCTATAATCAGTGTCTAAAATTCAGAAACTGTATACACATTAGAAAGCAGGTGACAAATACAGTGAATTAACGATACAGAATAATTAGGGTTTTCAGAATTTTCTTTCCCTTGAATTAGACCAGATATTCCAAGCTTTTCTAATGTACTAAAAGCATGTAAGTACCTTGTGGGTATGTAATTAGATCTTGAGTTACACTCTTTTGATAAACTCATTTTAAAAAAAGCGCAAAAATTATATTTACAATGCAAACAACAAACTTGTTTCAACAGATCTTCGTCAACCCAACAGCTCCTGCAACCAAGACCACAGGGTCAAACAGACATAGCCAGACTCTAAAAACCAATGGTCAATACTTAATCTTTCAGTGAAGCAATGCCAGAAACTACGAAGCAATAAAAACAGTTTTCATATAGCAATACAGTAAAGTTTTGCTTAATGGGAGAGAATAATTTCTGGTTGATAAATACTGATATAATGTAGAAAAAATGAAAACAGTTGAGATTACTCTGAACTTCATGAGAGAGATTACGACCAAATAGTAATTATTTTACTGATTGCTAATTTTATCACTAGATAAAAAGACACAAACCCAGTACATTTGGAGTTACCACATTCCATCATGATTGAGAACAGCATTTTGACATTTAAGACAGGATTTATTGCTTGGAAACTAAAATCACTTAAAGGAAATAATGAGCTATCCTTTTAAAAAGCTCACAGATGATATATTTCTGTTAGACGATGACAATCTCTGAATAGTCAAGAACTAAAGCATCCAAACACAAAAGGAAGGCTATTAAGCAAGGATGTATTTCAACATCAAGAACAAAACCCTCCCTCTCATTTATCAAATTTTCAAAGGGGAATTATGACATTAAATACTTGAGGAAAATTTATTACAGCGATCACTACTACAGATTATAACTTGTGATTCATGGAAACTCAAAAAGACAATTTCTTACATTGTGCAAAGATGCCAAGATGAAGCTGGTTTAAAATTTGTTAAAGCTGACTTTAAAACGTTGTGTAGTGCTGACTGTCTACTTTGTATTGCAAATGACCGGTTACAGGGCACCTGAACACAGGAGTTCCAAAGATGTCAGGATGCTTCACAGAGAGAAACTGCTAAGGAGGCAAGGCAACTCTAGAACTACAAAAACAAGCAGCACCCAAAACAAAACTAACTGAAACATTCAAGGAGAAGACTTCAGGCTGCAAGTTTTCAAAGCTAAATCTGTTTGCATTAGAAGCGGTGTTTTAACTACTTTACCCAATGTTTTGGTAAAAGCTTCTTGATTGTACATAATCACTACTTTGAAAGAAACCACAGCATTCAGTGTCAAAGGTTATTTGCTTTTTCAAAAGTCACAAGCAAATGGCCCCCGTTTCTAGCAGCTTTACGTACAGCAGAAAAAATGTTGATTTCCTTTCACTGAAATTAAAACAAAATTTTCTGTGCATATTCTTTCACATTAGCATAATCCCTTTTTAAACAGCAGACTAATTCCCCAACTACTACTTTGCTTTTTTTTTCTTCCCACCCTAGACTGGACACAGAAGTCTCCTTGATCTGTAAAGAAACGAGGCCTTCTTGTACTGGATTCAGCACTATGCACCCCACAGTATTTCTCTAGCAGCTAATTTTGACGGATTCTTCAGTTAAGATGCTCCATCTCTCAAAAGCGTAAGTACTTACAGTACTGAGCATGCAGTGTTTGTTTTATGGCTTCTCCTCTGCTATCTCCTGTTTCCTTCTCCCCCTAAAGAGAATCACAGAATAGTAGGGGTTGGAAGGGACCTCTGTGGGTCATCTAGTCCAACCCTCCTGCCGAAGCAGGGTCACCTACAGCAGGCTGCACAGGACCTTGTCCTTGTCTTGAATATCTCCAGAGAAGGAGATTCCACAACCTCCCTGGGCAGCCTGTTCCAGTGCTCCGTCACCCTCAGAGGGAAGAAGTTCTTCCTCATGTTCAGACGGAACTTCCTGTGCCTCAGTTTGTGCCCATTGCCCCTTGTCCTGTCACTGGGCACCACTGAAAAGAGCTTGGCCCCATCCTCCTGACACCCACCCTTCAGATATTTGTAAGCATTTATTAGGTCCCCTCGCAGCCTTCTCTTCTTCACGCTGAACAAGCCCACCTTCCTCAGCCTCCCCTTGTAGGAGAGATGTTCCAGTCCCCTCATCATTCTTGTAGCCCTCTGCTGGACTCTCTCCAGTAGCTCTTCATCTTTCTTGAACTGGGGAACCCAGAACTGGACAGAGTACTCCAGATGAGGCCTCACCAGGGCAGTGTAGAGGGGAAGGAGAACCTCCCTTGACCTGCTGGCCACACTCTTCTTGATGCACCCCAGGATCCCATTGGCCTTCTTGGCAGCCAGGGCACACTGCTGGCTCATGGTTAACCTGTCGTCCACCAGGACACTCAGGTCCCTCTCCACAGAGCTGCTCTCCAGCAGGTCCACCCCAAGCCTGTACTGGTGCATGGGGTTGTTCCTCCCCAGGTGCAGGACCCTGTGTTTGCCTTTGTTGAACCTCATCAGGTTCCTTGCTGCCCAACTTTCCAGCCTGTCCAGGTCACGCTGAATGGCAGCACTGCCTTCTGGTGTATCGACCACTCCTCCCAGTTTGGTGTCATCAGCAAACTTGCTGAGGGTACATTCTAACTCTTCATCCAGGTCATTGATGAAGAAGTTCAACAAGACTGGGCCCAGTACTGACCCCTGGGGGACACCACTAGTTACCAGCCTCCAACTAGACTCAGCGCCGCTGATGACGACCCTCTGAGTTCTGCCATTCAGCCAGTTCTCTATCCACCTCACTGATCACTCATCCAGCCCACACTTCCTCAGCTTCCCTAGGAGGATGTTATGGGAGACTGTGTCGAAAGCCTTGCTGAAGTCGAGGTAGACAACATCCATGGCTCTCCCTTCATCTACCCAGCCAGTCATGTCATCGTAGAAAGCTATCAGATTGGTCAGGCATGATTTCCCCTTGGTGAATCCATGCTGACTACTCCTGATAACCTTCTTTTCCTCCACTTGCTTGTTGATGACCTCGAGGATAAGCTGCTCCATCACCTTTCCCGGGATGGAGGTGAGGCTGACCGGCCTGTAGTTCCCTGGGTCCTCCTTCTTGCCCTTTTTGAAGATTGGAGTGACATTGGCCTTTCTCCAGTCCTCAGGCACCTCTCCTGTCCTCCAGGACCTCTCAAAGATGATGGAGAAATAGCTAAAGAAACTCAGCATCAGCTATCCCTAGGCAAATACTTAAACGTTTACAGTTTCTGGGCTGAGCAGAAAGCCAGTAGAGGCTTTTTCAGGACAGCAATCTCTGTGGCATTTGCGCACAGGTTTACCTTCCTTGTCAGTGCCTGACATCAACCTGCAAATAATGCAGTACTCTCTCCAAGACAGACTATGCCTAGCAAGCTTTCTACAATGTTTCAAGTTGGATGCATTTAAGGCTGTTATTCGCTTTAAAAGCATAAGGAAATAAAATTTTTTTTAAAGAAAGGTTGTGTCCTTTCTTCGGCAAAGGAGGAACTTGCTTGTAAACTTTAATAAAGATCTGAATGACTGATGTTGTGCCAGAAACCATCTATTCTGGTGTACTGTGATCTTTCCTCCAGGCCTCCATCAGGCATTGCAATAAAGTGTTATACAGAATAAATTATGTCAAACATTTGTGTTTGTAATATGTAACAGGTATGTTCTTTGAGAGATGTAGTTCTTCCTCAGAAAAGCCACAAACACAAGGGGATAGTCTAGCTGAACCCTTTAATTTAATAACTTCTATATGCAGTATTTAATTTGTATTTTAGCTATGATACTCATAAACATTCATGCTTCTATGACCCATTTAATCTATTCCATATTCCAAATGGAACACTCTGCTCAAGAAGAATAATCTATCGGAAGCATCTTGTACTTTTTCTATTGCTGGCAGACTTTAGTTTACCTACTATACACCACACATTTGCATTTTGCTTACAGTAAATTGTACAACACTATATATATAGATGCAATAAAAAAAAAAAGACAAGTTGTCTGTAAGAAGCAGAAAAAGCCCCATTCAGCTGTATCACAAAACATAAGTAAACATACTATAAATAAATATTCAAAATAAACATTTATGTATGACCAAAAAAATTAATTAGCAATTAGGAATTAGATGGTCATTTCTGAAGAATGTAAACAACAAATATTTAAAATAAAATAAAGAATTTCAGAGGAAAAGTTCTTAAGACCATGTTATTCATTGCAAGCACGTAAACATTTTCACCTTCCTCCTACCTAAGGTAGAGACGGGTTGGTATTCTGTTACACAAATAGAAATTTTGAAGAAAAAACACAACACAAAACAAAATGTAGGTAACTCAGTGCAGTTTTTTACTGGCAATCATACCAAGCATAATTCTTTCATGTTACTTAGATGTCCTTAGGTGCCTGTAAGGAGGAAACAATATTGTCTAATCTTATCTAGATACCTGTGACCTGAAACCAAAGATATTCAGCTGCTTTAATCTCCAACAGCTTTTTATTAGAAACACCCAAGTTTTTCCTTTTACTTTTTTCTATTTTTTTTAAACACCAGCAAAGTGTTCTTTTGCTGAAATCTGTTTTTCAACTGTTCTTATTCAATTGCAAATCTCAAGAACTTCTTCAGTTATTTGGTAAAGGGGACATGAAGAGAAAAGACAGGCAAGTTCAGTCTCTTTTGTCCTGAACTTGATCAGAATGTCTCAGATAACACCTATGACACCCCTTGCTTTCTCTTCTTAAAAAAAAAAAAAAAAAAATTTTCGTAAGAATAGCTTCCCTATACAGTGACACCTTGACTGATACCCAGTAGTTTCTGTTGAAAAATTACTTGGCAGGTAATACACATTCTTCCAGTAGCTGAGCGTGACCCAGCAACCATCGCGTATATGATGGTAAGTACATTAGAAATATGACACACAGGCAAAGTGTTTAAACTTCAGCTATCCCAATGAAAGGCAATCACATATAAAGAAGTCTGTTTTCAATATATCTGTTTTCTTGAAAGACATCCGATCCAGTTCTTCACATGTTCCTGGAAAGCTTTCTATACATCAGGGAAAAACAAACAACCCCCCCATAATTCCTGTTAATAATTAATCTACTCACCAAAGAGGAAAATCAGCATCTTCAGCAACAACTGGCTTGAAATCAGTTTGATATCCAGTAAAAATGAAAACACTATAAATGCATTAAATATTCCATGCCTGATTGTATGACATACTCAAACAGAACCACATCAAGCTCCACTGAAGACTCAGTTCTTCTTTATAAAAAACGGAGGAATCCACAAAAATACTATTATTTCCAAAATTATATAGCAGCATTGGACACACCCTGCCTGGTGCACAACCAATAAAGAAACCAAACCAAAATAAAATCTTCATTCAGCTGGAGAGAGTTTTATGGTCTGTGCTGGTCACTCTCATGAAACAGGTTGAGGGACAGAGACTGGATAACAAGAGATCTTCTGCTACTTCACAGACGAGCAACTACAACTAAATATGGACTCGGGATACTAAAAACCTTGCCCAACAAAACCACGGGCTGCAGAAGCAAAATGACAGTCAGTGTAACACGTACACCCTTTAATCCGTTAATAGCCATCAGTTACTCAACTGAGGACAACCAGCCGCAAGTTCTAATAGTACCAGTCTTGCACTGGAGGCAATTATCTTGCAGATCTTCTGGAGGAGGTAGCACATGGCTACCAGAGGAACAGATGCACTTTGCTTTCAGCTGCTGCCTTTCACTTGAGATACTCTAACCTGGCCCAGAGGGAGAGGACTGAAGGACAAATTAACTCCTCCACCAACAGCTGCCAACGCCTACTTCCTGCTACCATTTTTCCAGGAGAGAGAAGAACATGAGCCCAGGAGTCTGCTGGGCCTCTGGCCATTCATCCAACCCTCAGCCTGCACCTTTAATGGAGAACCAGAGGGAAGATGGCAGACTTCAGACCACAGGAATTGTCCTGGCAAGATGCAGCTTAAGAGCTCCTGAAATTGTTAAAGATTGCACTATAATTTGATGCTTTATAACTTCTAAGTGTCTGAATTTGCAATATGTTTAACGACTTTTGTTTGCACGCATTTTACACAAGGGAAAATGGAATAAAGCAGGAGATTAAGCATTCTGTGGTAGAATCATTTACTGCATGTTTCTATTTTTAGGCAAATTCTATGTTTGCACAGAGCTGCATCTGGAAAAATGGGCAGGTACAGCACAGCAATGTGTGTTATAGCTACAAACAATAATATTTATGCCATTTAAAATCTAGTTCAGACATGGTAGGTCATATCACTTACAAAAACATCTCCACATCTGTCAAAATGCCCAAGCCTTATCACAAAACCACAGTGCTATAATTTACAATATTCAGACAGACAACAATACTGTGAAGAAACTGGATAACTGCAAAGCTGAATGGAAATATTGAAAAGAGCCAATATCACATCATCACAGAATTCTCCATACACTGATCCAAATGATTATTTGAATCAATGGTCCTTAAATCAGTTTGGAAAGTTCAGAAGTCAGATACATTCCTCAATTCATAACTATAACTGGAACAGGAACTAAATGAGTAGAGTTAGGCCGACAAACCGTCCTCTGGTTAGAAGCTACATCCAGCCCACACTACCGCAAAGCTTGTCTCCAGTACAGTAGTTTCCAATCAACTGGCTCTTCACACACTAGATTTGCAAAATTTCCTACCTCTGAACATTTAGAAACCATGTACACCTTATTAAACAATCGTCTTAATAAGCCAACCCTCCCTGCAGCTTACTGGAGAGCTATGCCCTTGGAATGACGGAAATTCTTTCAGCAGAAATGTCTATCAGAAAAAGCAGCTCTCACTCCCTCCTAGAGCATCACAGTTACAAAGTTAATTTCAAAGCATCAACATTTTCATTTTTGGAATGAATTCTTGTTTTTGTAAAAGATACAATCATTTACTTTAAAAAAAAAATAACATTTTCCCTCATCAATTACACAATAGTCCATTCTTTTCTATTTTATCTTTTCCACATTCTTTTTCTTCACTATTCCTAAATTTATCTCACAAAGATATGTCACCGGTTCAATGACCTCTTTTGCAAATTCCTTCACCCCACTTTCTGTGAATCCATACTCTCTAGGTGAATGATGAACTGATCTGCTGAAATCTTACTCTTAACTGACGATCAAGAAACAGGTTGCCAAAAGCATTCTCCTTGATTATCCCTGGTGTTGACCTACATAATAAAAGTAAAATGCTTCCAATGTAATGTTCTCAGACTCTGCCCTGACTTGGCCATACAACCCCCTTCTTGCTCCTACTTTAAAATCTGAGAGTAATTCTTTTCAGCTTTTATCACATTTCCCACTGAAATTTTCCTTCGACAATAAATGCCTTGGCTTCTCTTAAAATCTCACCTTGTATGCTGATCTGAGGAAGTAAATTTTTAATTTTTTTTAAATCAGGAGAAAAGAAAGACATACTGACAGACTGTTTATTCCTTCTTTATTGAGTGAGTATATAAGGAGAAAAACTAATTATTGGGATTTACTAAGTCGGCTTTGACTTACTGCCTATTCCAATTTGCAAGTATTCAAGCATCACTATTTCCATATTCTTTCACTTTAAATACTTTTAAAACTAAAACCAGCCTCCAGTCTCTCATTTCCTGCAATGATTAAAGCAGCAACAAAATACCTTCTAATGGAAGAATTTTTCAAAACAATGCTGGATCACTTTCAGAATATTAAAAAACACAGACACAAACACTTCTATCAATAACATTTGTCTCATTGTTACTGTACTATTTCCCACCAGTTGTTTTTGTACATCTTAGCCTCATTTCAGTCAAAAAGAAGGCCCTATCTACTATATGCATGACTCCAAATTAAGTCTTTCAAGACTAAATTCATCCTCTGTGTTTTGAAAGACAGCTCACATGGCACTGGAACTTCTTGAACTACAACCACCCATGTGCTTAGTGCCTTCTTGTCACACGGAAAAACTCATTTGGCAGGCTTTGAAGGGGAAGATCGGGGGTCTATTCCTCGGAGAAAACTGTGGGAGAAGAAAGAGAACTGCTTTGTTTTATTTAACTGATTTAATTTCTTACCATCACCACAAATGAATTATAACTGCAAAGCTATCATCATCATGGCATTTTATAGTGGCTCTGCATATATTTTTGATCTTGAAAACTATTAAAATCTGAAAAGAATGCAAAATTCATTCTCTTTGTCTTAATTTGGCTCTTAAAAAGCCACTTTTATGGCCTAATTTTATAGAGCAAACAAGAAAAATTTGCCTTCTTGTCTTATCGGCTCCCAAGGAATTTCTCAACTCTGAATAAACTAGGAATTGAGCTATGAAAGAAAACATGCCTTTGCACCTGCCTGGCAGCTGCTGAAGTCTGGTTTACCACTTCAACATACTCTCATTCCAGGTACTTTGCCAATGATTTTCACCAGATCATGCATCTTTAAACCTCAGCATCAAAACATGTCCTGCTGGTACATTAATTCAGATTGCTGATTGTAAGTGTAGGTTTAATAAATTTCATAATAAAAATACCTAAACATTAATTGGATGTACCAGTTTTTCTCTACCCTAGCTTATGTCACAACTATGTTATCACTAGGACTTTTAAACTTCTTCGTTCTACAGGCAGTGATTGCATCATCAGTAGAGATACTGAATGTATGAAGATATTAACATTTTTAAGTATTCAGCATTAAACAATTCAGATAAATTACCAATTTTAAACAATTATCCTATACTTCCTACTTTACAAAAAATTAGATTTATCACTTCTTGTTAACCTTATTTCAGAAAGTGAGCATTTAGAAATGTTACTCTTGTTTTACTGCCTATGTTTAGTAGGCCTTTTATCTATGAGGTTTTTCGGTCTAATTCTCTGGTGTGCTAATTAAAGTTGTTTCTTTTTTCTACTTTACACGGTGGAAAACTGGAAAGCTACTGCTTATACATTTCCCAGAACTTTTTCTTTGTGATATTCTGGTAATTCATTCTTCCCCACTCTATTACTACCTTGTTCTCATGTAAACAGAATTCCTCACTTCAAACTCATTCCCTAAGTATCTCCTACATGTTTAAGCAAGGTAATTATTCAATGTTATCCACATCACGATGACTTCAAATTCCAAAATTCTTCAGGAAGAGACCACCTCATGAATCTAACGTACTGTTTCACCTATACAATCACTTTGACGGCAGGAAAGAGGAAAAGCCAAAAATTTGTAAAGCATATATGCAAAAGAACTTGAAGTACTGGACTACCAATAAGACTTTGTTTTTGCATAACTTCAGGTGAAATTTTAAGATACAAGAAAATGTTGACAGTTGTATGGGGAAGTATGCTGGGGCTGAAGTTATCAATTAGGGTGCTGGAACTGTGCAATACTGTCTGTAACTTTTCTAAAACGAGTCATGTACTAGATTCTTAACGTGAATGGTTTTGATTTTTACATCAGGCCCTGCAAATGTGTATTTCACTTTGAAAACAATGCTAGCCAACAAAGAAACAAATATTCACTTGGGTTGTCAATGTCGTTTTACTAAAAAAAGCTTCAATTTCTTTATAATAGGGCTTTTGCAGCTGGGTGGGGAAGGAAAGTGCACAAGAGGAAATGAGTCCAACAATCCCAAATGAAATATAAAGGATTTCAATATCAAAATTAGCACAAAAGAGGTCAAGGTCATGAGTAGAAGATAACTGGATTCATGAATGTCTGATGTAATATTTCCTTTCTGTTTGAAACTGCGAGCCAAACAGTATACCAGGCAACTCAGAGCACCTCCTACACAATTGCCATTCGGAATGTTTTGTTGTAGTCAAACACTACCACCTAAAGAGGCATGGTAAAAGAAATGAGGTCTCTAATAGCACAACAGCATTTCAAAATGATGAGCTTTCTGACTTTAAAAATTATGAGCTTACTGTTCTGGATATTGAGCCCAAAGTTACTGAGTGCCAGTGCTTACAATATGAGTTTCGACGTTAAAGCCTGTCAATGACTTTAACCTCAGGACAAATCCACTTACAGAGGACACAAAATCTACAGAAAAGTACGATGTGTATTTTTTTATCTTTATGCCATTTACATTTATTTTTTACTTATTTTCATGTTACCTTTATGAAATATGATTTTATAGTTATTATATTGTCCTTCTCAAACAAGTGCACCTTCTTGAATGTTTTTGTTTTCAAAGAAAAAGCTGTTTCATCTGTCAGTTATGTTATTCATTTTTATGATGTATTAATAGGTGTAAGCGACTTCCCCTAAAGTCTCTAGAAGCAGCTAGATTTACAAGCTTACTTGTGAAGGGTGGGTTTAAAACCAGACCACTCATTTTCTGTTGCAAAAGCAAGAATACTGATATCATCCATCAACTCAGCATGACAGCGCTACATTTATAATTAGTCCAAATACAGGCTAGATCATTTGGTGTTTGGGGAAAGAACATCCCCGTTTCCATATATGTATCTTGCCACTATTTTTGTATGCTTGCAGCTTATTTGTTTGCAGTGCAGCATCATAGTCTCTCTCTTACTCTGCAGTCCCAAATACCAAATATATCTGGCCGACCTTAGCTTTAGTTTGCATCTTTATACGAGTCAAGAACAGGAGATGAAGTTGTAGTCCCTCTCCTGAAGATCTGCATTGAAGGTTCCCCTGTTCCTATCAGATGACTTGACATTTTTGTCACAGCTCAATATAGCTGCACACGTTTGCCCTAAACCAGCAGACATATGTCTCACGCTGTCATATGTGTGGAGACTCACCCAGTGAAGACAACTACATCTTGTATAGATGCAAGTCCCCTGCTTGCCGCTAGGTAGCTAGCTTTGATACTGCAATTGGTGAATAGCAGTTACAAAACACTTCGCACAGGGTGCAAAAACTGCAGAGGAACTGCATATACTTCCAAACAGTAAGCCTCCAGTAAGTTCCAAGCTGTTGTGGTTACACTGCTTTTATAGTTCCCAAATCAGATTGCTCTGGGGGAAGGCACAACTGTGTTCAGTGCTGAAAAACAGATCCAAAAACTTCTTGCATCAGCTTTGCTTACTGTTTTTCACTAAAGGGGGAAGTAAGGACAAGGCTGGAGAAAGAAATAAAAAGAAGAAAAGCTATCACTGTTAAGTTAGAGTTTAATTACAATATAGGAGGAACAGACAACTGCCTTAACAGATAAGGCAGAGTCTGGTTTGTAATATTTGGCATACGCATTGGACAAAGCGACTGAAGAAAATCTGTCTACCAGTACTGAGCTATTTCAGAACATTGCTTGTTAGCTCACCTCAGGATACCTATCTCCAGATTTATAATCATATTTATGACATACAGCTGTAAAGATTCATCTATTCAAATTTAGCAACAACTGTAAAGCTTCGTCTATTCAGTTTAGCAATAGGTGAGAATAGTGTGTCCTCCATGCCTTGCATCTGGTCTGATTACATGTGGAACTTAACTTTGTTTACTCTGGTGAAGTTGAGCTTATAATACGTATGTCTTCCATGGCAAAGCTTAGGCAGAAAGATATGAATGTCCTAGAATATGTTGATATTAATCTTTTTCTTTGCAACTCACTGTCCTCACTTTGTCTATAAAAAAAGTGTAATATTACTGTTCAATATGGCTTAAGGATTCTCCTGTTCAACATAATGACTCATAATACCATCATTCGAATTGTCAGGACACAGAATGAAGAGACTGAAGGGAGAAAGGTAAATGCCTTCAGACCTAAGATGCAATGTGAAACATTTGGAAAAATGGGGGGCTTAGTATTTTTGGCTGCTTTTAGAAAGTGCATTGACACTAGAAGTGGAACAGGTCAGGTATTGAACATAAATCTCAAATGAGCAAATGGGTTTGTACTTTAAAAGTACTAGCTGAAAAAATATTAAGAACTTCAGCATAGAAACAACAGTTTCATTCTTTTCCCCACACCAGCTAATAGCACTGATCCAAACTGGCAAATACAACAGAGCAGTAGAAAACTTCTAGGTGGAAATCATTACCAGGAAAATTCTACTATTCAATGTCCTATTTTTCACCAGCGGTACAAAACCACTTCAGTTATTCCTGAATACCTCTTGGCAGTCTGGATCCCTGATTTTTTTTTCTTCCCCAGCAAAACCCATAACTGCATAGTTGAAGAAAACCAGAGGGATCGAAGCACCACCACGTTAATTATTTTGAAGTGTGCTAATGAGTCCAGTGTATCCCCAGAATCACTTATGTCATGTAATATCTCTGTCAAATCTGTCATCTGCTTAAGCAAAATGAAATATGTTCCGGAAATGTGTATCTTGAGACTGAAATCATAACTATCACCAAGAGGTCACTCTCTCTTGTGATTGCTTTCTGAAGTAATAAGGTTTATTTCTAGGGTTCTGGAGACCTTGTGCTCTTGCGTAGAAGCCATTAAGGAAAGTTTTTATAAGACACCTGGCTTTCCCCCTCTTTTTAAACATTTCTTGGAACATGTGTTCTAATAATAAATACAGATCATAGTAGCTGAGAACTACTGGGATATCAATGCAGGATCTTTACAGGATAGAAGAGGTCTCTCTTCCACTTCTTACCCTCCTGAAGGAAGTAAGTTAAATCTCTCTTAGTTCACCAGTGCATCTCACGGATCCCAGTAACTTTCTGTTAAAACCTTCATGTGAAACAAATTTATTAACGATTGATTTTTCTCCTCCTTACTCCCCTCTCCCATTGCATATACAACTAAATGCAGCTATTAAAATTTATTTAATGCACTCCTAGAGTACACGAGGGGATTGAAGCATTGGAATAGAAACTCCTAGTACAACGATCAAATAGTTCAGCTGAACAGACAGGTGCTGTCATTTCTTTGGTCATACCAAAAGTCTCTCTACATTGCTCCTCTTGAGAGGTCTGATCAGAAAGATGTATGACTTGAGAAGGAAAAGCAGTGGGAAAAAGTCTGTTCGCCTCAAACCTCTCCAGATCGCCCTAGTGGGAGGAAGACGTCTCACCTCTCCTTTTTGAACTCTTCCCTTCAATGTTAAATTTGTCCAATGCAGAACAACAGCCAAATAAAGCAAAGTAGAGGGAGCAAGTTGGCAAGGAGGTGACAGTTTAGCTTTGAAAATAAAAACGATGTGTTTTCTATGATAAATGACATAACTTTCTTGCACAACCACTTAAAGACCATCAATGTGAAAAGAATCAAACAGCAAAGCTGCACTCAGGCTTATAGAGCTCAAGACGCCAGTTCTATTAGGTCTACACAAGCCTTTTCTTTCCATAGGTATACATAAACTCTTCTCAGATTTGAAAACACTGAACACCAACTAGCATGTTTCTATAGCAAGAACAATTTAACCAACAACAACAAGACAAATATCATTATTTCTCTTTTTCATACACACAGAAAAACATTAATTGATTGATAAAATGACACTCTGAAGTATTATTTAAGTGAAAATTACCAGGGAGTTGATGCAGAATTCCCAACCATATCCATCTGTATATGACTAAGGATATAAAACAAGATCTCATGTGACCTTTAAATCTTAGACATAATGATCAGCCTATAATATTGCTAGTCTGCTCCCAGCTCTCCCAAAGTCTTATTAAAAACACCCTTTCAAGACTCATTTCTCTCCCTTTAACAGGCAAATGCCTTTACTGCCAAGAAAAGCAAGAGAGAACCATATGAAACACTGCATACGTCGTACTGCGTGCTAGGAAAAGCAAGCGATTAGCTTACAGGCATGCTATCACCAGGTGCAGCGAGCTGCCGAAAATACAATCAGAAAAGGGGCACATGACAAGCTGATAAAAGCTGCAAGCGCAGGGGCAGCCAGCGTAACCACCCGGATCAAGCTGCAGGAAGGAGCTGTAACAAGTCACTGTAGGATAAACCTGAGCAGGCTACTGGTGTACCAGGCACATGGCAGCTTCACTTCTGCTGCTGCCGGCGTAATCCAGCAGGAATGGTGCTCTCACTGCTACTCCACGACCCTCTGCACAAAGTACATTTTAATTTATTTTGCTTCATTCTTAAAAATATTTAAAAATCCATGGAAATGAAAGACCGCACTTCTTTCATTTTATCAAGAAACTACAGTGGGATGTAGTTTTATGTGCTTTAAACTGGTTGGGTGGGGTTTGTTGTTGTTTTTTTTTTTAATCACCCCTCCCTTTTCTATTTTTTCATAGCTCCTAGACTACTCAAAATTCCTTTTTTCTCCCCCACCCTATTACTTGAGCTCTGGCTGCACTTTCAGCAGTAATTTGTGGTTTAACAGCTTATTCCAACCCATTTTCCACTATTAATAGTTTCTGAACTACTTTTTTACAATAGAAGATATCTGAAGATCCCAAAATGTAGAAATGGCAGGTTTCTGGTTATGTGGAGAGTTATTTACCAAAAACTGTCCCTTTTACTTCTGTTCCCTCCATCCCTCCCCCTCTTTCCTTTCTTTCCACCCTAGCACTTCTTACCCTCCCTCACCTACATCCATATGGAAAAAAACCAAACATCCAACCTTAAAAAAATCATACTATATCCAGAGACACATTTTGGTTGGCAGTACCTTGATCCAGACTTCAATATATGTTATACTGGTCATGATTAAATATTCTAGTGGAATGTAAAATAACTGTTTTAGCTCTCAAATACTGTTTCCTTTTCTTAGAAAAATGGTCGAAAAGGTACTGGCTTTAGAAATCTTTAACCTTATTTTTGTGGATCCAAACCTCATTTAGGCAAAAGCTGGACGGAGACAACCAGTAGCATCCAGAAAAAGTTAAGAAAAAAAAAATCTCTTCTCCTCACTTCCAGTTAGCTACTAGCTGAATTACATTCCAGAGTACCCAGAATGATAATTTTAAAACCTGTTACAAGGATTACATTATATGTAGTTCAGATTATTAATCAGAAAAGAGTTTTGAAAATGATCCTTCCAATTCCTTTTGAAGCTTTCCAATTAGAATAAAATGCAAAATAATTTCATAAAAACTGTTTAATGTAAAGTAGAGATACATTTAATACTTGGAGCGTGCCAGCTAAAATCAACCAATATACCCTCATTTCAAAAACAGCTGCAATTATTTTCAAATAATTAAAATAAGCTAAACAAACATAGCCAGACCCACAAAAAAACTTGGCAATAAACACTGTCTTTGACAAACCAACAAATGTAGCCTGGCTTGCTTTAGGGCTGAAAAGCAGCATATGCCTGTCCAGTGATGTTCATCTAAAAAGATGCTTATCAGCTGGTTAGAAGGGTTTGCAGACCCAGCGTAGAAACAGCAAAGGGTGGACGCGGGGAAAGGAAGGAGAGTTACAGTAGAAGAGGACAGGACAGACCCAGCCTCAATGTCACAGCCTGTAACGGGTCACGCACTATTCAGACAACCCTGAAGTAACTAACTTCGAGGATTTCGTTCACCACTTCTTATTCAAGCCGCCTTACAAGATTCTTCTATAATTACTTTAAAAATTTGATATTACAAGCTATGGGGGGGAATCTAATCATATTTACACCCCTCTCCTCCCCTAATCTTCAATAGCTAATCCTTCTAAGCAATCTGAACTAGTAAACATGAAATTGTAGAACAAACCAACAAAAAAAACCCACAAAAAATAATTTGTATGAAAATTCCATGGTTTTGAAATCCATTTTCTACTGATAAATAGCTGCAGCACTTGCTAGCTCTTCAGCATCTTCATGAAGATGATATACCAAAAAAACTTTGTATTATGTATGAAAATAACATCATCCGCCATCTATTTTCTGATTCTTTCTTAGAACTGTTAGAAACCATAATGTTAAAAAATTCTGATCTGATGCAACCCAAGAATGAAAACCTTAAATGGAAAGTTATTCAAGTTATTTGATTAATTTAGCACATATCAATCCTTCAACAAATTTTAACTAATTTTGGAAACTGAGCTTGATACCATATCAGATCAACACAAATATGTCATTATATTCAACCGTCTAGAAAACTTCATGAAAGAAAACATAAACATACTGAGATTAAAGATAATATTTAAAACCACAGATTCTGTGTCTACTGTGAGATCACCTCCTGAAATGTCAGTGCACATTAATCAAACCTTTTGCATTACTGCAGTTGCAGCACATGATGAAGTCAGATAAACGTACTTGCAGCAATAATCGCTTCACGAAGATTTCAGTTATGAGACTGTCAAACTGTATAACATAACAACTTCCAGTACTCAGGTTTAATCAAGCTAAACAAAACTGCTGGAGACACTCCAACTGTTTTACAGCTTAGGGCATCAAGGATCCTGAGATCGCTTCCCAAATGCCGTCAGATGCTACATCTCCCAGACTCGGAATCCTGGCTTCCTTGACACTCTCCTACTGACTCCAGGAAATTCCACTATAGCAACTCCAAGGCCTCCTCAGCAGAAGAAAAATGCAGCAGCACATCCAAGCTGTGCTCCTTCAAAGATCCATGCATCAATAATGATTTTAAGTGAAACATCAGCTTCTCAGGATTTAATTACATAGCACCGTAATCATAAGTTTTACACATTCCTGGCTGGTTTAGTCAGCAGCACTGCTGTCTGATGGACATATGCCTGCTGTTCATGTGTAACAACAAGATTTAACAGCATAAAGATGACAAATGTCTAACAAAACTCTGTAATATGAAGTAAAAATAAAATTAAAAAACCACTTTATATAGCCTACACACTTTTCCTTTGAAAAATTTATTTTTTAAATCTATTCACTGAGACATTTCAGAATTTCAAAATTTCTTTTTTGTATTTGAAAACTGATCTCTTTGTTTGGAAGAAGATTATTTAATCACTACCTCAGACTTGCAATAACAATACTAATCACCACATATCACATCAAAATGGTGAATCAAAAGTGCTGCTTTATTCACAAATATGTTTTCTTGTTCTCACAATACCAGTGACCTCAAGTTTCAGTGTTTTCTACAGATGATCTACTTGAGTAAAAACCATTAAGAAATACAATAGCAGTAGCAGCTTTACATTCATGAACTTCTGCATAAAAAACTCATCAGATCAGAAGTCAGAAACTAGAGGTAAGAAAAGAGCTCTTAATTTCAATCTTGCAACTGACCAGTTATTACTTGCACATATAAGAGTTTATCTCAAGACTGGCAGACGTAAAGGGATTTGTGGTTTCTGCATCTGATTCAAAGACATAATTAGAAAATTCTCTCACTGTACAGTTCACAGAGAGGAACTGCAGAAGCTCCTAACTCCTGCCTGTTGCTATTTGATATATGAAGAACCCGTATTTATAACAAGGCAGCTCAGAAGTCTTACCTGAGTCTGCTTCATTGCTCGTTCCATTCTGCGAGTACTTCCTTTCTCGAGCTTGGTCCGAAGGAGTAAGGCTGATGTCTGAATGGCCCAGAACTTCGGCTGAGAGAGCAAGCACTGCAGAAGAAAATAACATTTTTTCATTATTTCATTTTAAAAGACACCTAAGACAGTAAAGTTAACAGTGTTCTCAAGCATGAATACTGTTTCATATTTTGAAAGTCAAATATGCGGTTGTAGTACTTATTTGATCAATTGAAGGCTGTACAGATTACCTTAATCTGTTTTCAATCTTAAAGGCGGCCATCAAAACTATTTTCTCCTTCTCAGCTACTGCAGCACAGTGTGTACATGTACCCATATGGTGCACGTACCAAACTGCACAGATTAAAATGGCTACTCAAAATGAAAGGAAAACAAAGAATTTGATACTGAGCAGTCTGGCTCAGCCTTCTCCACACCTGCACAGGACAGCAGCAGGGATCCTACTTCTTAGGGCTGAACAAAACCAGTTCTCTCCCGGCCTCTCCTCATATGCAAGGTGCTCTGATGTCTGCATTAACAGCACCTCCACATTAAATAGGCTGAAATTGCTCAGAATCTGAAGACTATTAATTAATTTAGAATTTCCCATGACTGAGAATAACAGGAAGAATTTTTGACGTGTAGTAGCTATACAGGGAATACAGAATAATCCAGGTAAAAAGCTTTCCTAAAGACATAGTAGATCTTTAGTAGGTCTTTAGTAGGTCTTTCCACAGCACAGGGAAATCATGGACCTGTCGGAGCAAGTCCAGAGGAGGGCAACAAAGATGATCAGAGGGCTGGAACACCTCCACCTATGATGAAAGGCTGAGTTGGGACTGTTCAGCCTGAAGAAGAGAAGGCTCTGGGGAAACCTTATTGTGGCCTTCCAAACCTGAAGGACACCTACAAGAAAGCGGAAGAGGGACTTTTCACAAGGGCATACAGTGATAGGACAAGAGGTAATGGCTTTAAACTAAAAGAGGATAGGTTTAGATTAGCTATAAGAAATAAATTCTTTACTGTGAGGGTGATGAGGCACTGGCACAGGTTGCCCAGAGAAGCTGTGGATGCCCCCTCCCTGGCAGTGTTCAAGGCCAGGCTGGATGGGGGTTTGAGTAACCTGGTCTAGTAGAAGGTGTCCCTGCCCATGGCGGGGGTGTTGGAATGAGATGATCCTTAAGGTCCCTTCCAATCCAAATCACTTGGAACGCCCTGCCCTGATGCCAGGAACTTGGTGCCAGTCTCCAACCACTGATTTTTAGGAAAGCGCAACAGGAGATATGTAGCCAATACAACTTTGATATCCCTTAATAATGTACAGACCACCTGGATTCTTTCCAGTGTGGTTTCAGACACAGAGTACCATTTTTCTGTTAGATATTCATTTTGAAAAGGGAGGCAACAGGAAAACCTCCTTGCTAATTTTATTGACACTGCAAATAGGATCCAGCTTCTCTGAGAAAATAAATTTGTCTATAGATATCTGTAGAGTGGAGAAAAAGCTCCAGTGGTTTTGTTCTTTCTTCTCAAAGATCTCTCAAAGCATTAAAAAATATACTTTGCTGGTGGTTTGTGTGAAATGCCTGACAAATTTCTGGCATATATTGCAATCTACCTGTTTTTCTTTTCCCTAGTGTTTTCACAGGAAAGGGGGTGACAGCAAGTGAAAGCATAAATGAAAGCAGTATGAACAAATGTAAAGCCACCAAACACTTCAACATCAGGTGACCCTCCCTCTTGTGACCGACAATCTCTGCACTGATTCTTTCATGACTTCTACTCAGTATTACATTAAGAAGTGTCCAAAGGCTTCTATACCATCCTCTATGTGCTGAGGATCTGGAAATATTCGGGGAATGCAGTCGCAATGTTCTATATTCTACATACTTTCAAGTGCCCTTTTACAAATTAATTACGATCCATAAATCTGTTCACTGGTCCAAATCCTAGTTGTGAGAGCTCATCTCTCTCCTGTCTCATCATGGGAAGTTCAGTCTACTACCTGATTTTGTTTGGTCTTAAGATAAACCCTCCACTGCAGGACATGAGCAAGGTATTCCTAACAGAGGAACCTTGTTTCTGAATTTATTTTTCGGTGGTCATTCCCGGTGGCTGTTAAAAAAAACCTCAAGGGATTGTTAGGGCAAACACTTGAACAATGTTTACTTTAGCATAAAAACTGCTTTTGTGAGAATGGTTACCCTTTCTCCCATTTTCTCCACTCCTGTCATTCTGTCATATTTTATTTTTTACTTCAAGGGAATTTTTTCTCTGCTACATGGTGGTAGATACTAGTATTTCTTTTTCAAATGAACACAACACCTCTCAAAAGAATAATGAAAACTAAAGGCCTTGACTAATAATGCTCCTAAAGATATTTCCAGGTCTAATTACAGCCCTTGTCCAGCAGCAGAGTACTTGTCCCCTCACTCTGGTTCACCTTAGCAACTGGCAGAAGCAGGGCAGGGCGTAGCACAAAGCCTCTGTGTCCATGCCATCCAGCCCTGCGAGACAATCGGCAGCTCCGGAAGACCTCTCCTCTGCTTCTATGTATACCTCCTGCACTGCTGTCTAGGCAGTGATTCAAGCAATCGTGCTGTATGAGGGGTGTAAAAAGTCATGTGGGGAGGGAGGAGAAGGAAGGAGAAACAGGGTGGAAACGAGGCAAAGATAATTATATTTCACTCCTCTGCAGAAGCAATGAGAGTCTTATATTGAATAATAATGTTGCTTTTCAAAGGTATTCATAAAACAAAATGTATGGTATACCTGCTGTACAACTACAGAAGAATAACTTAAATTCTCTAACAGTTTTACTGATACAAAAAAGCACTGCAACTGCATAGGACAATGAGCAGCACGCCTATTTTTCAGTTAAGAAACACTCGTCATTTTATATTTGTACTGAGCTCAGTCCTGGGCCAGAACTCCAATGCTCACCTGTTTATTGCCTAATTGTAATGTTTAAAGCACCACAGATACAAAGTAATACATGTATAAAGGGCACAAATGTTTATACTCAAGGGCTGCAAAGAAGAATTTCAGAACATGTATCCATAACTATTAAGCATGTTCTAATCTTCTACCCCAAATCCCCACTTATTTCAGATAATAAATATTTTCTTGTAAGTCCCAAAGCATTATATTTTCACCTGAAGCTAAATCTAGACTCTATTAATTAGAATATAGATTAAAATAAAACATCTGGAAAAAAGAAAAACTTAAATCAAGATTATGCAAGTTTTGTCAACATATCTGAAAGTTTATTGTACTGTACCAAAGGCAACTAAGAAAATTAACACAATAGTTCTAAAACAAAACCACTACTGAGAGTCTTCACAGGTCATCCTTGTTCTTACTTTTGGGAAAGAACAATAAAATAAACCGGAAAATTAGATGGGGTGAGAAGAAAGGGAAGAAAATAAGGTTATGCAACATTTTCTGCACTGAATGGAATATTTTCACATGGGAAAACTCATTTCTCCAATTCTTCCCCACATTTTTTCCTACAAACAAGAACCCTTTATATCATCCTCTCCCATCATATCAGAGTGTAAGAAGGAGATTACCAAAACATTGCACAAAACAGAATATTTCATTCCATATATCATCCTTATAGGACATTGAAAGGAAAGAACACGATCCTCAAAGTCTTAACAACAAAGTAGTCCGTAATTCTACAATACCTTTATAATTTTCTCATTACTATGTAAGAACAAAATGGCAAGTAATACCTGAATTGTGAGATAGGTACACATTACTAATGACACCCAGATCAAACCCAGCCACGCGAGTTCTGCCAAACCCAGGCTAACTCTCAGGTACCATTAATGAATGATCCAGCCTCCTCACTATTCAGAATTTAACCTAGAAGTGATGCGCTCCCTGATCACTCTAACAACTTTCTGTTAGAGAATCAGAGAAAGAATGGTTGCACAATTTGCATTGTCTATACGAAATTCAGAACAAGCTAGCAGGAATCTTCAAGGAAGCTTGTGCTATTGGTATTTCATATGTACACACATGTCCAAATGTATGTTTGTTATTTATGAAGTTACAAGGTTTGGTTTTAAGGAAACGACACACAGAGAAAGCAGCCTGCAGGTTAAAATCAAGAATGTAATATATTCAAGATGAAACAGAAAAGTTAACCAAAGAACTCTGGGAAAGCTGGGACACACAGAGGAGCGTTACACAATACTATAAGAAGTCCAGCCGACAACCCAAACCTAAACAAACTCATCTGAAGGGCAGATGAATAAGACTGTATCAGTCAGCCATGACTTATAAAAGGTATAGGTTGTTCAGAGCAACTCTTCTGCGTTAGTCCATCTGCTATTTAAGAAAGTACAAGTTCCTATAGGAATCCTTTCTGACATCAAAGTTGGAAGAGCTTATGTGGGCTTATTAGACATGCTAGACAAGTTCAAATAGGTAAAGAAGATCCATGTTAACTGCAGTTCTAAATAATTTGAATATTTTCTGATTTTTCCTTATTATAAATCTATGCTTTAAGTAAGCCCATTCTTTTATTCTTGTACCTTGCTCACTGATAAACTACCAGTAGTAGCCTAGCAAACTACTATGATTGCTATGATGGAGCTATCACTTGAAAGTGGACTTTCAAACTCTGAGTACTTTTTGATTGCAACCAGTTGTTGAATTCCCAAGAGTTTCCACATCAGTCCATCGCTGAACCAAAAATATTCTGCTTATTGGCCAAAATGCCAGATGTGGTGAAATGACTGACTTGAAGGCACAGGCATGAGGCACCCTGAGGATTGCTCTGCTCCTCTGTCATGCCCCCCTCCCCCAAAGAAATGACCTCTAGTTTAATTCACTCAGGTATTTGCTAACATGTTTTAAGCTACAAACATACAGAAAACACTGGGAGAGATTTAGAAAAAATGAAAAAAACCAACCCCAACCAAAAATCAAACCACCCTTCCCAGTTTCTTTTCATTACCACTTTCAGTTAAAATATTTGAGCAGCTTTATTGTTTGCTTTTCCAAAAAGCCACACATAATTAAGATTTCCAAATTACTTATGTGGATTAACTCATGTCTATTTATCATTAGTCTTGCTTCATACAACCAAGTATATCATTATACGATGATTTTCATTAATTTATTCAGATAATTAACATGAATGCCTTATTTCTTCAATATAACCAAAGGCAAAATGGCAACCTTATAACTCATTCTATGCTTCTCTAAGATAAGAAAATACTGTGGCTTCTTTTCAACACCCTATATTGTGCACAGTGGTCAGGCGAGTACATTCAGAAACTAGTTGGAGGCATACGACTGAGGCATGAGCAGGCAAAATTCTTGCTTCTTGCAGTTGCTTTGCAGACATATCTGCTAATCTCTGCTGAAGGACTCTGTCACTGAAAGCTACCTCACAAGTGCTTAACTTGTTTTTAAGCATACAGCAAAGGATATCAATATAAAAAGTGCTATGGAATTCAATCCTAAGAAACAAGAGAAGAAAATTAGTATGAGATTAAGGAGAATTTGATTTTGCTTTCCACAGTCTCATCCAAATAATACGCTCAAATTTCTATGTAACTAAAGCAAGTTCTTATTTAAAAAGTCATTTTCAAAAGACACTTGATGTGAATTTTTTTGAAGTTTCTCTTAACACTAAATTGGTGACAAAAAAGGTAAAATCAAATAGAACTAAAAATAACTGACATGGAAAAATCTGAAAGATGCTATATTATTGTGGAAAAATTTCTTTGAATTTAATCTACATATTTTCAAAAGAACAGTATTTTATAAAATACTGCAATTCTGAAAAAAGTGTGCACAGGAAACTTTGCCCTGGGAAGTAGTTAGATGAACTTTACAAAACTATTTCTAATTGCCTAAGAAAGATTAAGGCAAGCCAAGGTCCAGAGAGAAACAAAAAGAATACAAGATTTGAGAAATGTCCTTAGAACATCAACTCCTCTAAAAATTGACCTTGAACGCAGATGATTTCCAGTAGTACTGGCAGCTTCCGGGTGAAATGGGATATGTAACTTTAAACAGTGATTCTGTTAGAACTCTATAAGGTAAAATACAGTACGTTTGTGACTATGTGGTTTCCAGTACCAGTTCTTTTTTTATGTTGTACTGAAAAGCACAAATATCGAGAGCATAAGAAAAATACTAGATTTCTAGTCGCAATTAAGCAGTGCAACCATGGATTCAAAACAAAACAAGCCAGTCGATACGACCACTTTTTGGTTTTCTGCTTCGTGTATGAATATGTAAAAATTTCCTATTTGCTGAAACAGAGCAGCTTCTCTGTTCACATCCAGCATACATACCAATTCTGCTGTACAAGCACATCCCAAAGATTTTAAACATGAATAAGAATCAAAATACGATCTGATTATACATCGCCACCAGTGAACACATACCACTGAGGTTTCACAGAGCTTAAATTCCTCCTGGTAATGTTTTTATTCTTATCACAACACTCTACAGTTTACCAAACCTTCAGTGACCAGAAATTAAGAGGAAAACACAATAATTATGCACATACACAACTAAAAAACATTACTGTTTCCTAAATAGGCAAAAGGTAAGCTACATATTTAACTGTACAAGAAGAGGTATTTGATATTTAAGTGGATGTAAATATATATGTCAAAGGATTGTTTTTAAGCATAGAATGCTGTTCTTCTGGTGAATATAAATATTTCAATGCAAAACAGTTGCTTAGCAACCACCTAAAGGAACTGCTATCTACTGTTATCTATATTTAATTTAGAAGTTTGTATTTCATAGTTATCACAGTACACATGCTCTATATTTTCAGAGATGAAATTGCCAATAAATTTAAAAATGCACTTAGAATTACAGAACGTTGAATAATGATTGGAATAAACAGGGCTTTTGTCTTTGATCCACCACCATTGTCCTCAGTTCAATGCTACCCCAAGAATTTTCCTCTTTTTATTTCCCATCATGGTATTATACACAAAACCTCTCTATCATTACATATCATTCGTATTTTTATATATAATGATATATAATTACTGTATGTGAATCTCTCTATGTATTGCTATATAATATCGTTACAATTGAACCCTTAAACTAAAATGTTTATCTGTAAATCCCTATCTACTTCATCCCACACAAAGACTAAACACTATCATTTTGGAAAGGTTATTATTTTTTCATACTAACAGGTGAGCTCCTTCTGCCTCTTCATAAACCATCAGTTTATTGATATTAAATAATCTGAAGTTCAGATGGAAACAACTCCCATTCCTATATACTTCTATATATAATACAGAATAATTTCTATTTCTCGGAGAGTATCACCTTAATGCATGACAACTTCACTTTAGGTTCAAAATTCAAACACAACCTTACATAAAAAAGTAAAAATTCCTCTTGGACAGTGAACTGGAAAAGGTGGCTCCCATTCCTATATACTTCTATATATAATACAGAATAATTTCTGTTTCTCGGAGAGTATCACCTTAATGCATGACAACTTGACTTTAGGTTCAAAATTCAAACACAACCTGACATAAAAAAGTAAAAATTCCTCTTGGACAGTGAACTGGAAAAGGTGGCTCCCATTCCTATATACTTCTATATATAATACAGAATAATTTCTGTTTCTCGGAGAGTATCACCTTAATGCATGACAACTTGACTTTAGGTTCAAAATTCAAACACAACCTGACATAAAAAAATAAAAATTCCTCTTGGACAGTGAATTGGAAAAGGTGGCAACAAAACACAACATGTCAGATCCAAACCTACTGACTTCACTGCTTGTACATGAGAAGTTACTTGAATGGATCCTGCACGACAATCCTTATAGTTCTGAACAAACAACAGTGGTTAACTTGGGAACAAACAAATAGGATGCTGAAGCAAATGATTTCAAACCATTTTCTCATTGCAGTTTCTGTCATCTATAACCACTGGCCCTGCAGACAACATTCCCAAATAATCATTTTGGAATTTGCAGCACTAATCAGGGTGGTAATTTGAGCACCTATAAATTCCTCACCTTCCTAAGTATTATTGACAAGAAATATTTGATATTTGATAGCACGTGTCGAGAGCTGGAGAACACCTACTAATCTGAAAAAATAACTTTTGGGCATCTGTTCAAGACAGCGAATCTTCAGATAAATAAACTGTTAATCTCTAGAAATAATCGGATCATTTTAGGCACAAGCAATTAGAAGGTGTAAGGCTGTATATTCTCCAGTCACATTTTATTAGCTATGAACACCTTCATATCTTCTAAGGCCCAACAAGAAAAAAATTACATTAGGATTTCACTCCAGATGATTCTTGTTACAACTTGACAAATTCTAATCCTATTTGGCAAAATTATGTCCTTAGAGAGCAACATGAACAAGATAACGGACCCAAACAAGACAAATAGTATTTTCACACCTTGAGAATGCAAGGCTTCTATAAATCTTCAAGACAGTGGATATATTTAGTGCTTAGCAGGTAGAAAGGCAGAGAGACAAGAAGAGAAGACAAGAGGAGAAGACAAGAAGAGAAGACAAGACAGTCTGTAATTTATCCAGTAAATCTAGTTCCTAGTAAGGACTAGCCAATAGACTTAGTGGATTGATCTTTCTTTTTTTTCCCTTGTTTTTCTTTCTTTTTTTTTTTTATTAAGATCTAAACAGAGGGAATACTTGCATTAGTGTGTATTCTACTCCATGTACATCTCTCCTCCTCAAGGTCAAAAGAATTGCTCAGACATCAAACAAACATCAGAGGCCTTGTTGATATATTTTAACAATTATGAAAACCTGTGCTGTATATGGCTTGATGCATCTTTGTTTTGACACTTTCACTAAACACTGAAATCTATCCTACACTTAAAGTCACTCTCAGGGTGATTTGGACTGGAAAAATGAAAATATTATCAACTTATCCTGCAAATTGAAAGTGTATATAAATGAACACAAAAGCAACTGTTTTCAACATTTCTGTTGTTTTCCTGATGATTTTAGCTAGCAACTGACCACATCTTTTTCCATATGGCTTTGACAACTGTTTATATTTAAAAAAACCCCACAAACCAAGAATATGCCAAGTCTTTGTATTTACAGACTACTAATTGATCAAACAGTCTTAGGGCAAAACTATCAAGACAAGGATAATTTACATTTTCTTTGCAAACACCACAACTTGTATTATATATTTGAAATGAATTATATTTCAGGCATTATTCCAAGTCCTGTGTTAGTGGTTTTTTTTCAGTGTTGCATGGGGAAAATGTGTTATTACTTGGATAGGTCTTAAATATTTTCTTGCCTAACAGTATATAATATAAATTCTACATGGCACCCGTAGAGGATTAAGCCAAGACCTTTTCACTGTAACAAGAAAACAAAAAATGATGCAATGCTTAAGCCTGTATGACTTGCATTAGTTCCATATTTTCCTTTATTAGGTCTTTCATTGATTTTAATGAGTTGTTACATCAAAATGGCACATTACAGAGTCAATCACATGATCACTTGTGATTTTTTTTTTAATGTCTCTTCAAATTATCATGAATTAAATGCTACCTTCTTTTTAAATGAATTGTGTCTGACTGTCAAGTTAGGTAAACCAGAGAGACATGCAGAAATCCTGACAGTATTAAAGCGACAAAAGAGAAGATTTACTTTCCTGCACTGGCTGAGACACCAGTATGTGCACAGTGCCATTTTCCAGTACTGCTTTAATATTCCATATATATTTCAGTAGGTTTAGACCACACATTCAGCATATTTTTCCAAAGTCTAAAACTATTCACTCGACTGTATGACAAGGGTTTATTATAGTCTATAAAGCTAATCCTGGGACCGTGCAACTAAAATAGCTCTTCACCGCAACAGGTGTTAGCTGATCATGAGCAGAGCTGGGCTTAAAGCTCTTAGCCCCAGCCATTAGAAATACCTCTCAGTGTCAAAAAGTCCAGAGCAAGGCCAAAACACCATCAGTGATCCGCGTCATGGGACTAGTTTAATTAGAATGGTATTTTTTAAATTCCATTTGTCTAGTCTTGTCTGGTAGCCTCAGCACTCAAGTTGTAACATTACATCATTGTAAATACAGAGTACCTTTTGTTGAATTTGACTGTTTAAACAAGAAGACGCTATCTGATTTTTTTGCATTTTATATAGTGCAGTGCATTTCAATGAGATACTTTCACATATATAATTTCTCAGTCTTCAATCATTGAATGCATTTGAAATAAAATATTAATTCTGAGAGTTTTAAAATGAAATATATGTACACACGCACTCACAATGGACAGTTCCTTTTTCCCCATCTGCAGCACTGAAGAGTCATTACAAGTTTCCTTTTTGTCTGTCCACACTTTATAAAGCAAAATGTACGCAAAGATTTTAAAATCCTCTTAGCTAAACAGTTAATTATTTAGACTATACTTGACTGATTTAGAAATAAATGCTAGACTCAATATACCTCAATTACACTGCATTTACCTAAATGCAATTTAAAGTTCTCAAGTATCTCATTTAATTTCAGTTTGCAAGTGACTGACTCTCTCGGGAATTTATCACATCTGAAGGTACACGAAATACAATATAACAGTTACTCAGTAGCTGACAATCTATTCAAAAGTGAGAAGGAAGACTGGAATAAATTTTCTTCTCACAAGACTTACAAAATATTCCACTAGTGTATACAAGAAGGCTAATGTCATTTCACTTTAACTGTATTTTCCACACTTTTTTTTTACCCCACTCAAATAGTGTTCTGTAGCAAATGGGTAGCTCTTGATAACATCCACCGAAAGGAATCCTCATACTCCATCCTGCTTCTCACTCTAAATACATTTCCCCTCCATGTCACTGGCTTTAAGTAGTAACCCTTATTCCTTCTACTATCTACGTTGCAAAGAACAGCTTCTAGGTAATTATCTATGCTAGGTCAGCTTGGATATTGTGCTGGCTTTTGTGCCATTTCTGTAGTGCCTAGGACTTCAAGGAATAAAGAAATCAAACAGGAAAGCTTGGAAGTTGGTCTCCCTGGGTCTCATTACACAGGTGGCAATGACAGGAAGGTTCCCTAAAAAGACCATTTCGAACAAGCATCAACCATAGGGACCCCCTGAGAAAGCATTTTACTCTCTATTGACCTTCCGAAGGAGACTGGGTTCCTAGCTTATGCACCTCGGTCAGATGCCCTTCTGGGGTGCTTATTGCCAATGAATCCTCTCGACAGGTTCTCAATAATTTTATTGCATCTTCCAGTCTCAATTCTTATTTGTTTCCCTTGAGTTTGTCAGGGGGCTGCAGACACCTCTGGAATGACTGTTTTATCTGGCTGGTGGAAAAGATGTTTTAAACTAGACTTTCTCTATAGACCACAGATTTCAAAGCAAAAAAAAACCTACAGTGTACCCCGCACGCTGCTACAGTTCTTAAGTCAAGCCAAGGACAAAGTTGAGAAATGTGTCTGCACAGATTTAATCAGTTTCAGTATTACGCTAGCTGGTATGCTTGCAATAGATGTAAGGGAATACGAATCAGTAGTCCCATTACTAAAGTGAGCTGTCTCTTTAAAAAGAGCAAAACACCTCATTGTGTACAACTCTTCTTACTTCCCTGTAAAGTAAGACAATCATATTTCTGTATATGGCACTATAAAATCCAGCCAAAGAAAGTCAAGAATAATTTGCATAAAAAGGACTACACATTGTCTCTTTTCACTGAAAATACTGGAAAGGAGAATTGAAAACAGAATCATGAGTGATTTTTCAGAAAAATAAATGCATCTGCTAGTTTCAAATGTTCAACTCTGCCAAAACATTGCAAAGACTATTATCTGTCATCTGCCCAAAGATACTGTGTTACTATCCTCATTAGAAATACCAAGACACTTCAGTATCTTTCTTCAGCTATCTCTTCTACCTACCCTTAAAAGAAAGCACTCTTTGTTGAAAAAAACCCAACACAGCTGCTTCTCAGCAATAGAGTAACATTACTCCTTATTCACCAGCATCCTTCTCCCTTGTTCAGTCAACACTCAGACTCAGTATGCTCAGCTGACAATATGGCTAGAAGTCCTGATGGGGAAAAAGCACGTCTTCCCAAAAGAAAACAGCTTCAGACTTCACAGCTTGTTTGTTCATCCTGTTTTCTCTAGCAGATGCAACACAGGCAACATTCAGGTAAAATGAGGTTCTTTTAAGCATCATTAGTTAGGAGAACATCCAACCTCCCTTTCCATTCTCCATGACCACCTCATTTGAAACCTGAAGTCATTCCTCGTCCAGTTCTCCTCTGCAGTGAATTTTATTTTATTTTTGAAGGACAAGGAGTGAAAAGAAATACGTGAAAGGTCTACATCTGCTGCTTTTACTAACAGATATATATTGTTCTGTAAAAGCCTGCGTTTTTCTTTTTCCCTCCTTCTGCTTCCATGTACGCTTCCTCACACGCAGAAAGAATACCAATCAAAACAACTCTCTCTCCCTCTCCCCAAGTACGCTTTTCAGTAGTGTACAGGGAAATGGTTAAGCACTTGTTAGAACAATGTTTATGTTCAAAACTCAGTCCATATCTGTTTCTTCTCCTTCCTGCTATAGTCTTTACATCTTCTGAACACACATCAAGAATTTCCCAAACTTTGCCTTAAATTGGACGTTTCTATGGTTTTTCTTGGAAATTCTCCTGTCTCACTCCATAGCCCTGTGACTCAGAAACACACAAATATTGTCTGTATTAAGAAAATGAAATTAAAGGGAGACATTTGATGCAGACATACGTATACTGGAATCTGATCTAAAGTCAGAAGTAGAAGAAATACAAGCACGTGACGATTGTCTTTCCAGCTAGATACGACTGTAGCTCTGCAGATAAAACTGAAATGGTGGCCCAGTGTCTCCTACATCATACACTTCACAGAGAAAAAGGTCAAAGAACACGAGCACTAGAGAAACTTTCCCTTGCAAGGGAAGCCTCATATGTTCCACAGAAAAAGCTACATAAAAGGAGTACAAAGATTTATGTTTACTGAAGAATTCTCAGTGGAAACAATAAAAGACTCAAAGAAAGCTTTGTATGGATTTAAACATAACCGAAACACAGAAGAGCAAGCTCGCATTAGCTTGCACAGAAAAAAATAAAACAAAAAGTAGGGAGACACTTCTAGTGACCTACAAACATGATTCATTATTTAACTTGCATGCATGCTCGTATATAATTTTCAGAGAGACCCATAGAAGAAACAAAAATCACAATTCAAAGTAATTTGAGACACATTGGAAAAATCAACTGAAATCAGGTTTTGCTAGGAAAAATGTTTTAATGCTTTTTTCCCCTTAGGATTTTCTGCTTCCTGATAACAGTACAAAGGTATTCTCTCAGGGTCAAATTATTTGTTCAGTTCTACTTATACATCCAAAATACAGTTCTATCCTGGATGTCCAAAATTGTTTAAGTTTTCTTCCACATTTACAGGCATTGGTGGACTGATATTTAGCAAGTTTCTAACACGCTGCGATGATTCTAAGTGGTATACATATTGTATCCGCTTGTAAGACTTAAAAAAAAGAATAATTTTTCATGCTGTTGCTTAAAGCTGGTTTTGGGTTGCATTTTGGTTTGTTTTTTCTTTTCACTTCGAGAGACTATTTAAGTTCAGAAGTAAGTTTTCCTTGGAGGTTCTCAATTAAATTTTTTTAGGAGACAGAAGAAACTAGAGAAGAAAAGGAAATGTCATGAAGAAAGAAGATACTGTTTTATTTACAGGAATCTGCTTTCAATGAATAGTGAAGGGTAAACCACATAAGATATGGCTCCTATTTTCACTTAGAACGGAGTCCAGCAATATTACTGACACTAGCTCTGTTGCGCCAAACATATCACTTATTCTGCGTTATGCTGAAAACAACTTCAGCCAGATTTGACTGTAGTAGCATTGTCTTTTTCAGGTCTGTGGTTTGGACTTACTCCTGAAACAGCATTAAGTACAGACTTCCACACCACATCACAGTACTGCATTTATTTGCTAAGGCCCAATCTCAACAGCAATAAATCAGGTTTTTGGATTCGAAAGACTAGACTTTAACTCTTTGGTACCAATGATAAGGATTTCCCTAGGTATTAAACAACTGTGAATTTCTTGTCTTAACTGCTCAGCTTCAGGAATTTCACTGTCTATGCCAAGGTTCTGAACACATGATGTGCTCTTTTGATAATATCCTGAAAAAACAGAAAAGCCCATTAAAGAAATTGCTCTCTGCACACGTAGTAAAACAGTGAATTTGGCTTGTGAATGGCTAGATACCATATTTTAAAGATAGTTTCAGGACAATATGCAATGGTACATGCTATGCTGTCCGAGGACTTGCAATCTGTTTAGCCAAAAGACAAAGCAAATGACTGAAAAAAAGGTGAAAGACAGAAAATCGGTGACAACAGAGAATATTTTCTAACTTGTTCCATTCAGATCAGCAATGTGTGAGAGGCAACATGTCCTATCCCCCACTAGGCATTCCCTTGGAAACCACCACAGCAGGCTTTTAAATCCCCTGCCCTGCTTTTTCCACCCCATCCTCAGCCTCGCCTCTCTTCTGGAAAGGAGCATTTTTGGAACATGCAGTGTTATAGGTTAACTTGTCCTCCGCTGATTGAAATTTATTCCTCAGGGAGACAGTCAGTTATGACTTTTCATTTTTCCATTTCTGGTACTGCTGCCTGTGGCTCTTTCTAAGCACCTATTATTACTATTTTTTAAAAAATCCAGGTAAGACTACACATCAAGGTTCCTGTTTCTTTTCTTCTGCTTCTTTGCTTCTTTGAACTGTTCAGAGCAAACTCAATGTTCGCATCACTCCAGACCGCTGGAAAAATCCTTAGGCTTGACAGATCCTGCATCCTTACGCAACAGCCCCAGGGTGGGGGGTTTGTGTGTTCTGCCTGTTACTTGCATCTATGAGCTCACTGCTATGTTTTTTCCATCATTAGGTTTTTTTCCATAGACTGCCAATGATGCTTCCTGTTTATTTGGTCTATCAAGAGCCTCTGGAAGAATACTGCATTATATACCACTGCTATCTGATGCAGCACAGGTTCTTACTCTAACAGAAACTTATATCTTTACTTTTGCAATGATAACTTCAGGACAAATATCCATTGACAATAATTGTTTTCAAAATATCTTAACTGAATATCTTTTGCAGGAAGAGAATGTAGGGTAGCAAACATACCGGTTCTCAAACAGATTTGGAGCACAACCATAAAAATTATACAACACGGAGCCTTAAGAGCTCCCTTCACATCCTCAGTAAAAGGCATAAAATTATCTTCTTGAAAAGAACCAGTTTAAATGTTTTCAAAATTTCAAAACTTTAGGATTAGTAAATGCCACAATAAGAATACTTTAGCAATTGCATACGGTTTTTACATTACAAAAATGCCATTTGTGAACCCATCCTATAATAATGTTAATAAGTCAAAATCAGCTATCACATTTTTTTCTGTAACAGGAACAGCCGAAAATAATCAGGAAGAATTACGAGCCTAAACCAGTGATTTATAGTAAGGCTACCACTGACTTTACCATTAAGCCACGTCAGAGCAAAGTATAGAATTTCTATAAAACATCTTCACAATCTTCAGTCTGTAGAAACAGCTATCTGTAGAAGAACAGTGAGGCACAGCCGAGGAAAATCCACAAAATGCCAGACAGGACTCTACAGGGAGTGTGTCATACCTGGTTTTCCCCTGTTTGAATGCCAGCATCCACCACAGGAATTCTGCCTACAACAGTCTCTACTATTCAGCTGTCTACACATCACAATACTTGGCGTTCACAAGTAAGTGTAACATGTTGAACGCCAAGAGGCATGCTTCAATTACCGTTTGGTGGGCTAAGTGAATAGGGTCAGAGTCTGGAGATGACAATTTCAGTGGGAGTTCTAGGACGGTCTCAGCAATTTCCCAGGAAAGAGCATATTAACAAGTCTCGTCCATTAAAAAAATACTCCTTTTCTGATTTCTACTAGCTCCTGACTTCACCAGTAGAAGTAGCCTCTCTCTTTAAAAAGCTACAGTTCCCATTACATGCAATAGGATCAAGCTGCTGGAAGTAACCAGCAGCCTGGCTTTAAAATCTATGTGCAAAAGTTTAGTTTCCAGAAGCAAAATAAAGCTGCAGCCACCTTCTCTTCAGAGACCAAAGACACAATGATCCTGAAAGAAGACTAATTCCCTATGTTGCAGCCAAAAGCGAGAAAGGAAAGGAATAAAAATAGAGTGAGAATGAAAGGAATTAGGGAAGATGAGAGCAAGCAGGGAAGATGAGAGCAAGAGCACGAGTCAGATAAACAGGAGGCGAGAGCTGATAAAGGAGGGCTGAGGCGAGTATGGCAGGGATACGCAAACAAAAAGGGAAGCTGACACAGGCACAAGTGACTAATACTGAAAAAAATGAGCAAGAGATTGCTGGGGAGCATGAAAGAAAATCCTGTCTTGGTGGGCAAAAGGGAATAACATTCCCAAATCTGACTGTGCAGAGAGAAGCTATACTCTAAATATATTTATTAGAGACCAAAGGCAATGTCTGGGATGTGCTTAGACTTGAAAGAAATTAAAAGCATGGGCTGTAATGGATTAAGATTCAAACACAACACCTGTCCCATTGTATTATGCACATAAACAGCAGCAGTTGTTAAAATAACTGTGAAAATTGGATGAAGAACCATGGAATAGTTTGGGTTGGAAGGGACCTTTAGAGGTCATCTAGTCTGACCCCCCTGCAGGGAGCAGGAATATCTTCAACTAGACCAGGTTGCTCAGAGCCCCATCCAACCTGGCCTTGAATGTTTCCAGGCATGGGGCCTCCTCTACCTCTCTGGGCAACCTATGCCAGTGTCTCACCACTGTCATTGTAAAAAATTTCTTTCTTACATCTAGTCCGAAGAAGCTACAGGACGTTTTCTTTAGACAAACAATAGAGGCGATCTCTTCAGTTATGCACCTCCAAGCTTCACATTTTCCCAGCTCTGTTAGAGATTCAACACACACATAAATAAATGTTTGCCTACTATTAGATAAGAGAAAGATACAGAATATACAGACAAATACATTCACACACTGTAGTTCTCACACAATAAGTTGCAGGATGAGAAATGTGGCCTTATTCCAGCAACTGAATGACCTGCTTGCTTTCTGAATCTTACTACTGAGCTATTAAACAACTTCAAATCATACAAGATGTTCAAAACAAAACCAATTTTCTAAACATATTTCCTTCCTTTATTTTAAAACTGAAAGGGTTTCACCAACATATATTAAACTAAAAAGCACAGAAAACATACTCAGTTTCAGGCAATGATAAAAACCAAACCAGGTATGATACTAATTTGGGGGAATACAAACGCACATGTTGCTACTCTCCAACTGTTTTAATTTTAAAATCAGACATCTCATTTTACAGTGCAGAAAAATCTTTCACAGTCTATTTATAGAAATCTGTAAAAGTTATTTTCTCTCTCATCTTTTGTCTAGACTAGATACAAGCCATTGTAGCATGTGCTGGCCAACATATTCTGACATATGCACTGAAGAAAAATCTAGCTGACATAAAACATTAAGTCTTTCAAGAAAAAAAAGCCTAAGCTTCAATTTAATTAATGCAAGACATGTTTAAGGATAATATACACAAGGCCGAAAAGTCTTCTCAGATAGCTCAAAATACACCAACTAGTATCTAGTGTCATGATTTTTATTTCAGTTCAGAAAAGGTCTCAATTCTCAGCTTCGCAGACAGAAAAACATTAGATAGTTTAAATATTTTAAAAACATTTTTGCAAATTGAAACAAATAGAACATGATGCTTTTAAGTGTTTTATTGACATTTATTTGAATAGTCTTCATAACTAACAGCTTTACTTGCCATGATTAATGGAGACAATCCAAACATGTCAGAAGTATTTATGCCATACCATATTATCATATATGCTAAGCTTATAAATTATACACAGAAAAAAGTCCGAATTTTCTCACAGAAATCATGAGACTCATTTATGATATACATCGTATGAACAGTCCACTAAAAAAGCTGGCATTGTTTCTACTTCCTGATGCAATGAGCTAAACGTCATAAACAGAACATGAACCTTTCTTATTCATGTATTCACACAACTGGAAATGAGTTTTCCTAAGGGTCACAAATACTTCATGCAAATTACCTTATGAAATTTTCTTGCATATTTGATGTTACAAATAATTATTAAAACCAACATTTTGCTTATTAGTATGTAAGTTATCCCAGCAAAAATGCACTTCAGGAAGCAGCAAAACCTGAGTGATGGGGTCTGCTTGCAAGAACACATAGGTTTTTTTTGGAAGAGTATAGGGACGCTTCCCGGCTGTGTAGGGATGGGGTCAGGAGGGCCAAGGGGTGGCTGGAGCTGACTTTGGCAAGGGATGCAAAGAATGATAAGAGTTTCTACAGATACGTCAACCACAAAAGCAAGGTTAAAGAAAGGGTACCTCCCCCAGTGAACAAGAATGGCAACCTAGTATCAGCAGACGAGAAGGTGTCTGAGGTACTCAACAACTTTTCTGCCTCAGTCTTCACTGGCAACCTCTCTCCTCACCCCTCCCTAGTCAATGGATCACAGGGGGACCAGGGGGTAAAATCCCTCCCACAGAATCACAGAACGTTAGGGGCTGGAAGGGACCTCTGTGGATCATCTAGTCCAACCCCCCTACCGAAGCAGGGTCACCTACAGTAGGCTGCACAGGACCACGTCCAGGTGGGTCTTGAATATCTCCAGAGAAGGAGACTCCACAACCTCCCTGGGCAACCTGTTCCAGTGCTCCGTCACCCTCAGAGGGAAGCAGTTCTTCCACAGAAGAACACTGTAAGGGAAGATCAGGTTGATGACCACCTGAGGAACCTGAACATACATAAATCTATGGCACCTGACGAGTTGTATTTCAGAGTCTCGTGGGAATTGGCTGATGTCACTGCCAAGACACTCTCCACGATATCTGAAAGGTCATGGCAGTCAGGTGAAGTCCCTGGTGTCTGGAAAAAGTGAAACACTGTACCCATTTTTAAAAAGGGTAGAAAGGAGGACCCTGGGAACTACCAACCTGTCAGCCTCACTTCTGTGCCTGGGAAGATCACGGAACAGATCTTCCTAGAAGCTATGCTAAGGCACATGGAGGACAGGGTGGTGATTCGAGACAGCCAGCACGGCTTCACCAAGGGCAAGTCCTGCCTGACCAACCTACTGGCCTTCTGTGCTGGAGTGACTGCATCAGTGGACAAGGGAAGAGCTATCTGGACTTCTGTAAAGCCATCAACACAGTCCCCAACAACAGTCTTCTCCCTAACTTGTAGAGATATTGATTTGATCGATGGACAACTCAGTGGATAAGGAATTGGCTAGAAGGTCACAGCCAGAGGGTAGTGGTCAATGGCTCGATGTCCAAATGGACATCGGTGACAAGCGGTGCCCCTTAGGGGTCCATACTGGGACCGGTGCTGTTTAATGTCTTCATCAATGACATAGACAGTGGGATCAAGTGCACCCTCAGCAAGTTTGCAGATGACACCACACTGAGTGGTGCAGTCGACACACCAGTGTTGGGGTTGATGTAGCTTGAGAGTTAGCATGACTAAACCGCTTAAGCAGAACAGTTAGCATAACTGAACAGGCCGCTGTAAAGAACAGCTAAGAATAACAATTGAGAAAGTTCTGATAGTGCACATGATGTGGGTTAGCAAAAACAAGATGTGTTCAAGGACGTGGAGGCGGCCTGTTGCTATTAGCGTTAGTGCATAGTTACCAATCATAAGGGAATATGGGGTGCGTGAACAGTGCGTGATTTATGTCTGTAGCCTATCTGAATAAGCATGATCGCGTGTGCAGATATGAAAAATGTATATAACCACGCAAGCAGACCAATAAATCGAATCGACTGTGCATTGTATCAATGTGTGAGAGTCGTTCCTGTCCCTGCATGGATGCTGAAACTCGGCACACCAGAAGGACAGGATGTCATCCAGAGGGACCTGGACAAGCTCAAGAAATGGGCCCATGCGAACCTCATGAGGTTCAACAAGGCCAAGTGCAAGGTCCCGCACACAAGGTCAGGGCAACCTCCGCTATCAATACAGGCTGGGGGATGAAGGGATTGAGAGCAGCCCTGCCGACAAAGACTTGGGGGTACTGGTGGATGAAAAGCTGGACATGAGCCACCAATGTGCGCTCGCAGCCCAGAAGGCCAACCGTATCCTGGGCTGCATCAAGAGAAGCATGGCCAGTAGGTTCAGGGAGGTGATTCTGCCCCTCTGCTCCGCTCTGGTGAGACCCCACCTGGAGTCCTGCATCCAGCTCTGGAGCCCCCAGCACAAGAAAGACATGGAGCTATCAGAGCAGGTCCAGAGGAGGGCCACAAAAGTGATCCGAGGGCTAGAGCACATCTCCTGTGAGGAAAGGCTGAGAAAGTTGGAGCTGTTCAGCCTGGAGAAGGCTGCAGGGAGACCTTACAGCAGCCTTTCAGTACCTGAATAGGGCCTACAAGAAAGATGAGGAAAATATTTTCAGCAGGGCTTGTTGCAATAGAACAAGAAGCAATGGCTTTAAGCTAAGAGAGAGTAGATTTAGACTGGATACAAGGAAGAAATTTTTTACCATGAGGGTGGTGAAACACTGGCACAGGTTGCCCAGAGAAGCAGAGGAGGCCCCAGCCCTGGAAACATTCAAGGCCAGGTTGGACAGGGCTCTGAGCAACCTGGTCTGGTTGAAGATGTCCCTGCTCACTGCAGGGTGGCTGGGCTTAGATGATCGCTAAAGGTCCCTTCAAACCCAAAGCATTCTATGATTCTATGATTCTATGATTCCCCCCCCGCCCCTTTAGTCATAATGTACTGTTTAGTACACGATCATACCAGAAATAAAGCATTCTATAAATACAAGTAAAATAAATGTGCATACAACCTCCATGAGGATGTATTTCGATGTTTCACAAATAAATTTAATCATAACTTCTTAAATTCTGGTCAACTGCACCTGAAAATTTCACTTTACTATTTAAACTTGCTGCTTTTAACAAAAGACAGGAGAGGAAATATCGCAGAAGTACCAGAATCAGAGCTGCTTAACTCTCCTGCTGTTATAACATAGATGGCACCATGCTTTTCCACAGCATACTGAAGCCAACTAACTACTTATACAAGGGCAGCACACTGTGCCAAAACATAGCCAAGATCACTGCTGAATAGAATGGGGTTTACTCAAATGAGGACAGCTAGGCATTTAAACGGATATTTTGCTGAATCTAAGCTATAAGCATTTGTTTAGGAAAACTTCTCGAAAACAGGTAAAAAACCCCAAATCTTTCCCCTTTACATCTCCTTTCAAAAGCCCATAGTTTATAGACTTAGAACTTGATTAAATGTAATTTTAACCACAGAAATCTTAAATTGACCATCAATAAATGGAAGGAAAAATCACTGGAGAAATTTCATTTTTTCATCCCTAGTTTTGGGGGAATAGAAAAAGAAAATCATCCAGAAGCAGAGTAAGAGAGATTTATGTCTTATCAAGTTCATCTTCTATTTTTCCCAATGCACCTAGAACAGAAGAATTGACTAGTATTGACTGCACCTGTTTTTCTTTTAAAAAACAACATCAGAACAGTGACATTTTAGTGATGATAAATGAATCAAAGAGTATCAGATTTGCACACTGCAGACACCTTAGGGGGGAAGAAAAAATACATACTTCATGACTGCAATCAACGACTATGGCATTCTAATCAAACCTATCCTAAATTGTGTAATAAGTCAAAAAAATTCAGTTACTTTTTCAATATTTTATCTTTAATATAGACCAGAAAATACGTTTGGAGTGCTGATACGAGAAATGTTCTACTTCCAGTCCGAACTACAGACATGATCTGATCAGAGAAAATTACACTCCGTTGCTTAGAGACAGTAGCAAGTTGACCAGCAAACAAGAATTCAGCCACCTTCATTTTTTTGGATGCTATGGAACAAGCAAGATTAGTGTAATATTTGAAATGCTGTGTTCAGGAAAAAAACAAATGAAGGGACAATACTAAATCTAGACAGAGGAGATCAGGGCAAGAAATGAGGACAGCTAAATACACTTTAAGCATAATTTTTCCCCACATACGGTAAAAGAACAAAAATGGAAGTTTCCTTTGAAATAAGGGAGACTTGGATTTACCCCTTTTTTAGTTCATCTGACCACTCCCCAGCCAAACAAGCAGATCAACAGAATATAAAACACTAAAAAAAAAAAAGAGTGACTGCTAGTACTGGTAACATATGAATTAAACTGATCATCAGAATATTGTCAAAAAGGAAATATTAAACATTACACAGTGAGAATGTCTCATTTCATTCAAATGATACCTCAGACAGCATTCTATTGAATCATCTTGTTGTAATTTCATCATCTTGTTGTAATGAAATCTTTCTTGCTGAAGTAAATTATGATAGTTATAACTAGTGAAGGACACAAGAGGGGGAAGGGAAGCCTGCGACATGTCAACTGGCTGTCAGAGAGGTTGCTAGAAAAAGCAAGTGAGCTGCTGACAGATAAAGAGGAAGGAGGAGGGGGAGAAGCAAGGCTGCTGTGGGAAAAAATGTTACTAACTGTCATTAAATTTGCATGCTTAACTTCTCAAACCTTTAGACAAGCAAATAACCTATTAATATTTAAACATGATTTTCATGTTCTCTTACCACTGAGGTTTCAGCGAGACCACTAAAATCTATCACTCGAGTAATTCTGTACAGATTACATGAAAGAGCAGACTATTCTAGAAAGGAAAGGCTATCCCAAATTTCTTCCTGCTCAGAAACAAACACAATAAACTGGAACCATCTCCTGTAAGATATGATACAAGTAGAGATGTGGATCCCATGGACTCAGGGAAGAATGTAGACCACAGAGGAGAACAAAGTTGAAAGGGATAAAAGTGTCAATTATGTTGAAATCTGATATTTTGTAAAAGAAAAAAACTTGAATCAGACTGTTACTTAATCCCAGTTTTGGAATGGAATGTAAGCTTCCTCCCCTGCCCTGCAACACATGTACTACAGCACCCAGTTGCTTCACGCTAAAACATCTAATTGCACCCAAGATGACAGTAGCAAAAATAACTGACACCACTAGGTTAACTTCCTATCCACAATACATTGTAAACAGAAGTACCAGACAATTTGTGAATAAGCTTCCAAGAAACCCAGTCGAGTCTTTGCACATGATACTGCAGCAGAAAGAGGCAGCTTCTCTTTTGCTATACTCAATCTGATTTCCCAGAAATGTGTGATGGACCAGAAAGCATATATGCGTTAAATTAGCAGCAAGTGTTTAGATCCTGACATTCCTGGAAAATGATTCAGACTATTGAATAAAAGTGCTTAAAGGGAAAAAAAAAGAAAAAAAAAGAAAGAAAAAAGAATAGAATAGCTTTGAATTCCTGTAATTAAAAAAAAAAAGAAGTCTTAGTAGTACTAGCAGGGCTTTGCTGAGAGAAGGTCTTCACAGCATTATAATCTTGTAACCAACAGAGGCTATTCAAAACAGGCAACAGCTCAGCTAAGAAGTGAAAGAGACTTTTTATGAAGGCATGAAAGTTACAGCAGTAGACACACGGCACTCTTAATGAGCTTTTCAATACTCTTGCTGGTTATAAAACATAAAGAAAACTGCAGCCATTTTCTCAGCAGAGAAAAATGCACTGCTTTTATTTAAGCTATATAAACAACTTTTCTTTAGAAACCAAATTGGTATGTTAGTTTTATAGAGATTTTGATAGGAAGGCTTAACATTAAAAATATCATAAGGCATGATTTGATTGCTCCCTAGTTCCACATTAATATCACAAATGCCATACAAAAGATGAGAAAAACAAAGCATTCCCATTTCCACCCTCCACTCCTGCCTCCCAAAACCCCCTTCCTACAGTAAAAAGCAGAAAAAATATTCATATATGCATATACACACACACATGCACACTAAAATGTGCACTATAACTCTTTGCTGTGATTTTCAAAGGTACCATACAACATTGGTTTCTATTACACTCCATAAATGCCCACCTCTGAAAAAAAAAACAAACCAATCTGGCCAACCATTCTCAAATACCTTAGTAAACAGTCTCTTACGGAATCAGTAACTCAACACAGTGGAAAAACATCAGATGTGAAGCATTCCCACCTGGTCCATCTTTGGAATAAACAGTACTCCTTGGATTTTAACAGACTCTCTCCACTTTATCCAAGTCCTTGATCAGACTTTGGTATCCTTCATAGCATTACTGAAACAATTTCAGAATGGTCAGGTATTTTTGTTAGAAGATGGTGTATAATTTTTACTTTTTGTACTCTGAACAAAACAAAAACTATTACACTTTTATTCCTCTTTAAGAAAGCTATCCTCACCTGTTCAAAAAGTCAGTAGACAGAAGAGCTGCCAGAGCTGCCTTTTCCCAGTTTTCACCAGTTGAAGAAAACAACTGCTCTACTCTCTGTAAGTTATAGAAGTCTCAGGAGTATAATAAACCAACACAACTAAATTTTTCACGATCCCTTTTCTTTCCTTTCTCATCTTCTATGGATACCAAAGGATACAAGCATGGGACTAAGATGTGGGAAGCTCAAAGCAAGTGGCTTCTCTTCCACAGTTTCTGGTTGCTTTTTCTCCTCTATCCCCTACAGGTTAATACTGTTGCTACCACTCAAAGTCCCTTGATCGTAACACACTAATACAGAAAAAAAGTAATACTCTCCCACACTGGGCTAAGTGCTCATCACATTTACCACAAAGCCCATTTCTCCTGGACAAAGCGAGGGCTAGGACAGATGGAAGGTGTAATGCTAAGGACCAGCTGCAGCTCCTCAATCCTGGATATTCTGTTGGAGTGTCCTATCAGACCATGAAACACTGAATTGCCTCCCCAGTATGTAAACTATAAGCTATAGTATAAGCCTTTGATAAAGCTGTAAGAACTTGTATTGTAGAGTCTAATCTTATTTGCTAGTTTTTTGTAAAAAAAAAAAACCAAACATTTTTCTCCTTTGCGAGAGTAAAATGCAACAAATGCAACACCACCCAGCATTTAATCCTTCCCCTATATCCCTGCAGGAACTGCATAATCTTAAAATTAAAACATAAAGGAACATTGACCAGTTCTTACATTGAGCTTTCATATGTTCCTGGAACTCTTTTACATTTCAGAAATACTTTTTAGTTTCCTGTTCTAAATTTTATGTTCACATGACAGACATATTTTATAATGCTTTTAATGTAATTCTAAAAAAAATCTTGTAAAAAAATATACTGAAATACCATCTACATTTATATAACAATGCTATTAATATAATCTCCTCTTTGGCATATTGTCTTAAGGGCACTACCTATTCAAAATAATGCAAACAGAAAATGTTTAACAGAAGTGATTTAAAGACCTTACTTTTGCTCATTTACGAAAAGGATATTTTTTTTTAAGTATTTGGGCCACTGATATACAGAGATCAGTGATGTACTTGTGAACTTCTAGGGAAAACCTGCTGCCCAGTATAAAACCAGCAGACTTCACATATGTATTTTTACATTAAAAGCAATACATTGAAATTAAAGATGGGATAAGGAAGCATATTTAGGCACTGTAAAATGAATCTGGGAAGTTGGGAGCAAACTAAGCTACAAAACCTCAACGTGAAACCAGTACTGAGTTAGTTCTTTCATTTCTTGAATCATATACTTCCTACTTCCTATACAGAAAGCTCTGGGGAAAAAAGTTTATTATAAGCAAGAACTCAGTAATTCTAACAGATAAGCACTGGGTTTCACTAGTGGCTTACTGTCCCTCTTTTCCTCTTTTAAAAATGGCTTTTAAATGCAATATTCAGTTAGCTAAATCAAAAGGTTTGCTAAATATCATCTGCATAACTGTGTCTCTGAAGCAGCTTGGATGATATTTGATTTCTAAATAAGATCTTAGCTTTCCAAGGAGTCCAAGTGCTCCATAATAGAATTAATAAAAACATTATAATTGTTTCCCTAAACTGTTATTTGTGTGAAAAAGAATATTTACTTGCCCTTAAAATCAAATGTTTCATTCTGTGTTTACTCTTAAGTGCATGTGTGCTACATTACTTCTCATGTAAAGATATCAAATCAACAATTTAACTATAAACAGAACAAAAAATCTAATTTCTCTAATTTCGGCTATAGATTAACATCTTAAAATTTGAAATATTATCCTGATGATAGGTGAACAGATTTGACTAGAACACCTCCAGCACTGAAGTCCAGACCATTGTAGCAAGAGGAGCTATGCCAGCCAATAAGACTATACACGCAAGTACACAGGATTTTATATACCCCCATACCTTGCTTCAAAAATTAACAATACTAAAAGTAAGTCTTAGTTACAAAAGTTAGTACATTTAGGACAATGGCAACTATTCCCAAGCGACTTCTGTAAATCAAAAGCAACAATCCTTTTGTATTTGACTGCAGTCACCAAGCAGTGACTAATAGTGACTTAACAGTGTTGTTTTTAGGACTGTAAGCTATGTTGTTTAAAATATATATGTATGTCTTGCAGATCTAGTAATTTTCAACTTTACAGATAAAAAAGGGAGTTTAGAATGCCTGTTTGCCAAACTGTACCTAGTATGAGGCAGGACCACATCTACTTGAGCTTACTTTGATCATCCTTTCCCTCTCATACCACCTGGACTTTAATTTTCTCTGCTGGAGAGAAACTGCAGTTGACATGCATTTGTTTTGCAATGTCCAAAGCAAGAGGATCTCTTGACAACTCACTGATCTTTTACAAACGCCTTACAATTTCTCAGGTTTCCTAAGATATCTCGAAATGCCCTCCTTTCTTCAGGAACCATAAATTTCAGCAGGTATCAGATGAATGCATGACAACCATCTAACCAGCCTGCAGATTTAGGAATCCACATGTAGGCTGAGAAGATGCCTGCTCACACACGCACACACACACAGCAGTTTAAATGATGCTAAAGAAATTACTAGAGCAGCGTTAATATAGTGCTCATTTGCCTGTTTCACCAGGTAGTACCACAGCTTGGGAAATACCTTAAATACAAGTGATAACATTCGCAGTGCCGCTTCTTTACTCAGCTAGGGGACACCGTAAGAACCAAGGCTGTGTTAACATTCACACAGAACATCCCTACTGACAGGGAGCACAGAGATTGATGTGCTTGCCTCAGTGACTCAGAGCTAAGATGCAGAAGAGCTCAGAGATTTTCTCATTAAATTCTGCAGTGACTATCCACAACATTAGGCTTAGGTGCAAACTATCTATCCTGATAGCAGCAGCTGATCTTACAAGGGTGAAGCAAGCTGCAGCTGACTTAGAAGCTCTATAAGTAGACAAATAAATAAATGAATGAAAACATAAGCTCCCCACAGTCACTGCCAACATATCTTTAAGGAACAAGTTCATCAGCTCTCCTATGATCTTTGAGGAGCCAGCCACTAGATGGCAGAAAAATCCAGTTTAATTTTCTCATCATTATGAATAATTCACCCAACAGATCTCGTCCCTTTGAGATAACAGGTTCTGTCAAGCTATGTCAGACAAAAGATGACAGTAAAGCTGATTATCCTTCTTGCATAGTATATGTGCTACCTTGACTTTTTCTCCTCTGCTGCAAGACCTGAAAAGTGTTTAAATGTTTGAAAATTCAAGTTTTAAAACAACTAAGTCCCACTCCTGGTTTCATTATTCTGGGAAGTACACCACTACAGGAGTAGGGCCAGTCTTGTTACAGATGTTCTGTTATCACAGTATCACTCCATTTAAAGGTTAGAATACATGGAGAAGTTATTTCAAGATTCAGGTATATAATGGCTGCATTTCCACCCAAGAATTATGCAAACAATAGTGGGTAGCGAGAAGACTGAAGCAGGGAGTATACAACAAAAGTCCAGGGAGTTTGACAGGAAATAAAATATAAGCAGCAAAATTCTGACTTTTCACAAGAAAACCCTCAACTTGAAATACATTATTTTAACAACAAAATTAAGAGAGTTTGTTTTAACAAAATTATATGCACGTCTTCAAATTTCATATATTCGCATTTACACTTTTGTGAAAAAATTATACTGTGATAGTTTCAGTATTTTCTAAAAAAGTTTGCAGTACTCAGTTCACCAGCTTTTTTCATTCCTATGACCTTTTCTATGTGTGCATTTCCTTACTTTGTACCTACTTATTCTTTCCTCTCCTTTAGTGGTTATCATTCTTCAATACCCTTATTGGGTACCTTAGTTACTACAATATGAAGTGAGAGTGGACAGTCCCATTTTTATCACATTTCAGTTTTTTCCTGCTTTCTATTCCCATCTTTTGAAAAAATTAAATCAAAACTGCAGTTCAAAACAAAATACTTCAGAAACTATGAGCAGATCATGAAAAAGTACTTTGGTCATTGTAGCAACAAATAGAAAACCTACATAAACCAAACTGTTTTACAGTGATTCACTCAGCTCCCTCATGCAGATCTTACATGTACTGTATTAGCATAGGGACCTCAAGAAACATTACGTTAAAACCAACCTGTTTTACCTTTATCTACCTAATAAAAAGATCAGGATTTTCTTTTTTACAGATTGAACTTCCTTTTCCCACCACAAAAAAACCCCAAAATCAAAACATTAGCATAGTTAACCTTAGATTACTCTCCATAGTCCTTTCACATAACTACAAGTGTCAGGGATAAAATTTGAGCTCATCTGAAAACAAAGGGGTTTTTGCTGTGATGTCATCTGCAAACTCTTAACAAGAACTTACTTTTAACTTTACTATAGCAAAAGGGTCTCAGACTACAAGGCTTGGGTAGGAGAGCAAGCCCTCTTTACTGCACCAAAGCTGAACTCTAATATTGTGGAAAGTAAGAAAAAATGGCAATATAAAAATTGGCTTTTCATCTCCACCTCCCCACCCCATAAACTGTCATTGAAAAACACACAAAACCAGAAAAGACTGAAGAAGGAAACAAATTGTGTTTTGTCTTGACTAAAAAATTACATTGACAAAATACTGAGTTAGAATTTTCAAGGCTTCTTTGGAAGTTACAGAATTGTTCTGCAGCAGATCAGCCACTGAGCTGGGAAGAAACATGTCTAAGCAGAACATCTGATCCATAGACCTAATAAATCTGACAGAATAAAGCTGAAATTCCTCTCGAACTCCACTTTAACACTGTCCAAAGAAGAGAACTTTCAGTATTTGTGCCATAGGAAGAGTTTGCTGTAAAAATGCTTGATTTAATATTACATTATAATTAATATAGTTAATAAAAACTAAACCAAACTAAAAAATGTTTTGTGTGTATTTTCAGGTGAAATTAAATTTTCAGATGTCAAGCTTATACTGCACGATGATGGCTCAAAACTGGGTTGAACTTCAGCATCACTTTAATTTCTTGAAATAAGAAAAAGTTAATGAAATGACTGAGTACTAAAACAAAATTAATTTACAAACAGTGTTATGATTAACGTGATTTGACAGGTTACTGCTTGGTACGTGAGTATTAAGTAAAAACATGTCTACTAAGAAGTCCAGATAAGTTACTTACCGAAGTAAAAGCCAGAATTTCCTCTTCAGTTAATTTGTGTATTGGATTGTTCTTTTGGAAGTCTATACTGTAAAGAGAAGAAAAAAAAAAGCTGATTTAATCTTTAGAATACCATTATGCACATTTTTCAAATTTGTAGAAAACTAAAGGACATTCTGGAAAACTGCTATGATGACAGATGGGAGTATGGTATGCGCAGAAGGTGGCCTAGATCTAGGAGTAGTCACAGAAAAGAACCATTTAGGGGACCAAGATATTTTAGTAATGTTTTTCCAAGACTATTCCAAATTGAAACATCTTACTCAGTTGAAGCTTATGGGAATAATAATTTTACAAATTCTATACAGTTTTAAATACATTTTCTGTTTTTACAGAGGTCTGTTTTCATTTAAAATCCTATGACTAATTGAACACAGATTCCGCAAAGCAAAACAACCCACCAACACTTAAAAAGCGCTGAAGGGTAACCTCAAACAAACACCCTCTTTCTAGTCACTTAAGGAACACGACCACAGGAGTCCGTCTCTCAATAACCGGCATCACCATTAGCTTGTGGTACACAACAGGGGAAAACCAGAAAAATACACAGAGATGAGAATTACAATTATTTTATACACAGTTGGACATGTTTACAGAGATGATAAAGAAATTCGGCTTACAACTCTACATAAGCGGATGTTCTCCATAGCCAACAGCCCACCAACACTTACAAATATACTAGAAGAGATATATTCAAGTGCCGCAAAGAGCAACAAGACTACAACTCAAGCTCCTTGTGAAAACAAAAGATATCAAGTGAAAATCCTAAAACATACCGCAGATTATGGATCATCACCAAACCTATATAATGGATATACACATAAGCTTAAATTTGTCACACTGTTCCTTAAACTTTGCAGGTTAAAATTGCAGTGATGATAGATCACAGACTGAAATTACGCTCCCTGCTCTACCTACCTTACTTCGGAGACAAGACTTCGCCCCGATCTAACTTTTTTCTTGCTATTTTGTTAATTCTCCTTTGTACATACAATACAATCACCATTGCAGAAATAACAGTCAGTACTTTGATTAAATCTTGTTAGTAGCCACAAGAACAAGATATAGAATAAAGGCTGCCTGCTGAAATCTCAATTATCTTTGAAAGCTCACGGCAATCAAGAGATGTTCCTGAGGACTGACAGAAAGCAAATGTCACTCCTATCTTCAGCAAGAGCAAGGAGGATCCAGGTTAGCCTCACCTCAATCCTTGGAAAGGACATGAAGCAAATCCTTTTTGAAGCTATTTCCTAACTCATGGAGGGAGTGGTTGGTACAGATTCAGCAAGGGGAAGTCATGCTTCCAACTAGACAATGTCTATAATGAAATGACTGGCTTGGTAGATTTGGGGAGAGCATTGGATTTTGTCTACCTGGACTTCAGTAAGACTTTCAGCACTGTCTCCCATAAGATCCTCATAAAGAAGCTGATATGCAGACAGTGAGGTGGGGACTGAAAACTGGCTAAGCAGGCAGGTTAAGAGGGTTGTGATCAACAGTATAATGTCTAGTTGGAAGCCAATAACTAGTGGTGTACCCCAGGGGTCAATACAGAGTTCAATACTGTTCAACATCTTTATTAAGATCTGGGTGATGTGTCAGAGTGCACCCTCAGCAAGTTTGCTGATGGCACAAAATTGGGAGAAACAGCCAATATACCAGAAGGTTGTGCTACCGTCCAAAGAGATTTTGATAGGCTGGAGAAACACATTGACAGGAACCTCATGCAGTTCTGAAAAGGGAAATACAAAGTCCTGACTTTGATTGAGAAGGGGCTGGACAAGATGATCTCCAGCAGTCCCTTCCAACCTCAACCAATCTGTGATATGAAGGACAAAAAGGTGACAGAGTAGTCTGCAGGCATTTAAGTAAAAGAAATCATAGAATCATAGAATGCTTTGGGTTGGAAGGGACCTTTAGAGGACATGTAGCCCAATCCCCCTGCAGTGAGCAGGGACATCTACAACTCGACCACATTGCTCAGAGCCCCATTCAACCTGGCCTTGAATGTTTCCAGGACTGGGGCCTCTTCTACCTCTCTGGGCAACCCGTGCCAGCGTTTCACCACCTTCACTGTAAAAACTTCTTCCTTATATCCAGTCTAAATCTACTGTCCCTTAGTTTAAAGCCATTACTCCTTGTCCTATCACTACAGGCCCTACTAAAAAGCCTGTCCCCATCTTTCCTATAGGGCCGATTCAGGTACTGAAAGACTGCTATAAGGTCTCCCTGCAGCCTTCTCTTCTCCAGGCTGAACAACCCCAACTCTCTCAGCCTGTCCTCATAGCAGAGGTGCTCTCCCCAGATCACTTTTGTGGCCCTTCTCTGGACCCGCTCCAACAGCTCCATGTCTTTCTTGTGCCAAGGGCTCCAGAGCTGGATGCAGGATTCCAGGTGAGGTCTCACCAGAGCAGAGCAGAGGGGCAGAATCACCTCCCTGAACCTGCTGGCCACACTTCTCTTGACGCAGCCCAGGATAAGGTTGGCTTTCAGGGCTGCGAGCGCAGTACCCCCAAGTCCTTCTCAGCAGGGCTGCCCTCAATCACCCATGCTTCCTGATGGCATGGGTCTCTTCCACATTTCACCCCCATTATATGGGGGAGCAGCAAAAAAAAAAACAACACAGGAACAAAAAGTTCTCTCTGGAGAGCACTGCTTCAGCCTTTCTAAAATGGCCATTCTTTAGGAACCACCAATATTCATCAAACTAGAGCAACCTATGAATGAATACATATGAAATATCCAGGAAACTAAGGGATGAGTTTGAAACAAATTCTACTCAGCCAGTGCCAATGGCATTTGTTTGAAGGACTGCAGCCTAATACAGGTAGGCTGATAGACAGAGCAAAAGCATAATTACACCCCCTTCTGAGATTCAATTTCCTACTTCTGTTAGGAGGTAAGATCCCTTTTCCCCCTCTTCTTTTGTAAGCTAGGAGATCTACCTTTTAATAGTGCTTTTCTTGATGCTTTCTTATCAAACTTTCCCCAAAATTTCCAAGGGGTGGAGGTGACAACGATGATGATACATGAATACAAAACCCCACCGAAGTAAACAAAACTGTCAGTGTGTGCAGTGAATTTTCTAAATGGATTTAAGAAAGAGCTATGACAGTAAGTGGCATATAAGAGCTACACTCTCAATTTTTTAAAATGGTAACATCTAAAACTGTTATACAAGACAAGAACCTAAAGAACCTAAAAGCATACCAGCTTTAGAGCTGATGATTATTCACAGCAACATAAGCCAAAAGCACAAAAAGCACGTTTTTTAAAACTGAGACATTTCTGCGCAACTGCAATCATCTGTGTGAACTGAGAAAAACATAAGTAGGTTGCTTAAACCTGAACTGAATATATAACTGCAGTTCTTTAAGTTTCAAGGTTTCATGAAAAGGGTTTTTTCACTTCTTTGAATAATCAACCAACTAGTTCTATCCTGTAACAACACAGGCACCTAGTAAAGCAAAGTAGGTGGGTGGGTGAGAGAGGAAGGCCATTACTGATCAGACTTTTCTTAAAAAAAGTTTGCACATTATTGTAGGGAAGAATATGGCCAGAGTAGCTGAAAGACAATGGATTCTACAATGGAAGAAAGCTTGAGAGATCTTGCGACTCTTCTTCCTGCTCTACAAACCTCTGTAACTTCAGACAAATGTTTATCCAGTCTATTCCTAAAGACCTCCCACGATGGAGGTTCCACACATGCTTCATACCATTTATGCTGATGTCTCATAACACCTGGCAGCTTGAGCAATCTGTATGATCATGGCCACAAGGAAATACTAGCTACGTTTTTGGTTGAGTACAGATGTGAAAGGGCTTGAAAAAGCACGGAAAGACCTTGACATGACCTTTTATTCTTGTGTTCAGTAAAGTTGGACTCTGTCAATAAGGAAAGTTATTATTCCTCCTTCCTGATTTGACTTGTGTGGTTCTGAATTCTGGTGAAGAGACCAGTTGAAAAAAAAGAAAAGTATATTAACTGTTACAGTACTGCATTTTCCCCTACCTTCCCACAGAGAAAAAACATTGATAGGCTTTTTTGAAAGTTTTAGACAACACTGCTAGGAAACAATTCTGTCAAACATATCACTGGTTTTTCCTTCTTTAAGAAAACTTCTCATGAAAACAGGAAAGTAATAAAGAATTTCTCTGCTTCAGTTACTTTTTTCCTTGTCCAATGTCAGCTGCCACTAGAAATACTTACAGTCAGCTCGAGACAGTCAAATAAAGTCATTAAACACTAGTCACCAATACAAATGTGACTTCAGGTGAAAAAATAACACTTTTATCTATGGGAAAGAAAAGAAAACAAAAAAGGCAGCAAGAAAACTTCAAATATTACAACAAGAACACCACAGCAGCTGGGCAACCAGAATGTTAAGTGACATGACCACAGCTTTTGAAAAGCACAGGTAAGACAAGGGACAGCTAAATTTTGACAAAATTGGAACTTGTTTTTCAGCATCCTAAAGATTTATCGATTCAAGCAGAAAGGATTAATCCTCTCCTTATTCGTGACAGATTTGTCACAGCTTTTTGAAGCACACAGATGCAGTTCTTCCAGATCAAAGCAGTGCTAAAATAAGTCTCTAATTTTCATTTCTGCCACATACATGTACAATGCTTTAAGACACATAAGTACAGTAATGCAAACCTTGAAAGATAACAGAAAAATGAAATTGTTTTAATGATTTTCAATACTGAATGAAATAAAATGTGAGCTATATTTTAAATCAGAATCCAAACATGTGAAGCTATATTTTAAATCTGAATCCGAACAGAGAGTAGAATTGTAACTGGGTTTTAAGCGTTTTTAGTGACTGTGTCAGCTCTTGTCACAATACGTTATGAACACTTCACTTCTATGCCTATATTTGTTCTGATTTCAAGGACAGGTTAAGCAGCTCACCCCAGAGAATTTCAGGAGCTGAAACCAGCGTGGAATTTAGGCTCTGTTACTATAGAATCTATGATCAGGAATCTTTTCATAACAATATGAAGAGAAGTTACTAATCACCACACCATCCAGCTTTGCAAGGTATTTTCTGCCCATTCTTGAATCCTGTCTTAGGGAGTTGAATGAAACAGAAGAGAGAAAGCAAACAGAGAGAAATAGACATTCTTTAAACAGATAAAACAGAACCTTAGAGTAAGATCTACTCCGCAGCATAAAAAAAGTATTTTCTATTAAATCAGCAAAAGCTAATTGCCAATAGTTCACAACTTACAATGAATTATTTAAGCTGATTAATCAGATCTACTTTGACAGCCTAATGCATAGGGTATCCAGTTTAACTAACTAGTTATATAGTTTGGGACTTAATAAACTATAATCTTTGTATAAGTACAATGAATAGCAATCCTTTTTTTGGATTATGACTAAACATTTCTGTTTTAAGAACTGATTTAGAAAGTTGACAAATGTTAAAGAACATTGTTAAAAGCTATTAAAAATAAAAGTATTCTTCAAATAGCTGAAGTTGTATTAAAATGCAGAACACAGAAAGGATCAAAACCTCTGGAATATTAAATAATAATCATGAAATATCTCCAAAAATATTATTAAGGAGTAAAAAAAAATGTGTAAGGAGCAACTAACCAAAAGAGTCAAAATCAGTACTAAATCGTTCTTCCAATACAGCAGAAAAAAAAAATTGTTAGAGTCCATAGGATCAAATGACAGCACTGGTATGAAAGCCATTGCAGAGAAGCTATATGACTTCATTGCATTAGCACTTATTGTAGAAGAACATAGTAAAATTCTCGTAAGAGAGCCTTTCTGGGTAAGGGAGAGAATTAGAGAAGAATTCTTCTGAAACTAAAAAGCTGCAAAAAAGATTACACAGTAAGAGGCTGGATGCTAAGAAGTTACAGGACCAAACAGCATCCAGAAAAAAAAAAGTTTAAAGTGAATTTTGGGATGAAATAGCTACACTAAAAGCAGTGTATAATTCCCCATTTAAAAATGCCTCTGTGTCTGAAGACAAGAGAGACGCAAAAACTATGCCAGCCTTTCAAACTGGTGTCAGGGGATCAGTGTAACTACTGGCTTGTAAGCATAACATTTCTTGCAGCTAAGGAGAGTATATATAGTGAATGGAAGGACTAGAGATACCTGGACAAATACAATGTATGTGGGGATGGTCATCCAGGCTACTGGAAAAAAAGGATTCCTGCATACAGACCTGTTGGGGGCTTCTGGAAAGTTTAATCAGCAATGAGGATATACATAAACTGGTTGATGAAATCAACTTCGATCCCTGTAAGATTTTTTTTTTTAGTATCCCTCACCAAAAACGACTTTCAAAGAAACCGAGCATTCATGAGATAAGAGAGAATGTCTTGGCAAGGGTCAGTAACTGAGTAAAAGATAGGAAATGGTATAAGACCAACAGTCATCCCAACAGAGAAGGTCACCATTGTAATCCTGCACAGGTTTTGTGCTGTGATCCATGTGTTATAATATTGATAAACAAACTGGAATGGGAGAGTGTATAGTGAGGTGAGAAAACTTGCTAGTGATATGACCTTCTTTGAAGTCAGGATGCGAAGAGACAATAAGGAGCTGCAGAAAGACCTTACAGGATAGAGAAAAAGGGTAATAAAATAAAAATGCCAAGCAATGCACAATAGGAAACACAGTCCTAGCTTCACAAGAAAATGACAGGCTCCAATCTGACCACTTCCACTCAGGAGCAACTCTTTATCATTGCAGCTGCATGAAAACATTAGCTGTTAAAAAGGCAAATAAAAATGTGAGTACTTAATTAGGAAAGTAATGAAGAATAATGTACTAGGGCATACTACATAAAGTATACAAACCAATAACATAAAGCCTACATAAAACATGACATAAAGCCTTTGTCCACCCATGAATCACACGTTCTGTTCTGGACCTTTAATTTCAAAAGCAGTAATTCAGTATCAGAAAAATTTCACAAACAGACAGATAGAATGCTTGTTGTTTTATGATGATGAATAATGATGTTTTATGCCTTATAGACACGTAACAAATTCTACAAAAGGAATGTCTGATTAGGCTAGGACTAACCAAAGAGGGACATTGCAGATGTTTTCAAAATTGTTAGGAAATAAGAGAGTTTAGTCAACAAATGAAGCTACTGGTAACCAAAACTACCTGGATGAGGTTTCTTTTGGACAGCAGACATAAAATACGCAGACAGACACCTTTGCCAAAGGATGCTACCGATGCAAGAAATTTACATGGGTTCAATGAATGACAAATATTTGTGAGATCCATTGAGGGCTGCCATGCAAAGAAGCCAGATTAGGCTCAGGAAACCACTGTTTAGAGGCTGGGAAAGTATTAGGGAGAAAGGAGCAACACATGCTTGCCCTGTTATTATTCACCCTTCGGATTCTTCTCACAGCTACTCTTGAAGACAGAGTATGAAGTCAGATGGATGAAGACAACTGTTTTTGTTTGCTTATGTTTCCTGGCACGTTACCTCTCTGTAAGTCCAGCCAATGCAAATTCAAGTTCCTCAGGTAACTACTTAAAACTACAGTTAACTAGTGTGAGACAGATGAAGAATCGATAGGTCAGACTTTCAACACACGCATTTTTATGAGTATTTGCTGTATTTCTATGCAGTTTTACAAGCTGTGTTGATTTTGTGAATGAAAAAGAGCCAAACCCAACAAATCCACCACTTTGCAAGCGTTTTTGAAGTTTCACAAAGGTATTTCAAGTGACTAATGTTTTTTACACGAGCATTCTGAATAGCAAGACAGGAAGTTCATTAGCCCAGTGGAATCTCTTCACACAGCTGTATGTACTGGTGCACAGCAATGTATTTTGATGTATTTTGTAGCAATGATTTTAAACAGCCATAAACTGACCATGGTGAGATCACTATACTGTCTGGCACCTGTAATCAGTTTGTTCCGAAAAAATAGTAATAGTTTACACTTATACGATATGTTTGTAAAGATGAGCCAGAGTGCCAGAAAGTATTTAAGAGAAAAACCTTCATCACCTTTAATGCTGTCCAAGATTTTATTTCATACCTTTTACTTTCAAAAGAGAACATGGGTCAGATCTGGCCTTCCACAGTCAGTTTAACACAATCTTTTCTATCTCAGTGGCTTGGAAGACAGAATGCTTTCTCTTCTCAAAACAGAGTAAAACAGCTGTTTACCTGCCATTGCCTTGTACTTCTGCTACAAGCTATATAGCATGACCTTGCCATAAAGCTCAAAGAATGCTGCAATCATATATATATATATATATATATATATAATCTTAATAAGCACATGATCCATCTTACCTAACTTTAACCATGTAAAACTTAGGTCTTTAATCTAGCTAACTGCCTATGCTTTCTTCAGAGTCCATGCAAAAAATACAGATAAATGGAGTGCTTCAATCCATTGTAAAATAAGTGCCTGAAGTGACATGAATCACACTCTGCAGGTGCTGATTTCTCCATTGACTAGACAACAGCCAGCCAGCTAATACTAGATTCTCAAACTTCAAGTAGCTAAATGTTTTCCTGTTTCACCTACCTAAGTTTCCCATGATCTTTCTATTGCCAACGTGTATATTGGGATTTTTTTCCCAATTACTCAATTGGTTGAAAAGCTTGTATTTGGCACTTGTTAGAAATCCCTTAGTCCTAAGACTATGTAGTGCTTATGCAGCTGTTTCAAGTATGCTTCTACAGCTCACTGTGTAAACTGTATATTATTATCCAACATATTACTGTATAATAAAAGTTAGGCTTCCTGGTGCTTTCCTTACCAGCTGAAGACTGGTGCATAGTCTTTGATCGAGCTGAGGTACCTCCAGTATAACACACTATTTTGACCTGATTTTCTCCTTGAGAGACAGCAAAAGATTAAGAAATAACCAGCCATCGGATGTTTCTCTTTGCTTTCTTAGAATTTTCTATAGCCGTATCTAATTTCTAAAAGCTTTCCCCTGTTAGAGAATGGTGAACCAAGTGATGAGAAGGGATTTTCATCCCAAGATGCTGAGAAGGGATTTTCTTCCCAAGATGCTGACACACAGCTGCTGTTGTCAGAATATTCTAACAGCAATCTAATTTGGGCTATTTCTAAGTGGCAAGAGAAACACACTGCCCTCTCAGATTCTCAGCATTTTGGGATCTGTATTATATTAACACATTATTTAAATCATACACTGGACCATTCTTTAGTTTTGTTATATTTTTATTTTATTTTTAAATTAGAACATTAAGACATTTTTCCATCAGCCTTTGAAAGTTTGGTTCAAGGCTCTATACCAAGTTTTGGCCACAGTCTTAAGACTTCACTATAAAATAAATTTTGTATCATCATGACTAGTTATTTTCATATGAAATATCAAAAAAGTCCTAGCCACGTGACGCTTCTGCACTCCTAGGAGTTTCTTTTAATATTTCCTTTAGGTTGCATTACTTCTGCAGTGAGATGATCTGAAGGCACCTTTAGACACTTTCTTCCTATACAGATACTACAAAATCTGGATATGATGTTATTTACAGTAACATCATGTTATTTACAAGCTGGCTTAAGCATACTTCATGAGATGTTGCTTGGATTTTGTAGAGACAGCTGGCATGAGATATTTCAACACTTCAAAAAAATTGTATATCCTCTTAAAATGTTATTGGGGAGGAGGAGATGCAAATATTTATATTGATATTGTAATACTACTTTGTTTAGCCATTTGATCATTGTAACCTACTTGAAACAAAACTTACTTTGCATCAGGAAACATCACATGTATTCAGGTAATTCCATAGCATCATATGTAACTGTAACTAAGTGTTTTCTGAAAGTTGTAACACTTCTCATTTTGTTCTGTTATTCACAAACATTTCAGCATGCTTCTGATTTTGAGTTAACATTATTTAGGTAAAAAAATCTCAGTTGAATTAAAGGGCATTTCTGTGACATTTCCTGTAAACCAAATACTAGCAAGCACAGTGGAGCATATACAGGAAAATTTGCTACACTTACTCTTTTTCTTTACCTGCAGCCTGCCCTTCTTCAACAAACCAGGTCAGCCCCTAAAGGTTTATTTGCATTAGAGAAAACATCCACTGCTGACAATGGCAGTCAATAACAGATACCATTAAGGTGGCGCTAGACCTAAACCAAAGCATGGTTAGAACTGCTTTGGTAACCTAAAGGAATTCTAAAGCCAACTTATTAGTTATGAAATGAGGTATTTACAGAACTGAAATCCTCAAGCATGAAAGAAAAGCAAGGAATTTGCTATAGCAAAGGTTTGAGAAGTATGTTTTGCTCAAAATAAAATGCTAAATGCTTTACCACATGCAAATAATTGCAAATTGATATGCCAATAGCTGGTACAGACAGCAATCCAAACCTAAACTCCACTCCGTCATAAGGGTCGTATCCTAAATCCCCTCAGAAGAACAATTCTCAAAGCTGGCATTCTACTAACATTTCTGCAACATGGCTGGATATCAAATCTTGTCTCCACCTACGACTGGAATAGTTTCAGTTTCTTAACATTATCCCACCCACTGAATAGCATTTATCATCCCTATGGGGAAGTGACACTGAGAATTGTTTTGTTGGTGGTTGTTTTTAGTTTCTTAAATGAGCTTCTTGCCTTGAGTCCTGCCAGACTCACATACCACCACTTGGATTACAATGTACTCGCAGAGCTGGCAGTCAAAATGGTTTCTTGCCAGTATTCAGAGCACGACAGTGGCGGTTTCAAAGTGACATACTGTGGTCAAAAAACCTACTGTGCAGCCAGCTAATGTCAAATTCAAATTCTACCCTTTCATTTAAAAAAAAAAAAAAAAAAAAAAGAGAAACAAAAAGAGAGAGAAAAAAAGAGAAAGACCAATAGGCAAACTAACATTTCCTTCAGAGGGATGGAGGCAAGAGGGACAATATAATCTGAAAATAAGACAATACTCTGTTAAAAAATGAAGCGCATATAAAAATGCTTCTCAGGAAGGGGAAGGCTTTGCCTTGACTTGAGTCAGTGTGAAAGATTAAAAGTGAGTGGGCCAAGAACATACGTCAACCCACTGTTCCCTCCACTCCTTTGTCCTCAAATTGGATCTAGATGTGTCCTTGAAAAGAAAAGAAATTTAAGACTTGGGGAATAAAGAAAATACAAAGCCACACTATATATTCCACTCATGAATTCCTGATCACAGTGGATGGGCCAAATGGTAAAAGGGCATATCCGAAACCACAGACATGCAACTTTACATTTTACTTCAACTATATAGCCAAGGAGGAGTCTAGCCCTTCAAAATGCTGCAGTCTGAGAAATGGGCAAATGAAAGGAAACAATCTTCTCTCCACTAATGACTTCCACTGCACTTTATGGGACAAGAAGGGGAAAAATAAGCGAAAATTTTGGCAAGTGGGGACACAAATACTACAACATGTGCTCCGAAAAGTCCTGCACGCACAAAGGAACTGCTGCCAAATGCTGGACTGTTAGCTTATGCTGTTGAATTGTCTCACTACCCTTTTGCTGGCCTCTTATTTCTGTCTGTCACCTATCACAAAGATAGATCTTATAACATCTCTGTGCCCCCACAGACGAAACACTGGTCTGAGACTTAGGAACTTGGATTCACTTGTTTGGCTCCTGGCCTCCTTCTGGCTTGGGCAAGACACTTCAGCAGTACTGCAGATTCCATTATTTTGCAACTCACCGATCAGAAAAGTGCTTTGAGAGGTATTAATGATGAATACTGCATCAAAGTCACGATTTTTACTTCAACACACTAATACTTTTGAAACAAATCACACACAACAAATTGCGTGATAATTGTCATCGGCTAAATGACAACTACGACACAGAAAAAGTATTTCTCTATTAAAAAAAGGATATTCATTAGCAGCCAGCTTATTATCCTCAAATCTCAAGCTGCTTTTTGCTCTTCTGTGCTATTTCCAAAACCCATGTAGCATATAATTTCCGAGAGCCAGGAAAAGCAAAAACATAGGTACAAAACCAAGGAGACTTTGTACTATAGCTTGTAACTAGCAACAGACGCTCTTAATTTATAAAAGTATTTGCACTTCACTGAGTAGCAGGGTAGGGTTTTGCTTGAAAGGCACAACTGATTCTCACAGGAAGCTGACCATTGCAGACTCTGAAATATGTTTTCAAAATTTACCAGTGTCATCACCATATGGTAGCTAATGTCAATTGCAATTGAACTGAGGCACAGAGAACAAGCAGCTTTTCCAAGATAAGAGAAAAATATAGCAATTAGTGAAATACAGAAATTCTGAACTGGACACTAACATTTACTCTGAGATAACTGACAATGCCATCCACATACAATTTGAATCGTTCAGCATTTTAACCAGACTATATGATAAGGAAGGAAAAAAAGTCCTACCAACCCACCATTCCATTATTTCATTACCACAATGATTCATGCAGTATTTTCAGTAACTATGAACTAACGTACCATATTCCAAGGATTACAGCAAGCTCTTCCGCACACAAATCAGGTACCTGGTACTGATCAGCATCTGCTAATTTTATCTCATTAAGCACTGTATCATCATTTAAATCGTAATTCTGTTGGAGGAGGAAAAAAACATTTTAAAATAGATAAGAACAGTTGCAGAGGAATCGATGCCTTCAAAACATGAAAAAGTATAGACTTCTTCGAAAAAGGATAATACAAACATCAGAAAATGACAAAATGGAAAGTAATTTACCACGATTATGATAGGATGACTGACAGACTAAGACAGTAGAAGGAATCATCATCCAAACCACTTTTGCTAAAAGTATACTGGTTGTCATACAGGGGGAACAGCATTCAGAGCAACTTTAAGTTTACCCAAATATTGACTTTCTACATAAATAAGGGCTGAAAAGGATTTTCCTTTTCAAATTGTTGCTCATAGAATTCTCGACAATTTCTTCCTCTATTATATATAAGCTGTTTTAGCCTGTCTGTATAACGTTAAATGCTATCCTAACACACAGGTTTTCAGGCTAGTGACCACAGATGTCTGGGAATGTATGGATTTCTTTTCAAGCATCAGCAAAACGCAAGTAAGTAAAGCATGCCTTCTGCCAGTACAGTTTAATTCCTTACACAGGTAACCGCTCCTCCTATTCTTCTTTCTTGTTTTTTTGTTAAAGACGTTTTGCAAATTGAAGAAACACAGACTGAAAACAACCCACTGAACTAGCGCCTCCAGATACTTTGCTGTTGTAAAAGCAAGAACGGGTATTCTGAAAAAATTTGCTCCTCAACAAGTACTTGTGACTTACCATCAAATTTCCTCTAGAACAAACCATTTTAGGAGTATTCAGTTTAACTTTTACAAACAAGTAGGCTACCTGAAGTTCATTGTCTGTCATTTAACTTCAAGAAGAAATTAATACATTCTGTGGCTGAAAAGTGTAAATTACTATGTTCACAGAATTTGTGTTTGTTTGGAAACAACAAAAGATTCATTTGGCTGCAAGTAAGGAGGAGGTAGCTGTAATACTATTTCTCCTTCCTGTGGAAGAAAAAAAAACAAACAAAATAAAAAAAAACAACACAGTCTTTAAACCAATTATTGTACTACTGGTTTTTATTTACCAGTAGTAGTTTTTACAATCTATTAAAAAGACAAAATGGATTAACAATAAGAGTTTTTTCAAACTTCCTATTCATTTCCCTTGAATGTCCTGGTAGTAACTGTTTCCGGTTAATTTCTTCCATTGGCAAGGTCAAGATGAGGGTCCATATAAGCACAAAAAACGAACAGGAATGCTTTGAAGTGGGTTATCTGTATTCATTGACAGTATTTTATCACTATATAAATGAAACTAAACTGTGATTTGACAGAGAATGTGAATAATGTAAGTTTATTTTCTTTTATTTCAAGGGGATAATGAAGATATTCCAACTCTTAAAGGCATATTCAATACCACAATCTTCTTCTCTTACTGTACAAGCATATATAAGGATTAGCTACCACTTCCAGAAGAAAATTATTTTAGAACAGAGCATTATGTTAGTGTAATGATACCACTTCATTGGATGTAACATAAACTACAGTTTAATTTATAAGGCAATTAGTTAAAAATTTCCAGCTTCTGGTCTACATAATCTTTAAAATCTAGCCTGTATAAACAGCACTAATTGCTTTAACTTCACTACAAATATTGATCAACTGAACTGTACTACAACTGTAAGCTAGAGTTTTAAAGCATGACTTCCATTCCCAGTTTTAAAACGAAATTCCTCATTGCCCCAAAACATAAAAATAACACTGATTTTTTTAAAACTAATCAAACTATTTTAACATACCATTTCGTATCAACATGTATCACCTCAAGCCTGAGGTTTTCCTTTCATGGAAACATCATCAGTTTAACTGAAAGTGTGCGCTTTCAGATCATTTAGTTATGCTGAAGAAAGCTGACCTGTGAGCAAAGCTTTGAATTTACAATCTCAAATACTTATTTTGAAATGCAAATAGTCTTCCTTCTAGTGTCATCTGAGATAATATAACTGCTCAGCACCAGAGGGAAGCAGGAAGCGCTTGACCAGAAATCAGCATAGCTACCAGTCCAACAATCGGTCATGTCGCTATATTGGTTGTATTTTTAATGCAGCTAAATTACTGACTGCTTAACTGTAAAATAACTTGTTCAGTTATCTTACTGAACAATAACAAGGGGAGAACTTTAAGACCATAGAAGTAAGCACTCCAAAAGGGAGATGAAAATGAGGTGTGACCAGTCTCAACTTGGCCTTTATACATATTGGCAGAGTTTATAATTCTCTTAGGAAATTTTCCACTCCTGCAGGACAATTCCTGTCTTTAGACAAATAGAGTCTTTTCCTTTATCTGCAAATGGCAGATGGAAAAACAAGAACACTGCAGAGGGTAAGAAAATTTCCCTGTAATAATTTGGCTGCCTGGTCACAGGCCTTTTAGCTTTCCGTATGCACATGTTAATTCTGTGGAGATTCTCAGCACCTCTCCAGACTTAGTTTCTATGCATTTTCCATGAATAGCCTTTTAAAAGTATACAAGATACATCAAGCATCTGGCCTAAACTCAGACAGAGATGCGATGATGTTGTTGATAGTTTTTGGCAGATCGAGAATAGCATTAACTTCAATTTTGGCTAAAAAAAACTTCAAGATACACTCAAGGCTGACAAATTTAAGAGCAGATCTGGCAAAAGAAACAGTACAACTCACTATTAAAGTTAACACTGAGAAATTACATGAAATTGTATTTTGATACTACATCATCAGTAAAGACACAGTAGAAAAAGTGGAAAAAACCCCAAAACCTTTAACTGGTAATTCAACACACATGAACTGGGGAGTCTGTTTAATCAAGCCTGGTCTAATATTTGTGACAGCACACTCATGTAAAATGTGAATAAAATGTCTGAGCTTGAAATACCTCAGGTCTTCCTCAAATCAGCACATGGTTTTACTAATATTATTTTCTAGAATTTCTGACACACACAAAACGCAGAAATAAAAAGGTTCTCATTTTTTTGGTTTTCCCCAGAAGTAGACTGTGGAAACAGAAAGCCTAACTTTCCTTAACAGCCAGCCCATGTAACTGGTGACAGAATTACACGACACAGCCTCTCAGACTTGCACAAAACTCAACTCTCTCCTTGTAGCTAAAACCTCTCAATACCTTTCTAGTGTCACATTTTTATGTTTCAGAAAGAGTAGATACGCTTACTTTCTCTAGTGTTATTTTCAAGATATTTTCAGTAAAATTTTAGCAGGAAAGTGTGAATAACAGAAGAACTAATTTTTAAAAGGTTCTAAATATCCCAGTTTTCTTTCTCAAACTTTCCACTAAACTTGCTTTGTCAGCTTTGGGTCTGTTCACTAAAATGACATATGAATACAGTATTTTATTAACAAGGATAATGTATTTCATTCCAGGTTATGCCTACAGCCGAAAACAGCGTTGCCATTTTTATTGAAATTATTTCAGTATTTTATTCCAAACTAAAGTCCTTATCAGATACAGGCTATAAAGGCAAATTCTTCAGAAAGTTGCAAATAACTAGAAAAAAAAGTCATACAGCATCCCAGTTAGCGACTCTCTGAGAACAGTGAATACTACAATTTACTTCTAGGTAAGCTGCATTTGAAGTCTACAACTGTGTATGACACTCAACAAGTGGCCTCCTCAAGCTCTCACTATGCTTAAATGGGATGCTATACATAGTTCTATCACAAGCACAAGTTGTGACACACTTGCAATCACTCTCTTTTCATCAAATCAAATACAACACTAAGGACATACTAAGAGACAAACAAAAAAAGCTAGGAGAGTCTCCCAAGATATTTCTGCATTCAGTTTAGAAATAGAGAAGTATTGTCAAATTTTTTTGCTTACAAACTCTGCTTGACCTGGAAGTCTATCATGGCATATCCTATTTTCATAAAGGCTTTCCAACCTCAAGAATAAATCTTGGACCATAACACCTCTGGCTTCTTTAGCAAGTTCAACTAACTTTAAATCCCGACCAGAACTTCTCCTCATGAAGGAAAATGCCATCCCAAAACAATTCAGTGGTTGTTGAGCAATTTGTAATTGAAGTCACCATGCACACCCTTCAGATCAGCAGGGCCAAGTCACAATTCATACCAGTAGGAACACCTAGACCCATTTCCTATCTTCAGACTGTTACTAAACATGTCTGACAGTCCTTAAGAATCTCTGCATTTCTATGATGCCTTGCAGGCTATTTTGAAAATCTCTCTCACCTGTTTTCCTAATTCATCATTCTTAGTCACCAGAAATTAATACATAAACTGTAAAAGATCGTATAAACATACTTTTAGCTGAGTGGCCACATCTGTCTTGCAGACAGCCATACATTGTTTTACCCAGTGTCCTTTAATATTAGGCAAATGACTGCCCCACATTTTTTCCAAAAACTTTCAGAAACCGTAAGTAAGTTTCTCCTAGGCACCACATACTTTTCCCTTGCAGACACCTAAGAAAGCTTCAGAACATTTTCATTTTAACAAATTAAAGCTATTCTTCTGAAGTACATACCATTGTTAATTTTTCTAGAGGTGTTGGAGCCGGACTTAGTTCACTGTGAGGAAGGAGGAATTCATCTGATCTTTGGACATCCAAAATAAGCTGTGCCACGTATTTTTCCTGAAATCGTGTTCTCTTCCCCAAAGCACCTATAGAAAATTAATGTAAGTTTATCTTAACGAACACTAAAAACCAGTAATCCGATCATATACTAGAAAGTTGCTCACAAAAAAAGCAAAATAAAGAGAAACACACTGAAAATTAATCCATGAAATTCAGCAGTGGTTTAACTCTGCTTGATCTCTATGCAGTGAACTACACGCATTCTCACTGCTAGCTATGACATACAAAGAAATACATATCACAAATATACAAACTAGCGAGATGGGTCTTGCAAAGTCACTTTCAGGTAAATTCTCCATAACCCACCATATTGTCTCTCGAAAACTCATTGTCATCAAGTTTCATCAGTTCCCTACTTATTCTCCAGCAATAAACCACAAACAATCACTCAATTTGCCTGCTAAAAGTTAATGAGAACACGGAGACACTTAGGCAAATGAAAAACCCATAATATCTTACAGGCCATCATTTTAAACATTTCAAATCTTCATTTGAAGACTTTGGTCTACGAAGAAGGATCACAGACATGACATTACCATAACACGGCATATAAGATACTGTAAAATTAACATAGGAGAAACAGCAAACCATCAGGGTTGTCTACTGAATTAGTCAATATTCAGAATGCACAATGTGAAATTCCTCTCTTTACTGGGCCCTCAGACAACTTCTACAGGCTTTTAAGGCAGTAACTGACATTTATATCAAACTGAAAAGAAAATCCACATCTATTCTTCCTCTGTTAGCAACCTGTTTGCAAGCTGCAATCAGAGAAATCATAGAACACTTTCACGACAGTAACTTAAAAATAACAGAATCCTAACCAGAGCCAAAATGGAGCTAAAAATTACTCTATAAAATATGCAGATTTCCTTGCTTGTTATTACTATGATACAATGCTCAGATAATGTGAACTGTGAAAGTCAAATAGTGGAAACAGAGGACTGAATGCTGTTGCTTTTGCAGAACCAGTGAAGATCAAGTAAAGTTCTTCATTAATATTTTGAAAATTTTGCAGGACATAAAATCTTTGAGGTAAAGATTATTGACTGCTCATGTGACAAAGGCCTGACGATGAGGCCACTGTCAGTAAGAATCACCTGGCACAGGCACTGAAATAGCAGTCATCCCTTTTGTTCCTGCAGGTGGAAAGAGAGCAGCAAGGAAGACAGACAGTAAACTGATCTCTCCGGTTCTGCCGACTACCCTTTTAATGGGAAAGCCGTGTGTGTTAAGAGTTTACGAAGAAATGAAAAAAGGTTCTAAAATTATTCCCTTAAAATTGCAAGACACACTGCAGAGAAGGGACGGACACAGAGAGAGAGATACCGGGTAACAGTTCATGCTAATTTTACGCAGTAGCACTCAGTTCTCAATTGTAAGGACACTTGAAAATCATCATGCTGCAATTCACTTCCTATTATGTCTTACTGCTTAAACACCTGAATAAAACACTTGCAAAGCTGTGCTGGTTACCAATAAATTTACCTGCCAGTGGTTTGTTTGTGTTCTGAGATACACACACACCCTCCGCTCCATTTCTTTAAGTAAAGAATTCCTTGCTATTACAGGGACAAAACAGAACCATTTTTATTTGGAAAATATATATCATATGTTCAAGCTGAGGGAAAAATTTGCTTGCTTTATACCACCATATACCCTCACAAAAGAGAGGGAATCTACACAGAGACTTTACTTTCTGGTCCATATTCAAAGTTCCCAGGGATGCATTACTGGGCATGAAAAAAATAAGCAGACAATACTCAGATCTCAGGGCTCAGCATTATTAATCCTCCAGATCCGTTGATCTTAAATTTATTTTGGATTACCACCCTTTATTTTAGTAAATTTAAATGCAAGAAGGACTACAGACTTCTCTTTTACTGGAAATTGTTTTGTGGAGTTATTGATGGTTGTGACTCATTGTGAGGGACATACGGATAGTTTTTAATAAACGATGAATACAGCACAGACCTGGATTAATGGGACTTTAAAAAGCACACAAGCCAAAACAAGTACAATTTATTCACACACTTCTACAATAACTTTTGAAAATATTGGTTCCGAATTCTCTCTTTAAGAATGCCATACATTTCCATGGCATAATAAAATGTTCAGCTAGTAAGATTTACAACCATTAAAGAATAAAAACCTCTTAAAAATCTTTTCCTAAAAAGGAAATTCCTTCCAAAAGCCTTAAAAATGTCTTTGCTAGAGGTTGAATTTTTACATTAAAGCACAGTCTTTTTTGATGATGTAACATTCCTTACATTTAGCCAAAACATGCATGTCAAATGAATCCGTCTAGAACGCCAACAATTCCCACATGTTCAGTTCAGTTCATTTGCCTTCAGGTTAGACATCCTTCATAACTATTCTAATAGATTTATGGAGACAAATTACAGAATTTTTAGGAGTTTCACAACATTTTTCCAAGAGACTATATCACCACAATCTCTCTCTGGGACTAGCATAACCTCTTGGTAAAGTAATCAAAAATACAACTATATCCACTGCATCCAAACTTCCCCCCCTCTCCCTCCCAAGAGTTTTTTCCTAGGTTAGATTTAAGGAACTTCTTCATCCAAAAAACTAAATATCTCCTTTAAAGGGAAAAAAAAAAATCCAACATGCAGCTGTATATTGAGGAATATCAGCGAATAACCACCTGCAATTTTGATTTTACTTGTTCTTAGTTAATTAAATTTTTATAGCTAGAGTATCATCCCAGGCACTGATGTTTTTAATAAAAACCAAGAAAAATTTAGGTTCATTTTAAACAAAACTAACTTATAACATCACATTTGCAGTACAAGCCACACATCGAACACATCACATGTACAGTACATGTTGCACACAGGAAAAAAGGGTAGGATACCCAAAATGTATGGAATTTCTTCAAACGAATACATGCAAATTACTGTTACATTTTAAGCAGATACCATTGAATATAATCAATTCATAGTTATGCAAAAATATTATGCCACAAGATTTTCATTACAGGTGTATCAACGTAAACCTTTGAAAAAATAAGCATGGAGTTCCACAAAAGTTATTCTGCTTGGTGGGGGCGGTGGGGGTGGTGGTGTGTGGTTTTTTGGTGGTTTTTTTTTGTTGTTTGATTGGGGGTTTTTAATTAAAATATTAACCGACTCAGGATACAAGCAGGGGTAGCTGCAGCTCCAATCTAAATATAAAGGAACAGCTAGCCTTGTGACCTACAGTGGTGTAACACATAAGGAGGCTGAGCGTTTCAGTTCCTTAGTGCTTTCCACTACTAAGTCTATAGAAAAACATTCTACAAAGGTGTTTGCATTTCTACTCCAGCGCAATCAAAAGTTCTTACACAGAAAAGGTGTGCTGTTTATGTCATTTTGATCACCTAGCAGGACCAAGTAGACCAAACAGTCCCGTATCTATTCATGTCATTTTAAATGAAGTTGTAAGTGCAGCAATTTGATCTGCCTGACTCCAAAGAATGAGTTATGAAAGGATAATTATAAAGTCTCCATAGTGACTAAATCCTTGATATTTCTGTTCATCAGAAATTTGACTTTTCTACTTATTTCCTGTGATAACAACAGTCCTGGAAGTGACTTTTAAATGCTATTTACACAGAGTAGATCTAGGCTAGTGGCATAAAAGGTGAAAGACTTATAATTAAATCATCATGTGGACTTCTTTGCAAGTGTCTCCAAACAAAAAACCAAAATTATTCATCATGACACCAACTAATTTCACAAGTCCCTTTGCAGAGACAACTAGACATAGAATTTGATATGAAACATGAGAAGGAAGAATCGCAATACCACAGCTACTCAGACAGCCATATTAGGGGATGATATTGTAACTAGATGGCATATTTCTCTTCCCTTTTCCATGCAATGCTAATTTTTGGAAGGCAAGTAAGTCCCACCTGCTAAAAGCCAAGATTTGTCAAAATATACTTCTTTTTTACTTAGATATGTAAAAAAACCCCAACAAACTGTAGGTTAGTTTGGTCCAACAAACCATCCTCATAGACTGTACAAGCAAAACTTACCTGTAAGATTAATCTCCAGTTTCGTTATGTCTTTAGCCGTATTGAAACAGTGTTTAGCTTTTTTATACTCATAGTAATACAAATATGTATAGGCACACTCAAGATGGAACTGAACTGCTAAGTGGCAGCTTTCACCACCTGTGAACAAAGTTTGTGCTTCTGTCACTGCAAATTAAGAAAAAGAAAAGCTATCAGGATGCAGATGAGGATAATGATATCTTAAAAATACATTTAAAATACTAGGAGACAAAGTCTGTTATGCTTAAAGCAGACCTGTTGTTCTTTACACCTCTACACATCTAAAAATCCACTGTCAGTATATAAAAGATATACACTATTTAAAGCATTTTTCAGGTTTTATACCTAAGAATTACTGCTAGAACAAGCAAAAGTTCAATCTTTGCTTATATTTTACAGCAAACGCCACTTGGGATATATTAATCTTGCAGCAAATGAACAACTCTAATTGTTTTGGACCTGCTAAAGAACGTAAGAACTCAGAATACAGGATACTGAGGTAATACTGTCCCCTTAAGTAGCAGGCTTCAAAGCAAAAGGTTTCATGAGCAGACTGAGCATTGAATGAGGACTTAAGACTATTTAGGGCTTTTGGTTTATTTGGCTTTTGTTTGTGCGTGGGCTTTTTTTTGATTCTTTTTATAATTACTGATTTGCTCAGTGATAAGCATCACTTTCTCCACCTGAACAGGACAAAATATCTTCATAAATACATCTGAAATCTTCAGGAAAGAAGACCTGATATTTTTTAATCCAGCATAGAAGCATTTGTATTTCACATATACAAACAACAGTAAATGACAAAAGAATATTCTTGCATAGTAAAATACATATCATTAAGCTGAAAACAATTTATGTAAATTATTCTTAAATGGAAATTATTTTTTGCTTTGGGGTTTTTTTTCTTTATTTTGCCAGAAAATATTTACATAATGCAGTTCTTTAAAAGCTCACAGCATTACAGTACCTAAAAAGACTGGCACCCAAGATTAACATAAATGCTGTATTAATTAATGCATGCTTAATTTTTCAAACATGCCTTCTTAAGATTAGTAAAAAGTCTTACTACATGAAAAACTAGTAATATCAAGGATTTTTAAAACATTTTTCTCTGACTTTTGAATTCAGAGATTCGCAGTCAACTTGAGTCTGAACAGATTTTATTGTTTAAACCTTCCAGGCTTTTTTTTTTTTTTTTTTTGAGTAATTTTTAATCCTCAAAATCTTTCAATTAATACAGAAAGCTGATAAGTCAGAACATATTTTTACACAGTTTTTTTAATTCAGTAAATAAGAATTTGCATGGATAAATCCTGCTTAGTAAATTAACTTTTTTCAAAGTCTGAATTGAGGTTTTGTTTAATGAAAGCAAATAGGTAATTTAAAAACATTACTCCAATGGCTTTCAACTAAAGTAGGATAGAGAATGCAGCAGGTTATAACAATCCCTAAAAAAAACCTCAAGAGACTACAACTATTTAAAAACAAAGTCTGTGCAATTTAATCCCCGCTTTTAACACAAAGCCTATTTCAAACAGATTACTTCAAAATTGAGAAGGTTACCTGAACGTTAACCTCAGACTTAAGTAGCGCATACTCTTCATTAAGAAACTATCTTGAGGTTTTAATGCTTTTATCCGTATTCAAGTTAAACACATTCTCTTTTTAATAAAGAGAATAATGCCCACAGGACCATAAAACATCTGCCTTTCTAATAAAAGCTTTATTTAATGTAAAAAGAGTAAAAAAAAAAAAAAATTCAGTAAACAATTTGGGGTATCTGCCATCTTTGCCTGCTTTGCACACTCTATACATGTACAATATCACTCTGATGGTTTCCCAAAGAACAATAAATTGTCTTTACATGAGGAAAAAATAAAATACGGTTTTCCATGAAGTACTATTGAAAGCATTCAAAAAAATGCACTGAGAGTTTTATACAAACGCAAACACAGATTTGCACTGACTCCTTGGCATAGTTTGAGCCACTAAATCCTGAAGGGCTGTTGTCAGTGCAACAAAGCTTACAAGATACTGAACGTGCAAGTACACATGTGGAAACTATGCAAAAATGCAACCTTCCAATTGAATGATTTTGATTCAACTTCAAAGAAAAAAACCCAGGTTATAGTCTATAATCATACATTATTTCTTGATTATCCATAGCTAACAAGTTTCAATGATCTGAATACAAAATTACTCGTGCTAAAACCATATATACTGCTACAACAAACTAAAGTGATACATTGAGAAGTAGTCTTACCACTCCCTGTCTAAGTACCATTTAACTTACAGTGCTAATCACAAAACTTGTTAAGTTCAGGCATTTGAGATTTCAAGGACTTTTGTGGAAAACTTCTCATCATTACTAGTGCAGATGCAGCTGCACAGAGGCACTGATGTCCCAAACTTAAGAAACCCTTCCAGCATCCTATACCATGTTTGGCACAGGGCCAAATGGATGGGAAATCACACTGAGCCCTGCTGGTTTTGCCTAGCAGCTGTTTCAGAACAGCAGGGAATCACTGTAGCTGTCCTCTGTTCAGGTGATGATGTTGACCTTAAACTTCAGAACAACGTCTTTTAAATAGAAAAGATAATTTCTTCTGAATTTGAAGGTCTTTTTCTCTAGTAATTAAGGCAAAGTTTTCTACTCAAGTTGATACAGAACAAGCAAGTGGGTTCTTCCAGCCCTAACCAAAGACTATTTAAAAGGTTTATTCAGTATTTATTTTATGGAATATGAAGGTATTTGTTTGAAATACCAGAAAGTAAATAAACTGTTAGAGGCAGCAAAACCTGCCTGGAAAAATTCACTACAGATGCAAGTGTGCTTTACACCATCTTCTCTGAAAACCATATCCAGAAGTCTCAAAATAGGTCACTGAAAACAGACTTCTTAGTAGTTATTTAATATTTGTGTATATGTAGCAGCAACTCCTATGCAGATCAGAGCTGTACAAACTACTGTATCTCCTACCCAGTATCATCTAATCAATGAATTTTTATTAATTTTATGATTTCTTCTCTTTCAAATTTGTTCCACGCTTTTAGGTATTTCCAAGAAGTAACAGTTACATAAATGTGTTACAAATTTCTCTATTACAGATTTTATCTACTTAACAGAATCCAAAAGTATTTTCATGTGCTCTGCATTCTCCAAAGTTAACATAATAAAACTATTCTGTCAAACAAGAATTGCAGTACTTGAACAGAACTGCAAAACTGCTGGCATCTAAACATCTTCAACACTGAGTATCGCAGATGACACCAAGCTGAGTGGCGCAGCTGACACACCAGAAGGACGGGATGCCATCCAGAGGGACCTGGAAAAGCTTGAGAAGTGGGCCTGTGTGAACCTCAGGAGGTGCAACAAGGCCAAGTGCAAAGTCTTGCACCTGCATCAGGGCAACCCCTGCTATCAATACAGGCTGGGGGATGAAGGGATTGAGAGCAGCCCTGATGAGAAGGACTTAGGAGTACTGGCTCATATCCAGCTTTCCATCCACCAATGAAATGCATTCACAGCCCAGGAGGCCAACCGCATCCTGGGCTACATCAAGAGCAACGTGGCCAGCAGGGCGAGAGAGGGGATTCTGTCCCTCTGCTCCGTGTTGGTGAGACCTCACCTGGAGTCCTGCATCCAGCTCTGGAGCCCTTAGCAGAAGAAGGACATGGACCTGTTGGAGCGGGTCCAGAGGAGGGCCACAAAAATGATCTGAGGGCTGATGCACTTTTGCTATGGGACACGCAGAGAGAGTTGGGGGTTGATCAGCCTGAAGAGGAGAAGGCTAAGGGGACACCTTATAGCAGTCTTTCAGTACCTGAATCGGGCCTATAGGAAAGACAGGGACAGGCTTTTTAGTAGGGCCTGTTATGCCGGGACAAGGAACAATGGTTTTAAACTAAGGGAGGGAAGATTTAGACTGGATATAAGGAAGAAATTTTTTACAGTGACGGTGGTGAAACATTGGAGCAGGTTGCCCAGAGAGGTAGTGGAGGCCCCATCCCTGGAAACATTCAAGGCCAGGTTGGACAGCACTCTGAGCAATGTGGTTTAGTTGAAAATATTCCTGCTCACTGCAGGGGGGTTGAACTAGATGATCTCTGTAAGTCCCTTCCAACTCAAAGCATTCTGTGATTCTATGGAACACATACACTCAAAACAACAGAAAATTATCTAGAAATAAGAAGATGACTATTTACAGTTTCTAAGCTTTTCAAAAAAAACCATTGCAAACATATCTCCTTAACCTTCCTTATCTGAATGAAGCACACCAGTACCACTTATTTCAAAATATAAAATTCATAGATATTTTTAGGTAAACATTTAGAAAATAGGTTGTACAGTGCTTCTACAATGTATAACACACAAGTACTGAAGCCTTACTACATTAAAGCTAAGCAACAATAATTTTTTCTCAAAAAGTTTATCCCTAACCATCAAACTAAGAAAAATCACCCTCTCTGGAACAGTTAACCACCTCTATGCAAATCTGTTTTTAAAATGGCTATAAGAAGTAGGTAGGAGACTAGCTTTTACAATAGTTCTTGGACATCACATTTTAAGGAATTCTTATTTTCAATACAAGCATTTAAACGGGCTACACTTCTAAGACTAACCCCACTACACTGACAACAGCCATTTTTGAAGTTAAAGTCAAATTGCTGCAATTTAATTCGGAAATTAAAAATGCAACTTGGATTTCATTCTTTGCACCTGCTAAAGCCCAACCCTCACCCCCAGTCCTTAGCCTACAAATTAACATGCCAACAAATTTATCATGATGTGCTTAAATTACACCTGTCAGTTACTTTCCAAGACGTGCATCAGATGAGCAACACTAACTTACCAAGAACTAGAAATTTTTAAAGTTACAGAGTAAAGAGTAAGAAGAACTTAAGATTCCCACACCTGTTCAAGGTAACTCTAGAAGTTGGTTCAAAATTCTCTTATAAAGTATAAAAAAATACAACGATCATAGTTTACATCAATTGCAACAAAACCCTTCCACTCCAGTCCTTTTAGTATCCAGTAAGTGCATTAAGTCAGTTGCTTCTTCACTGCAGATGACCCAATAAAATCCCCTGCTTAATTTCATTACTGTACTAACATCTTTGTTACCTATTTGGAAGTTCTTCAAGGACCAAAATCCACTTCACATTTTACATATCATTTGCATGACATAAACCTACATATGGTTGAGATCAAAACAGCTCCAATAAGGTATGATAGGAGAGGGGAGACTTGAAACTTTGGCATTTAAAATTGCCTGCTTTGTCAAAACAAAACATACATGACAACTCATCTCTAAATGCAATAGAAAATTTCTTAAATGTAATTGGTTGGAAATTTCAGGTTTGTGAAGTTAAATGAAGAATCTTTAACTAACTGGTGAGAGGCAAATATATATCAAAGCTTGCCTCCTTTTTCCAAGTTTATCAGTTGCTGCAGCAAATGATATTAACGGTCTATACAAGTTGGTTCCTCTTAAAAAAATCCCAAGCAGTATAATTATATTTGGCATTTTAACTTTCTAGATTCTGCTTTTGTAAACTTTTATATATATTACATTGTTCTCTGAAAAGCATATTCTTTACCCAGCGTGCAATAAGCCAATCCTCACACACTCAGGAGAGCTATTGTTTTATTCAGGCCTGGGTGCTCAGTGGATTTTCCACAAGTCAAGCACACCCAATGCCGCTGTCTATGTTACATTTATACATTGAACTCATGCATATTCTATCTATCTAATCCATATTCATTCTGATCTACATGAGTTGCAGAATGATGCAGCATCATTCTTCTTGGCTCCTTTTCAGAACCTTCTGCGCATGTCTTCCTCCTTTTTGGGGTCTCTGGTGGTCCTTGGTGGTCTTCCTGGATGGAGTACCCTAACTCCTTTTATCCATAAATGGTGACATGTCACCTAAGGACAACTTCAGGCTACTTTCCTCTGCAAACTTCCCTTTGTTTCTTCAAGAAGGAGAATTTGTCTTTGATTAAACGGATAGTGTAGATGGCCAAGATATTCTATCTTTAAGCTTAGCTTAAACGTTAACATAATTCTGGTACTGCACTACTTGATCAAAGGGACACTACTTAAACACTAACAATACCCCTTCTTTCCAAGGGAAGAACTTGTTCTGCTACAACAAAATTTAGTTTTATTGTTGTCTATCTTCTGTACATAAAATGCAGAGAGGTAACAAACCTCAAAACTTTGGTGGGCATAGAGAAAAAAGGAACAAAGTTTCTCTCGCCATGAAGACACATAAGAACAAGGACATTCCCTTTTCAAACCCAAACGAGTTCTGTTAAATAAGGAATGAAACCTGTACCGAATGGCTTTAAGTGAGCTTGTCATCGGTAACAATGCTAAGCATGGGTGAAGAAAACCTTTGTCTACAAACACATATTCCCATTTTCATCTCAGAGGCCGGAAAGTAGCATGTGCCATACAAGTCCATGTCAGTTTAAGTGAATTCTGTTCCCTCTCTACTCTCAGTAGTTACATAGGCGTCTGATAAGCATCATGCCACAAGAGTTGTGCCTACAAATTCCGCTCTTCCATGACACCTTACAACTGATGCTGTAGGCCAATAAATCGAGTAATTAGAAACATACCTTGTTTTACACAGGTCTGGGCAAGAGTAAATAGCTCAAGTGATCTCTCCTCTAATAATTGCTGGTGAATATTCACACATCTTAGAGTCCACCAAGGTAATGTCTGAAAGAAAATACGGATAACCTCAAGTTAATAACAAGTATAGACCCTTTTTTTTTAAAAAGAAAAAAAAAAAGATAAACTGCTTTAAAATATTTTGTAATCTACTCTATTCTAACTCCCAAAAAATACAAAAGCATCCACAGTAGCTGTTTTTTTAATACAAAAAAGTGAGCACTAACCTAGCATAAAGATGAACATATTCAAGCAGCTCTACAGTGCTCTAAGAGTTTGCGAGTTTGATGGGCTTATTCCTCTGTTAATTTCTCTAGCTGCTCTTTGAACCCTGCAAATCTTTCGGACCACAATCTGGTAATAAACTCTGTGGACAGAAGATAAAAGAAATACTTGTGTGTGCTGATTTTGAAGTAGCCACTTGCTACTTTGATTTCATACATCCTAATTCTTGTAATAGAAAATGTCCCCCCAAAAAAGATTTTTTTCTTTATTCCTTCTTATCTTCTTCTATGTCACATTCATGATTTCAAGACAGCCATGTTCTCACTCTTCAGTAATCTTTCCAGCCTGAAGAGTCCTAGACTATTTAGTTAATTTTTGTGTGGAAGTCATTCAGTATTTCTGATCGTCCAGTGTTGCCCTTCTATGCATTTTTTCCTGTTCTGTTTAACCTTTTTTTATTTCTTCAGGTGGGGGTAGAAAGGAGACCGAGAGAGGTGGAAGGGGACCCAAACTATTCATAAGAACACCCTACAGCCACAATTGGAAGTATTAATGTTTGTATGTGGAATTTCAGAAGGGCAAATACCTTACTGAACTAAGTAATTGTTCTATAGCAGAGCTGAATCACAGCTCAGGAAATACCTGATTTTAGAATGCTGTGTACACAAAACATAAGTTCTCCAGCATATCTTATCCCTCTCTAGCTGCATCAGGTAGAAACGCATGGAAAAAGCTAAGTGACAATATAATATTCTATTCTTAAAATTATACTTAAGATTATCATCCATGAATGTAGGACATACCTTTACACAGGCTCTAATGGTTACTAGTTATTCTGCTACTGTTAGCATGCCAATTATTTTCTATGAAACAGATATTTGCTTGCTTCTGAGAGGCACCTATCTTATGAACTTTTTATACAGGTATGCTTATATCAGACCAACCTAAGGGTTGCACAGTATTCAAGCACAAACATCTAAATCAATCAAGCGTAGCTGACTGTAATGTCCCTAGAAAAGAACCATCAAAAACAATAATAGCATCTATTTTACAAAGCAATTAAAGATGACTTTTGATATCAAGCTCAACAGAGTAAAAGCAAACAACAGACTTTGTGAAAAAGGTCAAATCCCAACATGTCATCACTTACTTAGAAACCAAAACGTAATTTATATAAGAAGATTCAAATTACTTCAGTTTAGTTTTACATAATGAAGTACACATTTTCCAACACAACTGAGTATCCAGCTTAATGATACAATTTCCTGAGGCCTGATGCTCACCTCTTAGAAATGTTAGAATCAAAGAGAACATATTTATATGAGCTCTGTACATTATCACCAATGTCAGCTTTTTGGGAGCCAAGTTCAGAATTTCTAGATGATTTTCAAGCATTTAGTCTTCCATGTAGAATACTATCTTTGAATAGTACAGGGTTTTATTAATGCTTTAGATAATATATTTTGGTGTATTTTACCCTTTATAAATTTATTTCCGCTAATCTTAAAGAAGCAAAGGTATTAAGAGATTTCCTTCAAATCAAGCTGAAACAAGAAAGAACAGCAAGCTTTAATTGCTATATTGACCTGTTGATGAAAGTAGTTTTTATTGGTTGTTGCCTTTGAACTACTATCCAAACTTAATTTAGCCACAAATAATTGAACCTCCACTGGGCAGAAGGCCGCCATTATGTCAGTCTGAGGGGAGGCAGCAAGGGAATTCTTTATACCAGGTACATTTTCTGCCTCCCTGATTGACCCAATTGCTGAAATTCAACAGTACTCATCTGTGAATAACAGGGAAAACAATGGAAGAGCTTGGCTTCCAGAAATGCAGTATAGCCAACATGTCCCACACAGTTTAATTCATCACTTATACAAAGACCCAGCTGGGAATGGATGTTGTCAGCCAAGCATAAAAGAGGGACCATGTGGCATTTTGATCTCCAGCCAAATTCTGTTCTACTGGAATGCAATAAAGAGAAGTTGCTGCTGTTAAAGTCCCCCAGTTCCAGAAAGTCCTGCTACCAACCAGCCTGCTGCTAAACTACAAAGGAGATCGTATTCATCTCAAGAAGAGGTTCATCATATCTTCTTGTTTTTAATGTACAACAGAACAAAGAATTAAGGTACATGGATGCCTGCAGAAGAGGTAGAAGACAATGACAAACAAAATAGAGGACTTTCTTGGCATCTAGAACTCACAGCTTACAATTCACACAGTAGTGGTTAACAGTATCCCAAAGCTTGTTAAAAAGGACATAGTATGTGTATGCTGCACTATAGGGCATTCTTCCTCGCCCTCCCCCAAATAATGTCACAATGTATGCATCTTTCAGAGAAGTTGCTTCCTATTACATTTTCTAACTTTTCCAGGTAATGAAGGCGCCTTTCTTCTCTTTTGGTGAAGACAGTGAGAAAATAGCTTATCTTTCAGAAAAACATACTCGTGTTTAATTGTAATCACGGAACTGTTTCTTAGAGAGAAAAACCTCAGAGATACAGAAAAAGAGATAGAAGTTATACTGATTCAATGAAGTATGAAAAAAAGAATGAGAGAACAAATTAATTAGTAGCTGGCAGCCATAATCATTAGTCACATATTTCTTACCTGAAAAGATGCAAGTTTGTGTCTTGAATTCACAAGTATTATCCTGGCCATAAGCAGCAAAATAGGATGAGAAGTCAAGGTATAGACTGATTCACCATCTAGAACCAGCATCTTCAGAATAGCTGCATGCAGCATTTTTGGCTGAAAGAACAAAAAATATTACAAGTTTCAGGAAACATAAGTAAGTCTATAAACAAATCATGTAATACAGAATTAGGAAGAACAACTATTCATGTATTTAAGGAAGAAGTCTGCTCAAAACATGAAAAAAAAGGTCACCGTCTCTTGGAGTCTCAACCTTTTACCAAGCCATGGTGAATTCTGCCTTGTTTCTTGCTGTCCTGATACATCCTATCAACATCATCTGAAAGTCTGATTTCCTCCTACCTGAAACGCCTACGTCCAGTCAACGCTAACCCCAAACACATTCCAGTAATGTAATCCTTCCCATGATCTAATGAGAAAAGCTTCTGGTAAATCCATGCCATTCATTTTGTAATTACAGAAATAAAATAATTCGTTAATTAATCCTACAGCACTCATATACACTAGATATTCCTCCAGTGATGTCAATATGTGTTCTCTTCCTCTTTCTCCAGAGGAGCTTTCTGTTGCAGTGGTATCAGGGCAGCAATATTAGACCCATTCTTCCCTTTGTCCAACAAATAAAAACATCTCTCTGCTTTGGATGCTTTCCTGTATGACATTCCCTACAGTAATTCTTTTACTTAATAGGCTTGAGGTAGCTCTCCAGGGAATCTGTGTCTCAGTGGTGACTGTCATCTGACAATCACCTATTCTTCTCTCCCTTTTAATGCAATGAAAGCATTCAGGCAACTTATCTTCAGACTCAGGGAGATGTCAGTTCATCAGTTTATTCCATATTCTCATATGGCAGGTTTCCTTTGCAAACTAAAAAAAAGTAGGGCTTTTGTTTTCACTTGGTATGAAAGGGGCAAGAAATGGGAACGGAAAGGAAAGAGGAGCACGTTAAATGATGGCTTGCATTGAAGTCACTTGGCTGAGAAAGATCCTTATTTCATCTACACAACCAGGACAGAAGTTATCTGAATCGCATTTCGACTTTTCAAACTAAACAAATAATGTACTTTCTAAGTTATCTGGAACTCTTTTCAATACCTTTACCAACAGGTTACATTAAAGACAAAAGTTGTTAAGTCATATTATTCCCCTAGATCACTTTTTAATGACTGGGTAACCTTCAGTGTTTTTTTCTGATTTTCTTCGGTTTGTTAGTTATTTATCTTGCATTAACATTGAAAATATTTTTACTTTGTATACAATGACTCAGAACTTTTAAATTATTTACTCAAAGTAGAATTCTTGCATGACATCACTGCAGTCATTTCAATCCCACCATGGAAAACAAAATTTACAATACTGTAGTCTGACAAACCACCTGAGAATAAAGGAAAGAAACTGTGAAGTGGAACTACACCAGATCCCTCCCATTCTAGTGATTCAGAAAGCAACAGCCTTACCAAGATCTCTATTCTGATTTTGAGAGGGAAAGTCATCATTCAGTACTTCTAAAGGCTTGTTTTAAAAAATCCATACACACGTAACAGGACACTTCATATAATTCTCAGTTTAACTTGAACTTTTTTCCTGTCTGCTCCTTTTTGATTCTTTCTATAATCAAAGTAGACAGCATTTAAAATACTCAGTGGGAAAGCAAAGAAGCTATAAGCTTTGCTATATAACCACTTTCTAAAACAGCCTTGCTACGCTATAGAAATCTACACTTGTTTAAGCACTGTAGCAACCAATTAGTCTCAAAGTCACATTTCAAATCCTTTCACTGGAGAGCTCAGTCCAGCTAATGTAACATAACAAGGAATGTAATGAGGGAGGGAGAAGAGAGAGATGACTTGTCACAGCCTTGACAATAAGCCAACAAGTCTCAGAGCCAAAGAACTGCTATCTTCTATTTTAACAAATCCATGCTCTTTTTCATGAAGCAAATCCCACACAGAAAAGCAGACATCCCTCTCTTTTAGCTGAGAAAGCCTAAATCAACATTCATTCTTCTAGTTTCTGTTTAAGACTGCATCATCAGTGCAGAATTCTAACAACAGAAATTACTGCACTAAGGCAGTCTTTAAGATGAGAGAACAGCTACATACAAAAGAGGTAGACATTTAAGCTTTTAAAGCTTCAAGGGCTGAAAAGTTAGGAATCAAGTTCACAAAAATCTGTAAAACATTGGCTAAGAGTACAATGAAATTATGAGCTTGCTGTCTTGTGTTTAAACACGTAAATATTCAAAGTGTCAAACCTATATTATATACCTCAAAAATTTCACATACCTCAAAATGGCCATAAACCAAGACTTGCTAACACAATGTTCCTGACCTAGTAAACCTGGGTTAGAGTGTTGAGTCTTTCCATTCTTCACCATACTTGCCATTAAAATATGTAATTATTTTACTCAGGAATGATTTTCTCAAAGCACAGAAACATATACTATATAATTACTTTACAAACATATTTATTTACGTTGAGAAATCTCTGACGTAATCATTCAGTTTCTTTGGACCAGCAGGTGGTTCTGTTTGACCACCTCTGGACTAAATACAGACAAATGAAGCTCAATTCACTCTAAATACATATTTTCTAATCTCTGAAACATACCTGGTTACATATTCAATTTCCAAACAGTAACTTAATGCTACTGTTAAGTAGCTACTACTAAAGCCCTAAATCAACTACAAGCTGGAGAGTACTCTTGGCTATTTCACAGTATTTCAAAAGTATTTCCAAGCACAACTGTTACTACCTGAGTAACGATGATAATCAGAAAAAAAACTTCTGCCATTCACATTCATTAGCCTGAGAATAGAGAGTGTGAGAATTCTAGTTCAGAGGCTTCATGTTCTTTTGTTGCTAACGATAATGATTACAGACAAAGTGAGCCTTTGCTACTCTTTTACTCTTCTATAAGGGACTGCTCTGAACTAGGCTTCCTAATGTTTCATCAGCTCTTTCTCAGTCTTGGGGATCCTTACCCTAAATCTTAAAGGGGTAAGTGCAGACACACATAGAGGTAGAAAAAGCCAGACTAAAGGTTTGGGAAGAATGAAAAAAAAAAATGAAGGGGGGGGGGGGAGAAACAAACAAACAAACAAACAATCAAAGGAAGCCTTATATACTGGGCTTCTCAGATTTTAAACAGTACAAAGACTACTGCACAACAATTTGCCATGTGGCAAAGCTAAGGTGACGTATCTTCCAGAATAATGGAGGATGCACTGAGGTTATCAGCCAAAGATTTGGTCCTTTGGAACAGAATTCATTCTTTGTGCTAGACTTTAGGGGATGGAAAAATTGGTTTTCTTTGTAACTGCTTCTCTCCAACTTTCTGCAAAGGCAATAAGAGTACAGCGGAGGCTGTCTCCAAACACGTTCCAAATTGGCACCAGGTAACCCATGCAAAGCTGAGTTGCAGACGGAAGATAATAAAGGTAAGCAAACGTAAGCAAGTCTTCCCTAAGACTACTACATGGAGAAGTACTTATTATGAACGCTCCTGTTCATATTCCCTATGAGAATAACTTTGCTCTATTTTTAAGGGATTATTTTCCCAGTGGCTGCATTAAGAATCTCCCTTCCTTTCTATATTCATAGCAAAGGAATGTAGGGCAAGACTGTAGGCTATTTTAGCAGATTATCTCTGCTTACAAGACTCAGCCTCCACATTTAGCCTTTATCATCACTCCTTATATTCCCCACAAGAGGGAGAAATTTGCAAAATCTTCAAAGCCTATATCTTGCTGGTCACTGGTATTCAAACAGCACATCAGTCAGCCTAAACACAACTCCTCCTTCTTTCTGGCTAGTTTATGCTAATAGAAGCCAAGCATCTGGGTCTGGAAAAAAACAGGGAATTCCCAACAGATTGAATTAACAAGGCTAAGGAATCACATTGGATTTGAGACAGTACATAGTACATTGGGATTTTTCTTAGGAGTTACGAACATGGCTATTGGTATCAATACAAGTGTGGTAATATTTCTGTCTCTTCCAGCAAAAGGACCAAATAATACATAAAAGAAGCAGTAATACAAGTACAAGGAAAAAGAATTATTCAAATGCATTCCGAAACTCATTATTTGGAATCAACCTGAAAGTTATACAAAGGCCAGCAGGAGCTGTTGATCGATGTATTTGGAGGATTCCTACCAGTTATTTACATGTATTATCAATTAACACAATGAGATCTTCTTCCAGATGGAGCTTCTCACTGTCACCAAATACATCCTACTTGTGAACACGAAATCAGACAACAAACAATTGCAGCAGCTTGTTCTCACAACATTCTTACAGACATCGGTGGTCTTAAGTAGTCCTACTACACAGTTTTGTCCAGTTCATCTACTGAAAAAAATAAACTTCATTGTATGAGCTAATACTCAGAAATTCTGAGACTGAAGGCAGGATAAACAGGCTTCAACTTCAACAGTTCTGTACCTTTTATTCCCTTACATGCAAAGAGCCAGTGACCGTTCTTACAGACACAAGGAGCCTATCATTATATCCCACTTATTATAAGCACTTAGCTCACTAAAAATCTTTTAGTCTAATCCCAGCAAGCTCAAAGCCAGAACTGCTAATCCATTTTAACTGAAATCCAGTACTTCCTAAATCTCCCTTTAACAAAATTCACTTGTCACTAAAAAACTCAAGGTAGTATCAGTCAGACTATTTAACCGGTGTGGTAAAGTCTCAAAGTTATTTTTAGGAAACTGAAAGACCCTTAACTAAAACGCTAGTTGGTTTTCTGTTTAGAAATTACTGAACTACTTTTCTGTGTGGACTCAAAAGACAAAAGCACAAGCCATTTCTGCAGGACATAAAAAGAGGTCCTAATAGAGTATATGAATGTAACCAGAATTTACAGAGAAGGCTGGAATCAATTTGGGGGATGAGAATAAACGTACACTTACTCATGAATATTGTTCATGGAAGACATCCAAGAGGCCCCTACCAGCAACTCATCTAAAAGAGGCTGGTTTATTGGTTCTTCACTGAAATTAATTATAGTCTCACGCAGTCTTAATGCACTCATAAGAAATTAATGATGCATTCAGAAGTTATCTGGGCACAGAAATGAAACTATGCCATTGACCCAGAGTTGAAACTTTCAAAGGACAGAAATGGCAGCTGTTATATAGCCTGAAAGCACAAAGTTAAGACTAATCCAATAAACTGTTCTGAAAACAAGAGTTTTGAAAATATTTCTGAAATAAATGAGACATTGTAAGGCTGAAAGTTAGTAATATTACTCAGAACAGGCTAAAAGAAACATGAAGGCATAATTTTTTAACCTTGACATGGGAAAAGATCCTTTTAGTCTGAAAACCTGAAAAATGGAAGGTCTATTTATAAAGGGACTGTATTAGTCTTGACGACAGAATATGGAAGATTACAACAGATGGAGAAAAATAGAGCTATATTTTTAACCCACTTTTTCAGAATATCTGTGCATGCAAGAGAGGAAGAACGGATTAATGGAAGCACAAAAATGTCCGTTTACAGAGATGTTCATTTTTTACAGAGTGTTTATATATTAAGAATCCTTGGAAAGAAAAGTAAGTCCGTAAAGATAACTCAAAACATACAAAAGCTTTTGAATTAAGAACTGTAATAAACAGGAGAACTGGATATTATATTTCAGCACATAAATATTTAGTTCTCTTGGAGAAAACCCTCACATTTCAGAATAAGGTAATACAGATAGCAGTAATATAAATAAAGGTAAACTTCTTCTGCCTGAATGCATAAATAGCTAAATCTTGCAGCAATATCAAAGTCCAATGTAGTTCTCGGTAGAAATCAAATATGCTCATGTCTGTTTTCCTTTACAATCTCTTGCCCATTTAGTTTCTGGAATACCACCTCTGTGTAAGCAAAAATGTTTCAACGCACTACAGTCATAGCCAGCAGAAATAAAACAGAAACTAAACAGAGGGCATGTATTCCCTTACTCAACAGGCAATTAGTATCTCATTCTTACACTAAGACAGACAATAAATGGGATGGTTAATAGAAATTATGAACATTGTGTTATACAGGTCTGTGAACTCTGTCATTGACAGCAATTCTGTGACTATCATCTTGGGCTGCAGCCTCTGCATACGCACTAACGTAGATTATTAGAGTTCTTCAGTAAACAGAACCCACAGATTATAAGAATATTATAATACTATAATCTTGAAGATTATAAACAGACAAGGAGAATGGAAGAATTCGTTTGTATTTCTTTTTTAATTATTTATATGTATTAATATGTATACATTGAACTCATCTTCCCCTCAGAAATAGCATACTTTAAAATTTCTGCTAACTCATTTCACATCCTAGAAGGTTTAGTACACTTGGTTTCCACTGTTACTTCTTATTTAGTCATCAGAAGACAAGGCTTGAATTTCTAGTATCAAAAATTGAGCAAAAAACAAGCCTATATACACACCATGTCAGCTCTAAAAGACTAACCAACCTGCTAAACACCTATTCAAAAAAAGAGGAGAGACACTGTATCTGAATTAGCTATGTGGAAATACAACCTTGCAAATGAACCTAGGACAGGACTTTGAATTCTTGAATTCTTGCAAAAACATGCCACAATAATGCAACACAGATCCAACAGTTTTATGTGAAACTTCATATACTCAAACTTCCCCACAGCTCACAGCATTTACATTGTTCATGGCCCATATCCTGTTCACAGAGAAATTCTGAATTCAAACTCCTGTGTAGGTTCAGCATTAGCAGAGACTAGTGATATGTTCTTCCCTGACATGCTGCAGTAATCAGTATTTTACCATAGCTTTAATTCCAAGAGAAACATTAATGCTTAAGAAGCTGTGCTGAACCACAAGCACAGGAGAGTCACAAGATGAAGTATGGTACTTCCAAGAGAAATAATATATGCATGTCATAAATTACAGTGTTGATTAGTTATTTACAGAAAAAGATGCCAAAGTAAATAAAATTGACAGTCCTCAGTTTCATCTCCTACATTTCCCGCCTCCTCTTCCAAAAGCTCTATTTGAGTTTGCAGTTTTGTAGTAATATTACTACAATTCACTTGGCATCATCCATGAACCTAACAGGATTCTGAGCATCCAAATCTACTGTTCTCTTAGTATCTGCCAGATGTTCTGCTATTTGCAAGATATGCAGCTTCTACCTCACCCTAAGGAGGGAAAATATCTAAACCATTTATAAATATCTTTCTTCGATCCAGCAAAGAACACATCACAAAACAAATTAAAAAAAAGTTTGACTGAAAATGCCCTTGGAGTAAATGCTACCATATAATAAACTTATCTTCCCCATCCAAAACCAACATCTCTAGCAGGAAATCTCTTAAGCAGAGAAACAGAGTAACTACTTTTAGGACATTTCTTACAGAACTGATATAGCTGTAGCTGCTTGCAATAGAACCCAGTAGGACCAACAATCAAGTCAATTCATTCTGGCACTGTGCCCACAGATGTGCCTTCTCCGACAAACCTGTTTGTTATGGTTATTTGTGAACAGCAGTGAATATAAATACCTCACAGAATTTCTGTAACAATGCAGGTGGCAAAAATTGCTGAAGCTTTAACTGAACAGGAGGCCCAGTCCAATTACTTTGAACGAAGAGCTGCAAACTGCCCACACCAAGCAGAAACATCTGCCTCTGCCTGCAATATAGATAAGAAAAGCAATTAGTAACATACCACATTTTTAATTAAGGCTAAAAGATCTGATTAATTCTTGCACTAATTCAAAACCCTCAGCCTTAAAAGAATCACTCTCTTGTTAAGAAAATACAATGAATGCAGTATGCAAGAATGCACATGGGGGAGCTAAAAGGCTTGGAAAGACGTTTGTTTGTAATGGCTGTAATTAATAAACATTTTGGAAGCAGATTTAGTTCATATCTTTCAAAATTTAAAGGCTGTATCAGAGCCTCTCTATCAGAGATCAGAAGGAGATTAGTATAGGATGCAGAATATCCCATATTTGCCTATTGCACAGTTATATTTTCTTACGATACATCTAATCCTCACCATTTTCAGATAAAAGATATTGCATTAGTATATGTCACAAAACAGCACGTTTATTTTTGTTTTGACATAGCTGTTTATTTTCACTCCCTCTGATAATAATTAAATGAACATCAAAATAGTTAACAACTGTCTTCTGAGTTGTTTCAGATACTTTGACAGTAAATGTTATCTCATTTAATCATGCTTTTTAAATAAAATATTATAGTTGAAATCAAAGATGAAATTAGGAGACTTTGTTTCATTCCTGAAACTAAGTACGGTAAGATTTTTCTTATTTAGCAGGCTAAGGCTAACCTCAACTAACATCATTATGATATTATTTCTTTATGCATCTACAGCAATAAATAATCAATGTGGTGTACAGAAGGCAGGGCAAAATCCCTCAGAATTTAACAGTCAATTTAACAGGTGTAGACTTTCAGGAGATTTACACAAACTTCTAGTTTGCTTTATGATTCCTCAATGACTTAGAACGTACTGTGTTCTAATCTGTCATGTGCCAATAAGGGCCCCGCCACATATATAACATGTCTCCTGCCTACAAAAAGTTAAGATTTTAATTGTGCTTGTTTGATGTAAAAATTGGCATGTTAAGGAGCACAACCAAATTGAAAAAAACTAGTCTCCTTCCCTCTTCCACCCTGCCCCGCATAAAACAAGGACTTCAAGATGCAAGAGTCCTCCAATTGGAAACAAAAGGATAAAGTGCTACACAACCCCTAAAAAACCAAAGTCAAACAGAAAAGCCGCATACACACAAGCAGCTGTTGGGGAAGAATGTGACAAAAGACGTAGAACGATGAGAAAGCAGGGGTGGGGAATGCTTGATTGAAAAAAATGCACAGAGCCTTCAGGAGAGTTAAGAGAACAAGTACTGGTATAAATAGCTCTTGTCAAACAAGACAACATTTACTAGCTGTCATTGTTCAGACAGTAACTATCTACCAGCAAGTATTACTTGAATACGTATCTAAGATTACCGTTAAACTTCCAAACAGCCCAAGAACACACAGCACTAACAATTACTGTACACTAGATTATTACCATTGCACACAAAACGACTACATAGACATACATTTTCTAATTATTCTTCCATGAGGAATCATGCTTCAAAGCTTCTGAAAAATAACATACAGAATAACCATCTTTGCACTGTGGTTTGACAGATGCACTTCAGTCTTTCAAAGACTCACTGTCGTCATTTTGTCATTTACACTCCTATTTCTACTAATATTTTTTTATTTTAACATCAGTGACATCTACCTGTCTACTAAGCAAACTGGTTTGAAGTCTTGACAGTCTTGACAGTTATAACCTCGCAGAACGCCTCTGCAACATAATTCCATTACTTTGATCGTCTTTCCACTGGCTAATCTGTCATCACCATTTGACTTCCCCCCCCCATCTTCAGATCCATGACCAACTTCCAGTCTCCTTATCACTCATTCTGTATCAGAAGGTCAATTTCAAGCTCTAAACCCTGCAAATGCTAGCCTCCTTTGCCTACCCCTATTTTTTTTCCCCAAGAAAAAATGTCGTTCTGTCTCTCTGACGGCCCTTTACGCTTATACAAAGCAGACCTGCAAACGCTCACCTCCCAAAGCTGCCTAAAAATGGCTCTTCTGTGCTGCCTGAAAAGCAACAGGACTGCTGCTAGTGTCCCACTTACTACAGTGACCTACACAGCTTAATTTATTTCTTATATTGCCTTAGACATATGTCTATAACCATTCATCTTGTTCTTCCTTTTTTTAAGTGAATGGAGGTTTTGCTGCCTTTTTTTATTTAACACTGTTTACAGCAAGTGCAGTAGGACTGTGATATAAGCAGATGCTTATATACACTCCACTGTAATGTTCATACTGCTATACCTAAACTTACTGAAACCCAAAATAAAGAATAATAGAGTATTTGAAAAAATAATGGATTTGCATATAATGCTAGAATTTACAAATAAAAGATATGAGTGAGAAAATACTCAACAGCCAGGCTATGCTTAAGATGTGATTAGGTTACAGGTTTTGGTTTTGGGAGTGTTTTCTTTTTAGTGAGGCCAGAAATTACAGAAGAGAAGTCAAAACAAAATTAGACACTGCATAGTTTTTTTTTTCAATTCATATGCATCAAAGCAAGCTGCAGAAACAGCAAGAACTTCTTCATTTTTGTTTTTCAATATATATAGCATACCCTTTAACGAACCATTGGATGTCCCAAGAGAAATACCAGAAATAGCATTCAGAAATCATAACAAGCTTTATTGAATGGATTTGTTTTGGAAAGTTCAGTATTCATTTACATGTTGGATAAAGTAAAAGTAGTAAATACACAGTCACTAAATATTAAGAAGTATTGGTGCTCATTTCCTTGTTCCTTTAGGTTTTGAAATCAAACGTAATAAGAGGCCTTCAAGCTCTTTTGAAACAAGCTCTCTGAAAAATCCTATCTTTTTGTTGTGTCCTGCACACTATTTCCTTATAGTCTTTAGAATCAAACTGCATGTCAGACAACGAATTCACCTCAGGAAAAAACAAAAAGGCTTTCCCCCTCCACATGGTTAACACCTATACTATTGCTTCATCCTCTACAATTTGCTGATTTAAAATACAGCTATGAAGCTTTTCTGTAGAAGATAGCTGTTAACCATTGAAGTGAGTAGTAACAGCAGGAAAAAGTGTAAAAAAAAATCTCCTAATCACTAAGTTTATTGTAAGGAACACGCAAAAATTTTAAAATACTGTTAAATATTTTCCTTAGAGTACATGGATTTGAAAGTGGAAAAAGTTTCAGCCTACATCCAAAGAAATTATAATCTACATGCAAATTTTGAGCTGTTTTGCCCTCAAGCTGCTGTTTTAGCTTCAGAAAAAGAAGTCTTACAGAGTGCTTTTAGCACTATTATAAAACTGTATTTTGTACTGCATTTATATTGTGCTAAAAGAATAAGATTAACATTATCCAACTTTCTGTTTCCGACTGAATTCAACTCCCATTGAGTTTTTTAATCTCCAGAATTACAACTTGCAGTTCAGGAAAAAAAGCATGTATTTGAACTAAGCGCATCTACTAACAGTCACAAGAAAAACAGTGTCTTACTGAATTTTGTGAGCTAGAAGTTAGATGTTTGCAGCACTTCCTTTGAATCACTCAGCTGAAAAAGAAAATTTCATTTCACCCATAAAAAAAACAGACAAAAACATTTTCACCATAGGCAATGGAAGGTCAGAGTGCAAAAATTGCATTAATTCCTTCCATAGGGCAGTCACAGGGTACACGGCCTGCAGGTAACAAAAATAACTATGTAACACATTTTAACCTAGAAAGTCATCAGAGACAAACAAACATGGTACAGATTCAAGTGCTATCAGCAGTGTCTACCTAAACCAGCAAATGATCTGTCTTTCAGAAGAAGTTTTTCTACCAAAAGAGTCACAACTTCCTTACTTCTGCATTAATATCATTCAAAACTTCTTACATTATTACTAATGGAGCTTGAAAAATTCACTTGACTGCTACAAACAAAACATGTTTCTGGCAGACACTAATACATTTTGAAGACTACACGCTTTCATTTTGAATAAAACTCCAGGCTGCAATTCTGGGCAGAAAACCCTCTGCTTCTGAAAGGCTAAATATTGCAAATATGCCTCCATATCTTCTGGCAAGGGGGCTTCCAATGCTGCCTAGAGCTGCAGAGGGAACAAGAAAAGACCAGAGCTGGAGTATGAGCACCTGAGGAACTAATTGCTTTGCTGTCTGCAGCAGGACAGCAGCAGCAGAGGTCTGTAAATGGCATACAGGCCAACAAAAGCTCATAGGGCAAGAAGGAGAAGAGGACACATCACCACAACAGGATATGTATAAATTATTACTGAGTGCATGATACAGATTATGATTATCTTCAAGGAGATGAATGGTTCATAAAAGCAGCAACACATACCTCAAGCAATGATTAAGACCAAGATCGAGTCTGTTTTAAGCCCTGACCTATCTTTCTTTCCTTGCTGTATTATTCTGGATAAACTCTTGTAAGATGACAGAATCTAGCAATATCGAAAAATTTCTCTATGTTACCATCTAAAATCCAGATAATATTTAACAGCAACAGCACAACAAAGTAAGAAAGAAAAAAAGAAAAAAGAAAAAAAACACCTAGAGACAAAAATGCATGGGAACAACCTCTGAACATTCCAACTCAGAAAACAGGAGCGCATTGCATTGTATTGTGTACCACACCGGAAGAATAGCTTTTGATATGCTAGCATCACTAACAAATCTCAGCTCAATATTTTAGAGGTGCCAACTATTTGTTTCTCTCTGGTATTTCAGCAAAAACTCATGGGTTTATGTCTTCATACCAAAACATAGGCATTTGTACTCAGCCACACTTAACGGCAATACGTTACCTTCCTCTTACTTTCTTTTTACCTTCACCTTCTCTTCTCTTTTGCTCTTGTTTTGGCAAAACTTTTTCCTTCCCATAACTTTTAAAGTAAACAAATACATACACACACATATATAGTTTTCTGCTTCTACTGTCCCTAGCATGATAGATTTCAGTCTGTTCTATGTAGCAAAGTGTAAACACTAATGTCAGACTCATGAACAGCAAGAATTAGTATATGCAGTACAATTAAAGAAAATCTATCAGAGGAAGTCTTGTGAAGAAAATAATTAATCAACGAAAAGCATCCATGAGCAATACCTTACTTTACATTAAGAAGAGTAGAACAACCTTACTATGAATCAGATGTGGAAATACAGGCATTGCTCGGACAGTAACATTACATGGTACTTCAAGAAGTCAAATAAATGTAATACAATGTTTCAGAGAGAAAACTGTTAATAAATTGTTTGATGATACATGGCAACATGAATTTACATTGGTTAGCTTCTTTATATCAGCAGCTTCAGAGGTTGTCACTGTAAATAAAGCTAGTATTTTCAACAAACCCTCCTACTGCAACACTATCCAGTGAAAGAAACAATGATAATGAATAGATGTCCCAAGGGAATGGGAGGAACAACCTGAGAAATCTGTTTTTCTGTCAGAACAAGAATTTTGTAATCCTTACGTCACATATTACAAAATTTTGAAAAAGCCTTTTGTAAAAATGAAACATGGCCTCTATTACTCTTCCATATAATAAATGATAATTTCCACCTTTCCACATTATCGGCCTCTGCAGAACAGTCCAGGTACGCTAGAATCTGTTTCTCCAAGTAACTGTCAATGTTCTCCTCCGCCACAGAAGATGCGCTGAAAACATTCTGGATGACTGAATTTGAAAATATTGCCTCATATTTCCCATCAAAAATCATCTGCAATAATGATCCACTTTCTGGGGGGGGAAAAAAAGAAAAAGAAAAAAGAAAACAGAAATCAGTGTCAACTTTGAAACAACTTTGTCTTACAAGACCTATTCAAACCAAAACGTATACCACTACCCATTCAAGGAATGAATCTTCATTTACATTGCAGGAAAAGTGCAGCTGCACTGAAAGCACAGCAGTAGCAGATGTCACTTCAGTAAAAATAGATTTTACAGAACTTGTACTAATGTTACAATATGTTAAAATACAAACTGCCAAATGAATGTACAGCAAAAACTTACACTGAGAGTTCAGAGGAAATACACGGATGGCCTTTCAAACATGTACACTACAGTTATTGAAGACAACTTCAATTATCACAAGAGGGGTTTCTTCCTCCGAAACATTTTATGAGAGTGTGTTACAGTAAAATCCTATAGATAAGACAATAATCTCACAGACTAGAGAACCCTTTTAGGGAAAATGCAACAAAAAAATGGTTCAATATTTGCAGAGTTCAGTGAATAAATTTTCAAGTAAAACTGCAAAAACCACTCAGTCCTTCCTTTAAATGCTTGAAACATATCCCAAAGAATGGGCAGTACGATTTTATCTTTATAAAAGAATTCTTTTCCTGTGAGAAGTTTACTTTCTCAATAAGTCTGCATATGGAGTCAGATTCTTAGAAATAACTACTAAGGTGGATTTAGATCCATGAATGTTTCTCCACTGAAGCCTTTCAAGACAAACTGAGGTCATGAAATGCTAGACATCTAATTCCTAAGAAGCTTCAAACCCATCAAGTGGTTCTTGACCCAGGCTACAGCTTTGTTCACAGAAATTATCTTCCCTTCTTTCTTCAGATATGCTACAATGCAGCCAATCCAGCAGCTGTCAGAACAACTTCACCTGTTAAAACCTTCTACTCTTGCACAAAATAATTACCTGTCTACCTTCCAGCTGTGGCTACAACTCATGCAGATTTACTAACTGGTTTTAAACTAGCTGATGCAGATGCTGGTAACGGTGCAGACAAGGAAATGCAGAGGTCTGCATAGGACAGGTGCCTCAATATTAATCTGTGATTCCAGGTGGGATCGCAGCTCCTGTGCACTCACAGTTACCATAGCTACACTAATATTAGTACCCGAGCTAGCCAATTTAATGCTAGCACAGGTATTGATCCACACAAGCAGCAGCTATGCCAGAAAGTGAACCAAATACCAACACCAAGCTCATCCAGCTAAAACAAGTATTCTAAATCTCAGACACACAGGAAGAACGAGCACAGAAGCAACTTCACCAGCAGCAACGGATGACTTGCTGGGAATCGGTGACAGAGATAAATTAATTCTAATCTCTCTAGCACAGGCTGTTGACCACAGTTTACTTTTGTTCTTTACAACAACGATCAACTCAATGATGTAAGAGATCATTTGCGCTAGAAAACACTTTAAGCTCTACCTGGAAGGGCATATGCAGGCCCTGCTGACATCACACTCCCACAGAAAACAGAAATAACAAGAAACTTTCTTCAATCTATGCTTTAGGGAGACTTTCTTTCACCAAATGACAACTTCTTCATATTGGATTACAGTTGCCCAGACAGATGATGCTGCAGTTTGTAGAATAACTACTGACTATGAGTACACCAAAGAAGAACACTGAGGTTTTCTCTTTCCAGCAATACTGTAACACAACCGTAAACACGTAAAAACCTGTACAGGTTAGAAAGTTGGGCGGAGAGGAAGCTCATGAAGTTCAACAAGGGCAAGTGCAGCGTCCTGCACCTGGGGAGGAGTAACCCAATGCACCAGTACAGGCTAGGGGCTGACCTGCTGGAAAGCAGCTGTGCGGAGAGGGACCTGGGAGTGCTGGTGGGTGACAAACTGACCATAAGCCAGCAGCGTGCCCTGGCTGCCAAGAAGGCCAATGGCATCCTGGGGTGCATTAAGAAGAGTGTGGCCAGCAGGTCGAGGGAGGTTCTCCCCCTCCTCTACTCTGCCCTAGTGAGGCCCCATCTGGTGTACTGCCTCCAGTTCTGGGCTCCCCACTTCAAGAAAGATGAGGAGCTACTGAAGAGAGTCCAGCGGAGGGCTATGAGGATGATGAGGGGACTGGAACATCTCTCCTATGAGGAAAGGCTGAGGGAGCTGGGCTTGTTCAGCCTGAAGAAGAGAAGGCTGAGAGGGGACCTTCTAAATGCCTATAAATATCTCAAGGGTGGGTGTCAGGAGGATGGGGCCAGACTCTTCTTAGTGGTGCCCAGCGACAGGACAAGGGGCAATGGGCACAAAATGATGCACAGGAAGCTCCACCGGAACATGAGGAAGAACTGCTTCACTCTGAGGGTGACAGAGCACTGGAACAGGCTGCTCAGAGAGGTTGTAGAGTCTCCCTCTCTGGAGATATTCAACACCCGCATGGACATGGTCCTGTGCAGCCTGCTGTAGGTGACCCTGCTTCGGCATGGGGATTGGACTAGATGACCCACAAAGGTCCCTTCCAACCCCTAAGATTCTGTGAAAAACTGCTTTGGATTCTGTGTTTAGCTTCTTGTAAGACATTATACAAATTCAAGGTCACGGTCTTTAAATTTAGTTTAAAAATCATCAATAGGAAGGGTCACGTACGTGATGACCAAGAATCATCACAAAACCTACCATTTGCTCTCTACTGCAAGATACCTTTCTTCAACAACAGTCTTCCCCACATCTTACAGCAGCACACTACTTAAAAAGAAAGAATCCTAAATAAAAACCCCCACAAAACAGACCACAAACAGCATACGCAACTCTCAGTGAAAAGATTAAGACAGATCTGACAGACGTCAGTCACATCAACTAACATTCCTGGGCAGCACAATGATTAAGGTTAAATAAGTAGTAACATAAAGAATAGAGCGCGTCACGAGGCAGCCGCAGGCAGCACCGCGGCTCGCGGGCTCCCGGGTGCCGACACGCAGCGGGCGGCGGGAGCCTGCCGGCCGCCGGGCAGGGGCCGCTGCAGCCGCCGCCGCCCCACCTGAATGAAGCCCCGTCGGACCGGCAGGCAGCGGCCGAGAAGCTCTGAGGGGTGTCCCGGCGCGACGGCCGCTCCTCTCGCCTCAGCCCTGCCCCGCCGCTCCCGCTCCTCCAGGGCTGGCGAGCCCAGCGGGCCTCCCCCGCCCCGCGGCGCCGGCAGCAGCCCCCCGGAGCCCGGGCAGAAAGGGCGGGAAGGGGGAGGGACGCACACGACCGCCCCCGGAGCGGGCGCGGGTGGAGAGAGCCGCCAGCCGCGACCTCGGCTCTGCCCGGGGCCGGCAGAGACGTTGGTGGCTCCGGATACCCACAGCGACGGCCGCGCACGGCGGCCGGGCACCTTCCCCCCCGCCGGGCCGGCACCTCCCCTCACCTGCCGCCGCGACTTCGCCCTGCTTCCACTCCAGGGACTCGGCCGCGCTGAGGAAGCCCCTCAGCAGGGAGCGCTCCAGGGCCAGCATGGTCCCACCACCGCCGCCTGCCTCGCCCGCGACCCCCGCGCCGACGGCGTCCCCTCAACCCATGTGCGGGCACCGGCCGCAGGGAGCCGCCATGACACCGTCGCCGGGCACGCCGGGAGGACGCGGCGCCGCGCAGGCGCGGGAGCCGCCCGAGCGCGCGGGGGAGGCGGGAGGAGCCGCGGGGGCGCGGAGCAGGGCGTGAGGGGGGCGCGCGCCCCACGTGGGCGGGGCGGGGGACGGGCTCTGCGCCCCGCCCCCGCCAGGGGCCGTTGCCGGCGGGGCGGGAGGCGGGCCCCGAGGCCGCAGGTTGTGAGAGGAGCACGGGTAGCCGTGGGCACGCGTAGGTGTCCCTATGTGCCTGGCGTCTGCCTGCATAGAGTTTCCGTGCGGAGAAGCCCCCGAGATCCCCGAGGCAGCGGCAGGTGTTGGCTGAGGCGCCCAGCCCGCGGGCCGGGGCCTGGTGGCGGGGCCGGGCCACGCGTTGCCGTGGGCATGCGGCCCACTGATGCGTGGGGAGCACCCGTGTGTCCGTACGAGCTCGGTTCTCCGGCTTAGTGGGTGATGCGCTCGTTGTGTTTGCTCTCAGGCGACGTTTGCACAGGGTCGGGAGGTTAGAACGCGTAAAAACCCAGGTTTCAGCTGCATAGGTGAGAGAAATGATGGTGTTTCAGACTGAAAGTAGGTAAGAGAGAAAGCAGGAAGCATGAGCAGTAACCAGGCAGGACTTCTTTTGAAGAAGTGTGGTCTGTGTACCTGCATGCCTAAAGGTGGTTTGGGCACGGTTAAATTGGCTTAATGAGATTTAAGAGGAGGTGAGGACCATGCTTCGGTCTGTTCCTGTGTTTGTTTCAGCACCTGTCCAGACACCCGTAGGAGCATAATTCTGTACCTTTGTTTCTGAGCTCTTCATTTGCATCATGTGCGTGTACATCCGGAGGGGAGAAAACAGGCCATGCCTTCCTGCTCGTTCAGCACTGAAATAGTTGAAACAATAAAAATGTTCTCTCAGAGCTGCTAATGAAACTTGAAGGTAGTCAAGTCAGCAGCCAGAAGGACATCACAGCAGGGCGCAAATTCTTGATAAAGTGAATGTTCTGAAGATGACTGTCATGTAAAGGTTGTAAATCATTTTGATATTAGGTGCAGTGTGTAGTATCATGTAATATAATATTTGTCAATCTTAGTTATTCTTCAAAACTCAGAAGTCTTTTCATCATACTTCCATATGTAACATAATCGTTAAAGTTCGAGGAAGACTTAATGCAGCTTTTTATTTAGATGACTGTAATAGGTTATTGCCTGTTTGAGCTTTAATATACAGGCTGTTAATTTCAAATTTAATTTTTATCAGATTTATAAGACCTAAATGCAGCTAAATAAAATTGTTGCTTTTTCAAATACCAGCTATGGTATCTGAACTAGCAATGTAATGTCACCTTGCAAGGTATCTGTGCTGCCGTTTCGATGCAGTATTTATCTTCTGCTGCAAGTTTTTTTCCTAAAGCCTTTAGAAACAGATGATCTCTTTGTAGACTACCAAAGAACTGCTACCTGTAAAAGAAGATTTGGTAAGTTTAAAGTAATTATTATTAGCATAGACATTTATTATGCCATTTTTAACAATGAGCTGCTGTTTGTAAAAGCTGCTGTTATGTGAATTTTAAATTCATCCTCAATTCCCCGTGCCAGCTCTCTGGTACTGGTCAAGAAAGAAGCAACTGTGTTGTATACCATTTTTGAACAATAGTTGATTTGCTATTTGAGGAGTGAGGAAAGGGGAGGAATTGTTGAGGAGAAAACCCACTCATTGATAGAGCTGGATGAAAACTTGCAAGATTGTGTAACCAAACTTCTGCAGGTTTAAAGAGAATGTTTGGTCTATCTGGTGAGAGGAGGGGAGCTGCAAGGCTTGTACTGGGGAATTCTATCAGTTTCTCTTACTTTGCCTCTGTTAGTTCAGTCAAGCTATATCCTAGTAACCAGTTATTCTTGGTGACTTACCATGTTTAAGGTTACACCATCAAAAATGTACGTTAAGCTTGTTGGAAGCTTAGTGGCCCCCAAAAGTCATCAGCTAAATGTTCAAACTATATTCTTCAGTTTTGCTGAGTTAATGCACAGGCCCTCACTATAAGAAGAGAGATGGTCCTTCAGAAAGCTTCCAGCATACCTACAGCTTTTCCAGTTACATTTGCAATTCAGTAATAAACTAGACTTAGCTTCTTGAGGTGACAAAGGCAAGAGAATGACAATTATTATATAACTGTTACGGCCTACTAGTAATATATCTCAATCACAGTGACTTGACATATATTATAGCTGCTTCGCTACGTTCACCAGCTAGTGTCATATCCATTGGTTCTCTCAAGTCTGACCAGTTCGCCAGCTTATGCTCTTGCTTCCCCCAGACCCTGAGTAACACAATCAATGCTCAGTCAGTGAGGTGGAGAAGCTACACTTCTAATGGGCTAAAATAACAGCGGTTAGGAAATTCTTCTTTTCTCTTGAACAACTTTGTAAAGCAATAGGGGGGAGAGGCAGTGTAGGCCGCTGCACAACACAAGAAAAGAAAGAGTAATTCAACCCACTGTGAGAATGTACCGCAAAGAACATGGCCAGTTGCAAATAGCCCTGGGCAGCTCTTTGATACTGTGGTGACTCTCTGAAAGTGCTGACATCAATCTTCATTGACCATTTAGCAACTATTCTGTGCTACTGTCACTGTATCTCTTTTTGTATGGTACCAAAGATCAGTAAATAAGTGGACAAAGATGAAGTAGGTCTGCAATAAATATATACTCTGTCTGTAAGACAAAATTGTAAGATGTGAGGTGTAGTCTTCCCACTCTTTAATAGGTTAGTTTTTCATAAATTTAGCCATTCATTTACTGTTGTCTTTCCTGATGTCCATGACCATATATTTGCTGGTTTTTTAGCAAATGTTTCTGTTCCTTCTTTTTCCTCCTTTCTGTCACATCAGAACATACCTCATCTGAACTTCTATAAACTAATTCTTGCCTGGTTAATTAGCAGAAATTTGCTCTGCCTCAACTACATAACATCTGTGAATTTTCAGGTGAAGAAACCAAAGCTTATGTGAAAATAATTCAATTTACTGTTCAACAAAAGAAGAATTCAGAAATCAATCTTTCATTAAAAAGGCATGTCATAATATGCCTGAGTTTGCAAAGGGTTTAATGCCTTCTCAAATGAACTCACACAGAATCATTATCTCATGACGTCTTAGTTTTTGATACAGCAACATTGCCTGTCTTTCTTTGCTAGCTTCAAAAAAAGAGAGAAGAGTTTAAAAGGTGGTATTTTTTTTAATATTAAAGGGCTTTCATTTGTTGGATTCTCCTCGTTGGTCTGGAGAAGAAAGCCAAACAAAATAGGTTCCAATCACACTACATCAAACAGAAATTTTAGCTGGAACAGATAGAATCTTGTATTAAAGCTACATGATAACTTTAATCTCTTTGCTGCACTCAGTATCATGATTATATTTTTGAACACAGACTGCAAAAAGTGCATGGTCAACTGTAAGCAGAAATGTGTTTTTGAGAGCACCTCACATTGTAATAGACGAATGGATAGTTCTGGTTCTTGGTATGCATGTGTATCACAACCAGTTCAGGGCTGGTACCATGCTTCCACTGTGTCATCACTGTGAGACTGTGCTGGTATGAGACTGGTAGGTTAACCAGAAACATTGATTATGCCAAGCAGTAAACGATGAAGGAGTGATGAGTTTCATATTCTGAGAACCTAGCCGAATTGCTAGCATCTTGTCTTTCACCAGGGAACAGTGAAGCTCTTGGGTAGTCAGTTTGAATTGTACTTGAAAATCACTTACAGTGCTGCCTTTTCTGCTGGTCCTCCAAAGTTTGAGGTATCTCTGTGACTTTTGACCTCAGTAAGGTTTGGTGTGTGTAGTTAACACACACATTGACACCTCCCACCTTTCAATATTCACCAAATCTTGCTTTACAAAACAGGGATGACCAATGGTCCTCATTGTTTTACAGCATTTTCAAATGAGGTCTGACTGGCCTTTAGCAACCTAAAGTCTGCATTAAAATGAATTAGCAACCTAAAATCTGCACTAAAATCTGCTTTCATATTCTCCATAATGAATTTCTCCCTAAATAGTTGAAACTACGAGCTTCTTTGAGGATTGCCTGTCCTGGAAAGAACAAAACCAAGATAAATGTTCTCTCTCAAAACCTGCCTCAAAATAACTGTCAATATTTACTATATATTTATAATTTGACACAGTGGAGGATCGATGAGGTCATTAACAGTGGACTAGGATGACTCATTTCCCTGTCCTTCATGACTGTTTATACTGAGCTCTTCACTTCTCCTTACTGCCCAAAGAAGAAACTCTGACATATTCTGAGCAGGCTTCCAGAGAGTTGGAGGAAACCAAGCCATTCTTTTACAGTCCCCGAAGGTGACCAAAGGATCCTTCAAATATCGCAAAATTGCTGTGTACTACCAGCACCCATGATGCAGTCAAGAGATTTTTCATTCATTTTGCACAGTTGTTAATCATTAGACTCCACGAATATCAGGAAATTTTTTGGTGTCATTCACAATCTCTTTCTTTCCACAGACAAAACTCTTGGTATTGATAAGATCAGGATTTGATTTTCATTGACACGTGTAACTTACGCATACTCTCTCAGATCCTATCGTAAAAGTGAATGATATCTGTTATATTTCAAACCCCTTCCAGGTTTTCTGTGGCTAGTAGGATGAAAATAAGTTCCCATAGGTTTTCCAGCTGTTCTTCTCAGTAGCAGAATTGTGCCTTACTTTTGTTGCTGTGGGAAATTCTTTCTTCTTTCCATTGTTGTAGGTTAAGGAACATTCTAGTAGGGTTATGACTAGAGAGCACATGATCAGAAATCACTTTTTGTATCTTCATGTGTGCCTGAGCTCTGCTGATCTAGAACGCATCCATTTTGTTCAAAGGCTGGCTGTAGCAATTATTAATAAAAATAGATTAGGAAATAGCAAGGGATTAGTCCATGTCTACATGTTAATTTATGTTCTGCCACAAAATAAATTACAGGTCGTTGTGACAATACGTTGAGCATGAGAGTAGGAAAAATACTCGTACTGTCCTCAACCTGTTCACTGGAGAGAGAAGCAGTTGCTTTAGACTTATGTTGTGTCTCAGAGGCAGACCTTTTCTTGTTCAGCTTTATGAATACAAAATGATCAAAGGCAAAACAGTTCTTTTTTTTGGTCCTTATTTAGTCTTGAGTCTTGGTTTTAGGATATTTGTCTGAATTGCCTAAGGTTTTATTTGGCTGTGTGGTACCTCTGGCTTTGCTGGTAGAGCAGCCTGAAACAAATATGGTCACTTTACTAAGGATCAAAAGCTAGCTAAAACCAGATTTGCAGTAACAAATTTAGGAAAAAAAAAAAAAAAAGAAAAAAAGCTTATCAGTTTTAAGAGGTGTGGGAGTCTATTAAGAGCTGGAGAATACTTTTGTGTTTGTATGGATTCACACATCCCAGAGTGGCTTTGAATTGTCTGAATCACAGGGCTGCATCATAATGACTCATTCTCACTTCATTCTGACATCCCTGCTGGGAAAGAACTGCTGTCTCTTACTTGTAGCAATTTCAGTTTGCACATTTTTGTGTTCTCCTTCCACTGGAGTTTTTGTTTTTACAGACATCTACAGTTGAGATTGCCTTCTTCAAGAAGACAGGTTCTGTTTTGCAGGTGCAGTAGGTCATTTATTTCTGTATTAGAAACAATTAGTCACCCCTCCAAATGGAAGAGGAATATAAAACCCTATCTAGTGTCTCTAGGGGGCTTTGCTATAACTGAAGTCCCTCCCATGTCAATGCACAAGAGGACAGTAACACAAGCACCAGTTGCAGATTTATACTGTTTGTGTACACATTTCCTTTATACATGTAACATCTAAACTTTTTAGAATAAATATGCTAATCCTTATAAAACAAGCAAGTGAGCAGCCACTGAAAGAAAAACCCTTCTAAAATAAGATGAGCAACCAGTGCCATGAATTCTTTGTATTCAGTTCCACTCAGCTCAGAACTATCCTGCCTGGGATGAAATGGTACATATACTGTGTTTTTCCCCACCATGGATCAGTTCTAGAATGAGTGAACCAGGAATGGCTCACAAAGAGTAGATGCTTCATTAACCATAATGTGGTCTTCTAATCTCTCTGGACATGGATGAGACATTGTGTTTTCTGGGCATATTTCCATATTTATGATGGGGTGGGTAGAGGGGGCACCCAAAACATCCTTTTTCCAGAAATTGTGATTATTTATTTTGCACCCTCTTATGCTTATCATCTTTTATAACATTGGTGACACAGTGGGTGATTTGTCCTTCCACAAAGTCATTAGAATTGTTACTCACTGCATTTTTCACAAGGACTTCTCAGGTGTGTGTTAATATTACCGCCAAATTCTTGTCAGCACACTCAGGCCAAGAGCATATGACTGTTGAGGTCTGGCAAAAGTCCTGCAGGATTTGCTTCTAAAAATTGATAAGCCCATACAGGATGAGGAGAGATCAGGCCAAAGAAGCATAGTGATGGTGCCCTCCTGAATAAAACCAACTTTCTTAGAACTTCCAAGGAATAGGTTTTGGGTCTCTGCTGCTACCTGTGTCTTGACAATATTTTCGTATCTTCTTGTCCAGATTTTTTTTATTTTTAAACCTTGTGAACCCATGCCTTGCCTTTTCTTATCCAGGAAATTGAAGCTTAGGTTATTTGATTCAAGTTTTCCTTTGGAGTTGGCAGTAATTCTAAGGCTGAGGGCCAATTCATCGTTCCCATCCTGGATGCTCACATGCCATTTCAACCTTTAATGCAGTTAAACTTTGTAAAACTGTTTAGCTAGGTTTTTTCCGTTATTGTCAAATAATCCTGCTTAGAACCCATTTCCAAATTCTTTTTTTCAGCAAGAGCTTTTTGGAGTGGTGAAAAGGCATTTATACATTTATGCATTACATTTTAATGAGTATTTTTTAAATTACAAAAATCAAGTATGATAACTGAAGATGTCCGCAATGCAATTGAGTGAATGTGTCATCACAGGGTCTCTGAATGCTCAGAGACAAATTACTTAAGATTTCTTGAATCTTAGGGACAAGAGGTTTTGTTTTGGCTTTTTTTTTCTGACAATGGCTAAAGAGTTAGGGAACCAGGAGGTTTCACTTAAATTTCTTAGCTTTATTTTTTCTGTTAATAATTCTTAACTTCTTCCTGGTTTCTTTCTCAAATTTTGCTCTTTTCTTTGCAAACTAACCTATGAGAAAAGAGTTAGGATGGTGTTTAGTCAAAAAAAGAGAAGCCTTAGGGAAGCTCATGATAGCCTTCCCATTTGTAAAAGTTGCTATAAAGAGGATGTACAGGGCACATGCCTTCAGCACACACATTCGGACTTCTGTGGTCTTCTGAGGGTAGGAATTTTGCCTAAATCATCTCCTGACCTCCCCGATGCCGCTTTTTCATTGTAATTTTGTCTCAAGTTTTTCTCTGAACCTTGAATCACTTTGATGGGGGAAGGCTACATTCACATGTGGTGGCTATGAAATACGCTTTGCAGCTGTACTGGCATAGAAACAACTTTCATCAGTACAGAGCTGTACTGGTCTGTTCTGTTGAAGATGTGGTCAGGAAAAGGGAGACAAGATCTTTCTATAGATAGTTGTGATCTGATAAATGAGCATGTGTGTTGCTTAAAAATATGTGTTCCATTTGCAGTGCTGCTCAACCATACTTTACTACTTTTTAGTCTAATGATTTTAGACAAATGATTCAAAGCATTTAGTCAAAGACTTCTCAAAAATATACAACAATAAAGAAGAACTTTTCCCCCCTCTTCTTCCTCTGCTCTCCTCTTTTAGCTTGTTATCTCAGTCCCTGTTCTGCCCCCAGGCAGAGCTCCAAAATAAATAGTCAGTCTCATTGTGGGAATGACACTTGCATGACCTTACAAAGACTAGGTAGAATTACAGAATTGATTGGAAATTGCTGCTGCTCTTTTTTTGGTATTTTTTAAAGTTATGTATTATTCAGACGTAATGGCATTAGGTGTTTCATCTACTAAAATAATGCATTATTACTTTTCTGTAAACTTAGAAAGGTTATCAACAATTGTGTGTTACTTTCCTTCTTTTCTGTAGATAAGTGTATTTTTTAATAGCTGAATTTGGATTGCAGAGGCGACATTGAGACTAAATGGCATGGAGCCAGATTCAGATAGCATCACAGTGTGGTATAGGTCAAGACTAAATTAAGTCTGGCTTCTAGTGTGAACAGATTCTCCTCTAATGTCATCTCTTTGCTCCTGACATAGAATAATAGCTATTTCTATTTACATCTCATTTTCAAGCCATAAAATATCTATGCTAGTCCTAAAAAGGGAAGAAAGGTACAGGATAAAGCTAGCGTCCTTGCTATAGTCGAATTGTTTCTGGAAGAATAGAAGTAGGTGTGGGGACTTCATTTTTGTCCCGCTCTCTTAAAAATGAATCATTAAGGTAAGATAAGGCTTATATCTTTTAGTTGCCTAGTTAGTGTAGCAAGTCATGTTGGTCTATGTTGTGAAGCCCTCCAGTTTTCTAACTTCAATGAATGTGCTGCGGGAATTTGGTATGTGAAAACTGAGTTTTGCAGAGACTATAGGTCCTTGTTAGAGAAGTTATACCTAGCTTATACTTGTAAGTAATTTTGTGTCTTGATCTTTTTGTTTTTAAATATGTAGTAGAATCACAAACACATTTTTCCATCTTCTAGTTCCTTATCTCTCCTTGCAGCGATTTTCTTCTTAGAGTCTTGTTGACAAAGTCACAAAATGTATTCTGTCTCTCTCTCTGTTTTTAAGAAGCCATACTGTCCTCCATTTCTGGCAGTCAAGTTCCTGGTCTTTCCAGGTTTTCAGTAAGTTATTTGGGAACTATGCTGCTAGTTTTGTTCCATAGTGTTTCTATCATCTTCTCCTTACTGCTTATTGGGATTTGTTTTATATGCATGGGATCTTTCATCACCATTTTTTGGCATGTTAACATCTTGAATTAATTTAAGCAGATGAAAGAGATCAATAGGTAAGGTCTTAAATATTCTTGATAGCCAGATGCTCCTATATTTTGCATGCAGAAATCTTCCAGCTGCTGTCAGGTTGACAAATGAACTGAGTCTTGAATGTGTCCCCTGTTTACTTTAATGGCCAAATGTTCAGGTATTCCAAACCCCATGTTCTGTCTCTGTATTGAAGTTCCTAGGCCTGATAGCAGGGAAGCTTCATATTTATTGGTTCAGTATACAGTACATTTCTGGTTTAGTGCCATCAGAAATAATTACCTTTAAACATTAGTATCTTCAGATTTAAACTCCAAATACAGAATCTTTTAACTGCTTCAGACTTGCACAGGGAGCAGTTGCAGGACGAGGAGCTTATTTCAGTAGCTGGCTTTTGAACCCTAGAACTGAAAATATAATTCTTTGTCACCTGTGTTACCTAGAATTATTTTTTAAATTTGCTATAATGTTGCTATAAATCAAAACTGTCTCACCTTTTTGCATATACAGATATTTCGGCTAGTCTTTGATAATATTGCATTATTCTAACCTTCGCAAAGAAGCTTAAAAAAATCTATAGCAATTACTATATTCTCTGATATTATTTATGGTAAGGACTGGTATCAAAATGCACACACTGTCCTGCTGTAGGAAGGTCCCACACACAGAATGTACAGAGTACCTGTTGTCACAATGTAAAGCCTTGAGGTTGTTGACACATAAATTGGAAGGTAATGCAGCATGTGGGACCAAAATTTAGAAGGCATTATGAACTATGTTATCATCATACTACTAGAATAATTGTAAAATTCAAGACATTAGATACCATAAAGATTTTATTGTTGTTTAATGGCTTAGAAATACAAAAAGAGGGAAATCCCACAGGTCTAAGCACAGCCAAAATGTCTGCCAAGGTGCAATTTGGAAAGATGCCATTTAACCTGCAGGAAAAGATCCTGCCAGAAGCTTGGACTAATAACAGAGTCTTCAGACTCACTGCCTAAATAAATAGACTTTACAGCCTATTGGATGATGACGATACATAAAAATATATTAACAAATCCCAATAATGCAATAATACCAACATCTTAGTCCTTCATATGATTGAAAATAAACACACAACATAAGGGAGCAAAAAGAAAGTATCCAGCCCCTGTTCTTGCTAGCCTGATTTCCTAGGGAAAACAGATCTATGCAGTTCTTGTCTTGCTGACTGTCCTCATTTAATACATTCAGAACCCAGTGGCCATGTTCTGTGAAACTTAAACAGAGGCATAACTTTTCTCTAAGATTATTAAGTTTTCTCTTGGTGCTTGAAAAAGCTGGATAGATAAGGAGAAGGGGAATGTAACAGCCCCAGTTAGTGTGTCCTGCATGAAAACTTTTGTATTATTACGTAACAGAGAACTCGGCTTTCGGAGGTGAAGGGGGTGGGAGTGGGGGACCATTAAATGCCCTGAGAGCAGAAGCAGCTTCAGTTGGAGCTTGCAGTCAGCTAGACACAGATCAGTTGGAAGCCAGGCCTCACTAACTCTTGTGTATGCAAAACTCCTGATACATCACCATGATCCTTAAAATGCTCACAGCACACAAACTTGGAAACTGTTTACTTTTCCCAGTAAATTCTTCTATCTCTTAATTTGTCTTTATATAATGTAGGTTTTGTACTTACACCTATTACTGCTTTTTCAGTGTCATTGTATCCTTGTACCTCTAGACTAAATTCTGCTGCCATTGGCAATGCAAGCCACTGTCATAGTCCACTTTTGTCCTATACTGCAATTAGCAGTATCATTTGCTTTTATCACAAGCTTACATTCAAGTCTCCATCAATAAAAATTTGTAGCTTAAAATCTCCACATTTCAGTTCTGAAACAGAATTTGTGACTATAACTTGTGCTGATGTCTTCTGGGGAAGGAAGAGGAAGATTGGATTCTGATGTACTGTGATTTTCTTTGGAAAGTTTTTCTGTGTCTGTCATTGTCATGCTAGTTGTTGTCAATGTGTTTCAGGCTTTCTAACATGGAGGATGTGTTGCTTTGCTTCAGGTTACTAGCACAGTCTTGAGAAAACATTTCTTAAAAAAATACTAGTGAAAGTGTGAGAGGGAGAGATGAAAGGGGAAATTTTCACTGTCAAGTTAGATCTGCCCAAATGCTTAGACTGCAAGTAGGACCATGATTTTCTTTTAGTGTCTTCTTAATTTCTCTTGGGATGCAGTATATAATCTTACTGAAATACCTTTGATTCATAGCAGGGCCTAACAGGAGTTTGTGGGTAAGATATGTAGTATTGTCGATGGACTTGCAAAGTTTATAATTTAAACTAAAAAAAATTGGGGAAAAAATGAAATAGTCCCATTAAAATACTCTCATTGCACCTGCCCTTGCAAAGAACAGCTGAATGTTGCCATTAGGTTCAATGAAATTGAGAGTTGCTGCTGCCACAGGTGCACCTTCATAGTGATTCCCAGCTGCAGCAGCACTGGCCCCTTCCTTTTCATATTTAATGTTTTGTCTGGACTGAGGAAAACAGCTGCGAGTTTCTGGAACAGTTTATTTAAGGAGGGTATTCCTGTTGCTCGCTGTGTAAGGGGTCGCAGTTCTAAGTTACAATTTTTAAAAAGCCAACAGGAAGGATGGGGCTTCAGCCTCTGGATGAGTGTTTGAGGCCAGAATCTTCTTTTTTGAAACTATTTTCAAATCGCACTTTAATTTAAAAAAAAAACAGCTAATAATTTTCAGCAGTGGTAACAGATTCAAGCCAATCAGAAATAATAACCAGTTATAATAAATAATAAAAATAATATAAATATAAGAAAAATAATATAAATATAAGAAATAATAACCAGTTATAGAGAGTCCAGCGGAGGGCTACAAGGATGGTGAGGGGACTGGAGCATCTCCACTACGAGGAGAGGTTGAGGGAACTGGGCTTGTTCAGCCTGAAGAAGAGAAGGCTGCGAGGGGACCTTATAAATGCCTACAAATATCTGAAGGGTGGGTGTCAGGAGGATGGGGCCAAGCTCTTTTCAGTGGTGCCCAGTGACAGGACAAGGGGCAATGGGCACAAACTGAGGCACAGGAAGTTCCATCTGAACATGAGGAGGAACTTCTTCCCTCTGAGGGTGACGGAGAACTGGAACAGGCTGCCCAGGGAGGTTGTGGAGTCTCCTTCTCTGGAGATATTCAAGACCCGCCTGGACAAGATCCTGTGCAGCCTACTGTAGGTGACCCTGCTTCGGCAGGGGGGTTGGACTAGACGACCCACAGAGGTCCCTTCCAACCCCTACTATTCTGTGATTCTGTGATAAAGGAGTTTCATGTTAACTTTTCTTTACAAAACTTTCTCTTGCGTATCAGAGCTATGCTGATAGTCGAAGTCAAGTATAAACATTCTGTCTTGTTGCATGTCTGTAAAGAAACCTAAAACAAGTTGGTAAACATAAATAAGATGTTACTACTAGTTTATTAATTTGTATAACTTGCAGGACTCCTAAATAATTTTGTCTTCACATTTTAACCCAAGAGAATATGAAATTCAGCTTTCCTGGCAAGAATGATTGTAGGTGACATTCAGAACTTCTTTCTGAAGGAACCCATCAAGAGCTTGGGGCCAGCCAACCTTTTCTCCATCTTGTCCTTCACAGAGCAAAAAGCAGCAGCCATGGCCAAAACTAACAGCTGACAAGGATATGCTGTAGAAATCTCAAAGCTCTCGAGGATTCATAGAAAATTGTTTGCTGAATATGGCTAGAAGGCGAGTTAGCTGTCCTGTCTTGTTGGTTCTTAAAAGAAACCAAACAACCAACAGCTATCCCTGTTCTGATTTTTTTTCATCCTATGGTCTATACACCAGAACTAGAAGTGAGATAGATTCCTTCCTCACGTGTCTGAATACAATTCAAGATGGAAGAGTAGTCTGAGACATAGAAAAAGGAGGAGTTCCCAGAAATGATGATTTCCTAGTACTGCTACAGTCTTCATAATTTCCCTAGGTGTGAGTGGATTCACAGCTTCTGTAGTATGTGACTTTTTGAAGAAGATGAAGTAAAATACAATTGAAATTTAAATAAAGCCAATGTTAAAGCTTGCTGTTTTGTGTGCTAATGCAGAAGCAGTTTGCCTTTTTTTTTTTTTTTTTTTCTGCAGCACATACTTCAGTGCTATTTTAGTCAGATATCTACCCTTGGAAAATTTTACAGATTTCTCAGGTGGAATACCTACCTTTAAATTTTCTTACAGTTTTTGTAAGTGAACCTCATACCTATTATTCAAATGACTAGTTGAAAAGTGAAAGAGATGTCTTGTTGATAAATATTGCTCTGTGGTGTGAGGCATTGGTTTTATGTGTAATTCTGGCAGCCGGTAGATTTCAAATGTGAGAAACCTGGCAAGTTCAGCACAGGATCATCTTCAAGCTGCGAGTAGCTCAGATGAAGCCACGGGATGAAATAAAAACAAGAATGACTTCTCTTAAAAAGTGATTCATCTGCATTCACTGAATGTGAGAAAACAATGACAGTTTTTTCTCTGATGTTGGCAGTGCAGTTCAGTGCCACCAGCTAGAGCTTTGCTTACAAGTAGCGTGCTCACGTAGTAGAGCACTTGCAGTTCTTTCTGTTTGTAGATAACAGTTCTTTTGAATAGAGAACATTTCAGTAATGGTTTTAAAGCTCACATAAATGAAAGATGAAGTCCTTCCTTTTTGAATTTCCAAAGTTGCATTGTGATTTACTCATATTAGGGTAGCACCTCTCACAGACCCTACTGTGCCAGTCACTGTACAAACTCAGCATGAGAGGTTTCTCAGTTTCTAGAGAAGTAGTAGTCTAACTTCAGAACAGCAATGGAACTGCTTTGCTTACTCATTGCCTAGGAAGTACTTTTCTTATTTTTAATGAACTGTATTAAAATAGGGCCTAGAAATCTTAATCGCAGCAGAAGAACTGGGTAACAGGCCTTTCTAGAGGACCCTCAGGGCAGAGTGAGTGCTGGCTGCTCCTTCAGGCCAGCGAGCCCAGGCACTCACACAACTGGTGGGGCAGGGTCCCAGCACAGACAGCCCACTGGGTGCAGGCAGGTTCCACCGCATCCGGATCAGCACGCAAACTCACAGTGAGCAGGCAGGTCCAAGGTCAAGCCAAAGCAGGGGTTGGGATCAACAGAGTCCATGGCTGTAACAGAGCTGGAGACCAACACCACAACAGCTGAGCTCAGGCAGAGACCAATGGCCCCGGGCTGGGCTTAAAGAGAGCTCCTGGGCCCAGGGGCAGAGGTGTGTGTGAAGGCCCCAGGTGAGGCTGCTCAGGGCCGTTAAGGCCGATTAGTGCACTTAAGGGCCCTGGCAAGAGCTCTTTCAGTGTTTAAGATAGGAAGATAGAATGATTATAAGAGGTACTGGGAGATGCTGTGGAGAGCTAATGTAGTAAAAGGCAGAGAAAAAAATGTTTTCATAAGCTGGCTGTGTGAACAGCTGCATCTTGTCTGATTTTATCTTTTTAATAAAAAGATCTGAATGCTACATAAATAACAGAAATTGCTGCAAACCCTCCATGTATATACAATCAGTGTGTTGCGGGAGCTGTCATGGTAGATACTGAAAAAGGATGAGAAAAAGAGTGTTGAGAAGTGGCATTGCAGACAAGCCTGGAAGGGTTTTATTTTGTCCGTAACGCAGTGTGAAAGATAGCATGAATGTGTTTGTGGAGGAGAGGGTGAATAGGCAATGGAAATGGATATTGCTAGCTGAGTGAGGGATCAGGCTGTACCAATTTACATACACGTATATTAAGAGCTGTAGTATCTTGTTCAGGAGGTTATGAATAAGAGGAGCAGGTGGACATTTAAGAGGTCTGATACATTATTGTTACTGACAAAGAAAATAATTATTAATGGTAGCATTTTATACTGAGAGTCATGTTCTGGAAGAACCGCCTGGTAAGTTGTGACAGCATTACTGGTGGAGGTTAAGCATCTGGACAGGAGGTTCAGTGGTTGGCCAAGACTGTTTTGAAGTCTGCTTTGTTTCCTTGGAGTGCAACAGAATTTTCCAAGCAAATGAAACCTAGTCCATGTTCTTTCCTCTCCCACACAATTTACATCCTTTTCTCCAGAAGAGAAAACATGAGACAAGACAAAATGAGACAACTCTTGGTTATCTTGGAATAAAGAGCATTCAGCCTCATAGCTCAAATACAGGGCAGATGGTGCCCTTGCAGAATTTAAATAAGATATCAGCATGTTGTCACCTGTAAGTGCAGCCGTTAGAGCAGTTCTGCAGTGCAGTCACTGGGATGTCAAAAAAAGAGGAAAGAGAATTTTGCTTTAGCAAATGCTGCATACAGCAGTGTTGCAAGTTGGTTAATGCTATTCTTTGACTTGCTGCAGTGCACTGGCAGAAAATTATTAGAGTGAGATACATACGCACACCGAAGTGCTGTAAGTTTAAAAAAAATGTAGTTGGTTTCAGCATGTAGTAGGTTAAGGGAATTAGAGGGAATTTAATGTATCTATAGCTGGCAGGTTTAATTTGTTAGCTTTCAGCATGGCTTTAGATGACAATGGGCCTCAGTATGAATTTTAAAAATATACTACTTTTATCAACATCAAGGACTGCAAAGATATGAATACTGAGTTTTCCTGAAGTAAATACAAGGTTGTCAGCTGCAGTCTGTTCCCAAGTTGAACGCAATATGGAGAATGTATGCATACATTTCCCTTTTCATTTGTATTACTATTGTCATTATCCTTTTAACATTACATTAACACATTGCTTGAGTGAATCATTGTTTCAATTACTGAATTCTGTTTTATATTTTCTTCTTAAAAGGGGCAGAAAAGTGAAGAGCTTGAAAAATAATTTAGATGGAACATGGTTATTCAGGCTGCCATTTTAGGAAAAAATAGTGAAATTTTTACTGTTAACCCTGAGAAAATACTGTAGAAGTTAAGAGAATTAGGCATCCAAGTATGAGGTAAGTACTAAACACAACTTAAATCTTCTGCAGTGAAGGATCTCACATAACCAGAGGAGACAATTTTTTAAAGAAAGAAGTCAAGCTTTGCATGAGCAAGGAGAATATAGAAGGGAAAGAACAATGCAAACATTGGAAAAGTTTTAATAGTTTTTGCAGTGAGAATGAGATAAGTGAATGGAAAAATCTGTGAATTGATAAAGGGAGTCACATGGGGAAACAGCACTTGGAACACAGTGTTTGAGTTTAAAAAGTTCTAGTGAGAGGAATTAATACTTGGTTTAGTCAACGTTTTTTGGATCTGACTCTCTGTTACATCTCTTGAGAGTCAGCAGTCAAGATTCCATTTTGGGGAGCTATACCATCCCAGATCCTGACTGATGGCTACCAAGGTGGCATCCTCCAAGATGCCATTGAACTGATATGCAGCTATAGATAATCCAAAGCACTCGATATTGCATATTAATCTATTTCCTTTCCCTTCTCCCATATCAGCATTGACAGATGAAGCTTACCAAAGTGTATCATCAGAAGGAAAGAGACTATGTCATCCCTGTCAGAACAAAGCAGAATTATTTCATTTGATTTTGCTTTTCTGCCATGATCAGTGTGCTCACACACAGATACAACTACAGAAATACAGTCTCTTTCTTTACAAAGGATAAGAACAGAAAGAGGGGAAAACAAAATTTATTATCCCTGAGGTGTTTTTTTTTTTTTTTTGATGTGTCATGTGCGAGGCAGAGGGGTTCCTGAACAGTATGAAGATGTATGGAAAAAGAAAAATTTCTGTTTGTTTTCTGTTTGTATTCAGGAGGATGCTTTACCGGTGATGTATTTTTTTGTGTTTTTTTGCCCTGTACTATGTACTAAGGTTTTCCTGGTGCAAGGGCATGTTAATGATATGACTTACCCCCAAATTATATTTCAGAGCACTGCTAGAGGAATTTAAAATTGGTGAGATAATCAAGCTGAATAAAAATGACACAAAAAACATCACTGGTGAAAGCATTAAGTTGAATTCCTGTTATAATGAATCAAATTACTTTAAGGACCTATTAAAATCTATAAATAGGGTTTTTTAAAAAATGGAGTTTTTTTACGGAGAAGGAAACTGACAATTATAGGGTAAATTTAAAAATTAGCAAAATAGAAGAACTGAGGTTGTAGTTGCATGAGCAGCTGAGCTGGACAAACAGCTCTCTGCCTCTGAAAAGGAGCGGTTTCACCACCTTGCCCTCCTCCCTTGCTTCCATCCACACTGCCCTGCCCCTGCCTTGGAGGCTGCTCTGGTACCTGGGAGGCCCTTCCCTTGGCAGGACCCAGTCCCTGACTGGTGCCTCTTTGTGCGGGCAGCTTTTTGTCAAGTTGAGGATGCCACTGTCACAGTGATGGCAGCGGTCAGGCAGCGCTGGAGCTCATCTGGCAGCTCAGCTGCAGAAGTGCCGCTCTGAAGTGAAGGGGACCATCCTCATTCCTGCAGCAGTGATCTGTTAGATCAAGTCATGCCGTCTCACGTGGCTGTGTACTGTGCTTCAGGATGAAATGGGTAACTAAAACATTTGTGTTAAATATCAAACCTGCTTAACTGTTTTACAGAAATGAACTGCCCTGACAACATTGCTTCTCCTTTGGAGTCAGGTGTTGAATTTGAACATGCGAAGAAACAAGTGATGAACTAATACATAATCCACGTAAGTGTTAGTTCTCTTTTGCCCAGAATAGGTGTTCTGCAAGATGGTATTTGCTTCTTTGGTGTGTCTAATTTGTAAGTGAAGATGTAAAAGTCTTACGTGCAAAAAGCTGGCTTTAGAGGAGTTGACTGGGAATCCGATAGAGCTCCAACCGTGGTGCGTACTCATTAGAGGCTGTGAAACCCATTTTAAGAGCTGGATAAATGCTGAAGGGATGTCCTCCTTTCCCTTTTATCTGGATGTGAAATAGCTGTTTTAAAGAGGACTTGCTTCATTCATTGCAGCTGGTTTGTGTGGGCTGTAGCACACCTCTGATTAGACAAACTGTCGAAAAAGAATTGCCATGCCTTACCTAGCAGGGCCGTTGTTACTGAGTATACCCACTGCTGCAGTAAGGAGTAGGGATTACAGCCGTGTGAAACAGTTTTTGATCTGTTTTCCCAGTTTGTTTTTCATCTATTTTCCCCAAAGGAAAACAGGAGCAAATAGAAAAAAAATGGTTTGAGTCAAGCCAAAGCCAGTAATGTCTTCCAAACCTTGACTTGGAGAGATCTTATACAAAGAAACAGGGAGTAACAGCTTTGACTTCTAGGTTTTGTCACAGTCGTTCCATTTTCCATGATGCCTTTCAGGCAAGGTTGGTTGCTTTTCGGGGCTGGGAGGGGGAATAAAATTCTGTTTCTTTCCTGTAGTAATGTTTAATTGTTTGAGAATTCTTATGCACATAGCCAAATTAGATGCAATGCTAATTTCTGTTAAAAGAATTTGTGTGTTCAACTATACGTACATGTACAAATGGTGAACATGAAGTGCTGAATTATTGCTCAAAAGTTGTCCTTAAAAAGAGGAATGAAATTATACAACTTGCAAAGTTATTTTTAATTGTCTTTTACAAATTTTAGGAAATGTTACTATTAGCTGGATCTGGATTTTTGTTCTAGAAAGGTCTTGGGCTCTTTCTGCTCCAGTATTAAATTGTGTATATTTTCTCAGTCTGTAAAAGTGTGTCTGTGTCAATATAGTATTTAGGTCTATTTTATGAAAATTAAAACCAAATTCTCCTTACCAGCAGCTGACATCAATCATGCCCTACTCCTCCCCCCAGTAACCTTTAATGCTAAACAATGTTCCAAAAGGAAAATTGATTAGATCACCTATTTAGATTCTCTGACATCATTCTGTCATGGCAATGAAGTGATTTACATGGAAAAATATATTACCTCTGCTTTTAGACAAAATGAGTTTATGATGATTAATGGTTTTACTGCAAGTATAAGAAAAATTGGAAATGGCCAGTCTTTTTAAAGTGAAACATGACCTATGCTCAGTTTTCCTCTTTATTTTCTTCACGTATTGTAAAATGGTTTTGGTTTTGAGTAAATTAAAATGTACAAATTGTCTTGTAACTGAAGTAAGCTATAAACGCAGGGTATCCATGGTAACATCACTGTATAACTGGGACTAGAGACAAAAGGGAGAAAGCAATTACCTTGAAGCACAGAGTCCAAACTGTCGTGATGGCAGGGGACCTAGATCACGTATTCCATGAGTAGCTGTAGTCATTGAGGGGGCTCGATGTTTCTTTTAGGGAAGAGCAGGCTAAAGGGCAATCGCCTCCAGCTCTCCCTCCTGGTCAGCATGCCTAGGATTCTGTGACAAAACTGAGTTGCGGCAGTTGTCCTGGGTTCGGCCAGGACAAGGTTAATTTTCACCAGAAGCCAGGAAGGGACACAGCCGGGAGGGCTGACCCAAATGAGCTATTTGATACCATTTGATACCATGGGCCAGACCCAAAGGGGGTATTCGATGCCATTTGACACATTGGGCCATCGTGCTGGGCTGGGAGAGGGGGAGCTGGCCGGGGGGAGGTCAGTCGCCGCTTGGGAGTGCGCTGGGCATTGGGCAGTGAGAGCTGCCCTGACTATTGCCTTGTTCGGTACATTCTTTTCATCAGTATTGTTGTTGTTACTGTTCCCTTCCTTTGCTATTCTGTTAAACTGCCCTTATCCCTACCCATGAGTTTGCTTTTTTCTTCCCATTCTCCTCCCCGCCCCAGTGAGGGAGGGCGATACAGCGACCGCGTGGTCCTTTGTTGGGTTTTTGTGCCGGTGGGAGCTAAACCACGACAGCAGTGGACTTAGTATACAGAATGGTCATACAGATGGTGAGATAGTATTTTTAACAAGAAAGCAAAGAGCAAATAATCTTTTCTGATACATGCCTTAAAATGACACTTGTAACAGTCCTTTAAACTTCATACGGAGCTGTCTTTTTCCTTTGATGTCATATAAATAACAATACACAAAGGCCTAAACTAGGATGAGAAGATGATGTGGAATAAGAACTCTGAAGTATTTTCTTTACATATGCCAACTGAACTAAAAACCTAAAGGCCATTAAGGAAAAAGCTGTTCAACTACGGAAATACTTAAATTTAGGAAAAAAATGTAAATAGTGGCATTTTTTTCCAGAGGGCTTATAGAACAAATTCAGTCTGATAAAAAGGCAGCAAAGGTTGAGGTGAACACTGCTGGCAACTCAGTCTGCATGGAAACGGAAACTTTGCATCAGTCACAGGATGTGATATTTGGGAACGAATAGAGAGTAATTTCTGTACGACAGATCAAGCATGCTTTGCTGTGGGACCCCAGATTCTGACCAGCAGGAGGCTTACTTGCAGCCTGGGATGAATGCTGGGGCACAGAGCACTTCTGCTGCCTCAGTGGAGCTCTGTGCCTAGAAGTTCAGTGTGTTGAAATGTGGAAAATGAAAACAGGATGAATTTACAGTCATGGTTTGTGTGTAGTGACATTGAGTGGACAACTGTCTCTGGGGGCACACCTGGCAACAGAAAATCACTTGCTGTTGGATTCTGTACCTGAAAACACATTTGCAAGTAAAAGTGTATTTTAAGTAGTAATTAAAAATACACTTCCACAAGTCATGCTAACGTTTTCAGGAAGACAGCAGCATCACAAGCAGCATTTTAACTGGGTTATTTTTATTCAGATGATTAATCCATGTCTTGCATTAGGCATACATTGAATTTAGCATTCTACTGCAGTTCTCTATATGCAGTCTTGAAATTTCAGCACTATCCTTTATTGTTTTCTGCTAACAGTACAGACTCTTGAGAGCTCTTCAAGCTAGAACCATCTTTCCTGAATTGTTTATCAGGAGTCATGTACTGTTGTTCTCCTATTCTTTGTTTAAACAGCTTGGCTTCTCCTCTGATACAGGTTATTGATGTTCAATTCCCTGCTGTGTGTCATTTCTTCATCTGGCTATTTGTTTTCTAACATGAATGATTTCCTCGGAGGAACAGCTAGAAAAGAGCGGAAGGAGGTTTAACATAGCAGCAGGCAGTGGAGATACAAAAGGCTGTTTTTTTCTCTGGAATACTTCTGCTTCAGTCTCCATTTGCTGTCATCAACAGCAATTGTTCGTGACTGAGTGTATATTTGTTGTGTTTTGTTTAGAGTGAAATCTGTATCAAGCTAAATCATCACTGGGATGTCACTGCCTCCCCTGCCTTCCCTGTTCTGTCACATGGATCAGGTGGTCTCTGTTAGACCCTTCATGTTGCTGATGTTTAAAGCCTCCCAGGGAGCAATACAGCAGCAGGTGTTCCAGTGCCTGTGTGACCTGCCTGCACACTCTGTTGCCTTTAGTGACCATGAGACAGATGGGAGATGTGTTGGATTGAATTGGAAAGATTTTTTTTTTTCCCCTAGTTTGGGGCTTCTGTAATGCTCTGGGACTTACCGAGAATCCCACATGCCATGGCAAAATTCAGCCAGCCAGATGGTTCCATGATCTCTCTTGTGACTGCTGCTGAGCTGGAGGGCAGCCCCTGTGAATTTCATGTATCAATCACACCAGTTTCACTGGTTGAAACTGCCTTAAAAATCCAGTTGAGATTTGCACAGTTACAACCGGTAGTTGAGAGGATGGGTTCTGCTGGCAGGCACATCGTTTCCTTTCCAGCAGTCCTGCTGTTGGCTGGTAGCTTTTGATCTGCCATGTCACCTCCATTTCCTCTTGAATTGTCGCCACAGTCCATTGCCAGCAAACATTTGCAAGGTTTTTCAGGACAGCCTGAACTGTAGCCACAGCCAGGATGGAGGCTGGGACTCGCATCCCACAGGACCCTTCCCAGCCGGCGTGCACAGGGATCTGGCACCCTGGCTTCCCCAGTGGGAGAATGCCGGTGCTTGGCTAGGCTGGTTGTGCGTGTGTGACGATGATGCCTTGTTACATCCCAAATGAACCACAGCGGTACCCCTCGCGCAGTGTTAAAGATTGCTGTCATACTCTAGGCTTAGAACGGTGCTGCGCTGGACTTCAGCTAAGATGCTGTACAGCTGTGTGGCATCCAGCTCACTGCCACCTTCTTACAAGCTGCTTCAAATCACTGTAGAAATAGATTATTATTATTATTACCAGAGGCTTCAAACAAAGAAATTTTGACTGACAAAGCCCTGAAAGTTTGCATTGATGTGGTTATTGCTAATTTAGGTATGGGCAAAGGTTTTCTGTGGCTGAAAATTTACAGTTTTAAGGTGAGAGAACAGGAATTCTGGAAACATCCAAACCATTGTTTAGGAGTAGGTTACAAGACATTTGCTCTTGGTATTCTTTTTCTGAATCATATGCTTGTGGAAGTACCTGAAAGAAAATAGAAAAGATAGAAGAAACCCCACATTCTGCTTTTCCATTTGTTCTCCAGGTAAATTACAAAATGCGCAATGAAGCAACAGAGGCAGTCTTTAATGATGGCAAGTTGAATTTTTTTATTATGAGATTTTACTTTGCTTTAATTTTCTGGTTGGGGGGGTTGCTTTTTTTTTTTTAAGATGTGTTCATATTTTTGCTGTTGGGGTACTGGGATGTGGTTGCTTTCTACCTATAGAACTTTAAACACAGGGTTTATGAACTACTGATGGCTTCACGCCTGTCTGGATGTGGGCCTGTAGGTAAGGAAGAAAATAGTGAATGGAGGTGCAGGGCAATTAAATTTAAAAAAAAATGCAGCAAGTGGTTAAGCTGGAAGTATGGAGCACAACAGTGGCAACTGCAGAAAAAAGCATCTGCAGGTTTTAAATGCAGTGAGACATCATATGTTTGAGAAGCACATTCCTCATGTAAAACCATGTCTGACTCGTTGCTCTGGCAACCTTAGTAGATCAACGTGCTTGTTATTTTTGCAAATATATATTTGTATTTGGTTTAATTTTGGGCATTACCCTCATCAACTTGTTGTGTGCAAGTCTCACCACAGTTACCTCATTTCTAAATGTCTTTGAGAGGGACAATAACATGCCTTTTCTTACTCCCAGGAGATTTTCTTAGGAATCAGTGCAAGCAGAGCCCTAATGTTAACCGAGCTGTCTTCTCATCAGAAGCAGAGCTACTAGAGGCCCTGCATGGTCTCTGACTGATAAAGAACCTCCTTCTTTCCTTTCTGGACATGCAACTAAACAACCTTCAGGACACAATTTTTTAATCTGAATTACAGAAAAGTTATTAACTCTAGCATTAATACTATCTAGACATTTGAGGATGATATAGTATTATTAAATGATGCAGATATTATAGGCACCCTTAATATAAAGGATAAGTAGCCTTAATAGAGCTGGAGAACTAAGTGGACCAGGTTATCACTTTTCAAGAGCCAAAAAGTTGCTTCTGAGGCAAGAAGCACAGAAGAGACTGCAGTCTGCAGAGATGACAGGTCACAACATGCAGAACTCTCAATCAAGATGGAGCATTGTGGTTTGGGATTTGTTTTCTCTGAGCCTTTATTCAAAATAGAGGCAGTGGTGAGATTATTTTAGAGCTGTACTATAATAATTCACTAGGTGGATACTGTATTTTCTGTATTCACATTCTAGAATAAAACAATGGCAAAAACAAAGTCTCTGGAGAATGAAGTGTTTTCACCTGTGATTCATTTTAGTAATTGTGGAACTTACTTTTACCCCCAATCAGCTTACTGTGTTTCAGAAGCCTCATGTTCCGATATAAACGCCTGGACATTCCACCTAATGTTATCACTATCTATGGAAAAGGAGAGGGAAACTAAAGCTCAGAAAACTGTTTTTTCGACGACAAATAACTGCCGTACCTGATGCAATTATACATATATAAATACGTGCGTGTGTGTGTATATATATGGTAAAAAAATAAATTGAGAACATGTGTCTGAAATAGCTTCTGTACCTTATACTTGTTCCTTATGGTAAGATAAACGTAAATCTGTGTCTCCTTTCCACTGAGAAATGCTTCTGTTCTCTCACTACAGAGTGTTGACTGTCCAGGGAGGAGAGTCCACATGATGGTGACTGGCTTCTGGGGAAACAAATAAGGAAAGAGGAAAAGAACACTTCTAAAACACACTAAAACAAAGGCAGCACGAAGGTGGAAACTGAAGACGACATGCCTGAGAAACTCCTCATAAAATCCTAAGGCTAAGTAATTCTCCTTTGCAGGGATCAGAGTAACATAGTATAGTCCCAGCTTAAATCTAGGTCAGCTGGATTTGTGTTCAGATATTTATGGGTAAACAAAGTAAATTAGTAATATGGTTGTTTGCTTAACAAGTTGTTTGCCTTGGGATGTAAAATAGAACATTTGTTTATGTAACACCAGAAATGTTTTGGGGAAGAAAAGCTCCCCTAACAAACATCCTATGTATAGGATTACATAGTTGCATAGAAAAAAAGATAGTTTTGTAGTAATGTTTTCTTAACAATGTGATTTCTGCCAGAAAGTGAATGCCCTCTTTGATCTAGCAAGCAGAGGTTAAATTGGCTTAAAGCCATCATAAGTAGGGTAGTATATTTATTTCCTGTATTGTATGAGAGCTTTTTTTTGTTTTGTTTTTTTAAGTAAACAATTCAAGCTCTGCTGCTGCTTAATAAGTCATCATCCAACCACGGTACTGACGACAGACCACACTGAAGCTCCCTAGAAGCTATCAGTAGTCCAGTACCTTACCTGTGTTGGCACCATTTTACCTGCTGCAAGGCAGTCTCCTTGACAGGCTAGCAGACGCGCAACATCTCTACCTTGAACTTAGGTCAAAGATTTAGAGAAGAAAAACCGCAACAAAAACTCATCCAACGATGCCAGTCAGGCTGCTGTAGACCCAGTCAATCAGTCACAGGTACTTTATTCTGGTAGGACCTGAACATCTAGCATGTAATTACTGGAGTGAAGCTTGAGGTTCTTTACAGGGTTCTTATGTTTCAGATTGTCTTGGGTTTTTCCATATTGTCATCTTTGTTTTTTCCTGCATAGCACTGGTCGGAACATTAACCCATACATTCACGCACATCGTGTACCCAAAGGAAATTCCAGAGGAAACCACTCAGTCTTGCGGAGGGGCGACTCATGTCTGTACACAGAGTGCTGCACCCACAGCTGCAAAGCGGAACAGCTGTTCGTGCCCGGCCATCAGTGTAAGGGGGGGTTTGCTCTCCTGGAGCACAGGGTCTCGCGGGTTGCTGAGCTGTTCCCCCTGCGGTAGGCAGCGCAGACGGCATCAAAGCGCTTGCTGCTGCTCTCTGCGCAGCGCCGGAGGAGGCTGCTGATCCCTCGTGTGGTGAGCTCTTCCTCTGGCAGAGTGGCTGCAGCGATTCCCATGGCTGGTAGCAGCCCACGCGGCGCTGCACGGCGGTGTGTCTGCCGTGAACCTCGGGCCAAAGGCACTACCAAAAACCATGGGGTACAATTCTGTAATGAGCCAATTAGCAGTTTGCTGCTCTTTGCGCTTTTGAAAAGAATTTGTTGATTTTTAAAACATTTTCTATGAAAACAGCATAACAGTTTAAACACTATAATGTGACGGCTAGAAACTGCGATCTATAACCATACAGGTTTCTATTCAGTTTGATGACATGGTAAAAGATGAGGGGAACTGGTTAAAAAAATACTCAGTTTTCTGCATACCTCACAGGATTTATTGTGATTTTACTGCAAAGTAACATAGCTACCTTGTGTGTTATACCTAAAAAATGGAAAATATGAATTTTGTATCTGTTACCAAGTTCTCAGTTTCCTTACCAGACTGTAACACAGTTGCAAGCTATTAAGGACTGAATCTCTGCATTAATTTGGAACAATACCATTCTAGCTCAGGTTGGAGCAAAAAAACGATAATTGGTACATGGATACAAATTAGAGTTTAATATCCCATGCAGCTGTTTACATCTGCTTAATTAAGCACAGTGACTTCACATTAGCATTGCTACGATACCATAAATACACACTAGAGAAAAAGGTACAATCAAGTTAGCCACCCTCTTCATGTCGAATCAATGCCAGTTAGGTACTTTTGATTTCAGTGCTGGTTTTTAATGGGACAAGTCTTCAGGTTTAAGGAGGATCTTCAGGTCTGATGCATTTGGTTTTGGAACAAGTGCCAGGATTTTATGAAAAGACTACGCTTCTGTAGGCAGACAGTTTACGCAATAAATGAAGAGCTCTAATGCAAACCACTAACTTAAATATAGTTGGAAGTCAGCGGGTAATTTTGTTTTTGGAGCGTTTACAAGAGTATCACAGTCGTTTTGTACAATAACAGGAGGTGAGTAAATACCCGCCTAGAGAAATGCAGTGCTGTTTGAACACGGATGAAGTTCTAACACTTTCATGGCGGCATGAACTCTTGGTTTCACGTACTTAGTTTTGCTTTTTGATTACGGATCCCCTGAAGTAACGCAGATGTGCCTCAGCTGGCGCTCTGAGAGGTACGTACAACCAGGACAGGCCTTGGATTAACACAACGTATCAATATAACCGAAAAACTGTACTTTGGTCAGAACTATCAAAGTCTGTTAACCATCAGCATAAGAACACGACCTCAGTTGGTGCCATTTTTAATGATTAGAAATAATACATTGTAAAACAAAAAGTGAAAAAATTCCAGCGTGATACTTATAAACAAAGGACAAATAGAAAACAAAAAAGCTTCGGTTTTGCCTGATTTATAGTATTTATAACACAACAGCTCATTAGTCTGAGGTAATACCAGTAATAACTTTTTAGTCCTTCAAGGACTGCTCAGAAATTAAGAACAGTGATAGTAACGCAGATTATGTTAAAAGTGAGACTTGACTATTAAATCAAACAAACCCCTTACCCTTTTTAGTTAGGGATCTGTGGTTGCAAGTATACAATTGGAAATAGGTCTATACAGTAGGAACTACGGAACGTTGAGTTCTGCATGGCACAGCCTTAGCCCCTGTCAGTACTCAGAGTACCGCTGGTTACATAAAAATCAGACATTTCAGCAGAGAAAATACTTTGTTCGAGAATAGCCCTTAAAAAATTTAGAATACTGTTAGTTTGCATAAAATAGCCAAACAAAAGATGAATTCAGAAGTCCAAATTTTGGCATGAGGTAAAACCATGTGCATTTATTTCATCTGCATTTTAGAATTAGTAAGCATAAAATTAAATATGTTGACTGCAATGAATTCAGTCATACAAGTGCAAGTCTTCAGCTAGAATGTATTTTATGGCAGTTTATTTAAAAAATGTACCAGTAAATCATAAAAGAGGGATCATGTCCATTTAACGTTTATTGAAGTATACAGGAGGTTTTCTTTAGAATCAAATATGAGCATGAATATATGGCCAAACGTAAAATCTATCAAATTCAGTGAAAATTTTCCGACTTTAAATAGTAGCTGTAAGAATGACCAATATATATTCTTTGTTACAACCGCCCTCACTCTACAAGTAAAAAAAAATAATAAACATTCAGTAAACATTCTTTCCTAAGGTAGTTTCCCTTATATATCAGTTATTTATCCATTTCTTGTATACATAACTTTTTAAACATACCAATCAGTGGTTCTCACAATTGAAAAATAAAAGCACAAAAAAGTTTACACTCTTGTACAGGTAAATAAAAGATCATCTTGAATTAAACTGTATATCCTTAAGGGCATAGTATAGTTTCAGTTTCATTACCTATTATATAATTAGCTTCTTACATACAAATATTGACATATTTGGCTTGTGCTTCAAAGCCTTTGTGTCTAGAAAGTCCATGGCAATGCAACTCACAACTTGAAATCAGCAGGGATATCTTTACTGCTGCTGGGTTTAACCTGTTCGTGCAACACAGTCTCTTCCGCGCTTGTTGTGGCACTGCATTTGTCTGTGGCGTCGTCGGTGTCTGGGTCCAGTCCTTCAGGACAGGGAAGTTTTAGAAGCTCTTCCCGCAACTGAGCTGTGTGACGCTGAATATACAAAGAGCCGTCAGCATGGAAGAGACCACAGTTCAAACGTTACTTTTCAGAGTGTTGGAGAACGTAAGGCCAAAAAAGAACTAAGTAGAAAAGGTTTAAATGTACTATTTCAGTGACTGGATAAACTTTGCCCCGTATTTAAGGACTGGTACTTTCCTTGTAGTGACAGAGTAATTGGCAGGCGCTGCCAGGGACAAATGAAAGGCAGTAAAGGAAACGGCAGCCAGCAGGCGCATCAACAGCAATGCTACGCTGTTTGGCTCGCAGCGGAGTCAGATCCGCGTTCTGCGATCCCAGCAGCAGCTGGCTTGCACCAGGTGGGTCTGACAGTCAAAACGCAAGATTCTAAAGAGTTCATGGTTACAGAGACAGGTTTACAGAGATCTGTGTCCTGATCGCAGTAACTAACAGTAACCGCATTCTGCCGACCAGTCACGCTGACAGAATGCAAGTCTAGCAACAGAAAAAAGCAGTCTTTAGAATTTATTTTTCTCCTCGGGAAGAAAAAAAAAATTATAGGACTTGGCTAGGAAGAAAGAAACCACTGTAACGGGCGTAACTGTTGATAAAAGTTTAACATGGGGTAAAACTAATCATAATGGACCACAGTTTCGTAACTCTGCTTGTCTATTCAAAAAGCTCGTTTTCCAGCAAGGGATTGGTTACAGCACAACTTTATCACTTTTATCATACACGCCCACCCACCCTTAGAGAGAACAAAATAAACTCTCTAAGTTTTACAGGCACTAAAGGAAAACCTAATTTGTAGAAGAAAAAAAAACTGAAGGAAGTGGAGTGCACATACACTTTATCTCTTGACAGCTGGGAAACTCAGGTTTGTTTACATGTTTTAAAGTTGCTGGGGTTTTCTGTTATTGTTATTATAAAACTCTGCTGCTGAGCAATTTCATTGCCATTTTTCATCTCTGGATTAAAGAACATAAGATTATCAAAGCAAGTCTCACCTTCAGAGCTGCTGCGTGATGGGACATAGTCCTGCCTACCCGTTTGTCACTGCTGTACTGCTGTATGTCTGCTATCCACTCCTCACACTGAGCCATGATCTCCACTCTTTTCAAGTAAAAATGTTTGTGGATGACCTGCAAGAAAACATTCCGAATGAAAGAACAGAGCGTTCATTTTTTTCTAAGAACCATATACATTAACAATACAAAATTGGCAAGACCCCCGTGAGTCTAACTGGGTATAAGGAAAAAATAAAAATCAGTATAAGGATAATTCAGCACTGAACCAGCTTGCAGGTAAATTGTGGAATTTTTGTCCTTTAAACTTTCCAAGACCCAGCTGGAAGAAGCCCTGAGGAACCTGGTCTGAATTCAGCTGATCCTGCTTTGAGGGGGAGGTTGGCCTGGACGTCTCTTCCAGTCTGTCCAGATCGACCATTTCTGCACAGGCTGCCATTTCAGCCTTCGCGTGTGTTAGCTGGGTGGAGGGTGAACGAGTGCCAGAAACACAGTCTCACACCAGGGGAAAGAAAAAGAATGTTAGACGCATTCTTCAGTTCAAAGATGACGTTGCTATGTGGGCACTACACACGGGCGTTTCTGCTGCGTACGGGCAAGGCTACACAGATGCAGTACTAAGGCTTTTATTGTTGGTTTCGCAGTCCTATTCTATTAAAGCAGCGCAGGCAGGCGGTGCATGCACCATGTCTTCCCCCGTCACCAACCACTGCCCGAAGAGGAACAGATCAACAGAAACACTGTCAACAGTGTGAGCGCACTCATGCCGAGAGCAGCAGGACCGTGCCAGCTGCAGGGCAAGAGGCACAGCCACAGTTGTGTGCCCGGGCAGAGGCAGCACCTCTGGGGACAGCTGGAATTCCCTGGCCAGAATAGCTGAGCTGTCCCCAGTTTGGGTGGGAAGCAGTATTTGACTGTGTAGTAATTTTGGTATTTCTGTAGAGATTTGAGTTGAAAAAACCCAACCAATCAACCCTCAAAGTTGTGAAACTCTACTTGGCGTTGGCTTTGTCTTAAACAGATTTCTAAAAGTCTGCCTGGTGAAAGAAACAATAAAATCAAAGAAACTTTACTGAGCACAGAGAGTTCTTGGCAATACTGCAACATAATTGACAACAATCATCTTTGCCTCTAGAGGTTAGAAAATACAGCTATCTGTCTGAAGAAAAACTGCAGATTGAAAGCATAATTGACTTCAATTCTGGACGCATTCCCTATATCGACACTGGAGCTTGGAAGAACTCCCAAAGACCAGCAGTTTAGATCTCCCGGGCCTACTTGTCATTTAAGACACTAAGCTCAGATGTGTGAAGACAAAAGATTTCAGGGGCCAAAGGATGTACGTTCTTTCTTACACCTAAGTTTTCAGGATGCCTTTGCATTCATGTTACTGCATGAGGACCATCGTTACGGTTCCTAACACAACCCTACAGAAAACCCACAGGTCTTCACAAGCCAGGCTCTCAGAGAAGTGCTCAGAGCATCTCTGCTAGGGATGCATTTTCACTTGGATGGGGCTGCAGACAGAATCCAGCATTCTTCCAAACTTCAGCTATTGCATCAGAGAAAAATGTAATGCTTTCCAGTGCATAATTTCCATTTTTTGATATGTAAAGAAAGATACAGGCCACTTTACATAATGACAGGGAGTATTTATGCAGAGAAGCTGAAAGGGAGTTCTCACGTTGCACAAGTTGATAAGGCACTGAAACTTAAACTAGTATGATTGTGTTTTTAACACAAAATCAAGCTATCAGCCTCAAACTGCTCCTCACTGAAGCAGGCTATTGTAGCTTCAAGTTTCTCAGAATCTGGAGGATTTCATGAAACCGTCCTACAGCCCTCAACACAGGGAAAACCACGAAACTGTACCTTGGGAAACGAGGGAAACTGCCGTTACCTACACCAGAACAAAACAGTTTGTTCTCTTCCACACAGCAAACCTCTTCTCTGTTCACAGGTATTCACAGGTAACAGCAGTTTCAAATTCTCAGGATACCTCTGCAAACTGCTACCTACCTCGTAATGCTGCTTTTACTTTGGGGGAGGGGGGGGCTCAGCACAGCGCAGTCCTAGCTACACCCCACCTTCAGACAGCCAGCAGTTGTGTTGTTTTCAACATCTGCCTTTTGGTAACGCTGTGCTGTGGGCAAGTCCTCTGTTCTCAGGGAACGCCTGGTTCCCCCATTTGGCCACACCTCACTACCTTCCCGTCCTGAAGGGGGGCAGCTCACAAGCTGCCTTTTTCATACAAGTAGTAAAAAGGCTACGCTGCAGAGTAAGCGCAATACTGCTGAGGTTCTTTTGAAAACTGCAACAACAGCATTTACCAAACACTGGTAGAAACATTTACCAAATACTGCAATATTGTATAGCCTTCATTTCTACGTGAAAAGAAAGATGGAGCACTATCATCAGGGAGCCCACTGCCTGCTGGAATCTTCAATTAATTTAAACTTACTGTAATCTGAGAACTTTTTTTGCAAAACTGAAATTGTTACATTTAGCTAGGAAAAAAGGACATATTAGCAGAGGCTATTTGATTATGTCTCATGATATTATCGTTACCATGGTCTTCAACTTATTGAGTAAAATATTTAAGAGGTAATTAAGAACAACCACGGTGTTTTTCTTCATTAATTCAAGACACCAGAGTACACTGCACGTCCTGTTCCACCTGCATGTGGATAAAATATTTAACTCTTGTCATGCAGGTGAAGTGTCTATGGTTTCTTATTCCACAAGACACCCATGTCCATTTTTTAATGGAAGAAGGTTTTTGCATTCCAAAGGATGTTTTTAAGGATGGCAAGGACTTTCTGTGATGGTGTGACTAGATCAGTGGACAAGGGAAGAGCTACAGATGTGGTCTATCAGGACTTCTGTAAAGCCTTCGACAGAGTCCCCAACAACAGCCTTCTCTCTGAATTGGAGATACGGATTTGATGGGTGGACTGTTTGGTGGCTGAGGAATTGGTTGGAAGGTCGCAGCCAGAGGGTAGTGGTCAATGGCTTGATGTCCAAATGGATGCCCGTGATGCGTGGTGTCCCTCAGGGTCCGGTGCTGTTTAACATTTTCATCAATGACTTAGTGAGATCAAGTGCACCCTCAGCAAGTTTGCAGATGACACCAAGCTGAGTGGTGCAGTTGACACACCAGAAGGACGGGATGCCATCCAGAGGGACCTGGACAAGCTGGAGAAGTGGGCCTGTGTGAACCTCATGAGGTTCAACAAGGCCAAGTGCAAGGTCCTGCATCTGTGTCAGGGCAACCCCCGCTATCAGTACAGGCTGGGGGATGAAGGGATTGAGAGCAGCCCTGCCGACAAGGACTTGGGGGTACTGGTGGATGAAAAACTGGACATGAGCCACCAATGTGCGTTCACAGCCCAGAAGGCCAACCTTATTCTGGGCTGCATCAATGGAATTGTGGCCAGCAGGTTGAGGGAGGTGATTCTGCCCCTCTGCTCTGCTCTGGTGAGACCCCACCTGGAGTCCTGCATTCAGCTCTGCAGCCCTTAGCAGAAGGAGGACACGGATCTGTTGGAGCAGGTCCAGAGGAGGGACACAAAAATGATCAGAGGGCTGGAACACCTCTCTTATGAGGACAGACTGAGACAGTTGGGGCTGTTCAGCCTGGAGAAGAGAATCACAGAATCACAGAATAGTAGGGGTTGGAAGGGACCTCTGTGGGTCATCTAGTCCAAACCACCTGCCGAAGCAGGGTCACCTACAGTAGGCTGCACAGGATCTTGTCCAGGCGGGTCTTTCAGTACCTGAAGGGGCCTACAAGAAAGATGGGGAAAATATTTTCAGCAGGGCTTGCTGCGACAGGACAAGGGAGGCCCCATCCGTGGAAACATTCAAGGCCAGGTTGGACAGGACTCTGAGCAACCTGGTCTAGTGGGAAGATACTACTGCTCCCTGCAGGGGGGTTGGACTAGATGACCTCTAAAGGTCCCTTCCAGCCCAAAGCATTCTATGATTCTATGGGAGACCACCCTCTCACTCAGATGCCACATTTAGCAATGTGCATAATCCTAAAATAATTATGCTTTTTCAGCATTTTAGTATGCAGACAATTGAAAGCATAGGTGATGCTACAAGATGGTTCCATGCCCCGATTTAGAAGTGGCAACAGTTTTAGTATTTCAGGGTAAGATGTGTTTTTCTTTAAGTTCTTGCTGGTAGTACCATGAGACAACTCCAGTTTGACCAACCATTTTGCATTAATATTCATACAGATTCTCTTACTTTGTCTATCTTCAACTGTTTTTTCCTCGAATCCTTTGCCATATATGTTCAAGTCTCTGAGATCTAATTGACCTGCTTTGAGAAACGAGTTGGACTAGAGACTCTGAGAAGTCTCTAACAAGTAAATTATTCTATGAAGCAGTGGGTGAGTTAGTCAATCTTCAAGAATGTAGACAAATTTGATTTATTTCAAAGAAGTTTTTTAAGATAGTGTGAATGGGGGTTAGTATTACTTTTATCAGCATCAAGACAGTTGTTTTCTAAGGCGTAGGTTTGTAGTTTAGCACAGATGCTTTGTGGATCCTTCCATAAACAACATTCAGGCTGGTATTTCTTTTAAAGCATTTTTCCAATGTGCATTCCCCTTTCCCAGAAAAGAATCTGTGAAATCAGGTGCATCCTTATTCACTTTGGTCTCTAGAATCAGTTGTCTCAGAGGATAAAGAATAGGCTAAAAAAGAGATCTTGTGTGTGATGTTTCCAAATATCTGCATTACTCTTAACACTCAAACAAGATGAATAAATAAACAAGATATTTATTGCATTTCACAAAACCTACCTCCTTAAAGCATGGCGATGGATTTCTGATCTGTTCAAGCATTGCCCACTTGACTGTTGCCTGTCGTATATTTCCATCGTATTCTCTGGAGCTCTGGGTGCCGCTCGGAGTACCTCTGGATCGTTCGTAACCCGGCTCATTAAAATACGGTTCTGCTACCAGTATGAGGGATTGGACAGACACTAACACCTGTTGAGAGAAGAAGCTGAATGTTAAAATTGTGCCACCACTGGTTTTTACAAATATACACAGTTTTGCTTCTATTATATGCAAAACCTCTTCTGCGGCGAGGTACGGTCACTTGTCATACAGGTCCTTGCAAGTAGGGAAGCCCACGCTTTCAAACCGAAACCGTTACTACCCATAAAAACCCCTAAGGCCTCTGGCTGTGAAAATTACAAATATAAGTAGAACAACATGTTTAAAGGGGGGAGATGTCTGACTGCACCTTTTTGTGAAAGAAACTGTATTTGTTTGTCAAGATCTCAGTCAACAATTCTTGAACTTCTCCTGTGGCTGAGCTTACGAATTCTTCTAATTCTGAACTAGATGGAACAGGAACGAGGGAGGTGAAATGCAAACCGCTGAAGTCAAAGCTTTGTATACACAGTCTCCCATTTTTTCTTTCAAATGCATTCAATTGATTTAGGTCTGGTTTTAGCCTTTTAATTTCAGATTTTCCACATAACACTGTGTCGTAAGCCATTAAAACAAACCCTCAGTATTTCTCCTGAGTTAGGGAAATAACTGTTCAGTGATAACGACAATTTCCCTCCTTTCAATTTTATTGTCAAGTACATGTGGGAATAGATGCTTACATACTGACAAGGAATTTAAGTATATACCCAAATATTCCTAATATAAAACAAAGAATTAAATAGATATATAGGGCACTTGGGAATCCAAATGTGTATGTATTGCATATTCGTGATGGCTTGCTAATTCTTCCAGTATCAGAATGTTCGTCCCTGTCAACCTGTTGTTGCACTTAATCAAAATTGTTACATGCAAAAATGTTGTTATGTAGATAAAAAGATACAATTGACTTTTTATTTTAAAATTTTTAAATGAAAGAGAGGTTTTTCTTATGTACTTAGGACCAAGTCCACCAAGAATTTTAGGGATTACAATTCTGTGACACAAACCGAGTTCCAGAACTGTAAAGAATTCAGAAAAGGTGATCTGAACATTTACATTTCCTCAAATATTGTAAAACTGATGACATGTTACATGCTGGAGAACGGCATTTCCAGCACCTGGGATACTTCGGTGCAATCCACCGCAGCAGATTACAAATGTCAGGGCAGCTGTTTCTGGAACCGACTCTCCTCCCAGCCTAGATACAATTTAAAGCTTGGAGCCATCCCCTAATGTAGCAGCCCAGTTTGTAAATTTGGGTCTGGAAGATCACAGTCCTTCTTCTTGTAGGAACATGGGGCTTACATCAGACAGACACCATGTCAGTGACAGTTCAAGACTTCGGTTCTTCCACAGGGCAGGGCACCAACAACAAGGCAGCTGTGCTCTCTGCTGAAGCGCGGCGTTCGCTTGGAGCTTCTCTTGTAGCAATGGCAGCACAAGAGTTCCAGCCTGCCACACTCTCTGCAACGCGTGCTTGCTCCACAGACACAACGCCAAACCAGTAACTCGTATCGAAGCAACAGCCCAAGAATCGGCTGAACAACCCAGGTTAATCTCGGTCCCCACCACCTCACAGAAACACATCCTCACCCCTTTTGGTGCCATCACGCTTTCAGTTGGTAGCTGTGTAGGTGCTGTGCTTTACCCATAGCACAGCAGGGCAATCTATGGCAGCCAAGGCTCCATCCTGACGGGCAGGACACGCGGCTGTACAGCGGGAATGTGAACGGGCATCCCCGGCTGGGCTGAGCAGGAAAATTAAAGCAGTTTTTCTGCTTCCCGTGCAGGTGCTGCAGCTCGCTACTGCTACATGGTACTGTGGCACACCATCACGCAGTCTCCCACGCCTGCCATGCATTCAGTTAGAAGCAGCCATGGCTATTTCATGCTACACTTAAAAATTACAATATGGATAAATGCATTTAAATACACAGAATGTGTCGCAAATCAGGTCCCAGCCAGAAAATGGCCACTTCTGACACTAAAAGGCAGAATATTAATGCAGATGTGCTAAGATAAGGTGGAGTATTTCAGGTCCAACGCTTCAGGTACCTAAGGTGTTTTGGTGATCTGTGGCCTTTACATGTGTCTGGAAGTAGTTGGGTTTTGGTTTTTTTTTCTTTATTTTTATATTTTAGACATATATATATATATGTTTTTAAATAGCTATGGTTGAGGGATTTGATACTATGCAGTACTGTTACTTTCTTGGCCTTAATAACCAGTTGTTACTTTGAATTATAACTGCAATGAATAAGAAACTCTAAACTGATCTTCCAGTTTCATTTGGGTTATAAAAGTTAATTTCTGAAGTATTTTGGGTGGTCTGACAATAGTTTAATCTTTGAGCCAGAAAAAACATGTAGTGCTTAGTTCTTTCCAAGCAATTTATTTAGTCCTACAGCTGGTTTCCATTTAAGAGCTACAAATTGTTTTTCTCCCAGTATGGGAAGAGTGAATTTTTCTAACAGCTCTCTTCCTACTTTCAAAATGAAACCCTAAAAAAACTTTAAAATTTGAAACTTAAATGCTGCATGAGATTTCTAACAATCAAATCTAACACGTTAGTCTAAGAAAAAGGACGTTAGTGACAATACAACACTTGCACCTTTCTACACCGACTTTATAGTTGTAGTCCAAAATTTCAGTTCATGTCTTGGGTAGAAGTTGTATCTTGGGAAAGCAACACTATGTAAGGAACCACAACTTGCATCTCCAAATCGTAATGGCCCCTTGAAGGGAGAGGGAACATTAACATCTCCAAGGATGGGAATTCCACAGTCTTTCTTGGACACTTGTCCTAGTGTTTGATCACCCTCATAGTGAAAAAGTTTTTCCTAATATTTAATCAAGATTTCCCATGTCCCACCTTGTGTCAACTGGTACTTGTCCTAGTGCTCTGCATCTTTAAGAGGTGTCTGGCTCCATCTTCTCTGTACCTTCCCCATTCAGATACTGAAGCCAGCAGTAAGAGCTCTTTGCCATTGGCCCAGCCACTTTATCACCCACTTACAATCCACACCCTCATTGATCTGGCTACAAGAATACTAAGGGAGACTGCATCAGAGATCTTGCTGAAGTCCAAGTAAGCTACATGCACTGCTCTCCCTTTGTGCAGAGCCAGTCATCCCACTGTAGAAGGCAAGCAGGTTAGGCAGGCGCCATTCACCCCCAGTAAATGCACACTGGCTGTTCTCAATCACTCTCTTGTCTTTCACGTACTTGAAAATAGCTTCCAGGAGCCAACAGGCACCATAGTCTTCCCAAGGACTTGGGTGCTGCTGACCAGCAAATGTACCTTGTGCTATTTAATAATTACTCCAAGGAAGTTATAAATTCAGAAAGCACCATAGCAAATAAGCCATTGCAAGCTTTACTTTTATTTAATGTACGTGCTTATTAGTCCGTGCATTTCTGTGACATAAAGCTGAAAATTATAAGGACTGTATGTCCTAATAAATTCTGGTCTAATTTAACACTACTCGTTATTGAACACAGTATACCTACACTTTAACTCCCTTCAGCTTTATTCCTCTGTTCAGCTTACATGTAGACTTTGGAGGAGTACCTTTACAGGTCTCATGTCTCACAGTATGGAGTCTGCTTTGTCTTCACCATAAATAGCTTGCAATACATTACACGAGTTCCAGGAGGTGACGCCTTCTGAGATCTTCCAGTCTTTTACATTTTTTTTAAAAAAATAAAATATTTGAAATCATCCAGGCAAAGTCCAGGCAGTGCAGGTATGAGCTGCACACATGAACAGCCACTCTTCAAGACAAGACCAATAGAAATACTGGTTGGAAAGAGCACTTTGAAGAACTTGCCTACTCCACAGTGTTTCTTTTCTAGTGTTTCAAGTATGTTTTCTGGACTTTCATCTTATTTATGCTCATTTAAGAAAATTCTGGTTCAAAACTACAGAATAAGAATCCTTAGGACTGACAGACCACTTCCTACTCCTAAATGATATCTACTGAAGAGAAAGAAGAAATGCTTACCTGCAAAAAACTTGACGTTTGGGGATTCCATTTCTCTTCTGGCCTCCCATGCCATGTGTTAAGTATGCTTAAACACACCTGAAAAGGTGACATTATTAATACCACAGAAAAATAATACGATAAAATTGTGCTGCTTGGGCAGAACAGAATAACATTACACTTAAATATTTTTTGACAAACTTTTGTGTAGCTGCATTCTGAAAGAACAAATTTGTTTCCTGTGAAACTAATTCAAAACTAAAGCAGATAAAACCAATGTGGATAAGCAAGAACAGCACGTTAACATGTAAGCAAGGCAAGGGAGATTACTTTTCTTCAAGGAAAACCTATGGACTCTAGTGGCTCCAACACTAAATGGATTAATACTATCCAATTCTTTACTTTCCTCTTTAAATACTGTTCTAACACTTACTGTTGTGTTTTTCAAAGACAATCATTCTGCTTAAGCACATGAAAGGTGGTTTCTTTCACACAGACTATCAAGGCATTGAAAATATTCTTTAGCTTTTATGACTGATCTGGACTTTAGGGGAGTCCATGGAGTTCTTGAACTGGATCACAAAATGGAACAAAGACAGGGAATATAAAGAGACAATATAAACAGAAGAAATTTAGAGGCAAGTATTTGCCAAGACTTAATGCTAGGCAAATTAAAAAGGAGATGAGGCCTCCAGTATGAATTACATTCTCTGTCCATATTAAGAGAAAACCCTGTGTCTAGTACTGGAAAGGAGTATTATAGCTTGTGAAAACAAGGAGCATGTGGAACCCAGGAATGACAGTGAAAAAAGGGAAGAACATTGGGCTGTGGATTACAAAATGTTTACACAAAAAATAGTGGAAGGAGTGCTGCAGTGCTACAGCCAAAGCTATTTTGTGGGTCCGTGCTTCGGTGGAGACATACACATAGCCATCTCTGTAGCTTTGTAGAGAATTTCATGTGTGCTGATTTTTAATATAAATAGAAGTTGCATCTCCCTGATGTGCACTTGACTTTTTGTTAGCTTTCTGGAGCCTTCAGAATGAGCCATAACATACCCAGGAGATGGGGGGAGGGAAAGAGGAAAGCTTGTTTGTTTTAACAGTCAGTATTATTTCCAATAGCTTTACTATTTTTTGAGAAAACTGACATGTCCATATTTCAGTTGCATTTTCTTTTATAAAGGATACTGAGGTTAAGGAAAGTCTTTCTCTTCCCTCAAGAAAAAGCACTTTCACATGGAAAAAGAGAGACAAGGCATTTGGCAAACACATTCAGTCGCGGCTGATATGAAGCATGCTTTGTCCATGGAAAGGATCCTGGGTATCTCAGCTAGCCAAAATGGATTTCTGCCTGGTTAATTTAGCAAAGAAAGTGGAAAACAACATTTTTCTAGGTCAAAATTACTTCCTCTTTCTGCTCCAATCCATCTCATAATGGCTTAAAAAAAAAATCTCCAAGACTATTCAGAAAGGAGATCATTCCCATTTGAAACTGTTAAATCACTCTTCATTTCAGTCTGAAGTCCAGTTTTAACCAAACAGCTTCCTCCAGTAGGTTAGGAGCGGCTGATCATTTGATTGCAAAGGTAAAAACAGTTTCCTTCGTTTCACTGCCTCGTTGCAACTATACGCAAGGACAAAGCGGACTTACCTTGCCATCATTGTAGAGGTTTGGATTAAATCTCACGCTGTGGCCTCCAGTTGTTTCCAGATTCACAAGTGGAGGGGAATTAGGATAGTCTTGTGGAAAATACACATCAAATTCAAAGCAGCCATTTGCGTAAGGGGTGTCTGCAGGACCAGTAATGAGAACCTACCATTGCAAAAAAAAGGCAACAGTTTTCAAAAAACCCCTTGTATTTGTCACACGGTTGAGATTTTTGTAAGTTATGCAAAGCATTTTATTTCCACATGCTACTTAATAGAAAGTACTGTTAGACATCGTATTCATATGCAGGCTGCCAGTCTGCTGATTTTGATACTCTGGGTGAGTGAAACCCTCTGCTAACGTTCATTTCTCCAGATACAAACGGAAAGCAAACCAGAAGGAGCTAAAACTCTACGCCCTACTGCATGCTATTAATAGAAATTTTCTTCAAACTGCAGGTCCAGAGATAGTCAGTGTACATCTCCATACCTACTGCTTTCAATCAACTTACAACGGTTGTGTGCAAAGATAACACCGTGACTGTAATGGAGCAACAAAACTAAACTTTTCCCTTCAGAGTAGCTGAAGAAGAGTGACCCTCGTCCAGTGAGGTCTCGCTGGCTGACAGAGCACTCCTGGGGTAGATGGACCCTCCCCGCCCCCTGCCAAGTTACCGAGAAATCAGGGTCAGTCTTGTAAAATACTCCTAGTTACGTTAAAGTTTGGACAGCAATTAAAATACACATGAACAAAGTACTTCTGGCTTTTCTTAAAGATTTCAGGCACCTTTTTAAACGTTTATATGCCAAGCTGAAAGAGGGAAATAAAAACAACTTTGCTTCTTTACCTTCATAATGTCAAGCCGCTCCTCATCACAACGTACAAAAACGCTGGATGAAGATGAGAGAGGCAGCGATGTTGAAAGAGTCACAGCTTCTTGAGCAAGGCGTCGGGCTCTGGCAGCACTGTTGGCGTCACTTGCATTTTTTACCTGAGACATGTAGTGGTAATTTACTTTAAAAACCAATTTTCCATCATCATCTTCAGAAACCATTTCAAAAGTATCTAGAAGAGAAGAAAATTTTAATACGTCAGGAAAACAGTGAAGTTAATAATGGATTAGTCTTGGATAAAGATTCTGAGTATTAAAATCAGGGGAGTTTAATTTGCATTACACTACTGCAAAAAATATGTATTCTGTCATTTAACAGTGATCACGGAAAACAAAGCATTAACAGTCCTGGATCAAATTAATTCCTGCAGCAAATTTACAAGCTTTCATAGGCAACTTGTCAGATGTACACCATTTCGGACTTGGAAAGCTACCAGCGACTCCAGACCAGGAATATAATGATACTTATGAATACATAATAATGCTAACAAAGGAATCAGTGTGAAGCAGAGTGCCAGCAGTATTTACTTGTGTGGTGGTTGGAATGTTGTTAAAGAATCATAAAAAATTACAGTGAAGCTAGTTTTCTTTAAGCACTTACTACGCAAAATCTGCGGCACAGCTGCCAGGGTGAGAAGCTGCCATTGCAAACTCCCCTACCTCCTGTTCTTGGCACGCACTCCACAACCAATTGTTAGGAAAATCCCTTACAAATACAACAGCAAAGAAATGTGATTGCAAATGCTGTCACTGCAACTCAAAAAATACTCATAGAACCTGTTTTTGCAACAATTTTATGGCTCCTTTTGAATGAGATACTATTTGTTCTTTATGAATTTATTTTGAACGTGTTCTCTTTCTGGCCAAAATAAGCACCGATTCCCACCACATTTTCCAAATGCAACATATTGCACTCCATGAAAGGACACAACGAAGTTTCACTTTAAAAAATGCATTTTGATCTGAGTTGTATTGCATTTAAAAAATAAAAGCTACATTAATAGACATATATCCACAGTCATATATGCGCTTTAAAAAAATCCACTTTTCAATTTAATTTGAGAATGGGAAGACTCACAAATCATTACTGGAATGAAAACATGAACACCATCATTGAATTCATCTGGTCCCTTGAATTGATATAGTGTATGCTTAAAACACTCCTTATTAGTTCAAAGAGTGCATTAGTTGGTGACCTGAAAATACAGGCTTACATAATTTTCTGCATGTGAAAAGCATCAGTAGTCACATACGTAAAAAAAGTTGGTAACTTTCCAAAATAATTAGTGATTCAGTGCAACAGATTACGTATTTCTTAGATATCCGCTTTCTAAGACACAAATATTCACACTTCTCAACCTACCAAATTGGAGTTTTTTCATGACAGCCACATACTTTTCTTCAAGAGACCGCAAAACAGACAAAGGCTTGGGCTTCACAGCAGCCTTTTTGGAGTATTCAGCCATCTTCTTTTCTGTTATATAAAACGTGATGATTATTTGTAGTTAACCACGTAATTTTGACACAAATACAGTAAGCATTTGGGGATTATTTAACTTCAAATGAAATTTTATGGTCACATTGTTTGCAGAGAAGTCTGAAAACTGGGGATCGTTCATGACATACAAATCTGTTTTTCTCAGTACTATGTATTTCATTATCTGAACAGCTTGAAGTAAATAAAGATTGTTATCTCAGCTCAGAAATAATTGATTACTGCTGCTGCTATGAATAATCTTTTATTGGGTCTTCTATTTTTTTTTTAATTTAAAATAGGAAGTATGATATAGGCTCGGGTGGATGGACATTCACACGTAGATGCTTGACGCACTCTTCAAAATCAGGAGCTGATCATACACGCCTTTTTAAAATCCACTCCCCTGATTAAGCTCCTTAATCTTTAGTTTTCTTTAGTAGACAATTAGTAGACAATCAGATGGCCCTTTGAATGCCCACAGGATCAACCCATGATTTAGATTTTTGTCCTGTGTTCATCGAGTTAAGCGTCAATCTAATTAATAAGATTTAGTTTTAACAGCAAAGGCTTTACTCTTAAAGGTCACGTATGTTGTCTTCTGCCAAGACAACAAAAAAGGCGCTACACAATTGTGCGGAAAGTTATGAGATGTACTCTTACTTACTGAATTACTGTTTCCTGATCTAAACATTTAAGACTACCACAAGGTTCCAACCACCTTTGAAAATGTAGTCAGTGACTGGGGGCAGGAGGGAAGTCTTCTTTCTTGATTTTAAGCTAACTTGTAAGTTACCTGACAATGCATATACTACAAATGAACACTACACAGTATTTATAGAGGTATTTCTATTTTACCTTGGTTTGCTTGGCGCAAACTGGTAGTAGCAGCATACACTATCTCTGCAGTCTTCTGGATGTCCGGTACCAAAAGCGTCAGTCCCTCTGGTTCTTGATCAGAAGTATCTGGTTTTACTCCTGCTTTGGCTTTGTCTTTTTTAGACCTGTTTGGGGTTGGGGTTTTTTTGACAAAGAAATATAATATAGCATGAGGGAATATTTTTCAAACAATTAGACAGTACTCAGCATATTCGTAAACAGGGAAAATACCAAAGATGAAAGATGAAAACAAGACTCCTGAAACGGAATATCTCTGTGTATCTCCAGGTTAATCACGGTGTGCAGCAACCAAGCGTGACAAGACTGAACAGCCAGTCTTGATCTGACAAAACAGAAGTGCATCTGATATGAAGAGCAGAGATATGAACACCAGGCCTGGGAATACTGGTATACTGGTTTCTACTTCAACCATTTACTACTTTTGATTGTTACGCTGCACGTTGACCTTATGTTTGCACATTTTCAAAAATATTGGAAAAGCTTACAAAAATCAGTATAAGAAACCTCATGACATCAATGTGTACTTCATCCACCCATATAGATCCGGGTGCAAAATCAAGTCCTAAATTGGTAATATAGTACTCTTTCCTATTCCACAATACATTAATGATTCTTTAAGATAACTCACAGTAAAACACTAGGAAACCTCTAGTCAAGATTCGCAATACGTCTATCAACGACAGCCTTAGCGTCACAAGGGAATGGGTCAAAAATGAAGTTTGTCTCTCTGAAGTTTTCTTCTGGGCTATAAAAGTTAAGACTTTTTATTTCAATAAACAGTTTAATGTAACATAATTTTCTTACAGATACAGAAAGAGTCCATATTATATTGAATGTTTAAAATCAATGCACTGCAAATTAAAACATCAATTAAAAGCCTCCAATTTTTATAATGAAATAATTTGAAAATACAGTACATAGTAAGACCATTGTTTGATAGAAGTTAGTTGCCTAGTAATTTAAGACATATTTAAACATTTTGATTGTGATAACCCGGTCTTTACTAGCATATATATTCAACTGTTTAAACGAAGACATAGTATGCGATAACATTGTAACCTAAATGTGCATATTTAAAAGCTTCTATGTTTTAAGAGCTAGCATAAATTTACATTGTTAACCTGCAAAATTTACAAGATTTTAGTGCTAACAGCCCCCCAATTATTTTACTGCAATCTCTGTAAATTTTTTTGTTTTAGTAGCACTTCTTCATTTTAAGATGCAAACAAGTTCAAGAAGCACTGGTTTCCTCTTTCCCACTACCATACCCAGAAGCACAATAGAAGGCCATTTACACAAAAAAAATTTACCAATTTAATGCTTTGATGTTCCAAACATATTTTAGTAACTATCAAACACAAAATCCTTTCTGTATTTTAATCCAGACTGAAATCATGCATGAAGAATGAGTCTCCAAACTATTCAGCAGAGGTGATGACAGTAACACTGGAAGTCTTCATACGGTACCTAATCAAATGAGAGTATCCCTAGAGTGCATTAATATCAAAATCCATTACTGCAGCATGGTACATTTTCCCTGTTCCAGATTTAACCCAAAAGGATGTTAGCCTGTGGTTGGACTTCAAGCACTACTGAGCTTTCGGGCGCTCCAAGTTAGGAGGAAAGCACCAGAGCCAAACAGCGGCGTTCGGCGTCTGAGGAACACTTTCGGACAAAGCAGCAGCAGCTGCCTCTCCCATTCACATTTTCCAAAATCCTTATCACTGCCTTTTGCCTTGTGGAAACCTAAGCCAATATTTTTAAAATAATCTAAAGATGTGTATTTTAGCCCACTGAACCTTGGTGATAACTGTTTTTATATCACAGACATGCTAGCAGCCACCAGTCCCAAGAAAGGTGTCCAGATTTAGAACTGCTTGCCCTTGAGGTAGAAGCCTTAAGCTATTTGCTACAAAACGCTTGGAGAAATTCTGACTAAAATGAAACATTGATGGGCTTATCCAAGAAAGGGATCCGTGAAAAGCAATGAAAATGTGATTGGTGAAGACACTGAAAGTGAAATTAATTCTTACAAATTTATTTTCAAGACAGTTATCTTGTAGGGCTTTTACCTTCCACATGGTTTTACAATTTAGACTACCAACCTTTTCCTCCTACTTCATCTTGGAGTGAAACAAAAATTAAAGTTTTTGCCTCATTAGACAAAAGGCTTAACTGCTTGCTTAAAACCTCCTACGGATATGTTGAGGTTCTGACAGTCAACTACTTAAGCAGACAAGGAATACGTATCTAGCTGAAGCAGGAGGAAAACGAGACATCTACTGAAATGCAAATTCTCAGTACCAATAATAGAATTTCCTCTTGTTCTCCTCTTCTGTCCACTGTTACCCTGAGAAAAACAGACCCACCCCCCCGGAATATTCCTTTTAACTGCAGGATTGGCAGAACAGCCCTGCCCTGTCACCTGCAGGCACCTGGAGCTCGTGGGGTGGTCTGCACCACCAGGCTGCCTAACCCCCAGCCAGACCAGAACTCGGACTGTGTAAAAGCAGCTGAGGAAGCAAAGTGCAGGAATGACTGATTCCACCTTGGATGCCAAGAAGAAAACAGGTCTCATATCTGACCTTGACTCCGCCTAATCGGTGATTTCAGTCAGTTTCTTAGGGCTTATAAGCTAGTTGGCGTCCCAGCAGGCCCAAACCAGCCATGCTGCCTCTTCAGCATCTGGTTTCCTCACCCAAGTCATGCTTGTATGTTCTCATGGCTATGGGAAAAATTATTTTTCCTCCCTCTTTTAGGGAAAAGCCAACTGATGCTGCCATAACTTGTAAGACTCCTACTAATGATGACCTCCGTTTTCTCTTCCCTCATTTCGCCTTCCTACCCTTGTTTGATTCAAACCTTTTGCTGTCTAAATAAGAATACCAACTTAGGGCGACAGTTCATGAGATGTCGCTACATGACCTTCTTCACGTATATTGTGTAATACACAATTATTTGGAGATATTTAACAATACTTTACAGCTTGTCCGTTTATTTACAATCAACATATGCTAAATCAAGCAATTTCCTAGACTCTAGATAAGGAAATCTGTCAAAGGTCCCTCAGTGGTATATATTTTTCACACTGATCATAATTTGTAAAGTTCACACAGTTTTGTTGTCTCTAGCCGTCTGAGACAGCACTGAGTTTCACTGCAGACATGAGCTATTACACTTGACTTTATATTTCTTTTATAGCAGCCCTTTCTAAAATCACGTCCTTATACCTTAATGATTCTACGATCATGACTATTAAATAAGTGCAATTTAAAGAAAATTAGACTGGGTACTCTGTAAGATTAAAACCTCATGTGAAACAGCTCTGGGAGTGCAGATGGAGGTGTGCAGCTGGTCCATATACCCATCTCCCTGATGTAACGACACACCCTGGTCTGCAAAATCTGAAAGTCTATCTAGTTTCCTGAACTATACGGTTACAAAAGGATAGAGGCACACATGTAATTCAAAGCCCTGTGAAAGAGTTGCATGGGTTTTACATGTAACGGATGCACAGATGGATCTTACAACACTGGCAGAATTAAAGGTCAGGGACTCTCGTGGCCTCTGTAAGCCTGCTGAGAGCGACCAGCCTGCTGTAGGGATCCCAAGTTGTACATACTTTAACGGGCTTTGTCAGGTTGGCCTTGGAGGTGGGAAGCAGGACTGACTTCCAGGGCAGTGCAAATCTTACTCTAAGGACAAAATTACAGCAATACCAAAGATGATTTTTCAGTCCCAAATCCATTTTTTAGTGAAGTCTGAAACGCACAGTATTACTTTAAGTGCACATGAAAGAGCAACCCGGTGACTGCTCTACCATTTCTGAGCATGTGTAACATGGGCAAACTGAATTATTAGTTGAGAAAACATCATCCTCCCTCCTTGCTGTCATCTCCACTCCTATTCTGCTGCTGCATTCCCGCCTGGATTCAGAGCCGCAGCGAGCTCTCTCCAAGCTGCGTGTGACGCACCAGTGCTTCAGAGGGACAAGCAGAGTCCCAGCTCGGGAGAGGGAGGTGCTGGGAACTACAAGGCTCCCCCAGAAACACATGAATGAGGAGATGAAATACCAAAATTAAAACGATAAAGCCAGTAGGAACCTTCAGCCCTTTCCCTGCACTCTAGCAGCCTGCATATAAATTTACGTGTGCAGATAAACCAAGTGTTCTCCAACTCCTGAGCGCTATGTTTTTCAATGGTATTCCAATGAAACATGAGACTGAATAATACTCATAAATAAAAAACTACAGTCAAATATATAACCATATGAATATTTTGCTGTACATTTTCTCTATTATTAGAAAACATTTAAATGTCTGCATTATACTGTACATTTCTTTCTGCCATGATTCTGCTTGTGAAGCAAATTTAATGCAGGCCAAACTTTTATCTAAATGCTACAATTTTCAGAGTGGAGGAGGAGCCAAATAATTAATTTAGACTTAGAAACTTCCCCATACAGTTTTTCAACCATTGAAGAAAAAGCAGACAAAATCATGTCAACTCATATTTGGAGGGATGATTGTCACTAATATACTTTCTAGAAGAGACAGCAGTGTACATGCTAATAATTTAAGCCATTAATTTAGCTTGTGCTAGAGGATGACAGCCTTCTCTTCACACTGTGCTAAATGAATAATGAATGATACGCTCCCAGGGCAACTTTAATTTTTAAAGCCAATACTAATACTTACTCACCCATGCCTGATACTTAGAGGTAAATGTGATGATATGGAATGATACCTTTATCAAAGTATTCACAAAATAAAGCCAACGAACCATTCAGCCCCTGCGTACTACGGGGACGGCGCTTATATCAGAATTCTGCTCAGTTTCATATTGATGCTCGCTGTCTTGGAATAAAACTGCCATAGGTTAGCAACCGTTGTATCGCTCAGCCCTCATGGGTCCCCACCTTCTCTAGGTTTCCACAGGTACCAAGCAGAAGCTCATTTCTTCCAGTAATTCCCAGTTTCTTAAATCAATCTCCTGAAATCAGGCAAAACAAGCAGGGGAGTGTGCCTTTGCGAATAAACGCTGGTGAAAACGAGGAATCTCCTCCGAGATGCTCCGCGTGCTCCTCCGCGGGGCTTCCAGCCCTGCCCCTACAGCCACGGCACTGTGGGGCTGCTCCGGGCAGCCACCACCCGCTCCCGACAGGAGCTTGAGGGTGCAGCAAGAGAGACTCGTGGTTGTTTAGTCTTTTAAAGAAAAAGAAATCAGAACAAATTAGGCCTCAACTCTTGGGACCCAATTATAAAGAAAAATTTTTCTTTGCAAATCGCTCCGTTTCACACAGAAGTTCTGCAAAGTAACAGTGAAGACAATGAAAAGCCACAGCGGGGAAAAGGCCTACGCAGTCGTATTCTAGCATGCCCACGCAACAGGAGAACACCCAGGTCATGCCAGCAACGTGACAGGCAGGGCCCATAGGTTGAGAGGACCTTGGAGCTGGCAGGATTAACCCTTAGTAGCAGTGTGACAAGCAACAGAAGTGCGAAGATGACAGAATTCAGATCTCCCTCAAGCAGTTATCACAGGGGTGGCCGGGGCGATGTGGAAAGGGAAAGCGCAGTTAGGAATTTTAGACACAGGCTGGCTCTAGTCCATATTGCACAAATAAGCCATCAGCTTATTTTGCTGAATGTAACAATTTGCCATGAAGCTCACCTAGCAGGCGGGGGTTGCGAGGAGCCGGCTTTGCTCCGCAGCAGAGGGTTCAGCCACCACAGCACACAAATGTCTCGGACTTAGCCCCTGTGGCAGCCCACTACACAAGCCCGACCACTCCCATTAGTGATGGCTTTTGACTCCGTAGTGGTCCAACAAACAGTTGTGAGAAATCATCTCGCACCTAAACGTCTTCTCCATTACCCAGAATTTTCCCAATTTTCCAACAGACCATTACGGCCTTTGAAAGTAAATGACATCAAATGCTAACTGGAATCCAAACCCAAAAATGTTCCCCTTCAAATTCTGGGTCCAAGTGGACACCCTTGCTCCAACATGGAGATGACACCTGGTAGACATGGAAGCAGAGCTACTGTTAAATAAAGCCAAGTTTTGTCTTTGAAAGCAGATCCCATAATTATGTTGTTGTTCTTGCATTTAACCTAAAAGGGGCAGCAGATTGTCCCAGCTAAGAAATACATGCCAACGCTTGCTTATATTGCTGGCAAACCTTCAACTAAAACACTGAGAATTAAACCTTCCACCCCAATGACTCCAGGCTGTTGGTGTTTTCATCCTTGTCTGTATACTGGTTTAAAGACAAACAGTATTATGCTTAAACCAACAGTGAAAGACAAGATTGGTTTTTGTGCTGATACATCAAAGTAATACAATAAATTGTACAGATAGTGTAACTAAACCAACCACGGAATTTTTATCAAGTTCATCAATTTTTAAAATAATACTGATTGTTCTTCTAGAATTGTTCTTAGTTCTCAGATCCTAAGCCGACACTGAAGAACTACTCACACCGTATTTTACTTTACCAAATTAAAAAGAGCTTATGACTAGGAGTCATGTGCCATTCTCACAAAGAAGCTTTTTAGGCTTCAGTCTGGGTAAGTGACATGAGTAGATACAGGTTTCCATGTCCATTAAATCTGAGGCTAACAGATGACCAGACTAGCAAAAAAAAAAAAAAAGTAGTTGTGGAGAATTTTATACATACACCTATGCTGGAAGTGGATTACACAGAAGCCAAATACATTTTCATTTCCATTTTAAGATGACTACATATACTATGATCTACGTAATATTGCCAGCAAGCACAAACTGATATTTTTAGACGGGTATCCAACATAAAAAACTGTTATTTGTCCTTCTTAATTCTGTTTCTTTTGCATTAAGTGAGCAAAAAAATCCCACCACAGGAACGCTACCTGATATACAAGACTAACAATCTCAGACAAGAAAGATTAGAGAAATTCACGGGTAAAGTCCAGTCCATCAGGAGTTACTAGAAGGAGTTCCCAATAATGGGATTCCTGCTCAGAAAATCTCTCAGGTATTGGCTGGTAAACATTCTCAGTTTATAGTAGGAGGAAGAACATTCTATACATGCATTTTCCTGACATTGTATTTACCTTCTTTTCATGATGTTTCAGTGTATGCTTAGGGACAGCACTAAATTTTGCAGGGAAGGACGGGCATTATTTCCTAGCAAGCCATCTTTAAATTGGAAGCAAGTAAACAGAATCAAGAAACCAATTCATTGCTGGAAGCAGAAAATTATTTAAAGAAAGATACGAGAATTTGTATTGCAGCATTTGCTTTTCCAACTCCCTCAGTCAGGGCAGAAAAAGATGATTCAGCCATTAACCCCCCCTAAATCCTCAGTTCTGGAAACCAGAATGGTCAAAGACATACAGAAACGAGGTGGAAAAGCGGCTGTGCACTCTGTACCAGCTGCGGCACCTCCCCGAGGCAGGCGGAGGTGGGAGGCATGCCGGGCTCCTTCCTTCGGCGCTGCCAGCCCGGTGACTGTCCCTTCGAACAGCAGCCACCAGCAGCACCGGCTTAATCAGTCAAATGACTAAAAACCAGGCCCCCTCAGACTCATCCCCCAGCCTGTGAGCCATAACAGAAGAGCAACATTTCACAGAGGGTGACAGTCAGATCTCCGTGACAGCGGCATTTCTGAAGATGAGAAGCCATAGTTTTGCAGCGCCAGAACTGGTGATCAAAGTAACACTGTGTCAATCACTCAGCAGTGCTCTGATTATTTGACCTTTGGAACAGTCAAAAAAGACAAAAGGAACATCGGGAAGGTAAACCCAGTTTTGTACTTATCCAGAACATTCAGTTTGTCAAAGAAGAATACGTAGAGGGAAAACTGATTTAGCAGTATGGGTACTGGTTGTTACTGAGTAGAACAGGAAAAAGACTGCTGGCCTATATTTTGTTCTCCTCCAACATCTATGGCCCAACCAGTCGTGGGGATAATAGGACAATAATACTGGGTTTGACAAAGCTAAACTGTCTTTTAACTGGGGACTACACCAGAATCATCAAGGAAATAAACCAGCTAACAATTAGACTGGACTCACACATTCCCTGAGGAGGATCTGTAGTTATCATTGCCTTTATAACCATTTTAGAAAGGGAGTTACCTAGAGGCTGCTCTACCCTTACTGAAAGAAGTTGCTGCTCGTGGTTTGTCTGCATGCATCTCCTGAAGTAGCCAGTTGAACTCTGGAAGGGGTGCAGAACAAGCTCACGCAGCGCTACGCTGCAACGCTCACACAGCCTGACGGCATCACAGCTGAGATGGGATATTCAGATACTTTCCCATTTGTTCGCTAATTGCTCTGCCAGACTGCAAGTGTTTGACAAGAACTGTCAAACACAGAGTTTCTGAGAAGAGGCTGGCAGACCCCGAAGCCTGGCACGGGTGGCTCCAGGGCGTTCATTTCTAATTTCACATCACCTTTGGCATACTGGCTCACCTCTGACACCTGCGCTAATGGACCAACTAACTGTCATAAAATCACCAGTGCATGGAAACATGCTTCTCATATGTAGCACCAACAGATAGCACTAGTCAAATATTTTCAACCATCTCTCTACAATTAGGGTTCTCACCACAAATAACAACTCCCAAATCTTGTGCCTCCTGAACCTTATTCTTCCTGACAGAAGCCAAAGGCTTCTCTCCTAACCAGTTAAGCCTCCAATGGAGAATCCATTGTGGAACCTGGTCCTTACTCAATGTGTAAAGCAGCACAGAAGCATCCAGAAGATACTTGGGACACTTCTTGTAAAAACAACCATTTGGTTTGGCCCCCCTCGATCCCACTCTTTACAGAAAGGGCTTGTTCTACAGCTCCTGGGGAACACTCCTGCCTTCAGCCCAATAGCAGGCAACACACAGTCCCACGAATAAAAGATTCTCCTCATTGGAGAGGGAAAGAATTTTAAGAAAGATTTGAAGCTCCCAGATTCTTAAGCAGCAATCCTCTTTCTGATCAGTGGGCAGTTACTGATGAACAAGGAAGAGTATGCAAACCTTCAGCTTCTTTGCATCACACATAAAAAAATTTCTTGTAAATAGTACAGTAAAACAGAATATATACATACAAACATAAATCTAGATCAGATGGTATGTTCTCACTCTGGACTGCAGCACTCATTCAGATAAGTATATAGAACTGAATCTTTTTTCACGTCTATATTCGTAACATGCAAGTGCAAAACACAGTTTAAAGGAAGGTTAGGGATGATAAAAGTGATTACCTCAGTCGGTTGGTGTAGGTATCCACACAGGTCTTCATTTTAGCCAACAAAGTCCCAACAGAAGCTTGTGACTCCAACTGTTCTTCCTCCTCTTCACTATTTTCTCCCGACAGAGGAAGCAGTAATGGTACCATTGATGTGCAGGATGCAATAGCACGGAGTAATTCCAGCAGGGCTCGGTAAAGGGGAACATGCCGGGCCATATCCAAAACTAAGAGAGAAAAACAGTTGAAAAACAAAAAAAATCATTAAAATTGAAGAAGACCCTTCCACTCTTACTAGAGATGTTTTAAACTGAAAAGCTAGATTTTAATAAGTATTAAAATATTAATGACATTTAATAATAAAATACAGTATTTTATAATATCTTTTTATAAGTTATGTTTTAAGGGACTTGTCCAGAAAAAATTGAATAAGATACCGAGAAAACAAAGGTTTGCAAAAGACACAAGAGGACAAGAGTGCTAAAAAGGAGCAGAACGGGATTACCACATGCTATATTCATTTCTAGTAGCTTAATATACAATCCTGACTCAAGTTGTATGCCAACAGTAATCACAAACAAATATCTATGGAGGAAAAATTGTAACCCGTGGTGTAGCAGGGTAGCATTTGCTGATTCTAACAGCATCAGCATTAATAAAAACAGACTTTCATATCACCCACTATTTATAGTTATGTTCTCCTTTGGGAAAATTTGTCTGCATTACTGCGGGAATATTTATGGTTGTGAAATCAATGAAGGTATGTACTAAGAAGTCTAGCTTGCTTCTTTTCATAGAGAAAGTATAACTTTAAAAGCCATTATGCATTCTTCAGAGCCTGTGAAAGCTCTGAAGAAGATGGAAATTTTATCTGCATACATATGAACCCCAAAACAGTAAAGATGAATAAGAATACATATTAGGCAGGCAAACCTCACTGTCCTAGTGCTGCTCAGTGTAATGTATGTGTATTATACAAGTAACTGAGGGTAGAATATAGATATCAGCTCTTCTTGCTAGGAAAGACAGGCAGAGACACACAATTCTAATGGGTTCTCTAGCACCACATTGTTTATTTTTCTTTTCCACTTGCTTGGATAAACATGTAATGGATGTCATTTCAAATGACTTTGTATCATTAGTAGAAATCCTGAAAATGTAGCAATACGCAAATACTTCACACAGCTGCTTCCTCTGTCCCTAGGACATGCTATTTTTAACCTAACTGCAGAAAAAAATTGCTCTAGTTCAAAGTATTTACAAATGACTGAGTTTATGATAACATAAATTTATGCTTTTTCCAGCAAAAAACCCCCATCAAACAAAAAGCCCCTGCCAACTCACATTAGGACAGAACAAAGCACAGAACAACCCTTTAATGTTTCAGTTCGCACATCTTGCCCTCCAAGCTAAAGCACATCACAAACTTCCATCTCCCGTCACCAAATCCTTAGCTCTAAACACAGCACGATGGGACAGTAAAAAGAACCAAGCAAAATTCAACAAGCAGGTTTAAAGATGGATTTATCTCTAGCAAGAGTTCTTTTATCAACAGCTTGCTATTAATATTTGGAAACTATTACAATAGCACAAACTCTTAACTGGGTGAAGTTCTGGTGTGTTGAACAGGAAGAAAATTTACTGAAACAAAGCACTAAACTGTCAGGTCCGGTATCATGGCTCTAATAATATCCCGTGTCAAAACATTCCATATATTTAAAGCAAACTCTATTGAATTTAAACATTGGCATTAAGAAAAACAGTTTCAATTAGCTTCAATTATCTGTCAACTCTTACATTTTATATTTTTTTATGTATATATATGTTTTACATATATATCTCCCTTCCTTATGCTGAGTCTCTAGTCAACGATTGCCCACACAAAAATCCCCACAATGTGTAAAGTGGCCTTGAAATAAACACAAATAGATCTGATGATGTGTGATTTAAAAAAAAAAAAATAAAAAGAAAAAAAAAAAGGAGTGTGGGGGGAGAGCAGGGCAAAAGAAAGCGAGAACGGGAGTCCATAAAGCCCCATAGTGTAGCCCTCACCAGAAATCACCTCCCACCTGTAGTGCTAAAGATCAAGCAGCTCCTCAATGTAATCAATAGCTGTTTATTATGAAGATAGTGAGAGAAGGAAAGATATGACCTCTTAGATAACCACAGCATTTCCCTTCTGGAAAGCTTTTATTTATTTATTTTAACCATGAAATATTCATGAGGCCAGAATATATTATTTCAAATCCTCCAATGCTTGCTTGCCCTCTCCTTTGCTAAATGGAGAGTTAAATTCAAAATTACTGTCAGGAGGGAAACTGAACTGACAGAACTTTGAAACTGAGAGAAAAAGAGAGGAGAAAAAAATCTGTTTTTCACAGATTCAACTCGCTTGCACTGCTTTGCAATTGTTCCCATGTGAAACAAGTGAAATGTATTCACTTTGTTTCCATTTAAACAATCTTTAAGGGAACAACTACCAATTTCTTTTACCTTAATGCTAGACTCTTTCAAACTCAATTTCTTGATACCCTTATTGTCTTACACTATTTTTGTCCAAGGCCTTTATTATACTTACTAGGATTATGACCCATGCAAGTGTATTTGTCCAAAATGCCAGAATTCTCCCCCATCGCCAATCTAAATCCTAAAAATGTTTATCAAGACCGGATATCTGGATAAGCATCAGAAAAACTTGCTGTAAAGAACCGACAGTTGACAAACTACCGTTTATTACCTTTACCTTTATACACCCACCCCTTGTGCCTACTTTCTTTTGAATTGGAAGAGAATGCCAAACTGACTAGAGTGTACGTTTTCTGCAGATATAGCTCTGCTTTCTGAAGCAGGTTAAGAAGACTTGAGCTTTTTTTTTAATCTCTATATTTACATGCAATTAGAAGTTCCAGACTGGGTAACACTCAATTTTTCAGACACTACTTTTAAGCCACTAGGACTACAAGACACTCCTTTGTAAAATAACCCCCCGGCCCAGATCTGCTGTTTGCTAACCTGCCCATCTCCTCGTGGTGTCACCTCGGCTGTGTCTCCAGATGGCCTAACACCACCCTTCTGGACTAACAGAGGCTTTGCAAGTCCAGGAGCATCCAAACTAGAACCTCTATGTTCAGGCTGTGCCATGCAGACTCCGTCACCATCTTTACTGTTTTTAGTGCCTGCAGCATATTTAGTTAGTTGGGATTTATGATAGATGTCTTCCCTTTAAATATCACTATGTATATATTAGGGGAGAGTATTTCAGAAATATAAATGATACAGCTTTGTAAAAAAACAATTAAATCTGGTTACAAAATCCTTTTAAGGAATTGAATTCAAATACTAAAAACATGAATAAAAATATAAAAAACAAATCTGCAAATCAACAAATCCTATTTCCATCAAATAGAAGCAATGGAACCTTTAGGCTATCATCCTCAACTATAGGTATTTTACCAACTAAAACAGCAGCAATTTGAATTTTACGCAAATATAAACTTCAATGAAGAACAAATGTGAAAAGTAATCCACTGTTTTCTTCAAAGTATGCTGCTCCTTGGGAACACACCAAACTTTTTGCTGCCTGACTGAGTTGGGCAATGCAGGTGTAGCATAACATTTTACTCAAATTAAATAAGGTAGCTTCTTGCGTAGGAAAGAAAATCCAAGGCACCACAGAACAGAAACAAATACTTTTGCTTACAGTAGAGCTATACTTGGAATAGCATGACACATCTTAAATATGTCAGAATTTTTTTTATATGGGTACTTCAGTTGTATAAGGCGGCACTACCAACATTTGATTTACATGGGCATGCACAAAAGCACACCAAACTGCAAACACACAGCATTGCTAAGAAAATGGAAACGGGAGATTAAAATTCTTGGCTTTGTAAACATGACAGATGGATATATTCTCCGGGATTCTCTGTTATTCTGAAGTCAAAATCATTATTAAATAATGACAAGTATCTTTTCCAAACAGCCCAGTCTGGTGGCTCTGGGACTCCCCCAGCGAGTGCGCCTGGCCCGTGCTGGCTGCTGGGCACACACGAGCTGCGGGCTCTCCCACATCCGTCCAGTTCTGCGCTGTCGGTGCTCCCCGGTTCTCTGGGGCAGCGAATTGCCGAGCGAGGTCCAGCCCCCAGCACCAGGGACCAGTTAGGAAGCTCCCCTTGCTGCCTCAAACAGAACCGCTGCCCGACAGAGCCTATCTGAACTTGCGCAAGGTTTCCTGAGCAGTGCTTCAGATGACTACTAGATGCCACATACTTCCATCAAAGGAGAGGTACATATTAAATTATTTTATTACTAGACTCAGAGCAGGGATCTGCACTCAGTTTTCACTCTGCTTCCTTGTCTGCCTTGCTCAGGGCCAGCAGGACAGGGCCACCCGGCGACAACAGCGCTGTCTCGGAGAAGGCTCCACCACCAGAGGACATGGCTCTTGCACCGCCGGAGCGGGTCTGCTTCCCCCGCGAGCTTCCTACACGCTTCTCAACCCGTGTTCAGTAAATACACATCCAGGCCTCGCCTTTCGGCTATACCAGTAGTTAACCAGTTCAAAGAGTGGAGCACGAAGCACAGCACAAGCTAAAAACCGCTGCGGAACCTGGCGCGTGAGCAGGCGGCTGCAGGAAGTCTGTAATGGGGCCCCTGGCCGGTGGCCAGGCCAGCCCAGGGCGAGGAACAGGGCCAGGAGGTGACAGAGAGCAGCAAGGCCACACCACCATGCATGGGGCGGGCGGCAAGGTGACGACAGCAGGGCTCTTGCAGGGTGGGATCCCAGACAGCCGAGTTAAAGCACAGTGACAGCAGCATCTTTTTTACCACCACTGCTTCATTAATTGCAGGAATTACAAGTTCTAGAAGGATGGCGGACATGTCCAAAAACCAGGCCAAGGTCTTATTCTCCTTGATAATTAGCAAGGAAGTTCACTGTAGACTTTCTGGACAATAGGCAGCATGCGTATGTACTCACAATTCACATCAAAAAAGTGTCCGAGGTCTAAATTTATTCTGTTGCATTTATGAAAAGCAGAAATCTCAGCAAGGTCACTGCCACGTTCTAAGATAGGTAGTGATGGCAAGCATCTGGAAAACACCTCATGGTTCAGCGGGATAAGGTCTTACCCCTCCCTCCCATTCCTTTGGGTAATAAAGGTCAAGTTTTATTGGAATCACTACAATTCAGTTAGCCTCTTGCCACAGTATTTGCCATTTAGAAAGACACTGAGGGCTAAATAGGTTAAAAAAATAGACATTTCATAAAACCAGATCTCCCTTGTATGCTAAAAACAAGCAGTCTCATTGGGGGTGGTGGTGGAGGGAAGAGGAGTCTGAAGTTTTTTTAAGAAGTCTTGACTTTCAGAAACTGTGGAGCATCTTGTGTTTGAAAACACCAGGCTTTCACAAATGCCTAAAGGTCATGAGATATTAAGGCACTGATCACATTTTTGAAAACTTCTAGACAGAGCCTGCTGATTCCTGGGAAATGACTGGTCAACATTCAAAGACTGTGTGTGCGACTTCAAAACATGTCAGTTGCTTTCCACACATCTATTTATTCGTCACCAATATAGATCTATTTCTTACAAAGACCTAAGACTACCCATATGCAATTACAACATTAATATAATGAAAAAGCATATGAGGGCAGGCAGTTCCATAGGATCAAGGTATCACCTTAAATTGCATATATATCTGTAACAAGATAATGGCTCAACTGAGTCTAATACTCCTTTGCTTTTTTTTAATATTTTACAATATTCAAACAAAGAACAGCCAGGCCTAATGGCCCATTAAATAGATAGTAAGGAACAGCAATAAATTTTTTTTTCAATTCATTTAACACTCTCAGTACAACTTAACTGGTTATGAATAAGATTATAAAACTTCTTTCCATTGCAAAGGATATTTAAAACACATCACAAAGAATATGCACATTTATCTCAAAATAAAGGAAACTATTAATATAGCGTATCCATTGTAATAAAAAAAATCTTCACACTTTATTGCAGGTTAAAAGAAACAAATAGAGAAGAATAATTTGTAAGAAAATTATGAAAAGTTCTGCTTTACTTGCACCTAACGTGAAGGCCTTTCCACTGTGACTCTCACTGTGACCCAACTAGGAATTCCTACCCCAAAGGAGCCTGCAAACTTGATGTAAAATAAAACAAAACAGATGCTTGAGGTAAAAAAACAAACACCTTTACCAGTTCTAAATATATGACATTGGCAGATGCACACCCTCCTTGCTTCTGTGCCATGAGAAAAGGTGTACATACATGCTCTCAACCTATCTCCTGTAGATCATTTCTCAATTGCTAGACTCGCATCACTTAACAGGACTTCCTGAATTGCAGTTATTTTAGAGGCCCACAAAAGTGTGGCTATTTTTTCTTACATGCAATTTTTTTTTACATCTGACCAATACACATGACTGACTTTCTGCCTTGGTTTCAGGGAAGAAGAGTGTGCTGGCAGCCACAGCAGAAAGCACCACTGGAAACTCTTTCCAAATTACAGCCCTTTTTTTTGTTTTCTCAGAGAGATCTGCTACTGCAAACACAAGAGGGATGGTTGTGAATGGACAATTAAAAGGAAATAATTGAAAAGAAAAAGGCATTCTGGAGAGAATGCGTATCAAAAAACGCATTGGATATGTCAATTTAAACCAAAAATTTCTTGCAAATGGTTACAAATGTGTCTTACATTTAACAGATCAGAAAAGAGACAATAACAGGTTAAAACTTGAAATGAACAAATTGACCTCTATAATCAAAGATGAAGTTGAATTCTGATTTTATAACAACGCTCTCCTTGTCCACTCCAAAAGGCCTCCTGCCTGCATGGGGTAGAGTTTCCAGTGAGCCAAGAGACGCTTTCAAGTCTCCTTTCTTATTCTGTTTTGGATCTATTTTTCTCCTATTTTAGTGAGACTTTATATCTTCCTGGAAAGACAAATGATTGTATTTTGTTAAATATTCGTCCAGAAGTAGCCATCTAATCTTGCCTCTGTTTTAAGTAATGTGAAAGAAAACCAGACAGTTCCGTAGAGCTGCTGTATTATAAAACTGATCTATTCACACCATGCTCAAATGCTCAAAATTTACTACAATGCACCCAAACCTCCCCTGCAAAAAAACCCAAGAAAATACCTTTGTATTCCAAGAAACCTACTGTTTTCTTTTATAGTAATAAAGTTTACAGGACATTGGCCTCATCAATTTAAGAAGCTAAAAATAAAGTAAGACATTCTCATTACCATGCTACTTACTAAGAAGTTTAAGTCCAATGTTAAGATCATGACTGCAGTACCACACACACCTACCACTAAATTTTTCTTTTTTATTTCACCTTTTTTTACCTCCAAATAATTTAAAAAAAGACCTTGAAGTTCTGTCGGTTTTACACCATTTCTAAAACACACTTAGTAATTAGTGAGGACATACCTTTGATGTCTGAGTATGTTATTCACAAACCTAAAACCCACTGCCCATGATTAAATTAAAGACTTCAGGTTCACGTTATCATATTGAAGACTCTCATTAACTACAAACACCGCTGTTCAAAAAAGCTACACAAAGGAAACACTCCTTTTGTATTTTTAATTAAAACCTTCAGACACAAGTCTTGTGGTCGCTGATAGTGCCAACCATGAGTGAGACTTTCCAACAGGGCCACAAGTCCTTTTGCTAAATATTTTAAAAACGGAGCCGTTCCTCAGCCCCCCTTTACTGCATCTTTGCAAACATACGATCTATGAATGCAGTCCACGCTGCAGGCAATAGTGTCAGTTCCAAATACGTCACGCTCTGCTGCCTCTTGATTTTCTGTTTCAGAATCAACCCAGGGCAAGACTCTTTTATAATAGGCCTAATTAACACCCTGTGTTCTACTCTGTTTTAAGAGAAAAAACCGATTGCCTACAGAGTATTTCAAATTCAGATCTCTTGAAGAAAACATTAGCCTTCAGGTAAAAATAAAACAAAACCTTTCTAAATATTGTCATCTTGGAGTAATTTAATTAACTTGACTTTTTCTTCACTTTTCTTTATAGGAATAACACAAGCATTTTCACAGCACCATTGTGAAATAAGGAAACTGGCATCAGAAAAGAGGAGTGCCCTTGCATAATGAAGCAGGAGGCGAGGCGAAGCCCCCTTACAGGTCACGAGTCACAAATCCTCTGTCAGAGCAGTAAAACAGCGCAAGAAGGGTGGGCCTCTGAATTCAGCATCTACAGTGTCAGGCTCCGAGGTGATTATTATTATTATTGTTCAGATACAGCCTTAAAATTTTGCTCTTCTGATGTCAGCACTGAGCCCGTTACCAGTTAAAAAAAAATGTAAAAAATCAGATCAAATGTTAGAAAAGGTGAAGAGAGATGAGAAATGACTTCATGAGACTTCATTTAATCATTAGTACCCCTTCAACACCATGTGCATTCTTCCCCTTTCTCAAGCAGACAGGACAGAACTGGAGGAGTGACATGAGAAAGGCAACTGAACCACCCAAGGTACAGAATGAACTGCTGTACTATCTCAAATGAAATAAACAAAGACTTTGCAGCCTCCGTGACTAATGAAGTGTATCATAAAGGCATTTTTAAAATTATGAGTAGTAAAAAAAAAATGAATAGAATTGGACTAATCAATACATTCAAAGGAAGAGGTGCGCCATTAGAAGAAATAGTGCCACTTGTAAAAGAACATACACTACGCAACACGTCACTGGTAAGCTTTGGAAAAGCTTAGCACTAAATGCTGGGGCAGTAAATATCGTTACATGTTCAAAAGTAATTGGGTAAATTCATGTAAGAACAGGCCATCAAGGGCTAATAAATGAGGAGACACCACCCTTGGCCACATACTATTAATACCAGGGCAGCATCTGTATGCCAGCCCCATCCCTCTGCTCTCCCGCAGGCATATGTTCTTGTCCACTATTGGTGATAAAGTAACGGGCTAACAACCCTGGTCCATCTTGGCATTGCTATTCTTACAAGTGTATTCTAGGAAACTTAGAAAAATATAGCAGTGTAACTGCAATATAAAAGGGAAACTGCGTTCAATCATAAAAACAAAATGCCTTGCTCAAGTTAGTTGGTCAGTCATCTGGAGTTAGCGTAGTAATGCGGCCCAAGGGAGCAGACCATTGCTCTTAACTATTATTGGTTTAGTTATTTGTAAAGAATATTTGATTTTGGTGAAGTTAAGTATTTTCAGGAAAGTTTTATTTACAAGTAAAGTCAACCAACACTTAGAAACTTGTCACAAATGTATCCATGAATCCAGAAAAAACCTTTGCCAGAAAAAGCACGAGGCATTATTTCATGAGGCTGGTGCGTACAGTTGAGTAAACAGACACAATTTCTTGTATTTTAAAAGGACAGGAAAAAGAAACCAAAATGTAAAAAACATAAAAAAACAAACTGAGCTTTTAAAGCATAAGTGACTACTAAAACCACGCGTGGTCCCCAGTTGTGGAGATATTACTATTTGCATGTCACACTCTAGTCCCCGATGCTGGAATCCATTAGAGGACCACTCTCTGCCATGAAACTGTGCTCCAGATCATCTTGAACAGGTGGTCAGGCAATGACGGGATGCTTCTGGAGGCTACCGAGCCATCTAACGGAGGGGTGGGGAATACATCATCAAGTAAGAATACTTAATGAAAACTAAAAATGCAAAATTCTGTATTCCTTGGTTTTGTTTGTTTGTTTGAAAATATGGCCCAGCAGGCATCAGCATAGCAAGGGTGTGAGCCGAGTATTGCAGGGGAAGTCCATACTGCCACGGGATCCAACCCCACTGCAACTTGTAACAACCTCTCCTCTGAAAGATTGCTGGTTTTACCCAACAACAGTTCTTTAAAACCAACAGAATATGAAGAAACACAATTAAAGCATAAAGCTATAACCAAATCAAGTTTGTATCCAAATCTAGAAAACACGTGTAAAGAAGTCTCAGTGTAAAACCACAGGATTGCTCTATATTATCCAGTAAATACATAAGGATATAAAAAGAAAGGCATAGATAAAAGAAAGGCATAGATAAAAGAAAGATACAAAAAAGATATGAAGAAAGATATGTACAAAGAAAGGCATTCAGACACTACATGAAAATAGTTTTTTGCCTGGTCAGGGATAAAAAAAGCTTAATTATTAATACAACTCTTTATTATGGCATTTAGCAAGATAGAAAGGGACGGTAATTTCTATTTGAGGTAGATGTAATGCAACAAATATTATGTTGAAGGTAAGCTAGAAGTGTCAAATCAATCTTCCACTTAGCCAGGAAAATAAGAAAAATACTTTCTGTACAGAAAAAAATACAAGCTTTAAATATTCTGCAGACAAAATCTTTCTTGAAAAAGTAAAAGTAAAGCCGAAACAAATCAGATGCAAGTTTGCCTACCACCTCATGTTAAGTGTCTCAAGTGCAGGCACTCCACAGAGATGGAAAGAAAGGTATCGCTACTCTAAGAACATGAAGTAGGATCTTTAAGCAAGTTAATGTGGCTTTCACCATCCCTGCACTGGAGGAGGGAACAGTGATTTCACTATTTTTGGCAGAGGAGTGGGCAAGCAGCCACCTTGAAATGGTCCTCAGTCTGAGAGTTACCCTTTCCAGCCCATAAAACAGTCACTAGTATTTTAGAATAAGATAGGAATTGAAAACAAGATGGAAACCTGCCATTTCATTGCACACGCTGGAGAAATTGATGTGGAAATTCAAAATTAGAGAATGAAGTTGTGGGCTGTTTTTAAACCATTACTTCAGCAGATGGAAACAGGCCAAGACTTGGGTCTTCTGTTCTGTCAGCAGAGGATACTAACAATGTTACTGGAATGAAAGGACGTGGGGGGCCTGTGCTTTATGGCAAGCTTTCCGTCTATGTGAGCACACCTACAAGCTCGTGTCCTCAGGGGACAGGAAGCAGACTACTGGGGAACCTTATTTTGCCTTAAATATCTAATTATTTCGCTTGGCCAAGATGGCAGAGCCTCTGTGCATATGCAAAACAGAACCTTTATCACTTCAGCGTATTTTCTACAGAATAGTCGGTTGTTTAAATACCAAGATGGGCTTCTGGAAAACATGCAGAGCGCAGACTGAGGAGAAAAATTCAAGTCTAACAGCCTCCCTGAGTCTAAGTTAAATGAAAGGTAACCCCTTGCACTCACTGCATATTGAAAGTGCCTTACAGTACAAATAGCTATGTGGTAAATTTATCAACCAGTTTAACTGGGGACCACATGTGATGGGGAGAGTCATCTCTGCCCCAGAGTTGTGAAATAGGAGAATTTCCACCTTCCATTTAACGCCATGCAATTTCCAGCATCACTTATGAAAACGGATCACCCTCCATTATGTTACAGTACAAAAATTAAGACAAACTCAGAAGAAAAGAAAATATTCTTTTATTAATAAGTGATACTATCTTGAAGTTGTCCTCTAGAGCGGACAAGAAGATATATATGCTATTAAAAGAGTTCATGCGCTGGAATAATCTACCATAGATTAACTCTTTTTCTAGACTAACACCTTCAGCCACAGAAATCTGTCTCCTTTGACCTGGACTCAACACCACGAATACCCTCAGCGAGTAGTAAGAAAGGAAATACTACACATGGGAAGCGTCTGCGTAAGAGTACGGGAAATGCCAGATACATTTACAGTACTTTATTTTCAAAACCAGGAGAGAAAAGAACAACATGAAAGAAATAAAAGACAAGTGAGACTGTTACTGCCTGGAATAATGAAGATCTATCACTTGACAAAACAAATGTGACTTTCAACTGCTGAAAACAAAAGCCAGCCCTCACCTCACTGTTCCAGTAAGTTCCTCTTCAAATGCATGCTGAGCTACATGCCTCAGCTGATAAAACTCTTCCCTGGAAGTACAGTGAGCTCGCTCTTAGGAAAGGCGCAGTAAAAATGTCTAGAACTAATCCTGGCAATCCGCTCTGTACGTGAACAGAGAGAAAGGGATTGCTAGTTTGTTTGGTCAAGAAATTTTTAGCCACTTTTCCAATGGTGCTGCCAACAACTGACAAAGCCACTAATATGGGAAAAAAACCAAAAAAATAGAAAAAGCATTACTTACAGTCCTTTCAGGAATCTCTTATGCATACCAGCAAAACATCTGTGCCCTGTAAATGGTTACTGTATCTTTAGCAACAAGGACCAGGAAGGCATGAGAGTTAAAAAAAAAGGAAAGAAGCAGATCGTACATTTCTGTGGTATAATATGGAACCGTAGGACACCAGTACGGTGTCACTTGCTCCTCTGATGTCATATTGTCTTCTCAAATAGGACTGAGGCTGTTGGCAATGAGAGGCATCATTTTAAAATTAATTCTTAATGCCTCTAGTAAAATATGTGAATTATTGTAGCATGTGGTGCTGCACAGCAATCTATTCTGTGCCCTGGTTGCCAAGAAGGCCCATGGGATCCTGGGGTGCATTAGGAGGAGTGTGGCCAGAAGGTCAAGGGAGGTTCTCCTTCCCCTCTACACTGCCCTAGTGAGGCCCCATCTGGAGTGCTGTTTCAGTTCTGGGCTCCCCACTTCAAGAAAGATGAGGAGCTACTGGAGAGAGTCCCGCAGAGGGCTACGAGGATGATGAGGGGACTGGAGCATCTCTCCTACGAGGAAAGACCGAGGGAGCTGGGCTTGTTTAGCCTGAAGAAGAGAAGGCTGAGAGGGGACCTAATAAACGCTTATAAATATCTCAAGGGTGGGTGTCAGGAGGACGGGGCCAAGCTCTTTTCAGTGGTGCCCAGCGACAGGACAACGGGCAATGGGCACAAACTGAAGCACAGCAAGTTCCGTCTGAACATGAGGAAGAACTTCTTCCCTCTGAGGGTGACGGAGCACTGGAACAGGCTGCCCAGGGAGGTTGTGGAGTCTCCTTCTCTGGAGATATTCAAGACCTGCCTGGACGCGGTCCTGTGCAGCGTGCTCTGGGTGACCCTGCTTTGGCAGGGGGGTTGGACTGGGTGACCCACAGAGGTCCCTTCCAACCCCTACCGTTCTATGATTCTGTATGCCCAACTATGATTACCAAGTCTAAACAAAACCACTTGAGATGTACTGTCTGACTACAGTAAAGAAAAAATGGGAGGCCCAGTAATATTTACTCTGGAAATTTTGAAAGATGTAATGTGGTATCTTCAATTTTAAAGGGCCTGCTGAATGTCTTTACCAGCTACTCTCAGAGGGAAAACCAGTCTAGTACTTACAGACTCCCAGTGTTGTCCTACAAGCAGGGATATACCTACTGGTGTTGGCTTCCAGTTAACGAAGTGAAAAAATGAGCTCCTGGATGAAATGCTCATGGGCCTTAGCAACGAGATAAATGGACCAGGAAAGCTTAAGGATAGGCTCCTTCCTCCCTCCTGCCTTCAAACAAGGCAGAAGCTTTACTGCCTTGTGCCTTGAACAGTCACGTCCGTGACCTGCACTGTTTTCTGTAAATTAAACAGCTATCACAAGACAGTAACAGTCTACAGGCAGACAGAATTTCACGGAACACTTATGGCCAAAACCAAACACTTTTGAAGACAAAACCCCCCTACCTTTTATTTCTCAAGTGGATAATTCAAAATAAGCATACAGAAACTAACTTCAGGAGTGAAATGAACACCAGCTGCACCTCATGTCTGATTTGTTAGCTTCTACACATCCTTGTATCAAGTATCAGCATCTAACTGCACTTCTTGTGAAAGCTTATTAAAAAAGATAATTCATCTGTGGGAAGCAGGAAGGCAAACACCACAGTTTAGTTTCCCTTTACATAAAACGTATTACACAGTGGAGTGCAAGGCATCAAGGTCTATCAAAAGAGTGTAGCTCATGTTAGTACCAGAAGAATGATGTCTAAGTGGATCCAAAGGGGAACAGCAAAAAAATTACAGGTTCTTGGCAGGCAGATATAGATACATAAGCAGTCTGTTGCTCATGCTCTCAAGACAGTCATACTATCCTGTAACCACAGAGGTCCAGAACTTCACAGTGGTCTCCAGATGAGAAAGAAACCTTGTTTACTTATGTTTTCAGGATTGTCCCGTAAAGCACCTTCAGTGGCTTAGTCACCATTTGGAAAAATTCCTATGATTTAAGGCTCATAAAAACAAACAGACAAAACAAGCCATCCCACTCTTGATTCCAGAGTACTGTTTTTCTGAAAAGTACTATGTATTATTTACGCAGCAGGACAAAGTATACATGGTGAGAAGCAGGAGAAGGAAGAACAGGGTGAGATGCAAGAAGCCCCATTGAAATCTGGCCTTTACCGCTCCTATTTCTCATCTAATAATTTCTCGACTATCTTTCCCACAAAACTCCCTTCCTTCTGGAAAATCTAACATGCACTTTAATTCACTGTGATCAAGTGAGTGGGGCCAGAGGTTGCAAGCTAGTCTGAAGTATGCTTTGCAGATACAGCTGCAAAATCCACCACCAGCTGTGTAAATCAATGAAGAGCTCTCCAGTTAATGGATTTATGTTTAAAAACCATATAAAACAACGTGCAGTACAGAAACAGATAAAGCTTGAAGCAGAAGTTACAGTCTGTCAGTGATCTTTGCTAAATAATAATTTGTTGGAAAAAAATATTTCCATTAGCTCTTTGAAGTTTAGTACACTTCAGTCTTTGAAGGCCTAAGTGCTTTATCTGCCATGCAATCCAGCACCCAATTACAAACCAAGTCTAAGCTGCTTCGTTTCTCATGACAACCAGGTTTTTAATTCTCAAAGATCTCAATGCCATGATGTTTCAATACATACTTTATAATTACTCCCTATAAGTTACAGCAAATTTCTGCAACACAGTAGAGCTAGAAGTACAAATTTACAATTCATTCTTTCATAAATCTTTTCCATTATTAAGCACTCAAATGGATAATTGGTTTTGACATTTAAAAAAAAATTCTGTTATTAAAGTTCTACTCCAAAATCACTATCTACTAGGAAATAATATTTTCAAATGCTTTGAAAATATACTAAGCATATATTCATATTCTTTTGCAATGGAAAACAAGAGATTTCATGAGCTAGTAATTTCATTCTCTTCTTCCAAAAATATTTCCAAATAAAGATGACAAATTGGAGGAAAGAGACGTTGCAAAAGGTGCTGGGATGGTGGTATCTCCCTCTCTGGAGATATTCAAGACCCGCCTGGACAAGGTCCTGTGCAGCCTGCTGTAGGCGACCTTGCTTTGGCAGGGGGGTTGGACTAGATGACCCACAGAGGTCCCTTCCAACACCTACCATTCTGTGATTCTGTGATCTTCTAAGTTTGTTTGTTTTGTTTTTCAAGATCAGTCATCTGGAAACTCACATGGACAAGATTTGTCCTTTCTCACAAGGTAAGATGCTTTAAGGGCTTTGGAGAATGAGGAACTTGTTTTAGTACTGTTGTTCTCTGACAGCCACCCTCCTGGACTAGGATCAGTTCTCACCATTCTGCTTTCCTTTGCTTGCCCAGTAAGGACCCAATATTCACATAACGAACTCCTCTAACACAACAAAATTTATGAACATGAGAGCTCAAAACCGTGATACTTGGAGCCCTAATACTCCTCCAGAAGCATACAGCCTACACTCAAACCAAGGTGAAGAAATGGTCCTGGATACCCAGTGTCTTTGACAAAACCCTCTTGAGCTGTAGAGAACAGCACTGAATCATGACTGAAGCATTATAAAAGTCACTAGCATTTTAAAAGTTACTAATCACTTTTTAAATGTACAATATCCATACAAGAGATTTTTTTTCACACCAGTGAAGAAGATAAAAATGAAGATTGCCTGATGTCCAACGTGAGACTATTGACTGGAGAAAAAAGCCCCTCGCCTTTTTTCCATCATTCCCTCCCACCATATCCAGAAGGTCACCACACGCCGTTGGGGCTGAAGCCATCACCTCTAACTCAGGAGCATTCATCAGTCACCAACTTCTGAGCTGCTTCAGTTCATCACAAGAGTGATTAAAATAGTTCCCTAAAAACCAATATGGGATATGTCACTCAACACCTTCCAAAGGCAGGTTGGCTCAGTTTTTCCTAAACTATTACTCCAATGTCAAGCTTACACACTTACCACTTTTCTTGACAAAATGCCAGCATGCGTTCTGACCATATTCACAGACAATAAAGCAGTGGTTGATCTTGACTGCTGCTAAGAAAAGCTGGTGTTCAAAGGGGTGTGGCAGCAAGAACCGGTACTGCTCCGTGTCCGTTTAATTGATCTCTTAACACAGAACTATTTTAAAGCAAGTGTGAGTTGCTGGAACAATTAAATTTCTGGTAAGTGAAGAGTGACAGGTGGGAACAAACTAGAGAACTTCTGTTGTTAGTTATGAGAGAAATCGGAATTTTTCCAATGTTCTGGGTCAGTAACTAAGTTACAAAAACAGGAAAAAATCCCAGACAATAGCCAAAAGGCATTGAAGTTCCTCAATCAGAAGGAAAACAAGATGTAGACACATAGTCAAAGTGTCAAAATCACCAAGTAAATGCTGAGATGAAACACATGAAAGAGATGTGAATGAGAACAGTAACAAATCTAAAAGCATTTTGTGTTGCTACAGACAAAGGATCTGAGTTCTTCCTCTTTTTTCAACAGCAGAGTAAAAAAATACCTTGAAACCTGGCTTAAACTGACCATGCCCATCACTGCTGACTCAAGCGCATCACACATCCATCTATATCATAAAAAACAGGCTAACAGCTCCTATAAAGAAAACAGTAGCTGTGTTTCATTCTCAGGAAAGAGGAAAAAAAAAAGAAAAAAGAATAACTAAGAAGGAAGAAGCGTGGATATCCACTTCGCGCTTATGCTAAGTGAACCAGTTTGTCTTCATTTGTGCATACTATTGCATCTCCTGACAGACACAGCTTTGCTCTATTGTTTAACTGAAAAAAGTGTCAGATCTTGTAAAGAGAAGGTCGTGGAGGTTGTCGGAGAAGAAAACTGGAAGGCATCACCTACAGGACGCGTGTGCTACTACATTTCAAGTAGTTTTCTGCATCTTAGGGAAAACGCAGAATGAGGGCAAAAAATATCTGACTCAAAACACACTATTTTAATGAAAAAACACAGCATATAGAATAATCCTAGCATACATGAAAATAAGAATTATATAAATCCCCAGAAATACATGAGGAAAAAGAAAGCTTACACTTTGGCTAGGAGTATTTGTTCCTTTTGTAAAGGTGATGTTCTGGGCATACCGCGTTACTCATAGCAGTAGCATACAGCAGGATAATGATCACCTGAGGATCAAGACTGTAAATCATTGAATTTATACCACAGACTTTTTTACAAGATAGCCTGGCAACTCCTTCTTGAAGCATGAATATCTTTAAAATATGGCATACGTTTGTATTGCCTAAGGTCTATTCCCATGCAATACAAATGCTCAAACATCAGCAGTAATGAACAGAATGACCTCTAATCAACAGAATTTGTTCTGCTCTTGGGATACTACATAAATCAGTTACCAAGCAGTTGCTAAAGTCTTACTAAGTGCTTGAAAGCTCTCTCTAGATGGAAGCAACAGAATTCAATCTAGGACATTTTTGTATAGCAGTGTCCAAACTCAAATACTGTGTAACCATGTAATGTTCACCCCAAACCAGGTGGTTTTGTTACTCATGTATGAAATGCACCCCCAGACTCTAATATCATTTTGCACAAAATGTAGAGGATCTCCCCATTTTTCCAAATATCATCAAATATTATGGATAAATCAAGACCTTTTCAAATCAATCTTTATTACTCACTTCACTCGTGAGAAATCTCGCATGAAATTTTTTCTTCATACTGAATATGTATTGTAACTATAAGGAAGTTATTTGTAAATACTGGCTTCCACTCAACATGGATGAATTCATCAAGTTTCCTATAACTGTGAAATGTTAAACCTGACAACCTTTGTCCTCTTCCCCCACCCCAGCTCCAATCAGCAACACTTTGCCCACAGTGGCAGCCTAAGCAGCTGCTGCCCCATCCCTCTTACTGTGCTGTGCTAGAGATTTGCTTTTCGCTGGGTCTGTTTCCAAACCAGCTCACGGCATGTCCGCACAGACATGCACACCAATATAAGGGAAGGACAGGAGGGGAGAAATGCCATCAAACCAAGATCCGTGGCAAACGCTGGATCTGAAACATGGGGCACAGGAGGTGTCGCTCCCCCTTGACTGCGTACAGCGGGAGCCCAGAGAGATTTGTTTCCCTGCGTTCACCTTAAACCCTCCAGTGCCAGCTGCACCACAACTGTGAACACGGCAGCCCACTATCTGACCTCAACCATGGCAATAACCAGGCCAAGAAACATTTTGTGAATCTTTTGCTGCACTCTGCGGATACGTCTTAATTAGCTGATTATTTGCAGTGGAGATGCTGAATTTATTTTATTGTCATTATTTATACTTGACAACATTGCAAGAAATTCTTCTGCTGAACTTGAATCTTTACACCTGGTTGTGTTCACAAGGTGACAGATTCCTACCCTCCAAAGACACTACTAATCTTTAAATAAAAGATGCACATTGCACGCAATTTCCCCCCTTTCATAAAGGAAAGGATTTGGTTTTTAACATGTGAGGGTTAATACAGTATAATGGCTTGAAAATTCAGTTATTGCTAGATGCTCTCAGTGACATGAATGGTCAGAATACACAGGCGAAAATTTCCCCATCTTTGCATCTCTGAATGGACCTACATGAATACAGAAATACGTTCAAAGATACGTGGACAGAAAACAATTCCAGGAACAACCCAAGTTGCAGCAGTCTTTTCAGAATAAGGGAGGAGCTTAAAAGGAAAGACTATATACACACATTAGAATATATTTTAAGGAAGCTGTGCTGGAGAGATTTAACCTAATTACTTAATTCTTCTAGAGTCAAACAATTTCACTATGGCAACATTACTTTCAGGAGAAAGGGCAGATCATACAAGTGTCATACAACTCACAGTACTTCAGACGTGGTATTTGCCATTAAAATAATGCATGTGTACAATATGCAGTTTTGTCCACTACTAACAAACTAATAAGTGTACTTAGACACTTCAGAAAAATAATGAGAAAAAAAATTAATGTGTAAGCAAATTCATTTGAAAATGAAAGTATTTAAACCAATGATTTTATCCTCTTTTGCTGTCTCACGAAAAGATTGTTGAAAACTCAATTTCAAACAATACCTTGCAATCTCTAAAATATGCTGTTCTGGAAAGTGATCAAGGTTTCCAGTTATATTCTTACTGTTTGAATTCAATGTAATATAATTATCTTTTGTTTTCTCATATGCATAAGCTTTTTGTGCTTATGAATTCTGAATTGCTTGACATGGAAAGTATTTTTTAAAAATAAGTTTTCCAATATACATAAAATAGTTACCTTCATACCAAGAAGCTATGCTATACCAATGAAAATATGTTGCATTTGTAGCCTTCATAGAACAAAGTGACTGAATAAAATTATCTGAAACACAGCTACCTGCAGAGGTTATTAAAATTGTGGCCTTTTACCTGAACAGATTGGGAAGAAGAGAAGACTTCACAGATCTCCCCCCCCCCCCCCCATCCCCCAGCCTCTCCAACAGAGCAGGCAAAAAATACCTCTCTGATTTACCTAGGAAAAAAATGGAGTTACTGCTTCCTCTGAAATCGGAACAGGAATATTTTTCTTGAAGTCTGTGTTTTCCTTAATTCCACACTAACCTGCATTCTTTGGGAGGCGAATGAAAAGAGGAAAAGCGTTAGGAGCAGTATTTCCCATAGAAACAATTGCCTGTCAAACAAAGCATAAAAAGACAAAAGGCAGAAACACTGTTTCAGCTCGACTGCCTTAATATCACCATTTGTCATGCAGCGCTTCCCCGAAGTACAGCTAACTCTACTCCTCTCTATGCCGCTCGCTCTCTCCCTTGGTCCAGCATGGGAATGTGCCGGGCCTGACAATGAAACAGCAGAGCCATGGCACATTGTTATGCAACTCGCTGTCTGCAAGGGTGGCTCGTAGCTCCTTCTTTATTCAGCAAGTGCCAAGTGCATGTTTAATCAATGTCACAGCTCACCACAGCGTGCAACTAAAGCCACTGTCATTCCTCTCTTCAGATCTGCCTGGCTAAGTTATGCAATGCTCCGAAGAATACCTTGGAATTCTTTCCAGCGGCTCTGAATGCAGGTGCGTGACAGCGTCCACACTACTGCCAGCAAAGCAGACTTCTTTTCATTCTTTTTCAGGCTGGACTAAAATTACATAGTGTGACTGCACGTAGTTCGCTGCATTTGGAATTACAGCATGTCAACGTGAGAAAGCCTCTTCAGACAGCTGCCACAAAGAGTAAATCAAAGGCTGGATTCTTCTGAAGTCTTAAGAAATAACTAAGTATAACCGAATAAAACCAGGAGCTGTGTTTTTTTTTTTTAAAGGCAAAACTGAACAGCATGCATTTTGTTGCTCTGCATCATCTAAAGAAAAAAATCCTCAATTTTAACGAGAATTAGTCAGCAGTGAGGATCATTACCAGAAAGGGGTTTACTGTTTTTCGACTACACTTGCCTTAGTGGATTACTGAGCAAGAAGGCCAGTCATTTGGAAGATTCTGTAACATTTTTATCCTCACTGATAAACTTCTTCATCAAGGAACAGTTCATGCTGCTATCTGGTCTGTCTGAGTGAGGAGGAGAGCAGCCCCTTCATGAAGATAAAAGCCTGGTTTGCCCCTGAATTGCCAAGTAAGAAGCATGTCTGATGACATTTTATTCCTGATGCAATGTAGGGTAAGAAACATTTTTTTTTTTTTTTTACCTTTCTGTGAGAGATGCTCTGAGCTGATGGCTTTAATTAGACTCACAGCAGAAACACATTTATCTCCAATGATTAAAGCTGTTTGCCAGGAGAGAAAAATTTTATTGCATTATAAAATGCGACTGCAAATTTTCAGTAAATTGGGGTTATCTGAACTAGTAGAAATCCCAATCAAATTCTGGTTTAAGGTTGGAAATTTCTGATCAATAAAGCTAAAACAGCATAGCAGATTACATATAATACCAACATCTCAGCCACCAATGAACATAATTTTACAGGGAATATGTTTCTAGAGGATATCTGACTATAAATTAATAGTACAACAGCAGCTAAGTAATAGAGACGACCTGTCAACTCCACTTTTGCAACAAAAAAGGTAATAAATCATACATACATCTGTAAATACTATCTCAAGTCCTTATATTGCACAGAATTTTGTTACTATAAAAGTACTACTGTCCTTTGGCATACTGCAATAATAAGCATATATAATAACAACAACAACCACCTTTATATCTGAAGAGGCAGGCGTTTTCTGTTAAATGTTTACTGTTGCACTGCTGTGCAAAAACTGATCTATTAAACAAGTAAAAGGATAAGATCTCACCTGCAATTGCCTACTTTGGGCTTACTAGTCAAGAGAGACTGCGATACTGTATTAAGGAGGCATATTTTCCATGTTCGAAAACAGCAGACGTGAATATTTTCAACTGTTTTTGTACCATGGCAGTTAAATATTTAACAGCAGCTGAAAATTCTCATAATGTCCTGAGGCATTTCAGAGTATTTCACAATGCTTACATACCTGCTTTCATCAATTTGATGTTTCATAAAGACACAAATTACCTGGCTAAAGACAAATTTTCAATTTCTTTTATTATAAAGCATGTTACTTGGCTTGAAGCATCAAGCTATTTTTCACTCCTTCTACCAAATCTGTATCTACAGAACAATTACTTTTAACATGTACATGTTCATACAAAACGAAAACAAAAGACAAATACAACTCAGTAAACACAGCATTAAGAAATACTGTATAAAGAAGCACAAAATTGTTTTTAAAAAGATCAAAGCTTGCATGTTTGTCAGACCAGATTTACCATCTGCTTGCTTTCTTCTAGCTAGCTGCCAGAATACTGGTGAAGGTATTTGCAGGAAAAATGGGAACCTCTGCCATCACAACACTGGAAGATGTAAAAAGGCAGGAGGAGAAAGAGGAGAAGGAAGAATCTATTTTAGCACTGCTTGGGATTATTGGAACTGTACTCAATTTATTTGTTATTGTTTTTGTGTACATCTACACTACACTTTGATGACATTTTTGAACAACAATTGCACAGCACACAGTGCAAAGACCAGAGATAGTAAGAATGATTTCTAAATTTAAAGCAAAAAAACCCACTGTCTAAAAAGATTATCAAAAACATTCCAGAGCAAAGCGTCTGGCTAAGGGCGCTGCATCAAGGACTGCTAAATGTATCTGCGAGCCCAGCTAGGGTGCTCATTATGGAAATGAAGGCAGACAATATTCAACTTCTCATTGATAACAGATTAAATCCAAATTGCAGAAACAGAGACAGCACTGTTTTACTGCCAGCAAACATGCAAGACACAAGAAATGTAAGCAAACACTGAAAACAATCAGAACATAGAAAGAGATTAATTAAATATATAAATACATATAAGCAAGCCCCATGATGCTTTCTATGGTTTTGTGCAATATGTCTCTTCATAGCCGAGACCAGAAAACAGACAAAAGGGTTTTATTTTTAGATCACCATAATTTAGGCTTATAACTTACACTAATATATAAGTGTGGAGACAGGAACACTGTCATACCAGAAATTGTAATATTATAAGTAAAATTTTAACTATTGACTATATTCTGCAGCATTTTTGTTAGTCTTGTGGAAAGCTGAAAAAGGTTTGATTTTCTTGCCTTTACTGACTCTGTATTTGAAATCATCATGCTATACTGACGATGTGCTTTTCTAATTAAAAACCCTTTAAAGTGGTGTGAAAAAATAAAGAACAGTTTCAGTACTTTTTTTAAGAAATATTAATAATTACAATGCCACACAAATACATATTCTCCAAATGAGAAATCTTAAGTTACAGTTTCTGTATTGCCATTTTTAGAAAGTGTTTAACGCAAGTCAAACACAACTTTCATGTTTGCATCCTGATGCTTATTTTCAAGTAAAATAAAACATATCACACTGGGATTGATGGTGTTGTTGCATGGAAAACAGGTTTAATATCTTTGCCCAGAAGAGTGTACTCTCTCTTTCTGGACCAGGTCCTGAAGACATTTTCCCTTTTTGTACCATTTGTGATTGAGGCCCAGAACTGCAAATCTTATGCATACTTCACGGAACATGCAATTAGACCACTGAAATTGATTAAACTATTTCCATATTTTAAATTAAACCTATGTATGTATTTGATTTAGGTCCAAAGCTGCAGACAGCCTGAGATCACAGAAGCCTATATATACACATGAATGTATCTCGCATGTATCTTCTAATAGAAAAGCTACTTTTGAGAGCTTAGGATTAAAAATACAGTAGAAAGACAACACTAAAAAAAGGGAAAACACTGATTTTAATAAATACCATTCTTAGCATTAGGTGTGCCACAGAGGAAGAATGGAGGAGCTGCATTTCTGAAAATCAGCTCAGTTCTTTCTCCTAAGGTGCAAAATTACATCCAGTCCTTCCGTGAAATGACAAGCAAAGAAATACCTCTCTTGTACAGGTAATAGCTTACCAGTGTATAGAACTTCATAACTGCTAAACCAGCTGAGCCTTTGGAAGTCACTTTGAAATAAGCACATGCATAAAATAAGGTCAGGGATCTGGAACAGAATGAATTTGGCAATGATATTTCAGTCAGTTGCAGAAACTACGCTTTAACACACTGATTTATGGACGAATGAGGTGGAAGATGGTATATTCTGGTTTTGCCACTCTGAGTCAATACTGGCTCATCCAGAAGAAATAATAAATAGAGCTGAGGCTGCACTGGAGGGAAACACGTGCAGCAAAGGAAATTTATTCACTACCCACAGTCTACAGCAAATCTCTAGTACTGCATACTCATTTTCAGTATACGAAGCATCAAAGCATTCTGTAAAACTAAGCTACATTCTAGAGAAATTATGCAGGTTAATCATTTTTATTAAAGACTACAGAATAGAGTCAATACATTATTAAATTTTTCTATGTACTTCTTGTATCTACATACTTATGGATATTATTGCATTAATCTCATAATACAAGCATATTTGAGGTGAGTCTTAAAATGAGAGGTTACAAGAACCTGATAACTGAAAAGAAATATGAAATTCAGGTAGAAATTACTGCTGTTCATTTTGATCCTGAAGTTACTTTAAAACTTGTCAGTTCTGTGAAATAAACAGTTTTATTTCATGTTATTTCAGTATATATCTCTGTTCTCACAATTGTGAATCAACTACTACTCCAGCACTGGAGTGAGATACTGCACCCTTCTCTGTAAACACTTCAACAGCGAAACAGATAAAAAGAAATCCCAAAGTTATAAGCAAATGTGGCAAAGGTTCAGCACCATTCTTTCACCAGTGAACAGATTCAATAACATTAATGAAAACTAGTGGAATTTTTAATTTTAGGTAATTATATACTCCCTATCTAAACTGCCACTTCTAATTTCGCTTACAGCAAAAGGCTTTGACCCTTCGAAGGAAGTCACAGGGTAATATTATCATTAGAGATTGCCCCGGCATATGAATTGTATTTTTGTTTTAAAACAGAAGTTTGATATCCTCTCTTAACAGGTAATACTTGCGCTCTATAGTCATGCAAACTGAAGTCTAACTTTAGTTAAATGAGCTCCAATATACAGCTCTGGTGCCTATGCATATATTGGATTAAATGTATAAGAATCTCAACATCAAAAAACATCTCAACAGCAACGACCTCTTACTAGACACAGTAAAAAGTCAATAGTCTCGGGAAAACCACAATTTCATGATGATTCAACATTTACACTGCAGCAGTACCTTCTCATCTTCAGCAATGGATGAATAAAGATGTAGGACTCTTAGCTGAATGAGCTCAGTGCACCAACTTCAGAGACCCATAAGGGAACACAAGCTTCCTCAAGTACCCAGCCTACTCAGTCCAGAGGAACTGCACTACTTTGCAAAAACTAAAGCAACACAATATAATGCCTTGAGAACAAGTGTGATTAATAGAAAATAAATACTCTAACTTCAGCAGGCAATCTAGTGTAGTTCAAGCCCTGAGGTAAGGAGATGAGGCCTGAAAAGTATGACTTTAATGGACTCAACTAACAAGGGTATATCAAAAGAGGCAGAAACAAGAATTCAGTACATTCACCTTCAACGGATTTGTCCATAGTACTTACTAAATAAAGTTCACAATAAGGTATTTGACAGCGGGATGAAGCAGCACAACTATTAATGAATCCACAAGCCCAGGGTGAAACAGTACTTGGTGAACTATGAAAGGTGCATTAAAACCAAATATTGGACTCTTATGAAGTGGAACATGCTGGTCAGTAAACACAACCCTTTTAGTAAAGCCCTCACACTGAAGTGCATCATCTCTTCTCAGCAGTCAAACCCAAGAAAGACTCAGCTAATGTACCACTACAAGCTATGCTGACCACATCACATGGAGGCTTTGTCCACCAAAGAAGGAAGGGAGCATGTGAAGCCAGGGCTGCAAGAACACACCAGCTAAAATCACATCACCTGCTTCCTGTAAGCCTGGGAATAGAAGCAAAGAAACTTCAGGCAGAATTCTGTAGCTTGCTATGAGGTCTGTCTTCCAAGGAAGAGGTGGTACCAAATTTCTGTCACTCTTCAGCTGTACACAAGATTAAGTCATCATAGGGTTTGCTAGACACTAGTTCAGGGACAAATGAGTACAATTACATTTTTAAGCAAGCAGAGTCTATCTAATTCTGTGGCATGACTGATAAATTCCAGCTTCACTGTGCTTTTTACTGTCCAAGTCCGTACAAAATATACAGTCCCTGTCCTAAAAGTCACTTGATTTTCCCCCTATTTCATTATTCCCTTCCACTGCCTTCTCTCTATAAACCTTGTTAGCTACAAAGACTACTGTTACCACGGCTTTCTTCTCTACCCCTTGTAAATACTAGCTTGTATTAGCCTTCACAAACCTAGGTCCATCAGTTGAGTAGCTCCTACATTTATCCGCAGAATTTGGACCTTCAGGATAGCCACGTACTCTAGTTAGAACCTGATGGTCATGCGTTTGCTGTGAACCTCTTGTTGCATGGCACAAACTTTCTCGTTGTCATTTTGTTCAAGGAGCGAAAGGTTCACGTTTGAAAGAGTTCATACAGTGGTAATTCCTTCAAATGAATCATGTTGTATACAAGACAACAGTGAAAAGGTTTTACATGACTGATTTTGGTGTGAAATGTGCATAACTGCTCAGCAATTCATACACAGTAGATGCTCTATGATACAGAAGTGAAGAATGACATGAATTTTACCAATGTAAACATGCATTAAGTACTTAGGAATAAACACAAATGTTACAAAAAATAATCTCACCACGTTACAAATATAAACTTTTTTCATTTACAAAATGAAAGATAATAAAAACCACAGTAATGCCACACCAAGACAGGAAACAAGCACAGGAAAAAGTAATCAAGAAACCGGGTGAGAATTACAGCAGCTATTGTTCCCTGTGACTAGAGCTACGACCTATTTTGAATAATAAGGAAAATCCTTCATATACAGATAAACCTTCTTTCTCTACAAGAAAAAAGCAATTATGGAAATTAATGAAAGTGGTCAGTTCACAGTTTTCAAGGACTTCACAATCACTTTGTTCTGATGCAGATGAAGCTGCAGAATGTGTCAGAGCAATCTGTTTTGTTAAGATCTGCTTCAAGGTGAGGTTTCTAAAAGATGAAATTATATGTGAGCACTCCTTATTTGCTCAATATTCCTTTTATCTAGAACAATCTAGATAACAATCTAGTCCATGTAGGCTTTGGGCAAATTGAGCAGAGATGGTAAAACATATATTTAAGCAACAAAAAACCTAGATAAATTTCTAACTGTGACAAAGGCCAATTCTATATTTTGACAGCCGAACTGTTTCAAGAATTTTGCCAAAACAACTTTGCAAGCAGGATGTATCATACTGGTAGGTAACTGAACATGTTTAAACCAAATACAAAACGCTCGTCAATACCAAAATACACACCATCTTGTATCACCATGGCGGTATCAGCTTGCTGTGCAACGGAAACCACATCCAGCAGCTTCATTGCGTATTATATTTCTTTATGGCAATTTTTCCCCACATTATTTCATGCATAAGGCAGATATGTAATAGCAGAAGATCACTATTATTGCAACCATTTACAGCAAACCCAAAAATCTAGTAGAGGAATACCTCTAGCACAAAGGTAACCTTTAACTAATACCACTAGCATCCATTCAAGTCTGAGAAAGTTAGCGTTGCTGAAAATTGCTAATTTCTGTCAGCATTGTGCCAGGCACAGCTTGTACCTGCTGGGGTGCCAGAACCTTGGAACACTCTATTAGCATTCTGTATGCAGTGTCCTAATTTCTCAGTCCAGCATGTTATAGGAGGAATACCTGCTTCTTCCACATCAAAGTCCGTTTTGATAGCAGCAGATACACTGCTCTGAAAACTAGAAGACCATGTACACGGTATTACTAACAACACCGTTCCCTTTCCTGCTCCCCCCAAGCAGGCATTCGGCCCTGTGCAAGAAGGGACTTTTTCAGTCTTTGGAGCATTTTACCAGAGCTTAACATAGCTCCAGAGCTCCCAACCTCTGTCTCTCTTGTGACAGCCAGGCTCTCTGTCAGCTATGTTTCCTGACACTCTGTTAGTGACACCGAGAGCCCCAGCATCTTCTGCAACTCAGACTCGTTAATGTGAGAATTATCTGTCTGCCTTTGAAATAGAGAGTAAATACTGCACTGGAATTATGCCTGGCTATCACCAAGACAAACTGTTTTCAGGGACTCCTTTCAAAGTAAATGCATCCGACTCAAATATTCAGGAAGAGGAGACATGCTTTCCAGAAGTCATGCCTTTTGCACATTTCCCTCTCGTACTGATATCCTATTACATTTTCAAAGACAAGTTTGTGTCACATAAGCCTGCAAAGCTATGTCTTTTAAATCCAGAAGAACATTGATAATTATAGTTTTACGCATAGAATTTTGAACAAATACAGCAGGAAGCATTCAAGACTATGATCAACGTATTAAGCAAAACAACGCTGCTACATTAAGAGCTACCGGTCCATTTATGAAAACGCAGGAAGTATCTGTTCTTTTCACTCTTTACTAATTTTTATTTCACATGCACAACATATGAACATCCCCTGCCAACCACAAACAACAGTAACCCAACAGTGGAAAACATACCTAAAATTAGCATTTCCCACTGAAACTTTGGGAAAACAAATGGTCTACGAAAGCCAAACTGGTATGCACTTCTCTCCACCAGCCACATATCTCATCTCTTCTAGCAGTATCTGACTGTTCTTTCCCAGTTAAAGGGGACTTATACAGACAGAAACGTTTTTCGATTGAAAACAGCAAAAAGCAATTTCAACAGCCGTGATTCGTCTATAACTCAGAACGGACAGCTTCATCCTTTAGATAACACAGCATTTTTGCCAGGTATTTCAGTGACTTTTCCTTTCTACCTCAACAAAGAAAAATTCACGAGTATCTGTTAGAAAGGTTGCTTTATTATTTTACTTTATCATTTACTTCATTGTTTTACATTAGATTTTCATTTGCAATAATGAGCCTGGTGTATAGGCTAGAGAGTTCATTTTCCTCACTGTAATATGTGCAAAACAGAATGAACAAATTCATTGCAAAATTAACTGTGGACATCTTCATATTTTTATTTTTACTATAAGGCCCCAGCAGACTTTTTGAACTACTTCCATTCCATCATACAAGATTATGTAACGCCCTAGTTACTGCAGATTACAAAAAAACCACATTCTTGTTTTAGTCCTATGTAGCTTTGTAAATACTTAAGACACAGATGATATCTCTTTTACCCCGGAGATAAAATATACTCTGTAATTCAACAAGAAGTTATGACATTGTTTCAAGAAATTCACATCACCACACCCTACAACTGGCATTCAAAAGAACTGCAGTAACGTGACAAGACGTTCAGCAGTTACTCCAAAAGTGGGGCAAGCAAAATAACGGTCCAAACCCAAATTATTCAGATTTGGAACAACTCCTTGTGCTACTTAGGGATTAAATCCACCCTTACAAAGCAACTAAACAAAAAATGAACCTAAAGCTAAGGCAGTGTTTAAAAGCTTCAGGCTGACAGTTATCTGAAGAAAAATTGCTTATCAATATCTTCATGCTAAAGCCTGTCATCTCGTGAGACTGAACCTAAATCACAAACCCAGTCTGCTGGTTTTGCCATTAGTTCCACACAGGCATTTGCTTAACTCACACTGCTTGACACTACCTTGTGCAACCGAAATGATTTTCACAGCAAGGTACAACACATAACATACACAGATTCTCCTAGAAGCTATGCTAAGGCACATGGAGGACAGGGAGGTGACTGGAGACAGCCAGCATGGCTTCACCAAGGGCAAGTCCTGCCTGACCAACCTAGTGGCCTTCTATGATGGTGTGACTGCGTAAGTGGGCAAGGGAAGAGATATGCGTGTTGTCTGTGTGGACTGCTGGAAGGCCTTTGACATGGTCCCCCACAACATCCTTCTCTCTAAATTGGAGAGATATGGATTTGATGGGTGGACTGTTTAGTGGACGAGGAATTGGTTGGATGGTTGCATCCAGAAGGTAGTGGTCAATGGCTCAATGTCCAGATGAAGATCAGTGACAAGTGGTGTCCCTCGGGGTCCATAGTGGGACCAGTACTGTTTAATATCTTCATCCAAAACATAGTGGGATCGAGTGCACCTTCAGCAAGTTTGCAGATGACACCAAGCTGAGTGGTGCAGTTGACACACCAGAAGGACAGGATGCCACCCAAAGAGACCTGGACAAGCTCGAGAAGTGGGCCTGCGTGAAACTCATGAGGTTCAACAAGGACAAGTGCAAGGTCCTGCACACAGGTTGGGGCAAACTCTGGTACCAATACAGGCTGTGGGATGAAGGGATTGAGAGCAGCCCTGTCAAGAAGGACTCGGGGTACTGGTGAATGAAAAGCTGGACATGAGCTGACAATGTGTGCTCACAGCCCAGAAGGCCAACCATATCCTGGGCTGCATCAAAAGAAGCGTGGGCAGAAGGTCGAGGGAGGTGATTCCACCACTCTGCTCTAGTGAGACCTCACCTGGCGTCCAGCATCCAGCTCTGGAGCCCCCAGCACAGTAAAGACATGGATCTGTTGGAGCAGGTCCAGATGATCTGAGTGCTGGAACACCTTTGCTATGAGGAAAGGCTGAGAGAGTTGGGGTTGTTCAGCCTGGAGAAGAGAAGGCTCTGAGAAGACCTTCTTGTGGCCTTTCAGTACTTAAACAGGGCTTATAAGAAATACGGGGACAGACTTTTAGCAGGGCCTGTTACAACGGGACAAGGGGTAGGGGTAAGCTAAAAGAGGGTAGATTTAGACCGGATATAAGGAAGAAACTTTTTACCATGAGGGCGGTGAGGCACTGGAACAGGTTGCCCAGAGAAGCTGTGGATGCCCCCTCCCTGGAAACATTCAAGGTCAGGCTGGACGGGGCTCTGAGCAACCTGATCCAGTTGAAGATGTCCCTGTTCACTGCCGGGGGGGGCTGGGCTAGATGACCTTAAGTGTCCCTTCCAGCCCAAACTGTTCTATGATTCTACGATACTGGATGAAACTATCAAAATCTCTTTGTTTTAAAATTATGAGTAGGAACATGATGACAACATAAAACTACTTGCTTTTTTCTTTAGAAAACACCCTAACAGTTTAATTGTTCCCATCTATTTTAAATACTTTGCAGTTTTGATAAGAAGCTTAGTTTTATATTTCCCAAACAGAGCAGAAAAAGTTCTGATCAAAGAGAACTGCCCTACTATGTGCAACATTTACCCACTTCATGCATATATCTGCTCAATTTTCTCACAAAATTAACGTTTTTCTTCACAGTAAGATTCATGATCTTGTATAAAGTACTCTCTCTCCATGTATCTTCTACAGAACAACTAAAATATAAACTTTTCAGATGGAAATACTATTTTTCTCTTAATTTCAACAGTTTAAGAATTAAATTTCAAATATTAAAAAAAAAATTGAAACAACAAAGTTTAAACTCTTACAACAAATAAGCATTTCAACAAACACTATCATTTTGTTTCCTAAGGCTCAAGCGAATGTTCCATTATTACAATTCTAAACTGGCAAATGTACTGAAAGTAGCCAGAACTTCCTATTGTTTATATAAAAACTTATTTGACAGAAGCAAGCCAACTTTGACTTAGGAGGAGACAATAGCACGTTACCTGAATCATTGCGGAGGTATGATGACATTGCTGGGATAAGGCAAGACTGACTGAGCAGCTCTAGGAGAACGGATGGAAGAGCACTGCTGTTTTGTCCTCTCCCCTCATGGCTCGTTTGGGTATCTCCATTTGATGTACTCCCTGCAGGATTTATGTAACTGGCAAGCACCTGAAATACACAAAAATATTTAATTGAACCCGATTTATTTTAGGCAAAAGAACTTTGACTTCCCTTCCTTAAGGAAGACACCATAATACTTCAGTAGCTATTTTGCTAATTCAGTACTGGTATTTATTTCAGCAGTCCCAAAGATCTGTCAGAGAAGAATTCTATACAGTTATTAGATTATGATTCCAACTTTGACTAATGCTAAAATTAAATAGCTATTGTAATTCTGAATGATTTTAAGAGATCGATTAATACGAATTCTGACAAAACTGCTGGAGTTACTCAAAAGCAGGAGTTTGCCAGTTCACACCACTGAGATATGCAGCTGATCAGTGCCACTCACCTCAGAACAGCCACTAGCAGCACAAGATGTGGGGTTTTTTTGTTTTAAAATACTTGTACCTTCCTTTTGGATGGGACTTCAGCGTTTACAGATGAAACAAAAACTTACGGTGAGCACGACAGCTACTTGCAACAACCACTTGTAAGCACGGCTCTTGCTTCAGCGAACACAGAGCAGCCTTCCCCACGGTGATGGTGGGGAGTCACCACCTGACTGCACCCTGCTCGGCCCAAGGGCAGCTCTTGCTGAGTTCACAGGCCCTTACCGCGTGTTGTAGACGTGCGACCTAATGCACTTCCATGGGTCTGATTTGTGCAGTTGTACTCTCAAATTGAGTAACTTCAAGTCTTGAAAGACTGTAGTATTTGAAGTCTCAGGGGCTCTATTCACCTTTTTAGCCTGTTCTCCTTTCTTTCGTTCTCCCTCTTTGCTCTAACCCCATTAACCCATGGTATTTTGCTGCAGCGTCTTATCAGAACTCCATACAACAGAATTTTTCTAAACAACCTTTCTAGAGCAGGGACCAGGCAGAGTCTGCTGTACAACTGACTGACATCTTCAGCAAAATGCTGAAGGGTTTTCTACTTCTTCCTACAACTGCTGACTGCCCAGAGCAAACGCCTCCTTACCTCATGACTTCTGACAGCTATAGCTAAACCTCTGCGGGGCATAATACAGAATACTGCCTAGAAGCTTCACCAAGAGTAATTCAGGTGATTTTCCTTTCTTGCTTAGGAAAATTGTCTCGGATTTTATTTGGTTTGCTTTTGCAAGGGATGTGATACTTGTGCCTTGTAATCTACAGTGACTGGAATAACTGATTACATCAAAACGGTGTCTTCATTAGTCAAGGCATGGGCATTTTCAGAATTTCATCTCCTATGTGTCTACCCTAGCAGTGAGGTTAGCTAATGCATTTGAGCTGACAGTTCTGTGAATGAAATTTTTGATGAGTAGATACAATCTCATTCTCCCTGCACTGACCTAAGGTAACAGGGGTTGGTAGCATTTCACAATGGACTGAAAAGCCTAATTATGCAGGATTTTCTTCTCCTTAATATGAGGCATTTGGAAGGCATCAGAGTTTTACTAAGATCTGGATGTTTACTCATGATTTACTATTGTCATTTAATTGACACACTCATGATTTTACAGTATGTCTGAGTGAGATTTTATTATATTGGCATAACACATTCATGGACACCAGTAACAACTATGGGCATTTTCTTAAAGCACAGCAAAAATATGTGAGAAATGAATACATAAAATTATTTGGCACACAAACCAAAATTCCTGTTCCTGCATCCTCCTCCTTTAATGGATAGTCTTTACTTTTGACTCAACGCAGCTATGATCAGAGCTCTATGACAGCTCCAGGGAAACACACTGGAATACTTCCTGGTTTGTTGTCTATTCAGAACTGTCACCCAGTCTTACCCACTCAGGTCTATTCTTATGCAGCAGCCTACTGACGTTTGAAAACAGCCTCACTCCAAATGTGATCTGTAACACTTTTCATGTCAACACATGGTTGTAAACTATTTTTTTCCCCAAATACCATAATTACTGTGCAATATGACTGAAAAAATACAAGCTCAATTTCTATGATCCAGGTTGTAGTGTTTCAAGTGCTTATCATTAATCAAAATTTCATTATTACACACCTGTAGAAGGCAGGTCACATGCTCTTCTTCTAGCCTTTGCTTAGTCAAAGCTTGTTCGACATCCCATCCTGAAGCTGTGGAGCCTGTTCCAAAGCCTGTACCCTTAGCCCAGTACAGCTGCTGTTCTTCTGTTGATGCACTGTTGTGTGTACTTGACACCTGTGGCTAAATTCAAGGAAAAAAAAAAAAAAAAAATCAACCCACAATAATTTCACTTTTTTCATCTTATGAAGCAATTCTTTACAAAGCCTTTGTTCTGGAAAAGAAGGAAATTCCAACTTATTCACTTATAAAGATATCATTGGGATTCAGGGGAATTCAAAGTTTTAGACAGGAAAGACTCTGCCACATACATGGAGTTCCAGTACAGGTCAGCGCTAAATTGTTGCAAGTGATTCGTCTGTAAGCCCATTTTTGCTCTATTTTAGGATACTGTCACTGCTTAAATGATTTAAGGTATTAAAACCCTACTTAATCCATATCACGCTAAACATCACAGATCTGTAATTATTACTGTTTAACACCTAGTCAAGTTTAATAGCATAATTAGATGAAGTGAATGGAAGTAGAAATGTCATCAAAAGCACACAACCGAAATGTTAAGATGCTGAAGCATGTGCTGATTTTGAATAAATGCTCCAAAAAGGCAAGAGGTGTAAGTTACATGTATAGCTCTGACACATATCTCCGGGTCACTGACACGCAATTTCCCCTCCAGACAACAAGGGGGAAATACCTTGTCCTTAATGTGCTGAGAGAGAGCATTTTTTCCAGAGCTGCTTGCACAGCTTTTTCCAAAGGTGCGCATCACTGCACTTCACTAACACAACTCCAGTATTATATTGCTTAGCCCTTCTGAAACTATTTAAGTACTTTCACTAATTTTGAAAGCTTACCAGATCTTTGGCGAAAAGGATGCAGCAAAAAAATGCTGATATGCATTTTTTAACTAATGCTTTCCTAATTAGATATTTAGCACCCTAAACAAGTGACCTTATTTTCCGAAGCAATGAACACTTGCTACTTTCATTAGAGTTACTCAGCAACATTAGGCTTACTGGAAAGCAGGTCATGTGAGTAGCGGCCCAACTTTAATTTGTAATATTTGATCTAAGTCTCAGAAAAGTTTCATTTTCTGTTCAGATCTTCTTCAGTGATTTTGTTCAGGATTACACTTGCAGGAAAAGAAATTATGTATGAACAGACTGCAACAGTAAAAAAAGTTATCACCTATGAAGTACCATACTGACGGCAGTCTGGAATCACCATTTAACCTTTACATTGGGAATATAATGCATTTTGGCGATGAAACAGCTGTGTGGTTATTCTCATGTAGACATTACTCATTACATCACCCACGAACATGTTGTGCCTTTAATACTCAAGAGGACTGTCAACAGCACTGACTTAAAGCACTTAAGGGAAAGCCTTGCCCCAGAAACACAAGCCTCGGTGCAGACCTGATGGATCTCTAGTTTCAAGTCGCCATCTATCACCTAACAGATGTGAATTATGAGAAAGCAAGCTGTTTAAGGGGTCATGGTAGACCTGAAACAGAGATAAGAACCGTTGCCCTTTCCCTCCAAAAGCACAATAATGCTAAGGCTTTAATGTGTCAGCAGCCTGATTCCCCATTAGGAGCAGAATATCTCATTTTCCCCTTAAATTTGACTAGCCATTAAAGTGAATTATTCTCATGCACAGCTTCATCTCTTCCTAGCTCAACCTCTCATCAGTATCAGAGCTGCTAAAATATGGACAGCCCTATATTTTGCAGCTACTTAGCCATATGTAGCCACCAGGAACTTTTTCATGCAAGCCTCTGCCACAAAAACGATAAAAAGAGCAAGTAATTAATTTTTTTTAAACACTTTATTATAGACAATTGGTATGTTATTGTCCTGGTTTCATCTGGGATAGAGTTAATTTTCTTCCTAGTAGCTGGTATAGAGCTGTGTTTTGAATTTATTATGAGAATAATGTTGATAATACATTGATGTTTTTAGTTCTTGCTAAGTAATGCTTATCCCAAGGCATGGACTTTTCAGCTTCTCATGCTCTATCGACTGAATATGGGAGGAAGTATAGCCAGGATAGCTGACCCACACTGGCCAAAGGGATATTCCACACCATACAATGTCATGGCTCAGTATATAAACTGGAGGAGTTGGGTGGGGGCAGGATCACTGCTCAGGGATGGGCTAGTTGGCGGCTGGTGAGCAACAGCACTGTGCATCACTCATTTTGTGTATTCTATCATTGTTTCCTCTTCCTTTGCTGTCCTATTAAACTGTCTTTTATTCAACCCATGAGTTTTATTGGTTTTTTTTCTATTCTCCTCCCCATCCTGTTGGCGGGGTGTGTGTGTGAGCAAGTGGCTGTGTGGTGCTTAGTTGTCAGCTGGGGTTAAACCACAACAGTTATGCAGAAATGGCAACTCATAATCCTGAAAAAAATCAAAGGATACGTGTTCTGAATAGAGGGTAGTATAATTACAGCACGTACTTCGAAAAAGTTTAATTTTGGAGATTCACTCAGGATCTTGAATGCTATGGAAAATTTCTGCCTTTGGATCTCATTTCCCCATCAGTAAAAAGGGGTTTAAAAAAAAAAAATCACTGCATTAATTCATTAATTTTCGCAACTCATTTAGGTTTGTGAAGCATTTAACAGGAAATAATTTACAGGCAGCACAGTTTAGATGATGAATGCTAAATAAGGTAATGAGGTCATGTTATCTAATGAGGATTAAGGAGCCACCATCCATGGAGCATTATGCCTCTCATGCACTGAAAAAGAAGGTCCTGTAGAAGAAACTGATTACACCTTAATGCCTCATGGCAAGCCTTCTTTGTTGGTTAGATTTCATGACTACTATGTTTATTTGCAACATGCAAGGACAATTACTTAATCAAGTACGTACTACCTATTTCTGCTCTTCATGCAAATCCCACTCTGCAGAAATCAGACTATAATGAAAGCACGGAGATAATTTTCTTTTGTATAGTTAAAACTCTTACTGCTTCTCAGTGTCAATTATTCTGCTGTTAAACTTACCTCTGCCTGGTTGGGACTAGAGTTGGGCACTCTTGGTGCATGGTGGCTTAGAGCAGACAGACAAGCAAGGATAAGATGTACAGCCCCAATCTCCAGTGCCATCCGCCTAAGCAGTACTCCATCATCAGTAGTCAATGGTGTAGTGCTGAACAAACTGCGCAACACATGGAAGGGCAGAGTTGGAAGCACGTTTGCTGAAGGAGACTGCAGGATATGACCTGGATTGAAGAAGAAAATATCAAAACCATGTTTTCTTTCAATAGTTCAATACAGCCTGTTAATCTCTGCAACGGTTTATAAACAACACACACATAAATATACTGAGGACTTCAGCATTCACATATAGTAAGCTATCTAATATTAAGTTTCTCTTCACAAAAAATTTTCAGCAGGAGAAGAGTGTATAAGAACCAATGTTTCTTTATTTCCTTTATGGATTTCGTTAAGAAACAAAATTATAAAGTCTGATTCACCATTTCCAGGGAGAAAACTTAGTTTGTGAATAATAGTGAGTATACTTCTGTATTTGACTACTACTCAGGTCATGTTTCTGAATGAAGAAAACAAAGGTGGTTCAGACTAATTTTTTTTTTTTAAATCTGTCCAACTACAGCAAAAGAATGACCGTGGTCAGCTAACAGCAGCTCATCTGACAAGGAGCTGTAGCTTATTGTGATACAGGATTTTTTTTTTTTCACATTCATGTGCCCAAAGTGGGAATTAAGTCACTGACACGGTCCAAGCTATGATGTTATTCAAGTTGAATACATGGTGAAATACTAATATAATTTTAACTACATGAGCTGCATGTTTGAATTTTGTAGTAGAAGTATTTTAAATTTTTAACTCTTTTGCATTATGAGCAAAAATTACTTCTTTTAAAAGCCACATTTGAAATAATAGTGACCAATTAATGCAGCGTACTCAGATTTGGGAAACTGTCTCAATCTTTTCCGTATTTAACAATGCATTTCACATTCCTTCCCCAGTGTGTATGTAAATAGAGATATGTGACAACTGACAATACTTCCAATACTGAAAATACTTCAAACCAGACACATCTACTGAGAAGTTTGGCTCTTATTTAAAATATATTATTTTCTCCCTCGTTCTTGGAGTTTGCTAGCTATATTATCATCCAGAGGTTTAAACTGAAATACATCACAAATATATATGTCTAAATTTGTATGTACATGTATCTACACACATGCATACACACACAAGTTAATCCATGCTATCCGATATTCTTTGTAAAGACAACAAAAAGAAGGAAGCAAGAAGTGTCCTGACTGGAATCTCGGTGAATACAACTCAACAGCTCTGGAAAAAAGCCCATCTAATAGACTTGCAGAAGTGCAGGTGTAGCCAAGTGACAAGGAGACAAAAAAGAGAAAATCTAAACACTGGCCCATGATTCATCTTCACAGACAACTAAATCCATGTTTAACCTATAAGCCATGGGTTTGTAAGTGCAGCTCTTTACATTATGCGAGAAAGTAAAGAGACTCTAGCTGTATGAAAAGATGCATTTCCAACAGAAAAGGAAAACATTAATGCTTTATACAGAGAACTAATGTGGACTACTGCATACAGTGATCCCACATTTCGGAAAGAGTTGAATTCAGACGTTTGGCTTTGGCAATGGAGACACTGATTCTTTCGTCCAGCAAAATCAAAGACTAAGAGGGAATACAATTCCTGTCAACAAATGCATCAAAGAAAGAAGAGCTATTTAAGATGAGGAACAATGCTGGCACAATGATAAATGGGTACAAACTGGATATGAATAAATTTAGGCAGACAATTACAGCAGGCCCTACCTATCAGGAAAATGATGTTCTGGACCTGTATTCCAATAGGAATAGTGGATGTAGACAAACAAAAAAATCAGCAACCCAAATTTTAATGGTTTGAGTTGGTCTCTTTATAAAAAAAAAAAAAAAAAGGAAAAAAAGAAATGAAGGATATAAAAATTGTTTGCAGAAGCAAGGGACTGGAATCACTCAAGGACATAAAAATCTGAGGGACCGCATATAGTCATTCAGTTAATTACTATTCAAATTAGTTGGGAGTAAGCAGCCAGACTGAATTTTTGTTACCCAATTTATTCCTGTCTGCTGTCCTGTACCTAAATACAAGAGAATTAAAAAGATAAACAGAAGGGAGGGTAACAAGACTCTTAGTTTCTCAGTTGGTCTTATGAGCTACACATTGTCTACCACTTTATAGGCTGCTGAATAGAAACTAACTGCAGTTGATTGCTGCATAGAAAAAGCAGCATTCTTTTCAAAGTAATAATGGAAGGAAATGTCTTAAAAGTACTAAAACATCTTTCACGTACACTCTTCCAGTTTTTCAAAACACTCATACAAATATTAGAACTATATGCAGAATTCCAGGTTTGCATGCAAAGACACTGGCTACTAACGGTCTCTCAGCTCATTTGTTCATTCCTGGACGAATACGCCACTTCTCCCTCTGAACTCACACCATTAAGGTAGAGCTTCTGCTCAGCTAATTTGATCACTATAATCTTCAGAGCTTTCTCTCCTTTTCTAAACCAACATTATTCAAACAGTTTAGTCTGCATCTGCTGTAGCTTTGCTCCTATCTATATTATTATTCTGCATTTGGTTGCAGAATTATACAATGTTTGCTCAACTAGTTGAGCATACCCAGCTACTCGGGTTGTTCTGTCTGGGCACACTGTTGTCTTGGCAGTGTCACTGTAAGTTTTATCAGCAGTTGTTGTACAATTACTCTGACATCTAGACGAGAACAGTTGAATACTGATGATTGTGACAAAACTTTGCCAGAGTGAGTTTAATATTTAGAGACAACAGACTACCAAAGATGCTAGCAGCACAGTTCTGCACAAATCAATTCTAACTTCCTGCTAAAAGCATTACAAAGTAAATAAATTTAAGTAAAATGATTTAGCTGTGGTCTACAAAGAAACATAATAATTGCAGCACATACTTCCTTCACCATCATCTGTAACTCCCAACACCAATCTCAACAGACACTGAGCATGTTTCCGTTCTTTTAGCAGCACCTCAGCATAGCCCGGGAGACGAAGAAATAAACCAAAGGCAGCCAAAGAATGCGCAGGTATGGGAGACATAGTCTGAACTGTTGACTTGATCGGTGGAGGTTCTGCAGCAATCGTTTCTGGTGCTTCATACACCAACTCCCCTGATTGTTCAATGGTAACCCATTCAAACTGGTCACTGTCCTTCTGCTTTTCCTGCGTGGTTGATGTAACAACTGGAGTGCTCACCTTCATCAACAAAAACAACAAAAAAAATTGGCAGTCATTCAGTTAATCACTTACACAAAAATTTTATTAAAGTTAGGATCTAAACGACACACGATCTCAATATAGGACACCATTAAATTGTCACATGAAATACACTACCGTTTACAGATATGGGGACCAGGCTAAGTGGCTGAAAAGGGAACACTTGTTGCATTTTCAATACAATTCTAGAACGTCCTGTCTACACAAGCAAGCAACTGTATTTTGCCAACCTAAATCTCTCAGTTAAAAACATGTTGCTTAAAATCTAGAGGCATAGGAGATACAAATTATGTGGAAATAAACAATATAAAGATTAGTTTATATATCAGACTTAAATAAGATATGTCCCTTTTTAATATTAAACAGTGTGAACTCAAGTGGTTAATTTTTAATTACATATTGCAAAAAGAGTGACAATTAATCATAACGTCTTAAAAAAATAACAAGACACTTGGGTTTCTTAGCAGTCCTGTAGCAACTTGTGCTCCTTTTGAACTTTCCGTTGATTTGGCAGGCTTTATTATTATTATGCTCTAACACGACTGTCTGTAGTTCTGTTTTATGAAGTAACACTGCACAAAGGACTATGTGGCCAGGCATTCTGATAGAAATCAGAGTTTAAGGGAGGGGGAGGTAACGGTTGCACAGTTCCCCAGGAAACTGTCATACACTCAGTTAAAATGAAGGTATGACACCCAGGTCCCTCTCATAACTAAACATCACAAAAGTTTCAGGATTTTATGCTATTCAGATGAACTAATGCAATCATATTTAAATTTTTAGCATTTATCACCAGACTGATCTAAACTGGAAAAGATTAATCCGAAAACCCCTTGCAGACTTTATTCAGAATACCAAATTCCTAATTAAAAGTCACGGCCGTCTTTACTTCCATTTATTCCGATCATCAACTCATTAACAGAATCGGAAGTATCAGTGACTTACAGAAATATAAAAGTAAAATTAAAGAATGAAGAGTCTGGAGAACTCATCAGTCTTCATTCTGAATCTTCTATTTGGCATTATTGTACTTAATTTGTTTTTATAGATCACAGAATTCTTATTCAGTATTTGAACCCAAACTTCTACCTGAAGCTAAAAAAATGTGTAAAGAAAATAACTTCCCAGGACTACAGAAAAAGAATGAAAGAAGGATGAAATTTCTCATGGTCATATGTTGTCTTTCATCAGTTTCAGAATTCCATGAAATCAGTCTTCTTCAATATAGAGCACAAGTTCTCTCTCTTGAATTTCAAAATACAGTAATTGCTTATGTGAATACATTTCCTTAACTTTTAATTTTTGAACAGGCTTGGTACCAGATATCTAAAACATCTTCATGGAAGTCTTTACAAAGAATTCACACTGATTGTCCGGTCTCACTACAGGGTTCCTATCCCTGCCACAGTTTTGCAGTTAGGGTAATGAACAGCACCCTTAATTCATGCTTAACTTAATTTCAAAGGGAAATAATATTCACAATCTCTCCTATCAGAAGTATCAGCCAAAATTTTCAAAAATATAGCCAAATAGATTCTGAATTATTGAAAAGTTCTTTTTTCCCTTTTTAGTAAAGACTGTGTACAGGAACAGCAGCCAAAGGAGTAATTTCACACTAATGCCACTACTGACACTTTTGAAAAGCCTATCAGTGCCTCCAGAGAAATTCTACATGTAATTATAAGAAATGTACAATAATAACAGCTATATTACTTTTTATATAATTTTATTTTAGATACATTATTTATTATTAGATAATTAAGACCATAAAGTTATTTATTATTTATAATAATAAATCTAAAATAAAATGATATAATCTGCTTTGAGAACTAAATTTCACTCAACCACAACGAGCAATTAAATAACAAGCAAGTCCGTCTTTGTATTCCACCAGTAACTTCGTGTTACTGCACCCTCCTTGCGAGGCAAGCAGCAACACTGAGTTCACGCCTTTGTTCCACAAGGACACGACTACCCAGGCAGCCTGGAACATGCATAAGGAAGCAGCATGAACTGCTGGTCTGGGCTGTGGAGTTAGGCACTTGCCTATTTTAAAGTAGCTTCCCCACATAACTGAGATGTCAAACTGAACCACAGAGAAATATGAGGGAAATACTGTCCTTTAACAAACAAACCAACCACTCTTCGCATGTGTTTCTACACTGATTTTTTTTCACTCACTTGCTGAATTACATCAGGATAGAGCATCGGGAGTCTCTCTGCAATGAGGGCCAATCCACCCATTCCTGCAAAAACTTGCAGTGGAGACTGAATGGGACAGGTTTCAAGCAGCGATTCATCTAGCACTGCGTCCATACACTCATCCCCGGGACTGATGGCTTCATCTTCAGGGCAAGGTCCCAGTAAATCTGCATGTTCTACAAAAACACGGGGGTAAAAGAAATTAATACATCAACAATATTCGGTTTATTTCTTTGTCCTCACTTAAGACCGTACTTCAAAAGTAGCACTTCCTTCTTAGGCAAAACCTGAGTCAAGAACCTGAAATGAATGCCTACAAGAGTATCAAAAGAAAATAACAAGAGTATCAAAAGAAAATAAAAGTATTTGTGGCACCTTTTGCCAATGATGGCAGATCCATGTCATAAATTGGGATTGTTTATACAGGGTTACATGTTAATTATCAGAATCTTACTTTTTATTAGAATTTAGTCTATCCCTTCAAAATTTTAACTTTGGAAATATGAAATTTTTTAACAGTCTTGCATCGAGGAGGAAAGAGTTTGTTACTCTCCGATACAGAGTTTATAGCTGAAGGAAGGAAAGATAACCTTACTTAAGTTAGTCTTGCTTTCTCCTCAAAAATGAATAAAAATTTTTTTTTAGTTTCTCCTTTCCCATCATTTAATGCACCATCTACAAAGTCTATCGCCTATCACTCATCACACCTATCGTTCTCATATTTCCCTGTGAGGTGTCAAAATGCCCCTCTGCCATAGCTGTGAAATTTCATTCTATTCTTTCACATAAAAAAGATTAAGATCTCTATTTCTAACATGCTACTAGGCTCCATCCTCCCAGTTTATGACTAAGCAGTGTAATATCTCGTACAATGGACAAAAAGTGATCCTTCTATGCAATGATGCACACAAGTTGTATATACAGAACCCTACCACAATTCATTTTGCCAAAAATTGACCCTCTGCTCATTACCACAGCCATCCTTCACAGTGAATATTCAATTTATTTCATAAAGAATCTGTATTGCAGATTATGTTGTAAAATACTATAATGCAGTGGTCCTCAAAACCTTCACAGTATACCCACATAAAAGGCAGCACAGATCAAGTGGTCTCAGTATCTCTTTGCTGTGAGCAGACTGACACCCAGCTGAAAATCCATGATTATACTTAAAATGTTTGTATGCACACATGCTATCATCTATTATGTACTTGTAAAAACACAGAATCACATAAAAGCATAATTCATGCAGCTACAAAACTTTTTATTTTTTTTACTTTTTTTTTTTTTAAGTTTTAACCACAGATACTTTATCTTTTAAAACCTTTTCTTCCTTTATTTGAAGGGAATAGGAAACTGCAAGTCTTCATCCTAATTCTCAACTTTTAAATGTTCAAGAAGCACCAGGTTACAAGGACATCATGGATACGATGCAGGAGGAGCACATCGCTATGGAGCACTGTGATCAAAATATCAGATTTAATAAGCTCAAATCAGGGACATATAGGAGTATGTACATCAATTCTCCTTAACTCAACTGATGGACTGTGAGAAATAGAAAAGGTCACATACACTTCCAAAGCAGGATAATCCTCATAAGAAAGAGCCCAAACGTAACACACTGTGTACATACAGCTTTGAAGCCTACTGTTCATAAGGATACCGACAGAAATCTCCTCTGTGGAAGTTTTGCCTGTCACCACAGATCGTGAATGAGGACGTCAGCAAACACGCTGGTCTCAGCAAGGGACCACCTTCTGTCAGATGTGTGGAGGATTCCACCACGCTAAGCTGAACGTGATCTACAGTTCAATTGCTTGCGATGACATGAATTGATCAGACCACAAGAAAGGTTAGATCTTGGCAAGGAAAATTTTAAAATATAGATTTTTGAAGGAAGACTCATCCCTCTGTTTCATACTGTTTTGCAGTTTAAAAAGCTGTAACCTTCCCAAAGAAGGAAAACAAGAGAACAGACACACAGAGATACTCACTACGCACAGAAAGATCGCTCAGGCTTAATGCTTCTCTGCAGAAGATACTCGAAAAATACATTATCAGTAAGGGTACAGGCAGATCTTCTACTGTGAGTGCACATATAATTCTACTCCTTTCACATCTTAAATATTGTTGCAAGGAGTTACACTTATGTGTGCTTCTTCAGTACTTGATTTAGCTAATCTTCTTATAACCCAATTGAAACCATTTCACCTCCACGAACGTTCTGCAAGTTTTCAGTGAAGTGATGCACTTCAGCAGTGGAAAACTGCTGATCTCAAGCAAAGGCATTGAAGCACGTAGAAAAAATGTAAATAAATGACACTTTTCCTCAAGTATGGTAGTAGTAAATGCAACTCTATGGACACCATGTGAGGCTATAGAATCTATCAACCACTGATAAAAAAAAGAGTCTAATTTAAGTAGCAAGTACGGAAATACTGATATGTAAGAATGATTTCTATAGACATTGCAAACTAGTCATGAAAAAGCAGCAGCACTAACCTTCGTCATTCATGAGTGGTGACTGTGAGACACCTGAATGGAACCATTATTTTGTTGTATAGCACCATAGGTCAATGGATTTGTAATGACAAAGTAAAATTTTCAAAAGTATTAGTCTCCAGTTTAAAAAAGAAGCCTAGTAACTTAATAAAAGTTCAAAGAGAACCTTCATGTTTTCACATGCAACTCTACCACTAAACTGAAGCTCCTCGAACAGGTTTTGAGTTTTCCTCAAATAGAAAAATATTTATTATAGGATTAGAATTTAAATAAACAGCAAAACCAAACAAAAATATTATTTGAAAGAGAAAAGCCTCTCAATAGTGTGAGATCTGTATATCCAGCCATTACGTGCAGTCATGAAACACTTAGACCAGATAGCAACAAAATAGACCTTTTTTTCAACTCTTCTTTCTGTTTATTTTTCTTTTCTATAAAGAGACTGATCGGTCAAATGAACAGTTTTTAAAATGAAGCCTCTGTCTTAAAATAGCTGAATGATTAACTTTGTAATTCCATGCTGTGTCAGCAGGCTGATGAACAGCAGATCATCTTAGCTTAATTTCAAGGTCGCATTCTTTTAAGTCCTTCCCTAAAGGAATGACATAAAAATATTTCAAAACAGATTTCTGGGATATAACTCCTCCTTCTCCTTTCCCCAGCACTACGAATAAATAGATAGCAAGCAATTAGAAAAAACATTAGCAAGCAACAGACTATATTAGAAAATTTTTAAAATAATGTTTTTAAAAGCTAGAGTTACAAGACCTGATTAGATGAGCTTGAAAATAATCCCCATTTTCAAAGAAGCACTTAAGTACCCAAGCTGCCGCAATAAAAAATTTCACAGGCTTCTGTAACCCAAATGGTTTCAAACAGCTCCCGCGTTACTTAATCTGCTCCAGTTACCAGCACACTTACTACAGAGAACTAATATGCATGTCAAGAAATAAAATACGCAGTAGCTATACAATCATATAATTGTATCAGATACAACACTACAATGAAGAAGGAAAAGTGAAGCCAGAACAACCATATTGGTGCATCTTATAGATACAGTCTTAAGACAGGCAATGAATTTGGTCTTCTTACAAAGTTTAGCACTTGTTTTGCAGAGAATGCCTCAGGAACATCATCCAAGAAAATACAAAAACATGGTTTCTTACCAAGAAAATCAAACCCATTTTTGTCCAAAATAAAAGCATTTTAAAAAGGAAGAAAACTCACCTTTTTCTGTGTGAAGACGTTTAAATGAGTCTGTTTTCGATAAGCTTGAATCTGAGATTACTTTGGAACCGAGCTTAACTGTCAAATCTATTGATCGGTATCCTTGAGGGAGTTTACGGTCATACAGCAGAGTCAGAAGCTGGGCAAGTGTCATTTCAGCTGGTAACGGTTGGCCTGAACAACAATGGCATTGAGTCAGACAGGAAAACTATGATTGGATTATTTTAACATAGATGTCCAGGTGCTGTTCATTATTTGTACCAAGATGTCAACTAGATTAAATATTATCTGGCTCCAAACCAAGGCCTTGATTTTACCATTTGTTCTCTTAGGAAAAGGGGCCCCACCAGTTTGGAACCAACCATTCAAGAACTATGCCAACATTCCCTAAGGCAGCTCTGTGCTGACTGCCCAAGCACCTGGCATATTTAAGAAATGGCTAAGGCTGTAACTTGCTGTGCATTTTAAGCAGGTACTGCCTGTCCCCTACTGTTAAATCCCACCCTGGCATCATGCTTGAATTGTGGTGGCATAAAAGTGTCTGATCGTAAGGTAAAATGTCTGAAGTGGAAAACTGAGAAAGCTGCAATTCGTTTTCAGTCCTATTGGCCCCAAGCATGGCTCACTACTCTTGTGTCGGGACACAACTCGGCAAGAAAAAATGAACGGCACTGCCAGCAATACTTTTCTCAGCAGCAACGTAGACTTGAAATGCACATGTAGTACAGCCCAAACTGATTACTCAAATCAAGATATTGGCCACTCTGTTAGGAAGAATATGCTTTTCCCTGAAATTGCAAGTTACAATTCTTGCCCTGATAATGAGCAGACTTACATCTAAAACGAAATGTTTCAAAGCTGGATCATGTAATACACTTAGCATGCCCATCATATCTTGACTGTACTTGATTAAGTAACAAGCTCCAGGAAGGTCTTTAGTAGCAACCTGTTTCTTCAGTGGAAGAGGGTGTCTTAATAAATGAAAATTAAAAAGTCTTGCTGTTGTGCAAGTGAAGAAGTTTTCTGCCCTTTTTTTCCATCACTGATTCTGCTTTTCATGGGTTCTTTTTTTGTAACAACTGGCTGTTGCACAAGAGGTATGATCGACCAGATCAAATACAGAATGGTCTACACTACCATTAGTTGACAGTCCACCTTTACCAGCTAGATACTGAAACAGGTGCTGAGTTTTGATCCCCTTTCCAATATAGTAGCATTTACTGTACCAATTGTAGGTATTTTAATCGAAGTATACGATCCCTCTAATAACTGCCAGAGGATAGCCTCAAAACCAATAATTCTGCAGTAAGTTCCAAATTTAGTTTTTTCTTGGGTGAAAATGACTTTGATCAGAAGTTTATTACTTAATTCCACTAGCTGGTTCCTTGTTTTTATACTACAATAGGTAAGAAGCTCTTCCGCATAACATTAAAGTGTTTCACCCATGTTCCAGTCCTTTATCCCTGATCTAAGGTTCAGAATTCCAGTCTTACCAATCTCTCTCTATAGGAGAGAGATCTCTCTCCATGCCCCGACGACAACATTTTCACCAGCTTTGTCCCTATAGCTGGTAAAACATGAATTCATACCCGCTACACATAAAACATGACTAACTGCTTAAGACATGCTGTTTTTGAAATCACATGGAATTCCAGAATATTCCTGAACTGGCAAATCAACCTTCCAGAGAGCAGTGCAAGTTGGCTGCCCACTCAGAACACGAAATAACAGGGCACAAATACCAGTTTAGTTCTGCCTTGCAAGTCAAAGAAAATGTGAGTCACCTTACAAACCCACCCCCTTTTTACTTCTGAGTGAAAGTGGAAATGTTTTTGAGATTTTGTTTAGGAACAAGGAAGTTCAAGGAAGATCAACATAATTGTTATTTATGTCAAGCTACTATGATGTTATAATGCTCCATTTTCAGTTGAAAGCTGTGACCAACCCAGAAGGGCTCTACACTTCAAGATTCTCAATAAAAAGATAAAGATATCCATTAGCTTTACATCTACATTCTGATGATGTATCAGCCACTGAAAAAGACCATCATTTTGAAGCTAAGAAACAGTTATTACAGTTACCTGGTAGAAGTTTATGGTACAGATGAAACACTGGAACACTAATGGTCTTGCTGGAAGATTCTCCCCCTGAGGAAGAGGTACCTACTTTATCCGCCATCACTCTTCCTCGCCTTGATGGTGGACGTGGAGGGGTGGATGAAACAGCTCTTTTTGACTGAGATTTCAAACCTAGGAGAGAAGTAAAAAATTCAAAGCTATTCTGGTATTTAATAACTTCAACTAGCTAAGATGCAATCTACTCAATATCTTCAATGACAGCAAAAAACTCAAACTTTTCAGCACTGGCAAACTAAATAGCAGACTAGCATTCATGTATAAAATATATTTGGATATAGTCCTGGAATTTTTACAATTACAAGGCTGCACAACCTCCTGAGCCCCAAACATAAACGAAACCATAACTGTACTAGATCATATAATCCCTAAAAAAAAAATAAAAAAAAAATCAAGAACTATTAACTAAGTTTAAGAGCAGAATCAAAAAAGAGCATGTCTAGCAATGGGCCCTACAGTAAAACTTTAGTGTTTTTGCAATTGTAAGCACAACAGGCAAAAACTTCTAAACTGACAGACATTTCAGCAGGCAAACAACAGATAAGAAGGACTTGTGTGGCCTACAAAAGTGAATTCAGCTGCAGTACTGACAATAGCACATGGGATGAAAGGTGTCTTTAACCATGCTTTTAAAGTTGCCTAGGTCAAAACCTTTAAAGTAAGCACTACATGAAAATTAAAAGGCAGAACAGGTACATGAAAGGTTATTGAGCTTACATGGCAAGACTGACATATTTTGGGACAGCTTAAGCTGACTTAAGGTGCAGTGAAATTATACTACAGACATGTACTCTTCTACGCAAGCGACAGACTGTGGTGGTGCATTTCCCTCCCCACCTCTCCTGGACCACTCTATGATCTCAGGAATTCCCATCAAGCCTTGGTATTTGTGTAATGAGTCTGGCGGTTAAGCACCCTTTGACCGCACCAGGAATTCACGCAAGACTAAGGCAGGGAGCAGCACTGATTATACCAGGAACTCCAGTTGCCTCGCCAAGGTGGGAAATGGAGCAGGAATAACCAGTCATCCCCTGACAGCCTTGGAACATACGTTACATGGATTGGATTGTAACCCGAGTGGAACAGTACCAGAGTTACTGGAATTCTGAAAACTCCAGTAATTACCAACCCAGATTGTGGTCAGGATGCAAATTTACTCATGACTGAAGTCAATCATCCCACAACCCTATAAACAGCGGTCCTAAGTGAGGCCCTCTGAGCATTCCCGGACCACAGCGGGATGCGACCAGCATCTCCCTCTGAGCGGGACACCTCTCAGAGCTCGCAAACTTGAGAGTTTGCAAAGTTCGGAGGACCTGGGCTGAAACTCTTCACTCCTTGAGGCTCAACCCTCGCTCGTTGAGAAATGCTGAGACATTTGAAGTGACTATTTCACTGAACTCGAAAGGAATTTTTAACATGTATACCTTTATACCTTTATATATCTTTGTGTCTGTGTGCATGCATGTGTGAACTGATTTAAGTATCTGACAGCAAGTATAGTATAAATATTGCCACCTCGAATCTGTGGTTAGATCACCGTTGTGATTAGAATCCACTCCAGTTACAGCAGTGACTTGATTATAAAGTGCTGCTAAAATCTTGTGATCCACCTTAAAATGTGCTGATAAAATCTTATAATCCACCTTAAACTGCAAATAAGCCCTGTATAAATCATTCTAACTCGATTTTCCCATGTATGTTCCATCAATGTAGTAAGTAATAGCCAACCTTGCCACTGAACTTTGTTAAGTCACACTTTTATAAATTCCTACTAAACCCACTTTTGCTAATACCTTTCACAATGATTCTTTAAGCGGCCTAAACCACTCATTTGTGACATGGACCAAGTAATAAAGTCAGCAGGTCCGTGTACAAAGACTCATACAACTACTGTCTCAATCAGCCAAGAGCAGCTGGAAAACTAACAACATCCTTACCTGAAATGCTATAATACACTCTGGTTTCAGCTGATCAGTAGGAGCAGTTACAATATGCCACACGTTCTCCAATAGTCTCAGTATACTAAACTAGCTTGTCTTAGGAAGATTAGGCTCCAAATACCACCTCTACTCTCTATTAATTTAACCAACAGGGAACAAATTAAACACTAGCTGCACGAGGCTCTGAAAAGACTAAAAAAAACCCAGAATATATAAAAAAATAAAGACAAAAGAAGAAAAGATGTCACAAACAGGTCGCAAAAAGAAATGCAAATGAAGTAAGTTCACATTTAAACTGTTTTACTCAACTGGAAAAAAATACAAGCATAAAGAAGGAAAAACTTCAGTCTGCTTCTTTCTAGATAGGGAATGGACTGTATCAGGCAGCATGATCAGAGATGCAGCTGGGATGAGACATGGCCAACTATGCAATGCCCTGTCTTCAAGCTCGGCAAATTACTTTTTTGGTTCCCAGAGTCTTTATTAATGTTTTAACCCTTCACTTGGACCTATTAACATTTTAGATCTTACCAAAACATGTTTACTCTGTTTAAGTGGCACCTACTGCAAATATCTTTCCAGATAAAGATGCTGTAATTAACAATCAGCTGTGTTGCTTTAAATACACACCAAGATCCATGAAACTGCTGCCCAACTCAACACTGGAGTTTAGAGTTATATCTACATTTAAAAACCTGAAATAAAAAGCTTAAGAAATATTGGTGCCAGAAGTCAAAGGAAATCAGCATCTCTTCTTCATGCTTCATGAAGTGTAAATGAAATTGAGGTAGCTCAATGAAGGCAGAAAGCTACATAGGAAAAGGGTAGTTCGTTCATCTCTCTCACCCACCAGAACTTCAAACTGAAAGACTAATGATCTCCACAGCCATCATATCAACTGTAATCTTCTTGTACCACTGCAAAATGACTATGTTCAATCTATAACCTCCACAGCAGTTTTGGAGCAGGGTTTACGTGAATAATTTCAGAACGACCTTCACAATAGTTTTTAGAAGGCGAATGCTTTGGAAGAAAATCCTGTAGGTGTTGTTCCCAAGTTGAATAACATGGTTTTACGCTCACATTTCCATCTGACAGTTTTTAGCAGAGTACCACCAGCTTTTATGGAAAGTGTATGAATTCCTTTATTTCCAAAACATACTGTGGTAATAGGTGATGAAACCCTGATGCACCAGCCACTGCAAAAAGGTAGAGGCAGTAATACCCACACCACAGTAACAGCACACAAATACTAATATATTGCCATATAATCCAAGCTCCAGGTACGTCTCCACAAAATATTACAATATGCACTAGCAACAGCATCCATAACCTATCACTGACACACACATTTAGGTACAAATTTGTCAACATATATAACCCGTTAGAGGCAGCAGTTCTACCAGGAACCAGTCTTTGCTGCCTAACAACCAGTGAGATTAATCAGGCACTACAATTTTTCTAACCATCATTAGTGATAAAAAGAATTGTTGGTAGATATGATTTCCATCCCCCACTCGCCAATGTCTGACAGATCCATTTTTCAGAAGGTGGAAGAAACAAAAAAAACATACCAGAAGCAACAACAACACTGTAATTGTCCTGAAATCCATTTTCTGCTTTTACTTTTTCTTTCTCTTCATAGTTCTTTTTTTCTTTATCTTCCTTTTGTTCATTAATTAGCTTAGCTGTGATACTGGGTGTATCTATACAGGAAAAAGAGGAAAGGCATTTCAAGATATCAAGTTGATATTGTTACAGTTTCTAGGCTGTTAAACAGGCTATTCTCAGCTATTTTAGTGGCTTAAGAGTTCCATCCCAGGCAGTAATAGTCTTGTAAATACCTATGAATTGGGGTATCATGATAATTCTGGTCCCCTCTTCCCCCAGAAAAGCATCCTCTGACAACTCAAAACTGTAGCAACTTAAAACTATTACCGATGAGTCAAGTGTACTCATGTTAAAACACCACTGCAACACACCAAAAATGAGATTAAGTAAAATAAACAAAACCAAAGAGACAACATCAAAACACCAACACCCCCCAACACAACAACAAAAAAGCCAATATATTTTTAAGGACACCTCCAGGCTTATTTAAATAAATAGTTGTATTTAGGTTTGGGTATCTAGTGTTATACATTGACTCAATTTCAGAACTGGCAAGTATGCTTGTTCCTTTGAAACTGGAAGACGACTAAAGTACATTACACATGGACACCTTGTGCTGTTTGCTTACATGAACAGTAGATTGCTGCAGTACAACTGTTTTGGTTCAATCATGAGTGTAGATCACATATCAAGAACTATTAAACCACTGATTACTGGTTACAAGGATCATTTCACACCTTGTAAGTTACCACACTGGCACCAAAATGGCCAAATAGTTCTCTACTTGCTTCCGAATAGTAACTTGTTTCCACATAGCCACAGCAGCCTTAATCTACAACCACAAACTCAAGACCTAGAAGTACCATCCTGCTACCTTTCACTATATATCATCAGTGGGTGAGGGGCTGAAAGAGACATGGTTTGATCTGCTTGGAAGTATATTATGATTTGTGGTTGAAGACATTGGTTACGCCTGTGTTAGACAGTAGTGCAGACCAAAAGAAGATAGAGAATATGAAACTGCTGCTACTCAGGACCCAAAATTCACACATAAAAATATGTATCTGTTTTTTAGACTGGGTGTTGGCTTTTAAGAAAAATCTTATTTACTATTATTATACTTCAGAGTTGCTCTAGTTTGGTCCAATGGACTGGATCCCCATTTCATAGAATCACAGACTGGTTTAGGTTGGAAGTGACCTTATAGATCACCTAGTTCCAACCCCCCCGCCATGGGCAGGGGCACCTTCCACTAGACCAGGTCGCTCAAAGCCCCATCCAACCTGGCCTTGAACACTGCCAGGGAGGGGGCATCCACAGCTTCTCTGGGCAACCTGTGCCAGTGCCTCACCACCCTCACAGTAAAGCACTTCTTCCTTATATCTAATCTAAATCTACCCTCTTTCAGCTTGAAGCCATTACCCCTTGTCTTATCACTATAGACCCTTGTACGGCTTTCTTGCAGGCCTCCTTCAGGTATTAGAAGGCCACAACAAGGTTTCCCCAGAGCCTTCTCTTCTCCAGGCTGAACAGGCCCAACTGTCTTGGCCTTTCCTCACAGGTGGAGGCGCTCCAGCCCTCTGATCGTTTATGCGCCCTCCCCTGAATCCACTCCAACAGCTCCACACCTTTCTTGCGCTGAGGGCTCCAGACCTGAATGCAGGACTCCAGGTAGGGTCTCACCAGAGCGGAGTAGAGGGGCAGAACCCCCTCCCTCGACCTGCTGGCCATGCTGCTTTTGATGCAGCCTAGGATATGGCTGGTTGTCTGGGCTGTGAGCATACATCGCTGGGGCATGCTGAGTTTCTTGTCAACCAACACCCCCAAGTCCTTCTCCTGAGGGCTGCTCTCAATCCATTCTCCACCCAGCCTGTATTTGTGCTTGGGATTGCCCTGACCCATGTGCAGGACTTTGCACTTGGCCTTGTTGAACTTCATGAGGTTCACACAGGCCCACCTCCCAAGCCTGTCAAGGTCTCTCTGGATGGCATCCCTTCCCTCCAGCCTGTCGACCGCACCACACAGCTTGGTGTCGTGAGGGTGTCGAAAACAAATTTGCTGAGGGTGCATTCAATCCCACTGTCCATGTCACCAACAGAAAGGTTAAACAGCACCAGTCCCAATACCAACCCCCGAGGAAGACCACTTGCCACTGGTCTCCACTTGGACATCGAGCCATTGACTGCAACTCTTTGAGTGTGACCATCCAGCCCATTTCTTCCCCTCCCCCCGCCCCCCCCCCCTATTTTTTCAGCTTTTATTGCTGAAGAATTTGAAGTTCATTAATGAAATTATTGAGGAAGCTTAAGCAATGGTATTTTTAGCACTCAGGTAATAACCAGATATTTTGTTCAATTTTCATGACCAGTCGAGACCAGTAACTTCAGACTAAGGTGAATGAAATACAAAACAACTGGTACTCATCCTAGACAATCCTATCTGCAGTGATACTGCACGTTTTCTGCCTATTATGTAGGGATGTGAACAGCAGATTTAGCAATGATTTTAGATGCACCCCACCTCCTTTTTTTATTCCTTAAAGCCTGGGAGAAAAAGTATGAAACGAACACGCTTATTGTGATTTATTTTTGCAGAAAGTATGAGATGATCAGTTTGAGACATTGACAGCGTAGCTAAGAAAAAAGAAGCTACGCCAAGGGACAGCCTCTGTCACAGGATCTTCACAACTTCCTATTGTTGCTGTGGTGGCAGTCTTTTCTTCCTTTCCACCCCTAGTCCACCCCTTCTCACTCACTGTCACCCCAAACACATGGTTTATGCCTCATATATCCAAGTCTTCTTTACTATCTCCTAAACATGGACTTCAGGAATGATATACTAGTATCACAAAGCTTTTAATACAGCCAGAGAAATCACATTAGATGAAGGATGGAAACATAAAAGAACCTGAACTTTTCCAGAATTAATTATTCTGATTTAAAATGAGAGTTAAGCTGAGGAGTAACAATTCCATAGCAAAACCAGAAAGTTACGATCCCCTGCAAAGTCAGCATTTGATCAAATTCAGTTATAGGCATTACAGTACGTCACATCATCACCTTCCCCTCCCCAGTCCCTATTAGCACTGGCTATCAAGTTGACTACAATACACCACTGAGGCAGCTATTCAGTACAGTTTATATCACTGCTCATCCACTGATCCCTACCTCATCTGCAGCGACTATCCCAACCATTACAGCAATTCTGACCATAAATTGCACAAGGATCTAAAGACCTTAGCTGCATTTCACACATGACTGTGTCTGGACAGTAAGTGAATACAGAATTCTATCAGAAACAGTAAACTATTCACTGGTAAATAAGCTCCAAGCATTTTTCTAGGATTTGCTATTTTTTAATTAAAATCCCAAAGCACATCTTGTTCTGTCAAATACCATTACAAACTTCCGTCCCCTTGTTATGTAAAATATTTATTGCCCTAATGAATTTGTTAACAATTTCAATGTAAAGATTTTTCAGTAGATATAAAAAAGCAATACTTCCTCTGAACTCCACAAAGATCTACTTCAAAAACTAAAAGTTGATCTACACTGAGTTCCAAAAAAGTACACATGCAAATACATCTACACATAAGAACATACATACCTAGTCAGGTAAGTGTGCAGCTAAGTGAACACACTTCAGTGCACATCTGTAATACGGCAAAACCATAATTGCTGTGATGATCTTTGACTTTTCTTTGCTATTACTGAGAAACACATATTAAGAGTAAAGAGGAAGTGCTGGGGTTTTTTTTGTCTTTTTTTGTTTTGTTTTGTTTTTAAATTAGACATGCTTAAAACTGATTTTTGCTGTAGCATAATTTAACAAATTTTGCTCTATTTATTACCTGAGTAGAAACAGCTTGCACCTTGCCTGATTTTGCATAGAGAGCTCTGGCATGGACACAACGCCTTTAGTATGAATTCTACTCTTCAACTACATTTTAAAAAGATCACTAACTCTAATATTTAAAATACAGTTCTATTTTTCTACTGTATTCAGTAAACACTGAAGTTCAAGGTGGGATTCATTCTGAGATTAATACACCTACCATTTAGGTGTCAAAATTCCTATTATGGTCTGTGGATTCGTGGTCAACAGAGCACCCTAAGAGGGGGTTCAGCTCTCCATGTATATTCAAGTAGTAGAACTGAAAGTATTGAACTTCAAAAAAATAACAAATAAATCCAGGCCTTATAATTATCCTCTTATTGTGTATCATTTCAAAATTAATCTCTAAAAGTAAATCATGGTTTTCATTCTCCATTTAGTAAGCAAACTCAAATGATTATATCCCAGGCAAATCCAAAACCACAGAAATTAGACAGAGCCCTCATTAATGCCCTTTTCATAGCAACACGATTTCATCTTCATCTTGAGATAAACTTTTAAAAGTTCCAGGATATTTAACTGACATAATTTGGGAATATTTAAGTGACTGGATAAAAGACAGGGTGTTTTGAAGACTGATACTTGCAGCATCATTTGTATGGTCTTGCAAATATCCCATGAAAAATCTGAGAACACTTTAATACTAAAAAGCAAACAAAAACCCCTGACCAACCAAAAAAAGAACAAAACAAAAAACTCCACCATCCCCACCTGATTTTTACAAAAGGAAAAAAACAGTATTTGACCAGTAAAATTTGTAAGGCAAATTTGTAAGGCATATGCAAAAGCTTACACTCTAACCACTGTTTTGTATTCAGCAATGACCAATGAACACTGCAAATATGTATATTAGATATTCTTCATTTATCCAGTTTTTTTTGTTTTGGTTTTTGGGTTTTTCTTTGAAACAGTATCTTTAAGAAATAAAACATGAACTATTGCAAACTTGCCTGACACACGATCAAGAACCTCTGCTAGAGTTGTTGAGACAGGCAAGTGAAGAGTACGAAATTTGTGTCCAGCTCCATACATTGGATGTTGAATTACATGACTAGTAGCATTAATTCTACCTTTGTACAGCTGAAACAAAAAAAAGTCAACATTTAACATGACTTTAACATTCAGAAATAAGTTAAACATTAAGTTCTTATAAACTCACCTCAGTGAAAATAAAGCTACACCTTTTGCGCCCTAAAAAAGAAAACTGACATATTCTGCAGCTTTGGAAGTACAACATAAAAATGCATCAAACTGGGACAAGTTTAATTTTATAACTGAAAAGTATTTGCTTAAAAAGCCTAGAATTTTTTTTAGTATTAGAAACAATATAATATCATATTTATTTTTAAAAACCCAATCCTTTTATACAGCTGTATATGAGAGAAAAATTCAGCATCTGAGATTTGCAATTATTTATCAAATTAAAATTTAATTCTGAAATTAAATTAGGAAAATCACAATACACTTGGCACAGAGAAAGATGTAATTTCTCTACTGCTCCTACTTGAGAATGAAGTTTACTCTAGATTTAATATCTACTTTCTGCTCTTATGATGGAACACTAAGTCACTACTAATGAAAGTGTTTCAAATATTTTCACATTTTTTAGTCTGAGCTGCATTTGCATTTTGTATCATTCTTCGTTTGCAGTAACTTTTTACAGACTTTTCTGCAGTGACAATACCACCGAGCCCATTCCTCCTATCATCAGAACAACTGTTTACTAATATTCACATACAAAACCATTTTACTACTGTGCAATAATATGAAACAAATATAATACTGGATGACAACCAGAATTTAGCTTATAAAATAGTTTGGTTAAGAACTTCAGAGACAAAAATGGGGATCCAATCACTGAATGGTTATGTTGTGGGATATACTAGAATTATATGCTGCATATCCACATTATTTTTAAGGTTTCTTTTTGGATTTTAGAGGAGGAATCATCTTCCCCTCAATAAGAACAGCCAGATTGCTTCCTGGTGTTTTTAATATAAGAAACTGAATTATCTGACTACTTCTATTCAAGATATTCTTTCTGCTTTTACACACCTAGTAACATTCTGTAAAAGCCTGCTTCCACCTAAAACAAATTATTAGAAAACTGATTTTACTTTCACATTACCAACGGCCATGTTAATAATTCAGCTCAGCCATGTAAGAACAAAACATGTAAATGTTTGTGCTAAACCTGTATTTCTTCATCCTTTTCCATTTTATACTGTCTGATCCAGCTTCTCTGTCATTTATCTCATATGGTGCTTTACTTCCGAGATGTAGCAAGACCAGCAGAAACCAAAGCAGAAAGTAATTTTTCCTTGCATGGAAGTATCAGATCTTGTCATAACTTCTGTTTCTCCTAGATTTTTTTATTCACAGCCTTCAACTGAGAGCATAGCACTTCAGTCATTAATTATAAATCTGTGTTCTGGTGAAATATAAAAGCACACATCTGCTGTATAAATTAATTCAAGTATTTGTCACTCAAGAATTTATTCACAGTGTTTTGGCTAATGCTGAAGGATCTCTGCCAATTCTGAAGCATCAAAACTGCAACTGTTCCTTAGTGAAACCGATAATGAGGAACTGCTGGAAGGACTAGAACTGGTATCTGTATTTGCTGCTAATGCATAAGAATACTATTAAAAAGTCTGCCATAAGATAAATTTCAGTTGTCAATTCTTTCAGCAGCAGCATATTTTCAACAAGATGGTTTTGTCTTGCAACAGTGCCTTATATTTTCTTTTAAAATGCTGAGTTATAATTCACCAACACATTCCTTTCCAAAATTCCACAATGTGTACAGTAGGAAAAGCTGCTGTGTGACATTTCAAAGTTGAATATAACCCAATTTTTTAAAGGCTAAATTTATTCCAAGTTCACCATACAGATATGAAAAATTCTTACTGGACACGGAGACTGAAGAAATAAAGTCACTTTCTCATCCTCTAGCATCAGCTGCAAAAAAAGCCTCCTAATAAATCCTGAAATATTTCCAGAGGTTGGGAGGTTCCCACGCTGAGGAGAGGACTGGAACAATTCACAGAGAACCTGGGAATGCAAGATGACATCAGATTAAAAATATTTCTATATTTAGGTCTCTAAAATATAGCTCTACACCGCCATAATAGGCAGTGCCTGAGATCTACCTTTCAGTTATCATTTAAACCACATTAGAAATGGGCATCACTGAAAAAAATACCAGCAGCAAATACGGTGTTTCATAAAAAAGTTCAAAGCATTGACTACAGCATCAAAGTAATTGTAAACATGTAGAATACTCAAAGAGACAAAAACCTGAAGAGAAAGTATTTAGAAAAAATAGCTTTCAAATTCCTAAAGCAAAAATTTCCCACTGCATAATACAGTATTACTACCGGCCATTAACAGAGAACTGTACTGATTTTTTTGCTCAAGTCTACTTGTTCCCAGGGCATCGTCATTCTTAATGTTGAAAAATCTTTCTTTAATTACACTTCTATGCAACTAGGTGTACAAAGTTAACAACTGTAAGGACAACAGCTGAATTTGCATCAGAATGCCAAGTACAAAGCCATATTCTGCAATAGCTGCTATTTCCCTGGTCACAGACTGTGCAGGGTATATGGCTGCGCAAGCAAATTCACCAGGACATCTGTTTAAGTTACTAATATAAAAGATGTGCATGAAGCTTGATTTCCAAATTCCATTTCAGAAGAGTTTAGACCTATCCAATTAAACACAGTATTTTGGATTTCGGTCTAAAGTCTACTCTTCTAAACCAAGAGGAATACAAATCTATACATAAGACTGGACGGCCATGCCAAAACATTTTTATACCCTTCAAAGTCACACCAACAAGTTAACAATTTTAATACAAAATTTTTCTAGTCAACAACAACTTACAAAACCAAGTTATTTTAAAGAAAGTTAAAAAAAATTGAAAAGTTTTAGAAGTTGGCCGTAGTTATTTATAAAGAAATGAAAACTTTATTTTTTTTCTCTCACCTGTGCCATAAGTCTCTGGTTATTAGGGTGGCAAGAAATGCACTGTAAGAAGAAAGCAACTGTTGCATTTTCAATTGCTGTCCGCTGCTGAGTGGTCAACCCTGTTGTTACAGTTGAAGAAAGCAAGCCAGATCTTGCACTGGTCTGTTGTGCTGTCACATTGTGTCCTCCAGAAGTAGCACCAGAATGGCACAACAGAAATAAAAGTGCTGTCCACAATGGATTGACTTCAGAGCCACCCAACCAATCCTTCATCATGTGGCTGTTGCCAACTTCTGTCAGAAACCTGAGAACAGGAGCAACGAGGTCTGCAGTGATAGGCATTTTATTAAAGTGCTGTGGAACATGATGCCTCCTGAGCCTGTCCTGGGTGATATCTGTTGATTGTGCAGTGCAGTCAAAGCTAGAAGTATGGTTAAAGCAAAAACTAGCAAGACTTCTTACAAGCAGTGAAGGCAAACCTGAGTCCAATAATTGCTTGATAGCTTCAGGAGACTGAGAGGAGGCAGCAAGAGTAGCCAGGTGAGACTCGGTTAGTGCAAGAGGAGCTTGTGCGTTTTTAGAGTCATCTGTTAAAGATGAGCCAAGGTCCTGCTTTTTGCTGTCATCAGTCATGGACAGTCTGTGTTGACACTGCACTGGAGGAGGAGTGATACCCATCCATCCCATGAGCAAGGAAAAATAATTTGGATGGATGTGGCACATTGAGCAAAGCAAACTATCAACAGCTTTCTTCAAAACCATGTTGCAGGGAAGAGACATGGACCAGTTAAACAGCGACCTGTAGAAGACAGAAAATCATGTCAACACATAGTTTGGCACTCATACTCTCTTTTCTTCATTGGTTCATAAAACATGTTTCTGCACTTACGACTAACTATTGGAGCAGCTGTTGTAAAACATACTGAGCCTGAAAGCCTGTTTTGGATCATAGTATCAGCAGGACATTCATTACCCAAAAGGTGTTCTTCAAACCTATGTTTAAATTCCTTTTATCATACTGTATTTCAAATAGAAATAAGCTGACTTTTCTGGCATGCTGCACACAAAAGACACAATTTCAGTCTTCTGACTGCTGTCACATAATTTACGCATTCTTGAGTCAACTGCAACCTCTTTGTGCTTTCAACTCTCCAAGTTATAGCTACTAGGATCACACACAGACATATACACTCGTTTACATAAAGCTCTCTTAATCCTTTTAAAGAACTGAAAGTATTTTAACATGTTTCCAAAACTTTTAAAAATTTGTTTAAGTTAGAATTCTACCTAAAGTTGTTGCAAAAAAATGAAAGCAGCAACAGTCTTGTTGGTTGAATGACGTTACTTTCACCATCTTTACTCAACCTGAACTTAGGACACAAGTTAACAACAGAATTATTCCTCAGATACTAAAATCCCACCTACCTTTGAACTCACTTCCATCGAAATACTATCTGCTTGAATGCTAATCCAAGGCACATGAATGCAAAAGCTAATTTAACTTCTATTATTCAGTTTAAATTTCAGAAGTGGTATTTGTAAGACAGCAAAATCATCAGTTCACCATACAGAATTGTTCAGAGTAGGTGAAGTATTAAAAAAACCCTACCAGTTTTCTGAACAGCATTCACAGTACCATGACACCATATATAAGTCACATTATCTTAACCTTTACATACAGAGGTGAATGCACACTTTGTGCCACTTCAGTGTTAGGTTTTTAAGTAAGTTTGGGTGTACCATCATATATCACATTCCTATTTGAAGACAATGATTGTTTTCACCCTTCTGGATGGAAGTGTTATGTTTAGTCCATGGGACTAAGAGTCTAGAGCAGAACATGGGTTTAACCAAAAGTCACCTTCACCACCAGTCTAGTGAATGGCTGATGAAAAACCCCCTCCAAGATAAAACATTTAAAAGTCACCTCAGTGACCAAATGACCCATAACTTTGGGAAGACAGTCACAATTTCCCAAAGTCCACATATAATGAAGGTACATTTAAACTCTTCTCCAACTATATTTTCACACAATCCTTCCACCAAAATTTTCTGGATAAGTTCATGCTCCATGAAAAACAAGATTCAGTTCCAACTAGATATTAAAAATAACTAAGGAATAAACTAGTATCTGTTGGCCAAAGCAGAAATATTGACATGGAAAATTGGGATGATGGGAAAATATATCCAAGAGAAAAGTGAAATATCACATGAAGGAGAAATAAGGAGTAATAGCTATAATCAAATGAAAATACTTCAAAAGTTAAAATATCAAAGAGGATGAAGAATACACATAAATTGTTATTTTTGTTAGAAGAATTATTTACCCTTATAAGTCCAACAACAAGCCTTCTATATGTATTAAAAATGTATTTTAGAATTTGGTCCAGATGCTGGCTGATAAGAATTAGTTTTATTTGGCAGGATGTAGAAGAACAGGGCTATATCACAACATGCGTACTCAAACTAGGTACAATAGTTTTATTCATATTCCTTCATTTTGCCCTGTAATGAAAACAACATGTTCTCCTCCAAAAGACAGAAATTCAGTTGTGAAACCCACTTTTATATTAGCAGAAATCTAAAGGGGCTATCCATTTTAGGATGTCTATTTTGATTAGAGTTCTTCCTTTTCAAATGTTAAACTTCCTAAAATCCATAATGAAAATGTATTTCTGTTAAAATGTACTCATGAAAGGACTAATTAACCTGCAATCCAAAATCCTTAAATTGATTCCCAAAATGAACAAGCTCATTTTGAATTAGCAACTATTTATATGACAGCATCACTGAAGTGTCTTTGGAAAAGATCTAGCTTGTAGTTGTGTGTCTGAAGACCACCACGTTGCACCTATAGAAGTGCTCCCCACGCTTGTATCAATAACTAACTCCTACATTTCCCAGTGTTTGAATGTTTGACTGTGCCTAAAGAAAACAGTAAGGTAGCAGAAAAATATGAACATTTCCTAAGGGCAACAAAAAAATTATGTGCTCCTGAAGTTCCTTTCATTAACTGGAATTTTATTCAATGGTACAAATGAAAATGCTTTACTAGATACAGGAATTTAACAGCTGTATTTCTATAACACACATGAAACAAAGCTATGTGGCTTCTCTTTTTTTCTTTTTTTTTGTTTTTTTTGTGTTTGTTTGGGTTTTTTTTTTTAACAGAAGAGATGGTTAAGCAACATGAATTAGGAATGTTAGCTCATATATTTTCACTCTGGACTCACTAAAAGCATACATTTGGTGTTTATGGTGCACTTTTATTTAGAATCAAGCAGTATCCAGTGAATGCATCATTCAAGATTCACTCAAGATATTGTGCTTTGTTTCTTTCAAATCAGAAAATGGCTGGAACAAAAGTGGGAACTCAAAAAAAAACCACCTCCCACCCCCAGCTCTTAGCTATCAGTTATAGATATTAGATACTACGAGTAATAAAATAATGTTTATATAACAGGATACCAATGAAGATCATGATTTATAGGTAGTGTGAAAATTACTGCAAGCAAGTCAACAAAAATAGCCCAGAGTTATTCATTCAAAAAAACCACAAACAAAACCATGCAACAGTTTACCTTTCACATATGTGCAAGCATACACGTGGATTTGATGTTTTATTTTGGATTTTTGTTTTTAAACACAATTATACCTGGAAAATGCGAAGTGTAGTTTTGTGTTTAGAACTACAAAACTACCTGTTTAGTTATCTTTAAGTATTCACATTATCAATTAGCTTCAGGGATGACAATTTCCACTATTATTTCACAATGAGGGCACTTCAAATTGTACCATTTCAGTGAACAAAATACTTAAGTTAGAAAAAGTATGTGGTGCAAAACTCTGCTTTACTTACTCAAAGAGTTCTCTGTCCAGCAACGCTGGTAAATCATATTCAACAAGCAATTCATAACTATGCCACAAAATTGCTGCTACACAATGCAAATGGGAAGGAGATGGCATCAAAAGACCATACTCTCTCGTTGAGCTATTTGGACAAACGTAGCTGAGCCGGCCACTCTTCTTCATAGCTGCAACTCTTGCGGAATCGCTGACCCATTTCAGCAATGCTTGAATTCTGGAAGGCAAGATGATGTAGTACATTATAAAGGGTCAAATAAATACTCAAACCCAAATTAGCTTGCTGTTTTTTAGTAATCTGAATTACACATTTATCTCTTCCTTTGAAGCAAACTTCAAGAGTGAGCTCACATTCTGTTTTCTCAAGACTTAGATCACTAACGGGAAAAATTAATGAAAGACACTTCTCATCTTTGACAGCCAAATGTAAGCTTTGTTTCTACAGAGAAAGAAAACATAGCACTTATCTGAGTTCCGAGTATTTGAAAGCAAAGTCAGTTGAACACTGAAGGTTTCATCACATTTATAAGAGCAAAAGAAGAGGGACAGCATTCTCTGCAAAGGATATAAGGAGCTAGGAGGGAAAGCGTCTTTAGATTTCTGCACTTTCAGACTACCTCATAACAATCATTTTTAAAAGTCTGGTTTTGAGCAGTAACATCCAACCACTAATTAGCAGATTATTTGTGTATACACTTCCACATGAAAATCCAAATGACATTACCTATCTTTTGTTCCAGGGTCTTGAGTTGTTCCAAGCTGGTAAAGAATGTCTATTGTGGAGTCAGAAGAGAGACCATTTAATCTTCCAAACAGTAAAGGGCTATTCAGATCTTGCCGCATTCAAAAAAAAAAGGGGGGGGGGAAATAATAGAAGTACTTACATATGTATTTTTTTACAAGTACTAATGAAATCATTATAGAATTGTAGTATTAACATTGAATTGAGTTTTGCCATTAACATAAGGATGGAATTCTTATACACACCACTATCTCAAAGCTGCGCGCTTTATATGTTCAATGCAATGTTCAGCCTTTCTATAACAGGAAAAATCATTGCAACATTCATCAGATGCAGGATTTAGGATTTTCTTCAACATGTTCCACGAAGTCATAACTAATTCCAGCAGAGCTGTCAAACCTCATGCTTCACGGAAGCAAACATTTATTGCAAATAGGAAGCTTATTTAAGTCAAACTTCCATCAATGGGACTACGGCTGAGGATTTCCTCAGATTATTTCCTATTCATCTTCTCCTCACTGTGTTCGTCTTCCACCCTGTAGGAAACTACTCTCTTATCTAACAGCATTCCAGCAAAAGACAGTAGGCTTCACTGAAACACTAACTCATGGCAAAATAAGTCACCAAAGCCATTTTGAAAAGAGCGTTTTCTGTTAGCATCAGCAACTTCAAACCAGGAAATACATTAATTCAGTTATCTTTCATTTAAAAGTGACAAAATAACAAAGCAAAGTGGTATGGAATCATAAATATAAAACCCCAGTGCATTAACAGAAGAGCTACTGTAAAATTTCACTGTGGGACACAGATGAGCTGTTCAAGTGTCTTGATTACATACCTCCACCTGCAAATATTTTCAATGCTTAGTGCTACCCAGAATTTACACTGTCCTACAGACTATTACTGCATTTGTTTTCCTTAACACTACTCATGGGTGCTCTTTGACACATCCAGACATAGTAGCTATAGTAAGATGCGCTTACAAGACATTGCATGTCCTACTCTCGTGTCTTCAAAACATTCACGTAATTATCTACTCCAAACAAAAATCAAAACGACCCCGGTTGCACTGCTTTACCATTGTAGAACTACCCATGCAGAAGGACTGTGATTCTTAGCAGGGTAACAAAGCACAATGGCAAGTTCTGGCAAGCCAAATTCAGCATCAGAAAGTAACACGCAAATACACTGTATGTGTACATTTATACAAGCAATGTTATTAAGCAACAACTGAGAAAAAAATTCACTGCACTCACCTGCAGGATCGCTCCCGGATGCTGAGCAGTTTCTTAGAAGAATGTCAATCAACTTTAGGCCTATTCTGGTGGACTGCAGCCCAATTTTTACAAGCACAGCCTCAATGTTTGGAGAATGCATACCGCAGTAAGGTGACATTAGTAAAGCAGCACATGTCTGCAACAGATTTGCAGTAGGTGCTGCAGCACTAGCCATCATTCCTTCTAAATCACTTATGTGAGTGAGGCAGTGGTGTAATAATCTCAACCATCCAATACTGAAAAGGAAAACATGAGAAGGAGTTAATGTATCATTTTCTTATTATTTTATTTTTCAACTACAACATAACTAGCTGTATTAGATTCTAGCGCAAGTACTGCAGAACACTGCTGTGACATGATCAGACATCATCTGAGAAAAGCAAATTAAAATGACTGAATTGAAGACCACAATGTAATATACATTAGTAATGCTGTGGTAATCACTGGTTTAACATTGTAAGAAAGGCAGGGTTTGTGGGTAGAAAGAGTTAAGATCCTGCAAGTTTCATTATTAAAGTTTCTTAAGATTTCTTGATTCACATACATATTTCTTCCAACAGGGCCAGTCTACTGGGGGGAAAGTGGAGGGGAAGGTGCTTGTAAAGGGCGAAGGTAGGAGGAGGGGTGTACTGTTTGTTGTTGATTTTTTTTTTTTTACACTAGAAGGAGCTGGCCAAAAGATAAATGTGAAACATGAAAGAGCACACTGCCTCACTCAGGCATCACTGGATTTAGTCACATTTAAGGTCAAGATTCCACACTAGTGGTTGGCATCTGTCCTGGTTTTGGCTGGGATAGAGTTCATTTTCCTCCCAGTAGCTGCTGTGTTTTGGATTTAGTAGAAGGAATTTGACAGCATTGATGGTTTTAGTTGTTGCTAAGAAATCAACGACTTTTTCCAGTTTCTCATATACAGCTAACGAGAGCGTGTGCAGGAGCTGGGAGGGAGCACAGCCAGGCAGCGAGCCCAAGCTGGCCAAAGGAAATATTCCATGGATGTCATGCCCAGTTTATGCATGGGGGTTGGCTGGGGGGCAGGAAACCTCTTTTTTCCAGGAGTTCAACTCTCCTTTTCCCCCCATTGAGTTTGAACTTTTTGGGTAGTTTTGTGAAATCTGTGATTTCCACGATCGCTGCTTGGGGACTGGCTGCGAATCGGTCATCAGATGGTGAGAAAAAACCTGTATTGTGTATTGCTTGTTTTTCATATTCAATTACTCTTGTTGTTATTAGTATTTCCTTTGTTGTCTTATTAAACCATCTTTATCTCAGCCCATGCACTCCACTTTTTTTCCATTCTCCTCCCCATCCCACTAGGGCGGAGGAGCAAGTGAGCAGCTGCACGGTCCTGGTTGCCGACTGCCGGGTTAAACCACGACAGTGCTAAAATTACTCACCTGCACAGCCTCCCTGACCTTATAAACATTTAGGATCACATGAATCTACAGTAAATTACAATGAACCTTATGGAACCTGATTAAAAAGCACACACAAAAAGTGCAGAAATTAAAAATGTGTTAGCCCCTGCATTTTGCCCATTTCTGTCTTATTCTTTAACAATATCGTTCAGTATTCCTTTTAGTAATAAATCTTGAAAAGTCTTAGAATCATATGTAAATCTATTTAATCAAAGTAAACCTATTATAATTGAATCAATTTGGAAACACATTAGCTAGACTTCATAACAAATACACTACAATGCTGTTGAAACAGGCATTATGAACAAGATGGCAATCTAAGTTGCATGTGAAATATATGGCATGAAATCTACGTTGCATGTGAAGTAAATCGCATCATTTCACCGACAAGTTCTAAACTGACAGGTTAATTTATTTTCACAGCTAAATTTATCTCCCACAGTTTAAAAAAAAAAAAAAAAAAGCAAACTTGCATACAGACCTTAAACGAAGTTTACACTTACTTTAGGAATAATTTACTTCTGAATGTTTATCATTTTAGAAAAGAGCAAGTTTTCTGCTACGTCTAAAACAAAATTATACCCCAAATTACTGAATATATCTATCATATTACTACCATTACCGAGATACTTATAAAACTAAGCTGAAAGCCACAATAAAACATTTCAAGACTTGACCAATGTACACACACCTTCTTTCTTTAGATACTGCTTATTTTTGTGTGACTTTAATATAACCTTTCCTGAAGTACAAACATAGCAATAGTATGATTTGGCTATGAAAATTTGCTTCACTGCTATTCAAGATCAAAGACCAATTTCAGTTATATTAGCTTTTATCAAATATACACTGGAGAGAATTCATGTTCTCTAAATTTACTTACTCTCTCAAAATTTTTCCCAGCAAAATAAAGGTTTTTAAAACTTTCCCATGTTCTTCTTTCAAATTTATAAACATTAATGTTCAAAGATGAAATATTTCAAAGTAACAATTTTTTACAATTTAGTAAGCTATATTTCAGAACCAGGAAATCTCAGAAATTCACCCATTATATTAAATCAAATCCAAAGCTGGAAAACTTTAATACTTATTTTTTTCAAATCCTTAAGGGTTTATTTATTTTTATTTTAAAAATGAGTATGAAACTCAAGATGCTACTAAACCAAAAAAGCGGTTGCCGATATGCCAGAATCACAACATTCAGTTCCTATTTCGCAGATGTTTGCAAACAGCAATATTAGATACGACTTCCACAAAACATCCCATTGTCCTATTTCTATTCCTGCTCCAATACTTATGTAACTCTGTTGACTTCAGCAGGGATAAGAAAAATGTTGCTACTTCGCTTTTGTTGACGACTGCCTACTCATTAAGAATACAGAATGCAACTCTGTATGCTCTCCTATCCTTCGTGTTCTTTCACCATTGCAGAGATGAAACACACCCTTTCACATATGAAGACTAAGCATGCTACCAAGGAGTGAGAAGCACTGCTTACACTTGCCTTCTGTAAAAAAAAAGAAAAAACCAAAAAAAAACCAAAAAAAAGGGAAAATTTTCTAAAATATTTGAAACAGATTCTGCAAATGTTAAAAATCAACTACAAAACCAGGCAGTCATGAATGCAGTTTGCTACTGAAAGATCTGACTCAGAACAGAAAACATCATTAAAAAGACAAAAGCATGAACTGGCACAAACATGCCTCTGGCCATTGATACTAGAAGCTTACCTTGTTTTAGAGACCTGATCCTCCGAGGGAAGGAATGGATTATTGACGGTTGCAGACGAGGTGTTTCCGAAGGCCGTGAGGCCCAATAGCTTGATCTGAGAGAGTCCCAGTGTGCTGGCATCCCGGGGACGATGGAGACGGAGGCAGACAGCGGAGGCAACTTCAGCTTTTACCAGCTGGATTTTTATATACGTGAGACCACTTGTGATAACAGGAGTTGACAAAGGTAACATATTGACACCATCTGCGCTTATTTCAACAGATACTGATGAAGGGCAAGCTGCAGGGTAAGATAAGAAGGTTTAACACTATTAAAAAATACGTACTGTTTGAATTTTAAGTGTTAAACATGTATCCCTGTTAAAGACATAGAACAAGACGACTGAAATGATCTTAGGCAAACACTACTACAGAATTGCAGCTGGAGTATTTGACCTGTGCGATGGTATATGTTAAAATGCATACGCATTGTGATACACGGTGTATACAATCTATTTCAAAGACTTAAGACGAAAAAAAGTCCTGTCAGTGTAAGTGCCATGTCTCCCTAGCAGTGCTAAGACAATAAGAGCTGAAAATCTCATGCTCTGTTCCAACCACCATACAAAACCATTCTGCCTAGAGACCCCAGACCCGTATCACATTCTCACTAGGGAAAGTTGTGAGAAGTTCACAAGTTTTCTGGCTTATTAACCAACCACATGTTAAACGCCACAAAACATGTACTGAGCTAGAAGAAATCAAGCAGAGGCAGGGCCTTCTGTTCTCGTGGAAAGCAGAATTAGCAAGCTTTTCAACTCATTTTACAGGTATTCAAACAACCTGCAGCTTTAGTTCCTCTGATTGTACTCTGTCATTCCTAAATCCTACCTTTCAAATTTTCAAACCAGGATCAATGTCAGTGAATCTACTTACTCGCCAGAGAGGCCAGGTGAGGTTGGATGTGGATCTCCTTGAGCAGCACGGCTGCGGGCAGGTGAATCGTGAGGTCGCACCAAGCTTCCTCGGGTAAAAATATGTAGGACCACGCGGCAGACCGAGCTCGTCTGTGGGGAGGAGTAGCCTGCAACAGCACTTCGGCAGGCTGGGCAGTGGGACTGCTTGAGGTGATGGAACCTTCAAAACCAGCACCATTAACATTGATTAATAATGTTTACTAATAAAACCCAGATTAATTTACAACCTGAACTGTGGAAAACACTTCTTTTTCCCCCTGTCTCACCTGTTCCATTTTATTGATAACATCCCATGTGTAATACTGACAACTGCTGAGATATTTTTCTTTCACTCTTAGACTACTTTACAATAGACAGTTTACATATCCACATGCATATGCACAAGCTTGAAAATTTGAAAGGCTACACTTGCCACCAAAGTCCTAAACTTTCTATCATGAGTTCATTACAAAACATTACAAAAACAAGCCAACTAAAAGGGTGCAGGTTGAACAGAATGCTTAGAACTTCAACTCAGTTAATTCTTAGTTAACGTGGTGAAGGCTTTAAAGGTTTAAATGTTACAATGATAACTTAAACGACTTTATAACCAAAATCTGCAAACCTTTTTCTTTAAAAAGGTTTGTTGTTTCACATCAAAAGCTGTTTCTAAAAAGGACACCAGATTCAAAAAAAACCTTATCACAGAAGCTGCTTATTTTTCTAATCTTAGCAGGAGTTAAGAATGAATTAGGAATATCTAGGCTATCTATGTCTTCTTTAGCAGGTAGGATGACACAAGACCAGATTTGTGCTGTTCAAACTACAGGTACTTGGGGTGCTTTACTTGAAAGCAGTTCTAGCTTGGCCCCATGACTGAATGTCTAATAACAGCTGGAGGTGAATTCCTGGACACATTTTGATTTTCATCCCAAATGAATTGAGCTTGTCTCTCAAGAGAACACTACATGATGAGAATGTACACATGATGAGTGTAGTAAGTGAGGACAACCAGAAGGTTAATTTCAAAAGCACATTCCTGACTGACAGTAAAACATTAGGACAAATGCACTCATAGCAGAAAATCAAGAACCGCAGCGCTTTGCAAGTTGGGAGATAAGGCATGCCAAGAACCCACCACCATATATGCTTAGGACTTTTACTACTTGAGGTAATCAAGTACCAACACTTGCAGGATTCTCAAATTTACCTTGTAAGAATTTGTGAAGAGCAAGATAGAAGATTTCTAATGGCCCCCTATTCTGTCCCCATTCTGCCAAATAAACCTCTTTTTTCTTTTTAATTTAATTATTTTTACCACTGTTCAATTAGAATGACAGGACTGAATGGATTTTGTCTTGCCTGACAGTTTTTCCAGAAATTTAAAAAATAATCCTTTCTTTCTTCCCTCACTGTATGAATACATTGATGGGCTACGCTAGGCTGTTGGGCAACAACAGAAAACATTAAGACACTAGTAGTGAAAAGGAGCCTTTGCAAGATATTAGAGTACATCTACATCTTAAAACACACACATTCTAGTGAACTGGCAGCCACTGTACTGATAGCAGAACAGCACTGCAATTCTAACGGACATTCACGCAGGCAACATTGGAGCAATGAGGTGCAGGTGTGACAGCAGCATCAGCAGTATCAGCCCTATGCTCCAGCTTCTGCTGCTCTGTTTGACCCAGCTCGGGCTCCTTCTGTGTCATCCAACTTCGCCATGCTTCTGTAACAGCTCCATCAAATCTGACGTGCCCTTACTGACGTCAGTGAGTCTTAGTGTGTCTATGGCAGATGGTGGGCTGGAACTGGGTATCCCCTGACCTAGGGGAAAAGGAAGGGGCCCACCTTGATGCATGACTACATCAGATATAGATCACTCCCCTTCCTTCTTTACCCTGTCTACACAAGGTCTTATTACCTGCGGTGGAGGGGCTAACCTCCTCCCCCAACACCTTCTTGAAGCACCAGCAACCCCTCTGTTCGGAAGATTTAATAGTATTGCAACATTTAACACTATCACAGTATTTTTTGTTAAGAACTTAATAAAGATTCAAACAACCAGTGGATATTAATGTAAGGGAAAGAAGTACTACTTACCCAAAGGCGCAAAATTATGAATTCCTTCTGCATTATCAGGTTCAGAAGCTAGCACTCTAGCTTTCAAACTGCTGTCTGTTGCTTTGGTGGGACCAGAATCAAGAAATTTCATAATAGTTGAAACCATACTTCTTGCTGTGTTAACAATAGCTCTTGTGCTCGTTACCATGTTGTTACAAATAAGCTGAACACCACCTGTGTACAATGCGGGCGGGGGGGGAAATCAACACTGTTCAGAAGCATGTAATAGATTAAGCAAGCAAAGGCCTATTTAGTAAATTTGCTCCTCCAGACACATATCTGTATTCCTTCTCTAAGAGCCAAAAAATCTACAATAAACCTTTTACTTCATGCAGCTAAAGACATTCTTACCCATATCATGGAAAGCCTTCAGTGCCTCACTTGTATCCAACACTCGTAAAATGAACCAGAGCAGTGGCTCAGACAACTGACAAGTGGCAAGTGAACCCTAGAAGAAAAAGTTGAGAAATACACAATTTCATGCAAAATTAACATGACAGAAATAAGCATTAGCCTCTCCTTTAAGTAGGCAAAAATGCCAGAGAAGAGATGCCACCATAGCTGAGCCCTTTACCATGAAGTATCTGTACCATGCTCCATATGCTTCACTCCTATGCAGAAGAAGTCTCGTGGTAAGTAAAAGATCAAACCACCAGTGGTAAGCATTTAAAATACCCACTAATATGAACACAACAAATGTGGTTCCCACCTGAATATAATAAAACATTCAATACATCTTCAAGTCTTTAGCCAGAAACATCCACAGGAAAGTCAAAATATCCTTACAGAAACTCACTCTCTCCCTCTATCACGGGCAATGGATGGAGGTTTCCAAACGTCAGCACCAAAATGAACCAAGCTTGGAAAAACATTAACATTTCTTTTACATAGCACTAGTTCAGTGTTCTGAGCTTATTAGAGGTTACAGTACCAACTAACCTAAAATTCCCTTGAAGTAGAGCAGACCTCAGGGAACTTACCTGTCTTCCCATGTACCCACAGGCCATGTAGGTAAGAATTGGTTGAAGCATCACCTGCACTGTTGTTGCTTTTTTACTAAGTGTTGTCAGGATAGTGAACAACCCATCTCCAACTGATATTGCATCTAAGCCACCATGAAAGTTTTCATGTTTAGTGAGATGTAAGCCACTTGCACCTTAGCGAAAAGAGAAACAGTTCAAAGGTCAGAAGCTGACACCTAACAAATCATTACAGCACATAAGAGAACTCCAGGATATTTAAATTTCTTTTCAGTTAAATGTTCACATGGATTTTACAAACTACAAATGGGCCAGTTTTCAGGATCATATCAATTACTATTTGCGCTCCTGGACACGTGCTGCCTTCTTTATAGGAAGACTTGGCCCAGGAAGTCAGGGAATTTAAATCCAATTTTAGATAAGACTGTACAAATTCCTGTAATTAGTGAGGGAAACAGAAAAATAACTACAAGGATTGGAATCCCTCCTAGCCAGAAGCAACTAACAAGTATTTAAGATTTTTTTCAGATAGTAATAGAAGTGCACTTGTGCAGCAAAAACAACCCCAAAATCACTTAACCTACGTATTTCTATCAAAAATACCTCTCCTGGAATTCTCCCTCTCAGTGTCACAGCTCAGGATTTATTCATGAGGATTTACTGAATATCAATATTCAGCAATATTGATTTTACATTGCTGAAATTGAGGATGGAAAGCAAAAGAATAGTCTTCCCAAGGAAGAGATTACCTCCATAAATACAACTGTCTTACAAAGCATACAACATCAATATGGAAGAGCTTTTAAAGGTGGTTTTAGATTTGAGTGGAGGGAATGGATGGAATAATTCCGTTCCATTTAGAAAAACTGGAGTTCCAGTAACAAATAATAATAAAAATAACGTGTTCAAGTGATCTTTGGAACATGCCTTAGAGAAACATTCCAGCAAGAGAACTGAGAGCTGCAGTACTTCAGTCACCGTCAAGCTATATCAGAAAGAAAATCCTGATGAGCACTGGGTGCATGGAGACAGACAAAAAGTCTTAAGACTCAGTCTCTGCCTGGTCTAGAAAAGTTACATGGAATGAGTGACAGAGCTGAAGCCAGCTAAGGTGGGTTTGCTGTGAAGACTTTAAGGTAAGACAAAAGTAGGACAGGAGGGGAATACTGTTACTTGTGTGATTTTCATAGTCTGTCAATGACAAAGCATAAAACCTAATGAAATAAATAGACAAAATGGTCATGAAAGAAAATCCAACAAAGGTTTTAACTTCATGTGAAAGTAAACTAATCAAGGCCTTCCTGGTTCCTGACCAGCTGGCTCACCAGGTGCAGTAAATTAACATTATTAGCATAAATTTTGACACCAGAGTCACTACTTATCAGTACACATCTGCAGACATCCTCTTGTTTATCTTTGCTGGGTATCTAGCATGCTGCACTAGCTATTACATGTTTACTACTATATGCTGATAATTGTTTTTGGATCATATATAACCTTGGCCGCAGTCTTGCAGAAATGTTTTCTTCATAGAAATTGTCCCGAGAGAACTTTATACAGTTCTTCATGAAGGAACTAAACCCACAAATAGCTATGTTATACCTTTCCAAAATACACACACAAATTAGTTTCAATAACCTATAACCTTGGGAGGAACAACCCACTGAAGGCATCAGCTGGCTCGGTAACCTGAATTCAATGAAAAATATTTTGAAACAACACTATCTTTACAAATTGCCTTTGCTAAAAATGTAGAACAACTGCTGGACAGAAATTGGTAGTTTAGAAAGACATCAAAGTTGAGAAGAATTTTTGAATTTTATCCCAAAGAAACACACACTGAGCACAAACCATCATTCCCAGACCAAACTCCTTTTGGTGTTCATAGCGTATTGGCAATACGACACCAATTACCCAGAGTAAAGGAGGAGACATTCTGGAATTAATTTCCAGAAGGTTCCAACAGCGAAATCCAAGATTGTCAAATCCTGCCTGCTGTTTAATTTGACTACTGGTGGTTACTACTTTTTCCTCAATTGCTTTTACGCCAAAATGAACCGCTGGTCTAACATTCATGTGCTCTCATCCAAAAAGCATACTGTTTTCTGATAATAGCATTGGTTAACAGTTTCACTTCTGCTTAAAAGGGATTAGCACAGAAAAGGCCAGAGGTACTTTCTTTGAAACAAGAGAATCACTATAAAGAGGACAAAATTTTACAACTATTATGCCTGGAAGGGAGTGCAAGCTCTTTGCCTATCCTCAGTTTTGCACATGCAGCAACATTCACGGTATTTCAGTCAGTGGTTTAATTTGTGCAAATAAACTCTATGCTGTCATTGCAGCTCATGAACAAGTCACAAAGATAAACTCTCTGGGAAAATGCATCTTAGGCACAAGTCTGAAACAGCAGCTTTGCTGTTGAAAGTATTATCAGCTTCCTCACTTGTTCATAGGAGGAAGAATCCCACCCCCAAATACCTGACTGCAACTCCCAGAACATGATGTTAATGAGATTTCTGGAAAAACAGCGGAACAGAAAAGTTTACATATTCTGTGCAAGGGCCACAACTGCAATTTGTCTTTTTCAGAAATTACTGAAAAAAAAGGGAAAATAACGCATTACATAGCGAACAATCGAGGTAATGTGTCTCTAGCACAAACTGAAGACTAATCCTAATCCATGCACAGAGGCATGCGATGGGCACAGACTGAAATACAGGAAACTCCATTTAGGAAAAAGAAAAAGCTTTTCTACTTCAAGAACGATTGAACAGTGTAACAGGTTGCCCAGAGCAATCGTGGAGTTTCTGCCCTTGGGGAGTGAAAAAATAAACTGGATAAGGTACTGAGCAACCTGCTCTCTGAGGCAGGCTTTGAGTTGACCCTGCTTTCTGCAGGGAGGTTGGACTAGACAATCTCCAGAGGCCCCTTCCAACATTGACCATTCTGAGATTCAGCAAATTCAAATGCCAAACACATTCCTGTTTGGTTTTAACTACTGTCTCCCATCTTGTGGTAGTTTTTTTCCCCACATACCTGACCCGCTTTCACTTCTTCTCAGTCTCTTTTCTCCTGTCATTTCTGTGACATGTTATTTCATGTATACACCCAATTTATGATTCTGTAGAAGTTTTAAGCATTTTACCCACCCAAAAGATCTTCTGTTTCAGTTACAAAATACCTACCAATAATCATTGCCATAGCGCTACTGTTACACTGTCCAAGTGCAGACAAAATCTGGCTCATAATTTGTTGGTTGGCTAACACCAAGTCTGCCACATACGCAGTTGATCCTTGAGTATTAGGGTTGCTTCCATTGCCATCTTTGCCTCCCGAAACCTTTTCTTCATCAGACACGCTGTCTGTAGTACTGCTTGCTACTGGAACACGGGCACTATATTCTCGGTTACTGGAAAGCGGCAGTTGAACTAAAATGTTGACCAGCTTCAACAAATCAAACATAAGTTGGTCCCTTGTCATTTCTCCACAAACTGCTTTGGCATCACCTGGACGGATAATATTGGCAAAAAGCCCTCCAAAGCAGGCTCGAGCACCCACAGAGCTGTCTGAGCCGCTGCGAGACATCACTTTGTCTGAACACGTAATGTAATGATGCACAAGGAAGGTTATAGACTCAATTACTGCCGAAATAGTGCTAACTGATACAACTTCAAAATTCTGTTCCAGGGTAAATTCCAAGAGTTTCACTTGCGCATCCAAGGGTCCCTGGCCTGTCTGGAAAGCACCCCTGAAAGAAGACAAAAACAAAAAAGAAAAAGAAAATAAACAAAAAGATATTTCCTTGTTCAACATTAACAAGTTAAACGGCAACCGGCACAAACTGAAGCACAGGAAGTTCCGTCTGAACATGAGGAAGAACTTCTTTCCTCTGAGGGCAACGGAGCACTGGAACAGCCTGCCCAGGGAGGTTGTGGAGTCTCCTTCTCTGGAGATATTCAAGACCCGCCAGGACAAGGTCCTGTGCAGCCTGCTGTAGGCGACCCTGCTTCGGCAGGGGGGTTGGACTAGATGACCCACAGAGGTCCCTTCCAACCCCTAACATTCTGTGATTCTGTAAACAGGATTGGTTGTTGCGTTTTTTGCTTGATTTTTAAGAATCAAAAAGCACAACAGACTTCCAATAAATAAAAATTCAGCCATTATCAGAAACGCATGTTGAAGCACAATCTGATCTTTCATGAGTCAAGCATTCCTAAGTTTTTAATATACTGGTCATTACACAGCCTGTAGAACCTGCTCATGCTATCCCTTCCCTGATACCATTAAGGACTAAAGCTTCCTTTGAAAAAGTGTAGGATCCATCATTTTTTTTAATCATTCAGTTAATTTTGCAGGTATAGGCTTGGAATACAGCCCTGTTCAGTTGTGAGGGAAAAGTTTCATACGTTTGCATGGAAACTTCATGGGAAGAAGACATCTAACACTTTAATATCATCAGGATTGTTTTCTAACAGGAAATCATGATGGGGTTTTTGATTCTCATGGTTCCTCCCTTCCTCGCTTTTTCCCCTTGAGGTAGACAGAAGAATGGTCAGGTTTTAGCTATCTAAATAGACCATGAGAAGGTACTCAAACTATCACAGGTTGGTGCTTGTAGGTTGATTGCTTGAAGGATCTCTTTTAGGGATCAGTTTATCTTCCCAAATGCTTTTATATGCATACTGCTGAACTACTAAATTAACCTTTTGAATCAGTATATTCAAAATAAAACTGGTGCTAATTCTTGAAGTGTGAATTAGTTACTGATTTTTGATATATTACTTGGTATCTTTTGACATTTACTTAATCTCACTATAACTTTTAAAGTTAAATACAGAACAAAACTGTTTACAGAAAAAGCCCTAAAGAAAATACTTGGCATTTAATTAGTTCTAACAGTAAAATACTGTTTTTCTTCATAATCAATCTTATGCTTTGATCAGACATGGTATACTTCAATAATTACCTGAGGTTTTAGAAATAACCATCTAAACCCTTTTCTGGTGCTTTGCTTCCATTTTGTGACATTTCAGTCCCACCATTGGTTTGTATAAAAAAAAAAAATCTAACACATTTCAAAAAATGTCCTTTCAGTGTTCTCTTCAGCTTACTTCAAATAAATTATGGCAAGCAGACACACATTCCAAGATTCACTGTGAATTAATGATTTTATTGTATTACGACATTTCCTGTATAAATGACTGATCATCAAGGTAACCTGGTAAACACCAGCCATTCAATTTAAGTTGCTACGGTAAAACCTCTTAGAGAAGCCCAAAACTGTTTTCTGTATGATTAAAGAATAGATAACACCAAAGTGCCACCTACTGGGAAGCCAGAAACTGAGGAAACTCATCCCTAATTATATGAAGTCTTTGTCTGGGGATGAGTAGCACATTAATACCAGAAATAAATGATAATACCTAATGTAATTCAGACCAAACAACTGACACATTTCTGGTGCACTGCTGTATACACAACAGTCTTGTGCCCATCAACCTAGCCCTGAAGAAGCAGTGCTCTAAAGTACAAGCCATAAGTTCTTCTCTCTCCCTGGGCCAGTGGCACTCCTCCTCCACACTGGTGGGCAGACAAGACATCAGGCCCAGAAGGAGAGAGGGGCACAAGAGGTTTTCCACAGTCAGGTGAGGAGAAGAGGGAAAAAAGACAAAGCAATAAATATGTATATTACATAAATAGGATTATGCAATCTCATATTTCATGCTACCATGTTATAAAAGCCATCCATATTATTTTCAAAATCTGCAAATAATTTCTAGAATCTCTCATTACTTCAGGCCTCTCGGAATACTTTTCTCTTTTTCATAGGTAAGCTTACCAACACTGCCCTTATTTTAGGGACTACTTTAACAAGGCCTTTCTCTTAGCTCTAGATAAGAATCACTCCAACCAACCGCTTAGTGCTTCTATTCACTGTCCCTCACTCGTGGACTGCTGTGTGTGTATTCCAGCCACACTCTTCCATGTGCCAGAAGCAGCCCATATCCTGTTGGTAGTGCTGCAGCAAAACCTAAGATTTCCATCCATAACATGACAGTATGACAAGGCAGGACATGTACATCTCTTAGCTGTGATTCACACTTGCACAGGTTTTAAAGACAAAGATGGCCTAAAAGGAAAAAAAATAGTGAAGATTTACCTTTCTGTTGAAAGTATATGTATTAGTTTCAATAAAAATTCACTGAACATCTGAGGAGAAGTTGAAGAAAGGTGCACTTGTAACCGAGTAAGAAATTCTTGCATAGCTTGTGTCGCTGTTGGCCCAACCTAGAGGGAAAGGCATTTTAATAATTATATAAAATTGAAATGCCTTCAGTAACACTAAATAGCATCTAACAAGAACATTTTCTAAGAACAGAAAAGTATTATGCAAGCTCATCTAGCTTTCTGAAAAATTTTACAAGGTTTTCACAGAACTGTTCCATACCCATTTATATCATGTGTTTTTCTGTTACTAACCATGAGTAAAAAGCAAGTAATTCAGTTCTTTGCCTAAGATCCCTTTCGTAGCTTGAGACTTCATCTTTTCAGCAATGCAAACTGCACTTCACACAGAATACATTTCTGTGCTAATCTGAATATTTTTGCACAAACCACTCACTTAGATATAGGTGCTTTAAATTAATGGCACTGTGCAATGTTTAAGTTCTGGAAAAGACTATGTATTTTCTGGAAAATTTTGGAAACACCAGGTCTTTTCTGTCTCCTAAAATAAGTGTGTCTGAGACTCTTGTCAAATATTACACACAATTATGTTAGCCTGGGCTTTTTTTTTTTTTTAATCACTATTCACAGCTGCAACGACTGGAAAAAGCAAAAGAAACATTAGGTGAAATTGGGAGAAACAGTAGACACCACATGAATTCAGAAAAAAGGCAGAAAATAAAAGCATAACTTTAAATTCTGGAATGATTACATATTTAAACTTCATTTGCATTGGTATTTTTATCCCAACCCAACAAGGTTTCAGAAAACTAACTGAACTCCATTACCTTTTTCATGCATGCAACTAAGGAATCCTAACATGGAATACATTCACTGACATATCGCATGGCACTCTCTCCCTGTGGCAAGTCTCCAGATAGTTATAAAAACGTACGATCGCTACTCAGCGTGTATCACCAACATGAATTTCCCTATGGGTGCTAATCAGAACCAACTAAGACTATAACCAAAAAAAAGAAACAAACCAAGGATATAATATATTATGAATAACACATATTCATGTCAAGTGTATTGAAATCCTACTACAAACAGTTTTTATCTTCTTTCAATTGCTAGTTACCTGTGGACTGTGTTGATTTGTTCCATGAGGATTAGTGCCGGAAAGAAATTTCACTAATACATGAATGAGGTTTGGATCTGACACCAACAATTGGGCAGTACTTTCCTGAGCTCCAATGGCACTGCTAGGACCAGCTTAAAAATAAAGACATAAAAATTGAATCTGTAATCTTAAGCATTAAATGTAAATAAAACATTTATATCCCCCCTACTTATATATATCCCTTATACATATTTCATGATGTGTACATACTCGCAGCAAAATCAACTACTGAAAGCTGCTTACTCAGGACTATGATTCTGAGTGTAGAGTTTTCCATGAGTACAGATATAAACCCCCAAAACCCCATCAGTGTTCCAAGCTTGCTAAGACAGTATTTCTGAAAGCAGAGCTTCATTTTGTAGAAGCGCTATATACAGACATTTTGATTTGCTTCTCTTTGCTAGTCCAACACTTTCATAAGGCTTAAGTGCATTTGTTAGTTTGTCAGACAGGGACCACATGCTCTATTATCTTGTAAACAATTAAGATTATTTTTGTCTTTGGCACATTCAGAGACTTCTCATCACCGACTAAAACTGTAGGGGACTTACCAGATAAGAACTTTGAGGACTAGAATTAGAATTAAAATACACCCTTCAGTGGTCAAACAAATAAGCTTTACTAAATGTGAAGTCTTATTCAGTAGTGGTATATATTGAATCAATTCAAAACACAACTTGAACAAAGCATAGCTACCTACTGAATAAAATACATATTATAAAATTACACATATCTAAATGAAGTTACAGGTTATTACTTAATGCAGATGTGATCTCTTTCCTATCTCATCATATATGAAAGATTAAATCAAGAGGAAATGATGCTCTGGTACGAGAGCTTGGCTGGCATCCCTTTGCATACCAAGATGAGATTCTTAACTAGGGAGGCTGTTAAAAGAACCAAATCCTGAACTACTCACTAGTCATTTATCGGAGTCTTCATCATTCACAATAATTTCCTTAATCTAAGCTAAACTAAAGATCCCAACCAGGAGAGAAAGGTCTCCATCAAAACCAGAATTAAACCCGATTGCTTCTATCTCAGTTGAAAAGCTTTGAGGGCAATGAAAGACAAACAGCATTGGAAAGACACTTCCTATGAGAAGAAATCCTCACGGGAAGATGGAAGGAGATGATAATTCACAGTAAGTTTTCCCCTTATGAAATGCCATTTTATTCTTAAACTGTATACGGATTTCTTGCTTTAGATAAATGCATAAAACTAAGGCTGAAAGTATTTCTTCTACAGCTATACAAACCATTTTGCATTGACTTATGAACATTAGTAGTGGAACAAGCCTGTACGGCTATGACTGATGGCTGGCAATAGCTGGAGTTGATTAAAAGCAAGAAAGTATCCCACAGCATTCCAGTTCCTTTGTATTCTAGACAATAAGCCTGCTCTAGTTTACATCTGATAGTGCAATATATGAAAAGTCTAGATCTTGTCTGGGTGGGGGACAAGCCTGTAAAATGCAAGTACACAATTTCACAGGTTCTCTGAAAGAAAAGCTGAACATTTCAGAACAACAGAGAAGCCTTCCATTGCACGATGTGCCTGGGAAACACCAGCCTGGGTGAACTCATCAAGTTTATTTTCCCCTGCTGAATCTGCACTCCTGAACGTTCACTGAAGTAAAACATACAATACATTGATTGCCCCTCTCATAAAACTAGGTACGTAGGTTGCTGGTGGTGGGTTTTTGGTTGGTTGTTTCTGGGGGGTGTTTCTGAGTATATCATGATACAAGTTAAAAACAAAAATGACACTCGGGTCACTAAGAACATCAGCTTGCTAAGCTCATAGCTCTTGCATGTATACTTAGACCACTTACATCACTGCCTTTTAGGTTTTTTTGAAAAAAGTTGCACTTTTCAACTATTTTGAAATTTAAGACAAACCACTATCACTAAAATTACATTCAAATACAGCTGACATAACTAATCAAAATGAGAAGCTGGTTATTCTGGTTGCTTGGATGTGGTTATTCTGTTCAAAGTTTTCTGTAACTTTTCATTGTTTCATTATTATTTGAAAAAGGGACATACTTTTGTGCTTTACTACATTCCTGAATGGTACCTTCATAGACAGAAGGCATTTCACTTTCTTCAGAGACCTTGAATAACATGAAGTCCATAACAATCAGCGTGACAAGCAACACTGCTATTCAAAACAAATTCCCCATTGAAACTACAGCTTTTAGAATACGCATGCTTGCATTTTTCTGAACAGGGCACATTTGGGGTGTAGCTGTAAGTCACTCAACCTGTTCACTTGGTGTTTCTTTGAAGGTAACATTGTTCTTAAAACTCCAGCTTTTTCCTGCTGTGTTCATCTTCGCTTGTTAGTTCTGTATTGTAACTATTTCATTTAATCTGGCTATTTGTTAAGACTTTACATCTTGATAGAAGCTGATCTTACTTTAGAACTTCTCCAGAACTGACAGTCCCAGCCCATCTCCTCTTAACAAGTAGGAGCCAAGTCCACGCGCTAACCTTCAAGCCTTTCCTTCCAGGATTAGAAGGTTCCATAGTTCTGCTGCTTCATGACAGGGTTGATGCCATAACTGAATAAATACATATTCATTACTTCCTACATTACCTTACTTTTATATTTTATATTTAACATCTGAAAATATCACTACAATATAAACACCCACATTTTTTTGCATGATATTTGTAGCCTGACATGTTTTGTTTGACATTCTAACTCAGATTTCATGATGCATCTACATTATCTGCTCTGTCGGGTAGTGTTTATGCCCAAAACACTGCTCTCAAACAGTATTTCTAATGACAAAAATAACAGATAAGCTAAAGGGCATGCGAGGAGAGCACAAACAGCTCTTGCTAAAGGAACAGATGAGTAAATGCATTATAAGAACGACTTGATAGATGACAGCTCTTTACTTCACAGCAACTGCAGCTCAGAAATTTTTCTTAGCCAGGTGCCACTGTAGATTTGCTTCTACCCACCTTCGTTTACATGACATTAAGTGATTCTAGATGTCACCCATCAAATACTGATTTTAAACACCATTCTGGCAAAATTTGTCCCTAGATCTTGTAACCAATTAAGGTCATTGACCTGAAAAGAACAGGCTGGGGATATTTGGTTTATCCCTAAAAATATCTTGTACTCCTCGGGTAAGAGTTTCTGAAGCACAGAAGTTATGCAGCCTGAGCTCTCATTCTGAAAACATTTATCAGCACATAATGGCATAATGAAATAAGATCTTTCTGACCATGAACTGATCTGCCCTAGACAGTGGTTGCTCATAAAATCCCAGCACAGAACAGTTCCCGGAAAGAATCTACCCTATACTCAGGCAGCAGGGGAAAAAAAAACCAACTAAAAAGTCTTGATTATTACTGGAGAGATCTGGGGTTTTGGAAGAATAACTATGAAACAGCTTTGAAAATAACATCAGGATGAGATCTCTAGAACCACCTGATTTCTCATGACAAGATTTTCTAATTCACAGATCTCTTGAAGAAATGGTGACCAAAACTGTAATCTTCAGAGTACAATAGTTCAGAAGCGGGTTCAAAGAGACTACGCATAAAATGCAAATAAGGCAAAACCATTATCTATAATGGATGGAAGAATATGAAAAAGCACCGCCTGCCCCCCTCCCTCCCACCCTTTTTTTTTCCCTTTCATTTCCTTTCCTTTCTTCTTTTTAAATGAAACACTGGGGAAAACAGAACGGTTGAATGTGAACATATGTATCAAATTGCAATAACGAATTTCAACTAAATAAAGCAAACGTAAGGAGGAGGTTGTCTGAGAAGGTGTTGAGATCCAATGGTTTAGAAAACCAATGATAGTGGGATTTTCTCAGTGCTAAAATGCTCACCTGCAAAAAGAGTTTAGTGAATCATCTATGAGCGGTTACACCTCTCAGGTGGTTTTCAGTTTCTGAAATAGCAAATATGATTACCTAATCATAATGCTGTCAAAAAGAGATGCCTTCTTGCTTATTTAAAAGGCTTATTGCATCTGAAGAATTTATTATACCTGAAATCATCTCAATAAAATATTTTTGATGGTGGTAGTGTTTTTTTCATCAGTGAAGATATTCTGCAAATGAACACATTTGGGGGATTGTTGTATTTTGGGTATTAAAAGGGGAAGCACCACACCTCCTTTTATAACCACACACACCTACCAAGACTAACCCAAATTATTCCCAATGACCTGTAATTGACATCTTAGTGGTTTAAAAGAACCAACCAACCAATCAATACCCAACATAACCATAACTTCTCAATACAGCAAAGACATGTGAACAATTTGTACTTCATAGCTTAAAACACAGAATTAAAGAGGATATAACAGAAACTTGACGCCAAAGAAAGCTGACGTCATTTACATTTCACCAGTGTCAGGAACAACTTGGCTTTAAACTGTTTGCTCTCCACAGGCCCTATATATTTAAAAAAAAACAACCCAAAACTATCTCCTCTGGAAAGCATGATGTTGAAAAATACAAGCTGATGAGAACTCGTGTGAGACACTGTCTGTAAGGTCTTAAGAGACTACTGCTAGTCCCAGTTCTGAACTACAGCACACGGAAACCAACATCACTGATCAGAGAAGTGCTCTGATGGATCCCACCTTCAATTATCAAGAATTGAGCAGAGATTATTTCACTTCTTAAACGTGACAACTCAGTGCCATTGAGACAGAACATTATCCTGAATCATTAGCCACTGAGGAATCCTGGCACAGAAGTTATGTGATGGACGCTTCAACTTCTTTAGCTCCTGGTTCCATCAGTGAGTATGGGAAAAGGGGCAGTTAAGGGATACATGTCTGTGCTAATCCACACACGTATAAAAGGAGACACATCTTCACCCCTTTTCTTTACCCTCCAACAGGCTTGCATCTCCAACCCTCTCCAACTCAACTCCAACCTTGGGCTCACAATCCTATATACACAAATATCCACAATCATATTCATATGCTGATGAGACACAGTGGTTGCTTCTGAGCAGCTTTTCATTCATGTCATCACTTATTGATCTCAGGCAGTTGGCTAAGAACCTCCTGCAAACACACAGCTGCCTGGCTGTAAGCATCAGCGCACAACACCAAGCCTCACACCACTTGGAAGATTCACACATGGTCTCAGTGGTACACACAGCATAATCTTTGTAAATTGCCAGTCTACAGTTACAAATGGGAGTGTTGGAAATACACACAGGTGTTAACTGCAGGCACTGCCACCCTACAAAATCAGGCCATGGTCTATTCTCAAATACCAAGCACAAGATGGAGGTCTCAGACTGAGGATATCAATTAAGTCTCTTCCATTAATTTACTCACAGCCCTACAGCTTCACCTAACAGCAAAAATTTGAGCAGATTTTTGTGAGACGGATCTCTAAATAACATCACAGAAAAGGGACAGAAAGTGAAAACCTGAAGGGAAAGGTGCATTCCAAGGACAAAGAATTGAAATAGCACATATGAAAAAGAGATTCATAAGCATCTTTGAGAAAAATTGTGGAGAATAGCTGTGTCATCACAGGATGGCAAATTGCTTCATAGAAATGTCATCTTTGTGTGGCTCTGGGTTTCTGTCTTCTGTAATTACTGTCTTTAGTCGTATGCTTGGAGTGAAAACAGGATTTTTAAGAGCTCTGACTTGTCTAATATGTAGGTTTTAAAAGATTCCAGTCTCCATGTTCTTACTATTTGATATTTTCTTTAGCCTTGAGGACAAGGCCACAAAAGCATTCCTCATGACTGCTGCCCTATGAAAGTGAGCCATTTAGAAGCTTAATGTCTTCATTTAAAAATCACATCCTTTAATTTTTACCAGTCTTGTGGCAAAATCTATTTCACAAAGAGAGATTATTTCTAATGTGTTATGGAGCAATATACAAAATGTGAGATAATCTGGTGTGCATAGGGAAATGAAATTAAATGGCTGCATTTCTTTTTTAATAGATTCAACTTCTAGGGGCTTATTTTCAGAGAGCTTAACATAAGCAATGACCAGCGCCTGCATATTTATGAAAATATGTCTACTGCATCAGAAAAACATGAAAATCTCTCACAGCGCCTTAATCCTTCCTCTCTGCTACCTCTTCCCATAGTACAAAGCTAATTCCCAAGGATCATTAGCTAGTCCTAAAATTCATTTTTAGAAGACATTGCCAATCTATTTATAATGTTTTCTTCTACCACTAGGGTTTCAGTTTCAAGCAATTCAAGGAGCTCATTCCTGAGAAGTCTGAAGTTATGGAGAACAAACAAAAGTATTTGTATGACAAAGCAAAAGTACTGGTAATCATTGGGATGGGAATCAACACTCATCTGTACATCACTAAAACAGGCAATATATTAAAAAAAAAAAAACACAACACCAACAACTTACCATTAAGCTGCATATTTGTCATGAGAGTTAGGCTATGAAGCACAAGGCACCATGTCCGGAGTAAGGTATTAGGATACCATGCCAGAACTGACAGGAAGCTAGTTACTGAAGCTGTCAAGAAAAACATTTTTTTCCAAGCTTTAATCTTCAGGGTATTACTATAAATGTCTTACTTTCACTCTAAGGTGCTATAATCATTATTTTTATTAATATTATTACTAATGCTATTTTGGTTGTATTTCGTTTGTTTTGACAACTATTGTTCCAGGAAATTAGGAATAGAAGTCTCACCAACATTTCACAGGAACCGGCCCACAGAACTTTCTATGGTGCCCAGACCCTCACATCTCAGAGAAAACAATGCAAAGAAATTTCCAGTTTCAAAATGTTCTCATGGAAGTCAGCGTAACAGGTTTATTATAGCAGACATTAATGTTTTGGACTATCACCGCAAGACACCACAGATGTTTTAAACTATAAAAATTATTGGAAAAGCCCCATTAATTTGACACACATTTGTACTAGATTGGTAGACTGATGCCAAAATGTAATGGGGCTTCCGCCTGCACCAACTCCTTTGATAATAAAGGGATCACAGGATGGCATACAAGGAGAAGAAATTTGAGAGAGATGTACATACAGGTGCACTGTTCACCTTAGACTAAGAAGTGTCTTTTAAGAAGTCCTTGTGGGATTAATAACCTTAAGAACCACGAATATTACAATTTAATTTCTGAGGAGATTATGCAAATTCAAGGAATCACCTCTCAATTACATACTAGCTACACGTTTTCATGTTAAGAAGATATTGAGCCCAAGAGCTCTTTAATAAAAAGACAGAAATTATCTCAATATCAATCTTATCAAGAATACTTGTTTAAATACCTTTTGCTTATTATCAAAAATTGAGTACTTAAACAAAATAATCTTGTCTTACACTTCCTGAAAATTAATTTCCCGTATTTAATATATTTTACCTTGGTTCAAGGAAATGACAGGTATTCGGTTAGCGTTATAAAGGAAAATATCAGCGCCGCTATCTTTACTTCCAGAGGAGCTGGAATTCAGGCTTAATGTGAGCCATAACTGTAAAAGGGATTCAAGCTGAAAAAAGGAAGGAAAAAAAACAACCCACTATCAGACCAAACTCCAGTGTTTTTCCAGAACTCCAGAGCATAAGAGATTATCTGTTTTGATTTTAAAAGCCCTATCTACATGCTCAGGTGCTACTGTTTCACTGATAAGAAATACACACTCTCCTTTATTGGATTTGAAGATTCTGATAAACATCACGTTCAAAGCATATTCAGCACAACTAGGAAATGCCACTGCTATGATTTTGTAATTGATTTCTTCTAAATACAGTTAGGTTTCTCTCAAGAAGTGTCTTCAAACTTGCGTTAAAAAACCCTAGCTTTACACACTGCTCAGAAATGCCTGTACCATAACCTTACATCTGTAACACTAGCTTTTGGAATGTCTCAACATAGTCAAGTGATGTTTACCACTCAACTGAAATTATTCAAAAGGCCTATTTAATTACTGGGAAACCTTCTTTGCTATCAGAGAAACACGGATGCTCACTCTGAATAACTTGAGGAAAATAAATATTTATATATTTTGGGGAAGCATCAAGGTCCTTTACCCCACAAACCGTATTTTGGATGAGACATTTAAAGAACGACTGAGGGACAGAGTTAGCCACCCAGTTAAAATATGAACAGGCAGGTAGGCACCTAACCACTCATATATAGCACTCATGGCATTCCTTTCTATGTATCAAAAAAAGCGTAGCTAAACCAGCAACTTTTTAAAAAGTGTACTTCTAATTTTAACATTTAGGATCACTGGATAATTGAGGTTGGAAGAGACCTCTGGAGTTTACCCAGTCCAATCTTCTGCTCAAAGACGGTCTGACTAAGACGTCAGAGTGGGTCACGCGGGGGTTTATCCAGCCAGGTTTTGAAAACCTTCACAGACTGAGACTGCACACTTAGTGACACTCTTCACTAATAAGCTAACAATTCTCTTTCAGTGAACCTAATGACTTGTTTTTAAACATGAAAATGTATACCCACTTTTTCGCTATAACAAGAAATGTCGTATATGATAAAAGCTTTCAGAAGTTTGTCTATTACATTATTGGTACTGTTATCCATGATAACTTCATAAGCAATAAAGCACATAACAGGTCACTTGCATCCTACATAGTAAGAAATAGAGGAAAACAACTTCAAAATTTAGAGAGCATCAAAACATTTCAAAGTTCATAATTCTATACCTGAACATGGTGGACTTGTAGCATGGAAAAGAGTTTGTTGAAGCATGCGCTCAGCATGGGTATAGATGACAACTGTACAATCAACTGGGCATTTTGGTTAGCAGCATGTAATCCTCTTAGCAATGAATCATCTGTTCCACTAGGAGACTGGCTTACTGAAAAACAAAGCAGGAAGTACCAGCCTCCCATTAATTATTTTGTAAAAGTTGCTAAAAGTAATTTCGTATTTATTTTCTTGTATTTTATACTTAAGGGAAAGACATTTATTTTATAATTTACAAGAAATCTTCAATGTGTTGTTCAGCTGAGTTGGACTATTGACTACCATACTGTGAAAGACATACTCGAATATCAGACATCTCCACCTTCACAAAGAAAATGTCTGGAAAGTGAGCCCACACTTCTTTTCACAGTTCTTGCCAAACACGTATTATAGGAGTGTCCTGGTAACACTACAGGAAGACAAACAATTGGAACATCTCTCTCATGCATTATCGTAAAACTACTGTAGTCAATAAATAAAAGTCCAAAAAATAAAGTCTGAGGATGTCACTAAACCTACTATCAGATATTATAATATCTGACAAAATCAGATATTCACCTAATGACTGCATGCATATTAAGGTACTCAGAGAGCTACAAAGAAGCAGAAGCACATCTCAACAAGATAGGCAGTGCAACTCACTGAAAACACGTTCAAAAGTAAATCACCATCATGAGTGTTTTTCTATCAAAAAACTTACTGAACAGGTGAGCTCAAAATTGTATTCAATTATTTTCACTTTCGTCACTGAGTAAGTGAAACTGTCAAGTGCAAAGCAGCTTTCAAACAGCTGAAATTTCACACTGAATGCAAGAATGAGGTTTCACAAAAACAGGAAACTACACGCTCACTTTCACCTAGATCGGAAAACGAAAACAATTCCTTCATTGTACTATTATGCACTGTGAAAGGAATCCCATATATTTGACCAGTTTCACAAAATGCCTTAAGTATGTGTACACGTAATTCAAAAATCTGAATAAAGAATATCTCTAAAGCTGAGCCTAACAAGATCATTCAAGCGAAATAACACTTCTTCTAAGCTGCTAATTGACTGCAGAAAAAGTTAGTACAAATTTCAAACCAATACGGTCATTACGTGAACAAAATGATTTGACAACATGTAGTTACATGTAGGAGATGTGTTTGTTAATGCTTGTAGAATGGAATCAGCCTCCAGGGTGGACATCATTTTCAGCATCAGCTCAGCCTGCTGTTCAAGTCCAACTTCTAGACGTGCATCTAAAGCTACACAAGGCAACAAACAGGGTAAAACTGAGTCATATCAAAGACATATATAATGTTACTCTACTGTGCTGTGCAAGCAATAGATCTACAGTGCATGTTAAAATGAAAAAAAATCTCAGTATCACCAACAGGAAGAATCGCTTTTATATATGACAGAAGCAGAATGTAGAACTTCTACTCTGAACTGAACATAAGATTCTGACAGATGTGAAATATATAATTAATAAAATACTAAATTTCTGTGAAACACACATATTTCTTTTCACAGTGACTTTAATGTCAGACATGACTAAATCTGCATATGTTAAGGCCTGTTTTTCCTAAGGTAATAGCTGTCATACAAGAACCAAAAAGCTGTTTTTTCCCAGTGTGGCAGGGGAAAGATCTATCACCCCCGTTCCGTAATACTCCTCCAATCTAAACAAGTGTGCCACCTCATTTCTTAGGGTAGAGCCAACTATCCAAAACATCGACCAGTGAGAAAAGAGCTTCCAAAATTCCCCGAGAAAACAGGAATGATTTAAAACTGCCTATAAGTATGTGGTCAAAAATGTCAGCAAATATTACTTTCTGCTATGTTAGGCTGTATTAAATATAAACCTCACATAGTACTCTCTCAGTTACCACAGAAAAACTGCAGCATACGGAAAAGGTAATTCTTTCTACTTAATGCACGTAGAGACTGTTAACATCATTTGACATGCAAAAGTGTCGAATGCAGTATCACAGAAAAGAAACCCTGAAAGGAACTTTACTTCTTTGCTTACCTTGAGAGACTGACACGCTCACAGTTTGTGATCCATTTTTCTCTGTAGTTACCGGTGGTTTTGCAACTGGAATTCCAACGCCTCCAATGTAAGGATTGTAATTGTAGGTGCCATAATCGGCACCCCAGTAATCATACCAGGTGCTGCTTATAGGCTTAAAAAACCCAAAACAAACCCAAAAAACCAAAAAACAAAAAAGAAGAAAAAAATTAACAGCAACTCTTCAGACTGCTCAAGTACAAAAATAAAATTTGTAATGACTAACAACAAACATGAAAGTTGCAAAAAATGAAAACCAGAGGTTGTAGCTTTAGAAAATTTTGTTTTAATTTTTATTGCAGTATACGCTACTGAATCTTTATTGATTGTCAAAATCCAACAGTTAGATGTCTCAAAGATGCAAGAAGCCAATTTAAAAATGTTACAATTAGTTTTTATTCCCACATTTGTACCATATTGTAAATTTGGAAGTGGAGTATCACACAGATAACTTGAGAAGTTATTTATGGAGACAGAATACTGTATTATTAACTGTACTGTTAAGGTACCTTGAAGCTCCAGTGAGGCTCAGGGATTATTTATACTGGGCTCTGCAAGAGTTGAATAATCTCTACTCCAGTGTCATAATTCAAGACACTTAAAAAGCACATGGATTACAAGAAAAAAAAATAGTAACGTCAGACTGAAGGCGATTTGTGTATGCCTGTCTTTTTAATGCCAAGATCCAATATCAGCTGTCATTTTACAGATACAGAAGCAAATCTTCAGAAGGATTAAGAATGAAGAAGTGTTTTTCTGGCCATTTTTTAGAGGACACCCCATCAGGCAATAAGATCATGAAGATATCTGCGGTGAAGTGGACTAAGGAGTATTACCAAATGAAATGATAGCAGAATAAAGGAGGGGGGAAACATCAGTAACACAAAAACTAAGGAATAAGTGAAATGTTTAGGTAGGGTGAAAGAAAAAAAAAAAAATCTTTACATGATAGGTAATCAGTAGAAGGACATATGAGTGAGAGGGGTGGGAAAACTCCAAATGAAAGTGTCATTCTTATTGGACAGAGAAAAGAGACTCAACATTTTATTATTAACAGTTGTGTTTCTTTAGAACCAGATTTTTTTTTTATTTTTAGTATACTTTGACAATATACTATTACATCTAAATGTAGTTTTACTACCTCTGATATGCTTAGCTTCCATTTTAAGTATGCAAGCATTGAATAATCTTCTTGTTCTACAGTGAAATAAGTTTTTAAGTTGCTTATCTTCATAGTCTGAAGGTGGTCTGAGCCCTAGCTACTGCTCACTTTTTTTTCTTTAAACGCAATACTAGCAGTATTAACTCTCAGGATCAATAGCAGAAGCAAATGTCACTCTATACTTAATAAAAAGGGATAAGACTAGATCTTATTTTTCTTTTATATTATGCCTTTGCTGTCTTCAACTCGTGCTAAAGTATGAGTAAACTCAGAAGCTCTTGTTTATACACATATCTTCATGAAAAGCAAAATATTTTGTGGTCAACTGAGATACGAATACATCTGAGATGTAAACAAAATCTTTACCTTCTTTCCTGTCATTCTATATTAAACCTTTATAAAAAGTTAAAAGCAGGTCTAAGACACCAAATACCACTAAAGAAGCAGAGTAAGAGAGAAAGAATTTTACTGTTTCACAAGTAAAGATCATCCTGAAAACTCAGGTTTGTCATACCTTGAAGACTTTGGCTGCAAGGGGATCTTTTTCCAAATCAATATCCAAAGGATCAATATCAACTTCCATCAGATCTTGCAGTAATTCAAGGTCAATGTCCTTATCTTTTTCCAAAGATGACAGAGGTGGAGCACCTTTGAATGATTAAGAGAGTAATAATGCTATCAAGTACAAATTATAAAACATAGATAAATAATACACTTAATGGATAATTTTAAGGCTTTTAATATTACAGCTCTTAGTCGGAAAAGTTAATGCATGCAATCAAGTTGCCCTTTACAAATAATCAAAAAAATAACCCTTTTTTACTGATCAGATGTAAAACTAAGTTGAAGAATTGTTCATATTCTGCCTATATTTTCAGAAAATAATCATCCTATCAAAAAATCCTTTACTAATATTTTGATAGATGAGTAACAGCAAAGGTTTTTTTCCTTTTTTCAGTATACATATATATGCAAAGATATGAAATAATTTACCTGTAATGTCATGTGTCAAAGGCTCATCTATTGTTTCCACCAACTGAACTGTGGACTGCTGGAGAGAGTCATCAGAATCCACAGCTGAAGCTCCAGCATCTTCTCCCAAAGCACTTTCTTCCATAGCTTCAGCTGCTATAGGTGCCAACAACTCTCCTATGTATTAGATTAAGCAGACAACTCCATTTCAAGCTTTATTCCAGTTACAAATCAACATCCTGGGGTCTAGGCCAACTACCTGGTTTTCTTCATCTAACTCTAAATTCTCTAAGGACTACTTCTTCAGGGGGTGGTGTTCTGAATAATTTTCAAATAATCAGAGTCATATAAATAGTAACTTCACAATGCACAAGTCACTAATTCAGGATTGACTAACTACAATTTTTAAACTGCATTTTTTTACACACTAATTTCAATTTTTTTTTTTACTATCTTAATAGTGTCAGCAGATTCTAACATAATAATTAAAAAAATCCTAAAACATAAAAGGAAGAAAGTTTCAAGTATAACTTACATTCTGAAAAATATGAACTTAAAACAAACCTGCTAGAATATCCTGCAGCATGCAAGTCAGAGAATACTGAGCCCATGCTCCTCCCCAAGAGATGTCTCCTCTGTTAAAGTCGGTTCCAACAAGAAGCAGCAATAATCTTTCCAACTGAGTCTCGTTTACAATCTCGCATAAATGAATTGTTGGTCTCGTAGCATTTGCAATTCTTGCAAGAACCTAAAACAAACAAACAGAAATATATGTCTATTCATATTTAACAGTATGTAAATTTCTTTAATTTCGATGATTATTAGATTCTGTTTACAAGGAAATCAGGTATTGTTACTAGCTTAAGTTTTAGAATTTTAGAAGTGTAATTATATGAAAATATTTTTTAAAAGTAACTTTTTCTATGCAATTTTGAAGCTATCATATAAGTTACACAAAAGGTGACAGATCAGAAAAAGTACCTTAACAGAAACTACTAGAAATTTTAATGCTGAAGCTAATTTTTACCATCAAACCAGCAAAAAAGCAGTAATAGAAAGTTAATTAAATGTGGTGTCTATTGCAACTACAAGTTATGCTCCATATTCTCTTTACCTTACAAACAAATAGAAGTAAATCTGCATGACAAGTAAAGTCCATGGACAAGAGAAACAGTGCCAACTTCTGCACTACAGAAATACAACGTTCATGTGCTAGTGTAAATGGAAGTGGTTCAATTTCTGGAGTTTCCTTTGCTGTTGATACTTCTGTATCTAAAGTAGAACGAGGCCATTCTGCAGTCCGACGTAAGCGTATTAAGTCCTTAAAGTGCTGCAGAAATCAAATGTGAAACAACAGTTACATTTTAAAACTAACCTCTAAATCTCTTCCCAGTGAAAATCTGAGGCAGAATAACAGTAACTGTAAAACTTTAGAAAATAAGGAGTCTAAGGACATATGAGAATCTGGAATGGAACAAAGGCTTTATTGGCAGAAATTTGTTTTGGCAGCGCGTTATCTCAGGTGACAGACTCGTAACCAAATTATCCAGTTCCGCACAAGTGCCAATTAAACCTTTATGCTTCCCATAAAACATATTGAGAATATGGGTTTTACAAGTTTCTTTCACATTTCCACACCCACACATAAAGCTATGGTTACCATGAAGCAAACTGCATATAAAAATAGCTAATATGGGAATTTACCCTTACAAGCATGCTGACTTGCCAGTTCTTCACATTAGATAAATCATCAATAATTTCTAACTTTCTTAATACTTCCAGGGTACAAAGTGTCCATTAGCCACCATAGATTGAACTAGTCTGACACTTGAACAGGGCTCTAAACTACCACCTTTTCGACAGAGGGTCCACAAATTCAACGGAGAAAAGCAGGTGCTTTTACTAATCCCTCCCATCCACCAACGGCACACGTTCAGCAGCTCAGTTCATTGTATCAGCTATCTAAAGTTAGATAACACAAACACCTCTTCTAATCTCACTTAGGTAGTAGCTACTGAAGCAGATCAGAGAAAGAACTATTTACTAACACAAAGGCTTCAGCTTCCTCCTAAATGCAATACATGTTTTAAGTTACTCACAGCTTGTCATAACTGAAAGTGATTAGTAGTCAAAGCAGTAAAAACTGAATGAAATGCAACTATCAAGTGTACAATAATACCATAATGAAATGTTAAGATACTGCAAGGGGAAAACTCTTCAGTTCAACATGCTTTTTTGATGTAACGTGGCTGCTTTAAAGTGAAACTTAAATAGCTGCACAGCGTATTTCAGCCAGTGACTCAGTTAAAGATGTCTCAAGGAGGCCACCAGTGCAGTAGCCCCCCCTGCTATAACCTGCTGGAACAACACAGAAGACAGTGCAGGAAAGAACAGCTCATGACAAGCAGAATTAGTGAAAACTTAGGGCTTTATTTTTACACTAGTGTTTAAATTTTGGGGTGGGTTGTGTTTTTTTTTTTTCCCGTAATTACTGAAAGTTGTAAGATTTCCCTTTAGATTGCCTTTCAGGTCCAATATTCTAGAATTTCTTTCCACAGGCCTACTTTCAGTCATTCTAACAGACATTAGTACTTCTGGAACTAGTGTAAGTATTTAAAAGAGATACCTAATTTCGGTAGTTAGAAACATTTATATGTTTTTTTCTGTTCCCTGCAAAGTCCATGCTGCCATCTCCGGAAATCCCTGAATTTCAGCACCTCCTCTCATAACAAAAATCATTCTTTAACTACCACATCCATTCCCAGTATCCAGGGCTTACTGCAAGATACCACAGCTTATGTGCCAAGTACTTATAGGAAGCTAAGAAGCTTCTGAGAAAGCTCAGAAAACATTCTCAAAAGTCATATTTATTAGTTCAGGGAGACAGTCACTGGCATGACTGTTTTGTGATTATTCACCCAGGAGAGCATCCGGAAGATTATCATGCATAAAAATTAGACGTATAAAATATTCTTTTGCATTTCTATTGGCATATGTTATCCAAAGCTTAAAGATATGACTGCCATTCCCATAGCTACAAGATTACTAATAATTTTGGCCAGACTATGCAAAAACCCCTGTAGAAGGATAAACTATTTTTCACAGTGCAAGAAATACCCAGATGGGTGCTGTTTTCAGCATCAGAATGTACTTGATAGCAGCCATGATGAAACAACTTTTTAAAATAAGGTCAACGTAGGAGAAAAACGACTTTGCAGGAACAGGTCGTTTCACACAAAGGACAAGAGGTCATACCTTTGAAGTAGCCTGCTTTAGTTTTGCCTGTTCTACTAAAAGTTTGTATGATGATCCTTTGTTGCTTTGTATTTTCTCTTTTTCCATCTGTTCCACCAAAGCCTTCTGTTTTGCTTTTAATAAGTTAAGTTGCTAAAAGAAAATGTTAATAGGAAAAAATGAAAATTTAAGTAGTAAGTTGTTAAAAGGATCAGTATGTTCATATGATAGTAATCTTCAGTTCAAATAGTAACTTGAGCTTTCAAAATACAGTTCATATACAGTTCTAACTAACACCCCATAAGGGGCTTCTAGCAGCCCCAGAACAGACGAAGTATAAGAAGACACACTATTTTGAAAGAAGCTTAAGACATACATGCCCAGGTCATAAAACCTGCATGGTTGCATTTAGAAATGAAAATTTTGCATCTTAAGAATTACCAACTTTTAAATACCAGCTTAGGAGCTTGCACTCAGGTATACGCAGATTTATCTAGAAAGTGAGTGATATTTATTGTCCAATATGGGCCACAGAGTGCAACAGCACACCCCAACATCTGTTCTTCCAGCAGATCCCATGCCCCATGGTTTGAGATGAATGTCAAAGCAGTTAGGCAGCCTTCAGCTACAGAACCAGACCTATGCAAAAGCAAGGCTGAATGAGTCCCAAGGACAAAGCTGTTCTTTCAAGAAATCTGATATATTATAAATGAGATCTACTTTTGTGAAAATAGCCACTACCGTGCTGGAAGTCACCTGTTTATGATGCACAAGCTGTTTTCTGATCTTTCGGGAATAGAGTCTATCTAGGCTACTGCTGCCTTTAGTAGATCTACTCAGACTTTGAGTGTGAAGGCTATTATTTATAAAACTCCATTGGTTTCCTAGTGGAAAAAGAAAAAAAAAAAAAGAGATATTAATCTTATTAAATCTCACTTAACTCCAGAGAACAGCATTTGTGTTGCAACAACAGTTAGCTTCTCCACACACTAAATACTAAAGAAACCAGCAAAATCTAACTCTGTTAGTGTTATGCAACTATCACCACCGATGGTAATATTTCTGTGTAATTTTAAAATGCAGTGGTATCATCTTGATTTCATTACTTTTAAAACACGTAAGGAGGCAAGCAAGACTGTCTTAACTAAATAGATGAACAGGTTCCATAACACAAAAGCTTCATAGTTTTCATTTTCAGAAAAGATACTGAAAGAAAACCATTGCTAATCCAGTAATAAACAAACCAAAAATACTTATAATTATTGGATACAAATACCTTGGGAAATACCAGCGCAATTATGAAGTCATACTGTTGCCCATTCTCACAACACAAACTATCTCAACATAGCATACTCTCAATTGCCAGGTCCCGGAGTCATAAGATAATATACAGACATTCTATAAATTAAAATCAATCCTGTATTTTTCACTTTAAAAAAATGAAAGAGGTTGCATTTCTCAGGAGAAGGGGACGTAAAGAAGCAGACAACAGTGCGAATAAAATGATCACAACATCTGTTTTTAAAATCTCATTTTTTCATGTGAATTGAAAATACATTTTGAGGATTTGAACAGCTCTCAAAACAACACCCATAGATGCAAGTTTTGGTAAAAAGTGTTACACACCTGTCAAAAATCGTTCCCTCTCTTTTCCATTCAGAGGTTTCTTGGCTGTGGTTGCTTCATCTTCAACAGTAGCTACGTAATCCAGTAGTCTGGACACCAGCATTACAACCCAGCTGATCATGGGAATGTCTAAAACTCCTTCAAAATAAATAGATTTGAGTGTCTTAATAAAGTTTTGAAGCCATAACAAACTAGTTTTAAAGAAATCATAAAAAGCATTAGACGGCACACATTTCACTAGGCCACAAAGATTCTGCTCCCTTTTTTTAAAAAAAATCAGTGCAAGAGTCTGAGGGAAGAAACCAAACATTCAGGAAAGAACTCAGGTGCTAGAGAAAATGTCACAGTTCTCTTAGTCTGATGAAGTCAGAAGTCAAAAGCTTCACCTCTACTGTTCAAGCTAAAAACTAAGCAGCATTAGTTCAAAAAAGTCAAAAAACTGTATGTTGAAATTTCCTAAATACCAAATGCAGAATGACAGCTGCTTGCATTAAAGCACATAAATCGGATGTCTCAAGTTACACAGTATGAAATTCCTCCATCAACCAGGGCTCCATCAAGACAGTTATAACCGTGCACCCAAATACCTTACTTCTTACTCCTTTGTTTGTGCATTTTCATGTAGCCATTTAAATAAGATGCAGGAAAGCCAAGACTGAGTTCAGACTAGATGAACCAAGCTGGCGGCACTAATGACTGGCTATTGCCTACTTCAGTCTCACACACTGAATGTAGTGGTTTTGTGCAGGTACAAGGGAAAAAATGTATCTTACACATCATGCAAGAAAAATCTTTGTGTGCATGAGGAAATCTAAATGAATGGTTCTAAAATGAACTCATGAGTGCTCAATAAAGACCAGAAACCTACAACTAATGACCACTTCATCACAGTCATTATGCAAATGACATACTTTTACATAGTATCAATACAGCAAAGTCGTTAGTACTAGAGGTTATACGTATATTTTCATGTGTGCTCACTGTGCTGAGCCACATTTAACTGCACTACACTTCCCATACACTGACCTCAAAAAAGCTTCAAGTCACTCAAACTATTATTAGTTCCAGATCAAACAAGAAAACGCAGGCACAGAAATGACTTGTCCAACATCACACGTAGCTACTGGCAGCCCAAGCAGGGGATGCAGGCCCTGACTGTTAACTCCAGTTTCCTGTCCATGCTGGCAGAAAGCAGCCCACCCCAAGCAGGCAGAAGAACAGGAGGCCTCCCCATAACAGGACCTGAACAGGAACTATAGACTAAATTGCAAGGATAGAAATGAGTAGCGCTGGTGACTGCTGCACACTTTTTTGGTTGGCAGAATAAAAAGAAAGGAGCCTGCTGCAGCGTGAGGTAGGTACTTTTTCATATTTCTGTTTAAACAAGTGCATTTCTTTTCCTTTTACCTCTTAAAAAAAGAAAAAAAAAAAAAAAAATCAAAATTTTCAGCTTCTCTCCCACCCTCCAAGTGTCTTTTGCTTATTCCTTTCTTTGCCTGTCTGCCTCAAAGTTCACAACCTCTCTCTAACCACAACACTCACCTCTTCCTCCGACTGTCATTTGTTTTCTGACTCTTCCCTCAGTAAGTTTTCACCCCTACTTACGTGTGATAGTTCTCAAATGGGAACTTCTTCTGCAATACCTGATGCTTCCACCACACATAATAATGCCCTAGCACTCACCTGTACTGTCCAGGAGGAAGGAGGCTGGAAGACCAGCAAATAAAGCTCTGAAGTATCAGTTACTTCTGCTTCCTAAAGTCCTCTGTGAGGACAACTAGTAAGGCAAGAGCTATGAAAGGAATTGGCAGCTGTGGGCAGAGTGCAAACAGAGGTAGAGGAGACGTAAGCTTGGGTTTGCCTCAAACTAATTAGAGGCTACAGCAGGATATGGCCACAATAGAGAAAGTACACGGTAGATCAATGCGAAGCAAGAGCACAGCTTCTGACACCAGCTGTAGGCTTCTTTATATCAGGAGACAAGGCAAAAAGTAACGTCAGAGTCTCAGCCGGCATTTGTCAACTTTACAACACTAAGAATTTTAAACAACATACCTTCTACAATGCTCTTCTACACATACGTAACAAATGAAGTGGCCTAGAGTTTGATGTTTTCAAAACCAAGCATTTTCTTCAAACTTAGGTAGTTAAGAAAACACTCAAAGAAAATCAAGTTTGGAGAATATAATTTCAGTAAATTTCTAGGGTCATAAAAATGTAAATTTCTTGTGATTACAAAAAACCTTGATGTAGTCTGCAGAAACCATGCAGACACACCTTACAAACTTGTCTTTGTGTTTCACCTCAACAGCTTGAAACTTGGAAAGGATCTCATGAGCAAAAAGGGACACTTCTTTCCAAAACACTAAATTCCAAAGTCTTCCACCAGAGTCCCCAGAGCTGTCTACACATCAGATGTTCTCCCAACTCTGTTAAACCTTTAAAGCTTCCTAGCTGAGTTAAAAGCAACCAAATAGATTTTACTCAGGTTTAAACACGTGGGTAGGGGGAGGAATCTCTTTTAGCACCTAAAGAACAAGAAGTTTCAGCACATTTTAAAAGACAACCATGTTTTGGAAACATAGGAAAACAAGCAATTTCTTCTTTTAATACACCAAACATTGTGAGCTAGTCTCTCAGTTCTCTAGTGTATAATGAATATAAAAACATAGTTTCCCAAATTAGAGGGCTACCTTCAGTTCTTCTGTGCACAGGTAAATGGGGTTGCAGTGGTGACAGCAGGTTATCCAGAAGATTAAGTAAACTTTCTAAAACACCACTGTTGCTAAGTGATCTTTGGCCAATGCAAGAAAGCAACATGAAGACCCTAAAAATAAAATTTACATATTTAAGATTTTATTTCTTTTTCAGATCCAGTAATATTCTGAAACACCCCTTAAAAAACAATATTCCCCTAGGCTTTCATCTGAGACACAAGCAGATTGCTACAGACAGCAGTACTGCGGCCCAGCAAGTGAGCTGGATTTCATGTTCTATTGTTGTAAAGATAATGCAGTATTTTAGGGTGAACATTTTCTCTTTCACCCTCAAGAGGTCAGCAGAGCATTCCACTTTGTACACCTGAAACCAGATCTCATCTATTTTATTTCCTATTACATATGATCTACTGAATAGCAGGGATAAAGAATTAAATCCATGTATTCTGATGTCCTTGCATTAAGTCACTTAAAAAGTTATGAAAATATAAATGTTGCTGTCCAAAGAAGGCAGAAAGCAGCAGAACAGCAAATGCTTAATTAAAATAAAATGCTAATGTTTAGAACATCAAATACCTCAACTAATAATCTGAAATAATCAACACATCATTCGATGCTCAACTCTACATTTGTTTGCTCTTATCTCAGAGAAATCTTTTGTATTTAATGCTAATAGTGTGCTTTCCAGTCTCAAGCCTACTTCCAAATGCATTAGAAGATCAGTTCTATGATGAGGGTGCATTTAAGCCTGACAAAGGAAAAGGCATTTTTTGACACTGGGGAGTAATCCTACTAGGTATGCAAAGATATCCAAGTAAGGAAAAATAGCAACTTATTGTGGTGCAAGCACCAAACAGGTGCAGTAAGTAACTGCCATCAAACATCTGTCATTTGCAGTGCGAATTACAGATCAACCCATTTAACTTACATTCTTTAGGACTATTTCTTAAATTAATGAGATAGATGGATAAATATCCTTCAGCCACATTTTGTCAATTCCAGTGTTACAAACAATGGAGCTATTTAAGTGATCCACAGGTTATGTATCTATATAGATCTATAACGTACCTGTCTTGTGGGAATATGAGAAGTTGCTCTGAATTGTATAATTCCTGTAGCACATTTGAAAGAAACTGACCCCACCATCTTTCTCCTCCACAGAGTTGAACAAGCAGAAGGCCAGTATGCAATCGTATCTTTGGGGTTCCACTGATACACAGATGCTTAAATAATTCTTCACAAGCTTGAGCATGAAAAGTGCTTTGCAGAACCACAGGAACAGAGTGTCCTTTTAGGAAAACAGAACAAGCAACTATGTTTAAGGAGACAGTGGCTTGAAAATACAGGAGCAAAAAGTCTGCAGGAAGTTTTTACAACGATTACGATTTGACTGATTGGCACCGGGGCAAGGAGGAGGGAACGCATGGGGAGATGGTAATTTGCACACAACCCACAAATACCAGGCCATTTGGTCAAAACTAAATCAATTTCATGTCAGTGCAAATACCCCCACGGAATCTACACAAACCAAAACCCAAACCATCATTCTGCTTAAGAACAAAGTGGCACAGAAAATTACAAGCTAGACACACCTCTCTATCAATAGAACAATGTTCTACTTTTTTTTTTCTTTTAAAAAAAAACCACCATCCCTACTTGGACTTTTCAATTTCCACTCTCCAATAACTCTTTCAATGGCAAGTTCAGGAAATAAAAATTCTTACTGGATATTAAAAATCATGAACTGAATAGAGAGGCTGGCTTTATGACTCCTTTTTTCCACCCACAGAAGCAATTGCTGCTTCTCCTCCCCACTTCTAACAGCCCAGTCCATCCCTAGTGTAGCACAGGCTTCGATGCTCACAGATCCTTCCACAAACTGATTTTATCTATGAAAACAACATGAGTATCATGCCTTGGCAGTCTTTTATTACTTCAGCAAACCGAATCAGCCCACAGAAGGATCAGCTGACTTTCTGAACAAAGGAACGTGCAGCCAGGACTACAGAAAAGGGAGAAGGACCTCAACACCCACTCCTATCCTTTTCGGGAGCAGTAAGTGGTTAGGTCAGCTTGGTGCTACTGGTTCAACTTTACACTATACGTCACCACCTACTAAAATCGTAGAAAAACATATCTGAACCTAGTTTACAAGCTTTATAGTGGGAAAGTACAGATCAAGAATAGAAATACTTGCGAATTGTTTCTACTAACACGACAAAAATATCAAAACCTCAAAATATACTAACCGTTGGAAGAATGAAGCAAACTAAGCAAAGTGTCCAGTAAATATCTAATGATGGTGCGTAACTGTTCTGTGGATGACATCTGAATCAACTGCTTTGGATCAGATTGCTCCTTCAGTGTTTTCCTGCTTGCACCTAAAGCTACTTTGAGCCTCTGAACAGCATGGTGAGCCAAGTTGAGTTGAAGCTGTAGCTGAATGCAGTCCTGGTAAGCAGAAAATACTCTGCTATCTTCTTCTACTGCCTTGTCTGGCTTTCGTAAAAAGTACTGGGCGTTGTTAGCACTATTGAGTGGCGGCAGGTCAATACTCTGCAGAAGGATTTCTAACCGATGACAGGCCAAATTGTACCTACAGGGAAACATTCGAACACACAACACCACACAATTCAACAGACATCAGCAAATGGCAATACATTTGACAGTCACCCTGCCAGAAGACAACTTCTGGTCCATTTTGAATGCACTGTTAAAACGGACGCTGAAAAATAATACAGCGTAGTCTTTGTTACTGCCATAAAGACATTCACTGTAACAACTCTACAACAAAGGCAGAGTTATCCTTGGTCTGAAGAATATCATGGGAAGAAAACCCCAGTGTTGAAGTTAAAGTAACTAGTAAGTACACATATTTTTTTCTTCTAACCTGCATTGTATGTCTTCTTGCAACGCAACCATCATTGCCAAATGTTGGTCAATTTCTGGCTGACTTGCAGCTTCACCTTCTCCTCTGAGGGGATCGTGCATTAGTTTCAGCTCATTTTCAAAGGGTAAGATATAGGTATGGCCATAATAAAATCCTAATGGGATTTTTGCTCTGGCATTTGTGCTACCATACCGACCAATAACAGTGATCTGAAAGAGAATGCAACTACACTGTAACACAATTGTATCAAAACAGGCAAAATAAACACCAAGTCAAAAATTCACAAAAAATTTATAGCCAACTAAAATTTAGTCTGAAGAGAACTTATGAGAAAGTTCACATACTAACAAAGATCAAGAGTTTAAAAGATAGAGTATGCAGTCTATCTCCTTTTACCTTCATAAACCTGCAAACTGGGGGTGGCAACAAGTCATGTAAAATAAGCGAATGTGTGCTAATGTCAGTAGCCACTACCAGTCGCCTTCCATCCACTTCTTCTCCTAAAGTCCAGATGTCAATTGACAAAGAAGCCAAATCTCCACAAGTGGGAATCAATACATCTGTCAGCAATATTGGTCTTCCAAAATCTAAGGTCACAAATCTTCTTGCTCCTAGGGGAAAAACACAGGATTGCCTAAAATGCCAGTGTGTGCTAACCAGTGAAGAGATGTTACTTGTCAAACAATAAAGCCATTGCTTACACATTGTTCAAAATGTGTATATTTGAGGTCAAAAATAGCTGCACAATCTCAGAATCTCTCACTACAGCTTGCACCCTTTGAAAAGAAAATTTTGGCTCCAACTTAAATTAAGTTGTTATGCTTTTTATACATTATTTCTGAACAGCCGCTCTGTCCAGAGACCCAACATATTCTCCCAGCCCCCAGGATTTTTCACCTTGATAAACATCACTGAATGCTGGGTCTTAAACTTCCAGATACAACAGAAACACAAGCTGAGAAGTATCTTTTCTTTGGAAAGCCAAGTGAGACTGCAGCTAAGCAACCTACTTCAGATCCTGGAAAATATTCCACTTCTTATTAAAAATGTGTCAAAATTATTATTAGGAATTCTGTTTTTACCTGAGTGCATTCGCTCTATAATAATTGACTGATGAGGTGGGGGTTGAAGAAAATGTGAAGCGTGAGATATTGCAAGAGCAAGACCGGATCCAAGTGGATTCTGAGCAGTGGAAAAAACATCAGTCAAATTAAGTCATTAAAATCTATTCATTTATAATAAGCTGTTCTTTACAAAAGACTGTAAGAAAACCTCTTCTGATTAAAAGATGTACAATTTTGACAACACCTCACTACATTTAAATTTGAGCATGAACCATCAAAATATACTAAGTTCAAAGGATTAATAACTCCTTATACAGGTAAGCTAGCTCCAATTAAAAGAAACCATTTGAAGCAGTAGAACAACTCTATCTTGCTTTCATAAACCTTCCTTTTCACATGGTCTAAATTTAGTAATATAGTTTTCACATCTCATTCAAATAAACAGATATTTACTAGCACTCCAGTACAAATTAGATCCTGATCATGCTCACAGCATCTTGTTTCTCTAAAGAAAAACAAACAAAAATAATTACCGTTCTGGACTTGCTTGTATTTTTGTTATGTGCTGCAAGGTTAACTGCTGGGGGATCAATGACTGAACCAGGGAAGAGCTGAGCAAGTTCTGCATTAATAACAGCAGAAACTGCCTCATTAGGTGGAGTCAAAGGTGGAGTCATGAACAGAGGAGTTGTTTTTGGTGTGGGTGGAATGACATCTGAAGGATGGATGAAGAACCCTGGGGCTGCTACAGGATTAGAAGGCACAGAGTTGTGAACAGGACCAACTGCTGATGCTGCTGCCGCCGCCGCTGCTGTTGTCTGATGCAGTTTTGCTTCCAGCTTAGCTTTCTGTGGGGAAAATGAACGCAGTGTATGTACCAGAAAATACTGCTTGTGAACACAGGGGCAGTACTGAACTACAAGTTCAACTTTCATTATAAAACTAGATTAACAAATCCAGTCTACCTTCAACATAGGCATGTTAGATGTTCAACTATAAGCTGAAAAATGAAACTCTATTCAATTTGACCTCACTTGCTGAAGAACTTGAGTAATTAAGTAATTAATTGCAGTGATCAAAAAATAGTAAGAAACCTACAATTGAACAGCAAAGTAGAGTCCACACAGCCAAGCTTCATACCGACAATGGCTTTACAAACGGTACTTCCCTGTCGGCAACTGCACTTTTCATTTCAGTGACTTTTTCAGTTTCAGACTGATATACTTATGTATCAAGTCCCAGTTTTGACTACAAACCCCCAGTCCACCCTCAAAATACACAAAACCCAAGCCTGAAAGACAAAAGCAGCATGGGAGACACTCTCACCATGTTGCTTAACACAAGTGATTCTCGGTGCAGAGCTGTTCCTTCCTCAAATACACTATGGAGAAAAAAGAAAAAATGCAAAAAAAAAAAGGCAACTAGCTCTGCAACAACCTTCTCAGCTCTTGAAGTTTAGAGACAGCATTAAAAAATAGCCAAATAGCCTCCAACCTGTTGCTGAAGCTTCAAAAGCTGCTGCTGTTTCTCTTGCAGCACCTGGAGCTGTTGCTCGGCTGAGGCCATTGCATGAGAGAGAGACTGCAAAGCTACCTGGGCTGCTGAACTCAGTGCTGTCGAGGCTTCCCCAACCGTTCCAGAAGAGAGGCCACCAACTGCTGGGGTAACCCCAAAGGTACTCACTGGCATGAAACAAACAAACAAAAACACAAACAAAACAAAAACATGTATGTAGAAAAGAAATTATAGAACACACCTTTAATTCCTTACTAACTGTGAAGAAATATCTCCTGTTATGCAGTTCTTGCTACAAAATAACATCAACTTGAATCACAAAGTGTATGGTTTCTAAACTATGCACACTCATCATACACACAACATTTTCATTACAGAAGAGCCACCTAAGGCCCTGAAATTCTTTCGCCACATAAGGCTGCAAGGTAAAGATGCAAGCTTGTATGGTATACTCTCCAATAGAAATAAATTGATTCAAACTAATAAATATGGAATCCAGTTTGTTTGTTAAGCTCCAAGAAGTTTAACTTCACATATAGTAACTCTTTAAAAAAAACCAACCCACATTCCAACACTTACAAATCTACAGGCAATCTGTTTGTCAGACGGTGCTCATTATGTCCATTTAAAAATATCATATTGTGGAACTATGCTAAGTAGAAAAAATTAAAAATTGTATATACCAGTAAACGTACTTGCATCGTCCCTTTCTATTCTAGTTCCATCACTTGTTGAAACACATGTAAAGTGCAGAGGTTCAACTTCCAGAAGTCCAGTAAGGGAAGTAAAACTACCTTCAGCAGCTGCACAGCTACTTATTTTCCCGTTTCCTGAGAGAGAAATAAATATCTGCACAATCAGCTAATGTTTTCTTGATAGTGACATTTCAAGTCATGAAGAGTTGAAAGCAACAACTAAATATAATCCACAAATTTTATTACTTCACATTGTGGAACAAACACCTTGAAAGAAAATAACAGACCCACTAAGATCATACACCAAGTTAGTACAAAAACTAAACGATTATTCAATACATTAACAAATGTTAGCATACCTCCAACAACAGCGCTGTATGGAGGGAAGGATGGGAAGGAGATGGACAAGAGCAGGCAAGAAAAGGAAAGGAGTCACTGCAAGTGATGAATATGCTTGCTATGAAACGAATTTCCTGACAGGTAAAAACTGGCTCATTCTTAGGACACTCCATGGCCTAAAGATTCACCTATGAACTAACCTGAGAGCATAGATACAAATACGCTTTTAAGGTATTTTAATGCCTCTGAAACAGAAAAAGTATCTCCTTTAAGTCTGTAATATTCAAGTAGAAGAGTGCCATATGGCAGCTTCTCAACTTCAGAAAAATCCATTTAGGTTTCTCTGCCTATGAGATGGTAGCTAGTCTCAATGAATAATAACATAGCTCACTGAAGCTGCTCAACAGAAGTGACAGATGCTTCCTAGATGACTCTGACCCAAGGAACAATAGCAGCCTTTCTGCTTAATCTTTAGCCTTTTCTTAGACCTTCTACAGGATAAGAAATAACAGATTCCAGAAAGACGATTTTTTCTTCCCCTAAGGGCTACAGGAAATGTAAGCGATCTCACAAAGCAAGAGAGTATCTTGCTCTTCATTATGTACAGCTATAAAACAGATGAAAAGTATAAAACCACATCTTCACTAAAGGAAAACAGCGTAATAGAGAGAATTACCAATTCTTCAACAATAGATTACTGTTAAACATACGTACCGGATAGAACATCAGATAAATCAATTTCATCTGACTGTACTCCAATGCTGCTGTTGTACACATTTTTACAAGAAGAGCCACTTATTTCCAAATCAAACAGAACTGGATCAAAAGGCGAACTATATAATCCGTATCTGCAAACGGAGTAAGACAAACAGCACTATTCAAACAATAAGAATTTATATAAAATTATTTACAGAAAAAGGCCAAGTATTTCACCATCAGTATTTACCATGTTTCAAACTATTCTTTTCATTCAATTGATATATCTGAGAAATTGCCTTTGACTTATGTTTCATTAAAGCAATTTATTAGGTGACCTTTTCAAACAGCTTATTATGCTAAATAAGTAGCTCTTTGTTACTAAATAGTTTTGAAGATATAACACCGTCCTGGAAACATGATACATCATCACACTCGGACACGGAAACTAGAACTACAAGCCCCAGACAATTAGCCACAGCAATAAGTATGCCTGCACATGGTACCTCAGACATTTCTCTGAAGTCACTAAAAACACAGTACTGACTTCCAAAACAGCAAAAGAAATTCCACCTCAGCTTGTTCTTCCAGCTGAAGTAAGAAGAAAAAAGGGAATGCTGCTAGGGATACCAATCAACACTTGTGAGTACTTCAAGTATCTCAACAAAAGAAAACCTCATTACTTCCACTCAGGCAGTACTGCAAGGGAAAAAATAATACAATCACTCAGGTAACACGGTGGTCTCAAATCAGATAGGGTTTTATCAGTGAAGAAAAAGGAAAATCCAGAGTAATAGCAAAATCAGCATTGTTTTTTTTTTGCGTACCAATACCTATTAGCAGCAACTGACAAGAGGAGAAAGAAATGGAAATCAGGCCAAATTATTAAGCAGTAGAAAGAAAGAATGCATCTGTATAGTCAAAAAAGTGAGAAAAATATAACACTTTGATAGCGCTTTGACTGTCAAGAGCCACAACGAATCTGAAGCATTTCCACGACCACACCAGCAGCGCCAGGGAGTTCCTCCACCCCCTCTTCCCTCTGCCTCCGAGCAGCTCCTCTGCTCTTTAGCTGGCGAGGAAGCCCCCATCAGGTCACGCTGAGACAGCTGGAGTGTTTAAATGTCTTTTTTGATCAAGTAGTCACAAAAGAATAAACGTCTACACGAATACTACAACACCAGCAGCAAGGCAGAAGAGCTTCTAGACTTCTCTGAATGTTAAAATTCCATGCGGGCTGGGCTCAATGCCTTTTGCCACAGAATACTAAGACACTAACTAGTCAGAAAATGATGCTATACAAAAGGGCAATAATTGCTACCGATTTTCAGGGGGAAAGAAAAAAAAAAAAAAAGAGAGGAAAGAAAACCTGCGAATTACAGATCAACCCATTTAACTTACATTCCCCAACTAAGTTACTTACAAGCACCTACAAGGTAGCAAATTTAAGATGACAACTTTATACTAAAACCAAGACAGATGAGATGAATCTAGCTAGGTTTCTCTCTACAAGCACGTACTACACAGAAACAGTGCACACTGCACATCTAGCAAGACTCACGTGTTCACAGCATAACCCTTTTTCATAAGCAAAGCAAGACCACATGCTACTGTAAAGTGATTACTAAAACACAGAAATGCTCAGTCAAAATTCAGTAGGGTACCTTCACAGCCTGTTTTAGACCTCAGATTTACAAACTCTATAAACTAGGCCAGCTCAACATTAACACTGATTGCTTGCATGATTTAAGTGAAGAGTTTGATTTATTAAGTAAGCAGGTGACAAACACTAAAAAGGGCTTACGAGAGCTTTGTAGAACAGGATCAGAATTTGAACGTATTGCAGAGAGTTACCCATATTCTGTCCAACCCAGATTTTTTTCAATAAGCATAGTGCCTTCTACTGAACCTGCTTTGTTGTATGACAGCCTAAAATACTGTCTGAAATCCCTTTTTTGTTGTTCTCTAAACCACAAGTCATCCAACACACCCATCTGGCCTTACGCTTGCAAGTTTTACTTGCTTTATTGCTGTACACGATAGTAAAATGAGTACTACTCTGCCTGAAGACAACATGAACGTGCAGATCCTTTAAGTAGACATCTACTTTTCTTTGATTATCAAATGTTAGACTACTGTACCTGGGAACAATGAGAAAGAAGAAAAAAATACTAGAAACTCTGCAACACAAATGCACACAAATACAATAAAATACAACTCAGGGAGAGGGAAGGGAAAAAGAGTAAAGCAACGGCTGCCTACTAATTTCTCCTTTTTTTAAAAAATATATATTAACACTTATCTTCTACATAAAAATGAGAAATTGTAGTATTCTCTTGATCTGTAGGCATATAAAGGAAAGGGCAGTAAATTCTGTCTAAATTAGTAAACTAAGTCAAGAAACAGTCAGTCCTTGCTAGAGAGTGTGCTATGGTAATAAAATATAGGATTAGGCAGATACGCCTGCTGTTATTCTTATCCTAACTGTGGAGATACTGAGCTAAAAGAGAAAGTAAATTTAGTTCCAACAAGAAAATCAGTAAAACAGCATCTAGAAACAGAAAACCTAAGCTTGCAGGATGTCAAGAACAGCGGCTCACTTCAGAAAGCTTCCCTTGAGATGCAGACAGCTGTGTTCACCACTAACTGATCTGAAATGTCACATGTGCCAAACTCAAAAGTGGGCAACTGGAAAGGAAAACAACTTCTATTTCAGATCTGCTGTTTAAAGGAGGCACTTGGAAACATTCTATATGAAGGAACAAGTCAATTCTCACAGAAAGGTGCCATTCTCATGTGAAGTGGAATTTCCATGTTTTTCCCCTCCATTTCCTTTCTAAAGAAAATTCAACATGAAAACACAAAACCTTTTATTTTTCCAGTTCACTCTGCGTATTTGTCAAAATTCACCATTATCCAGTCACCATTTCTACTGCTGGGTAAGTCTTGTCATCAACTGCAAAGATTACAGATGATGAAATAAAATAACAACTGAGAAGAGGAACGTAGTAGAGAGCATGATAAGGATCCATATATAACAAGTTTTTATCAAGTATTTGAGAACAAGTTTTTATCAAGTATTTTGGGATTATAGTCCTTCAAAACAAAAACCAACAACAAACCCAAATCCAAAAATAAAAAAACATCGCCCCCTCCAAGCTTAGCTTACCACATTTTCCATTTGATCTTAAGATTCTGAACTAACCTCTACCAAACCTCTTCTACCTTGATCTTGCTTGACTTGGAGGAAAACTCTTGCCCTCCAATCACAACTGAAAGAGCTGTCTAACAGCAGCATGTGCCCATCATCACAATACAGCTGTGCAAGTGGCTACAAAACTGAACAACCAGAGATTTCCTCTAGGTATCACATAAATCCAAAAGTTAAACAGCCAATCAGTTCAATATGTAAAAGATGGAACATCACAGTCTGAAATTACATTGATATATAATTCATAGTAAGAACCTGCATTGCCAGTAAATTACTCCAGGTCTCTACACTTAGAATCTGACCTTTAGTAGCAATACGTTAAATGTACTACAATTTAGCGTAGCATTATGCAGGACTGAAACTATTCAGTGTATTTGATTCCCTCCCATACTCAAAATAGGACATGCTTTGTTAATTCTTACAATAAAAATCATAAATACTAACTTAAGCATTGCACAAGCTTCACACATTACATACACACTTGCTGATTTAAAGTGCACTGTAAATTGCAAGACAGCAATTAAATTCACCTTCAACTTTTCACAAGTCAAAATTGATTTCCAGAGATGTACAAAATTAATCCTTGCTCAAACAAATAGGGCAAAATGCATCTTTTTTCAAACAGCCAACCTTTTTCAGAACACCAGAGGATGACATTAGACAGTCTGCATGTTTGTTCTTATTAAGTTTACAACAACCACATTTCTTAGTACCTGGTCTGAAGTAATGCTTCCATAGGTGTTAGGCGATCCTGCAACTGTCGGGACACAGCAGTTAGCAGTGATGCACAAGCTGTACTACATCCTGCCAAATCTTCATCCTTTACATAATTTAGCAATACAAAATACCAATACACAGATCCTGCACAAAAAAAAATTAATTAATTTCAGGTGAAACACGATGCGAATTTTCCACCTGAAAAGCATACTCTGAAACATAATCAATGGAAGAGATAAATGAAGTATCTAAAGGTTAATACATACTAGGAAGCATTCTCCCCCTCGACACTTCAATTTAGAATCATTCTGTCACCATTAGTTTCTACAAGTACTTCAAATTCTCCTATCAGCTAATTCATAATTGAAGAAGAAAGGTTCCCAAGAGACAGCTTCACATGTACTTCTCTCATTGCTTCTGCCCACTGCTTCTACTAAGCACAACAATCATAATGCTCTTGCTACACCAAGGTGCTAGGCTATGGGTTCCGATCCCTTCAGAGCCAAGCTGTACTCTAGATTCCACTCTTCCTTTCCTCTTATGCTCTGTTTTTGGCTGTTGTCTCCTTCTTCTGTATTTGCTGGAGGCACTGTTTACTCACAGATCCGTTCCGGGAGCACAGCGCAGTGGTTCTGTACAGAGACACAAACCTCAGCTTCCTCCTCCTCCTCTCCCTGTGCATTCCACACCCTCAATAGCAGCGTGTTAAACGTTTCTACCTGGCTGGTAGCACAACAAGCATTTTGGACTGCAGACTAGTCTTTCCTGCAAGACCCCTTGGTGATGCCAAGCTAGATGCAATTCAACAACATCGTACTGTGAAAAACACAAAGCAGGTCTTGCCACCCCAAATACAAGTGTTAAAAAAAATCTTCCCATTCTATCTGGCACTCAAAAGGCCTGAGCAAGGTGCTAAGATACCAGTACTCTGCAATGTAGATGAGGAAGTAATCTAATTTAGTTAAAAATCTCCTTTTGGTGCAGAAGTAACAGAAGTGGATTGCTAGTTGGACATCATTTGAATAGCCAGGGTCCCTAGAGCAAATCTCCTAATTTTCAGAAATAACAGACAATCCTGGCTCTCACTTATGCCAACAGAATCTGTGGTTGCTGAACACCTTTGAAAAGTCTTACAAAACTTACTTTAGCTCTCCCAAACACGTCAGTGCCTTAGCACTCTGTTTTAAGCAAGCTAATTTGCTTACAATTCCATCATCTACAAAAAGGAGATCGAGCTACTTGGACACCATCTGACCAGATCACTCCAAGAAGCAGTTTGTACTAACTGAACAATTTCCTACTTCTTATTTCACAAGAGAGTCCAACAAAACATGCCAAACAACAAATGTACCGTGTGTTTTCATGACAACAAACATTGTATACATACCACCTGTTGCAGCAGCCGGCAAAAGAGGCATATTGTCAAGTAAAGCTTTTAGAAGAACTGATCCAAACCCCTGCTGACTCGGGTCACATCTGCCATTGCTGCAAAGGAAAGCATAGACACTTTAACATTTAATGAAATAAGAACATAGTTGAAAAACCAATGTTCTATGCAGTCATACCCTAACACCTTTCTCCTCAACAGAAAATCTTTCAGACCTTGTTGCTTTATAAAATCAATGTAAAACAATAACAAACACATACATACAATTCAAACTGCATGCAAAAACCCCCACATAAAACATATAAATATATATAGTTAGCACTGACCTGATGCACAGTGCAAGAAATCGTGCACATTTGTGAGCTATGCTCCGCCCAGCTTCAAAGAAGCAAACACGTATTATATCAGAGACATATTTACGTGTTTTAGAAAGCAAGCTGTCATTTCCTTCCTTTGAGCTGCAAAAGCAAATTGCACACTTTAGAGAATCATAGAAAACTTTATTTTTTTAACAGAGCTGATACTGAGAAATAGCCATGCTAACTTAAACACAATTTCTCTCTTACCTGCCAGGTCCATTTGAATACACTCCGGCCAGCCAACAAAGCGTGTCGAGTACAAGACTCTGAGCATGTTCTGTAGTCAAACCATCATCTGTCTTCTTGCAAAGAGTGGTGAGCAGCTTCTCATGGAACTCTGAAAACTGTAACATGGCACACCGTTGAACTCTAGGGAGGAGGGGAAGAAAATAAAAACCAGAATTATCCATTATGGCCATTCTCCTGTTACAGTGTCCTTCCAGCTTTGTATCCTGTGTCAGAAGCAGCAAAAAAAAGATGCCTAGATGAGACTAAAACTAGTACGCAAGCATATATGGTACCTTCTGTGCACACATTCCCAATCTTCCTATTTTCTGCTCACAGAACTTCCAGCGTTACTGTATATGTAGTAAACTTCACGACATTTTTTTTTCCTATTAACTTGTCTAGCAACTTGTAAACCTAAACAAACTTTCATTGTCTACAATGCTCTTTGGCAACCCTTTGCATGTACCTCTTTGACCTCTTCAAACCCACTACAGCCCGTGCCACTATTGTGGGGTGGCAGTTGGTAATACAAAATAAATGCTAGCTATATTATTCTAACTTAGGTCTGTAGTATCAATCCATACAGACGCTAACCAGTTTTTTCAGTAACAATTTGTTAATTAAATTTGATTCTAAACTTTTTGACTAATAATATAGTTTCTGCTGTAAGAAACAAGTCAACACACGGAAACAGAAAGGAAAGACATTTCCTTTAAAAAAATCTGTCCAAATAATTTATCTAATTTACCTAGAACGCTTAGTTACATTTGCCTTTTTCAAGTCAGGCTAATAATCAATCAACACACAGTTTCGTGCATGGTGTTATTCCACCACAACATACACAGCACAGTGCCCCAATTTACAGGATTTTCCATATAAAATACATCTATGAAATGACAACTTGAAACTGTGGTTTGACCTGAGCTATTTTGAGAAATAAGTATTTTATGAGACATGTAACTAAAGCTAGTAGTTATTAGAACTAAAAAACACCTACTAACCTTTCCTTTGAAACGGAAGTTTTTTTAAATCTTCGAATCGTTACAGAGACTTCTTGAAGTAAGTCACAGCCTCTGAGACTATCTGATTTTCTTGAAGAATTACTGGCTTCAATTTTGCTAGATGGCTTTTCCTGATTTTTTGAGGAAAAAAAATTTTCATAAATCATGGTTTTTTCACTGCTTCATTCGTATACCTCATTCACTGCAACGCATACAGTTCAGTAAAATCTCTCATTCAGTTTGGGCATTGTACTAAAACAGACTACTTTTATTCACTAATTGCTTTAATACAGAATGCCAAGTTTAACAACGCTCTGTAATTTATTATGTCTTAACCATTCTAACAATGTTCACAAGATGAACATCATCTCATTCGAACTTACAACTACAATGATCAAGAGTAAAACACACGCACAAACATAAAAATCTGAGTGAATCAGCTACGGAAAACACCCATGGAAACAGAAGTTTCAAAAAGTAAGTGCTCAGAATGGCTAAGTGGCAGAACAGACCTTTTCAACTAAATTTGCACAGAAGAAACAACTCAGAGGTGTTGAACTCCAATTCTTGAAGGTGTTAACACAGTGTCAACTCTTTAAAAAGTATTTTTTAATGGATCTTAGTTCTCCTAACAGCTGTTTCATTTTCAGATTACATAAATCATACCAATGCCACAACTTTCACACAGATGTCTTTCTTGGCTATTAATTACCTTGCCTGCTGCAACTTTTGCCAACAATGAAGCAAGGGAATGGCCCTTGTTAGTCTGAGGTTTTAGAGATGGTATTCTAACAACTGGTCTAATGCCACCATTGCAAATTTCTTCTGTTCCTCTGTCATTCACTGCTTTAACATGAATTAAAAATGAGCGGTACTTGCCACCAGCCATGCCTAAAAGTGGGGAAAAAAATAAAAGGGGGGGGGCGGGGAGGAGAGAAGAATTTGCATAGTTTACTAGGTCAAGTTGTAAACAGATTTCAGCTTCACAGATACAGCGTACAGGCAGAGCTCAACTACATTAATTACAGTACTTTACCATCAGTTTGAAAAGGTAACTCACTATTGTGTTATACAACAAAATTTGTCAACATGAAAACAAATACAAACCAAAGTCTGACTACAGAAGGATGAGATGCACTTCAGACCTTCAGTCATGCATACTTCATGTGAATAGCACAATAAACTGGTTTACCTTTAACAAGCTTTGGACTTGTCAGTGTCAACATTCCAGCATGTCCTGATAGATCAAGTCCAGTAGCCAGCCATACTGGACCGCAAAGTATATCTTCCTTGTGTTCCTCCAGAAACGGACACAATCTAAGACCTTAAAAACCATAAGTAATGTGGATACAAATTACTCATAATTAAGTCACAAAATCTGATCATTTCATGGGATAAAATACACCATGTCAAACTGATCACTAAATACATATGAACTCTATGTTGAAAAACGAACAATTACTTGAGATTCACTTTTAGGCATTTGTGTTCACTTCTAGGCAAGTGAAATCAATAAGGGTAAATGACAGTTTTCAAAGCATTTTCAGTTATATTATATGGATAACATGTACGTTGACTGGCTCAGAGCCACAAAATACACAACTGATAAAGTGATGAACCAATATATTTTGAACCACAACTCTCACTGGGTCTTTTCTGAAATAGGATGGAACTGTTAAAAAAAAAAAGCACAAGACAAGACTAATTTCTTTCTTCTGTGGTATCCTGAAATTACCATTCACTCATTTTCCGCTTCTTTCTCAGCATGAAAAACCTCCTTCCAGCACTTTTTCTTTTATCACCCCTTTGATCCCTCCCCCCCATACTTTGCAACACCCTTCTTGGAGTCACATAATCACAAAACGGTTTGGGTTGGAAGAGACCTTTAAAGTCACGATCTAGACAAGCCTGATCACATGCAAGAAAAGAAGGTGTAAAGTAAGACTGTTGAAAGGACCAAGAAAAAGAATCATAGCCCTGGAACTGATTCACTCCAACTATCAAATTTAGTCTGTAGCTCTCCACGCTCGGATCCAATCTAATCTGCTTTCAGAGTCTCTCTAATAGATCTTGTGGAAGAGTACTGGTTAACAAAAAAGGTTATAAAATAAGCATAGCAAGTCTGATATAGCTGAAAATTAGCATGACTAGTTATGAATTCTCTACCAGCTGTTTATTTTGCTTGGTTTACAGCAGCAGTCTCTACAAAAGCCAGGTATGCAAAGAAAAATTCTATTAAAACTAGCTAAGGAAACCAAGTAAAATACTGCTGGAACAGGGTAAGAGTTCAAGTTAGAAAGGTGCCATATCTGTCTACTTTATTTCTAAATTCAAATAAATACTAGTCTGCTTTCAAGCACCAAAATTCTCCAGTACTTTTTTTTTTGGTGCGTTTGCGTTAAGCTTTCAATTCTATAGTAAACCAACCAGTGAGAGAGGCAACACTGAACAGTGATGAGAAAACAGTATGTTTTAAATAGCTGAGGAATTTTTGCAGAGAAATTCCAGTATACCATTAAAAAAAAAGAAAAAAGCAAGCTCATATTTTAAACAAGGTATAACAAGATAAATAAAACTTACATTGTGGTTCCTCTATATCCATATACTGCATTTCTTCACTGAATTCAACCAGTCCTGGTTTTCCATTTCTCTCCACTTCAATATTATGAGCTGGAGATAAAGGAAATGTGATCTGTCTATCTACTGCTGCTTCTGGAAATAAAAATATTAGCAAGATTTCATAAACATTGCTTAAGGCTCACAGAAAACAGAGGTAGAAGTTTTCATAGCAAATTTAACAGCTTTCTGCCCAAAACACAATTTCTAATACAGGCACGTTTTTCATATTAGGACTGCAACTGAACTTACAGTAAATAGTTAAAAACCATTTCTTTAAATGACTTGTAAACCGCCTGTTTTACTTTAACACTGCCCATATTATTTTCTCCTAATACTTGATTGCAGATTACTCCTAAGTAATTAGATTCCAGTGTTGAAAGTTTGGTAATTTAAACTGAAAAATAACTGGATTGCTCCTGCTGAGCATCAGACGTTATTCTGATAACACTTAAGTACAGCTCTTTTTTAATTAAATGGTTCTCATGAATTATAGATGAAGAGGACATGCAAGCAAATGAACAAGAAGCATACACAGTGAATTAACTGCCAGATTAAAAATATTCATTCTAAACCGGAAGAACTGCGCCTCTGGCCTTCCTGTTATTACACACTACTTATTTAACTGGTTCCAGGGTTCCTGTCATACAAAACCCGACTGAATAAACTCTCCCCTACAGATCTTCCTTAGGTCTCCTTATCTTCAAATTTCTGTTCCTTTCTCTCCCTACGGAGGGAGAGAAGGGACAGGTAGGGGGGAGTTAACTGAATTTTCACTCTGAAGATTTTATACCTTTCCAAGAGCAACCAAACAATCCTGAATATTACTTTTACCTGGGATTAGGACACTTTGGTTAATATCCTGCACAGACATAAATTATCTTATACTGCAATCCCTTATACTGCAATCATCAGCGTTCTGCTCCTTCACTCAGTAGTGTGCAGAAAAAAAAAGGCAAATGTCATTAAGGTCCTTTTCCAAAACCCAAGAAATTGAAAAAGCGTAGGAAGCAACTGCAATGCAGTAACACTTGAGATGATGTTGGTTAATTGAGGTTCCCCAATCCTACAGAATCAAAAAGGAAAAGGAGACCTTGCCAAGGTTGCCTCGCAGGCACTCTCACATCGCCCAGCCCTTTCCAGACTCTGGTGAAGCCTCTGACACTGTCTCCCACAGCATTCTCCTACAGAAGTACTCTTTGCTGGTTAAAAACAGGCTGGATGGCCGAGCGCAGTGAGTTGTGGTGAACAGCATTAAACCCAGTTGGCAGCCAGACACAACAGTGTTCCCCACGGCCAGTCTTGTTTAATACCTTTATCAGTGATCTGGATGAGGGGATTGAGCGCTCCCTCAGTAAATCTGCAGATGACACCAAGCTGGGTGGAAGTTTGATCTGCTCGAGGGTAGGAAGGCCCTGCAGAGGGATCTGGACAGACTGGATTGACGGGCCGAGGCCAACTGTCTGAGGTTCAACAAGGCCGAGTGCCGGGTCCTGCACTTGGGTCACAACAAGCCCACGCAGCGCTACAGGCTTGGGGAGGAGTGGCTGGAGAGCTGCCCGGTGGAAAAGGACCTGGGGGTGTTGATCGACAGCCAGCTGAACATAAGCCAGCAGTGAGCCCAGGTGACCAAGAAGACCAACGGTATCCTGGCTTGGATCAGGAACAGTGTGGCCAGCAGGAGCAGGGAGGTGATCGTGCCCCTGTACTCGGCGCTGGTGAGGCTGCACCTCGAGTACTGTGTTCAGTTTTGGGCCCCTCACTACAAGAAGGACACTGAGGGGCTGGAGCGTGTCCAGAGAAGGGCAGCGAGGCTGGTGAGGGGTCTGGAGAACAAGTCTTGTGAGGAGCGGCTCGGGGAGCTGGAGGTGTTTAGTCTGGAGAAGAAGAGGCTGAGGGAGACCTTATTGCTATTTACAGCTACCTGAAAGGAGCATGTAGTGAGGCAGGTGTTGGTCTCATCCTACTGCTAATTACTCGGGAGAAGAGAAGAAATGGCCTCAAATTGCATCAGGGGAGATTTAGATTGGATATTAGGAAAAATTTCTTTACTGAAAGAACGGTCAGGCATTGGAACATGCTGCCCAGGGCAGTGGTGGAGTCACCATCCCTGGACGTTTTAAAAAAACGTGTAGATGTGGTACTTCAGGACATGGTTTAGCAGGCATGGCGGCATTGGTTTGACAGCTGGAGTTGATGATCTTAGAGGTCTTTTCCAACCTTAACCTGTGTGATTCTGTGATTAATGTTTCTATGACTCCCTGTGTATACCCTGGCTCTCCACTCCATGCTTTCTCCACCTTACCCATAACAGAAAAAAAGCAAATTCCACTACACTGCATGTAAGGAAGTGAAGTGTTGCTTTCTGGAAGAGCTCTGTCATGTCTTACGTTTGGTATGCTGTACTGTAAAGCATCCATAAAAAGCTCTGACGATTTATTTCACAGCCAAATCAAATGTATTCCGAGAATTACCTACTCATGGAACCATTTGCTCAGCAATATTTAAAATGGAAACATTAAGGAGAAGAGTTCAGCATTTCTTCCACTGTTTTGTTTCACAGGTGAATATTTTCAGATCAATTCTGACATCCAGATCTGCAAATGGACTGCATTCTAAAATTCATGCTGAAAACAAAGCAGGTTCCATTCAGAACATGGACTATCTGTCCTATTTTCTGATTTGACAGAATAAAACTATGGTACTTGTTAAAATTAAGAGATTACTTCAAGAATTAAACAAAGGAAAAACCTGCAAGAACATCTGTTGGCTGCTGCCCTGCAGTCATGGCTAGCACTTCTGCTAAAACTGTTAAACCACTGTGTATCCTAAAAGAATACACTTTTCTCCAGGAATATTGCTATGCTGGAATATTTTATTCTTGGATAACCACCAGTGTATAAGATTTCTTTAAGGAGCATATCTAGCACACTTTTTTCATTGTTAAACACTGGAGGATACTAAAAGTGAGAGGTTGTATGAAAGCATGCCAATGATCTTTGGTATGCCTATATTCCTTTTTAAAATTTATAGCTCCATTCCCCTTGTTTAACTGAAGTGCTCTTACTTAGCATATAAAAAAATAGAAAAGAAAAAAAAGCGCATTTTAAATCATGCTTGCTGTTCTCCCCAACAAAGTTTATACCCAGCAGCCAATTTAATAATATTCAACAGCAAGATTTCTCTGTAATACCAAGTTCCTAGAAGCTTTCCAAAAAGTGGTGGCCTGATAAAGATAACCAATTAATGTCTCAATAAAAGGAAGTGCTGCATGTAATACTTTCCATCCCTAGTTGACAGGGCAGCAAGACATGCAGTGAACACTCTCACCACTGGAAAATCCCAACGGAGGCACAAACTCTTCCACATCAAAGCAGCAACTTTTCAACTTATGCTACCCCCTCACAGGTTCCCTGAGAGATAGTAAGATGCAGAGTCTAGCTAGGAGTCTTCCCAAGGCAAGAGTGTTCATAACTTTGGTCTACCCTGTCAAAGCTGCAAGGAACAAAAAGTGAAATCATACTGCAGGTTCCAGGTAGGTTAGTCTGAGCCAGATGATGAGAGAATTGCCAAGGAAGCCAGGTTTTATCTATTGTCATCAAAAAAAGCCCTGCTATTTTCTCTTATGCACCCAAGAGGCACTGGCAAATAATTTTCTTCTGTGACTTGGAATAATTTATTATAATTTTTTTAAATATATCAAGAACTCAAAAGAGCACCATTTGTTTCATCAATCAATCTCTAGGATGATTTACAATTGAAAACATTATTTTTTAAATGACTGCAGGATTCAAGCAGTACAGAATAATAATGCAGTTCAACCTTTCTGAGGTATGCACTTTTATTTGTACAAAACACAGGATTTTGAAACTGTTTACCCAGTGTGATTCCCCAATTCACATTCACATATGGTAAGTGAAAACAGACCATAATGCTGAGAAATAGAATAAAAATGGAAATAAGTAAAACCAAAATATTTACACAATTTCAAGCTATTCTGATAATATACTTCACAGAGAATAATAAGTTTGAGAAAAGAAATAATATTCTGAAAGATATCTTAAGTTCTTTCTTACCATTGACTTTCCCTAAACCTGGAGCTTTATTTTTCAGTAAAGTCACTTGAATCTGAGGAATGTTTGTGATGTTTGAATTCAAAACAAATTTGAAGTCCACATGTCCAACCATACAGGCTTTTGGTAGGACGAGTTCAAAGACATGCTCATCCCAGCTGTTGCTGTCAGGAAAAAAGACGACAATGACCCAGTGTTCAGAGAAAATTCAGATCAAGCAGGAAGCATTACCCAATGCATTCTCTGTCTATGCACACTTTCTTCAGTAAGAAGAAACATGGATTTTGCATTAGTTGACATCCACATGAATTTCTTAAGTAAAAGCCTCTCAAACTGCAGTAAACCACATTCATTTTGTGAAGAACATTTAAAAAACAATTGATAAGACAGGGTGAATCAGTGTTCGGATAAAAGCAGCAGTGAAAAGATTCTCTGTCACCTTCACTGCAGTACTGTTTCCGTATTACTATAAACACCAGTTACTTCTTTCTAGAAAAATGGGAAAGGTGTGTGGGAGGGGGTAGAATCACCACCAAAGGATCCACCTATCAGTGGAGTGTATGAAAGCATGACAGGAACTACCTTGAAACACCTTCAGTTGGCCTTCTCCACTGGAAAGTGTTAAACAATATCACTTTCCAGGGCTAAAACAGCCACATTCAGGAGACTCAAAATACCAGTTTCAAATTATTTTTTAAAATACTTTTGATAGTTTATACAGGATGAGAAGTGCTTCTTACCAGATGCACACTCAGAAGCCTGTGCTGTGCAAAATGAGTGCAGCTTTCTTTTAATGAGTCATATTTTCTTTTTGAAGCCAACTGGTTTACACTGAAAGTGTAAAATTGAGATAACAAGTACCCTTCAGTGATCAGCTCCATAGTTTAATACACTCCAGTTTGCAAAAAATAATTCAAATGAAAGAGCAATTCAAATAAAACTAATCATGTGTCGTCACATTTGTATACATTTTCAAAGTAACTGCACTTTCTGATCCTCTCAGTTTATCAGTAAGTAATTTCGTCAAATGTAGTAACTTTTATAGCCTGTGATTATTTAATTGCATAACCGAGAACCCTAAGAAAATAAGTACGCTGCTATAAATATCGGTTAGATGTTTTTCTAACATCTAAATTACAAAAAGGTATTTTAAATCAAACAATGTGCTACACTGAGTATTGTGAAGAAAACCATTTCAAAATAGATTAAGGGATGGTACAAATATATTTAATTCTTCGCAATTTTTTCCAATAACATCCCTGAAGGTCATTTGTCCCTCAAGCAATTATAATACAGTTACAACAGTTTCCAAATACACATAATGAAATGGTACGGCAGCTTTCCAGAACAGGTAACATAGAAAAGCAGTGATTTGGGGAGGAAAGATAGACAGAAGCAAAAGATGGACAGAAGAAAGCTTTTGGTTATGATTTATGAAGCAACAGTGAAAAATTTTCAGCAAACTGTACCAATAACTTAGGTAAATAAAACATAATGAAAATTTCTACTACAATTCCAGGGAAAAAAAATCTCTGTTAGCAAATGTAACACTAAAAACTTAGAATCACTCATGCCTTCCCTCTAGCTTGGAGAATACGTAGCCCGGTGCAAAGTGGAAGAGGTTTGGGAGTGGTTTTTAATGTCTTAAGTATTTCTCTAAGTGTTATGCAAAGCATGGACTGAACGAGACGTGCAAAGGAGCAAGCCTTTTGAAAGACTAAGTCATATTCTGCTCACCCAGTTTAAGTTAAGTTCTGGTAAAAAACCAGAAATTAATAATAAACCAGTTCGGCTGCAGGACTCTTTTGTAGTCTGTACATTGCATGCGATGCATACAGCTGGACTGAATTACCACTGTTGTTTATCTACTCCAGATATCTACTTTCGACAAAATTCAGCAGCAGATGCCCCAAAGGTAATTTTAAGTATCTCTCAATAGGCATGTATGGAATGATGATCCTCCATGAAGGTCTCGCATTAATCCAACAGTGAAGAGGTCTTCTTATACCTGTAGCAATGAACTTCACAATCTAATTTTGTCATGAGTGAAAAACTCCCCTTTAAACAGATTTTTTAATTTCTCATAGCTCTGTTTAAGTGTATCTGCTTTATTTCTGTGTAAAGTTTCAAAAGAAGTAAAAAAAAAAAATTACGTCTCTATTGTTTTCTCAATATTTTAGCATTTCCATTCTAAATATCACTTCTGATAATCTAATGCAAATTCTTTTAGCAACTTTTCTCACCTTTGAAACCCTTCTACAACTATACGATCTTTTTAAAGAATACACAATCAAGACTGTTTTCTAAATGTAAGTATTCCATCATTCTCACAACTACAAAGTATTTCCCAACACACTTCTTCATTCCTTTTCTAGAACCCCTCATCAATGTCTGATCTTCCATTAGAACTGAACTTTGAGCTGCAGACCCATTTCCAGAGTTCAAACACTGGAAAGCACATCAGTACCTAGCTCTTCCTTATTTCACATATTTTCAAATATGTCCGCAGAAGATGAAACATAAAATTATTTCTACATAAAATTGAGAAAAAGCCAGGATGTCACTGTGTTATCAAAGCACAATCAGGAATTAATGTACTTTTTCTAAAAGGATTAACACAATTCACAATTTCAGTCAAATTATCACTGAAGCGGAAATACTGGTATTTAGATAATTCATAAGGTAAACCAGACTCCACTTTTTCTGTTTTCTTTGTTACACAGCCTTTTTAAAATAACAAAGTAAGATTGAAAGAGCGCAAGTGTAGTATAATGCCATTCCCTAAAATACTATCTCCTTCTACCTATCTAAGAAACAAAAGAATTACCATATCAAATTGCATTACTCACCCACCTAAACCTGTAATCCCACAAAGAGGAGAGAAAATGAACCTCATAGTAGGGACCAGCAAATTAATCCAGAAATCAAAGTTTCTTCCCAGATAACTTAATTAAGAGCTAATGTTGCTCTCAATCTTAAAACTATATCTCCTACTCTATGAACAAAGGGACTGTAATGTAATCCTTTTCATCATGACTCATGTAGCAGCTGTCAATGGTTTCCAGTACTAAAGCAAAACTTTTAACTTTACCTCTATGTTCCTGATTTACTTTGCAGCAGGCATAATTCTTTTCCTCTAATGAAAGAATATTCATAAGCTAATTTTCCACCTATCACCTTCTAGTTAACAGCTATTACCTTCACTGTTTGCTTTCTTATATCTTCGTATTGATAGCTTTTTACTTTTCAACTGTTGCTGTGCACACTGGATAATCAATAGTTATAACTGGAAGTTATTTTGCAAGGAACCACCTCCTTGCCACTTGTTATATACAGAATATTTTACTTAATGCAAGGCAAAACTACAAGATAAATAAAGGTTTTAAAGCCTATAATGCACTGCAAGTTTTTAACCATAGGTTATGAACTTTTAGTTAAAGCAAGTTCAGCTCATGTTAGGTGTCAGTCCTGGAAACACCTGCAAACCATTACTTTCCAGACCTGTTTTCCCACGTGGAATGCTTCATTATCACACATTAGCTTTCACTTATCTATACAACAAGCTTTTTTCCCCACATATGAGCTCTAGCTCCCCTAACATCCTTTGGCTATTGCACTGTTTCCACTGTCTGGGCATTCTACACTACTACCCAAATCTTACACATCAGTGGGACAGATGTGTGACAGCCTGACCCAAAAGATCTTGTACTGTCTTATTATGCACATCCCTTAATAAAACACACAACACAACTTATATCTGTATTTTGTTTCTCTAAGCATTTTTAAGAAAAACTATGCAAAGCTACTTCAGGTAGGTTTGAAGCAACACTTCAAGGAGACTGCAATACTGCTATTCCAGTCTTTTGGATCCCAGAGGAATTCCAAGTTCTCATGACGTGTAAAATACTAAGAAGCACTGCACACACCATGTTGGTGCAGTTATTTTCAATGAAAATACTGCCTTAGTTTTAGCACAGCTAGGGCTCTATACTGGCTTAAGTAAATGTCTCACATATAAAGATTTAACTTGACATGAACAGACATAAATCCAGATTCTATCTTCACACTGTAAAATAAATTACAAAATTATTTTGGTTAGGACAACTAATTAGTCATACTGACACCTGCAGCTTGCATTTTCCAATTTAAAAATGTACTAAGAATGTGTGCATGCATAAGGATAGTGAATCAGACTTTTATAGAAACAATCAAGAACATCTGTAATTCTGGCAAATGTGCTTGTTTAATTATATAATGAAATGGCAACATTTGGTAAACAAAAATATACAAATTCAAAGCTTGACATTTCAGTTGGTTTCCAGGTCCACTAAAACAACTCTGGCAATCTTACACAGACCTATAATGCAAACTACCACACAGGCATTATTAACTTTGAAAGTACATGTTCTTAAACTAGCACTACTTAAAAACAATTAAATTGCATGAAATTTGTGAATATACCAGCTATAGGGACTAGTTAAGCAATACATACATGATTCTTTTTGCACTGTTATTCTGCCTACCTGTCTGTCTGCAGCTTCCAAGTTCGAGTATGCTGAGCTGCATCCCCATGGTGCTGCTGGTGCAGATGCTGAGGATGCCGCCTTTGCTGCTGCTCTTGCTGAACTTCCACCCAACAGGGAGGGACAGTGGCTGAAAACCGTGGTGTCAGGGTTTCAAAACGGGTCAGTTCCACCAGGGATGTCAATGTTTCAAGGGAAAATGGCTGGTCCACCAAAAGATCAACTCCTGAATGATTACAGAACATACATTAATTACTACGCAGATATTTTTTCCAGAACATCCTACAAACAGTTTGAAATATATACAAATTGCTATAGGTAAAATTATCTATGTGTTATATTAAGTTTCTAAAAGGAAAAAAAACCAAAAAACAACAAAAAAACCTCCACAAAAAAACTCCAAAACGCCACACACCCCCAAAACCACACCAAACAAACAAAAGAAATGACAATATGAAAAAACGAAACACAGGCCACCAAACAACCCCAGCCTTGAAGCCAGTATCCTTTGAAGACAACTCATCTGGAATAAATTTTCCAGCTCTGAGCATGCTGTCTGGGATTCAACCAGAAGCATCCAGAAAAAAGAATTATCCAGCTATACTTTGATGATGTAAAGCTGATCAAAACTTTTTTTTATACCTCTATTGACTCAGATTAAAAAAACATGAAAGCTTTATATTTCTTGAAAACAGACATATGGAATTACTATGCAACTGTAACATTTTTATCACTGCTTAAAACACTACTTTGGCACCTGCTTATCAATATATACTTGTTTTACAGTGGATTACTAGAATGTTTGGAAGGCTCCCAATTCAACTTAAAAGAGGGGTAAGGGAAAAACAAACACGCTTTATGCAATGCACTTAAAAGACACTGGGCCTAGACAAGTAATTTGTCTTCTTGTCTTCATATTCAAGTCTTGTCCTGAGGAACCAAGGATATTAATTGAAGAAGTACTGAAAATGAAAATATCCCAGGGAGACAAACACCTAAATAAATATTACAAAGGAACTAATCAGGAAAATAATCAGGTTTCCTCAGACAAAAAAAAAAAACAAACCGAAAACTTGAGGGAAAATATGATATGCCCAATGTCAATTTTCTTACATTTCAAGCATCTTCTCTTAAAAATCCATTTTGGAGAAAACCTTTTACTTGTAAAGAAATAATAGCTTTAAAAAGGAGAAAGTTTGCTACCCGACTACTATTGTCACCACCCCAGAGGGAAAAAAACAAAAAGAAAAAAAAGTCTAAATACACCAGCACAAATACCATCCCCCCAGCGAAGTCTGAACCTAGAAACCATCTTGCAAAGCAAGGCAGGTTGAAACCAGAATAATAACAAGATTACATCCTCCAGCTTGAGAGTAGGAAGGCATATGTAATTCTTCCCAAAAAGTGGAGAAGCTCAAGGTGAGATACCCAGAGTCAGGCAAAAAAAATTCACTCTCGTTGCCACAGCTATGATTTCTACTTTTCAATCTAGGAGGTAGGAAAATGCTAAAGAGATTAGATATTAAAAATGCTTTAGAAATTTAATTTCAATAACACAGCAGAAAACTTCATTTTTTTAACTACCAAATGTGAACCTCATTAGCTAGATGGCACTGCAATGAGAAATGAAATCATAGCTCAAATTGTGCAACAATTCTATCTTTGAGTAGACTGGATTTCTTCTGCTTCGTTCTCCCTCCCCCACCAACAGAAGCAATTACAAATCAGAGTGGTTAGAGCAACTACATGTAATGTGGTATCAACCCCTAAAACTGAAAAATTGAAGGACTTCACTTTCCAGTGCTGTCAAGTACACTTGGCTTCTTTTGCAAAATTGCATGATTTTTGTTATATTGTATTAGTGAGTTATGACATGCTGAAGTGCTAATAGTGAACCTGAAAAAGGTTTTACATTGGTCAGGAAAACTAATAATCTTTTTCAATTAACTTCTAAAAAAAGCATTATTTTAGATCACTTCACCACAAAAAACCCTCTGCTCCTTAAACGAAAATAATTATTTTAATCTTATCTAAGATTTACAACTTGGTAAGGTTAACGTATTTCCTTCTAAAAAAATACAATTTAAATTGTATCCAAGTTGTAAATGCAGGTTAGAAAACATAATTTAAGAAATGCATTCCAGAATGCCAGCAACAGAGAAAAATAAGCACACGCTCAAAACCCACAATACATATCAACAATATAAAGACAAAAGCTTGTGCTTGTTGCTGTGGTTTCTATCCTGACTGCAGCATCTTTAAGCTACAGTTTCAGAGAACACCAAAGTGATTTCATAAAAACACCCCACTGCTGCCTGCCGTCAGCTGTGAATGAGACATACAGATCAAGACTTGATGCTCAGTCAGATCTGCCTAGGAGTCCATCTCCCCAGGCAGAAAGATTTCTGTCAAGCTATGCCTCTGTCTGAAAAACACACTCAGACTAAGGTGGAAGAAAATGTTTTTTCTTGCTGTTCAGTACTTTGATTAAAAGGGAAGCAACACTGATGTTATAAATGTTGGGGTCATGATCCTTACACCTGCTGACAGCTTCATTACTTAGAAACTGTTTGCACAGCCCTAGCGATCATTCGCACATTACAGGCTAAGAATCCAGTATTAGTGACTTTAGTCACTATCCCTTAAACAGGATCGCTCAGACTAAGAGCTCTGCAAGCCCCACTTGGTTTCAACTCTTTTCCCCAGCCCTCTCATTTCAGCATCTGCTTCCTACAACTATTAAGCTTCTCTCACAGCTTTTAGTGGCCTGGTTTGATGCCACAGCAAAACACTACTCGATTTATCGGATCATTACTGTGTACCCAGCATTTCTTTGGAAACTATTACAGACCAAAAATAAGCAATACTACAGTCTCTGAACTATATGACTACTTAAAGGAGGACCTGCAGCTTGTGGACATTCTAATAATGCAAGCTACTTCGAAGTCTATACATCAGTAAATCTCTCTCTTGTTCCAGTAAGCCATACTCAAGCCTATACTGAAGGCTGGATGGGGAGCAGAACAAAAAAAAACCACCAACAAAAAAAATTTGTCCATGACATTACTGGCAGAATTTAAACTGTAATGATCACCAAATTGATTCATCAGGTTAGTCAAAGTCACCATCTGATTGGAAGACACTTCTATCTGCTGATAAGCTGCTGTACAGGGTAGGCATCTATTGAGGCATATCTATGTCCCGGATATTCATATTCTCTTGATTGCTTTATTTGTCATCAGCAAAAGAAGAAAGGTGCAGAAGAAAGCCACAGACTTCTTTTCCTCACATATGACAACGATTTATTATCTAGCGGTTTTCAAACTTCAGCAACGGCTCCTCAGGTGAAAAAGAGGAGCAGGAGGACTTCAGTCCTCAAAGCAGAGAAGAAGGCAGCAACTGCTGTACTTGCTTACAGATAATCTTATGACAAAAAGCATCTTTTCTTTCCCTCTTTTGATCTCCTCTTGCAGAGTAAAATCAGGGATCATACAAACACAGCATAACACGAAGCGTTACATGACCGGCAGCAAGCAGGGGTTTGGGGAGAAAGATAGCAAGTAGCTTGTTGACAACAAAGCTGCCATGATCCAAAATGGTCCCTGTACTGCCACTCCGTCCTATTCCTAGCTTTTTTTGCAGCTGCAGAAGACACCTCCCTATCACAGACAAGCATACACAAAATTAACATCACTTTTCTGAAACACCCATACCACATGAATGGTTTATTTCCATTGTATCATAATATATCTTCATGCTTTATACTATTTATTCTTGTAGTTTATATTCTAGGTCAATTATTCCCAGTATACCCCTACTTCTGTCCCAACAGACATGACCAAAACCTCCAAACTCCAACCGAACTAAAATAATGATGCTTTGTGTCTCTATCTTCAACAACTGCAGATTAAAACAAAATGAAAAACTTAATAGTTTTACAGCTCTCTCAAACAATTCCCTTTAAGACTCAAAACAAGGCAATATACATATATACACTTTAACCACCTCAGCATGACTCAGACCTTCCTCAGGCTTAATCAGCAAAACTAGATTTGTTGTTAAGTTTTAGTAGTAAGTTATCTACACTAAAGCATCTTTGATGAGGGCTGAGAAAAGACCGAGAGGCCCACACGGGAGCTCCCATAACCTGCACACTCACTGTTCTCCCTGACAAGCATGAGGAGCCCCTCGCATTTTTCCCATTCTACTTGACTACAAACGGAACAACCCTCTCACCCAAATCCTTTATTTTACCTAAGTGGGCCAGGATACTGCAAAAGGCAGCAGACTGGTGGCAGGACTGGTAAATGAGAGCTGCAGAGAACACAAGACCTAAATATGATGATTAGAGTAAAAACAGAATTTGGACAATTAGAAACAATTATTTCTTGTCTGGTTCCCAGACAACCTTTCCAGGAAGGAAATTAGTAGGTAAATGACAGCAGAACTTGAGCACAGCTCAACCCAGACAAACTGCTAAAAACAAAAATCCAGGAGTTTACATTATAAGCTTAATTTATCAACAGCAACTGTACTGCTTGAAGTATAGAGAGCATCAGTTTCACTGTGTGCAACAATACCTGTTGAATATATGTTTTGTACTGTTTTATTAAGTACAGCTTCTGCATGAAACTTTAAGGCAATTTTACATCACGAATTTTAATCACGATTTTAATCCCAAATAGAGCTCAAGCCTGTTTAAACTATAAGGAAAGCTCAGTGTCTGCACAATTACCTGTTTTTCCCTGTCTGCCAGACTTAAAATAACACGCAGAGATTGGCAAAACAATCAGTTATACAAAAGTTTTGTTTTGTTTTTTTAAACCAGGAACTGCTAAAGCGTTCTGCTTGTGCATAACCAGTGATAGACACAGAGCAACTACAGGACTCCAGCTTCGGGCAGCAAAAAAGTACAAAGCAACCTGCTATTAAATAACTCATGATCACCTTAATATGCAACTTCTAAAAACTACAAAAGCATTATTACTTACTATACACTTAAACATGTGCAATTTACCTGTAATGCCTGGACTAGAAGGGTTAGATAAGGGCTTGCTGCCTTCTGATGACTGTTCAACACTTTTGGAAAGGGATCCATCTACAAGTATATCAGCTTCATCTATGTCATCACAGGTCCCTCCAATTTGAAGGAAATGAAGTTCTCCACCTAAGATCATCACAAACAACAAAAGAAGCAATTTTAGACAGGCATACAGCTAAACTCAACTCCCAAGACAGGCTTACAGTTGAAGTGCTACACGATTATGACAGTAATTATGCAGGACCTGAAACCAGTAAGATTGTACTATTACAAATTTTTTCAGGGTAAATGCAAAACAGAAGTACAAAAACACTGCCTCCACTTGTGAATGGCATAAAAAAAAAAAATCAGGGGGGTGGGAGATTCAAAGGTGATTTACTAAGAAAACCTCAATAGAAACCCCAAATCATGATTACGCCACTTTCCATAATCCGAATCATGCTTTAAAGAGAAAATATTCCATCATATCAGCTGAAGGCCTACACTACCTCATTTGTATACGTTGCACAGATTTTCTTTTTAAATTCAATATTTGAGAATTGAAAAAAATCACTTCCCCACTGAACTCTCCTAACTAAGGGGTTCTTCACATTATTTCATCGGATCTGGAATTACAACACTGATCTGGTCAACAGTCAAAACAACAAGTTCAAAATGTTCAGTGGACACAATGTTTTGATGGAAGCTTGAAATTATTCAAGGAAGTTGCCCATTATTCACTACCGATACACACAGATGCCTTCTGCCAGTTACAGAGAAGTCAGGGAGAAGGAATGCTCAATTTTCCGTAAGGCTGGGGGGAGGGAAAGGGCTATTAAGAGTTTCAGAAGTTACAAAAATCCTAATCAGTAGGATTTAAATAGAGAGGAAAATCCTAGGGTAGGCCTTCCATAGGTTTTATGAAAATTGATTACAGAGTGTCCTTCAGCATCTGACTACTGTTACGACAAACCCTGTTATGTAAATTATCCAGGTAAATTGAAACAAACTCGCTTGAAATAATATACATAATAAAAACCCAAGACAAAAGCATAATCAGCAGGCACATGGTTTGCACTGTGAGGGGTGAGGGGAGCAAACCAGAGAGCAAGAGAGACACAGCAAGGCAGAGAGCCAGCGTGCGAGAGGGGCAGGAAGAAGATGCACAAGAGGCACAGGGAGAGCTGGTACAGGGGTTTTCCTGGATCTCAGTAAGAAAGGCCTGACAACAAACGGCTTAAGAAAACAGCTGTTTTAACAAGACAGAATAAAAAGAGGAAAATAATAGCGCAAATGACCAAAAAGGAAGAACCTCTCGTTGGACAGGATCTGTGTAGTGTGCTGTGGGAAAATCCACCTGGGCTCTGGGTGATGCTGCACAGAAGCAACGTTCCCAGCATGTGAAGGGACATGAGATTTACTCACTATCTGTATTTCTCTTCCTATCGCATCTTCTAAAAACAGCTATTTCACTCAGTCATTAAGCTATCTGCTGCTGGGCCCTTCCTCATGCAGACCCAGTGAGCAGCCTGCACCGCCTCTCTCCCAACCCCAAGCCACCCACCCCCAGCGCAGACCAGCACAATCCAAGTAGATCCCAAGAGTGGAGGGGAAAAAAATAGTTCTAGCAGATAACCCTTCCAATGAGTTTCCTTGAAATTAAACAGCTCGCAAACAAGCAATTTTCCTCAATCAAACAGAATTAGGGACACATTAGAAAACCGACCTTGACAGCTTCATTCAGTAATAAACCAAACCTCGGATTGTTTCCCATTCTGTTTACTGCTCAGAGATCAATGATCAGAATGATCTCCATAATGAAAACCAGATAATCTCCCTATCCTGGAAATTAAGTACACCCTCACGCAATGGAAGTTCAACGTGCTGACTTCCACCATCTGCCAGTTTTACAGCTCACAGCAGGGGAAACGATGAAGCACTTCAGAAAGCTGTGGGTTTTTCTAAGGGAAAGTTACACCAAGGTCTCACTTCTCCTGGAGATGGTTGGCTAGGGTTTGGTTTTAAAGAAACAAAACCTTGGTTCTCAAACCAAGATTCTGAGTTCTGTCACAACTAACAGCAGCAAAAAAATGTCCTTATCATTTTATACATATTACAAGCAGAGAGACACAATCCTCGCATTGCTGAAAGACTCCAGCACTTTTCCAAGAAAAATTCTGTGCTAAACTGGAGATATCTCACTTCCTCATATCTATTTTTAAAAAGCTTCTCTAAAGATGCTTATCATGAACTTCAGTTACACAGTATTAGCCTATAAAATTACTAGTGCTTATGCACACTTCCCAAAACCCTGCAGGTCGCTTTGCTGCTATATCACAAAGGAGGCATTTGCTCTCATAGAGCATCCAAAGACAACCTTCTGATGATGCATGCTTAATTATTTGTTTCAAACACACCACAGTTTTTAAGTCAAGTGCCAGGAAAAAAAGAAAATCTGTAAAAATCTATGCAAAACTCAATGCTGCTGCCTTTTTTTTTTTTTTATGGTATGCACTGCTAGGCTGACACAGTGATTCATCTGCTGCTTTCTAATTCTAGCCAGGTAGTGAATATCATAAGCAGTAATTTATCTGAAGACTTCTCTGTTTGCATCACTTTGACAGAGGCAATAAATGCTTCTGTTGCACTACCAAGAAGATATAAAAGCTGACACCGACTTAGTCAGTGATCACAAAGGAGAATAATTGGAAACAGCACCATTATACTTCCCGAAAATAACAGGTAACACATTCAAAACATTATTAATCTAATTCTGAATTGTATTTAAAATCCATAATTTGCTTGGACTCACGAACCTGGTGGGTTATACAAATAGACCATAAGAATCATAAATCCATCCAAATAAATTCCAAGCTTCCTTCTGGCAAAACAGTTACCTATTCCAGGAAGGCAGCATTGGCACAAGTTAGAGAAGATGTCAGAGACTAGCCATCACAGCCAAAGCCAATCTGGTGAGATGTTCAGTATCCTAAATGCATCCTGCACTCTGGCAGGAGTCTGGAAGATCGACACAATTGCAAATCACAACACAAGGATACAGCTGAACAATACACAAATAGTTTAAAGGAATTAAGAAAACAAAGCCATTCCACAGGAAACTATCCACTAAACCTACAGTCCTTGTCTCACCACAGGGCTGCAGAGAAAGGGTTAGCTCTAAACATACTTGTTCAGAACACCTGAAAAATGTTCTCAAGAAAGCTTCCCAAAACCTCACTCCAACAGAATTTACGCTATTCTTGGAGATTTCAGCTGTAAAATTCCATCTCAGCTTACAAACATATAGAATGCAATTGAACACGGACAAGTGAAAGTTACTATGACTAGCAAGAAAATTAAATGCACTATTACGGGATGAAGAAAAATCAGCTAGCCAGCAGTTCTGTAAATGAGGCTCTTGTGAGTCAGAAGATAAACCCGATTGAATTTCCTGCTCAGAAGCGCAAAGATCCCCCTATGTATATGCACACGTGGTATGTACAGACTGCAGAGCTGCTCAGGAATTTTTCTGTTCCATTCAAAGATATCAGCAGGATTACTGTGCCTGGTTTTGGGTATCTCATCAAGAAATACACGGACTGACTTGATCAGGTCTTTTGGGAGGGGACGGTAAGTGACCTGAGGTAAGTTTAAAAGAATTGGAGATATTCAGCTTAAGAAAACAAATGGTTGAAGAAGGACAGTACCTAAATTAAGTCTGTCTTCCCCTCCTTTTTTGAAACAATCTCTTTGGCATGTTCATAAAGGATAGTAATTACTCCAGTCAGCAAAGATGATATAAGCTAAACACTGGGGAGACACCCCCCTCCCCCCCCATCATCAAGGACAGGAAGCCCCAGAAGAAATGTAGTGAGTAGGCTGTTAAATCTCCTTGTTGAAGATCTTCGAAAACAGGCTGATCAGTACTCCATTCTTCTGAATGGGTAAGTGTAATTGATCCTGACTTGACAATGATTTCCTAGCATCACTTCCAACACTAAATCTGATGTGGAAAAAAATCGACCTCTCCTCAATCCCATTAGATCCCATTGCCTATGAGGGCAGCAAATTGAAAACACTAAATTGGTTCCTGAACTTCAAATACACCAGTATGTGAGGATGACAAAGCCTAATGACATGGAAGAGACTAATAAGATATCCAAACAAAACCAGAAAAAAGCTACAGAGAGTAATTAATACACTATATACAACTTAAGAGCAAGAAATCTCTTATAACGGAAAGGGACAAGATTTGGGGGAATCAATTCTCAAAGGTATGAATGTCCTACTCAGTTCTGCCAGGCTTGCAACAAGAAATATTAGCACAGACAACTCACTCTCAACTTATGAATTCCAGTCTGACAAAACGCTTTCTCCAACAAACAGGGGTGACTAGAAAAACCCTTGTTATAATGTAACACTGCAGGCAAGAATATGGGAGAATTACGTATATAGAAAACAACATTAAAAAAAGAATAACCACAAAACAGACACCTAAAAAGTGCTTATAAATGAAAGTGTAAAACAATCAGTAAGATACAAATGTACATGATGGGTTACATGCAGTGTTCGTGGTCTTTTACAGTTTCCAACTCTAATTCAGAAATAGACAATATCCAAAAGAACTGATCCAATGTGATCTAGGAATCACTGTGAGAAACATTATGGAACTTCAGTCGGAGTTGAGTCTTTCTGCCTGTCCACTCCGAAGCAATAGAGGCAGAAAAGAGAACTGCTAGAATGAAAAAGCGCTAGAAATCTTTATTATAAAAATAAGTAGAAAAATTTTCTTCCCCTGCTTTTCCCCAAACTACTTTCAAATAACAATTAGACGGAAAATGTAAATCAATTAATTTAGGGAACTACTGAAGTACTACTTCAAAGAAAAGACTTTCTGTTGAGAAATTTTTTGCTGGCTATAAGGTTAAGACTACTACTAGCATTTTCAGTGGGACTCAGCAGGGAAATGATTTACTCTAAAACTTTCACTCAACACAGACATTCAAAAAACAGGTTTGTGAAAGAATTAGATCGCAAATTTCAGGTGAGCACAACCGAAGAATGCTTCACTCGCCAGAATGAACTTGAGCAAAGAGATCATACAGATTTTAACACCTAGTCAACCAGACAGTCTAGTAGGGAAGTACCTGCTTTACCACAATACCACAAACATTTCCACATCTTGTAGCATTTGTCTGAAATGCCACCTCACTTCCCCACTTGATAACATTTTTTCAGAGAGGCTTCAGACACTGAAGTTTGCAACTTGACAAGTGAGAACATCAGTAGATGTGAAAGACATAAAACTGACAATTCTTAATGATCTTTTTAAAAACACTCCCAGAAACACAAGTATGCACAATTTTCAAAACTGCCAAAACAAAATACAAGCAGAGATTGGCACCTTTATGTTAGATAAATAAAGAACATTTTTCCACCTCATTCTGTGTTCTAAAGCAAAGTTCAACAAACTTGACTGAACAGCAAACACAGCTAAGCAGCCAAACTAAGGAAACATTCCAAAACAAATCCAACAAAAGAAAAAAGTAGAACATATACTGTGGAACACTTTAAGTAATTTTTGATAGCACTGTAATTTAAAAAAAGAAATTATTAGATGAAAACTGAGATATAAAGAAGGTGGTGACAACTGTAGCTCTGGAAATTCATGCTTCTGTCCTGGTTTCGGCTGGCATAGAGTTAATTTTCCTCCTCATAGCTGCTGCTTTTGGACTTAGCAGGAGAAGAGTGTTGATAACACTGATGTTTTTAGTTGCTGCTATGAAGTCAAGGATTTCTTCCAGTTTCTCATATTCAGGCAACGAGCAGGTGTGCAGAAGCTGGGAGGGAGCACAGCCAGGCAGTGAGCCCAAGCTGGCCAATGGAAATATTCCATGGATGTCATGCTCAGTTTATGAATGGGGGTTGGCCAGGGGGCAGGGAGCTATCTGCTCTTCTCGTTTTCCATGAGTTCGAATCCTCTCTTGTTTGGAAGTTCAAACTTTTCCAGCTGTTTGCGTATTTTCCGGGAGTTTTGCAAACTTCTCAAAAAATTGTGAGTTTGGTGTTCTGTGATTGCTGCTTGGGGACTGGCTGCAGATCAGTCGTCCAGTGGTGAGAAAAAATGTATCTAGTTTGTTTTGTATATTCATTATTATTACTATAATTGTTAGTAGTAGTAGTATCAGTATTTCCTTTGTTGTCTTATTAAACTGTCTTTATCTCAACCCACAAGTTTCCCTTTTTGCCCATTTCTCTTTCCCGTCCCACTGGGGGGGGAAGAGGAGGGGTGAGCGAGTGGCTGTCTAATACTTAGCTACCAGCTGCCAGGTTAAACTACAACAGCAGTCAAAAAGTGTATCTGATCCTCTTAAACACCAGATAACAGGCTTCAGGCTTCAAATATCATCAAAAGACCTATATATATCCTGTAGCTGTAACCCTACTCAAAACCAATATCTGTCAGCCTACTGCTTAGTTTTAAAATACAGAATTTACTTATTTTGGATGCTACAAAAGCAGAATTTAAGCTGTTTTATATTAATGACAAGAAAAAATGTTCTAAAACCCCGTACAATAAAAGTACTACTAAGAGGGATATTAACTATAGTCTGCCTCGGCCAAGTGGAAGAGAATAAAGCAAAATACAAAGAGATCGAAGTCTCCTACATTTGCTTAAAAGAACTGGAGCCAAGAATCTATTTGCACACTTCCCCCCAGAGGTCAACTCCAGGTAATCCTTGCAAACACAGAGAAGCACCTGAAGCTGACACCAAGAGACAATGTTTTGAAGTAGGATAAGAATAATTATTCCCAACTCAAAGATGGAAGATGTCAAATGCAGGTCTAAAACAGCTTTACATAAAACCACTCAAAACCTGAAACACCCATTCAACACAGAGGTTTCTTTTCAGTTATATCTTAAAGGCAGCTATGGGAAAAAATGTATGATTCATTGGTATGAAAAAAATACATCAGCAAGCAGGAGCAGCAGAAAATAAAAGGCTATACTGCATTCAAAACTTTCAGACATTAAAGTACCTCTTTGTCTACTCCCACCATCCAGGCAAGTAAACAGGAAAGAATATATTGCTCAGCTTATAATCTTAAATAGTTTTCCAGCAACATCCAACCATTTCCAGTTTGTGCAGGTTCAAAATCTTCTGCTTCACTTTTTCACTTATGTCTTTGCACGAGAAGCTACTTGCTAGAAGGATTAACATTTAATAAATCAGTGAATATAGCTATTCTACTTTCTACACATATCTTCGTGCTGCTGTCAGACTGCAGGCACCAGCCCATACATGGCAGTAAATACAGAAGAGCAAAGACCTCAAAGTGGTTTTGGAAGAAGACTAATAAAACTGCATTTAAGAAAAAGTAATAATAATTTTTTAAAAAAATCTCTTCAGCCACCCAGCAGATCAGCAATTTCAACCTCTTACGGCAGAAAGATTAAAGCATGGTTACGATTCAACACAACGAAAATTATGCCAAATCTATTTCTTACATCAAGATATTCAAACATACAGTAAGACATAGATTAAAATAGTTGAGCTTTTTGATTTGCTTTTTCTTTTGGTGTTCCTGAATTTTATCCAGTACAGTTATTTATAAGCATTTAAGATCAAGTCATTCTTTACAAAGCTTCATATTTTGACATAAACATTAGGACTCTGCGGCTTCAATATCACACCCTGAAATCCAGACTTCTAATGGACATTGGTCCCTAAATATTTATGATGGCTTTGGACTTCATTTCTCAAAAGTGAGAAATATTACACCAGAAGAAGTGACTGAAATGCTAAAAAAGGAATAGAAATTGAAAGCTGCTAAAGACATTTAAGCAATGAAATAATTAATTCTAAAGCTCATTCTAACTTGGTTGCAGAGCAGAAAATCAAATTCCAAACAGAGATGCAGTGGGTGTAAATGAAAGATAAGAATAATCAGTGGGTAAAAAAAAGGAAACTTGAGGGCAGAGGGATACCTGTGGCATATAGGACTACAGAAGAAAAAGAAAATCAAAATCCCAGTCATTTTAAAGGCAGCAAGAACAAAAGAAGTCATAACAAAGCTGTTTATGAATTACTAGATGGATATTATAACACTCTCAGAGAGAAAAAATACAGAGATATTTACTGAAAAAGCAGAATGATGTGCTTGTCTATTATGAGGAAGCTGAAGTATTCTCCAGTCAGTAACAGAGGTGGTGGTTATCTAGGCAGAAGAGACAAACACTCCTACGCACACAGAATAAATGCTCCCAACTCAGCAGACCTGCATATCTTACACTCAAGGTCCCGAAACAGGTTTAGATACTACCAAATGCTACAAGAATACAATTACCATACATGCTAACACTGGACGGGAAAGTACCGTGCATGGTAACAGTAAGCCCTTTATCATCAATCTTAAAACACAAGAAATAACAGATTTGACGCACGAAAGAAATGAATAGTAGTACAATTCCGTAGATAAGAACCTCAGCAAAGTTTCACTTTTTTTTACGAGACTGCTGTTTGATCAGTAAAGTATAGGTAAAAACTTTACGACATGGATATGATATACTAACAGTTTTCAAAGGTAATTAACCTTTTAGCTAGAGATCCATTTTAACTAGGAGAGAGTGTGCATCATTAAATAAAGCTAAACAAGTTTAATAGACATTTCTTCAAAAGCAGTTACCAAAAGATAACAATTTAGTAAATGTGAATGTTTCCATTGGGAATCTGCAAACATAAATACGAGTGGCTAACATGCGATGTTTTCATCCATACTAAAAAAGCAAATCTAAAATCTCCACTGCTAAAACTCTTGGTAGGTAAGTGATAAACACAGAACCCTTAACAGACGTAAGATTTTTACAGTAAGTTGGACTTTATCTGTTGGAAATAACAGGTAAGTCTGATTTGAGTTTAACAACCGCTCATAGGAAGACTGTGTAATCACCATGACACCACCATGAAAGGGGGAAACATGTCAATTTAAATTCTTCTAGTAAAGTTCAACATGATATTGGCAAGAGTTCATTTGAAATGTGTGAACCGCCCTATCAGCTTAGCCCGTCTGAGAGGCTAAGCGCTTCCACCAGAGCTGCATTCAAATGCAGGAGAACTAAATGAGACACTGGTACACGGAGAATTCCGCTGGATGACAGCCAGAGCTGTCTCCACTGCCCCAATATGACACAAGGAAGTGGGGAGGTGTGTGGTGGTTTAGGGACTTCTCCAAAGCAGCAGTTGCCTGGACCCGAGTTACACTTCCCTCCTACTTGTCCCCTTACCCTAAAATGTCTTGAGTTCATTTTGAGAAAGGTTTAACAATTCTGCATGGATAGTCTGGCTCTCATGCTCAAGAAAATGCAATCCCAGCTGCAAAAGGCTGACGCAGAACCAGCAGCCCTAACCGAAAGAAGATACAACTGACCACTGGAATAAGGCATAAAAGCGTTATCTTCTCTACCCTTTTGAATATCGACAGACAGGAGACATTTTTCTGAAACATGGATCTTTAGCACAGAAATAATTAACATACAAGAATTACTTTTATCTATTTTGTATTTAAGCAAATCTGTGCCTCTACAAGAACAAATTTACAGTACACTGGACATACCCAAGAGTTATTCCCATTTTAGAGATTAATATCTACATTTAAGACCAGGAATCAACTAGAGTCCATGCCCCCTTGAACAGAATTAAACTGTACATAAATTCAGTGGAATTTACCTATTACTATTTTGAAATTTAGATTCTAACATTCTACAATACAATCCAAATACTGTCAAATCAAGCATTTAAAAAAAAGAGAAATCTTACCTTTGGTGCATGCACATAATCTGTCTGTGCCTGAACAGTATATCACAGAGACAAACATATCTGGTTCCTCAGTGCCCTCTTTTTTAGGTGGCTCCACTTTGGCCAGAACTTCAAAGTTCGAAAGATCTAGTATTTTTACATATCCTCCCTGAGTAGTTATTACCAGGTGCCCAAGAGTAGAGATCTCAGATCTTCTCTCTCTCCCAGTGCCATTTTTAGAAGTTAATTGTATTTCCTCTACAGGCTCCTCACAGTCATCCTCTCGATTATCCAATATATCTGGTGGGAGCAAAATCATTGAGGTAATTGTGTCTTGGGGATCTTTGATATGCTGGATTTTTACCGGTTCCTCCTCTAGAGTAACAATTCTAGTGGCATAATTCATCTTATAAAGCACTAGGTAGCCACCGCTAACACTTCTCTGTTCAGGCTGAATTATTAAAGGAGTTGGTACATCTGCTGGTGACTCATGTTGGATTACATCAATACTCGTGCCATTCACTACAGCAAGACTTGATTCTAGTTCCCCCTTCCTTCTATTACATAGTGCCGAGTTTAATTTATTTAAATTATTCAAGGCCTCTACTTGATTTATTGCACTCAGAGATTCGACAGGACAAGTCCGCAGTCCTACTAATAAATGAACTCCATCTGCACAAGGCGTGATTGAATCTACACACAGGTTCTCCTCCTCTGCAAATTTTGGCAGACGCAGACACTGAACCAAAGTCCCAGGCTTGGGAACCATAGAGCTCCACTTGTCCGAGTCCGGAGAAGTTAGGTTGGCTGCAGCATCTGCAAACTGCTGAATGTAAGTCACAGGGGGATCCTGTAACAGCAACTGTTCCTGACTGTCCAGCTCCATTTCAATGATCTGTGGAACTGTGAAACCATCATCATGTATACTTTTACTCATAATATTGTTCATCTGTGAAAAGAGTTTTCCTGCTTTTTCATCAGACTCCTTAATGCTGTATAGCAGCAATACAGGTAAAGTCCTCCTTACCAGAGGGGAATTCAGTTCTGAGTTAGTGCAGGATTCATTGTCAGTTGATCCCTGTTCCGAGACACTCTCACCTCGAGTCCTGCTTAAGCCATCCAGTGACCTCTGAGAGTTACTGCTAACAGGAGAGGTAGCAGGTGATTTGTATGTTAATAGACCTCCAGCTAATAAACAAGGAAAGGGAATGTTGTGTTGTTCTAGATGCTTTTCCTTCATCTTTTCACTCTTACAGTTGGCCAAACAGGGATTTGCCCCAAGTTCTTCTAGATCCTTAACCGTGTCTTCCAGAACATTTGCAACAATTTCCCACTGAAGTTTCTCAGGTTGCTGAAGAATGCTGAGAGCTGTTATATCAAGGCTGACTTCCATAGTTTCCTTTTGTGATGTGTGCCCTTTAAAACAAAAAAGTTTTACATAATATACATTCGAGAAAAAGGAATCATATTGCATATATTACAGACTACTCCTCATAATTAAGCAAAAAGTCACTGCTCTACAGTTTCAGTATGTTAAAACATTCCGTATGTTCAAGATTTGACAATCAAGAAACAATAAACGAGGCCCAGAAACACTCCTTCCACATAGACTAATGGTTCTCCTAATTTTATCAACAAGAGTAAAAGTAAAGAGGACATTAGCCTTTCTAACAAGTCTCCCAGTAAACAGCACTTTCTACCAACTATTCTACTGAGGCTAGACCACCATACCAAAATCCAACTAATCTAATCAACTCCATTCCTGTTCTGCCATGTATTATTCCCCCTCCTTCCTAGACAATCCAGTACCATCAAAAAATCTGCCATTCTGCAGGTTCATTCTTCAGTCTTAGCTGCAAAACTTCTCATTTGACTCTACAACTTGATACTTCCCACCATGTAATGGACCACCTAATAGAAAGAACTCCAAGCTATTCTAAAACAAAACCCAGTAAAAACTGAAGAGATAGCCTGATCAAATTAAACAGTACTATAAGAATAACAAGAAGTTCAACTAAGTAATGTAGAGATTTAGAAGATTACAAAGGACACTGTATAAACTCAGATTAAGAGGTGATTTAAGCATAAATGACAGCGCACCATCTTTGCTAACATTTTCATTGAAAAAAAATCCTTTTTATACCTATTTGTATTTCCTTGTGTGTATGCACATGCACATGTTCGTGTTTTCCCCCATTTGCTGATCCTTACTCAAAGATGTGAATTGGATTGTGGAAAATCAGCATGTAATCCTCCCTCACATAAAAATTTCTGATTCAGCCTCTAAGAAAATAACACAAGGACACCATGCATAGCTCTGTTCCACTTCCATATGAAATCTTCATTCAGGAAGATAAATACTGTATCAAAGTGTATACCCACAGGGAAACAATCAAGATACAGGAACTCTTCCCTGGCAATCTCCTGAATTTAAAGGGTTTTGCACAGCTCTAATTTGTTCCTGTTCCAAGTTCTTTTAACTTGGATTGAGTTTTATTGACAGCAAGATAAGCAACGCTTGTTGTCAAATAAGACATTTATTAACCAACAAAGTAAGGTTTTTCTTTTCTCCTGTATGTAATCTCTCCACCACACAAACAGTGACTTAAATATTGGCATTGCTTTCAAGGTCAATCTTTTTTCTTATTTCTAATACAGTGAATACAATATCCTTTGCTTTTGACAGGGCTTTTTAAAAAGCTTGAGAAGAACAATTTCCCTCCTGACCTCTAAACTATTACATGGATCAGGTATAACCTACCTGTCACAGATTCCGATCTGGAATGCTCTTCACTGTCTGAATCCTCCAGTAGGTCATCACTGAAAAAAAAAGAATGTGTGAATGACACCAAGTACACTGTAGCTGCATTCTTCTTTTTAATTAAATTTTAAAAAATAATTTAGTAAAAAATACAATGTGTTACAATCTGGCATTTCTTTCAGTCAGCATTGCACACCCATTGATGAGCTGGTCACAGACACTAACAATGCAAAGATTTTTTCCTCTGTCATTGAACCAGTAGACCAGCTTTCCGTTTGCCTCATTCTGCTATTGTATTCCCAACAATTCAGACATAAATGCAATTAAAATGAAAGCCAGTTCTCAGGAATCTTTCCAAGGAAAACAAAACCAACCAAACAAAACCTCTAAAACCTGATGACACGTTCTTCAAAGTTCTCAAAATAGTCTCTGAAAGGTGGAGCTGCCAGACTGGTCTTCCATTCTACCAAGGCGATTTTGTAGCTAGTACAGAAAGGGTGAATAAACCGCATGTTGCTTTTAAAAAGACTACCAGATGAATCATTTTTTAATAAAAGCAGATTCTGTTCAAGACAACTCTTCAAGAGCAACAGGACCCGCAACAGTTCTAAGAATATATGAAGATTTCACACTTCTGGCTTTTCCAACATACGAAACAATTTTCTGTTCTAGGCTTTTCACACAGGAAGAACAGTAGTGCCTTTGCAACTTCAGGTGTAACCACTCAGTACCAAGTCAGACTCCCACATTTCAACAAACTGGATGCTTCTTCCTCATAACCAAGAAACAGATCTTTTTTGGCTCAAACCTGAACAACCTTCACTTCATGACAAGACAGCGACAATTCAACACTTTGATTCTCATCCAGCTTCCCCTTGAGTGCAAAAGTGATAGTAAATTTCATGTAGATTAAGTGAAGTGAAAGATGCTTAGTTCTGAGCAGCATGATTGTACTGTTTGTACTATAATGTAACCAGCCATTAAGATTTCCTCAATTCTTTAACTCTCAAGGAGGTTAGAGCCCTAAAGCTACAGGAAGAGTCTAGGGCCCAGCCGCTGTTAGGGTCCAAACACTTACGTTGCCCACGTTTCTACATACCCTCTTCAGAAGAGTATGCTTCCTATTTGCTCTGCAGTACTGCAGGAATCACACCAAGCTTAAAAACAAAGATTTACTTTCCTGTGGATGTAGCAGTACTGTTACTTTCCATGATGCTGAAGTTTAAGAAGAAACATTCAGAAAACTAGCAAGCCTCCCCAAACACCTTTTGTCCTGAGTTTTCCAAAAACTATTCACACTTCTTCATTTTGCTAATACGAGAAATGAGTCTCCAGCAACAGACTGTAAGAAGCATAAATGAAAGAATACTGCTTTTTCTCACATGACACTTTCTAAACACTAACATACTCTCTAACTTATCTAAAAGCTTGCAGCCAGACCGTCTAATTGTTTAGAGTCTACACGCGTGTTAAGGGTACAAAATGAAAGCAATCCCAAGCACATTCACGTAATTTATTTTCAGAATGACATAACCAGAAATTACAGAGAAACAACCAGAAAAAAGCATGTTCCAGCAGCCCGCAAGTAACCTTTACTCTCAAAGCCTGAAATGCATAATCCGTAGTGAAAATTAAAAAGCTGTTCCAAAACTTATATTTCTTTCTCTTTTTTCTCTGCCTCTGGAATACCAGCATAGGGCAGCAGAGAGATCTGGTATCTCTCTGTTAGAGCAGTATAAAAACTGAAACAGCAGGAATAAAGTGGAACTAGCTTTGAAGATAGAAAATTAGACTTTTTTTAGTGTTGAACTGTGAACAGATACACAGTGATAAAAAAAATTCTCTTCATGAAAAAAATAATCTTACCAATCTTACGTTTCACAAAGCATGACTTAACTAAACAGCATTTATCACTTACACAGCAGCATTTCATAGTTCTAATTTTGTAGATTGGCATACCTGTCTCCTTCTAATTTTGGTATATCTGAGCAGCTAGATGAATCTTCTAGCCATGCTAGTGTTGGTCTCCTTGAGTCAACCCCTGAGCTCTGTTCTCCTGGTAACATAAGCTGCTGCACAATAGCCGGATCATATGCATTGATCTCAAATTTTAAGTGGACCTGAGAAATAACAACAAAAAACAGAAGGGGTCTCTGATTTAAATCGAGATATGCTTAATCAGTAATTAGTTAACAAAACCTGTTTTTCTATATAGTATACCTTCATAAGTTTGGAAACATCCCATATGCAGATCTTTCCTCGTTTTGTTGCAGCAGCTAGAAAATGAGGGCAACTTCCAGATCCAAAGCAGGCTATTCTGTCCGTGCCATCTGTGCAGGGAAATTGTGCTGGACTTGTTGCCAGTGTGACTGAAAGAGGTACATTCTGAGTGTGCTCACCCTTGACAAATGGGCAGTTTGGGGAATGTCTCTCATGTTCAGACCTTTTCATATCAAAAACAAACAAAGCAGGCATTGATTTCTTAATGTAAAAAATACACACGTCATACACAAACTCAGCCCTTCAAGTGAAGCTGAAACCGAACTGTTTGAACTGTATTGCAGTCAACCATACAAGAGGGTTCTACAGTTACTAATGCAGCTTTCCCTGATGTTCCTCAATAGCAGACTGTATTAAAGCCTTTGATCACTTAATGGATATTCACATTCAAATGCAGGAATCTACGCACAATGCTCTTAATAAAATTAGTCTATTTAAAGAAAATAAGTGTTCTATAGGCAGTGGCCCACCATGTCCTCATGAAGAAAAGCACAGATTAAATTCTACAGAGCGTACATTAGAATTTCAATGCTATGAGATGTTATTATAAGTAACCTTAACAAGATGAAGCAATGTCCTGTCTTTAGTTCTACATCCACACTTACAAAAGTCAAACTTAAAAACAGTCCTGAATGACACACTGACCAAAAAGCATGAAAAAATCCTTCTAATCTCAATACATACCTAAGGCAGAGACATGGCAAAGAGCAATTACACTACTACAAAATGTTCGGAAACAAACAAGGAAAAGGAGGGGACAAGTACTATGAAGACAATATTACAAAGGACAGTTTCCAGCAAGTCAGGAACCTGATGTGTTCAAATTATCACAAATTACCAAATAATCAAAACAAAAATTACATGAAGAACAATTTTTAAATCAACATAAGGGCCTGCATTTCTGTCACTATGCACAATTTTAGCTGATTCAGGAAACTAGTAATGGATCTTGCAACTTCACATAAAAGGCAAATATGCACTGCATGGCCATTGCAGTTCAAGAACTTAAAAAAAGACATATTCTAGTCACAATCATACAGAAGGTTTAGTTTAGACGCCTGCAAAGAAATGTTGGCTGCCATCTTTGCCATGGAACAATTTGAAATGAAATAGCAAATCAGAATTAAGAAACAAAAGCAACTACAATTTCTTGGGTTTAGTATTATACAAAAATTTGCCTTAGTACAGGGAATTATTTCATGATTTGTCGCACAGAATCATTCTGGAAATCCATTATTGTCAGCAACGCTCCCTAAACTCACCAGAAATCCAACTGAGATACTGCTCATCTTTGTACTCCAAAGATTTCTAATCTCTTCAGTACAAAATTCAATCTACTCCAAACATCCTTTAACTTACCAGGGTTCATCTGTAGGCTCCCAGCACACCAAACACACACTACAGGTAAAGCACATGGCTCTGTCATCTCCTGATGAAGTAGGCTATAGAAATAAGACGAAACACTTGAAATTTATATAGCTATGCACTACAAAACAGTTTAACTAGGTCATCAAGCCCTCTCCTCCTAGTGGCACAGCAAAGCACCACATCAAAGGTATAAAAGGCCACAAATTACACACTATAAAGTGGCAGTATTTCACATTAAAAAAAAAAAGGATACACCACATTACTATAGAAGAGATTCAGAATCAACACCTGTGCAAACCACTGGATAAGAACTACACATAAATAGAACAGAACTCAGCATCACTGCTAAGGACTTTTTTTTCTTTGGAAAAAGTTCACAAGGGTTAAAAAAATTTAGAACCTTGCGGAACAGCTGTACATGTGCATGCTTGGAAAAACATAGGTTAAACAAATATTTCCTAACATGCTTTCAATCTGCTGGAATATAAAGCATTCTGTATCACTTCTCTAAATAGTCGTTACTGGTTGAAGTAACAGAGGAAGAAGAATAGAAACTTCCATTCTCTTAAAATTCAGCATTTTCATGACCACATTTCATGACCACATTTCAAGTCACCAAGATATGCTGGGAATATGCAGATGCAATTCTAACAAATGAATTCCCTGCATTTCTACTCTTGAATAAGCTTCAGAAAACCTCCAAAAACTTTATCCATTTGCACCTATCAGGCTTTGCAGTTGACATAATGAGGCAGCCAATATTGATGTCAAATGATACATACTGCCTAGCCACCATTATGTAAATCCACACCATAAATAACTTTTTTTATAGTGGAAATAATTTCAAAGAATGAAAAATGGAAATAAGCAAAAATAGCCAAATAAAATGTTGAGGTTGAATTTACTCACTAAGCTTAGTAACATGATCTAGGACCATTGTTTGCTACAACACAGTTTAAGTCCCACTAGGGACATATGGTTAGAGAACTCCAATGTCAAGCTTATTGCTTTTTTGGCTTTACTTATAACATAAAAAGTAAGGAGATTTACTCAACAATCTAACAAGGAGAGAGATTCTGTGTAACAACTAACTTCATCTTTGTTGTTTAACTCGGATCAACATCATTGCTGTTTAACTCAGATCAATTTGATACTTAAAAGTTGATACCTAAAGTGTTTTATATGCTGAAGTTCAGAACAGCATTTTCTGTGATCCGTACAAAAAAAGAAACAACCTCAAGGCATGGAAAAAACCTGAAAGTTAAAAAAAAGCAAAGACCTGAATGAAAAACTTTTTCATTATGTTTTTTGCATCATTGAAGAAATCCATTAAAAAAACAAACACACAAAACAAACACAAAGCAAAACAGAAAACCCAGCTTTTTTCCCCTGCTCTCCAAACCTTCACGTAAGGAACAAATACTAAGAACATCTAAACCTTTTACCTGGTGATAGAAGCCAGCTTGAGCCATAGGATCTGGCTGTGCCCACCTATAACCCACGTGAGGCCATGAAGTGAAAGTCTCCCGTCTGTTAGCTTCACTATACATCAAAGACCTAGAAAGGTGAAAAATTCTATATTACCCAAAACTGACACTTAGAATAAAAAAAAGTAAACTATTTATGAGTATTTTCAATGCTTTAGTAACCATTAGAAATACCACAGATACTTATACTTAAAATTATCACTAACAATTACAGAAAAGTTACAAAGCTCACTCACTTGGGTCCCTAAAGTACGTCCTCGCAAAAGACCAAAAGCAATACAACAACCTACAGGCCTTAAATAAGCTTTTATGCAGCCTGTTTGGTCTAACTGCAGAAAACCATCAGGTATCCAAAGCTACTACGCATTTAGCGAAGATGCAGAATGTAGCAAACAGAATTGCTTGAGAGTTGTTTTCCTTAACATGAGAACTACTGCAAAAATGTGGGTTTATTAGTTGAATATATATACGTATATGCATATTTAAAAACACTCCAAAGCAGTTTTTTAGGCTTAATCGAATATATGGTACAAACCTCCCAACATTGGTCACTCACTGCATGCTATAATCTTTAAAAATTATAAACTACTAAGTCACAAAACACAAACTCCTCTGCAACTCAACATCTACAAAAACAAGCTCCTCTTTTTTCCACTTTCACTCAGTCCATGTCCCTCATCTGAAACAGTACACAAGCAACAACTAGCAGCTTTTCTTTTTGCTTCACAGAAGTTTGTTTTCCAGTATTATCCCAAGAACTAGTGCTGCCAGATGGAAAAGTGCCTCACTTCTTGTTTCTACTGCTCAGTTTCAGGAGATTTTTGCTGTCTTACAAGAGAATGGATGTATTAAACCTTTCCTACCAATGAAGTAAACCATTCTTGCGACACCCACTTAAGGGCTGTCTTAACTTGACTTTATACCAACTTAAGAAACAGGTCTCTGAGAGCTCTAATCAAAATACACTATTGCGAGGCACAGATAGACCTGGAGGCTTGGGGAGGGGAAGTAAGAGATTAAATCAATTTTATTAAATTATTTGAGCTGTAAGAAATGATAATATGTTTGCAAAATAATGCTTGTACAGAAAACAGCAAGGAGGAATTAATTTATAGACTTAGAAAATTTATCAGTATTCTAACTAGTCTCGGCTTATGAAGGTTAAAATAATGGGTTACTCGCTTGTGTACACATTATCTACTCTGATCAGAATGAGGTGAAGCAATAGTCTGAGGTAACATTTTCTTTGACCCAAAACACATAGCAGGTGACTAGACAGTACAGAAGTAGCATATATATACTCTGCAAAGGTAACAACTTCCTAAACTTTAAACCTCAAAATATGGGCATAACTCTTTCTTGTATGAAGGCAATGGAAGTAATTTCATGATGCAGCATATTATGTATGCTCTATCGTTGATAGATAAATGAGTCCTCTCTTTCCAAAGAGGCGTATATACGCCCTCAAAGCGACGCAGTTTCTCAACACTGCAGTCTCACTAAGGTTTCAGTACTAGTTTGAGTAAACCCCGTAACTTAAGTCACTAGTCATATGCACCTGACTGTTCAGATAAAACCCATAATCAAACACGATGAAGAGTAAAGCCTAGGTATATATAACATTAACATGTTACCATACCACCTAGGGACCTACATTTAAGCCTGCAAATGTCACCTTTCTGAAAGCATTAAAGTTGGAATACAAACAAAACAGTCTCACGGCACCTATAACAGTTTCTCTAAGTTTAGTAATATGGACAGTGCATTGTGCATTAAACAGTTAATTAGCAGTATGTGTAAGCGCAAGAGAGTACAGAATAGGAATAATTCCTTTGGCATATAAATTGAAGTCATCTAAAAGCTTATTCCGATATAAATAAGGGGTCAAATTCATCACTTATTTTGTCTTAATATACCTGTCCACAGATCGACCAGGTCCCACACCAAGTTCTGGTCGTGCGCTGGGTAAGAGGTAAGATAACCTATCCATCACAGAGGATGCTACAGGTAAGGCAGCAATATTTTGATTTATCTTCTTGAGTTCATTTACAATGGCACTGGCGACAGACTTCAAAACATGATGAGGAAGGTGGAACGTAACCGTTGCCCACTAAATGAAGAAAAAAAGTGCCTAGTTTATATTTTAAAATTTTAACATCTAAAGAACAAATAGATCACAGAAGTGTCAAAAGCAGAACCAAACACACGACTTGCACCCTTCTCTCGATTTCAAGAACAAAAGTGAGATGGACATAACGCAAGGAAAGTCAATAACTTCAGATTTTAAGATCAGTTGGGTTTATCAGCAAGAAGCTAACATTGTTTGTTCTCCTAACAAGTGAAACTTCACAAAGAGGAATTAAGGAACACATAATACACTCCATCCTCTTCAAACCACACTAAGTCAAGCATTCTGTAAGCTTCAATACTGGTAGCCAAGCAAATTAGACTTAGGAATCCATGTTAGTACAGAGACAAATTCTTACCTTTGCAACTTTATGATTTGCTGCTGTTTCATGTGAGGTATTTTTTAAACCATCCTTCAGTTGTGTTATGAATAAGTCATATCCCTCTGTGCTAGAAACATCTACTTTCTCTACGCAAGCAGATAACAGCTGCTGAGCCTAAAATGCAGATGTGCAAGAAAAGTTAGCATCCATGTTGAACAACTACAGACAAGAATTATATCCGTTTCATTACTCTGGGATACGTAAATCGCCATATCCTACTTTATCATATATTGTATCAGCATATTTCCCATAAAAGACCCAAATTTTACTTTGTAGGCCAATCAATGGATAAACTTCGGCAATAGTGACAGTAATTGCTACAAGTTCCTCCACGGGCAATACTGCCAAATGTTAAACAAGTCAGTCATATAAACAATTATAACATATACTAAAGCCAGGCCCAATGCTTTGCCTTCAAAAGGATTCATTCAGCTTTAGGGACAAAAGGTGAGATCAAGAACAAAGCCTTGACATTTTTTCTGAGGAGCTTTATATCCTTGAAAAAGTAGATGATTATGAGAAAAACAATGTTGCAACAAAATCAGAGATAAATTACTTACAATGCTAGCACAGTAAAGCTGAAAAACAAGGCAGAAAAAAAACAGGCTAGTTTAGAACCTAAAAATTCTTAAAACTCAGAAATAATATACCCAGAAAAAAACACTATAAACATCCATTTATAGACAGTTCTTGTGGCATCTCATACTTCCTCAGTCTCTTGCAGATGACAGAACAGGTAGACTGCGGAAGTTCATAAACTTACAGTGTTCTACAGGGAAGTAAAAATAACACAGAGGCTGTACCATAACTTGCCAATGCTGTCGATTAGAAATGCATAAAGATGTACTGCATTACCAGCAGATCAATCACATACAAAGCCTACTTAAATTAAGCGCAAAATTTTGCAGAAAAAGTTCTAGAGACTAACAAAACATAAAGGCTCTTGCCTGGATAAAGGTTCCTGACCTTCCTGTGATGAAATAGGTGGACTGATGTGTTTGTATGATATTTGCTTAATATCTACTATAAATTTTCTGAGGTCTGAGTACCTCCTCTTTGAAACTAAAAGTAAGAACTGACAACTGCTAATGCTTCTCCTCCCACCTCACTGAACTCCCCAAATCTGTTCTTACTGAACTATGATATATTCCTTTCTTTTTCTACAGACAGGACCTTTACAGAGAACAGCTCTATTTTAACCTTGAAATAAGGATCTGTAAACTCTTTAGAACCAAAGAATCTTTAGCTAAAACTGACACAAACTTATCATTTGTATTGAACCTTAAGAGACTGTAAACCAGTGAGAGCAGAATTTATGAAAGGAAATGCTGACCCCATTGTCTGTCTCCTTACACTCAGCCACACATACCAAGATTTTGCAGTTACCCACAAAGGGCGTAAAAATGATGCCAGTGGCAGCAAGCCTGAAGAACCTAGAAAGCTCTCTTTGGAGACCTCTACAAAGTAACATTTTTTTGCTGTTACTCCCACTCAAGACAAGTAGCTAAAAAACCCACACATAACACACATTCTGGGTTCGTAATAAGCACCTATCATTCAATATTCCAAGAGCACATAAATATTTTAAACCAATGCTTAGGATAAGTTCTTGTTGGTGGTGCATCATTCAACATAAATTTATTTCGCACAGAGATGAGTGGGAAGTGCTCTTTTCTCAGAGTGTTTTAAAGATTCAGAATCTGGATCTTGTAGTACAGTTTTGGTTTTTCGACTGCAAGCTCTGTTCTATATATTACTATCGGCAGATGCTCTATGCTTTTCCTAAACAAAGAATTCATCTCACTTGTAATTAAAATTGTTGTACAGATTTACTTCCCAGGTCTGTTACTTCATGACAGCTACAAAGGTGAAAGCTACTTTCCTCAGCACCAAGTGTCTTAGAATAGAAGCAACCATCAGCTATCTCGTATTAGGCAACATTTGAAAATAAGAATGTACATGCTACCTCACCTAATAAATGCTATGCTAGCTGAAGATGAACCAATGCAACAAAATCCTAAGCATTACACTCCAAGCAAAAACGTATACATCAGATTCCCTCAAAGTGATAGTAAATGCTTGGTTATATCATCTCAAACCAGAAGGAATTGCTTTACAGCCACGATAGTCCAAACGTAAAAGGGAAATCAGGTTTGCAGGGGAAAACAGTCTTTCACTAGGCCAACCGACCTAGCTAGAAAAGTTAGATTGTAGTGTTAATTCTTCACATGTAGCAACAGCATATTAGCCGACTTCAAATGTTTTTTTTCCCCTTGAAAGCCTAAAATAAAAAAATTCAAGGATGCCTAGCAGCCCAGACTGACTTCTAGAAGTGCATATATATTCCATACATACACAATGAGAAAGTTCTGTAAATGAGTCCTTATTTGTGGTCACTAAAAAGTTCTTTTGTCTGAAATAACGTGCTCTTGATGAGGCAAGCTCTTATTTGTTGGAGATACGGATAACTGCAAAAAGTATTGCCCTAAGACAGCTAATAACTAAGAAACATTTCCATTACATGCTGTTAATATCACACTAGAAACTCAGGGTCAAATGTCTAGTTTCAGTATCTCCGACACAGTTATTTACATACACTTTTTTCCCCCCCCGCTCCCCTCTCCATATCTTACCTCTGTAACCGGCAATTCAAGCTGGACCACGTCATCTTGTTTTGAAACAGGCGTTTGCAGAGCTGTATCTAACAGTAAGATGCCATTGAGATCTTTCCTACATCCTACTGCATAATCGTCCACAAAGATCACTTTATCCACAGCAGAAATATACTGACACTTCACCCTTCCACCTGGTTTAGCTATAAAGGGAAAGACAAAAAGCAAAATCCAATTAGAAAATAGCTTTCAGAAAAGACATTTAATATCTGTTCCAGAAAGTAATCTAACACTTCAGCAAAATCTTTACTTCTTGAGATTATCAAAACTCGCTTTTTAACTACTACAGCTTTCACCAAACTTTTGTATTTCCTACACTAAAAAACAAAAAACCAACATCTATACATCCCATCAACAACTACAACCATTTTATTCCTGTAACGGAAGCCATCATTCAAGTCCTGCTCCCAACAGGAGGCCTAAACCAGTGTTTTCAAGCCTAACGTAGATGCCTGGTGTACTTGATGTCAGCTGACAATAATAAGAATTAAATTGTACAAATCAGGATGAAAATTAAGACAAAATTATTAAACTACCATTAAGGCTGATTAACACCATTTCATCTAGCAAAACAATACTGAAACTTCTGAAAACTAAGTACAGCATATAACATGTGCCAATGCTACACAAGTTCCTTGAGACACTAAGGTAGACACTTCTGCTCGGCGCTGCACACGTGATGCCAGCAACAGGTTAGAGAAGCTTGGTGGGGGTGGAGGAAGACTATCAGCAGATAAACCAGGAAAGGCTGTGGCAGTTTATATTATCCCCAGAAATGTTTAATGTTACTCGACATTATTACGTGTCTAAGGCTGGATGGATTGTAAAACTAAATCCATCTAACATGCTATCTGTGTAGAGGGCAAATTGCTGTGATTCATGGAAAGCGTAAGCTGCTGCTACAGAAGCAGACTGTGTGTGTAAGTATATGGACACATCATCCAAAGGGCAAAGCTGAAATCGCTGGATCGTCAACACAGATCGATTCTTGTTGCACAGGAACAGGAGTTTCATTAAATTTTGCATTAATCAAGTCCTGTCCCTGTTCTACTCTTTCCTCAGACACTGGATACGGGTTTTACTATGAATAATTAAAAATCACCATTGAATTAGCTAGCACCCAGACAAAGACAGCTACATAATTCTGTCATCTTTATACTTTGATATAGTTCTATGAAAATTAAAACTTCCCCAAATATAGGGCACATCAACCCAACCACATTGCATTTGTGGTATCCTCTCTTAAAAACTCAGGTGAAGAATAGTTGTCAGCTGCCCTTCTCAGCAAAATTTCTGAAACAGTGAGTCATATACTCTCAAAATATAGGACATATGCCTTCGCCTGCATGCAGTATACTGCAATTGTAATCACTGCTATAACATCCAGAAACACTTCAAGAGCCCTGGAATCACTTGATAAGTTGTGAAGTCGTTAGTCCTAGCTCAGCAAAAAAAGGTCCTCTGAATGGCAAATCAACTAGTTTCAAACCATATTTTTGCCAATACACTAGAGTTCCTCACACAAGACTTTTTACAGACAACACAGCTGCAGGCAAGGAAGTAAGTCATTGTACAGAAAAATTCTCGTTTTGACAAAAATTCAAACACAAGTTTTAATTTCTTTAAACCTCAGTAGATTCACATGGTGTCTGCAGTCTATCCAGCGTGATCCAAGTGATGGATCACTACAGGACACTTTCTTTAACCCATCATTTCTCTCCTCCTGCTTCCCAGAGAAAATGAGAAAAGCAGCTCATCTTTTCTGGCAGTGCCAAGACCATAACCACTTTCTTTTGCACTTTCACCCAGGAGTATGCTTATGCCCTATGACTAGGAGTTCAACAGCCTGTAGGAGCCCCAGCCCTTGTAGCTTTCCAGGCTAGACCATTCTTATTTTAGCATTTCTGTAGTGAAGTTAGTGAAATCTCATGTCTAAACTACTAAATGGCTAACTAATATTCTCCATCTAAGTCAATGAAAATTACTAATGAAGTAGGTAACATGCCTAATTAATGTCATATTTCTGCTCCATTAAGAAACAAAAAGTTATAACTACAGTACAATAAATATATTGCCTAACAGCTGTGATGCTCACTGTCCTGGTTAATCTTTTGGTTGGTTACACTGACAGAAAGACTTTGGCCAAACTATCTCTAGAAAGTTATTTACAGTTGCCAGTTGTATTTTGTTCAAAGCACATAAAACCAAAACAAACTCCCTTAGCCTAAGTCGATGGAGCTTCAAGGAAATTATTCAATCAATATTTAGCAGCATTCCAACACCCTGGCAAACACATTCTGCAACCGACTGGTTTACACTTTGCCTCTAAACTGTTGACAAGCTATTTTGCAAACTTAGGAGTTTAATTTTGAAGTTCAGAAAACACATTCCAAGATGGTTCTACTACTAGTCACAGACTGTATCATAGTTCACATATGGCTGGCCATATGATTAAAACAGTAGGCTGAGAACCAGGAAACTGAAGAATTTAGAAGTCACCACTGTAGAAGAAATGCCTAGAAAAGTTTAATGGTCCTCAAAGCATTGGCAGAAGGGTCCTTTCTAACTCTGGATCAACGTTTTACAATGTGCCAAAGGACTCCGACCAATATCCTTTGAAAAACCTGCTGGTGGTACTACAACATTATGTCCAGCCTGGCCAAGTTTCCTAGCAATAAGTGGTTATCTCCATCTTCACAAGATCAAAAGTTTCATACAACTCACTAAATAACTTGAGCCAGATCATCAAAACCCTATTGCTATTCTCACTTCAGCCCTAACTCCTTCAGCTGTAATTTATTTTGGGTGGCAGAAGGAGAAATAGTCAGCCTCTAACAATTTTGCTTTTCAGTCTTGGCACAAGCGGATCATAGCTTCTCCCAATATCTCTGGCTTATCTGTCTAGGACTGAAAACAAAACAACTCACAAAGAAGCCATTAGGCCTTCTGTCCGGTCCTATAAGGAAACCTGGCAGGTTGCTAGCATGCTAGAAGTGCAAGGCCGCTAGCATACTACATTATGGTATGTTATCTATAACAACTTTAGAACTAGCAACCTGAAAACTTAGAAGCAAAGAAACATCAGACTGCAGAAATGAAGAGTCTGAGAAAAGGAACATTCCCTCTCTGCCATCTTTGTTTTGAACAATACAGAACAGAGATCAGTAATTTCCTGTGACCAAAATCTGACTTAAAAAAAATATTACAGAAGACAAACTTGTTTGGAGAATACGTAACAGCCTAAGCAGCATCTATTGTTCATCTGTTGGTCACAACAGATGAACCAAAGAGCACTAAGATGAACCAAACTAATTAGAGAATTAACCTTGTGTTTCGAGAAGTAGAAGAATAAAAAATCTTGTCTCCATTTCTCTGCTACAGGCAGCTTTAGCCTCAAAACTTTAGAGCTGAAGAGAAACTCGCTGTCATCTGAATATGCATGGCCACCACCATGAAGAGATGTAGGTTAATGTTGATACTAACACCTTTGATCTTTATTAATATTGAAAAAAGTTAATTCACCTTGAAAACTGCTAGCCAGGAATGGCACTAAAATTATCACTAAGTCAATAATTTTCTTGACAAGAGGGTCCTAATGCACAGCATGCAAAAAAACCAAATAGTTTCTAAATTACCGTAAACTAACACTTTTATACGCAGCTATAAAGTGAGAGCGGTAAACGCATGCAACACAGCACTAATTCCATAATGCTAAGATCCAAGACCAATCAAATATCTAAAGGAACATCCATAAATTTGATTTATGAATGCAACTAAGTTTTTAGATTAAGAACTAAAGGAACATTTTTGGAGTAAGACAAATCCCATAAGCTCAGCAAAACACACACATTACACACACTGACACCAATTTTTGCACTTCCAATTTAAAGTAGAATATCCAAACAATGTATTGCAACTATGGGAAGCTAACTGGATAAAGTTTTAGAAGATCAAACAGCCCTATCTATTCTATTAACTTTGTATCATTAGATTTGAATGAGGCTACCTAAATGCAAGAGAATCCAAAAACTCAAGAGAAGGGTGCAACTGCAGAAGGCCTTAAAATTTACTGTTAAAATTAGAAATAAAATTTTAATTTTCCCCTTTCTGTCGTGAAGTGTGGGTGTAAAGCTTCAAGTTTAGGAAATATTCTCACTCATGGTAATACACTGTGTGAAATTCTCCTTCCAGAAGCCAGTTTAGCAGACAGCAAAACTATGCTTTCCATTAGAGACAAAGGTGCTTCTTGCTAGAACACTGCTCAGCCACTTCTCACACATTTTTCACATGTACCTGGGATTATAAACCCCGTATGCATCACTTGTCCTCATCTGTTGCAAGGCAGGTGCTTTTCCTATTGCTACCTTTTCCCATAATCATAACACCAACTGAAAAACCCAGTTAGCAAGTATAACATCTCATTGCATGCTATCTAAGCAACTCCAGTTTCCCAAGGCAAGCATATCAGAACACTTGCAGTTTGAGGAAGTTCTACAGTACAAATAAAAACCAAACAAACCTCTCAAAGTTTAACTTGCTGTCTTAACTTGCTATATTTACAGGAAACTATTTTGAACTAAGAATACATAAAAATCACAACTATTGATCAGTCGCAAAGGGTAACATTTTCACACAAAAGAAGACAAAAAGCAAATCACTGCGAGCCTCATTTAAAAAGAAGAAAGTTGTCTCTAAATTGTTTTACATCAGTGGCTCCCAAAGGAAACCGACACCGTGGTTAGGAACATTTGGGAACACAGTAACGAGACGATGGCTAAGGCGTGGCCAAACCAGGCCATGACTGCACATCGTTACTGCATTTACCAGTTATAGATTCTCTCTTGTTCCTCCTCTTCTCCTCCTTACCTACATCTTCAGTGGAAACTTCAGCAGTACACTTTTATCTTCCAGATCCAGGCCCAGCCCCTTATTTGCTTTAACATCACCTCAGCAAAGCACTCTGCTGCCACCATGAAGATGCTCCAAGCGTCCCTCCTTTCCCAACACAAAAGCATTCTCAGACTCGAGGAAAGGATGGAAAGGAATCTATTGGATGAAAACAAGTTCAAGTTGCTATTTTAGATGAATGATGTAAATGGGCTTAAACCAGCTTTACACAAGCAACATTTTCTCTTTCAGATTTCACTATATACACATACCTCCATCTGCCACATCACCTGGAAGAGCAGTCCAAAATGACTGAACGAAGCAAAAACACATTCAGAGCTGAAACAGGAAAGAAAACTAAAACCGTTCTCCAGACAGAATACTTAAGGAGGCAGAAATACCCAGCTTAACATCCAAAGTGCCTTCAAACTCCCCTATTTGCCAAAATTGGATTTAGTTAATCAAGAACAAGACATGTGATCTATAGTTTATCTTCTCCTTTGGCAACAAACAGGACAGAATTGTTTCAGTCTCAGTTTCATTATATGATAGCTAGTTTTAACAACCCTTACTAGAGTAGGAAGATGTGTTATCTGGGCCAAAGCGCTGGAGACCGCCATGTGAATATTAAATAGATCTGTTTGATCAAGCAACTACTAACAGAAGCTAACATTAACACTTAAAAGGTTTCAGAACATAAACAAAAACCCACTGAGATCAAGACAGTTCCTATCTCACTAGCTTTGCAGGCATAGGGTCCTCTTCCACTCTGCAGACTTAAACCAAGACTGAATCGACAGGAAGACACTGGTGAGCTCTCTGTGCCCACGCTGTTTGTGCTGTTTCAGATCTTTGTGTATCTAACCTTACTGCCACCTTGCAGGCCGTACAGAACGCCATTGCTCACAGAGCTTTATACCATTATCCCAAGAACAAATTACAAAAGATTTCACAACGTATTCTACAATCCTTCCTGAAAATTTAAGTCCCTGCAATTCTCCTGCAAACACCTCACAGAGGACACTGACTTCTTCAAACCCTTTCTCAGGAAAGTTGTCTGTCACAGATTTCAGACAGATTACACAGCATCCACCCAGAGACTGGCAAGGAATACTGCACCGCTCGGGAACAGGAAGTTCCTGTTCTTCAAGAGTAATTCCCATTGCAACGAAGAACCTTTGCCAGATGAAATTTTACCACCAGTTCCTCTTTTTGTCACTAGCTAGAGCATCTGAGTTCACCCCTTATGTACTCTGCAGTCTCTGTAACAGGAGAAACATCTCCAATTATGGCACTTTTTAAACTCCCAAGAGTATTTGGCAGGAAATGGTTTAGCTTCCCCCCTCCACAACCCCAACATCATTCCAAAACACCGAGCTGAGAGAAGCAGCAAGTTCTCAAAAGCAGATGGGTGGGCTACAAGGCAAGCAAAAAACTGGCTAGACCGTCAAGCGCAAAGTTAGCACTTAACGATTCAACACCTACCTGGCAGCCAGTTATGAGTGGCATTCAGCAAAGCTTGATATGGTTTACTATCTTCATCAATGGAATGATGGGACAGACCGCACCTTTAGCAAGACTGTGGATGACACCAAATGGGAGGTGACTGAGGGCAACCGATGCATTAAATGGTAGAGCTGCCTTTTAAAGGGATCTCAAAAAGCCAGAGAAATGGCTTGACACAAACCTCCTGAAGTTCAGCAAAGACAAATGCAAGGTCTCACACCTTGTATGAAACATAATCCCACACATCAACAGAAGCTGAGGACCAACTGTCTAGGTGGCAACCTGACAGAAAACACTTGTGAATCCTGATGGACAGGCTGAACAAGAGGCAGCAATGCATCCTTGCAGCGACAAATTGTTACTACACAGGGAATTGCACAGGCAGTAGAACGGGGGAAGGGATTAGCCTTCTCTACTCAGCAATTTTGGGCCCACATCCAGAATACTATGTTCAGCTTTGGCCCTCCATCTGAACTATCAGCACACACGTGAGAGTCCCATGCAGGGGTACTAAGGCAGTTAGAGGGCTGGAGCATACAACACGTGAAGACACACCAAGCTAACTGGGCTCGTTTAGTCTGCAGAAAAAAGGGCTTAGGAGGAAATCTAACAGCCGTCTCCCATTACTGCAGCAGCAGTTCAACAGCTATGTTAGACTGCTGAGGTACTACCCATCTTTCTTTTTTTGACGTTACTGTTAAGGAAATACAACACTGAACACAAAAGCGAACATAATGGATCATAGCAAAATGCGCATAACCCCACATTTTGTCCAAGACAGTGGTCTAAACCAGGTGGTTAGTGAAGAATTTGAGAAAGGGTATGTATACAATGGTACTTTCCTGTAACACTCTCAGCCCCTGCTAATTTGTGCTCAGTGACCTTCTGAGCCAAAAGTGATTATGTAATGACTTTCAATAGGTTGTTCTTCCATCAGTTTGTCCAACACTTGTAATTCCACGAACGTCCAGCATCCACAATGTTCTGTAGCCAGGAGCTCCATATTTTACTACTTCTGACAGTTACTTCTTTTGATGCCCTCTGCTCTTGTACTAGAAAAGACAATCAACTCCCAATTCACATTTTTCACACATTCAGATTTTTGCAAGCCTCTCTCACTCTTACCTCCCCATTCCCAGTCATGTCCATCATCATCTTTTTCAGGTTGAACACTGCCTGACATGCATAAGACATCCCACACCTTAAGTTTCTAGTTCTCTTATACTCTTTTTGAGATGGAAATATCAAAATTGCGCACAAACAGGCATTGAAATGGACTTAAATTCTCAGTTAGGTTCTTGACTACTTCTCTAGTAATTACTTACATGATAAATACTGAGTGTTTAGCTGGTATCTCATATTTCTAGCGTTAACTCCAAGATCTCATTCTGGCATTATGAGTCAATTCAGAGTCCAGTACACCAGGCTCCAACTCCACTAAATTCTTATGAGTGCTTCAAACTAGTTAAATGCATTCTCACATTCTCCTAATAACACATAGGAAAGCTGAAGCAGAACAGACTAGATCTATTCATGTTTAAGATATATTTTTAAAAACTCCACTATTAAAAAAAGTATATTGAGCAGTGTTGCATGTCATCGTTTACATCACAACATGAATCTAGGATCCTGTAGAAGACAGGTTAACTAAGCCTGTCACACTATTTCTCCACAATAACCACACTGCCTTCTTGCTCTCTAACAAAACACTCCCTATCCTCCCAGTCTTCACTGCTATCTGCCCAGCGTCCTATTTCCCTAACCTTTCCCCACTGTCATCCAGCCACTCCATCACAGTTCTCAGTCCCATCCCTCACTCTCCCAGCTCGTCCTATCCATTAGGAGTTTTTCATGTCAGAGTCTCCGTAGCCTGTTGCCCAGAAAACAGAGTTTATCAAACTCTTCTCCGACAACTGCCAAATGCTTAGATGAGATCCTGATTGCTGCTCCACACTCAGTCAAGCCAGGGAAGTGCAGTGGATCAAACAGTTTTCCCTCCACAAACTGTACAGGGGACTGAAGAACTGCCAACAGCCTGCATGCTGCACAAGCCTCCATTAACCAGCACTTGTGACTGGGTATGTGTTTTCACTCATGCTACTAATTTTCAAGACTACTTAACTGATAAGCAAATTCCCTCCCCTCTTAAGCTACACTTTAAAAAAATTATCTATAAAATACTCACTGAACAGCCCTGCCAAATACCTCAAGAAAATTTTAAACATAATTGTGTTTACATTTATGTGACAGATAAGTTATTTCCATAATTCTACACTTTTAATCTAGGCTGTAAAACAAAAGCTGTTCTTTCTGCCCTGCTTCTTGTGCATCATCTTTATCTGTGGAGCGCTCTTTCCCCTAACATACACGCAGATCTTCAAAGTAAATATTCTGCATACACCAGAACTCCTGTCTGCTTTTTGACTAGCAGTGTGCACTGGGTCCTTACTAAATCTTGCATTCTTCCCAAAGACAAGGCGGCAAAGGAATTGAGCCAATACACAATCCAATATTTCACTCCACAAAAACCAAAAGAAACTGCAAGTGTTGGTATCCACACATACTTCACAAGTGGAAGAACTGAGGGCAATAGCTGTTATTTCTTGAACTGTCCACCCAGTGATAAGCACTCATCTGGTGACTGCAAGCGGTCACTGCAATTAAGAGAGCATTAACTATTTAAAGGACAGATTTCTAACAGCAGAAGGCAATACTGCAGCATCACTGAAGAACCATCAGGGAAGTGAACCGATCCACGTGTAAATTTTTTATTTAAAAATAATAATAGTAAAAAAAATGGTGAGCAGCTACTGATCCCAGTGGAACAGACAACATGCAAACAGGCTATGTCATAACATGACCTAAGGCAGCCTGATATGCTCAGAAGTTGTCCAAGGGTCCACATGGTTGTAAGCCTTATCTCCATCTCCAAGACAACCTGAGAAGCATTTTTGAAAGACATCATACTTTTCAGGAAGAATTAAAGAATCCTTGTAACAGCAAGGATGGATAGCTTTGTTTCCCAATTTGAAAGTAACTTGAAAAGAAAACCTGAAATAACAGATCAACACTGAACCAAAAAATCAAACATAATCATTATTAAAAGCTTGAGAAACATTTAAGGTGACTCTTCAGTCCTGGACAGATTTTTCTTACACTCTGTCTTATGAAATCCTAGATATTGTATTTCATTTAAGCTCAAGTTATGGATATGAATTCAATACCAACCATAAAAATATTGCTATAAACAATATAACCAAAGATTCATAAAGGGATTCTACTGAGCCAGCTAACGTTACGGTGGGCTGCTAGAAAGTACCAGTTATAGGACAGGGGAGTATACTAGATCCCAAACACTGATCACCATGATGTTCAGAACAGGAAAAAGATCCGAGCTTCTAAAGATGACTAGGCTGGGCAATCCAAAGTAAAAACGTTCTCCATGTCTCCACTATTTCAAGTCCAACAGAGATTTATCTGCTTTCTTCCATAATATTCTGGACTTGAACTAATCAATTATCTCTGCCAGGACATATTTCTGCCAAGTTTCTTCTACATTTCATATTATACAGTATACAACATGACTGGGAGCTGAGCAGAAGGGTTTATCACATAAACATATTAAAAGCTGTCTTGACCAAAGCTGGACCACAATCAGCACTGAGGCTGAAAATCAGTATTTTCCCGAGGATTCTTTATACTAATAAGAAAGGCATTGGAACAGGCTGCCCAAGGAGGTGGTGGAGTCACCATCCCTGGAGGTGTTTAAAAAACGTGTAGATGTGGCACTTCGGGATATGGTTTAGTAGGAATGGTGGTGTTGGGTGGATGGTTGGACTCGATCTTAGAGGTCTTTTCCAACCTATGATTCTATGAAATACCTTATCTAGCTATGAGATGCAACAGGGCAGGAAGTCAAAGTTCAAATCCCTGACACAGCACAGTATTTCTTCTTCGGGTCAGTAAGAAACATTTCAAGATACACCTCCCTGCAGAAGACCTTTTTCAAAGTCCGTTTGCAGAGGGCTAGGAAATTTCTGACTATCTGACATTAAAGCATTCTGCACCGTTTAATAATACAGCGCTGTTGTTGCAATGATAGCCATGAATCCATCAGTCCAGATATGAATGATCTGTCAATAAAATGAAAAATGTTGTGCTATCTTGCCTGGCAACATAACGTACACCTGCATTGCTGTCTGTTGTTACTTCTGAATCCCTGCAATAAACATAGTAATGCAAACACTCCTTTAAAGGCACGTGGAAAGAAGAGATTGCTATTTTTAATCTATTTTAGTTTCTGCAGAAGATAATCCAGATGTGCTTCCACAGAGCCTGGAAATACCAATTAACGGCATTTTGACAGTCTGGCAAGATGCATGGCAAGTAAGAAGAGATCTCTGACATACTCTGATTACGCTACCGACAAATGGAGCACACAGCGGTCTAGAATCTTTGTTGCTGTAAAACATTGAATTCAAATCTAACAATCTCCTCCTATTCTGTGTTTTTCAAGTGCTTAAGGCTCTTCATGAAGGACCTTAAGATCACATAAATCAATAGACTGATGTTTTTGAGAAGCATTTTACCCAGATTAGCATTGTCATTCAAGTATACTCAAAAGCAAGGTGGGCTGTAGGAGATCAGTAGATATTCAACAATACTCTCCACGCAATGAGAAAATAAACAATGAGAAATTTCTGTATTAATAGCAACAGTCTTCATTATTATTTTTTGTCTCATAATTGAATAAATGAAAATACAAACCAAGAAGATGAAGAAACTTGCCCCAATTTCAAGGAATGAGGGAGACAACTCCAGCAGTATTACCACAGTGAGCTTGAAACAGTTGAAACTGCTGATGATGTCTTCAAGTAATTCAAGCCTAGCATTGCATGGCAAAGCATTCCAGCAGTTTCTTCCCAGAGATTACAAGAAGTGTACACTGCCTCTATGACTTCCAAGCTGCAAAAGAGAATCTTTTCTTCTTGTTTTGCCTCCCACGTCACATGGAAAGGAATCAAAAAGAAATAGAACTGCACATCCCTTGACAGATTTCCAAGGCTCTGTAATTCAAAGTGATCCAACTGAAGACAAACAGCACTTCCCAAAAGGGAACGCCGATGGACACGCAACAGCGTTGAACCTGCTGGCCCAGGTGAGCCTCCAGGGCTGGGATCCATTTCCTTCTAAATTCTCCTGCTGGAGGAACAGCAGTTGAGGGCCTCCGGTGACAATGCAGAGTCTCTGTTTCCCCTACAGGAAGTGGTACATGTGTACAGTGAACAGATCCTTCCCTGGCTGGATTCAGAAGTCTATATTTTGATTACTGCTAGGGCCTCTGTAGCAACTTAGAAGGCTTTAGCTATGAAACACGGCGCATGTTAGCAAACAAGGCTCTGAAGCTATTGCTATGTCAAATTAATCTAGAACAACCTGCAGAAACATTCAAGATGGTCACTGTCCATCTGACAGTACATTTCAGTTTCTTCTTGTGTTCCTGGCTAAACTTCTCTGGGAATTACAGCACTCTCCCAGTTCAAGCGGTTTTCTTATTTTATTTGTAAATAGAAGGAACCAATAAATCGAAAATCTCTACAAACACTAAAACAGTCAGTCCAGATTACTCTGGAAGTTTGTTTTGATTCTTCAGGGTTTTTTGGTCTGGCTTTTTTGTTTTGGTTTTTTTTTGAAGCAGAGGGAAAAGGCTCGGTCTTAGTGCTGTACCTGGAGATGGATCATTCACGCTCTTTGGCTACCAGTGTTAAACTTGAAACTGAAAGCACACGCATATTTAAATGCCTAAGAGGGAAAATGAAGTACCTGACAGACTTGCACAACAGATTCAAAACTAGTCCTGACTAACCACTACTAGCAAACACACAGAAATGCATAATATCCAGCAATCACAAGAATTGTCCTTTCACTCCCAGTCTGGCTCTCTGCATTGCATAGTGTGCATGCAACAATCCTTGGCAGAATAAAAAAAGCAACCTCGTGACCAGGTAAGACAAAGATTAATGTTAAAGGATCACCTGATTTTCCCCTTACCAATGGTACTCTTATTCACTACCATGCTCTGGGCTGTTGCAAATGATCATCTGGCCCTCTCAAATAGGCCCACAGTGCCCACACAGGAAATAGACTGAAGATGATCACACGCTTTCAAGAAATAGATCTGACTAAGATTCAGTGTGGTATAAGGATAATCATAATCCTCACTGGATTCCTACAGTTTGGGCTCAGAAGAACTATCCCTGGATCATCACACACATCAGACCAAGGACGAGAAACTGAAGCACGAAGACAAGAGACCACATCCTAATGTCTGAACCAGATCCATATCTGCACTGTTTTTTGTCTGTGAATCTTCTGCCTTGCTCTTTTTCACACAAAACAAAGACAGCAATCTGCATTTACATTCTAACAAAGGCAGCCTCTACTGCTCTACCAGATTCAGTATTCCACAGGTTCAATCTTATCCCTGAGAATGAGCTCAAAGCTTAATGTACCGCTGCAGTGAACTGTGACTGCGAAACAAAAGCAACACCGAGGCTTGGTGGTGTTTCCTTTTCTGGCCCCCTCCCTTCATAGGGCATCTTTTTCCCTGCTCTGCTTTCTGGCCTCCTATGTTTCGATCTTCCTTGGGTCATGAGCAACAGCATTTCTGTCCAACACAAATCTTTTGGCAGGGCAAAAGACCTGCAGCCCCAATTACCAAGAAGGACAAGCAGTCTCCCAAGACAAGCAGTTTTAATTCCTAGGGACTCTATTTTTAGTCATAGCACGAGAAGTCCCTGAGCAACAATATCCTTTGACCCGTCATTTATGGCAGGGGAGGAAGCACGGCCAGAGCTGGTCTACAGGTCTGAGTGTCCAACTACTACTATCCAACATGAAAAGAGCTCACGCTGTACACAATGGGCAGACATCAGAGAACAGTTGAACTCCCTTTTCCTCCTCTTCCCAAAGCAGGGCTGAAGAGGGAGAGAACAAGAGTGAACACGGTTGCTAACAGCCCCAACAGACACCAATTGCTGGGATGAACCAGATTGCTGACAGGCATGCCAGCCTGAAACTAGAAGGAAATTAATTTAAAGTTTCTTCAAACTAAACTTAGGTTATTTTTTTTCCTTCAGTAATACAATCACCAGCCATACTACGCAGACAAAATTTGGGTAGGTTGCAAGCAATTCTGATGCTTCACATCAGGAGTAGAATCCATCTTTTATAGCCATGCTGTCACAGAGAAGACTGACACTAAAGGAAGTATATATGACTGAATGTATGTAACAGAAGGAAAGCAACAAGCTATTTTTAAATAACTGTTTATGGGAGAATTGCTACTAGCATTTTGAATATTAAATCAAATCCCTTGAAAGGATTCTATCACAGAAAAGTGTAAAACAACATCTTAGGCTTCGATTTACAGTTCACTTCTTTTTCTGTTCATGAGAATAAACATATCCTACACAGACAACCAATTACAAATTAAGTCTTTGATTTATGCCCTCTTCATCCACAACGTAAAAGCAATTCTCAAATTCTGGCAATAGCTTGAAGAAAAGTAAGAAATGAAGTTATTTATAAAAAAAGCACTTTAGGAGACAGCATGGCAGAAGAAAGGGAATTGGAGAAGCAGAGTGATCTGAATTCTGAACAAAGTGGGAAACACCATACAAGGGCCTCATTTTCCGTACAAGCGATCGACAACAAAAGCAGCTGACACCTTCTTAACTCCACAACACTTATTTCTTTTTATCGCCCCAAGCACTTAGCCTTTACAAGGTGCTGACTGTAGCTTATGAAAGGAAATCACTGATTTTTGTCCTGTTCTCTTCCGTTTGACATTGTAACACAGTTGCTGGTTTTCAAGGTGAAAGTACAAATACTACCTAGACTATGGCATCTCCGTAAAATTCTTGACATTACTATACCACATTCAGGTGGCAAACGTCAACCTTTCACTGCCACCACTCAGCAAAGCTACATCTTATCAGCAACACACAACGGTACGAGGAACCAGAACACGGAAACACACAACTAGAAAGCAACGTACCTTTCTATACCAGGGGCTGGTCTCGCAACACACCAAATAAGCGCCCACCCTCCTGCCAATATTCTCACAAGTACCACAGTTTAAGAACCATTAGTGAACGAGGAACAAAAGCTGTTAATGGCACATGGATCTTTTTCTACAGAGCTAGTTTGTCAACAGTGTAAAAACACTAATGGGCAACAAAGAAAGTTGGTTTACAGTTATGGAGCTGCTACAGTCCTAACCTCCACAAAGCCAGCACATAATCACACCTCCTTAACATAACATACGACTGTTACTAGCACCAGAGACAGTCAGGACACTCCGCAGCCTGAAGAACCATCAAATACATACATAAATGTACCATCAAATAACTTTATGAAGGATTCTGACCTTAAGTAATTCTGAGCTATAAGACAAATGACACTTAGAAGAAACAAGCCTTCTTAACAAACCCAGATCAAGGCTCAGTAAATAAATTCCTACAGTGTCACACATCAGTAAGAACCAGAATTACGCCCATCCCGCATAACATGCCGCTTCCAGTCTTCGGAAGGTTTGACGTTATGTCATCCGCTAGCAAAACCTGGGAAACTACAACAAAAATAACGCAGCCCCATCCACCATAGCCTTCCATCGCCATTTCATCTTCGAGTCACCACGCCAGTACGTTTCACAGAAGAAAACCGCCTCGGTGCTGCCTACACACGAGCATTCTCTGCCCCGAAGAGCCGGAACCGTTCAGGCTTGAAAAACGAGGAGGGGTGAAAAGGCGCCGGGGGAACCCGCGGGCACCACGGGCCCGAACCAAGCCCGGCCTCCCCCCCCCCTTCCCGTCCGAGACCCCTCGCCCGCCGCGACACCTGCTTCGGGGCGAGCCCCCGGGCCGCCTCCCCGCACGCCGCGACCCCGGGCGGCAGCCGAGGGGCCCGGCAGGCCCGCGGGGGCCCGCGCTCACCGCTGAGCGCCGACGCCTGCAGCGTGGCCCCCGAGGTGCCGTCGATGACTTTGATGGCGCCGCGAGCGGTCACGGCCAGGATGGCGTTGAGCGCCGGGTGGTAGCACAGGCTGCAGAGACCGTCGGCGTCGCAGCGCAGGCAGCCGTCCCGCAGCAGCAGCCACTCGCAGGAGCCCGGCCCGGCCGACACCGGCCCGGGCCCCGGCCCAGCCGGCGCCGCCGCCGCCGAAGAGCAGGAGGCCGCCGCAGCCATCTTGCCGGCCGCCGCCGCCGCCCTCAGGACAAGAGGCCCGGGGGGAGCCGCTCACTGACAGTCCCTGGAGCCGCCGCCGCCGCCAGTCACCATCCGGGTCCGGGGAGAGGGGGAAAGGGAGAGCGCCGGCCTGAGCAGGAAGTGACACAACCGCGCCGGATGCGGAACCGACCGCCGGCCTGACACAGCGGCGGCGGCGGCGGGGGGCGGAAGGGAGCTACGGGCCGCTCGTCACGGAGGGCGGCGGGGGGGCGGCAGGGGCGGCTCCGCTGCACGCGCGCATCCACATCTTCATCCTCGTCCTCATCCTCCCTCCTTCACGCGCGCCCCCGCACAAGGCACCCGCCCGCTCTGTGGCCGTCCCGCGCATGCGCGGGGAAGGGGATGCTGCGCGCGCCTCCGGGCCCCGCTCCGCCCCGCTCCGTGCGGGGGTCGGGCCCGGCCCGGCCGGCGGCGGGAAGCGAGGCCCCCTCCAGGGGGGCGCACGGCGGGCCCGGCCCGAGGCGGAGAGAGAGCTGCGCGGGTGGGAGCGGCCGGCGGAGCGGCTCAGTTCTGGCGCCGGCTGCGGCAGCGCTGGAGCGCGGCCGGCTGGGCGGCGGCTTTCCCCGGTACCGCTCCGGACAAGAACGGGGGCGGGAGCGGGGGTGGTTCCGCACCCCGGCTGCGAGCCCGGCGGTTCGGGGCGTGCGCAGCGGCGGGCGGGTGGGCCTCGCTTTGGCACCGAGCGAAAGGCTCCCAGACGCGCCCGGCTGCGGCGGGTTCCTGTCGGGGAAGCGAGCTCGGCCCCGGGAGTCGCGATAGCGGCGACAGCGCTGCGTAGGGAAGCAGCGCTCGCCGTGCCTCAGACCCCGGCGGTAACAACGCCGCCTGCGCGGTGGGGGTTCTCTCTGCTGCCCCACCGGAGCAGCTCCCCGGAGGCGTTCTCCATCGAAGTAGCGTGTTCTGCTAAAACCTCTGGGAAGGCTTCTAGGCCACTGGGGGTCTTAAATACAGCGAAGTGTCAAATACCATGTGGTTTCCTACAGGAGAGTGTACTTATGAGAGGGACCCAGATTAACACAGGCTGCTCAGCAGGAAAATTATTTCAGATGTGCCGTGTCTATGGAAAGAAAAAGATAAAAACAAAACCAAAACCAGGTGGGTACGCACATCAGGCAGATCAAAATTGTCCCGACAGCAAAATAAGCAGCTTTTAAGCTTGCTTCCTAATAAGGGTAGTGACAAAACTAAAGCAGATGTGAGGCTGGGTGTTGTCTCCACATTAAAGCAATTGATTTCATACACTTTGCAAGTAGGTGTAATTTTTGTGATAAACAACGTGTGATGGGTAGAACAGGAATAAAGATGCACAGATGTGTACATGTCCAGCTGCTCTATACAGAAGAGCATCCAAAGAGCACATCTCCTCACTGAGGCACGATACCCACGTCTCTCCCTTGAAATGAGGCATTGCGTCTCAGAAAGGGAACTTTTTGCAAGACAGGCGTGCTCCAACTTTCCAGCCTTAATACACAGAGATAGTATATATATATATATACACACACACACTACCACAGAAACGTTTTGTAGCCTCACAGCTTGAGATTGATGACGTGTATAGGAATATAGATATGTCTTCATTCAGTAAATATAAATGAGCTTCATACATTCTGTAAACAAGTTTAATCCAAAATTTTTATAAAATACATCTTGTATTTACACACATACCTCATCTAAAAATAAGAGTTTGTTGAACAAAGTTGTTACAAACTATCAGAACCAGTTCAGAGCTGTTTGTACATATTTCTTGCACAGACCCTAGAGATACTAAGATTAAAAGGTGCAAATCTGCAATTGTGTACAAAATATGTACTATGTTAAGTGCATATCTACATTGCATATCACACATCTGCCAAGTCTGAGGGAAGGAGCAGTTAAAATCACAACTATAAATCTTACAGAACATTAGTATAAAGAAACCTAAAATATTTGGAGATTATATAGAACATTCTTGCATCCTTTGAATATTCATAGTAATTTCAGATGCACGGGATCCATTATGGACACTAACGAACAGCTATGCAGCCAGGAACTAAGCTTGAAGCTCTCTGGCAGCCTAAGAACCTAAATGTTTGTGGTGATGTTAGTTCAACCAACGTGTGTTCACAGGGTCTGGATTGAGTCTTCCAATACCAGTTGGATATTCCTGCTAAGAAAGAAATATGTCATGAAAAAGAGAGAAGACCAGATTATCATGCATAATTCAAAAGCTAACATGCCTTTTTTTTCTTTTTTTAAATGCACTGTAACTGCGTATTTTTTTTTAGAATGTGGATGAATGCTCACAAAACACGTGCAGGTAAGTACTAAGCTGCTGGTGTACTTGGTTTAGTACAACTTTGCAGTAATGCCACCAGAACATCCACAGAACTCAAAAATTAGGTGAAAAGTTGATCACTGTACCATTTTTTTTTTCCTTCAGTGTATTACAAACTAGAGTATAACATTACAACTTGTGTCCAGCATCAGCTATAAGTACTTGTTTAAAACCAACACAAGCATCAGCCAGAAAAGCAGACTGAATAAGCTAAATGTTTGTGGTAGAGTTGGAATTTAAATATATATTTTGCATCTGTAACGAGTGGTAAAAATAAGTGACTAAAATGGCAAGTTACACAGTTTAAAAAAGCAGAAAACCTACAGTTCTGATAAGGACATAGGTCCATCAGGGATCAAAGACAGCCCTTGCTATTACCTTGCCGTGGTTGATTTTTATTTGCAGCATTAAAAAAAAAATAAGAACAAGACATGGGGAATGGGAATTTTTTTTCTGTTACCAGAAAAAAAATAAGAAATTTAAGATCCACTTGGCAATACTAAATACTGAAGATTGCAAATGCCTAAGTTAGTACCATGCGACATGAACTTCAGCGGACTTCCCTTGTGAAGCAACATTACCATACGGACCATTACATAAGCAGGCAACACAGTACACGGGAAATATTTAACATGTCATCACATTATTACATAATCCTTGGATAGTCAAAATCAGCAAGACTGTAGCTGTTACTAAGGCTGTAATTCTGCCTTAGTGAGTGGAGGGAGAAGCTGGCCTTACAAATCTTTTATTTCTCTTTACAAATGATTAATAGTACTGGGGAAAAAAACCAAACCACAGATGGGTGTTAAATACCATGCTATTAAAAGCAAGACAGAGCAAGATGTTGTAAAACATAGTTAGGGAAGCATTATTTTTATTTTGTCATCATAAAATAACATTGTTTAAAGATCACACAAATTTGATAGATCATCTTTTTTCTCCAACGTTAAGCCAGCACTACAGTTGAGAAAGGTGTTCACCCGTTTCTCTGTAAATTTATACTTTTAAGTAAAATAACTTGATTCTCTAAATATGCATTTTAATTAATTATGTCACACGGTAAGTGTCTTGCTCCTTTGGTCAGAGATAGTAAATGAAGACTTCAAATATTCGTATCTTCAATTTTTAAAAACCCAATATACATCCTTAACCAAGGAGTATTCACGCTACACACAAGCCATAGATACAAAATGCACAGTATATACATGTTTTGAAAACAAATGGGAATTTATAAAAACTCAATAGCCAAATCAAAGTAACTGAGGCACTAAATTAAAAGTAGTATCTTCATGTCTTCATTATACAGACTATTCTGTGAACAATCAGGACTGTTTCATAAATATATATTATCTACAGAATTTGCTGTGCCAAAAGCAGCCAGCTGTGTTTAAGCTCAAAAGAAAAATTGCACTTTGAGATTGTTACAGTTAACTTCTCATTTTTTCTCCTCGAATATAGTAATCTGGTCCTAGTGCTTTTGGCACAGGTATCGAGTTGTGTTTTTGCTACACTTTCTTATAAAACTCAAGGTTCTTTTATTTTGTTCATTAAAATCTGAAGAGTCCTAAACAAACCTAGAACTTTGATACAAATCTATATAGCTACAATTGCTTCATTAAATAATATACACAAATATGCTCTTCGATCTTAAAACATCTTGACAACCGGATACAAAACAGTCACTTATATTATTGCCAGCCTCCTTAATCTTACACGTTATCAGTCTGCAAGTGACTAAAATACAGTTTCTGGCCACATCTTGCACTAGATCACACCCCAGTGTACAAGGACAGAAAATAAATGTATAATAAAAAGATTGGATAAATTAGTAGGGGTTTCTTGGTCTTGAATTCTTCTCCCACTAGTAATGATGCAGCACTGTATGCAGCCCAAAAGACTCCAAACAACTGAAAAAAAAGATGAACAGTCTTAGCTGACACCACAAGAAAATCGCTCCAAATACCAAGATAAAAATCAGTTCTTCTCTCAATATAATTAAAAAGAAATCCCCAAAAAAAGATTTTTTTTTTTTTTGGGGGGGGGGGGGGGGGAGAACTACACACGCACATAAAAAGAATATACTATGCATTTTCATTTAAGTTTAGAGAAATATTAAACAAATGTTACTTTCGAGACATTTTTACTGAAGTGAGCAGCTAAGGATCTACAGTAAGTTTTCTCTAATATAAAAGACATATAGATACCATAAAGCAAGCTGTAAGCTTACATACACCGATAATTTGAAACTTCACTGGATTAATAACTTTTCCTTCTACCTTGACTGTCCCCAACTATTAACTCCTCCCTGTCTTTAAGCAAAACTATACTTAACTCTTCCTCCTAAAGCATATAACAGAGGATTAAATCACCATTTTTTAGCTCAGGATTTGCGTGGCTCATAAGCTTTTCTTTAATTGTGGTGCCCCCACCTCAAGGTAACTGAACCTCACGTTCCTATTCCTTTCTGGTGCAGTGAGAAGCCTGCCAAAATACAATCTCTATCAAAAAATGTATTGCTTACTAGTTAAGAAAGAAGCAGTTTAAAAGACTGGTAGAAAGTAACATTACCTATGAATATCCACTATGTTATATGAAGACTACATGAATATTTTTAAAAAGTCTTGAGGTCAATGAACTTGACTCAAACCTCAAACTAACAAGGTTATAGCAGAAAGTAATCAGACATTATTATCCTCTAACAGCACCTTGAATATTAATAAAAAAGGAAAAATACTTAAAACTGAGTGGCATGCAAAACCACTGTAATCTTCTGCAAAACATGAGACCAAAAAGGGCAGAGGTAACAGGACCCCAGCAAAGAACTTCTTCCACAGTTCTGTCAGAGGAGCTGAAGTCCCTTGAGGGCTTGCGTGGCCTGTTCAACTGCCATTGCAAAAAACAACCAAACCAACCAACCCCAAAACTGCATGTGATTGCATACTTCTGTTTTTGCTGCCTAACCTGGGACTTCAGAGATGGACAAGAAGGACAAACCAGATCATGACTGAATTCCATAAGATACATTAGGAATATTGCAGCAATTAAAACAACCGAGGCACACCGCTTGAATAGTTTACTTTGCTGACTGCAACTGGGACAGAACTGACTGGAATGTCACTATTTCACGGTAAGATCCCCAACATTCAGACTGTGAAATATTTCCCCAAGCGCAGAGCTCTTGGCACAGCATAACTAGTTCTGGCCACACGGGGCTCATCCGGCATTTTCACACTAATGATGCACAAGTAAGAACCTCGCACAGATTCGCCCTGAAGTTAACATAAAGACTGTCGGTTAGTAGTAATCAAGTAACAGAGGTTTCATTAACATATATTTATTTTCAAGCTATGTATTAGCTAACTGGAAAGTTAATGATTTACTTCTGACTTGATCACTTCATAGTAATTGGACATTATCAATTCACAAACACAGCAATTTTGTTATTTACCATACCCTTTAGTTGTACTTCAATTATACTGTTTACAGGCAAGCTAAAAGGACAGAAATCAACCAAATCAACAGAACAAGAACTCAAAAAAAACCATACAGCTTAGCTAGTCACAGCATTTTCTCAGTTCACCTTTCCAAAACTTCAGCAATAGCTTCAAAGGCTACCTAAAAGGTTTTAAGAAGTACTGGAAGTGCTCAAGAATGTTAAGTAGTTCTGGGGTCTATCAGGGAACGTTTCTAGTTTCATAAAAGGTGTCCGACGGCAGCTGGTATCAGGCAAGTTATTCTTGCTGTGTGCCTTATGTTCCACATCTGTAAAATCGGAACAAAACCTACCTTCTCTGCAAAGGTATTGAGAGCTTTGTGCTGCTACCGCTACGGGAAGGTCTCTCAACAATGACTAACGTCATATTCATGCTGCAGTAACTAAAAATAAACTCGATGATGGGGGAAGCAACAGAATGGCTTATTTTCAGATTCTTCATTCTGAAGCTTAATTACACATCCTCTTCTCAAAATGGTAATCCTATTTATTTCAATGCAACTATTATAGCACAGCAAAACACTTAAACAGAAGCTAACGTGATAACAGGTGTTGTTATAGCAACAGTACTGTATATCCCCAAGTACTCAAAAGAAACATTTAAAACCGAATTCACTCAGTAGTGATGGCCACCATGCAAACCAAAAGGATGACAGAGCTTGTGCTGTAGTTCTGAATATTCTGACACATCATTATGTTGTCCAGAACAGACTAATACATGAAGTGTTATAAAAGCAACTTAAAAATAACTGTAAACAATTCTCAACAGATGATACTGAACTTACTTTTATTAGGGTAGAAACAACATCAAATGATCCAACCACCAAAAGTACAGGTGCTATGACAATGAGGGGCAGTAGGGAATATCCTATCACACCAAGAACTTGGCCATAAGCAACCTGAAATTTTAAAACACATAAAACCAAGCTTTCCAGTACTCAAACTTCGTCACCAAACACAACTTGATTTTGTTATAACAGTATGAATAGCAATAATAATGCAGTAGGTATTCATGAAATTTCAGCTCAAGGCAGCTTGCTAGTATGAAAATTGTTTTTATATGCTACCCTCTAGACTTTTAAATTGATCATTCTGTTATCCCACAAATACGTTGCCTTTTTTTTTTTCTTTTTAACACTGTAAATGACAATTTTATCACTTCCAAGGAAAGTATTTACACAGGTTAAAATATGTAGTTCCAGCCACCCTCACATCTTCACGTTCCACCTTAAATGGTTCTCAACTGCCACTCTCCATGGAGTGTACGAATGATACCCAGGAGCACAGAACTACAACAGACCTTTTGGTTACCAGCTTTAGTCCTGGCTCTCACAAGAAGCAACGGTATCATTTTCTGTATTAAGATATTCATTATATGTAAATAAGCTCATAAAGTACATGAATGCTTTTGGCGTCAGTGGAAGACCCAGAACCTGTCCCCCTAAGGCACAGAAACCTTCCAATTTCCAGTTTAAATTTATTATGACTATCTCGAACAGATTTGTTCAAAGTATTTCCATAACTGTTTTTAGCTTCATGGGGATTAAAACCTCCAATTTTCCCCTATTATGGTTTGAAATGTTTCTGAGCCCAGTTAGGCTTCTTTCTGTTTAGGAAAAAACAGCGGTGAGACAAGTGACTGTCTTGCAAGCAATCTCTTGTGGTCGTTGATCCTGCACATCGAACTGTGCAGACCAGTTTATACATTCTGATAATTTCACATTTTGAGCCACAAAACAGTCTGATTTAAGGGCATCTGGACTATGCTGGTATGCAGAAAAACCACGCAATCACATTTATAAAAGCTTTTTGTTTCAAAACAGTGTTCACACAAGAAGACTCCAGCAATTATGATATAAAGCAAAACCTAAAAAAAACAATGTCAATGTAAATAATGTAGGAAGTCTGCAACACTAGTTCATCATTAATGCAGATTTTTTTAGTAAAAATCTAAAAATCAAGTATCACTGACCATTTAGTTCTTCACAACACAGTTCAACACATTTTATGCTGCAGAGCCGTTTTAAGAAGTTTCTACCCTCCTGAATGTTCCGCTGTGGCTGTCTGTGGGCCTTGCTGCAAGTCATTTTTTGTTCTTTACACCTGAATCTCTTAGTGACTCAATCTGTGAACACCTCCAACAGCTATTCCAACCCTGCTGGTGCAAGCAGCTGGAGGGAGGGATGCAGGCCAGAATTTCAACTGGCTTTGCAGTTGAAGAACATGTGCCAATTTTCATCTTTTAATCGGTTTGAACTGCACCAGGCCAAAGATGAAAACAAATACTGGTAGATGCTCTGCCCACAAGGACATTATAAAACTTCTGTTAGCCCCATTAAAAAAAAAAAAGTTTAAATAAAGGGCAGTGCAAGAGCAGTGCAATGGAGGAGAAAGAGTTCCATTTAGCTCAGCAACTGAAAAATTTAAAGCACTTGTCCCTCAAAAATGGGCTTCAGTTCTGGATCACAGGCACCCGTTAGAATTTCTGGCATTCATAATACAAATTTTCAGATTGTTTGTCACATCCAGCACGTCATCCATCACATAGAAAGATCAGCTGACTATCTCTGTACTTTAGATTTTATTTTGGAGGCCAAGAACCTGAAACGCAGACGTTACACTTACCAACTGCATCCATTCTTAGCTAGCTACCAGGTCCAAACCCAAGCACCAAGAAAACCCAACTACTACTGAAGAATGTAACCAAGAGACTTTACATTACCTCCCTCTACATCCTATTCGCATACAGGTACTTACTTCTCCTCCAAGAACCCTGGCCAGTAAAAATATTGTCAAGGATCCAAATATCCAAATAGTTATAATCCAAGAAACAACCTTAAGAGATAAAGAACAATTCATTTATGTTAATCATTTTCATTGTGAGAAAGGAAAAATAATTTCTATTAATCACTTTCACTGCAGTCAAGGATTTTATTACGCACAACTGAACTCTGAATTGAGGCAAGAATAGTTTTACTTAGTATCACACTGCAATTTGAGAATAAAATTCAGAGGTAACATGTACAGAAGCACATTAATGGTAAGTTTGGTGAACATGGAATGAACATGCGGTGTGTTTTGTAAATACTGTATCAGAGTAGGAAGGGTTTAGATAAAAATAAAGCTAAGACCACCCTAGCTAAATGTCTGCACATCCTGCCTATTACAAAAGGTGGGCTCAGACAGTTTTTAAAAGTCAGCCCAGCCAATACCAGGAGTTGGATTTCCGCTCCTTTCATCCATGAAGACGCCACTTTATTCTTCAAACCGAGAATGCTCAGAAAAAGACACAGGACTTTCAACTCTCAGTAGAACTTGAACAGGATCACAACTTAAAAAACAGCCCCAGACTCCTGGGACAAAGCCTATGATTGTTTTTTCTTGCTTCTTTCGTTCTGCTCTTAAACTGAAGGAGAAATGTTAAAATCATTCTTCGGCTTGACAGAACTTTCAAAGTAATTTAGCTGTTCTTGGAGTTAAGGCACTGGGAGGATTAGAAGTGAAGCTCTGCCTTTTGAAACACCTTTTTTAGACTGAAACAACAGTATCAGTCCAGTCTCTGTAATTCCAAATGTACAATGGCTGCACTTTGAAATGAAGTTAGCACTCAATTCCATTTTTTTTTCTTAATTAAAAATTCCAGATTCACAAAGAATCAAATAAGAGATTATTTTTCTTTAAATTTAAAATCAGATTAAAAAAAATCACAGCACCACTTTGAAAAATTAAGATAAACGTAACGGCTTTATGCTATTTGTGAAAATAGTGCATGGCCCCCTTTTACCTTCTCCTTTCCTCCAGTGTCTAAGAGAGGACAGGGATGCTCATCTCTCTCCATCTTACAGCCCACCATTCAGTTTATCTAGTCTAGCTGCTGTCAGTCATGCTGTTGCAGCTACTAGCATTCCCCCCTCACACATATACAGCACTCTTACAACTGTATGGTAATCCACTGTTCCAAAGAAACATTCGACCCACTGTTCACATCCAGTAGGCACACAAGCTGCAGAAGGTAGTTTATCTGTCACTGGATCAAGGAATGGTCCTTGCTTTGCCTAGGAGACCGCTAAGCAGTCCCACCCAGCAGACCCCAATACCACAGTGGTTTAGTCTACTCACTTCAAGTCTCATAGAAACCACATACCGAGAGCCAGTTCTTAGTCAGCATTTGGTACCTCATATGGAAGCCAGAGGTCGCAAAGGGAATGATTTTACCTCACCATTCACAAAAAATCCTCGCATAAGCACATACTGTTACTTTACATATGGCTTATTGCTATACTACGTTGCATTTAAAACAACTGTAAATCCACACAGTCATAGAGATTTCCAAAGCGGGATCACCTAGTCTCGCTTTCAAATTGTGACTATAAATGATACCACTTCTCTAAAGAAAAAAGCTAACAGTGTTTATGGAGGCCAATTAAATCTGCACAATGCTTCTGAATAGCCACTCACCATAGAGTTTAAAAGGAATTATGGAAAAAAGTCTGTTGACCAGAGGAAACTTATGTGACTATAATTGAGCAGGGAGGACAAAATGGCAAATGGCACTAACAAAGATTAAATATAGCAGATAACATTGGTGATACAGTATGAATTAAACAAGCAGCTTTATTTGTCAGGAAATTAAAATTCATGCCATCCAAACAAATGTTCTTCAGTAACATTTTTTAGTAATAAAAAGCATGTTAACAAAAGGTCATGATTAAAATGAAAGATTCACTAACATGACTCTAAACCCATTAGTATCAATCTTTTCCTCTAGAAACCACATCTTTCCTTTGTTATACTGTACAAAACCAAACCTGACATTTCATCATGATTAACTTATCCCTGGGTTATTTAATACATTTCTCACTGCTGTCTTTCTACATATTGACTTGAGAAACAGCACTTGAAACGCCCTGCATTAGTATATGAAGAAAAACACTCTCTACCCACGTGAGAATGCAAATTGCTTAGCACTCATGTCCCCAAATTTAGCTTAGATTTCTTTTTAGGCAGAAGGCTTATACCTACCTTAAATTGTCCATATAATGAAATCATTGAGAAGAAGAGGACAACTGCCAGAGGACCCCAAAAGTCTGGATTGTCTCTCACTACCTGTCTATTAAACCCAAGAGATGGCATAGGCATCAACACACATCGAATTTTGTAGTAAATATCCTTCAGATCAATGTCGAGTTCTTCCCTGAAATTGTTAAGCAAGAGAGCATTACTATACACCATGGTAATGAAACAGAGCATAAAAAAAAAGGTAAGTTTGAAGGCAAACAGTAAGTTTACAGACGAAGTGTCCTGTCATCCATAAGGCTTTCTGAAGCCATGACTAGTAAAGGACACTTTGTCCACAGCAAAGCAGCACCATACCTTCATCCCATATTCAGTAACTGATGTGACACAGATATATTTAATTATTCAAAAATCAATCACATGACTGAGAATAGCAAACCTACACAGTATACCCTAACAGTCTACATTAAGACAGTGAATCTATTTTCTGACATGCAGGAACACATGACATTCACACCACTGTCACTACTTGAAAGTCAAAGTCATGCATACAGAAAAGTAGGATGTCTGTGTATTCCTATGCTGAGCAGTTTGCCACGAGCACACTTATTACGGAAACATTTAATTCAAATTCTACAAGAAAGAATACCTTTACTTTCACTAATCCTAAACCATTCGAAAGACATCAGGTAAAAACTTTTTTTGTAATAAAATGGGGTTTCACTTGCTTCAACAAAAACAGCTTTCAGCATACCAGTTTATGCCAATTGTTTAATTACTGGCTTGTTTCCAATAGGGGCGAAAATAAATAAAAGTCAGCTAAACTAGCAATATGTTTTATCAACAGATCTTGCACTTCTCCAATTGCCTTCTCCACTCCCTGCTACGAACTATCCATAAGCAGCTACAAATTGACCAGAAGACTCTTCTGCATAGGAGGCTCTTAACAGGTGCATCTTGCCCTGATTGTCTCAGCATAAGGGGGAGGAAGCGGACTTTCCAAGTAATGGGCAATTCTACTTCTTTAAGCTTATGTGTGGAACCTTGAGACAAAACCATATGCTAGTGTTTTCCTTATGCAGTCAGGACCGAGGAGCTCTGAAGAGTTGCAAGAGGCTTCCCTGCAGACATCCCTTGGCTCTACATTCAAGAGCACGGTAGAGGAAAAGGTAGAATCATATCCTAAGTGTGTTTGTGAAAGTTTTGTACAAGGCTTTGATTTACGGCTTTTTCCTCAGAAAAGCTGAAGAAAGAAAGAAATGCAAAGACATGATTGACCACAATTTGTCTTTAAAAAAAAAAAACTAAATACTGCTCACGGAGTCTCTCAAGGTGATTTCAGGCTTGCTATTACTGAAGCTATTTCAGAATTGGTATTACCAACACATGACTAAATAATAAAAATTGTTCTTTAACACATCCCTGAATTTAAGGGGTAGACTAGAAGCATCTCTTTTCCCCATTTATTTAAACAGGGTGTAGCATTCCTATATTTCACTCTGAAGATTGTGTAACACAAATATTTCCTGTCTGGAAATAATTCTGTGTCATCGCCTAGAGCTTCTGACAGCATGCGAATTAACTGTCTTTCGCATGAGGCTAACAGCTACCTCACCTACAAAGTAATGGTAGCTGTAATGGCAAACAAGTGGCTGGAGTAAGGCTGCCCAATAAGAAAAAAAAATCTCCCTCTATTGAACAAAGCACTAGCACAGTGAACTTCCCTTAGCTGCCTACTATTCTTTAAATCCATAGCAGGATTCAGATTACAAGGCTTCATCACCACACATGTTCTGGGAACAATCGGAACTGCATGAAAACTGCTACATGAAAATCAGATTAAGGTCTTCTCTGTCAGGATTTTATTCATCCTGCTTGCCACAAACGGATCATTTCCCTGGCATGTTCTCCTTGCTTCCAGCAACCAGCAGCTTAGAACACCGAGTTGTCTTTGAATCACAAACTTGTTTTTTTGTGATATAGAAAGTTACACAGAAGAGGGAATTCACGTGTTTGTTACCTCAGTACACCATTCTGATTCTTAATTCAAAGTTAGAGGTTTACAGAACAGACTTACACAAGGAGCTACTTGTGCACACTTTATGTTAAAGTACTTTTCAAGTAGCAGTTTCATTGTTAAGCTCTCCAGACATCTGTTCTCTCCCAACACTCATTCAAGTTCTCCAGAGTACTCTCCTGCTCACTCCATTTTTTTAAAGCATCATTATCTTTAATTCACACAGGAAAACACTGGGACACTGAGAATTAGGCTGCTTCAGCACACAACAAGGACTAAGACCCAGGCTGCCCGACTCATAGTAACCTTAAGATACAAACTTTCTTCAGCCAACCACGCTCTGTGAACAGAACAAGCGACGCAGAGATTTTCAGTTTTAAGGACATTTTTGTCTTTCAGCACTAATATCCTTTTAATCTAGCTTTATAATATAAAATAGCATCATTATAAAGTTTGTGCTACCTTGCTTCTAGCGTCCCTACTGTAATAAGCATGATTCACAATGCATTTACTTCAATGTAACTGACAGAATTTTTAGAATTACCTAACGTAAGTATTTCCACAGGATTGCCTTAGCCTCTGATTCTTTGACAGCATTAAGAAACTCGCATCATCAGCACAAAAACCAGAAACAATACAACCTAATTTTTTTTTTCACAATTACAAGATCAACCAATAAGAGCAGAAAAGCCATAAAAGCTTTATACTTCTAGAGATTTATAATATCGTATTTTACTTCCTCCTTCCTCCACCACAGTGAGTAACAAGCCTGTCTTTTACACTAAAAATAAAACCCATAATGAGAAACATGTCTTCATTCCTGCACCAGAAAACACTCCTTGGTTAAGCAACTCGTCAAATAGAATTCTAGTCACAGCAAAAGCCTGTGGGACAATTTGAGAGGCTACAAGTTGTTTGTTTTTCCTACACAGCTAATAAAGATAGATAACCAAAAATAATCATCACATACAGGAGTGGCTTGTTGTCTTCTGGGTCATCATCTTCTACTTCCAGAAGCCAGCCATACCCTCTCTGCCTTAGGAATGTAGTTGCAGTAGATTCTTTGATGAATTCTCCTCCAAGATTTAGCTTAACATCTGGAGCTGTTATGGAGCCACTAAGATCTTAGAGAAACAGGGAGAGAAAGATACACCTTTTTATGTCTTACCAAAAGCCATGTGATTTCAAAAGTTATCTTCAAAAAGATAAACAACAGACATGAAGCTGCATGTGCTGGTCATCACCACAAACTATTCAAAGTTATAGAATAAAACTATACTTTTAACAGATACATAATTCGGAAGGGTACTTCTGGTTTTAAGGCAATAGGAGCAATGTTGATTTAGGTCCCAAATTAACAAGTTTTAGCTTCTAGATGGAACACTCGTTTTGATGACACAGTGTTATGGTATGACAGAAAGGCTTCATCATTAAGCACTTAAAGGCATACAAGGAGTTAACTAATTATATTCTTAACATACTGTAAGGTGTGGATTATTTACCCTTTTTTTGCTGACAATACTATACCTCTTTTGGAGCCCGTCCCTGCACAGTGGCAGTTTCAGCCAAAACCATTCTATCCTTTTATGTCCAATTTTTCATGAAAGGAGAACACTTGTAGATGTTTTCATTCGTAGCCTGCCTTTAATACAGGTCAAACTGTTAGAAGACTATCAGACATCCTTAGGCTCCAGCCAGTAAGAAGAGACACAAGGAGTTCTCTTCAATATATTATGATCTTGCTCTGCCACACTACTAAACAAGACAAAGAGCAATTTATGTATGTTCTGGCTGCGTCAAAGTCACCAACAAATATTAATTTTATTTGCTCATTGTATTCAGTTACGTACAAATGAACAACACAAAATAGTAACTGAAAATACACGCAGCAGCTTGAAGAAAGAAAAAATACGGAAGAGGGGAATAATTATTCCTTCAGGAAATGATGGATTTCCATTATTTGCTAAAAAGAAAATGGCCAAACAGAAACACGCAAATCTTCTGTAAATACCTTATTACAAATACATTAAGACACAAAAACTCTTTTCTCATCCAACACCTTACCGCTTCACCAAAGAAAGTCGTATTTTGCGTTGTGTGCTCTTCACACAAAATACTTCCTTCGCACAAATATCCCAAAACACCTAGCTATAGCAAGGATTTCTGAAACTTACTCACTCACAGAGGCAAGTCAGGCCATGTTTGCCAACAACATTTACAACATCTTCTATCAAAATGCAACGTATTTTATTTATAGAGACAAATTCTGTACAGTGACAGAACCTCACACAGTCTTCAGCCAGCATGTCTGAAGTGTTCACTGATCACTCAGTATCATAATTAAACAGAATTCTCCCTCCCAAACCAGGTTGCTAGGCCACTCCAGCTTAAATTTAAGCTTTACCACATATGCTTTTCAACCGTTTCATCATCATGAGAGTTCATGATCCATTGCTTTGATTCTTGGAACACCCTCTGCTTCAGGATCCTCGTAAAGATCACTGTAACTTACAGAGTTTCTCTTTGCTCCTCTAAGTACCAGCACACATACGCTGTTCTCATCAGACACAAGCAAAGCTGCCTTCCGCTATTTACAGTAGGAGAAAAAAGAAAAAGGTATTCGTAATGCCTGGGTGTCAAGGTAAAGAAAACCTCAGAGGTTTTCTATTGTCACTGGCACCCTTTGTTATTTAAAAATACTTGTTTATCCTACAACATAACACTGTTTTGCAAGGAGAGGTTTTTCCTACTCTTTGTGCAAGGATGTGACTGTCAAAACACACAAATGTAACTGTCCAACCAGCCATTTCTTTCTTCTTTCACGCTGACAATCCATCCTGAGGCAGGGAAACTTCTACACAAGTCTTACTTACCAAGACTCCTTCTAGTAGTCGACGACCTAAAACCACATTTTTTAAGCATGAAACCTACTAACAAGATCTTCAGTCTATTTTGCAAGACATCTCAGGTGGGACTTAAAGCTGCAGAAAACAAGGAAAAGATTCTGCCACCCCCTCTTCTACAGACTGCTTTGAATGAGATGGTTAACTGCAGGCCAATAGAGCGCTGAAGAACCTGCCAAGAACTGATGGTTCTGATGTTTGCTAGTGAGAGTTAGGTTGCCTTCACTGCTACTGTCTCAGGCAGACCACCACAGAAGCAAAGCTGAGGTATCTCATACGCCTCACTTCAACCAGGCATTGTGGAAAAACAGCTTTCAAGCCAGTCTTTGCTCTCAATTTTGATAAAGCAGTACAAGAGGAAAAAAAACCCAACAACCCCAAAACAGTCTGTTCTTTACACCACTGCCGTGCACTTAATTGAGAACACCTCTCTAGCATTTTTTCCCACCAGCAGCTCCTACCTTTCATGGAAACAAGATGGGAAAATAAAACAGCTTATACTTTTATTTTTCATATGGATCAAGATTTGGGAAATAACTAAAAATTAGAGTCCAATGTGTAATATTTTTAATTTAGAAATATCAAGCTGTTTAATTTTGCTTACGTTTTTGTTTGTTAGGGTAGGCCTTCGCAGCACTTTGAAGACAGGACTACACTTAAACAGGACCTGCTTGTGTTCAAAAAGAACACGGAGACAAGCCCAATTCTACACATCCTACTGGAAACATGGCTGTACTGGACTGGGTTCAGCATTGCTCAACAAATACTTCCGGGGGAATCCGGAGAGCTTCCATTCAGAGGTACATGGATCCTTTTTCAGGCCAAAGTGGAGAAGAAAAACAAAACAAACAACAAAACCACAGCTGAGATTGTACCTGTTGATTAGTATTCCTCACCAGAAGGACTGGGAAGTTCACCAAAGAACAGGCATTCTGCCGCAGTCTTTCCACTTCAGTAATTCTTCACCGGGGCGGGACACAAGTCAGGATTTACACGATTCCCTACCCCTACCCGCCAACACGACAGTAACCAAACACACCCGTAAAGCAGAACGGTTGTTGTTCAGGCAGGTAGAGCCCAGAAGGTCGCTGTAAGGAGGCACAACGCTGACTCCTGTATGCTCATTTTCGCACTCCGAAGGCAGACCGCGGAGCGCTGCTTCCCCACAGCTATCCGTGCAGCGGTTCGGCGGCGGGCGGCACTCCGGCCCCTGAACTACACGCAGGGCTCCCTCCCTCCGCGCCCCACTCCCGCACCGAAACGAGACGCGGCACCCAGACGCCGGCAGAGCGCTACGGCCCGTGACGGCGCCCGCCGCAGCCACGTCAGGTCGCCGGGCACAGCCTCGGTGGCGGCGTCCGCAGAACCTCAGCAACGCGGCCCCGCCGTCCCGCGGGTAACGCGGCTGCTCGCACCCGCCTCACGGGCCGCCCCGCTTCGCCTCCGGCCACGCCACCGGCCACGGTGGCGGGGGGGGGGCAGGGCAAGGCAGGCAGCTCTGGCTCCAGCGGCGCCGGAGCCGCCCGCCGCCCCGCGGCCCGGCCAAGCCCTTCTCTCGGGAAAGCGAGAGCGGCCCCAGCGGCGGCCCCGCGCTCACCTTCGGCGTCTGCCGAGGAGACGAAGGTGAAGTCCCCGCTGCCGGGCGCGTAGAGCGGCGGCTGCTGAGGGCCCGGGGGCTGCATCTCCCCGCCCTCCGCGGGGGCTGCGGGGCCGGTGGCGGCGGTGAGAGGCGAGCGGGCGCCCGAGCCTGCGGCCTCCCCGGATCCCTCCCGCGGCGACGGCGGCCGGGACCCACAGCGCAGCCGCCTCACGGGGCAACAACAAGCGACACCGCCCCCCCGATTGGCTGCCTGCAAGACGCGCCGTGACTGGCCGCCGCAGGGCCAATGCTGACTGGATCCCCGGCTAGGTCTTGGGGAGGGAGGTCACTTCGACTCTGGTATAAAGCTCCTCCTGATTGGGCGAAGGCGGAGCGTGGGGAGTTACTGAGGTGGGGAGGCACCGCCGCCGCATTTGTTGCGCTGTCACCTGAGGGCGGGCGCCTCAGCCCCGGGGTCGGCCGCTACAGGTTGCTGCCTCCCGAACGCGGCCCCTTGGTAGAGCCCCGCGCTGGTTCCGCTCCGAGGGCGGTGCGTGAGCGGTGTGCCGGGTCGTTGCGGTGCTCAGCGCCACAGCGAAGGGTCGCGCCCCCTTCCCCCCCCCCCCCCAGTATTCCCCCAGCGAACGGCTCCCGCGGAAGGGGCGGCTGGGCCGAGCCTGCGAGCCGTGAGAGGCGGTCCCCGGCACGGCGGCTCTGGGGGGCTGCTGAGCGGGTCTGACGCTGCTTGCTGTTGCGGTGCCGGAGTCCCCGCCGCCGTGGGCAGCGCTGGAGGCGAGAGGCCGGGTGGTTCAGTGCAGCCTGACCTCGCAGAGCCGAGCTGGAGGCTGACAGCGGGAATTCGGCACCTGCGGCGCCCTGGGATGGCGGCTTCACCCCCTCGGCGCCGTCTGCAGCGGTTTTGCTGGTTTTCTGCTGCGAGTTGTTCATCCGCATGGCCGATGCCCTCTGCCTGCCCGCACCTACCATCTGCCTGTTGCCGTGTTTAACTGTAAATCTGCTTCTCACTTCATAATGAGATATTCTCTTCACGTCTTTCTGTATGCTGCTTGACCCGTGGAATCTGCTTCCTGCAAACTGCTAAAATTACTATTTTGAACTTTCAGTATCAAAAGACTTGCTGGGAAATACCTTTTCAAATATAACTCTGGGCTTTGTTGAATAAAAGCACAAATATTTTTATTCCATGATGGATATGAAAAAATGCATCCTTCCTTTTGACTGTTTAGAAGGATTTGCCTCCATCTTTACCATCCTCCAATATTTTATATGGCTCCACCTCCCAGTATCATCATGGTCATCTGCAACCCTTTTGCCAGTTGTTTTCTGTGTACAGTCCTGAATCTGTTCTGTTGCTCTACATCCTTTTTTTTTCTCCCATTATTTCTGATTTGCTCCCTGTTAGTATCTATTTGCAGTTTTCATGGTATTTTTAAAGTTACGTCTGGTATATCAGTGGTATCCTTTGACTGCCCTCCTGCAATTCACTTGTCTGGAAGGAAATCTGGTATAATCACAGATCAGATGTAGAATGCAGCACATTGCATACGCTCTGGAATGGCTGCCTTTTTAGTTCTTAATTAAATACTATGCATAATTAAATATGTATTAACATATCAAAAAACTTTACCCATGGTGTAAGGTGCTACATCCCATCTAGCCCCTTTACCGAGCATTGCTAGCAGCAATTGTGATGGATAGAATAGAACAGAACAGACTATTTCAGTTGGGAGGGACCTACAACAATCATCTAGTCCAACTGCCTGACCGCTTCAGGGCTGACCAAGTTAAACTGTGTTATCAAAGGCATTGTCCAAATGCCTCCTAAACACCGAGACGCTTGGGGTATCGACCACCTCTGCAGGAAGCCTGTTCCAGTGCTTGACCACCCTCTTGGTAAAGAAATGCCTCCCAGTGTCCAGTCTGATAAGCTGCAAAGCACCACCAAGTGGTCTGTTTGTGATCTGGTTGATGACAGTGCTGTGAAGCATGTGTTTGTCCTGCAAAGAGACCCATATAGTACTAAAGAAGCTGTAAAATAATACAACTGAGATCCTGTTGCCAGTTCCTATTATAATAAGAGGACAAGAATGATGGGTCTGGTTGTGGTCTATGCTTTGAAAAATCAGGAACCAGGATCTCCCACTTCATGTGTTCGATGACTACTAGTTTTACCAGAAAAGCTCCCAGATAGCCCAGTTTAGGCTTAGCCGTTAGCTCTTCCCTCTGCTCCCTGCTGAATACCGACAAATTTATTCTCAGAGGACACTTTTTTCCTCTGACATCTCAGGGCAACAGGCTTAGATTTGGTGATCATGCTACATATATTTAATTCTACTTCATACATAGAACTCATTAAATGCCATAGATTATAAATATGGATGTTTTTTAAATTGAAAAAGTTGAGGAATTTTGTTAGAGCAGTGGTTTGATTTGGAGACGAAACCTCCCTTCTCATATATAACCCATTAAAGGAAATCACTATGAGTTCCATCTCAAATAATTTTGAACAAGTAAAAGCCAATCTGATTTACGGAGTGAGCATGACTGGAAAGTTCCTACTTTGCCATATCCAAAGATAATTGAAGTTTGCATTTATATCAAATACAACTTGGGTTCAGGTTCTCCATGGATGGTTTATGGTCATTATCAGTTTCCTTGCAGCGGTAGAAAAAAATCAGCTATAATTATATGTAACCTGTTTTTGAATTGAAAACTGTCTCGATAACACAAAATGGCCCTACAGATATTGGTGCAGTTTGATTTAGCCTTTAAAAAGTTGAGCAATCAAGACATCTGGTAAGAGAAACTCATTTTCTTAACTATCTATGTGAAACTTGTTTGTTGCAAGACCTTTGCAATAGGCTTCCTTCAATTTCTGATGTTTCTTCCTCTTTACTTTGTTACTGCCAGCCTGTCAGAGTTCAAGTAGCTTCTGGAGGATGCTCTTAGTCATACGGTTTGTTTGTAGGTAGTCCTGCAAGGAGAAGGGAGTTGGAGTCAATCATCCTTATGGGTCACTTCCAACTCCAGATACTCCATGATTCTATTTAACTCTTGTTCCTTGTTGTTCCTGGGATGTCTTGGATTCTTCTGGTAGCCGTGTCCTCCATAGGATGCCAGACACATCTATTATTGGACAAATTTAGAATCATGGAATCATAGAATCATAGAACCAGTTAGATTGGAAAAGACCCTTAAGATCATCAAGGCCAACCATTAACCTGATGCTACCAAGTCCACCACTAAACTGTGTCCATAAGCACCACATGTGCACGTCTTTTAAATACCTCCAGGGATGGTGACTGAACCACTGCCCTGGGCAGCCTGTTCCAGTGCTTGACAACCCTTTTGGTGAAGAAATTTTTCCTAACATCCAATCTAAACCTCCCCTGATGCAACTTGAGGCCATTGCCTCTCGTCCTATTGCTAGTTACCTGGGAGAAGAGACCAACACCCACCTCACTACAACCTCCTTTCAGGTAGTTGTAGAGAGTGGTAAGGTCCCCCCTCAGCTTCCTCTTCTCCAGACTAAACAACCCCAGTTCCCTCAGCCGCTCCTCACAAGACTTGTTCTCCAGACCCCTCACCAGCCTTGCTGCCCTTCTCTGGACACTCTCCAGCCCCTCAGTGTCCTTCTTGTAGTGAGGGGCCCAAAACTGAACACAGTACTTGAGATGCGGCCTCACCAGTGCCGAGTACAGGGGCATGATCACCTCCCTGCTCCTGCTGGCCGCACTGTTCCTGATCCAAGCCAGGACACCGTTGGCCTTCTTGGCCACCTGGGCACACTGCTGGCTCACGTTCAGCCAGCTGTCGACCAGCATCCCCAGGTCCTTTTCCACCGGGCAGCTCTCCAGCCACTCCTCCCCAAGCTTGTAGCGTTGCGTGGGCTTGTTGTGACCCAAGCGCAGGACCCGGCAATTGGCCTCGGTACATCGATCCAGCCTGTCCAGATCCCTCTGAAGAGCCTAGGCTCCTTTAAGGTCCGTCCTTTGTTTGTTCTTTTGTTTATTTGTTTGTTTGCTTGCTTGTTTTTAATTTTTTAATTTTTCTTTTTATCTAACTACATACAGGGATGACAACAAAGAATGCCATGTCAAAGAATTGCTTGCACTTGTTGGCAAACCTTTCACTTGCTTCATTGTAATTCTTACTTATTGAAGTAGGGTCCCAAAACCTTGAAGGGGTTCAGTACCTGTCTCCTGACAAGAACAGAAACATACACTGCTAGAACAAGACTTGGGGTTGTGGGGAACAAAAGTAGCGTGGCTCTTGGTAAACATGAGGAGTAGCTCTCAGGGCACTGTAAAAGGGTGGGAGGAGACAAAAGAGAAAGCGTTGAAGTCTCACACTGGATCAGATTTGAGGAGGAAACTTGGGACAATGCTGATTATTGCCAGAGTACTGTGCAATAAGATGAGCCACAAATGCACATTTTATTAATGTGCCAAACAGAGGCAGTGACAAATGAGATTGCATGAGAGGCTGGGTGACTAGTTCTTTCCCTCCTCGTTTTATGGCTTCATGCACTGGCACCAATGCCATCCATGTGCTGCCTAATTTTCTAAGTACAACTGAAATACATGTTGGTTAATGTGAAGCGGAAGACAATTTCGTGACACCACTGAGCATGCCTAGCAAAGAAGAGATCTTGCTCATTATTTGGAAATATTTTCCATATTTTCTCACTGTTTATGATCCTGATTCTGATCTCTGTATGAACACAGGCAAGTAAGCCATTCTATTTCTCTGCTTGCAATAGACTATTTATAAAGACATTCATTATCATTCACTATCTTCTTTTTAAACATGATTTTGATAATAGAAGGAAATTTGTTTTAATTATTTCTTTTCCTAGGGACTTTTTGACCAGCTGAGATCCAAATGGAATTTCACATTGAAGAGGTGCTGAAGGAGACAGAGGAAAGATGTTCTGCCCATGCTTACCTACAGTAACAACAGTGAGGAGGTTTTTTAAGAGTTGCTCCTCCTGATGCCCTGTCATATAAGAGCAGTGAAGGCTCTAGAAACACACTTCGTCTAGGCACTCTGGATTTTTCTCAGCAGTTGCTCCGCTGTTAAGATTTTGGCTGTCCTCACGTTCCTTTGAGCCCCCTTGCCTTCCTTCCCCTTCAAGGCGACAACGGGGAGCAGCCGGTTGTCCCTGCTGGGCAGTGCCAGCGGAGGGCACCCCAGCACTGCTTTTGCCAGGTCAGACCTTACCCAGGGCTTCGGTTCAGGGTGGGATTCATGAAAACAAGTGTTCAAAGCAGGTTGAGTAACCTGTTTCACCCGGATGATACTGCTAGTTTTCTCAGCATTTTATGCATTTTTCCTTTCTGTGCACTTTAGAAATGACCTTCGTTGATTAAGGCCAAGACTACATGTAAAAATGTGAGCAATCATAAATTGCTCCAGTTGGTCTGGTAAAGTGGTCCTGTAGCTTTTTGCACATAACCACCCTCCCTTGTATCTGAACTGATTGCAAGTGCTGGCTTCACTCCTGCGCCAGTGGCACAATTTGCTTGCACTCTGCCTTACTGCATAGTCGTCAGGGAAAGGAAAAAGGGAAAGGAAGTGTTTAAAAAGGCTGTAGAAAGCTGTGCTGCATACAAAGGCCCGGTCGGACAGCCACAAATACAATCTATCTGCAAATGGCTATCTTAGGAAGGGCTCCTGTTTAATTTTAATCTTAGAAATACAAGAATCATGCAGCATATGAACTTGCTGGAACATTTTGTGATATTTACTGTGCAAAAAAGGAAGTCAGAATCATTGACGTTGAGTCACCCTCTGATTTCTCGGGGGAAGTCTGGAGCCAACTGTTGTGACAGGGGAAGTAGGCAGAGTTGCTGGGGAGTTTTATTCCTAATATCTCAGAGTAATATCAGATTAGGCTAATCTTTATGCTGCTAGTATAAATCATCCACTTTGAAATGGCTTTTGCATTTGCATCTTGGGTTGTTAGACCCTCTCTATGGGCCCACCTCGCTATGTTTAGTTGCTGGAGACAGTGCTGCTCTAATTAGTGAGGAAAACCTGGAGCCCTGGCTTCTTGGAACAGCAAGACTGCATGGTTTAGTCAAGGTATCACAGAGTCCCCCAGTGAACACCTCACTCATGAATTAAAGTTACTATCTTTCAGTGAAACCATTTAAGAGTGAATGAGGTAAATGCATTGTAGATACACTCATTTCTGCTGGTAGTAGAAATGTTTTCTAACTTGACCATTAATGCTGGACTGAAGATAGGTTTTTGGTAACTGCTGTATCGTAAAATTTCAAATAGTTACAAACTGGAACTTGCTTTACATCAAGAGACAGTTCCATATGTTTCTGGTGACAGAACGGTATTGCACAACGTACTCTTTAAGCAAGCAAGTTGTTAAGTAATTGTACAAGGAGGAAGCTTGCAGAGAAGGAACCTACAGATAATATGGAGGCAGTTTTTGACAAGCACTACGACACTTTACTGCTTACTGAGTCTTTTTAATTTAAGAGCACGCTGATGTGAGTAAACTGCTTGCTTTCTTACCGCTACCTTACTTCTTGAATATTTGTAAAGAAGAAAGTTCAGAGATGTTTTAACTTCATTTTGCTGTGATTGTTTTCTCTTAGGAAACCTTACATGCCTTTAGCAGTGGGGAATTTGCAACTATTTACTTTAACTATTTATTTAAGCAAAAAAGAAAAACCTGTGTGACATTTGCTTAGAAAAACCATTAGAAAAATTGTAATAGTTAAGGTGATACTTTTTATAGGAGCAAGTTCAAATTAGTCTTTCAGCACTGTAAAGCCAGAATAGTTTTCCAGAACTTATGACTAAGTAGTAATCTGGTATACTTGCAATTATTATTAATTACTACTATTAACATGCTATTTAGTGTGCTACAAACTGTGAAATTATTATTAAGTAAAGCTGGTAGTACTGGAGGTTGTTGTAGATTCTAGAAGCTTTAGAACATGAAGTTTTGGCTTAGGGAGGGTTAATGACAATAGACCATGCTTCTACACTTGATATTTGAGTATTTTAACTATTTTAAAAAAAGCTTGTCTAAGCAAACAGTATTTTCTGTTCAGTGTATTGTTAAGTTACTCTTAAAAATCATGTTTTTCCTTACATAGGGATGGTGATTAACACTTACAAATGGGAAATGGGTGTTAAAATTGATAGCTCTATGAAAATATCTGCTCAATGCTCAGTAAAAGCAAATGAAAGGAACGCTCTAAGAAAATGGAGAATGAAAGAGAGAACATTATTGTGGCACTGTGTCCATCCATAAAACTATATGGTATCTTAATACTGTAGTCTGCTGCAGCATTCCATCTCAAAAAGAATGTAATGGAAATGGAAAAGATCCCAAGGAATGGAACATCTTACAGAAGGCACTGCTGGAGATGGGATACTGAGCTAGATGAACCTTTCATTTGACCTGCTACATATTGTCACAAATGTACTTTATTTTCTCAGTTGTATCCATTAAAAGTAAGTAATTTTATTTGAGGTACCTTTGTTTAGTTTTATGTAATGAATAATTGAATTTAAATGTTGTTTTTTTATGCTATTACCTTATTTAACATTTCTATCCAAGTGTATCTTGGTATCATTCAAACTAAAACCGAAGAAGTAATGTGTGCCTCATTCACTATCCTTAATGATAAAAATGTAAAACATAAGAATCTGCATATGTATTGCACTATGAAACTATGTGAAAGATGAAGTGAAATGATGTGAGAAATGAACTGTATCTTTCTGGTGTCGAAAACAACAACCAAATTTACTTTAAAGGTTATATTTCAATGATTATGCTGGTCTATGAGAATGGTCTGTTTCTTAGGAATTAAAGCACAGAAGATTAAAATCACTTGCTTAAATCAATATTTCCTGCTTATTGATTTTAAACATGCTTTAAAGTTATCAAACATATATATAAGATATCAAATCAAAGTAATTTTAGTCAATTCACCTAGAGATAATATTGTTATATCTGACTATTTCATATCAGTAGAAAGTTTTACATGAAAGGTTTTTTTTTTGTGGCCTAGGAAAATGAAAGTAATATCTGGAGTATTCAGTCTTTTGATTTGTTTTATTTTTCAGTCTGGATATTAGATTCACTCTTCCACAGTTCAAGCATTGAAACTTTCAGCCTGAACAAGTAAGATTTACAAACTACAGTTTCTCCGTATTTAAATTTAGATGTAAATAGTAATTAAAGAGTCAAATAACCTTAAAAAGAAAATATTTTTTTAAAAAGCAATACATTGTAATTGCTACATTTATGTTCTAGTTATATAATATGACCATTTATTAACATAGTAAAAAGTCTTGCTCTGAAACATTTTTTAAAGGTAACCTTTGCAGAGAAATTTCTATTAAAAGCCTCTATTTCAACATATTACAGATAGAAATTTTTGGATTAATAATTTTTCTCATGTATTTTGCCAGGTATTCTCAGGTATTTCTCGTGTTAGCTATCTTACAGTAATTTCTACAGTTTATTCCAAAATATTGCAGATAATTTCAGACTTGTAAAGACCAACTATTTCCTTTCCCCCACAATTATACAGAAGCTGAAGTTTTATAAAATTATCCCTGAAAAAGTCTTATTTACTGTAATATTCAAGGTCTACAAAGCATAGAGGAATGATAGTCCAGTTTTATTTTGACATGTGCAGGTAAATCAATGCCCCAAAAATTTAATTTAAAATTCCACACAGTGAAATTGCAAATTTGCAAAAAATGTAGAATTCTCAAAATGCAGCACTTTCTGGAGAAATGCTTGTGGCTCTTACACATCTTCCCACAAAAGACATTCCCATGACTATCCTGGTTATTGCTATTATATATCAAATGTCTCCTGGATTTTGAGGAAGCAAAGAGAACAGAGCTGCCCAACGGAAATGGGGCTCTCCCTAATGACTCCAATTTACCAGCATCAGGCCAGTGTTCCACCTCATTCCTATCACATCTTTCCTTTATCTCCTTACTGCCTCTACAATGCTGTTACCTACCTTCAACTGACTACTAAAAAATAATTTTGGCCAGATATTGTTGGCGGGCTTGGGAGCTGAGAATCTGTGCATTTCTCCAAGCTACACCCAAATAAATACCGTAGATATATATGGTTTTTTTCCTTCTGGTTATGAGTCCTTATATGCTCCAGCACTGGTTTTTAGCCATCTCAACCACAGAGTACAGAAGACTCTTTGGGGATGTTTTTATCCTGGGATGTGTTCAGGACTGCCTATGAGCTTGGGCATTACGTGTAACTCTTCTGACTTTTTTGATCTTAAAATGAGTGTAATAACGTTTAAGTACTTGATACAGGTTTTGTTCGGAGAATCAAATTATATTTGTCATGACCTGCATGAACTTGCCAAGATTTTCAAAGGAAGATCCAGAAATATGAACCCATATTTAGACATATCAGTAAATAATATAATTCTCAAAAGCAGTTTCCATTGAAACTTGTGATATGTTTCTGTGATGCCGGCCAACATCTCAGACATATCATATGATTTTCATACCCATACTGATACATTCCATGCTGCATCTTTTTTTACCAGAAACCTCCTATCCATTCACAGAAACTTTTACAAACTTTTCTATATTCCTACCAAGATCTCACCGTTTCCTGCATACTGTTTGTACCTGTGCAGATATTAGCCCCTCAGTGCACCACAAAAGTCTTCACTGAATCCTGAATGACAGTTTAGGTGTCAGCTACTGCATGAGCTAGACTTATTCAAGAAATTTAATTCTTTCTTCTCAGTGGAATTTATAGAAAGCAACAGAGTACACCTCATTCAAAGAATGGGAATGATCACTGTCAAGCAAATAGCAGATGACCTTTTGGCCTGCAACGTCATGTCTTATGAAGAAGTGAATACCATTGCTTGTGAAAAGGTTGAACAAGAAGCCTCAAGAATGATGATTTACATGATTTTGAATAAAGGTTCAGAAGCCTGCAATATTTTGGTGAAGTCACTTGAGAAACACAACCCTTTTCTCTTTCATGACCTGCAAGGATATTGTAAGTATTACTGGTTATATTTTTGTCTTCTAGTCAGGAATTATATTAGTGTAGAAAAATACATGAAAAACTTACAATGGACTAATTTTTATGATAGTCTTATAATTCTGTATTTAGCCAAGCTCTAATTCGATTTGTGTGATCTGAACTGTTTCATTTGAGATAGTAAGACAGGGAACACTGAGAAATTTTACAAACGTGAAGACACAAAGAGAGGAAGCCCAAATCCAGTGAAAAACTCTGAAAGGGTGAAAATCATCTGTGATCAGATAGCTGAAGTTCAGGCAGTTAAACACATCCCATCACTTGTTTATGATAAGAGAGTTGTGGGTGAGCTGAACACTGAATTAGATCAGTTGTATGGCCAAAATTCATATAAAATTTAATGGGGATATGTAATGAGTTTTTCAGATATAAACCTCTTGCCTGGAAGCTGATCCAGTTGTGCACAGGCTGCAAGTTCGTTGTGTGGTTAAAGGACTACCTTATTGTATGAATGCAATGCATACACCCAGGCTAATCTTTCAGGACTCCCACAGAGGCATGGCATTTCTTACCGAAGCATTTCCTTTGCATAGGTTTTCTTGATTTTCTTCAGTTTGTGGGACTGTGCTTCTTTACTCCACCTGCTTCAAAAGTCTGGTCTTGGACTACACGTCTGACTCAGTCCTGTCCCTTAGTCTACATGATGTGCTTTAAGAAACACTGCATGCAAACCTTCCAGGGCTCCCTTTAGAAGCAGTTTTTTTGTAAGCTTCAGACTTTCTAGATGTTACTACATTTTATTCTGTCCATGATGGAAGCGTCAACTAAGCTCACCTCCAAACTGTGTGAAAGCAACTGTTAGACTAACCAAAAGTAACAAAAATGCAAAAAGCAGTTTAAAAAAAGAACTGGATTAGAAGTTCATTTGGTCCAACTATCAAAAACTGTTACTGATTGACAAATATCTCTCTTAATACTCTAATACCTTTCATATATATATATATATATATATATATGCTGTCTTTCCATATTAAAATCTTATTACATAAAAACGTCATAAAAGCCACATCATGTGTTTGCACATATAAACTTTCATATGCTTGTATGCAAGCTTACATTTCTGGAATCCGGTGCACAAATAGGCTAAGTCCATAAGACCCTCAAATAAGGGGTGAAGTGGAGCCAGAGTGGTATCTGCAGACTATATGAGTAAATGCAGCCCTTATCAATTAAGTCTTGGCTAGACAGTGGACAATAAATACATCTCATGCCTCTTGCTTACCGCTATTTCATTGATTTAGCAAGTACATTCAGACAGTTCTTTCAAAAGTAATGAAATTTTAATTGACAAACTCATTGACTATTTAATTCACTGATACATGATCTGTTTGCCTTAGGTACTACCGGGCAAGTGGAACAAGACAAATTAAATGACTTGATTCAGGATTTAAAGTATGTGTATCTATCTTCAGCTTTTCAGAAATATCATCCTCTTGGTAGTGATATTGACATAATTTTTGATTTGGGAACTGCGTATACTGATGTCTTGCTGTGGAAAAAAGATATACATAATAGCAGGAAAGGGCAGCTGACGCTAAATGTCCTTCTGGAGGAACTGAAAAATCCCTGCATTATAGAAGGAGAAGCTGGCAAAGGAAAAACAACTCTTCTGAAAAGAATTGCTGTACTCTGGGCTTCTGATAATTGCTCCGCTTTGAAAAAATTCCAATTCGTTTTCTTTATCAGCCTGACTAGCACAAGAGGTGGGATATATGAGACTGTCTGTGATCAGCTTCTTTTTGAACAATACCCCATACACAAACAAGGTTTCATGAAAATGCTACTAGCACAAAGACAAAGGGTCCTTTTCCTGTTAGATGGATATGATGAATTCAAACCCCAAAACTGTCCAGAGGTAGAAGCAATGATTAAAGAAAACCACAAATTCAAAAACATGGTCATTATTGCTACCAGGACAGAGTCTATCCATAAAATCAGGCAGTTTGGGTCACTGATTGCTGAAATAGGAGATCTGTCGGAGGAGAGTTGCATGAAGCTCATTAAAAATGTCTTGACAAATAAGCTGGCTGACGGTCTGTTAAACCAGCTTAAAGAGGCCACTTCCATGAAGACCCTTATGAAGACTCCACTTTTTGTCATCATTGCCTGTGCCATACAAATGGGTGAAAGTAATTTTCATCCAAGCACCCAGACTCTACTTTTCTCTACTTTGTATGACTTGATGGTGGAGAAAAACAGGTACAAAACAAAAGAAATAACAGAAAATCATATTATGCTGAGCATAGATCATTGTGGAGACTTAGCTTTAGATGGAATATTTGATCAACGATTTGATTTTCAGTCTGAAGATTTAGCTGACGTAAAAGAAGAAGTCCTGCTAGCTTCAGGTCTTCTGAATAAATACACAGCTCAAAGACTAAAGCCAACGTATAGATTCTTTCATAAGTCATTTCAGGAATACACTGCAGGCAGAAAACTTTGCAAGCTGCTGACATCCTGCCAAGAAGCAGAGGTGAAGAAAGGCTATAGTTATCTACAAAAAATTAATAATATTTCAGATATTACTAATACTTATTTCAATTTGCTCCTCTACACTTGTGGATCCTCTCTAGATGCTACAAAAATAATTTTGGACTTACTGAAAAAAGTCGATCAGCATAGAGATATTTCTCAACTATTTTCATTAAAGGATCTGGCTTTGGAAAGCAAATACACAGAAAGATCAGAAAATATAACAGAAAATGAAGATTTAAATAAAACCAACAAGGATATATTTGCAGACTGTGTCATTAATTTCTTTTATGAAAGTTCTTCAAAATCAGCACTGAGCAGAGATTTTGAAGAGTTTTTCTGTGATAAAAGTATTTACATTAATACTCAAAATATCCCAATTTATTTCTCTGACTTTTTTAGATACTTACCGAATTGTGTTAGTGCGCTAGGACTCATTAAGTTAGATTTTTTTGGCAACTGCTCACCAAGTGAGGAAATAGGTGATGAGAATGTGAAAGATCTTCAAATTAGTTCACTTAAAACTTATATTCCTGAAAAGGCTGTCTCCTTATTCTTCAACTGGAACCAGAGTCTCAGATCTTTAGAAATTACACTTCAAGATTTCAACAAGTTAAAGAAACGTGATATTAAATATCTGGGCAAAATATGTTGCTCTGCTGCAAGCCTCAAGCTGTGCATCAGCAATAGTGCTGGTATCACAGGAACATTGAATGACGTCCTTGAAACCTGTAAAAACTTACAAGATCTTTCTGTGGAGTCCACACCTCTTACTGTGGAAGATGAGCGACAGATCACAAGAATGACAAAGCTGAAAACCTTACATGTGAGAGATCTGCAAAGTGAAAATCTAGAAGGTACAGTATTTACTGGCAGTAAATGAGCTCTTTTAGATAAACGTGGATACAAAGTGGATCATGGCTGTCTTGTATGTGGAAGATGCCTGGTTTTGATCAGTTTGAGAAATATTATATTGCTAGAATGCAATTCTGTGTTCATGGTGAAAGTGATTGCAGTCTACTCAGTTATGTAAATTTACTTATGTTATTTAGTGATAAGGACTAAGCACACAGGGGACTGCATTAGCAGTAGTGTACCTGGGGAAGTGGTTATTCCCTTCTATTCTGCACTCTCGTGGCCAGTCTGGAGTATTATGTGCAGCTTCGGGCTGCCCAGGATGAAAGAGATAGTAACAATCCCGCTAGAGTCCAAGGGCTCTTCCAGGGAGCTGGAGCACCTAACACACAAGGAGAAGCTGAGACAGCTGGGCATGATTTGCCTGGAGAAGAAAAGGCTAACGGGGCAACTAATTGCAGTCTTACATTACCTTAAGGTTGTTACAGAGAAGATGGAGCTTTTCAGAGGTGCACAATTAAAGGTCAAGAGTCAACAATTTCAAGTTTGTAATAAGGGAGGTTCCAACTCCACATAGACTAGTTTTTACTAGGAGGGTGATCAAATAGTGCAACAGGGATCTGGAGGTCATTTCATCACTGTCTTCAGAGATTTTCAAAACTCGACTGGATGAGGGTCTGGGCAACCTCATCCGACTTTAAATTCAGCCCTGCTTTGAGCAGGAAATCGAACTAGATGATCTCAGAAATTTAAAAAAAAAAAAATTTTTTTTTTTTATCATCCTATGACATATAATCTCAAGATTATTCTGGAACTATATATTAAATAAAAAAATGATCTTTTCCACGTGCAAACATATGCCAAGGTTGTTAGGGAGAGCAATGTAAGAGTATAGTAACAACATCCATATTGACCCAAAAAGAAGGGTCCATCTACCTTGGTTCATTGTCTCCAATAGCACCTATAAGTGGATGTGTAAGGAAGAGCAAGAACAATGCAAGAATCTGTAATACTTTATTCTTAATAATCTCACAGCCTCTCTTTTAAGTTCAGACCAGCTTACTATGCTTATGATTTGTTTATTCAGTGACCTCCCCAAAGGGTCCTGCTAATGTTTGTCTGTCTTTGCTTTGACCCCATGTAAACCTACTGCATCTGCAGCATCCTTTGGCAAAGGGCGTAAAAGACTATATCCTTAATGTTTGTTTTGGACTGGTTTCAATTGGTGGCCTCTTGTTCTTGTACTGGAAGAAAAAAACTGATCAGTCAGTCTCTACCCAATCTTTACCATGCACTCATCGTTTTGTAGATCTCTCCCTCGGGTATTCTCCCAGGTCATCCCTTGTAGACATCCATATTTTCACACAAAACCATTATTTACTTTTCACAAGAACCTAATATCACTGGACTATATGTGTTCTACAAATGAATTTGTTCCTGTATTACATTAACATGCTGTATATATCTATGGGGGGTTTTTTTGGCAGGTGGACTTATTGATGGAATAAAGAAACTTGTGAATGCTGAAGGGCTTGTACTTGACAACATAAGCATGGATGAAGGTGATGCAAAAAAATTAGGTAATTCCCTCTCTTCTATTTTACACCATAATCAAGTATATAGTGCTGAGATTGTGAGTGTTTTAACAAGTTGGTCTGAAGTTTGTACACTATTAGGACTTGAAAATCCTATCATCTAATTTAAAGAAGTAATTTCATATATATTTGCATTGAAGTCTTGATATGTTCTGTATCCTGATTGTCACAAAGTATTAGAGTGCTCCTCTCAAGTTAGTAATGCATGCTGTAGTCAAACAGATCTAACATGGCTAATCTGCATGAACTGCAAGTCAGGAGATCGAAAAGGTGATATAGTTCCCTTCCCTGGCCTGTTGCTGACTTTCTGCAAGGTCATTCACTGGATACCAATGTTGAACAGCTTGAATAATGTTTGCTAGGGTCACACAAGCCAATAACTGAAATGGAGATGGCCATCCATATGTCTACTCATCCTCTCTTTGATGGCATGGTAAAACAGTGCTTCTCCTGGATTTGTTCCACAAGAAGATCACATTTGATCTATGAGTTACGTTCTCTTGGCTGAAGGGCAGTTTGTATTGATTGATGCAGTAGCTGAATAAGGGGCTGTGTTTATCTTTTTTTTTGTGAACAAAACTTATCATATATTTCATGGCATCAAAATATAGATAGTTGTAGTATGCCAGACAATCAACATCTAGTTCTCTCTAGCTATTTGCTGTGATCAAGAAATTATAAACATATCAAAATAGTCCACCTAGCAATGTGACTTTTTTTTTTTCTCCATTCTGTTGATAGCTGAAGGTATCAGAAATCTGAGAGAGCTACGCTTATTATACATGAATCATTTGACAGCTATTGGGGATGGCATAATCTATATTGTAAGATCAATCTCTGATGAACTGAGTGAACTTGAAGAAATCCAACTAGTCAACTGCTGTGTCTCCAGTGATGCTGTGGAAATTCTAGGTAAGAATAGTAACAGTAACTTTACAAACTGAATATGTGTGTTTTGAAAATGAAAACATAATTCTATAACAGAAGGAAAAAGCATATAACGTTAGAATTAGAAACACTTAGGTTCACAATGAGTTTCAGTTACCAGAGATGTAAATGCAGTAAGGAAAGGTTATATAAAGATATTATATAAATCCTAAGTAGAAAGGTTATATAAAAGTCAAAGATAAACTATTGCATAGCTCTGTAAACAAAAAAACAAAGAGGAAAGCAAATAATGGATGATGTAAGCAAAGCTAGTTGTTAAAGTTGTTTTTGTTTAAATCATTACCAAAAACATTCATTCTGATCAGGTACCTACTCAAAGCATTTTAACAAGGTCATAGTAGTACAAATAAAGATAAATAAAATTATTTAACTAAAACAGATGAAGTTAGGTTAGCAGAACTTGGGGAAATTCACAATTAAGTATGTAAGGAACAAGCTGAAAGAATCATTGAACCACAGACAACATTGTCTGAAAGTTTGTGGAGGCAGGAAAGTGGAAAATCCAGTATCTTTTCCATGAAAGAAGGAAGTCATAGACAAGCCAGCCTCACTGATACCAAGGAAAATTCTGAGACAGATTATCACACAAACATTTTGTAAGCACTTTGATTATAGAGATAAAAAGTAGCATGAACAAATCACACCAAACCTTTCCAGGGAACAGGGTAATAAGATTGTTAAATGATAAATCTGGATCTATCATAACTCAAGTGAGGTTTTTAACACTATCCTATAGAACATCCTTAACAAGAAGCTAATGAAATATATATAAATATATGGATGCACAACTGGTTGAAAAATTACTTTCAAAGAGTTATCACAAGTGCTTCACTGAGTGAGAGAACATTTTGATACAATCAATTAAGTCCTTCCTTGTTCTAAACAATATTTTAACTGATGGCTTAAATGACAGAATGGAGGATACGCTTATAAAGCTTCAGATGATACTGAGCTCAGAAGGCTGACAAGCCCTGTTGGAATGCAAAACCATAAGTAAAATTGGATGCATTTAAGAGGTGGTCGTAAAATAAAAGTAGGGAATTCAGTATAGACAGATGTAAAGGGCTATAGCTGGGAATGAGATGTCAATTTCATGAATATAAAATGGAGATTAACCTGTGCAGAATAGAGAGTCAGAGCTCTTCTGCGGAAGACTGGAAATGCTATGCTATTGCAAAAAACATGTGCTGGTGAGTCCTGAGCAACAAATTTGTGCCCAAGCTTGGTATCATAATTAAGAAAAGTGTAGAGAAATTGAGAAAGATCACCAAGAACAGCTAGAGTTTAAGAAAATGTGACTTACAAGGAATGGTTTAGTTTTGTTTTGATTGAGAAGTCTGAAAAAGACATAATATAGTTTTTATGTTCTTTAAACATTGCTACAAAGAGATGTAATCAACCACTCTTTTTGTCCACTGGGAGAAGAAAGTAGCTAAATTTGAAACAAAGAATATGTAGAATGGATATCGGCACAAAACCCAGGAAGGTAAAATAGCACCTAGGGAGAATACGGAAAATTTCCAAGAGCAAAATAGATAAATCTGTATCATGAATGATTTAGACTCATTAATATCCTGCCCCATTACAGATCCTTAGGTTCTTAGGTCCCATCTAGGCCCACCCTTCTACAGTTCTCTGAACTTGTAAAATATATATTTTTATATCATAATAAAATGAACTTGACAGATTTGTGAAGTAGGAGGTTGAAGTCTCCAGGGCTTAAACCACTAAAAAATCTCCCGTGTATTCAGACAGCTTTGCCCTGCTTCTGTGTTGCAAAGACATCTTAAAGATGTCTCATTACCACTGAAGATTCGTTTAGCCACCAGAGTATAAGTTATGTAGAACCACTACTCCAACTCTGGTGGCTAGCGAGGTCCTTTATTTTATTAGTTCCTGGAGACACAATTAGCAACAAGAAAGCATAGTTTGCATCACAGGGACATCAGAAAAGTGAGGAAAACCTGGAGGCTATGAACAATCTTGTCTTGCTGTTCATTAAAAAACAAAGCTAAGAAAGGTGCAATAGAAGACAAGTCATGCTGCACTGAAAACATTTATAATGAGCTTTTTCTTTTCCTGTAGCTCAGAATCTTTGTCATTTGCCAAAACTGAATGTACTTGATTTGTCAGAAAATTACTTACAAAAGAAAGGAAAAGATGCCATCCACAGACTTGGTAAGTCAGCAAATTTCTGTAGATAAATTATTTAAATTGTGAATGAGCTTAAATTCTAGGACTTATGCAGACCGAAATTCAAGAACTCTTTCCTCTTTTATTTTTAAATAGGATATAGAATCATATTCTCTCAGTGAATGGAAAGTTTTTAGAAGTGAGGAATGTTGTATGCAACTGGATACTATTTGCTGTCAAAGCAACTGTCTCATAGTCTTTAACCTGTCAGTATTTTCTTCACTGTTCAAATGTGATTTGATTAGACTTTTTAAAGTGAATTCTCAGTGAATTGTTATAACAAAGAAATTACACTTATTTTAATTTAGTTGATGGCTTATATGTCCTACCTGGGATGAAAGTCCTGATGCTTCCCTGGGGAGATGATGTAAAAGTTTGCCTAACAAAATTGTTAGAACTACTGGAAACAATGCCACAGCTGACAAAATTTGGATTGAGGAAATGGAGCCTCACTGATGTGGAGGTCAGAATTCTAGGTAAGTAAAGGTATGAAGGACAAAACCCAGGAAATTCAAAACCAGTTCAGAAAACCCAACAACTTTTAATAATGTAAGTGAAGTAGCATCAGGTCTGGATAGGATATAGATATATATATATAGCTATATATATGTAGCATTAGGTAAGCCAAATGAGCCACTTTTCTACTCATCGAGGACCATTTTTCACTGCATAAGTAGTGCAAGGAAGACTGCAGGCAAATGGAGATTCCTGGTGAAGAATTAACTTGAGAGGGAATATTTTCTGATTGACGGATTGATTATCTCCTCCATAAACATGACAGAAGTACAAGCGGACTCTTCTTACATCAAATCTTCCACTAACATAATGTGTGTTATGGATCATATGTCAATAGTAGAGTTATAAAAGGCAAAAACTAACTTTTATCAAGGCAGATAGCTGAAGATTAGGGCGATATCAAAACTGCCTGGATTCGCACCACTCACCCCTTCTGAGGATACAGTAGAAATGAAATGTCAAAATGAATGAAAGTTTTCATGAGCCTGAGGGTGCAATGCTTATGTGTGAGTGATTATGAGCAGCAGTCTGTATGCCCATTTAAGCTAATGATCTCTCTGTAATTAAAAGTATCCTGTTGTATGCAACATACTACAGGTTAAATTTAAACAAGGAAGGAAAGCCTAAATATAAAAAAAATCGTGGTCTCTGGCTGCTATATTTACATTCTTCATTCTAAATTAAAAAAAAATAGTTTGCAAGCACATGTTTAAATCCTTTTCTATTAAGAATGGTATTTTTTTAAGCATAGAATTTGAACAGAAGTTCAGCTGAATTCAAGAAGATTCCATTCTTCAATAGCACAAACCGGAATCATTCTCTTCTTTGTGACTTGAAGCAAAAATAAATACATAAATAAATATATGTTCACAGGCAATTTTTTTGAGAAAGAACACCTGGAGAACCTGCAGCACTTGGACTTGGCAATGAATTGTGTGACAAGTGATGGCTGGCTTTCCTTCATGCAGCCACTGATCTCTCTCAAGAAGCTGGTATTTGTAGATTTCAGCAGCAAACAAGACTGGGTGCCTGCATCACTGTTAGTCTGCAAATTAAGTCAGGTACTAACCACGCTGAACTATTTAAAGGAGATTAAAGTGACTGGATGGAAGTTTGATTGCCATGATCTTGGACTTATTAATGGTGCAAAAGTAAACTGCAGAAAACAGTTTCAGCTAGTGCATTCTTAGACAGAATGAGCTTTCCTAGTGAACATTCACTTACAATCTTTCATATTTGAGAAATGGTCTTCTCTATTGCCAGACATTGAATTAGCAGCTCTAGGGTTATTTGGATCTCCTGGTCTGCTAGTGAGAAGGGAGTGAGAATAGTACCATATCCTCTTCTGGGAGAAACAGAGTAAAAGAAAGCAGAAGAGAGATCACCTTGCCTTAGCTCCAAATCCTGCAACCTGTAACAGCTCTCGGTCTTTAAATGGCTTCAAGGAGTGTTCACTTTATCTGTGTGTGCTTTCTATGAATGCATTTTTATTAGCTTTGAAGTTTAAGTGTGTAGATTAGGGAAAGATTTTAATGAAAAGGTAACAAAGGCTGCAACTTGATGGATAATAGATAGGTGTTTTACCTGTGGGTTTTTTTCAGTTAGGTATTATAGTTATCTGACCTAGCACAGAGCAACTTTTCCTACTGGCAGGGCAATTCTCGTAGAGTTACATCTCTACAACACACGTGCCAAATTCATCGCAAAGACAGACTATGCCAGTGAAAAGTTAGACCTCTAAAATAACAGCAGTAGGATTAGAATGTATTAGGTCTGTAAAAGAGGGCATGGTCACACAGTGACCATGATTTAAACAGAGATGTAAATAAGAGCTATTTTGCTGTTACTAGCCACAAACAAATTCTTACTCTGCAGCAAAACACCACATGGCTTATCTCAAGTGGCTTTCACCGTCTTTAACCAACCACCATTTTTGGCATGTAAAAAGAAGTCAGTGTTTATTGCTTTCTTTCATAGTAAGCTACCTCCCATTTAACATGTGGTGAGAGTTTACACATGGACACTGTAACAAAGCTGCAGGTGTGCTCTGAAGTTCATACTGTGGTCCACTTTACAGGAAGTTGGTTGTTTTCCGATACCCTTAGTTCCTGGTGTAGACAAGCCAGAATGCAGTCTCCAGGCCCTCGTAGTCCACAAATATCCCAGGAGAGAACCCTATACACAAGGCAGCTCCAAACACAGCAAAAGAAGACAGAGGAGTCATTTGGCCCCTTCCGTAAAAAGTGGTGGCCAACCAAAGCCAGCAGACTCTGTTTCCAGTCTGCCACTGGGCTGAAGGGACAGGAGCACCAGTTCGAGCTGCTGTTTCACTTCTCTAGTCAGTGTTGAACCATGGGTGACTGTATGTCATGAACCCATTAACTCTGTGTTATTTCATCCTAAGCATTTGTGAGTTCTGTGTTGGAGAGTGCTTCAAAGCTGTTTCATTTGTCTCCCTGTGCCTTACCAGTAAAAAGAAATACAGCATTTTCCCTGTAGTTGGGATCCTTCAAAGGCATGATCCTAATTCAGCAAAGCACTGAATTCAGTGAAAATGCTTAAGTGTGATGACAAAATACGACACAGGCTAGAAAATACTTACTTTTTTTCCAAGCAGCAAACCTGTATCAAATATATAGAATGACAACTGAAAATAGAAAAATGGATTTAAAATTATTAAGGTGCACCTGTGAAAACAGACACATGGATTTCTGTAATAAATACTTAGTTTTTATTTTGACACAGAGAGATCTCAAAATAATACAGTTTAAAGAAGATAGTCTCATCAACATTTATGAATTTCAATCCTTTAAATTGCTTAGTTGCTTAGCAGAGCACCTTTGTACTTCAAAGCTCTATTTCGGATCACTCAAAATGGGAAAGAATATCCAAGCTCTTGCTAACCTCTGCATCCCTCTTCCCACAGTCGTATTTGGCTTCTTTCCTTCGTACTCCGTCAGCAGACTAGACTTATCACCGAAGACTGTAGTTAATGTTGTTTACAGTTGAAACAATGAAAAGTTGAATAAATCAGAGAGACAATTTTTTGTTCTGCCTATTCCTTTGTTTACTCTTTATCACTGGCACCTGATCTGCAGACCCAGGCAAATTTCTTGTCCTCCACAGCTTTGTTCTGTAAGAAAAAACTAGTAGAAAAGGACACTCTCTATTTTCTGGTAGATATTGAATTGCGACATACTGAGTGTTCTTGTCTTGAAATGTATAAATCCACCCTGACAGTTAAGATATATGATACAAAAGCAAAGAGCTCTGTTAGGCCTCATGATAAATGTACTGGGATGTGGAGAGGGGTTTGAAACAACCAACATATCTTCAAAGGGCTTCATTTTCCATGTAAAGGGAATTGCGAAAACTCAGACCTAGAAAGCAGCTGACAGAAAAGGGTTAATAGCTATTGCTGAACCTGAAGAAGAAAGCGTGGGCAGTCCAGGCAGGTGGCCTTGTCAGCACAAGATCTTGGAGAGATGATGGTAAAAATTCAGCCCTGGAGCTTAAATGGAGATGAGTGATCCTTTTTTGAATATGATTGCAATGAAAGAACTTAGAGGAAGAAACTTGTGGAGCAAACCAGGAGCTCAGACAAGATGCTGAGAAATTAGAATAACCAAAAAAATAGTTACTTTGTATTCCAGGTGGCTCTGCAGTTTTGTTGCCATTTGGCATCTCAGTTGCTACAGGACCAAGATGGAAACCTGAGCTGTAGAGCAGGCAGGTTTGGGTAAGGCCTAGAGAGAAAATAAGAGCCAGATGAGGGCCTGTGCCTGACGCGATGCTGAAAACCAAAGGACTATGCAAGTGCTGAGGCAATCACCTTCCTAGAGCTATAAATGGGATGTGTAAAGTTTTTCAGTGGAAAAAGGGAAACGGGAAAAGAACTGAAACACAGGTCCGTGAAGTCACAGAAGTGAACAAATGATGTTGCTCAGATTTGTTGCGGACAAATCTGTACAAATTCCATTTGACAGTGCTATCAAAGTGAACTGCTGACTTGACTTGTTTTTAGGCTCTCATGCTATTCAGCCTTATTCATCCAGTCTGAAGACTTTTCTGGTGTCTGTGGAAAACTTAACAAAATCACTCATAATTTAATTATTGTAATTAAAGGACTGTTCTCTTCTTCCCGATGTGTTGTGTTGTATTATATGCCAGAATGTCATGTTTTCAGAGACAGTGCTTTGCAATGGCAGGCTTTCGCCCTCACTTTGTGCTGATGTAAATAAATACATATAATGCATAGCAGCAGAAAATCAGGCACTAGGAATGCAGAAGACTATGTTGCACAGAGAACTAGAGCGTGTTCCATGTCTTGTGAGATCAGAAACAAGTGCCATTAACTCTAGTCCTTGCAGAAATCATCTGTTTTTGGTAAATAGTGGAAAAGGCTTTGTTAGGACTGTTGTCAGGGGAGGAAAAAGCAAGCAGCTGAAGAGCAAAGTTTTAACCACTTTAAAAAATGGTTAACTGAGCCTTTGGAAGACAGTTCGAAAGAGAGTCAATCATAGCCTTTGGATGGTCTCAGTCCTGCTAGAGGAGAGGCATAGCAAGACCAGACCCTGGTTCTTCCATAGTGGAGTCGGTGAATAAGCCTACATTTTGGTGTTCTGATTTCCTCACTAAACCAGCACGTTTCACATTTTACTTCTACAAAATATTTTAAAAGTGAAAAATTAACCAGCAGTGTCCTCCCCTCCATCCTATAAAGCAAAGGAGCCTGAGACGTATATATAAGGCTGATTTTTCACAATCCTTCAGTTGGTCTCCCCAGTTTTCCTCCACAATACCTTGGATCATATTCTTTTATATTTTGTGCGTGCTTGTGGTAAGCACAGTAACGCTGTCTGTAAACGTGAACAATTTCAGGTTTGTTTTTACAGTCTATCCCCTTCCTTCCTAAAGACCTGATGATTAACAAGCTGAGTTATAATGCTATTGCTACACATTTACAACTTAGGGATAACAAGGTGCTGATGAGATACTTAAAATGTCAAAACATAGATATATAGAAAGCAGGAAACTGCACCCTACAGAAGATCATTGTTTATTGTTACAATACTGTATAGTGTATGCTTTCAATGATTTATGAACGATCATTTAATCTGCCTTCTCAGCCCCCTGGACCTGAATTAGTCTCTCCATAACTCTGATTAGCTTGGCCCCCTTCAGTCGTATAATGCTGGTTTTGCTTGTAGATAAGCAGCTTTTGGTTCGTTGTATTTGGACTGTTTCCCACAAGTGGTATAAATGTGTCCTTAATGCTTCTTACAAGATTGTTAATAAGCTTAGAAGGATGATTGTAATATTTGTTGATTAGTATCCAGTATACTGCTAATCCTTGTGGCGGTGAGGAAAGGGAAGTACACAGCATGGATTTGAACATAAATCTCAAACAGTAGCACTTGTTAACTTTCAGCAGCTTATGTATTTTATTGTGCTCATTGCTAATTAAAATTCTTACATAGAAAGCTTGCTTCACCCTAGGCTTGACCTGCCTCATATGATGCACTGAGGTGGCAATTTCCTTGAATTAGGGTAGTTTGGGCATGTGACAAGTATTCTGTGATCACCTTCCTTATTGTGATGTCTAATAACTAGCTAGCACGCAAAAAGAGCATTAACGTCCTTATTGTGTTAGTTCTCTTGTGTGAAAACATACTGGGTTCCAGTGGAAGGGAAATAAGATTGGAACTATTTCTAACCATAGAAATTCCTCTGTATACGGCAAGCAATCCTTTAAATTTACTGCTCTTCATTTGCTGTCTTTTTCTGCTTTCACTTTACTCCTTTCTACTCCCTTTCCTTTTTTCCTGTGAAACTTCCCTGACGTCCAATTTTTATACAAAGAGATTTTTAATAAAATGTATTTAACTAAATTTTGACTGGGGTATAGGAATGATTAGGGGACCTGCAACTGCTCAAATTCTTTTGAGTGGGACCTCAAAAATTATCTTGAGATTTGGATCAAATTTTGCCATCTGCCAAAAGTCAGAAAATAATAATAAAAATAGATTTGTCAGTGTTAAAATTCAGAACATTTTTTCCAAATTACAAAAATATAATAGGGAAAACAGCAAAGGGTTGTTCCTCTTCAAGCCCATGAATATCCCAGTATCCAGAGAGAAATCTCATTCATCTGGTGACACTTGCAGAAACCTAGCTGTGTCTAGGTCTTCTTCACGGCACACGGATGTCTCAGGAGCTCTACTCACATAACCTGAGGTTCTCTACTCAGAGTTACTCCAGACTACTTCTGACTGAAGGTTTGGAGGTACAAATGTGGAAGACACCCAGCTCAGTGCTGCTAGTAGCAATGGTGTCTTACTGGGAAAGTCTGGTAGGAGCTCATTCACTCAGGGCAAGAGGACATGTCAGGTAACAGATAAACCTAAAAATACCTAAAGATCCCCTGTTCTGAACTATATGCTAGAAGATGAGAGTGAACGTGCCTAACTGGTAGGAAACAAATGTTTTCCAGCACTACATGAAAAGAAGCAAGGGTGACTAGGAGGTTTTTCCGCAGGCGTTAGGACAAAAACAAGTATTTCATTAAAGCCACAGTCTGGAAAATGACTCACTATATTAATATACCACAACAGTCAGGGTAAGGCTGTTGTAGCATATTAGTTAACTCACAAGCACATACCTTGCCCAGCCTCGAGGGATTTTTCACTGGCAGATTTGCAACAGCATGAATCATCTGGGCCAACACTTATAGGCAGTTCTGCACAGGTATGCTCCACTGATGTCACTGGGAGGGCTCCAGTATCTTCAGCGAAGCCTGGGCTTTGCTGCTCCTTAGCTTCCCCTGGCTCTTCAAGAGCACAGTCTCGTCTTTTGCAGTGTAATAATGCTGGTCTGTGCCTGGCACAGAATCACCCTTAAACTGTTATACTGCTTCTACTGACCATAAGAACAGAAGAATAACCTCTGCGAATCTTCAGCAAAGGTTAAATGAGAATTTCAGATCAAAGGTAATTGAATTACTGAGCTGCTGCTCTACATAAACAATCAGTATCTCAACTGCCAGGATAGAAAGCAGGAATTGCTCCTCAAGATCACTTCATTTCAATCAGGAAACTTTATTTATGTCAAAAGGATGAAGGAGCAATTTATTTTTCAATTAAACCTGGCACTGAATTTCCATTTTGAAGCCTGACCTGCAAAAAACCCACAATAAAATTTCAATCATCTACACTTTAGAGCTGGAGGAAAACCAGCTTTGTTCTTCAAAATATGAAGTGGTCTTCACACATAGTCAAATGTAAGAGCAGGTTTGCTCGCAAAAACACTAAAATAAAGATGGAATAAGAAATTGAATGTAAACCATTGTATCTCCTGTCCGAAAGACAAAATTGAGACTATTTCCTCTACAGACTTAGGAAAAGCTTTGTGACAAATGAAACCAGCTAATTATTTGAATTGTACTTGCGCCAATACAGTTTTATTTAGCAAGGGCTCTGAGAAAACATTACATTAACTCATGTTACTGTGGGAAGTTGGAAGGCTCCAGAGGTGTGGGGTTTTCTTTTCTTAATGGAATTTTTCAGAAGAAAGTACAAAGTGTAACCTGAAAAGACAGACACCTGTGACATTTTTATTTTCCTTTGCTTAGTATGATTAGTGCTGTGTATTTCGATTTTAGTTTAGGAGCTTCAATAAAATAATAAAATAGAAACAGATACTGAATTGTGTTTTTTTCAATGAACAGCATATGCTGGAACTTTGCTGACCCTGGAATGCGTATGAGCTAGTTAATGATCTGAGCCAGTGTGCCAAATAAATTCTGGGTTAGTCTATTATATTTATTAGCAGCCACTGGGTGTCACTGTGTCTCTACAAAACCAGCTGAAATAGGCTTGCTAAAACATTAAGGACAAATGCACGTATAATGCATAGCATTATTGTGACTTTTTATGTCAGGTTGCTTATTCTCCCATGTATACAAAACTCTTAAAAATAACGAAGTAATGAACAGCCAATGATCAGAAAACTAGCAGCCAGCTAGGAAGTTGCCCTAGGAAAAAGATACTCCATCATTCACTTGTTATGCAACCTGTAGTTGTGATTGCTGGCATCAGCACGGGTGTAGCTCATTTTATATTTATTTGCAATGCATTGGCTACAGAAAAAGGCTACTACTCATTTTGTCCAACCTCTGCAAGTACTGTATTATTAAAGCCTTGTACATTATTGCAGTTAGTGACCATTCTCCTTTAAAAGATTCATAGCGGCTATAAATATCAGCTTCAGCATGGAATTCAGCATGTAAACAATGTGTGCTCCAGAAAGAAGTTCTTTCTTCAGTGAATATTTTTAAAAGATTGAATATGGCACACAATAGCGCATAACTCTGGTTTCCAACGCTCTGTTTCACCATCAGGTTTCACTTCGATCAAGGAAACAAAGGCCAGGATGACTTTCAGAGTCTGAATAGACCATTGTACACATTATGCCCCCCAAAATGCTTCTCCAACTGTTTAGGTCCCACAAGACAGAGCATAGTTAGCAGTGAGGGTTACCGTGCCCTGCTCGCAGGGACAGCAAAGCCAACCTCAGCAGCAGCACCGGCCCAGCCTGGAGCTGAGCTGTGCCGAGCTCCTGCCAGCAAGGGCTGAGGGGTTGTTGCAAGACTGACAATGGGCAGAGCAGGGGCAGAAAGAGGTGCTGCTGTTAGAGGAAGAAGGAATCTGGATCCTGCTCACCATGATGCTTTAAAGTCCTCACTGGATAGTCCAAGCATGTGAGCGGCCTCTCATGATCTTTTTTCGTATGATTCTGCCATGTATTGTTGTCATGAGCTGCCCATATCCAAGACTCAGAAGAAATACACGGTGATACTCTTATGGCATCTGTGGGCTTAACACCAGCATGAGCAGAAAGTATAAAGATTGTCAGGTTCTCCTGAAGATACGAGATGCAACATTTCTTTAGCCTTGCTTCTCTGGGTACCACAGAGCAGGGACAGAAAGTGCTGGTGAAGTGCTTTTATATTCAGGGTCAAATTCGTGTCATACGTTCAGCTATCTATCTGAAGCATTTCTAATAGAGACAGGCGGCTGTAGGTATCAATGACAATATTCTGATTGATCAATCACAACAAAAGAGGCAGGAAGGTCAATGTCCTGAAGAAAATGAGAGAGGAGTACTGCCTTACTGTGAGCCATATATGTTCTGTCTTCTAAAGTCTGAACATACATTAGAAACATTCCCCAGTGAAGGGCTGGAGCAAGCACGCAGTTAGCTCTGCCTCTGTGAGTCTGTAGGTGCCTAAGCTGTTGCATAGATTGAAGCCTTGAGACTGCAGCTAGAATTGCCTAAAACTGAGTTTCTTGTACTCTGAAACATGGAAGATTTCCCCTCTGATCTGAAATGGAAACTCCAGTCATTGTCATCCCCCACAAATTTCTGCAGTCTTCTTGTTTTTTACGTTTTTTTCAAAAGGCGACTAAGATGACTTATCTCCTGTGGCCTCCCCGGCAGGTTTGCTGCTGCAGCCCTGCGGCCTGGCGCAGCGCTCTGCTCTCTGGCAGAGAGCCCAGGATGCCCAGAAGCCCCCATCTGTGTCCTGGCTTCCCGGCTCGTAACCCCAGCTCAGGCAGCCGCCAAACAGCAGCGTCCACGTTTGGCACCCAGTCCTCCAGCGAGGAGAGGGGAAGTCTTGTGAGCCCCTGCGTGAACTGAGACCCCCAGCGCTCCTGTGCTCTGTGTTACATCCCAGGGGTTGGCGAGAAGGGAATCCTCCAGCTGGACAGGCGGAGGGCTTGAGATGTGGGGACCTCTAACCGTGGGGTGGACTGAAGCATGTTCTGTAAACGTGGAGTAAATCTACATGGGGGCCACCACCAATCTGCCACTAGCCCATCCCCAGTCCAAAAAGGAATTTGATCTCTCAGGCCTCAAATCAGGCCTGCACCTGTAGAAGCAAGATTTGTGAAGACCTGCTCTCTGAGGTGCTGCTTCTCTCCTCCCAAGTCTGTAATGACAATGCCCTCATCCTCCTTCCCAACATGGGGCAGAGCCAGGTGCTGTTTGGCCTTTCCTCTTTCACAGCCAGATGTCGCAGGGATGGAAATGAAAGCAGCAGTCCTGTTGCTGCCAGGATGGATCCTGAGTTGCTAGATTATTTCTGCTCTGGTCTTCTGTCAGAAGGGCCAAGCAATGGACCTTCCTTGCTCTCTGCAGAAGCTGTCATCAGCTGCTGTAGCCCAGAAGCAGGGCTGCAAAGCCAGCAACCACTTAAAGGGATTTCTTTTAAGTATTTTATCAAGTGCTCTCTTCTACAAACCATCTTTCTGTTCACCAACTGTAAACTTTGGGTCTTCAAACTCTTCCAACTCAACTTATTTTAAGCTTTGCCAGAGCTGGCCAGAGCTTTAGACCTTTGGAGACATAAACTCATGAACAGCCTGACACATCAATTGTTAGAAACCTGGGCAAGTTTTTAAAGGAAAGATGACTGTGATTTGGGAAAAGTTTGCCGAAACCAAACTATGTCCAAAGCATATGTTGTTTTTGACAGATCAGCATTTTCCAACGACATTACATTTTGTCCTCAAATTCCTGAACAGCTCCAGTCAGGTCTTCAGTATGGTTCAGTGACAGCAATGAGATCATCATCCAGTCATGCCAGACAGCAAATCCAGTTTTGTAAAAGGACCTTTCTCAAGCTGTGAGTTTCTACTTTGCTAAGGCTCTCACCACTATAAATTGCTGTTTGCATTTCACATTTTCCTTTCTTGAAGGGAAAATCACAGGATGCTAAAAAAGAGGAACACCAAAGGGATACCTTTATCATGAGATCATTCGTTCAAATGCAACCAACTGCAAGTGTTGATGACATTTTTGGAAAGAAAGGTTAAGATTATCACCTTGAGAAAAATAACAAGAACTCCCTCTCCCATTCTGCAAATGTAAAAGCAACATCTGTGGATGTATGTCTCTTGGTTGAAGGCAAATAGGCAAATAGGGGCGGTAAGGTAAGAAATGACTGAACTTACAGGAATTTGCCGATCTTCAGCTCACATGCTGTGATTAAACTGACATGTCCCCAAATATCCAGCATCTAGAGACATTTGCAATACTGCTAAGGGGAATCTTCACGAGCAGCAACTCTCTTCAAATATTTAGAATCACTTCATGCAGGATTACCTCTGAGGTCGTATTTGGTTTACCATGTTACACATGCTTTTATCGGCTATGTTTATTTTCTAACCCATTCTTAATGACATCTGTGGACTATATCCTGTTTCCTACTCCTAAACCCTTCTTTTCATAGGCTAATGTCAGAGTGCTCTCTGACTTCTTTTTTAAAGTTTTTTTTCACCACTTTGAATTGTGGTACCAAACAGATAGTGTGATTTTAATACTGCAGTCTTCAGTGATAAGATGATCACCACGAGTGTGTGTGCAGAGGCTCGCAGATTTTGTTGGTTTGCACTGAGTAGAATCTCAGAAAGATGTAAAATGTTCTCTGTTTCAAAAAGGCCTGTGGGCAATGTTGTTAGGTCACCAAGATCCAGCAATAAGGTTTTAAGCCTTTAAATTTCAGGTGATGATTGGTAAATTCATATTCAAAGCTCATGATCTAAGCTTTTCAGGGCTATTTCTGATTTGCCCCCGTACTAAGGAAATAAGAACCTCTAGATTTGTCTCCAAAGGGAGACTGAAAGCAAACTGGCCATCATGCAGACTTAGTCCCCAAACTGTTCAGTCCGCTCTTAAGCAACACTAAACACAGCGACAGCCATAGAAGTCCACTATGCACTAAGGAAACTTGTTAAAACATGCATACTTTCCATCACTTGAGACAATAAATAAACAGAATAGCAAGCACTCTTAGACTCAGGACTGTAGGTGAGTTGAATCGAAAATACTTACATTGACTGACCTTAAAGTGAACTTTACTGAATACTGGGCAGATGGAGTTACCTTGCACCGTTTGTAAGGCACGGTAGTGGCACAACTCCTGGTGGATCAGGCACTTCCAGGTCTACCCCTCAACCAGAACTGAAGGAAGCAGATGAGAATGAGAATTTTCTTTCCCTGGCCTTTTGTACACAGACAGAAGATTTGTTCTGAGCTTCATGGTAACACTTTGGGCCCGTCTGCCCAGTTCTGAGATATGGGATTTACCACAAACTTCTTTATGGCTCGCTTAGGAGTCTCTAAACTACATAGCATGTGAGGAGCTTATTGCTGAAGTTTTACGGGACTCAAGCAAATAAAACTGTTTGAATAATAACAATATCTCTTGAACTCAATAAACCTGGAGGAATTTTAGATACCGTTAAAATAGCACACAAGCCAAAAGCATTATTAAAACTGATTCATCTCACGGTTGTTTTAGCCTGAGAAGCTTGCAGCTGCTTTATGTCAAGGTTACTGTGGCTGCAACATCCTAATGAAACCAATTTAAACCTCCCTTATTCATTTTTCTACTGTGTTGTAGCTGTCATCAGTATATAGACCGAGTGCTAACCTCAAGGATATCTTTGAAAAATAAAGGTAAACTTGAGTTTATAGGTTTTGGTTAAACAGATAAAAAACCCTATAAAATATCAGGGGCTATCTAGATTTTCAGTTCAATGTAAATTCGGAGGATTGCCATAGAAACAAGTGCATTTTTTTCATACTGGAAGAAACTGATGAATTAGAACAGTGAGGTAAATAATTTAGAAGATGAGTATGGATGACTGCTTAACTCTCAAGCAGCAAGCTTATTCTATTTATAGCATAGTTTCCTCTTTTGCTCCTTTCTGTACATATTTCAATAATTTACTTCTTCTCTAATAAAGTATTAAGTGAGGTCATTAAGCCCACTGCCCTTTTCTATACCATCACATCGAAAATTTGAGTTTAGGAGACTTGCTTCTTAGGTCAGATGAACAGGGTGGATAGAGAAGATGATCAGCTTGAGGGCAGAGGTAATGATGCTGACGTGTTGGCCTATATGAACAGTGCTGTGACTGATTTATCAAATGTAGTGTGATGACACCATTGCAGGACTGACAGTTTCATTTCAGAGTCTGGGATGACGCTACATAATTACCCTTCTGCCTAGAAATAAAAGGGCAAGTTGAATGTTGATCCAATGAAACAGTTCCAGGAGGGGAATATTTCACTGGAAGAAAGTGCAGTAGCAATGTAGAGGATCCTATTTGAATTGGGCAATGCATTACTGGGTGCCTGACCTCTTAGTTGAAAGTAGGACATGGGCAGAACCTCTTGTTGTATTTGAAAGGGGTACATAAAGACAAACTGTTTATGGCCAGGTATTCAGACAAGTGAGAAGGCAGCAGCAAGGTCCCAAAGGCAATGACGGAGGCTCTGGAATGGAAAAATAACGAGACAGGTGCTCTGGAGGTCAAACAGCATCATCATGTGTGTTCCCCTTGATACCAATGAACGGTGTATCGGTGCTGGAGGGATCACTGATGGGTATCAATGAGAAGTTTCGTCTCCATACCCATTTTAAGCTTTTTGCTGCTAGTCATTCAAACTCCCTTCAACAACTCTTTTAGCTCTCTTCAGCCAAAAGGTAAACAAAGCAAATGCTACTTAGCAAAAAGAAGACTAAGGAGCTCCAAACCCTAATTTATGCAGCTTATACCACAGGACAAGATACAGAGAGGCAAGCAGACAAGACAGCACTTGGCATAGCATCAGGAAAAATAACCCCACACCTGTGGGGGAGAATGAACCACTGACTATTATACACCTAGATTTAAAATTTAGGGAAGGAAAATTTTCTGGAGCAGCAAGTCTCCAAAATGTATTTCAGTAGCAGTTGCTTAGAAAAAAAAAATGCGGCTATATAAAAATGAGAACTTTTATTAAAAAAAGACCTAAAATGGGTAACTAAAAGAGTAAATGTTTGCAGTTAACATTGAAAATATATATAGACAAGATATCAAAGGCTCAGAAGCATTGCAGCACTTATACCACACAGATTTCAGACATATCAGCACACTCCACCCCAAACCCAAAGCAATCAAATTACATGATTTAAAATCAGGTTAATGGAAGGTATTTAAAGTAATAAGACAGCTTTCAAATATCTGAGGCTACGCTGAAAGGAGCAAAATGGAAAATTATATAAAAACTGGCAGGTTAAATATACATGCATGCAAAGGCAGGTTGGAAAAGATTTTGAGGAACAACTTGAAAAGGACATAAAATGTCATATAAATACTTTTTCAAACAAACAGATGAGGAATAAAAAGCCAGCCAGAAAGTTTGCAGGGCAACCAATGGCCAGGCATAAAAGGGAGTACTCAGAGAACAGGAGGTCATAGCACAAACAGTAAACATTTTTTTTTAATCTGTGCTCTCTTTGGAGACTTAAGGAACATTTCCCCATCAGACTCCTTCATCCCGGTGGGTGAATCTGAGGATGTGTCATGGACTGAATTGTCTGATGGAATTAGAACCATCAGCAAAGTGAATAGTAACAAATCACCATACTCAGATGTCATTCAGAGCAGAGTTGTAAAGGAACACGTCTGAAATAGCCGAACTACGAATTGCCACATATAATTTCTTGTGTAAAACCACCTCAATACCAGCTGAATGGTATTTCATAAATTTGTCAGAAATAAGAATTCAGAACCATTGAAAACACCAGCTAAACCAGTAAAAACAGTGGTAGAGAGTGAGCTGGAAAAGGGGTTAAACAGTGAAGTGGCAAAATTTGCTGATGATACTGTATTGTTCAGGGTAATCAAAATGAAAGCTGACTGTGAAGATTTACAAGAGATCCTTATGATGCTAAGGGAGTAATAAAACAACAAATGAAACTGAATCCATAAATGTAAAGTAATGTTTGTGGGAGAAACAATCCTATATACGTGTTAGACTTAGAAATAGTTTCTATCACTCAGGAGAGAGATTTTGAAAGGCAAGTCCTTATTAATCCACAATTAAGCTGTTAAAATGCTGAGAATTATTTGGAAAAAGAGTATGGCATGAATCCATAGTGGACCCAGAACTTGAAAACTGTGTGCACATCCAGTGCTCTCATTGCAAGAAGTTTATAGCAAAAATGGAAAAGATAAAGAGAAGAACAGGAAGGACTGTCGAAGCTAAACAGTGGCTTCCCTGTGAGGAGTGGCATGCAGCCCAGAAAGCAAACAACGGAGGGATGCTGTGATAGACTTCTGTAAGCAGGGACTAGCAATAGAAAGGTGAGTAGGAGTTAACTGTCTACTGTCTTTTCTAATAGAAGAACGATGGATATCAAATAGACCTAGCAGATGACAGATTCAAAACAAACAAAAAAGAGACACTTCACGTAAAGCATCACAGGTTCTCATAGCCCTGAGCTGAGTATGTATCAGGGAAGCATCACCACTAGATACCTCCCCTATTCTTGGCAGAATCCAAGTGTAAGAATAGGGACCCTCCTATGGCTTGGAGTCTTAGGGGAAGGATGCTATTCTCGTGTCTTAGGAGAAGGTTGCTATTCTCATGACATAAGGCAAATTAATTTCATTCCTCTCCTTTCCATGTTTTGAGTTTATTTGTTAAAAGCTCTTATCATGTCAGCCAAACATACAAGGACCTGGGACTGAGCCACTGTAGGAAGAGCTTCCCAAGAATTTTGGGGATAAACAGATAAGTTTAGTTTCTGTTGAACTTCAAGCAGAAGTCATTTTGGTTAAACAAGTATCTCCATAGAGAAAACATCCCTTTTAAGGCAGAAAAATATTAGATTACAGAGTATGTGACACCATTTTTCCACATTCCAGTTTAACATTCACACAAACTCTTCCTCCCAGATGTAAGATTTCACCTGACACTCACTGCGTTTTGTGCACTGGCCTGAAGGCAGTGGGTGACAGTGACATGGCATTTAAAGAAAATATTCCCGACAGTATTGTCATGATCTGCAGTCACATGAAAATCACTGCCGTTTATTTACAGTGGCTTGGTTAAAGAACTATACCCGGCCCAAAGGCATAAAGCAGTGACCCAAAGTCTTAAACAGAATTCCACTTGAAATAAAATAAAACAAAGGAAATATGCCACAGTAATAATATTTGAAAGATCTGCTGAGTGGTAAAATAAACACTGCCTCTATTTATCTGGCTATCAATCCATGGAGAACACGAAGTAATTTGTCACGCTGGAATGGTGAGACTCATGAGCATCTTTGGGATCGCTTAACTCACATACGTGAAAACCTAGTGGGAATACACAAGATCAAAACCATCCCTTTTTTGACTTGGTGTTACAGCCAACACTGAGTAAATAATAATTTCCTTTTCATTTTCCCAGAGGTCATCAGTCTTATTTACCTCAAGAATTCCAGCTATTCTCGGTTTTAATTTAATATCTGGAACAATCTTGCAATGTACACTAAGAAAGGAGTTTCGTATATTTGCATATTTTAAAAAGGGATTTACAAATGAGCCTGGTTGGTTTAAACAACTGCATTTTAAAGCATCCATGGTATTTTGTAAGGGTAGCTGGGAGACAGAATGTGTGGATGACAGCGATCTCCCTCTGCGGAGGTGACGGATGTGGTGTGAGCCCCACACAGCTCTCCCCGTGGTACGAACTGCGTGGAGGGGTGCAGGGCAGCAGGGGAGCGGGTGCGTGGTAGGTGGTCCCGCCTGCAGAGCCTGCTGCGGCACGCCAGCCGCATCCCCGCCGCGCAGAGCCCAGCCTGGGGCTGGCCCGTCGGCCTGGGGGAAGAGCGGGACCCGCCAGGCAGAGCAGGGCGCCCGTGGAGAGGGGGGGCTTGAGCCGGCACCCAGGGGCAACTTACGCCCCGACTTTTCCCCTGGCACGTGCCTGAGCCCATTGCTAAGTCAGGCCTTGCATTCACACAAGGAAAAGGAGCGAGTCCGGCTCAAGCATTGTCCGGCGAACAACACAGATACACCCACGATTCTGGGGAATTTCCTGCCTAGTCCTCCTCCTGGGTCATAGTTTTGACTGTCTAGCAGATGGGTGTGAAGACTTTTTACCTAAGAACAGAAGCAGCAGCCATTGGTGTTCCTAACGATGACCTACTCAGGCACATCAAATCGAATCAGAATTACAAGGCCATTCTTTCATTTTGTGTATCTTTGTGCTACATTTACCACATGCTTCCACATTTTCAGCAAATAAAGTAGGAGTGCTACAGACACCTTATCATGACAAGGCTGCCTCACTTGCTGTGTACACCACTGGACATTGAACAGAAGTGTTTCTGGACAAAGCAATGGATAAAACCTTCAAAGATTCAGTGCACTGCTTAGCAGCAATGAAAAAACAAATCCACGATCTATAAATAGAAAGACTGCCTATAATCTGGCAGAAATAATTTTAGAATTATTTCAAGTGGACAGCAGTATGCAAACATGAACAATATGCACAGAGATTAATATTCAGGGACTAGTACGAGGGGAAAAAGCAACTGGCGTAGTGTCTGAGTACACATGCTGGGGTTATGGAGAGGGTAACGGAGCAAATGGCCTGGTTCTCAGAGGTGAGCTGCACGAGGAGTTCCAAAGGGTCCTCCCTCCCTGTTTTACATCCATGAGCAGAAGAAAGAAAATGATCCAGAAACAAAGCATGATCTACTTGGCACTGAAATCCTGATGCCATAAACTCTTCCCTTAAATTCAGTGGGCTTCCTATGAAGGCCTTATACGTCCAGAACAGGGAAAAGAAAAAGGGATGACCAGGAGAAACATTCTGAAAGGTGGCTTAGTTATCTGTTTGGGGGATTTAAAGAAATGGCGAGGAAACAGCAACGAGCCCGGGGCAATGACACTGCTGAATGTCTTGCCTGCTTTACATTTTGCATCTCCTGAGACTTCTCATTAGAACTTTATCTCTGGTCTGAAACAATAGGAGTCAGCAGGATAAATGTACTGTAAGAAACACATTTTCATCCAACAGTTCAAAAGCCTCTGTAAAAATGGTAAAGCTTAATCTGTCCACTGTGGGCTGTAGCAGCAGACAGCATGGGTGGGGCCTCAGTGCAAGTCTTGGCTGCCTGTTTTTTTAGGGAGCTTAAATAAAGATATTTATTCTTGGAAGAAAATAGGTCAATTATTTTCTATGGCAACTGGAAAATAAACACACAAACTGGCAGCAAAATACCTATCCCCTGTTTAAAAAAAAAAGACCAAGTCATAGGTTACTTTGTAATATTCATTGCTAAACTATTTATTCAGTTAAATTCCATGTTGGCTTTTTACAGCTGTGCAGAGCACAGTCCGCATCACTGGGAGCTGATGGGATAAGCCCCAGGAGCTGCTGTGGAAGCTGAGCCTGAGCCCGAGCCTGAGCCCAAGCCTGACCCTGAGCCTAAGCCTGACCAAGGCCACTGCTGACAGTGAGTGGGTAGAAGTTTCACCTGGATGTTCATACAGCAGATAATGTGAATCATAAGCACTGTCTCACTTCCAGTGGGATTTTTGTGTGCATCACTTGTACGGAAATTAAATTTACGTCTTAAAAGATCTCAGTACAACTGGGTTGTTGATGTCAGAGGGAATGTACTTATTTACTTACTTCCCTTGTGTCTGCAGAAGCCAGCACTACTTGCTTTCAACAGGTCAGCCAGCCTGCAGTTCATTCACTTCTCTTAAACTCGAGCCATCCTCGTTTCTGTAGATAAGTTCTTCCTTCCAAAAGTCAGGGGTTTTCCTCAGAGGGAGGAAAGGAGCTGGAAAGAAGCCTCCTGGCTACTTTCAAAAGAAAGCTGACTGACTTCCCCACTATGTTTCCTCCCATTAACAAAAGGAGCCTCGCCTGCTCTCGGACTATCTAGGACTTTCAGTTGTACATCTGCCCGTCAGCCTCTCTTCCTCTTTGTTGACAACGGGTGATGTGCCAAGCCATTGATTGTGAGAAAAGGCAGGTAACATACCATTATGGACTATACTTGTCAACTAAGACTCAAATTGTTATTTCTTCTATAAATTTGGAATAACTCAATGGATCTGAGCTGCAGAATTCACTTCAAACTTCGAGTCAATTGTTGGAGCTTTACAGAAGTACAGCTAACATGAGAAGCCAGCCTGTCTTCTTGGGAGAGTGGGAGAACTCCAAGTTACTGGAGTTATTTCAAAACAAAATGGTGGGCTATAACTGAAATCTAGTTTTATAAAATAATGGTATCTTTGAATGTCATGAAAAAGGGACAGCAGTAGTGAGGTAGTAGGCACAGCACTGAAACATAAAAATATGAAAATTCTTAAAAATATCTTTACATTCCCCATAAGCTGAGAGGTAAACATGCTATTGCTATTAGCAGAATGCTTTGATCTAAGCAGCTGTTAGATCAGGATTTCCTAAGATCTTCCAGTTGGGAAGAAAACTTAGTAATGGTTTCTATCACATATCTTTTATGCAGCTCGACTTACAGGAACATACAAATCCTGCTTCCTTGACTGTAGGAAAAAATCAAACAACTTATGACAGCTTCTTCACTTACCCCTTCAAGACTCTTTGCGCCAGAACCTTAATCCAAGAGTCACCTCTCCAGGCTTCCCACAAGCCTACACAGCAGAGCTGTTCAGGCTGCTGAAGCTGCTTTTTCTCTCTCCTCCAATGTGTGGTCTCACTCCTCGTCTCCCTGCGCCATATCACACACACACATGCACACACAAACACACTTGCACATACTTTTCCTAGCGACTCATGCAGCCAAAGCATCTCTGCTCAGTCCTGAGCAGCCCTGTCTTGCCTTTATTTTGTGTTGAGTATCTAAGAATGCAAGAGTCCCAGGGCCAGAAAGAGAGCAAGAAAAACACAACCTTAATCTAGAGGCTGTAGTATTAGAGGTTCTCAGCCCTAAAGCAGGCAGATATGGGCTTTAGTGCCAGCGTCCTTGAATTATTTGTCTTTCATCCAATAAATGTGCACAGTGAATTGCATCCTTCTGGGGCATCGACTCTTCTTTTTACATCTGAGTACTTTAAACAAGGAGCCAGAATTGACAACTTGAATCCTTGCTTGCTTTAAGTGAAGGGGCATTATTCCTTGCCAAATTCCTGGCATGGCCCAGCAACTCAGCCCTCTCCATAGAAACTGAGCATGTGATGTAGGAGATGTCCTTTAAGCGTATGATTCAGATAAGGTCTGTGAAGGGTCATAGGTAAAGAAGCATGAAGAGATAGATAACAACAGAGTTAAATTCCCAGATTAGGTTGCTTCCAAACATGTATGGTATCTATCTTTAGGTGTCTAACTAACTTCTGATCTCTAAGTACTTTTAAGATTAAATATTTTGAGGCAGTAACCTTTCTGGACCTTCTTCCTGAAATTCCTGCCTACATGCAACATACCTAAAGTTTAGACAGTTTGTACAATGCCTTTGGTTCCAATATTGTTTTTCAGTCAAAATAACACTGTTTACCTCAGTGATATTAACCTTAATTTTCTCCATTGCAAATGAATCAGCATTGGGCCCAGAAGCTGTGAGCCCTTGGAGCATAACTCTAATAGGCTTTGACTCTTGGATAATTTTAACAAGCAAAGATGCCAAAGGGTACTTGGGTTTGGAGAGCAAGACTGTTTTCACAGTTTCTATCCACTGTAAATACTGCATGAACTTCTATTGGTACAAAACACCTCTGTTAAAAGAGACCAGGCATGAAAGTTTTTCCTCTAACATCTTCTTTACTGACAAATCGTTGGGAAAAGGAATTTTGTTAAACACACAAATTTCACTCTTCTCCTTTCTCATTTTTACCATCTCAAAGTTTCCAGTACCCATTTCTTATTTTCCACTTATGGAACTCACCAGAACCAATGCTGTTCCCAGAGATAATGCTATACACAGGCTTGCTTAAATTAGAGTTATGTGGGGAGAGAGGAAAAAAAAAAAACCTAACTAGCTCTTGGAGTTTCCAATGGCCCATGTCCCATTTAAGACATGGCTGCCTTATGCTTTGCAGGTATAAATTTATTGGGCAAGAGAGGAAGCATGGGGCTTTTTTGCTCTTCCTGCTAGTTTTCATTCTTGGTTCTTCATCCATGGCTCCATCACCCTTCCTGTTCCTGGAATAGCAATTTGGTGGCATCTCTGAGGAGTCTGAGGGAAGATGGGGAAAAATGTTTTGCCAGAATATGGCAAGAATGGCTGACAGGAAATAATGAAAGAAAAGAGGAGAGGAGCTGAGCCTTGTGGCTACAGCTGGCTAGCACAGTCATGCAGTGCCAGAGGTAATCCAGTGACCCATGTCCAGACCGTTCCAGTGTAGACTGCGTGCTGGGAAAGGAGGGGTGAGCCCTGTCCTCCTCCCCACTCACCATGTCTTTCCAAGATGCCATTTTAGAGGAGTAAAATGGCCTTCAAATAAGGATAGCATTACACTTGAGAAAGAATATTTCATGTCAACCTACCAATGATCTGGGTTTTTCACATATGAAATGTGGATTTTAATGTGAAAAAGCACCCTACCAGTTCCTGAAGATCCTGAGTACTGTAGAGTTAACTAGTTGCTCATCCTGAGTGAATTTGTCCCTGCGGGCTGGTGTGAACAGTTTTAAACATCCACACATATTGCCTTACAACATACAAATATTTATTCCAAAATACAAAGAAGAACAATGAATGTGGCTTATTACTCACTCTAGTGAGTAATTACCACACAATGGTAACAAAAGGAATTTGGGGAGACAATGCTGATGCCCAAGCAATGTGAGTGACCACTAAATGTATTTTTGGTCAGTATATCTACAGTATTGAATAACTGACTCTGGTTTGATTTCTTGGCCTTCCACACTGCTAAGTGTTAGTTTGTTCCCAGCAGCTCCTTAGTAACTTCTAAAGCAACAGTGAGATGTGGGATAGGGCATCATGGTGCCAAGTGAAACCCAGGGCCAAATGCCATGCGTGCCATGAGTCTACTTAGGAGGGAGTCTGCTCTCATTTCTGAACAAGCTGCTGAAAGAGGTGTTGACACTGATGTTGGGAACGAGCAAGAGTATTTGGAAGTGGAGACAGAGGAGGGGGGAAAGATGGTGGAAATTTTGGTGATGCTCGGTTGTCTATCATCTGTCAGAAAAGACTTCCTGAGAACAGCGTTAGAGGGGTATGTTTCACATGGCTGAACCGAGCACCCCATTAGATCTCTATTTGGATTCACTGATACTTCAGTGATATGCTAAAAGCCTCAGGAAATTAAACCGAGCCATATTTTTAGACCATGCAACATATTCTTTTTGTAAGCCCTTCTACCAGATTCTCCCCAAGCTGCTGAGAGAAGGAACAGGCTGTACAGCTGGCCAACAGGGCTGTTGAGGTTCAGCTGTTTTCTACACATGAGGGCCAGTCTTGGAGAAAGCAAAGACATCAGAGTCTACCATTTACAGGGAACAAGATGAAGTTCAAAGGCCTCATTAAATTACAATCATAAAAATACAGCAAGGAGGAAAGCCATTCTGCTGGTAAATGTGTCCACATTTATTTGCAGGCTCATGTAACTTAAATCTAAAATCCCAAACTTTGGAAACTTTTTGCCAGCTGGTGCAGACAGAGTATATTGACACTCAAGCAAGGAATTCCACATACAGGAGGAAATGGAACAGTAAGAGGTAAAATGATATATTTGAGAAAACAGTAAATTTAGGTAAAATACTTAAATTGTTAATGGAATACAAGTAGTTTTTCTTCAAGGAACTGGGGAGTTAACCCATTTACAGATAATGTAACATTTTCCAAAATAAATTCTCCCACATGTGACAGCATTGAGTTGGTGAGAAGAGCATTAATCTCTTATCAATGTCTTGTTTATTGTGAACATTTACAGCTTTATGAGACTAACAGAATGATTTATCAGTGGCTCTAAAATACTGTAAATGCCATCCAGAGTTTTTACATGCACTTTTGCTTTGGGATCTGTAGGATAAATTCTACAACTGAATTGATATTCACATTTGCTAGGATAGAAGATATTGATGTCATTCGTATTTCTAGGATTGTTATTCAATGCAGCAAGCAAAGGAAAGAGGAAATATTAAAGGAAGAACTAAAAGAATCAACCTTAATTACCAGTCACAGCAACTTGTTATGAGGTCCTATCAGCCACATGGAAAAATGCACTCCATCTTAATGCTATTGATTCTACATCCAGAAAGAAAACCATAAAATAGCCTTTCTTTTTTTTTTTTTTTAAGATGGCATCCAAGATTGCTCTAATTAGCAACAGGAGACTGAAACCACACAAGAAAATAGCTGAAACATAAGCTTAAGGCATTTTGAAAAAGAAGACAAAATTCCTCAATATGCTTCCTTTTTCAAGACCGAAAATGGAATAGCTAATTTATGGCACAAATCTGTGTTTGTGGCAAAAATTCATATAATCTATTCCCTCAAAATGGTGGAAAACTGCAGTATTTAATCAGAGGAGATATAAGCTCAAAATGCTTTCTGTAGGACTGAATTCCCGTTCAGAATCATAACTGCATTTAGAATCTTTTGGCGGAGTTGATCAAAACTTCTTACTATGTTCAGCACAAGGAAACAAGAAAAGAATTGACAAGAACCAGTGTCATGAAAGGACATGTATTAGCAAGTTCTGACTTGTTAGTGGAACGGGAGACCCTACTGTGTTCCTCTGTTGTAACAGAGAGCTGCAAAGTTTTCATAATTTCAGTGATTGTGTGCTTTAGTATGCTAGAAGTACAAAGCATGTACTCAGATGTTTCATTTGATAAACTGCCAATGCATTTCTCACTGTCCATGTCTTTGATATATATGTGGGCAGGAAAAGTAACAACCCTGATACAGCTATATTCAGACTTGCATCCCTAGAAGTGCTGGCAGTAAGTAAAGTCGTATGTATTCTTGGTACTTTCTTGTCTTTATCAGTCATCAGGGCCATCATTCATGACGAAAAGACATTCTTTAAAAATGAAATAACACAAAACTTTGGAGACCCAGGGGGCTTTAATGGAGCCTAGGTGGTCTGCTTAACTTTCCTGCACCACTTACTTCTCTGTTTGTTCATAATGTTGGAGGAAGTTTCTGGTTTCTAGGGACATGATAGAGCAGACATACAGCTAGCACTTACACAGGTTAACAGGGCTACGAAAGTCCAGAAAGAATATCTTGGGAAGAAGATAATATGTAGTCCATGAGAAAGAGACCAACAGCGCAGCTGAATGACACTCTTGAGCTGAATTTGTTCTTTTTCACTGTGATTGCTGAAAAATTTAAATGCTCTGTATACATATGATCCCTCTGAATTTCTATAAGACTCTCTATAAAGAGAAAGAGTTGGTTCTAATGAGCTTAAAACTTCACTCCAGTGTTATGGTATTTAAATAATCATGAAGATTTATTGAAACAACGTATATGGGTTTGTTTTGATATTTCTGTCAGTGTTATAACCATTCCTACAGTTTTATTCTGCCTGTACATATATAAGATTGAGAGGGGAATAATTAAACAATCGTTATGAGCATATACAATCTAACAATGAAAGATAGACAAAGCTTCTGCTCTTGTGTAATTTCTAGTTTGACTTCCACATTGATAGAACAGTTATTAGACTGAAGATGCTTTACTACACAGAACTGTAAGAAATATATGAAAATGATACAAAAGAACATTGAGGTTTTGTTGTGATGGTCTCACAAAAAAAAGGAATAACGATGTTGCCCATAAATTTTTAATTCCATCCCTTCATATACATGTACTACCAATAATTAGAAGATTATGTATGTTTTTTTTTCCTGCAGGACATCTGTTTCATTCAGCATGGTGTACCATTACATATGTCAGTGACTTCTCTAAAAACCTCATTAGATCCTCCCTGGCCTTGCAAGATCTGAACCTATTGAAAAGAAGTTCATTTCTCCTGTTTTTTTCACAGCAGCAGTCTGCAAAACCCTTTGTGAGCTGTGACTTCTGAAGTCCAGGGCGGGGTCAAAATCTTTGCTGGGAGCCTTCAATTTACATCTAATTAAGCCTATGAATAAGCAAACCTCGCTTTTTGCCTGCCATAAATCCCATGCTCTTTGAGACTTTCAATTGTCACAAATTCACTGTTGAAACCACTGCTGAGCTATGAATATCATCTTCAATAAAACACACCTTCTAGAATCTACTGGTAGAATGCATATAGCAGTTTTCAGCACTGATTATAGCTGCTATGCTGTAAGACATTGTCAGCACTAACATTTTCCCATTGTTGGGGCCTCCTTTCTGCTGCTGCTTTACTGCTTTGATTATATAGCAACAGTGCTAGAATTATATATGTTAGGATTTTATACTAATCCATATCACCATCCTGTGAATGTGCCACTCATTTATGTGCAAATTTAGAGGCAAAGTCCATATTATACTTCTTCTATTCTTCCTCCTTACTGGAAATCTAATTGTAAGGATTCAGTGCTAATAAAATTAGCACAATTATCAGTGCTCTCAATTCTTAATTTTTTTAAACAGTCCTGCAATAGTTGTTGTTCCCTGAGATTCTCAACTGCTGCAATAAAGATACTTGAAAACTGCAGATATTCTCATTAGAGAAAAAAAAAAGACAGAAAATTTTAAGCATTACAGTTTTGAGGGAAAAAATTTAAAATGCAAATTTTAAATGCTGACAGCAAGAAACATTTGAGGAGAACCAGAAATACATTAATACTTTTGTATTGTAATTTTATTTTGAACTCTGTCTCAGTTTTGCGGGATCTGCCTCGCATTTTATAAGAATGTTTGAAACATGAATTTTTATTGTGAAACATAAAGCACTATATGGTCGAAATTTAGTTTAAAAGTAGAAGAGAAAACTTCACCAAAAGACAGAAGCAAAAATAGCTTGAGAATATTACTGCAAGTTAGGAAAAAAGTCATCTTAGAAAAACACAGAAAAATCTCCTTTCATCACATTACTTAGGAAGCAGGATCTGGATTATTGTAACATCTGGTGTGGGCTCACACTGGTTCCCATCCCAAATAAACTCTTCTGTGCAGTTATATGGGACAGGAGCTACAGCCTTGTAGGGAGCAGACTTTTAAAATGGCAAGAAGTTTTTTGCTCATTGCTCTTGCGTATATCATATTTTCATTCTATGCAACATCACCAAACAGAATGATAAATGGTAGCTACTTATATCTACATCTAACTTTCTGTCATAAAGCTGTGGACAGTGTGAGTGACCTTGACAGATATCAGACGCCCATAGATTCCTTACTAAATGATCTGATTTTTTCCTGATCCCAAATTTGCCATTCAGCCAAGAAGTAATTTTGCAGCTTAGTGCTGTCAGACAAGAGCATGCTGCTGACCTCATGTTCCTTAATCTTGTCACTGACTTTACTAGGTGACACCAGAATCTTGTGTATACCTTATAAGCCCAGAGAGCTTGAATTTTCTTAAGACGTCTGCTTCTGGAGTCTGTCAGCAAATGAAGTACAATTAAAGACTGTGAGGAGAAATCTCTGGTTTGTAAGGTCACCTAGCCAAAACTAGCTTTTGTATAATCTGGCACAATCTCACCATTCTACAAGAAAAAAGCTTTAAGGATTGTCACAGCTAATCTTTGGGCAGTGCTTTTAGAAGCCTGGGAGCTGCACCCATACACCACTCAGCAAGTGAAGGGGTTAAGTCAAGGGCCTCCTTCCAAAAGCTCCCTGGAATTCAGTAGCAAGAAGGTACATAAATAAACAATTTCTGACAACCCAAAATCCAAAGAAAAAGAGGTGATCTGGAGGGATCTACTGTGGCATGATCATGACAGAAGAAGCGGCTTTACAGAGACACCGTCCAAAGTTAAGATTAATTGGTAGAAAGGAATATCTGTCTGACCCAAATAGCAAATAAATGAGATTGGACAGACACATAATTATCATCTTCCATGAAAAAAAGAAAAGAAAACAGCAAGAAATCTCCTCTTTTTTGATAGCAAAAATTAAAAAGGATAGACATGTGTGAAATTACCTCTTCAAAATCTTGTTATTATTGACGTTCTTTGTGCTCTCTGATGGTGTTCTTACAAAGACACATGGTGGGCCTGACAGCTGCATTGCCACCGTTTTGAAAGCGAAATTTTCAGGCAAGAGTATGCATAACAACATAGCTCTGTTTCTTCATGTATTGTATATGATGGAATCAGAACCAGTTAACTCTTGGCCAGCATATTTACTTCACCCTGTAATACCCTGTGACAGCCAGGGAATGTACTCTTTGGTATATATTTACGAGTGGCTCTCAGAAACATGGTACTATTTGTGTAGCAAAGTCAGAGCATCAGTGAGAAGGGCATGGACCTCTCCTCCAAGCAGTTTCTCTGTTCTGCAGCATCACAGACAGAACTTGTCAAAGGCTGTTGCCAGAGCAACTGAAACCTCTCACAAAATAGCATTTCTGATGTGACACAGCTGTGCCCCAGAGAAATACAAAAGCAACTCTTTTCAAATGGCTAGTGTTGAAATAACTTGTTATGAAAATGCCATTCTATGATAAAGATTTGTAAGAAATTACAATTTCATTGCTGGTGGGATCATCTCTTGTAATGCTTCTTTCCTAATAAATAGAAAAATAATCTACAGAACAGTGTTTATAAGGAGGCTTTTAGGATAAATTCAGCCCTTTCCTCCACAGATGAAAAAAAACTCTTGATATTTTAAGCCTAACGACTCAGCTCTGGGATAGGTTCAAAGGACTGGCTGCAAAGGCTCATCCCTTTTCATCAGTTCCCTGTGCATGTGTCCAGGGAGCAAGAAGAGGCAAGAAACCAAGCTGTGCAGAGCCTAGAGAACAGTAAGAGAAAAGAGGCTTCTGGGTCTTGAGGTTGAAGACTATGACAATGCTTTACTGCTGTACTGTAGGTGCTAAAAATCACACTTCCATGCAGGTTTCTTTCCCTGTTTGACTTCGCATGCAGAGCAGATCTTCAGCGAGGAAGCAATTCCCTTCCAGTCTGTAGCTAGAGAAGATGCATTTAGGCTTAAAAAGTTTTTTTTAAAAAGTGACTGAGGACTGTCTGAAAACAGACAGTTTCTCATTCACAATAAATACATCTTTCACCTAGTCATCAATTTATTTATTCTGTCGTCTTTTTTAAATTTGTGCTCAACTTCAAGTTGAGACAAAGAACATATGTAAGCTGAGTTATAGTGCATGCAACAAGTAGGCTATTTTCCATTCGCAGACCATACACCTTCCCCAGAATTCTTATGCTGGAAAGCACATGAAAATGTAAAGGTATCCACTGGCACTGGATACTTTAATAGATAACATTCAGAAAAATGGGGTTGTATTGCAAAGTGGCTGTGACTGAAGAGAATTTCTAGGGCAGCAAATTTAATTTCTCAGTTTTCCTGCAGTTGGAAACAGTGATAAAGAAAAGATGGGTTGCTCATGAATGTCACTCACACTGATAGCCATCTTTGTCTCAGATACGCAAGAAGATGAAGGAGAGTGGGGGGATTAGAAAATGAACACTGACTTTTGCATTTCTGTTTCTCATTGGGGATATCAAACTGCAAGGTGCTGAGCATGCTGCCCCTTATTAGACTAATCCTGTTGATTTCAGTGACCCTAATAGTGTATTTAAGTCCATCTCATAAGATTTTGCTGAATTGGGCTGACTATGTTTGACATTTTGCAGAATAAATTTGGTATTTTGCAGAATAAACCAGTGAGGGCTCTCACTGGCATGTTTTTCTTCAGAAGACATAACTGACATGATACTCATTTCAGATGTATTCAGGTTTGGTTACGTTTCAAAATCTCCTGACACTAGATGTCATGACAGTTATATCATCTGAACAAAAATATTACCTACTCTTCAAAGGAATATATGTAGGGTTTTTTAAGAGTTTAGAACTCTGTTATCATTTGTCAAACTAATCAAAAAGTAGTTTCCTGTTTTTCTTCTTCACTTTTTAATGTTATCAATACTCAGATGCATAACTGCAAGTATAGAGAGATGGATTTTAGTGTCACAGCTGTGTTAAGCAGGAGTCAGTCCATCGTAGTCAATGGATTATATCAAGCCCAAACTGAATAAGCATTGTTGACTCAAAGAAATCTGTACAACCTTTCTGAAAATGATGTTAATAAGAGCTTCTGGGAACTTTCTTCTTTATCATATTAGTCCATCTAACCTTACTATATGGTCTACACTTTAAGTCATTGTTTCCTGTTTTCTCTCCTTCTTCCAAGTAGAAAATTTTGTTTCCTTTAAAATACATTAATGGGGATTTTTACAAGATTATTGATATTTGCATTGCCTGCATAAGGTGTACCTTTCCTCATCTACTGCTTACCGTCTTCAGTAATTAGGGAAAAACATGTGCCCTTTTGCATAAAATGTAGTTCACTATAAGATGTTGAAAGAGAAGTGCTCTAACATGATAATTTCATTATGGGGTTGTGACCCATTTCCATTTGAATGAACTTAATCTTACACAGTTCATACATCTTTGAAAAATCACTGTTAGCAATGTTTGGACACAAGTATAAGTACAGAACAGATTGCATTTCAATATGTCTGGAATCTAGCTATGAATATTTTTATAAATGATGTTTCAGCTGTCCAGCTTCCAAGTGCTCCAGCACTGGAGCACTTAAATTAGAGCATTTGTATTTACTCAACTGACCATGTCTGGAAATCTGTTTGAAAAATCCTTGTGTCATTAACACTGTTCCTATACTGATGACTTTTAAGATTGGAACTTTGATCACTTGATTTCTTGTTTAAGACAAATGACTATTACATAATATTCAGTAGAGGAGACACTGTGTCTATCCTCATTTTCTCACTTTCCTCCATTTCTAACAAATGAAGATCTGTCCGCTGGTAATCAGCTTGCATAGATAGAAAACTACATTTAATTTCAGAAATAACTCCTCTTATCCACAGGTGTTTATTTTGCTTTTGTCTCCATAACTGTCTCAGATAAAAAAATAAGGTAATGATGTGGAGGCACCTTCTACATTTTGAAAAAGTATGTCTGCCCTTTCACAGAATCACAGAATCACAGAATAGTAGGGGTTGGAAGGGACCTCTGTGGGTCATCTAGTCCAACCCCCCTGCCGAAGCAGGGTCACCTACAGTAGGCTGCACAGGATCTTGTCCAGGCGGGTCTTGAATATCTCCAGAGAAGGAGACTCCACAACCTCCCCGGGCAGCCTGTTCCAGTGCTCCGTCACCCTCAGAGGGAAGAAGTTCTTCCTCATGTTCAGACGGAACTTCCTGTGCTTCAGTTTGTGCCCGTTGCCCCTTGTCCTGTCGCTGGGCACCACTGAAAAGAGCTTGGCCCCATCCTCCTGACACCCACCCTTCAGATATTTGTAGGCATTTATAAGGTCCCCTTGCAGCCTTCTCTTCTTCAGGCTGAACAAGCCCAGTTCCCTCAACCTCTCCTCGTAGGGGAGATGCTCCAGTCCCCTCATCATCCTTGTAGCCCTCCGCTGGACTCTCTCCAGTAGCTCTTCATCTTTCTTGAACTGGGGAGCCCAGAACTGGACACAGTACTCCAGATGAGGCCTCACCAGGGCAGTGTAGAGGGGAAGGAGAACCTCCGTCGTCCTGCTGGCCACACTCTTCTTGATGCACCCCAGGATCCCATTGGCTTTCTTGGAAGCCAGGGCACACTGCTGGCTCATGGTCAACCTGTCGTCCACCAGGACACCCAGGTCCCTCTCCGCAGAGCTGCTCTCCAGCAGGTCAGCCCCAAGCCTGTACTGGTGCATGAGGTTGTTCCTCCCCAGGTGCAGGACCCTGCACTTGCCCTTGTTGAACCTCATCAGGTTCCTCTCTGCCCAGCTTTTCAGCCTATCCAGGTCACGCTGAATGGCAGCACAGCCTTCTGGTGTATCTACCACACCTCCCAGTTTGGTGTCGTCAGCAAACTTGCTGAAGGTACATTCTAACTCTTCATCCAGGTCGTTGATGAAGAAGTTAAACAAGACTGGGCCCAGTACTGACCCCTGAGGGACACCACTTGTCACCAGCCTCCAACTAGACTCAGCGCCGCTGATGACAATCATGCTTGATTCATGCTTTCTGTGGATCTCATGCTTTCTGTGGATCCAGTGCAGCTATTTACTCACATAGTAGTATCTGCTTACCTCAAACAGGAAGATTCAGACTTGCACATATGCAAAGACCAGAAATGAGAATACCAGCAGTAGGTACGTGGAGCTCCAGTGCCGTTTTATAAGTCTTCATTATCACATCTAATATATAAGTATTCATTACACACATCTACTAAGCCAGTTCTGAGAACAAATACTGAGACAAGAAGCAAGAATTTCCAAAGTCTGAATGGAAACCTTGTGTGTCCACCAAATATCTTGAGATAAACTCCTGAAGTACCTTTGATAATGTCAGGGAATTAAATGGGAATTTGACTAGTGACTTTAGTGCAAACATGGTTTTGCTTCTGTGTTAATAAGCTGAGCCAGTGTGCACTCTGATAGACGTCAGGGAGATCAAGGTCCTCCACAAAAGGACTTTTGAACAATTTCATCTGGCTTCAAGAGCTCCTTCAGACAACCTGACTGGGTGGAGAGGGGAGAAAATGGAAGCTTACTTCATTTCCCACATTTTTCTCATAGTGGAGTTCAAATGAAAGATCTTCTTTTTGAGGTCCTTAATTAATAAAACTCTTTGTACCCTCCTCGCTGTTCTCTTATAACTCTCCTTCCTTTGCCTCAAAATTTCTTTTCCACTTTAAAATCACTTTGACAACTGGGATCTGAGCATGGCCCAAAACTGTTACTTTCCCAGGGGGTCATGAAATTCTGTTTGCAGTTATTATTATGTTCTGGATTCTCTTTTATTTTAAACAGTATATATGCAAGCACCTGGATGAAGAGTTGGAATGTACCATCAGCAAGTTTGCTGATGACACCAAACTGGGAGGTGTGGTCGATACACCAGAAGGCTGTGCTGCCATTCAGCGTGACCTGGATGGGCTGGAAAGTTGGGCAGAGAGGAACCTGATGAGGTTCAACAAAGGCAAATGCAGGGTCCTGCACCTGGGGAGGAACAACCTCATGCATCAGTACAGGCTTGGGGCTGACCTGCTGGAGAGCAGCTCTGCGGAGAGGGACCTGGGTGTCCTGGTGGACGACAGGTTAACCATGAGCCAGCAGTGTGCCCTGGTTGCCAAGAAGGCCAATGGCATTCTGAGGTGCATTAGGAGGAGTGTGGCCAGCAGTCGAGGGAGGTTCTCCTTCCCCTCTACACTGCCCTGGTGAGGCCTCATCTGGAGTACTGTGTCCAGTTCTGGGCTCCCCAGTTCAAGAAAGATGAAGAGCTACTGGAGAGAGTCCAGCGGAAGGCTACGAGGATGATAAGGGGACTAGAACATCTCTCCTATGAGGAGAGGCTGAGGGAGCTGGGCTTGTTCAGCCTGAAGAAGAGAAGGCTGCGAGGGGACCTTATAAATGCTTACAAATATCTGAAGGGTGGGTGTCAGGAGGATGGGGCCAAGCTCTTTTCAGTGGTGCCCAGCGACAGGACAAGAGGCAACGGGCACAAACTGAGGCACAGGAAGTTCCGTCTGAACATGAGGAAGAACTTCTTCCCTCTGAGGGTGACGGAGCACTGGAACAGGCTGCCCAGGGAGGTTGTGGAGTCTCCTTCTCTGGAGATATTCAAGACCCGCCTGGACAAGATCCTGTGCAGCCTACTGTAGGTGACCCTGCTTCGGCAGGGGGGTTGGACTAGATGACCCACAGAGGTCCCTTCCAAACCCTACCATTCTGTGATTCTGTGATTCTGTGGTTGTAATATCTTTTTGTCTTCGAAACACAAGAGTACTTTTTTTTTTGGTGAGATCTTAATCAGAAATTGGTTCCTTGGACGGGAATATTCACTTGGCCTTAAGCAACAGTAAAGGCCTTTGCTTTCACTTCAGCTGCTTTAGAACATTTCAAAGGCTACAGGAAATACTCTTTCTATGATTTATGCTTTATCTTAATTGTGCTGCAGTATTTCCAAAACAATATTGAAGAATGTTCTTTTGTGGGTAGCTAGGAACAAAAATATCTTGTTCAACTTTTGAGCTATGTATACTTTCTTGGCAAAGATTAATTTGACAGATGGATAAAAGATAGCTTTTTTACTCCAAGGATTTTACGCTAGCAGATTAAATTTTGTTACTAGTGCAAACCTTTTACAGATTGGGTTCAGTTACAAGAAATAAAACTAGCAGAACTGATATTTCCCTGGCTACTTCCCAGAGACTGTTGGTTTGACAAGTTTTTTTGTAAGTCTTTGTCACGCAAGGTTTCCGAGTGTTTGCCCTCTATTTCTGCTTTTTGGAAAGGAAACCAGTCTCAGGGTATGATACAACTCCGCATTAAAAATATGAGAACTGAAGAAGAACCCTATCTGTCGACCCTATCTTCTCCTGACTTGTATGCTGGTTTTTCTTGTCTTTTCGTCTACTACTGCAACCCTGGGTATGGGAATAGAAACATAAGAATCTTTCTAGAAGCCTGATGAAAGGATAAAGATCATCTAAAACAATGCCTCCATCAGACCCAATGTCAACTTGTGTGCAGAAAGCTGGCAAGGAGGAGCACTGGCGTGCCATGGGAAGGGATGTGCCACAAGAGTCAGGGGTATCTGGAATTAACTGGCATTTGTGTGCTTCAAGAGGCTTGGAATTCTTCACTGAGTAGAAGCATTTTATGGCAATTCATTCTATTTCTGGAGTAGCTTTCAAGATGCAGGTTTTTTGTCACAAGATCGTGGCAACTGTGGGATATGGTATTATTTGTTTTTTAACTTTTTTTAAGAATGCAGTAATATCTAGATTTATCCAAACAGATACTTTCTTTTCTCTTTAATGCAGGCACTGAATTTGACAGTTGAGTTTGATTTAATTGATGGTGGAATTCACATAATAGGAGTCACGCAGTATTTCCTCTGTGGTTATGTTTTGTTTAACTTTCCTAATGTCCTTTAAAATATCATCATTATTATTCATTTCTGAGATCTTTTGAAGAGATTACATGTCGATCTGAAGTGCAAGTTTACTTAAAAATAAAGACAACAAATGATATATTGCAAATGTTCACAGGTTTACACTGCAAAGTCCATTCAAATTTTTAACGGGTAAGTTTTGCACTAAAATTCCCCACTTCCACTTCCTAGTATTTGCCCATCAGTTACATGCAGCAAATTAAACTGAGGTGGAATTCCTATTATAATGACCTCTCTGGTCCCTGCTGACGATCAGTGCCTCCTGCTCAGATGTACACAGCTAACTTCCACTCACTGACAGTTACACTTGGCTCCACAGGTATATGAAGGCATCCTGCTGTCATCAGGAATGCTTTTATTCCCAAAGAAGTTGGGTCCTTTGGCACAGCCGTGCTTCCCCCGCCCCAAAATGTACAAAACGACGTACTTCTCTCACTATTCTTGTGTTAACAACTGATCTCACTCACACACCTCTCTGTGGCATGCGAAAGGACATTTCTACAGATCTGTGGACCCTCTATTTGCCCCTTTTGAATTATGGTTTACTTCAGTATTTGCAAAACACTTTCTACAGAAGCCTGTACTGATCTACCCGTGAATGCAGCTGGGAACACAGTGGCAAGCTTGTACTTGCTTTCAATTCTCTTATACTGTATTTGGTTGTAAAGTGGCTGTTTTAGTTCCTCAAAAGCTGGGCTGTAGATGCTTTCCACACAGCTGCTGTGAACTTCTGGTGGTCTCTGAAACTCTAAAGCTGATGGGCTATGGCCACCACACGTGCACAGGCAGAATACAAGGAAATATGGAATATATAATGAAAGAATACGTATTTCTAAACCTATTGAACATGTAACATGCAAGAGTTCTGACTTAAAATGAATCTTATGAAGCAGAATTGCTAGTATGTTTGTGTGCCTGTGAAATGTATAGTTAAGGAAGACTCATTTTCCTTCCTCTTTTCTCTTTTTGGCTCTGATAAGAAAAATTATCCATGTTTAAAACAAAGTGTGGCAGTTACAACTGAAATGTGGGCTTGTGCTCAGAAACACACTTAAAAAGGTGTCAAATTGTGTTTACACTTCTTTAACTGCAAATTTCTGTCTAAAGAAGAATTTAAATGTTTTCAGTCAAGGTCTGGTTTTCTAGCCTAGACAAGTTGGAAACATCATGCTGTCCAAATCAAACTTATTTTTTTCTAAATTTGACCTACCTTTAAGAATTTCCAAATAAGCAGTTATTTGTCCTGTTTCTGGTTTCAATCAAAACCAAAACCAACACATTTGCATTTCATAATACTGTAACTGAAGTTACTAATTTCTTTTTGTTTGAATTAAGTCAAACACAACATACTAATCTTAAATTTCAGGGATACAAACCAGAACCTGGGTACCCAGGAATTGTTGCTGCCCATGTAAATCAAAATTGGCAAGGTCTGAGAGTTCTAGCTTCTGGGTTTGCTCCAAAACTTTTAATATTGCAAAACAGACTTATTAGCTAGGAATCCTAAAGATGTACAGAGAATTAAACATTTAGAGAAAAGAAAGGCTGTACAAATATTTACTTCTGGTTATTATTGTGGTACTTTCAGATCCAGGCCTCCAAACACTTAATAGATGTACTTAACTTTAGTGGGAATACTTCCACTGAGTTAGTAGAAATATTCATCGGCTTAAAGTTAGACACAGATGTGTTTGCAGGACTGGAACTTTCTATTTTATATAACTGGTACTAAATTCACCTTCCAACTGTAGCATTAAAGTTCATTTCATAATGGGACTCCTGGGGAAACAAGCTTAGAAATAATATATGGTCCCAGAAAAATATTTTGAGTTCATATATAATATGATAGAGGACATTTTCAAACTTTGGAATAACTTTTCCATTGAGGCAGGTTTAAAGACTGTTGAAGAGAAACATGAACCTTGATTTAAACATTGGAATATATTGCCAGAGGGAAGAGAGTATATATTTTCATTTTTATGAATTAGATTTTGCTGAATTATCTTATTTACTGCCATCCCATTTGCATTTGCAAGGGGCTTATTCTACAGAACAGAAGAAGAGAAAGGACATTTCGTGCCTAAGGTGGATTCTCATCTTCTGTGAAAAAGTGTCATATATTTCTTGAATCTGAAACTTAGGTGTGCTCACATGCTATATAAGTAAGAGAATTCATTATGACAGGGTCCAACTTTTCCTTGCTTTTTGCCCTTTGCATTCTTAGTAACCCTGATACAATGTCTGTAAAATTCTACCAGGTCACAGTGCTATCTCCCCTCGTAGAAATGACCTAGTGCGGTGCAGACTGGAAGTGCGCAGGGCCCAGGACGCTTTTCCACTGAAACAAAGCGCTGCTCATAAAACTGTAGTGAACGGAAAAGGGTGAGGGGGGTCATAATCCCCTCACTGTGCTATATGTGAAAGCAGGGTCTGATCTGGAGCTTGCAATGCAGTGCTGAAAGCTGAAGGAGGTGCCTGAAAAAGAGAAAAACCACAGGAAAATGACAGCAAAGCCCTCTTTTATAGTACAGAGAATTATAGGCCAGCTGAGAGGGAGAGAAAAGAGCTGGAGCTGTTGGGCTGTAGAAGCATTTGGGAAGACAGGATGCGTTGCTACTAGTAAGTCATCTTTTTGGGTAAGGTTGAGGGGTTTTTTTCAGATTATTTTAGGCCACAAGTAAATTTAAACTTCTAGGAGTTTTCTATGTGGCCAAGTGGAACATCCTTGTATATTTCCACACAGTTCTAACAAACCTGAAAATTCCTCCCCAGGAAATATTTTTCTTCCACTTGAGGAAGTACTTGTGGAAAAGCCATAAAATGTAAGAAGACAGAAAACTGATAGGATTTTATCAAGACTATTACAGATATGCAAAAAAAAATTAAGACCAAAGAAGATCTTCTCCATAGGCTTCATTAAACAATCCTGGAAATACTGCATAAAAAGTTGATCATTTTCCATCATATCCTCTGAGACTGAGCCATAAGGACCACTGGCATATGCCATCTAGTCAAAATACTAGAGGTCTTTGAATATGGTCAATATCTTATGTTTAGGAGAGAAGGTTTTCTAATGCAAGGTTTAGAACAAACAAAAGTGCCAGATGGTGTAAGCAGACTAAAATTTCTGTGATTGTTTAGGGAAGGACTGCCTGAGCAATATAGAGAGGTGACCACAAAGTTTTTCCTCTAGGACCTCTTTCCAAGCACAAGAAGCACTCTGAGGTCAGAAGGAAGAAATTCAAAGTGGGTTAGAAGCCATGCAATACTTAGGAAATTACAGACAGTGCTGTCTGAACTAAATCAAACACTTCTCCAGCCTCTGTGGTGTCACTAAAAGGTGCAAAGATTGTTTAAAGCTACCTTGCTTGTGAAGATGCCAAGTGCTGTACCGCTAGTTGCCTGTGCTGTGAGCATATTTCTTGGACACACATCTGAGAGACAAAGGAGCTGAACTCGACATTGACACAGATCTACTGGACATGCTCCCACCGTCCTCCAAGCCACCTCCTCCACTACTGAAGGGATGCAAACCTCCTCATAAATCTGATCCAAATCCAGTGACCTGGTCAATCAGACCTCTGCGTGCTGCACTGAGGATCTTTCTTCCTAGGAGAGAATGAGTAATGTCGTGACCGGGATTTATGAAACTGAAGTCTAAACATGGTTTCTTTTCTAGTAAACATGTTCATTTTTTATCAGTAATTTTGTGACTCCCATAACAGGGTTTGTAAGATTTATAGGCTTTCTATCTAACAGAGATATATGCATTTCCGAATTTACAAGTACTCTGTAGTTCCCACTAGTTACTAATTATTACCAGAAGATACTTATTTCATCACCTTGAGGTGACATACAATTAAAGAGCTATTATTTTATATCAGCTTTGCCTATAATAATGATCTGATCCAAATGCACACATTTTCTGATGTCATTAGTTAACTATCATTCCAGCTGTAATGCCAGTAAAACCTGTGGAGTTCCATCATTGACAAAGTCATCCTGATACTGTTTTGTTTTAGTGCATTTGCTGTAACAAAAACTCCTGAATTAGGGAGCAAGTATATTTTTGGATGTGTCTATATTAGTAATCAGACATGCTCTTTAAGCAACCAATGAAAAGAGCTATTACTGCCAGAAGAACACTGTTATTCAACGTACAGGTGGGAGAAGCAATTTCTATGGGAGACGTCACTGAGTTTTACAGGAGTGTGGGATCTAGCAATCAACTGAAGCTCGGTCTGACTCCAGCTCTTGTCTTGAAATGCAAAACCATCTATCCCTTTAACACAAGCATTGTGAATCACAACTGATCATAGTAATGACGAATACACTTACTGCAGTCTTGAAATTCAACTTTTTACTTTCCAGTTACCACAAGATTCACAAGAGATGAATTATGGACAAAAATTACCAAATAAATTAGTAGTTGCTTAGCAAATTATTCTTGTCTCACTAAAGTTTGAGATGCTGAAGTACTTTGGTATTAGGTTCCTTCCCTTATGTTTGATTCAAGAATTTGAAAGGTTACTATGTTAAACACTACAGAAAAGCAGACGTTGCAGGGAGAGGCAATATTTTATATTAAATCAATTGATCATTTTGCATTAGACCAAACAGGATAACCCTTGGGATCAGATCCTCTTCTCCAGGTCACTACAGGCATTGTTTTGAGCCCTACACTTTCCTTTCCATGACATTACAAAAGCTTTACAGAAGCAGGAGTAATACAGATTTCGTGGGTAAAACTGAGTAATGGGTACTTAATTTGAGTCACTATACCCATTGCTTAGTGACCCTATTTTCAGTGAAAGACTAATATTGATGTTTCTGCTGAGGTTTTCATGATCTATGACTCTGTACAGAGCACAGATTTACATACTCAAGTCCATCAAAGAACTCAGAAACAAAGCCATCATTTCAGGGATGTGAGAATACAAAAGGTTAATGTACACCTTGTGACCGACAGACCAATGCATGAATTAAAATAAATGGAGAGATATTAATCTATGGCAGAACAGATTAGTGTCAAGTGGTCTTACCTTAAAAAGCCATGACTAATATAGAAGCACTGTTCAGATGAAGACATGACTTTTTTAATGTGTACAGTGATGTCTGCATGTATGTAGCTTTTTGAAGAGTAAGAAGAAAAGGGACAAGAGGAAGAGGAAGAAAGCAAAGGTAAAGGTCAGGAAGGAGAATCCTGCTGTGCCTATGAGATCAGATATCAAAGCCATCATGTTTCTCACTTAAGGATTAAAAAATCCTCACTGTAGACAAAGGTAAAAGGCCACAATATGACTCTAATTTGGTAGGAGATACAAATAGCAGCATAGACAGATCAACGGTATTGCAACTAAATTATGGGTAGAAAGCAACTGTAAAAAGATCATATCTTACAAGCTAATACATTGAGGAAACATAATCTGAGACATTGAACTCCGCAGGAGGAAATAATACTGGGAATGGAAAAGGACTATTTGTAGGGAAGCAGTAATGGTGAAAGGACTTCTCTAATAAAGAGGAGAGATATTCTCTGTCACCAGAAACTGAATATAATTACTTATATAGAATAGACAGTGTAAAGGGAGAACAGAGCAAAAGAAAAGGGGAGAGTCTGATGAAGACTTACTACCTTCACGAGGTGCCTTTATGGGGGAGATCTGCTGATCTGTCTACCAAATAAAGAAGAGATATAAGCAGCCTAAATAAATGAAACTAGAAAACTCTAGGGCTGAACTGTCTTCTCCTTATTCATATGAGTAGCCTTTTGAAATCAACAAGACAAATACTATGAGCAAGCCACGCACAGTTAGACCCTCAAGAAGTGTTTGTATGTGAAGCATGGCTCATTTCTTCAGATGATGTGCTTCACTGAGTCCCTGGGCTGGGACTCAGAAATACTACTGACAATATTTCCAACTCCCTGGCTACAAAATCTTGAACATGCTCATTTCTCTGCTTCCTTCCATCCCTTTCCTTTCTTATTTAGTTAGTTTGGAAACTCTTTGAGGCAGAAAATTATTTTTTCTTTGCAAATACATTTATCCAAGGACACATTTTTGAAGGACATTTCTAGGTACTGTTATCACACATCAATACCTTCTTACTTACCTTCACATCATCAGTCAGGTCTAAACTCCATTCCCGTTACTTTGGCTTTTTTCATTTTAGTCATACAAATACATTTTGAGAAGGGTTATCGTCATCTGAGAGGGAGATCTTTGGATTGAGTTTTGAGTAAAACATTGTAACTGCTGTACTTAGCCAAAGCTGTAGCTTTCCACTACAATCTTGTCTAATATTCTATTATCAATTCAATTTTATCAGTAAAATAGTACGTTGGTACTAGTGCCCTATAGATAATTAGGCAAAAAGCAAATTCACCCAGGAAGTTTATGAAGTTTAGGATTCCATTATGAATGCCCCTAAAATATTCTGCTAATGCACTTAATTTTTTTTTTAACCAGAATTACCATGTGGCCTTGGACAGCTGTGGTTAGCACTAACCATAAAATACTGAATCCTGAAGGAAAAGATTGCTTTGTCAGCCAAATGCACAAAGCATGAATTCCTAAAGCAGCTCAGCAGCGTACAGGATAATGGGAGATTAATCTTTCAGAATGGCAAGTTAACATATGTGTAGACTAGTGTATGTACTTTAAGCAATGCAAAAGGAATTTCTTCAAAAGCCTACGCTTTGCTCTTAAAACACCATTTCTTTCATAAAATCTTGTTGCAGCTCTTCTATCAAACAAGTTCATGAAACATAACACAATTGACCTTTATGATGTAGTTCATGCACCTAGTCAAATGGTGGATGTTTGAAGATGCTTTTATTAAATGTCTTCTGCCACATTTAGATTGCATTATTTGGGCAATGACACAAAACTAGAAATCTCAAGATATTTTAGTTATATTTGCAGTTTCAGTCAGTTTCCCTGGTAGCTGCTGAAGTGTCAAGTGTAGTGGACCACCTACTCTCCTTACTTGGAGTCACAGTAGGGCTCACACCCTACCAAAATCTCACTTGGTTTTAGGTCCATTTTCTTCTCCTCCACCTCTGAGTGACCCTATCTGCTCACACCACCTTATCCTTTCTGCACAAACTTTCCTCTGATCCAGCTGTCTCCACCTAGTCCAAAATACAAGCTTGTCTCCACACCTTGCCTTCTAGCATTTCTCATTTCCACTTACACAAAGCATTTCCTAAACTGAACTGCTGGGGAGGGATTCTTCATGCCACCTAAGAAGTCTGGAAGAGCATCAAAGGGCCCCAAAGTTTTGTATCTGATGAGGGATCTATTCCAGTGCTTAATCATGTTACAGTTAGGAAGTCTTCCCTAGTGTCTGACCTGAACTTCCCTCACTGCAGTTTAGGCACTTTGTATTTTTTCTTGATCTCCAGTAACAATGAAGAACAATTTGTTTCTATCCTTTTCACAGTCCGTTATCTCTGCTCTAAACTAAACAAACCTTATCCTTTTAATCTCGGAGGTCAGATTTTCTAGGCTTTTGATCATCTTTGCTGCTTCCCTCTGGTTCACAGGTTTCTTAAAATGGGCTTCCCAAGCCTGAGCATAATGCTTCAGATGAGGTCTTGACACAGCTAGCCAGGAGAGTTACGATGCATACTTTTAAGGTGTGTGCGTTATACATTTTTATGCACCCTTCATCATGTTCAGTTTATGAACCTTACCATTTTGCCTGGAAAGGCCATCTAGCTGTTTGTTTTCCGTCTTTCAATCATGCAAGTAATTATTTCAAAGTGTATTACTTTGTCCTTGTCCTTATTGAAACATAATTTATTTAGTATTTAAATATTAAAATGAAATATTATTATATTTTCATCACCTAAGTCACTAGTGAAAATGGTGAAAATACTTTTTTGGGAAAAGACCTTTCTAAACACTGAATACAATCATCTGTTTTGACAGCACAACATCAGTAACTATCCTTTGAGTACAGTTTTCTAACCAGTTTTCCATTGACTATGTTATCAGATTTACTTTACCATATATACCCAAGTTGCTTATATCATCTAAGACCAAATTAAGATAGACCATTTACTACTTCTCCAGTATCCACATGGCCAATTACCATGTTCCAGAAGGAAATCAGATTAGTGCTACATCATTTGTTCTTTGTAAGTTCATCCTGCTATTTGCTTATTACCCTGTGGCCTTCTAGTAATTACAAATACATTGTTAAAATACCTGTTTTGATATTTCTGCAAGAATTGAAGTTCAATCAACCTATATCTTTTTTAAAAAGGGACATTACGTTTCTTTTTCTGTGAAGCAGGGGGAATGACATATGGCTGCCTTTGAAGAATCCCCTCGGCTCCCCTTGGTACAAGCCACAGCAGGATCAGTACCAGTGATGGTGGCATAAGGGCACAGATGAGCCAAAGTGAAAACTTTTCAGATAACACTGATACATGTTTGAGACACATAGAAAACACATCATAGAAAATACACTTCACTGCTGGCACGTCCAGCCAAGGCTGAGCACACTTGACAAAGCTAAACTCCCCTGTCACTTACTATCCTCTTCTTCTTTATAGTGTTAACCCCAGTAACTGGGGTTTGAAGTGATACTTTACAGAGTCTGAGTGCCTTTGATGGGATCCTAATGAACTGGCATCTCCTGGTCCAAAACACCATGCACCTCGACATGTGCAAGTCACTCTTCCCTGTGCAGATGCTCAATGTCTCTTGTCATACTGAGTTTTATAACTCCGCAGCTGACCTCATGCTGCATGATTCCCCCTTTTCATCACTACAAAACACAGGTGCTATGTGTTTACTACTTTATCTATTCGTTTTTCCTAATCGTGCTGATAATATCAGTTCCATTCTTCATGCTACCCACTAGCTCCCCCTTTCCCAGGCACATGAGGGTGTGTCAACGATAAACTGAAAAGTGGCAGCGATGAATCACCCCTAGCAGCTATGTTCACACCTCATCTCTAAAGCAGTGTTGCAGTGGCTGTGAACACGCATCAACCTGCCTGTCTCTTGCTGACGTGGGTGACTTGTGGAGAACTGCAGGCAGCCAGCAGCCAGCCTGCCTGGATATGCCGGTGTTGGGTTAACTCACTTTGGGTGCTCGGGCACACAGAAGCTTGTGTGCTCCATTAGGCACTGTCCTGTCATACCTGGGACCATGTGTTCAGGCTCATTCTCTGCATAGACAGTGAATCTGGTCCTGAAGACAGCCTCAGTGCTCTGCTCCACAGACAATATGTGTAGGTTTAATGGTTTCCTTTTGGCATTTCAGCGGGCTGCTGTAACTCATTTGGAAGTCTATGAATGCAAGGATTCAGACCCAGTTCACCTCAAATTATTGATGTGAAGGACTGAGTAACCACAGAAACAAAAAGCCATACAGATTAATTAAAATACAGACCAGCTATATATTGTGACTTCTAAAATAATCATTAACAATCACTTTATTTTGTCTTCTACCTAAATAGCTTTCTGCTTGAATGGTTTCCAAGTAATAATCCTTTTCTTTGATGTAAGAATGTGCTGAATCTCTGAAGATTTTTTTTAAAGGGAGAGACAGAGACCAGTTGTTGATTTTTGAACAGGATGCATACATTAAACATCTGCATCTTCATCCTCATAGATGGTGCTGCAGTAGAGTGAGTTATGCCAGACAGAAGACAGGAGGGTAATAACATCAGATCTGATATTGGCAGGAGAAAATAAGAAAAATCCTCATAATAACATCAAAAAAATTTCTTAAATGGAAACAAAAGAAAATAGTTAGGAGGAACAAATTAATTGTTTAATGAGTCCTTGGCCATCTTGAAAATTTGAATGACTAATACAACTTCATTACTTACGCACCAAGAGTCAAAGTATGAAAGTTGTAAAGGATCTTTTAGACTTGCCTGTGCGACCAAAGAGAACTTGTGTAGAAATAAGATGTAAGGATTTAACATTAAAGATGGTGTGTTTCGCTTTTCTCCAGATGCAACAAAAATGGCTCTGCCATATATTTTCTAACGAGCATGTCAGAATTTAGCTTTTATTGTAGTTTGTGGCTACAGAGAGATGCTCATCTCAATACAAGAATAATCCAGAGAGTGTATAGTGAAGCAGACTTAGGCACTTAATTACTGTTCCTTATTCATCCCTTCACAAATCCTCAGAGAGAACAGAATGTTCTCTGCCTTGAGTTACAATTTTTTCTCTTCAGTTTTGCATCGTATCACAGTGGATTTTCCAGTTCTTTTTGTGTTTTCTTCTCTTTGGTCCCAGGCTTTCCTAATCAAAGACTACTGAAGTCTCCAGTAAGGCACATAAAATTTCAAATACATGAGAAATGTATTAGTATGCCTAAGTTCTTTGCTACAACTATGTGCATGTACAATATGTTCTCTTTCATTTTTGTGTTGACAGAAAAAAGAAATTGAGAAACCGCATCTCTTCATTTGTAATCTTTGAACTGCTCAGCTTTATGCCTCTGTTGATACTGAGTGTCCAAAAATGTAGACAAAGATTTGATTGCTTGCAAAATAAGGAGACCTTTTTTGAGCCCCCAGAACTCCAGATTACAAATGCTTACCTGACTAAGGGGTGCAGGGCCAGATTTATTCTGTGCCTGAGTTAGCATGTTGCCAAAATAACTCAACCCATCTTACTACAAGCTATATTATTCCCTTAGACTGGGGGAAAAAAATTGAAGCCAATGGGAAGCTTGTTTATACACCAGTCTAACTCAAGCCATTAAATGGGAGAAATGGACACACATAACCCTATCTCAGCCATTCAATCAATACGAAATTGTACTCAGAGCCTGTGAATGAGCAAGGTTCCTTCAGCCATTTCTCTTCTCATGGGTTTGGGAAACACCAAGATTTTTTTTTCCAGAAACCTATGCCAACATCTGTTTTATAAAAGAAATTTTTCATTTTTAGTCTTTTTAATCACTTTTGTTACTCCTTTGAGCTCTAGCAGCCCAAAGGAACGACTAGCTTAACTGAGCTTTTAAAGCTAAAACCAAATAAGTGCAGGGATCCTTCAGTGGCTTCCCCAGCTCTGTTTCAAATATATTGCAGAACGGCTCTCGAACCTGCCTTCCCAGCCTTCTCAGAAGACCTCCATAACAGTGTCCATGAAATTCTGGGTAGAGAGGTAACACAGATGGCAAAGAAGAAGAGAACAAAGGTAAAAGGCAAGAGAAAAAGGGCAACAAAAAAAGATCTAGGAGGGAAAGGGCAGACAAAGGCTGTATGTAGACAGAGATTACTTTAAGCAGCTGAACTCAAGCTTTTGGATTAAGGACTGAAAAATCATGTACATAACTTTTATCTTCTCACTAAGCCATTGAGACAGCAATTGACAGAGGCAACAGTCTACTTCCCCAGCCTTTGGTATCTCCACAGCAAATTGCTGACTGGTATTCCTTATAGTCCTTTACAAGGGCAAGGTATCATTGATGAAAAGATATATGCAACATTTTTCAGATAGAAATTTCTTTCAAAAAACAATTAGGCACTGCAGCATTATTGCAGAACATGGATTGATATGAGAACAGACTACTTGCAAGCACATCTGCTCACAATTCATGCTGATCCCAGGCTTAAGGACAAGAGGAGGGAATGTGGGAAGCACTATTTCCAAGCTGTTAATTCATTGTCTGTGAGCAACGGCAGGAACTATTTGCCTGTTGGACTTCCACATGAATAAAGCATGATGGGGAGACACTCCTGAGCCCCTTGGTTCTCCCTCTGTGAAGTATGAGAACCCTGTTCTTGAGTGCTAATACAGTGTTCCCAGACAGTCAGTCCACCAGCAGGGGTTCAGGAGTTGGAAAAGACATTAGCAGGGGTGCAAAATGGTGTAAGACTTAGAGGTGGAGCCATCAAAAGCAACCAGCCATTTACTGGACAAAGGAAAAAATAAATGTTGAGGAAAGATATGCAGAAAGAGAAGAAGAGAATAGGAGGGGAGCCCTGAAGAAAAAAGTAAGTCATAAATTTTCATGTGACTAAAGCAAATGACTGGAGGTCCAAGCTTCTGGGATCTACTGAGAGCTTTCCTAACAACTGACCTAGCCTGTCTCCCCTTGTATCTGTGCAAGTTCCCAGTGGTATAACAGCCATTATATTACTTACCTACAGGCATGCTGAAGGGCTTTAAATGGTTGGAAGGAAAGTATGTGGTGTGTGCCAAATATTATCATTATCATTATCAGGGGAGATTAGACATTGCAGATAAAACTCATCTTTCTCCTTCAGACTGTGTCCCTGGAAGTGCTCTGTGGTTGTGTCAAACTCACCAAAAATCTATCTCCATAGCCCATCATTTCAACTGATCTGTAGCAGCCAAAGTTCTACATGGTTAAGGCACTCCAGAGCTATTTTTTCTCTCTCAGACAATGACTTCTCCTGACAAAACACAAATTTCTCTGTGTCTTAGCTCCTGATTTATAGAATGGAAATGTTCCTAACAGGCGCATTACGAAGATGAGACTATTTATGATGGGTTCACACAGTCCACGTAGTGTTGTACTTGGGGGAAAAAGAATTCTGACCTAAATAATATCTTTGTGAGGCAGGAAAAGTAGATTCTCAGCCCACTGCTCCTGTCCAGCACCTACATTCCCCATTACCAACACAGCTGATATCTGTATCTAAAATTTCATGACAGCGCATTAGAAAAAACCTGGACAAGACTAACACATACCAGAGACTGAAGGAATATGCACAATTATCTTGCTGGAAAAGGAAAAATAAACATAATTATCTGAATAAAACCAGAACTTGCAATACTTAGATAGAAAGCATACCAATTTTTATTTGAATGAGTTACTAATTCAGTGCTTGTATATCTACTTAAGCTGTCAAAACACTACATGCTGTGGAATATATTATATATATTAAATGGGTCAGATTTAGGCCACTTCCTTCCCACATACAAAATCAGAGGTGGTTAAGTAGGGCATGGCTTTTAAGCTTGTTCATGGCCTCCCATAATCCTATTCTCAACAAGTTTTGCAGTACAAGCCAAAAGGCGAACTGAAGGAATCTGAAGGAATAATTTATATTTTTTGTTATTACTGCCTATCAGCATGATGTTCTCAATGCTTTCCTCTGACAGAAGTCCTTACACAGGCCGGCATGATATGGAGCAGATGACTTAATCATTTGACCACGTCTCACACTCTCCAAGTGTTGCCACAGGTTCTCACGCACTTACTACATGTTACTGTGTTCTTCCTACCACTCTGTCACCCTACACGCTGGAAGGATCAGACTGGCCTGATCCACCGCTCTGTAATCTGCACAGCAGCTGGCTCTTGTACATGAAGCTGTGGAAAAGGGAGGAGGCCAGGATGCTGTGAAGCAGATGCAAATTAAGTCTCAGTAGGGCCCTGTGCTGAAAATAAGAATATACGAAATACCCTACTGTGCTGGACCAGTGTTGTGCCTCCAGCAGTAGCAGTAGGAGATGCTGATCAGGGAGCGCATGCACTCTTGGCCACTATCTCGCTACTACTCCCGTGTCCACAGTCATTGATTAAGGAATTCCTGTTTATTTTCTTTAATATTATATTGGACTGGTTTTCCAGGAGTTTCTAATTCTTTTTATTCTCTGCCGAAACTATCTGCCTCCAAAATTCACGGCAACAAATTTCAGAACTTGACTGCCTGCTGTGTGAAAAAATATATACCTTTACCTGTTTTAAACCCATTTTCCACTAGTTTCAATGGATGACACCTAGTTGTATTACTGAAAGATTTGGTGAGTTAGAAGCTCTGCATTCATTTCACTGAGTGCCTTCACGTTTCTCTCTGAGCATTCTCCACTCAAAATTGAAGATTTAGCCCTTTAAGTCTCTCCTTTTAATGCTGTTGCTTGACATCCCTAATCATTTCTCTTGCGTTTCTCTGCACCTTTTCTAACTCCACTATGACTCTACTATGTGACGTGAGGATCAAACTGCACGCAGTGCCCAAGATGTAAGTACAAGATTTTGTACTGCAGCAAAATGATGCTTTCTGTTGTATTCTCAGTGCCCTTTCTGATGAAGTTTGACCTTTTTTTGGCCTTTTGACTACTGTTGTACCTTAAGCTGACCACTTCAGAGAACTGCTGGTGATGATTGCTAGCTCTCTTCCCTGAGGTGTAACTGCCAATTTCAAGTTCAGCATCCCAAAAGCACGGCTTTGACTATTTTTCCTCAAGATTAATTACTTCACTTTTTTTTTTATGCTGAGACTAATTTGACACTTTTCTGCCCACTCAGCTTTGCGAGGTCCTTCTGAAAAACAGGCGTAACAAAAGGCACATTCCTCAACCGCAACTGCAGCATGCAACTGCATGATATCCCTCATGTAACTGGAGCACTTCCAGCACACGAAGAACTCTGCAGATACACTGGGAAGAGATGACAGCACACAGGAGCATCTCCCCTCCCACCTGAACAGGTTCTCAGGCTCTGAGAGAGCAGGAAGTTTAAATACCTGCATGCTTAGTAGGGATTGCCTATCTGCATGACATTCTTTAGCCATTTCTGGAATGACTAAAACAGAAAATGCTTGCATTTGAATGGCTATGATGTAATCTTTAGGATCAGAAAAGGGAAATAATTTCCTTGCCTGAACAGCTATGAGAATTTTGCAGCCTAGTGAAGAGTTCACACACTTCTTCACTGGCTTCTGTGTGCAGTGACAGCTGGTCTGTCAGCTCCTCTGACCACTCAGTTTGTGCAGTCCTTTGCGATCCATCTTTTATGTCAGGCTATTCTTTTCTACAGGGACATCAGAAACACCATTTCCCCTGTCATGTCCATGAGGAGCCAGAACACAGAAAGATAAAGGAAGCATACTTCACATCCTATCATGGATTTAAAGAACATTGTAGTGTAGCATCAGGCAGGCAAATTAATTTCAGCTGTAATGACAGAGCCAGATTACCTCACTGTTTTCAAAATTTCCCCAATATGAAACAGATTTAGCAATGAAAAGTAGCAAATAAAGATCTGCAGCTGGTCAGGGAAGACCTGGCCAGGCAAGGTCAGAGACAGGGAACTTGTGTTACAGTCTGTAAGAAACATGCAGACCGCTGTCGGAGCCAGAGTAGCAAACACCCTTTGGATTCTTGAATCTAGGAGCTAAAAGAGCAGTACACAAGCCAGTTGTTTTGGTGGGCCGTGCTTTATGTTCTGCATGAACATTGCTTCCCTTTATCCATGCTTTGTTTCCAAAGCTTGTACTGAAATAAAATGCTTCAGAAATAGACATATTTTGCAAACAATCTTTCAGTCTTCAGTAACATGTGTGAAAGACAGTTCAATCTTCTAGTGCTCTCCTACCATGTGAAAATTCTTGGTTCATCATCTTCATGGTGTTTGTCTTTAATTTAAATAAACCCACCACAGTAAGATTATACCATAAAAGACAGATTGTCTATTCTGCCTCAGGTGGCCACTCCTAAAATCTCTTTTCCAGGATGACTTTGTCCATACTCTAAATTAGCATTCCCTAGAAAAAATTAGCTCTTTCCCCTTAGAGCCAGTCTCTGCACGCCAGAAGCTTTCACTTAAACCTTTCTCAGCAGGGCTGCCACTTGCTTCCAGGGCAAGGTCCCTCAGGCAAACAGTGTCAGCCTCTTACAGGAGAGCAATAACCTAAATTTCATTCCTGACAGTGACATACAGGGAGTGGCTGAGAGAGCTGGGATCGTTCAACTGGGGGAAGAGATGGCTGAGGCAGATCTTCTCAGTGTGTGTAACTATATGATGGTGGGGATCAAAGAAGACAGAGCCAGACTTTTCAGTGGTGCCCAGTGAAAGGACAAGAGGACACATACTGAAATACAGCAAATTCCATTCAAACACAAGAAGAAGCATTTTGTACTGTAAGGCTGGTCAAACACTGGAACAGGTTGCTGAGGCAGGGTATGGAGTCTTTATCCTTGGAGATAATTGAAAACCCAAAGGGATACAGCCCTGAGCAACCTGCTTTAGCTGACTCTGCTCTGAGCAGGGAGGATTGGACTAAACAGTTGTCAGAGGCCCCTTCCAACCTCAAGCCTTCTCTGATTCTGTGTGAACATCCACAATTAAACTAATTGCTCTGTTTACTTGCAGATTTATCACAGGATATACAAGGGTTCAAACACAACTCTCAAGCATGTATGTTTGGGATGGGGTGGGTTTACACCAAGACAACTCAGGAGAAGAAGAGCAATAAAATTGAAAGCCAGATGTTTAAGTTATGTTTGGACATCTGAGTCTGTCACGTGCTGTAAGGCTGACTCTACAGGGAAGTAAAAGGCAAAATTCCCCAGAACCAGCATAGCAACAATTAAAGACAACGTCTCCGGAAAGAACTTGCACATGTATTTGCCTACAGATTTTAGTGGAACGTGCTTAAGCACCCCGCTGAATCAGGACTAAAATCCACGGATACTACCAGGCACTTCACCTCTACAGGGTGACCTACTTAATTATATTAATAACTTTTAAGAGATCTATTGCTCTCCTGAGGTATGCATTTTTGCCTGGTGTTTTAGGAAAGCCTATGACAGACATTATGATGTGTTAAGTGAACTGATAAAGATTCCAAATAGTCCTAGATAACAAAGAACACTTTTTCTTTAATGTGCTTTAGAGGAGTAAATTAAATATATCTGGAAATTTAAGAGCACCAGTTGAAGTGTTTATGAAGTTGTACATGAGGTATTTGGCTGTAACAATGCTTTACTGTAATTTAATAGTCTTACTTGCAAAATTTTTTGTCTTCTTTATGATTTGTTTTTTATGGGACTAGGCAATTTACTCTGTGTGTGTGTGTGCTGTGCCACTACAGGTTAGAGTGTCGTGCTACAAACTGAGATGCACCTTTTGTTGTTTCATATGGCAGCCAGGCTTCTTAGATAGTTCCAGGAATCATTTTTGACCAGTATGAGTACAGACAAGTATCAGCCTCATTTGCCCATCTTTAAGTAACACAGAAGATTTAGGCCAAAAGAAGTCCCTTTGAAGAGACTTCACTTGCCTAACTGAACCCATTAGCTATTCATTTCCAGAAGAATGCAAGGATGTAACCACAGTACAAATATTACTAATAAACATACCAGAGCTTACTTCTCCCACCAGACAGTGCTTAAAACAGTTGTCTTTCTAGCATAGCCAAGGTTAAATGAGTTCAGCACCTGTGCTGGCAAAATGTGGTCAGTGTTGAGTGTGTTTTTCTAAAGCAGGTGTTGAACTCCCTTGACCTTATTCGCATCAGCTGGACAAATGGCCAACTGTTTTTCCTTCACAAAGAGCACATGTGTGATCTTGGCATACAGTACTTTCTGTGATTTTGAGAAAGCCTAAGAGTAAACTCCAAAGTTTGCAGCTTGATAATGTCAATGAAGTGGAAATCAGCCCTGAACTAAACACCTTCTCCAAGCTAAACCTGAACTTTAAAAGGTTTGTGATTGATTAATTTAGATGATGCCTCTTACAAGGACACCAGTTCTTATTCTCTCTATTCAGCTCTTTTTTTCAACCACCTGGAAACCAATAGCTGACCTCTCTCTTAAACATCTCCAGATACACTTGTTTTTCAATGTCAGCTAGTTCTGAAATCTTTGGCACCCTAACCTCTGTAATACCATTCAGCACAGGTCTATTGCTGTCTATCAATCAGATTTATTTCTTGGACATTTATATGAAATAGGCTTTCCTTATTTCATACCAGTTCCTCCAGCAAGGGTAGGTGAATTTGGCCCATATTGTAATGTGTCGGTAGTGTGATAATCACATACCAAGTAAGAAGATCTATCTAGGTAGAGATTTTCCTTCCGATTTAGGCCTTCTTTCCTCCCAAATTACAATCATGTTACCCTTTTCCAGAGGGAAAACACACTATATTTGTACAAATACACTATAATGGCTTTCAATGGAAGTTAATAACAGTGTTGTTCACATGACTTTTCCCTTTTTCTTTTTTTGTGATTTTCAGATGCTTGGTTCAATTGACCAAATAGTCACACCGTCCATTTACAGAGTACCAAGTCATACTGGAAAAAAACACATTTGAAAACTCTACAGCTATACATAATAATGAAATACTAATATTTTAACTTGTTTTCAAATAATTAAAATACATTAGCATTTATATGCAAGTATGAAATTAAAAGAATTGCAAAGTGTATGATAATGTTCATGTACAGACATAACAAAAAATATAGTTAAACACAAATGCTTCTAAGATATTAAAAGAACAGAAATTCTGTTGCCAAAGCAAACAGTATTTTACTGAGTAAAACTAGTGATGTCTTATTTTTATTCTTATTCTTGTGATTTTATATTCTCCCTGCTCCTAACTAGCCGCTTGATAGGAAGAAGTAAAATAATCTTAATTTCTCTGTTTAATTTCATGGCTGACCACTGTAGCCATATCTAAAAATTGTTTCATTCAGAAAATAGATTATCATGAGCGGGAATTACTGTTGTATTTTTCAATTTAAAAAGGGGGTATGAAGTTAGTTCAATATACGGGCTGTCTGTTTCTAGGACTTTTCAAGAGGTGCATCATGTGCAAAAATGAAATTATTTCCTACTTTCTCGATGTTCAGAAGCAAAGGAAAGAAAACAGCCTTATAGTTTGTATACTGAACTGTAATTTGGGACATCAATATAGCATGTGCAAAATAAATGTCTGCTTGCTTTTAGTGTTAATACTTGTGGACTGAAAAAGGCTACTAAGCTTTCCCGAAAAGATATATATATCGCTCCTGCTTTTGCTCATCTTTTTACCTTCTGGCATAAGAGCTGTTTCAGAAGGGAGCTAATTTCTCCTTCATGATATAGAACTCATTGTGAGTAATTTCTTTTAAATGAAAACATGTAAAAATATGAATAGACTACAAAAGAAAAGCAATGTGTGTGTTAATGTGGTGGACACTGGCAATTTGTCATGCAAGTAAGACTGTTTTTTTCCTCCTCTTTTTCAAGCAGTTGTCTGTTTTTACACTCTCACTGTGAGGCTCATGCACCTCGTGGTCTTCCTCCCTGCCTCAGGGGCAGGGCTGCTGACTGTTTCCAAAACTTGTAGTCAGAACATTCACCCTATTGTCCTCTCTTATTACACTGATGGCTTCCCCTGGTCCTGTCCTTGCTACCAGACCTTCTCAGTTCAGGTCCACCAGTTGCACTCCTGAAGAGCAGCACCTCATACGTGATGGCACTGAGGTTAGATAGTTCTCACATGCAGAGCACACGAGCACCTCATATAGCAAATGCTAAAAAGTTGACAGTAGTAAAAAGGATTATACTTGTATGTTCCTACAAAGCCAGCTTGGTCTCATGTTCTGTCTGGTACATTTTTGACATGAAACCACCTAACCTGCGATTAAGTGGGACTAAACAGCACAGCCATCAGCCCAGGCAAGGAGTAGTCAGCAGGTCTTCTAAGAAAAGCAGTTCTCACAACAAGAGGCTTCTCTGGCCTTTCTTGCTGCACTACAGTGGAATTAATTCATTGACATGTTAGTGACAGTCTCTGCCAGATAGCAGTCCCAGTCCTTGGAGGAGCTGAATCTGTCCTCGACAGGTCAGCGTGGAGGTCCCTCCTTCGTCACAGTGAAAATGGCCTTTTTTTTTTCTGACAAAAGACAACTCCTCAGTGTCTCTCCAAGAGAGAGTTCAGTTTCCATCCTAGCTGAAAAATTAATCTATTTGGGTTTTTTCTGCCAAAACTACTCTTGTATATTCTATGTAATCCATGTCTTTTTTAAAAAATCAGGACATGATGAAAAACACAGAAAATTTTTCCTGTCTTTTGAAATTTGTGTCTCAAGGCTCATAAAGGGTCAGTTATCTCCACACAGCCACTGCCTTAGTGGGTCACAGATGATGTTAAAACCCTTTAAGCATCAGTAAAGCAGGGCAGCACAGTATGACCTGAACCTCCATTACAGCTCAGATGGTACTAATGATCTCTCTGTAGGATGTTTTCATCTCTGCAAATTGGAAAGCTGCCATCTGGACTCCATTCATCCTCTCCGTAACTGCACTACACAAATACAGACACTTTTAGGCACAAGACTGGTCTGTCATGAAAAAAAAAAGTCCTTCTGTCTTGATTCATTTAAAGGACACCAGGGCACCTCTCCAGCTACACAGTGGTATGCTGGAGGTACTGCCTGAAGTCATATACTGTGTGAATAGAAGTGTAAATAAGCACTCAAAGAAAAAGTTTACTGGTAACTGGGATTCTTTTCATTTGTGTTGTTTATGGGTATGCTTGCAGCTTTCTCCCCAACCTCTCTCTCCTGGATCCCTGAAAATGTGCAGGATTTACGAATCCAAGAGGAGCAGCTTAGGGCCATAGCACCACTTACGTGCACAGCCTTGTTTTCTGGGGAGGATAGCTGAGTGGGTGGAGGTGCTGAGCACTGCTGCAGGTGCTGCCCAAGCAAAAAAACCCACTCCGCTGTGCCAGGTAGCACATACACCGCATATCCTGATGAAGTCCAGCTAACTGGGGAGCAGTTTCCCCGTTCTGGGAAAAAAGCCCAGTGCCAGGAAGCCGATGTTGCGGACACCCCAGCAGTGGTCCTTGGGGTGCTGCACTGCTGCCAGAAGTGCTTGTGGAATGGTTACAAGATGTGACCAGGTTCTCTCCATCAGAATAGTCATCAGTACAACAGCAAATCACCTCACTGGTTGCCAGCCTCTTTACAGCTCCGCAGTCTGACATTACTCAGGTCTGACTGTGTGAAGCTTCACTTAACTTTCATCTCATAATACAACATTTTGTTCCATTAACGCATTACTATCCAGCCACAGGTTTTGTGTTTAGCTTGCATTAAATACTTTGTTCAGTAGTACGTTTAATGAACATCAGCTACCTTTGAACTTAAGACTTATGTAAATATTAGGTATGAAAATACTTTTCAAAATACAAGGAAAATAATTACTTTGCAGGGAACAGGTAGAATTGTGCCCCAAATCAAAAGAAGGAAGAAATCAAACAGCTGAAACTGAGTTCTCTTGCAAATATACATCAAGTATTTACTTTATTACTATTACATAAAAAGCTTATAAAATAAGCCTCAGTCAGAAGCTCAGCCAGTACAAACGCTGGGCTGCAGCAACCGATTTTCTGGACCAGGAGTATGAGTTTAAGGAAAGCAAAAAACATTTTCCATCCACTAACCTTCCGCACAACTCCTGCTACTCTAACAATTTAAACTAATAGAGCACCTGGCCGCTGCCGAGTCTCCATCTTATTAGAAACACATTGACTCTGACGGCTGCTTGGGAAGCCAAGAACCACATTCATCACTGGGGTATCTCATCTGACATCAGTGAGATCAGAATTTGGCTTTATTCCTCCAAACTGCACACCATTTTTACACAGAAACTATGTGAAAATTAACTTTGAGTGCTACAGTAATTCTACTGTATTTGGAGAAGGACATTGAATGCTTCTCTTTGTTCAAAACTTCTTTTAATAGCATCCTTAATATGCTATCTTCAAGTGCAAAGCCTTTTGTCCACTGGCATGGAAGAAGGAAAAACTAGCGCTGCTTCTCCTTCAGCCTTGGGGTGAAGACAGCACGTGTGGCACTGAGTACCCTCAACAGACACAGGACTGCGGGACCAGGCAAGCAACTAGCTAATTAAGAACAAAGACTCAGGAGATGATAGGCGTAAGCCCCCTTTTCCCTAAAGTATCTGTCTAAGACTCTGGCAACAGCCAGTATTTCTTAGTGTCAGCTGAGCTCGTATTTTGCAGCAGCAGATAGGGCTGGGCCTTCCCACCACATGCTGTCAGGAATATTATAGCCTGGAGAACAGCCTGGCTGCTTCTCACTGAAGAATGGAAATGTGCTGTATATTATTTGATTTGTATGTTCTGATTTTGTTTTGATTTTGGCTGCTGAATAGAAATAGGAAGACTGAGTAAGTTTTGTTTAATGGGCAGAAAGTGTGTGAAACAGCATATGTGATGGGAAAGATGATTGCATAGGTACTGATTGTTTAAAACTACTCTCTTTTCTTAATCCAGAGATCGTTCAGGGACTCTTTATTATTTTTAAAATGAAGGAGGAACTTCTGGTAGAAGACTTTCTACAGTTCCATTTTCATTTTAGCTGGATTTTGGATGAAAATTATTTTTGTATTCATAACATTGTAATGGTATTTTGTTAATTCTCTATGGCAACAAAGTGCCCGTAGTACATAATTCATCTCCTACACTATGTCAAAATCCTGGTCTTTATGCATCAGAGCTTTCAGTCTAACAACTTATTTTTAATACCTGATTCAGATCTATTTTAGGTGTGTGTTTGCACTTTGAAAAGGTGGCTCTGATAAACACTGGTCATCATAGCTTAATTTTCAAAATGAACTTCCCTCTGAAAATCAAAATCTGACTGCCTTGAATTTGGCTAATTAGTCACTTTCAAAAATTTAGGCTGGTACTCCCAATCAATTAAATCAGAGATTTCTGTCTCTCTCAAGCACAGGATAAAGCCACAGATGCTGGATACCCCTCTCTCTATGCCTGTGTTTGTGCATGTGTATGCATTCATATATATATAGTTGTGCAAAAGTTACCAAGTTTTTAATAACAAAGTTTCTCTAGCTACTTCATAATTTTTGTTGTTCCATAGATTGGGAGTGATAATTGCAGGGAGCTGTGAACAAGTTGACTTTTACATAATTATCAAAAAATCAGCTTTCTGGAATATTTCTTGTGTGATAAGCATTGTTTGGAAAGTAGTTTTATGGCTTACATATAACACACTTTTAATTAACCTTTCGTTTCACTGGCCTTTTTTAAAATAAAAAATAAAGAAAACAAGGACACACTTCTAAAATTGATTATATTATTTATTATAGAGCTTTTAAAAACATTTTCATAAATGGTTGGCTAATGACAGAAAGATTTAGATCCTGTACTTTAACTTGAGCTTGCTTTAATGATCTGTAAATGTTTAGCAGTTTTACGGGATAGGAAAAAGCGGAATTTTCTCTAGTTTTCAGTACAAATCATGCCCAGAACATGTTCTTTGGCATCCTGAAAACCAAAACAGAACAAGAATGTGTTTCTTAATATGAAATATTAATCTAAATTGAAGTATGTTCACCCTCTGGGGGTTCTATTATGATTTTTAGTGATTGCCAAGTATCTTTATAGATGACTGATTTGGTGAGTGCTCTACCCAGCATTCAGCAGTATAAGCACTAGAAATATGTAGTTGCATAACATAAAAGAGATGGGATTTTCCCAACAAGACATGAATATAAATTGCAAATAAGAAAAAAGATGTTTTTACCTTGTCCTCTGAAGAGTGCAACTTTTTATGAAACACCCCCCTCCATGTGCTATCCTACACATGGGGAAACTTAGTCTAGAATAAAGCCAGAAGCAATCTTATCTGGTCTAAATGGTGTAATTCTGGAGCAACCCCCATTGTTGCCTTCTTCTGGTATTTCTTTATGATTTTGGAAATGTAAAACTGAGAGATATACATAGTTAAACAATTGCCTACAAAGCCTGGGGCATGCAGCTCATTAATGCAATAAATATACTGACCACATCTCAAAAGCCAGTTGCTTGAAAAACCCATTCACAGGTATAGAGCCAAAACGTTTTTAAAAGAAGCAGCAGCAAAATTTCACTTTGAGTCAAGAAATGGTACTATTGAAGAAACAGGTGCTACTTTGTACTCAGATAATATGAGTCTGCTGCTAGCAGCATCAACATTCTCAGATCATAGCCAATAAGAAAAAGTAAAATTTATGTCTAGCTTAAAGGTCTACTGTGTAAAACATATGCAAAATATGTTAGGTGCTTATTCACAGATTTGGGATGATGCTTCTCACATCCCTTTTGCTTTGGGGTGCTATTAGCAAAAGGCCTTCTTATGACTTCTGAAACATTAGAGGAGATCCTATGTTATGGCACTGAGAAGAGGAGCGGTTTCCATACTTTTTTTCAGATAATATGACAAGACCTTGCTTTGCATATTATTAAATTTCAAAAGCAGAGCCCCTTTTTTACCTGAGATGAGGTACATATTATCTGAAGGGAAAATGTATGACAACTACTTAGTAAAATCAATGACAGATGTCTCAGTAGGTACGAAGCCCTATCGACTTTGTAAAATTATTATATCTATAAATGTTAAGAGGATAATCTAAAACAAAAATACATTACAATTTTAACATTTCATTATGCTTTAATTTGAAAAAACATGTTAGTGTCTGTCAGTTTATATCTAAAATTGTAGTTGCCCTAAGGTCTGACAGAAAGGAGGTTTTTCTGAAAGCTAGTCCAAAAAGTATTCTTTATGCTTAGAAATGATGTAAAAAATCATCAGTATGTATGCATGCAGATGAGAACACAGATGCCTTTAACTTTCCTAAATTGAATGGGGAAAGGCTCAAATGTAGAGTGAAGTAATTTTGGCAATTTGATGAAAGCTTGCAGTATGCAGGCAGATCTGTCAGAGGCAATGCGTTCATCAGAAATAATACTGGAGGGATAATTGATAAGAAATGGTTATCCACAAAATGCTGGAAAAGACCAGCAAAGCAAACAAAGAATTGAAATCCTGCCGTCTCTGTATCACCTGCTTACATTTGCACTGAATCTATTCAATGCCAAAGTAGTTAGGTCTACATGTTGCAGAGGAGCAGAGACTACTTTATTTTCATGTTATAGCTATTATCCCATTTTAACTTACTACGAATACCCATCAGGATACCACTTCAATATCTGTAAAATAAAGTACTAACAGCAAGACTCTATGATCTAGAGTCCTGCAGTTTGCAGGCCCCATTAATTTCTTTGTGGGTTGACAAATGAGTGTGGTGTGGAGTAACTTCTAAGAACAGGGGGGCTCCTCAGACTATTCTGTCACGCTCCCTACCAGCTGTCCTTGCCTTTCATTCGTGCCACCTATTTGTTTAACACCAACTGCAATTTTAATGTTAAACAAAGCACAAATGGGTTTACAGAAGCAGTTGTTCATACAGAATGCTAAAGAACTTTTTTTCCCTGTTTCTGCTGGCAAGATCTGCAATTGCATTTCACAACAGTGGTGTCTTTCTCATTACTAAGAAAAACCTGCTTGATTTTGAAACCATGGGAAGTATTGGTGCTACACAGTGACACTTGTTTGGCCATCAAAAAACAAGACAAAAATTAACCTGTACGAACAGCTCTTAAAATTCACCTTCTGCCTTCAGGGGGTGATTGTTTTCAGTTCTTCGGGGAGAGGTCATCCTATTTTCAAGCCTTTTCATTACCCTTATATGGTTCCCTAAAAGCTGTCCACAGACAGTGTGCAGCCCTGCTCATCAGGCTCTGACTGACACTGTGGAAAATTTCTGCTGCACATGATCAGGCTTTCACTGCTCACGTCTTTGTGACTAAAGATGCTACTTGTTGTGGACTAAGTTTTTGCAACCCATTTTCCTGCAGTTGCTGCTTGTAAAATGCTGGGACTAGAATTTTCTTACCAGGGAAAAAAAAATCTAACTGATCTGAAAAATGCTGGAAAGGAATTTGCTCCAACTTTCTGCCCTCACGGTATATATACAGAGTATTAATCTTCAGACAGGCGAAGGATGATAACTGGTGTGAGCAGGCATGCACTACAATCAACAATGATTTAATTCCATTCCAGTTCTAACATTTAAAAACATTATCCCTTCCAAGTATCATCAATCAAGCTCTTGTTTAGGAAATACCAAATCAGTTGCTGTTGCTAAAAGGCCATTGATAAGATTTTTATATTTAGTGAGAATATTCCACTGCTCTTCTTTGTTCAGACTTGGTTGTTGACTATTAACTTTTCAATAAGAATGTTACAAAAGGCATGTTCAGCACATCTCTATCTTCAGACTTGAGATGGAAGGGAACCATCTGCAGAGCGTAAAGTATCCTTGGCACGACCATGATCTCACAGGCAGCTGCTCTCCCATCCATGAGAGAGGGGGCTGGTTTCAGTGCCTGTGATTTGCTTCTAAATTATTTGAAGTTAATGTGGTTCACACAAGTGACTGGGGTTATTTTGACATGTAATTAATCTAATTAAAGTTTGATCACTAACTGGATAATTCTCTGGTTTACTAAACAGTCTAGTGGGGAGAAAGAAAAATGTGCTCCATGCCTAGAAAAAATGAATAACAACAAGATATGATTCTTCAGTTTGGAACTAAATTATTTAAATCTACCTTGAGTTACCTCGCTGAGTTCAGCATAGCTTGGTAAGGAGACGAAGGGGAAATTTGAGCCTGTTTTCCCTCTAACCCAATGTATAGTTCATATACTTACACTCAGTTTATAGTAATTTTCTTCAATTTGTCTTTTTACAGCTTACTTTTTATAGATAATATTACTGTGTTTGGACAAATTAGGTTTCAGGCAACTCTACTGCACATTTTACAACCTCCTACATAGTAAATATCCAGCAATGAGTATCACATGTTTTCACAGCTGAAGGAAGAATGGATTAAATACAGACAAAGCATGACCATTTGAAAGTGCAGTTCTGTGCATGAGTACTAGAAAACTCTATGAATATTTGAACAATTTCATTAAGATGAGTGGAACAGGCATGTGTGAGCAGGTGGTTAACTGCTTCACGAAATGGCTGCTCCATTAAACTGATCTGAAATTGCACTGATTTTCTCCAAAAATGTCTGGCACCTGTTTCAAGCTACATTTTTTGGGGCCTGATCACAATGTTGAGAATGCAGTGGTCCACAAGCTACATCTTGTTTTTCTAACTGAATGCTTCAGTCAGGCTTTAACTTTCAGTCTAATTCAATGTCTGTAAAAACCAATCATCGAATCATAGAATCACAGAATGCTTTGTGTTGGAAAGGACCTTTAGAGGTCATCTAGTCCAACCCCCCTGCAGGGAGCAGGGATGTCTTCAACTAGACCAGGTTGCTCAGAACCCCATCCAACCTGGCCTTGAATGTTTCCAGGGATGGGGCCTCCACTACCTCTCTGGGAAATCTGTTCCAGTGTTTCACCACTCTTTTCGTAAAAAACTTCTTCCTTCTGTCTAGTCTAAATCTACCCTCCCTTAGTTTAAAGCCATTGCTCCTTGTCCTATCGCAATAAGCACTGCTGAAAATATTTTCCCCTTCTTTCCTGTAGGCCCCCTTCAGGTACTGAAAGGCTGCTGTGAGGTCTCCCTGCAGTCTTCTCTGCTTCTCCAGGCTGAACAGCCCCAACTCTCTCAGCGCTTCCTCACAGCAGAGGTGCTCCAGCCCTCAGATCATCTTTGTGGCCCTCCTCTGGACCCACTATGACAGCTCCATGTCCTTCTTGTGCTGGGAGCTCCAGAGCTGGATGCAGGACTCCAGGTGGGGTCTCACCAGAGCAGAGCAGAGGGGCAGAATCCCCTCCCTCGCCCTGCTGGTCACGCTTCTCTTGATGCAGCCCAGGATACAGCTGGCCTTCTGGGCTGTGAGTGTACATTGGTGGCTCATGTCAAGTTTTTCATCCACCAGTACCCCAAAGTCCTTCTTGGCAAGGCTGCTCTCAATCCCTTCATCCCTCAGCCTGTATTGATGGTGGGGGTTACTCTCTCAATGGAGAGAGCTTGATAGATTTGAATATGCAATGAATATACAAAAACCGTAGAGAGTTCTTTATAGAAACAATCCCTCTAACATTTGCTTAACTTCAAAGTTGCATTTTCTTATCTTGCTCCAGGATTAAGATACTATTTAGGAAAGATTTGCAGCATTCATATAAAATACTTAGAGAACAAAATATACTCATTAACCTAAAATGAAAAGTAATTTTCCTGGGGCAATGAATCCAATTGATAGCAAAATCAGAATCAGAATCAGTACAGACATCTGCCTAAATCTTTAGGCTACAATAAAACACCTTTGTCCCCAAATGCCTTTCTAAGTCAGTTTCTTCATCTGTAACACTGAGGATTACATTACATAGCAAGGATTTTGTTGTGTTTATGTCTCTGTTACTCCATACGAATGTGCCAATTAATACTGGTGTGTGTTCAGGTAAGTGAATGATTTCCCAGAGGAGAAGTTTACCGGGGAAAGGTTTAGACAAAGCAAGCGTCAGTCACTACAACTACAAGGCTAATCTAAAGCTGATTAGGACCATAAATGGAAATTTTCTAGTACATTTGGATGCATTTATATCAATCCTTCAGTGTAGCTGTGCATGACAAGGTCATCTCTGGAGCAATTAACATGGGCATCCAGAAGAGGATTAGCTTTGCAGTAGCATGCGGTGTGGTAACAAAAGTTACTCTGCTGTTTCTGTAATTTGCGAACAGTGTACAGTCTTTTTGCAAAACGAAAGAATATATGAACAATGGATCACCTCATCTCTTTCTCCTACCTTGATGGCTTAAGACAAGAAAGTTTGGTGTGGGGTTTTTTTTTTTGGCTTATTTTGAGCTTGGAATTTTTTTTTTTTTAATTTTTACCTATGTTCCTCATCTGCATTAGAGTATCCTTTCTTGTCTGCTCTTCTTCCTGATGTCCCAATCTCTTCACATCCCTTCTTTCTTTATCATTCCTCAAACATCTTCCTCATTCCCTGCTTCTATTTCTTTTTGCTTTCATCAACAGTAATTCAAGTCTGAAGTAAACTCTCCCTTCCTTACTTGCTACTCATGTTTAGTGATGTTTGCCTCAGTCTTTGACCTCCCCTAGCTGTCTCTACTTCCTTCATAGTGGTTTTCTATTATACTTCTAACCTCACTTTCATAACCTTCTCAGTCTCCTATGTCTTTTCTTCCTGGTTCTACTGTCTTTGAATCCCCCCTTCATCCCTAAATACAGTGAATATCTTCTATTCCCTGTTTTCGGTTTACTACTCCTTGCCTGACATTGTTTCCATGGCTTTCCTCCCTTCTTTAAAGTTGTCTTATGGCTGTCATGCCTGTTCTTCCTTGCTCTTCCCTGCTCTCGCTTCCGGCCCTCCATTCCTCTTTCAAAACACTGCGTATCTCACACTTTGTGTGGCTGTCATCTCCTGTCAGTCCCGGTTATGTGTTGTGCGCTCTCACAACTGGCACAGGTGGGAAATGAGACATTTTGAAGAGATTGCTGCAATTCGATTCTGAGAACAAGCCTTGGAAAGTGAAAGCACAGCTCCTCCAGTGGATAAGAGACCGGCGCTGGATGTGACAGTTTGATTTAATAATCAAGATGAACATGGACACACCCCATTAATGCATCCCTGTGTCTGTGTGGATTTCTCTGTCCTGAACAGTTTTGTTCATGTGTCAGTATCATAGAATTTTCTAGGCCACCAATCTCACTCCAAACCTAGAAAATTTCAGACAGACTCTGAGCCATGTACAGACTGAAACAGTGCAGTGGGTGCCCTCGCATTTCCCATCCATGATTTATGCTTTTGAGTGACTGCTTTTTCTTTAGCGTGATAGGCTTTTGAACCTGAAGTTGACAGGTTTCTATAATGAGACCAACTACTCTTCACTCTGACAACCAATTTTTTTTTAACTTTCTGTCAGTCACCAACTAACGATATTCAAGGAATATTGAACTCTTGGTGAAGCATCGGAGTCCAGTTTTAAAAGCAATTACAATCTGAAGGCAGAGTATCCTTGTCTTTTGTGTTAAAGACTACAATGTACCAACTAGTACATCAAATTCTGCACATTGATACACCAGCCTCAGCCTGTGCAGTTTCCTGCCTTATGGCAGGAGTCTTTGCCGGCAGAAGACACACTTAATACAATATACCTAATTTTTAATTACTGTATTTAAAGAATAATTCTGTTTCTCTCCTTTGAGGAAGGTATTTCCCCAGTGACAGATCAGTGGAGCTTCCATAAAGAGAAATGCAAAAGTGTATGTGCTATGCTAAAGATTTCTTTTTATCAGTTCATAAGGACAACACATTCTGACACATCTAGGAGAAAGCTGAAATTGCCACGCAAAGGCTTGGAAATGCTGTCATCACTGGGTAGAATTAGCCATGTTCTGCAGTTGGCAAAACAGTTGCTTGTTTTTTGTGTCCTCAAAATATATTTAACACAACCTGCCACTTTAAAAAAATTGGGTTTCAGTTATCCTAACAAGGGAGACTTTTCTCAGCGGACAGGAGCTTCAAAAGGCGAAGCATTTCCCTGATGTTCATGACTTCCAGAACTGTTCTTCCCCGGAGATGCAGCTAGCTGAAGTTCCTGTTATAACAGATGTATGGACCATATTATGAGAAGAAAAGTCAGATAAGCTATGACACATTTCTCTATTGTGCTTGAATAACTACGACATTATAACATGGTGAGCTAGAATTTGTGCTGTTGCCAGATACAGGAAAGTCAGTTCTGTCCAACTTTTGTTTCATTTAATTCTTCTCGCTACTTTCTAGTATAATCAACATTGCTTTCTTTAACATAATCTTGTTTCATGAATTGTTTCTGAAGCAGGCTGCTCCAAAGCAATGTAAATGAACTTCTGACCTCTGGGGGTGAAAGAAGGGAGGTAAAAGATACATGGCCTGTAGCACTCCACAGAAGATATGGAGCCAGAATGCTGCCAAGATGCTGGTGAGAATTAGTTAGCACATAAAGCAAGTCAAAAAAAGGGGGGGACATGTCAGCCGCAGGACCAAATACTGACAGGTGTCAAGAAGAATTCTCTTTTACAGTGTCAATATTTTTGTTTTACTTTGTAAAAACATTTGCCCTCTGCTGTCCTGCAAACAGCATTATTAGAAACATATTTTCAAATTATATAAAGAATCACAGCTGGAGGTGGTTATTTCCAGAAAAAGTATTTCACTTAATTTGGACACACTTAATAGGGACAGATTCTATATTGAAAAAGCTTCTAGAGAATCAATTTGCAATAGTACAAAGAAAAGTCTGGGACTTAATTAGGACAGTAGTCATAAGTTTTTCTTAACGAGGTGTATTTGGCCAGTGTCATGGGTTTATATGGTGTTTAACCAGGTGTTAAATACATGTGAAACACTGAACTTCAATCTCTTCGTAGAATCATTACCAGACAAAGATTTAAAGAAGAAAAATAAATGAAATTCAAGATTATTATTCTTGTTTCCTTTAGCACTTCATTTCATTCTGAGCCTGCTGCTCACTTTTGTGTAGGTTTCAGTGTCAGGTCCAGGAAACACTACAGATTTCCATTTGTGTATGTGAATGTCAACATTATAAAAAAGATAATTTCCTGAATAAGCTAGGGACCTGGAGGGCAGCAGGCTTCCATATCCAGGAAGGTCACAAGTGTCATTCCATTTATGTTATTTCAGCTCTAATGTCCCAGTTCCAAGCCTCAAATGACTCTGAATTCCAGGTGAATGTACAGGTCTGAATTATTCAAAATTATTGAAACACCATTCAAACAGCTTTTTCTAGCAGTATATATTTTGTTGTGAGGATTGGGAGCGCAGCTTTACGTGAAGGAAAGTCAGCCTATAAATTCCTCCCCTGGTACCCAAAGGACAGGGACATCATAGAATCATAGAATGGTTTGGATTGGAAGTGACCTTAAAGATCATCTTTAAGGCCATTGGCAGGGGCACCTTCCACCAGACCAGGCTGCTCAAAGCCCCATCCAACCCAGCCTTGAACACTGCCAGGGAGGGGGCATCCATAGCATCTTTGGGAAACCTGTGCCAGTGCCTCACCACCATCAGAGTAAAGAATTTCTTCCTATCTAATCTAAATCTACCCTTGTTCAGTTTAGAGCTGTTACCCCTCGTCCTATCACTGCATGTCCTTGTAAAAAGTCCCTCTCCTGCTTTCTTGTAGTCCTCCTTCACATACTGAAATGCCGCAATAAGGTCTCCTCGGAGCCTTCTCTTCTCCAGGCTGAACAGCCCCAACTCTCTCGGCCTTTCCTCAAAGGAGAGGTGCTCCAGCCCTCGGATCATTTCTGTGGCCTCCTCTGGACCTGCTCCAACAGGTTCATGTCTTTCCTGTGCTGAGGGTTCCACTGTTTGTTTCCTTCCATGCGACTTTGACCAGAAACTGCAGAGAGTGCTACTCAGCAAAGTTCAAGGCCTTTAGCCATTTTCAGTGAGATCTCCCCAAACTGTGAGGTTTTAAAAGTAAAATACTACAATTTTCCTCATTGTTTGATGTTTACTTCAGAGAACCTAACTACACAAGAAAGGTATTTTTTCTGTACAGCCTGAGATGTGAATTCAAAATGATGCAAAGACAACTTCTGCTTTCTGAGCAAATAATTTGTTTTATTTTTAATGTGTTATTTGATTTAGTCATTTTGAGAACAGCTAACTGAGAAGATGTTCTGAAATTTAATGTTTGTAAGGCAAGTCCACAATTAGACTGGTGTAACTGGGAAAATTTATCCCTTGTTTTCAGCCTCACAAAAAATAGCACGATAAGTTAAAACTTGAGTTCTTGTATGTCCTGTGGCAAAAGAGGTCAAGGACACCATTAAAGAAGATTTGAGAAAATAAAGGATTTTCAGATGGGAGAGAATTATTCGGTTTTCTACTGAAGTACATAAAGTTATATCTTTTGCTCTCTCTCTTCAGGACAGGTTCTTATCAAGGCATTTGGATGTCTAAACACAAAGGGTAGGTTCCTAAGATATTCCTGGTGTTGTGAACTCATAGTGAATTTGGTCCCCGGAAACCATAAAAGACATCTAGAAATAATATTTTGAAAAACAACACAGTACTCAAGAATGTGATCACATTTACTAGTGAGAAACTGGGATTCTCCCTTCTTTCTTGTCTTGGGGAAAACACAGAACTTCAAAGTCAACTTGTTTTTTCTCCTCACCTTGATGGTTTCAGCTCCATAGAGTGCTTGAGCCTGCTTTAGTAATTCAGAAGAGTGTTGGAAAGAGGAACTCCAGTTGTTTTGCAGAGCAAGGACGCTGAGAATAAATGTTTTCCTTTTCAGCTGTGAGCAAAACTCAGGAAACTGGAGGACAGGGCCATCAATCATGGGATGCTTTGATACTCATCCTGCTTTGTGCTGTCTGGAAAATCTGCTTGCAATAGAAGAAGAGAGAAAGAAGGAGCAAGCTTCTATGAGTTATTATGTATGTGAGCTGTCTTCACAGGTGCTTCAGCTTTTCTAGGGACTGAAGGAGACAATACCATTACTCTGGCCTGCTTTGTCCCCATCTGGAGCTGAACTGATTTTTGGGATAACTAGGGTAATCTTCTGAGGCATTAGGATGTAAAATGAGAAAAATAGGAAGCAGCTCAAGACATCAACAGAAGACAGAGATCCAACCTCTAGCCCTCCTCCACGTAAAGCCAGCTCTGTCCCTGTAGTCATCACAGTATACCCATAGAAGAGCTTTCCATACACATGATTAGGGGGCATACCCTTGAGGCCTCCCATCATTTTTATTTTTGCAAGTTAGATCTGCAGCCTTCATCTCAGTTCATCTATAGAAAATGTGACCCTTAATGCCTTTCAAGTCAATACACAAAGCAGTTATATTTGGACAGAAGCATAACTGCAGAAGTGTCCAACAAAGTGTGCCAGTAGAACTCTAGCATGTTTCCTATTTTAACAGTCTGTAATTTGAGTGTTTGTTCTCTTGAGTGCCTTCAAATTATGCCAATTTATAGAGATTAGAGTCTAGGCTAAGTACTCTCCATGAACAGATATACAGTGGATCTCTGTTTTAGTTGGAATAAGGTATATATTTGAACTGATTGCTCATTGCCTGAAAGGCTATTAAGCTGGCTATAAAAATTGTGGTTTTGACATGGGAATGTTCCTGTGGCATTGTTTTACACAGCAGTGGTTGAATCTGAAACTTTAGATTCTCTTTGGACACTTCAGCTGTGATGTGGTTTGAATTGGAGTACCCAAGGCTCTCTTTGATTCTCTACCAAGGGAGAAGTAAAATACTGTTGCACGTTTTTGATGTCCACAGAAGTCTATGTTACTTTCTCTGCAGGAAAGCCTTGTTTTGTTGCAGGTACATTACCTTCCTGGTAAGTAATGATGATTTATTTTTCTGGTGCAGGAATCCAGACTAAAGGAGTCAAGATTATAAACTTGAACTTTGTAAATCGCTCACTGGAAAACATTGCTGTTTACAGACAGAGCAGTGACTAAAGCTTAGTAAAAGTCGTTTATTAATCCTGTTTCATATACTGACTCAAAACATACTCGTGGGTGTTTCCCAAGACCTCATCTGCTTCAGGCAATGCAGCTAGAAATTAGGTAAAAAAATAAACTTTGTGGATGCTGCACTCCATATATAGCCTGAGTGTTCTTTGAATAAGTTAAAGTTCTTGAAAAATGTAGATGAAATGGGGATGTATTACCGAAAAAGAGTTTATGTGCGTGGGTGGATTACCATACTCTTTACAAAGTAAAGCTGTCTCCTTATAGAAGAAAGAAATTAGAAAAGTCAGCTACTCATTTACATGAGCATCTAGAATTAGAAAAAGACTAAGGAAACACATGTAACAAAAGACTCTGGATTTTATGATTTAATTCTTTTGACTGTTGCTGATTCAGGGAGACTGACGTGGTGCAATTGCTGCTGCAGATTGAGCTTACAAAGGCAGTGAGCGTTTTTCAGACCATCTTATTGACCATTCATTGTTAACCCAAATTAGCTTAATTTCAGTTAGTGGGGAATCTTCTGTTTACTAGGTTTCATCTCACATATCATTGGAATTTTATATTGAAGGAATTTGATGTACATTTTTAGTTGAGATTTTATATTTGCATTATATTTGAATTAGACATGTTTGAACCATGCATGAGCAGCAGCTGCAAGAAATGTGGGGTTTTTAGAGTACATCATTGTGAAAAATATGGAACTCCTAAACTCTATTTCTGACTGTTCTTAGATGAATTGGGGCAAAGTTTCTTTTGGAGTTTTGCTTGAGTAAGTCCCGTAGGATCTGGCCTGGTTTTGCCTGTCTTCAGTAAGAACAACAGTGTAACTATGGTCTGTTCTTAGCCTGTCAGAACACAAATGCCCTCTTGAAACAAAGACCTACAATGTCAACTTCAGTACGCTGTATGAGTATTCACTTCAACTTTGCTTAAAGAACATTCTAAAAAGAAAACTGCAGATAGATGGAAAAAAGGCAGACACTTCAGAATTAAAAGATTCAGTTGTTTAAAAATAGGCTGGGTCCTATGTGACCATTTAAAAAAATTAAGCTATAACAGCCATATTTTAAAAAATAAAATAGCTCTACTGTGCAGCTTTTGCTTTCTTCCAACAGAATGGTGGTGTGTTGAATTTCAAGGCTGACCCTGGAAAGCATCTTAGGTGGCAAAGCAAAGATCAACGCCAATGTCAAATTTTACTAATTTATATTTCTCCAATGCTTTCAGAGTCTGGAGGCAAGACGAAGTCCGACTGGATTGAGGGTATTATATTCCTACACATGTCTCATGAAGAAATTTCTTGGGACTAAGAAAATCATAGAAGAAAAAATCCCTTGTTCTTTTTGGCTTAGTATAAGACGTGCATATGTGACGTGCAACTCAGGCGAGGCTTTCCAAAATATCTTGTTTCAGACTGATACTCATGACTGCGGCGAGTATCCTCAAATAATGAAATTGCCATCAGCAAATGACCCTCTGATCCAGGATCACATGAATGCTACTGTGCCATGCTGAAAGAAGAAAACAAGGTTGTATTTCACTTAAGAACAGAATGAAAGCTGGAATGGGTTTCATATTTTTCCCCATATTTTCTTTTCCACTCTCAGTCATATCTGCATGGCTGATGGTTAACAGGGTTCTTTGCTTCTGTGTGAGGAAGCATTTGTTACTGCTTGCTCACTATTTTCCATAGCAACACAGTGTCTCTGCTTAAGATCCATTGGAGATGAGCAAACAGAAAAGCCTTTAAGAACCAGTTTGTAAAATAAGCTAAATAATTAAACTTAACTCTTTCAGGTTAACTGTGCAATCAGTATTTATTCTGGTATTAAAAAAAAGCCTTGCTGAGGGCCAGAATGCCCTCAGTCTTTAAGTACAAGAATGGCCATATTGAGCCAGATCCACTGTCTCCTTATCAAAGAAAGCCCTCTCTGCTAGCACTGGGAAGAGAATTCCTAGAGAAGAACACAAAAGCAGGGCAGGCATGACATGATAAATGCCCTGCTATGCCCTTTCCCCCCTCCCCAAGTTCCTACAAGGTGCAGCTGAGCAACTTTCTTGACTAGAACAGGTGCCTGTGTATTTAAATGCAGGTGTGTACAAAGTGGTTAGATATTGCAAATAATTTTATCCTTTATTTACTCCACTAAGGGAAAGAGACAAATCATAGTCTCTTTGTTGCACACTGCACTCATGGAACATGTAACAAAAAACAGGCAAAAATCTGAGATGGGAATCAGAGACTACTTGAAAGGTCCAAACCATTTACCGAACCTTTTAAAACGTTAAAATAACTACGTTGATGACCACATTTTGTTTCTAAAGAATTAGAAGAGCAAGTGAATAGCAGGAAAAGGCTCATGTCAGGCTGTGAAATATGAAATATCCTAGAGACACACACAGCACATGGAAAAGGCTACAAAAACATTGGTAAGGATACACACAACAAATGATTTGTGTCCCAGCCTGGAAACTGAAGTATGTGCAGGACTTTGTGCACAGGTGCTGCTCCTGTAGCCATATTCCATAGAAGCAATAGCCATTTACCGTCCGCATTTCTTTAGAATCCTTTTCCCTACCATATGCTACATTACCTACCTGGTGATCGCAATAGTAGCTAAGAACAACAGAGACAGGTAAAGAGAATTACATGGACAGTCTTTCCTGTCACTGCAAAGGATTTTGAATTGAACAGACCATTCACCAGCACTGCCAAGTCTCCTAACTTTTGTTGCAAGTCCTTCCGTACATGAAAGGTGCTTTAACCCCTAAGTCCTGGAGTCATTTACCACATTGTAATATCTGCACTTTTACCTTCCTTTTCCTTATGTTATATCCATCACGATTGCAAACCTTGAAAGCTTTGAAAACACATACTCTAAAGCTTGAGAACATAGCTGAACATATGAAAAGAATTAACAGGTTTTAGCTCCAGTGATTAACAAGCCAAACCAAGTTCACATGAGCCTTGTTCAGGCAGGCCTGGCAATACCTCACAGAGTTGTTTTACTTGCTACACCAGCCACCACTCAGCATCAACCTGGCCTTTTTCTTCAGTGTCTGTCCAGCCAAGGGTGCTGTCATTACCTTGACAATAGAAAACATCCTCAACTTATCATGTATTTACTCTTCAATTTAGAAAATAAAAAAATGTCACTCCTTTGAAAATGACATTTGAAATTAATGTTAGCTAATTCTGACTGCACCAGCAGCTCTTGGGTTTATAATCATCATTTTCTATTTAACAGAGATAAATCTGAAGTTAAAGTATAATGCTCCAGTATTTCTACTTTTAAAAATCATTAGAAACCATGTGGAGGTGGTTTGCAAATACCAGTGAAACATGCACTCTGAGAGCAGCAGCAGCCTGGTGAAAAGGACACCAAGTACATCAGGACGTAACGAATGGTAGAGACTTAAGTCTGTAAGCAAAACTGTACCTTTTTGTCAGCCATCTAATCTGGCATGAAAACACTGTTCTCTCTCATTTCTGGTTTCAGTCAATTTTATTTTCATGGTTTGTTTCATCACCCGATCCACACAACTGAATAACAGCCATTTTACACATGACTTCGAGCTACTGTACTGTATCAAAGTATTTATGTAGGGTATTATAATCAGGATTTTTCCCCTGCTACAACAAAATTCTGGTTATAGACACTTTTAAATATGATTAATCAATCTTTGTATGCCTAGCAATAGAATTAGGAAAATACCAAGCGATGGTGAATGATAATATAGATTTTTACCTCAAAAACATGAAGTTATTGGACGCAACAGACTGATGCAAAATAAGTAACAGCACAAAAGACAGTAGGGAGAAAATAAAAAATGCCCAGGAATATAGGTCTTCAATTTAAGCATGCAACAGCAACAGAACAGAAGCCAGAAGACACACAGAAAAGCATATTGCAATTTGTGTAAATAATTTCTATTTTCACAATCCAATCTGATAGTCTTTCTGTAATAGTTACATGTATAGCATAGGATGTTTTTTGGAGTCATTTGTAAGTTATACAACTATGAGTTTCTTGTAATAACTGCTATTTTTTTACCCAGCAGGTTTATGTGATAGGCATAAAGTAAAAATAACTGTCTAAAGTCTGAACCAATTTCTAAAATTTCTTCACATGTGGCTGAATCTACCAATAAAATCCAGATATGCTGACAAAGTACCTCAGATCCTACGTGACATCAGGGCTGTCAGCTTACCATTCGTTATGTCTGAACCACGTTCATCTTCCATGTGGCCATTCACAGATCCAATGCGAGTGTGCACCCGCCACAAAAATCTGGGCTTTTTGCCGTATGAAAAATCTTTGCATTCGGGTAAAACGCAGCTCTCACGCGGCAGCCAGGCCCCGGGCAGTGGTGTGCAGGGTGCGGCACGGCGGCGGGCTCGTGCGTTGGCCCTTGGCTGGGCCATGCAGGGCTGTGCTGGAGCCACAGCGGGACCTGCTGCTTCGGCCCCGCGAGCCGGGCGGTGGGGCCCTCTTTCCTCTCGTCATGCTGTCCCTCAGGAACAACGCTTTCCCCTCACTGCCTCCCCAGGCGTGGGTAAACATCCACAGCTTTCAAACGCTAATAAAGGAAAGGAGGATGTAAATTCAAAAGGAATGAAAAAAATACATACTTTGAAGATTCTTACCACCATGATGTCTTCCAGGGGCTCCTGCTTCTCCTCCTGAGGTTGTCCAGGTCTGGGGGCTTCCTTTCCTCCCTCAGCCACCGCTTGCCGCCTGCAGTGGGCAAAACCCCGGGCTCGGGCCGGCCCAGCCCCTCACCCATGGGCTCGGCAGCTGGGGCAGAGGGTGAAGCTCTCCCCAGGGCACTGTGCCCAGGTCCCCGGGGCAGGCCACCCGTGGCTGGGCTGCTGCGGCCCTGCCATCCCCTCAGCAGCCTCCGCGCCGGCGGGCTGCCTCCGTGCGCGGGGCTGCTTCGGAGCTGCCTCTGCTTCGCCTCCGTGCGCAGGAAGGGGCGAGCGGTACACACAGGGCCCGCGCAGAAAGAGCGGGAGCCCTGAGAGAAACCTTCTGCTGTCCCCATCTCCTTGCTTTGGGCTGACCCAGCTCCTCCAGGCCACCCTGCTGCCTTCTGGATCCACCATGGGTCTCTTTGTTTCAAGGTATTTCATGTGTTTGTTACAGTCTGATTAAGACTTTGGAGTATGGTTTCAAAAGGCACAGCAGGTCGACCTCAAGCTCGTTGCCACCAAACGGAGTGTGCATGCTCACCCGCCTCCTCTCCTCTCCTCTCCTCACCGTCAGGCTGGTGCTGGCGCTTGCCAGAGCCCTTCTTATGTGCCAATTCCATTAGCTAACATGGCAAAAAACCCACCCAAAAACACCACAATGAAAAATTGAATAGGTCTCTAACATACCAAAGAGTTAATTTAGATCACAGCAGGGCCCAGAGTGTGCCAGAGCAGGTGTACGAAAGGTGGTGCGCAGCCAGCAGCAGGAGGAGTGGGAAGAGGAGAGATTAAGTCTCCTCTTGACCACATTTGATCAGTTTATTGAATTTCAGTCTTCATTTTGTTTTAACTCTGAAACTCAGGCATATTAGCCTGGCATTGTCAGGCCTTTCCCCTCAGTCACTGTTACATGCCAATGGAGTGCTGCCACCATTTTGAGATCTGGCTCAAGCAGCCATCACTGCTCCTCTCACTGCTCACAGGGGATACCAGCAAGGAGTTTTCTCCTTTCTAAGGCAAAAACAATTCCTAGGACAGGAATTACTTTTCTAGTATTTAGAAACTGATTTTACCATTAAGCTACAAAGGCTGATAGGCAGCCTGAGCCCCTTTCACGAATGAAAAATAGAACCTGACACAATGCCTAGATGTGCACATCCCCAAGGTTTTGTTCAGAGAAACATCCTTCTAGACACTAATGTCAGCTTCCCCTGTGTAAGCCAATGCACTCATACAAATGCCTGCAACTTTTCTAAAGTGGGATGTGAATATTTTTCCTAAAAATCACACAACAAAACCATGAGAAAAATACTGTGCAGAAGAAAGCATGATAATCTGCATATGGATTAATCTAATAACATGTTCTAATAATGTGTTCGTATTGGCATAACCTTGGAAAGATCTCTTGGGAGTGACAAAATTTAGCAACTAATGAAACGTATCTTTTTATGCCTCTTCTGGAAAACTGGAAAGAGACAATTCATTGCTTTTTAGCTCTACTCTTCTTCCTCTTCCTGTCCCACAGACAGAATGTTTTTTATCAGTGCTGAAGGTAGATTGAAGAGTTTCTAGTATAAAGACATAGGCATAGCCAAATGCAGTGGTTGAAGTTTAAATCAGCAAATTTTACACAGGAAATAAAATACATTTTTAGCACTGAGGTACATAACTACTGAAGCAGTTTACCACAGGCATGGAAAACTCTGCATGTTTTGCACTCCTTAAGTCTGAATTGACTGTCTTTATAAAGAGATATTTTCTAGTGAAGTTTTCGGGGTAATCATGGAAATTGCCAGATAGGATAGGCAGGAGGAGGTCAGGTCAGGCCAGACCATTATAGCCATCACTTTCTACCTACAAACTATGATTATCGTCCTCTGTACCTAACAAGCCATAGGCTGATAGCCTCCCAGACAAGCAGTACATTTTCTAACAAAGTTGACTTGAAAGCTGAAGTTGGAGTGTTCCTTCCCTGATTCCACTGAAAAGTACATACACCGAGTGGCCTGCAGAGAACTGTGGATTTGGAGGATACTCTACAGTTAAGGCCAAATACTGTTAGTTCACCTAACATGACTACAGATTTTAGAGAAAGTAACCAGCCCAGAATAATCCAAGTGGTATACAGTCATGCAGCTTTGCTTTCTAGTTTCATTTAGTATTGGCCACTTCCAAAAGAGTATTTGGAAAACCTTTTTTGCCTATATTGGCAATTTCCCCAAAGAGCAAAGACACAGATGTCATTGATTTTAATTTCACTAAGCACATTCATTGTAATTATCCACTAGCACCGCCCACGTTACGAAACAAAGGTAATTGAAACCTAACTTCAAAAAGCCTGACAAGTGTCAAGTCCTATTACCAGTTGACTTGAATAACTGCACTTGATATGGGATATTTTTTTGTCTAATGTCCAGCTAGCAATAAATGTTCAGAGGGAAAATTTGTTAGAAAAGAAACAGGAAAAAATAGTAAGCTGTAACCATCAATACATAATGTAAAACTATACAAGATTACTTAGCAACAGTAATGCAGTTACATCAATATTCTGGCATCAGTGCTATGTATTTCAGGATGACAAGTTTTGGTATTTTCCAGACTCTTCCACCTTATAGCTGCCCATTAAATTACCTTCATTTGTCAGCTGGCAGTACAAACAGGGTACAAATGTTTAGTCTGCTGCCTGTGTTAATATCTGGGAGCTGCAGTAGACAGAAGGTTTCCAGAACTCTGCTGTATAATCACCCTAGGAAATTGCTTAGCTCTGATGTTTGCTAGCACTAGTAGCATGTTTTATTTTTCTTACAAATAAAGTAACAGATGAAAATGTCTCAAACTAACACTAGCTTGTTTGCATTCTTAACAAATCCATTTTAGAGCAGAGTAGTAATTCCACCTCAATACCAGTTTTAAATGTGCTTACTTACAAGTTGCATTTTAGCATTCAGTTTTGGGGCCAGACAGATTTACACAGTGGAATATTTGCTAAGCCACCTTGCGTTCCCACCTCATGAATAACAGTGTAGGAAGAAATGGAGGCAAAAGCAGCTCCGTAAACTAGCATGTTCTGAAGGTCTTTGCAGGCAGTGAAGCAATAGCAGAATGAGACAAGCAGCACGTTGAATGTTACTGCTGTTCTCCCACCAAGGGAAACAAACTTGATCCTAGGCATTGGCTCACTCAGTCACTTGTTGGTGCAGAAAGCAAACCAGAGTATAAACATGTATATGCACAAGAGCTTTCCATCAAGCCGGGCATTGGATCAGGCTTCCTCCTTGCCATACAAACCAGCCAGTGCAACGCGTCATCAAAACTCTGACTAGAGACAGCATATCATTCCTTTTCTGAAGCACACATTTATTAGTGGCAGACAGTTCAACAATGAGAGAAACCCCAGCAAAAGGCAACAATTGTGACCCTGCATCGAAACTTCTACTGCCACTCCGTGAGGAGGTACCCTCGGCCTGTCACTCAGCCAGGACCATAACCTTCCTTAGACTAGAGCTTTTCTATGAGCAGCAGCATCAACTGCTCTTAATGCCACTTCTTTTTTTACCAGCTGGGAGCTAACTGAATAGATACAGGTGGGATTCAGCCCTGTTCCTTAAAAGGCTTTTCCAGAGCATGACAGTGTGAATTTTTTTATTTATGTTTGATTTCTCAGGCTCCTTTTGGACTGCAGCTGCAGAAAAGTGGTAATTTAATGACCTACTAACATTTTCCACATAAAAAGCCGGCAGCAGAACTGGCATATTAATGTAGTTCCTCGTATTGCAGTAGGCTGGCATAGATGTAAGAGACAGATATGATAGGTACCCTGATCTTGCAATGTTTTACGAATGTCACCTAGCATCAATAGATTTCTCATATATTTCAAATTAAACACAAGTTAATATTTGCAGGAGTGAAGTCAGGTCCAATAAAACTATAGGTCTGCACACAACAGAGAATGTAAGTGGCCTTTGCTGTCTTTCCATGTGGAAGTATATACTTCACCTTGTTTGTAAGAACTGCTGAAGACAGCAATAATGCCAGTTTACTTGTCTCTATATGTTAATGGAATATGCTGAAGATCTCTGTCTTCAGCATTGTTGTTTCTGGCTCTTACTGAGGCAGCCTGCAGGTTTATACAGCTGAACGTTCCTCATTTATTTTATACAAATTATTTTTGTCAATATAAACACAGATCAAAGCTAAAATGTTTTAAAAATGACGCTAGAGACAAAATGCAGCAGCTAGTCCCCAGGGAGAGGGTTTGAGTCTCCAGGTCAGAGAGACTGGGGAATTTCCTCCTTGTGTCTCAAAGGCTGTTGCTAGGGAGACCACTTCTGCTTCAATGAGACTGTAGGATGGACTAGTTGACACATATGCAATATTTCTGCTACGAAGGCAAAAGAGAAGCACAAGCTGTGGAGTCTTTGTCAGGATAGAGAACATAAATCCACTTACAAGGCCCTTTTCAACTACCGTACTTGCTCCTACAGACAAAAGTTGGTAACCTCACCATTTTTGTCCGTTCCTTTGCAGCCATCTTCATTTCAGATGAGAAGGAAAATGTTGCTGTGAATGGCAAGGAGATGATACCTTACTACCAGCCGAAATACAAGGAGAGCTCAAGCTTTCCAAAGGAACAGCTCTCCAGGTAAACGCAATCCTTCCATTACAAGTTCAGCAGGTAAATCATTCTAAACTTAGCGCCATCTGTATATTCTCTAACGGTGTTCTTTTACAATAATTGGAGGTAGTGCAAATGAACCTGAGCTTGCTTTACCCCAGATAGTGCTCTTGTGTACTGAATAGTTTCAGTGGTGCTTCTAAGTAGCACAAATATTTGGATTGTTTCAAAGTGTAAAATGACTATTTTTACATTTAACCTTCCAGCATTCCCAGTTTTGATAATTTTATGTTTTTCCACATTGACTTTTGTATCAATAGATTTGACATTCACATCAGTTGTGTGACTGAGGTTGCAAGACCTCTATTGTCCAATCTATTGTTTCCCCACAATGATCTTTCTACAAGATAAATTTATCTTGACAAGTGTTTCCTTAAAAGGAAGAGAGAGAAGTTTCCACTGCGGGACTATTGAGAATCAAAAGGTCATTCAAATCTGATATACTTTAAAAAGTTTTACTGTTATACTGTTTTGATTAGAAGTGTACTCTTTTACCAAAATAGTTATACCCAGGAAAGGCCTTTGGGTGGACACTCCCATGTAAATACATTACAGTGAAATAGCTAATACAGCTTCTAGAATAAGCTGTATTTGAATAAGCATGTTCATCTGCACTAAGGAAATTCTGTAAAACCTTGTAGCAGTAAAACTAGTGTAGATAAGGCTCCCCTAGCAATCTATGGCTCATCTAGGAATAATAAACAATAAGCCCTTCCCTGGTTCCTGGAATCTAACTTTAGAAAACTGATGTACAATACGGAGGAAGGGCATACAGTTTTATCAATGAGCTTCATATGCCTACCAGGTGAAGTGAATCTGTCTCCCTTCCCCATTAACAGTATGTTATATTCTTCGCTTGGCATCTCCTCCTTTAAATTAGGAGCTTTTTGATCTTTAACCTTTAAAATCTTGATGTAAAGTGACTTGCATTACATACTTCAATAGCACAGATCTTTCACATTGAAGGAAAATTTAAGCATGTTAAGTAGGTGGATGGCAAAAGAGGATCCAGAAAGCCTTGATCTTTTCTTTTCAGTTCATTTAAGCTCTTTTATTTCACCATAATAGACATATTGATATTCACTGTACAGGGAAGTGAATGAAAAAAATGGAGTATGGCAAGACAATGTAGAGCCAATGTGCTTCATTTCAATCACTGTCTATTTAAAATTCTTTAAAGACAGATTAAAATAACTTCTTTAAATAACCAATTAATTCAATAAAGCAAATACATGTATTTACATTTACATTTTACATGTATTTACATCTGTTTACTGATTCTATTAGAAAAATGTGAGTATTATGAACTTTGGAGTAAACAGGAGGCATAAACTCTTTTATTCCTTGATGGTCTTTTGCTCTGTATGCTTACACTTTGGGGGAAGAAAACTAATATTAAAGGTGTAATAAGAAGGGTGCCAAACTATGAAAAATGTGCCGCCTCCTTACCATTCCTACTGCTGAGAAGGAGCAGGTTCCAAAACAGGCAGGTGAGTGAGAGCTGGTGACAGCTGGAGAAAAGTAAGGCTTATGTAGTGTGGGGGGTGGCTTGTTTCCCAAGGTCCAAAATTGCAGCAGGAACACCTGGAAAAACTCTTGAAATGGCCTAATGTTCCACAGTTTGCATGTCTTTTGCAAATGAAAAGGTAATTTTTGTATCTATGTTTTGTGGTTACTTTCTGTTTTGGAGGGAGGTATAATAATATTCTGCAATACATTGTATTTTTATGGAGCATTGTTTCTCCTTGATGCTGAGTGAGTAGGAAAGAATGAAATTTCAGTGTAATGCCACTTAGATCTATCACCAATCAACTCTAGTTTCTTCTCACTTAATTACTCATCTCATCCTAAACTATTTATATCTTAGAAATATTTGGTTTATTCTTTCCACTCAGAAGGAATGCAACTAGAACAAATTGAAAACAAAAGGAAAATCCCGAAGTTGCTTCAAAATGAGTGAGCATGAAGTTATTCTTCTGAAACCCCTTGAGCTTCTTGATAAATTATTAACACTTAAAGAAGAAAAATCCTAAATCGTCAGAGATTTAACTGCAGACGTTTTGTGCTGTACCTTTTTCCTTTTTAAAGGTTTATAGTGAAAACACTGTTTTGTTCACAATGCATTAATTCTTAGCACTTGTAGAAATTATTTTGGAAAGTATCATATTTTAAATACAAATTTCCAGTAATTTTTCCACATTACTTCTTTGCTTGTGGGTCTGTGCTTGCAGCCAGTAATATACAACAATGGCTTCATTTCTTTCAAAGGTGGTATGTTTTACATTCTTCATTCGTAATTCAGTTTCTCTGACATAGTCTGGAGAAATTCTGAGGCTGGGGCTTCCAAACATTAAACCAAACTGAATCGTTAAGTTGCTTCCCATGCATTTAAAGTTCCTAACACCTTCACTATTTCTGTATTTTAAATGTGTGGAGAACATTCTTCACTAACATAATGTGATTTCAGCTAAGCTGTGACAATTCTCAGCAGCTCAGTATCTCTTGCTCAGTTGTCACATATTGCTGTAATTCACTTTCTCTGCAATAATTTGCATTATAGCTATTAAAATTCATTAAAAATAAGCCACGTGCGGGATTTTTTGCTTTACCAAATAGGATAACAAATGGAAGCTGTGATATTATACCTTACAGTTAACACCCAGGCCATGTGGTCCCCAGGAAAGTCAAAAGGAGTTTTGCCATTACTTTAAATGACACCAAGTTTTCACCAGATTTTGCAAGTAATCTGACTAGACACACTCAAGATGGATTTTTCCCACCCTCATAATGGCATGAAAAAATGAGAAATTTTCTCAGAAAATGAGAATCATAGCCACTGTTTCTAGAAAGGTTGAGAGCTACCTCTGCGGTATGCTTCTATTTCCCCCAGTCCTGAGGATGACCCTCGGTGGTGGTTCAGCTGTATCAGATTCCAGCCTTCCCACACCTGTGGGATCCCACAACACCTTATCAGTAAAGGGTGAGATGGAAACTGCATGAAAACCGTCTGACATTTCTTGCCACCACAACTGTGCAGGAGTGGTGTAGGCCAGGTTCATCCTTTTACTTCATGAGGATTTACTGGTGACAACAGCTCCGTGCTCTGTAACGGACCTCCAGAGAACCAGCTGTTTTGCTGCTACAGTCTGGGTGATGGTGTAGGAGGCTGGGCGGCAAGGCAGCTTGCAGTACTAGTAGAGGGTGGACAGTACCCAGGCCTACAAGGTCTTCATTTCAAAAGCACATGGCACAAGTCTCCAGCTTTCTATCAAAGCAAAATCAACCACTGCTTTGAGAATGGCCTGCTGGAAGTGAGGGGAACACAAAGATGGCCTTGCAGCAAGAAGAGGGAAGTACTGTGGAAAAGCATCTAACTCACACAAGTGCTCAACAACTTTTAGGTTCTTTCAAGCATTTCAGTGCTATTAGGTATCAAAATAATGTCTGCTTATGCTAAGGCTGGACTTCCCTTTCAGAAGTAGGCCTGACCACAGTGATCTGTAAGTTCAGGAATACAGGACTATGTTACCATAACACTTAGCTAGGAATAAAAACACATATGCTAATGTAGCCTCTAACTGGTTCACTGCATGGCAGGCTTTCTACTTAGCAACAAAAGCCAGCACTAGCATCTTACTCCACTGCTTCGCAGTCTGTAGTGGCTTCTCATTTCATGCAGGATATAGGGAATCACTAATGCTAAGCAAGGCCCAAGACTCTAGCAAATTCTTCCAGTAAAGATTGGGAAGCCCAGGCACTAGTGAAATCACTTTGAGGAAACTGCATGATCATCTATGTACAAGAAGGATGAACTTTAACTGGAATGTTTGCAGAAAAGAGCGGGGAGGATCATCAGGGAATGAAAGGCCTTTTAAGAGATTTAAAGAGAGAAGCTTGTTTAGTCTAGCAAAATGAAGATCGAGGGAGAAAATGAATGCTGTCGACAAATATAGGGGTGAAGAGGGGTAAACACTAGGAGGAAAAGCTATTTAGGGTAAAAGACAGCAGTGGCACAAGGGTACAAACTGACCCTTAATGATTTTAGACTGAAAAAACAAGGAGAAGGTTGCTGCAAAAGTGAAATGCTGGAGTCATGACAGCAGCAGTGGAAACAAAGGGTATAAGATGGAGTTTGACCTAGCTATGAAAGGGTCTATATCATGGGACTAGCTATGATGTCGGAGATTAGTCTTGATAACTGTGATACTTAATGCAGTTTTATCTTTTTAAGACCTAGTCTACAAACAAACATGTACTGAAATAACTCCAGCCGTTGCCTCTCCAGCTGTGAGCAGGACCTTCACACAGCAGCTGCATTCCGCAAGAACAATGAAATGAGTCCAGGCTCCCTCACAAGCAAGAGAGACAGGGACTTGGCTTTGCTACATTTGAAATATGTTCCTTGTAGAACTAAGGATGAGCTTCAGATCTCACTGTATTCATAACTAAATATAAAACTAATTTGCTTGATTTCCTACAGTAAGCTTTATAGGCACATAGACACGTTTTGATTTTAATGATCTTTTTGTTATTTCTACTACTGGGGAGAGACAGCAAGTAGGGAAAAAATGTGGTTGTGATTTTCATAACTGTTATAAAATGTTCATTTTTAAAACTTTTTTGAGAAACAGGCAGGTGTCTAATGAAGGATTCTTCACCTTTTACTTAGAGCAGTTTCTTCTAGAATATGTGTTCTTAGACATCTTAGGAACTTAGAAAAATAATTTCAGAGCTACTTTAAGTTTTGCAGTGGTGTATTAATAAATAACTTGGCAAAAACTCTTTGCCTTTACATATGAGCAGGCTTATGACTGTTCCTAGAATTCGCTTTCTGTTGTACTACATCTGGAGACTGTCCATAACTTCTTAGACTTTCGTCCTGGCCTTGTATTCTCATGCTATCCATGAAAGTCCTTCCGATCCTCTAGCCAAACAGACAAAAAGGGTCTAAAGACCATCTGTCTTTTTCTTGTCCTGTTGCTGAAGAGAGACCCACAGGTGTCCGCTGGGCTTCTGCATGAGGCCTTGCTTGGGTGTATGGCTTGCCTTCAAATGACTGACTCATCTCAACATGTCTTCAACAGTTAGAAGCAAAGCATTGGAGCCACATCTCTTTATGATCAGGTTTAGATTTGCTTGTTTTAAATTCCTCATTATATTTTGTCTGATCAGAAGAAACTGTTCATCCAGTACAATAAGTGCTTGCAGGGAGACTATAAATGTATTAGTTATTCTCTTTCAGCATATTCAGCTAATGGGTAATCTTACCCAAAGATCTAAACTATTTATTTATAAAACACAATTAAAAATTATCTCTGGTGTAAAGCAGTTACTGTAGGGATGGTTTGGGCCAGCTGGATCTAGCAGTGCAAATAAGAGAAAGGGAAAACAATCCTATAAATGGATGAGATGAAGAAGATTTATGAGATCATCTTGAAAGATCCCCTGGTTCTTTCTGAGAAACACTGAATCATGTTTTTCCAGAGTAGAATACTGTCACCATGGTCTAAACTGGGCTGAATGGGAAACTTCCAAGGCCACCTATGTATTACTGGAAATATAACTGGGATTCTGTGAAAGATTTCCCCACTCAGTATTCATTTCTGTATACATTTCTTGTGCTCTAGACTGGTCAAAGGGTGGTGGCCATAAGAAAGACACACTTAGCACTTCACTGTGGCCCTGTTGCAAGGAACTGGGAGGGAAGAACAAGGGTGCAAACCCAGAATCACTGGAACATTGTAAAGTCATACGCTTCCTGCAGACAGCTCTATTTTCTGATTGTTTTCTGGCAACCACTCAGATCTATAGATAATATATTTTAAAGTGATAATTCTTCCTTCATTCCACAGGAGCTAATCCCTGCTTCACTGTAAAAATGATCTGAAGGATATCCAACAAGAAAATTCACAGAGCACCGTGGACTCCGCTTATCCTCAGGTCAGATCTACAACTTTCAGTTTGTTAAACAGTTTTACAGTAGAGAAATCCTGATTTCCTAAAACCTAATTGGTACTGTGAGAATCCCTCACAGGTGTGAATTTTTACAGCTTTATGGATGGATTTGAGATATCTCTTTGTTTCTTTTCTTCCTTAAGTCCAGACATCTCTGAGTTTTAGAGAACATATGTGAAATCCTATTTAAAGCAACATCTTACATTGTGGAAAGAAGGGAAACCACCAAAACTATGTCATATTTTGCTTTTCAGGTTACTCTTTTGCAGCTTAAGTTATGAACTCTTGGTTTATTCAGTTAGAATATCTAAGGATATTTCCCAGTAGCACAGCTTTCTAACTGTGAAAAAAGCTTCATACCTTTATAAACTCTCCTACAACGCACAGACATCTGTAACTAGAAAAGCACTTTAGCTGAACAGGAAAACACATTCAAAAGAAAAGTAGATTTAATCAGCAAATGTGATTGAATGGATCATTGCATGAGTTTGAGAAGAAAGTTCAATAGTTCAGATTGTGTGTCCTCTCTACTTTGACTCCATCATGTGCAGACTTTTTTCATACATAAATGAAAAGACCTGGCTGATCTGAAATGCTGGCATATATCAACTAATAATTTTAATATAAATTTAATGCTGGTAGAAAGTATAATGAATACAAGCAACCAAGTACAGTATGCAAATAACCGCATTTTTCCCATAACATCCTCCTAGGGAAGCTCAGGAAGTGTGGGCTGGATGAGTGGTCGGTGAGATGGATTGAGAACTGGCTGAATGGCAGAACTCAGAGGGTTGTCGTCAGCGGCTCTGAGTCTAGTTGGAGGCCGGTAACTAGTGGTGTCCCCCAGGGGTCAGTACTGGGCCCAGCCTTGTTTAACTTCTTCATCAACGACCTGGACGAAGAGTTAGAGTGTACCCTCAGCAAGTTTGCTGATGACACCAAACTGGGAGGTGTGGTAGATACACCAGAAGGCTGCGCTGCCATTCAGCGTGACCTGGATGGGCTGGAAAGTTGGGCAGAGAGGAACCTGATGAGGTTCAACAAAGGCAAATGCAGGGTCCTGCACCTGGGGAGGAACAACCTCATGCATCAGCACAGGCTTGGGGCAGACCTGGTGGAGAGCGGCTCTGTGGAGAGGGACCTGGGTGTCCTGGTGGACGACAGGTTGACCATGAGCCAGCAGTGTGCCCTGGCTGCCAAGAAGGCCAATGGCATTCTGGGGTGGATTAGGAGGAGTGTGGCCAGCAGTCGAGGGAGGTTCTCCTTCCCCTCTACACTGCCCTAGTGAGGCCTCATCTGGAGTACTCTGTTCAGTTCTGGGCTCCCCAGTTCAAGAAAGATGAAGAGCTACTGGAGAGAGTCCAGCGGAAGGCTACGAGGATGGTGAGGGGACTGGAACATCTCTCCTACGAGGAGAGGCTGAGGGAACTGGGCTTGTTCAGCCTGAAGAAGGGAAGGCTGCGAGGGGACCTTATAAATGCTTACAAATATCTGAAGGGTGGGTGTCAGGAGGATGGGGCCAAACTCTTTTCAGTAGTGCCCAGTGACAGGACAAGGGGCAACGGGCACAAACTGAGGCACAGGAAGTTCCGTCTGAACATGAGGAAGAACTTCTTCCCTCTGAGGGTGACGGAGCACTGGAACAGGCTGCCCAGGGAGGTTGTGGAGTCTCCTTCTCTGGAGATATTCAAGACCCGCCTGGACAAGGTCCTCTGTGGCCTGCTGTAGGTGACCCTGCTTCAGCGCGAGGGTTGGACTAGATGACCCACAGAGGTCCCTTCCAATTCCTACCATTCTGTGATTCTGTGATTCTGTATGTATCTACCTCCCTTGAATGAAGACTAGTGGAAGTTTGCCCTGTCAATAGATTTTGCCCTAAAAGGAAACAGTTCACAGAATCCAAAAAATAGCCATGCGCAAGCCCAGTTGTACGTATCTCTGCCTGACAGTGATGAACTTTTTATGAGGTAGTTTAAATTATATCTTTAAGACATTTCCTAAAAAGGATGAGAGAGAATTGTCCACAGCAGATTAAAACATGGGTTAAGAAACAATGAACAAACAATCCCAAATTTGACTGCATAATATTTAATTGCACTTCGCACACATCTGAATATCAAAACACTAAGTCAAATTCAGCATCAATTTATACTTTGCCTGACTTCCTAGACTTCAGTGTGGTATACAACACAGTACACAATTAGCCTGCCTTTCTAAAGAAATGCGATTTGGAAATCTCACTATGTTTCGTGTGTGTGTGAGATCCTGAAGTACTTCTGAAAACCTTCATCTGCTTCAGTCAGAGCTGATGGACAGGTAAATGGCTCAGTTCTGTTTGCTACGAAGCTGATGAAAATGAGCAGCTATGCAGCAGAGAAAGACCCTTTTGGTATGCCTATACTCGCCCAGTGCAGAAAAGGCTGTATGACAAACGGAGCATTTTTAGACACGAGAGAATCCATACAGCAGGACTTCCCCCACTCCCAAAGATGTGAAAGCTCTTAAAAACCATGATTCATTAGCAATGCTGGTTTATTTGTATAAGTGTGTGTACTTATGTCTTAATATGCATATGTTATAGATTGAGATTTATTCTATATCACATTACCCAGTGGATCAGCCACTAACTTTGTTCTTTTCTCACATTTGCCCACTAGCATGATGTATGTTCCAACATGCGAAGGGCTAAATGGTTATGACTCAATATAGTAAGGAAGCTTTCAGAATGCACCTTGCAAGTGCAAGTTAACAGTGGCAAGAGGAAGGCAGTAGGACTTTTTTTAACCATATTCAGTTTTCAGAAATGCAAGAGGAGCCCTACAAATGGAAAAGTGTGTAATTTATATTTTGCTTACTGTCATGTTATATGATACACAGAAAGCAAGGCACGGTGGGCACACTTTCATCTGAGTGACACTTCGCAAGGTGCACAGTGTAGAGGCAAAGCCCACAATTCTAGCAGGGCAAAGCTCTAGGACTATGCATAAACTGGTGTGCTCTTGGGCTTCTGGCTGTGGGGTATGCCCTGGCAACATCCTGTCTGAGATCAGAGCAAGACCGAAGCAGATACTGATTTTCCATTCCTACGCTCGGTTTTCAGTAGAAGGAACTGAACATATGGTACAGAGGGCAGCTAGGCATGCTTTAGAATCGTAGAATCATAAAATGTTAAGGGTTGGACAGGACCTTGAAGATCATCTGGTTCCAACCCCGCTGCCATGAGCAGGGACATCTTCCACTAGACCAGGTTGCTCAGAGCTCCATCCAGCCTGGCCTTGAACACTTGCAGGGTGTGCTGTGTCTTCATGCTGTTCCGCTGAAGGATCTTCGCCTCAGTGTGCACTGTGTCTCCACAGCTCAACGCCAACTAAGTCTGAATTAATTGATTTTTAAGTCAAGTGGAAAAGGCTAGAGGGTTTTTAAGTTGGTGTGAAGGCACTGGGACTTGGTGAGCTGTGGCACAGCCTCCTGCAGATTGTGGGACAGCTACGTGCTGGGCTCTCAGAGCCATTTTTTTGTTCCATGAAGTGCAAAGCAATCCTCTTGCTATATGACTCTCTCTCCCCTTGATGAAATGATCTGGTGAAAGGATGCCACCCCACATGCAGACTACTTGCAGTTTTCCTCCTTTCATTCAATAACAGTAGGAAAGGAAAATACCTGTTGATTACTCCCACATCAGGGAGCAATACAGAATATTAAGAGGATAAATATTTTTCATGATGCAGCAGTAATTAAGGATGTCCGTTTCTTTCGCTTGCTTGCTTTCAGAATAGTGTCAGATACTCCGTGGCTACAGGATGGTTTAAGGTTACAAATACCGCTAGGGTAGAGCGTCTCATGCCTCATATAATGACTTAACCAGAGAATTATTTCATGGCGGTCTGGTCACACCTGTTCACACTTAACTGATTCTGCACAAATTTGACCTCTGTCTGACATCTCTGCTAATGTGTCGCAGCACAGTGACTATCCCTCTGTTGCTGGACATGTGTTATATTATTTCTTCAACTGTGGTGACAGCCGCGGTATTCTAACAGCTCTCCAGACATAGGATGAGACAGCCCTTCCTCTCCAGCACAGTTCCAAAAAGACAAACAATAACAGTCAAACAAATAAATTAGATGCCTTGCCTGTAATCCCTAAATATCAGATTTCCTGAAGCCTTCACTATATCATTTCGCCCCCTTTTCCAAGTCATGCAATCATATTGCCCTATGATTGATTATAGCTCAAACTGAGAGGAAAGCCTAGATTTTTTTCAAATTATACAGTTTTTCATGAGAGTTTATAGAAAATATGATTTTAAGGCATCTATTATTGAAACTTTATACAGTCTGTTGAACATACATATTTACAATACCATGTTGTGTATAGTCTAGTAAAGCACTGCAGTTCCATATAACAGTACCCCAGCTAATGGTCTTAGGCTAAGCACTGTCCTCCAAACAATTTACCTGCAAATTTTTAATCCAATTTGACAGAACAGAAGTTGGTAGAAGGACGGTGTTATCTTTCTTTATCTACAGATGTCAGTCTCAGCTGTGGGGAGATGAAATGATTTGCCCAAGTTCATGCCCAGAGTTCAAGTCTGTGCTAGAGCCAAGAGACCGTAGAAGTTCAGGTATGCTGTAGCCAGAGGAATCTTTCCCCTTCCCTTTGTTCTTCACAGAATCACAGAATCACAGAATAGTAGGGGTTGGAAGGGACCTCTGTGGGTCATCTAGTCCAACCCCCCTGCCGAAGCAGGGTCACCTACAGCAGGCTGCACAGGATCTTGTCCAGGCGGGTCTTGAATATCTCCAGAGAAGGAGACTCCACAACCTCCCTGGGCAGCCTGTTCCAGTGCTCCGTCACCCTCAGAGGGAAGAAGTTCCTCCTCATGTTCAGACGGAACTTCCTGTGCCTCGGTTTGTGCCCATTGCCCCTTGTCCTGTCACTGGGCACCACTGAAAAGAGCTGGTGGGTGTCAGGAGGATGGGGCCAAGCTCTTGGCTGCCCAGGGAGGTTGTGGAGTCTCCTTCTCTGGAGATATTCAAGACCCGCCTGGACAAGATCCTGTGCAGCCTGCTGTAGGTGACCCTGCTTCGGCAGGGGGGTTGGACTAGATGACCCACAGAGGTCCCTTCCAACCCCTACTATTCTGTGATTCTGTGATTCTGTGAAGAACAAAGGGAAGGGGAAAGATTCCTCTGGCTACAGCATACCTGAACTTCTACGGTCTCTTGGCTCTAGCACAGACTTGAACTCTGGGCATGAACTTGGGCAAATCATTTCATCTCCCCACAGCTGAGACTGACATCTGTAGATAAAGAAAGATAACACCGTCCTTCTACCAACTTCTGTTCTGTCAAATTGGATTAAAAATTTGCAGGTAAATTGTTTGGAGGACAGTGCTTAGCCTAAGACCATTAGCTGGGGTACTGTTATATGGAACTGCAGTTCTTCCTGTTAGCTTGGTTGTCTGCCCTGGCTATGCGAGGGAAAACCCCCTTCACTGTACCAGTGCAAACACAGCTATCAGTGTTGGAAAGCATGTTACTTCCAGTATGAGAAATGGCATTCCTCAGTGTGCACATCCTTAGTGTGGTTAGGATTTCCCCAACACTGCCACAGGATATAGGGCTCATTATAGAATCCTAGTTAACATTTAGCATATCTGTCGCTTACATTCAAAAGTAATTTCCTAAGCCAAATGCAGTGACAGCTCTTGCAACACTGTGGATGCAGAAGATCAACATTTACAGTCAGCTTGTTAAGTTGCTGTCTTCATCTGCATTTTTCTAGTGAGAGCAGTCTGGATAAAGTAAGAAGTGAAGTGAAGCTTTTGTGAATTTAGAAAATACTTGATGATTAAACATAAATACACGAACCATGAACTGCAGATATGTGTATCTGCCATGAGAGGAAATAGAAATATTATGAGTAAGTCTATTCTCATAATTTTTCCAATCCACTAGATAACATTTACTAGAAATGAAGGGGAATATATCAGCAGACATTCTTCTGTACTGCAGCAGAGTGCTTTGTCAAAAAGTAATAGGTGGCAGTCCTGAGAGACAGGGCTAACATCCTACAGTAGTATCATCCAGAAACAGAATGCAATGGCTGGAATTCTGTTTCCTATAAAGAGAATAAATTTTAGAAAAAAAATAAGCTATCCAGTTATTACATTATAAAATAGAAGGCAATGACAGCTGTTGGGACTCCAAGCATTTAGACTCTTTTCTTTTGATTCTGACACTGCCTTTAGACAGAAGTCTAAGGAGCCTGGTGTAAATGTTTTCAGCTAAGGTGTTTTTTTCTTCCGGTTGTCTAAACATAGTGGCAGTGAGTGTGGGTTTCTTAAATATTATTCTTGGTGCACATTTTTCTTTTTCAGTATGCACCATATCTGTAGGCAGCTAATGAGTAACCTAGAACTTATGCTGTAACATATAATGCATTTTTAGTCCACATGGATCACAACCAGTCAGGGATTTGAAGACTAGGGGCAGCATTGGTTGTAGTGCAGTGACCATGAGATGGTGGAATTCCAGATCTTGAGAGGAGGGAGCCAGGTAAAAGCAAGATCACAACCCTAGACTCCAGGAGAGCAGACTCTAACCAGTCAGGGATCTGCTAGGAAGAATCCCATGGAATACAGTTGTGCAGAGAAGAGGGATCTGGGAGAGATGTTTTATTTTCAAGGATCACCTCCTCTAAGCTCAAGAAAGGTCCATCCCAATGAGAAGAAAATCAAGTAAAGATGGCAGAAGACCTGCGTGAATGAACAAGGAGCTCCTGATTAAACTCAAATATAAACAGGATGCCTACAAGAGGTGGAAACTGGGTCCAGTGACCCAAGAAGAATATAGAAACACTGTCAAAGCATGCAGGGGCAATGTTAGGAAAGCCAAATCTCATTGAACTGAATATGAGGTGATGGCGAGAGATGCAAAGGGCAACAAGACAGGCTTGTGCAAGTACATCAGCAGCAATAGGGAACACAGTTGGGAAAACGTGTGCTCACTGCTAAAAGGGGCAGGGTACCTGGTAACAAAGGTTATGGAAAGGGCTAAGGTATTTGATACCTCCTTCACCACAGTCTTTACTGGTAAGACTGGCCTTCAGGTACCCTGGGTTCCCAAGACCAGTGGGACAGTAGAGCAAGAAAGACTTACCCTGGGTGGAGGAGGATCAGGTTAGGGAATATTTAAACAAAATGGACATATACAAGTCCATCGGGCCTGATGGCATGCAACCACAAGTGCCAGTGTTATTGCAAGGGCATTCTTGATGATCTTTGAAAGGTCATGCTGATCAGGAGAGGTTCCTATGAACTGGAAGAAAGCATATGTCACTCTGTCTTCAAGAAGTGAAGGGAGGATCTTGTCAGCCATACCACAGTCCCTGGGAAGGTGATGGAGCAAATAATCCTTTAAACCATTCTGAAACAAACAAAGGACAAGAAGGTGATTGGGAGTAGTCAGTTTGCATGTACGAAGGGGAAATTATGCCTCATCAACCCAACAGCCTTCTATGCCCAGTACTCCTCCCTGGGCACTCACTCTTGGGTGACAGGCTGTTGGCTAGATGGAGTCTGATGTGATGAAGTACAGCTGTTCTTACGTTCCTGTGACATTGATCTGTGTCATTTCAGATCTATAAAAGTACCTCTTCCCACAAGATGAGCGGGGAAGCCAAGCTAAATATTCCCTGCTGAAGCTGTGTTTATAGACACCATGAAAGGTCAGTGGAGATAGCTACTATCCTGGGAAATGCTTCTCACAAGGTTACTCTACTGCCTAAGACTGTAGTTCAGATTTATAACCCCCAAGTCATTTTCTGAAATTTGACATGAGTATTTATCATTTGTTGGACCAGGTGGAGGGACTGAGCCTGGTCTAACCTAACTTTACGGTATTTCCATGACTGTGTCTCATTTGCTTTTAAAATTATGCCATGGGATTCAGGCAACATAAGTGTGGGAGGAGGAATAAGGGGGGAAAATGTCCTGGCAATGTAAAGTTGTTGGATATGGGGAGCTTCTGTGCGCCAGGTGGAAGCCTGGTGTTGGTCAGACCATGACAAGCACAACTAGCCAGCCTATGGCAAAAGGCACAGTCCACAGAGCCAGAGAGCCGTACTTCACTTTTGGCAAAGCAACTGGGACCTGTAAGCATGCCCGGAGGAATAAAAACAAAACCCTTACATCTGACAAAGCAGTTCATAAGGTGGGATTCCTAATCTGCAGCAGTGCTGTTCATATGAGGTTTTTGATCCTGTGCTTTCCAACCAGACCTGTTGCTGGACCTTTCTGCTGCTTCTCCTCCACTCTTGCTCCCCTACCTTGGAAGACTGGTGCTGTCTGAAACAAAGGCTCCTCCCTGATGCCCACTCATGTATCCCTTGTATTCAAAGCCTGAATTGGCCTTCTGACCAAGAACACAATTGACAATAGAGATAATACACTTGCACACTGAGGGAAGCTGTTGTTCCCCATGATTTTCCTGAGGGTGAATCTTGGAGGCATAGCCATAGTCCTTCTTGGGTCTAGGTTCTCACGATATGTGTTTGGCACAATAGATGGCGTTATTCTTCACGTTCCTGGGAACGTGATGGGATTGTTCCTGGGTGTCTGTTCCCAGGACTCCCAGCTGGTCTGTCTGACTCCAGTTGAGACTGCAACAGGCAGCTCCTGGGGAGCTATTGCTGAGCATGTGGTTTCCACTACAGCTAGTTCTGGCTCTGGGTTGGGTCTGGGCCTGACTTGCTTTCATAGGCGCAAGTGAGCTGACTTAGTATACATGGAGGAGTCTGGCAAGAAGCAAGCAAAGGCTCAGGTCCACTCATCTTTTAAAAGTGCATGAAACAATACCTTATCGTGTAATGTGATGATCTCTGGAGAACATCTGGGGACTGTGACCTCAAAGCACTTACAGCTGAAAGGAGGCAAGGGACTGGCAAAAAATCTATTTGGCTAACTGCTGACATGTGGTGTCTAACTCGGTGTGAATTTTACCAAAACATACCTACCTCTGCATTATGTGGGAACAACTTTCTTCTTGAGAAGTATTTTTATTGATCAGCACTTTGTCTTGTAAAACTGCAACAGTTTTTTAACAAGGCAGTTAGGTGCCCTGGAATGGCATTAGTAATTTGCTAAATGAGCAGACGGGTTTGACTTTTCTGTGCCGGATGATTCCATCCTACATAGCAAACAGGGAACGGCCCAAGGCTCCTTCATTTGTACTGAACCAAAATCTAATAGCATGTTAGACAGCTTCTGCGACTATTTATGACTTACTGAAGATAAAATTAAGCTTCATCTCTCAGATCAAAAGTATTACCCACAAAAATCTGCCAGAGATGTCAGGGTTCTCAAGTGGGACCCCACCCCTGCCCATGGGCTCAGGAGCCACATTTCAGCTCAGCCCAGGGCCTTCAGTCCCTGCCCTAGTGCTGCCACAGAAGTGCTGGTCTCCACTTCTGCCACGGCTCACATGGCACCCTGACAGGAGGTTCTAATAGAAGAAAGATTCCTGAATATATGAATATCTTAAGCAGCAAAGGAAACATAGCACAGGCTAAAAGTCACCCACCCACAAAGCTAAAGTCCTAGTTCCTCCAAGCACAAGCTGAGAAAGAATTGTCTTAGACAATGAAGAGAAGATACAGCTTGAAGAATGTGTAGGGTCATACTGCAATATATCTACAAAAAAGAATATTTTCTCTGGTGTAAATATTCTGGGAAATTTATTTCCCTCCAGGAATATTCTTGTATAAATCAGAATCCATTATTTTACTGGAGTGATGTTAATTTATACCAGCAGAAAATCAGTCCTTTTATAATTGTTATAGGGAGAAAATAGCTTACAATATTAAAAGTAAATAGAAAGTATTAGGTACTTCCTTGATTTTCTAGCACTTGTAAAATGCTAACTAGACAGAAGCAGTTATTGATGGATCCAGCCATACTTTTGGAGTCAGGAAACCCCTTAAAAAACCACATAAAATGAAAGCATTTATAGGAAACAGATGTACTGATGTACTTTGTGTTCATATGAAAAACAAATGGATGTAATCAGAACAGTTAGGTCACTGCTCATTTAATTAATTTGCTTACAACAACCATTAATTTATTTCCTTGGAATAAAATCTGATGTGTCTCTTAGCTTCTTCTTGCATCACCCAAACTTTATTTGGCCTCACTATGCCGGGTCCAACACCTTCCCTGCCAGGCTTGCACCTGGGTTATTTATATTTGACATGTAATAACAGCTGCTTGTGATTCTGGTCAACTGACATTCTCAAAAAGGCAGCCACCCGAAGTGTCCCTTGTCTCACTAATTCTAGCAGGAATGAAAAAAATTTTGAGCTGATATACCTGCTATGTTTTTCTGAAACTTGGCCTCAGCCCATTCTTGTTGCTTGTTGAGAATTTCCTACACAAAATAGAGAACATCCTTCAGCCCTAACCCCAATAACTAGCTTCCTTGTTAACACCAAAAAACATGAAAAGGAAAAAGGATTATAAAGTAATATCATCCTTAAAGGTATTGTTTGTGATGCCTTCAGAATTTTTAAAAAATATTTTCTGCCCTTTTCTGTCATGTTCACATACTCTACAATTCTTTATACCCATTTGCCAGCAAATCCAGATGGTTCTATCCTGTATACACTTTGTAGTGATATGGGTAAACAGGTGAAATGAGATGGATACCTTCTGTACATTCAAGTTTCAACGGTGTGAATTCAAGCAAATGTCAATGACAAGCAATTTTTATCAACATAATGTAGCTTTGTCAATGTGGGGAGCAAAGTAAGGTTGCTGTGGAAATCATTAATTATTTGATGTTTCTATACAAGGGACTTTTTGAAAAGAAACTGTGGACAAACTGTATGTTTGCATCAAACCCCTGCCTCAGAGTTTCTGCCAGCCTCCTTGTTAGGCTGTTCTCCATCCTTCAATTGTGACCCAGCTTGGAGGTTTGTTTTGCTTTTCAGTTTCCTCTAGGGCATTGGATTTGGTCCTTGTTAGAAAAAGACGGAGACAGATGAATGTGAGTTGTGCACTTCCCAGCACTGGACCTGCTCTTTACCTCCCCCTGGCATCCTCAGCACAATTCTGATCACCAGTTAGGTTGGCAGGGGAACTGGGACAGGGGTTCGCAGGTTCTTGGACTGGATGGTTATTGGACTTTATGTTTTTGTATTGTGTTGGGCATAGCCCAGCTTGTAGGATTGTTCAGATGAGGAATTTAGCATATACTCATGCAGGAACTAGGCATACGATTTACAGCTGCTTCTTTCTTCTTCTGGCATGTTTAGGTGAAAGCTTTATGTCTTCACTGTACTTCTTCAGTTAGTAGAAGAGATGGGGAAGTGTTTTCCGGCATAGTGGAAGACTTGTGAAGAATCTGTGGAACTTTCTGTGCAATTGTACAGTTAGCATACTTTTCCCCGTGGCCACAGAAAATTTATGTGATATCCAAGGCAACTCCTTCCAGTCCTCTGTTCCAGCCAGAAGGCCAACTTGCAGCAGTACTGCTTTTCAGGAAATTGCCATGTAACTCCCTCTTGGAAAGTCTAATTTCCAGTAAGAATTTTATCAAGGCTTTAGGAAGGCAGAACCTCTCACAAATCAGAAATTCAAGGTTTTGATCTGACAAGCTCTATTGTGACAGCTGAGATGTCAGATCAGATTACACAGAATCACAGAATCACAGAATAGTAGGGGTTGGAAGGGACCTCTGTGGGTCATCTAGTCCAACCCTCCTGCTGAAGCAGGGTCACCTACAGCAGGCTGCACAGGACCTTGTCCAGGCGGGTCTTGAATATCTCCAGAGAAGGAGACTCCACAACCTCCCTGGGCAGCCTGTTCCAGTGCTCCGTCACCCTCAGAGGGAAGAAGTTCTTCCTCATGTTCAGACGGAACTTCCTGTGCCTCGGTTTGTGCCCATTGCCCCTTGTCCTGTCGCTGGGCACTACTGAAAAGAGTTTGGCCCCATCCTCCTGACACCCACCCTTGAGATATTTGTAAGCATTTATAAGGTCCCCTCGCAGCCTTCCCTTCTTCAGGCTGAACAAGCCCAGTTCCCTCAACCTCTCCTCGTAGGGGAGATGTTCCAGTCCCCTCATCATCCTCGTAGCCTTCCGCTGGACTCTCTCCAGTAGCTCCTCATCTTTCTTGAACTGGGGAGCCCAGAACTGGACACAGTACTCTAGATGAGGCCTCACTAGGGCAGTGTAGAGGGGAAGGAGAACCTCCCTCGTCCTGCTGGCCACACTCTTCTTGATGCACCCCAGGATCCCATTGGCTTTCTTGGCAGCCAGGGCACATTGCTGGCTCATGGTTAACCTGTCGTCCACCAGGACGCCCAGGTCCCTCTCCACACACACAAAGCAGTATTTTACAGAACACCATGTCAGAACAGAAGCTGAGCACATTTCAACTTTGCATCTTCTAGGTCTTTGCATGTAAGACCGAGCACATCTGAACAATTCAGAGATCTAGCTTCTAAGGGAAGTAACAAGCGTTTAAAGAAAGACGAAATCTACTCTGCCAGTGTGAAAGTCCTGTTCTTCACTTGAGCAAAGGTTCTCCTCCACAGCACAGTAGTTCTTTTTGCAGGAAGCAATGGTTATTATTGTAGTTCAGACCACCCACCCTCGTCAAAAGACCTAAGGATATACAAATTTAGAAGAGTAGTCACATAGGAGGGATAACACAGACCAAAAACTCCTGCAATAGTGAGACAGTTTTCAGCAGACTAAGCCAGGAAATCAACACGACAAAGCAAAAATAACATGACTGCAATAGGTGCTGTTAAGAATCTGTTACTGCTTTCTACAAAATACTTACTTGAAAAGTCCTGCAAGATAATGACTTTTCACTCAGCAGTATTTGCAATGTTGTAATAGTGGTATTTGAAGCTGGTTTACACAGAAAATGTCTAATTCCAAATTTCACCCAAACCTGCCCCTATGCTAATGACTGACAGATTTTTCCAGTGGAAGTTTTGGCCTAAATTTTCATTTTAAATCCCCAGGTCCCATAAGAAACATGTGGCCAAGCAGAGCCTTGAACCTGCTTTCTAAAATACAAGAAGCACTATAGTCACAGAACCACCATTCTTCTTGGATCATGAATGCACCAGCAATTTGATCCAGATTTATATACAGAGAGCATGAAGTTGAAGGCAATTAAAAATTATCTTAAAAATAAACACAGTTCTTGGCCATTCTACATCTGACTTCCTCATTTACAGGAATAATAAGGGAGACTGTAGCTGCATGTCTCATTAATGCACAGTAAGTGCTTAACCCAAAACAGGAGTAATGACTGTGTTCCTAAAACACACTGAAAGAATGGAACTAGTTGGCACTGACTCCCCAGAAATTTTAAGGATAAATATAATATATATTAAATCATCCATGACTTACACGTTCTGATAGGAAGATAAAGATACATGTGGTTATCAAATGAAGAATCGTCTACAAAACGTGTCAGGATTTTACCTAAAGACTTCAGGGAAATCTGCTGGAACTTTGCCATTAACTTCACCAGGACCAAAGTATTACTCTCTTGTCTCCAATTACTTAAAATCAGTGTACATCCCAGAGTCCTACCTGTCTGGAGCCTGCCCTTAGAACCTCAGAGGAAGTAAACCGAATTGGAGAAACCAACTGAATTAAGACAGTAGATATGATCTGCCCCTTGGTCCCGTATTTCTGCAGCTCTATTGCAGTCTGTTTCATTACAGCAGAAAACAAAACTTTGTGTTTTGGTGAGGCTATGTACTGAGTCACAAAGACATAGCGATTTAAAGGGGTTTTTATTGTATTGCACAAGATATCTATGCAATCCATGTAGGTACTGTATTAAAAGATCCACATTTCCTAAAACATTGGCTGTTGCAGCACACATCACAAGCATTGTGAATAACCAGTGCCTTCTTCAAAAATTATAATAATCAGTTGCAAGTTTAAGCATGTGTGGCAATAAATGAGGGAAAAAAAGCAAGTAGTATCAATACATATTTCTTTTCAAACACACAAATATACAATTTTCAGAAGAGCACCAATAATGCCAAGCAACTATTTTGATGAGATACTGTACGTGTAGGCTCTGCAGTAAAATGCCAATATGCACACAAAAAATATATTTCACCTTTTAAAATAATTTAACCATAATACCTTGCATTTGTCACCTGTTTACAACGTATCATTTCATATACAATGTCAAGCCTCAACTTGCGTAAATTTGTGCATACCCATTTAAACAGCTGAGATTCTGGACTGGGTGTTCAAGCTGAAAAAGCCTCCAAATTGTTAAGCCTCCAAATTGTTCACATTTGAATACAGAGCGGTAGTGTAAAACCCAGAAAGTAGTTACAGTGAAGGTATAACAGAAATGGTACTACAGAAAATGAAGAAAACCACTATCAAACCCTCAAACACAAGGTTCTAGAAAGAGGCCTATATGTGAAGTGACGTTGTAATAATTTATAAAAGTGAATAATTAATTATCAGTCTCCTTTCTGACAGATTCTCATATATTCAGAAGCCTGTAGAAGTGAACTAACCAAATGTCACAATCGGTATCATCCTTAAACTCTGTTTCTTAAGTTTCTGATCATTAATACTGGTACATAAAACATTTTGTATTTGCTGAAAACTGTTATTAAAATTTACCTTCCTGCTATGAGAATTTAGTGTAATAAAAATCATGAAAAAACAACAGGTAAAAAAATAGTATTTTAAGAATATTTTTAGAAAACCCGTCAAACAACTGCAAATACAGCTGATTTTTAAATGTCTCTGCTTTCGAAATACATTTGTTTTTGTTTAAGTGAATCACTTCTAAAGAAGCAAGGGAGTACCAGTTCTAAGATTTATTCTTGTCCATTACATTGAGAACCTCATCCAAAAGTGAAGGTCCCAAGTCAAGTTGTAATGAGAGAAGAGAGCCTGCAAGATCTGAAAGGGATTCTTCTGACTTAGTCTTTGTCTTGGTTAGTTCACAAGAAAGTCGACTGTCATCAAGCAAATCAACTGTTTGCCAATCAGTGCATCGTTCAGAAAAGCTGGATGAGTGACTGTCTCTACCATTAGTAAAATGCGAAGAACCACCATTTTGCTCCCATAGGTCATCTTTGTATGTTTCGCCATCTTCCATCTGTTTAGTTTTCTCCTGCAATTTTTCTTCTATTACTGGCTCACAGCTAAGCCTAGGATTTCTTGATGACCTTACGGATTCCTGCTTTGAATTAAATGTCACTGGTGACAATAAGGGCAATGTAAGGGCTTGAGAACCCCCAATGGCAGGAAGGGAAATAGCATTTTTGAGCACTGGTGATGGAGTTTCTGTAAACATGGACTCAGAAGTGCTGTTTGCCCTTAAGAATTCATTGTGGCCACCAGACTGGCTAATCGTGGTTTCTCCTTCGTTTCCAGGCAATAGCTCATAGTTGCCCTGCAAAAAGGAGATGTCTCCAAAAACATCATGTTGTCCCTCTTTTCCAATGTGTATGGTGTGACGAAAATCTCCAAGTGGTGGACTGATCATATCAGGAGATAAGATATCCCTTAGTTTAAATTTCTTCCCTTTCTTATTGTTAGCAGCTTTCAAGTAGATGGGTGTCTTGGCTGGCATCTTGCTTGTAGTTTCTGAGAGAGGAAGTTATTGAAAATAAAAAGGAAGGGAAAGAGAGGGGTGGGAGAAGCCTCTTACAAAGTCAGTTATTGTCTGTACACCTTCAGTGTTATCAAAGTTACATCATCTTGAACCACTCTTGCACATGAAGTCCCGGTCTTCTGATGCAGAAAACTATGGGGTATGTGAAGGTCAATGTCTCCCACTGCAGATCTTTCCAAGGCAGAGCACAAGTTTCAGGTCAGTTAGCAACCAAATGCCCTGCTACTTCCAGAACTTGAGAAAACCTGCATGGGATACAAAATAAGGTTATCATTAATTTATTTTTCATGGTTCATTCAGTCTTGGTTGGTTTGTTTTTTAAATTAATAATGGTACGGACAGTTCCAGCCTGCAGATTAGCTTTATGATGTTGCTTCCCTTCATTAGGCAGGATAAAAGAGTTTAGATTAACAAGGGCTAGCTAACCTTTCTCTGACTTCATAGCTTTTTTCGAAGTCAGAGTTTCTTAGACACGGTTGCTGAGCATAGTGATATTTATCAAATGAATTATCTGAATCTTTCTTCTCCTTATTCTGGCATTCAAGACGCTGGCCTTCAACCTTCGAGAGCACATGCAGAAGCACATTCATAACATTCAACAGCATTAGGCTTTTGGCAAGCCCCGGAAGATTGACAGAGTCATTCAGTAAAACCTTTTTGGAAATGGAGTAGACCACCTTGGATTAGAGAACTTCAGATATTCCCATTTAGTGCTGGAACTCTCACAACCTGTCCCCAGTAACACTTCTGATAATTGTGCCCATTGAAAAGGATAGTTTTAGGTACTTGAAAAAAGTGCTAGTCCAGGTCTTTACAACTAGAAACATCCAAATGCAGGTGTCTTAGAAGAGACTGATTCTTGTGACCACAATCTTTAGACTACAGGAGTTCTTCATAGCAATTACTTATAGACTAACTTATGAATTATGTAGGCCATGAGGCCATGGTGACTCAGAGATTCTCTGTGCAACCAAATGAAAGAGTGTTTGCAAACCAAGTCATCCTGTTAGAATGTGGTCTCTTAAAAGCCTGATAAAGCAGTCCACAAGGGCTAACAGGCTGTCAGGTCAACAAGTTATGGAAAAATACTCTTCATTAATGTTTTAATAGTGTATTTCTTCCTTACAGTACCAGTTCCTGACTCTTGAGCAATCTCAGAATAAATGCATTTTTCTCCTGGACATTTTTGTACTTTCGCCTATTAAGTCCACAGACCACCAGAACAGCACAGGTGATTCCTCCTCACCAGAATACTCAGCCACAAATCCCTAACACCATGTCCATCACCATCCTCACTCCATAAAGGAGCTTGCAGTTTTTGCACAGAAAGACTGTGCTATGCAGTAAGTGAAGGAAAGCTGTCTGTAACAAGAGCTACTTTTGCTGCCTTTTATTCATGTCCCAGCAAATTAAGTCCAGTAAGAATCACCATTTTAAAACTTTGTACTGTACAGCTATACAGTCAGATTGTCAAGAAGTATTTAAGCATTTGCACAAATCCTTTAACCCGAGTCATTAATTCCTGCAGTGGGCTACTTAACTGTGCATCACAAGGGGCGCTGGGAGTCTAGCCAGGTTAGCATTTTGGTTTTTCTGTTCCCACCAAATATCTACTGCACTTCAGATACCACTGAAAAGCCCTCCCCCAAAAAGTACAACAGATATAAACAGATGAAAGCTGTCATACAAAATAAACTCAATGTTCTGTAAGTTATGCGGACATCTTCTATTTTTTAAACTAAATTTTGAAAATACAATTGCTCGCATCAATCAGCTAAAAGCACTTCAAAGCTTCCTTCTACATAACAAAATGGTAATTCATTAGGATCTACAGAATACTAGGAGATTCACATTACATACCAGAACTCCACGTTAGTACTGTACGATCATAGAAGTAAATCCTAAATCTCTACTTGTGCCACACCCCATGGGAAATGAACTGATTAGTCAACTAAGTTACCTTTCAGTTTTAAACTGAAAAATTCACAGCACTGTTTCCCCCCCGATTATCATTCCACCCACGCAACCCATTTAGCTAAATAAAATGTCCTCAACTCTAAAGAGAAGACTGCTCTTAGCAAACCAAGCTGAAAGGCCAGATTGTTGTACAGTATCTAGTGAACTCAGCCCCATCTCACCTCTCAGGCACAATTCCCCCTGATTCAAATTCCTCTTTCTTTCAGATCTTTTAATCTGGAATGAATGGCAGTGTAGCGTCAACGTGGTCCAGAGTCACACCTGTTGGCCACTAGTTTAAAAATTAAAGACAAATTCCAGTTCATTCAAAGCTTCCACAGCTTCTACCAGCTTGTATGTGTATCAAAGACCACTATCACCAAACTCCACAAGCAGATTTCAAGGAAGCCTGAAGGACACAATGAAACACCTGAACACCAAGAAATACTAAAATTAAGTGTAAAATAACTTTAATATAAATAATAAATTTTTGCATACAAGAATATCACTATCTTTTATTTAGCTCATAGGGGAAAAAATGCAAAAACACAGAAGAGAGCAAACTTTTGGGCATCCAGATCTCTTTTAGTTCTTGCACTATGAGAAAGCCCCAGTAAGGGGCAGTGTAAAACCACACTACCTCACAGGATGCTGCAAGAGACTCCGGTGCCAGGAATTATAATACCTCTCTATACGGCAGTCCCTGTATTTGTGAAGGCCTTGTCTTCCATTTGGCCAGTGCAAGAGGCTTTACGTTTGAAGAGAACTTCCACAATTATGTGCCTACTGCAAGCATCGTTTGCTTTGCTGAAAACAAAGACTACCATTGCTGCAGATTTCACTGGCCACTCTACTGAAAAATCTGCAAATTACACCTTGTATATAAAAGATAAGGGTTCCCTCCTCAATGGTCATGCTTTCCAGCCTGAAATAGGTTTCAGAGCACTTTGTTTCCGCATACCTATCCTCTTCGTCAACTACTGCCCAAAGGAGTAGATTTTAAGATACTTTGAACAGTTGAATTGTATCATAAATCTGGAAATATTCACTTAGCCTAAAATAGTGTTGTTACTCATATTTCATTTACAATTAAATAAGGAAGAACCTATATTAATATATAGCATGTGGTTTAAAAAAGTAGTTCTTTAATAAGAAAATAAAAATAAAAATCCAGCTTTCACAAATGAAAAATGGCTTAATGAGACTAAGCCTCGAGCTCAACTCCTGCAACACTAAAAAATTAGTCCACAAAATTTTCACGAGAACCTTACACACTCTCCCTGCATTCAACAAGACTTAATAAAATCACCAGTACACACAGGCTAAGAGAAGGGCCAGAACACACCCCAGTCTCGATACCAGGCCACACAGTAAAGTCCATCTTGTCTTAAAATGAGACCTTTCTCTGATCTTGCTGCCAAAAGAGTCTCTGTTTTGATCAATTTCACCTCAGTAACTAAGTGAATGTGTAGCCAAACCAGAAAGCTGAATGAGAATTTATCAGAAAACCAAACACATAACAAAAAGTCCACAACAGTCCCAGGCTGCCAGCCTACAGCAGACGACCTTAATTTAAGAGAAAAACAACAGGAAAGGATTTTTCTTCCAGTCATAGAGATATCCCTCTTCTAACAAGATCCAAGCATGAGCCAAGCCAGGGAAACTTCAGCCCAATGAAAACTGAAGTTTTGGTTTGGCTGTAACACTTCCTCATTTTCATTCCTATCACTTCACACTCTCATCTAAGTGTTTTGCTTGTAACAAAGACTAATATTTTCAGAAGCACTTCTCAATCTGCCTTGCAAACCTTCTGTCCACTCAGCAATCACCATTTTCCACACAGCTTAGTTTTCCATGGATGCCTCAGTTTATTCCACAGTCCATTTTAAAAGGACAGACTATCAGCAAACATCTCCACAGCTAAGCTTACAAAGCCAGAGACAAACAAGCATCAAGGTGCAAAATTTTACTTGCACACAAATCCCAAGACACCTAGGTCCTTAAGCAGTGTCCTAGGCAAAGAAACGATAGAAAGAAAATCCTGTTTCCACAGAGCAGGACCAGAAGCAAGTGTATGTTCTAGGAAGCCTATGGGCTTTCTACAGGACAGTCACTTGCCAAGGGCTGTGCATGTGAACTTTAGCGAAACCCATTTCCGAAGCATTGTTTAAAATAACATTGAATTATCTTGCAGGGAAAGTCACTAGGAGAAAAAAGAGCCTGTACATTATTTCAATATCCAAATGAGAATACAGTAACACAGCAAAAGACAGATACAAACTGTGCAATAAGCTGCTGCAACTTTTCTACACAGCGAAATACCTGCAAGCATAGTGGAATTAAGCTTTAGGGGTTCATTTTACGTTTTAGCTACCAGTAGCTTTCAGCAGCACACACAAACTGTTGAGGATGTCACTCTGTCTGAAAAAACATCCATGCAAACCATGTTTTTATCATTTTTGTAACAGGGTCTTGAACTTGTGTAGTCACAATTCCTGACTGGAGGCAAAACAATATCACAGTATAACAAAGTCTTCAGGTACAAGAAAAGGAGCAGATGAAGCACCACAGAGCTTACCTCTCATGTTCCTGTGGACTTTGGTGTCCATATCAACTGGCAGCCTCTGAAGATGAGAGACCATGAGTCTGTCCACCTCTAGACCAGGCCACCAGTAAGCCTCTGCTTATAGAGCCACCACATTCTGAGTAGTTTTAACCAAATCAGGCAGTAACACTTCTCCCTCCAGATTGTTTATCTAAATTTATCTTTCTTCTAAGAGGCCCAGCCTTTGAATTCATCTGTATTAAAGTCATCTTCCCTGATCAGATTAGAAGTTCTCACCCCTTTGTTTCTCCCTGCATCAAAGAATTTGCACCTTTCTGATTAAAGCTATAGATTTAATTACTTCATAAAAACAGTCAGGCTAATCGCACTTCATTTCAACTAATTTTCTCAAACTGCACTCAACCTACTTTCCTAGATCAAATCCAACCTACTTTATCCCATTGTCACATACACTTTTCAGAAAATGAGGGAAAAGCAACCCCCAATCCATCCCATAGCTACAGAAACACAGGTCAAGAGGGGATCCTATGATGCAGTTCATTCATTTCTCCATCCTCCTGCAAAGATCCAGATGCCTTCTGCTAGTCCTGGAAGATGTTTGTCCACCGTCCTCTTAGAATGCTCTACAGGTGCAGACCGCACACAGTAATTTACTTGACAGAGGCTAGTCATCAGACAAGATGTACCTCAAGTCTCCCCTGCTCCAGTTTGGGCCCTGATGAAGACAGTTCACTTTATGCATTCTACGTCTCCTTTCAGCCTTTCTTCTTCAGATTATACAACGCAAACATTTTAACCTTTCAACACAGTTCATGTTTTCCGGAGCTCAGATAGCTTCCCCCCAAAGTCCTTTTCTGGTCTTCCTCCCCTTGGCTCAAATGTTTCTTTAAATATGCCCAAAAGCAAACACAATATTCAAGCTGAGATCTCAACTTTGCATTTTTCTTTTAACATCACAACATTGTTGGCTTATGTTTAGTTTGTGGTCCACTAAAAACCTAGCTCCTTTCGTGAAGAACTGTTGTCCAGCCAGTTAATCTACATCTTGTTCTTGACTGTGCCCCTGTGGCAAAGCCTCTGTACTGACTCCATTGCATTCTATTAATTTCAAACACTTCAAATGGTCAGGATCACTTTGAATTTTAATCTTGGCCTCTACAGTATGCAGGTTTAGCATCATCTGCAGATGTAATAAGCATACATTCAAAACATTCAAGAAAACATTGCGTAGTAACAGAGATGGAAGATAGCCGTGCAGAGTTCCACCCGATACATCTTTCCAGCTTAACAGTGCTTAAATACTCCAAGGTACTGCTACTTGAAGCAGCTTGAATTCTTGAAACAATTGTCTACTCAGGGGTAAGGAAGGAAATGTGAATATGCTCTGTAATACAGTTATATTAATGAAGACAAGGAAGGCTTGGAAAACTTCAGCTATGCACCAGCTGGGGAGAAATATTAAAAAAAGGCAAAGGAATTAATTCATTATCAGTCATCTTTGGAAGGGAAATCTAAGAAAAGTCATATCTGGATACATTTTCATCTCCCTTTCTATAAACACTTTTTGCCACATAAATCAAAGATAAATCGAACATTAGCTGTGAGCAGTCCACCTGAAGAAGTGTTAATCGTCACAGACAGGGACAGGCTGCATACAGTGTCCTTCTCTCCAGGTATCTTCCATTTCTCCAGCACCCTCCTCTTTCTCCCCCCTAAAACCTAGGTTCACACACAAAATAAAAACAAGTTCCTGAAATGATTTTTAATTGTTGATTGCTTTAAATCTTGCCACCCTTCCCTGCATAGTACCTTTTCAAATCGATCAATCTGGAGTAAATCATCTTAACCAGAGAACACCTTCAACTTTAAACCATTAAAGTACTTGTGCATTATATTCAAATGAATGAGGTATTTCACATATTTAAGAGTTTTCATTTTAGCTTGTAAGAAAAAGAACAGAAAGCCAACCTGGTTTGAAAAAAAATATTTTTTACAGTTCACTGTATCCTTCAAACAGTTGTACCAGCACCAGTTGTACCAGGAAGAAGCTGCTGAAGTTATCTAATTTGGGGCTGCTGTCTAATTTGAGCAACTGGCCCCAGTCTCCAGTTATTACTTTGTGCTGTACCAGTCTGTGAGATTATAAAAGTCCTTTATCAACCAGTAACCTTCATCCCTGTTAAGGTACTTGAATACTAACCAAGTCAGTCATCCTTTTTGATCGAACTGAACAGGGGGAATTCCGCATGTGGTGATGGTGGGGAACTAATTTTAAGCCTTCAAATACCTCTCTCTGCTTTGAACTCTCTCCAATTTTCCAACATCCTTTTCAGAGCAGATCAGAATTAGTGACATTTCAGTATCGTTCTCCCTAACAGCATATACAAAGATAAAAATTACTTCTTTCTTCCCATCATTGCTGCTTTGTTTATAAACAAGATCATATTTCTGCTTTTATCCTCAGCATCTTACAATAGGAATTCTCTTGTATTTATAGGGTAACATTATATTGTAAAACATTTAAGAGTTCTTGTGCTGGTGTAACAAAAAACAGGTTCTCCAAGCAGAATAAACCATATTGGCAAAAGTAGCAATTTGTTACCACTGCCATTTCTTGGTTCAGAGTGAGCACCCCCGTTATATTTTTTTAGGATGAAGATACACATTTATTCATTTAACCAACAAATTTTGCAGGCACAGCCAATGCTGGTGCTCATATGCTTTGGTTTCGGCTGCCGCCAGCAACGAAAGCGCCATGCGGCCGCCCCTCCCCCCGCCGGCGTGCGGAGGAGAATGAAAAGAAACAGGCAGAAAACTGGTGGGTCGGGATAAGGGCAGTTTAACAGAACAGCAAACAGAGGGAAACAGGAACAACAACGATACAGATAAGGAGAAAACACGACAAAAACAGACCCGCTCTCTCGGACCGCACCGGCGCCGCACGCTCCCGAGCCGCGAGTGAGTTCCCGCAGCGCCGCCCCCCCCACCGGAACCCAGCCTGACGTCACATGGTATGGAATCGGCTCTGTTTGGCCAGGTGGGGTCAGCCCCCACCCCCCCGGCTGTGCCCCTTCCTGGAGTCCGGTGAAAATTAACCCTGTCCTGGCCAAACCCAGGACATCATATTACACTGTTTGTCCAGTAAGACTCTATTCCTTAGGAAAAAAAAAAGGATTTCCAGGCTATCGTTCTCCCGCAAATAAGCTGGATTTATATTCTTTAGGATAAAAAGCAAGGCCACACCTCAGAAAAAGAAAACATTTTATGTGAAGGTGCTCAAGGTGTCACTCAATAAATCAGCTGAGACGTCTCCATCTTCCTCATCAATATACTTCCTCCATCTCCATCACCTGCAAATTTGTACCACAATAATTTTACACTTATTTGAAGGCTGCTTATAAAAATACTATGCAGCCCAATGCCGTATAAAAAGATTGCTGTGTTATTTCAATAGAAATGCATCCCTCTCTGATGCTGACTTCTTTCTTACATTTACTCTGAGATTCTAAATGTTTTTAATATGTGTTATGTTGACACTGCAGAGGACTAATGTTTTAAAAATCTGGCTGTGACACAACATTAAGTCAAATGCCTTACAGCCTGGTTTTGCAGTTGTGCTTTTGACCACTCATTAGAATGTCTTCAATAATTCACATTTTTCTTTCATCAAGCAAATTTTTTTTTCACCTTCCAACAGGTTTCAGTCACAGCTTGTTTTCAGCTTTGAAAAATTAGCATCTTTTCTAGAATAAGAACAGTGGTTTTTCTTTTCTTCTCCAGAGACAGGCATTCAATGAGCTCACTGTATTCTGTTGTTTGGCTCCGTGAACTGAAACAGGTATCTCTATTATCTTCTTCTTAGCTTTGTTAGCTGGTACATTCATACATACGGATTTAATATCATATACTTCAGTTGTATCATTGGCTTTCAAAAATTAGATGAGTGCAAGACCATGCAGATTTAGGCATAGGTACATGTCAGTACAAAGTCTAGCACCTTACCTCATGCAGCTGGTGAAGGCAAGGTTATGCTACGTCACACAGACCATGCACTGAAGTACAGTCACTCCTTTCCTACTATAAAGCCAGCAGACCAGGTGAGCAAACAGCTGGGGACCATAAACTCATAAGCCACAAGATGGAGAGGCTTAAAAACTTCTCCATCAGTTCTCTTAGATCAAAAGAAAATGACTATGATATGGGGCAAAAAAACTCCTATAACCTGAGCCCATGTGCCACCTAAAAGACTGGGTAACTGCTCTGGTTGAAATCTCATCTGCTGAGGGAGAAGAAAGGAACAGTTTTTAGCCAAAGGAGCTCCCTGACACAGCTCAAGGCATGTTCATGTAAGTGCTGGTATTGCCATACGGAAGAACTTGGGAAGACGTGGATTGAGGCAGGCAGCACTGCCCCTTTTGATGTCAGCCAGCACTCATATCAGTTTAAGTGGATTAAGAATCCACACCCTTTGTAATTCTGAGCAGGTTAGCATAGATGGCTTTCTGTTTTGACACACAGGGTGTAGTTCCCCAACCCAGATCTACTCTCAAAGCTGGTTTAAGAACTTCCCACCCTGGATTCCTCGCTCCTCACTGCTGGTTCCTAGTTCTGCCATGCAGTTCCTTGTACCCTCCGTGGGTAGGCAGATCTACAAGCCACACTGCAAACCCGTCACAGCAGCAATTCTCCCCACTGACTCAGTTTACAGTAAAGGGTTACCAACAGCTGCAGCGTGACTGATGGCATCGCTTCAAGAGAGTTCAAGCCCAATATAAATGTTGCTGTCAGAAAGGCATTCTCCCCTTCCCCCTACCCTGTGCACACGCTTGACCCCTTGTAAGCCAGTTCAGCAACTAAGAAAGGGGGGCAAGATCACAAGGCTAGGAGTGAGACTGCTACTTTCGGCTGCAACAAGTCAATTGACTAGCTCAGCTACCTCACGAAACATCACTCAGAGGACGGAGTTCTGGCAGAAGGGATGGGCAATTCTTAACCAAATCTTCTGCAAGAAAAAATGTCCATGGAATTACATCCAGATTTTATTCACTTCTGATGCAAAAATGGTTTGGTAGCTCCATTAGCTTCTGCCTTAGGGTTTCCAAAATAGCTGTCATGTTGAAATGACGTTTTTCCAGCTACAGTTAAGAGTTTATTATTAGTATTTTTTTAAAAAGATCCTTAGTTTAACGTTTCCTTAACTGGTAGCTCCTGACAATAGGCAATCTAAAATGAAGGCATTCCACCCTAAAAAAGTTGCCCTATCCTGAACTCCCCACCTCCCAATTCTCAAATACTCTTCATCTCTAAGTCAAATATTCTTTATCATCCTCTTGAAACACACAAGTGACATATCATAATCACCAGTTCTGCTATTATTTAATTCTCAAAGCGTTTCACTTGAAATAAGTATTTACCATCTTGAAGTGGCTGATAAACCAGTTTTAAAACAAACTTGAAGGCCAGAAAGCCCTCTATATGCAAAGGCTAACAATGAGGTAGAAAGCTACAGAAAAATATAAATTTGCACGGGACTTCTTTGTTTTATTACATAGAAAAAGGATGAATCCACTGCTCTGTTGCAGTTCTGCTTCCTTCAGAGAGTTGAATGGTCATGAAGATGAGATCAAAGAGCATGGGGCTGGGGTAGATGGAAGAAAGTAAATTCTTCAACGGATTACAAAAATCTTCAATGAATTTCTTTTTTGGTCCAACTTATGCCCTATAAGGAATGGGGATAAAATCATGGAGTAAACAGGACTTCTAAGATTTTGTTACCTATATGCAATTCAAAGTAGATAGTAACTGTTTTATCACCCATATATGAAACAAAAGTGAAAAAAAATAGAAATTATATCCTCACTGTGAGTTTCAGCTATACTCCTAACAAAACAACTCTACTATTTGAAGGCACCATTTGAGCAGAGGTAAGAATCCGGAGGAATAACCGATAACTGGAAGACCTGTCATATTCTGGCTCTGCCCTGCAGCACATCAGTGACACGGGTGCTGTGCCCCAGCTGACAGGGACACACCCCACTGGACAGTAGCACAGGCGTCCCCACTTCCTCCGGAAATCTCTTTGTGACAGACACTAAGTTCTATCAACTTGAATCGTTTGTACTAAATTGATCAGACTTCTTTTTTCTGGGCGATATTAAGTAGCATCAGAGTGCACTCACTCTCTGGGCCAACAGTCGTTTTCACATACTACTCTTAAACCCGGGCAGAGTTAATTAGTTTAATTTGAAGGAAATTAGTATACTCAGCACTTGCACAGAGGTATACTGTCTGAATATTCAGAGTGGCACAGTGGCAATTTGTTAGTAGTTTACTGATTAGCAGCTGGTATTTCTTTCAAACTCTAAACCCCATTTATTTAATTAAACTGAAATACTGCTGTCTCAAATCCCACTAAAGCTACCTTCTCAACACTCAGGGTTTTCCCTCACCCAGTCCTCAGCACCTATCTTCTTCCCATTACTGCAGCCACACATCAAAAGATAAGTACAGCTCTAAGACACAGCTTAAGCCAAATGTCGAGCGAGATGACAGCATCTGTACCTCATATAGTGAACACTGGACCTTGAGCTTGCATGTGCAGGCAACATGACAGAATAATTAAATGGGTCAGGGAAACATGCTGTATCCAACGAACCCAAGCAGACCTAAGGTACTGCAAGTCAAGTCCTGCCCTTTGCAGCTTTCTGGAAAAGCATTTTGCAGACACTCATGTTCTCTCTGCACTCTGCAGGGGCTCCTGCTCAGAACTTTGCCTTGAGACTGCAAGAGAACATAAATCCCTCTGTTTAAAGGTCAATATTTCAAAGTGCTCCAAAATGGACATTTTGTTTTCAAAAGTAGTGTCAAGGGAAAGAGTATTGGCGGCAAAAGGAAAACTTCTAGTAGGCAGTCACATTAGGGTAATGTAATCATGACTCATGCTCCTCACCCATTTCCTGACTAGGGCTGTGCATGATCAAAAGAAAACCAGCCACAGTAATGCTGCCGCTCGTTAATGTTAGCTAGCCTGGAAGGATTACAGACTACCAGAACACAAACTCATTGCAGAGCATCCTATTTAAAGCCTGGCATAAACTGACACTGACAAACACAATGGCGTAATACCATACTCCACCAAAAAAACCCCAATTTACCTTTACTGTGAGAAACAAGTTACAAGTGTTTATGATGAGCTCTCCTACCAGAACAAAACTTCTCACACACCTTAAAACACTGTAAATCCTTGGGGTGCCGGGGGAGGGATGATATCCAATTGCTAGTCTCTAAGGAAGTACAATATACATGGCCTTTTCGAAGAGCATCACAGCGAAGTCAGACTGCTCTAAAACAGCTACCACCTCCCCAGAAAGGCTGTAAAAGAACACAGACACACAAGCCAAAGCACGAGCTGGGCCTAAGTGACTGTCACCTTGTAAGAAAGGCACTGCAAGAGGCAATTTCTGTCTCAGTGTTCAATCCCACAGGGTAGCCTGAGTGAAGCATGTGCTTAATGATGCAAATTGGTGTTCATTTGTATACAGAGTTCTTCAGCAGAAAAATTTCAGATCCTTGTTGGGCCCTTGGTCACATTTAATTTGTTCCAAAACCCACATTAATGAAAACCCCAAAATTAATCAGATGTTCCAACTGAAACTACAGCAGGCTTTAGGTAATAAAGATGACAACACCCAGCTGCGCCTCTCTGCAGCCCTCACAGGCAAAACGGTGATGACTCTCCTCCCTACCTCAGGAGCAAAGCCCTGCATTTGCAGGTCCCTTTCGCTCCCCTTTACAAATGCCAACTAGCTGCTAAACATGCTCATCGGCACCAGCAACAGTGTTCCTTATGCTACTTCTGACAAGGGAGATCAAAGGGGAAAGAGAGCCTGAAGTTGACCAGTAAATATATAACCCATTGTCAAAACCATTCTCCATAGAATGAAGACTGATCAGCAGCAGCACTCCACACCCAGGATACTGAGGAGACCTATACCAGGTATCCCACAGGCAAATTCTACCCAAGCTAAACAATCACCTGGCTTTTCAGTAAAACCTCAGCTTCCCTCTTAGAAATGTCAAATATTTTGCCCCTCACATGATGCAGAGCACTGGGGGGACAGGTAGGAGAAACAGTCAGTTGCACAAGGCAAAAGTTACGTTTAGGTCTCGCTAAACCAACACCAGCGAAGTATACTAAGCCTATACTTTATCTAGGTTGCACTAATTACTTCAGAGTTCAGAAGCTCATTCTGAAACAGAGTAGACATATACCAAGGCCTTACTTTGCATTGTCACACTTGCTGCTAGACTGTTATAACTCTGCTTGGTCATTGCATGTCTTATTTACACAACTCTAACAGCACAGAGACAAGGTGCAGCAATCCCTTTGGGCATGGATGCATCTCTCTTGACCAAGAATGAGCTGTTACCACATACTGCAAGTCGTTCATGTACCAATTCATACCACTGGTACGGAAGACAGTGGGGTGTAGGCAGACAAATAAAAGAACGTAATTCAGGGACCTATTTTCCTGTGTAAAGGGCACATTTATTTACTTAATCCTTTAATAAGTAGGTAAGATGAACTTCTGCCTTCACTGACGGCTATTTAAAGCAAATTTCTAATGGCTCGTGCCAGCTCCAGGGAGTCAGAATTCAAGTCATGGGAGGAGTGATATGTTGCTTAGTGTGGTTTACCACCCTTTCGAAATTTAAGAAAAGGTGACACTTTGTAGAGCCTAGGACAGACACCTGCACTGCTGACAAAAACCTCTGCGCAAACACTAAGTACTGGTTCAGTACTGCACTGGAAAAAAATCATGGATAATGCAGGGCTGTTCCACAGACGCTCTGGACGTAGTTCACACGGGGAGGGAGGAATAGAAATCTCACAACCAAAATACTCTGAAACACAGTCCCAGCAAAAGGCATGTACAGTAACTTCTAGAAGGAAGATGATATTACCAAACTGGCATTCCTTCTTTTCTTCTGTACGTGGGTGCTACCTGGATTCACCAGAGGTACGCTCCTCCTGGCTGCAGAAGCAGCAGGGCAGCATACCTGGGCTCTGAGGAAGGAACCCAAGGAAATCCTTACTGGAGGAAATGGTTAAATTGTTCACCAACAGCTATAAAGATCCATGTTAGAAATAGTTCATCAACATCCCTGTTGCTATAGCGCTATGGTTCTGAAGTTAAACCACATCCTCGGGGAAAATGAGATTTTTGTTGTTGTTGTTTTTCTGTTTACGTTCTCTCATAATACTAAATATAGCTTATCCTACAATAATTCAAATTAAATATATCAATTTTCTTAAAAATCTTGCCACTGACACCACCGTTAAACTCTTGCCATTCCTGCAAAGACCATAATCTGTTGACTTTAGAGAACAGAAGTGGGAAGGCAGAGACAATTTAGCACCAGAAGAGAAGACAGACCCAAACAACGACGAAAAGAAAAAAATCTGCACCTAGTCAGTAAACCAAAACTCTCCAAATACAACACATTAGCAGCTTGCAGTAGAAGAGTTAACTTTAATATTCACCAGGATCCCCGGTTAGTGGCTGCTGATTAGGAAAGTTCACACCTCCCAAAGTGAGTGTTCAGACTGCCTGAAACAAGGCAGGCACTTTCACCCAGGGTGCCAACACGGCTGAAAGAGCATTACTTCTTAAAGCGAAATCTCAGTTTCAAAAAGATAAATATTGTGAATAGCTGAAAAATCCAGAGAGGCTCTTAAATCTGCCTTGCATTTCAGCTGTTACATTCCCAGTGGCTTATTATTCAACAATACAAACAGAGTGCTGTTTCAGAACTTGATTAAGCCTAATAAATAATGAAACTCCCTTCATACGTCTTGCTATTCACCTTTCTTATGCGGGACAAGATACAGAAAGTTTTCTTCTGTGTTTTTCCAGACACTGAAATATCTTTCTTGGGCTTTCCCTTGAGAGGCTGTCATTTACTAGGCACCTGGAAATAGCCATTTGCTCCTTGGTCAAACTTCGCATTCATCCCCTCAGCAGAGCACAACAAAGAGTTTAGCAATACAATAAACATCTTGGTACACATGCTGCATCTGGAAAGCAACAACTCTCCACCCCAGGAATTACAATGAACTCATATTTCTGTTCTTTTTGCTAGAATATTCCAATATCAAATGCAAGCAGCAAGAATAAAACAAAATTAACATGTTGAAACACTGTAGCAGTTGACAGCTCCTAATCACAGAATCACAGAATAGTAGGGGTTGGATTGAGGCCTCACCAGGGCAGTGTAGAGGGGAAGGAGAACCTCCCTCGTCCTGCTGGCCACACTCTTCTTGATACACCCCAGGATCCCATTGGCTTTCTTGGCAGCCAGGGCACACTGCTGGCTCATGGTTAACCTGTCGTCCACCAGGATGACACTTTTCTGATAGCTTAAAAAACAACCAAGATTCGCTTTGAGTCACTTCCTCCACATTTCTCTCTCTCAGTTAGCAGTAGTTCAATCAGTGTAACTATTGGAGGCCATAACTACTGGAAATCAGACCAGAATCAGGACTCTTGCTTTACTAAATAGATGACAAGATAACAAACCAGATACAGCTGTAATGGAAGGATAGGTCTGTACAACACCCAACGTACACAGCTCCTCTTCTGCCTAGTATGTTCACTCAAAACCAAAGGAATATTCCTTTTTGCTGTCATGGAATCTCAGAGTAGATCAAGCATGACTTCTCACACACCAGCTTAATGCCTGATTTCCAAGAGTTTCTCCCTGTTTGTACGCCATAAATGGTAATGTCACTCCCAAGTCAGACTGATGTTACAAGATGTTATGAACAGAAATTGTGGCGCTTTTTTCTATGGGTGTTAGGACTCGTGGGGGCTTTCTGCTCAGCAGGACTTCCAGCCTGCATTGCCAGTCAATGCTCTTAAACTCTTTGCCTTCAATTCATCCATTTCAGTTGGGGAATTACCCTAAAATGACCTACACTAGAGGACTGGGGATCAGGGAGAGGAGAGGAAAATTAACTGGTAGATAATGGAAATGAGAGGAAGAGCATCATCTTGATTAGCTGATACCAGAACATCAACAAGCCATTTGAGTTTTACCAGTAGCCAAAGTCATGCATTGAAGATTAAAATTTAAGACTAAATCACACAGGCCACACTTTCAGGATTGAAGATTGTGCTCAGAAACAGTAATGAGAGTTTTGCAGGTCAGAAGAGATAATCAGCTGAACCTGATCCTCTTGTACTGTAGTCACAAGGTGCTACTGCAATCCCCTGCTGCATAAGAGGGCACTGACCAGGGAACGGGAAGGTCCAGCAATTCTATACTTGGCCATCATCGTGTCCAGTCCCAGTGGCCATGATTCTGGGAGGATACCACTGAACAAAAGAGGGTTTCAGAAGAGCCACAAGACTGGTACTGTCACTTCTGTTTGCTAGACTGAAGCTAGACAACACAAGGTAAGAAAGAAAAAGTACCTTTTTCTAACAGCAAGAACAATTTACCAGGCCCTGTGGTGGATTCTCTATTATTTGCATTTTTATTTTTAAAAAAGAAAAAAAGATATAAAACGCCCATTGTCTAAGTCAAACAATCCAGGCAGAGCTAGGAGTCATACCGACACAGAACTGGGTAAGGATTCAGGAAAGGCCTACAGCTTGTCATAGACAGGTTCCCAGTGGTCTGTTCCAGCTTTTATCATTCAAGACATGAACAGTATTTTTCCCTAAATACATGACATTTCTCTGAAAAATTTAATATTTTGGAAAGCATTTTTATCTAGAGAACGCCATACTAAATTTTTAGAGTGTTTTTGTCCACAGATTATGTTTTCTTGGCCATCAAGATGAATATGAAGGTTGAAAGAGCAAATCTCCTGGAAGTTATCAAAATAGAGCTCTTATCCAAACTGTTGTGTTTGGAAAATTCTTTCTTTCAGCATAAAATGAAAAAAAAAAAAAAAAGAAGATATCTATGTTTGACACTACTTCAAATCCTGCATGGAGAACAGAATAGATTCTTTCCTGTCAAATTCCATGAACAATCTGAGTCTGCAAGCTTTAAAAGCTGTCTCTCCTCTGATGCTGTGCAAGCAGAAGGGCACACATTTCACAGCTACTTAGCCTATTCAAAATGAACAAGGAAAACTAAACATCGTAAAGTACAACTTTCTAACAAGGGTGTTTCAAATACATGACTGAGCAGCAGCCAGTGTCCAATTTCAGATACTCAGTTTTGAAGAAAAGCACAGTGAAAAAATGAGATGTGGCTTCACTTTTACTCAAGAGAAATTGAGATAGTTCTTGAATTTGGTAATACTCTGTAACTATCATCTATTTTCAAGCCCCATCTCCTATATATTGTTACTGCTGTAAAACTTGTCTTTGGGACCACATTTGTACTTTCAGGATGTGAACCCAAGAACTACAAACTTTGAAATGCAGAAACCCCAGTAACTACTGACAGCTATCTCAGATGGACTGAAAGAACACAGTGATTCAGAGCACCTGAAAAATTATCTATTACCTTTTCAGACAAGGATCTTTAATGTACACACATACATAACAGAGACAGCTGCTCCTAATTCCACAGATACCACACTGTTTTATTACACAGAGCATACACACAGTTTCTTAGATTACGCCTTTTTAACATGTCCACCTACCCATCAGATGTCTTGGACGCTTCCATTTTAAAGCTCATTTTCATAGTTGTTTATAAATATTAAGACTGCCATTCAAGTCAACATTTTCTATCCTTCATCTGCAGCAATCTGTGTATGTTTGCTTATTGGGAGGATTAGAAAAAGGTGGGAGAATTTTAACAGAAATTGTTAAACTGTTTCTGTAATGAGACAAAACACAATTACGTATTTCTACTCCCTCGCTCCACTACAACGCCCTTTACTCTTATGCATACACCACCTACCGAAATCCACAGCCTTGCTAAAAAATTCTGGCATTCTGTACTTTTAAAGCTAGTCCTGACATTCAAATTTGTATCTAGCAACATGTCTTTTCCTGTCACTCTGAATTAGCAGAATGGCTAGTTTTAAGGTGTTTTAAGTGTGTAATTTTTGCAAGATTCAGTAGCTTAGTGTCTGCCAGCTAAAGTCTTGCAAAATCACCTCTCTGTTAAAACTACTCCCCCTCCTGCTCACATTGCTCTGTCCCCACAAACAACTCAGCAGGAAGGAATAACCATCAACCCAAATTCAGGAAGGACAGAACCTCGGCATAAGAACTAGGGATGTGGAACCAGGAGATAGAGGACAGTGGAACTGGGGAAGGGACTGACCCTTACACACAGATGCAGGGGAGAAAGACGTGTAAACAGACTTCATGCAGGAAAATTAGCTGGAATTTAGCAACAGAATTTAACTTCATGTTTAGATTGCTCACTTGAGCATTGAAGCTTGCTTCTTTCCTCACAGATTTTTCAGTTTTATGCAGATCAAATTTTTGCATTTTCAGAGATACCTTGAATACACTTAAATATTTACATTTCAATGGATACACTGTTCTTACCAAAGGCAGTGTCAAAAAGCTTCCAACCTCTCTGTTGTTGCTTTATCAGATGCTACTCCTGCCTCTTCCTCCTATAAGGTTGTCAGCACATATCCCAGCATCCCAGCTGTTCTACCATGTCACAAAAAGCCTTATTCACAATGCATATTCCACGGCCAAAGTAGAGGCACCATCGTGGTCTCAAGGTGTAATAACTACTGCAACTAAAAGTGACATTCATTCTCAGACAAAAATCTGAAAGCTGTCTGTAGCATAAACTACTCGATTGTTCAGCACTTTTGTTTGGAGAGGTGGGGGGTTTTTTTTGTCTTCACAAATTCATTTAGGAACTCCTACAGATTCCTAACCTACTTGGGCTCTTCTATTGTATTTTCTTCTTTGGGACTGCAGTTCTTCAGTTGTTGCATCTTTTGGGCCAGGGAATACTGTTAGGTGTGCAGCAGAATTGTAACCGTTGCGAGCATCACCTGCCTCGTATTTCACCTTTCCACCCCAAGTGTTTGGGCTGAAATAAAATACAATTCCATATGCCATACATACAGCCTATATGTGGACACACTGCTCCATTCTTTATGTCCACATTCCCATCTTGTTTTTAAACATCCAAGAAGAAAAGACCCCAGATACACTGCATATTACCCTCTTATGAACTGTGGTTATTCTTCCAAGGTCATCTGCTAGAGAGCCATGAGCAAGCAAAGAACCAGCTTAAACTCAATGAAGAGCAGTAATCTTTTGTATGTAGAGCAGGAACATGTGAGCTGCATCTGACATGCAGGACAATCAATGGCACTATTCTTTCCCTGTCCCCCTTTCACTCACCATGTAGCTCTCCTACTGTTCAAGTCTTCCTTAAATTGGGCTAACCCCTAACATTATTTGCAGGAGTCACGCATCCCTATAAGAAGGGAAACACCAAAGACTACACAGCCACATACCATCCTCCAAATGAATACACACAAGCCATACAAAAGCTAAAGAAAAGTGCCTTTGCAAGGACCATAGTGCTGGGGAGAAATGGTATGGCCAGCCTTCACATCAAACCACTAAAGGCAGAACCTGCATTCTCTTTTTCCTTCACCCTCACTGTGGCACACACAGCTTTTAGTGTCGGAGATGCTTTTGCTTTTATTCTCTGTGGTTACAGAAATATGTACTCTCAAAGAACCAGTGAGTCACATTAATGCTTCACATGACAGAGAGTTTGTAAATTAAAATTGATTAAGCTATCATTTGAAATCTGAGCCTTGAGAAGACTGGCCTAACCATTCTCTGGAGATAAATTTTCACTAAACTGAGACTATGCATTAGTTCCCAAAAGACAGTTTATCAAATAACCCAAAAATAAAAACGAAAAAGTAATACTGATGACCATTCCCCAGCAGAATTCATTATTAAAAGCAGTGGCAAGAGTGCCTGAACAAGATGCTCTTCCTTAATGGTGGTATGTCACATTGAAGACAGGATGTTCATGGTGTGCATCTTGAGCACAGAAAAAGGGAGAGAAAAGGCAAACCAAAACACTCACCTTAAGCTTCACCACTAATCTTTGCCTGAGTTTCAGATCTAATTTACCCAGTCTCATGAATAAATAGAATTAAAGTCAAACTAAATCAAAGTGTACACTGAACCATATTAACTGAGGCAAAACAGTAGAGATTTCTAGAAAATACTTAGACCTTCATGAAAAAGGTATATGTAAACACACACAATTTAGGCTTTACTTAACCAGAAGTCGTGATACACCTAGAAGGAAGAAAGAATGCAACTTGCTTCTGATCACAATATCCAATTAAGAAGGTTAGATTTAGTAGGTATTAGAATTAAGAGGAACATTCAAAAATTGTTCTGGTAGCACAAGGCTTTTTTTTTTAATGTTCTAAATTACTTAAGTATTGATTTTTGTAAAATTTAAAAGCTTTCTTAATGAGAAGAATCCATTAGTGCTGTCAGATGCTTCTTGAAAATATAGATGAAATAAGGGGGAGGAAAATAAACAAAAAGGCAAGAATGTAAATGTGGGGAATAAATCCCCAGCAACACTGGCGTTCCTGTACATTACTGTCCTCGTGCACCACTCAAGCACTACAAAAACCAACCAAACAAAAAACTATTACACAGGAGCTGACCCAGTCGTATGGCTTGAAAAAACCACCTTCTCAAAAGTCAATAAAGAGTTTTACTAGAACAGAAGAAACAGAGAAAGTGTTTATCAGAGCAACAAGATCCATCAGCCTCTTCTTCACGGAAGACTTAAGCCTCATGTCTTGTCTACCACCTCCTTCCTGCCTCTTCCTTGCTTGCTGGTGTAGATTTCAAACGTTGTTACTCATACTCTTGTAGGTATCAGGGTTTCTCCTTGTGAAGATCATGACAGAGAACTCTGCTGGCTAGAAAGCTGGTTTCACCACCTCTTTGGAGAAACGCTCCACAGATGCTGACTGTGGCAGCAGCAGAGCACCTTTGATCTTCCTTGCAGAGTATCACTGAGAATTCTGAACCCCATAATTAGAAATATCATATGTGGAACACTAAGGTTGCAAAGTCAAAGAACACAAAGTTAGGAAATCCCAAGACTATATTTCTTGTGCAACCATTATTTGGTTCCTTCACCATCTGCATTACAATGCTGCCCAGCACCACCCAAAAGGACTATGACAAAGGAGGACCTTCAGCTTTAGTCCAGAATTTCAAACAGGTCCTCTCTTTTTGTTACTTCTCACCTCATTCATCGCACATACTGTTTGAGGCAAGAGGGCTATGAGAAATACTATGACCATAATGCACTTACATAAGTATCACCATTTTCTAAGGCATTTTCCAACTTATGGATACTTGCGTTTGCCAGCATAACAGACTTTAGGTTTTTGGGTTTGCTGGACTTTACTGTTATACTGTAAAGACTTTTTAAAAAGTTAACTGAAAAAATAAGAAGATTTTCAGACTAACAGTTTGCTTTTATTTACTATTTTTATGGTAGTGTCTAATATTCTAATATGAAAAAAAACTCAAAGACTCAACACCTGTTTCCTTTGTTTAAGGCACAACACAAATATTCAGATACACAAAATTTCTACAGAAAAACAGTGAGAACAGGATTTGAAACATTTGGTATTTCAAACAGACAGATTAAAAAAATATACCAAGCCCTACATTTTAGATCCTCCCAGCAAAGACACAAAGTATTTATTTTTAGAAAGTTCTCTACAGATGACAAAAAAAAAAAATTGCCATCTAAATGCATCTAAACAAGTTTGCAGACCTGACTAAGCAAGTCATACCTAGTTTCAGTGACCACGGCTCATCATCAGCGCTTGTATCTCTACAGAAGGTCAGCTGCTGTTTACGTGTAACCACAGAAAAATTCACTTAGATAATTCAGAATGAGCCCCAGCACAATAACTCAACATATCAGTCCATTTAATTTCTTATCTCACTTGTTCCCTGTTGACCTTTATGATAGAAATCAAAGCAGTGTATCAGACTTGGTGAGCTTTCTTCTATTATTTAGCGCAAGTAAACAACATTAACACAATATTTACATACTTACGATGTATGTTGTTGTCCCACACACAGTGGGGGTTGAAACCCTTAATGTGGCTCCCTGGCATTCATGAGATACAAGCAGTCATCGAGTTTTCAGAGTATTGCGCAACTTGCATAATTTCAAAGATAAGCATAACAGTATTTCAAGTTACATTTCAGTAAAATGGTCCCAGATAAAGAGCTACTATGGTCATGATGATACGATTTCGTTTGAGTATTCAACTATCGCCTTCACATTTTCAGAGCTTTAGGGGTCAAAATGTGCTACTGGAACTTAGGCTCAGCCTGTAAATGGCTTATCTCCTCTGAAAAAAAAAACAACAACCCAACAAAAAAAAAAAAGACAAACAAAAAGGAGTAAAACACATTCAACAGTTCAGTAGCCTCTCAAAAGAAAAAAATCTCACAGCTGTTTACAAAAATCATTAACTAACTGCTCTTGGGGACTTAACTAGTGGCAGAACCATAAGACAAACATTTGTTTCTACGCCTGACTATTAATTCCGTAAGTGTCAATGAAACCCAACTAAAGGTACAAATAGGTCTTGTCACCCTGGCCAACTCTGCCCATTTGTAATCACCTCATTTTATCTTGGCAGCATGTTTTCTGAAGCTTTACTGCATCTTGATTTAACCCTTAAACTATGAGGAAGCCAGCCTTCTTGTCAGCCAGTTCCAGCTGCTCCTGCTCCATTCCTCTCCCCAGCAGTCACCATGCTGGATCAGTATCTGCTCAGTAACGTTATGAATGTAAATACAGAACACTGTACAACATCATAAGCAATAATTATCTTCACGAATGTCATCCAGAAATCTTCCTTATTTAACATAGCACTAGAAATAAATCTCATCTTCAGCATGAACTTTACCTGAGCTTGTACTCAGTAGCTGCACCTCATTCTGTCATCCTGCTTCTCACAAACCCCTCCCCTGCACAGGTGGTGCTTCAGATCTGCTCCCGCTGCTCTACCCAGACACATCCATCCACACCGGCCAGCTGCTTTCACCGGTTAGTAACCAGTCGCCTTCGCAGTGAGAGGAAATCATTTAAAAACTGTCCTCCATCCAACACCCAGATACAACTCTCTCCACATTCCCACTTCAGTGCAGACTTCAGTTTATTCGGGAAATTCACCTTCCTACCATACAAAAAACCAAGCCGACTACCCACCCAGAGGATATACCTTTAGCCCACTGCCAGCCCTGTCAGCGCTGTGCCCGTGGGGCTGACGCATCCCTGCAGCACGGCTGCGCCTATGAGGCACCGGCCACCCAACTGGCTCCGTTTTACCACTGGGAGAGGGGGAGGCAGTCACTTCTCCCCAAGATGGTTCAGATCTTGAGAAAATATATTTACTCTGCCTCCTTGATCATCATAAGGGAGGGGAGGGGGAAGTAAATAAGTGATGCTTTTTGTTTGGTGTCTCTTTTTTTTTTTTTTCCTTCAAAAAGTAACGTTTGTATGCAGGAGGGTGAAGGCCTGTGGTGATTTACATCATTATGAAAGGCCAAAACAGGCACCAGGTGACCTGATCCACAGCAATTCTGTCAGAGAGGGCAAGGAACAGGAGGGAGAACTGGTCAGAGAGCATCGCTGAGCCCCTGGGACACAGTCTCACTGGCAAGAAGCGCCGGAGAACTTGATGGCAAATTCTGCATGGCAGATTTGGTCTTAAATGCCAGTTCCCTCTCCTACCCCAAACTGTTTCTCAAGACTTGGGCAGAGGACCAGAATTTCTTCTCTAAGTCTAGCTTAGACAACTATAAACCAAAGCAGCGTACCTAGTTACGAAAAGCTGAGAGCAAAACATGTTTCGCCATGAACCGTGGCTTTCTTTGGTTACAGTAAAGCTGATATAAGCAGTTTGGAACAGTTTTAGATACCTCTTTGAAGTCAATGTGACTTTTAGCCACAGCAGTGAAATAGGGATGGCGCAGAGCCCCGCTGCGTCAGGGCAGCTCTGGGCTGCCTCTTAGGCGATATCCATCTTCCCTTTCCAAAATTCACCCGGGTTACCTCCTGGTGATTCTGGCTGGCTTTACCCGTCACAGCAGACAGGCAGAACCACAGCGGTAGTTTCTGCCCCGATTTTCACTTCTGTGGATGTGCAAGGTGCTCCCAAGAGAACAGTAACTGTGGTTATCTTTCATCTAAGGAGGAGATAGGCCCCATGGTTTCCTTCCCAGATACCGTCGGCTTATGCTGAGGCCAGGAATAACCGTTCCCTTCAGTACTATCCTACCCACTGGAGAACCTGCCAAGTTCCTCTCCGCTGCACGCTGTAATAAAAAACAAACGTTCAAAGCACGGAGTGCCTTGACCAGCGAAGTCTTCTCTTACTTTTCTGCATGCTGCTGCTGAAAGACTATTTTTAACATGCCATGAAGCTAAAGTAAATCTTAATGCTAACGCTAAAAAAGGCTTGACCCTTTCAGTATGAGACACTTTAAAAATAAGTCCTCGCGCCAGTAATCACCTGCTGATACATGCTTTTATGTTTAGCCAGCTGCTGAGATGCCACATCTGTCACTTCTTGCTTCCAGAAATGCGCTTTCCTTTTCTGTAGGGAAGGAGAAAATTCTGCTCCTGGAACTGCACTGAGCATCTCGATGCCTTTTTTGGTATCTGTGTCATTCCTCTCCACATCTGAACCACGGCACGTGGATTATAAGGTTTCTGGTACTGTGCATCTTAAGAATTGTTCAGCTTTAGATTTTCATACCTTAAAGCCTCTGATTTCTTCCCTACGCTTTGCTGAACAACATTACATATTTGTAACCCAGATATAACTGAAAATAATGGTCTATACATGAGTAATGTCACTCCCAGGAGCTCTCCTTGCCTTCCTCCCCCAGATATTTTCCAAAGGAAGGTAGGAGATTGGGATCATATTTGTTACACTAAACATTTCATAATAAGCCCTCTTTCTATTTTTAAAACATAATAACAATCTACACTGACGCAAGCCCTAAATTAATTACTTCCTCTAGTTTAGTCTCTTTTTAATTTCAACTGAAAATAAACGCAAGTCCCTCTTATCAATCTACCACCCGCGTTTCTCCATCAGCAACCCAGTACAGATTCCTGCTCGGCTCCCCGATTGGGGCTCTCTGCCGGGGCACTCGCACCCCAGCGCCAACCCCAGCCCCAGCCCCGCTCCAGCGCTCGGCTATTGTCAGCCCCGGCAGCAAGGCTCAGCACAAGGCGACACCCGCACCGCCACTGCCCGCGCTCCTTCGGGCCGGTGCAGGCACGCCCGCCGCCCTCGGGACAAGGGCATAAAATCGGGTACGGCTAAACACGCAGGGGAAGAAAACGCAACCCGGTTCCAGGGGCGAACGCAGGAACACCCCAGGCGGTCTCAGCAACGCGATCGCCCCGGCGCAAACCCTCCCCTCCCCCGGCAGCCGAACGCGAGGGTTAATGGATGCTCTCCCCTCCCTCCCCGTCCCCGAGCGGCCCCGCCGTCGCTCCGCAGGGGAAGCGGGGCCACGCCGGGCCCCCCGCCAGCCCCCGGCCCCGGCCGCGCAGCCCGGCGGCCCGGCCCGACCCGCGCCCCCGCTCCCCGACTCACGGCGCGGCCGGCGGCTTCCCTGCCGCTCCCCGCTCGCTCGCTCGCTCGCTGCCGCCGGTGCGGGGCCGGGAGGGCAGCGGCGCCGCGGCCCGGGGCGGGCACGGCACCTGCGAGCGTCCGTCAGTGCGCGGGCGGGCGGCGCCGCGAGTGCCGGGGGCGCGGCGCGGGGCCGCGGGCGGCGAGCGGGAGCGGCGGGGGGGCGGCGCTGGCGGCGGGGCTGCGGGCTGCAGGGAAATCCCGGCGCCGCGGAGCGCCGCCCGGGAGGCGGGAGGGAGCGGGCCGGGGAGCCCGGCAGCGGTCAGCAGGAAGAGGGGTTTCCTCCGGTTTGGGTGTGGTTTTTTTTGGTTTGAGCTCGTTGCGGGGAGCGCCGGGAGGCCGAGCCCCTCGGGTGCGCCGCCCCCGTTCCCCCCAGCGCGGAGAGGCGCTTAAAAGCTGCTGATTTTCCACCCCGACCCTCTCTCCCTCAGCTCCCCGCTCCGCCAAGGGCGAGGCCTCCACCCGCTCCCTCCGCCTCCCCTCCGTTGCTCACGCGTTGCTAAGGAGCGCTCGGGGCTCCGCGGGTGAACGGCGGCGGCTCCTGCCACATCGCATCCCGCATCGCCACCGCTGGGCCCAAGAGCCCTTTAATAACCGGTTTGAGAGCACCTGCCCAGCTGTTTTATACGAGTGAAACTGCCTTGCCCAGAGCGGGATGGGGCTCAAAATAGCTGCTGGCAGCCCAGCAGATTGCTGACTGGGAAGCCCATAAATACTGGAGCTGGCGTTAAATTTTTTAACAAGTTCCATGGTTAATCCAGACGGAGACCCCGGTGTTGTTTCACTTCTCCCAGTGACATCCTCGCAGAGGTTTCTGTTGGCAGGTACCCGAACTCCACAGCCCACGTCCGACGCATTTACCGAGGGGTCGTTTTTCAAAATGTTGCGTTTGGCGCTGCCACACAAGCACTGCGTGTGCACTCGTTGAAATACTGAGCGTAGTACAGACCTTGCCAGGGCTAAGGTATTTTTATAAATATTTGCATAATCTTCATTATGTATGGCATTTTTAAGTAAGTGTAAACAGTGGATGCATCGTACACAAATGTATACTTATTTTAGAATACGTTTACATACCCACATCTGGGCGAGAGAATTTTCCCCTTTGCTCTCTTCACGTTGTTAGCATTGGAGCACTTGAATGCTAAAGCACTTTACCACGGGGCAATTGTGTTTTCTTTTCTGTAAATACAATGCCCGAATTCAGAGAACATTTTCATTGCAAGGTGTCCAGATGGTAATATTCGGCATGCCCGCAGACTGCCATGCCCTCACACACACGGGGCGACATCTCTGGGCAGGAAACATCGGGTCATACGCAGCAGTTTGTACCCTGATCCTGCTATCTGAAACAAAACTTACGCAGCAAATGCTGCCCTTTCGCATGAAATTTCTCATTGCTGAAGTATTTTCAATGGCGTGAAAATCACAAAATCACAGAATGGTAGGGGTTGGAAGCAGGGTCACCTACAGTAGGCTGTAGAGGACCTTGTCCAGGTGGGTTTTGAATATCCCCAGAGAAGGAGACTCCACAGCCTCCCTGGGCAGCCTGTTCCAGTGCTCCGTCACCCTCAGAGGGAAGAAGTTCTTCCTCATGTTCAGACGGAACTTCCTGTGCTTCAGTTTGTGCCCATTGCCCCTTGTCCTGCCGCTGGGCACCACTGAAAAGAGATTGGCCCCATCCTCCTGACACCCACCCTTCAGATATTTGTAAGTATATATTAGGTCCCCTCCTTTTAGCCATATGATTTACATGACATGATTTTTTTTAAAATACCCCAAGCCCTCTGCGTGTCCGTTTCACAGCTGTGGGTGAAGTGCCTCGCGCTGCCGGAGCAAGGGCTCGGTGCAGAGGGTCCCTGCCCGTGGCCGGCGTGTGGTCCCCCAGCTGGGAGCGGACACCGACGGAGCGGGTGGCTGGCGGCAACGGCCCCGCTGCTGCCCAAGGGAGCGGGGTGGGCTCTGTGCCGCGGCCTCCGGCAGTGCTGGAGGCATGGCCGGGGACTGCATGGTTCCAGTAATTCTTAATTGCTATCGCAGAAGCCAAAGTAAATTTGAGAGCAGCCCAGAGGCTGCTCCCAGTTTATGCAGAAGGACAGTCAGAGAAAACAGCTATTAAAAAGTTTGTGTAAGCAAAAGAAAAAAGAACTCTGTAATAAATCCTGGCTTCTTTGGATACATTTCCAACTTTGCAATTATTCAATTACTTATCCTGCATGAACGCACTCCACAATACCTTTATTCTACCAACTCTACTCTTGAGACTACTTTCTCATTTAGGAACCTAATTTAAGTGGTTTAAAACTTTTTTAAAAGGGACACTCGAGGGATGACATTGCTCGTACTTGTTTTTAGGTCAGAAAGGACATGTGTGTGGGCATGCATGTGTGCGGCCCTACATGATGAAGCTGGAGAAAATCCACACAACCATTTCTGAGAACAAAACGGACAGACACATGGATTCATTTGCTGTAATAACAGCCTGGCAACATTTTCCAGCGGCACACTCAAAACCTTGTCTCAGTCATGTCACACATCCCTGACTCTTCTGAATACTTTCCCTGGTTCTTCTCTTTTCCGAGGGCTGGGTTTCAGACCTTGATGTGCCACTGTACTGTGCCACAGTTGGTTTAACTCGAGTTTCTCTCTTGTGCTCTTTCATATGGTGACCTCCTGCACCTCTGACCTGCGGCACCTGCTCCAGCTTTTCAGTTTTCCCGTGTCTTTATCCCTGCTGAGATTCATGCTTGTTTCCACCATGGTGAGGAGACGACCTGCCTCTATTTAGCCCTAAAAGCCTATTCGGCCCAAAGCCGCAGCCACACCATTTCTGTTGTTCTTGCATCGTTGCTCCTACCTTTTCCAATCCCGTGTTAGTTACCCCAAGGTTATCCAAGGCAGGCTGCATTGCCCGGTACAAGGAGCATGTTCTGTACTCTGCATTGCTCCCGAGTGTACCGTCATAGGCCATAACCATACTGGTTTGTTCTCTTAGGAAGGAGCAAAGGACATATTAATAGGAAAGTGTTATGTGTACACATAAATACAGTTAGTGTTTTGAGTCACTAATGATTTAGAGATAAGTTTCAGTTTCTCTGCAGAAAAAACGCCGATCCCTTCCCCAGCTTAGTGTGTTATGGGAAACCCCAGAAGGCAGAAGTGTAGGGGCCAGAGGCAGAACCAAGGTTCCTAGGAGAGCCTCGGTTCTGAATTTCTTCAACTTCCTTAGCAGTTAAGTATCAGCATTATTAATAACATGCAGATTTTTAATTGATCACCAAGAAGGAGCAATGGGATCCTCTGCTGTTTTGTCTCTTTCCACCACAGATTTATGCTGTCTGTCCTGCCATTTCAAAGCTCTTTCATTAGGAACTAAAACTGGACTTTGAAGCGTGATCTTAAGATTCCGAAATGGCAGGCATGCTTGAGTACTTAAATACTTGAATACTTGTGTCCCTGGGATATCTAGAGAATGTAAGTATTTGTTTAGTGCTTTGCTGAATCAGGACAACTTCTATTCCTCATAATATTTGTTTTATTTATATATGCCCAACTCCAGTCTGTGGTGCTTTTGCATTTCTTTCAGCTGGAGCTAGATCATGAGTTTAGTAAGGATTGTTAAGCAGTCTGTTATGCTTTGAAATTGTCTGCTTAAAAGCTGTACTTTCACAAAGGTTTTATGATCTTTAAAGTACATGTGATTAACATAAGCTCTGGAAGCTAAGAAGTTCAACTATTTAGTGTAAACACTCTTCATACTACCACCATAAACAAGAAAAGGCTACTGAAACCTTTTTCAAAAACTGTCCAGTGCTATTTCCCAGAGTTCCTGAAGATCGCATTCTGAAATACTACTGCTAAATAGTGGTTAACAATATGATATAGGAATAGTCTAAATATTTGTCTCTTTTTTAATAGCTCATGTCAATTACCAATGCAAACATATCCAAACGCACAACACTTCTCATAAGTTACATTATAGAGCAACAGAGCTGTAGGCTCAGAAGGGACTTTGGGGTCATCTCCTCCACGTTGTGCTCTGATGCAGGATCAAACACTTAACTTTTAAAACCTTCCAAAGCCTCTGGACCTCACCATGCTCTTTTCCAGGGGAGACACAGGCCCTTCAGAGTTCCCTGGAACAGGCTGCTATATCATCTCCTCAGCCACCTTTCACGGTCCCTCCCAGATCCCCGTGGCACCGTGGGCAAGTTGGGCAACCACATGCCTAGGCTCTTCCTACACGTGTTCATTTATCCTCTGTTCCTAAAAGCATCCACTGATAGAAATTCCACAACCTCCCGAGGTAGCTCCCTAGTCTCATTCCTTCACTAGCTGTATTTTTTCTATTTTCCCAACAGATACACAATGTACATCTCTCTCTGCTGCAAGTTAGTCCACTTTCTTCTCTCACTGAGCCCGGAGAACAGTGAGACCATCTTCTTTATAACAATCCTATTTGGAGACTGCTATTTTCTCCAACCGTATAGTTTTTTCTCACTGTTTGCTCTTACCAAGTTGAAACAATAATCAGGGCTACATAATACAGCTTCTTTTCACGGAAATTGTTCTGCAGTGTTGGAAAGAAAGAACATGATCTGACTGAGGGAAAAATCTTCTGCAACTTGTTTGCCACAGATTACTTCTATAACTGTCACTCTGGGAATTTCTATAAATAAAATCACTATCACTCTTCTGAGAAGTGAGCATTTACTACCATTTTTTCAACAATGAAAAAATACAGATCTGTTTTTCATCTAAATTCTTTATATATTTGAAATCACTCAGAGAAGAAAGTCCGAAGAAATGTGGTTAGGTTTGAAGAAAAGAAGCCTCCCAGTGGGATATTTAACAGAATACCTAGAAAACAGTGTTGAAAGACTTACAATATTTGGAACCCATTTTTTCGACTCTCGTTCTGTGACCTCTGAACTCCAGAGGACATTACTTGGCTTTAACTCATTATACTCTGTGGTGATAACACTTTGGACCCAGGGGAGAAAAGAAGGACTAATTGACCCACGGTTTGAGCACGGCTTTTGCCTGACCTCATACATATTAATGATGGATGTTTGACTTTCAGCTTTTTCTTGGTATTCAAACACTGCACAAGATTTGGCTTTCCTGCTCTGCCTTTTCCTACTGCATTATGAAACGCCAAGTGGAAGCACAAGTGCACCAGCCTTCCCCCCACCTCCCCCGTCTTCCCAGGCTGCCCAGTACTGCCTGGGGGAGTGCATGGGGTGAAGCGTGATTCAGCTGGTGAAAGGAGGGGGTAGTTCACATATTGCCCCAAAGGGCTTTTCCGTATTTTTTTTCATCTGCTCTCTCTGGGTCCCCTAAGCTCAAAGCACTTTTCTCTGCAGAACTCTCTGGGGAGAAAAGGACAAAAATTTCACAGCGCTTGGCACGAGGGGATGCAAAGAAATCTCTCATGCCAGATGAATGCCACTATCTGTGATCACCAGCAGCCTCAAATGCATCACTAATTAATTTTTAATAAAAGTATGTTAATGTCTGTTTTAAGCTTAGAAGGGGAAAAGTAAACCAAAAGTCACTTGAAAGGATATTGCAGTAGCTCATCTAAATGTAATAAATCGATACAGCATAAAATAAATATTACTTTCAGTATAATTGCTCACTTTACAAAGAAAAAGAAGAGCCAGAACAATGAGAGCTCTGCAAAATGTTGTCTTGCTTAATATGAAAATTTGTGCATCACTATCAGCATTTAGAGACTAATTCTGAAACTGCTGAGTACTTTGCCCTTCCATTAACTACTGTGGGAGTTGAGAGCACCTGGCATCTTGAGGATTCAGGCTCTTCGGCGGTTTTAATTTAGTCTGACAATAATGCTGAATAAAAATATTCTTGGGGATAGCCTGCAATTATACAGCGTGAGTTCATTGCTTCATTATAAAATGTGAGCTGAAACCATTCATAACTGCCAGCCAATATTACAACAGGCAATTCCAGTTTTTCATTGCATGGGAAAAGCACTAGCAAGCTTTAATGAGTTTCAAAAATAGCTGCCACATCAGAAAATTGTAATTGTGCTTGTTTTTCTAATGTGAATACCTGTTCAGCAGACATCGCTTAAACAATGGCATTCAAATAGACCAGGGCATGTAAAACAGCTACTTTTATTTGTCAGCTGCACGCCCATTGTTTTCAGTCAGAGCCTGCAGAGCAGCTTCAGTTCTACATTCCTGGGAAGTGAATAATATCAGTTGAGATTACGCTACAGTACCACATCTATTACTAGCACATTATAAAGATTGAATATAACCTAATTAGGAAATGCTGAAGTCGGCTGGGTGTGGATGTGGGCTGCTAAAGAGTCATTTTACATGACCTTCACTTACTGAAAATGAGCATTCACAGAGGATAAAACAAAGGTAACAGAAGAGATTTCAGTCCCGAATCCAGGTATCACATATGCATCTCACATTCCTCATACTCTTGCCATTAAGTTAAACAATTGCTCCCCAAGTTTCACTTCCAAGAAACTCTTTTGAGAACACATTGTGAATCCAGCATGACAACCAAATTTGGTCAGAATCTTGTTTTTGACGCAGATGAAGATTAGAGCTCTATTCCGGTTTTTAGTGCTGGAAGGCAGAGGTTGCAGAGGGAGGCAGGCAGAGTTTCTCCCAGGAAGCAGTTCCATGTGCCCTCACAGAAGGTTGTGTTTCCCCAGCATCGCCTGCTACAGAGCCCCTTCCCCCCCACCACACAAGCCCCACTGGCTCATGTAAGAGCATCGCTTAGCAAGCCAGTGCTCTCCTTCGGCTCCTTGCATACTGCCTCGGCTAGATATCAATACAGCAGCAGAAGACAGCAAATACTTGCAGACCACAGTGTCCTGTCTGGGTGATAGGGCAATTCCATCTGTGATGTAGCTTCAGTTTTTCTTAATTTTTGGATTTGGATGGTGTATATTTAGAGCACTGGAAGATCTGCTATTGTGTTTTTTATACAGATTCCTTAAGGGCTCATCTTTACTGGATAAGTGAAGGGGCAAGCTCTTCCAACAAACTTCATGAGACCTGCCTCTTCTTGTAGTTCTGGCCGTTCTGACATCCCTTCTGGTCTCCAAGACAGGGCTGTTTCATTGCTTTCTGCTTGCAGCCTCACCGCAACATCATTGATCAGCAATATGGGATTTCACAGCTAGAAAAATCTCTACCAGCTGCCCCTGTGTCTGCACGTTGTTGTTAGCCAGGCGTATTGCTAGCTAACAACAAATTACTCACAAAATGTCTTCAAACATGTCTCATGTCTTGCATTTACCTCCTGGTTCCAAAATGAAAGTTGCATTAATGCCAACAGCTGGAACAGATCACGCTCCAAGCTGGATTCATGCCTTACCACTGATTGGAATAGAGGTTGCAGAGAGAAAAATTCAGCGTGCCAAGCTGAAAGTCGTTTACTATGTTTATGGGACAAAGTCTCATCTGTACAGGTACTCACAAAAGACAGACCAGTTTTCCCACAGCACACCACAGAATGGTGCAATTGAGCATACACTTAAAACCAGTAAATATAACCTCAGACGTCAGACATCATGGTATGTCCCGTAACTGAATATAGTACCAGAGTGGATACACTTGAGCATAGCTCTGCTGTTCATGTACTTAGACCTGAGCTAAAAATCAACAATTACCTGTTTTCTTTGCCATTAATGTATTTTTGAGACCCTATTCCCACTGGAAACAAAGGAATGATTCATCTTTGCTTGTGTTGGCCTTCGCACATTGTTTAAGTACTATGAAATTGAATCTCAACTGCTTTTACTGTAAATCGAGAATAACTGTTAAGATCGTGGCATGACACTGGTGTGAAATCACATGCAAGTGTCACTTACAGAAATACACTTCACAGAGACATGTCTTTACTATGTATTTACTATGGTGTGCACTTCTGTATCTCCTGCTGCACACAGCGGTGCAGTCCCCATCCCGTGCCCTGTAGGTTGGGATTATGTCTGCCTCCACCATAGACTCCGTAAACACCACAGAGTTCTCCCTTCTCACAAATGTGATTAGCTATGTCTACCTTCTGCATCAACATCAACTAAATCTGCATGTAAAATGCAAAATTTATAAAATTACCTATTCCACAGTCCCACAAATATTACCCAGTTTACAATTTACACAAGTCACGAGCCAAACTTGAAACCACCAAAACCTCCAACATTTCTAAGGTCTGAATTTTTCCTGTTGCCCAGTGTGTCCCCAGAGCAGTTAAGAGAAGCAAGTTGCTACCTTACTTTTGGAGCACTGGTATTGAACCTTTGTCTGTGGACCCTGGTGCCCACTTCTCAGGGGCTTATGAAAAGAAAAGCATTCTCATCATCAGTAGGTTTGTATCTGCACAGGAAAATTTTTGGGAGCCCATAGTTTGAGAAAGATGGAAGTAGCTAATCCAGGACATGCAGGTTCACACCTTCTTCTTACACACGGTAAAGATTTAGCAATTTATTTTAGACTGAAAAGTATTAGTGGAAATAAAATATAGGGAAAGCTTAATAATGTTTAGCATGATAAAATCTGAAATATATTTTTTAAACATATCACCATTTTGTAAGATACCTTGTACATTTGCAGAAAAATAGCTGGAAACATGACGACAAATATAACTGTTATATATGTTTTAATTTTCATAATATTCACATCAATTATGGTAATGTTTTTACCAGTACTCCTGTTACATAATTAGATGACCCGACATCTGACTAAACAAACAACATACTGTATGTGATTAAAGCACTGATCAAATTGCATAGGATAATAATATGGCAGTGCTGGAAAAAATCATTTGCTTGTGATAAGTAGTGGTGTTTTTTTTCCTCAGACAAAAATACTTTCATCTGAAAAATATAACTGTCATTAATTCCTTCTCTCCCTTCCTCACCATCCCACACATAAATATGTTGTCATCCTAGAGGATCATTGGGGAAGCAACTGGACTAATCTTTTTAAATGTGGTAACAGCCTACAAACTGGCCATTAACTATAGGCAAAAAGTGCCCTGTTAGTGTAATTAAATCCTAGAATAAGAGAACTCCCACTTAATTCAGTAGGAATTCTGCTTGTACTAGCATAGTCCAGAGCCAGGTGCTTATGTTTTGGGGGAAATTTTGACACTCACAGAATACTTTAAATCCCATTCTGTTTTAGTTAAATTACTCTTTTTGAGTAATCTCTTCACCAAAGTGGTATGACTGGAATACGTATTTAAGAAGAGAGACGTGTACCAAACTCTAATCAACAGTCTTTCTGCTGAATGACATAATTTGTTTTTCTTAAGTAACCGCAATACTTTTGGGGTCTGGTATGTTTAATGTTGGCTTTCCTTTTTTTTTTTTTAATGTTGTTTGTTATAGGTGTATTATACTTCACTTCTGTCTGTAAAAACTACTGGAGTGGAACAAATGCAGTCAGTTAGTAACATCTGCCAGTTTACTAGAAACACACAAAGTGTTTTTGTTACAAGATTTTCAGTACTTTCAGCAGCCTTGCTCTGAAACCTCTAAGAATAGTTCCTTCTATTTGGTCTAAATTTTCACGTTGCTACAAAGAGGTATGTGTATATTGTAAATTTGAGTTGACATCACATGACGATGGAATTAAAAAAAAAAGCCCAAAAGTTTGTCACAAGCCCTCCTGTAAGTGCAGGCAACATGGAATCTAACAAACCTTGCTGGGTCTGAGCTAGCACTGCACAGAGAGGAGAAAACTGCACTGCTGCCTCCATTGCATGCATCTTCATTTTTGACTTGTGGTTGTCTGTTCGAGGCTGTGAAAAGTAAAGAAATAGAAAAATCTGAAATTGCTTTCAGATACCTATTTTTCCTCCATTTTGATATTTTTGTAAGAGGTGAGAGCGTCTTTTTTTCCCATCAACTTTGAGTTCCTTATGAATATTTCAGGTAGATTCACCAACCTTCAGTTTAATATTGCAGCCGCATCAGCTTAAAGCTAGGGTATTAGTGCTCAGCTTTGGATTTTCAGTCATGTGCAGCTATCTTGCATTTCTATGCTTGAAGAGATGACTTTTCTACTCAGTCTATTCCATTTTTAACTGGACTCCGAACTGACATGCAAATCTCAGTTGTATATTTTATGCAGTATAGACACATCTTTTGCAAAAAAAACCCTTGGCATCATGGAAAAATGTCATCTGATGACTCTCTTACGACATGTCCAGCTATGAAAAATGACTTAAAAAAATACTTAGTTGAAAAAAATGCTAGAGCAGATTACAATAAATTCCCTAGTGGATTCCATCATGAAAGGAACATGTCTCACTTAGCGTTTACTCACATTTGACCAGTTCCTGAAGTCCTGAGCTAATCTTTACTCAGGCTCTGATTCAGTAGGATGCACACGTGGGGTGCAGAGGCAGTCCTTCCTGAAGGGATGCCAGAGCTCTCAGCATTGTGGTTTGGAGAAGGGAGGAAGTTATCAGCTGGGAGGAGACAGAGGAAGGGAACCTGTTTCTGCATCTCAGTGTTTTCATATTACCTTACTTTGGCCTTGCTTGCCATTGTGTAGTGTTTGTTTTAAAAGTGACTCAGAATTTATGGAGCCTTTCAGGAGGGTGTCCCACAACCTGTGATTCATGACATCCTGCAGAAATTGCACGCTGGTTAACAATACCCTCTCTGTGTGGAACTGCATTTCTGAGCTGTGAAACTTCACGAGTGCTGACAAATTCTTCTCACTTAGTTCTGTCAGAAACCTATTTTGTGATGTACAGCCTTTCAGAGTATAGGTCTACCCTCCTAAAAAACTTGCAAAGTGTTTGGTGGCAGCTCACAGGCCCCACAGAGCCATCCCTCCACACACAGTGACCCGCAAGAAATAAAGGGGGGTCCTATTTAAAGAGCTTACACACATCGATGTACGTTACCGGGATAAAAGTTGGATTTTTAAAATCCAAACTTCCAAATTAAAGGTTTGGTCTGTAAAGCCAGTCACCATGCCCAGCACTCGCTGCTGTGGAGCAGTCCCAGGGATTTTGCCTGAGAGAGGTTCTCTTACAGCCCACTTGAGTTCAAAGGAACATTTGTTGACTTCTGGTAACTCTCTGCCTGGCAATATGCCTAATAACATTTACGAGTTTAGAGCATGTTAACTAGCAAGTTATTTATATGCAATTTTAAATTACACTGTTATTTAGAATAAATAAAATCCCACAATATTAACAAATTAACATTATTAACACTTAGGGAAATAAATCTTGAAATATGCAGTCTCTTAAAATTGAAATGGAAATAAAAATGTAGGAAGGAATGTGCCATTAAAAGCAAGCTACCATAATGATGCAGCATGCAAACAGGTGGGCTTTATAGTTCATTACTACTTCCCATGGAACTTGCTGATACTTTGCTGCCGAGACTTGGCAAAATGTGCTGTTAATAGAAAGTCCTGCCTGGGCATCAAACTGACAAGAAGATAGTGCCACTGACATTATTATGCATGCCTTACGGTTTGGGGGATTCCTTTTCTGCAAGGTAAAAAAGTTTTACTCTCCTCAACAGGAAATACTTGAAGGGAAATATCAACTGGAGAGACAGATCCTGATCTGAACTGAATTACCTTACAGCAAAATAATAATTTCTGTGGGTTGGGACGTGACAGTTGACACTAGAGAAGGATCAAGAAACACTGAACTTCTACATTCCAGCACTTCTCATTTTGGAGTAGTATTGCCATTTGCTGTAAATAGCTGTGGTTTCAGCTGAGCAGTACAGGATATTGTAAACTGAAACACTTCCTAAAAAACACAATGCCTGCACAGGTGCAGTGAGCCAGCAGGATGATACAAAGAACTATTATGTGACGCTCATCCTCACAAATATGTGTGTCTCTTGATCGCTGTGGCCGTAAGACAGCCTTTAGCCACCTTTTCTCTTAGCACTGAAAACTCCAACATGTGAAGAATGTTTTCAAACAGGATGACAAGGCTGCATCCTGCACAGATTTGAAAGGAATCGATTGCAAAGAGCAGGCAATAGCCCACAATGTCCTTCCTGCTCCATTGGCCCTCCTATCGGTGCTGACCTCAATATGGGGAAGTCCCAAATAAATAGGAGCTTTAAACTTCCCCCGTTGCACTGCATTCCTATCTGGCATCTAAACCCCTATTATTTGCTATCCAATGGGGAGACAAATGGATCATCTAGGCTCATGGTAGGTTTGAATCGAGGAATGTGAGTATGTGAAATTGCAGCACCATTAGATCACCCTGGGCTGATAGCTGCTACAAATGAACCTCACCTCGTTGTTTTTCAAGGATCTTTCCCGTTCCCTGTGGAACACAGGTATCCCTAGTAGATGCAGCTGGCACACCCAGGCTGTGTCCAGGCTGAGGGCAGATGACTACTCTGGTATGCAGCAAGGATCTTGGCCTCCTCATGGCTCTGTCAAGGACTTGCCCTGAGCACATGGCAGCTCTCTGCTCAATTGCCGTGTTGCTTCCAGCAGAAACCCGGGCAGGGAGGAGGCAGCATGTGCCTGACTTTCCCTCCAGTAAGCAGCTGGGAAGTGGCTGGGCTGCCCTCACCCAGGGGATCGGAAGTGCTTCTGGATCCACCAGCTTAGACAGGCCTGAGGCTGGTTCCACAGCGATGGTTTGGTTTGACCATGAGAGCCACCCCTCTCTAGGTTCAAAACATGAGCCACACCTCACCCTTGTTTGCATCTCACATCCAAGCTCTTTTCACAGCAGCTGTATGGTGCTTCTTGACCTTCCAGCAGTGATGACCCTCTAGGAATCAGCCTTTCTCTCTGTCCACAGTCGTTACCTGTAATTAGGGGCAGATTGGCGAGTGTGGGACGGTGGGAAGGCAGGAATAGGTCACTAACTGCTTGTGGCTCGAGGACTCCTTGCACTGATGGTGTGCAGCCCTAGGGTGTTCCGAGCAGGACAAGAGTCCCCCTCGGGTGCTGGTGCCTTTCTTGCCATGGGGTAAGGATCTGCCAGGAGCAAAACTAGGGATTTGCTGCAGAGATGGGGGTGGGTTTGGCAGAAACCCATAGTCTCATCAGCTGCTGCGAGGCCTTGCCATGGGTACCTCGAAGGGAAAGCATGGGCCGGATTAAATCTGCGGCTGACTGCACAGATTTAGGTGCTTTCTTTTAACTGTCTCTGCAGTTAACCAATAGTTGTGTAACTTTCATCCGGGCTGCTTGTTCCTCCTCACAGTTCAGCCACATCCTATGTTTTCACTGTATTTGCTTTTCCAAGTTCCAAAGGGTGAAAAGATAATTTCACATGATTTTGTGGGACAACAGACTCCAATAGTAACTGTGCCTTTTGCTAATACGCTTTTTGCCAGCAACCAAATGGTGACTATTAGTATTCATTTAGATAAGGTAGGTCTCAAAGAAAATGGCATGATCAAATAATGCAGCATTTTGTATTGCTTAATTAATGGAGGGGAAGGGCTGAGATAATTCACCACTTCATCATCCTCCAAATTAAAAGTCTGGTGCTTGAGGCCTCTACCCAGAGCTCCTATTTGTTACTATTAGGTAAGGAGAAAAGGGGTACACTGTCAGGCCAAATTCTGATAAAATTATGATCTTTCAAGGGGCTGATTCTGCTCTCAGTAAGCACAGTGCAAATCAGAAGGAAGCTCCACAGGTATCAGGGGAGCTATGTGAAAACATCAGTGATAATAGCTGGATCTGAGATATTTGTAAGAAAAGACGTAGTGTTCATGTCTGTCCTATGTTTTTTCATAGTTTAGTTTGAAGAAGAAAGCGCAAACCAAAAGCTTAGCCTGACAGTGATTGCTTAATTCCTATTTTCTTTTCTACAACATATATGTTTAGATTTTCTTCTATCTTATATTTGGATAGGTTCATAAATTCATGAATCAAAGAGGAAATCAAAGAGTCTGCACTAATTGTATAACATTGTACTTTTTGTTCAAAAGCAAGTCCTTAATATAGCTTACTAAGCTAAGGCACTGACTCGAAAATCAACTTTTAAGTGAGGATGAATATACTTCCATAGTGTTCTCTGTAAAACGTCCTGAATCTCCATGTGCATCAGAAGAAGTAATTATTTTTTCGCAATGGCCAGGAGGTTCTAGATGAAAGGCTTAAAACTGGACTTTGAAGGTATTATTGTTTTCATTAATTGGAGGGGTGAACTGGATCAGAGCTGATGAGTCATTGCAGGAGCCTGCTGGAATGTTGCTCCAGCTGCATATCGGGATCCACAGGTGCACATTTCTTGCCCCGGATATTCAAAATTAGCAGGGAGACATTCAACATTCAGCAAATTCCTACTAGAGGGAGAATGTTTTCTCCAAAGGAGCCTCCAAAGGCTCCTCATGGCAGCACATATTATAGTATGGAAATACAATGATTTCTGATCTGCTTTAACTTTCTGCCTTGGTTTCCTTTTGTGGCAGTCCAAATGCAACAATGCACTAGTGAGCAGGATCCAGTACGAAGAGCTGTCTGGAATGTTTTCCTACACTTTTTTTTTGCCATTTTTGCCTCTGGGCTACAGTGAAGGAGAAAGTGAACATCCTGAGATGGGCAGCTAGCCAAAAGCGTAGGGACTTCTCACCTACAAGAGTTTCTTGCGGATCATAGGGAAGAGGATGTGCAGAAGATGAGAGCTATGGTTACTCAGTTTGTCACCTGGAAAAGTTTAGAGTCAGATCCACTGTGCTCTGCAAAAGATCCTGCCTACAAAATCCAGCTTGTTCTGTTGGCAACACATTACACTTAAAGTATTGAAAATTGTTTGCTTTTAAATGCTGTGCATTTTTAAAATGTTTTGGTTTTTTAATCATGTATCTCATAAGGCGTTTCGTTTTCATTATGAACAACTACTGAGAGAATTTCTCAGCACGTCTTATCCCGTTCCTCCCAAGCTCTCCTTTAATCCTAAATTATGGTTTTATGTCTTCAATAAGACTTATCCGACCTGAGCAACAGAAAAAAGTGAACTGGAAACATGGAAAATTGTGCAATGAATCTGAATTGAGTTTGATCCAGCTCTAGTCATTAATATATAATATAATACAGACTTTTGATTACGTTATTTGATTAGTCAGTGGGAAGATACGCTTCTGCAGAAGGACTTTTAAAATTTATATTTACACACTTTACAACAGCAATAGCATTCATTAACAGCTGTGAATGATACAGCAAAACTGCCATTCCTGGCATGTTCCCTGGCTTGTTCACTTTCTGTTTCCCAGTATGTGCCCTCTTCCTGCCTGGAAATCTTGCCTGGGCAAATTTTGATCACTTTCTATATTTGTCTGGGATTTTCAGCCTTCCTAGAGGCTAGTTCTTTGTGAAAGGTCAGATGCTGTTTTCCATATGCCCTGTAGTGACACACGAGCTGACAGTTTTAGACCTGGCTTGTATACAGAGGTCCTAGATAACCACAGAGTGTGGACACACGACACGGATGTATACCTCACTCGCAGAATGCCTGGTGCTTTGGCAAGCATGGGATATACCCCACGTGCATTATACAGCCACCTTGGACCTGTGCAATCAGTGTGACACTTATAGGAAGAATCAGCTTTAATTACTGGACTGGTGTTGCAGAATTACTCTGTGGAGGGGCAGTAGGTCTAGGAAATCCCAGAGGTATGTATGGTGGTGCGACACAGAGATAAAGCCTCTGTGCAGAGTTCAGCTGGTCCTGTCCTCAACTGCACAAGAATAGCTATTTAATCAACTATAATTCCGTACTTTCAGTTAATTAGCCTTGGCTTTCTTGAGTGTTTTCATAAAGACAAGCTCTCAGTGGAGATAGATAATCTCATTTCTCATTTGGCCCAGCTCTAGGGTTTTTTCAGGACTACCAGAGTTTTTGGACACTGCTGCCTTTTGTGGTTTAATATATTTGTGAACACATATTAGACATTTAATTATATTTGGGATTTTAAAGAACTCGCGATGACCTCCTATGACAAGATCATTCATTCTGCAGACCGCTGAGCGCATGAATATAAAACCCTCTGAAGTGTAGCTGAAACATTGAGGGATAGTTCCTTTTTCAATTGACTCATTTTAACTGGAATTTAGAATAATCAGACTTTTTTTTTTTTAGATTTATGTAATTATATAAGCAGCACCAAGACTACAAATAAAGCCTTAGATCATTGTGAAACAGCAATAACATTCCAAGAAAAACTCCAAGTTACCAGAAGAATGTTCACTTATGGAAGGAAAGATAAATATTTCTAAGACTCACATCATAATTTTAGCCATATCTGAAAGACTATTTTTTTTTTCCAGTTTATCTTTTACCTTTGGTAATTAGAAGTTACGGTTCTTGCCCTGAGGAACTCCAGTTTCCAATTAGATTTAATTTCAGTGCATGAATGGAATGCAGCCCTCTATGCAAAATGCACACGCTGCCCCGTGGCTTTCTCATTGCCAAAGATGTGCTTGTCTGGTGCTTGGTGAGCTAGAGTTGAACAAAAAAAAGCACCCTGCATACTGGGTTGTGCAATGTCCTTTGCTTATGGAGGTATGGGATAGATTGTACTTAGATAGGGCTGCTGGTGTCATTTCCATATATGTGAGCTTGTCAAATATATGTGTATCTTTTAATCGTGATTGTGTTTGCGCTCATTACATGGTTTTGCTTCATTAACTCTTTCATTCTGAATTTTCAGTCAAGAAAGGATTCCCTATCCATCCTTTTCCAGAAATAATATAATATAGGAACAGGGATAAACAATCATATTTTGCCAAGATTATAAGTCCTAAAGAATTTGGTCAGTTTGTTTGACTAAAATATTTCATTTAAAATAATAACTGCATTTATAACACACCAGCTCTCTTCCCAACTAAGCTACTTCGGGATCTATAAAAAAGTTAGAATAGCAGAAAGATCATACCAATTAAAATTTTATCAGGAGCTGTTCTACCATGCCGTTTATTTCATGCAATTGCAGAACTCAGGCATCCAAAAATAACAAGATAGTTTCCCCTAAAATCATAAGATTTTAAGTAAAAAAATGTTGATGCTGGTTTTATTCCTAAATGTTAGATACACTCTGTGTGACCTCCTACCTAGTCTGTGTCATACCTTGCTCTAAAATCAGCACATGGTATTGTATTTCATTCTTCTTAAAAGCCCACTCTGTCCCTCGACATTCAGCAGATCTCTCTGACGTATCGTCAGTTTCTGTGCTGTTTTACTCAAAATTATTTCTACGTGAGGATCATTCCATGTGTGCATTAAATTAATCAGTGCAAGTTTTCTCATGAATATGGTGTCTATTTACAGATACACATATTAGCAATAGATACTATGAAGATTAAATGCTGTTTAAACATAAGCTAGATGCTGCATTTAGCCTTGCCAGTCCCAACATTTTGCAAAATGGGAGTCAAGCCTGCTGGTCAGCCTGCAGATCACCACATTAAAAAATCAGTAAATGTTGTACTCTTTTTCCTTTTTTTTATGTCTTGTCTTTCTTTACAACTTATTTAATAGTACCATGTGTTCATGCTCTTTGCAGTGCAGAATTACAGGAACTAGGTTTTTTACAATATATAGTAAATATCCTAGGACTTAGACAGAAAGGCTATGTTGGCAGCTGTACTGCCATTGTAACATTGTTCAAATTTTTCCAGCTTTCCTCCTCTGCCAGCTATATATAAGGACATTAAAAGGGATGTAGGGGGAAAGATGTAGTATTCTGGCTACAAAGGGCTTGAGCAACTGTCACAAAAGCAACATCTAGTTTGCAAAAAGAAGTTTGTCATTTTAAGTATAGATACCACATTTTTGCATATACTTAAAAGCACAGTGAGGAAATCTGCATGAGGAATGAATAGTGGACTGAAATAAGAATTAAATAGCAAAATAGTCTATCTTAAATTTCCAGCTCATTATGTTTAGAATAGTGTATACACCGTGCTTAGCATGAAAATAGGCAGAGGGTTAAGCTAGGATTTCTAATACTGTGTATAGTTCAGAAACACAAATGTTTGGGGTACCTTTATGTTATATACAAACATTGGTAAACCATTCAATTTTGAAAAATACAGTGACTCAAGTGTGGATGTGAACAGTACTGCACAGTCTACTAATTTGAGTAAACTCTGTACTCAAAACATATTCAATATGGGGTACGAGTTGCACATTATCACAGTCTCCACATTTCAGGCACATTTAACATGAATTATGGACAAATACATGGGGAAACAGCTGGCTACATTCTTCTTCTGATAGACCAAAATCAGTGCGACTTTCAGCATGGGCTAAGGCCCATGGAGGACAGGGAGGTGACTGGAGACAGCCAGCATGGCTTCGCCAATGACAAGTCCTGCCTGACCAACCTAGTGGCTCTCTGTGATGGCGTGACTAGATCAGTGGAGAGGGGAAGAGCTATGGATGTGATCTATCGGGACTTCTGTAAAGCCTTCTACACAGTCCCCAGCAACATCCTCTTCTCTAAATTGGAGAAATATGGATTTGATGGGTGGACTGTTTGGTGGCTAAGGAATTGGTTGGAAGGTTGCAGCCAGAGGGTAGTGGTCAATGGCTGAATGTCCAAGTGGATGCCAGTGATGAGTGGTGTCCCTCAGGGGTCTGTACTGAGACCGGTGCTCTTTAACATTTTCATCAATGACACAGACAGCAAGATCGAGTGCACCCTCAGCAAGTTTGCAGATGACACCAAGCTGTATGGTGCAGCTCACACACCAGAAGGATGGGATGCCATCCAGAGGGACCTGGACAAGCTCGAGAAGTGGGCCTGTGTGAACCTCATGAGGTTCAACAAGGCCAAGTGCAAGGTCCTGCACATGTGTCAGCACAATCCCAAGCACAAATACAGGCTGGGGGATGAAAGGATTGAGAGCAGCCCTGCCGAGAAGTACTTGGGGGTACTGGTGGATGAAAAACTTGACATGAGCCACCAACGTGGCCCAGAAGGCCAACTGTATCCTGGGCTGCATCAAAAGAAGCATGGCCAGCAGGGCGAGGGAGGGGATTCTGTCCCTCTGCTCTGCTCTGGTGAGACTCCACCTGGAGTCCTGCATCCAGCTCTGGAGGCCCCAGCACAAGAAGGACATGGAGCTGTCACAGCGGGTCCAAAGGAGGCCACAAAAGTGATCTGAGGGCTGGAGCACGCCTCCCATGAGGAAAGGCTGAGAGAGTTGGGGCTATTGAGCCTGGAGAAGAGAAGGCTTCGGGGAGACCCTATAGCAGCCTTCCAGTACCTGAAGGGGGCCTGTCCTGCCCAAAAAGCCTGTATCCTTCCATTCCAACACTCCAGTCATAGAAGCCATCTCACCATGTCTCCATGATGCCAATAAGATCATAGTTCTGCAGGTGTGCTCACATCTCTAGTTCCTCCCATTTATTCCCCATGCTACATGCTTTTGCATAGAGGCATTTAAGTTGGGCCCCCGATGGAGCTGACTTACTGGCTGGAGTGGCTGAAGTTCTTTTGCGCTGCTCTTCAGGTGCTCTTCTGCTGATTTGTGATACTTCTCCAGGATTTATTGCTGGTACTGGCATCAAACTGGTAGGAGTGGGATGGATTGAGGTTCCCCTCTCCCAGGAACTTTAGTTTAAAGCCCTCTTCACTAGCTTGGCAAACCTATGACCAAAGATGCTCTTCCCCTTCTCTGACAGATGGCACCCATCAGCCCCCCATTAGACCAGGTTTCTCAAAGCGAGTCCCATGGTCTAAGTGGCTGAACCCTGGATGTGGCACCAGTCCTGTAACCATTTGTTGATTTGCCAGATTTGACTGGCCCTTTCCAACCCCTTCCCTTTGACCAGGAGGATTGATGAAAAAACTACCTGGGCTCCAGAGTCCCTTACCACCACTCCCAGGGCTCTGTAATCTTTCTTGATACTCCTCAGACTGCTCCTGGCTGTATCACTGGTGCCCATGTGAAACAGCAGCAGTGGTTAATAGTCAGTGGACTGTATGAGGTTTGGTAGTCTCTTGGTGATGTCCCTGATACCAGCCCCTGACACACCTCTCCAGAGAGTGCGTCCCAATGGCAAATGGGCAAATGGGCACCTCTATTCCTCTCCAAAGAGAGTTGCCTACTACTATCACCTGTTGCCTTTTCTTAGTTACGCTGGTTGTTATGTGGGGAGCAGACTGGGCTGCTTTATTCCGCTCCAGCTGAGCTTCTTCTACCTGAAGCTGTCTAATAATGGCTCTCAGCAGGTTAAATGGGCGTTCAAAGAGCCCTGTGATATTTGCAGCTGAGCTACTTTCCATATTTGACCCACATCTTTTCAGCTCTAGCTGAACAAATGTTTCAAGTTGCCACAGCTGTCCTTCCCCTTCTGCTCATCCCAGATTCATGTACCCGCTTCTGGGGGTGGAGAGGCTTTGCTTATGCCAATGTAATTGTTTTTCAGCCAGATCAATTCTCCAGCTCACCCTGTGGCTGCCCAAGCACGTGTATTGGCACCCAGTAGGGGATAATCAGGGCAAGGGCATTAGCAGCTCAGGCCAGGGCAAGACCCCTTCCTCCAGCAATAGCTGATACCAATTTCTGCTGGCTGAAAGTGTTTGTCAACACGTGGACATCAATATGTTACACAAGACATAATAAAGCATAAGAGTACAAAACAGCCTGTCCATCACATCTACTGTTCACTGAGAAGTTGTACAAGGAGCCATGGAGGCTGACTACTACAGATTTGGAGAGGACTCTGTGCTGACGCTGGTACGCACACATCACCCACCATGTCACAGCCATTCATACAGATCTAAAATTGCAAGCCCGCAAATAGCTAAAGTACCCCTAAAACCCCATCCCTCAGCTGAGCCCCACTGAATGCCACTGAATCCACCCAGAATCAGAGGCGTTGCCCCAGATGTGTGCCCGACATCAGCCTCAGTGTTTTAACTTCACCCACACACAGTGTGGGAGGAAGCGGATCTTCAAATTGTAACGGGAACAGATTTTAAATTTCTGGAGACTGGTGCCAAAGTTGGGCACATTCTTGTTGTTAGACAAAACTGTGTCCACTAGAGGGCTCTTTTAATTTCATCTAATAGAATCAGAATGAAAATTTTATTAAAATATTAAAATCAAATTATATAGTTATGTGAACTGTTCGAAATTGATGGCTAAGTCATATCCTCCTGAAAAGGTAAATACTGATAATAATACTCAGCATTTTTTGATTCAAAGCGCACTTGATTATCCACTAATTATCAATTGATTATTTACTGATTATCAGTTATCCTCATAACACTCTCTGACATGGCAGTGACTTCCATTTTATGCATGGAGCAATTTGGGTCGATCAGATTACCTGTAAGAAGTTCAGCATTTACATTCGCTTACAGGCAAGTGGAAGTGGTTCCACAAGCGATGTGGGGCTCTGGACGTGAATCCTCAGACTCTTATTCTCAGACTGCAGCGTTCTCCTGCGGCTCACATGGTAAGGCAGATGGAGTATATTGCATTGCTCCAAATGAAAACTCTAGAAAACAAAGACTATGAAAGCAAGGCACATAACACCTCTACAGCACAAACTTACCTCCACCTTCCTCACTTGACACCGCACGCCAGAAATGCAATAGCTTTACAGATGCTGGAGGGACGCTTTGGGAACCAACGCCGAGGCAGAGCCCTGAAAGCCAAACCCCTGCCTCTTTTCTTCGTTCAGACAAATCTCCAGCTCAGGTCAATTGCATTGAGCAGGAGATACTTACTTCACACAAGCCATCTCAAAGTCTGCAAATGTTATTTTTCTCCTTTCTTCTGCTCTCAACATAACTGCTGGTCTACTGCCTTCCCCTGACCCTCACTAAACCTTGGAGTCCTTTCTTGCAGGAGACACCCAGCTTGCTGATAATTTCTGTGGTGACAGGAGAGCTTGTATACCTCTGCAGGCACAATCCACAGAATTACATGACAAAAGCCTTGTTTCATGTACATGTGTACTTCCTCTCTTGTGCAGTCACAGCTCTGGGGAACTGCCGCTCAGTTTGTTCACCATTCCGTACCGCTACGTATAGCCCAGTAGCTGCAGCTGGACTAAGTACAATGAAATACTGCAGTTTAAACCATTAGAACACAACCCCAGTAAAAGCAATTATTTCAGTCTTCTACTGTTTACTTTCCAGGTTTGGGACCCCTCAGAGATTAAGCGTGACCGAAGCATTTCTCCAAGGAATGCCAGGAGGATGGGCCAGATCAGGTGCTTCTGGTTCATAGCCCACAGCAGCAGCTATGGTAAGGAGAGGCAGGGGAGGAAGGGGGAACAGGTTCAGATGGAAATAGCAAGTGTGGAGCTGCCCTTCCCTTTTAGCTCTGACTGCTCGGTGTTTTTCACGGCATTTGGCCCCTGCAAGGCAGGAAACCTCTGACCTAATCACTCGGCAGCTTTATTTGACCACACTCAGTCTCTCTCGTTAGGAAACATGATTACTGGGTCCTAAATGCTTCCTAGAGTCTTTCATCTTTCCTCTATCTAATTAATGCTAATTTCCTTGATGGTACTCCTAAAGTACAGTTGGAGCCTGGATGTAGATTACAGAGCACTTTACAATATCAGCATTAAATCAGACAGAGATTGTGAAGCACGTGTAATATGCATTTCCTGAGACAGGGAAGGGTGGGATTTTATCTTGCAGTGCATTAGTGCCGCTAAGATTGTATAACACCATAAGTCACTCAGTTATCATGACTTTTGGTTGCCTGGAAATCCTCTTCCTTTACTCCATATGCCTACTTCATTTTTGTAGACAAATCAGTTTGACACATGTTAACCTGGAACTATAACTTTTGCCTTTCATACAGTTTTAAAGAGTAATTTTTCCCGAAGACCAAAACATGTAACAAATGCTGAGAGAAATGAAGAGGGACTAAAGTCATCTTCAAGAGGATCACACTCATATTTTGCACCCAGAAGTGTATCTATTTGAGACGTAACAGAAGAATGCACATTAAAACTAAAAGGTACGCTCAGCTTGCACTGTAACAGGTATGATACCATTGAATCCATGAAAAGAAAATTGTCCTCCATTTTAGAGACACTTGCCTCTAGTAAGAAATGTATACACTGTTTTTCAGTGTAATGTTAGACCACTTGGCTATATGACTTAAATCATATCATGCAGCCAGCATCATCCCACATATTACTGAGAAGTCTTTCATATGGGTATATATGACTGCTTTCACAAGCACATTTCAAGGTGTATTTGTGGGTGTACGTGCAGAGGTGCAGGTAGAATTTGGAGATCAAGTTCTAAAGACATGTCCTAAATCCTCTAAAAGCCAAACCTATCTGGCTCTGTAACTCCAATAGCCACTGCGCTCCATTGTTTGGTCACTTCCAGTGGTGGAAAACAGACATGAAATATGTCTCTTTTGGCTTGGTAGCATCTTGTCATCACTTCCTACTGATTACCAAGGGATCTGATCAACCCAAGGAATTCCCATAGATTTCATCTCTGCTGTTCTGAACAGTATCTCTTCGATGGCAATACATGCAACCCAGTACAGTTTATAACTCGACTCGGATTACTGTTGTAACTCACTTACAGTGTTGGGTCAGTTTCTCTGTATCTCTTGCTACTGCCAAAGATTAGAAAAGCTCTCAGCGGCTCTTCCTAGCTGAAGTACAGTGTCTTCTCAAATCCATTCAAGGAAGGAAAACTCAAACAAATATACCCTTTCCTCCTTAATAATACCAAACTTCCCACGTTTTTACTTGAGTTTTATATAAAACAAGAATATGATCTGAGCACATGTATCTAAATTTAAGAAAAATCATATATTAAACGTTCTCTAGAGGTTTTCTGAGCTGCCATATGTGAAAATGAGTTCATTTTTTTCAATAGCAATTTAGCTTCAGTGACTACTACAACCCAAACCCAAATTATTTTCATTGTAAATTATGTTACCCACACTTCACAAAACCTATGTGTTATTCAGTTTAAAATCCTCCTCCCTTTTAATGAAATACAGTAGCTGGCATTTCTACTGAAAAATTCATTAAATATTTCCGTACTGGCTTCCAGCTTGTCTGATGTTTTTGCCTGGCAGAATACAGTGCATCTTTGTGCATTATTAATGGGCTGAGCTTCTGGACAACACCATGCTTTTTGCTACTGCAGAATTTTCTTACAAACTATGCACTATAAAATGGACAGAAACAGAAACTTTCATACTTCCAGAGGGCTATTTTTGACAGAAGAAGTTCAGTCACTTTGATTAGGGAAAAGCTGAAACAGAGATTTCTTTGCTTCTAATCATAAATTAAACATTTTCAAAAAATCCTAGGCATTCTAGCAGTTGCAAAACTGGGAGGAATGTGGGAGGCTGTTAGCCTGCAGGTCTGGTCTTTGGCCTGTATGAGTCCTCCCTTCCTTTTGACTCTAAGATGAGGGATAAAGGTATGAACACTGCAGATGCAGAACCACGTAGAAGGGTTGCCATATGTGGGTGGTGCAGACAAATCACTGTCAAGCATTAGAGGAGCCTTTCCAGGAGGGCTGCAGGCTCTGAGCTGGGAAATGCGCCATTCCCAACGGCACCAGGAGCTACTGCAAATGCTGCTACGTTCCCCCAAGCACTCTGGAGATATCCCAAGACCTTAGGGTTGAGTGTTGAAATACAGCATTTCAATATTAGGTACCCTCACTGCCCTGGCACCCAGGAATCTTGCAGCAGAGCAGTGCAGATGTGTCTCTCAGCCTCAACTAAGATCTCTCTGTACTTCATGGCATGCTCAGCACAGGTGGTGAAGCAGGAGAGCAGCTGTGTGCAGCCCTGTGTGCAGTGGGCAGGAGCACATGGAGCTGGTTCTTCTCTTATGGAGGAGTTAAACAAGGTTTCCTTGGCTGTGTGTCTGTCCTCCTAATCCTCACTCCTGCAGCTGAACATGTCTTCTGAAATGAAAACAGTATAGAAAACTGTCTAGGAACTGTCAAGCCTTTGAGATCTTTTTCCTACAAAGACAGTTTTGGGGGAACCTGCCAGATATTGTCACCCCTGGAGCAGAAATAAGTGTGTGCCTTGGTCTCAGCTGCAACATGTCATAAACCTGGGTTTATGTGTTAAACTGCTGGTGAAGAGGGAGTTGTGCTGTTGAGCCAGTATGTGAGTTGGAAGGGAGGTAATGACACGGCTTCCCTTGTGCTCTCTCCCGGGGGGGGGGGGTGTCGTCGTCGGAGGTCGGTCAGCTCTGGCAGACAGGCACAGGAGAATTTTCTGAAACTAACTGATCTAAATTTGCCAAATGAGACCATGTCCTATATGACAACAGTAAGGTCTCATGGAGCTGAATATTTTATTGGCAATATTTCTGGCTTCCTTCATTTCAGAATTATCAGGATTGGAATAAAAACAGACAGAGGCAGACAAATTGGTCCCCTGAATCTCTTATTTATGAAGTTTAATACATAAAAGACAAGGCAAGAGTCACTCATTTAAATTGCCTCAATCACATTCACAAAATGTATGTATTTAACCACCATCAGTCTAAATTACTCCAAGTGTGCACCTTCCCCACCTTTCCGTTCGCCCCCATCCAAAACCTACCCTCCTACCTCAAGGCTTCCAGGTTTCGAATGAAGCGGTGCTCTCTGTTATTTGGCAAAGTGGAGGTCTCTGTCAACTCAGTACAGGGTGAAAACTTGGACTGTCCCTAGCCTTGACCAGGTCACAAAATGAAAGTCATACAAAGATGGGAGACCATCCTAGGAGTTTCAGTGTTAATTTAGTGGGAAGGGATGGGGATCTGACCAATGTGGGCTTGTATTTCCTGACTGCTTGGCAGAAGTGAATCTCTCAAAACGATTTTGTGCACAGAGGCTGGCCCACGCTTAGCAGTCTCATAGCCTGGAACGAGACATAAAGAAATGGAAAAGGAAGCAGCAGTGGTTGAGTAATGAACATGACAGGATACAAAAATGTGGATTTTTTTAAAGAAAGAATTGTTTGGAGAAAGTTCTAACATAAGGTCTGCAGTGGAGGAAACAGCATGTCTTTGATGACAAAGTTGTTCTCCCCTTCTGCTGGAAGGTCTTCGCTCAATATTGCAAGAAAATAGCATTATTTTTAATCTAGTCTGACATGATGAAAATCCAGATTGTTTTTTTTCTTCAGCATTGTGTGCTCTAACAACTACTTGCTGGGACCAGCAACCAAAACTGTGGAACATGCTGCATGTTCTCCAGCACCATCTACTGGCACTTTCCCTATTCACCACTTGGGCATTGCATTACCGACAGCCCTTGAGACACTGTCAGGAACAAAGAGAGGGAGTAAAATCCTCCAAGAGATTGTCCATACACAGTAAACCTAAAGACTAGTCTGGCTGAATTGGTGTTTAAATATATTTTGATTCTTATAAGAAATATAGTACAAATCAGTTAACTTAGAAGCTGTGCAGCCAAGCTAATGGTCATACATGTCCCCTAAAAAAAGCATACTGGAGGCCAGGGACAAAAAGACAACTCAGAGCAAAACAAAACTCCCGAGGTGATGAAAACACAAGACGATGTTATCTGGGCAGGGAAAAAATCTACAAGAAATGTAAGAAGATATTAACCTGGAAAAGAGCTTTTTAGAAGCAGAGACTGGGGACAGTATGTGTTTCCTGAGATCTGTGCCTTAAGAATGGCATTCCTGAACAGGCTTGGACTGTTATTCTCAAATTTTGCAATACTCCTGTTTAAATATAAAACTGGTTAAGAGGGAGGGATGACTGTGTTCTTTGAGGAGACTTTACATAAACAAGCTCTGACCCCTCTGACTAGAGCAGCTCTACGCACTTCTTCAGTGGCACAGATCTGGTGCTGGGTTTATTGACAGTCTGTACTGTCTTCAGAAACACTGATATGAAAACAAAAAGGAAAAGCAAATTTGGAGCACATCTTGTAGACACTGTAAATCAGTGCAACTTGCTGACATCAAAAGCACTCACTGATTTGCTTCAGTGAAGGAACCTTTCCCTCTGTTTGATGCCTTTTCTGCCAGTGGAGTAAACCCAAATTGAAGCACAGCCACTGAGTAAGCCCTAAAATATATTCAAGAGGTTGAATAGTGTTCAGTGCATATTTTCAGTATTCATTTCATTGACAAAAGATTGATTACCACCACCACAAAAGATGGTGTGCCAAAGGCATTCGAGATAACCATGAATGAGCTGTTTCTGGTGTTTCTGAACATGAAATAAGAACGGAGAAAAATGGCATAACAGAATGTGCTACTGTCACATTGGGATAAATGCTCATTAAGCCTAAGGGGTTTTTTGTTTGTTTATCTACAGCTCTGTCTTCACAGATTGATAATAGTTCAGTGAAGCAGTACAGAGAGAGAAGTATATTCTCCTCAGTATGGAAGTTGACCTTAAAGTCATCTAGTCCAATAAAAATAACTGACAAAAGGCTTCTATTCAAAACCTTTTCTTCTTAAAAACTTTCTGATTAATACTTAATTGCAACATCAGCAAAATGTTGACAAAATTAACATTTGCAATATCAGTCTGCAGTATCTCTTTTGATAGCAACACCTTCTGAAAGATGTTTCAAAGTTGTCAGCTTGGCCTCATGAGAACAAAATTTAGGCAAAACCTCATTTAGCATCAGTGCTTGCTTATTTGCTTGCAAATGCCTTCAGCTGCTAAAGACAGGATAACTCCATTATTAGCTGTAGCTAGGGATTCCAGCAAGCTATAGTTCCCCGTGACATCTACAGGCTTGTAAGTTCTGTAAATCTTTTTGGAAGATGTTATTTCCAAAGGAAATAGAAGGACCTGAGATGTCTTGCAAAGCTAATGACTCCATCTCTGATAGAAATGGCCATATGCGTGGGCAGCAGTTTGATACAGGAGAAGTCAGTGGATGAACAGACCAAGGGTAAAGCAAGACTGGATGACAAGTGAGGTTAAGGAGACAAAAGCTTGAAATGACAAATGCCGATGATGTTCTTTGAAAAGGCAACTGATAAAGAAGGGGCAAAGGCAGATTTAGAAAAAGCCAAAATGGTAGAAAAATTGCCCCTAAGAGTTATTCTGGAAATGATGCAAATCAAGCTGTTTACTTTTTATATACTTCTTTAAAAAGACTAAAACAAAACACTGGAGTATGCTTTTGGGGATATAAAACATCCAACAGGCTCCTCCATTGCAGTGCAATTTTATGATGTTTCCAAATTTAGTCATTTTAACAACTATGAGCTCAGAAAGTTGCTTTTGTACTTAACTGGAGATGAGAAGTTGGCAATGCATTATTCCAGATGGCTTTTAGACAGATCCAGGACGCCCAGATAAAGCTGAAGAGCGTTTGGTGAACACATGGGTGAGCAAGTTGCTTATAGATTTTGCAAGACATTGATAGCATCACACTTCTGGCAAAACACAGACTACTTGTTCCCATTTATGAGAAATGAAAGCCCCAACAAGTGTTTGTCTTGGATGACAGAGAGTAGCATGTGCACCAAAGAATTTCCTAGTAGCATCTATCGCTGAGGTAGAACAAATCCTACAACTTAGGGACAGAAACATAAAACAATGAAACCCCACAGCTGGAGTGCTGGAGCTGGAATTTGGCCAGGACTTGCGGATGTAATGATAATTGTACCTCCTTCTAAGGGCTGCAACTCAGTGTGTCGGTGTGACAATTTGGTCTTCAAGAGCAGTTCAAATTGCTAACTGATTAAAAACTACCATGTCTTTCATCCTCCAGGGACAAGTCAAAAGCTGACATTTAAGGAAGGTGTCATTCTTCGGTTGGAGGGTAATCAGAGGTAGCTTTGGAGGACTCTGAGAGTTAATACCTGAGTAGATGGCCCGTGGTAGCAGATTGTAGTTCTTATTCCCTTAGGGCATCCAGTGCTTTACACATTGTGCAGACATATATCTTTTGCTGGTACTAGCATAATATGTATGCAAGTGCAGAACAGCAAAGTCCAGAATAAAAGCAAGGAAGAGTAAGACGTGCCTCCCACACGCACATGTGAGGGACAGGATTTTTTCATGAGTATCTACAACTTTGTTCAAGAACTACAATGAAAGGAATGTAACTTCCTTTTAATAAGGCAAAAAACTCACAGCAAGGAATCTTTATAAATAATCCAGTGCCAAGACTCCTACCTTCAGTTTGCGTGGGGACATATGTGCACCTGGAGGATGCATATGCAGAAGGAGAAAGACTCCTAGCCAGTCCTCGCCCCAGGCTAAGGGCCCAGCCAGCCCAAGATCTCCCCACGTCCTCAGCTGCCCTGCAGCAAGGCCTGCATGGAGGTGTTTGCCCTCCTGCCTCAGCCCCTAGCCCACACCTGCAAGCAATTGGCCGTGGTCCACAACCACTGGAGTGCAGGTCTCAGACCCTGGTCCAGAGCCTTCTTTGTGCACCCTTTCAGAGGAACTCACGTATTGCCAGCAGTGAACACATCCCAGCTCTAGTGGAATTTGCTTCCAGTGCTGAAGTGGTCAACTGAAAAGACAGACAAGGAACCCTGAGAGAAGACTCTGCTGATGGGTAGGGTCCTACAGTTCAGTAAGGAAATCGCATTATTATAGCAGTGAAGTAACCATGCTAACAGCTGTATCCTGTATCACTTCAGATCTGTTTTAAATGTGAAATAGTGGATGACTCTCCAGAAGAAAACAAAAGAACCAAGCATCCAGTCGGCTGTTTGCAGAAGCCCAGCAAAGTCCAAATTTCTAGGTAATTCAACTACACTGTCTTGCTGCCAGGTGCCTGAACACTGCTTAATGATGTAGGGTAATTAGAGCTGCGTCCTAGTGACAGATGCATTTTGATGTAGAGAGACAGGATATAGGAGCAACTGAACAGTTTTCTAGTAAACAGTATTAATAAGAGAGTGGTGGAGGAGATCCTACTGGGCGAGCATGAAAAACACTGCCCTTGGGAAGAAAGTGGAGTTGAAAATTTGTATTTTGAGTGATGGGTAAAGGGCCAAGTCTAGACTACTTGTAGAGTATTCTATAATCATTACTGGTTGGAATTCAATAAAATAGTATTCATTGAGTTTTAACTAGCAATTTTGTGGTTCAACACAGCAATATATCCTTCTTTTAGTTTGCAAATCTGCCTCTCAGTTTTCAACAGACCCACACGCTCCCCTGCTTCAAGGCGAAGGAGCCCACAGGAATGCCGTCTCGGGCTCTGCAGGGAGAGGGGAGTCAACAAAAAGTGTACGTAATGCCCACTTCAATCAACAGTGCTATCAAGTGTGATTTTATGAAGCTGAAGAATATTCAATAGCATTGCCTATTTACGTTTTAATGAACAGATCATTTTACCCAAGAGGAGTGTTCACAGACACGAAGAAAACTGAGTTTCTTACAGTCCTTGCAACTATGCTGTAGTGTATATAATTTAGTCACAGTATACAATGATGGCAAATAGCTCTCCTGCATATGGCATATACAGTAGAACTGTAAAATAAGTTACCTAATAGCAGTTTTGTCCCACCTGCAATTGTTTCATCTATTTAGGACAATATTTGGGGAAACAGAGAAGTCATTCAAAAAGTATAATCCATTTGTGGAAATGAAGACTATAGATTACTATACTTGCATAAAAATTACCTTCAGTAATATCAATAGGGTACATGACACCACTGGTCAGTACAACAGTGCTTGTAACTCCTAGAACAGGTATTTGAGCCTGTTTCAGGCTGATGATGCCTGAGAGTTATAGAAGATCTATATAAAATGAGCCTGTAGGCTTAGCTGAAACATTTAAACCTATGTTTGAAAACCAACAGCTTGGCCGAAACTTTTGCTTAAGCATTCAAGCGCTCCACCCAATGTACAGCTAGGGCACACTGACACTAGTTTATCCTAGCAACTGATCAAGGTAATTTCAAAGAATTATGAATTTAGAGAATGTTTTGGTTTGCTTTTATTTCCTAGCTGCCTGTAAAGACTGGATTTTTGTCTTGCTTTTGGCTATGCTTCATTAGTTATGAATAGGAGCTTTATTGCCTATGCTTCATTAACTACGAATTGGAGCTTTAAGTCTCAAAGGGATGACAATCCAGCTTTTACTAAGCACTAAAACAAAATCAAAATAGTATACTAAAAAACCCAAATAAAACTATTATTGTATTGTCTGACAAAATTACTGCAAAGTCCAAAAGGACTTCTTCAAAAAAGTACTATCTAAATTGTCAGAAGCAAAAATTTTTCATGTTAATTACATGGCTTTACTGACCATTTTCAAGAAATAGTTTTTCATTTTGTTATATTTCTAGAGAACTGGAAAAATGTGCTTAATAGTGGAAGTGACCCTGCTGGGATGGGTAAGTAAACAAATTTTGGCAGACTAGGTTGTTTATTCTGCTTCTTACTATAGGAAGGTAATTACAATTCTTGCTAAGGGTGAAGAATGAAAGACTTTCAGAGGTATTCAGTAGTTCTTAATACCAAAGAGCATGTGAGTAAGTTTTAATGATGTTGGATAGATTCAACTTCAAAGAGTGGGCATACTGAGGTCATTTAATTAAAAACTTACTGAATACATGGCTAGAATATGCTCTCGACTGGTTATTAGCCAAGGTGACACACAGATGGCCAGCCTGCAAACCAATGACAAGAGTCTCCTTGAAACAAAACAGTGATGAAAATGCCAATGATTGAAAAATGCAGTCAGAAGGAAGCTATTTTTCGCTGGAAAAACGAGAGGATCATCAGTCAATCCTTGGCTATTTCTCTGCATATCCTAGTTTTATCTGAGAAAATAACTTCTGATATGGTCCATGTATCTCAAACACAGACTGGAGAGCTAAAAGCCAGTTAAAAGGCTGCCTTCCCTGAGACGGGAAACAGAAGGAAACCTGAGCAGTTGCAGTTTGGCTCGGAATACAGCTGGTGAGGTACTCTGATAGAGTCTGAGGGCTGGATATACACTGCGAACCAGAAGGGTACAGGCAAGTTTTGCAGCTGTGACAGATGTGTCTCTCATCCTACTGACTGAGGAAGGAGAGGGACTAGTGCATTTTTAAAAACAAGGTGTCCTCTCTCTATTTCACCTGAAGTCACTCTCCTAGCTACAGCAGTCATCCACTGCATCCTAAGCAGATGCTCTGACTTTCTCTGATTTCTTCCAAAAGTTTTGCTTTTAAAAGGTGCTTTTGGATGGAGGCTCTAATGGGCAAAATCATGACAGTGTCTCCAAAGGGCTGTTTTCTCTTGCTTCCTGAGCAGCACAGTGGAGTTGGCATGCTGTGGAGCACCTGGTGAGGGCAGGGACAGGCTGAAGGCAGGTGGGAACAGGGGCATGGCACAGCCCTGTAAAGACAGGGATTGTGCAGTGCTGCATGCAGCAGTAATTGGAAAAATGAATTTCTGTTAAAGAAAAGGAAAAGGCTGGGAGAATGAGATGCTGTGAGAGATTAGTGCTTACGGCAAAATCTCTCCCCTGTTCAGAGGCTGGGAGCGGTTAGATTCATTGAAGGAGCAGTAGAGAAGTTGTGCAAGAAGAAATGTAAGGGCAGTCTAAAAGTAGAGGTTGTTCTGTGCGATGTAGCAGTTGATGGTTTCAAGTATGCGTATCAGATACAAGATAGGAGTGTAATATCATCTGCTTAACAATCAATGCAGGTCCTTCTGCTGAGCAGGTCTGTAGCTGGATTAACAGATTTTGTGTGCCCCTGCCTCTCACTTGCAATGGCAGTCGGGTGAAGATTGCAGTGCTTGGCCAACCCTGGGCCAATGCACAAACCCCTGGACGAGGTAAAAGCTGAGTTCCAGCAGATGGTGGCTTGGTGTCACACAAGGTCTTGGAAGAGGTATAAACCAGGGAACAATAAACCCAAAATATATCTGCGAAATGTTCATCAATAAACATGTTGAACCAGACTGTGATTATGCAGAGAAGGGCTGGTACATCAAACAGCAGCTGGGCTCTCTGAGGAGGACTGCTTGTTGAGTGTGGGATCTTCGGTGGTCTTCTTTGTGGGAGACAACAAAGGGTGCCCAGAAGAAAATATGATGAAGTTCTATTTTCAAACAGCTGAGTGACTCCACAAAAGCCATTTGCAACTATGATTTCTCTCATATTATTTTACTGCATTCTTCTGTTTCAACAAAAACGTACGTTGTGTGTTTGCATGTGGTGAACTGCAGATGTGCTGGAGAGAAGGAAAAGTTCATTTCAAACTTGCATGTTGAAAAACTTCATGCAGTGTGAACTTATTTTCTCTTTAAACTAAACATATATTTGTGTACATTAAAAAAGTGCTGATTTTAACTGTTTTTGTTTCTGATCTGGGAACTCAAAGGGCAGTCATCTGAACAAATTTTTGCTCTTACTGAGCTATTATTACACCTTAGAGACCTGAATGATTCCAGTGTGTGAATCTGAAGGTAATTTGACAAGACACGTGGAATCTAAAGTAGCAGAAGTGTGGACAGAGGCACATTTTCTTCCAGAAAAAAAGGTTCAGAGTATAACCCAAACTGAAATGCCGACTCAGCAGCAAGGTGCCACAAAAATTTCTTTCCAAACATTGTGGCATCTGTTAATGCCAGGAAACCTCACAGAAGTCGAAGAATGTGATTGAGATGTTCAAAGTAAGATCTCGAATTCTACTTCAAGGTCTGCTGATGACAGTTTCTGGTATGTCTATGCAGGAAAAGTATCGTTGTTATATGGGTAGGACTACCTTGCCAACAAAATCCAGTAACATAGGTGACAATAATAATGAAGACTCAAAGTCCGATGTATTAGCACATGCCAGCAACTACACTAAAACTCTCCAAGAATCCTGGCCATGTATTTTACTTTCTAGCATGTCCCAAAGGCCAAGCCACCAATTCTTCTTGGCTGTCTTCTGTCCTTACCTGCTGATGCTAGCCCAGGTCTGCCAGCACAGCCTGCAATAGCACGCCCTCATTTTGCTGTGATGCTCGTATCACAGTGAGAATATTTAGATATGTAAATTTAGACGTCTAAAAGAGGGAAATGGTTTGGATTTCATTTTGATGGTCATCTGAACTGACTGCTGTATGCTGGAAGATGAATCACGGGTGCTCGTTGTGGCAGTGGGCAGCTGTGCACTCCTACACTCTTGTGTCTCTGTAATCGCTGGGTGGCCAGTGTCATTGGTAAACGAAAGGAGTATTTCAGACTGAGTACACAGAGATGAGGAGGGGTAATGCAAATGGGTAATTCAGAAATAAAAACTAGGTAGTTGTTCTAAAGGAACAGTTATGATTTATCAGCTGTAAAGTTAGTTCACCACATCTAAATCAAGGAGTGTTTTTGGAACACCTGTGCTTTGCCGCTGGAAGCTCATTTGAGCTGGAAAATTCTTCCTCCAGAGGCAATTTATTACCCATGTAGCGGATGCTATTCTGTTGAATGTGTAGCATACTGAGGTTTGGCTACCAGTTTCACCCTCTCAACACAAAGTGCAAGTATGGAGCTTGTGGGTGTGGAAGAATTTATCTTATTGATATGGAAAACTGAGAATTTAACCTGGAAATTCTTTGATTAAATCCTGATTCTGTTTATGTGGGGAAAAGGCTGTTAATGTTGGAAATTAAGTTCAAACACATTCAGTAACAAACCCCTTCATCAGAGACAGCTTGTTTCACCTTCTGATGGGACACCACTCCCTGACCAAAAGGTCTATCTTTCAACAGGCTGCTATCATGATTCTACATATTTTAAAATTTGAGAGTCATATATTTCACAAATGGGAAAAGTGGAGGTCTGAGAGGCAAAAAGAGAACATTTTCTCTTACTGAAGTAGTTTTAAATTGTTAAGAACAATTAAGAATGCAGCGACTCTGAAAAAAAGCACACCGAACTGTGTACCCTGAATCAGCTGAAGTCACTTAATTTTTCTACGAATGACTTGCAGTGTATTTCCACACCTTTAGAACACACTTCTCTGGATTGTGTGCCTACTGATCTGACTGATGTACAAGATTAGAGAAACTCTAAAACTAGAAATCTAATCATTTCATCTTTCCTTCCTACAACTTCTTTATCTGAAATGGTATTTTTGTTTCATTTCATATTTTAATTTCAGTAAGCACAGGAAGACGGGTATGACTGTGTTAATTTTGTGTATAGGATTGCTAAGGAATTACCATACTAGACTGCTCATGTCCATCTGGTATCTGATGATTCAAAAATATATACAAGAAACTCTGAAATGACTAATCATAAAGTGAAATACGGTCCTGTGAAGCAGTTGTGGATCTATGATGAGTCTTCTAATTTCAAATATTTCAAAGTGATCAGAATTTTATATTCCTTGTTCTAGTTCACCTCAAAATGATAATGACAAAGATGCTTCTATTATACAATCCACAGTCGTTTGACCGTTTAATTATAGCAGTTTTGATAATGTTCTTAGTTTTGAACAGGACTAGGATATGCTTATGAATATTTTCCTTTTTTAGTGTAATGTAAGGTTTACTTTGTTTTAACTGTGAAATAATAGGATTTAGTAAACAAAATCATGGGTGAAAGTAAATCAGTTTCCTGGTGTGGATAACTGTAGCTCAGATATTTTTTTGTCTTGAGGCCAATACCCTATCAGTCCTCAACTGAGGAATAGATCTGTGTGTTCTCTCCTTACCTCCTCCTTTGTACATTCATATTTGGATTAATGTCTTTACAAATGTTCTAGGGAAGTGTCAGATCTGCAAAGACAAAGAACAGGTATTGCTATTTTTGCTGTGAAGCTTAAGTTTATATAATGGAGAGTGACAGGCTGCTTGTGCAAGTGCAGTGGTACAAGTAAGCAAAGTGGAAGGAAGTCTCTCAGAAGCCTACACCAGGCCTTGCAGCAGATAAAATTAGCCACAAAAGGTCTGGAGAACAATATACGGGCTCTTGAGGATAAGGGCTGAACTGGGCATTGGCGTATGCACACAGTTTGTTGCTATCAGGAGAAAAAGAGTAATAATAGTACACAGTACTGATCAAATCCCTTCCTTGAAGGTGGTTATTAAGGCCAATACTGAAAAAATATTAGCCCAAAGGGCAGGCATGTGGTGACCTGGAAGAGGTTTATCGGAATTGTATTGTTCTGTAAACAAAGTTGCGTATCTCAGATTTCACAATGACTGCTTCAGGTGCAGCCTTTCAGCTGAAGTACAAACCCTGTTAGTGCGGAAGAGAGAAACTGCACTTCAAGAACTGTTTGTGAAACAAATACAAAATGCCAAAGCTATAGGTTTGTTTTGCTTTATTTCTTTTTTTAGTTTTGCTTGTTTAGTGCTGTAATTACAATGCGAGTTCCGTGTTGACTACGTGGATACTCCATCATTCATATTTGGATTACTCAGGGTCTTTTTCAAAGGCTTATTGTCAAAGCAACTGCAAAAATTACATTTGCTCCCAGCTAAGGTGACCACCTCATTCCTGTCACTGAGGGTCTCTAATCACTGGCTTCCAAAAACTTCAGTCTGCAGATAACAGAAAGAGAGAGAGACCATGGTATAAACAGCAGGGTTCCCCCCTCCATACAAGCCTCTATCTGTTTCCTGATTTAGACAGAAGTGGGGACAATTGGGTCTGTCTGGATTTTTCTCCTCCACCCTCCAGTTCTTATTTTAGTTTCTTTCATCAGCTGTGCAATGAAAACACTCTTCTCCCAGGCTCTCAGCACAGACAATAAAAGGTATGAGAATCCTAACATGTGATAATGCCAATTAAATCTCTATCCTGCATCATTACCTCATCCATCTTTAAGTTGCTCTTTCCTCCTGGCTGTGGGTTCAAAAGACATCATCTCACTGCATGGAGCTACCGGCACAAAGTAGCTCCAAGGCCGGTTCCGGGCTGGGACCACAGCCTTGCTCCGGGAACAGCGACTGGAACCCCCCTGCCGCGGGGACACCTCCTGATGCCTGAGGTGGACAGCGAGTGCCTTCGTTTCTCTCCACTCGGCATTGATTTTTCTGTTGCCATTCGACTCTGCTCTCCTGCTCCCCCGATCAGGGCTGCCTTTGCACTCCCAATGCGCTTGCACACTCTTTTGGGTGTGGAGGTGGCATTAGCCTGACTTCCACCACTAGCTTTGATGGGTGCAGATCACACAGCCAGGCACCAGCAATTCCTCCAAGGTCTGGACACACAGTAAATACCGTACTTTTGGGATCAATATAGAAAATGGCTACATGATTTATCCAAGGTCACAAAAGAAGCTGATGGCACAGTGGGGCTTAAATCCCCAACTCCCCCATCCATAACCTACTTGGTGATTTTCCCCTTTTCTGTGTTCACATTACCACTGGGAAGGAAGTGGTGCTGGGGCTGCTCTTCTGCCTTACTCATGTGACGGTTGCTCCTTCCCTACAACCCCGCCATTGCCCCATGTACCCCCATGCAGGGAAGAGCCTTACCTTAAATAAACTTCTTGGCATTTAGGGAGTAAATCTCTCTGATCATCTTACAGCACTCTTGTGCAATGGCATAAAAGTTGGTACACATTTTTTCTCTTACGAGCTTACCTCCAGGAAGATGAAAAACCACAAGGAATCTGAGCGCTTTGAACACAGGCTTTGCATGGAATTTCTACCCTCTCTCCCAGTAAATCCTTCGAAACAAAGTTATTTTCAGATGTCCCAAAAGAATCTTTTCATCAGATTGCTGAGATCATGAATAATAGCTTTATTAATGAGAAATGTTGTCGATCGCCTGGTCAGCAGTGAGGAAAGACATGATGGCCCAGCTTCTTGGCCAGATCTTTCATACATTTTTTTTCCTCACCATGAAACCTTCAGGCTTCCCTCTAGCACCCATGAAAGAATTAACTGTGCATCCCTTTGCCACTGCCAAGATCCTTCTTATCCTGCTCTGTAGATGAAAGGGCAAGGAATCTATGGATCTGCTTTGCATCTCTCACTGCAGGCAAATGTCCCCTTTATCACTAAGAAACACACCAAGACTTGGTGAAGATTTAAGTCACAGACTTGCTGTGTCCAAGCGCAGGGCAGAGCTCAGCAGGCAGCCAGCACCTGGATGTAAGCCTCATGCCCACTTGAGGCAGACAGGCAGTATTTTAGCCTCGAACATACTAAGCTACTGTGCCACTGGCATGTGTGCCTATTTTCGGCGTCACTGTTACCAAGCTAGTTAATACAATTGTGAGCCTTATGTCTTGAGCTGGATTTTAAATTCCACAGCTAAACACCACACTTGCAAAAGCTGCATCTTTGGGTATTGGACGAGTCTGCTCGCAGTGGCTGGAAGGTCAGCAGTTTCAGCAGGTTCTGTAAATCAGGTCACTCGAAGTACCTTAAACAGGGGGCATCTGTACTTAGTAGGCGCTTTTCAAAAGTTGGGTCAAGGTCTTATTTTGAGAAAGTAGCGTTTGATCCACTGTAAAGTTAGTGACATGCTTAACGCTTAAGGCAGACAAGGGGCTGGGCTGAAGACTTCTTAATACTAAAAAGATTTAATTTGTACCCAGTGGAGGCAAAGTGAGGCCCCATTTCTACGCCTGCTCCTATATCAGTCATCTGTTTACTTCCAATAGGATTGTTTTGGTCTGCAACCTCTACTCAAAATGAGTAAGGATAACAGAACCTAATCCACTAATAGCAATGTATTAATCGTATTTTAGACTCAAGAGTATGAACTTTCAAAAGTAATTCAGGTGTGATTACGATCCATGCAGCACCAATATTTTTGATGTTGTACATTATATGTGAGAGACCATTATGGTGGGCTTACAGGAGCTCAAATCTAACATGACTTACGATGAGTCAAGTACTTTTTAAAAGTTATGGAAGCTACTCCACACTTCTGTATGGATTCCCCTTTAAAATCAGTGTTCTATTGCAACCTCATTGCTGAAAATATCTTTCCTCTTTCACAGTTTGCTCTTAATGCAAAGAGTAACTCAGAAGAAGGAAAGATGGCAGCTGCTTTTAGAATAAATAGCTTTTGAAACTAGAAATAAGCAACATATACGGAGCTCTGACACTACAGCATCTAACAAAGAGGTGACGTAAGGCTTTGAAAGTAGCTGAATTCTGAGGCGGTAGCTGAAGTCTGTGGGAAGAGCTGAATCCTTATTTAACTGGGAATTTCTGAGTGATGGACACTGCTCTGTTTCCCATCCATCAGCTTCTCCCTGATTCTTTACCTTCCTCATATACATACAAGAATATCTACAGGCAAATCTGATGCAAAAGGTGGCACAGAGTTATATTTTAGTTTGTTCTATTTTATTTTAAAGCAGCTTCTAAGTGGTCTTACTGAAACTGGAAGAAACCTGGCTGACTTTTAAGAAAGTGTCCAGACAGTTTAGTTTTGCTATAACAGTTTAAGATAAAATCCATAAACTAGTTTGACTGAAAGTGCAGGGTCTTACCTATTCTGCTGTAAGGGTTGTTCTTTGCTATGTAATCTCTGCTAAATGCAGCAGACATGGTTCTGCGATTACTGAACTAGAGGGTTTTGAGAGCACAAAACTTGTTTTCATCAAGAAGAAATGTTCCATCAGAACTGATCTTTACCTACTGTTTCGAAAATACTTCCTTGCAGAGCAGCAGAAAAAGGCATGTGTTGTAAAGTAAATGCTCAGCAAGTCACAAAGCATTAATTAACTCCTAATTTTCTTTGCTACTTTTTACCTGTGACTTTACATGCAGCTTCAGTGCGTACAGACTCCAGCCTTAATAGCCAAGGTCCGCTTCCTTACTGCTGAAGAATCTGACCCTACCAGCACTCTGTTACATTGAGCAGAAAAGAAAATATCCTGAAAGGTGCCCCAGCATCAGGGAATGGGAAAGTAAGTGTAAATAAAGCAGAGGCTGGGCAGACCAACAAGAAATGTTTAACATTCCATGCTCTCCACAAAGGGCAGGTCAAGGAAAGGGAATGAGTGGTTGGGATGAAGCACATGCCACAGATATTTTTCAAGTACTGTTCGGCAGAGTATATCTGGTCACGTAAACATCCACAACAAACAGAACAGCCTTGTTCTTGAACGTGGCAAACCTCCCGAGGTCCTTGTATATACGCAGGAGATGGGCCTCGCTACGCAGGGAAGACGCAGCTGCAGAATTCACAGGGGCATGTTTGAATTAATAGGCACAAACAATACTGAAAGCTGTGCCCCAAGTGCCAGATGTTCTCAGATGCGACCAGTTGAACTCTTGCTTGTTCACATCCAGGTCAAACCAATATACTGTCAAGCTACATGTGCACTGACTGATTCTGGGCAGGCTTGAGGTGGAAGAAGTGACCTTGTCAAAAGTTGCAACTCGGGGTTTGGGGAAAAGATGAAAAAACCGTTTACAACAAATGGAAGTTCCAGAAGTAGTGGGAAAGAGTTCTTATTCTTTCTTCTTCTCAGGTGCAATACAAAGTAATTGCATGAAGATAAGAGTTATTAACCTTTTCTTTTAATTTTTATAGACTTGAAGCAACAGGTTTGATTCCACTTACAGCTCAAGTCACTGAGGGCTTTGAATTTGTGAGGCTGTAGTGATGTAAAAGTGGTGTGAGACTAAAATGAGGTTTGTTTTTGGTTTATATTGAAACTTCACCCACACAATGTTTAATAGCAGTTGGCTACATAGATATGGGTCTTCAGAAAGCTGCAAAGCATTCAGCAGAGGTAAAATGCTTCGAATAACTAAACCTTCTTCTGTCATGAATCAGCGACTACCCCATTCTGGGGACTGCCATGCACACATGTAGAAGCAAGAGCACGTTGCTAAAATAGCTACACTCAGCAGGGAAAACATAAGCTGTACTCTGCGAACAATGGTATGGAAAAGAGCACTGTCAAGGCTTTGCATACCAATGAGGAAGATACATGTGCATTTGTTTATCTGGAGGCTATTTTGTTAACACTGTTTGCCCTGCCAGGGTAGGACCACCAAGGGCTCTTGATGCAGCAGAAGTCCTCCCCAGGTGTCCCATGAGTTCACACCGTGCCCCGGCTGCTGCAGATATTCAGCAGTGGCCAGAGATGTTGCACTGGTTGGCAAAACCTTCTATTTATGGGGAAGGAGGGAGAGGTAACTGCACCGGCACTACAGATCTCAACTCATAAGGATTGCAAAGGAATGGAAGGCATGGAAGAGCTTTCTTAATCTCACTTTGCAAGACTTGGACTTGTCCCAGTTTAGCACTAATAGTTGTCTAGAACACCATGAGTTTTTTGATGCCGTGTTCATAATTACTGCCTTAGTACAGAAGAATTATGTAGCTCTACTACTTGCGACAGTGCCAGTACCTATTTTACCTTTTTTTCTTCTTTTTATATTGGTTAATAGTTAGTATTAGCAACTATTTTGCCTCATATGCAGTTTGAAACCACTTACTGGGGAGTTTGCATGGTGATCCAGAGAGACAGGTAAGCTGCCTGGAGCTTGAGAGTTTTGCAGACATGTGATTTTTTTTTTTTTTTTTTTTTTTTAAGATGGCAGGGTTCAGAAATCTAGCTGGAGTTCATGAACCTATATTTCCTGTAACTGAAACCCATGTTTTAGTCAGGGTTGATTCAATTTTTAAAATAAATGTTTTCCTAGTTACAGGGAAAGCCAGTGCTATGTGTAAGGGGTAGAATAACACTCTTCCAAAATCACATGTCATGGGTGGGTGGCCTACATACAGGGTATGCATGCAGACAAAATCTAGCTTAGAGTAAGTCCTGTCTCACTATCTATTCTCTCCCACCTACTCCCCTGCCATGATTTCTGGCATCTTTCTGCCTTCTCTCTGAGCTATTTGCATATCAATTGCTATATTTTTAAAAATAGGTTTGTAGTCATTATTTTCAGTTTCTCCAAATGGGAATTGAGCTCAGCACCATTAAATTTCACCAACATAAAGGTTTTGTCCAGTTTCAGCTGAAGCAGAATTTACTTTTCCTTAATGGGGCTGCCTGTCTGAACTCGGCTTACTGACATAAACACAGTGATAAGAGGCTCTTACTGCTTGGGCATGTCGTTTATCCAGCCTAAGTCAGCAACAGCACCTACTGTCTTGAAGCATCTGGAACACCAGATTTTTCTGCAGAGACCAACATGGGGAGAACTGGGACATGCCACCCTAATGTCCATGACTTAACCCCTGCAGGAGGGCAAAGGTGGAAGCCTTTGTGTTACAAGTGCTGTGCAGTTTTTATGGCTGAGACCTGCAACCCTGTTGCCAAGTGGAGTATCACTGGTGTCCCATCGTTCCCCAGGAAAAGCTCCCCAAGGACAGCAGGATTTTTACCTTGCTGGACTGTGGTCATACAAGTTGTATGAAATTAGTGGGGAAAATTCCATGTACAGATCAAGGGCAGCACAATCTTAGGTATGCAGTCATGTGCCAAGAAAAGACACATCGATTTTCTTTCATAAAACCACAGAACTACCCTTTGCAAAAGGGAGATAAATCATTAAAAGCATGTTAGGATATCAGACAGGAAAATGTAAATAACCACACACAACAGCATCTGTTCCTGATCAGGTTCCATTCTTTGATCTTTAGAAAGATGGTTATTAATTAGCAGGGTCAACACTAAGCTTTTTCTTGGTAAGAATGCTCTGCTGAACCACTCAAATACTAGATAGTTGCTTGTAGTTTTGCTATGCTAAGCTTCTCTGGGAAGGATTCTTCAGATAAATGGGATAACAAAATAACCTTAATATAAACAATTTTGAAGTTATGCCATGTCTGTAGTAGATAGAGGAACCATTTTACTGACAACCATCCTTTGAAATCCTAAATGAAATAAGTTCCAATCATACTGAGATTGGTGGCATTGCAATTGAGATTGCGATCTCTGCTTGAAATGTGGGTATCTATCTGCCATGCCACATTCCATCTGCAACATGAAAGCCACCACATTACAGGCTCCAAGATCGCTGAAACGCTCCTGTTAATCTGCATTTCAGTCTGGTGCTACTGACTGGATTGAAGAATTTTCATTGAACTCACTAGATAAACTGTAGAGTCCTACTGATGCCCACATGACTGGACCCCATGATGGAAAGCAGTATCAGCCCCTGGGGCTGGTCTCAAATCCAGAACAGGCGAGTCCTAAGGCCTAGCAGCAAACCATATGGCAAGAGTAAAACCCCAGAGGCACAGTATATGCTAGAGCTGGGTCTCACTAGTCTCCAGTGCACAGTTTCTGATTCCACTTCTTTGGAATTCAGCAGCAAACTGGAACAAGCTATGCATGTAATTTAATTGTGGGTCATAAAATTTACAGGCAACATCTTTCTTGCTGACATGCTATAATCACACACGCTGTTTTTTCAACGAAAGTCATAGCAACCTCTATGGAGAGAGTCTACTGAAGGAATGGGAAATGACCTTGATTTCTACTACTTTTCACACAGCAACAGGCATTAGAAGTTCAGCGTCTGTGACTATGTCTTTTCCTGCCACAAGACATGCAGAAGACTAGTCTACGTGAATTTGCACGTGTGTTAGAGACAAGCCCAGTATGACCCAAAGTAATTGGGAATAGAACTGCTGTTTCACAATTTTTGGGGCTGGATGTTCAGAAAAGCATGGACATACCATCTTGTCTAACTGTTAATGTGGTTTGACACCAAAATATCTCATCCTCTTGAAAAGGATGTGTAGTCAAATACACAAACACTTCCTCCTTCCTCAATCCAACAGATGCTTGGTATAATGTAAGCCAGTTTGGCTCTCTGTTCATGAAAATGTGTGCAACCAGTTGGGCTATTTATCATTGCCTCTCTGGCTGCTTTGACAGAAACAGAGCAGGGAAAACTTTGCTTCACATACAAAGCTTGCATCCAATGACAAAATGGCTGACTAAAGGTGAGAGAGGAGTCAAAGCAATCTACACAATAGCAGCAAACATTTGGAAAATGCGGGCATCTGTGGCCTAGGCTTACCTTACAATAACTGGAAAGAACTGGGTCGCTATGCCCATGTGTCATTACTTGCACAACTGAAGTATCGTATGTAGGAGCGTATGTCAAGTAAAATCATCACTCATTCAATCCGTAAGCGAAATGCTGCAATGAAACCGTAGCTATAGCTGACTGGAAGAGCAGAAAAACTGTAAACCCACCCATCAGTGGTGCGTTGTTAAGGTCGTAGTGGCTGCACAGTTGAAAACTATTGCATTGGATGTTGTGATAGGAAACACGTGGCACTTTTAAGAATGATCCTCCCTGTTCCTTAGCACATATTGCAGAATTGTAAGATTATATCCCATTTTAAATATGTGAACTGGCCTACAGATTTCAGCCAGGATTCCACCAATTCATACATTCAGCTTGTTCTCCAGGACCTGGGAGCACCAAGGCTGACATGCCAATGTCTCCGTGGCCACTTGCAGCACTAGGGAGCCCTGGCAAAGACCAGTGCCTGGCTCCTCGCTCCTCACTCCACTGTTGTCTCTCCCCTTCCACAGCCACACTCACACGCATTACTCCAGGGCATCACTTACTGCCCACTTCTCTTGGAAGGAACCTCCTGTGGAGCTGGGGCACACTGGATTGCACGATGTTTGTAACTGTGTCTCCATGCTGAAACACTTGCGTAATGCGCTTGGTTTGGTAAAGCAATGAGGTACACAAACGCCTCGCCAACCTGAGCTGTACTTAAAGAACCTAGCTGGGAACCAGTGAATGGTGGTAGGAGTTGTTTAATCTGCTTTGTGCAATTCAAAACTAGCACAAACAGACTTGAGCTTTAGGTGATAATTAGATGCAATATCAGAGATGTATTTTACTTTTGAGCCCTTTGTGGATAACATCGAATTATTGACCTTAAAAAGGGTTGAGAAGTGTCCTTTTCCGAAGCTGTTACTTTTACCCTCATCCTTCTCCCTGTCTTTTGTGCAGCCCCATAAACTACTCTTTTAAGAGTTCAGAAACCACGTACAAAACATCACCAGCTCAGAGTGCCCGTGGTGGCCTGCCTGCAGCAATCCTCAGGAGCTTTACAAGTGGAAATGGAGAGGAAACTCCTAAGAAATAAACACAAATCTTTCTGTGAAGTGTGTTCCCTCTGTGCTGGGGTGGAGGTGAGGGTTTTTTTCTTCTGCTGTGGACCCAAGCCCTGAATTGATAATAACTGGCTGTGCACAAATATTGTGCCTTCTTATACCTTCCCTGTTCTCCCCGCCATCCATGGCTTGCGGACAGAGCACTGCTCACCCCTCTGCTGGGACTCATAAATCTCCATCTCCAAAGGGCTTTATTTTTGCCTAGGAAAAAGGAGCCTAACAGGTAAAAAATGTGGGGTTGTATCTGGAAGAGTGATCCCTATCGTTCTTTCTGCTGGCTGCAGTTCTGCACACTACTGCCCACCAGACCATAGCAACAACCAACAACAGGGAGTTCTCTGTATCCCCTGCCGTCTGAACTCTAAGTACTAAAAACAGATGCTAATTGTACAGTTTCAGAGAAAAAGAAAAAGAGCGTGCTGGGGTGACTCAGGACATCTTCCCGCTGTCGTGCAAGGAAAAACGATATTTAGATATGTGGAGGTTTGTCTGTGGTTAACTGTGGCTTGTTGAGGGCAGGGGAAGGGTATGCATGTATATGCAAAAACTCACAAGCACCACCCTGAACTATTTTAAGTCTTGGAGATGAAACTGGTGATTATCTACGAAGTTGTTAGCAAATGACTATTCAATGCCATGGTGGGACAAGCTGAACTCAATGACAAATACAGAATGGGATAATAAACAGAATTTTATGTGTTTCCTTTGAAGCATAAAACTCGCTATAAATTACATATCATTAAGAAAAGGCATAAAAACTTATTGGAAAACAGAGGGTGGCAACACTTAGACAAAAATGTAAATGTGACTTCGGTGCATATATTTTTACCTGAGGGAAATCAATGCCTGTGAAAACACTCAAGACAAGAATGCCTATGAAAATGGAAACATTCAAGGCAAGAATTTATTACCCCGCAATTATATTTTTTTATTGTATTCTTGAACATCCAGTCAAGTGATAGGAATGCAGTGCTCTGGATCGCAGTCACCCTCCTTTCAGTGCTTGACTACAAGACCTGACAAGGAACTTACACCTCAGGTTAGACACTTAAATTTATAATTAGGCACCTAAATAGCTAGCATCATTATCTTAGCTAATAAGCACATAAATGGAAAACTTCTTTAGAAAAGTTAACTGAAGTTGCTTATTTAGGTGACTTACAAGTACCAAAGCTTGGCAGTGCTGTCTATAAACTACCTGTGCCTTCGGTTACTTCAGTTCGAGGGATTGTAAAACTTCACTTGTTACATGTCATCGCATACTACAGCTTTTTTTTGTCACTGTAAAGCTCCGTATGCTGGACTCAGGTTATTAATACAGAAATATTTTTGGGCACTCTACTGTGACTAATGTCCATAATGGACTTGCAGCAAACAATGGTTCCAACCAGATAGCTTCTCCCAGCTCTCTTTTAAGTATCTCCTTGAATGTTTGAATAAGAAAAGCCATTGTGAGAGGATACATCTGTCTTCCTTGGTATGGTCCTTCCTTGTCTCACCTGATCTGAATTCTGTCTTTAGGCATCTTCACTTTTTGGACAGACATAATTTTTTCTCAATAATGCTTTAAGCTGCTAATAAGATAAAAAGTTTATACAGACAGTAAGTGGTTAGCAAGAAGTAGAGCTATTTTTACACCACGAGAAATGAAAATTATGGCTCTTGATACCCCTTTACAACCTAAGCCTTTTGGTTATGAGGTCTCATTTGCTGCAATGAACTGTCAGGTTCATTGCTAAATGTTACATTACTCTCCATTTCCAACCTCCAGGCTGCAAAATCCTCCAGTAATCCCTCCAGACGAGACAGGACTGCTGTCAGGATGAAGCCAGGAGTGAAGGAGGAGCAGCAGCGATATACTGGAGACAGCTCTCCAGGACTCCGCAGCAGTAGGAAGCAGCCTGTGGTGGCCACGGCCAGCAGAGCAGTAACAAACAGCTACTTGCTGGTGGTCTCCAAAGAGCTCCTGAGGACAGGAGGCCACAGCTTGCTGGTCTGTGGCTCTGCACCCTGTGGTGTAACTGTCTGTGGATGGAAGGAATAACCTTCACGTTGGGTATGAAGACAGGCATTTATTTTCCTATAATGCACTGTCCTGTTGGGACTAGGTATGAAGCTGTAAGCTGTACATTTACATAAATTCTTAAGGCAGCTGTGCCCTGAATATTTGTATGGAATGTCTCTGGCAGGCCTAAAGAAGATCTCCGGTTTCTTTGCTTGTGTACATTTGGGGGACACTGGTGTGGCTGGCACACGAAGAACCTGATGTACGAAGAAACAAGGATAACTTGCTTCCAGACTTCTAGCAAATTCATGGCAATTGGAGGCACAGAGTAAACAGCGGCATCCCACTGTGCTGAAGGCAGACAGGGCTCTCTGCTGGCAGGGTGCTCTGGTATTTGGGGCCGTATCTGCAAGTCCTGGTTTTTTAAAGCTCCAGATGCTGTTGTCAGGCTGATACCTGTGAATGTGAGCTTTTGTTAAAAATGAAAAGAGTAATTTAAAAACAATAGTCTTCAGTATTATAACCAGAAGGTTGAAAATGTAAAGCCTAAATGTCCTCAGGCCATGAGGAAGCAAAAGCAGTATTTCTGATTTTTTAGATCTAGAATTTTTAATCCAGATTTGAGTGAATGCCCAGCAATGGGCTCAGTTTCACTCAGTGGTTTGGCTTTCCCTGCACACGTCCTTCCACAGGAGAGTGGAATCCAACTTTGTTTCTCTTACCAGTGATGCTGGAGCAAGAGGGTTTTTCCACTGTGAAGCTTATGTTTACACTGGCTGCACTATGGCCCCTTTCTGTGGTTCTTTCCCTCCTTTTAGACAAATACTTAAGTTTCCACTGCCAGACATAAGAAGATTGGGTGACTGAAGGGTTTTGGGGTGAGTGAAAAGCAAAGATGTGTGATGACAAAGGGAGCAGAATTGTGAAGTGGGGGGGGGGGGAAGCAGAGGAGGAGGAAGCTGAGACATCAGGAAGGAGTGTAAGACTCAAACACTTTGTGTCGTTGAACCTCCAGCACTTCCAAGACAGAAGGCTCTGTAAGTTCTAAATAACATTATTTTTGTCTGCTTACTATAAACTGATAAACAGGACATGTGTTATAGTAATAAACAAAGGACAGGAAAAAGGAAACGCTACTAATCAAACAGGAACATGGCCTGGGAACACAAAAAGGAACAAACAAGAGTTACATTTTGCCCCATTCTTGCTCAGGATTGAGAATGATAACGAGTGTGACAAAGCACAGGACAAAAAAGGAAGAGATGGTTGTGGTAGGACAGAAATGAAGACCAACATTATCAGAGAGATTTTGGGGCCTTGTTTATTGCTAGGAAAGAGGATGGGAGCTCTTGGCCTCTGGCTGCTGTTCTGCCTCTTACATGGGAGAGTTTTACAAGCTTGTCTGTGTATGAAATGGTAACTACCCCACCTTAGAGCCATCTCTTGTCTTTTGCACACGTGTTTGCATCAACAGAATGAAGCTATATTAGCATGAAAACATGTACAATACTCAGCAGCTGCCAAAGCTAGGCTATGCTCATGCTGGATGGAAAGTGAAAATATAACTTCTTTCATTTTTATATACATGCATTTTATATATATATATATATATATATATATTTTTTTTTTTTTTTTTTTTTTTTTTTTTTTTTGTGCGGGAACATTCTATTTCCAGCATTTCTAGATTTTACTTCAGGGCTAGGGAGTATCCTTTAGTGTATCCTTTGTTCTTTTTTTGTATGTTTGTTCTGTGTTTTAGCCACAAAACCCTCTTTAGAAAACAGACTGTTTCTGTAGAGAAACTTTAGTCAAAAATAAGTCCTAGTGTTCTTCTAAATGTTGTCCCATGAGGTTCATCTTGAAAAAAACCCTACTTTCTTGGAAATACTCTGTTCCAAATTTTGTTGGATTATGATTCACTTAATATCCCATGGCTTTAGGTTGCATCTAAAGGTGAATAATGGACAGTCATTTGGATTTACTTTCTACAAATAGGATATCCATAAATAAAATGCACAAATGAGAAAATGAGCTTCCAGTGGATAAAAGCTAGCAGCATTTGAAATACCTGATTGTTCTTCGTTAATAACCTAGATACTGAGGCAGACTGCACCATCAGCAAGCTTGCAGATGGTACGATACCAGGAGGAGTGGTTGATACATCGGATGGTTTTGGTGCCATTCCTGGGGACCTTGACAGCCTGGAGAAATGAGCCAACAGGAAACTCACAAAGTCTGAAAAAGGGAAATGCAAGCTCTTGTCCCCGAGAAGGAACAACCCCACCTGCCAGGACATGCTGAGCACTGACCGCCTGGAAAGCAGGCTCTGGGGATCCTGGTGGACCTGAAGCTAGCTGTGAGCCAGCAGTGTGGTGACAGCCACTGAAAGGACAAGAGGCAATGGGCACACACTGAAACACAAGACATTCCATTTAAACATAGGAAAAAAATTTTTACTGTAAGGGTGATCAAACACTGGTACAGCTTTCCCAGACAGGCTGTGGAGTCTCCACCCTTGGCAATATTCAAAGCCACCTGAACAACGTCCTGACCTGCTTTAGCTGACCTTGCTTTGAGCAAAGAGGAGTTGGACTTGATGATCACAGGTCCCTTCCAATGTCAACTATTCTGTGATTATGTAAAATTAAAAAAAACAATAATGACAAGTTGAAGATTAAATGGTTGGCAATTCATAATGAAGGACAAGAAGGGGGATATTCTGCAGAGCACCTCTGACTACCTCATTTCTGAAGGTACCCAAAAAAGCAAGGAGATGCTGCTGAACAGTTGCTCTGAAGGTGACCGGAGAACTGACACTGGCAGGGACCAAGCAGTTGAAAAAGTGCTCTAAGGTTTCCTCCACCAGACACTACAGATGGCTGAACGATGCAGCTGGTAAGGAAATTCATGGGTTCTGGGATGAGAGAAAAGAAGTGCAGGTGGAGTCTCAGCATGCTGTTTGGAGAGCGGTTACATGCTGGCACAGTAGCTGGTAGGGATGTGGGATGTGGCTGGCTCCCACTGTATGTCTCAGTCCTCTTAGTGTTCCTGAATGAGTACAGGGTTGTGTTCAGCCCAGATGGATGCTGAGCTTCGGCTTGAGAACAGGCATGGGTCTGGCATGAGTGATTTCTCATTCAGCTCCGGTCATCACCTGCTTCTCTCACTTCTCCTCCCAATTGGCTTTAGATGATGATCCAATTCCTACCAATCATGACAAGATTACTTAGATACTCCTCAAGCAGTACAGCAAGGATAGTCTTGGAAAGCACTACCCAACATAAGGACGGCAGAAGGGTGCGCTGAAGCAATTCCATCTCCCTTGTCTGTGTTGGGTCCTTGTGCCAGAAAATAGCACCACAGAGGTCTGGCGAAAAGGAACCAGACAGGGTTAACATACATTACTTGCATGAACTTCCCATGCTTTACCTTAATGAAAACAATGAGGTACCACTCCACTAGAGACCAGGGTACCTGTGCCTTCCAGCCTAATTAGCAGCAGACTGTCCCTGTACCAAAGAGCTGTATTTCTCTGTCAGGGAGGTACGCGCATGCTTGCTTCACTCACGGTCAGCATGGAGGAAATGCTTTGCTGCTCTGCCAGGAGCCTGAACCTGACACGCTGTGAGCACATCTTCTAGACCTGCATCTTCCCTGCAAATGCCCCAGCTTCAGTCCACAGACATGCCTGTAACTGGCATCAGAAGATGACTTCAGGTGTTGACTGGCTTCAGTCACATGTAAGTTGTCAAATATGGACCTTGTTCATCACTTTCTCTCACCACTGAGAGAACTGCATTCCCAATACAAGCGAAAGCTGTGGCAGAGCAGCAGGAGAGGAGAAATAATAAGTTCAGAGCAGACAGCTCTTCCTACGTGACAGACCATTTCATCATGCAAAAGGCCCAGTCAGACTGGGCACATATGATGTAATTCAGCTGATTTGGCTTAATTTGTATATTAAAGAAAAGGACACGATTGTATAATGACCCATTCCTACTAAAATGGCAGCAACAGGACAAATCTCAAGTTTTGCCTATACGAAACTCTGCTGAGGTCATGAGCAGGAATACGAGGTGTGGTGCACAGGACGGATCTCTGACTCCGGGCACACAAAATGCCACACACAGCTCATCATCACAGCACATAAGGGTATCAGCATGTATCACGAAACATGGCTGTGGTTTAAAATACTGGTAATAATGATTCTCAGGCATATCAGCCAGTTATGCAGCTTTAATAAAGTGGCTTATTTTCCCTCAGGCCATAGCTTGAACCGATGCCTTATCTGCTAAAACATTTGATACTTTATTTTTTTGCATGCACTCAATGCTGAACAAAAGTATGAAGAATTTTGGTAATAACAGTAGAGCATTCACACTGGCCAAGCGCACAGCAAGCAAGTCCTTTATGCAGCCCATTTCTCCTTAGTACTATTAGTAAAACTATTTAATCAGTCTTTTCAGCTCTTGGCTGGGCTCTCGTTCTGATGTCTGAATGAAAATAAAATGAAAAATCACTAATGAAAAATTCCCTAAAGAAGTTTTGTGCCAGTAAGCTGATACAGGTGCAATATACCAGCTTGCAAAACAAATCACTCTGGCTTTGAAAACCTGAGACATTTATTCTTGAGTCCAAATTTTAAAACCATTAAAAATCAAACATTAGAAGTAGAAACCTGGGACCAAAGCAAACCAAAGTCTGCATAAGTTAGTTTTGGCAAAATTAGTAAAAAAAACAGAAGAAAATAAAATGCAATCAAAGGAAGAGGAAACCTACAAACATAAAGGCACTCATAGTGTGATTTTTTCAAAGTGGATTTTCACCAGAATCTTTACATAAACTGAAAACTTCATTAAAATGTAGAGCTTGAAAGGGTTTAGTGGACAGGGCTCTTGTTTATTATGTGAGACTGTGATGTCAGTCCAGGTGGAGGCTGTAATGAAAATAGTTACATGATTTCAGTCCAGTTTCTTTGAAGGTTAACCCAACATCACAAACCTGTCATGTCACATAACACCTGTTGGCAAGGCCAGGGTTGCTTCCATCTAGAAAGCCCGAAGACTGTATGGAGGGGACGTAAACTGACCTACAAATCATTTGTGGGATAGTGGCTCACTAAACGTAGGTTAAAATCTTTTGATGCTCATTATCGATAGTTTGGAAAAGATGAAAGTCCAGGTTTGCCAGAAACACACATGTGGCTGTCTTGAACATGAAAAATACTCTCTCCAGGTATGAATGGGTTCAGTGTTTGCACAAGCAAATACCTGGGGGCACCTGACCTGCAGGTTGGTCTTGAGTGCTGTGCACGCTCCTGTCACATGTGATGCAGACCACTTACAAAGTAAAGCAAACAGCTTCTTTTTAGGAAATATGCTATAACCCCAGAATGCAGAAGAGCTAAAAAGGGAATTCAGCTGAGACAGGAAACTGGCCAACCTCCCCTCTCAGCTTGACAAGATTTTTACAAGAAGCTGAAGAGAATCGGAAGGGTAAAAGCGAGAAAACCCATAGGCTGAGATAAGAACAGTTTAATAATTGAAATAAAATGAAATAGAAGAATAATGATGATAATGATAATAATAATAATAAACTGTAATGAAAAAAGAGAGAAATAAAACCCAAGACAGGCAACGGATGCAAATGAAAAAACCCCAGTTGCTCACCACCAACCGACCGATGCCCAGCCAGCCCCTGAGCAGCAACCCCCCAGCCAACTTTCCCCCTGGTTTATGTGCTGAAGATGACATCCTATGGTATGGAACATCCCTTTGGTCAGCTGTCCCAGCTGTGCCTCCTCCCAGCTTTCTGTGTACCCGCAGCCTACTCGCTGGTGGAGCAGTGTGAGCAGCAGAAGAGGCCTCGACTCTAAGCACTGCTCAGCAACAACTAAAACATCTCTGAATTATCAACACTGTTTCCAGCACAAATCTAAAACATAACTTCATAGTAGCTACTATGAAGAAAATTAACTCCACCCCAGCCAAAAGCAGCATAGAACCTCTGAATCTCCTCTTAGGAGGTCCGACACTGGGCCTGAACCAGCCTTCAGGATCCAGATATCTCAAGAACTTCTTCACATCAGCCTATTCCTAAAGAAGATACAGGAGGAGGAAAGAAAGTCCTGGTTTTGACTTGAAAAAATGGAGTATTTTCTTTCATGACAGAAGAGCTGTGATATGCTGCCTCTGTCTGTTTCTGCCTGGGAAAACAAGCACAGGCAAATTCTCTGTTAATACTGGTTGTTCTAACTCCACCTGGGCTTAGGGAACTGCAATGGACCTTTACTGAGGCTCGGTCACTATGCGCTTAGATAACTATCACACAAATGTACACACAAAACGCTGCATTTATGCCTTACGGACGGTGTACGCACCACAGCCTTAGCAAAGTACTTGCATTAAATGCTAAGGAGGTCTGTATTCCAATGCTGCAGGAAGGAAACCTGTCTCTTGCAAAGCATGCGTTTCAGATTTTCAGATTTCTAACTCAGGCTGTCAAACGGGCTGGGAGGGGTGCTCTGCCCCCCCCCCCCCCCCCCCCCAGCACTCTTTGCCCACATTTCCTCTCATGTCCCACACTAACAGCTAACAGCATGGAGGGGATCCTCTGCTCCCAATGAAGTACCTGGATACCTTGTCAGACACTGTCTAAGGAGTCCTAGGAGTCACCTGGAAGTCAAATCGCTGACTGCGAAGCCAGTGGAAGGTTCTGAGGGGCAGGGCAAGGCTCTGGGGCAGCTGGGGACCTAACTCCACGCTGGCTGGATGCATTTACATCTCAACATTCATCACCACATGCCTCTTCCTCAGCGCGCGTACCAAAAGCGAGTCAGCCCCTTTTCACGAGAAGAGGGTACTGTCTGTATTTTTCCCTTTACGAGAAGGGTGTTGGTTATTCTACATACCCTGAAGGTCTCTTTTTTTGTGGGGTAGACTCTTCTATCTTCCGGAGGTTGCACTAGTGAGATGAATCATGAGGAAACACCTTTGCCGGGAACACTGTGTCAGACCCTGTGAGAGCACGAACAGAAACTGCCTGGAGAAGCAGACCTGCAGGCAATGTAGATCTGCTAAAAACTTGTTTAAGAAGGGCTTAAACATGTAACAGCATGGCTGTATCAGCACCTCAGCAGTCACAACACGCTGCAGGGCAGTAATTTAGGCAGGCAGACAACTCCCGTGCCTCCCTGGGCAGGTGCACTGGAAAAGCTGCGTGGGGGCTCGAGGGCTGAATTCAGGTAGCTGAAGAGGCAGGTGGGGGCCTCAGCCCCTTTGGGGACTGATCCTCTCATGGTTTCCGAAATAAGGAGTAGGGAACTGAAATTTTCCTGCATGAGTGAAAGAGAAATTGTGCAGTAAATGAAAACAACCCACTGTTACAAGTCTTTTTGACTTCTGCCAGGCAGACTTTATCACAGGCCCAGGCAGCAGTCTCCCAGCACAACCTTTAGAGGCAGCTTTATTCAGCTCTGCTGCTGCACTCAAGTGCGCAGGAGCTCCCCAAGTGCTTACGCAGCAGCGTGGAGCATGTTCAGACTTTAACTAGCCCCCCAAATACCCAATTCTACATGTGTTTTCCTGCTCCAGTTTTCTCATCACTGTGGCAGTCTTTGGCTCTGGTTTGTAAAACCTAGCACAAGAAGAAAACATGTATTAGGTTTTTTTGTTCTGAATTTGTTATTTTGTTTTTTCCTTCTGCCAACACCAGCCCCTTGCAAAGTGGCAAGTCGGAAAGAGTTCTGTTAAATGCTTGTCTAAACCTGCTTCAACCTGAAGAAGTTACCACTAAAATTTGCTGCCTGAGTATTTTTGCGTGATGTCTGAGGGGCACAGATATGCCTGGTGGCTGGAACTGATGCAGACGGTCTGGGTTTCCAGGCAAATGCAGCTGCATGGGCCACAGTCCACTCCAGACTATGCAGTCAGCCCTAGGCTGAAGTAGGCAGGAGACCACATGAAGGTGCAATGCTTGGGTTTGGGTACAAACAGATTCAGCAAGTCCAGGGACACGGCACACGCCCTACTAACAAATGCAGAACAGCGCAAATCCTGAGGTCTTTCATAATTCAACAGCTTTGTAAATGTAATGACCGTTTATAAGTTCTACAGATGTTCCTCAAATTCTATTTATAATTAGAAATTTTCATAGAATTATAGAAAGACTTAGGTTGGTTAGCACCTTCAAAGACCATCTAGTCCAACTTCGAATCATGAGTAAAAGGATTCACAATTGAAAGCCAAATGCCATAAGCTATATGCTTATGAAACCCTCAAATCATCTCTGGAGATAAGTAGCAAACATATCTACAGTTCTAAACCAAAAGTTAAATTGATGTAATTTTCAAATAGTTTTTTGGATGATTTATAAACAAGGAATAGTGACAGAATGTCACTTGTGTCAGGGCGAGCACAGGGTGCAAGTGGAAAGGAAAGAGCGCTGGGCACAGCATATCTCTGCCTCGGAAGTTCTCTGAGTCTCGAGGGGGCTCGCAGAGCTCTCCTTCCCCAGAAACATTAATTAGATTGTTGTTAATGTCATATATTTATTTTTCTTAGCATCTAATAGCAGATATGCATTTGCTGTTATACCTTTGTTGGAAATTTAATAGCTGCTGTCCTTAGACTGAACTATTGCTGTATTAGCCAATTCCAAATAAATTGCTTTAAAAAAGAAAATATTATTTTCTCAAGATTTTTTTTTATAGAAAACAAATACAGTTTTTAAAATCTCTATGTTTCTCACCTCACTTTTCTGTTTCCTGTCTTTGAACTAATTGATCATTCCCGACCAGTTCTGTTTCCCAGTATCCCACCTGAACATCATTACACTGTGGATGTACTCAACCACCTTTTTATCACCTCAGAAGGAGGGGCTAGTAACATACTGCTTTCTCTAGCCTATTCTTATTCAAAGAGAAATAATATATTACTTTAGGGACAAAATTTCTTTTGTTCTAGTTATTGATGCTATCCTGTGATATCCACCAATTAAGCTTTTTATTCTGTATATATCTGTATATCATACAGTTGTTTGAAGAATCAATGTCAACTTTTAAAAAAGAGTTAAAACAATGTACAGCCTCCTTCAGATGTGATAGCAAGTGAAAGCCTTGTACGATTGAAGTGTCAGTATTGGCTTGGTTTATTTCCCAGATGTGCATGTTCCCCTTCTCCCCTAACTCTCTAAAGATCTCAGCCTGGCTCAGTCTAGCAAGTCTATTAAAACCTCCCCTGTGACCTCCATGTTACAGCAGAACTGCTTGGCTGCTGGAAGGGTTCCAGAGTTTGAGTGTTTTCCTGTTTGTGCACTAAAAATGTTGGATGCTAGGCTGTGACATCACCTAGTCCCAAATCCTATCTTTATGGCTTCCACTGCTCTGCTTTCCCATGCTTCCAGCAGTTTGAGCTCCTCCAGCAGCTTGTTGGTTCAGTGCAGAAATTTTTGGCTTTCACCCAAACTCTAACAAGCAAACAGTGGTGATGTAGCGTAAGTGGAGGGCTTTATTTGCCGAAGTCTGCCTCTCAGGGGAAGTTTATTGGCATATTTGAAGAACTGAGGATGTTTTTGTAGTATAGAAGCCAAGCTGACTGCGATAAGACCCTGTGGGGTGGAACACCAGGGTATTTTCTGTGTTTGGTTAAACTCTTATATCAGTGAGTAATTTAAAATGCTGATTATATTTTATTGAAGACTTGTGATTCAGTTCTCTCAAGAGCCCTATAAACATGAGGGTCTTCTTAGTCTATGAACAACCCATGTTGCAATGCCAAGATTTAAAACAAACAAACAATCCCCCCCCCTAATCTCTCCTAAGACAATAGTTGAGATTCTAAAGGCCTATAAATTAATTAGCTTTCCAAAAGGAAGAGAGGGTGAAGTCTAGGAGAGTCACTAACTTCCCAAAATAATGTGCCAAGCAAGCCAGAGTCTGACCCAAGGCTTGTTGAAGAAAGTGAAAGGAATCCTTTCACTCCAACAGGAGTCTAAGGACTTTGCCACATCCAACAGCACCATGAAATACAGGGAACTGTGACTCAAATTTTATGACGTATTACAGTCACTTGGACACAGGACACTTGGATTATCTACTATATGGACAAGAAGAACACAGAGCTGGGATTTTATATATGTGAGACTATCTTGGCATAAATCTGTGGGATAGTAGAAGTTCCCAGTGGCAATCATTAGTTGAACAGTAGTAGGATTCCTTGCTTTAGTTTGTCTGGTCAAGACACATGGCAAGAGCCCACAAATATATAGGGCAAAATTACTTCCAAAGTCCTGTCTCTCCTTGCTGAGCTGATGCTTATACAGTATATGCAATAGATACAGCAGCATGTTGTGCATATCAGTCACTGTGCTGTGGCTGCTACCCTGTCAAAGCTTGCTGCTCAGTACATAGCTAGCCTATCACTAAGAAATGCTCTCGCTAAACACTATTTCTGTTGGAAACAACCTTCAACGTTTATGATAGTCACTAGAAGGTTTACAAATACACAACAATTCCATACACTTGGAATGTGAATACTCCACAATCTACAAAAATGTCAGTTCCATCATTTCCAGGAAATCTATCCTGCATTTTCCCATTGACTGACACGACTGACTTTAATGACCCAGCTAACCCAGACTCTTCTCTTGTGACACAGCAGGCAGGGAAACACGGAAATCTCTCTATTTTCTGTGGCAGAGATTGTAATCATCCACATACTTAAACTACAAAAACACAAATTAAATAACCTCCATAATACTTTGCGAGTTGTATGTTGGATCTTTTCCTGTGCTAAGCTCCACTGTTTCTGTAGGACCACAATTTCATGCTAGCTGTGTACCATCTGCTTTAAACAGCCACATAAATAGAGATCCACTGGGGAGAAGAGGGGACTATTGCAGTTGACGGGATTTTGACCAAATCATCCACAGTGAAGAAAGTACTGCAAGTGGTTATGACAAAACAGGATAAATATGTGGTTTTAGATCTGTAGTATTAGAATAAAACCCCTTTTCTAATTAAGACTGCTTCAAAAGGCAAACTGTTCAAAGTCTTAGTTTTGCAGTATCTTACTCAAAACAAAAAATTAAAACCTAAATGTCTGAAGATGTGCTTCTGATTTTCACATAGTTGTAAGTATATTCATGAGCACCCATGTGCTACTCTTGAGGATTAACTAAAAATACACCAACATAATGATATTAGGAAAAGACAGTTCTTTCTCAGGTTTTGTCTGGGATTGGAAAATTGAACTTTCATAGTATTCTGGGGTATTTTTGCCACATATGCTATGTAAAGGATTGTGAGAAATACAACTTCAAGCACTGGGGGGTTTTTCAGTTCTAGAGCTGAGGGATTGAACAGCCAGCCAAGAAACACCACAGAGGAATGTGTTGAGGGAATAGTAGTTCAGGTAGATGGTTTGGCAAGTTTCCTTCTATCGCACCGTTAAATTATGGAGGACTGGACTTGCCAGGACTCAGTGCAGCCTTCTGCATAACTTACAGCCCGATGGGGCTCCCAAATTCACTAGATTCACACACCAGAAACCCGCCAGCAATGCTGCAGAAAATGTAACTCTCAAAACCAGATACAGCCGGCAGCAGCGCAGAGGCTGGTGTTCATACACTCACAGTATTTCCAGATAATCCCCCCCATCAGCCTCTTGCTGTCAGCGTTTTAAGAGACCTTTCTGGAGTCTCCTATGAATTGTTATATTTCTAGAAGAATATGCCTTTCATGGAGTTGATAGCTTTTGTCACAAAAACACAGACTCTTAAGAAGTTTTCATTTCCTTTCAAAATGCTTTAGAAGTTCTATAGTAATTTGTTCAGGTTTTTGATCACTTTCTGGCCTTCTCCCTGTTGAATTTTGTGAAATGCTTTCATAAAGGAAATAATTCACTAATGGCGGCAGCCCTCAGCACAGGCCTAAATGAAGCAGGGAAGTCTGAGTTCCTCGTTGCTGGTGATGGCAGTGCATAGGAAATCCTTGCCCAATCCTCCCACCCAGTACTGGGCACAGGTTGTGGCTGGAGAGCAAAAGGTCTGGGCCTGGGGAAGCACTGCATCTAAGGTGATTATGATTTATTAGGGCTATACACAAACAAATCCTCTGCGCTAATTAGGGAGACTGGCAGAGAAGGGAGTAAGTTGCAGCTGAAAATGAAAACAGGAAGGTGAGCTGATAAAGAGAGTCTCCCTGAGCAGAAGCCTGAGGGCACGGCTGTCAATGCTGCCCATTTTCAGTCCCAAGGTGAACTGCAGGCCAAGGTAAAATCAGTGCTGCCCATCGAGTGCCACAGTCTCAATAGGACACTGATTTCAACTGTTGTCTCCTTACTCAAGAGGAATGAACTTGAGCAAGAGAAAGAGGGAGGAACAACAGGAGGATTCTTTAGAGCTCTTAAAAGTGTTGTCCAGGAAAGAAAACACAGACTACGTGGCTTTGAACTGCTTGCAGGTTGTTTCTGTCAAGTTCTGCTACAGGGAAGAACCAAGACTTTTCAAAAACAGAAAAAAAGATCTTTCTCAGATTCTTTCATTTGACATCTAAGTATTACTTTGTCATGTTTGAGTGACAGAACTGGGTTTTTCCTACTTTCACTGAGCCTCAAAACTCTTAGTGATGGAAAATTGTCTTGTTTAATCTTTTCATAGTGGCTTATTTGGTATTTGGCTTTACTGGTTCACTCCTGATTACATAGTCTCCATCTGTAAAGCACATCCTGCAGAGCTGTCTTAAATTTTGTCGACTGTTCTTGTTATTAAGAGTGTGATTTCACTGATGAATGTTTATAACACAGCTTGAGGAATTTCATCCTCCCCTGGTAAACTGTGTAGGAGATTGCCTTAATGGACAAAGAAAAACGTCTGCTGGACTGTAGCCAGAAGCTTGGACTTGCTCACAAAGAAGAAAATACATGTTCAACCTTCTGGTATTGTGTACAGAAGACACATTTAAAAAAAAAAAAAAATAACCTCTCTTCTCACAACCTAAAATGGAACCAGTGAAAGATTAAAATATTTGTCACTATTTTATAGCAAATCACTTAGATGTGACAAACTTTATTCTGCCTGTTGACCAGATGTCTTACAAGGCTGTCCTGCTCTATTTTCTTCCACAGATACCTCTAACTGGGAAAATAAATTACAGATGACTGTGAAAAACTGAAGAGAACTAACAAGTATGATAAGAAAAAGTGATAATAGGCTTTATTCACAGGTGTAAGGATTCTGACTTGAAACGACAGATTAAAAGCTGCAGCCTAGTTTGAACTTCTCTGAATAGTTTGCTTGAGCAAGACTTGGAACTTAAATTCAGCAAGCCATGACATTAGTTAGATTTATGCTTGCGCAGTTTGTTTAATCAGGGCCTGAATAAAGATTTCGGGATGTGAACTGTTCTGAAGTGAACACAGGGCATTCTGAGCTTCTGTTAAAATCACTGTAGAACAGTTTCTAACCTACACTGAAGAGAAGCAGAATCACCATGCGATGTCTGGCTAATCTACTATGTTGCATTTATTAAAAAGGAAATATACGTGCTCAAAGATATATTGAAGAATGGCTGCTAACAGGTAGAGAGACAAAAAATATTCATGCCAAATGGGTTGTTGAGCATTTCACTGCTTGCTTAAAAACTGTAGACGCCCAATAGTTCTAAAGCAGAGTTTCAAGCAGGACCTACGCATCGCTGAGGCAGCAGCCAGGGTGTGCTGGTGCCTTGCTCAGCCTCAGAGCAGTAACTGAGAACTCTGAATCGCCCTCTGTGTTTCCTCCCCTTGCTCACTGGTCTAGGTTAAATGTCCATTAACTCTATCCCCATGGCAGTGTTACGTGCCAGCAATGGAAAAGCACAGCAGTGACAGCCCATATACCTGATGGAGTGATTAAAAGTCGATGGGTCCCCTCTGCTGCTGTGTCTCAAACAGGGAAGAGAGGATGCTGCTTTTTCCTTAGAGCACCTTATCCCCCACTGCTGCTTCTGGGTTGGAGAAGGATGGATGCTCTTTCTGCTGTTGGCATTGCCTGAGGTGTCTCTGGAATAGGAGACCAACTCTCTTTCCTTCACTGGACCCCTGGAGAACCAGAACTTCTCTACCACATTTCTGGAAAAGACTATCTGTCCAAAGTGGGATTACGATGGAAATGTGGGCTTGATCCTGGCCCCACCTCTCAGGTTCACAGGCTCCCTGACCCATGGTAGCTTCCCTGGTGAGCTGTCAAGAAGCCCAGAAAGCACGCAAACTGCTGACAGAGAAAGCCAAGTAAGCCTGCAGGGGAAGTAACCCTGCAGGCATCCCGCCTGGCTTCCGTCAGAGCCAATGTGCTGCTCAGAAAGCTGTCAATTGTAGTTTGGGGGTTTTTCCCAATGGAGAAATTTTCTGACAGAAATTTCCAGCCAGCCCCGCTCTGTCTTGCTACCACTGCTCCAAATGAGAAAGGCAAAAAGGCCCAGAGAGCCTCGCACAGGGAAGGCGCAGGGCCCTGTGAGTCCTGGCAGTCCTGGCTGCCACAGCCTGAACACGCATACACTTCCGAAATGCCAGATATTCCCTCCAGAATTAAGTACGTGTAGTCACTCTAGTGTGGCCACCGAAACAGTGCACTTGCCTTGCCAGGGACTTTAAATACAGGGTTTCATGCCACACTGTAGTCCTCTGATAAAAAGTTCTGCTTCTTATTAGAGTCTTAGTCCTGGTCAATATTCTTTGAATTTAAGAGGAAAGTGAATTCTCCTGCTATTTTTTTTGCACAAAGAAGTATATGCTTTTTTTATTAAACACCAAGTTATTTAATAACTTGCACTTGTTACCTTAGCTGACTGAAACGTATTTATAGCTAAGCTGGACAATGGCGTCTATCTGAAGTACACAGAACTACCAAAATTACTAGGTCCAGTTACTAGGTCTAAGCTGGGCTCTTAAAATGAACTGGGACATTGCTCGTGATGAGTAATATCGTTAAAGTGTTCTTGTGACTTTCCTGGCTCAGCTTAAGCAACAAATCAATTGCCACGTTACTTCTTTACATTGTAGCTCTTCATGTACTGCTCTTTTCTGTAAATTAGAAAGTGAAACATGATGAAAATATGAAGTTGTGCTTAGCACATGTTTCTCACCTTCTCATGGTATTTACATGCAGATATTACAAAGAAAATGAACTATAATCTAAGTAGCAACTTGACTTTTCAAGCTAAAGTGCCTACAATGATGCTGGTTTCCAGCTCAGTTTGAGCTAATTTTTGTTATGCTTTACTGTTAAACACTGATTACGGTCTTAGAGCCATCACAGATAAAGATTGCCATTGCCTCAAAGAGATTAAAGTATTAAAAAAAAAAAAAGATGCAGATAAGAAAAAATGCACTGAGAAACCCATGTTTGTTTAGAAATACTGGTCAAGCTTCTTCGCTGCACCAAACTGCTGTTCAGCTCAGCTCCTCGGGAGAAGGCAGCCAAGATAAGCAGGGAAGCTATCACAGCTTCATGATTTTCTGCTCGTCCTCCTGTTTCAGTTCAAAATAGATTGCAGGACATCTTGCCAAAGGTTGAAACTGAAGCCAGCCTTTTCAAGACCAAAGAGACAATGATGATCACATGGGCTGACCTCCCACACGACGCAGTCCAAGTATCTGTCTCCAATAATTTCCATGGCAAGCGCGTCTTGCAATAGGCAAAGGTCGGCATACCCCAGGCACATAAGAGCAAGACTCAGCAGCCTGAAGCAGACAGACAGCTGCTGATACCCAGCTTGAAGCGCTGTTCCCCTTGGAAGGGGCCTTTTTCTCCACAGAAGTTACAGAAAGCCTATACCTATGTATCCTGGTTACACACTTAAAAGTTCAGGAGGAGGGAATTCAGGTCACAGTCATTTTTGTTGCAGAGACAAGCTCTCTTGGCACTTAAAATTTTACTGACATTCTCCACCTTATTTCTTGCTTCTTTGCTTTTACCTCCCTTTTTTACTTGTGATTATTCCACTTTTTTTCTGAGCGTCTGTTTTGCTGCTGCCATTTCGCTTTGGTATTTTTTTCCTAAGACTCGAAGGACACAATGCTCCGAGCTGAATCCTTCTCATCAAGGGTCAGTTTATGCAGAGCCACACCATGAGAATTATTATCGTTCAGATTGACGCTAGAAACCAGAATAAACACCACAAAGACCTCTGCTGCTCTCTTCGCTAGCCCTGAGCTGCCTGTTACTCTCCCCGCAGCGCAGGTGCAGGACACAAGCAAAGTGCTGTCTTTCCTTTCTCCATTTGCGTCTCGTACCCTTCCTCTCACAACGGCCCCCATCAGCCCTGCAGCCTCACGGTGTGCTTCCATGAGGCGAGCTGGGTCGGCCATCTTCTCCCTCCGGCTCTTGGCCATCTGCTTCTGCCTCCTTCCTCGTACCGGGCTCTGCCCTGAGCCAATTCCAGCTCCCAGTCCGACAGAAAACCAACAAAAACGTGGTTTTCAGCGAAGTCAGTGAGCTGAGCGACCTCGGGAACACTGCATTCAGCGCAAGGGAGGGTGTAAAAGCGCCGGGAAAAACAGGACCTTTGCTCAGGATGGCAGCAAGCTGTTGTGCGAGCGGCTCTCTTTTCCACTGACTGCACTCCCCATCGCACCGCGGAGCGCCCGGACAACCGAGGAACACCGGGCCACGGCGGGGGTTTTCGTTCAGCACAAACAGGCTCGTTTCCAGGGACGTCGCCGGCCCAGCCCCACGGCGGGGCTGTTCGCGCCGGCCTCGGCGGGAGCGACCCCCGGCCACGGATCCGCGCGCCCCCTGCGGGCCCGCGGCCGCTCCGGCCCTTCCCCCCCGCCCCGCCCCGCCCCGCCCCGCCCCGCCCCGCCCCGGCAGCCGTTGGGCGGTGCCGCTCGAGCGCCACCCAGCGGCCCTGCCGTGGTGCGGCCTCGCCCTGCGTCCGGGCCGCGGGGAGGCGGGAAGGGGCTGCTCTCCGGTGGCGGTGCGGCGCGGGGCTCCGGAGCGGCCTGGCTGCTGTGTCCGTGCGAGCAGGGCGAGTCCCTGCGCGGGCCCAGAGCGTTTCCGAGCGCCTGTGGTGTGCGGGGAGAGACTCGGGCACCCGGGGAGGGCTCCGTGCTCCTCCTGGCAGCACACGCGGGATGTACGGCGCGATGTGTGGGGCAGAGCTAGAGAGGCACCCGGGGCTGCTGTCGCTGCCGTCGGGGAGGCGCGTTAGGTGCCTCTGCTCTCACACCCCTCTGAAAACCAGGCAGCGCTGCCGCGTTTCAGGCTTCATCGCAAGGCGGCTTTGTCACCCAGCTCCTCTGACAGCTCTCGTTTCCAGGCTGCGCCTGCCCACGGCCAGCGGGCACCAGTTTGCCTTTGTGCCCAGCGTACGCCTTAGGGGTACCCCTAAGGGGTCCCCCTTCTCCCCGCCAACCCCCGCGGCGTCTGGGCAGCAGCCTTGCCGCCGGGGCTTGGCTCACCGGGCAGGCCCTGGGCTCTGGTACCGGCACCCCCGGGCAGGAGCTGCCCATTGCACGTTTTGGAGGTGGCAGAGACGGCGGCAAATGGCAGGATGTGGTATGGTTGTGAGACTGGTGGTGTCCCCAGGACAGTGTGTGGCCTTGGGGAAATCAGGTGGGCCTCAGACTACCCCTGCAACAACTCCTGTCAAGGACAGAGGGAACCAAGGCTGGTTACAGGGAGGCATTTGATTCATATCTTGCCTTGGAGCCAACCAGTACCCGACTGTGCCCTGACCTTCCTAGTCCAGTGCTGCTCATTGCTGCGCAGCCCCACCTTGCACTCCAAACTCCCACTTGGGAGCCCTCATCAGCGGTTCCAAACATCGTGTCCCAAAGGCATAATTGCGCCATGACACTTAATACTGGCATGATGCTGTTTTTTATAAATATACAAAGGAAGATTTAAATGTAACTGCCCAACGTTAGTTTGCAGCCCAACACAAATGAGTGGAGAGTACCCTGAGATCAAACAGATTTCCTATTCTGCACATTTACAAACTCCGTTTGTACCCTCATCTGGGAGAACAGTGCAGTAAGTTAAAAAGTAAGCACATTTTTTTAGCATTCTTTCTGCATTTTTGAATCAGGATCTGATGCAAAATAGTGAAATCGATACCTTATGTACATCATTTGCTGCCTCACGCTGTTGGCTCTTCAGAGTAACTCTTCATATGTATCAGATGTTCAAAGTGTAGTGCTAGATTTTATCCTTACTTCAAACTTGTTGCTCGACAGGACTTTGAATGGTGTGAGAAATGCAGATCTATAAACTCATTTAAAGTTTTAAAAGCATTTTACATTTAAAAAAAAAATTTTAAAAACCCCGTAAGTGTCAAAAAGGATTGTTATGCACCTGGAAGACATACAAAATGTTGCCATTATAATACTTCTGGAAATTGTTTTCTTGCCTTTGAAATAACTGTAAGACCAAACCAACCTTTACACCCCCCCATTCTATTTAAAAAGTGACAGACAATCCCACTGAAACAAAAACACTCAGTCAAATTGCTTTGACATAATTTTTAATTTTGCCAGCTCTGGGGCAAGCCCTTCCATTTACGTTTTTGACTTTTCTAGGTGTTTTTCTTGCTTAAGTACAGCTTTCCCAGTCCAAGGCTATTGAGTAGAACACAGAGTACCTCCTTTATAAACGTAAGCGAGCTTGAAAAATGGTTTAGTAACTTGCTAAAGCAGGTTCTATCAGTATGCAGTAGAAGTGTATCAAGTGTTTTATGTGCCTGTTGACATACAAATCTGTATTTGCGTGTGCATTTGAAAATTGGAAAACAAAACAAGAAAACAGAAAAACATTGCAGCTGTTGGTACAATTTCTTCTTAAGGCTGGAGTCTTACTCTGTCGTTCTCAGAAATAACTGGTATTTCAGTCTGATTTTAAAAGCACATGTCAATGAAAATGCTTCTAAAATGACTACTCTGACCAAAAATATGCCTGTTTAACAATAGTGTAATGTTGCCTGAGATGCTTTTCTAGGTGTTTGGATTTTCAAAACTACGTACTGAGTAACAGTGCAGTAGCTTTAAATGGTGTCACTAAGAAGTGGCAATTGAAGAAACATTTTCACTGCTTTCACAGGCAGCAGTACTGCTTATACTCCAGAATGTACTGGGAGGGATTTTGCTACTTCTGCTAAAATACACCACAAAATTCTAGGCAGTCAGAGGGCCCAAATCTCAATCTGGACCACATTGAATAATAATTCCCCATATAAACTACTGGTTTAATCACACTGACACAGGCTGGGTGAAATATTTCTAAATTAGAAAAAAGAAACCCACAACAACAATGAAAACATGCAAACACTTAAAAGGCCTTCTTTACCATTCTTGACAATTGATCTTAATACCCTCTTTTACAAGAGTGCTGACTTGAAGTTGCTGCAGCCTTTTTTTTCCCCACAAGGCAGCAGCACTAGAACTAGCAATGAGCAAGAGGTTGGCGAGGCCATCACCAAAATTTGGAAAGGCTGACATTTATTTTCCTCTTAATCTTCAGGAATCTGCAGCTGAGAATCACAGGAAAAGCTTCTTAAACACCAAGAATGGGTGCAAACAGCAATTAAAACAGTAAAATATACATACATACCTTGCTTTAATAGACCTGTCTCCTGCTGAAAAAGCACATCAGGAGACTTGAAACAGTCTGCAAAACTAAAATGTTGTGTATATAAATGTATTTGTGTGAGTGTATATGTGTGTGTGCATTGAATACAGTAGAAAACCTGTTTTGTTATTGTATATAGCAAAAATCTTGTGACTGATTAGGAGTTTCTTTCTGCTTCCCCTTAACTCTCCTGGTTTCACCACTTTTCCTCATGCTTTTTGCTGCATGTATCAATTGTCATTGTCCAAAAATAATCCTGCAATAAAGGAGGAACCCCTTTGCCAGCACACAGTAACTGCCAGGGGGAGGTGACCTCCCGCCCTGCATTCACTCTGTCCTACCTGAATAATTATGTAACCCACATCAAGACCTCCTAGAGTAAATATGTATGTATAGAGTAATGGTTTGGGCTGGGTTAGGTGTGCACTCCGGAGGCAAATCTCCCAGTTGTCCCAGCTTGGCAAGCTTTGCTTCACCCCTTGGAGCAGGCTTGGGGCACAGGAGTTGCACTTTGGGAAGATCCCTGGCAGAAGCACGCCCAAGGCACCGCAGCCGCAAATGGGGACGCAGCCCCTGCAGTCGGGCGAGGGATAGTCGAAAGTTCACCCAGGGCACAGCGTGGATGCCATGGCCTCAGCGCCAACAGACGCACGCCTGTCGGCCCCCGCTGCTTGCTCAGGTTCGCGTAGCCTTAGTGGCCTAGGTGAGCGGTTAAAATCATAAGGAAATTTTTTATCAGCTCACAAGTGCTGGTACAGAACAGGGGCAGAAATGATGGAAGAGCACACCACATTACCCAGATGGAGGTCTTTTTTAATGTGACATTGCAGACATCCTAGGGCCATGTATTAGGCGATATTTACTGGAGGGACCAATTTGTGGAGTTCAGGAAGGGGCACTCTGCCATTTGCAGGTGGAAATGGTAAAACTCTTTAAAATAATAAGCTCTGAAATTGCATAATAATAGGGAAGCTGAAAAAAACCCCACTTATTAAAGAGAAGAAAATACATTGGGTGGTATGGAATGCATGTGTACACACACACATACATTTACAGACTTTGACTCTTTTTGAGTTTTGACTCCCAAGGAATATATACGTGTATATGTAAAATACACATTTATACAGATACTCTTTTCTTGTGTTTTTTTATGACTGTTCATATATTTTTCCTCTTTGGAGTACACCTATGCACTCCCAGGACCATTTCTCTTTGTGAAGGAATTGGGCAGCACTGTGGAATTACGTCTAATGTAGCCTTGAGTATTTATTCTTATTGTTGGCAACACAACATACACAAACTCTTTTGGCTGCCAACTCTCATCTCTTACATCAAGGAAACTGGAAGGTACCTTGGCCTAAAAAATTAACATAGCTTGCATAATATACTTTGATAAAGTCCTTGAGCTTCCTGGTGAGACAGAAACAAAGAAGCAGGAACAGCGTAGATATCTTTTTTTTTTTTTCAATGCCATGGCATCAGTGACCATTTGTATTTAGCCGAAGTTGCAGCACTGGATCCTATCAACACAACAAATCAATAAACAGATGGTTGTGTGTGCAGTTGGACTAATGAAGCCAGGTTCCCTACCAGGTTATATCTTATAGTTCATTTCCCTCACATCTAATAAAATGTAAGCTCTGCTTTAGCTTTTCCTGTCCTTGCAAAATGCTTTTCTCCTGTGTTGATTTTCAGTTGTGTAACAAGGGGTGAGCAATCTTCCCCGTGGTGGGGGCACTACATCAGGGCTTTATTCTTTAAAAGATCAACTAATTCAGAGAAACTTGTCAGAATTTCTCTCTTGAATTTGACTGAGATTGGCCAAAGATTCAAAAATACTGGAGACGATGCAGAGGTACAGTTACACTTGTACACATACAGACATAAAGACAACACAGTTACAGTAACTTATCTCCTCTGGGAACTGTGCTAAGCAGTATATCTTTATTTGAAGAAAACAGAAAATATCAGCATGCTACTACCCATCTCCTTTTAACCTTCAATTTACTAATTTTTCATGAAGGGCACTGGACAGTTGTTCTGGGCAAGAGCAGCAGAGAATATTGACAAGTCTGACGGTGAATGCTTCACTTCCCTTTGAGGTAAGATATACTTTTGTTTATTTTTATAGCAAAAGATTCAGAAGAATCCAATACAACTTCACAGAACAGTAGGATTTTTGGCAGACTGGTTGCAAGTCCGGTCAAAGGTATTTAAGCTTTTGCAATATTTGGTAATTTATTAACAAGGTTCGATTATACACTTACAAGACAACGGCTAAAGTAATAAGTATGAAGTGTTACTAAGACATTAAAAGTTCTATATTTGTTACAAGCAGTAGATTAACCTCTAGTTGGGAGGGCATTTCAGAAAGAACAGCATACCGTAAAAGAAAAATCTACAGAGGAATTACAGCTAAAGAATTTTATATCAATTGTGAAATACAAGCGCCTTCCATACAGAAACAAAAACTGGTAAATTAAGCTACATCTTGGCTGGAAATGGCATGCATCTGTTACTTACAATGTAGTAATTCTCCCACCCATTGAACACAATTGCTCAATAATAAGCTAACTTTTCTAATATGACACAAATGTACTGTCCAAGTTCAAAATTTCCCAAAAGACCAGTTAAACTACATGGCCTGGCTTTACACAAATAGTGCTGCAAGAAGGCTGGTGCCCTGTGCAGGTGTGTCAGCGTTGCAGCTCTGGTGTGCTGAGCTCGTTCATCCCCAAACATCTGCCTGGGGCCAGGGGTGGAGGGAGGCAGGATGTTCACAGGGTCTCACCACCCCGGAGCTGCTGACCTTCGTGAAGCTGGTTGGAACTTCAGTATCTTGACATCTTTCTTCTGTCAAAATTGGCTGAAATTAAGCTATAGGCTCAGGAGCTACTACTAGGTGGAGAAAGTTTCATGGTATTGCCTGGCAGAAGGACAGCACATGGACAACCTGGGGACAAGGCTAAAAATACACCAAAAATACATGGAACTAACCATTTAATAAGAGATGGTGGTCTGGACTGCATATTTTTTTAGGACTTCAGGTACAAAGTTTCTTTTGAACTGGGAAAAAAATCCACATGCAGAAAAGCAGTACTTTTTTAAATACAGTTCCTCTCAGTTTTTTAGAAGATATGTCAGATTTAGGCCAATTTAATTGTGCTGAATGTAGGTAAATTCATGTTTAGTTCTTCAGCTTGGAAAGCTGTTGTGCTCTGGCAGGTTTCTACGTGCATGCAACAACTTCTGTGCTTCCACACTCCTCTGCCTGGGTAAAATGGCCACAAGTGAAAAGCAAATAAGGAGCTTGGGACCAGACACATGACCGGATTTTCGCAGCTGTGACGCATCCGGGCAGTTGCAGACAGCCGTTCTCCTGGGCCATTATTTTGGAAGACAGGCCACTTCTCTAAGACCTGCAGCCTGAAACAGCCACCTCACTTTGGTTTTTGAATCCATAATCTTTTGTTTCAGCTTTGTGCTGTGTTTGCCTTCCAATTAATTCTCTTTTTAAAATCCTTTCCTGTTTTAATTGGCTTATAGAAAGATTTTTGGCAGGTGATACCGAAAAGAAAAAATAAAGATAAAGTTTCTCCAACAAATTTTTGTTACCGATACTGAACATTTGAAATACCATCAGCACGGAGATTCATGTAGTCCTGTTCCATTTTAAAACACTGATGGATTATGTAACTTAAACCAATTTCTTATAGTGAAATTTGTTCTTTAAAATAATTTTATTTTAGTAAAGTTTCCATAAAATTGAAGAGATTATCATCCTTGGCTTAAAAATCTCAAATTACAAACATATGAAGTGATTGTACTTTTTTTGTGACTAGGAAAACTATAGAATACTGAAGCAGTATTCGTTTTTCCATCTTCACAAATTCCTACCTTTCTCTCAGGTTGCAGTTCAGTCTCATGTAAGGCTGGTTTCGTCCTCAGGTTCTTAGTGGAGACTTAGTTAGCAGCTGTAGTTATTTCAAAGGAAGTCTTTGAAGATAAATAGACATTAGACTGACTGACTTTGCTAATTTGCAGTAAGACTGAAAATTCTTGAGTTCTTGGTACCTACTTAAGGTAACTTTTTTTAAAAAAACAACACTTTGTTCACTTTTTAAAGGTAATGAGTATGTTTTTTAAGAACTACATGGTGTTTCTTTTTTGCCGAGTGATATGGCTGAGGAAGATTCCAACTGTTGAGGAGCGGTTTCCTTCATTGCACAGACACAATGGTTTCCTTAATGGTTGCTTTGAGCCCTCACGCAGAAGAACAGGAGTTCTACGCTTTTAAATTCTGGCAGGGGGTTGTGCAGGGACACCCTCCAGAGGCCTGCAGGAAGGCGAGTGGGCAGCGCAGGTTGTCTGCGATGATCCTTCTTCCAGCCAAGGCCAGAAACAGGGGGCAGATCCGGACAGAAACACTGTCCTGCAGGAGAAAGAGGGGTCTGTGAGCGTCACCGGTCGCAGTGATGTCTCAGGTGGGACGCGGGAGCAATACCTCCCGCGCCCTGTAAAACCCAAGCTGCTCCGTGACTTTGGGCAAGCTGTAACAGACTTTGGTGGAATCAGCCTCGGCCCTTAGCTGGCTGAAATCGCAAGCAGGCTTTTGTGCCAGGACTGCTCCTCTTCCTGGCCACCGGGCAGGGGTTCTCCGGGCCTCCGCAGCTTCAGGTCTCCCCTGATGCAGCGGAAATACTGTTTCTCTAGGGTCTGCGAGTAGCAAAGGTGAAGTTAGTGAAAGCAAGGCTGGAGAGAGACCCGTGAACAGGCACATTCGCCCTGGAACAGCGCCTTCGCGCCCTGCGTGGGGCAGGTGCAGCAGCCGCGCTCCGGCGACACCGCCCGCCGGCACCCCGACAGCTGTGGCCCAGCCGGGCCGGAGGTGGCTCGCTCCGCCCGCCCGCCCCGGGGCTGCCAGGACGGCGGGGCGGGCCCGGCCCGGCCCGGCCCAGCGCCCTCCTCGGCAGGGCAGCGGCCCGTCACCCTGGCGGCGGCGGAGGCCCGTCCCCCTCGATCCGGGTATCGCCGCCCCCGGTGCCGCGGCGGGAGAGCTGCGGGGCCGCGCGGCGCCGCGCCTGGGTCGGACCCCCTCCCGCTCCCGGCCCGGCGGTACGTAACGGGGCGGCGCCGGGCCCGGGGCTGGCGCTGCCGGGGCGGCCCGGGCCGGGGCAGCCCGCGGGACGGGCAGACCCCCGCGGGGAGGTGGCGGCGGGGCTCCGGCAGCCCTTGGCGCGGCGGGGCCGGGGCGGCGGCGAGGCACCCCGGGGGGGGGGGGGGGGGGAGTCGAGCGGGCCGGCTGCGGCCTGGCAGCCGGGCGTCCGCCGCGCTGCAGCTGCGGGGAAGCCGGCTGCGTGAGTTCTGACAACAAAAACACGCCGAGGGGGGGAAAGGTTAAAGGCGAAGGCTGCGGTCCCGCACACGTGCGGAAGTGTGGTGGGTGTCCCGTCCCCCCCCCCGCCCTGGTGGTGCTGTCCCGGCGCGTGGCCGTGCGGTGCCGAACCCGCTGGAGCCGCGCAGTGACTCCGTGTCTGCCGCACGCCCCGGTCGTTCCAGCCCTGACGCTGCTGCAGCTTAAACGCAAAGCAAGTCGTTCGTGGGGAGTGGGAACGTCATGGAATGGTAGAATCACAGAATGGTAGGGGTTGGAAGGGACCTCTGTGGGTCATCTAGTCCAACCCTCCTGCCGAAGCATCTTTAACTCCCGCTGTTGTTGTTGTCTGACAGTTTTAGGAGAGTGCAGAAATGTCTCCCTTCGAAAATAAAGGACTGATAATGGGCATAATGGCGGGGACTGCTGGAATAAGCCTGATGCTGATTTGGTACCGTAAGATCCGAAAACCCGGAGCGGCTGTGCGTATACCTGTGTTCCTAGATGTAGGTAGCAGGCTCAATTCTGTGGGCTTGCAAAATGAAGCTCCTGATGAGCAAGGAGTGGTCATGGTTTTACACGGAAGGCAACTGCAGATACTAGAAAAACTGAATGGCTTGTTAGTAAGTGTGGATGAACTGAAGAGAGAGGTGAAATTTCTGAAAGAAGCTATTCCAAAGCTTGAAGAGCTTGTTCGAAACGAGCTTCAAGGGAAGGGAGGTGTTCAGAGAGTTAGCCCCTCGCACAGAGCAACGAAACGGAGAAAAGCTGAGACAGCTTCTGGTGCAACAGAAACTACCAGCTCTGAGGAGGCCGAAAGTGAAGGAGGGTGAGTCAATATGTTTTGTATGTACTACAGTACACATACAGTGCAAATTGCATCATTACCTATGTGAAACTTTGTATTGTAAACAGGAACCCTTTTAAAGTTTATGAATATTATTTATTTCTCTAAGGGGAAAAAAACACCCAAAATTCAGATTAGTAATGTGTAGATCAGACAAAACTCTGGGTGACCATCTCTGAATCTGCGCTACAGCTGAAGCTGGCTGAACACCAAGCATGGTGGAGATGTTTAAGGGTGCTTTCGGTAACAACCTGATGCAGTATTGCTACATAGCTATGCAATGAGAGGCAAAGTTCAGAATTAAGGTGTGATTTTAATAGTGCTTCTAGTAAGAAAGTAGTCTTGTCTTGTGTTTCTGACAGAGTTTGTTCAAACTGTACAAATGCTCTTGTGCTTTTTGATAATTGTCTTATGTGGGCCTGAAAGATGAGTTATTACAGTGTTCTGCCTAAAGGTATTAAGTGCTATAGAAATGATGTTCAGATGCAATACATACAAATGGCAGTATGTGTATATATATTTGCTGTTGTATATGTTTTCTGGTGGCTTAAAATGTAATCATGAGGAATTTAGACTACTGACCCAGTAAAGGGGTCAAAGGCAGAAAGTTCCTAGTTTTGATCACATCTTGTAGTCCCATTGTGGTTAATGGGATCTTCTATACGTGTGAGTTGAGGAACATGCTGAAGGATCAGATGTACCTGGAGTCCAGGAGAGGGACTTTTGTCTTTTGTTTTGTTACCTAATATACCCCCCAGTAGTAATGTAAAAATGGTGATGACATTACTCTCCTGTAATTGCAACTTTGGTTGGATATAATCACATTAGACACTTGTATGCAATTTAATAAGGCTATGTTTATAGCAACTGAGCATTTTTGACCCATCTCTTCAGTGTGTTGTACATACCTGTGTAGGCAGTGTTATGTCTGTAAATTGCCTATCTTAAGTCACTTTTTCTTCTTTAAAGATGTATTAATTAACTACGATATTTTGAAGACAGCAACATACTGCATATAATAATTAATGGAATCCTACTTTTGAAGAGTCCCTCCAAATTTATTTTCAGTCCCTGTGGGCAGAATTTCTTGTTCTGTTACGTCCCAGCCTACAGGCTTCACAAGTCTTATATTTTGATACTGTATTTTGAGACCTGCCAGTTCTATTATGAACCAGTTCTTTATTTTAAGTATTCAGTATTGGCAGGGATGTTCAAACACATTCCCCCTTCACATGGTGTAGAAACATCTCAGTTCTGTTAGTTTCTCAGGTTGTTTTAATCCATTAGTTGGTTTGCAGAGGCCTTAGTGTTATGCATAAAATATTTGGAGATGTAGATAAAGCTAAAGGACCAGTTTGTGAATAATCAGGTTCACAGACGCAACGTTGGGGTTATTCCTCACCTAGCGTTTGAGAAGGTCCTGTATTCTGGTCGGGAGAGAGGCGATGCTGTTTGGGAACTGGCCAAGAAAACTTGCCTGTTCAGGTTCTTCTGTGTGACTCTGAGATGATCCAATACAAGTGATGATAGAGTGCAAGGGCTTTGAATGTGTCCTTAAGAAAGGCCTTCTCTGACAAATATTTGTATATAGTCAGAAGGAACGAAGATAATTCAAGGTTATAGATAGCATTAGTCATTTGGGTATATGTTTTGCCAATGCTATTTTTTAATCCCTTTTGAAAAGAGGTGGATTTTTCCTACTAACACCTTGTACATGATGTGCTTGTTTTGCATATCTTATCTAAATTTAAGATAATTTTATTTTACTTCAGTAATTTTCTTTTTGCATTTTTTCCTTCCTCTTGCAAGTGGAAATATGTTGTTAATGTGTGTACAATTGCAATGTATATAGCTTTTTCTGAGGTCTTATGTGACCTTAGTGACTGTGGTGCATGTTCTATGAGAGTCTGCCATGAGAGACAGTAACAATACATATTTTTCTTCCAGTTAATGTGCATCACCACTTCATGTGCTGTAGGTGTAACACCATGTGCATTGTTTTACGCTGTTTTGTGGTGAATTCTACACACAGCAATGCATTCAGTTGCTAGTTTGTGCACTAGAGAACAAATTTTTCCTTTTGCTACAGATTTAAACATTTTTTCACTGTCTGTATTCTATCTAAAGCACATGCAGTGTGTTTCACTGCCTCAGCAATATTTTCATGATCTAGAAGATAGGATTTTGCTTGTATTAAGCAATTCTGGTTTTAACCAACAAATGGGTAGATGCTGGGAGTTGACAGATGAAGTAAGCTGAAGAGCTTTATGGACTTGTTCTGGATGATTTCATTCCTTTTAGACTTGTAAACTTCTTGCAGAACATCTTCTAATACTGCCTTTTTTCCATAAAATATATGAAGCTGGCGATCTTTGATACGATCCTCACTGCTTTGAGCTGCTCTGTTAATGTTTTCAGTGTCACTGTTGGTATTCAACACCTTGGGAAGAGAAGCTTTCTATTTTGCCTTTCAAAAATCATATATATCTGTAAGTGGAAAATTACTGCATGCTTATTAATAAATCAGGTGTTTTTTACACAATAACAGATAGCCTGAATGGAAGGTACACTGAATGAATGGGACATTGATTGAATGCTAAAGAGCCTACAGTTTCTAGCTTGTGCTTTTTTGTATTCTATTCTTAATAGTTTGTTTCAGTTTCCATTATTTACTAGTGAAAATCTCAACCTTTAACATTTGAGAATGTGTAACAAACACTCATTCATTTAGAAATGCAATAAATCCATCCTGGGATGGAGAGTGTCACGCAATTCTCCTCTTTGTGATTTTAAAGCTGTTTCCTTGCTGATACATCAGTGATGAGCCTTTGACATCCGTGTCGTGTTTGGCACCAGTCTTCAGCTAGCCTGGCATCCCAGCTTTTCAAGTTACATTTGGCATCAGTCACCAGAAAGATTCACTGCAGTAAATCCTTTTCCTAGCTATGTTTTATTTATCATTCTTCCTTTAAATAGTTTAAATATTCATCAGGAAGAAACATTACCCTTGCCTTCTTCTCAGTATCACTACACTTACCATTTCTTCATTTCTTCATCTGTTTTTGCTGCCCCTTTGTTTTCAGTGCGACCCTCAGTTGACCTAAGAAACTGGTTTGCCAAACTTTTCCTCGAAGTCCGCTTATGATTACTGACAGATATGCACTCTACTGGGTCATGCAGTGCCAATTTGATCCAGATCTGTCTGTGACATACCATCACCTTGCTATTGAATTAGCTGGAGCGGATGAGCTTGTTTTTTTTTTTAAGTTAGCAGGGAGACAACAGATATTTGATCTGTCTAAAAGCTGAAGTGTTGTGAACAGATGATACTTGATTAGGCTCAGTGTCTGCCAGTTTACAGGCAATCCAACACAGTTTTTGAACCAGCAAGGTGAGTTTTTACCACAGTGGCATTTTATACCATGTAGCTCAGTTTTTTCTTAATGCAGTCCCAGGTGCCTGGATTTACTGAACAGCTTAACCACAGTGTGGTGAGTCTCCAGCAGTTTCCATTTGTTCTTTGAACTTTGAACAGTCCTTTGTGATCCACCTGAGTCCTGTTGGTTGATCATTGCTCCTCACATTCTTACCACTGTTTTTCTCTTTTAGATAAAATCTGTTGGTAATAAAGGTGAAAACAAGTTGGCACTAACTGTAGACATTTTTAAAGTTCTTCCATTTTCTCAAATATTGGTCAATGTGTTTACCACGTGTAAATACTCACTTTTCTGTTTATTGTCTGATAAAACCTCTTGCAGGAAAATACAGGTAAAAATGTAGATGTCAGTGTTGTTATACAAAATAACTTGTAAAACAAACCAAATGACTCTTCCTCATTTTTTGCTAATTTCCCTTTTGGATTAGTGTCATCAGCCCTTACACTCTTGGAGTTTTTAAACTGTGTTAAAAAGAATCTCCACTTCTGTTTGTGTTAGTACTGATTTGGTATTTTTATAGTATTATTCTTCATAACATGCTTTTCTAGAATGAGTAGGTGCTTAAGCCTGCTAACTGCTTTGTTGAAGTCAGTTATCAAGCTCTTCTTATTGTAGTTTTATATCAGTAATATCTGTTAGACTCTTATTTTGTCCTTGTGTAGCTGGAAGGATTTCCTATCTTGTAATAAAACTGGCTTCAGTTCAAATTGGTGAAGTACAGCCTACCCAAGTTGTTAGGAAAAATCCTAGCTGTTTATTTTTTAGAAGTCTGTATTGCCTTCTTAATATGTTATGTTTTCAAGCATAAAAGATTTCAGCTACAATAAGGATCGAACAGAGTGCTAGTAAGAAAGTGAATGTCATCAGAAACGAAACAGAAAAACGTTCTTTATGCCTAGTTTGCCACAATGTTTGAAGTGATATTTAGTGTTTTATACTTGATTAAATTACCTTGCTGTCATTTTACCCCCATGACTCCTGAGCAATGTAGGAGTTTGCCTGGGGTGCGTGACTTGTGAGATGGGAACTCATCACAAATAAGTCATGAAGCACTTGGCTGTCACCTTGGTGCTTTTCCTGGGGAAAATGCTGGGAGGTAGCAATGTCAGCTCTGGAGCCAAAGAAGAAGAGGAGAGGAAGAGAGGAGCCTCTGAAGGCACTATGAAGTTACTTTTCTGAGGAAAGGAATGAAAAATTTAGAGGAATGCTGATGCATCTCGGGGGCAACTAGCATGCCCAATCTTGAGCACTAGCAATTATTTGCAGTCCCTTGGAAATTTTGGTATCGGGACATTTAATTTCTGGCCTTCCCATGAAAAAAACCTATTCACTTCAAACCAAATTTGGAGAAGATTTTAAACATTTTGTTTCTTTCGTTTGAGAATGGCATTCTTCTCTGCTGGTTGTGTAGAAACTTCTGCCCCTTAGTGTAGCTCAGTGTCTGCTCACCTATGTCAGCAGGCACAAAGTTGTATGGTTTGTTGCAGTCGCTAAGAATAACTGGCTTTGCCTTACACTGAAGAAAGTGATTTCCTGTTGTGTTTTTCACTTCCCACAGGTTGTTTTGTAGATATTGTTTTGCCGCCTTTAAAGCATATAATCAACAAGTAAATTGAAATTTATGGCATTCTCATGAAGGTTTGATGGTTTGCTCTACATTTAATTTCTTTGAGGATTCATAAAACAGATAAATAGAGGAGGTAGGAGAGAATTTCCCAAGACAGTGGAGGTGATAGGGAGTGGGAAAGACCTGGCCTTTCTGCTGTTTCTCAGCACAAATGTGGCCTGGAGATCATGTTTCTAAAGGAGAGGTGGAATGAGGAAAGGTTTTCAGTATGGTCTGATCTTAAAAAATTATTCCAAGCTTCCCAGGACTGCACCCCATGGAAGTGACCCACGCTGGGACAGTTTGTGAAGAACTGCAGCCTGTAGGAAGGACTCACGCTGGAGCAGTTTGTGGAGGACTGTCTCCCGTGGGAGGGAGCCCACAGTGGAGCAGGGGCAGAGTGTGAGGAGTCCTCCCCCTGAGGAGGAAGGAGCAGCAGAGACAACGTGTGATGAACTGACTGCAACCCCCATTCCCTGTCCCCCTGTGTCACTCTGGGGGAGAAGGGAGAGAAAATCGGGGGTGAAGTGATCTCTCCCTGTCCTTAGCTTGAACCACGAGCCTTTCATTGTATTTTTTCTCCCCTGTCCAGCAGAGGAGGGGGACTGATAGAGTGGCTTTGGTGGGCACCTGGCCTCCAGCCAGGCTAAACCATGACACTGCTTATGGGTTCACATCATCTGTTCGATAGTGACCTGCTTCACATTTCCTCCATGTGAGTCTCTCAGTGAATATTGTCATGTGACTCACCTAATGTTGTATGAATTTGCTGTTTAGCCAAGACAGTTTAATACAGTGCTGCTGGAAATCTCTGATGGGCTTGTTTGGAGTGACAGGGCTTGGCTGTCACCTTGGCCTTTATTTTTTTTGCTAGGATAGTGACAGTTTCTAATAATCAATTATGTCTGTTTTCTAACATTGCAACAGTAGTGATCACAGAAATTTTAGCAGATGTTTATGCAGTGAAGAGAAAAATGACAACATGAATATTGACTTCCAAACACTGATTCCTTACATTCATATCTACCTGCTTAGGCAGCATTTGATGCAGTGCCCAAATTCTTGTAACTGAGGAGTGTTATGGTTGCAGTGTTGTGTGGGGATTTGAAATTGAATTTATTGCTTAGTTGTTGCTACTTTATATTATTTGGCACCCTTATTTTACGTTGATAATTGCACAAACCCTCAGTGCATTTATCTTTTAGCTGGGGGGGAGTGTCCCAACCATGGGAGGAAAGGTATTTTCCAAACCTACTTCACATCACGGGATTATGTATTGGAGCTAAAAGACCGCCCACCTCCCACCAAACCCCTTGCACTTTTGGTCAAGTTAGTACTCTTAAAAATGCAGCCTATATATGATGTAGCTCTGCACCCACTTCAAAACAACTGTGGAAGAACAAGCTACTGTGTTTTAAAAGATACTTCAGGAAACAAAAATAAATGCTTGGTGACTTACAGATAAAGACTTTGCTGGATACAACACAGGATGTGTCATCAACTTCAGCATCATCAAAATTATGTAAAACAAATCTGTAGGAAACTATGAAGTTTCCCATCTCTGCTCTGCTCCATATTGTTTTTCAGTTTGAACATGTACACGTGGTTTATGTGTGTGTTGTTTTATCCAAATGTATTTTTGACTCCTCTTTCCCATATTACTAGGTTGATTTTGTGAAACTGTCATGCCATATCTAGCACTTCTGTAGCTTGATAAGCAGTTGTATTTGTGCTGTAAGAGTATCTGCCTGTGTTTTAGTTCTGATCACTTCTGAAAGCAACGTATTAAAACCAGAATATTTAAAAGCTGTGATAATTAACCTTCATTTATATTGTTAACATTCTGTACTGGTTTTATTTCTGGAAAAAAATAGATTTTATATATTTTGACTGTCATGGTGTACTTCAATTATTCAGTTAATGTGTATAGTACATTTCATGCTTTTTCTGCTTATAGTTACCATTTTAAAAATCTCTGAACCTGGTACCTAATACTTTTACATTATTGTTTCTCATCAGAACAATTTTTTCAGAAGCAGAAATGCAGAAAATTAGGCTTTTCTGTCCATTTTTAGTACATAAGCAAAAAGCTACTGATTAAAAATAATGCTGGTCAGATGCTCATATATGAATGCTCCTATAGGAAATATAATGTATGCTCAGCACTTTGGTCAGTAAGGGCACCCGCTTTTCTCTGCGTGGTATTTATGGCTTTTGTAAATAGTTCTTTGTCCTTGATTGCCTAGTGCTGAGTACTTGTGCACTAAGCACAATGAATTAATGTAAGCTCTTTCCCAGTTTCAGATATTCTGACCTTCAGAATGTTCGAAAGAGATAAGTAAAGGAATTGATAACAGTGATGTTATTGCTTATATTTAGATCTTATAAGTGTTTAACAAAGCATTGTGTAAGTGATTCTTATAGCGTTAATGTTTTGGTTAGCAAGCTCATTCCTATTTCAAAAAATCGGGAAATGGAGGTAAAGAGTTGAAGAGGCCTATTCAGGGTTACAGAGCATGTCTTAATACACATGAATGATTTAAAGTGTTCTGCATTTGAAACACAAGGATACATGTGTTTCTAATATGTGTCTGTGTTTTTTTTAATACAGTATTAGGCAGTAGGACAGTGTAATTACTTGCCTGTTATGTTTGGAATATGATTGTGCTGTCCCTTTGAAGATAATGGTTTTGTAGCAATAATAATAATGAGCTTGATACTAGGAAATAACATCCTTCAAAGTTAGAGAACCGGAAGAAATTGTGCTCCAGAATTTTTGCGTTTCAATTTAACTGTGCTTTACCAATATTTTTGGAAGTTATGGTTATTATTTTCTGTTATTTTAGTTATCTTACAGCTCATACTGACTCTGAAGGAGACTCCGATGAAGAAAAGGGATGTATGAAATCACCCGATGCCATTGTGAAATCAGAAGAGTTAGTTAATCTTCTACAGCAGGTGGACAATTTGCACAAAGGTTCAGAGGATGATAAAAAGGAGGGCTTCAGACTGCTGCTTGAGAAAGATGACAAGGTATTAATGGGTAAACTTAATATTATATTGCTATTAACTTAGGCTTTGCACCGCTTTTGAGAACTTCCTTAATACAAGCATTAAAATGCACACAGGAATGGAAGATGAAATTTCATGCATATTTTTAAAATACAGTGAAAAACAAGTATTTCAAGGTGGTGTCAATATTCATGTTGAGTGAGCATAGAAGTTTTATTATTTTATGTCCCATCTAGGCTCAATAACTTTGAGGCTTTGTTTGATGTGTGTATTCTTGCATGCGACAAAGAAAGATCATGGGCTTTTTTCGACGCCAATGATACTTACTTTTACTGGTTTTAGAATGGTCTATGTGAGAAAGTCCTATGGAATTAAGTAGTAACCAGACCAAGTGTGCTCAAGAAATCAAACTACAAGCCTGTAATCTGCTTACACCTTTCTGGTATAGTTCATGTGAATTTTTCTTGGACTTCACTGGGCACACGTGTAACACCAGATAAAATTTCAAAATGGTTTGATGTGCAGTGCTAAATTCAGTGTATCAGCTGCTTCTGATTTGGCAAACATTAGTTTTGATTGTATTTTCATTTACATATAGAAATTCCCAGGAAGGTAGATCAGATACTGATTGTAAGTGAGTGTGGTGCTTATGGCATACCTAAAGAAAGTATATATCACATCATTCAGGGATCTGTTTTGATTTACTGGATTACCTTTTTATTTTTTTGTAATAAAAGAAATTTAAAACTAGTGTATGAAATAAAACCTCTTGAGACAGCCCAGGGTATTTCCAAAAACTGTCTTCTCCTTTGATTGTGAAAAATTTGTCATCCAGCCCTCACAGAAACTAAAAGTAGTATAGAAAGATGCAAAATAACCAAAGATTTATGCCGTGTTCCAATAACCTGCTTTAAGTGTTGTGAAAGGAGGCTGTTTAAATCACATTCTGATCAGTTTAATTACCCAGCTGTCCTCTACTTTCAGTATGAAAACTGTGTGGACTTTCTTTGGAGAGTTGCACGTGCTTATGGAGATCTGTTTGAGATAACTACTGATGCTGAGGAGAAGAGAAAATACGTTACTGATGGTAAGCAGCGGGAAAATGTTTATGTAGAATGCCATGTGAATGTGGTGAAACATGCTTTGAGCTTTGGTTAAGTTTTCCAATCCAAGGAATTTCCATCCCAATAAATGGGAGCATTTGTACTGCAATAGTAATGTTTTGCACTACAAAGTGCCACAGTATACAAGTTCAGTCCGTTGTTTCCTCACTGGAGAGATCCAAAATTGATGAAGAAGTAGTATCATGGGTCACAGTTGAAGGCTGTTGACTCACAGAATCACAGAATCACAGAATGGTAGGGGTTGGAAGGCACTCTGTGGGTCATCCAGTCCAACCCCCCTGCGGAAGCAGGGTCACCTAGAGCAGGCTGCACAGGGCCTTGTCCAGGTGGGGCTTGAATATCTCCAAAGAAGGAAACTCCACAACCTCCCTGGGCAGCCTGTTCCAGTGCTCCATCACCCTCAGAGGGAAGAAGTTCTTCCTCATGTTCAGACGGAACTTCCTGTGCCTCAGTTTGTGCCCATTGTCCCTTGTCCTGTCGCTGGGCACCACTGAAAAGAGTCTGGCCCCATCCTCCTGACACCCACCCTTGAGATATTTGTAAGCATATATTAGGTCCCCTCTCAGCCTTCTCTTCTTCAGGCTGAACAAGCCCAGCTCCCTCAGCCTCCCCTCGTAGGAGAGATGCTCCAGTCCCCTCACCATCCTCGTAGCCCTCCGCTGGACTCTCTCCAGCAGCTCCTCATCTTTCTTGAAGTGAGGAGCCCAGAACTGGACACAGTACTCCAGATGGGGCCTCACCAGGGCAGTGTAGAGGGGAAGGAGAACCTCCCTGGACCTACTGGCCACACTCCTCCTAATGCATCCCAGGATCCCACTGGATTTCTTGGCAACCAGGGCACACTGCTGGCTCATGGTCAACCTGTCGTCCACCAGGACACCCAGGTCCCTCTCCACAGAGCTGCTCTCCAGCAGGTCCGCCCCAGCCTGCACTGGTGCCTGGGGTTGTTCCTCCCCAGGTGCAGGACCCTGCACTTGCCCTTGTTGAACCTCATCAGGTTCCTCTCTGCCAACTTTCCAGCCTGCCCAGGTCTCTCTGAATGGCAGCACAGCCTTCTGGTGTATCGACCACCCCTCTGAATAGTGCTTTGAAGTACTGTATTTTGTTGAGAATCAGACGGATACCGAATGTGAAAAAAGACAGATGCTGCCAGTGTAGTTTCATAATTGCACCTCTGGGTGAGCAAGAGGAATAAATAAATACCAACGCAAAGTCAAGGTTTGTTTTTCTACTTTGCTGTGGCAAAGGAGCGTTCCTGCATATCAGCAGCCTCTTTTGTGGTTATGATGGTAGTGAAACTTTGTGAAGCTGGAAAAAACTGTTGACCAGAAACAGAAGTCATGTGTGACAGTTGATTTTGCTTCCAGGCATCTCTCCCCATGTGTCCTGTTTGACACCTTAGCCTCAACAAGGTTCTGATTTTCTTCTTCATAGCACTTTTTGGCTTTTAAAAGCACTGCCCTTGCTTTCACTGTCTGGGTGCATATTGGCTAGAGTTACAGTTTACATTTTGCTTTTCGTTTTGGGCCTTCTTCGCTTTATTACAATAAAACCTACATCTTTTCGACCTCTGTCACTCTCCTCTGTTAAACACACTGTTCTTGCCATAATCCTTTTTGCCTGTAACTGGGAATGCTTCTCTCTCTCTGCTTTGTTTCTCCATTGCCTCTCCCTTTTTTGCTGCACCAAGGTCAGATTTTATAAGTGTACTCCAAGTTCAGGTTATTTTGTCTTTTGTGACTCTTTTCCCATTTTCTACTTTTTGTTCTGTCAGCAGTGACATCACTGACAAAGCAGTTTTGGCTGCTCTTTGTCATCCTGAAAGGCAGTGTCATGCGTTTGTGCGGTCATTACCTATTCCATACCTCAGCTTGTCCAAGGTCCTTGTCCCTATCCTTTTGTCGTCTAAATACTCATGAAGACTTGCACTGTCTTAGCTACTTAATTGATACGGTCTTTGCTTTAGTAGCGACTTGGCCTCTTTGTATGGAAATCACCCAGTGCAGTGAGGATTATGACACAAACTAAATTACAACAGTAAACTCTGTTGTTGGTTCTTTTGCTTTTACCAGTGACTACATGTAGCCTCAGTTGATGAAAGATAATGGCATAGCAAAAGACAGGGAGAGATAAAGAATGATGGAATGAAATTGGGTCTTAGGTGTTGAGTAACCAGCCTAGTTTGGCTCATTCTCATGAAGTGGTGGGTGGCAGCAGCCTTTTTCATCTCAGTTTTTGGAAGTGATGCAGAGGGATTGAGACTGCAGGGGAGCTGGCAGAAGTTTCGTGGGGTTTTTTTCATTCCACTGGGTTGGAGGACTGTGTATGCTGTTCTTTGTTTTTATGAAGTTAACTTGCAATACGGAAATGTCAGTGTGGCTTAATTGGTTGCAGCTGAGACTTTGCAAACAGCAAGCATCTCATCTGAGCTTCTTACTGGGAGCGTGGGTTTGATCAAATCACCTACTGTCATCTTCATTCAATTAAAAGTGGAACTTAATGGAAGTCTTTGTGCTGAAAAGAAATTTCAGCTAGTTCATTCCTGTACCCAAGGCAGGAAAAGGCTTCTCTAACCTGCTTTTAGGTGTCTTCAGTCTTACAGACAACCTGGCCTCCTTTGGCAGTCCAGTCCAATCCTTCCCTGATTTAGCTGCACCTGAATTGGATTTTAAGAGAAAATACTAAAATTGTACGCTTATTTATATGCACATATTTACATATGTATGGATGGATATGTAAGTGACGTAAAGCTGGGGTGTTACATTGTCCATCTAAGTATTTACAAGAGCAGAAAGCAATTTTTTCATTGCAGCTAGAGTATGTCAGGTTGCTTCATTCTTGGGACTTGACTACAATAAATCCTTAAATATAATGTATTCCATTTACAGGAAAGATTAAAGCTGAAAAGGCGGTTCAGCTGGATGCCAGCAGTGCCGAGAGTCACCAGTGGTAAGTTTGAGAAAGAGTACATTTTTGCAGAGTTACATGTATTTATAAGATCCAACAAAAAAAGCCCAACTGTCTTTGGCTCTAAGTAGTGCGCACAGCAAGTTACATTTATCATGCTGCAGTTTGACATCAGTTTCCTAAATTAATCATTAATATCTTTTCATAGTTTTATGGAACTCTGTTATCATCAGTTGCAGCTAAAAATTACATTGAAGTATTCTGTGAAGCATTTACTATAGCATGTGAAACAACTCAATAACCATACCTCTGTACGTACCATGAAATGTAGACGTATTTGCTTAAACCAGTATATTATAGCTCAGAGAAGCCATAGTTTTCCATTTACCCTCTCTTTCAACACTTCGCAAAACAAAGTAATGTGACCTAATATTTTGTCCTTTCTTTGACGTGTTATAATCTAAATTCTAATAATTAAAATAGACAGAGAGGACTATGGAAGTTTCAATTAACTTCTCAATTTTTGTTTTATCATATAATTTTTCTCCAAGCTTGGCACTTGGATTAATTTTGTAGACCTTACCGGGACTAACAAACTCTTTGCAAATGTAAATGTTTTTTATCAAATCAACATTAGCAGGTAAAAGACAGTTGTGCTAAGTTCTAGCAGTAGTTCCTCACCTTAATATTTTATTAACCAGTGTTACTGAGCTCCTGGTTTCTTTTCTAATATTGTTAGCTTTTCCTTTCTCTTTTGGTTTCGATGTTCTTCATTAATACTGTCCCTACACGTGCAGGGTGAAATTTCACTTAACTTTTACATATCTAAACCAAATCCTTTTATCCCAGGCTGCCTTCACAATCTAAGAAGAAGTAGCCTTTTCTGGAGTGCAGTTCGTCTATTTTGCCCATCTACATTAGGGTGAGATGAATTTCTCCTGAGGTTCAGTTGAAAACATATCCATTGCCAATAAAGGGAGCGCATGTCAGCTAGCTCAGGTTTAGATACTTGGTTAGACACAGATGTTTTCATTTAATTAGGTGACTCTATGGTTGGTCTCTCTCTCCTAAACTTCAAAGATGGCTCTGTTATTGTTCCACACTGTGTTCCTGTGAGCGTTGCCTTATTTCTATGACTCTTTTTTTCCTTCTGTTTATAAAAACTGGTGATCCAAACATCCACTTTGTAACAATGGGGTGCTAGAAGTGGTGTGCTGTGGGAATCTTGACTAAGCTTCACCATCACAGACAGATTTGCGTTTGCTCTTTCCGATGTCTTAGAAGTAATGATGGTGCCTGCCTGGAGGTGAAGCCTAGGCCACAGGTGGCTATAACGTGGCAGTTTCAGATAGGAGCCTTTGCTTTTGGCCTTACCCAACTGCTGCTTTATTCCTATCAACTGGAGTTTGCCACCGTGACAGCAAAACTAACAGAAGGGTATCATCTCAGCATCACTCCTCAGTGCACGGTGATTTGAAGGCCATATAGCTTGAATGGCGGCTGAAAACAATTCACAGGCATTTCTGCTTTTGCCTGACCATAACCATGGTCACATCTTCAGGGTAATGGTGGTGTAGCCCTCTCAGATAGAGCTGTGCATATAAACAACCAAAAGATCACATGCAAGCACAAGTCCTGCCCCTTCATCTCTCCCTTCCTCCCCAGCCCACGAGACTGACAAAATCTCCTAGTATAAATACAAATCCACTGGCAGAAACTCTGCTGATAAAAGCTTACATGTTATTCAGGGAGATGTAGGTGGTCTGCTGGACTTCAGATGTGAGATCCTGCACTGGCAAGCACATCTAGCGAGGGAAGAATTACGAGTGCAAGGGGATGTGTTCCAGAGGTTGGCTCAGAAAGCCAGTTTGAGACGTTTTAAGAGGAAAATCTTACGGTTTTGAAGCTACTGCTTCTCATAACAGGCAATGGATTTCTGTCTGGTTTAGTTTTCATCCTTTTTGTATTTGGATTGCAAGTGAATGTGAGGTTTTATCAGTTACTGTTGAACTAGTGGCTTTCTGGTGATGTAGATGGACACCACAGATTTGAATAGTTTGGTATAATATTTTTTTCTGAGTATTTTATCTGCTTGTCTTTCTTTTCTGAAGACTTTCTGACTTGATGCATAATTTTTAAAGTGTGATGCCCTATACTGGTTATGCCGCTCTAACTGAAGCTCTGAACACTGGGCAGAATGGACTTCCATGCTCCAGGGAGACATTTGTATGTTTTTTTGTCTAGCCCTCCAACTGTTCTTCAGTCCAGCTGTGGTTCCAATAGATCCTTTTCTGCTGTGCTGCTGCTTAACCAGATGGACTTGTTTTGTAACTGTACTTTTCTTTTTTCTTCCTTGGTGGAGCACTTTACACACGTTTCATTGATTTCGTGTTGATTTTAGACATTTCTCAGGTTTATGAGGCCATTTAGGTTTGTAAATGTTTGCCCCCGCTCCCAGATTACAATTTTAAAAGTGTTTTTTTTTTTTTTTAAATCTTTGACTTCATTAATGAAATTGCTGGAAGATAATGGACCTGGCACAAAACTTTGTGGAACACCTGTAATGATGCTCAGGTTCACCTGGACCTGGTTCTGCAACCATGTACAGCTGATTTAATATAAACAATATTTCCTGGTTAGCCTTTGAGGAACATCAGGTAGGACAAAGTCAAACACCACATTAAGATCAAGCTGTATCCCACTTGTTGCATTCCTCTAATATTCCAGGCTTGTTTATCTTGTCAGAAAAAAGAGTATTTTTGTTTGGTACTGTTTGTTCATGACAAACCGTGTTAACTATTTTGTATGCTTCTGTACTTACAGAATAATTTATCCTGGAATGCATTCAGGATAGGCTGATTTGTCCGTAACCTCTGTCCCTTCCTTTCCTTTCCTTTTTTTTGTAGATAGCAGCAATGTTTGCCTTTTTCCCTTCTGCTGGGACTTTATTACCCAGGAGATTTTGGTAGAGAGCTGTATGTCGGATCTGAATTGTTTGAGTCTAGCTGATGCAAATTTATCCAGTTTATCTAAACATTATTTTACATGTTAATCCCCATGAACAGGAAGTAAGACTTCAGAGACTCTGCCCTGTAGAAACTGTGCTCTCAAAGTTGTATGCAAACAGAATTTTGCCTAAAATCATAAATGGGTAAGACTGTGTGTGAAGAGAAAACAGTACAATACAATTAAGCATGAAGAAGTAATATGTGAAAGTAATATAGAATCTGAAGTTAAAAAGGATAAGAGGAGAGAAAACAAAACTTAAAAGAAAAAAATAGAACAAATATTTATACAGAAATACTAGGATCCCTGGCAGGTGGTGACTTAAAGCAGAATGGCGTACCAGTTTTACCTAAGGTCAGAGATGAAGGGCAGTACCCAACTCCAGATTGACACCTAAATGTACTGCCTCCATCAGATGTCTAGGTGTGAGTGAGAGACTTCTCCTCCACATATAGGGGATGGAGAGTTAAGATTTAAGAGGCAATATGTGCCATCTGATGTGTCAGTATATTTGCATGGCATGGCAGATACCACAGAGGACCTTTGGGGGTCTGTATCTTTCCAGGCTGGCAGCTGGAAGTGGTGGGAAACCCTAGGGCATCTCCAGTGGCAGTAGTGACCTGCGTCCAAGCAGGGTGAATTGAACGGGGTCTCCACTGACTGTAACAGGAGATTAGATACACAGATGAGAAGCTCAGCACAAAGGCAAGCTCAGTGTGAAGGCAATGCTCTCTCAGACCAAAATCTTCCTTCTTCATCTCACTGCCATCATAAAATTTTCTGAAGCTGTATGAGATAAATAATCTTAGCCTGTGTCGGGTAAGCCCAGCTGTTCATTGGACAGTTTTCACAGTTTCACATAAGGTTATCTCTTTCCGTATTAGCTACTGATGAGGAGGCTGGCTTTCTGACCCCGCCTAAGGAAAGTTTTGGTTGATTTCTTACTGATCTGTACTTTCTTATTTCTGAGGGGTTTTGATATTTCCTATCAGCACAACTGAGGTTTTAACTCACGTTTGGTATAGTTGCTATCTGTATTGTCAACTCATGCATTATTTGTAATGTTCTCTCAAACTGTTTAATATATTATGGCTTACTAAATGAGTGAGGATTAAATGATAGGCCTGTTCTTTTCCTGGTCCTGTTCCTTGCTCTCTACTTACAGTTAACCCTTGAGGGGTGGGGGAAATACAAGCGAAGAAGAAATTAAATTCAGCCTTCTCGGTTTCATCTTTTGTCATTTTTTCCTCATTGCTAATTGTTTTGTACTTTCATTTATGTTTCTTTTCCCTCTGCTGTATTTATAGAAGCTCTTCTTATTTCCTGGTATATCTCTTGTGAGTTGCAATTCAGTTAAGATTTAGATTTTCTGATATATATGCCATCCAGTTCTGATATATATATATCTTTAATACCCATCCAATATCCCTGGCTTAGCTGTGTGCACTTGTTTTCATGTTTAGGGTCAATTACTTGTGGATTTTTAAGTCAATAGAGGACAACTCACTGGAGCTGATTTAGTCTTTAAAACTATTTCCTGCTTTTCCTCTGGATCAAAAAGGGTCATTTGCTGCTGTGCTTTTGAATATCGTCTCTCAATAATTTTTCTCTAGAGCTTTTTATAACCTGGCACTTTTTCTATGGTTTAGTTTTCTTCATTAGAAATGTACACCGTGCCGGTCAAGCCAGGATTAGGGCTGTAGAACTCTTTGACAGTTTCTTCTGGAAGCTTATCCCTGCTGCTTGAAAGCTCCATTTACTACGTAAATATGTTTTTGTCACATCCTGACTGACATAACTCTTCCAGTAAAGCCCTAGTGTAGACAGAATTATACTGGCAAAAACATCCCTTTTCCAGAGCAGGGTTTTTCCTGTTTTGTGGAACTGCTGTAAGCTGTCTGGGACATAGAACCTGTCTTTTGTCTCCACCAAGAGAATTTACTGGAATAGCCTCGTGAGCAAACTCTTGCTAATGTAGGCCGAGAGTTCACCTGTCTTGCCTTACTTTTCATATTTACTTCATTTAAGAATGAAAAAAAATCTTCTTAGTCGGTCATCTGTATTTTTTTATAAAACTGTATCATAAAATGTAACAACAATAAAACTGTCCAACTTACTGATCAGAATACTGACAAGTAACCATTATTCATCCTTAAATTAAAAATTGATAAAATAGATGCAGAAAGAAGAGGCCAAAATACCTTGAAGTAGTGAGTTGGTTTTGGTAATGAACTTTTGCAGCTGCAAATAATTTTCGTATCTGAATTCAGATTTTTGAACATGTGATCATACTTAATATTGTAGTTGCCAGTGAGATCAAAAAACTTTGAGATTTTTTGAATGGTGACCTCTAAAAAACTGAAGTGAATGGAAACACTGGAAAGGAAAAACATAGCTGTAACCTTTTATTATTTGTGCGACCACCCTAAAGACAGGCAGAGTAAATATTCTGAGTGACTTGTTGCTTTGTTCAGCTGGTGACAATTATTCGAGCTGTGAAGGAACTCACATGCAAAAGCTGGCATCAGCCAGTTGCAGGTCGTGTTGTTTTTCCCAAGCCTCAAACAAAACCCTTTTGTGGGTCAGTGATTGCCAAACGATAGCTGTGAATCCTCACAGCTGATCTTTGACCATGGAGCATCTTTACCATCCAGATTTTAGCTGGACGTGCTATGCAATCGATTCAGTGCTATAGTTGCTTCGGATGGCCCAACTTTATGATTATGGAAAACACAAAATGTAGAGGCATGTTAATAGTGCTTTTATTTAAAACCAAACCATCACTTTTCAGTTCTCTTGCGAAACAAGTGAGTTTTTATGTTGGGGGTAGGGTTGTTGCTGTTTTTTCTGTGAGAGTTTGGAAGAGGTCCAGAAGGCTTCTCTGCGGCTGCCCAGAGCCTCGCACCTCCTTTTTTGCTGCCGAGGATTTGTTACAGGTGTTGCAAAGAACCGAAAGGTTACTACATGTGGCCAGTGTTTGTGACATTTGCTTAGATCATTATGTGCACTGAACTTTGGTTTGTTTGCCACAAACTTAGTGCTGCCATTAAGTTTGCATTACTCTGTAGAACTTACCTGCTGCTAGGAGTCATACAGCATGTCTCACTTAGATTTGAGTGGAGTTACCAAGTCAAAACCTGGTTATTTAAAGTGAAGACTCCCCCTTGAACCACAGCTGCCCCCAAGATTTTTCTCTGTTGTATATACGTGAGTTACTCAGAAGCACAGAAACAAGTTTCACAAGCCCAGGGCTGTCCATGGAAGTGGGTTCCAGAGCTGTCAGTCTCTCACTGAGAGGGAACACTATGGAAGAAAATGCATTGACTTCGTTGAGGATATGAATAATTACCACTTGGTGTTTTGGCTGACCTGTGTTAGTAAGCCAGAAAATGGAGAAGCATAATCATAGGAATAGTGTTAGCTTTTGTTAGTTGTACAGATTTGTTATTCACTGCCAGGACTAATTCAAAATATTGGCCCTTGTGTTCACATATAATTTTGTGCTGAGCTTGTGCTTGGGCTAGAATTTTTCACATGCTAGCATGACTTGTACTTCTGAGTGGACTTGCTGTACTTGGTGTACAAAAAATGAAAGAAGTGATAGTCTCAGGTAGAACATATTTCAGTGAGAAAGTCTAGAGGTTGAAAAGATACCGAGAGGCTTTTATGTAAAAGTGGAGTATCTAGCCAGAAGGTGTGTTTTATTACTTGAGAGGTACAAAGTATTCAGAAGTGTAGGGGGTTGTGTTTCTGCACAAAGAAACACAAAGCAAGTATTCGGAAATGTATAGAAACATCTAACTTTGGTGTCCTGTGAACAAAAGGTGGTAAAATCACTCATACTAAGATAAAAAACTACTCAGAAGATGGTTCCTGAGAAAGTCTACTACTATGTTGACCCAACTGGGATTAAGTTTCTCCTGGATTAATTTTTAAGATTAAGTGGTATTACTACCCAGCATGAGAAAGTCAACTTCTTAAACCCATATAACTTGATTATTTTGCAGAAATGTGGGAAGCTGTGCAGAAGCAGGAAAAATGTGATTCTTATGGAAGAAGAACTTTTATGTTAGGTGGGATGTACGTGCAAAGGGATTTTACGCAAACTTCCCACAAAAAAGTCAATGTCATGTACTCTCAGTAGTAGAATTATAACAGATAATTTGCCAGATTTGTGGGGTGCAATGGCATAAAAATATTTCTCTAGTGAAACAAAACTCTTAAAAATTATAGAATATGTTGTAGGATATTACCATATTACAACTTTTAAAATTAAATTCATACCATGTTTGTAACTAAATTCTTGTAACCTTCTGCCCTTAATTATCCCCAATTTAGACTTAGAAGAGACAGATACGTTACAAGCTATAAGCATCTGTTTCTGTCCTGCAGTCTTAATTTTCAGGAGTTGATAGCTTGTCCTGAAATACTACTTTAGTCAAAATTTGGTGTAATATAGTTTCAGGTTAGTGGTTATTTGCCCTGTATTTGATTCATGAGATGACAAAAAAAGTTTTACACCCATCTTTATTGTTTATTATGCATAATCTTGGTCAATTATCTTGAAATTACTTACTATTTTGGCAAAAATAATTTAAAATTTAAAATACAGACAGGCAAAGTCAGAAGCCCTTTCTGACAAGCTGCAACTTGCTCTGTAGTAAGTGGGTCAGAGGGATGTGTAGCTTCTTGGGTATTTCTGGTTAAAGAGCGGGTATTTCTGGCTAAAGAGCAATTTAAATGAGAGAAAGGTGGAAGATCATGCATTAGGACTGTGGTTGCTGGGGTTAGTGATTAGATTTGATAAAAGTCACTTTGTGTGCAAAAAAAGAAATCACACTAGTGAGGGAGGTGTTGTGTTTTGGTTTGTTTTGGTTTTTTTCCATAGGGCAGGTCAGTGGAGTATCTCAGTTCAGAAATGTTCCAATGCCTCAGGGCATTGTGGTCCCCATCCCCAAGTTCTCCATCTGTTGATCTTTCTTCTCAGTGCATGTTTCCCTCCCCGCTGAAGGGAGGTAACAGAAGTTGGTACTCGCATGACAGCAGCCCCTTGCAAGGGACTGAGCTCAGGTCTGCAGTCCAGCCTGTGAGGAGAAGCAGGATGCATCCCCTGGGAAAAAGATCTTGAAATAGCAGTGCATTGGCGAAGCACTGCAGCATCCTCATGCAAGTGCAAAGGAGGTAGGTTTGAGATGTGAAAAGATCTATTTACTGCAAGCTTTTTGCCGGAATGGTCACAGAGGAAACAATACTGGCAACCTAGTGATCCCTATTACATTTCTGTCAAGTGTTAATATCTCTGAAAGCTAATTTTTCACTCTGTTTCCACATTTGTGAAGACTACATCCTGCGACTTTGTTCAAGATTGTGTTTGCAGCTACAACAACTAAAAATATCTGGTAGAAAAGTAAAAGTTAAATTTCTGGAATGCAGAAATTTAACACAGTTGCGGGTTGCACAGCCTCAGAAATGCAGAACACGGCATCCGCATGTTCTGCTGGTGAACTTCTGTGAATATGCATTAATAGCAGCATTTTTCCTTGTTTTGGTATATTGTATGTGTTGCAATAAATTACTAGGCCAGAATTCTTACATGTCCTTACTTTGTTGTTTGGGTTTTTTTAACCAAAATATGGGTTTGTTTCCCATATTTTTTGCAAACGTCACCTACACAAGTGTGTGCTACAGCAGATGTTTCCCTGGAGCTCAGCTTCAGTGCTTTGTTGAATTTGTAATAGAAAAACTGTATTTCTGCCAATTTCTACAGTGTAGACTCAATTGTATTCCAAGAAGAAGAAGGAAAAAAAAAAAGAAAACAAAACAAAACCCAGACAACAACAAAACAAAAACAAGGAACCACCTAAAGCCTTCACTTTGCACCTTGGCGCATTTTACTTTGTGTATTGGCAGTCTTTCACATTCTCAGCCACGGCTTCCATACCCTCACCAGCACCAGGAAAGTGATGTCAAACTGATACTTTACTTTTCCATGGAAACTTAGTGTCAGGTGCATTTTTATAGATGAAATACCATGGTAAGAAACTGATACAATTTTAAGTATGCAAAACTGTGATCTCTGGAAGTGTAATGCAACAGGAGTCATAAACAGTAATACAAGTTGCAAAATCTCCTTACATGGGAATTGATGTTTTATTGAAGTCAGATCAAAAAGGAAGCCTGAGGGTCTGGCTGCGTTGCAGAGGCTGTCAGAATGCGTAAGTGCGTGAAACTGGTGAGCGAGGGAGTCGGTGGCTGAGAAATAAGGTGGGATGCACGGGGCTCGGAGCTGTGCAGAGATGGGGAAGCACACGAACACGTTTAGAGCTGGAATGGAAAGGAGCTTTCTTTTCATGGGCCTCTCTTGTGTTACCCACACATTAGCCTTTACTCATACTACCTTACATGTCAAATTTGTCTTGGGTGAAGGCGAGGAAGTGAAAAATAGGTATGAAACAGATGAATTTAATTATTTGGTATTAGTATCACAAACTCTGCTCCCGTTCACGAAGTCATACCAATTACAGTTAAGAAGAACTTTCATGTGGATACTAGGCTGCGGAGAGGGAGACCAAAACTGCTAAATATAAGTCCTCTACCCACACATTTCCAAAGTCTTCATGAAATAAGAGATTACTGAGGGGTTGGGATATGTGGAAGGGGATATAGAAGAGGGAGGAACAAGTCTGGAAAGGTTTTGGCCCTGTGAAATTTGTCAGGGAAAAGGTAGAACATGCTGTGTTTGACTGTCCTAATGTGGCTTAATCTTGATTTAAGTCTTTAAATCTTTTCTGTAAGTCCATCTCATATGGGATAAGCTGTGGTTGCCAGAGTCTGAGTGTTGGTAGCATCTCTTGGCATTTTTGGCATTAAAATTGAGGTTGCTTGCAGATGTGGTTGATAAAAGCTGGATCAGGCTGCTGTTCCGTCTTTTGCAGCAGGTAAGGTATGCCCCGTACAGTTTTATCTCGCCAGAGTACATACAGAAATTCTGGTGCACCAGAAGGGAAAAAGTGATTTCTCCTGGATCTGGAGCCGTCTGCGTGAGGGCCACGTGGGCGTCCACCTCCGTCAGCTACAGTTTCTTGTGGGTCAGAGCTTCAGCGACATCGTTGGTAGAAAGGGCTGTGGTGCTGGCTTCCTGCCGAGATGATTTGACGGCGTTTGTGCTTACAAAGGGAGTATTAATTGTGGTTCTTTAGTCTCTGTGCTTCTACACTGTTCTCAGTAACTTCTCTCCCACCTGGAAATGACATCGTTGCCGTTAACAGAAGTTCTGCGTCTGTCTCGAGGAGGGGAGTTATCATCATTACGCTTATTGCGATGAACATGTCTGTGGCTGGTTTTTGCAGTACCCAGGAGCGGCGTTAGCCCAGCAGTTCGGTCGCTTGCAGCCCTGCAGCTGGTGCCGTTTTCTCTGTATTTTCCGCTGCGAAGGCACTGCAGGCGGTGCAATCCGGACGTTCGAGGGGCGTACGGCGGGCAGTGGCTGGGAGGAGAACCGGCGCCGCTTGCTCTGACAAACGATAGCTGCGTTCCGCCCGTCCCGTGGGGTACTTGCACATCACTCTGTGATTAGGGTTTTTTGTGTATTTATTTCCCCCGGTAACGTTCGTCACGGCGCGGGAGGCGCGGGCGGGAGGCAGGGCTGCTGTGGCCGAGCGTCGCCGCCAGGGGGCGTGCGGGGGCGGCGCCGCGGGCTGTTCCGCTCCCGCTCGGCTCCCGCCCCGCTCGCTCCGTGCCGCGGGAGCGGAGTTCGTTCGGTTTCTAAACGCTGCGGAAATTGTTTAAAACGCCTAAAAATTCTTTTCTGGGGGGTGAAAAAAATCTCTTTTTTTTTTTCTTTTTTAGAAATTAAATGACTATCTGAAATGCCATAGAACTCCAAGAGTTAAATAATCGATTTATGCCAATTGCCTGCCTAGCCCAGTTCAAAAGTTTAAAATGGAAGAAATAAATATACACTCATACATGAAAAACATTCTTGTTTATTCCTTGAATAATAAAACATATTTAAAGTAAGTAGGTTAGCTTATTTTTCAATCTTGAAAACTTTTCTGGGATTTCCACACCATCCCCCCCCCCCCCCAGCGATTTTAGCTGTAAGTAGAAGTTTTTCTTTGGACTGGTTTAAGCTAAGGCCCTCTTTCTTGTCACGCACAGACAGGGAAATACTGCAAGACGTCGGATTAGCTTGTTCGCTTTTCATTGTTTTCTTTTGTAGCGGCAATCCGTTTAGCTATGGTATGCTGAGTTTATCTGATTAGCACTTAATGAGTGAAGGGAGTAGGGGAAATCTTGCCTGAGTTACTTAAGCCTAATAAAGTTTTCAGTACCTTACCCCTCTTTCGAAATACCTGAACTTTGCTGACCCCTGCCCCTTGCTTTTCCCCCTCGCTGCAGCTGGTTCCCATGCGGATCGCGCGGCCCTGCAGCTCTGGCTGGCCAAAGTCGGGGTGCCGTTAGCCGGGCGGTTCTGTGCGGTGCGCGTCGCTCACAACGCGCGCCCTGCTCTGCCGCGTTCGGCAGTCTGTCTGGAGCTCTTCCCAGCTCAGCTCCTGTTGTTATGCTGACTCGCATGCCTTGCCTGGGAGCGCTTACTGACTTAAAATGCAATAACCTGTAGCATGCGTGTTTCTAACTTAAAACCAATAGGTGTAACCATAAGCAATATAATAGTTTATTTAGTTGTGCTAGCAGTGACATTTTCATGAGGATTCACTGGAACTTGAATAATTACATCATATAAAGAAATTCAAGAAAGCTGAGCTTTAGCAATGCTTAAAACCTGTGTGTGACACACAGATTGCGGGTCTGTCACCATAATTAACTCAGTAAGTTTCTTGAATAACTTTCATGTTTTCCTCTGGACTTCAACTTCATTTCCTTCTTTTAGGATTAATTTTAGTTTTAATTCAAAATTGCATTATAAAATTTTTTACTACAAAAGTAAAATTCTGAAACAGAGAAATCATCTGTATTAGTTTATGCTGCTTAAACATATCTTTGGTGGTTCTGTTAGTTTCATACAGAAACGCAAAGTTGTCTTAATGACAATGAAAACAGGTCCAAGGAAAGTACAATAGACATATATGCAAGAGATTCTTTATCCATAGTAGGTTCTATAGCTGTTGAAGCAATAAGGAAAAAGCAACAAAAGTTTAGGTGGAGTGTCAATAAGGCAATAATGCTGCTTAAGAAATCTGAATCTTTATAGGTAGAGACCTCTGAAAATATTTTCAGTTATACCTGCTTAACAATACAAATTTTTAGTAGAAATTTTCACATTTCTTTTATCAATGCCAGTGTCCCCAATTTATAATAATAATAGTAATAACAGTAATAATAATCTTAGCAATAGACAGCTAGTAGCAGTGGTAGTGATCCTATTAAGAGCAGAATGTGTGTGTATTTTTAAATAATTTTAAAGATAGTAAAAGAATGCTAGAGGTGCAAGAATGCACCAAGATATGCTTGAGATGAGTGTGACTGATTTTTGAGGTCTGCACAGCTTGCTGCTGAGCAGGCCCTAAGGATTTACCTTCCCGAGTGAGGTACCACGGCTGACGGCGTTCAAGTTCCCAGTGCACTGCGATGCCAGGCACAGTGTGTCCAGTTAAACTGCCGTCAGTGCTGGAGCCTGCCTGGAAGTGTCGCACTCTGATCTAAATGGCAGAAATTCTGGAAGAGCTTTTTCACTTCACTGACAACCCAAACAGTGTCTTTAAACTTCTTCTTGTTTCCATTACTGCTTTGTTTTGTTTTGTTTTGTCTGCTCCTGAGTATGTACAGCTCATGCCAGACTTCTATCCAGCCATCAAGATGGAAGAAAAACAGGTGTTAATCTGTGAATTAAGTATTGAAATATTTTGTAATTTGATTCAAAGGTTTATTTAAATCACCACAAGTATGTGTGTGTGTTTTTTCTTTTCCCCTCTCAGGTTTGCAGTTATGTGTGGCTATATGTCTCAGTTTGACAGTGTACAAAACAAAATCAGGAATGGTTATCTCTTTAAGGTATGTTTTTTGTAGGCTTTGGGGGTTTTTTAAGCTATTCCTTTAAATTATTTCCTTACATAGTGTCAAAGACAGATTTGTGCAACACAATAATTCAGCCTCACAGGTCTATTTTGGTGCCGATGTTAAAGTGAAAAAGTTATTTTTATGTCTGCAAATAGATTGTATGCTTACAAAATCTAAGAATTAAGGTAGCATTCTGGGAACAGCATTAAGATTTCTGTTTTATTTCGTAGTCAAAGGGGGGGGAGAAAAACAGTAACAATTCTGTTTAGAAAATAAAAACATATGAAATATTAAATGAACTAACACAGTTCTGCAGTCGTCCTTCATGCCCCCCTTAAGAAGTTCATATTTGTTTTAACACTGTCCTTTCAAGGCTAATTTTATGGGTTTTAGTGTTACAGTTTGTGTTACGTGTGCTACTCTCCCCCTCCTTGTCCTCAGCATCGCTTAGGCGCTTTCCATCCCTTGCCCTCTGAGCCGGCGTCCCCCCTTGCTGGGTGTCAGTGAGAGGCAGCAGACGTGTTCCTTTCCCCGGGGAATGCTGGGGACGGGTCCCTGTCACATCGTGTCCATGTTAGGACTTGGAGTGTTGTGGGGCTTTCCTATGAGAGACCAGTAATTACATGTGGACTGTGCCAAGCGAACTAAGCCCCGAGCGCTGGGACAAGCTGGGAGCAAAGGAAAGATGATAAATAGCACAAGTGCTGCAGTTGTTTAAGGATGGAGTTTGAAAAAAAGTCCTGCAGTGTTAGCAGTAGCCTTTTCAGGAAGGCTTTCCTCTTCACGAGTAATTACTGAAATCTGTGTGAATCATTTTTAAATGTTAAGGATTTGGGAAAATAATAGCATGAAAACATAGCTCCTATCTAATTAGTTTGTGGACAAAATGACAGAATAATAAGATCTTAGATCTGTATAACTCAGATACTTTAATGACTGACTTAATTAGAAAAACAGAGATATTGGGGGGGAAGCTTAACAGTGGTATTTATTTTGAGAGGCAAATGGTAGCTAGGGGCAGAATAACATATTTATTATTTCTTCAAGCGCAGGTTGGGCAACAAGAGCTTTCGTTAGTAAATTAAAGAGAGAAATAAGGATACTCATGACCTGTAATGAAAACGATTTTGGAAGAAGCACCTCATTAGATACTTCATAGGTTTTATGGTTCCACTATGAACAGAATCGTTTTATTTTCTGAATTTCACATTATAGTCATTTACCATTTCATTGGGGCAGTCACATTCCAAGGTGGAAGAGACTGTGCTTCAGTGATGGGTGCTGCCATGTAGGATCTATCAAAGAGAGTGGCTGCATTCTCACCAATTCGGTGTGTGACAGTTTCCTAATACTAACTGTAAATAGATGAATTTGGTTCAAATTGTTGAGTCCTTTGAATGAACATGAGAGCCGCTTAGTCATGTTCTAAACACAGTATGCCTTCTTATGTTGTATGTAGAGTTGCTAAATAATTTTGTTTGTGGTTTCTGTCCACAAGGAAAGGGTTTGCTAGTGAAAATACTTTTAAGTTGTTAAAAAAGAATTGCAGCAGAAGAGAATTTCTGAATTTGTTTATGATTTACAGCAAATTTCTTAGACTGTAAACACACTTTGCCAAACAAACATCTGAAGTGACACTGATTTTCTTTCTAATAGGAGCACCTAGACAAAGCAATCGAACTTAAGCCTCAAGATCCTTTTTTATATTACCTAAATGGAAGATGGTGCTATTCAGTAAGTTGTTTTTTATTTAACATATACATTGAGCATACTGAAAAATTATAATGTATTTGAAATGAAATAGTGGGACTTAAGACCAAGTAGGTGTTTACTGAAGTAGGCATTTTGAGCTAAATGAAGCAGTACACTTACATTTCCTGAATTAACTTTCCCATGAGTGGTGTTAAATGCTGACCATTCTTGCCATGTACATTCAGTAAGCTGTGCTTGCATGTCCTCATTGTTGTGTTCAGGTTTCTTATCTGAATGTAGGGATGAAAAGTAACTGACATTTGGGCAGGAGGAAGGGTGACCTCTAGTATTGTATGCCTTGATTTCAGTTCTTTATTCTGCCGCAGACTTTCTGGGTGACCTTGGGGTGGTAACATAGCCTTTTGGTGACTTTATTCCCCATCCATAACTGAAGTTAGGGGCACTTACGTGCTGTGGGATTATGGCTGTGGCAACAAGGCTAACATACCAGCTTGGTAAATTCCAGGGCAATGTCATAACAAAGATGCAGACATAAAAATCTATAGTTCGCCAAGAAGTTTTGCAAGAGATACAATTTGTATTATGCCAACACAACGTGTACTTTTAACTGTTGTGTTAATGACAGAGTGAGAAGTACTCGTATATGAAAAATTAAAATAATTGTTTTACAAGCTTAGCTGTTGATTAATTTTTTTTTTTAGAAAAATAATGCTTGTGCTTGTCTTATTCTTATGCCCAGATCTTTGATGGCTCAGGTGGCTATCCTTATTTCTTCATCTTTAGGGCTGTGAGGAATCTTTCGTCAGAAGAAAATTTGCTTGCATAGTCTATGCTGTAAAAGATCACTGGGAGGCTTCTCAGAATAGTGACTGCTAATGCACGGTGAATTCCAGCCCTACCTTTTTCCTCCAGCTACTTCCAATGCTAGTCACTATGAAGTGCCTGCAAACTGGAAAGAAGGAGTTGCTCTGATACATTGCAGCCTTTGACTTTATCTGCAACAAGACTTAATGCAAAGTAATCTTTCAGCAGTTTTTTCAGATCATATATTTCACTTTCAAAGAGCTTTCAGCAACTACATTTTTTTTTCTGTTGATTTGAATAAGGAACGACACCAGCTTTTTCAAAGAGCTTTTCATTTTGGTTTTCATCACACTGTATTCTTGATTATCAGCATTAGCTATGCGAAAGTGAGTTGCTGAAGATTGTCCTATAGTATGCTTGCTGTTCTGCCTTTGGAGGGCATCTCTCTCGCCAGTGATTCCTTAAGCACTTTTATACCATACTGTGCCAACAGCTGACTGCAGCTTCCGTTTGTGTCAGACTCTGCCAGATGTTTTTCATGGGTTATTTCTCACTTGAGCTATCACTTTTGGAAACTTTACATGTAGTCTCAGTATACCTCACTTTGTTCTTATTGCACTGTTTTTTTTACTCGTTTCATTTTAGTGGCAGTCACCACTTCCTGACTGGTACATGTGGTTTCTTGTGCTATACCGTTACAAACTCATGTTCCACACTTGAAGCATCTATACAGGGCTTGCTTACTGAATGTTGAAGCAACAGATTAGCATTTGCTTTAGGGTATGACCTGACCTGCATTTTATTAAGTGAAACAGTCCACCTAAACAGTTGTAGCCACTGAAATACTTAAGGATTGAGTCCTTTTTTCTTCTTCTTTTTGTTTTTTTTTAATTCTTGCTTTGTGTGACTGTTTTGATGGCCATGACAAAATAGTAAGCTGAAACACTTAGAAAAGATTTTCATAGTTACAAATAAATGCAAGTATAGAACTGAATATCATTTTGTTTTAACTTCTGGGGCTCTCAGCCCTTAAACCTTTCTGTCAGTTGCACACTTTCAGTAGCAGGATGAAGCCATCATTTGGGAACATTAGTTTTGAGGCTCTACTATGGAAACTAGATCTTAATCCTAGCCCAGTTAAGTTGGTGATATCCTCATTAATTTTAGCAGGTTGTATGAGTAGGTTTCTGTGCTGATCCACGAATACAGGTTTTGGCCATGCATGTGATGTAGATAGTCGTAGAGGCTTCTGGAAGGTGTGGCAAATTCCTTGGTCCTGTTCTGCAGACTGTGGTGTTTCATGCTGTGGTAACTATCCCAAAAGTAGACTTGGCCGTGGCATTGGTTCCAAATACTTCTTCAAGGTAGAGGTCGTGATAGGGTGCTTGAAAAATACGTTTATCACTTCTCTATACAGGTACCTGTAGATGGAGCGATAATGCTCCTCTTAGACTTTCCGCTTTTTCTGTTTAGTGTAACGGAGGTTCAGGCTGGGAAGGCTGTGTTGTCCAGTGTGAGGAAATTAAAGAAGAAAAAGGGATGACTGAGGAAAGAAGCTTAGCTTTTGTATTTAGCCTAGCTGACTTTGGGGTCCAGTTAGGACTGGCCGCAATAGTTGTTCTTTCACAAATGTTGCATCCAGGGGCATTATTGTCTGGTTTTAGTTGCATATTCTTCTACTGAAGCAACGTAGTTAAAAAAGATAACTAGGCTTTGATAACGTTTTTGGGAAACGTGATGTGCTGAAGTCTTCCTGGTGTAGTCAGACGCTTCCCATTCACTACCCATTTAGTGTTGGGGGATCCTGTTACTATCTTCTAGTGCTGTTTTTGGGCTGATACACTGAAAAATATAGGTATATCAGACTACAAAAGGGGATGCTTTGAGTGTTGTAAATCTGGGCTCCAGTTCATTTTCACAAATGAAAATCAGTTGAACAGACTTTTAAGTATAGGGGAGGCAAACGGAGAAGATTTATTAAAGACTGAAATCTATAACCAGAGACTTCATGCTGTACTTGTAAAGCTATTTGATTTTTGGAATTTTGCCAGAATCTGGCTCTGACTGCCATTGCTCACTTTCTTCGGTGTAACACAGTCCTTTGCGAAGAGCAGTGGTGTGGCAGCGCCAAGTTTCTTACTCAGCAGTTACTCTTGCTGGGACAGATCCAAAGCCGATGCAAAGCATCATAGCACCTTCCAGCAGGAAGGATGAGCTGGATTTTCACTGCCTCGCAGCAGTGGGGTTTTGTCTCTGACGCAGATCTAGTGACAGTTGTGTGCCACCTTGTCTAAAAATTGATTTTTGCTGTTTCTTATTTCTTTTGCTATCGTAAAGCCAGTAAAGCTATACAAAAGAGGTGGATTCTGTTCTAACATGTGATCTTAACTTTATTAGAAAATTACTCTGGCATCACAGTCAGGTAGGCAAAATTTTCACCAATTGTTTCATAGATGCCATGATGGGCAAAATTTTGCCTGTGAGACCTGCTGTGTATACAAGAAGCTGCATATAGCTCTAATGTTTTTTTTTATTTTGTTTTGCAGAGGTGACAAGGGGAAAAAAAAATACTTATTTATGCATTGAGCAAACTTAACACCACTAGTAATAGATAGTAAACTAGTAAACTGCAGAACCCTACCAAATGTTATTTTAATATTTCTTTTTCCAGTGGTGATATAGATTTCTATGTACAGTGTAGCTTTAGTGATAATGTTAGGAAAAGATGATTACTGTATAGTTGTAATGAAGATACTTTAAAATATCTAATAAGCAATGTAAACCAGTGTTTAGTATGTAAAAGCGATGTTACTATTCCAAAGAAAAACAACTGTAGTGATATAATTTTTATTTAAAATGTCTTTGGTGGTGGACAAAATTTCTTCTTCTCAGCCTTCTGTGACAAAAATGCTTTGTCAAGTTTCAAGCCTTTCAAGTTTCAGCTTTGTTTTTGTTAAGTGAAAGCGAAAACTACTTTGCTCTTCAGATCAGCAAGAAATATTTATTGAAAGTGGATTATCTGTTGTGCATGGTGTGTAGGCATTAGTTTTCTTTCCTTAGAGTTTTGGGCACAATTATCTAATAATCCTTTATAATTGTGTGTTCATGGGGTTTTTTAGTGTCTTAATGTTTAAAATAGCTTTATAAACAGAGTAGGTGTCTAATTAAAACTTAAGGCTACTTGCCATTACAGGACTGGCACAAAACAGTTAGCGTATACTTGTGAAAGTGGATCAGAGCCTCTGGTAGATGCTAGTGGGGTATTAAAAATTAGAAGTCTTGATATTTTCTTTTTGCAGGTTACATGCCGTGTGTTGGATTCATCTCTGGTGTATCCCAGTATCTGTTTGGGTTACATCAGGGAACAAATTGATTCAATTCCTTTGTCTGTGTGCTCTGTAAGTCTGCTCCCCTTATTGGAAAGTGAAAAGCCCAGGGAATTCAAGCTGGATAAATGCCTAGATGCCTGTGCAGACTGTCCTGGTTCCTCAGCTGGCAAGAAAAAGAATATTTGTGTTGGAAACCAGTATTTTAAAACTGCTATCCAGTTACTTAATCTCTTCCAGAAGTCAAAACATTGCAAAATTATTTAATACAGTTTTACATTAATATATTGTAATAAAAAATATCCCCAGAGAGTTGGGTGTTTTTTTTTTTAAGTAGGTGCCATTAATATTTTACTGAAGCTGGATCAATAGGATGATTTTCCTTTATGGAAGACAATTGTGTGATCTCTCTTCAGTGAGCTATTAGCAAGGAAACATCGGAGAAGGAAATCCTTTAGGGCTGCAAGTCAGTCTTGGCTGAATTTTCAGTCCAAGCGGGTTAGTTTCCTTGGTACCAACATCCTGGAATTTGAAAAGAACTGTCAGTAGGCAGGGTGTGCGTCTCATCGAAACCAGACAGAAGACAAAACGAAAAACAAAACTCCAGCCAGTGTTTTAGTTCGTATGTGATTTTTTTTTTTTATGATTCTAGGCTAAGGAAGAGAAAGGGATGTTAGGAAATCCCTTTTCCCAATATTTAGGGAGGAACCACATTTTCTACCTTAGTCTTCAGAGGAACAAGAGGCCTGATAGGAGCGTACTGGGTACGAACTTTACAGTCAGCTGCAGTTTAACTCTGTGGGTGGCTTTCTTCCATCACTGGTATTAGCAAAGATTTGGGTAGAATAAATGGATGAGAGCTTGCTGTTTGACAGATCTATAGAAGAGACTGTTCGAGACAACCGTCTCTGTTAGTTGTGGGATACTGAAGAGTGGCCTCCTCCTTGGCAGAGGCCAGGCTGCTGTGGTGACCCACTCCCCTCCAGCCCTAGGGAAGTTCAGGAGTTGGCTGATGATCTCTCAGGCCCTTGTTTTTTGCTCTTGAGCAAGTGGGACTAGCTCTCCTCATGTACAGCAGCTGGGAGGTGATGTTCCTCAAATGATCCAAATACATGAAAACCTGATATTCTGTGGAGACGCAGTGTTCCTTGCAGTGCTCTTGTGCATTTTTGGGCTGCTGAGGGACTGACGTCAGGGCTTGGGAGACCTAAAAAACCAGAACTCAGTCAAGGTTTGGAAATCATCTGTAGGGCCAAGGCAATCTTAATTCTTTAGTTTTGTTGTTGTTGTAGCCATTACTTGCTGCAGTAGTTGTTTTTCTTATTACTCCTTGCTGTCCTGTACTATTCTTGGAACACGCATTAAGTGAAATCATGGCTCCACTGAAGTTGATGACAGTTACAGTCTCTTTGTACTTGATTTTGTATGGACCTCCAGATATGCTTTGCACTGTAGAAGTCAAATTTGCACTACACTAGAGCATGCTGCACCAGGGTTTCTGCTGGCTGTGCTTGCTCACACACAGAGAATGCTTAATGAAGTTAGTTGGTGTAGTAGGAATGATGTTTCCATTTCACTGAACATGGCATAAAATTTACTCTAATAAAGTTGTTTCAAATTAAAGACTGTGCTTGTGTGTGTTTAGGGGAAGGATATAATTTCCTGTTCATCATTATTGCTCCAGGACACAATTTTCTGTCTTGGGTGAAACAGGTCTTTTCCATTTGTCCCACCCCAGTTGTAGGGGGTACAGACTGACTCAGGTAGGGACATGGTTAAGCTGTTTGATGGGATTTACCTCACCTGTCTTTAGCCAGCCAGAAGGTATTATTGCCAATGCTCCTTTTGTAGTTGAAGGAAAGGAAGAAGAGGAAGAGAGGAGTGTTCATCCCGGGCTAATGTGCATGGAGAGGAATTGCCTAGTGGGAATGCTTCTCTCTGTATTGACCATGCAAGGAATCTGGACAACTCATGTAAACCAGGCACTTCATGTATGGATGGCTAAGGTTAGCTGCAATGAACTCATCAAGCCAGTGGCATGTAATTCTGACTGCTCAAAACATTACAGAACTCTCAGACTGTCTGTGTAATAGTCAGGAATGCTGAAGCCAGTGCACATTAAAGAAAACTCACTATTGTGCATACGTGCATTTCACTTTTGAACATTGTTTTAGGTTGGTGGGATTTGTAATGTAGAAATGGCCAAGTGCACTTATGTTTGGGCTTCTTTAAGTGTGGATACTCCAAAGCAGCACCCAAGCCAGACAAAATAAGGACTAAAACCTCAGTAAAACAGTTGATTAAGTCTTGTAAGAAAATAAAATGACTGCCAGGAAGAACTTGTGTTTTCAATAGATAATTATAACTCCACATGGAAAAACTGCAATTTTGTTTCCTGCCTATTGCATAACAGTAGACACGTGTGTGGTTAATTGTGCAGGGTATGTGTATCTCCAGGGCATTTTGTAGTCTCGCAGAGAACTGTGTAAGCATATACATTCCCTTTATTTTTTTCCCCTCTTTTCCTCCCTCTATAGGCTGCCTCTATCTTGATATGATGGGCCTAGAAATATAGAAAACGCCTTCCTCCTCAAAAAAAAGCAGAGAACACTACAGCAGCAGATTGGCTGTGAAGAAAACAATACTTTTGCAAAAACCCTTTTAATATATGTTGCAGAGTATGTCTCAGAAACTATAGAGCAGCTAGGGAAATGAAGCGTGTGAGGAAATTGTGTACATACCTACAACCTGATGTTTTAACCAGCATGCTGCTGTTTGTAACACAGTGTGAACGCACTGCAGTGCAGAGAGGGGAAACATCTTGTTGTTTCAACGGGTAAGAACTCTGGTATTGCTGAGGAGCTTTTGTAAAACCCACTTTATTCCCTTAAAAAAGGCTTCAAGAGTGGGATATGTGTGAGAGAGAATGAAAAAAAAGCTTCATTTTCTTACTATTATTTCTCTCTGGAATATAATTTTTAGTGGGTTTGTGTCAGAGACTTACTGACGGTGTTTAGCAAGTAAGGCATTGGACTCTGCTGAACAACCAGCAAGACTTGACCAGGATGCCTTCTGTCTCCAGGCCATGTTGCTCTGGTGTAGCTGGAGTCACTGGGGCCAGATGGGAGAACGTGGTCCTGTGCATTTTCCTGTGGCGTGCTCGCCTGAATTTGTACTCTTTGCTGTCATATTTTTAGGACAGTTTGCAACAAGAAATACATCGAGCTTGATGTCTGTTCAAAAGAGAAGCATTCTGGTTGATGGCTGTGGATAGCTGTGCATGGATGGTTTCTTGTATTTTACCGTAATTAACTGACATCTACTGGATAATTGCCGGATTTAGCAGGAGAGGGCGCGGGGAGCAGCAACAGCCCTGAAGAGACTGGGAAGCCAGGGAATTACTCAGGAATAATCTAAAGCTATCCAAAACTATTTAAATTTTTACAACAGTAGAACAGGCTTGAGTTCAAGGCTCAACTCCGTTATTTGAATCGCATCTCCCCCTGTAAAAGACATGTACTTATGCAACTCATTTTTCACCTCCAGGTCTCCGATGAGACGCTCTCTTTCTTTGCCTGTGTGTATCCCTTCTCTGTGTTGCCTCTGCATAGATCAGGCCAGAAATTGTTAGAAAAAACCATAGAACCTTGGTTTTTACCATTTTTAATCTCAGTTGTACTCTATGACAGGAGCCATCAGTGCTGTGGTTCAAATACTGATGTGAAGGAATAAAGTCCTAGCTTTTCTTTACAGGTGTAGTAGAAGTGTCCGAAGGAGGGTGGCTTCACTGCTCTATTCAAACAGGCTTTAGTCTCACATTGCATTTCTTAGCAGCTGCATCCTTGGTTAGAGATATGGTTAGAGATGAGGTGTTTTTTTTCCAGGCTGGGTGATGGAGCCAAATACCTTATGGCAGTAACCAGACAAGCCTCTGTCAGGTGTCAGTATATGTAAGGGAAGAAGTCGTGTATACTGTGCGGCAATATGACAATTCCCTGAAGTTCTTTGACAACAGCCCATCTTCCTGCAATGAGAAGCGGTCTTTGGCAAGTGTTATCTGTAGATTTGAGGAGGAAAAAATGAAGCCTGTTTCTTAACAGTGGTTGTCACCAGCTTCTGTGTAATAAATAAACTTGTTTTTGCAAGTGCCAAAAGCACTCACATTTTGACTGTAGCAACAGCTTTTTGTAATGTTGTATTCGAGTACATGGACTACATGGTCATGCTAAGCTGTCTGCCTCATGAAAACCGTAACAGGTTTAAAGCACTATTTCTAGCCTAAGGTTTTAAAAAGTGGCAAGGTCTTATGAAACCTAAGCTGTACTTTAAACTTTATACATTGGAATAATCTCATATCAATGATGTTGGTATTTTGTCGTGTGTTTCTTAATGTGTACATTTTCCTCTTAGCAGAATCTAGAATCTGAAAGACTATGCTTTGAGCTGGCATATTGACAGTGTAAAACATTCCTGTACAGGTTCTCTTGCAAAATAGGTTGCATAAGTAGCACAGCGGCGCAGGACAGTATTTACTCCAAAACTGAGAAGCAACCCTAAAGACTTCTGATTTTTTTAATTTTTTTTTTTTTTTATTATAGGTAGCTCAATTGTCTTGGATTGAAAAGAAAGTAGCTGCTGCACTCTTTGGGACTCCACCAACTTCAACAGTAGAAGAAGCACTGCAGTATTTCCTTAAGGTAAGTCCTAGCCAAGGGTTTTCCTGTATGACTGTCTACCAGCTGCTATAAGTGACTGTTGTCAAGATGTCTGCTCAACAGATTATGTTCAGTAGCTATAAATCCACGGCCCTCCTAAATACTACAGAGCTCTGTACTAAAATATTTTTTGCTTTTCTATTTCATAATTTGTTTGGAGATGAGTGGCTAGCACCTTTTCGTCTCTTTCTTTAGTTTTAGGGAATTCTTCAGTGGCTTGCCATGTGTAATAGTTATTGGATTTAAAGTGAGGTGGATATAAATTAATTACAAATGCTATTGAAATAAATTAACCATAGAGATAACCGTTGATTTGCCTATTTCTGCAAGATGTTTAACATAGGCAAGAAAAACTTTGACATCATGACACTTCTCTTTTTCTAATCTGAAGCTTTTTCATTGAATTTCTGTGGAAACCTTTCTTGTTTGCGGAGGTGAAATTACCTTTGTAGTGAAGTAGAAAAGAAAGCTCTGTCATATAGGTCCATGTTCCTGGGCATTCTACTTGAATGCACAGTTATGACAAAACACCACATGAATGAAATAAATCTGTCTTTCAGTGTCTTCTGTACGAATCATTTCTACGTCTGGAGCTGCAAAATACAAGTTTTTCGCTTGACTGAATTCAAAACGTAAACCTCCATCATTGCAATTACTTTCAGACAGTTTCTCAAAGGAGTTGGACAAGCAGATTTTCTTCACTATCAAAAGTGCTTGTTTTGTGTGTTCTTAGGCTATTTAAAGATGGAATGATCTGCATTTTGGACAATACAATACGTTACCATCTTCCCAGTTTACCAGATTTTATCTTTAAGGTCAAACAAAGGTGGTAGGAACAATTTGAAATGTTCACTTTAGCTTCAGGGTATTTTGTGGTGGGCTGCAGTGTAACTGTGGTTTTAAGTCATCTTCTGCAACAAAAATTAAATTACTGTCTGAAAGACAACTGTTTGGGTTTCTTATTCATTTGTTTGCTAATACAGAGTTGTAGTGAAAACAGCATTGTTTCAGTCCAAGGATTACAGCTGCTATAAATGTCACTGATGTAATTTTTCTGCCCCAAAAGCTGTTTGTTGATTAAGGCTGCTTCTTGGTTAATAGATAATTGGTAAGGTTTTTACTCATCTTTTAAGCTTCTACATCCTTGATGTGTTTTAACAGGAAGACAATCCTGAACTGTTTTAATGACCTGAAATTTTCAGAAGATGGTAATGTGAAAAGAAAGGTGAACCCAGAGCTAGAAGATGTGAGTCTGTGAAAGAAAAATAATTACAAAGTTGATGAGTACAGTTCATTACCCATTACACAGACTGTGAATGGTTGGTTGCTTAGAGAGAGCAGTGTCTTCCAACCCACTGTGTAAGTGAATGAATCCGACAGATATTCTGTAGAATGATCTGATAACTTTACAAAACACTTCGAGAAAGAGGAGAGCAAGAAGTACAGAACATTTTTATGTGTTCAATATCAGCACCTCATGTGCCTGGTTTAGGATTAGGGGTTTGGATTTTCTGGTTTTCTTGAGGGGTTTTTTTGGAGTGCTGTACAGATTGTGGTGCACACAGTAGGGATGATTCAGTCTGATGTTTGAGGAAGCTTAGTGCATTACTAAAAATGCTCTGCAGACCACATAAATCTCATCACACAAGTATAGACATAGTTTTATGTCTATTTTCTTTCCTGTTTTTTATTATTTAGGCAGAAGAAATGCGTCCAGGATATTCCAAATACAATTATGTGTATTTGGCAAAGGTAACCAAGTTCTTTTAAAAATAATGATTTGTAGACTCTGGTATTCTTACAGTGGTCTGATTGGAAACAAAATGTTTTTTCTTCTCAGTGCTATAAAGATCTTGGCCAGAAAAACAATGCACTGAAGTACTGTGATTCTGCGCTGTCAATTCTCTCAGTTACTAATGAGGTGGGTATTGAGAGTGATAACTTGCTCTCTTGTGACCACTGTCTTGTCTTTGGCACCCATTATTGCACTGTCAGTAACAACATAATGTTTCACTTTTTCCTCTGAAGACAGAACCTTCCTTTTTCCTCCACTATAGGTTGGCTTGTTACAGTTGTCTTTATCAACAGCTTTAAAGACATCATTGTTAGGGGAACTGTCAGGGACTTGTCTGTGTCAGAGGCTGTCAGAAATTGAATTGCACTCTGTAATTCAGCCCATTTCATTAGACTATTTTAAGCATAAGCAGTTGAGTGTGTCACTCTAGCTGTGCTGAAATTTTGCCCCAGACCTGTTTTTGTCGGTTGAAAGCATTCTGGATTTTTGCCCTGCAGTCTCTATTTTTGCTCCTGAAAGCCTCTGGTTTATGATTCTCGTCAAGGCCTTCAGAGCGGTGTGTTAGCTGTAGCAGAGGTAGATGAGCTATTCAAGATTGCCTATGTCTTCAACCACAGTGCAGTTAGAGGCACAGTTTTTCCAGTTACATGTACTGGTACATAGTTTGTTCAAAGAGACTACTAGATTCTTTTTCAGGCCCTTTAGAGTATTTTTAGTATGTGGACGCAAAGTTTCTACAGATATTTGAGAGATTTAAAGTTATTTAATTTCTGAAATATAAACCAAGTCATGGCAAGAAGGTTCACTCTGTCTGTTCTCGTGTAGAAGCAAGTTCCATAATTACCGACCCATGACTGGAAACATCTTACCATCCTAGTGCATGACAAGTTCAAACCTGAGCTTTGTCAGCCTAAGGGACCCCCTCTGAGCACAGCAGATGTGGTAGGGAGGGAGAGCAGTGATTCCAGAGTCGAATTGGCCCTATCCCATTTAGTTCTTTGAAGTTAAGGAAAAAGACCATTAAATAGCTATGTAACTTGATTGACAATAAATGCTGTGTGTGGAGCACTAACATGTTTATGTCAAGTGTTCCTGCTGGGAAGCAAGACCACTGCATGCCTCACCAGCAGCTGCTCCTGGGTGGCCTTTATGTTTTTTGCCCAGGTTAAAGTATACACCAGTCATAAATTAAGTAATCATTGCTTAACTCAGTGTTTCTTTAAATATGTATTGGTACAGATATGACATTAACAATCTAATTTACTCTGCTTTATTCTTTACTTTCTGTTGAAATGTACCTTCAGCTTGCCTGTTACAGAATGTAAGAAAGACTGCTATAGCTTATCTGTTATTTGGTACCTTACGTCTTTGCATAAAAAGTAGGACCAGTGGTGTAATGGAGAGAGCATACAACTGAAATTGCTTTAATTCAGCCTGGTTTTTATATATCTGCACTGATTGTGCTGGAGAATTTTTTGGTTTTGCTGTATTCAACTTACTGCAGCCCAAGTAATCTTGCAATGAACTCTGAAGATATCTGGTAAAATTGCAAACAAACATATACCACGGAAAATTCTGGTGGGCAGAGGACTGCCTGTGTTTAGTGATCTGGATATCATTCAACATATTCATGAGGACTCCTTGAAAAAGTATGGAGATAGCATAGATTGCGATTCATCTTTGATGACAATAGCTGGACAAAATTTTGGTCACCCAAAGGTAGTTGCTGAGGCTCCTCCTACACTCGATGGAGAGAGATAAATGCACCCAGGTGCCTCATCCTGGCACTCTTGTCCCCTGATGGCAGAGGGAGGCTAGATGCGAAGATACCTGCAGGATGTGTACCTGGGACACCTGACTGCTAGACTGTGCAGTTAGTGAGAGGTGAATCCTGCCTCTAAATCCAGTGTCATCAGTCTAAGTGGGAGCTGGAGTTCAGTGCCTCCTGAGCAACCTGGAGGGGCTTAGTTCCTGGAAAAAGGAAGGTCCCATCAAATTTCTGAAGTACTGGCACACCTCAGGGGACCCTGAGATGAGAGCAGCAATCTGAGGGAAGGGGGTGTATTCTGGCAAGCAAGGTGGTAATGAAAATAAGAATGGTACTGGTTTGTGAACAGAAGAAAGCAGCAAATGGGCCCCCAAAATCTTTTGTCCGTCTGAAGAGGACAAGATGATTTGTCCTCCTCTGTTTTGACTAATTCTATAGCTATCACAGATTTGTCTACTTTGTCTTGTTTACTTGTGATGTGTTTTAAGTTTAGAAAAAAAAAGTCCAGGAAAATATGGCATTCGGGCAATAATGTGTAATTCGATTTTTTTTAAAAAAAAAAAAGCAGTCAGCATAAGGTAAAACCAAGTGCATTCTGAAAGGAATTACTGTAAAATGGAGATCTGGAACACAAACTCTGCTGATGCTGTTACCTCAAGTCCCATCTGAATCAGAATATTACGTGTTGTTTTGGTTATTGTGTTAGAGAAAGACTGTTAGTGATTTTGGGGGGAAACATATTGGAACTGAAGTGGTTCAGGGCTTGGAGATGTACACAGGAATAACATTTAGGTAGGTTAGTTTAAGGGAGGGGAGAAACTGTAAGGAGACTAAAGAGGCTTTGGGGAGACAGTAATGAACAGATGCTGATAAAGTGCCTGAATTGACTACAGCCCGGTGAAAGATGGGGTTCTGGTCTGAAACAGAAAACGCAGGTCAGCAGCAGTGAGGATTTTTTTCAGTTTGCCACAGCACAGAATCTCAGGGTTGTCAGCAGTGTGGTATGTTGTCACAGTCATGTGAAACCCATCATTCCCAAGTGTAATCATAGTTTCTCATGTGAGCTTTCTCTCTTTCTTCAGGCAGGGGAATTCCTTTATTGTTTTTAAATGTTGGCTTCTACTGAGAAAGATGTATATGTATAAAGGCATAAAATCAGGAGCAGACTGAGAGACAAAGTTGCTGGAAAGGTGCCACATTGAGGAATTGTATAGTATTTCATGATACAAATCATCCTGCAGCAGAAGTATGAAAATAATAGTAGACAACGGTTTACTTTATATCAGTTCTGAGCATCCACAGTTTCCAGTGACTTCAGTGGGAACCAGAGATGGTCGGCATCACTAAAATAGCCCATAGCTCGTTTTAACCCTCAGGTCAAACTCTCAGCTGGTCTAACTCAGGGCACTTCTTCGACACTTTGTCTAGGATTCATTTCATGTAACATTTCATGTCAAGTGAGATTATTTTTGTCCTGAATGTTGTATCACATCCAAAGATCCCTTCTGTACATCTCTTCTACCACTTAGAGAATATGTTTCTAATTCAAGGGGTAGAGGGGCTTCCAAACAGAGGTAATTCTTGTTAAAGAAAAAAAAAAGAAATCAGATGGCCAGTTTCAGCCCTATTATAAACCCTAAAAAGGATACCAAAGAAATCATCAAAGAAGAGACAACTTGAATGAATGACTCCTGTACGTCCTAATGCCAGCACATTTTTAACTAATCAGTCTATGCATTTTGTTTGTTTGTTTGTTTGAAAAGGAAATGCAGGAGATTTGGTGCAAATTACATCTGGAAAACAAAACTGATGTTACAGTACTACTTTAGAGACCTTTCTCTATCCTCTTTACTCTAAACAATAAAGTCCAATGAATCATACGGTCCTTCCTTGGCCATAAATACTGTCATACTGTAGAGCAGTACTTCACTGCTGGAGGTGCACGGGACGTTAAATTGTCCTGCTTTTCTCTGGTTGCTGTCCAGGTGGATAACCTCAGGGTCCTGGGAAACATTCACCCCTTCAGTAAAAGAGATCCTAATGTTCAAGGCTGCTGTGAGTTACTGGAAAGTGCATAACAGCTGCTCTGTTTATCTGGTAGCTGTTGCATTACCCTTGCTGAGACTCATTACTTTGTAGTGCTCTCAAAGCCTTGGTGAGTGTGACTACATGAAGGGCTGTCAAAACCAGATGTGGTGGACTACTGTGAGGGGAAAAAAAATACTTTTTTAAATTTGGGGAAAATAACATAACTTAAATTTGAAAACATGAGCATTCGTCTTGCATCTAGAAAGACAAAACAAGTGGGGGGGGTGTTTGATTAGACACAGCACTTTGCATGTAAGGGGAATAGAGACTATCTTCTTGTTTAAAACAAAGATTGTTGGGTACTTTAAAGGCTGGAGCTTCTAGTAAATTAAAGTCTCAGTGTAGGATTATAAAGTATAATAGTAAAGAAATTATTTTTTCTTGTATCTGGGGATGAGCATGGGTGTGAGAGTGCACTCTGTGGACCAGGAAGCTCACCACAAAGGGATTAATAGCCTAGTAGAGAAAGAGATTAAAATTTCAAGGTTCTGGTGTCTATGACGTTTTTTGCAAATGAATCTAAAAAGCAGCAGTTATATTACAAAAAATGTAGTCTTAGAAGAGCTGAAGACAGCAAAGCAGGAAGAATGCAAACACTCCCTCCTTCCCAGCAGTTACAAGTGATGGCAATTCGTGGTTGAAATTAACAAATGAGAGAGATTTAGCTGTTACAGGAATTGATCATCATGGCATTCATTTCTTACAGATGTGGACTGGCAGGAAGCAGAGACTTGTTAAAGACTCTGCCTTCGGCCTCAGTGACATTTGAAACTCTAGAAAAGCCCATGCGGAGGAGGAGGTAGATGTAATAATGGGCAGGAACAATGGGTGGATGTTTACACAAGAATGCAGCTGCTGAGGAGAAATCATGCCCATAAGATTTTCTTACATTTTTTTGCATCACCATAACTGATCGCCGTGATCATTAATTTACACTTTTAATATTGTCTGTAAGGAAAAGAGTGGGAGTTACAGAGGGATGGAATAGAGGGCAGAGTACAAACTTCAGCATCCATCAGTTGTTCCTGTTACAACAGACCATTTGTATACCTTGAGTTTCCCAAAAGAAGATTTTCCGAGAAATGCCTACTCCAGCCACCGTAGATAGGTCATATGTTGCAGACCTTGCTGTGATATTTCCAGCAGATCTTGTTTGAAGCTGCTGTGGTAATCTGTCCTTCTAAGTAAGATTTTGACGTGAAAAAATAATTTGCTTTTGCAGTGGGGGGTACAAATTATAACTTGTTTGTGAAAAAACTACCCATTGAAATTATATGAATAATTTGGGTTAACCTTATTAAAAATGTTTTTGTTTTCTCATCAGACAGAACATTTTCTTTTCTCAACATCATTGGCTCAATACAAAATGTCATTGTTTTCAGAGAATATTCGTTCCTTTAGATCTCATGCACATTTGTTCTCCAAATGCCAAGCAAAAGTCCATGGTGCTTCAATTACAAAATAATAGAAGTATTCAGTTTTTGTTAATTTTGACTGTTTGTGGAGTTGAACAAGAATTTACTAATAGCTACCACCAATCCAAAGTTAAAGTATCTTTTGAATATACTTTAAAAAAATATTCCTTAATTAGTGATTCTGTTTACATTCGATATGAGTGCTTCAAGCTCAGGGAATGGGTCTTTCAAAAACTCATTATAAAGAGATCAGATTTTGAGCTGTAAAATGCTGGTAAAAAATGAGATATTTGTAAAAGAGCCGCTAAAAGAATTTGAGACCGAATGTGAGACCTCCTATGTTTTACATTATTTTGCACTTCAGAGCATACAGTCTATTTTTCTTTATCTTATTGATCAGACTGATTTGCCGTATGCGTGTTTTTGAAGTTCTTGCCAAAAGGTTTGTTTGCTTTGTCTGCTTATTCTTTCTCCCCCTCCAAAAACGATTCCAAAAAAGATGAAGATATTTTTTGTAGTGTAGTAGTTTCATGCATAAGGATAAAGTCTATCCTGATAAATACTGAGCCTATTATATTTATGATTAAATTGACTAGTTTATCACGAAGTATTCATTTCAACATCCTGTCCAAGGTAACGCAGTTTTAGCATAGCTCTTAGTGCAGCAAGGTGGCTCAACAGATGATTCCTCAAAGTGTGGAGTGTATCTCCTCCGCTGGCGCACTGATGATGCAGGGGGAGAGGGGGACAAGTACTCACGGAGGTGGTGGTGCCCTGCAGCGTTAAGAAGTTCACAGCTGGCTTCCTATTTTTGCAGAGTGGCTGGGGGAAGTCAAGCTTCCAGGATTTTGAGATAAATTGTCTCAGAGTCCATACACAGGCTGAAGAAGAGCCTCAGCAGGCATCTTTCTGAAGGGGCTATAACTAAGCGTGATCGTGTTCAAGCCTTTTCAGTCATGACTGCACGGAAGGAAGGGCTGTAGGTCCCACCCTGTTGCACAGAAAGAGGGGGATGTGTTGAACACCGAAAGCTCCATGTTGTGTACAGTAGTAAAAAGAAACCAGATTACAGATGAAACTTAGTCTTTTACGTTAGGAAAAAACTAGTAGATAAAAATTTTACACAACTATTAATTATTATAAATTGAATTCTGCCATTTTGTAATTTTTCAACAGCAGTCCTCAAGCTAGCTGAGCTGTTCATGCAGTCTTCTGGGTGTGAAAGGGGGTTTCTCCCTTACTTGAAGTATAATCAGAAAACATGGAATTATTGTCAGCTACGTATTTTAAAGCTGTGCTTACCGTGATCCTAAAAGCCTTGAGAGGTCATGGTTCATCCCCAGAGGAAGATACTAAAAATATGAAAGAACATAAAGTGCCCCAACTTGCATCATTGAAAAGTCATACAGACGCTTGCAAGTGGAGGATTGCATTGGTTTATTGAAATATCTAAGGGGGAAAACGGCATTATTTTGCATACAATTGCATAATACTTACTGCAGTCACACCATCTGTGAGAGTCTGTCATGAAACTGAGAATGGGTAGCATACAGCAATATAATATGATTTATATTGTCCACAAGAGCTATTACTCTCTAATTAACAATCATTGTGCATGTTCAGTAGTCACTTACAGTCCAGGATTCCTCCTGGAGCCGCGAAGGAACGATGCAGCTGTGCCCGAAAGCAGGGGTGGCTCTAAGTACCTCGTTGCTGTTACAGCATATCAGAGCACAGCTTTGGACCACCCTTGCAGCCCAGCTCATTTAATACCATGCAGCCCTGCTGACTTCAATGAAAGCCTACAGGATGCTTCTCAGCTTGGGGTTTGGCAGTGGTTGCACAGAATTATGTTATAGTTGGCTGGTGTAGCCGTTCTGGCTGTGGTCATGGGGTTATATCGTTCTCTGTTGACAGTTGGGACTTTGTCAACAAGTGCACACATATGCAGTGCCTGCGTTGAATGTGTTTAGTTCATAAGGAAATAATTAGCAGAGATGGAAGGTAAAATCATTATCTTTCTGCCTCTGCTTTAATTGCCATTTAATTTTTACATGCACATTTATATGTGTATGTCTGTGTGTATATATATTTACCAAGAAATTTTTTCAACAGAAATTAACTGTCAAAATGTGGTCTACCTCCATTTAAGCCAACATTCCCTTTTGCCCACCAGCTCTCTTTTCTGTCTTGCTCTTGTTTTCATCTCTCTCTTCCCTTCTTCAGTTCCTGGCCTCTCAGGTCCTTTTTCCCTGTGCATGTCCCCTGTGGATGATGCAACATAAAAGAAAAGCAACTAAATAGGAAGAGGGGAGAATACAGTCACTGACCATGTAATTTGAATACCTTTTGTGTGGCAGTTTGCGGTACATTTTGAACTCATATTCAACTCTGAAAATGATAGGTGAAGTGTTTAATAAATGTAAGCCTTGACAGTTGAAAGTCAAGGCTGAAAATGGCTGTGTATGCAGCCAGGCCTGAACTAAGCCTCCAGGTGAACAAATGGGACTGACGCAAATATATTGCATTCGTCCTACAACTTGTGCTTCTTCCTCTCCCTGCTGCGCTCTAGAGGGAGATCAGAACCTGCTCATCTTAAAAAGGAAAAAAAAAGCTGACCTGAAGTTCATTTTTAGCTCAAAAAAAGCTCATTTTTAGAAAGCCACAGACCCAGAAATTGGTGCTGAAGAGAGCTGGCCAAATACAGGATTTATGGCTTTGTTTTCCCACTAACAGTCAAGCTTTGGGCATTAATGAAGTTTTCATTCTTAAAACTGGAGAGTGCTATGCTGAACAGCATTGTGGCTTCTCTCTTCTTTTAGCGTGACGCACCTCTTGGTCTGGAAGGACTCTGTCCAAAGGTGACATAATGGTTACCTTCCCTGGCCATTCTCAGCTTTGTTTTTGGTGCCATTACTGATTTTTTAAAATGCTTTTGCCATCTGAGTTCTTATTACTGGCTAGAAGCCACTGGCTCAATTAACACAGCCCGTTAAGTAGTGTAAAACAATTGTAATTCCTGCTTTTACTGATGTAGTCTTGTTTAGAACTGGCAACCCAGAGGTGGGATGCTTTGCACGTTTGCAGTTTTTTCTCCAGCTAGTTCTTAGAACAATCGTGGATTTGTTTCATTCTTTTTCCTAAGCCCAGAGGAAGATTCAGGAAAGACTGCCCATTATTTTTGGGACCTTTGCAACTCATTAAAGCTCATTGCCCAATGTAATCCTTCGCTTCTAAGGAGAGAGACAATTACACAAAGTTGCTTGGAGATTTTTAAAATGCTGTATCATGCAAAGTGAGTAAACAGTCCCATCAACCATTCAGATATAAGAAAACTTGCATCTTTATCATTTTCGGCTTAGAATAGTGTGAAAAGAGTAGGGCCAGACACAATGAAACCTTTTTCATTTTCTTAGTAGCATGGGACAGTATCTGGCTTTTTACTTTTTTGTTTAATGGAGTTTAGAATAATTTTCAGAAGTCGGCCACGGTCAGTACAGAAGAGAGTATGTTTTCCCTGAATATTGAGGCAAATTTTGAGTTTTCCAATTTTTATTGAAAGCCACGGGCTGGTGCTCCAGGCAGCCTGTAGTGACGTGGAGTTTAAGGGGTGCTGAATTCAGTGTGACATTTCCTTCTGTAGAGGATTTTGGCAAGAGCATGCTGGCTTTGCAGTGTGTGCCTTCTAAGGCCTCTGATAAATGATTAGGCAGATAGTTTAGCCTATTGTTGCCAGTGGGAGCAAGGCAGCGACTCCAAGAGAAGTGTCCAGCTAATGTATTAATGCCTTAATCCAGACCAATAACATAATGTAGTTTGACATGTCTGGCATATGGTTTCTATCATCTCAATATTCTTCTCTATTCCTCCGTGACATTATAGACAACTAACCAAAATAAAGAGAAGCAGGAATTTCTTCACCCGTAAAATGTGTTTTAAAATGTCCTGTATTTTGTTCCAGCTTTTTGGTTGATTGGATAACGAAGTGATCCTGAAATTCAGTGATTACTTCACTGTCTGTCTGCAGTATTTTCTTTCAGAATTGCCTGTGGCGTTATCTGGGGAAGCAATACTGGTCTCTGTCATTAGAAATACTTGCACAAAATTTGTGATGTGCCAGTGCTTTTGGCTTGCACTGCTAAGCACGCATGGGTGCATTTATTGGGTGCTTGGACCCTTACCAGCCTGCAGGTATGAGGTGCTGACTTTTTAGAAATGCGGTTTTAAACCAAGGTGCATTTTGCAAGCTAGAAGTTTTGCAATGGCAAGTAAAGCAAGTGGATTATATCCAGGAGACGTCTTAAAAATAAGTGGAGTAATGGAGTTTTTTGTACTGTGGTTACATGTTCATATGCAGGTACCCTGTTCCAAACAGATTATACATGGAATAGCTAAAACATATGTCACTGGTCACTGGTGAAAGGGTCTGTGGGCTAGGTTTGGTTTAAAGCTCCTGTGCAAACTGTGCACTTACACATCAGCCTGAAAGGAGCCTTTCCCTTCTGTCCTAGGAGGTATAATACAATTTTGGCTCTGAGTGTAGCAGATTGCTTGCCATTTGCTCCTCTCTGCTGAGCCCAGTAGCATAGGCAGAGCCCACCAACACCAGTATGGAAGATACTGAGGGTGTATGCAGCCTGTGGTGGTTCTTACAGGTAGGTATGGCTGTAGGCACTGAAACCACAATCTAACCTATGTCATTAGTTAATGTCAAACATTTCCCAATGTTTTTTCGTTAATTGCATAATCAATCTTTAGCAAACATCTCAGAAATATCTTTAGAAAAACTGCACACAGTCCGGTTGCAAGCTTATGTAAAGTATAAGGCAAGGCAGTACTTTGTGCAAAGTACACCAAGAAAAGCTACGGCCTAAGCTGAAAGGCTTGCTGGTCTGCTGAAAAGGCTATTTGTGGCTAACATTTAAAGTGCTTTAACAGAGCTGTAAAGCAAGGGCTGCCATCTGGCTCTTGTTTTCACTTCAAACTTTATTTTTGCAATCACTGATAAATTAACTTACTGCGCAGTCTTGTACGTTTTGTGCCTGTTGCACTTGTGTGTTATGCCTGTTGCTAGTGAAGAAATGTGGATAGGCACGTATTAGGCAAGTGAAGGGATTTATCCTATCTAAATTGATGCATGATTGTCTGTTTCTTTCAGGATAAAGAGGCCCAGAAAGACTTAGAGGCTTTACTTCTCACACTGAAGCTGTGATACTACGCACTTTTTAACTTTCCACGCTGTAATAAAACTACAAAACTAAAATGAGAATCTGTAGTGACTGGGAACTGCGGGTGAATTCCAGCTAAGTCAGTGGGAAAACTGTCGTTAATTTTAGCTGGCTTGGATCATGGCCTTGAAGCGTCTGGTGATTATGATGTGAAAATGATGCATTCATTTTTGATCATTTATAATCTTGTACTGAAGTTTAACTTTAGATTGCTGACACTGTGAGTCTGATTCTCTGAACATAAAAGTCCACTGCTGGCAATGGATATACTGGGGAACAGAATGCAAAATGCATAAATCTCACTCTTTGAGAGATTAATTGACAAGTATGTGATGCCAGCATAGAACTGTGTGTAGCAAAAACAAACAAACCAAATGTTTCTATAGTAAATTATATTTGTATCAGCTGATTTACACAGATGAGTACAAAAGAAGATCATGAATGTTTATGTTTACACATTTCTCTACTCTTATAAAATTAGAATCTTGTTGAAGTTAAAGAAAAAGCTTTTGCCTCCACAAAGCTGTTTTTACTTTAAACCTACTGTTGGTTTTACATGGAAAAATGAAAACTTTATAAATTAAAGTAATATTTTATTTGTAACATCAAGTACAGTATTAAAAATCAGACCAATGAAATTAAGTGGTTTATATTAATCTATTACAGCTGTGATGTTTAATGGATTTGTGACAGGACCTCCATCAAGTTTGTGAATCCTGGCTCTTTCACTTTCAACAGTTGCCTAGCATGGTGGCATCAGGGTGTCTGCAGAGAACCTAGTCCAGCATGTGGCCATCACTAATGTTTTATATCATCTATATAACATAACCTGTACATAAAAATAGACTAATTAAAGACCTACTACTTCTGCCTGAGTGTGTAGGACAGCAGTGTTTTCAGTAAAATGTAACAGGTAGGGAAAGAATTTTGTTCAGCAACGAGCTGATCCAGAATTCACCAAAGTCTATAGAAAAATAAAGGCCAGTTTTCATTGTCTTTTAGTTCAGGGTCTTAATCTACATGCAGGGTGTGTATGTGAAAGAAGCAAGCATTTCTGTTAAAGGAAATACAATGGATAAGGACAACTGCACGTTCCCTTGGCCTGTTTGATGTGTAAGATAACATGGACCAGTTTATGCCTGAGACGAGGAGGACTCACATGGCACCAATGTATTGAACTAGCGATGGGGGCTTTAATTTTGGACGGATGGGAGACAGTGAAATTAGCAAGTACGAACTACAGTCACCACAACAAAGATCTAAAAATTGGGCAGATGTGAAGGACTATGTATGCATGTGACTGAAGCATCTCATAGTAAGAGTGAGCTTCAACTACTAACAACAGAAAGCAATAGATGCAGTAGACTGGAAGACGAATGTGTAGAGTTAAACTTGAATTTAGCCTGACTCCATGACTCCTCCTAAAGCATGCAGATTTCTTTTAATAAAGTAGGACTGTCCATTTTTTCAAACATTTTCTTTAAAAATATGTTTTCCGACATGCAAGCATTACCGTGATGTGATTGCTTACATGCAGGCATTATCTCTGGACAAAATCTGAAAGTTCAATACTGGTTCTGAGTTCTCACTGTTATCTTCATGGTTTTAGTTTTGCTGAAGATCTCCACAAATTGAAATATGCATTTTAGCTGTTTTTAACGTTTATTCTAAGGGAAAATAGTTCCTATACCTGTTTTTCAATTCCAGAGTTCTCTTTTTTTTCATACACAATTTCAAAGGGGTAATACTATATGAGAGAAATCCTGTCATATAATTCCTTCTGTAACAGAATAATTGGCGTGTGAACAGAGAAGCTGCAAAGGTGATGTGTCGTGAAGGAGGTTTTGGTGAACACTGCTTTTGATGTTTTCATAGCCGTTTGCAGGAAGCATAGTTTAAATGGATGTACAAGAGCGATTCGTACTCAGGGTTGTTGTTAGCAATTCACTGTTGCCTAGGAGGATGTAATAACGAGGCCTTTACTTAAATCAATTTTATGCTAACTGATACACTTTATAAAATAGATTGGATTATGCAATAGATATTTCATTTAGAAGCAATCATCACCGATAAAGGCTGAAAGTGTTATCAAAAGAATAGGTTAGAATAAGAAGTTATTTAAATTAATTGTTGAATTTAGGTGACGTAAGTGGGATTTGCTTCCTTAAAGGCAAATAGAAAATATTGAACTGAAGTAAGTAACAGACAGAGGCTAGAGGAGACCTGGCTAGTTGTGGTAATTCTGTGGAAAAGGACATGCAGATTCTGGTAAGTGGCAAGCTAATCATGGGTCAATAATGTCATGGTTTTGTGAAAAAGCAAATTTCATAATAGACTGAACAAATAAGCATTCCCAATGAAATTCACATGAAATAACCTTTTACTCTAATTAGGCCTAATAGGTCTAATGAGATCTGAGCTGGAATACTAAATCCAGTTTCAGGCACCACACTTCAAGGAGGTTGGAGGCTAATTGGAAAGAGTCCAGTGGAGAGAGACAAGAAAGATGAGAGTGCTAGACAACATCATTTTGTGTGTAAAAATTGGAAGGCTTTGGTTTGTTTAGTCTGCAGGAGCAACGACTAAAGGAGGATTCACGTTTCTAAAAAGCCATTGCAGAGAAGACAGCAAAATAACCACAAAGCCTTGTTCCCCAAATCCCCTGTTCATAAGAAGTAATCGCCTACCTTTAGATCAGGCATTAGGAGAAAATAATCCTGATGGTAACTTTGCAAAGCCCTGCAATACATTTCCTGAGAACATTATAAAATCATTTATACAAGTTTAAAAGTAAAAGTTAAGCAAAGACACCTTTAAACATTGGCGATGTTTAAGGCAGAGTTCATCCCCTGGCAGAGGCTGAACTAGACGACTCCTTCAGATCCCCCCTGGCCACACTGTCCCCAGGGAGAGCACAACTCCAGCCCCCGCCACGCCATGGGCACTCCTGCGGGGTTGCTGCGGGCGGTGGGACTGGCTCGGCGTTTGGGCCCAGACTACCTGAGGAATTTGTGCCGAGAAACATTTACCAGCATGTTGCAAGGCTTGAATTTAAAGATGCGCGTCATGGCTGCTCTCAACTGTTTGCTTGTTACACCTGTGGTTTTGATCCACATGATGACATTTTTTAGTGCAATGTCTAATTTTATAATGAAATTAGTGATCTTTCTTTTCAGCCTTTTGAATTAAGCCCATTCTTCTAATTTTTGCTCATTACTAGTCCATGTGTAGAATCACGAAATAACATCTGGAGAGAAAAGGCTGGTTTTAATTACTGGTTCTAAGTTGTCTTTCATAGTGGGCAGAAACATTCCTCACATAGGTAAGAAACTGCTGTTTTATACAGCTGACGTATTCGTGCTTTTTAAATTTTTTCATAGCAAGTGTACATGAGCATTCTGAGCTTTTTTGCATTTCCACTTTGCTAATCTGAGAACTTTTAATATTGAAGTATGTGCCCTAAATTGTTCTCTAATTGCTGCTTTGAATAACGCTTTTGCGTTTAGTCCTAGGCCTGGGCTATCTGTCCTCTGTGTCATATCAGCTGGGGAAAGAGCAAGCACAGTTCCAGAGGGCCATATGTTTTCTTTTTTGCTTAAAATATCCACAAGCAGACATTCACTTCCGTAGTTTTGTCTCCGTGCAGGGGCTAGAAGTTAACCGTATTAACCCCTGCGGGCTGTTAAGCCGTGTGGAGCAGATGGGGCTGCAGGCTGCCTGAAGCCACGGCGCTGTGGCCGTGTTGCCCGCTGCCTCCTTCCTCCGGTCTCTGCTCCGGTACATACACAGTAAACTCTCTGGGGGGATTTGCCTCGTTACCTGTTTGCCAAAGGTGAGTTCGGGAGCCTTGATCCGGTACTAGGATTCTTGTGCTCCATTGCGGTTAAAATTGGAAGTTCTACCCTCCTGGCTAATTGAGATAATTTTTATTTCTTGTGGTGAAGCTAAGGGCCCTGTCAATGGATCCTGATCCCTGTGGGATTGCCCGCTGCGACAGCAGGTACTCACAAACTAAGTTATATTTTTTGCAGCAGTTGGCCACGGGCACATTGAGTAAGCAGTTAGTGATACACTCTCATACTACTTTGTTTAAATTACTGTCTTTCCTTTTTCAGAGTCTTAGGGTGATTTACTCATTTTTGGGTAGTTACATCAATATACTGACTTCTGGAATGAATTAGGAAGCTGTCCAACAGTGGCGAATAGCTGAGGATTTAGAAAGGAAAGTGACAATTCCTGTGTCCAGTTAAATTAAAAAAAAAACCTAAATCTGTGCCAGCAGCCCCATTATTATAGTAGTAAAAGCCTGAACTTAAAAAAAAAAAACCCAAAACAACCCACGGAAGAAGTGGCTGCCAGAGATCCAGCTATGTTCAACCCAAACATATCGGCTTATCTGGATCTACTTATCTTCAGCCATCTCTACCTGAACACCTTCAACCTGAAGTACCTAGAGCTGTAGGGAGGCACTGTGGATTCCAGCAAGGTCCGTGGGTTTTCTGGAATTTTCCTGGACACCTTGGAGGGCAGTCCTGTGGTGTTTTCTTGCAGTGGGCTCAATAGTCATGTTGGATGCATTACACCTATTCCAAATCAGAAAATCCTGCAGTAATGTGACAGCTAAAATAGTATTGCAGCATTCATCCAGTACAAACTCCAGGAGGAGTCACTCTGACTGAGGGCCAACAGTATTGTTTGCTTTCTTTTTTCTTCTATACTTTAGGTTATATTCTTATTTCCCAGCACTTTTCCTTCTTACAGACTCCCAAGTTCCTTGGAGAAGAAACAAATCAAACTGCCTTGACAATACAAAAAGAAATAAGCTTTTCTGGCCCCATCTATGTTTGTGTAACCCATGCATGTGGGATGCTGGTAAATGAAGCACTAGAACTAAGAATGTGAAACATTAATAATTTTTTTTGAGGAAACGTTTTACTGACTTCATTAAAATAAACAAGCAGTCATTCTAGAAGTATCTGTGGGAGCAACGTCCAGTGTGAACGTGAATATGAACAATCCAAGCTCTGTGCTTGGTAGTGCTGCTGACCCATGATGTGACTGTGGGGAAGCTGCTTAGCTGCGTACCCAAGTAACACACATGCAAACACCGTCTATCCACTCTTTATATGTCTTGTTTATTAAGATTAATTATGAGCTGGTTTGAATTGTCTACCTGTATGAACCAAAAAAAACAGTCACACAGTATTGACTGGGGATACTGTAACCTAAACATGTCTTAAGGATCTGGGCATGAATGTGCGTGTGCTTTTTAACCTACCAAACTAAGTTCAGGTTTCTAATTCATGGATAAAGGTAATCAACATGGCTGATGAAGTTTCAGCCCTCAGGTGAGAGAAGTGTTCTTGTTGTTCAGAAAAATGTGGCAAATCGGCAAAGTGGATTCAGCGATTTACTTGTGTTTTCCTAATCTTGAAAGAGGTTAATTTATGAAGAAATGAAAAGCCATTTGTAAATCTCATGTCTGTGGCTCTGGGTTAAGGATTGCTGTTTTTCAGAATGCTAGGCCAGCTTATATAGTGCCCTATAAAATCATATATGAAGTCTTAAAGCAGTAATAAAAATTATGTTTTCCAAAATAAAAGAGCAGAATGCTTCTACAGCAACACTTTGAAGTGCAGCAAGGGGTTCATACAAAAGCACTGCCAGGCTGTGTGCTGGTTTTGATACCACCTGTATATGGGTATCGGCAGGTTAAAGTGCAGCAGTGCATTTGTCACAAACCCCTTGCAAGAATTACCAGTGCACGCTGGCACAAAAGATCCTAACTGAGTGTGTGACCCCGTGGTCATTGGACATCTTCTTGGTTTTAGAAGTGTCTTACTAAAGAGTAGTTTCACTTGGTTTGTCCCTATAAAACCTACCTGTGACATTTTGGTGCCATTGAGAACATGGCAAAACAGCCTCTGGACATCAGCAAGACCCAGGCTACGTGCCAGGAGGAGATTTTTAAAAGCACCCACTTAACCTGTGTGACATTTGCTTCTGTACCTCCTGATACTTGGTTCGGCTTCTTGCAGCAGCATGCCGCTTTCAGCCCCTTTTACAGCCATTCCTATGTGACCAAACATGTTGATTTCAGAAGATGAGAAGGCAGGTCTTTTCAGCTGTCATGGGAGAAATTCAGAACAGTACACTAGAGGACAAAAAATCCCAAACAACTGGACCTGTATGGTCATTTGACCAATACTTTCAATTAGTTGTCCACCAGATGTGATTTCTGTAAAGGGCATTAGTTTATTCTCTAGAGGTGGAGTTTTATGATCAGTCTAGCCTATTGCACACCACAGAATTTTTTCTCCAGCCTTTACATTGTAATATTTATTCCTGCTACCCTACCCCCCAGGCAAAACCCTGGGCTGCATCAAGAGAAGCGTGGCCAGCAGGTCGAGGGAGGGGATTCTGCCCCTTTACTCTGCTCTCGTGAGACCCCATCTGGAGTACTGCATCCAGCTCTGGAGCCCCCAACATAAGAAGGACATGGGTGTGTTGGAGCGGGTCCAGAGAAGGCCACAAAAATGATCTGAGGGCTGGAGCACCTCTCCTATGAGGACAGGCTGAGAGAGTTGGGGCTGTTCAGCCTGGAGAAGAGCAGGCTCCGGGGTAACCTTATAGCAGCCTGCCAGTACCTGACACACAGAATCACAGAATAGTAGGGGTTGGAAGGGACCTCTGTGGGTCATCTAGTCCAACCCTCCTGCCGAAGCAGGGCCACCTACAGCAGGCTGCACAGGACCTTGTCCAGGCGGGTCTTGAATATCTCCAGAGAAGGAGACTCCACAACCTCCCTGGGCAGCCTGTTCCAGTGCTCCGTCACCCTCAGAGGGAAGAAGTTCTTCCTCATGTTCAGACGGAACTTCCTGTGCCTCAGTTTGTGCCCATTGCCCCTTGTCCTGTCACTGGGCACCACTGAAAAGAGCTTGGCCCCATCCTCCTGATACCCACCCTTCAGATATTTATAAGCATTTATTAGGTCCCCTCGCAGCCTTCTCTTCTTCAGGCTGAAGAAGCCCAGCTCCCTCAGCCTTTCCTCATAGGAGAGATGCTCCAGTCCCCTCACCATCCTTGTAGCCCTCTGCTGGACTCTCTCCAGTAGCTCTTCATCTTTCTTGAACTGGGGAGCCCAGAACTGGACACAGTACTCCAGATGGGGCCTCACCAGGGCAGTGTAGAGGGGAAGGAGAACCTCCCTCGTCCTGCTGGCCACACTCTTCTTGATGCATCCCAGGATCCCATTGGCTTTCTTGGCAGCCAGGGCACACTGCTGGCTCATGGTTAACCTGTCGTCCACCAGGACGGCCAGGTCCCTCTCCGCAGAGCTGCTCTCCAGCAGGTCCACCTCAAGCCTGTACTGGTGCATGAGGTTGTCCCTCCGCACTCGTGGGTGCATTCCATCGGGGCCCATGGATTTGTGGACGTCCAGATCACTTAAGCGATCCCTCACACAGTCCTCCTCGACCAAGGGAAAGTTGTCTTCTTTGTAGGCTTCTTCTCTTACCTCCGGGGCCTGGGATTTCTGAGGGCCAGTCTTAGCACTGAAGACTGAAGCAAAGAAGGCATTCAGTAGCTCTGCCTTCTCCGCATCCTCCGTCACCAGGACACCCGCCTCATTCAGCAGCGGCCCCACATTGTCCCTAGCCTTCCTTTTGCTGCTGATGTAGTTGAAGAAGCCCTTCTTCTTGTTTTTGACATCCCTTGCCAGCTTCAATTTCAGGTGAGCCTTGGCCTTCCTCGTCGCATCCCTGCATGCTCTCACCACGTTTCTGTACTCTTCCCAAGTGGCCTGCCCCTCTTTCCACATTCCATGGACCTTTCTCTTCTGCCTGATCTCCGCTAGAAGCTCCTTGTTTAACCATACAGGTCTCCTGCCTCCTTTGCTCGATTTCTTTCTCAGGGGGATGCATTGCTCCTGTGCATGGAAGAAGTGTTGTTTAAAGAGCGACCAGCACTCATGGACCCCCCTGCCTTCGAGAGCCCTGGCCCATGGGATTCCTCCGAGTAGCTCCTTGAAGAGGGCAAAGTCAGCCCTCCTGAGGTCCAGGGTTTTGATCCTGCTTATCGCCCTGCTTCCTCCACGCAGGATCCTGAACTCGACCATTTCATGGTCACTGCAGCCGAGTCTACCTCCGACCTTCACATCCTCCACCAGTCCCTCCTTGTTTGTTAACACAAGGTCCAGCAGCGCGCCTTTCCTTGTTGGTTCCTCCACCACTTGCATCAGAAAGTTATCATCGATGCTCTGTAGGAACCTCCTGTATTGCACCTGCCTAGCTGTATGGTCTTCCCAGCTGATGTCAGGGTGGTTGAAGTCCCCCATGAGAACCAGGGCCTGTGACTGTGAGGCTGCTTGCAGCTGCCTGTAGAAGGCCTCATCAACCTCCTCCTCCTGGTCAGGTGGCCTGTAGTACACACCCACCGTAATGTCACCCCTATGAGCCTATCCCTTAATTCTAACCCACAAGCTTTCAACTTGTTCCTCATTTGTCCCCAGGCCAAGCTCAATGCATTCCAGTTGCTCCCTCACATATAGAGCAACTCCCCCACCTCTCCTTGTTGGTCTGTCTTTCCTAAAGAGTCTGTAGCCATCTATGACAGTATGCCAGTCATGCGAGTTGTCCCACCACATTTCTGTGATGGCGACCAAGTCGTAGCCGGCCTGCAGGAAGGATGGAGAGGGGCTTTTCACAAGGGTGTGTAGTGATAGGACAAGGGGGAATGGCTGTAAACTAAAAGAGGGCAGATTCAGATATCAGGAAGAAATTCTTCACCATGAGGGTGGTGAAACACTGGCACAGGTTGCCCAGAGAAGCTGTGGATGCCCCCTTCCTGGCAGTGTTCAAGGCCAGGCTGGATGGAGCTCTGAGAAACCTGGTCTGGTGGAAGGTGTCCCTGCCCATGGCAGGGAGGTTGGAACCAGATGATCTTTAAGGTCCCTTCCAACACTTACTTTTCTATGATTCTATGATTTGAAAAAACGGGGCTGATGATAGTGCTTCTTTCACCCACGTGGATGGTTTGAAGAAAAACGTGTCAGGCAGTGAGGCACAGCTCTCCTCAGTGGGGGCCATGGCATTGTTTGAATGGGCCGTCCCCTTGCCTCCAAAGCTGGCAGCAACTCCCCCGTCACCAGGCCGGCACTGCAAAACGGGAAGGCTGACCTGTGGTTTGTCAGTAACCGGTAGAGCCAAGCCAAGGTCCAGCCAGCCACTGACTGGTTGGAGAACACACACAGCAGTAAGCAGTAACATCAGCTTCACTTTTTAGGCCTCCTTTACTCTTTCCGTCAGTGCCTGAAGAGCTGTCAGGGAAGACAAAGCCTCGGGCAGCATTTGTGCTGCATTTCCCGGCTGGTTTGGAACTCACGGAAAGCCTGTGCAGACCCATCAGTTGATACACAGCTGCCTCTCCAGCCACTGACATGTCCTCCAAGGTGCTGGAGCTGGGCTCCGGCAGCGGAGGGTCAGCAATTTGGTGCATGTGATGGAACCGAAGCTTCCCAGTGAGCTCGTGAGCGGCACTGGGCTCACTCGCCCGGCTGCCTGCCGTCGCTGGGGTACGCGTGCTGCACGCTTGGGAGCTGCGTTACCGCAGGAGCTGGCTGGAAGACAGGCTGAACCTCCAGCTGCTGCCGGCCTGGAGGAGAAGGAGCGGGTCAGTCCGTGCTGCGCGGGGTATCCCGCTCCACGCTGCTGCGCCGGTGCGGGGAGAGAGCGCGCGTGACACACGCGACGGGTGCTGTAACGCTGGGTGTTTCGCAAGCCTGTGTGTCTGCTCGTGGCACCCGCCAGCGCTCGGTGAGAGGACAACACCTGGAAGCGGTCCCCAGGAGAGCGAACCAAAGGCAGGCAGGATTCGGTGACTCCTGACGAGGAGCCGTGCCAAGGCTTGAGCCTGCAACCACCTGCACGCGAGACTCCTCTGCGCAGGGCTCTGACTCCCCTCAGAGTCCTGGGGGACGCTCCGGAGCCTCCCGCTGCCATCACTGCGGCATGCTCCGGGCACTGCTGCGGCTGGCGGGGGACAGCGACATGAAAATGGTTTGTTTCCTTCTTTCCTTACCTCAAAGAATGTTTTTGTTTACGTTCACCAACTTAAATTCATGTGGAAAAATACAAGGTAGAAAAGAAATGTCAACTGCCTGACCTGTGAGCAGCCATTTTCCTGTGGGAAGAGCTTGTTATTGGTAAGCAAACGAGGGCCACAATCAAGCTGGAACCCTGGTGTGAAAACATTGCTGTAGCTTGGTTTTGTGGGAGATATTTTAACTGCCAATGTGTTTTTTTCAGTTCCCTTCATCACTGCTTACAGCACTCCGTTAAAATCCTCACCCAGGGGCCTTTGTGGGAGTGGGGTGGTGGGCGTGAGGCCGTTGGCCGGCAGCTGCTGCCAAGGGGCACGGCCCCTGGGGCTGGCTCTGCCGGGGTTAACGCTGATCCCCAGCAGCTGAGACCTGCCCCAGCAACAGCCAGCCCGACAGGAAAGCCAAGGGGTGCTGTGTTTTGCTTAAATTGCTTGGCGGGGGGGCTGTTTAATCCTTCAACTCAGACTAGAGAAGGAGCTTGTGTGAAGGAGCTTTTTTCATAGCGAGTGGTGAGCAGTGGAACAGAAGCAGAAGTTTAGCATCTCTCCAGGGGTATGGGGTAAAGGCAAACAGGCTGATGGGGTTCACCTGCGCCACGACATCCTGGTTTCTGCATTGCACTGGATTCACTCCGGTAGGAACGCCATGGATCCCGTCTTATTCTGAATGTCTGCTTGTGATTATGCTTGCAGAAATTGTATGGGGACCAGTTTCTGGTTTTGTGTGTTTGTATATGCATATAAAAATATTTGTGGGAATGTATATGTCTGTAAGTTTGATAGTGGAGTTAAAATAGATATGACTTTCTGCTTTTTGTAGCTACAATAAGCAACTTGATTACTTTTGTGAACCTTTTGAAATTTCTGTCCATGTGTGAAGTGAAAACTTGAGAAAGCCTCTGCCTGCACATCCTTTTATATCCGAACTTCTAAGAGCAGAGTTAAAACTGCTTCATGAGAGGGAATTACCACAGTTCAGCACTTAATTGGGCCCCCCTCTGAGAGGAAAGACAGGAGACATATCTGTTGAATACAAGGTATTGCTAAATACCTTGTATGCTGGAGAGGAGATGCTAGATGATAACCCTACTGGAGCCTGTAAGCTCATCTTGATATCAAGCTATTGCTTCACATTGGAAGACCCTTACTTGTTCCAGCTTGGGGCAGGTGGTTTAAAAAAAAAAAAAAAAAAAGGTGAAAGATGGTGTAAATAAATCTGTTAGCTTTCCTTCCTTGGCTTCTTGACCTGTGAGCTTGTGAACTCTGAAAGGTTTTCTGAGTCAGTAGGAATCAACTTGTAGTTTACCAACCCTGTCTCTCAGAGAACTGGTTGTAATTGGTATCCCCAAACCATCGATCTGCTTCGAGGGGGTCTGTGGCTGAAGGGGAGGGATGAGGAGGGAGAACTTTATTGTGTCTGTGGGTCAGGTTTTGTCTTTTGAGGGTGCTTTTTTCTAAGCAAAGATTATGGTTTGCAGAGAAATGGTCAGGGAGGCTTGCTTAATATCTGTCTGTGGTATATTTTACTTTCTTTGGTTTCCTGAACTCAGTACTTGTTCATCAAAACGTAAAGTGACTCCCGTGGGAGTGGGAAGGGGAGAGGAATTTCAGGCAACATTGAAGCAATCTTGGATATTAAGTATGAGAAGTTTGAAGCATGTCCCTGAATGGGTCCTGCTGAGATACTAATAACTGGTCTGCTTGCCCATATTGCACTGAATCTCGTCCAGTTTTCTTGCCAAAACAAGTGGTATTTTCAGTTGTATTCCAAGTAAGGAGAAGTCAAAATGTAACCTTAAACCAGTGAGCTGTAGAGCCAGTATTGCAGGGGCTGCGAAGTGCTTTTTCTGCCTGGCAGACAAGCAGGGCACTCAGCGGGAACCACAGGCCTGTCAGTAAGTTTGACCTGAGACAACTGGGGCCCCGTGGCCAGAAGGGAAAGGGTCCTTAAATCCTCAGCAGAGCAGTGTATATCTCCAGGACTTCAGTTCCCAAGGGTTTTGGCAAACTTTGTTTTTCAGTGTTGATGTTTGTGACTCCTTCTCTCTGGAGTTGGTTTTGATTTTTATTCCAATTCTGCTGACACATGGCAGTCAGCAACAGACAAGTTTGGATCCTCAGTTCAACATTTTCTTTTTGCATTGGTATCTTCATTACTAGGTCCGGTCTCCAATATATTTACTGCTTAATGCATACAGTATGTACAACTGAGGGGAGGCAATGCTGTATTTGTTGAGTTATTTGATCATCGTGTTGCCAAACTACTTCTATTTACTCACCTATTTTATCAGACAGGGTCCCTGCTGATCTTTAGCGTAAGCTTTCGCAACTAAGTGGAGCATCTCTTTTTTTCCAAAGTCTCCTAAAGGCTACAGAAAAATATTTCTTGCACTGGAGACCTGTGAAACTTTCCTGTCGGGTAGTATTTCACTCAATGTAATTATGATAAAATACAGCTGATGTGGAAACTTGGGTACGAAGCAGTCCAATTGCCCAAGTGCACTTTTTTTTTTGTCAGTGACCTAATAGATTTTCCAGGTGTTACTAACAGATTTCAAAAGGGTATATCTCATATTCAGAAACAGGTTGAGTAATGCCTTGATATTGCAGGCATCGCAGCAGCCTTAGAGAGACTTGCAGTCTTTCAGCACAGATGGAATTCTCTGTCAAATTTTGCAGAGTAGTTTAGAAAACTTCTGGTGTGAAAGGATAATATTCTGAGGATTGCTTCGTGTAAAGCGCTTCATGCCAACGCTTGTGTGCCATGAGCCTTTGAAGCAATCTTTTTAAACACAGTATTTACCTGATCTCTTCTATTTTGAGAAATATTGCAGAAGTCTTTTAAGACATTTCTCCTATAGTTGACACTCACCACTTGCAAATTGCTCTGCGTTCCTCATCCTTTGTGTTCTTCTAGGTTTAAAGCCAAAAACCAGGCAACAAAACCCAGTCTCTAACTCAGATCTGGAGAGGAATCAGGTGTCCATGAGTTCAGTGGGGATTTTCCTACTGATTTGAAGTGGAGTGTTCTCAGGTGTGATAGTGAGTAAGGTGCCGTAAAATTAACTGTAATTATCTTCTGGGTGTCTGTCCCTGCCTGAAAGGATGCCAAGTGATAGCAGATTAATGCGCTGGAATAAAGCTACCCAGTGAAAGTGTTCACAGAGAACACTGTTTGCACATCACAAAAGCCACAATTTCTAAACTGACTGGAAACTGAAGGGACGGGAGGGGCCAACAGGTTTTGTGGTGCAGGAGAGAAAACTACTTTTCCACCGCAACGTTATCAGAGTGACAATTCAGTAAAGAACTTACAAAAATCATACTAAAAAAACATCGAATGTTAACTTTGAACTACATTTTTCTTGTTAATAATTTTCTGTTTTCTCATGAAAGTAGTTTAATATTTCCCTGGTATTGATTTGCAAACAGGTGTGTCCATCAGTTAAATTAAAAAAATAAATATATAAATGCATCATCGGTATTCTTCCCATAAACAGAGACCACACGGCAGCCTGTAGGTCTATCCTAATAAGTAGATTACCCTGTGAAGGCATGTTGGGGAAACAGCGATGCTGGGCTGCCACTGAGTTGACGGCCGTGTGGTTCCCCCTCTGACGGCCGTGTGGTTCCCCCTCTGACACCAGGCTGCTTTGTGGAAGCCCCAACTGTTGTTTCAGTGTTGGAGTTCTTGTTAGTCATATTGGGACAGCAGGGCAAACATCAAAAAAGAAAGAAAGGAGAAACCCTGAGGTGTGGCAGGATTTCTGCTTTGACTTGTGGAGGCCCAGTCTCTGGAAACATTCAAGGCCAGATTGGATGGGGCTCTGAGCAACAAGATCCAGTTGAAGATGTCCCTGCTCACTGCAGGGGGGTTGGGCTAGATGGCCTCTAAAGGTCCCTTCCAACCCAAAGCATTCTATGACTCTCAGTGGTCCCCAGCGGCCATTCAGCTGGGACAGAGGGAGACTGAGGAGCCTCAGCAGCGCTGGGCAGCAGTTGCTGAGGTGCCTGGGGCACAGCATTTGTTACGGGAACACCACGTATTGTTGATTCAGCAATTAAGTGCTACAGGATTTTGATTTCCTATTTACTCATTTTTCATTTCCTTCATTTTTGGCATTCAGACCCAATTTTGATGAAAGATTGCCCTGGGACATGAACACTTTCCTGGAGCTGAAAGATGGATTAGCAAAGCACTTTTTGAGGATGTCCTCCTGAACACCTGTCTCTTTCCCTGGGGAAGGGGTGGGCTCGCTCTGAGGGCTGTAGCTCCAGACGCGCACAGAGGTTTCATGGCAACAGGAACCCTGAGCCGGAGCTTTGGTGATGGGCTTGACCATATTGATGTGCTGGTGTTACTCTTAGCTCTTCTGTTTCCAGGCTGGGGAGTGAAATTCGTGAGCCTGCTTAGGATCCCAGCCCCTACAATGAACAGGGAGGACTGAGACGTCTCGCAGCATAGCAGTGAGATGTGGTTTTCTCAGGGGGCTGCAGCCTTCCCTGTTGAAACACGTGACACAGCGTGTGTGTCTGCACCCCATGATGTTTTCTCAGTCTGTATTCTGACCCTGGCAATGAGTCCTTTTGCTAGAGAAACTGATATATACGCCATTGGGAAACGAAGAGACTCGTCTGCTCCTAAGTCCCACTGTTTGCCCTTGGCTTAGGTGTACGAGTGCCACCCTGACTTGTTTTATGTGCTCGCATTTCATCGGACGTTACCAGCAGTTTTTAATTTAAGGGATTCTATTTAGCTGTTGGTGACTGCGGGTTGGTCCCAAACAAGGTCTTCTACTAAAATCACCTTGAGTTTGGGTAGTGGCCACAGCATTATTTAACGGTTTCCTGAGACACAAGGGAGGAACAATGCAAACATGCATCTGTGTGGAACGTGTTTGGCAATGTAATATTTTTCTGGGAAAACTCCTTATTGTTGAATGATTATTGCCAGGGCTATGTCCAAATTCCTTGCTATTCCTCCTGCGAAAATATGGAACTCAGCTACAGTACTTGTATCTCTACCTGAAAACTTTCACAGAAATATTATGGACCAGTTGTCAGGTGTTCTCTTTTTCTTTTTTCTTTTCTTTCTTTCTTAAGAAGAGCTGGAGCAGTGCAAGGTTACTTACACCCAGAGTTTTGCATACATGGGAATTAGGTGCCTAAATGACTTCTAGGGGATATGGTCTGGAAAACTTGAGAACTCCACCCTGAGTTGGAGCAGAAATATCTTGGAAGCATCTGATATTTGTTGTGCTCGGGCATAATCCTGAAGTTTTGTCCTGCTAATGTAATTCATCTTCAGCTTATACAAGGACCGGTTGAACTTCCTTGCTAACAAATACCCTTCCTTTACTCCCAGAAAGCTTATGCTTATTTGCAAGCATTCAAAACTAAGGAAACTTTAGACAACTCACTTGTGTAGAATTGAAGTCTCTATGTGACTTGTTTTGTGAGAGTGCTGTTCAGTTCCATTGCAGCAGTAGGCTGCTTGCTAAGGTCTCTGTCTTTCCAAACAGGAGTGAAGTAAAAATAAAGCATAAATCTGAGGGGTTTTGTTGTTGTTGGAGTGTTTTGGTTGGTTTTTTTTCCCGTCTGGGGGAAAAAAAAAAAAGCAATGATCTTATTTTTCCTATTGGTTTTTTGTTGATGAATAAGAAAAAAGCTTGTGCCACCAGAGCAAGATCTGTCAGAAAAGGTGGGCATCCTCGCTATGAAGTATGACATGAAAGAATGTCCTTTAGGGCTTTTCTCCTAGCCAACTCCTATGGACAAACTCTGCTACTCCTTGGGCTGCTCTTATGAACAACTGAAACACATACTGATGCTTTAATTGACCACGGATTAAGCTGTCAGTGTTCATCTTACTGGCCAGATTGATCCGTGGGGAGATGCCTGGCTGCAGTTGAAGAATGCCCTTTGCTAGGAGATGCCAAGGTCTCCTTTGAAGGAGACCAAGAGTCTCCACTTCCCATCTGTTCCTGTAACTGCCTTTTGCTTCCCCCCATGCCTAGCTGAGCAAGGTGTGAGGGCCAGATTAGTAGACTCCAACCCCACTTTTGCTTTTAACAGCAGAATTACTTCTACTGTTTGTGACTTCATTTTTCCCTCTGCAGGGGTAACTGTGTGAAGACTAACGCTAATTAGCTAATGGTGGGCTTCTTAAAAGTGGAAGCCCAAGCATGGCTGTAGGATTATTGCTTTTCATCTGGCTGCATATTTCTGCTCTGAAATAAAGAGCACAGGGGCTCCAATGTTGTGGGTAGTCTGACATGAGGGAAATATTTCAGCTGTGCCTTGGTCCTCAATTAACAAGGCTATGATAGATCAGTGTCCAAAGGTGGACTGGACTTGGAGCCAAAGATGGAGTGTGAGGTCTCTCTCATGGCTGATATGCCCATATCACTTCCAAAGAAGTTGGTGCTCCCTCTTGCACAAGGGAAACTGCAGTCTCTGTGCCCCTCTCCCCTTGTTTGTGCTCTTTCCTGGGGGTTCAGGTGGGCAGGATCCCAGGTAACATTGGCTCCTGAAGATGGTATCCGGAGATGGATAAAGCTTGTTTGGTTTTGGATGTGCTGTTTCTCAGAAGGTTCACAACCATAGACATAGATTCCAAGTTCATGTTACTAGCTTTTCTATGCATTTACTCTGTAGATACAGATGCTGAAACAGCCTAGAGTCTGGGGTCACTGCAGCCAGGTGGCCCATCCGCTCTCGTCTGGGTTACCTGTCAGTGCAGAATAGCTCTACAGATAGTGCAAGAAAGTGCTGTCAATAGTGATGATGAATGTAGGGATTTTTGGATGAAATTCTAGGTACTATGCTACCGTTGAAACCACTTTTATAGTCTGTCATGACCAAGGCTGTAGCTGGAGAGTGGAAAGCAGAGGAATTTGCTAACTAGGGTGCAAACTGAAGTTTTCTAACGGCTTAAACAGTTTACATGATACAGCACTTTAATTGATGTAAACCCTTCCAGCAAGCAGGTAGAAGGGGATTTACTGAGCTTGAGAATAATTAAAACCGTGCTGAAACTTTCCTAACAGGTGCTAAATGTGCCGTAGTGTGTGGTCTCCCTGAACAGGGTTGGCTTTCCCTATAAATGGGAAAGGGAAACATCAGAAGTTTCAATGCGTGCACATGAATAAACAATGCTTTTATGGCATATTAAGAACAGTTTGGTTTATGGCTCTTTAGATGCATCTTAAAATCTTGTTCTAGGAGGACTTTAGCAGAGCTGTCCAATTTCCAAGATGTGCCTCTAAAGCAGGATGAGGATTGTACCTGTTTTTTATTAACTATATTACAAGCTTAAAATAACCAAGTTGCAGACAACTGACAGCAGTGTGGACCCTCAATGTGTTTCATTAAAAATAATAAATGTTTGCAAGGGCATGGAGGCAGAGATCAAGCTCCTTTTGACTCCTGGAACCCCTTTTGCTTGTCTGGGGGAGGAACGTAACCTGGCAGTCTTTGAAGGTTACTGATATTCATCAGGATTACTGGGCTTTGAATGGAGCTTGAGTTAATTATGAACTTTAACCCCAGGTTTTAGTTTGTTCTTGGACAAAGTAAGTGGCTTCGTCTTACGTTGCAGGCTACTGGCAGAGAAGCTCTCTGGCAGCATCTATAAATGGATCCTGGCGTTGTGTGTCGAAACCTGACAACCGCGAGTGCAGAATTACAATGAGGGTGGTCTAATTTTTCAGACCAGCATAGGGATGTGGTGATTCTCTCTAATTTGTTGTTTAATCATGTCTGAGTGCCTTTGTGAAGAATGGACTCCAAGTGACTTGGGAGTTACAGTTTCAATAGAGAAATTCATAGGACCTCTGCAGGAGTGCAAGCTCATCGCTGAGCACAGGTTGAGGGCCGGTCCCTTGAAAGAAGCATTATAAAAACTCTAGCCTGGGCAGAGCTAGACAAGTGAAAAGAAATATTCTGGAAGAACACTGGGCCTTTTTAAAATCTGTACTGTGTAAGCCTACGCTACTCCCAAAATCTATTTCCCCTAGTGTCATATTTTACTGAAGTCTGTCTTTTCTAATAGTGCTGCTATTTAGCAGTCAAAACCAAAAAGGCAATAAACCACATGCATTTAAGCTGAAAACATGTTGTACCTCCTAATAAATTTGAAGAAAATTCCTGTGGCACAATTTGATAAAACTTGTTTTGGTGAACATCTGTAAACACTTGGTTTTGTGCATTGGATAGAAAAAAGCCTCTAAAAAATCTGAAGTACATTTTTGATACCTCTTTTTGATAACTCAACAAAATGTTTCTGGATACCGGGAAAGCGAACCTTCTGCAAATGATTTTGATGAATAGCTGAGCAAGAATGAAAGAGCAAAGAAAAAAAACCCACAAACCAAACACTAGAAAGGAAAAGGTAGAGTTCTAATTTCTAGTGATTTCTGAAGTGCGGTTCAGTGATCTAAATTCCCATGTACAGATTTGGATTGACATAAATTGTAATTTGTGTCCCATCTCTAAAGTTTAATTTTTAGTATGCAGTAAAATGTAATGGCCAGATTAAGGACTTGGGTGTTTGCAAAATAGCTTTTCCTCTCTTAAATTCTGACTACAAAGTTTGTCTGAGGACATGTCATGCATTTACCATGGTTGTCTTGATATTTGGAAACATATGAGAATAGATGACAGTACTTCACAAGGACTTTATTTTTAAAATACTGAGGGTAAAGCTTAGATTCTTTGACTTACGACCATTACCATAAACACCAACTTCTGTGCTAAAATTCCGTGAGCAAACAGGGTGCTGTTGTTTACCTGTGTCTTCAATGCATGGCTACTTCACTCACTGCTTGACATAGTGCTCAATTGCTACTTCAAGTATCAAAGACACTGTGGTGCTATTTAGAACTTCAAAAGAATTAAAACCTTTGAAAGGTGTGGGGGCTTTTCACCAGTGGGTCACACCTGTGTACGCTGGTCCCAGTGGTTCAGGAGTGGTTCTTTGTTAGAGCCTTTGCTTGTGAATCACCCTGGACCAACCCTGCTCCTGCAGGCTAGCAAGTGCGTGGTTCCTGAAGTCAAGTGGAGGATTCCCCCCCACCTCTGCGCTGGCCCAGGTCTTCAGGGAGAGCCGGCAGTATACGCGGTTCCTGTTAGTTCAGAAAACAGGAGCATCTGGAGAAGCCGTGGATGCCTTACTGGCTCGGTTCAGCAGCAGCAGCAAAGGCTGTGACGGGTCGTTCTGGGCAGATAGATCCTCTCCATTACGTGCTGAAGCATGGAGCAAATACATGTAAACTCGCCTAAAATCCAGCTCAAAGCAGCAGGAGATGGGCAGTAGTGGCTGTCGTATATGGCCTTTCCCTCTTCCTGCCTGCAGGGATGCTCCCTAAAGGAAGGGGAAGGGAAGGCTTTTCTCATCAGTTGTGAGCGGGTGGCAGTGCTGAGGAAAAGCAATTCCTAGGGACAGCAGTGGGTTTCCCAGGATGACGCCCATACAGGTTTAACTTCAAGAAGAAAGGAAAGTGAACCAGTGGTGAACATATTGTTTGCTATGTGTTTACCATAACAGATCTGTAGGAAAAAGCCCACAGTGTGGTGGGTAGTTGTTATTATCGTCAAGGTAGAATGACTAGACTGGCTGCAGGAGGCCCTGCTCGATCAGGGGGTTGGACCGGATGACTTCCAGACGTCCCAACCAGCCTGTGATTCTGTGATATCAGGTAGTTAAATTAGGTTAGACTCTGCAAGACGGCCTGGTTAAACCCGTGATTTATTTCCTCAGTCCCTACGGAGATGTGTCCCACCAGTGTAAGAGTATTGTTTTTTTCTAATCTAACTGCATCACTGCAGACATTCTATAGCTTAACGTGTCTGTTCCTAAGCAGGGCAAACCTAAACACCTGTCTCCAGCGTATGGCGAGTAGTGAGGGAGGGACATGGTGCATCAGCAGCCTGAATGGTGGGGTTCAGTACGAGCAGGCTGGCTGTGCTCTCTCGTCAGCTGGGATAGATGGGCAGATGGGCGGAATTGCCTTCCGCAGGGGCGTGTGTGTGTGTGTCTTCACCAGTGACAACCAGTGGTCCCGAGGGTACCCTGGGGACATATTGTACCTGGGGATGGGGCAAATCAGCATTAGCAGCTGCTCACATTCTTTTTCCTCATTTTCATTCTCCTCCATGTGATGAAACATTTCCTTCTATTTTCTCTTGCCTGTTACTTTAACATTTCTATTTCTCTGCTGTGTTCTCCTCACTTCTCAACTGCCCCAATTTTCCCTATACTTCTTCCTCTGTACATACATAATCATCTTTGCTATTGAGCCTGAAGAACTGCTGCTTCTGTTAGCATACAATCAAACCTTGCTGGAGTTCCCCAAAAAGCAGGAAGGTGCCTATTTAGAAAAATAAAAAATAAATACATATAACTTGAGTTCAGTGAAGTAACTGACTAGAGTTCTTTTGCCAGCTAAACTTGTGTGTATATTAGGGAAATATTTGAAGAAAAGAGAGGGATGAAAAATCCTCAGGGAGGAACTTGTTCATAATCACATGAAGACCTTGACTGTAGATGAGTGTAAGGATGCAGGAAGCCCTGCTAACTGGATCTTTGCTAGGGAAAATGTTGTTGCCTAATGGGGATGCGATTCAGGGGCTAAAAGCGAGCTAAAGAGGTCCAGACACTTCATTAACTGGCTTTTCATAAATGCTAGAAGAAAGCATCTGCTCTCTTGAGAGCAAAAGTTATCTTTAGTATCCATTCAGGCAATTGACGGAGCATCTGTTTATTCCAAGAACTTCCCTAAAGGTTTCATTTCTGCTGTACGGTTTTATAGTTTTATACCACATGAAAACTACTGTATGCGCTTAATTCTGGGAACAGGCTAAAGCTATTTACCAAAGCAGAAAAGTACTGTATTAGGGTAAGAGATAGCTTGTGAGGATGAGAAAGGAATGTTTCGGACATGAAGATATTTGAAACAGTGTTGTATAGTGACTATATTATCACCCAAATGCTTTGAATGCTGGCTCTGCTGATGACTTCAAGGAAATTAGTACCTTGTCCTCAAAATGCAGAGCACCATATTGTTGGTGTGCTGTAGATCTGTGTGCGCAGATGCTAAGTATCTTCGTCTCAACGCCAGCAGGAGCAGGATTTTCTTGTACAAGGTTTCAGGTCAGGTATAATGTCACTGGAGGATCTGCCTTGTAATTCTCTAGGGAACCATCTTAAAAAAAAATCTGGTTTAGATAAATATTTAAATTTTTTTCCCTTCCTTTATGGGAGTTTGTCCTTGTTTACTTTTATTAAACATTTTCTATAGTGTTTCTTACCAAAGCCCATTGGCTGATCTGCCCCTCAGCTCACTAGCACAAGGCTTGTCACACACCTGGGAGATGCAGGCTTGGCAGGATGTTGGGCGCCTGAGATGAGAATGCTCATCCAGAGAAAGCTGGGGGAAAACGCTTCCCTCCTGTTCCTGTGCCACCTGGGAGGGTTGCCCAGCAAGCCTCCCTGCAGGGCATATTGTTTTGGAGCATAGGCACAGCTCTTCCTCGCTTCTGCCAGAAATGGAAATATGAATGTAGTTATCCCTTGGAACAAGCTGCAGCACGACACCGCGTCCCAGCGGCTATATACACGAACGAAGGGAAGGAAAAGGAGTTTTGTTACAATGAGACAAAGGTTCATTTAGGAATCTCATTTTTCGTTAGGGTAGTTATTGTGAACTCTGAGTTTAATTTCTGGTGGCACTTTTTTTTTTTATTTAAATCCATTTATTTAAATTTCCTGAACCACAAAATACTAATAGCTTCACAGTTTATTATTTTTCTCTGTAGAGTGAAAAAGTATAATTAAAAATAAGATATACTGTAGAATTAAATTTTTGAACTGCAGCTTGGCAGCTTTTCACATAATAACAAAGCATAAAAGAAGCATGGAGTATCATTTCATGCTGTTCTGCAGATGATTGCAAGCCATACTTGCTTTGTGAAGTCAAAATCTTTCTTAAATCTTGCTTTTGTACTGGGAACAAGGGTGTCTCACTCCACATCTCCACTTCAGCTATGAGTAAAGTAGTCCAAATAAGCGGAGGGTCTTCTGATTTCTTAGCACAGAAAACATGATTATGTGAGATCCCATTTCTTGTCATGAGAGGACTAGCAGCCTGTTCCTGCGTGATAACTATTACGCTCTTACCAGACCCCAGGCTGGGAGAAGGGAGATTGTGGAAATTAAGTCTACTCTTGTAGAACTGTCCTTGCCAACAAAAGGTGATCCATCACTGAAAATATGCCAATCGTATCGGAGGATCAAAGCGGTTCTGAAGCCTCCTGCAACACACACGCCGTTCTTTCCCTAGGGGACAGCGAGCAAGCTTAGATACAACTGAAGACGTAACTGCACAGCGCGGGAATAGCCAGCTGATACAGACCTCTTCTTGTGCAGCTTGCTCAGACGAATGACACTGAGCTGCTCTCAACAGATCCTCTAGACCAGCGATGTTTCTGTCCAGTGTAGCACCACTGCTTCCACCTCTCCGTCTGAATGTCAAGAGGAAAAGTTCCCCAAAAGGTGTTCAGACTCTTGCAGCTGGGCTGTCTTTTCATCCCCATTGCTCTGAGGCGCTGGGGATGCTGAGGGGAGGAAGAGAATGCCAGGCTCTCCATGGCTTTCTGTTGTAGACCAGTTTTGTTTTCAAATCCTACAGCCTGTACGGCACAGCCCGATCCCTTGTGCTTAGTCCCTCAGCTCTCCTTGCCATGCTCACTGCCTCCCAAATCTATTGCTTAAATTAACAGGCAGTGGGGAGTTAGTAGTTGGACATCCTGTGTTTGTCCAAAGTTTTCAGGAAAACAATCGCTCATTCTGTCTTCAGCCTGGTGTGAAGGTAAGGGCTGGTCTAGGTGCTCTCAGTTTGATGTTCCCTGCTGCTGGTGTGAGTGAACCTCTTTAACACAGTGAGGATTCTAATCGCCCTAATCCCGACGTACTGTGTGTGCAAGCAATGTAAAAATTGCCACCTCTCTTTTCCTGGAAATTGGAGACCCTGCAGACAGTTCCTACCTAGCTGGAATCTTCCTAAACTTCAGACATGTATTTTCCTCTGTTACTTCTCAGCCACTCCAGCAAATGACTCCTGTACAGCTCTGCAGCTGATCTATGCACCTTTAGTAAGTCCCCTGTGCATTCACTCCCTTCCCCGCTTCTGCATGTGTGCAGCTGAAATGCCTCCGCGTCCCTTGTCTTCCGAGTTAGCTGCTGATGGGCCGCTGTCCCCAGACATCGGCACAGACAGCGAGTGCGGGGAATTGAGAGACTCCGGTCTGGCTGGGTGAGCTCTGGCTTTGCACTCTCGGGCTGGAGCAAGATCTGCTGTAAGCACTGAAGGACAGGGTAACACTAACAAAGCAACGAATTTTTTGCTTAGTGGAGCTGTCTGAAAAGTTGGCAAAAAGCCCTGAAGGAGGGCTATCAATGCATCGACTGCAGCCGTCTAAAATGCTCCAGGCTGTCTGTGCCTAACACTGAGCTTGTTTTCATCTGACAGTTAAGTGACTTGTCCTGGTCTGAGTACAAGTGACTGGAACAGGAAAAAACTCCGCTGCAGAAATGCAGGGTGGTAAACGGCAAAGTTGTTGTTGAAACTTGAATCACTGTATCTGTGTTGCACTGTATACTGAAATAATAAACAGTGTTTGTGGTGATCTCCACGAATTTCTCCAAGAATGCTTTCTTCATGACGATTTCTGGCTGCATCAGCACCGCATCTTTCAGCACTAGTTAGCAGGTCTCGCTATAAAAATGTGCCTGTCGACACTGAAAAGGGAATCTAGACTTCAGCTGTAGGCAGCTGGTAAAGCAGAAAAATACCTAGAAATGAACGGGAAGCAGGGACAGCATGGCAGCATCTCTCATCTCGGTGAAGTTGCTCTTGGCTTGTACCCAGGGAGGACAAGGGTTCTGTGTCTACGCTGCGTCCCACTGGTCAGCCCCAGCCACCTGTGCACTGCATGGGGGATCTATCTTGGGATACTACACCAACTCCACAGGCCCTTAGCTACTTCTAGGTCTTTGTGAGTCATCTGCAACTTGTGCTCCTTCTGGTTCGACCAACTCAGCCCGTACTTAGAATCCTGCCCCCTGAGGGAGAAACTCCAGATGAAAATATCCCACGTCAGGAGGAAACTACTGCTAGTCAGTCTGCCCAGCCTTCTGTCCCACCCAGCTTTCGTTCCACCTCCCTGGGGTTAGTGAGAACGTGAAGGTCTTTGCTAGGATGGCTTGGCAGTAAGCAGGCTGGCATAGCAGACTGGGGAAAAGAAGACAAAGCAGGGGTGGGGAGGGGAGCTGCTGCATCATGAAGAAATGTTCTATATATGCAATAACAGCCACCCTTCACCACAGGATTGCCTTGATTTCGTGAGAGGTTGCTCTGCGAGGGCACGTTACGGCCTGTTTGGCCCCGAGATTTCCTTCCTGGCACTCCCGACTACACACCAAGGCCAAAACAGCAGAAATTGGTCCCAAGGGCAGTGGTGAGGATCCAGTATCAGGAGTATGTAGGTACCAGCACCAGACATAGGAGGGGAAAGAGAGAAAGGAAAACCAGTCTGTGGGCTTGAAATCAGGGGAGGTGGAACTGAAATGCCAGAGGGAAGAACGTAGCACAGGAGATTCTGCAGGCTGAGGAGAGATTAACAGGTATTAGAAGAAAGCAAAAGACATGAAAGGATTCAGATCAACGCTGAGACGAGCAGCAGGGAATGCTCCTGGCAAGGAGGGTGATGAAGTTGAACGCAGATGGCAAGAGTAAGCAGGCAGACCTGAGGAGCTGTAAGGGCACCATGGAGAAAAACATTAAAATCCAGAAATGGGAAGAAGGTGAAAAGTACATGAAGAAATAATAATACTTTCTAAATCAGAAATAATAATTTTCTTTACCTTGATGTTAGAAAGCCATACATAATGAAGCAAAGATAGTGTAAGAATGATTTTATTTAGTGTTTTGGTAACACAAAGATACATCTCAAAATGACCATAGAAGTTCGCTCGCTGAACAACTGCGTACATTCTAAACGGGGTGCTGCTAAATCTGAGCAACCTGACAGATGCTATGAGGCGTTATTTGACCAACAGCTATATAGCGTGTGACCCCCTGACAGATGTGAGCAGTGTGAATGGACATTGCATTAGTAGCCAACGCACAGTTAAAGCTTTCGGAAGAGTACAAAACTGCAAAAGCCATTTTTATTAAAATATGAATCGGTGATCCTTGCATTAGAATAACTATTCAGTTGTAGGTTACACCTTTTATATTTTTTTAATAACAATACTTACAAAGGTACAGGTAAAATTGTTGTGCTAGCATTTGATCTAATGTAGATCTCCATATGAAAATGCTGAGTATCTTATAAAGCTTTTCACAGGTATAGGCTAAGTTCTGGGATATCACAAACTCGTACATAATTCAGAAAAACACCTGAGGTTACTCCTTGTGTCTGTAGCAGAAAGCTTTTTTAGCTCTAAAAAAAGAAGATAGATGCCATATAAAATCAGAGACTTTAAACAGGTACATTAATACTGTGTAGGGTTACAGAGCAGTACTTTTAGGCTTGACTCAGGTTTTTAAAATCAGTAGCAAAGCTTCAACTTCCAATGAAGATTGTGTTGTTAACCCCGCTCTTCCCAATGTCAGCGTGAGTTCTGTCACTGCTGCCCACGTGACTGAGACTGGCCATCTGTCAGAGGACCCAGTGCAAATCTTTACTTGCTTAGGTCTTGGCAGAGCTACTTAACTGCGCAGCACTGCACCCTTATTTTTCTAGCTCTGCTAATACCTTATTTAGTACTAGGCTGAACACAGCAAGTCACGTGAGGTACTCTCATTTCTGATAGATTTCATATGTAACTGAAGGTGATCTGCAGCTCCAAAGAAATGCCCAACACTTCTCAAAATCAGGCATTTACACAGGGTTGTTTGCTTTTTGGAGAAGTACATGCAGCTTTGTGTACACAAACATTAGACAGAGGTTCAAGGCCATAAAGCTTCACATGTGTATTTTACTTTAAAATAATATTTTGGGGGTTTTTTTCATTTTATGTCCTTCACCTCATAAAAATTTTAAAAGTACTTTTTCTTGTTAATGGGTACATTAACTAGGACATGTAACATTAGTTTTCCTGCTGAGACTGTGTTCCAAGCAAATCGTACTAGAAGTACATAGTTGATTTTTGGAGACACCATTGAACACCTAACAGAACGACTAGTGAGCAGGACGGTGTTTGCTTTACGCTTTACTTAAGGCTTGCAGCACTAAAGTTTTAATATAAAACCCCCCAGATTCTCACTTTTAAATACCTTGACCCATGTGGATTTTACTGGACTTACCTATGTGCCTAGGGACAGGGTTGTTCACTCTTTACTAGGGAAATACAAAGTTCAGCTACACCTTTACGAAACTTTCTAATGCAAATATCTATTTTGTTCATGATTATGCTAATGAACAGATTAGCATATGGTTTGTATCATCCTTGCCACTTGGTAACATCAAACCTGATCTTTCAAAACTTTATGAAAAGTTACTACGTTAGGACATTCTGGTCATTCTCATATGAAATATTAATTTTATTATCAAATGTGCTTATAAGAAATTTTTTTAGTCATTTTTTTAAACACTTTGGAATGCTAAAGGCAAGACTTTACATTGTCATTTTACCAAAAATCATTTGAACATTTATTATTGAGGCATTAATGTACATCCCAGCAGTCACAACCCAGGAGCAGCCATGTGCCTGTGGCAGCTTCCAGTAGAGTGAATTCAGAGGCAGGCTGCAGCGTTCTGAGCAACCCTCTCTTTTTCCGTTTTTTTTTTTTGTTTGTTTTTTGTTTGTTTTTTTAAATCAGAGATTTCACTTTGGGATGTGAAGTCACTGAAGGTGAACTTGGAGTTAAGGCGTAGCACAAGGAGACATGGAAAGGACTGTACAAACAGTTCCTGGAGATGCTCCAACCAGTCAGTAGACAAAATGTGCTTTACAATGGTGACTTCTGTGAACAAGCTAGAAAAGAAAAGGCTTAATTTCAAATTGCATGTGTTTTATCATTTAATATACTAAACTGTTCCCCTGGCTCTCCTTCTAGAATTAAAAAGAGGATTGTGCAGTTTTTCTTCCTGCTCTTGTAACTGGTAATATTGGCTACTTTCCAAAAAGATCATCAGAACAAACTATAACTTATTTAAGTCTAAAAAGAGAGAGAGGGATTATCTTCAGATGCAAGGTCTGTTTCTTAGGCATTTGCTGACAGCTGATTTTCATTGGCTGCTTTCTCTGCTTGCAGTCTTTGGACAGCCTGATCCAGCAAATCCATAGTACCCCTAAGCGTAACATTCAAGGTGAACGGCTTAGGTTTAATGGTCAACCCATAGGTAAAGTCCATTTTAGGGTCCTCGTTTGGGTTGGCAGTGAAATTGCACTGATGCACCAGTATGGAGGTAAAGAGAAACAGCTGCACCTTGGATAACTCCTCTCCAATACACCGACGTTTTCCCAGTGAGAAAATCATCACGCTGCTAGTGAGATCTTTATTGATTAATCCATTCTCATCCAGGAATCTCGTTGGATCGAAATCCTCTGGGTTGGACCATTTTGCTGGATCGTGATTCACTGACCACTGGTTAACGAAAACCACCGTGTCCTTGGGAATGAGGTAGCCCATTATGAAGGTGTTGGTCGTGGTGGCATGTGGGATAGTAACAGGCACAAAGCTGCTGAAACGCATGGATTCGTACAGGAAAGCCATGGTGTAGGGCAAGTGAGGCTGATCTTCAGCGCAGGGCAGACGGTCTCTTCCAACGATCCTGTCCACTTCTTCCTGCATTTTAGCCTGCACGTTTGGATACCTGTCGTTTAAAGTAAGATGTGTCTACGTACGTAACGCTTGCAAAAGATTTTCTTAGAAACAATCCTTCCTGCAAACGTTTCTCACAGAACCACCCTACCCTAACGCACGCCGTTCGGGCAAAGTTTAAATATATTGCGGGACCGTGTAGACCTCAATGGGAAAACTTTGAGAGAAAAATCCAAACTTCCCATGCAATGGTGTCACTTTAGATTTACTCAGTTTTCACTTTAATGTCACATATAACTGACTCTGAACGTAAAAAAATGTGCTGACACTGAATATTCTGATCCAATTTTGAAAATTCATTCTAAAACTAAAATTACTTGTCTCTCTTAAACATTGGGCTTTCCGTGGGCATTTGGTTTTCCAGCTCTGTATGTGACTTCTAAGAGTTAGCACGGAGTTTGTTATCACTAGACGTATTGTGTACATACGAAAGTCTGCAGGTTTTTAAACCAAAAAAAGCTCTGCCAGTGTCAGAACAGCTTTATGAACATCCGGCTCTTCGTTTGTGTGTATGTTTTCTAGTTAATATCAAAATACACTTTCTTTACAATGTATTTTAAGGTGACTGTCCTGAAGTTGGGATCGTTTGGAAGACTACATGTTAGCCAAACTAGATCAAAATATTAGTAAGTTTTACTTATTTTCTTTTGCTTGTTAAAAGCACGCGCTTCTCCAGGGAGCCTTCATGTGCTTGAGGCATTCAAGTTTGGCTTCCGCGTCCTTGCCCGTCCCTCCCGCGGCAGATCTGCGCGTCAGACGCTGGGCAAGTGTCAGGGACGGGGAGAAACCCAGCGGGTCAGGTGAGCGCAGGGCATCGCACCCCTAGCTCGAAGTGCTAGGTGTCTGCCTGCTTTTCGAGAAGCGGCTGAGCAGATAACGTTGGCGTGAGCCTACCGATTACGCAGACGAGGAAAGAAAGAGCCGAGGCATGAAAACGAGTGCTGTGTTCCAGAGGGGTCTGCCCTGCCCCAAGTCGTGCCATGCCGGTAACAGCACGCGCTGCCGGCAAACGGACACGACGGCGGGTCTGTACACCCCTGCGTGAGCGCTGTCTCTTGCTAAGCAGCCGTTGCCCCGTTCCTGTGCTCACCCTGACCTCGTAAAATCTGTCACCTTCACGTTCTGCACAGCTGCCCTTTTGCCAGCCTCTCTTTACGCGCTGTCACCCGACTGCCAGAGTTGGGTTCTGGCGTTTTGGTTTTCTTTCTTCCGACCCTTCCCCACTGTTTCCTGGCAGGTTTCCCGGAGCTGCCCCGTGGGTGACCCAGGCCCTCGCCCCACCGGCCACCCCGCACCAGGCTGAGGTGCTCCTTGGGGCCGGCTCGCACAGGACCCTCCCTGGCAAAGGCTGCGCGTCTTGGTGGGCCACCGCTCGCTCCCCGGCTCCCCTCCCCAGGGCCCGCCGGGCTGCGGGGGCTGTGCGTGTGTGTGTGTGCGTGTCTCGGCACCTACCGGATGAGGAAGATGAGGAGCCACTGCAGGGCGGTGGAGAGGGTGTCCTGGCTGGCGCCAAAGATGTCGGTGACGGTGGCGGGCACGTGCTCGAGCTGCAGGCGCGGCTGCTCCCGCTGCAGGCGGATGAAGGCGTCCATCATGTCGCGGGGGGCGGCCCCCGGGCGCAGGCTGCGCTGGTGCTGCAGGAACTTGCCGCGGACGAAGCCGTAGAAGTCGCGGTTGAGGTCGCGGAAGGCGCGGTAGGCGGCGCGGACGGGGCTGGGGAAGCGGCGCAGCCAGGGCAGCGCGTCCACCAGGCTGCCGGCGCCCACCGCCCGCCCGAACTGCTCGTTGCGGCCCACCAGGCGCAGGAACTCGCCGTCGCCGTGGCTGTAGCGGCGCCCGAAGCAGAGGGCGCTCATCACGTTGGCCACGGCCACCAGCAGCGCCCGCGACGGGTCGAGGAAGGCGCCGCCCGCGCTGCCGCGCACCAGCAGCGCCACCAGCGCCCGCGCCTCGCCCACCAGGTGCCGCTCCAGCAGGCGGCGGGTGGCGGCGCTGCCGGTGGAGAAGGCGCGCACCGTGGCGTGGGCCGCCCGGCGGCGCAGCTTCCACAGCTCCGAGTAGCCGCCGAAGGCCAGGCTGCGCCCGCCCGACACCAGCCCGAAGGAGGGGAAGGGCGGGCGGCCGGCGAAGGCGGCGCCCTGGCGGACCAGGGCCTGGCGGATGGCGCGCTCGCCGTTCAGCACCACCACGGGCCAGCGGCCCAGGCGCAGCTGGAAGACGGCGCCGTAGGTGCCGGCCAGGCGGGCGAAGGAGAGGTGCGGGGCGCTGCCCAGCTGCGCCGCGTTGCCGATCACGGGCCAGGGGAAGGGGCCCGGCGGCGCCCGGCGCTGGCCCTGCCGGCGGCGCCGGCGCCGCTGCAGGAGGAGCTTGCCCAGGTGGACGGCGGCGAGCAGGCAGAGCAGGAGCAGCAGCGAACTCTGCGCGGGGGGGCCGCCGCGCAGGGCGTCCCCGAGCCGCTCCAGGGCCATGCTGCAAGGCAAAGGGACGGGTCAGCGGGCGGCGGCCCTGCGGGAGGCCCGGGGGGCGCTGCGGGTACCCGGGAGGGCGAGGGGACGGTAGCGGGGGGCCGGGCCGCGTCCCTGCTGCGCGCTCCCCGTGTGCCTGGAGCCCGCCCGCATCCCGCGCGCAGAGCGGGGGGACACCGGCAACGGAGCGGCCGGCGCTTGGTCAGGGGTCCGGGTCGCGGCCGGTGCGGACTGCGGGAGGCGGCCGGGGCGGCGGGAGGATGCTCCCGCCCTGACGAGCCTCCGCAGATGCAGGCGGCCGCCGGGGACAGGTTCATCCCGGCGCTCCCGTCGCTCCTCCCGGCCGGGGGAACGGGCTTCCCGCTGCTCCGGAGAGGGAACCCCGGCACACGGGCGCGGAGCCCCGTCCCGTCCCGAACCCTTCCCTCCGCCCCGCGCCTTCGTGCCCGGTGGCCCCGGGGGTGGGCTGCGGAGGATGCCCGGGGTCCCGGCGCGGCGGAGCTGACCGGCCCCGCTTCCCATCCCCGGGGACCGCCTGCTCCCGCCGTCGGCTCCGGCCTTTCTGCCGCGGCGAGGGGAGGAAGGGGCGAGAACTCCTCGGTCGCCTGTAGCAGAACTGACCTGTTGCACGCTGCTTCCATGCGAGACCTCGGGGAGGAGGGAGCGGAGCCGGGCAGCCGGCGGCGGCTCTAACGGGGAGCCCCGGGAGGAGAGCGGCGACGTTCAGATCCCAGCCTCCGGGAATTTCATTGGGAGCCCTGGAGCCTGGCGGGTCAAGTGCAGGCAAACGCCGGTTGCACCCGGTCCCGGCGCCGAGCTGTTATCGCCTGTCCCAGCGCTTTAACCCTTGGGAACTCGCCCCGCCGGCGGCCACCTGCCCGCTGCGGACCGGGACCGGGCTGGACGGGACGGTGCTGGCCCAGCCCGCTGCGGGGGGCGAAGGCGAGAGGGGCTCAGGGGGCTGAGCCGGAGCCGCCGCGTCCGGGCGCCTGGCATCGGGACCCCGGCGGAGGGGTGGCGGCGGTCTGCGGAGCCGCCCGCGGGCCCGAGCCGAGCGCAGCGGCTGAGCCGCCGAGGCTTTTATGGCCGGGGCCGAATGTTTTCGGGGAGGAGGTGCCGGGAGGGGAGCGGGGTGGCGGGCGGGCGGGCTCGCTGCCGGGAGGCGAAGTCTCGCCCGCATCTTCGCTTGGGGGCTGAGGGAGCCGCGGAGCTTCCCCTCCTCCGCCCGTCGCCTCCCCGTTGCGTGCCGAGTTCGCATTGCGTGAGCCGGGGCTGGAAAGCCTCCAGCCATCTCCTCCGCGGGCCCCTGCCCCTCCTTGCCCCCGTACCTGACGCCGGGCCGGGGGGAAGGGGGCCGGGGGGCGCCGGGCAGCTCGCACCCCGCCCGGCCCCGCTGCCCTCCGCTCACGGCGCCGGTTTTTACCCCGAAATGTGGCACCCACCGCCCGGCTCCGGGCTTCCCGGCGCCCCGGGGGGAACCGGGGCTGCCAAACCCCCAGGCGTCGGCGAAACTGCTCCCCGAGAAACTCAGCTCTCTGCCTTTGTTGTCGTCGTTTTTGCTGTACCAAGCGAAAATTTACAAAAATGCAACGTTTGTTTCAGGTTCTCTGCAGTCACCTCGTGAGAAGAAAAGAAGGTGTTTTGTGAGCATTTAGGGATTAGGCAAAATTAGATGCCGGGAGTCAGCCCAGCTCGGGGTGTGTGTGAAGCCGGGCCTGGCCGGGCCGCTGCCGCTTCTGCCCTTGCCGGGATGGGTAATCCTGGCTGCTGGCACCGTCCCGGGCTGCTCCCATCAGCGGCACTACCTCTCGCTCGGGCTGGCATCAGCCGTAGCTCTCGACGCGCCTCGGAGCACCCTGTGCTTCTTCCTGCCATTACCAAGTGGCAGAGGCGTCAAACCCGCTTTCTCCGAGCAGTGCCAGAAAGAGTGAGCTTTCCTGCTCCCAGCCCCATCTCTGGGGTGAACTGGCAGGACCCTGCGGTCCAGCCCAGCTTCACAGAGGAGCAAAGGTAGCTCCATCCCTCCTGCATTAAAGTTAGGGCAAGCCTGGGGGGAGACTGGGCCGTTTGATCTCTCCATCACCAACAGAAGGTTGAGACTGAATTTCATGTGCTGTAACCACTCAGCAGTGGTGAAGTGGCCTGTCCCACCCTGACGGCCACCCTTCCCTCCTTCTTCAGTCATGTGTTGAGGAAAAGACACGGGCATTTCCCTGCAAAGAGTGCAGGATCTGGGTGGTAAGGACTAGCTTGGATCAGCTACCTGAGCTCTGGGTTATGGCTCTGGACATTCACCATTCCCAGCAGGTAAATTTGCCTTTTTTTCTGATGACCGTGGTATCACAGAATCACAGAATCACAGAATAGTAGGGGTTGGAAGGGACCTCTGTGGGTCATCTAGTCCAACCCCCCCGCCGAAGCAGGGTCACCTACAGCAGGCTGCACAGGACCTTGTCCAGGCGGGTCTTGAATATCTCCAGAGAAGGAGACTCCACAACCTCCCTGGGCAGCCTGTTCCAGTGCTCCGTCACCCTCAGAGAGAAGAAGTTCCTCCTCATGTTCAGACGGAACTTCCTGTGCCTCAGTTTGTGCCCATTACCCCTTGTCCTGTCACTGGGCACCACTGAAAAGAGCTTGGCCCCATCCTCCTGACACCCACCCTTCAGATATTTGTAGGCATTTATAAGGTCCCCTCGCAGCCTTCTCTTTTTCAGGCTGAACAAGCCCAGTTCCCTCAACCTCTCCTCGTAGTGGAGATGCTCCAGTCCCCTCACCATCCTTGTAGCCCTCCGCTGGACTCTCTCCAGTAGCTCTTCATCTTTCTTGAACTGGGGAGCCCAGAACTGGACACAGTACTCCAGATGAGGCCTCACCAGGGCAGTGTAGAGGGGAAGGAGAACCTCCCTTGTCCTGCTGGCCACACTCTAATCAGTTGCCTAAAACCCAGGCGTTACAGCTCTTGCTGGTAAGTCCCTAAATCCTTTCTTCAATACAGCACTTGAACTAGTTGTATTGCAGTCAGAGACTGCCACTTACTTTGGAGCAAGCAGAACAGATTCCCTTCCAGCTCCCATATAAATCTGAATTTATAAAGAAGCAGTGTCCTCAAGGTGGCCCAGGTCTGGTTGCAGTAGATAGGAGGAAGAACACCTCGGCACTGGGCTGCCGGAGGTGACATTCTGTGCCCCTTCTTACCTCTCCCACGTGTGGCTCTGCGCCCACCTCACTGTTCCTCCTCCGTTTGGTGAGTAAGCGTGCATCCACTGCACTGTACGCTTGGCATCCTACCGACATTTTTTCTCAATATCGTACTGCAAGTGGGATTGCTCCTGGCCGCTGGCAGGCAGCACAGAGGAAGGAGCACATTTCCACTGTCGTGAGCTGCAGATTCACAGTTGGAGGCATGAACCCAAGAATTACGAGTCCTGGTACATTTATTTTTTTATGCTGTAAGAAAACATTAATTTCCTTCCCCCCCCCCCCCCCCCCCCCCCTCCAGTTCTCTTTGGTCTTCAGGAGTTCTGTTGCTATTAGACAGGACAGAAGGAAAAATCTATTTTAGAGGTTGTGTTCTATTGTGGTAGTACCAGCTGGTCCCCCTGTACCGCGTGCTGTACGACCAGGATATTTGCAGTCTTGGCTTACTGTTGCATGTATTACAGCCTGAGGATTACTTTGGCTGTGTGCAGTGAATGTTCACCCAATTTTCTAGGCTCTTATTCTATGTGACCTTGATTAGTCCCTTACAATCAAGCATAGCTTGGGTGAAGCATTTTATCACACCAATGAAAGCGTGGTACAAAATGCAGGCAAAGGATGATCAGGCCCTTGGTCTCTGTTATATTCTACAAATTGCCCTCCTGCCTACCTCTTTATTTACTATTCTCGCTTCTGTTGTTTCTAGAAGCACAGGTGTTCAGAACTGGTCTTAGATAATGCATGCTTCTTTTTTCCCCTGTTCTGGGGACTTCATTCAGATGCTGATCCTGCTGAAGCCAGTCCCAAATTCCTGAGTCAAAGTTAGTTTTGTTAGGCATTGAAGACTGCATCACTGAAGATGTACGCTGCCTAAAATGAGTTATTTCTGGGGCCTAGAAAACCCTACTTGATATAAGACTTGGAAGAGAAAAGGAGTTGAAGGGGCAGAAGTGGGTGAGTTTGGGATTAAGGGAAAGGAATTCAGGCCTAATCTGTTAAAAATCCTGAGTGATTTGACAGGAATTCCAGACGCAGGGGGCTGCAGAGTCTGGGGGGACATCAGTACCTCTGCAACTCTGAATGAAGGCGCTTTACATATGTGGACAAGAGTCCTTGTTGTGGAGGTAAAAGTTTGATAAAGGAGAAGGCGTTACACGGCCTGGAGAGTCTTCATTTGCCCTTTGAGAGGAAGTTTTTAGCTCTCTGCCACAGTCCTCCCTTTTCCGAGAAAACCCCTTAAACCCTAAGATATTTTTTTACAAGTGTTAAGAATTGCTTACCTAAATAAGGGTTTGCAGACTCAGTTCTCAATTTTTCTTCTAACTCTGGCAGCTATTGGCCACTCTTTTGGACACTGGCAAGGTGCTCATAAATCCTCCTGAGCAGCAACTGGAATTTCTCAAGGACTTGACCTTGTTCCATTTTCTTTCCTTACCTGTTCCTTTTGCAGCTTTCCATGGAGCCTTCCCACAGGGGGTTTCTCTGTCTCTTTCCCATACCTGGGACTATGTATCTTTTCCTCCTCTCTCTTCATTTTACAAGATCTCAAGGTGGATTATATGACAATTGAGCAATGTCTTATGCTGGGATTGCTGCAGTACAGAGCTTGTACAAATTGTTTACAGAGTGATCCAAGCCATTCTTCATTAAATAATCCCTTGGAAATATTGTTTCTGATTGTCTGTCTCTGAGCGTTGCAGAATACCATAGAGGATGAAGAAACGAGTAATGTAACTGTAAAACACAAATCACTTGGAAACTTAAACAAATGCAATATCCTATTGTTTCAGGCTGCTTAAAATTTTACAGGCGTTCTTATGTACCTCTGGAGTTTGACTCTAGTCTCAACAATGCTGTCATAACTCAGGAAAATCACCATTAAAACAATCAGATCACAATCAGGATTAGAACCTGTAAGACCCTGCCTTTACAACAGTTCACTCAGATTAAGTCTATGCTGCAATCCGGCGTGGTGCGGGGTGGTCACTACGCTTCGAGTAGTGTCAGATCCAGGAGCAGAAGACCTGTGCCGGCCACTCGCCCAGCTACAGTGCCGCCGCTGCACTGGGCAGCCAGCTCCGCAGCCACCATCCATGCCCGCTGCTCTGCGACAGAGAGGTGCCTGCTTGCTCGGGCTTATCTACACGACACTGAATCTCTCAGTGGTAAAACTAACCTGAAGCTGGGGTACCACGAGTGCAGATGGTAATGAGATCATGTCTGATGCAGGTCCCTGGTTTCGCTCAGTTCGGCAGCTTTCCTGTCACGCCAAGCAGGAGATTAAGCAAAACAGAAGGAGCCACATCCTCAGTGCTACCCAGAGTGCCAGGCATACAGAGGAGCCAGCTGCAGCTCCATCATGCGGGGTTTATTATTTATGCCACTCACTGTGGGCTAAAATAAAGCATTTGCGGTATGCTTTTTAAAGCATATGTATTTGTGGTTACATATTGCATTCTTAATCTTCATTAACTTGCAGATTTCCTTGGACTTGCACTCTTCCCTGCATTCCCAGTGACTTCCCAGCTCACATTTTCAGTTCTCCCTTGCTACTGAAGAACCTAAACTGGGCTCCTAATTCTAAGCCAAATTCCCCCAGCTGCTGCGGGAAGGCAAGAAACCTCCCAGTACTTGCTGGGACTCAGCTCAGCGCTAGTCTGAATTGCAGCCTCTGCAGCTGTTTGCGTTTTCCACGTTGCTTGCAAATCAAAGGCACACATTGTGGTCTGCTTCCATGCAGGTAACACACAGGCATGATTACAGAAAATGAGGACATCATGTTATACTTAATTCAGGCATCAAACTTGATTACAAAACTCTCTTAATTCTGCAATGCCAAATTCCTACAATACTGCTTTCCAAAGTTTGCTGTCTTTTCTTGACGATATTAGATGAAACCACATAGCTAAGTCTTTCTTGAGAGGAAAACACAGAGCTGATCCCTTTGTGCCTACCTTTTGAGAAGCCTTTTTACACTGCCTTCTGCTATGAGCCACAAGAGCAAAATCGAGTTTAGACATTGTTGGGCACTCATCCGTGGTGTTCTGTGTATGTCTGTATAAAAATATTCTTTATTAAAGTACTCTGAAAGAAGTACTCTGAAGACGACGGACGAAATGACAACGTTTAGGAACGTTTAGACACGGCTCCAGAGATGCATTATTATATCTATCCTCAACGTGAGATGTGTGGACAAACTGTCGTGCCTGCTCGCTCTTGAGCGAAGGGGCTCCCTGGGGCGTCTGGCAGCTTTGCATCCTCACGCTGCTGCTGAGGTTTGCAGAACCAGGAGCTGTGTTGCCAAGATCCATCTTTATTTTGAAGTGTAGAAATCTTACAGTCTGTGTGATGTGCTAGGTCACTCCAAAGCTTAAAAATGATAACATTGCTTAGGGCCAATATTGTTAAAGTGTTAACAAGCAGTAATATTATATTTCTCATGTGTTTTCTGGACTTTGTTGGGTGTTGTATTAGTAGTAACAATGCAAAGTTTGTAGTGCAATTGCTTTACCAACTCTCAAGAGTTTAGTATTGGACATTTTAGAAAATGCCAATGTGCTTGTATGCTCAGTGTAGTGATGGATGCTAGCTCAAAACAGCCCTGGGCTACGGCTGAAAGCAAAGTCTACTTCACTGACAGGGAGAGTATATTCTGTATGAATGAAGGTTTTGAAGATTTACCTGTAAAGTTCTACAAAATTTTTACTACAGGTACGTAAAATATGATTTTTCAGAGTTTGGAAATTTGTCCAAATTTGAGTCAATAATCAATGGAAGAGCAAAAGGCACAAATGTGGGAGAAAAGACCTTACCCAGACGAATGTCAAGTCCCAACCTATGAATGTTCAGCTCATCACTTCCCAGCCGATAATTTCCCATGATACAAATATTGGTCATTTGTGTTCTTGGGTTTCTGTTGTGTGGGTACCATTCTTCGGTGCCTTGACAGCAGAACAACCCATCAAAATGTTAAAACAGGCAACACAATTTGAGTCTAGTAGCCTCTAGAGCGATCCAAGTTGAATTTCAGATTTCTCGTTCCTTCAGAGGATAAACCTGGTTATGTGGTGGGGGGTGCAGGTCTGATCTAGGTAAGGGAGTCACACAGAGGTGCGAGCATTACTTTGTCTCCTGTTATGATACCTCCAATCTTGTTGCGTAAGGGGGTTTTTGAACTGGGCTGCAAACATCTAAGAGTAGGTCAGAAAGCGATGCCAAGGTGTCTAGTGGGGTGTGTGTGTACATATGTATATGCTTTCTCTTTTGGAGTCAGACTAGGACTGTTGCTGAAGCACAGTGCCAATGCAAAAGGAAGGTCTTGGCTGCCTGGGCTCCGTTGGTCTTTTCACGGGGCTGGCAGTGTGTGTCTCCCGACTTTGGGCTTCAGTTCTAACTTCTGAAAAGCCTGTTCTGCTTTACCTGCACCTTCAAGTGGATGCACCAAACTTGCTTGCGCTATTAGGCAAGGACTCTGTAGGGTGTGGAGTAATTTCTTGTTCAAAGGATTGAAAATTTATAATGGGAAGTTTAAAAAAAATGTATTATCCTTATTGGTGCTCCTTTCAGGTTTTCAGAGGCTCTGAGAGAGAAGGTGGTGCAGGGCACAAGCTGGTTGTCAAGATGGCAGCTGAACCAAACAGGAACACAACAATTTGTGTGTCATGTGGGCTTTCCCTGGCTTTTAATCATCAAGAGATAGGCCTTTAGCTGGGATTTCCCAAAGAAGATTCATGTCATGGACCTAAGAAATTTCATGTCAGTCAAGGAGTTGCTTGTAAATGTCACCCTTTAGATAGCCCGATCAGGGAATGTGCCAGGGAACACGCTCACCCGCCTTCTCCCTTCCATTACTGCAGGTCAATAAAATGGTGAATAGCATTTGTGAAGAAGCTGCAGAGTGATAGATTTTCACCAGAAACAGTGGTTCTGGCTACACTGGCTTTGCTGAAGTATCCTGTCAGGTGGAAATGTATGAATCCAAAACAGGACCTTCAGTGATCTGGCTGCTGAAGTTCAGTTGAGGAAACATTTGCATACCCCTCTGCAGCAGAGCATCCTTGGCTTCCTCTTGGCTTCTTTGGTGCAAGGGTTTGGTGTACTTGCCTCCAGCGGTAACTGCGTTTCAGTGGTAAATGAGATGACTCAAGTACTAGGCACTGGGATCTGTGCGGGTAATACTCTAGCCTGTAAAATTATTCATGCTCTTCCCTGGGGCATGGGAAATGGGAGTTGTTTATTTGCACATTTTTTAATCTTAAGAAAGACTTGGAGAAAGTATATTCAAGCCAAGGGGATAAGGGAAACTCCCTTTGTGGTATCTGTGGTCAATGATGGAAAATTAAGTTTAGGAGATTTTTACAGTATTCCATGTAAAGGCTGCAATCTTGATCAAGACTGTTGACAAATAATAACAATAAAGATTTCCTCCAGCCCTCAGTAAATTCAGCAGGGAGAGAAAACACTCTTGACACATACAGATTCCTCCGAGCATTTGGAAGCAAACCCAAGGGAAGTGTCTGTTTCTGAGCCATTCAGGTCTTCTAACCCTCAGCAATGGCAGATCAAAGACCACGAGGGAAACAGGCTGCAGGTGCCAGTCAGGGCAGGTTTCGTCTCGTCACAGCACTCTGGGAAGAGGCATTTGCTAATGTCTGTTAATCTCATGGCACGCCAAGGGAGAAAGACAGAAGAAAATCGCCATAAATTCTTCCCTTTCCCAAGCAGCCTACACCCACGCTCGGGGTGGCTGCGTGAAGGCGTGCAGGCTTCCTCCAGAGGGAGCGCGGTGCGGGAGCCCGTGCCGGCCCCGGGGCGGCAGAGCGGGTCTGGGGTCACCCTGCGGGGTGCTGGCTCTGCCACGGAATGGAGCAGCCGCGACGAAGCAGCCGCAGGAGCAGCGTCGCACTGGGGATATGCCCTCATGGCAAAGGCCAGAGCAGCGCTAGCTGGGACTGTGAGAGCAAAGGTCTCCCAGAGAAGAAAGGCAAAAATCCTTCTTGGCCGCTGTCCTCTCACCCTCCGGTCAAGGAGGAAGCGTCGGACACCGTGCGGCACGGTGGGGAAGAGTCAGCAGCAGCGGAGGCAACAGGGCGCTTTACCAGCTGCAGGGAGAAGGCAGGATTAGGCACAGCTCGGGGCGCTCTTGGGGATGGCTTTGGCCAGAAGCCAGGTTTGCCCTGTCTTTCTTTTGAGGTGTAAATGGCACGCAAGCAGGCTCCTCTCAGTGGCTTCCCTGTGAAGATAAATAACCTGATCCCCCGGTTATTATCCCACTGCTCTCCTCCCCTTCCCTTTGACTGACTTTGATTACCGTAACTTTACATGCGCTTTTAATTTGCGTGCAGGCAAGTACAAAGGCACAACCGGATATACCTGTTATTTGCCAATGACCTGAAAGAGTGTAGTTTATGTTAAGCCTTGGGTTATGGTAAGGTTTGCACGCGATTCCTCAATATACATGCTGCAGGCAACTGATGGATGGAGGTGATGGAGGGTGGAGGGAAGTTTTAAAGTGACAGAACCTGATTTAGTTCCTGCTTAATCCACCAGTTATGCAAAGGCCTACATTGCAATTTTGTGTAGACCCCAGGTCTTGCTCTCTCTTCAGGCAAGGAAGGTATGATCACGTTATCCGGGCTGTAGTTTGTTCACGGCTGCTCCTGCAACTGATCTCATGAAAGCTTTATGAAAAAGAGGCAAAAAAAATGGGTAGGATATTTACACCTCCCTGTTTGTACGTACTCTGGCATGGCAGGGAGAAGATTGGAGCTGGAGGAGGAAGCTACAAGTGAGATGATTCTCAGCAACAGAGTCAGTGCGGAGTGTGCAGGGATGGAGCACTACTGAGGCGTGGGGGCCTGTGGTGCAGAGGGGATCCATATTTTGTGGCACGGGTCTCAGCCCCCCACTCTGCTTGGAGAGATTTGATTGGAGTTAGCCTCCCTGAGCAAGATTTAAAGAATCTCCACTGCTCATGGGTTGCCTGGTCCTGCAGGAGAGGAAGAGAGAGTAGTTAGTTTACTAGTTACAGCAGAAGGTTTCAGAGAGAAGTGTGGTCCAGTGCCGAGCCTACACACTGACTTGCTCAACCTTGAAAGTAACCGCAGAGAAAGCCTAGTGACATTTTAAAAAATTTCATTGCAGTGGTTCCATGTCAAATTAGCTAGGTCTTCAAGCAGAAAGGAAGTGGTTTTATCTGCCAGGCAAGTAAACTAACCTTGAGGTCTGAAACTTGAGTGGTTTTATTTCTGGTATGTGTCTTAACCCAGGCCGCACCAAAGGAATTAATTAGCCATGTTGTCTGGAGGTTCAGGAAAGGGCAAGGATCCCGTTCATTCTCAGGAAAGGGAAAGGATCCCATTCATTCTCAGCACCACCTCTTATCTCCAGGGAAGTGAAAACAACAGGAGTTAAATGCAGTTTTATGGGACTTATGGGACAAACGTTGATACTCGTACTTCCCTCACAGAGAGTGGGCAAGGTACAGAGTCAAATGCTGCTCTTACAAATAAGAACATCAGAAAATGATTGTTAAAGAGACAAGATGGACTATTGTTAGAAGAGTGATGTGGAAGTTTGTGTTTCTGGGCATAAGCACATTTAATCTTTTCAGTGCCTCAGCTTCTGCATAAAATTGGGAGTGAGAATAGTGTGTGGATCTGCCCAGTATCCGTTCTACTATTCTCTAGCTTGTTAAGATAGACCTCGTGCAGCCAGCATCCAGGAAAATGATGTTTAAATTTGCAGCATAGCAATTGAGGGACGGAGTTTTTACTCCTGTTTTGAAGTCAAACAAACCAATATTGCCTTGCATCTTCACAAGCCCACAGTACAGCAGGTAACCGTGGTCCACTTGTGAAAGGCATTTGTCTGAAGCAGCCTTGAAAATAAATCTGTTTGCTTTTCTTCTCTCCACTCTGCTATGTTTTCCTTCCTGTTTGCAACCCTTCAGCTTATCTGCCCTTTTGAGGAATTGGTTTTATTTAAAAAAAACCTCTTCTTTTCCTTATTAGTTTACTGTTTACTATCATGTTTTTCAGTTCTAAGCATCCAAAATATGTAAGACTTTTACATGTCTTCGTCGTTATTCTTCTCCTTTAGTCTTGATACTTTGGCTGAGTATAGAAAACTCACATCTAATAGCAGCTTTTCAGAGGCTGTGAACTCGTAAACACACAGTTGGTCTTTCTGTGGTTAGTTTATTTCTGAAAGCTAAAATCTGTGTACAGGCTTGTTCTGATAAAAAAAGATTTCCATTGTGTTTGAAAGAAAAAAATCACATATAGCAGTCCACAGCCTGATTTTTAAATCAGTTTAGAGAAATTATCTCATGTTGCTGTAAATACTGATGCGCAAAACAAACCCTGAAAGTATTGTGTGCCCAAAACCCTGAAAGAGTGTACAACTGTCTGCTCCAGCCCTGGAGTAAAACATTGACAACAGCAAACCTTGTTGTGTCAGGGTTAAACGGTCAGGAAAGGGTTACAGGCTGCCTGCTTGTCACTTGATTCAGCAGGGTTTAGATGAAGATGTGTGCCCTTTTTCTGGCATGGAAAGCCTGGGAGACCCTGCAGCTGGCTTTGCATGAGGGAATAGCTTTTCTTTGTGTTACTTTATAAATTTGATGTTTAGATAATAAACTGTATCCCGGAGCGAAAGCTGAAGAAGACTTGGGTATTTCTGTGCCTTGACCTTTCCCTTTCCCCTGGGCAAGAAATCCCACCAGCGTACAGGCTGTGAAAGAGCATGTGACGAGCATAGTGAAATATTTTCCTTTCCCTTTATTAAAGTAATCCTTGGTTACGTTATCGAAAGAGAAGTGTGAGGAGACAGCTGTGAAGAAGCTGTAAAGAAGCAGCAGGCTCGTGTTTCACTTGTGCGTGCAAGAGAAAGTCCTACTGAAGAGAATGGGTTTTTTGATGAAAATAGAGTGATTGAGATTGGTTTGTGATATCTATCTAATACTGCGCATTGGCAGTGCTCGTGTCACAAAGCAGTGGCTGCTGGAGCGCGAGGTATGTCTGCTGTCTGCTGAAGATTTTGAATTCCCGGATGGGAAACCTGACATCAGATCAGGAGGAGAAACCAGCTACTGAGACTTTCACCTGGACAAGGGTCACAGAACTGGATGCCAAGTCTGAAGCAGTGCACATGTGAAACGCGGTAGCAGTAACAGTCCGCTGCGGTGCTGTTTACCGTGCTGTTTCCGTAGCGGGCAGAGCTCTGCCTGCCCAACACTCACTGTTGCTGAGATGGAGTGGAGGGGTAAGCCACCTCCGGAAAGGGTGCATAGTCCTGGTGTGAGAGAGGAGGGAGATGCAGTTAGTCTCGGTAGGTGGGATCAAGCAATGGCCTCAGCACATGAGCTGCTGCACTGTTTGTCGCACGTGTGGAAAAGAAATGGTGCCAGTCTTTAATTAAGAATCTTTTGTATGTCAGATTTCTTAAAATATTGAGAAAAAAAAGTTTTGAAAAGTGTTGATAAACTCAACATTTGCTAAATTATTCCCTTGACTTAAGCAGCATACCTTTCCTTAAATTATTCCAGTTAAGAGAAACGATGGGCCATTTGGTGCAAGTCAGTATTTCCACATTGATTCAAATTAGAGGGAAAGGCTTTGGCAGGCTGCAGGTACAGGAACCAGGCTTAGTATCCCAAATGATTTGGGTATTCTGCAGGGAAGACTGGAGACCAACAGTCATAAAAGTGTGGAGGACTAGACACAAATGAGATTGTTCGTGGTATCTGTCTAGTAGTCGGTATTTTCAACACCTACGCCCCTAAGTGTCAACCTTGCCTGAGAAGGCAGCCTCTGCACAGCATCAGAGAGGTTGGTGTCGTGATAGATCACAAATTAAGCAGAAAGTGTGGGGATGTTGCAAAAGGCAGGTGTCAGTCTGCAATGGATAAGAAGCAGAGTAACATGTGAGACATGGGTGGTGACCATAGTGTCTTCCTGCCCTCACGAAGTCTTAGCAGGGGAGCTCTGTCAAATTGAATTTAAGCACCATATTCAAGAGACATGCGGACAGACTGAAGGGAGATAATAGATAATATCAGAGTAGCAAGAACTATAGCAAAGTTTAAGAGGTGAAAACTCTTGGGCTTGCTTAGGCTGATAAGGACTTTGGTATTTAGGTGGATGCTATAAAAAGTAATGGGGACCGAGGCTTTATTCTAGCCCTAATGGAGGTATGGTCAAAACTTACCTGAGCATTACACAAGATTTAAACAGTAGGAAAAACTCTGTAACAAGACAACAGAGCACTGGAAAAGGCTACCCAGTAGAGGTTTTGGCAAGTTAGAAAAATGTTTCACTGCCAATATTGGCCTGTACATGGTTTTACCTTGTTTTGATGGGGGTGAATAAGTTTGACTGTGGCCCATTTCAGGATTGTTGTGGCCTGAGATGGCTTTGCAGAGACAGGGTGATGGCAATCCTGGTGCACTTTTAGGCACTTTAATGCCCTTTTGCCAAGCAGTGCAGGTGGAAGGCAGCCAGAGAGCTGCCTGCGCTGTGCAAACCCATACACCTCTTCTCTTGCATGGGTCTAAAGTTGACTCTTCTTAGCCCTCGCAATGTCACTCATATCTGAGTGTTTTTCCAATCCTGCTAGTTGACAGTCTTATTAGATGATTTTACCATGATTTTTAATGTTCACTTTGATGAGCATTCCTCCTTTCTGATGATACCCATAAATGTAAAATTTCCACTTACTAGAGTGATTGTAATTTAACTAAAGTAGGTTCTTGCAGTTTTGAGAAGACAGGAAAGCTCTAAGATAAAGAGGCTCCTAAATAGTGCTACTTAGACAAGCTTGACTTGCTGTGTTGGTGGGGACAGAAAAGCTCTATGACAGAGAGACTCCTAAATAATATGATTTAGACAGCTCAGCCTTGGGAGGGCAGATGCACCAAGCTACAGAGATAAAGAGGCACCGAGAGGGCAACAAGACGAGAGCAAAACAACCTGAAAGGACATGGTATATGTGATCTTAGAACTGAGTTCGCGCAGAAACAAAGCTCAACCAGCAGACACTGTGATGAAGAGTACAAGCCTTTGTCTGAAGACCACCGATGGCCACTCGGGGACGCTAACAGGCATGCATGAAAGACATTAACATATGCTAGTTAGTTCTCAGAAAAGTCATGAATATGCTAAGCATTTCTTGGAAATATAAAGAATATGTATATTGTGGTTGTATTTAACCTGAAATGACAGGGTGTTTGGCGCGCACGTTTGGAAGAGAGCTCCCCTGTGCCCAGCGCCGTAATAAAGAATACCTGCTTAATAGTCCTCTGACTATTGAGTCTTCAACTCCGGCTTTTCACGGCATCACTGGTAGTGATAACAACTACAACCCCTTTATTTAAGTCTCATTAAGCTCTTGTTTCTTGGAAGCTGAAGAAGCGATGCATCATGCGCACACCTCTCTGGCCAGTTGTTTCCCAGCACGCTGAGCTATGAGTGGGTGCATGCTAATGCCACCTCAGTGTGCTACCAGATAATCTGGCAGGACAAATGGAATCTGACACAGTTTTTGTGCTTTGTGCCAGATGTGTAAGGAGATATGATATCCCTAAGAGCAGTATGAAAAACATCCTATCTAGTCTGGCATAAACTCTGCATAGGTGACCGTATTTCTTCAGAGTATTCTGGGATAATCTGAACCGACAGAGCGAGTTTGTAGCAGTTTTACGTAGTCCAGGTATTTTAGATCTATGTTCCAAGTATACTTGCCTTGTGGAGTTGTATTATCAAGTTCTAGCCTGATTTATTCTGTATGGTGCGTAATTTTACTCTTCTGTCAAAGTTGTGTGAATTCTGTTTACCAAGTCCGCATTGGACATTTTTGAAGTGGGTTGTTTACTGTGGTTTTAACATACCCCTCTGTGACGTATTTTGCTCTACAGCATCCTTGTCACGTATTACAGGATGAATTTTGTGTGGGCTCTTCACTGTTTGCTCTTGGTTTAAGATCTAGGCAACTGTCCAGATTATACAGCAAAACAGTTTTTAATCTGGAATAAGTATCGCTGTCAATCAATTGTACCAAGCTATAGAGGAACAATCTAAGTGTAAGTAAATTCCAATGATTATCTGAAACAGATCACCTGGGGATGCAGATGTATTTGCATAAATGTACACAGATCATAGTGATAATAATGCAAATAACTTTTTTTTTGTGAGGTAATCGCAGACCCTGTCGCAATCACCGTGAAGCATAGCAGTACAGCACACTTCCGAGGTGCATAGTTATTAGAATTCCATTTTAGAGAGGAAAACACTGAAACAACATGATTAGGGACTTTCCAGAGGCCATCCCTGACATTTTTTACTTGCTTTGCAGTAAAATCAAATTTAATTACTTCTATTCCTGTACTTTATCTGCAGGCTCATTTTCCTTTTTTCATACTTTTGCTTGACATTACCTGTTATACCTAGTATCTTTATACATTCAAGCAGACCCCTGCAAAGTGTTCCCACCGATAAATTTTGACAGACATTTTCCATCCTACCAAGAAAATGTGACAAAAATCCCAAGCATCTTCTATACCAGGAGAAACAGATACTTGCACCCAATTCTGCTGTTTCCCAAAGTTTGTTTTGACAAGCCAGACGTGTATTGAAGTCAGCTCGGCACCACACTCGCTTCCGCCTTAATGCCAGGTGATGAAGCTGACTGAGGACACTGGCTCACCGTACTTGAAACATTTTCCTGGCACCTCTTACAAAGTCTTTTGGGAAATCTGGGAACAAACCACAGGTTTAAAACCCCAGTCATGGTAGAAAAATACTTGCGGCAAAAACTAGTCAACTCCACATGGGTGAGGTCAAGGGAGCGCATCTTTTGTTATGTCTGTTAGGTGTCACCTGGGACAAACGACTCCAGGTCTGCTGCGGTTGTGGTCATGCCCTGACTTGTGGGAGAAGAAGCACGCGCACGACTCGTGCAGAGACCTGGAGCCACAGCCCCGGCTGCAGACGCGCCAGTCACAGTGCCAGCAACGCACGTGTGTGAGCATCCCGGGGACACAGGGCTCCCCACCGCGACCCCTTGTTCCTTGGCTTCATGTCCCCACGTGTGAGGTGGAGCAGGCTGGGAGGTCAAGTGTGTGAAAAATACAGCTGGAAATTGCAGAGGAGGAGTATGGAGCTGCAGTGATGGAGAACCAGGGGGGGATCTCCAGGGATAACATAGCCCACCCTGCTGCTGCCAAGCCCGGATCAAATACGCCTGTAATGCTTCTAACAGATGTGTGTCTGAGCTCTCCTGGAAACCTTGCCCAAGGGAGATCCCACTTTGTCCTTTGACAGTACATCTGGGGCTTTGTCGTCCTTTCCCAAATGTCACGCTTCAGGTTTCCTTCTTGCAGTTCAGACACATCACTTTTTATCCATCAGGGATCTGGAGAATAGGTTCTTCTGTCTGCAGTCTCTTATATATTTGAAGTCTGACATGGTGTCTCCCCTCAGTCTGCTCCGGATGGAGCCTCTGAGCCTCCTTGTAGATTAAAGTTCCTAGATGTGTAGAGATTCTTGTCAATTTTTTTTTCCAGGCATCCTGCCATTGCTCTATGTTATTCTTAAAGCTGGAGCCTGAAACTGGACAGAGTATCCGAAAGAGCATAAGTGAGCATAACAAAAAGTTTTTTCTTTTTTCAAGATAAACCTTGTGGCACCCAACCCCAGGACTGTTGTTTGTATTATCTTGTGGCTCTCTTCTCAGAGTGGGAACCAATTTCTTTTCAATATTACATGTCCTGCAGCAAGATCTTGTGAGGTAATGAAAAAGGTTGAATAAATGCAGTATGAAGAAGTTACTATAGTTAAATAATGTGGATGTGTAGCTAGCTTTGAATTTCATTGCTTATATTAGTCTATTATCATAAAAGTGTTTTGATAATTAAGAATATTTCCTGTTCCCATGGGAGTGACACCGGGGTTTATGTGTCCCCAGGAGCAGCTCTTTCTACTTTAGCAGGAGCTATTTTTATGATCTGCTTGGAAAACACTTTCATCATTCTTGATTTCTCATCTCCCAGCTAGTCTGTTTTGATGCTTAGAAAAATACAGCAGTATCTCAGTATTTGGGTGGAGTACGCAGGCAGGACCATCTTCTTCATCCAAGCTATCTTTCATTTTTTTTCCTTCAGTAGCTGTCCATGTAATCTCTTGTCTCCAGGGACTGTGGAACTAAGATATTTCAATGGCATATCTTCTGTCATTTAAAATATCTGCTCTGTTATATACAGAAATCAGAAAGAGAGAACCTATGAAAACTGGACAGACGTGCAAGACCCTAAGGAAGCGCCAGTTCCCACTGGGATGAATTTGCTCTCTGAAGCAGGTAGAAGTACAGTTCCATGAGACCATGGTACATTTGTCTGCTCGTAGCTGATGTAGAGGACTGATTTAATTACCGCACCCAATTACCAGGCACTTTTCTTATTAGCCGCGTGAAATGTGGGATTGCTGTAGGATTTGGCAGAAGTTACAAGGTATTTCTGTATCCCAGTAAGGTTCATCATATGTTCGGTCCCCACAAATCTTCTCTGGCTTTGCATACCCAGTAGCATTTTCTTTGAATTGGACCTGCTTCAGAGAAGATAGGAGGATTCAGGCTAAACCTCTGTGGTGACAGTAGACTCATTTGTCTGTGGTATAGGCAGCCAGCTCCTCGATTTCCACTAAAACTGTCTTCTATGACAAAGCCCATGTCTTTTAGCATGAGACGCATATGCTGTGATGAGAAAACAAGCTTGAAAAGATTGTGGGTGAGAATGAAGACAAGAATCATTGGTAAAGAACATTACACTAAAAAAACACCACAAAAAACTTGGCTATGCCGTGAAAGTTGAAATAATTAAAAAGTGAGATGTGCAATTTTTTTTTCTTCTAGCTACATGCAGCATGTGTTTTCCATGTCTCATATTACAAGAAAATGTGAACTGAGGGTTTATGGTAATACCACCAAGGAAGTATGATATCATCTCCCCCACAGGTGGTAAGTCAGTTTTCCAAGGTGTGTTTACACAGAGCATTTCAGAGCACTAGCACACACACGAGATACTTAAGCAATATCTGTAATTACCGAGGAGTTTGAGGAATAAACACTGTCTAGCCAGGTATGAGCTGTAAAACACCTCATGGCAAATTGCATGATGTCATTCATCTTATCTTGATAAATACTTGTTAGGGCATGAATTTGACTGAAGTTAAATGAAGATGATAATGTGGTTTATAAATGCACAGCAAGTAGATCTTATGTAATAACACTAGTCGTTAATAAGATAGTCTGATAGTGCAGAAGCAGATTTGCTTATATTTTGACATTTAGAAGTCCGTATTTCAGATGCTGGTCTGTTTTTATCTAAGTTGTGAAACACAATAAATGGTACAGGATTACTAGAGGAAATGTGACAAAAATGAGCATCAGTCACATGGCCAACTTGATACATTTGTTTTCCTTTGGGTCATCAGAGGACTGAATAACAGAAGATTGTTAATATTATTGAAGTATTAGTTGCCATTTATGTTCCTGGTGTTTATGGTTATTGAAACTGTTTCATAAAGAGGCTGAAAGTGGCTTCACTTGCCTGCAAAGTCTTTTTGCTATTTGTTATCTTTTACACTGGAAGCACATACAGAAAATGTGTGCTTAGAAGGTGTGAAATGTAGTAAAACCCAACAACCGGTTGTCTGTATGTCACTTTGGTTCCAGTGCCTGGCTACAGGACAGATTCACAGCTGTCTTTCTCTAGGACCTGGGATATTTTGGTCAGAAAATGTTGCAGAAGGGGAAGGCTCTGTGTCCTATTGCCATTGCAGTGCTGGTCTTTCACTTTGTTTTCCACTGTTGTTTTTCACAGCCGGATCCCGTTCAAGGGTCTTAGCAGATGTGCTTGACCACCTACGGCCTTTTTGGACTGTTTTCCTTCCTAGCTTTTCATGCTCAGCTATTCATGAAATCTGAACTATGTGTTGGTCTGTGAGGCTGTTCCAACTTCCCTTAATGCCACCATTATCTAAAAGAAGTAGGCAGCAGTTTTGCAAAATATTTGTCCACATTTCTCTTGGGTGCTTTCCTTTAATAAGCACATGAGGAGAACATCTGGTTTGAGCTAGTTTCCTGGGGAGGCAAGGCAAGTGCAGTACTTGCTGACTGCACATGGGTGTGTGTCTCGGTGCTCCGCAAACAGCTTTTGATCCCACTGACCACTCTGGACTAGAGGCACAGAGATCTCTGCGGTCCTGGACACCCCTATAAACTTCATTCAAACTGGGCAGAAGAGAGATGTGTTATCCAGGGGTTGTTGATGGACAGGCTTCATCACAAGCCCATCCTTTAATAGGCACAATTCAACCACGAGGCACAAATCCACGGGGGCAGGTTCGTTAGCTTCACTGCTCACACCGCTCCTTGTAGTGTACACGGTGAGCGGCTTATGTCACTCAGCCAGCAGTAAGGCAGTGCTTACATGGGCGCTAAGGTCTTGAATCTCATGAAAGACCTTATCGGAGTATATTTCTCCTGTCATCCACATCCGTGTCTCAATAAATTTATTTTCTGGTTAGTTTATGCATTATGGAGCCCCACAGGGCTTAATACTGCACCTACTTCTTATTCATAGATGTAGTTTCACAGTCCAGCTTTCCACTAAAGAGCTATGAGGCATTGCTGAATCGGTCATTCCTCAGCACTCCTTCTTTTCTGATGTGTCATGTTCTTCTCTCTCATGCTGTGCTGGAGAGTAAGCATTAACAGCACACAAGCTTTTGATCAAGAAAAAATAATGGGAGAAGCTGAAGTGATGTTTTGTGAATTTTATTGTTTACATGACAGTTTTTCAGCTTATATTTATAATCTCTTTTTCATCTATAGATCTGTAACATTACTGATATTTATTTTCCTTCTGCTCGTCTCCAAGGAGAAGTCTGACTGCCAGTGGGTCTATAGACACGACCTTTCCCAGTGGCAGCGGCAGCCCAGTCAGATCCCCAGAGTCTGAGGATGGCAGGTCTCCTCTGCCCCCATCCCCTCCCAGTTGTGTGTGGGGGGGGGCTGCATCAGAGCTGCTGGAGCTCCCAGTGCCAGCAGGGACTGGCCTGGGCATGGACAGGGTGCGCAGCGGGCATGTGCCCGCCTTGGCGCGCCAGTAAAAGTCGGTGTCGTGTAAGACTTGGGCAGTGAGCACACCTCGCAGCAGTGCGGGGCCAGGCTGCTTTGTAGCATGATTTGAGCCTTTTCTAAGCTAATTACTCTGTGTATTTTGGATACTGTGAACATGCCTACTCAGGACTTGGGCCATTGGCTTGGGTTTCCAAAGCAGGCGGTTCATCCAAAGTCTGTTGCAGTCAACCCAGTCTTTTTTCCTCATGACCTTGCACTAGTCAATCCCGGTTTGTATTTTTTACAGTTGATACAGCTTGCTTCTTGCTGGGGCAGCAACAAACTCATCTACAGCTATCAGAGAGACATTTGCTCCTGGGACTCCTGCTCTCTGTCTTTTTGACCCCAAACTGTGGTAAAGTCAGTAGGAATCCAGATCTAGATGCATTCAGCTCATCTGCATTTCTTTAGAAGAATACTGTTTCTGCCCATACTCCCTTAGTACAACTTCAGAAGTAGCCGAGTTGTTTCTAGTTTCAGATGAAGCTTTTGTTTTTTGCATTATAAAACAATATATGAGACCTCTCTGAGTCACTGATGTTGCTCAGAGGAATGAAGTGGCTCTGGGAGGAAAGTTAAAATAGCTTGAGCTGTGGAGAATATAAGTGTTTCAGTTTTTGTTATTTGTGACTCTTCAAAAATTATGCACGTTGCACAAACAAGACATTTAGGTCCACTTTCCTGCTAAGGTTTTTGAGATGAGGGCTCTCTCTTGCAGGAAGTTTTATACCATGTAGTATGTTCAGTCCTTCAGTAATTTCATATCTGTAATACTAGTAATCAGATTTTGCTGTCAAAAGTATGAAACAACCAATGACATTTGAAATCGGAGTCTCTGCTTTCACTAAAACAAAGCTTGTCGTCTCCTTAGCCCAGCATCACGGTGTAATCACTATTCCTTTTAGGAAACACATTTCTTAGATGGATTTGAAATGGTAATGTTGAAAGCTAACAATAACTAAATGTGTTTGAAAGATAATTATTTGCACAACTCTGCAACACTTGCTGTCAGCGGCGCTTTAGAAAAAGACTGAAGTTTCTAACTTGAAAGGAAAAAAGGCAGCACTGGATTTAGAAGTTTCTTAAGGTGACTAAATGAATTACTCATGTTTCATCTACTGACACCTGTGGTGGGAGCTGGTTTTATTAGTGACTGACAGCACAGACAGTCACCCAGGAAAGCACCTGAGAGCCTAATTTACTCATTGCCTTCCTCAACCAGAGAACCAAGAAGTCTACAAACAAATGATTTTCTAATGATGCCTCAGGCTGGTGCATGAAAAATCCCTTACTTTCTCTAGAACGTGCTTAGTCCAGCAGTTTGATCTCTGTGTCTGTAGATACTCCTCACCAGGCATGATGTGTCGGTCCCTTTCTGACTGCAGAGGCAACAAAGCTTTCCCAGCTTCCCCTCCCAGCACACGAAGAGGGGAAAGAGGCTGCCCCTGACCCCTCCAACAAACCTGAGCTTCCACAGAGGGAAAAGGTTGAAGCTTTTTCATTTGGGAGGGCATAAGCAAAAGGGAATGTGTAAAATTAGATGACATAGTAAAGCCTTTAGAACAGTTTAATCTGATGCTTTTATTACCTTTCTCACAACACAGGAGCAATGGGACAGTCAGAGATGAAATATGAGCAAATTCCAAATAGATTAAAGGAAATTCATTTTATGTAATATATAGCTAGAGCTGGATACTCATTGCCAAGAAACAGCAACTAGGCTGAGGAACCAGCAAGACTGGGAAGAGGACTGGGTACTTCTGTGAGTAGAGAAATGTTCAGAGGTACTTTGAAAAGGCTCAAAAACAGGTTTAGAAAGGATGTAAAACCTGAGACGTGAAATTTGCACCAATCAACCCTCTCAGCATTAAACTTACAACTTCAATGCTCTTCACTGCTTGATCTTTTGAGCCTGTAGGTAAACATACCTGTCAAACCTCATGGGTGTTAAGCAACATATTAATTTGCCTGTGTATCAAGAGCATGTCTAGCTGCTGTCGGGTGCTGCAGTTTCACAGACGACACTTTGCCAGTGTCTAGTTTGGGTTTTTCCCAATCTTTGGGTTTTCTGCGTCATCTCCTAGGGAGGAGAATTCAGCCTCTCCTTTTGCTTCAAGAATTTAGACAGGTGAGAGAGCCTGCTTCCCTGTTGAAAATGTTTGTTTGGGGGATTTATGTGAGCAAGCCTTGAATACTTATAACATCAAGTAAGTTTTGAACAGCATAGGATTTTTGTGGCTGATCGTTATTAGTATGTATGCCAGTTGGTCACCTCCAGATCTAAGTGTTCCTGCTCCATAAAGGAGGATTTTAGTACTTACTGGGTCATTGCAGAAGATGAGATTTATTGATGTATTATTTTTTTCCTGTAAAGATGTCAGCCTGGGAGATTGTCCCTCCCTGTTTTTCTCCCTCTGGGCAATTGCATGGTCACAGCTTGCTCCTTTTCTCCAACTTTTATCTGCTCAGGGTGTGGCTCTTCTGAGTGCAGAGGTTGTGTCAAGAGGTTAAGAAGTAATCTACAGGTAAGAGAAGGTGAAGTTCTTGTTGTAAGAGAGAAGAGACCTGGCTGTGGTCCCCATGGTCCTCTGGTAAGACCAGAGGGAAGAGCCAAGAGATATAGACCCAAGTTTTGTCATCTGTGTCACCCACATTGTGAAATCCAGAACCTCAAGCCAGAAAACAAGATGAAAGCTTGCTTTGTCAGGTGGGAAAAAATGCTTAGCAAACCACAGTGAGGCATTTCAGACTACCTTCTTATTTATTTTTAAACTGTTTTTTTTCCTTCTAACATTAGCCATCAAACAAAATATTTGAAGTTTTTAAGAAGCACGGTTACTTTGTAAATAAGAAACTAACTTGTTCAACTGTAGCTGTCTTTGAGATCTGCTTTTTGATTCAATGGAAAAGTGATGACAGCTGTTGTCATGCAGAAATTAATTCTTTCAGCATAACTGTCCAGGCTCTCAAATGATTTATTTCATTTAAAGTATTTGGCAAAAATGAAATCTACTTCTGCTGTTTAAACAACAAGGAAAAATTATTAAACTAAACTTTCCACGCCACCTGCCTGGGTGGTGTGGGTTGGGAAGTGGCACCCTCACTGTTACAGCGAGCGGTGCAGAGGCTATTAAACTGATACTGGGCGAGGGCTCGTAATGGGGGATTTTCTCAGTGAGAAGAATGCCAGTTCTTGTTTTAGGCCAACATCAAAATCATTGTTCTCGTTCTTGTTGTTGTTGGTTTTTGCTGCATTAGAACAGATTACAGCCTGAAAAACAAAGGTCTTCATTCCCCATATCCATTACTTTGTTCTCATGAGAAGAAACCCGTGTCTGCCTGTTATAATAAACTGATGTACCAGATTACGGTGAAGTTAATCGGAACTGACAGTATAATAGGAGCGATTGCAGCTAAAGTTGCAATAAATTTGTTTGTTTAGAGATGGGATTTTGCAACAAAGAAAGTGTTTTGTAAATCAAAGAGATCTCTCACCAAACTTACTTTACTTAGGAGTAAACCAACATCTAATAACTAGAAAAACCGAGCTGTTTTGAGAAAGACATTTGTCTTCGTTTCTTTTGAAATAGTTGGTATGTGAGCATTTTATTTATTTCAGTCAATGAAGCATTGCTGTGCTTTAATTTTGTCCCACAGTCCCACAATATTTATCCTACACCCTAACGACACATGAATGGCAGTTTCTTCCCTTCCCTTTTGCTCACAACCCTCTGGTTTTAGCAAAAACCTGGGTTATCAAACCAGGAGACAGATGCATTTTCTAAATTCTGTTATGTACATAAAAATACCATAAATTTCAAATCATAATTGTGACTAGTGTTCAACTCATGATTTTTCATTCTTGGGTTGGCGGTTTTGTTATTACTTATCAGTCTTGCCAAAATAGATCCCATCATCACTGCTGTCTTCTATGTCCCAGTCTTTATCTCTAATTTCCAGCTTGATCATAGGAACGATACAGTAGTTATCATCTCTCAATCACTGTTACTGTGCTGATCGCCTTTGCACTCTTCTTAGCAAGGCATTTGGGATATAAGCAGATTTGAACAGATATTTGGAAGACTCTACCAAGAATTTATCAGTTTATTTACTACTTCCAGAAAATTCATCTTTCACTTGTTGATGGATGGACCGTCCAGTGCAGACTTGCCACATAATTCGTTTTACCCTTCTCTGAATTTACTGATATTGATTAATTAATATTTTAAATTATTTTAACAACTAAAAATCTTAAATGTGTAGAGCAGAAAGCAGTGCTTTTCTTCCTGATGGATTAAGAAATATGGAGCTATATTAATACAACACGATACAGCATTCTCCTTTCAGTGTAATAGACTACAAATCCATAATTTGCAACTTGACCACAGAAAAGTTATCATTTCTTGCCTGTCGCTGCTGCACCAGTCACCTTGGCTAATCACATTACCAGAAGCTAGAGGATTTTGCATTTTGATAACATGCAACACACAGAAGGCAGTGTGGCAGAGCTGAGAAAAGCTGCTGACATAGTGCCACAGTGCGGCAACTTGTAAAATACAAGAACTGAGAAAGGGAATGACCTTTTTGTTTTTTGGACACCAAAAAACCCCAAACATTTCATTTACAGCCTGTAAAAAACTAAAAATAAGGTTCATTCTTAGATTAGGTTGTTTGCCTTCACTGCTCCTATAGGCAGGCTCCTCCAGAGTGCTCTCCTAATAATCTGCTTGGCTGGATCTTCTCCTGTCATGGTGCTCACCCCCAGGTATTAAACAGAAGAAACATAATATCTCAGTTTTTCTTTTGCCAGAACAAATTCCATCAGTTTTCACTTGCCTCACGCATTCCCATTCTCTGCCCATCTTGGTGGCCCTTCCCTGCCGGTCTCAGACTGAATTCATCTTTCTTGAACACACAGATAGCGAGAACTTTATACACCATTGTAACTGAAATTTTACTCATCCGTGACATCAGCAATAATATTGCTGTTGCTGGAAACTCCCTTATTTTTTCTCGTCAGGTAATAATGAGAAATACCTCATCACATTCAGCGTATGCAGGATAGTTGGCAGGATCCAGCGTAGTATGTGCCCATTTCATAGGGTACACTGTCATCACCTCTAAGAATCACTAGCAATAACTCACTTGGCCTTCTTTTAAATGAATTTTAATTTGATGGCTGAGATTTGTAGTTAAGGACTGGATCAGTCCCATGCCAACAGGCTCAGTAGCTGCCAGGCCAGACAGATCGGGATGAGGCACAGGCTGTGCCTCTCTGAAAATCAGCAGCCAGGTTTCCCCGGGAAGCTCATTCTCAAGCTTACCCCAGGTTAGCACATTACATTTTCATTGCTGTGGTGTCTTGTGCTTCTTAAAAACCTCCATCGGAGGGAGCCTGTCAAAACCTGCCCGCAGCTCCTGCCCTTTGGCAGCTTCGGAGCCCGGGGGGCTCTCGGCTTGCTGCTCTGTGACTTTGTAGTGTATGCAGCCTGTCCTGGCTTTGATGTCACCCTGCCGGGAAAGTGACACTTTCAAAATTACTTTAAAATAGTTAAAAAAATTCTGACTACATGCATGAAAAGCAAAGTTTTTGATAAAGACCCTGCTAGCAGCAAGGTTTTCATGGTCTTCAGGAGCAAGGCTCGCTGTCGTGAAGTGTCCCCAGAGGTAGCTTGGGGCCCGTCTGCACGGCGGGGGGCTGGCTGCAGCCCCCGTCTCTTCCTCCCAGGACTCTTGCAGTTGAAATGACTTGATTTTGCTGACACTAGTCGAGCTCATGGGGACTGAAAGGGACAGGAGGGCTCTCACAAGCCAGAAGGTGGCAGCCCAGACAAGGGAGGGCAGGGACTTCTTGTCCCCCTGCCGCTGCATCACTCTGGGAAGTCTGTCCGCAGCCAAATGTTCCCTGCCGCATGCCAGCGCTGTCGGGAGTCTCCCATCCATATTCATTCAGGGCCTGACCTCTCTTCCTTGAAACTGTGAGATTTTAAATTAAACATCATGTTCTCTATAAATAATTTTAATTGGCAGCAAGCTCACTGACTGTGGTCTTTTGCATACAAATTAAAACCTGCTGTAGTGAAGTTGAGATGGTCCTGAAACAGGCTCACTGTTGCAGAGGGACTTTCATTTTGTGCCACTTCGCATGAATTGGTTTAAAACTGGTTTAGCGGAGTGCTGCCTTTCTTCAGGGCAGACCTCTGTTGGGTTCTTTGGAAGGGTAGCTGCTCCACAGCCAACACTGAATCCATACTCTCCATCCTACAGGGTGTTTGGCCGTAGCACACATAAGAATCATTTAACTGTGCTTGCAGCAAGAAACTCTCAAGAGCACGTCCTATCGCTATCTGCCTGCAGGGTCTGTCCACACTCTCACCTCCCCAGTTCAATCAAGCCTATATGTTGGCTGTGGAAGCTCAGTCATGTACCTTACCATAGGCACTTACCTATGTCCTTTGAGTTAGTGTTTCATCCCATTGACTTCAATGAGATCACTTCTGCGTGTGCATCCGTCTGTACAGAAAGATTTGCAGAAATAGAGTCTAATCCACACTTGGTCTCCTTTTTTTTTTTTTTGCCTGCATCATTGTCAGTGAGCCTTACAGTAAAGTCACCACAGCAATTTCAACTGCAGCAGAAATGGAGTCACCCAAATAAAATCAGTGCTGCTAGTGCTGGAACAAATCTTTAAAAAGTGGGATATCTGCTGCATGGGAAGGGAGAGGACTGGGGGATTTGAACAGTTAAGAAATGTAATGCGAGAGCTACAGTTCAATTTATTTCACAAACATTTTACTCTTTTGAACAAAACTTTATTCAATTTTATTTAATGTAACAGAGAGATATCAATTTATCGTTTGAATCTGTAGAAATGTGGGATAATGGTAGAAGCTGTTGGCAACCCTTGAAGTTTCTCCAAATGGGACTTCAAGTTAATCTGGAAAGAGACAATATTTACACAATACAAGTCTTTAAGTAATTTTTGCATGAGGAGCTTGCACTGCCCTCATGTTGGTCCAGTGTGAAGGTAACCTGTCTCTGTCGGCACTTCGCAACCATGGTTTGCAATACGTTGGCAGAAGATGTTTCATTTCACCTGATCTGAGGTGTGCTGAGCACAGTAAGAGTCTCCCCAACAGTTCCAGTCGGATTACAGTTGTGCTTTTAGACTATGACTGCTTTCCCTTGCCAAGATCTCAGTTAAGGTCGTCTGGACTAAAGATACCAGCAAACCCTGTCGAGCCAGCTTCACAAATAGGCCTGTGGAAGTGAGATACTAGTGAAGTGAGCTGAGGGGAAGCCGTGGCTCGTATTGGTTTTGAGGACAGTCCTTCCTGACCCACCTCTCTGAAACTGAGCGGCGAGCGAGCCTGCCCTGCGTGCTCCCCGTCCGACCAGCGAGCCCACGCTCCTCTGGCACAGCCTGGCACCTGCTCATGGCTGTGCGGGCACATGGCTTCGCACTTTGTCCCCAGGAACTGCGGGCAGTTTTTCGCTCTCACTAAGCTAACTAAAATTGGAAGAGGTTGAGGTGCCTCATGTTTTTGTCCCTCTTCTCACCTGAGTGCCAAAGCCTGTCTGCGTGCAATGGAGACTGCTTCAGCCCAGGCACACTGAGTGCCTGTGTGCCCTTCTCGAGCCCCATACTTTGATTTATTTTAAATATCTGTTCACAGTCTACTAAAGGTAAATGAATGGTACAGGCTGAAAGAGTGAAGCTTACATAGCTGCTTTTCTGGAGCCTACCTCTATGTGGGTTTTTTTTCCTGCTATCTGCCTTTATGGAGAATTTCTTTATAAACGGAGAGCAGGAAAAATACCTTCAGCACCTACTGATTAAGCGTGAAGCACCTTTCCAGCTTAGAAAACACAGAGTTATTGCGATACAAGCTTAGTCAGACATGGGGAGCAAAGTAAATATTTGGAAAAAGAGGGAATGTAATTTTTAAAACCTCTCTCTATTTCAGTTGTTTTCTAGAACAAAACCTTAAAAAGATCCAAAGAAAAACAGCGTGAAAGAAAGTGTAAGAAATATTATTAGTGAGATTGTATCTACCGAAATTGGCCAAGTACTTACACGGGTTGCTGAAAGAAATTCGATGCTTAATTCTTTTAGACAATTTGGATGTTGCCAGAGGTGGTGTTCCACCTGCCTACAGGAAACTATCTGCAACTTTACATCTTAAAAAAAAAAAAAAAGTTTTAAAATTTATATTAATCATCTCATTTACAAGCTACTGGTACTGTACATGTTGCTGCAGATTAAATGACTCATTGGCTGAGTTTCAAATAGTAGAAAACAAGGCTCTGCTCCCCCATCTTCCCTTTCTGTCAGGCTGATTAGACTGCTATTTGCATTCTTTTTATCCCATCTGGAGCCCTCAGCAGAAATGATTGTTTAGCCCTGAAAGATTAAAATTGGTCCGATGGCAATCTGATGGAAATTTATCTTGTTTTTATGCTGGCATTTTAGCATGCACTAGGTTTCCATTAGGTTTATGAGGGCAAACAGATTACTGTGGTGATAGGTCAGCTAGCCAGAAATGATAGGTCGTGATCGTGCGATTACCCTGTGCTGTGCTGCGTAGGCTTCCGGGGAGAGAGAAGTCCCTTGCATTTCCTACAGGTACCACAGGTACAGGTGCCACCAACCACAGGCTGTTACTGAGGAGTAGCTGATATGCTGCTAATTCAGACCTGGCTTCAGCCTTGGTGTGTCCTTCATTTGATGGTCTCCTAAGGGAAGAGGGGTGCTTTTGGAGTTAAGAAACTGAGGGAGTGTGGCCGGGTGTGAGGCAAGTTCTCCATCACTCCGTGCATTGCGCGCGGTTCCCTGCTTGCAACCAGGGATGTTCCCAGGGCAAAGGGGGTGGTGCACGGGCAGGGTCCCGTCTCACCCTTGTGACAGGGCTCATGGTGACCAGATTGCTTTGAGCGTTCTCTCCACTCATTTGTTGCTTGCTGACAAATCTAGACTACCACCTGCTGAAGGCAATGTCTCTTTGTGTCATGATGACTTTCACTGCCTGATTATGAGCAGACCTTTGGGCCAGTGGGGTATTGCCCTGCAGACTCTTTGGCTGTGATGCTCGGGGAATTTGCTAGTCCATTCTTGAATGGTTAATTTCTTATACGTACTAATATGAGACATCTGTGCAGGATGGACATACATGACACAGGATCTAGAGGAGACACATAATCTGGGTGGCGTCTGAGGGCAAAGAGATCCAGGACATGTCGGATGCCTCTAAACACCCATGTTTAAGCTACCACATGGAGATCTAGGCTGTGTCTGCCCCCCAAAAACCCCTAGATTAGAATAATTAATCTATGAAGGGCACAAGAGGGCTAATAATTACCCGTAAATACTGCTTTTGTTTATCTTACAGAGCATAAAGTCAGGTGTCTGACAGCAGTTGTTGTTCTTCCTGATAATCTTACTTGCTTTACATGTTTTTGCAGTTGTGTAAGTCTTTGTATCACTGAGCACGTCTGCATCTTGAGGTCAGTGCTTTGTGGAGTTAGAACCATGCAGTGTTTGTGTGCCCTCGCAGGTGGAGACAGCTGGCAATGTACAAGGCTCCTCTGGGCTACTGGAAGCAAAGCTGCCTTTATTGCATCTCCGGGAGCTTCCAGGAAACAGAGAGAAAGACGTCTTACAGATTAGTTGCTTCCCAAATAATTGGGATGAGTGGACTGATTACTGACAGCCTGCCATTGAATTGGTGCTGAAAACACTAAATTGTATTGTTTAACCTGGTTCTGCAGAACAGTTACCATGATGCTGTGAATCATCAGTCTGAGATGTATCACTTCAAATAAACAAAAGAGATATGGCTATCTCAGCTGCCTAAAACATTACTCCCTGCTTTTACTGCAAGTCCTGTGAAGGGGCTTCCTATGAAGCCTTTTGAAGAGAGGAGACCAAGACCTGATTAAAACATTTGGATTACATTTGCTCTCCTTCTAGATGTCTGTACTTCTGTCAGTTCCAAAAGTTAATATCCCATATCACAAAGTATAGGTAAGGTGACATCTTTGGAGGACATCCGCAGCAAAATCTTTGTATTTCAAGAATGGTTTTTGTGCGGTACTTCACAATCATAAAACATACACAAATCTTCAATCTCATATGCAAATACAGCGTTTTTTGGATGCAAATACTGTTTTGATATATCTTTGCAGAAGTCCTTTGGAAAGCATTGGCTACTATTTTTCATTTAGTTCTCATTGCCCAGGACTGGCTATTTAACCTCATCTCCTTATCTCTCTTTATTTTTTTTTTTTTTTGGTCCAACAGTACATTTCCCTTCTCTGTTCTGAAGTGCATCAAGTTTGCATCAGGAAAACACAGTGTTTAACCCACAGTAACATTTCTCTCTGAGACAGAAAAGGGATTTTACTGTTGTTGAAACTCTCTTTTCAAATGTGCATAGGCTACTCCTATTTTATGGAACAGTGAAAGGAAAACCACACTGACTCCATCCGAGTGCTCAAGTTGTAAAGATGAAAACCAACAGGAAAATACAGATATATATCATGAAGCAGTTGATGACTGTTGTGTTTAAAGATTGTATTCTATAAGATTTGTCAGGGAGTACGAAAAGACTAAAGGGAGAAACCTAGAACCAGCCTGCCTGGGAAAGCAGATCATTTATATGGTTCCAAAGAAACCTCTGTGTGAAAGGTTGGTTATGGAAAGTACCAAAGGAAAAGCCATTGCTGTTGTCTACTGTAAACTGTAAATAGGCAATGCAGAATAAAATTAGTATGTTAGGTAGATATCAAGAAGGAAATGAGAGAAATGGTTATCAAACCCACAGAACTAGTTACATCCAAACTCAAGGCTCTTCCTGGTGATGTGAATATTATCCGAGTCGTGCTTCTGAACAGACTTTTTCCAGATTTTATTAATTTTGGTGGGACTCTATGTGAAGGCTGAGGAGCCCGTGGAGGCAGTGGGTAGATGAGAAAGTCTGGACTGGAGAGTTTTCCTCTCCTTACTCAGGTTATTTGGGGCCTCATAAATGTTTTCTATTTGTTTTGAAAAGACTGTTGTTGTATGCACCAAGCTGACACACAGCACTAGAAAAGGAAGGTTAATAATGGAGGGAATAAGCCTTATGTTCAATTTATAGAAGACCAATATGAAGACAGCTGGAATATAAAATGTGTTCAGAATATAGCTTTGTACCTCCAAGTGTGAAGTCAGCCTCTCCCATCCTACTCTGTCTTTCCTGTCCTTCACCATTGCCCTGCCCTGCCTCGGGCTTTTCAGATCATGGAAATTTACCTTTGACGATTTACTCCCCATTTGCACTGCAGTCATTCAGGCATTTTTTTGTAATCTCCTCTCTATTTTACTGCTACTTCAGCCTTCCCACCAAAACTTTAGTCCAACTGTTGACTTTCCCACTCCTGAAATACTGCAACGCGTTCTGCTTACCCTCAATTTTTCACTTTCTTCCCTAAATCATACTTGTCCCTTCGTCTTGATTTGGGCAGACACACCTCCAACCATGCTCGTGGACACACACTTTTGGCTCACTCCTGGGGCTGTCATAGCTTTTTGCATCCTATCCAAAAGTTTTGGGTTTATCTTTTAAGGCCCTGCAGATAAATATTCCTTGGCATCTCTTCTTACTTCACACTGCATCCATCTGCTACCAGTCCTTTACCAGTTCTCACTTTCCACCCATGTCCTTCACGCAAAACTGAGAAAACAGCAGCAGCCAAAGAAAGGTCTGAATAAGGACTGTGGATATTACCCACCTGCACCTGAAGAAGCAGAATGTTTCAGTCCAGCAAATTCTGAATATAGACATGGGAGTTCTTAGAAAAGAAAAAAGCGTTACAACATCCTCTTTAAAGGGGTACTCATTAGTGTGATAAAGACCTAGTACGTGGGCAAGTGCTGATGAACCTGCTTTATTTCTTTCAAGTGCATAAAGCTGTAAGAAATTGTAATAAATATCCACTTACTTGTTCAGGCCTAGCAGACTTGAAAAATCGTAGATCTCATTTCCGTGCAACATCGTGCATAGTGTATCTTATAAGAAGCAATAGATTGTGCTATACCTTCTATGTTAATTGAAGGTACAAAACTAGAGCTGATAAGGATTCCCATTAGCCTGCAGCTCCATTATTCACTATTACTTTTCAGGCATAGTCTCTGTTACACATTCCATCATTAATATAGCAGAAAAAGCACTTATTCTTGAAAAATGCCCTTTGCTAGTCGGAAAGACTGTGATCAACAGCTTGGAGATCCTAATTGCAGCCTATTAGGAATAATGAGATTTGCATGGTAGAAGCCAGGGAATTACACGGATAAAGGAAAAAATTCACAACATGAAAGGTTAATATAAACATATACTGCTTGAGAGTGCAAAGGACACATAAATTGGTGGCTCATTACTGCAGACTGACCCATGGGTAAGAATGTCACCCAGCTCAGAGGCTTTCCCAGGAAGTTTGGCTGCAAAAGTTACAAAAGATAAGGACATGCTTGTGGAAACCGCTAAACTAATGAGAGCTGAAAGTTGTTTGAAATATCCCGATGACCTCACAGATGGGATGCTTATTAAGGTATCTGCATCAGTCTCTTTTTTTGTCTAATAGACTGTTGTAAAGCTTTGCTGAGGCGTAGCCAACAGTCCGTGAAGGTGTCTCCATGCTTTCTGACATACCAAGGGCATTTTTTTTTTTGAATGAATTCAAAATGAAAACCAACATGCATATCCAATTTTTGTTTGCGTGCATATTTGTGGAATAGCACAGGCGAGGCAGTCAACTATGATTACTTCATCAACACGGGGTCTGCCCGCTACCTACGTGCCTATCTGCTCGAGTGCGCTGGTCAGGAGCCAACTGCAAATTTAGGTCTTGAAAGTCTGAAGAAAAGCGCTTTATGTGCGAGGGTCCCATGAAGGCTCCGTAACGCAATTAAGCCCCATTTTAACAAAAGGCTAGCCATTTTGCTGAGGCATGACATGAGTAATTAAAATATCATTTTAAAAAAGACAAATGAGTGTTCTTTTCTCAGATCTTGTTTAAGAAAGATGGGGGGACAGGATTATGATTTTTGTTTGTTCCAGGGTCCTCTGAGTGGCAATGCAATAAACCTGCAGCAAAACATCTCTACCCAAGCTCCTGCAGGGACCCTATCACTGCAGCAGCCAATATAACTGGAAGAGTAGCATAAGCTATTTCCTTCCCTACTGGAAAGAAATAGGTTTTCCAAGTGCTTTTCTTAGTTTGTTGTAGATGACTATGTAAGTATAGAAGTGTTTAAGGAAAATCTAGACAAGAAGGAGAAGGGAATGCACAGTACGAATTGGTACATGGATTTTGCTTGTAGTGAAATGATGTTGGAATGGCATGAGATCATGGCGTGTCAGCCAAAAGACTCAGAAATGGCCGTAGGTTGAAAGAGGGGACCTATAGTTCTAGTGAGTCCTAAAGGTGAGAAAAGAAAGACAGATTTGGAGGAAAAAGATTGTGTAAGGTGTGTTGAAGGCAGCAGATTTCTGTGACTTTATTTCAGGAACTCTTTTGTTTGATTGCTTTTGCTAAATCATGATGAGATGTAATTGTTGCTGCTTTCGGCCCGATTGTGATGGATGTCTCCTGTGAGACGGAGGTCCAGTGGTTATTGGATTCACCTCATTGCTCTGGGTTGTGATGGAGTTCGTGGTTGTTGTGAAATCCACCGTGTTAAAAATACATAATCACGTTGCAGTGAGATATTGCCTGCAATGAGGAATTCAGTAATAGCCTGGGCGCTGCCAAATCCTGCTGATCTGTGTGGCAACCTTTATTTAAGAGCTTGCATTCACATTTAAGAGCCTTATTTTTGGTTCTCAGATGCAAAAGAGTATCACAGAATCACAGAATCACAGAATAGTAGGGGTTGGAAGGGACCTCTGTGGGTCATCTAGTCCAACCCCCCTGCCGAAGCAGGGTCACCTACAGCAGGCCGCACAGGACCCCGTCCAGGCGGGTCTTGAATATCTCCAGAGAAGGAGACTCCACAACCTCCCTGGGCAGCCTGTTCCAGTGCTCCGTCACCCTCAGAGGGAAGAAGTTCCTCCTCATGTTCAGACGGAACTTCCTGTGCCTCGGTTTGTGCCCATTGCCCCTTGTCCTGTCACTGGGCACCACTGAAAAGAGCTTGGCCCCATCCTAAGCTTTATCCATCTTTATCCTAAGAGTACCCTTTTTAGGAAACAGCAAATGAAAACAAAGTAGAGACCTGCTGCGTACAGCACCAGCTAGGTCTTTCTGGGGCCACACAAGCCAATAAACCCCTTCAGTACTCGTCCTCTAACCTTCTGTTAGATCCTGTTTCCTTGGATCACTGATCACCATCAGAAAGCAGCTCAGCAGCAAGTCACAGCAGCAAAACAACCTTTTTGCTAAATTCCTTCACTGGCTCCCTTTGCCTTTCCCTTTGGGTCCATTTCTTTGCTGAAGTCCCACAGCCATCTCCATGGTTTCAGCTGCGGCGGGCAGGAGCCCTCACATCTTCTTCCTGCTGCGGGCTCTGTTCTGAATTAAAACAACAGAAATCCAGGAACAATGATTAAAACAAAAGCCAGGGAAGATTCCCATCGTGGGTCCACCTGCTCTGAACCGTTGAGCATGAGTGGAGGAGAGGGTCGACATCAGACCCCAGGGAACTCCATTTCCTAAAAATACACTTAGCAGTGTGAAAACCATTACAAAGCCTTACTCTGGCTGAGGTGGTGTTTTTGAGATGGTTGTTTTGCTGGCCAGCAAGGGAGCAGAAGTTTGCAGGAGGTGCTTGACCCTGCACATTCTCCACAGCTCTTCTCTCCTCCCTGCTCTCCCAGTCAGCCTGGCAGCCATTTTGGGTTGAGTGAAGCTTCCATCCAAAAGTGATGAGCACCTTGGGTTAAACGCTGATATTTTACATCCTGAGGCATTAAAATTGAATAGGTTTTCACCCTACGTACTATGTTCATTTTGTGGAATTTTTTATTCCTGCAAACAAAGCTGTTATTATGTGTGAATGCATCATGCTGTTGCCATGAGATTTCCATTATACTGAAAAACAGCACTGAAAATTATTGAAAATCTGGTATGCTGCATCTTTTGCAGCTCCCATAATTAGGAGGGAAAGAGCAAGTTCACGATTCTTCCGGGAATTTACTGAAAATTGCAAGGAAAGGAAAGAAATATTCCCACTTCCAGCCTGTCATTTCTAAGCACCCCAGTTATTCGGCTGTAGGACACATGATACCATGTGTGTGTGTGCGGTGGGGGGGAATTGCTCTAAGAATTCGAGTCCAGCAAAGGTTGTAATTCTTGCTGGATCTGAACTTCTGAACTCAGTATTGTCTTGGGTTTGTCCTCCTGCCGGTGTGCCCATGTGCAGCTGCGATACCATTACACTTCCATTTTCCCCAGCGTGCTGTCACGCGATTGCATATTGAAATGAAATGGAAAATGATTTATTGTGTGGGATCAGGTTTTTTTCCTCTGCAGTGTATGGATGTACATCTAGGGCGATTTCCCATGCTCCTGAAACTCGGTTTCACTTGAAAAAAATTTCTAGAATCAACAAATGGGAAAAACACTGCAGAGCACTGGAAAAATAGGAGCAGTTCTCCCTGCCTTCCTGTGTTGCTCCAACAGGGCTTTGCCGAGGTTACTAATGACTGTGAAATGTCTTGTACATAAATTCTCTAAACCCCTTCCCATAATTACATTTCATAATTCCCTGCAACTGAATACACAAATGACACTGAAATAACAGTCATATAATACCAGTGAATTCTCAGTGTGAAGCTATTGTAAGTTCAAGATAGCTGCTACAAAGAGCTGTTTTACAGAACGGAAGTGCCTGAGAAACAGGAATTCAGAAGGAATTGATGATAAAATTCATTGTGAACATTACTCTATCTATAGTACAGCAGAAATTCAGCCAGTAGAAAAGACAACTGACCATTGAAATAGATTGAGATAGGCTATTATGATGTTAAATGAGGCACACATGAAATATATGTCATCTAAATTATTATATAGACAGTAATTGATGTTGTTCTAAGCTCACATTTTATACTGATATTCTCAGGGGATGGATTTCTGCCAACATTATCCACAGACCCAAGCAAATCTCTCTTCCACTGAGACTGTTTAATTTCATGATGTGTAAGTTTCTTTGTCCGCAATAACATCTGAGTTGTTGGTCTTCTTATCTGAGACTATAAGTTTTCAGGATGTGTAGCTGTATATCATGTGTAGCCCGTATCATCCCAGGGCCTGTGTCTCCACTGGGGCTTTCAGGAGCTATTGTAGCACACATCATAGTAAATAAATACTGGTCAGAAGAAAAGAAGCATCAACAGATGGATTTTCACTTTGCCTCACTCATCTAATGAGAACATAGTCCGTTCTTGGTACAGGAAAGTTAATGAGAGCTGAATTATGAGGAGAATTGCTCCTCAGTAGAGGATCACAGAAGATGTGGCCAACGTACTAAGACCAGGACAGATTTCATCCATGATGTTGGCAGACACAACACTCTTGAAGCCAGGAAGATATCCAAGGACTTATGTGGGTGGCACTGATGAGAAAGAAGGTCAATTATAAGGCATTTCTGGAGAGTTTCAAAGGCTTGGAAAGTTTTGGTTCCTACTAATTGTGACTGCTGATTTGTGCTTCAATATTTTTTTATTTCCAGTAAAAGCAGGAAAGGAAGAGAAGAGTTTTCTAAAATGTTAAACCTTCTTTTCTGTCAGCCAAAAAATACTAAGAAATCGGACAAATAATGGACGAGAATTTATCTGTGACTTTTACCAGCTAGTGCTATTTGAAGTGTGCATCTGCACCAGTCAGAGTATTACTCCAGGGGCGGATTAGGGGGCCTGGGAAGGGGACAGACGGACTTCACTGAAACAACTTGCTTTTTCCCTCTTGGAACAAAAATGTAATTTGATAGGCAAGGCAGGATCCTGCAAGCAGGCTGAGATGGCAGAAGGGGCAGTGATCCGTCTGCAGTCAGGCAGGCAGCAGTGAGTTTTGCATCTCGGCTTGGCATCGCACGCCTGTTGCGGTAGCTCCCAGTGATTAATTTTGAGGATAACAACCTCCTTTGCGGTGCTGCGACCTGTAGCAGCAAGGGTGATGGGCTCCCCTTCAGATTGAATCGCAGCACGATGGCTGAGCTGTTTTTTTAACCCCAACAAAAGCTGTCATTAGAAGTTACTGAAGCCTGACTTTTGCTCGCTCTTTGCCAGCCCCCCTCAGCCCGAGCCGCGGGTCCCACATCCTTTGAAGCCAGCTGAGCTCCCTTTGTTGCTTTTTGGTGCGTAATGACGCCAGGCAGCTCTGCGGCCAAGGGTGCCCAGCAAGACCTGACGGACCGTGGCGGGCGGAAAGGCCGATACCGAAGTAAACTGGGAAGCAATCCCCTCCGGCATGTCCTGAGCTCTGCCTGCTGGGATTAAAGGTGGCAGCAAAAAACGCGGTACTTTTGCCAGTCCTCTGCCAAGGGGAAAGGAGCCTAATTCTGCGTTTGGTGTCACGTAGGTTGTGGGATGAAGGAAGGTTTTTTATTAGTCATGTTTAAGGTTATTGACATTTTGCAATTCCATTAATGGCACGACGCTTTTGGCTGGCGAAGACAGCCTCGTTAGCTAGGACGTCCACTATTAGTCAGAAGCACTTTAAGATATTGCTTCAAAATCATGGACTGTATCGTTTCAGAAAAGGCTGCCTGCTGTCAGAAGCACTGCTTGCTTAGGTATTTACTTCTCAATTTTGCCACACCACAAGTATCAATAATTATTTCTCTCATATTTATCGGCAAGAAGCTGACAAAAGGATGAGAATACAGAGAATAACCAAAGACCAATGAAGCCAATGGAAAGACTTCCCGTGGGCATTCAAGTTGTCCTGTAATTGATATTGTACTCAAAACACGGCACAAAGAGAATAATCTCTGTCTAGGAAATGCCAGCATCTGAGGGATTTTTATAGGGAGTGAAAAAGAAGAAAATTTAAAATGAAGAAACTTGGAGCGTGGGGTGCCTAGGCGCAGACCCTCCCCATGCGACATCCGCACTCCCCCGTTCTCCCTCTGCCACCCCCCGACGAAGGGTTTGCAGCTCGGCAGCTCTTCGCACCCTGGGAGTGCCGCTCACGGCTGCGCGTTATCACTGCGCTGCTTTCCTCTTACACAACCAGAGCTGATGCCGTTTGTTGAAGGGGAGAAGACAAATTAATTCTGCTAAAGACTAGCTCAAAGTTCATTCCTCGCAAGAGTCTTTATACTTTGTAAAACTGGGTACCGCAAAAAGGTGGCCGTGTTGAGCAACCTCTCCCCATAACTGGGAGCCGGGCAGCAGTTGCCTGTGTCTCTAGGGCCATTGGCAGTTTCACTCACCTTTTACAACCCGTTTGGTGCTGATGGGGAATCCTTCTTTTCTGTGCTTCTAATATGCTTCCCACACTGGCCACCAGTTGCAAGAAAACATGAATCGATGTTTTTTATCCAATGCACTCAGTTCCCTATGTCTTTTAATTATTTGCAGTGTGCTTCATTCTGCACTCCTCCCGACTTCTGCTCCTCTGTCCTCTGGACATCCCTCACGTAAGTCAGGCTCTGGAAGAAATGATGACTCCAAGGTGTTCCTGCTGACGTGATTTAAATTGAATTAAGACAATAATTTATAAAGGGGATACATCTTTTTTTTTTTCAGTGGATGAAAACATTGTCTATAAATTCCTCAGTCCATCTGGTCTGTGCCCAGTTAACTATGGTAAGTAAGATCTTGCACTTTTCCCAAATTTACAGTTGTGCGTGATGATCTCCAGAGTACATCTGTCTATAGCTTTATTATTCAGTAAATGTCACCTGCATGGTTCATTGGTAATTAGAATAATAAACACCATGGAGTCACCAGTCCACCCAAATAATTTCAAAGGGAGAAGGCAAACAGTTCAAATAAGATCCAAGGAAAACAAGTGCAACCACTGAAGTCCCTTTTCCTTTTTCTTTTACTCCTTCTCATTTCTTTGCTTACTTCTGTATTCCTGCACCCATCCAAGGCTCAGATTTCTTACTAACTGTACCACTGGCACCATTCTTTGTAAAAAGCTTTTCAGCATTGCAAAGAACAAGCGCAGATGCAGTGAGGGGATGAGGGTATCGCTGCACTTGCTCCCCACCTGTGATCTGCATTGCCAGCAGGACACCCTGCAGCCATCCTCTCCCACTCATCCAGCACCCACCAACAGCTTAAAGACTTGCCCCTGGAAATCAAGTTTAGAGGACAAAAATCATCATTGTTAGCATAGGAGTGTTTGAATACCTTTGTTTACAAAACTATACTTGTATGACAAATCGCCAGGACAAGTCCATAGCTGTAGCACCAGGCATCTGCAAGGCTTTTCTAGCTAGAAGGAGCAACTGAGGCTGGTCATCTTGTGTTAGGTACTTCCAGATTAAGAAAAGCTGCCATTACAGGATCAGAGTTGACAATCACCTGGCCGAGGCATAATAATGTAATATAATCAAAAACCTACCACATTTCAACAGAATAAGTAGGACTATCAACTTGCCATCACTGCAGAAATGAAATGTTGCTGCCTTTCTGCCCAGGCTACAGCTCCCTCTGTGAGTTCAGCAAAACGTGGAAGTATTCATCACCTGCTTTGCTACAAGGTCCCCCCACTGTGGCAGCATGAACTCAATTTCATATTTGGCTTGGACCTCTACACCAGTCCTCATTTTCACATCTCTTCTGGCATCACATATTTCCAGATTTCTTCATTTCATGAACCACGTAGATGAATGGTATTCCCCCAACAGAAAGCCAATATTTTTCTTGGTCATGTCAATTAGCCATTAATTCCACAAGTGTAAATATTAAAATTTGGAGTAAGAGAGTAAGCCCATTGATTTACTTTGTTCCCATTTCTTACTTCTGCTCCCATTGTATTGTTTCTCAGTTCTCAGAGGTTACTAGTACAGATGTTAAATGAAACTGTTTTTCTAGTGTCTTTTATGCAGAATGTAAGTTTAAATAGAAGTAAGCACATAACTGAATACTTTGTCCACTATGAGAAACATAATCAGATTATCATGTGGATACATTTCTGCCATTGTTTGCTGTCCAGAAACACAACACCCATTTTACTCCAACTATCTGATAAGATACGAATATCACCTGGCAATACAGTTATGTGTAGTGAACCAAAATACTCACCCTCACAGCAATACTACCCAGAAACTGAAGAACATACAGGTTTGTTCTTTGATTGAGATGGACAGAGATTTATAAAAACGATCTAATAGCTTCGAAAATGAAGAGGGATGACACTGCAGCTCAGGAATTAAGATGGCAAGGAGTGGTCATCTAATGAGCTCTCCCAAACCTGGCCATGGGAAGTGTGCCAGAAGAAGGGCTGGCTTTGGAAGGTGGTAAAACCACGTGGTGGCTCTGCTGTCCAGAAATGCTGCTCTTTACAAGAGAGGTGACAGGGCACCTTGCAATGCCTGTGAGGATTTACTTGGACTCCTGGAACAATGCTGCATCCAGAGGGTATGAGGACAGGCCAAAGCCATCTCTGCTAGTCTTCTCCCCTTTTTGAGTGCTTTCTCTGTGTGTAGGACACATAGCAGATTTCTACACTATGCATTTCTTAAAATATGTTCTATTCAAAGGCAGAATGTCCTAACACATCAAAATTATTTTGGACATCTTGAAGTGAAAAAAAATGGCACAAAACTAACCCATATAGAGACTTACCATTTTGTCACTGGGCTAATTCAGGACTTGGCATGAGTGGCACATCTCTGTAGACGTTTAATGGGCAGGAGTCTATTTGCACAACTGCTGAACTGGCTGATAGCCTGTGTGTTGGAGGGTGCACAACGGAACTGGAATTCAAACATAATTCCTCTCCTTTAGGAAGTGGCTGCAGACAAAGGGCATGAGACTAGCAGGTTTCTAGCCACCTACCTAATCTTTTAAGCCAAAAATTGTTGAAATAAAGCAGAGCTGCTCAAAATGTGATGGTTTTGGTTTTCATGAAAACCATTTTCTGCTTGGATGGTTCCTCCAGGTTCACACCCACTAATGTTGCTCTGGTTTACAGACTGGGATTAATACAAAATCTCCAAATGGCGAGTCTAGCCAAAATGAGACAGAAGGCTTTACACCATGAAAAACCATTGAGTTTCAGATGTATTCCATCTAAACTCATAAATTTCACATCTGAACACATCTGGATGAAAACCACCTAGGTTTCCTTAGCACTTAGCTGAAAATTCCAGCTGTCCCTGTCTCCTCTAGCACATTAAAACAGACAAAGAGGTGTTGGGCCATGCCTGACTGCTATTATTAATACTACGCTCTGGTGACAGATTCCTGCCCTAGGACAGTCAGGCAAGCAATGTAAGAAATTAACTTACCATACACTGCTGGCACTTTTATTATTATTATTACACTAGTTTTATGCCCTCTTTTTGTTTCAGATTCCTCTTGTTCGGGCACTCATGTCAATTTGTGTCTGGTAGATATTTTAAAATGTTTTCCTTTAATCTTCTGAGGTTTTTTTTGTCTTTCCATTAGTGTATGCTCCATGTAAGGGCAGCACTGTATCCTCTGGATGCCACCTCCTAACAGCGGCCGATGTTTAGGGGCCCCATCTGGGAATGAGCTGATGTTGCACTTGTCACGAGACCGAACACAGGACAAGCAGAGATACTACAGGTACTATAGCCTCTGTGCCTGTTCTCCAAAGCCTGGCCTGTGAAGAAAAACAGAAAGTCTATGTTGGGTGAATAACTATTAATGGTAGTAGCTGACACACAGCCTGTGTAGGGATGGTCATTAGGGTAGGTAGAAATGCTATATTAAGAAGGGGTTTTTTATACAGTAAGGTTATGTTTTCACTGAACAAGAACTTCATATTTACTTTGGGGAAACAGAAACCCCAACCCTGACTTTCACAAAGTATTCTGTAGTGATCAGTGATAAATAAAGTGTAATTTAATAAAGAAAATTAAAAGCTAAAGAACATATTTCTGGGGTCGAGAGAAAAAGTCAGCATGTAATGACTGAGGTTAGAATTTATCCTTTCACTTGGAAGACATCTGTTTCCTATTTGTATGCAGCATATTCTGTTCTGTGCAGATGCCACACAGTATATCAAGAGGTTTCTTACCAGTGGTCACAAAATATTGAGCAGAATTTCACATGTATAAATTATTTTTTGTCAGACTATTGTTTCCTCCCAGTAGCTGAAAAAAAAATCTTTAGAGACATTTTCTTGGCAACCAAGATGTGATTTTATATGGGTGGCATGGAACTGTAAATCTACTGAACGCCTCGTAACAGTGATTCACATGGGCTGTACTCATTTGGTGGATTGTCAGTTATAGCCTGTAGGCAGTATCACAGCACGGACAGCAGATCCTGTGGAATCACCACCTTTCATACTCATTTTCTCATTTACTGGTGGCTGGTAGAAAAATTATTGGTAAAGCATATAAGGTCTGTACGTTATTTGGCTGAGCCGAGAACAGGAAATATAATAACAGTCATATACAAATCAGTGAAGCATGCAACATATGAACCAGCTATTACTGTGTATTAAGTTGATTCAATCTCAGTGTGAATAAAAAGTGGTGGCATATATATATGTAACTTCAGAAACAAAGATCCACTACTTAAAAATGAAATTGCAGACTCAAAAGATGGTGTTTAGAAGAGCCCTTAGAGAAGATCTATGTCAAGTCCTTTCACTGAGACAGGATGAACTGCATTTAGGCATTCACTAAAAGGGTTTGTCCAGTGGGTTTCTGAAAAATTCCAACATCCCTAATGAGTCTATTCTGCTAGTTCAGGACTCCAGTCAAAAAGGTTGGTTTTTTTTCCCAATAACCAAATTAAATCTTCTTTTCTGCAAATTAAAGTAATTTCTTCTTATTTTCTCTGAGTGGCTTTAGAGAGAAATTTATCACAATCCCCTCTCAAATAACCTCTAGGGCAATCCACCGGAAGATTGCTATCTAACTGCCCTCTCCAAACCTGCCTGCGTCTAGGGTAAGCAAGACCAATCTTCTCTCACAGTCAATCTTTCAGCGTCTTGTAATCCAGACTCTCTCTCTCCAGCTTCTCCACATATTTTATAACCAAACACAATGTGATATTTGAGGTCTTTTCCAGAAAATAGAAGAAAGCTGTCATTATTTCCTCTGTGTATGATGCTGCCATTAGTACAGCTGAGACGAATTAACACTGTTAATTCGACCCCAAAATCCCTTTTTGATGAAGCACTTACTTGTGCGTTTGATTTTCCCAAGTCTCGCACCGTGCACTGTCATTACTGAATGTCATCCTTGTTTCGACTTTTCTCTTTCTGATTCTTCACATTCAGCTTGAATTCTAGTCCTGTTCTCCAAAATGCTTTAAAAACCTTCCAGCATGATGTGTCATGTTTCAGCCCGCTCTCCTCTGTCCTCTATGCTGTTCATTGGAATATTGATTTACAGCTTTGCTCAGGAAAGGTTCTTGCACGCGCACACATAAAGGTAGACACCACACTCCTGAGAAGTTCTCCTGCAAAGTGTTTTTTCAGCCAGCTGAGGGCATTATGTTTATACCAATATCCATTAACTTGCTTTTGTATCATGGGATGCTACTAAAAACCTTACTGAAGTCAAGAAGTGTCAGTATTTAATGCTTCCAACTTATCCACCAAGCCAGAGACTTTGTTCTTCAGATATCCTTGTTGATCATTTTTAGTCTTATTGATGTCTTCTGAGTATTAGCAAACTGATTTGCATAGTCACTTGTTCAACAACTCTTGCTGGTATTGAGGGTACGGTTTGCTGTTTGCCAAGTCCTGGCTGAAGACAGGCACAACATTTGATCTTCTGCCAACAGAGTGGGCACTCTCACTGCCTCCCGTCTTCAGTGGTGCCAGTGTTTCCCTCTGAAGTGTCACTGAAAAGGGGAAATATCTACAGTACTCTCTTCTCAAGTTATGAATAAAATCTTGTTTTTCAAAGGGAAAAATACATGAAAAAACCTGTAGCTGACTGATTGCAATTTTCAAGTGAGAGATGGAAGGTTGGGGTATATTTTGTGTGTGGGAGAAAAGACTGTGAGACGAGAAGACAAATGTCTTTACAGCCACCGCGTTATTCCCACTGTTATTCCTTATCTTTTAACTGCCTTTACCCATCTGAGAATTTTCTCTTTCTCTTATTTTCTAGATCCGTTTAATTTCTTTAAGAGCCTTCTGTGAAGGACCTGTTTCAAATGCCTTTTAGAAAGCCAGTTAGACAATATCAGTGAGATCTGGTTTGTTTGCATGTTTGTTGCTTTCAGATAACTCTAATAGATTTGTGACATATGACTTAACTTTGCAGAAATCCTACAGCTTTTCATTGATATACTGTATTTATCCATGTGCCTACTAAGTCTGCTCTTCCAAACATTTCTGCTGTTCTGCCTGGTGTAGCCATGAGGTTTGCTTTTCTGACAGTTCCCTGATCTGCCTTGATTTTTTTTTTTTTTTTTTTTTTTACATCTCCAATGAAACAACCGATTTTTGCATCAGCCAATATTAACCAGCACCATTTCTTTGGCACAGCACACTGTTTATGCACCGGCTTTAGCCTAAAGAGGTGACATTTATTGTGTTATAAGAGTTTTACAGTAGATTCTTTACATTTTCTCAAGCCCTCAAAAGCTGATTTAAGGTTTTCACAGCCATAGTTTTGTAGAATAAGGTCAGATCCTGAAGTGGCACAGATTAACATAGCTCTGGTGATTTCAGCACTGTGTTAGAATTAATAAAGCTAACCCGAGAGGTGTCTAGTTCCCCTTCTATGCAATTAGAACAATGACTTTTTAATTTGGGTATCACAGTCCATCCACAAGAATTAATATTTGATGACAGCCTCCTGTTTGTAAATTGCCCAAGCCCCTCCTAAAACCCAGAGTTTTCCCCGTTTTCTCTCCTTTGATCTCCTCCACCCCAGTATCTCACTAGAACCATGCTAGTGCATTGTCTTTCCACCAACTGTAGAGACCTCTGTTAATCTGCCTCCAGGACCCCCTGGCTAAATCTGATATCTTAATTTGTAGGTTAATGTTTAAAAAGAGGTGTGTAAGTACTACGTTCATGGTGCAATTATGCAGAAGTTAGAAAACACCTACCATAGCGAATAGGCAAATGAAAGAAAGGGGGTTACAGTAAGCACTAAGTGTTTTTCTCCATTGAACACCTTTCATTCACCTGGAGTGATTACAGGAAGAAGCGTGACTTCCTAGCTCAGGGAGTTACCCTGCTTCTGAAGTAGCTTCTGAAGGCCAGCAGAGACAATGTGTTGAGGACCAAAACTCCAGAATTTCCCATTGTGTTATTGCTTTATGGTAAAACCAGAGCCAGTATAGCGTGACTGACTTGCAAAGCCCAAGGTGTAGCGTGCCAGGACAGTTGCCAAGTTTTTAGACTACGTCTTTGTTGTGTTTCAGGATGTAGACTGCCAAGATAAGTGGTTTTGGCTAAGTGGAAGCACTTTTTGTTTCAGTATGTCAACATAGCAGGCTGGTAGGTCAAAACATATTATTACTAAGTTCCGACATGCATGGGATACTGGCAAAGAAAGTGGTTTCTTTATCTCTTCAACAACCAGACATTACAGGACGTATTCCTGTCTGTGATATTTGGTTTTGATTCATTATAGGTTTAGGAAAACTGAAATGGTTGCAACTTTATGTCTCCAACCAATTTCATGGGCAGAGGAGAAAGTTTTTCTTGTCATTGGTGACTGGACTTGTGAGGAAATAAAGACATTGACTGCAGGTCTTTAGGTCTGAAATTTGCAGAAATGTGGGTTTACATAAGCTAATCATTATTTATTCACCATTATTTATTCACCATTCACTGTCCACTTGCTCCCAGGACTGAGAGGCCTCTATCTGTGTGCTGCAGAGAGCTTCTGGTTTGGTTATGCTTCTTCTTGCTTTCCTTTGTCTACCAGTTATGGCACTATCATCAAATACTCTCATGTTTGCTGTGTATTTGTTCATTGGACACTTCATCCCCCATGCCTATGCTACAGTATAATTGTGTGGTTAGCCAGTCTTCAGCAGAAACAAAGGGAGCCTTTGCTATTTGCCAGTTCTGAAATTGCAGGATATGGTGCATGATGTTCAGCCTCATCTCCCAGCGGAGCTGTATTTCACTTTCTTCACTGGACTTCTAAAATGCTAGCAGGTAGAATTGACTGCATTGACTAGAAAGTCAGTGCTCACCTTGGTCCTGTCAGTGAGACTGGAATCTAACCAGTCTCCTGGCATAAACTGAGACTGCAATTCTTCCGTGTTCACCACTGACTTCACAGAATAATAAGATCTAATGAACTCCAGTAATTTCTAGTTTGTCCCTTCCTTTAGGCAAGGAAAGGCAATGTCATCCATAAATATAAACAGTTTCTTGATGGTTACTCTTTTTGATTGTTCTGACTGATGTTGTTCAACCAGGATTTCCTTACGAATTTCACGGAAGGTCTGTCTGCCTTTCTGCTAGAGATGAGACTTTTGCCTGACCAGGAAAAAAAATTATTTTTCTGTGAACTTTACTAAAATAAGAAACAAAACCATAGGACTGATCCTTTGAAGACTCAGAATAGTTTCTGGATAGAAGAGTTATAGAAAATAGATAAAAAGACTGCATGCAAAGGCCAATGTGTCTTCCCTCTAAAGCACCTGGGCCTGCCTACCCCGCCCCATGGGGGCTGACCACCCCCAGGCCACCCCAGACTTTGTGGGACATAGAGCAAGGACATCCATGAGGCTGGTCCACTCAAATACAGTAGGAACCTGCCAGCCCTATGGCACTCACGTGTACACTGTCTTCTGCTGAAGATTTCCAGTTAAAGACTGGATTCCAAGATTCAATTTCTAATTAAAAGGAAAAAAATGTCTTTGGTTAAAGCAAGCCTGCTCTTAAGAAATCAGAGGTGGTCTTAGACCCTAGGATATTGACTCTATTCCTGTTGCAGTCAGTGCCTAAAAGACAGTAGACAAGAAGTCATCTGCTACATTAACTGGCCTGAAGAGATCGCAACGTGTTAGTGGGGAATTACCAGCCCACGGGGGATTATTGTAAAACGTGTTTCACGGGGAATGAGTCACATGAAAAGGGTGGCTGGAATTCACCAGTGATATGGAAGAAACACAAACTGCTGGCTGACTGAAGACAAAATTGCAGATGGCATAAAAATCAGAGGAATAGGAATGAACAGCTAAGGGAGCCCATATGAAAAAAAGTGCATTGTGGCTCCTTTGGTGTGGTAGGAGCAACCAGGTAGTGGGAAAGCCTGGACCAAGGAGTCTGTATCACTTTGGTGGGTGCTCAGGCGGCTTGTACTGAAGGGTGTCCATGCCAGGGGCGCCCATGCCCAAGGAGATGCCCGTGGGGGCAACAGGTGCTGAGCACCCCAGCACTCGAAGTGCAGGATGGGATAGGAGGGCAGAGCCATGGCAGCTCCCCCTGCCATCAGCATCTGCCCCTGGGCTGGGACCGGCTGCAAAGACCTGGGGAGAGAGCAGCGATTTGGGGAATGGGAGGCTGATGGCCACAGTTCATCTAACTAATACAGAGAAAGTAAAGAGGTGATTTAGTCAGAGTCTGAGTCTGTACACGAAGGGGAGGGGAGGATACCTGAAACCATGGGGCTCTTTAATCTCACAAATGAAGGCAGAACAAGATTTAGTTTCTCACAGTTGAAGTCAGCCAAGTTTAGCACTGGGTGCAATTAGCTGCTGAAATGATGGGAGGTGAGAAAATCTCCAGCACTTGGAGTGTCCCCATGCCAAAGCTGGATGTTTCTGCCGGGGACAGACCATTGCCCAGGCACGGATGGAAACTGGAGATCTCAGCTGCTGACCAAGAATCCACAGCTCATGTTGTACCATAAACACTGCTACACTGTTGCCCAGTCTCTGCGGGTCTTCTGTCTGCATTTGTGACGGACATATGAAACCAGCACCAAGGCCGCTGGTCAGTACTGGCTGGGATGCTGTTTGCAGTCACAGCTGGAAGTTATTATTATTATTAGCAGCAGCATTGTCCTTGTTCCTACTGTCATTATTTTCTGTGCTACTGTAGATCAGGACCACTTTGTACTGAGGGCTGTAGGGACACACTGTGGCAACTAGAGCCCCAGCGTTCCCTGACCCAAAGAAAATTTTCTTGCCTGTTAAATAATAAGATGCATAAAATAAATTGCCTAGCGATCTTCCCTCCCCTCTTCGCTTTTTTCATTAAACCCTTATGGATCTTATGGATCACAATAGTTTACTACTGAAAAAAGCCCAAAACCCTATATCAGAAAAGTAACTTAATCTTTATTTCTCTTTTTTACTGAATGGTGGGAAACCAAATCTGTACTGCCCCACTGGGTGTGTTTGGCTGTTCCTCAAACTAAAACAAGTCTCGGAAGGCTAAAGTGGAGTTTGGCTCAGGATCAGGTGAATCAGCACAGTTATAATGCCACGAAATGGCCTGCAGGATGGCCTTCTCTTTGGTAATTATACAGGGGCTTTATGCAGTAGAGGCAAAGGAAGTAATTTAATTTATCTGTTCTAATTAAATATGTGATATAAGGAAACAGAGATATGTCTGTTTAAAACATGCTTTAGGTTCTTTTGGTGAGAAAGTGAATGGGCTGACTGTAGCTACTGCGCTCTCAGGTGTCTGTAACTTTCCCATTTATGCTCACGCTCTTAAACGTCTTTTATGCAACAAACTAATGGCAGGTTTGGGCTGATGTACGGGATGAAACTTCATGCAAAGAACTGGACTTAGAATGCGGGTATTTTCCCCCACCTTTTTATAGTATGTGAGTTTATTTTGCAACCTCTGGCAAGTCACTTGGGGCAAATCCTTATATCCACGAAAATGAAATGAAATTCAGTTATCACACAACCATGACCAGTGAAGATATCTGGGAAGCTTTATTCCCATAGACGGTAGTGGAAGCTGGGTTTGGCCCACATGTGACTGTGGTCTCACTTAGCTGAGAAAAAGTAATGTTTCCTTAGAAGGAGTATTTGAAGGCTGACATTCACTATGTCTTTTCTTGTCTATTAGTAAATGCTTGATCATAACAGTCCTGCCTTTGGTTTCAAAAGCCAAGGTCAGCCCTGTTACAAGAAGGTGTTAATGGGAACAACTGGAGAGGGGGAGAATTGTGATAAATGAAGGAAAAGGATTTAGGAAGTCAAATTGTCAAGCACTGATCAAACATGGAACAAGAAAATGAGTCCATTTCTCTCACTGTGCCTGTCTTATCTAGGGCCAAGACAAGCTGAAGAATTGTTTGAGGGCATTCATTAAAAATATATATCAGCATCTTAAGGCCACTAAGAGTGTGCCATCTTCACACAGCACTATGTGTTTTCCCATATTTTTATGTATGATTTTTAAAAAAGGACTGGGATTCTTAAAACCTGCTCCATCAGTGCAGAGGACAAATACTCCTGAGGAAAAAAATGTTTTTGTGCTCTTGGTTCTTGCTTGCTGTAAGCTGGTGCTCCTATTTCACTATATATCATTAGTTTGTAATGATGTGAGATTTGCAGAAGGACTTGACGTTCCAGCTGTTTAGGGATGAGAAAATATGCTGTAAATTGGATTACAGCTTTTTGCTGAGGATTAGAGATAGGCTTTGGGGGAGGAAAGACAGTCTGTGAAAGCTTTGGTCCTGCTGACAGCGGTATCATGCCCAGGGAGCCATCCCCAGCTCACAGCTTGGGCCTGGGAACTTAAAATGAAGATAAAAGCGAGAGGGTGTTACCTGTACTATCCAGGAACGCTTTAGCAACGTTACCCTGGAAGGCTATCAAAGGAAAGTGATATTTCTGAGAGAAACTACCAGCTTACTCAGCTTCTAAAGCTGGTGGTGCTAATGACTCAGAGTGCGGGCCACCTTGTTTAAGTAGACAAATGCTTTTTGCTGACAGCGAGCGATGGGTTCGCCAGGGCAGAGCCCACCCCAAAGTTTGCCGGCAAGCCAGGAGAGGGGAGAGGCGACCACCCGCCTCTGACTTTCGGAGAGGGGTGCACAAGCTGGCAGGGTGTAAGCCCCGGGTGGGTGCCTGCTGGCTGCAGGTGGCACGGGGCAGGTTCGCTCCCTGGTGCTGCCAGAGAGGAGCCCCAGCTCCTCACAGTGCCCTTCGTGCCTCAGGTCCCCCAGGGTGAAAGGCAAGGTACCCGTCTCCAGCAGCACCCAGTGCCCTGGGGTGGCTGGCATATGATTCATCTACTGCTGCCACAAGCCGTGAAGCCCTCGGGAATGCAGCAGCACCTCCCCTGGTCCCCTGGGATCCCACCAGTGATGGGGCTTGGGGCTTGGGCAGCCTTTCCTGTTTATTTTGAGAGCAAATATGCAACTGCGGTTGTGTTATGGCTGGCAGCAAGAACAAGGTGTTTTCTGCTCTCCTCCTTGTGAGAGGTGCGACCGTGGGCGACGTGGGATGTTGGTGCCGCCATTTCCCCAGCGCAGCAGCCAGTGCCACCGACGTTGGCAGTGGGACGGTGGCAGTCTGGGGACGGCGGCATGTGGCCCTGCTCGGCATCGGCAGCCCGACCCCAACCCTTTGCCCCAGCGTGGGCCGAGGGTGGCAGCGGCGTTTGGGAGTGGGGAGGGGCGAGGAGACTGTGGAGGGAGGAGGCGTCGTGAGGAAAGGGGGAGGAAGGATGGGCCTGGGTGAGAGGGAAAGGCAGGTCGGTTTTAAGAACGGACAGAGATGGGATAAAATGACAAGAGGAGAGCGGGCAAGAGGGACTGAGTAGCCCTGTCCCCGTGACAGAGCTAGGGGAAGGCAAACAGCTGCGCAGGTGGGTTCACGGTCACGCCTGCACCGCTGTAAAGCTCAGACCGAGACATGAAATGATCCCTGAAAGACTTCAGTGGCTTCCCTGCGAAAGCAAAGCCCAAACGCTGCTGTTTGTTTTGCATGATCACGCACACCGGTGTGCACACGCACGTGGGTGTGCGTTTGAGAGGGCTCTGCCTGTTGGTGTTTAAATACCTGTTGCTGGTGTTGTGCCTGCTGTTCTCAGGATAATCGTTTTTCACAAGTGCAAGGCAGCAGACAGAGACATTTTTGTAACCCAGCTCCGTTCCCACCCATCCTGCAAGTTTTCCCTGAGTAAATTCTTCCCGGAGCCCCTGCCTCCTGAGGCGAGTCGCTAGTGAAAACCCAGTTTTGCCAACGCGGTGACAGTGGCAACAAGGAACACAAAACGTGAGATATTTTCAGTCTTTTGAAAGCTGTGAAATAGCTGCTAGCCCGATGGCACCCACCTGCGTGCCACGTGCTCCCCTCTGCACACACCGGGTCCCGCTTCGAAGGCTCCGCTTCCATGTCCGCGTCCTGCAGTGCTGGCTGATCCGTGGGTCACTTCTGCTTCTCAAAGTCAGCATGTGCTGTGAAGGCACTTCTCTGATGGCTGTCCCCCCTCACCGCAGGGGTACTGCCTCTGCTACGGAAAATCAAGTGTTGCTTCCTCTGGCTGGGGGAATATTTGGCTCTTGTGCAGGCAGAGAGCCTGGGGGGTGAGGGGAGGAAAGCTGGCCGTGGGAGCCAAGCCGTGGCCCAGGTCCAGTCCGGCAGGAGCCCCGCTGCAAGTGCTGATGTGGTTTTTGTCTTGGCACCTCACTTAATCCCTCCATCCTTCAGGTGCCACCTGAGAAACTCGCCCCTTCGTGCTTCAGGCTTTGCGGGAGAGGCAGCTGCCTGTTACATGCTCTCGGTGGGATGACACACAAGGGTGACCTGACGTCGGCTGGGCGCCCACCTTGTAACTGGAGAGAGCCAGAAGGTGTGGCACGAGGTGCGTCGTCAGGACATAGAAAGGTGCGTGAGAAGAAAGACACTGGTTGCCATCAGATAAGTAAGTCTTTTACACCCACTGTGAGATAGTCCATGAGGTGCTGGGGCGTTAGATATGTGCTGTGAAACATCTGCAAAAGGGCAGTGCCAGGAATTGCAGAGCTCCTCTGTGCATTGAGCAAAACCTGCTGGAAGCAGAGGTTCTTCTCACATTTCCATGCTAGGGACACAGCGGCTGGGACTCTGTCTTACAGTCCAGGTCCGATGTCCGAACATGGAAACAGCTTTCCCCTTCTCTGCCCCAGGGCAGAAGGAGCAGTGTCACAGGGCCCAGGGCTTTCCCAGGCAGGCGAGCGGGAATCAGCTGTGGTGGAAGAGCTCCAGGGGACTTTGTAGCTCAGGAGGCTTCCTTGTCACCTCCTCTCCCCAGTTTCAGACATGCTCACCAATGCCAGTGAGGCCCCACTGGTTCCCTCTTCTCGGATAGCTGATCCGAATCGGTTGCTTGCTTTCCCAGGTTCTTCCCAGGCTCTTCCCGACGTAGTGGTGTTCCCTGGCCAGCGGCCGCGGGTGTGTGTGCCCAGGCAGGGTGCAGCTCGGTGGCACCTGTGCGTGGCTGTGGGCAGTGCTGGCCCCTGCCCACTCGCTGCTTCCTCCTCGCTCTTCCAGCCTTGCTGGGTTCTGTCCTGCTGGCTCTGTAAAACCTTCTGCCTCACCGCTTTCAGCTAGTTTTAACATTCCTTGCTGTATATATTCCAAAACCTGGTCACATATTGCTTTTAGTAAGGTTCATGTGACACACCACTCTCTTGAAATCCCGACTTCTTGTACGAAACCTTTTACCCTCTCCTCTTTCAGCTTAACCCTATTCCCCAGATTACTGCCCCAGTGCTCGCCTCCGCTAACAGCGTTAAAACACATGGGCTACGTCGTTAGCTCACCATATGCTCGCACAGGCGATTTGCTAGGGAGACCTACAGCATTGCTACTAGTGCTGCAGTCTCCTGCTTTTAATAACACTTTAGTAAATCCAGTTGATCTAGTGCAAGATGTCCCTGCTCCCTGCAGGAGAGTTGGGCTAGATGACATCTAAAGGTCCCTTCCAACCCAAACTATTCTACGATCCTTAGGAGCTTTGGTCAGTTCGGCACTACTGCGGTCTTGGGAGCACAAGCACAGTGTCGGAGTGTGACTTGGGAGAGGCTGATACTCTCAAACCTGGGACTCTGATTGCCCCACAAGGCCCGTAGGGAAGAATAAAGTGAGTTCAAAATTACAGGTACACATTTTAGTCCAAAATAGATTTGAACAGTGACACAGCTAACTACGTAACCATACTTCAATGGTGATAAACCAGCATGACAGTAGATAGTTCATCATTACTGTTCCCTACTGGGGACTATGCAGTAAGAGCCATGACATCGTGCTCCTTGGAAGAGTTCTCTTATTCTTAATTTTTAAGTTTCACTTGGTGGCACTATCACTCTATGAGAAGAAGAACTTGATGAAGAAAAAGACCACTGTCAGCACCCAGCAGCCTCCCAAAGCTGAAGTGTTTTAACAAAACCCAGCTTTGATGTAGCCAGTTGTAAAAATAAATGATGTTTAACTATTGAATCTGTCCATATATAGATGCGTGTGTGTATATACATCTATGTATAAGGCATCTAGACATACCTTTCATACGCTACTGTTTTAGTTTTCCTGTTTTGTTCATGTTTCAGCTAAGGACCTGTGTCAGAAATTTCCCACCTCCTGCTTGGCCTTCCTTCTTCATTATGTACAATAAGCATTTGTTGGTATCTGATGGCATCTAGCTCACACACCTAGCAAGATCAAACTCAGGAGAACATAAACGGGAGCCATAAGGCACTCTATAAAATAGCCTACACCTTTCATGAACTGGAATGGATGTTTGTCGGTAATGAGGCAGTGCAATTAAATGAAATAAGCCTTGGCAATAGCTCTGTCATATCTGCCTGTACAATGCTCCCTCAGCAGCAACACTCCCATGGGAAATTAAATATACAGCCTGCGCATTAACCAGCCTTATCATCTGTGTGCCTGCAGCTGAGGAAACCTCAGCCCTGCCTCTAAAACAAAGCCCCTGCGGAGGGAAGGTATTGGGCTTCCCTGAAATCTGGGTGCCAGCTCAGCAGCAGGCACTGTTCGTGTCCCTGTGATGTGCCCGCCCTGGGGAGCAGGCGACCACGAGGGGCAGGGAGATGGGGGGAGAGACCTTGGCTCTTCTGCCTTGGTGCCCCTCTGGTGGGTCTTTCCCTTGCAGCAGAGCTAAGCGTGGATACCATGTGAATGAAATAATGGTAATAATAGTAATAGTAATCATCCTCATCATCATTAAAACAGTGAAAAATAGTACTGCCTTCCTAGGATGAAAAGGTTCAAATGCAGGTTGTCCCTTTCCCAGGAGAATACTCAGTCTAACTCTTCAAGTGGGCACGGTGATCCTTCATTATCCTCATGGTGAGCTTTCCCATTTTTGGGAAAGTCACGCAAGCCTGAGGAGAGCAAGGAGCACCCTAGTGATAAAGCTGGGGTAAAAACTTCTCCCTTTGGCGAAATGGGCACTTTTGGGGGACGCAGCACTTCTCAAGGATTATTTGGATTAATGGCCACTGTCACCCCGCAAAAATGTTGTGGGAGTAAAAGAGAGATACCACTTTGCCAGCACACTTTTATTGAAAAGCACAAGATGGGGACCACTTTCCATGTCCTCCTGAACCGTCTGCAGTCCATAGCCTAGGAACTACTCACTTGCTTTTGGTTGTCTTAATGTAGTTATTCTTAAATGAAGGGTTTACTAGACTGGAGAAAAGAGACTAGAAATGTGTGAATGACTGGTTTCTAAATTCTTTGGCTGGGCTGGAGAAATAAAAGCACAATTGCCTTCCCAGTGAATGAAATACGTTTCTTCAACACCTCTTACTACTTAAAGATAATTTAGCCAAATTCAGCTTCAGAGTTTTCTTCGGAAAACAATTTTTCCGAAATATTTCCCAGGTGTAATGAGTATTCTCGAATCTTCTCCAAACTGTTAGACTTGAGATTGCATTTTTTTATAAACAAGACATTTGAAAAATTGCTCAGATCTGCAAGTGATGCAACACTTCAATAATTTCTAAGATAAAAACTATTAAAGAGTTTTGTGCTATTAAATATGGTAGTAAGGGTGGCAACATGGTATTGTCCTCCAATGTAATTAAGTTCTTTCAATTGTCCCACGAAACTTAGCCACTTCAAAGTGTATTCTCAGAAAATGCGAACTTCTCCAAGCTAGGTGCATCACCTCAGTGTGTAACAGTCTTTGCATTATCTAATATTCATGTAATTAGGAATTTCAGACACTTTTTTTTCCAGGACTTTTCAAAAATAGAACTAGGAAAAATCAAGAAAGAGGACTGGGCATAGGGAGTTCAATAATGAAAATTTCAACTCAAATGTAAGACAGATGGAAAAAAAGAATAATTAAAATAGCAAGGAAATCTACGAGCCTTTCATCTGAAGTAAAAGTAGAGATGACAATATTACTTAGAGTTTGAAGAGGAGGTATATTCAAGGCGAAATAGTACAGATACATATAGCTGAGTATGATTTGGAGATCAGGTCAGCATCTTTTCCTAAAAGAATAATGACATGAACGTATTTAAATATATTCATTTGATCATTACTTTCACAGTGCGTATGTACAGGAAATAATAAACTGCAACTTAGTTTGGTAAAGAACTCTAAGAACAGAATTAACAGAGAATTAGTAAAATCCAAAATCAAATCAGGTACTTACATAAAGAAAAAGAGTGTTACAGAAAGCTGAAATAATCTGTGTATAAGGGGTCCGTGTCCTCTGACTTCACTGCCTTCACAGCTGAGTGCTCTCCAGCGTGGTGGGAACTGTGGAGCGCGTCTCTTGCGTTGTCCTCTGAAACACCTGGCATTGACAGCTGTCGGGAAAGGGGAGTGGACTTAGGAGACTGATTTGCAATGGTAATTTCCGCAGTGCCATTGCCAAAGTCAGAAAACACCCAAATGATCAGTTGTGAGGAGAAGGAAAGCGGGAGGAAGGAAGGAAGGAAGAAAGGAAGGAAGGAAAGAAGGAAGGAAGGAAGGAAGGAAGGAAGGAAGGAAGGAAGGAAGGAAGGAAGGAAGGAAGGAAGGAAGGAAGGAAGGAAGGAAGGAAGGAAGGAAGGAAGGAAGGAAGGGAGGGAGGGAGGGAGGGAGGGAGGGAGGGAGGGAGGGATGAAACACAATTTCTCTTCTCCATCTGGGGATCCTATGAACTTGAAGAGACATCCCTACCATGGAAGCTTGGTCAGATGCTCAGCCAACATACACCAGCAGAGCTTCCTTGTCTTCAGTGGGGCTATTCCAGCTGGCACCAGCTCAGAACTCACCAGCGACATTTGCACTTCCCAAGCAAGCCAAAGTTTAATACTGCCAAGAAAGACGAATGGTAAATGCAGCTTTCAGTTACTGTGGAGGAATTCAGAGTCCTATAAATCTGAAGCCCATCTTGGGACATAGAGCTCGGGCCACCCTCCTCTTGGATGTTTGGGCTTTGTTATCAATGGAACTAGCTGTTTTGTCCTAGTCGGATGCCCAGCAGCAAATGAAAACACACACAATGTGGGTAATCGGGCAATCAGAGCCCCAAAATAAAACAGGAGCTGCTTCATCTGTGACCTGCGATACGGAGGGGTAGAACTGCGAGCTGCTGTGAGTGGTTGTGCAGTCTCCAGACACACTGAATTCGTTAAATGCAATGCCTCTGCTGTTCATTTGTGTAGCTTCTTTCACCACAACTATCTGCTGGTTTAATAAGTTGCAGAGATGTATCTGTCCTATCTGCTGGATCCTTAAAATAACAAAAAGTGTCTTGGCTACAAAGACAATGGATTATTTAAAGGAGTGTGCAGAGATGCTGGTAAGGGGGAGTTCCAAATACAGGTGAAAACATTTGGGATTGACTTTTTAAATAGACATCTTTATTAAAAAGGTCTCTCTTCTCTTGTAGCTGGATCTGTTTAACGGAGTTGCATGATAAATTATTAACATGTCGTGAGAGAACAAGCCATTTAGTTTAAGATCTCAAAATACGGGATTTTCTTGTATCCGGGATAAGGAAGTTATTTTGCTATTTTAGCAGAAGAAGGTATCCATCAGAATATCCTGCCAATATCCTGTCACCAGTAGGGCCAGTTCATCACTTAAGAGCATTCTTTCGTAAATCACTGAATTTTGCCTCATGCAATTTGTTTGTTTAGAACTCCTCTCCTTTGGGTAGGGACCATATCTCCTTAGGTCCGGCTATAATTGAAAGTGCACATATCTTCATTTTTATTTCTAGTGTATAAAACAGAAATACCTGTCAGCTTTTGAAAACAACTGTCTTTGCAGCTAGGCTATCATGGCACACCCACCTGTTTCATATAATATTTTATCCAGTCCTTTTAATACAGAATACAGCTCATTTATTTGTCATTCACTGAAACGTCCTCCTGAGTACACTGACAGCACATTGGAGTCCTGCCCAGCTGTGGTTCCACAGGACAAGCAACGGCTCTCAGGGCAAACCTATGCCCCGACGTTCCCCAGCCCCAGGCTGGGGATTTGTGGAGTTGTCCTTTGGGTCTTTTCATGTGGATTGTGGCTGCCTAAGCTCTCTCCCAAAACTGAATATCCTAATGTAGGTAACACTTACCTTCAAAATTATGATGGTTGACTGCATAATTTAAATTTTGCCATACAATCTGAAGACACTCTTTATTCAGTTTTAAATGTTATATATACCAGTTGAAGGTGGCGATAAGCTCAATTAACTAGGCTCATATAAACCTTATTTAAATCGAATTAAGTGCATTTCTGCAGCAGTTAGCATCTATTTCATTAATTGTGATTAAAAACTGTTTGGGAGTTAAATTGGTATGACTTTGAATATAGATAAAGCCAAAGGAAGACAGAACTGGCAGCTGAGCCCAAACCAGACTGGAAAGTTTGGAGTCCTTCTTTGTACCCAGAACACCAGAGCTTTGTCTGTTTTAATTAAAACTGGGATCCTGCAGACTGTAATGGAAGTTGTTTAGAAATGCTGCCAGCTTGTTTTTGATAATTGGATTTTTCTAGCCCAGATTAATATCCTACCGTGCCATTTCACTGGGTCCGAGAGGATTCCTCCAAATAATTAAAAAATGAGTGCTGAAGACTGTAACTACCTCATTAAGATAAACTTACAACAACATTTGGGTTCAAATAAGGAATTCTTTTCTTTTTTTTCTGGAAAGAGGCCATGGTTTGTTTAGCCTGGCAGCAGCAAGAAACTGACTTCTGTGTATGCAAAGCAAGCTTTTCAAGCCATTACTGCTGAATCACTGTGTCTCAAGTAACACAAAATCGGACTAGTAAGCTCTGACAGGGGTCTGTGGAAACTAATTTGGAGATGGTTACAGCAATGAAATAAAGAAAAATAGAGTAAATGTGAAAGTGTAAATATTTCCAGAGAACTTCTGGCACGTGGTCTCACACCAAACAGAGACTGACAAACACACCTGCTGATACTTGATGCTAGAAAGAGTAGCTATTCTGTTTGTTCATCCAAATGATATTATCTGTTTGTGGTTTATGCTTAATATGTTATGTAGCAATACAGCTAGTGCTGCTCATTACGATGAAGGATTGCTTACTATATGATCAGCTGGTATTACAATGACCAGTCTAATTCACAAGTGCCATTTTTTGTTAGTTTCTGCATTTTTTCTGAAGGATTGATACAGAAAACTTGTGATACAATTTAGCCCTAAGAAATACAGAACTCTGGAAAGCTGGCTAGCCTATATAGGAAGAAGCTATTGGAAAACCTCTGTGGAAAAATATTTGGAGGCACTGGAGGAGAATGGGAGGGGCAAAAAGGTCTGTGTGAGTGTTTAAAATATATGCAGACATGATCAGAACTATACCAATGAAGGGGGGTGGAGCCTCTGCAGTTGCCTGTGCTTGTGCTTATCACATACACAAGTCACCCAGGCTCTGCTCGGTAACCTGAGAGCAGACCAACGGCTCACAGGGGCTCCCCGCTTTGCAAGAGATGGTTTTATGTGCAGTGCATAGCTTTCTTATCAAAAGCTGTAAAATCCAGTAATGTCGCATTTAAAGAGGTAAAGGTTTAGTATTTGCTTATAGAAATTTTTTTTTAAAGCAATATTAAAAATGAGCGTGATCACCAGCAGTACCTTGTGTACTAAACATAATGAATGTCGGTAATGTCTCAGTGAGTACTGGATGGAGGAAGCATCCCCGCACACAGAGAAGTAGAGGGCTATATTTTGTTCTCAATTACGGATGTGCATTACAGTTTTGTAGTAAGGTAGGGGTGAGATGTTTCTTTCCTTATGACTCATCTCAGGTATTTTCTTTGGGCCGCATAGTTCCATGGGATATTTTAAATAACTATTTTGGAGATTTCATGTGCTGGGTGAACTAGGCAGGTCCTGAAAGTGTATTTGAAAACACTTTCCTCCAGATGTCAGCTGGAAGCTGGGAGATAATGGAGGTAGTAGGTGCCAGTGGGCACAGTGATTGTATCTGAAATACCTCCACACTTTGCCTGGTTTTCTGAGGTATTTGTTTGCAAGGTGTAAGAAGCCTCGTATCATAAGCTTTTCTAAATGAAAGATGCAAGCAACATGCAAATTGTATCAATTTTACCTTAATTCTGGGGATATTTTCTTGAGATTCTGGGGAGAAAAATGTTCTATGAGAACATCTGTCAGAGCCAGCCCAGAAGGTTGCCAGTCTAGTGTGCTGTCTGCAGGGCTGGCAAGTGGTAGAGGACTGAGGAGAAGGATAGGAAGGGAGGCATTTTCTGCAGTGCTCCTTTTCTTGATAAGCAGTTTTCACTGCCGGGCATCGGTGTGGTAGACACTTCCAGAGGCATAAGATGTATCCAGACCATTCTGTTCAGCATATTCATTTGGATGCACCCTCCACAAATTGGTTTAATCTCTCTGAAGCCATTTATACTTTGGCAGTCACAACATCCTGTAGGAATTAATTCTGGATTTAACATGTAGGGTGTCCTGAGAAAGTACTTGAGTTATTTGTGTATACCTGTTTCCTGATATTGGCGTAATTCCCACTTGCCTTGTGCTCATCTGCAGAGATCCTGGGGTGTCATTGCCCAGGGTTTCTCTATTTTCCTCCCAGCAGTGTTCAGGTTAAAGCACTCGCTACTCTACAGACCGTGTTCATTTTCTGCACGCCAGACTGCCGCATGCTGACAAATACCTGCCAGCAGCTATGGGTTTTGTCTTGGGAAATTCCAGGTAAACATGATCCCTCAGCTTCTCGCAGGTAACAGCTGCTGCTTTTGCTCAAAGGGAATTCCCACAGACTTTGATCTGTAGGAGAGGACATCACCCCTGGTTTTCTTCGCTGCAGTGAGGTAACAGACATTAGCTAAAATGTTTGTCAAGGACATGTGATAGCAGTTACTTCACAAGCAGGAGGCCAGACTTTTCCACCACTTACCTTAGTCATACACGCTTTGCTCTTAACAGACTTCTCTATCCACCCCAGTGAAAGCATGACTGGAGTCTGAGCAAAGAGCAAGCATGTACGAACAAGACAAATACCAGTTATTTCTCTGGTATGACCCGTGGAAATCTGCAGACATGTTAGGTTTTGGCCTTTTTACCATCTAAATTTGCTGGGTTTGGTGCAAGGAAAAGCATTGAAGCTTTTGGGAGTTCTACTTTTCATTCCGTAACGAAAAGGTAGTATTCATTAAAACTCGCTGTGCTTGCTTTGGGCGTGATGCGCTAGCCAACCTCCCGGGCTTATTGTATGCTAGGCACTGTAGAACCTTGTAGTAAGACTGCTTGCCCAAGGGAGCTTAACAAACACATCCTGAAAAGTGGAAGAAACAAGAGAGAGGAGCTGGTTGGGCATGAAAAAGCAAAGTAAAATGAGGGTCGCAAGTACGGCCTGAGGCAGGTAATTCCTGGTCAGTCCTGTGACACAGTCTCAGTGGTCAAAGCTGCGTTGACCATTTCCACTAACTCTTCCAGACTTTTAGCATCAAAGTTTCGGTATTTTGTGTCATTCTGGCCTGAGTGAGACACAAATATCCTTAAAAATCATCGCAGTCCCCACGCTTGGCGTGTGTGTCAAACAGGCAGGCACTTTGGCGATGCAGCATCCTGCCTTCTAAGCATGGGGGAAAAATCTTGGGGATTGCATAAGGGTATCTATTTTGTGCAAAATCTAATAATGTTACTTAACATGGAGAAAGACCTCCTCTAATACTAGGCCTATTGAAAAAAACCCAAAATGTTCTAGGTGCTTTCAGGAGACGACAGGCAACCAGTGCAGAAATGGTATTTTTTGAGTGTGTACCCTAATTCACAACTACTTGTCAGAGGTGCTTCCCTGTAGCAATACTTCTCCTGCAGAGCCATGCTTTCAGGTCAGAAGAGCTGCTGAGTGCAAGTGAACATCTGGAACCATTCCAATGCTGCGCTCTTTGTTCTCATTGTATGGACAGACCCTGCCACCGTGCTCTTGTCCTTGGCCTCGGAGAGCTTCAGAGCAGGCTTTGCCCCATGTTCAAAGGCCAAGGCCACTATCCAGGGCCAGATGTATCTGTCTGTGGGCCCCGTCTCCACGACTGTCAGCCACTCACTCTGGTTTTCTGCGTCTCATTCCCTCTCTGCTAAGATGGAGACAGCAGTACTTCTGTACCTCACAGTGGGAGCACCCTTCATCTCTCTGAGCATGTTCTCTTAGTCATGTTATAAATTCTGTCAAGACAAAATCTGGGGGTTTTTATACATTTTTCTACTCTAGTTGAGTGGAGCAGCAGCCGTGCTGCTGGTGACCTGGCAGCCCTGGAGCTGCAGATGGCTCAGCAGCAGCACACAGAGAGGCCCACAGCATGCATGTTGGGCAGCCATCCTGCCTACACACCGCACATCGGGGAAGTGCCAAGTCCATACTGTGTAAGATCATAGAATCATAGAATGGTAAGGGTTGGAAGGGACCTTAAAGATCATCTGGTTTCAACCCCCCTGCCATGAGCAGGGACATCTTCCACTAGACCAGGTTGCTCAGAGCTCCATCCAACCTGGCCAAGATGCACTGGGCAAGCCCCACACATTGTGGTACAAGTTTCTGAGGTGCAGAAGCCCACTGCAGGTGTCGATCAGGTTTTCTATGCTCTTATGGCCAACGTGAGCAGTGGGGTGGAGATGCGTTTTGATGGGCTGCTGGAGTGTTGGAGCTTGTGGGCTGGTTCGGCTGAAAACTGGTCCTCAGCTGCCACCTGCTGAGCACTGGGGAAAGGTGCAGCAGCCATCCCTGCCTGTGGTCAAGGATTGCCCGTGCGGGGACCTCAGGGCATCACTGAGCCCCAAAACTCGAGTCAGCAGCCAGGGGTTGATGCTGAACACAGTGTCGCTGGGTTTGGGAGTGACAATCAGCCCACGCTGTCAGATGCCCAAGTAGGAACGGGGGTGCTGAGTGTAGAACCATGGCCGGAATTGCTGGTTTGGGGATGCAGCCAGGAACTCCAAAGAGTGGGAAAAATGTGATGCAGTAGCAGGTAACAGCTTGCGGTAATCCTTTACACGAGGTCATAGAAATAAGCACTAGTGTGTTGTCGTATTATAGAAAGACGAGCTCATCAGGAGAAGTTTGAAATCATAAAGATGTCACTGCAGCTTCAGCTGAAAGAAAAAAGTTTTGTTTTTTTAAATAAAGCCAATACGTACATGATATAAACCAAATTCAGCTCAAGCACAGGGCACCAGTACCCTAGCAGGCTGAATTTTGTTTGGCACCATGATGTTATGACAAATCAGTTGCTGACCCTCTTAGTCATGCGCTTTTTCAACTGACTGCTGTGCCATGTGCAAAATACACCACAGATCCTCAGACTTAAAAATAATACTTATCCACCTATATCAAAACCTCTTCTAAGCAGAGCTATTTTGCCAAGTATGTGTACAATGCCTAGTAAAAAGGCATCTCATGATAATTTATGATGTCTGGAGAGCAGTGTGCAGTGAAAAGACTGCTCTGACCTCATTTATGGGTATCGGGTATGTTTTATTTTCAAAACAGTGATGGAGAAAAAAAATACGCAGAATGCAAAAAAGAAACCACCCCAACAGACACTGTGCTTGTTTCCACAGCTAACAAACCTCTAACGCCCCCTGCTGAGGAAACACTAAAAATGAGAATGAAGTCTCCAGCAGATTTTTTTTGTTATTGATTTCTTTTAAAGTTTATATTATATATAAAAATACTGAAAGGAATTTAAGAAACTTAGATGAGCAACTGTGAGCATAATAAACTTGGTGTATTTTTAAACACCCAAATACCAAGAGTTTCTTTGCAACCCTACTCCAGACACTAATTCTTTGTAATCAAGAAATGGTCCTATCATTCAATTTTAATTTTCTCTTTCTTCACTCCTAAATTAGCCACCTAAAAATTATCCTAAAATACTTTTGCATCTTTTAATGTGACAGGATACCTTATTAGCAGTACGATGACCCTTAAGGATGTTGTTTTAGCACTCTGCAGTACAGGAAAAAAAAGATGTTTTTCTAAATCAAACCCCATTACAGAGCAAGTGCATATGAGCCCAAATAAAGCAGTGGTCCTTTGTCATAGTAAATAGAAATAGAAAAACAGTGAGGCAGTGAGGCCTATTTTTGAATTTCCGTTGTTTTATGCCAGCATGGACCTGCTGATACCTGAACAGTTGTACTCTGGCACTGAAATGGAGAAGCCAGGCCAACTACAATTCTTTCTGGCAGCATATTATAAAATTATTATGCAGTATTCAGAAGCATCTTCTTTGCTTACCAGTCACTGGTGACAGAAGTTAAGCACCAGAGAAGGCTATAAAGTCAACGTAAAAAATGCCAAGTCCTGTAAAATGTTGGGAATGCAAATCCTGACACAGGGGCTGTTAGAAGCCAAGGGGTTTTTCTCTTCATTTTGTGCACTTCTGTCGCCTGCTGCTCACCCCGCAGACACGCACAAACACCGCTGCTCTACAGACGAGAGAAAAACAAATGTGGAGTGCTTTGGGTGAACCGAACATCATCGAACAGGGGGCAGAGGATTCAAAACAAAACAAAAAGAAATTGTTAACTAGATAGATCTATCTCAAGGTAAAATATCTCCAAGGTAGGGGCTTGTTTTCGTTTTGAGATACAGCATGGAAATACAGTGTAAAACTCTAACAATACGATGTTAAGATGAACCTCTGGCTGCAGCAGTAGCAGTTTTTAAAACAGACATAAAATACTTCACAAAGTAACAGGATAAAGACAACAAATATATCAAAGTAGTTTAGACATCAAGATGCTAGGCATTTTTTAAAATACTTTCAGATGAGAAGGATGGAAGCAAAGAAGTATTTTTACCCAGTTACATTTACTGAAAGGAAAAATAAACAAGCTGTTTGTCGTTTACGCATTTTCTTCCTGAAAGGAAAAAAAGAACATTCAGGACCCTTCTCATTTAAATGTCTGAAACAAAACACAATGGAAGGCATCAACAGTTTGGAAAACAAAGGCTGTCAGTCCATCCACTGCAGACCTCCTGATACATCCTAACCCTGGTGAGATTTAACGGGCCACAGGGGTAATGGCAAAGACCACCCACCCAGCAGCACGGCTGAGCGCGGTTAAGCCCGACTTTACCAAGCAGCCAGACCTATGACACAGAGTGGTCTGACCAAAACAGCACGGGAACTTTGAGGATGCTTGTTGGCCCAATTCAATAAAAGAATTTACTGAGATTCTTAATACTCGTATGGTAAACGAATGAATAAAATATATATTTGAGTAGTTGATGTGTTTTGACCTACGGTGATTTAACTTCCAGTTGGACCTTTCTGTGAGACTGGTCGCTAGCTTGGGAAAATGGTCTTCCCACCTCTGCCCAAATGCAGTACCATTGAGACACTCAGCAACACCACAAGGAAATAAAAATGTGCTCATCTGATGCTCAGCAGGCTGGATTTTGACTGGAAAGCAAGACAAGTTGAAAAGCATTCCACTTCGTTTTTCCATCTCCATTTCTGGGAGGCTCATTGAGCAGATGGGGAAACTGAGCCATAGCTATTCCAAGTGACTTCCTAGAACTATTGACAAGTACAAAAAAAATTCCTAAATCCTTCATCTAAAGGACCACAATCATACACACTCAGACACACCTCCGTACCTTACTGCCGCTGTATCTTGTGGCATTTCTGCAATATTGATGGTGTAGCAAAATAAGCATTTCCAGGGCAAAATATAAAAAAGAACCCAACAAAAATATGCATGACTACATTAAATACATTAAATAAAATGTATACTAAAGTGTAGTTAAAGCTACATACATAGTTTCTTCTATGTTGCCTCGTAATATGTCATTTCCAAAACATAAAGAGGCTGGATTTTCTCAGTGTGACAAAGCTGTTCTTGAATATAGTTGACAGAAAAATCACACATTTAGAGCCAGTGATGAACAGACTGAACAGACACTGGGGAACTGCTGAAATGATTAATGTTATTTTGTTTTCCTCACAACATTCACTTCTTAAGTCAACTGATCTTCAACTTTTATTTTGAAACTTGGAGAAAAGTATCTCAGATTTGGTATTTTCGACTTGCCTTATAAACCTTGATACCTATAGGTGGCTAACAGAGGATTTTGTTTGAAGGTGGTTTTTTTCCTCAAAAAATTTTTACTTTTTTTTTTTACAGGTTGACAGATTTTCCTAGTCTGTGCGATAAGAATGGAAGTTTCGCTGGAGGAAAGACCTTTTCAAACAAACACAGCCTAAACACCTGCTTGCAGCACACAGCTGCCGGGCAGCTAGTACTAAATGTATGTACTTAGCATGATCTTGCTACAAGAGCTGGCTCTCTTCCGTTACTTTATATTGTGATTCTCTGCAAACTTTGTCCCAAATGTTAGATACCATTGTGATTCAGAAAGGCATGGAAATACAACCGACCAAACAGATGACAGAGATCAAGTAGCTGAGGGAGAACTGAAAGGCAAAATTCACTTGCTTGCAGATGATCTTATAGAAATGAGCACACAGATCTTACTTAAACTTGTGAAGTTCTACTGATGTAAACGGCAACATTTTCCTATGTTAAATTAGACCCTACGCAAAGTTATCATCTGGTCTTTGGTTAGGTGTTGACTTGAGAAACATGGCTTGCACTTCTGAAGGACTGAAATTTCATGTTAGTACCATAATTTCATTTCATATTTTTCAAAATGCATCTTTTTTCTGGCATTTGAGGACTGTTCAGCAGCAGGCTCTCATGCAACCTTGTTTTTTAGCAGATGGAATAAAAGGTCAAACTATGCTATATGGAGCAGGCAACGTGATTCCCTGTGTCTAGGTCCCTTGCAACATAGGCAGAAAGTTGCGGTTTTTGCTTTAGACACAGCTGACATCATCTCTGCATTGTTATGTCTCTTGTATGTGCACAGCGTGATCTAGAAAGCCAGTTATAATGGGGACAATCCCACTGCAAGGCTGATAGCAAAAGCTGTGCACAAAAGAACAGTATACCGCTACATACAGCAGAGATACGTTGTGTTTCTATTTGTTGTACTTCTCAACGTGTTCAGATGATTTCCAGATGAGGAGTTCTGTTAGTATAGAATTAAGATAGGATTGTAAATTCCGTTTAAAGGTCTCAAGATAACCAGGGAGTCAAGATCCCCACATTTTTAGAGCTGAAGTTAAAAGAAGAATCACTACGTACGTGAACAGGAGAAATTGCTCTGATGGATCAGACTACTTCAATTTATTCAAAACCCTATTAATTATTGGTGTTGTCAAGTAACAGAAGCTTCAGAGGAAAAGACAAATAGAACTGGTTCAGGCCAGCTGGGGCACAGGAAGCTCTCCCTTGTCTGTAGTTCAGGAAATATGAAAACCTTCAGTTGTTGGCCCAGCCAAAGATCTTATCACTTTGCATTAACTCAATATTCTAATGAAAGGCACTTATCCCCTGTATAAAACATTCTGGTCTCCTTCTAAGAACTCTTAACTTTGTGCTCAAGTTTTCCAAGCGTGTAAGAAAACGTCCTCCTTTCTGAGGCTGTCACTGTGCAGCTTAATGCCTGACACATGCACAGCTTCCTCCAGGAGAACAGAGGGGCTGTGCTTGTGGATCTGTGGCACTTCTGACAGTGTGCTGGCACAGCCCAGTGCCTGCGTTAGGGGCTGAGTCCCCCTTAACTCAGCTTAACCCCCTACCCTCATCTAGAGCACTGCTAAGTACCCTTCCACCTCTCTCCATCTGTCTCCACAGGCCCGGAAGATGGACAAGTTGTTCCATTAGCCAGTGGAAAACTATCAGGGGACAGCTTGCTTTTCTGCAGCTGAGAGCCACGAGGTGAGTAACCTCCCCACTCTCCCCTCTCCCAAGTCACGCAGAGGTGAGTGTAGCAATAGCTCAGACGCGGCTTTGTGCGCCCGTGACTTGCTGAAATGGGTCCCCTGGACTTGTGATTGCTGTGTTTACCTCACCTGCTCTGCAGCCGTTCTTACGCCGCTGCAGCAGCCGGTGCCGTGACATCAGGACACGCAGGCGTATCTGAGCTGGCAGCCAGCTCGGCAAGTCAAGGTGCAGCTAGCAAGGAACTGCAGTTTGCAATTCAATACACATAGTTTGGCCAAGAAGCTTCACAAATAGATAATTATGTTCCAGCCTTTGCAATGATGGAAATGACACCCAGTCACCACACCTAAACGTGAGGTCACAGATTTTGAAGCTTAATTCTGTGCTATTTTAAAAAGCAAACAGAACTCCTGCCCTTTGTTGTAAACCTGGTCACAAACATAGTTATCCACAGTAATACAGAGTGCCCAAAGAACTGTTTTATAAACAAAATACTTTTATTAGACTAGTACATGGGTCATTTTAGATGAAAAATTAAAATACAGTTGGTATTAAACTATTGTTTGAGTTCATTTCACTGAAGTCAAAGTTACTGTAGATTAACCTCAGGAGGTAATAGTTATCTGAAAACAAAAAAGTTTTTAAAAATATAGATGGAATTTCTTCTTCCTCTTTTTATTTAGTCTGTTTTGGCAAAATAATTTAAATTAGACAGCTAACAGAGCATAACACTAAGCAAAACCAGAACTTAACTGGAACTGAATATAGACTGTTTTTTGATCTGTTCCTGCTTCTGATGTGAAAATTATCCCATCACTACGTTTATGTTTCCATTTTGTTAAATATAATTATTTTTCATTAGGCTTTCTGTAAGAGCTCCATCCAAGAAAAACATGTTGAGTATTTAGAGATACTCCACATACCTAATCCAGTTTATGGGGTAACTGCTTCTCAGAAGACCCCTGGACAGAGAAATCCCTTCTGTTGTTTATTCTTGTTTTACAGAAGCATTGTAACACTACTGCCCTATCTGAACACCAGTAGTCACATCCAGCCTGGTACAGAACTCAGCAATGGAAAAATGTACTTGGGTGCGGCCCCTGCAGACCACACTGTCACCTGAGTGTCAGTTACAGTCGTTTTTCATAGATTCATAAATTTAAGAAAACGACTGGCCCTGTGCAAAACAAAGAGCAGTCTCTTCTAAAACAAGAGACCCTTTATAGAATAAGCAGGCTCAGCATCCCACTTCAGAGTGATGCAGTGGCAAGAGTACGAGCCTCAACTTCTCTTAAAAAATGGTAACTTGGCATATATATATATATCCTTCAAGCCCACAGACAGAACTCTGAATTACTACTATTTGTTATTTTAAATCTCAGCTGTATCAGAAACCTCTTTCTGACCTAAGTTCAATTACCCCAATACTGTGCAAATGTTGCAGAGTTATACTGCAGCTCCTCCGGGATGCTGTTATAAGCAAACTTGTTGCTTTCATATCAGACAGTATGGTTAAAACAGGTTATTTCAAATACATTATCTTTACAGGGATCCATCTAACCTTTTGGATACATTTCTATTTTTACACAATATTCCTCCTAGGCTCAATGATCTTCGTTATTTTTCTCTCAGTCCTTGGTTATAAGCTATGTTATCAGCAACGCTTTGCTCGCCAGCTAAACCAGTAACAGTTTTCACGCTCTTCCAAATGCCAGATAAAATCTTAACTTAAGCCTCTTAATTCAGTAACAAAGGTCAGTCAAGCCAGCTCACGTCATATGTGGCAACTTACTATACCACTGTAACTGGATCATTTTTAGCATGTGCCCATTTCCTCAAAGGTACAGGCGGGGCCTGCCTCTGCTCTCTTCACTGATCCTGATGTCCCAGAGGCCTTGGCCAGAGAACATGAAGAACCTGGTCTGCTTTACCTTTTTAAAGGGACAATTGGATGAAAGGGGTTCCAACTTTTAATTAGATTGTTTCCTTTTTTTCCCCCCCTCAATGTAGGGGCAACATGTTTTGATGCAACCTCTTTGCCAAACGGTTTAACCCAGATCAGTAATAGCCTCCTCTACACTGAATCTGTCATCCTACGCAAAACTTAACGACATTAACTTAAATTCATGTCAAGTTCAACAAAAGAACCTTTCTTGTACATAGGATTCCTTCTACAGACCCATTTCCTGGTAGGTTTGTATACTTTTTGCTGATCTTTTATCGCCGCCCACATGCCAGACACTCCTCTGCCAGCACCTCAAGATCCCTGTTCTCAAAAGATTTGTCATGGATTTATTCTAAAATACAAAATTTGATTGCTCATATATGTTCAGATATTCAGACCAGTGTTTACATAGCAAAGAGGTTTCGAAAAACACAGGTTTTCCAACAAGTGTTTACATTTCCATTTAATAGGTGAATACTTCCCATTATATAGTAAGAATATGAAGTACAGAAAAATTAAATTATTAAGACAGTGATCTGGGAAAGAGAAATCTAGTGTTTTGGAGAGTCATCTCCTGCATCTCCTGGAAATAGCACACATTACGAAGTTGTACACAGTACCGTAATACATATGGCATAATTTTCCAATTTCCTGGAAGAGAGTCCTGAAAGCCATTTACAAACAACCAGCTTATATTTTCTCCAGAGTAAATCACATGGAATACATGTAGAAACTGGAGTAAGGAGGGATTGGATAGCAGTGCCATTAAAACAGTCAAAAAAAGCACTGATCCTGCAGTTGAATCTGAGTAGTCACACACCGGAGCAAGACCAAGAAGTTTCTCTAAAAAGTCTGATCAAAATTCACTAATAAAAATCAGACAGAACAATAATATTAGCTTTTAAAGAGTCTGACAGTACAGTAAGAAAACCATTGAAAATATTCCTGTTTTATCAATTGCATTTCAACAAAAATCATAATCTGAATTACAAGTATACTGCATATCTGCATAAGCACCAAGATAAAGTAAAAACTTATCCATCAAGTCCCTCTGATAAATGGTCCCCCATAGAAATGCAAATTTTTAACATACGTTTAAGTACTCTTAGCAAGCAGTACAGATTCCATAAAAGTCACTGCAAACTCTGAAAAAAATTCTAAAACTTGAAAAAAAATCAAAGGTAGAGCTTTTTCTAATGGTCTGATATGTAATAAATTCTGTCAATAAATTCTGGGTGTAGAAATAGCAAAATTCACTCCAGTTCCTGAGATGACCTGCAGGTCAACTGTGAAGATTTACCAGACTGTACCACGTTCTCTTTCTCACCTTCTTTTACACACTGCAAGCAAGGTTTGAACCGAAGCTTCCACTAAACTTGCAAGTCAGCAAAGCATGTGAAAGATCAAAACATTCAAATTTTCTTTTCCACTGTAAAAAAAAGAGACTGGCAACTTAGGTCACAGACAGACAGACTTTAGCCACAGTCTGTCAAAATAATTTCTAGACAGAGGCAGTTGTTTTAAATTAACTGCATCTGCATCTTTTAAGTTAATTTAATGCTTTGTTTCTATCCCATTTTCACTGACAACTGTGCTCTTACTCCTCCATCTGCTGTTTCAGAAATCATACCGTGCCTGAGTTCAAAACCCTAGGGTTAAATTTTTTCAAAGAGCGCGAGTCACCTAACAGCTCAGCACATCTCTGATGGCAGGCTGGGACCATCAATGTGCTTCGTTACTACCAGCCACACGGTCAGTTCCTAACTTAGCATTAATTTTGTGCTCCATCTTCTGCAAAACTGCCGGGAGATCCAGAACAGAAGAAATAATATAATGAGGTACCGGGGAGGTGTCTACCGGGGTTGTCATCGCTTTGTTTAACCAGACAGTTGCTTTCAAGCCCGCATTCAGGCCTCCTTGAATATCTGTGTCTAGAGAGTCCCCAACCATCACGCACTCTGCGGGCTGCACCCCCAGGAGATCGCAACAGTAATGGAATATGGATGGCGCCGGCTTCTCCTCCTTCTGCTCTCCCCCCACGACGATGGCGTCGAAGTAGGGCTGACAGGCGCAGGCCTCGATCTTCTCCCTCTGCGTCTGCCTGTCGCCGTTGGTGAGGAGCAGCAGGCGGACGCCCTTCCGCAGCTCGGTCAGCATGCCCCGCGTGTCCTCGGCCAAGGTGAGGTGCTGGAGCCGGGTGGCTTTCCACAAGAAGTAGCACTCAGCGGCCAGGTTGCGGTTCGCCTCCCCGCCGATGGTCTCCCGGATGGCCTCCTCCCAGTGCGAGATCCGCAGGTCGGTGATGCACGTCTTGGCGGGGTCGTGGCACTCCCTGAGGAGCTTGGCCTGGACCTTGTCGCAGATGAGGCGGGCTTCTCCCTCGCCGCAGTGGTGCTTCGCCTGCAGGGCCTTCACCACCTGCAACAGGCGGGGGGGCCCCCCCGTCAGCGCGCCCCACGCACCCGGCCCGCCGCCGCGCACCCCCCCCCCCCCGCTCCCGGCCCCCCGAGGGGCCGCCGGCCGCCTCCCACCGCCGCGCCGGGGCCGCGAGGGGACAGGGACGGTACCTCCTCGATGGCGCGCCGCCCGGCCGCCGCCGTGTCCACCAGAGTGTTGTCCAAGTCGAAGAACACCGCCTTGACGCCGTGCACCCCCATGGCGCCGCCTCCCTCACGGCCGAGCCGCCGGGGCGGACGGGAGCGCCCCGACCGCCGCCACGGCCCCCGCTCGGCTGCGGGAGGCCCCGCCCCTGGCCCGCCCCTCACCGGCGCTGGGCGGGGCCTCGCCGGGCGCGGGGCGGCTCGGGGAGGGAGCCGGGGGGGGCGGTCGCCCCGTCCCTGCGCCCTGAGGCCGCCGGAAGAGGAGGGCTGAAAGGGGGAGCGGGGCCGGGGGGAGACCCCCCGGGATCCCCGGGGGCTGCGACGGGGGACAGGGGCTCCCGTGCCCCGGTCTGTTGCCGCGCCGGCCGGTGCCCGGGAGGCACCTGGGGGACCGTCGGTGAAGAGGCACCTGCCGGGGGGGGCCCGGCGCCTCCCGCGGCCCCGCTGCGGGCCTCCAGCGCGGCCTCCGGCTGGCGCTTGGGGAGCTGGTACGGCGTTAGAGCGTGTGAAATGCCACCGGTCGGGGCTCTGTGGGGCGAATGAATCCGAACGGCGTTGGGGTGGGGGCCGGCAAGGCGCGGCGGAACGAGTTTTAGGGTCGTACGTACCCACTGCTGTTCCAGGAGAGAGCGGCTTCCCCAGGGTGAAGCGTAGCAGCAGGCTGGGTTGCTCAGGCAATATTCCTGTTGCCCCTTTACTCCGCTCTTGTGAGACCCCACCGGAGTCCTGCGTCCAGCTCTGGAGCCCCCAACATAAGAAGGACATGGGTGTGTTGGGGCGGGTCCAGAGGAGGCCACGAAGATGGTCAGAGAGCTGGAGTACCTGCCCTAGGAGGACAGGCTGAGGGAGTTGGGGCTGTTCAGCCTGGAGAAGAGAAGGCTCCGGGGTGACCTTATTGCAGCCTTCCAGTACCTGAAGGGGCCTACAGGAACGATGGAGAGGGGCTTTTCACAAGGGTGTGTAGTGATAGGACAAGGGGGAATGGCTGTAAACTAAAAGAGGGCAGATTCAGATTAGATATTAGGAAGAAATTCTTCACCATGAGGGTGGTGAGGCACTGGCACAGGTTTCCCGGAGAAGCTGTGGCTGCCCCCTCCCTGGCAGTGTTCAAGGCCAGGTTGGATGGAGCTCTGAGCAACCTGGTCTGGTGGGGGATGTCCCTGCTCATGGCAGGGGGGCTGGAACCAGAAGATCTTTAAGGTCCCTTCCAATCCTTACTTTTCTATGATTCTGTTGATCTTCAGCAACATGTTTTGGTAAACACAGTATTTGGTAAACACAGAAAGAGGAGGAGTTCTGATAAAAATCGCTCCAGATGACTTGTAATAAAATGTGCTACTTTCATTTGATAAAATGGGAAAAGTGTTATGCGTGCGGATTTCGTGTGCCTCTACTGAATTACTGTTTTTCAGAACTGACACAAGAGTGAGTAATAATAGCTGAATTTCTAGGATTCTCTCTGCTTAAGATGATGGCGTCTGTTTCGGACAGCCCTGCGTTCCAGGCAGTGAGCAGGGATCCTATGGAGAGCATACCTTTCAGAAAAGGTACATTTACATGGAAGTAATCTTCGTGCTTTCTTTGACAGTTGGTCAAAGAGGTCAAATTGGAAAATAAATGTCTTAGAAGATTTTATAAGATATACGTCTTCACTAGAAGTTTTCAGATACAGAACTGAAGCAGTTAAACTGTGGATGATAATTATATTTTAAACTTACTATTTTTGTTTTTCTTGTCAACTGCGTGGAAAACTTATGTTCGCTTCACAGTAGGAATGCAACTGTGAAACATGCTTTTGTGTATTCCTGTCAAAGTCAGTGCAGGGTTGTTTGACTTGAGACGGCTGTTTGCCGTGCTGTGTTTGTGCGAACCCTGCGGGCAGCAAATAAGGCCACACGTGGCAGCTGCTTCTACCAGCATTTCAGCATGGGTGATCTGTGTGCAATCTTAGGCTTTCAGACATGCACATTGCGTTCTCGTTGTTCCTTCTGCAGCCTCACCAGAGGCTAGAAATGCCTCGCAGAAGCTCGGAGCTGGGGAAAGAACGGTGATCAGAAACCCGAGTAGGAGCCAAGCTCAAGCATGAGGTGCATCGCACATTCTAGAAGTGATAATGTAAGAATGCCACTTTGGTGTCTCTGATGGAGCCCCATACATAGAACTGTGGAATTGCTCTAAGTGCGCTTTAGCAGGGAAGGACATCATGAATATTTTCAAAGAAAATCCGTTTTGTCCATGCACATGGAAATAATAATTTGTGAATTACGTGACTCGTATCGTGGTTTGTCCTTTATTTCTACAAGATGATTATACTTAGAAGCTTAGCGTTGTGAACTCTCCGATGCATCTCCGCTGGCGGCTGCATGGGTTCCTTGTAGGCTGTGCCAGTGCTGTGGGAGAGCAGGGGTGCGTCCCGAGCGCTGGTGGGTGCCCAGGCCATCTCCTCATACGAAGGAGGAGACCTACAGCTTACTGCTGCCTGCCTTCTCTCCTCGGCAGCTGTCTGGTTTCTCCCGGAGAGAGACCTTGCAGGGGCTGGGAATCAAAGCACAGTCCAATTACGTGTCTGGGTGATCCGGAGTAGACATTGAGCGCTCACAGTGGTACACATCTGCTCCATACATTAGACAGAGCATCTGGAGACTCACCTGGGAGATCCCTTTTCCTTCCTGCTTTTATTTTCTTTCCTGCTTCCCCAGAATATATTATTAATTTGGTGGCTGATTTTTTTTTTCTTTCTCCCTATAAGAGATTTACTATGAAGTGCCTTTATGTCCAGGGATACCCACAAGATATTTTAAGTTTGAAGAAGGGTTAAACAACGACAGATGAGAGACTGCTCTCCTGTTGGAGACAATTATTTGTTGTGTGAGCCCAGAAGAGGACTGTGAGGAGTTCAAAGAGGTCTGAGCAGGCTGAGTGGATTGAGTAAGAACATTCGGTTCTGAATGCAGGCTGGAAGGAAAAATGCTTAAGTTATGCCTTCCCCCCCCCCCCCCCTTAACTTTTCTAAATTCGGTATGTGCACTTTGGCATGATCTCTGGAAAGCAGAAGACCACCTCTGTGAGATCAGCTCCTGTCAATACAGGAGGAACGTGATGAAGCACCATTTTAAAGCATGTTGATTTTTTTTTTTGTTAATTTACGTTGGCGGTACAGCTTCGTTTGGAATGGCTTGTGCTTACCGATCACCTCATTAAAGAATTCCCACGGATGCAGAAGTAGAAGGGTGGGGAAGGTGTTTAAGGGCTGAGGAAAAAATTACAGAGAGAGACGGCAGTAAAATGGGATGCAATAAAATGCTATGGTGCAATAAAATAATATCCGACCGAGAGGATAGCAATTAAAAATTCAAAATGTATAAAAGGAAACGCTTTTTGTCATGGGCCCTGACCGGTTTGGAATTCATTTCTGCGGGAAGCGGCCAAGACCGCTGCGGGGCAGCGGGCCGGGAGGGAGCGCCGGGAGCCGCGGCGGGGCCGGGGCCGCTGTGCCGGGGGTGCCAGCGCTGCGAAGGGCCGCCGGGGAGCACACGGGCTGCGTCCGGGGAGGGCCGGGTGCGACGCGGCTCTCCGCTGCCCGGGCGGGCGAGGCTGCGGAGCGGGACGGGGCCCGGCCCGCCCGGGAGCGCGGCCGCCAGCCTGCGAAGCCCCTTCGGAGGGCTCCGCCGGGCCCGGCAGCCCTCACCGCCGCGGGCTGGCACCGCCGAGGCGGGGACGCGGCACCGGGGCTCGGCGAAGACCGCCGCATCGCCCCGCACCCGCGGCTGCCTCCGCCCTTTCGGTTTCGCTTCCCGCCGGGGCGGGCGGGGCGGCGGGAAACGAAACTGAGGCGGCGCGTGCGCCGGGCTGCGCCGCGCCGGTCCCCACCGCACCGCACCGCACCGGTACGCGGGAGCTCCGGGGTGCCGGGCCGCCTGCCGCGGCCGGGAGGTGCCGGCGGGGCGGGCAGCGCAGCGCAGGGCAGCGCAGGGTGTACGACCGCTGCCCCGCGGCCGGGAGCCTCCGTGCGCGCCCGGCGGGGTGGCTGAGCCGGGCGGTCGGCGCGGCCGAGGGAGCGCCGGGAGGGCGGTCGGCTCCCCGCCGAGGGAACCGGGGCCGGCTCTGTCCGGGGAAGCGTTACTGACTTTTGCTTCGCGGGATCGGGTGAATGATTCAGCCTTTTCCTGCCAAGAAGCCTTCTCTCGTCACCCGCGCTCTGCTCTGCTCTCCAGATCCGCTGTTCCGAGCGATGAGCCCCCGGCTGCCAGTCGGCCGCCGGAGCTAGAGCTGGTTTTCCGCGGGTGTGTGTCACTGGCCCCAGTTTTCTCTTTCCTGTCACGGTGGCGGTCTGCCGGGGTTCGGGGCTGGCTGTGCTGCGCCTGGAGGCGCGAACCTGTCTCTGTTGCTTTGCAGAGCCTGTCTGAGATCCTGTCAAAATGGAACGTGAGTGCATGGACAAGATCAACAGTTACTGTCAAAAGCAGAAACTTCGGCTGGTTTACGACGACGTCTCCATGACCGGCCCCTCTCATGATCCTGAGTAAGTCCGCTGCGCCTGCCGGTGAACATCAGGGCTCTTCCTGCAGGGAGCAAACTGGGTATAACCTGCAGTCAGAAAAGTTAATTTGCTGAATGTCTGTACGTGGCAGGAGAGCTGGCTGAAACCAGAAATCGAGTGGTGGGTGAGTGGGGAGGACGCCACGTGACACAGTTTGAGGAGAAAACTTATTTCAGAGTCAATGGCCCTTTTTTGGGAAGCAACAGCGATACACGTTACTGGCGACTGTGGTGCATATGCTACCTGTCTGCCATGAAACCTCGCGGGAGGTGGGGTGGGTTGCAGCAAGTATTTCAGTTTATGATCTATGCTAACTCAAGGGCTTTGGTTTTTATTTGGTTTCCCAAAGCGTGGAAATCGTTTGTGATTTATGTTGTTAATTTCTAACCATAAAAGTTGGGTGTATATGAATTGATTGGGTACCAACATGTTTTATGTGTAGCTAAGTTTTGAACATCTGTTACAAGACAAGGGTCTTTTGCTTAAGCTCTTTTGATTTTACTTTTGGAGACAATTACAGGTGATGGAATATGTTTTATTTTTTAACACAAATAGGGGGTTTTGCTAATTTTTTCCCTTGTCTGAGATCATAGGCACTCCTGTGATGTATCCTTGTGTGATTTTTTTTTTGTTTTATTTTTGCTAGTTTGCATGAAGCCTTATGCTAATAATTAGTATGTTTATTTCAGCATCTTCCATGTTGCCAGCCAGCGCTGTCTGTACTGACTTATGCTTAGACCTAACCATAGTCCCAGAATAAATGAAGAAGTATTATCTGGATCTCAAATTTTATTCAGTTTTCTTAGTTTTTTCCCCAGGCGGGTCATGTTATTCAAAGAAGTAACCCTTATCTCAGTAGTGGCCACAGCTGTGGTCGCACAGCTACATCTTCATGTGTCAAAAGTGATGGCATGGGACTAACAGAACCTTCACAGATTTCAGATTTACTCATTTATCCCATTTATTGTGCTTTTTAATTTTTTTTCTGTGTGCTCTGCTACATTCACAAATATAATTCAAACTCTTGTATCTGTAAGTGATGTGAGGTGTGACAGTGGTATCTAGGAAAACCCTGGACAACTTGGGCTGTTCCAAGGAGCACGATGTACGGTGTCTGGCTGCAGCGATGTGTGCTGTAAACCTCCTTCGGTGCCCTCATGGTGCTCTTTCCCAGTGCTCCACCTGCTAACAGGACACGTTGGCCACTGCTGGTCCGGAGCTGGATCCCTAGCTCTTCCCATCTGGATCCCTAGCTGTGTCCCATCTCATAAGCTGTGAAGCAGAGACACCTCCTGTCATCTCCTCCTGTCCTGTCCTGGTTTTGGTGCAGTAGCTGCTTCCACTGCAGTGTCTGGCAGGGTCAGTGCTGAACGCAATGTAAGAAGGTTGGGAGAGCCCAGGCTGGCTCAGACCTGAGCGGCTGCGAGCTTTCTTGGGCTGGGAATGCAGCGTGTGGACAACCAGGCCAGACTTGCCTAAACCTGTCAATTCTGGGCAATTCTTACTAACTTGGGGTCCAGGGTGGATAAGCATGACTGTGCATTTGGGACCAACTTGTGTAACACTGATTCAGATAATCCTCAACTCAGATAATTAACTCATGGGTTGTTTAGACTCAGACTGCAGATTACTTTAGGATGCTTAAATAAAATAGTGATTTTTGGATGCAGAGTCATAGCTGAATGTGTGTAGTGTTCAGCGCTTAGCTATGGGTTGGCTAACAAACCCCTTCCGAAAGACCTTTTATGCTTTTTTTCTTTTGCATGCCGTTTCCTATGCGTAGAGTACACACTGTGGTGTGCCTTGTCCTACTGTGCACCTCTTTAAGGTCTGTCGCTGAGGCTTGCTTACGCAATGACTGCAGGCACTATTCTGCATCTGCATTGTCATCCACCCAAACATTTAATTAAAGGGAAATGGGAAGTGAAGTTGGAATAACGAAAAAAAAGTGAATTGCTGAAGTCATTCCACTATTTGAGAAGAATAATCCCACAGAGAAACTCATGGTGTTATACCTAGACTGTTTCTTTGTGTGAATGTGTCGTGTTTAATGTGAGCTTGTGTGTCTATACGCTCTCCTGCAATCTGAAGTACAGACGTACCCCAGAGTTATGATAAGAGTCACTTTAACTTGATGCTGCTGCCAAGAGCAGAAATCTAGTTGCTGTTTTCTCCTCTGTTGCCTTTTGTGCAAAGGCAGTAGCAGAAACATTAGGGATTTTGCAGCTGCAGGACAAGTCGGATCTGGGTAAGAACGGATTTGGCTGAAACCCAACCGTTCGTTGTTAGGCCGCTGTGGTGGGCTGACCCCAGGTGGCAGCGGAACCCCCAGCTAGCCGCTCGCTCGCTTCCCCGCAGTGGGATGGGAGAGAGAATTGGAAGGGTGAAAGGGAGAATAACTTGTGGAACAAGCTAAAGACAGTTTAATAAGTGAAGCAAAGCTGTATGTGCAACCAAAGCACAATAAGGAACTACTCGCTCCTTCCCATCGGCAGGCAGACGTTTAGCCATTTCCAGGCAAGCGGGGCTTCATCATGCGTAACGATTACTTGGGAAGACAAACATTATAACCCCAAATGTCCCCTCTTCCTCCTTCTTCCCCCAGCTTTTAGTGCTGAGCGCGATGCCATAGGCATGGAGCATCCCTCTGACCAGCTGCCCTGGTCGTGTCCCTTCCCAGCTTCTCACGCGCCCCCAGCCTACTACTTGCTGGGGGGCCGGAGTGGGGAGAAAGAAAAGGTTTTGATGCTGTGCAAACTCTGCTCAGCAGCAGGTAAAACATCGCTGTGTTACCAACACTGGTTCAGTCCCGAATCCACAACGTGGCACCATACCGGCTGCTGTGGAGGAGGTTAGCGCCGTCCCAGGCAGAGCCGGCACGGTCCGTCCCGAGCTGCATCAGCTCCGTGTTGGGGCTCGCAGAGCTGCGGCACGGGGAGCAGCGCGGGCACAGTTGTGCAGCGGGGCGGGAAGCGGTCAGTGGTTGAGTGTGCAAGGGCAAGACTGGGTTTTTTGTTTGTTTGTTTTGGGACTGCATTTAAATTCATGTCCCATGAAGCACCAGGCACGTTTTTTGCACTTACTAAATAGTGTGTGCAGCAGTGTATCAAAGGTCAGTGCGGTGTCGTGTCTGGATCCATGAAATCAGGGTTAGCTAATCTTTCCTCTCCATGTAGTTTTGCAGTGCTGAGATGTGTCGTGGTGTGAGGGCTTCGCACATTGCCTGTAACCATGCTGACCTTATGCATTCTTTTGCTTTTAAAAATTTAAATAATGTTGCTTTTAAAAAGCAGTTAAGCATTTAAAAATACTCTTAGAACTAATAAAGTACACGCATTTGTGACTAGGGAGGAAACATTTAAAAATCTATCTGCTAAAGAATTATGATAATCAGGAGTTAGGTATAATAAAAACACAGGAATACTGAAGAACCTCCACAGTTAACTTGCAGTGCTCTGTAGATAATAAAAAGAAAGATGAATCTGCAACAGTTATTATGTATATATGAGACAAAATGTAACAATATTCTAGGAAAGTTTCTTTCATTGCAGGTTCACAGTTGTGGTTAAAATAAACAACAGAGTATACGGTACAGGCACTGGTAAAAATAAGAAGGAAGCAAAAGCAGCAGCAGCAAAAAAAACCTGGGAAATGATTGAGGAAAAGGTGAGTAAACTATAGGATTTAATTATTATTTTTGCTAGTAGAGGTTGAAGATTAAGCTCTGAAAGTAGCCAATAAAATATCATTGTTTTCTTTAATTTGGAAGAGTTTCTAATTATTTCGGTTGTCTTTGTTCTGTCTTACTGCTTTTCTGCTTTTCACCACCGAACTGTTTTCCTTATTGTTCTGCTACAGGGTTGGTAAGCAATATCAAGAGCATTTCCTCCTCTGCTGTTACAGGAGGATGAGGAAATATCTTTGCCTCTCTTAAGCTGCCTTGGTATATCCAGAGTGGACAGTATTCCTTTTTCATCTTGACAACTGTTCAGTAATTTGATGTCTTCAAAACATCTGCAGGGCATTGTTCAGTGTGTCTGTTGCCACTCTGCTTGTAAAATTGCTTACTTTCACTTCACCTGATTCACCCTTGCCATTATATTCTTTACCGTATAGCTGATTCTATATTCTTTATCCTTCCATGATTTAGTTTAGGTTTGATTTTTTCCCTCTGTTTTCTGCTATGTGTTTTGCCATAGCCGTCTTTATTTTTCTTTTTGACTCTGAATGCTCCTTAGCTCCTTTTGAGCGAAATCTTTCCTTACCTGTTTCCATAGGCTTTTTGCTGTGTCACCATCGTTACTTTAACACAATTGCTGCATGTTTGCTAATATATAATGCTGCCTAATCATGAGTCAGCTGAAAAGTCCTGCTTTCCCTGCTTGTACATACGCACAGGAGCTTTTGCAGCTCCTGCTGCCATCCCTCTTCTTGGCTCTGGTCAGGCTGCAAGAAAATTCATAAGGCAGCATTCGCTTTTTTTTAGTAAGACATTTCACAGCTTGTTCCCTGTCTTTTCTTAAAAGAGGTGGGAGGAGACACGATGATATGTTGTTAAAGACATGGGTGCAATACTTGGAAAACTGGATTTACATTTCTTTGGAAATTCAAGACATAATAATTCTAGGTTGGGATGGTTGTCCTTTGCCACAAACGACTCCGTTAATGCAAACTTGGGATTTCTTAAAAATATTATGGAATACTGACAAACCTTGCATCTATATTGCATCTTGTGTACCGCTTACTTTATTTATTAAGCTCAAGTTTTAAGTTATCTATTCTGTTTGTTTTGTAGCCAGAGAGTCCTTCAAATATGCAGCCTGCAGAATTAATGACAACTCCAGTGACTGTACCACCTGTACCAGGCAACGACTTCGTCAGCATACTAAATATGTATTCACAAAAGTCGTTGCAGAAAGTTGATTACCCTAACAAAGAGCGTACTGGAGATGCCCATGCTCCCATGTAAGATCTATTTTGTCTTCATACTTGCTTTTAATACTTTTTTGTGTTTACTAATGCTACCATTAGTTACCCTGGGTAGCGTTAGATGAACCTCTAGAAATACAATAAAAATTTGGAGGTAGTCTGTGGAGAATCCAGTGGAGGGCCATTAAGGTGGTAAAGGAGTTGGAGGATACAGCATAAGAGGCTAACAGGACTGAGTTTGTTTAACTGGGAGAAGAGATGGCATGATCACAGAATCACAGAATCACAGAATAGTAGGGGTTGGAAGGGACCTCTGTGGGTCATCTAGTCCAACCCTTCTGCCGAAGCAGGGTCACCTACAGTAGGCTGCACAGGACCTTGTCCAGGCGGGTCTTGAATATCTCCAGAGAAGGAGACTCTACAGCCTCCCTGGGTAACCTGTTCCAATGCTCCATCACCCTCAGAGGGAAGAAGTTCTTCCTCCTGTTCAGACGGAACTTCCTGTGCTTCAGTTTTTGCCCATTGCCCCTGGTCCTGTCACTGGGCACCACTGAAAAGAGTCTGGCCCCGTCCTCCTGACACCCACCCTTAAGGTATTTGTAAGCATTTATAAGGTCCCCTCTCAGCCTTCTCTTCTCCAGGCTGAACAAGCCCAGCTCGCGCAGCCTTTCCTCATAGGAGAGATGCTCCAGTCCCCTCATCATCCTCGTAGCCCTCCCCTGGACTCTCTCCAGTAGCTCTTCATCTTTCTTGAACTGGGGAGCCCAGAACTGGACACAGTACTCCAGATGGGGCCTCACTAGGGCAGAGTAGAGAGAACCTCCCTCGACTGCTGGCCACACTCCCCCTAATGCACCCCAGGATGCCATTGGCTTTCTTGGCAGCCAGGGCACACTGCTGGCTCATGGTCAACCTGTCATCCACCAGGACACCCAGGTCCCTCTCTGCAGAGCTGCTCTCCAGCAGGTCTGCCCCAAGCCTGTACTGGTGCATGGGGTTGTTCCTACCTAGCTGCAGAACCCTGCGTTTGCCCTTGTTGAATTTCATCAGGTTCCTCTCTGCTCAACTCTCCAGTGTGTCCAGGCCTCACTGAATGGCAGCACAGCCTTCTGGTGTATCCACCACTCCTCGCAGTTTTGTGTCATCAGCAAACTTGCTGAGGGTACGTTCTAAATCTTCACCCAGGTCATTGATGAAGAAGTTAGACAAGACCAGGCCCAGTACTGAGCCCTGGGGGACACCACTAGTTACTGGCCTCCAACTAGACTCAGCGCCACTGATGACAACCCTCTGAGTTCTGCCATTCAGCCAGTTCTCAGTCCACCTCACTGACCACTCATCCAGCCCACACTTCCTGAGCTTCCCTAGGAGGATGTTATGGGAGACTGTGTCGAAAGCCTTGCTGAAGTCCAGGTAGACAACATCCACTGCTCCCCCCTCATCTCGCCAGCCAGTCATGCCATCGTAGAAAGCTATCAGATTGGTCAGGCATGATTTCCCCTTGGTGAATCCATGTTGACTACTTGTGATAACCTTCTTTTCCTCCACTTGCTTGATGATGACCTCTAGAATGAGCTGCTTCATCATCTTTCCCGGGATGGAGGTGAGGCTGACCGGCCTGTAGTTCCCTGGGTCCTGCTTCTTGCCCTTTTTGAAGACTGGAGTGACATGATGATAAAATGGTAGTCGGTGTTGACAAATTGTCTGTTATCTTGGTTGTAGCTCTGGCACCTTTGTGGACCTCTCGGCACGTATTTTGGAGACCCCTAGGAACCACGTGCCAAAGAGAGCCTGTTTGTGTCCCCTTCTGTATGTATTGCAGTCAGCGAGTTGTAGAAACATTCCAGTTAATGACAGTTGGGGGATGATAAAGAATATCTACATGTTTTAACTCTCTTGACATCTCCTGGAAAACTCCTCCTCTCTTCCCCTGCAAAATCAAGTGTTTTATAACCTAAACTGCAGATAATTTGTGATTGTGGGTGCACACGGTACGATGCTTTGAGGAGTTCAACCTTAAAAAGTGCTAAATATTCAGTCTCTGCAAGCTGCTTATCTTGAAGGCATGTCAAATTAGTTATCTACCATTATTAATTACATTAAATGTATATTGGAAATACTGTCCTGAAGATGTGTATTTCAGATTTCCATTCTATAATGTCAATTTGCTGTACTGTTCAAAGTCATATAATTAAGACATCATAGGGGATGTAAGATTTTATTCCTTGTTGTGTTTTGCAGGTTTTCTTGTAGCTGTACAGTTAGTGGTGTTTTGTACGGAACCGGCACTGGAAATACTTCAGCTGCTGCAAAACAAGCTGCTGCAAAACAAGCGTTTGAGAAGCTGAATATGGAAGGCGCTCTAACAGTATGTGTTATATTTAGCCTTAAGACAGAAGTTTAATTCTTGTATCTTTAATCTTTGAACAAATTTCCTTATTCTATTTAAAAGCCTGTTTGGCCAGAGAGGTAGTGGAGGCCCCATCCCTGGAAACATTCAAGGCCAGGTTGGATGGGGCTCTGAGCAACCTGGTCTAGTGGAAGATGTCCCTGCTCACTGCAGGGGGGTTGGGCTAGATGACCTCTAAAGGTCACTTCCAACCCAAACTATTCCATCATTCTATGCATTTCATTCAAGAGGGAAACAATCGATGTTTTACTGGGTTGGCTGGGCTACAGGATTCTGGTGGTAAAATTTATGTTGTGTTGCTGGATTAAAAAAATACCACAGTTGATATCTCTGTGTATTTCAGAATGATATGGTCTGATATGTTGTCATTCAAGGATGCACAGATATTAAAAATTCCTGAATCCTGACTGCTCTAATATACTGGTAGTCTCCTGTGTGAAGTATTGTTGGGCTGACTGGCTATGAACATAAATCTCTTACTGCCTTCTGTTAGATCAAAAATCTATTGTGAAATGTGAGAAAGGCAAAAGCAGGAGTGAGAATCAACAGGACTTGCCTTCTGTAGCATTCCGTGGCTCAGTCTAGTGAAGCAATTGCTAAAACTCTCCTCTGGAGAGCAGAGCTGTTGTCTTCGTGGTGGCGATCGTATTTCCATACGTGCAAAAAATTATCCAAATTCTAAGAGTGATCCAAACCCACTCTGAAATGCACAGAGCAGTACGTATGAACTAACTTAAATGCAGTGCAGTTTAAAGGGAAAGAAGGCATTACAGGGGACAAAAGAAATCTTTTTTACTTTAAGTACTTTTTTCATTATTTGGCTATTTACTGTGAATTTTAAATGCTTCTTTTATTGTTTTTAAGTTAACTGCGTAATTAATGGCCTACTGTAGCTCTAGAATCCTTCCTTAATAGTTTCCTGTGTTGTGAGCTCACGGGTCTTTGCATTTTCATCGAAGTCTGACATTTACAACCTCAAGCAGAATCTCTGTAGCAATTACTCTAAATATGAGGGGGGTTGTTTTGGTTTGGTTTTAATATTTATTAATCACCAGTGGTGTCTGTCTAACAAACAAAATGTAACTAGCAAAAAGTAGTAAAGGCCTAGTATTCCTGAATTTAAAGAAAAAAAAAGGTTTGGGGTTTTTTTTTTGTTGTTGTTGGCTATCATTGAAACGTAAACCCTTAAGTTTTTTTACTTTTTACCACGTTGTGGTCTTTAACAATTGCAGGTGTTGCGTTTAATGTTACATTAATGCTCTTATGATATGGAGGAAGAGGGGGGAGAAAAAAGCGGGAAGAATCTCTACCAAGTATTTGGGATTAATTTTTTTAGTTGACCCCAATTTAGTAATCCGGGTTTTGCAGGGTTTTCACACTGAAGACACTGAATGTCATTTTGTACAGACTCAGGTTGTCTGTTCTGCTGAGTACACGTACTAAAACCTACATACACCTGGTTTTCCACACAGAGAATTGCATAGGGAGTAAGCAATGAAAACATTTGCTTTTAATAACTGTTACTCTTACCCTGATTGTTAATAGATCCATGACTCTACTGCTGCAAACGTGTCTATGGAGTCTCGGTAGGAGTGGGAAGATGCTCGCTGTGACAGGGCCCTGTGTTTCACTCCTCTGGGTGGAAGTCGGGCAGATGCCTTCCTTCTGCAGGGCTTTGAATTTCAGCGCAGTGAACAACTTCCATTTAGGACCCTGTAATCTTCCCTCCTCCCTCTTTGAATGGCATCTCTTGCACTAGCGATTTTTCCACGGGATTTTGTTAACCGTTCTTGTTTTTTCTTTTTTCAGATAACAAGTGAAAAATCCAGCAGCAATTCTACTTTTAGTGAATATAGCAATTCCTCTCGCGTGCCAACTCGGGCTGACTCAGAGTAAGTTGGGTTCACTGATAACGTGATAACGAAAAGTATTTACTAACCTTAGAGGATCATGTGATCCAGTTCTAAAGAAAGTCATAGTTTCTTTATAGCTGTATAAAGCCATTGAATTTTAACTTTTATTTCTTAGACTTCAGAGCAAAATTTGTTGTACTTGTGCAATTTTATCTGAGTGCTTACGGGTTAGCTTATAATAATTTTAGAGCTTTTGAATATATTTATATTTTGCCATGAGTAGTTCTTTCAGAAACATTTTTACTGTGGTGTAAACAGAATAACCTACCTCATTCAGTAGCATTATTTAATGCCATTTTTAACACTCATTTTCCTGTGGTGACACTCATGTGAACTCAGTATAATTCAGTTTTGGTACTTTCCAGTGCTCCTCATTCTGCTTTCTTCTCTTTTTTTCTTTCCTTTTTTATTCTCCATAAATCTTCATTTCCACCAAAGGGAAAATTGGCGTAATGAAAGAAAGTGAACATGCATAAAGTTTCATTTGTGATTTGGGAACCCTGGGTCAAGCCTTTTGTGTTCAGCAGTTAATTTGACTGCAGTGCTGCTACTGCTTGTTATGTTCTTTGTGTGACTGTAAAGCAAGCTGATATGTGCAGTGGTAGAGGTGGCAGCACTGCCTTGAAATAAACATCTGTATTTAATTAGAGCATATAATATAATATGTATCATATAGATACCTAGATATGTTATCATATAATACAAATAGAGGATTATATTACAAAATGGTATTGTTTTATTAGCTTTCCAGCGTAAAGTTTTGTAGTTTAAATCAGTCAGGATTGTTAGTGCTTTTTCAGGTTTTGCTTTTAAAAACTGTGTATTCTTTTTTGTGCTGCTTTTTTTTGTGTGGCAATCATTTTATTTATGACTGTGTTACTTTCACCTAAAACTAGTCTATTATTTTTCAATAACAGCAATATTTGCTTCGAAGACTCAACTCCCAAGTTGGCAGTATGTGAAAAGCCTTTGCCTTCTCAGGTGTAGTATGAAAATGGTCTTCCTTGTAATTACATTTTAGACCCTGAACAGAGCAAGCATCCTGTCAGAGCGTAGCACCAGTTTGTTCCTTTACGAATCACTACAGAACACATGTGCATTCTTCCTAAGAATATTCAGTACCTTCTTACTGTTAACCATTAGTTGTTTACTTCGGTACTGTGGACCCAATTTATGTACCGTTGACCAAAAGGGAAGTACTCCCAAGAAAGGGGCTCATATTTTTCTGTGGGAAGAATGATGATGTTGTATGTAGCATGTGAAAAACTTTAAGCTAAGATATGGCTTGGTTCTTATCACGTTGCTTATATAAGGTATGAACACATTTATAGACAATTCCTAGACACATTCTTAGACAAATTTTAAACTAAGGGTAGTGAAAATATTCAAGATATCTCAGTTAGCTCTTTTTCTCTTTTTCATGTAGAGAGATGCACAAAGTTCTGCCCTGAAATTCAAAAGGTACGTGTTTATTTCTAGGTTGCAATCTCCCACAAACTATATTGCAAACCACTTTTGTGTTTCTATAGCTAGCAAAGAAATGCCACTGTTGGGAGGTACATTTCTGTTGTCACATGTTAGAAAAATGGCTCATTATAAGTTTTGCTTTTATCCTCTTTAAAGAAAATTGGCAGCTAATTTTGATAATGCAAGAAACAAGGAAGAGAAAAAAAAGACATCAGATTCAGATGAAAGTTTGCCAGATTTGGACACAAATACTGGTGAGGAGAATGAAAGTCCACACACTGTGAATAAAAGGTAAGAAGTTTTGTTTCTTTTTTTAGTAAGATCTGTATGGCAATTACAGTATGTAGTGGTCTAGATTTATTTGTTTATAACAGAATGTGGGAAAATACTGCTATAAAAATAACTTTCAAAGAATTTGGTATTTTTTCCACCTGGAAATTTCAAATATACTATAGCAACTGACATGCAATGATATTTAATGCTTACAACCAAAAGTTATTTGTGTGAAGATCTGAAGGTAACGAACCTACATGCTTTCAAGGGTCAGTTTCCCTTGTTTTTTTAATCTTCAAGAGTATGATTTAGACCTGTATAGGTGTTGAGTGATCCCTGTAGAATGATATTTCAGTAGGTGTATTAGATATGTCAGGATTGTTTTTATATCTTGTAAGTTGTTTCTTTTTTTTTTTTTAAGATTTCTTGAGAGTTTTAAAAATATAGAGCCTATTGGTGAAGGTGGTTTTGGGAATGTTTTCAAAGCAACAGCAAAGCTTGATGAGAGAACCTATGCAGTGAAACGAGTACGCTTCACAGAGTACGTACAGTATATTTACTTCTGTTTTTTTTGTTTTAGGACAACCTTAATCAAGACTTTAGTACTTTGTTTTGTCTCTTTAATAATCCTAGGAGCATTTAAGCAATTTTCATTATTAATTGTCCATTCTTTCTGGTAAACTGTTTTTTTTATTTCTAAATGAAGCTGAAAATGGCATGCAACTTTGTTAATTTTTGTGTGTGCTGGAACAATTTCAGAGGCAGCTGTGAAAAAGTAGATTTGTTAAGTTCTACTTTCTTGAACACAGTAGTGCTCTGGTTGTTAATACTGCAAAATGTGTTTGAAGAAAACTTGCTGATTAATAAAATATTGAAAGCAGCACTGTTACTTTTGCCAGTTTACGTGGAAAATTTACCTGTCAGTAATGCATAGCGACTATAATTAGGGAAAACAGAGAAAAATGAAAGTAATGCATTTTCCAATTACAACCCACAAAATGTTTTACATATGACCCTCATTGTCATTATTCTCATGCTGTGTTACCTGTCCTTTGTAAATCTCAACAGAGAATGATGATCTTATTTTTTTTTTTTAAAGGAATTTTCAGTAAGCAGTACCTAGTGGAGTATTTTATCAGCAGCTGAAAAACTTGAATTTCTTTTATCTATTAGAAAAGTTTCAAGGTGTTGGAGATACTTGTTCCCTACATTGTGCAACTGCCCTTCAAATTCTTGTGTTCTTCACAAACAAACATTATTTTCATTTGTATTGCAATCCTGAGAACTATACTAAAAAAAACATTCTACTGATTCTTCAGATAAAGACTGCTGGTCTGCTTATGGGTTTGACCTTGCTTCACGAGGCAATGTTACAATGAGTGTAGGCCAAATTTAGTAATAGTTCTTCATGAGTATTTACACTGACTTCTGTGTATGTAAACAAACTTCAGAGGTGAAAAGAAAACATAGGTGTTCGCGACATTGTGTTTGGCTGTCTCATGTAATTACATGTTGCAACGATCTGCTTTTTTCAGCTTTTTTTGGGTAGGGCTTTCATTTCTAATATAGTTAAAACATTTTTGCACTTTGAATAACTGAGCAGATAAAACCCACATAATTTGAAACTACAATTTTGAACTTGTATGAAGGGGAATGTTATGTTCTTTTTCTAAATTAATGTAAAACTATCTGTATACTGCTACTTGATATCATGCATTTATTTCACTTAGTATTAAATTTTTATAGGGAAATGTCATTTGGGTTTTTTTCTTTTTTTTTTTTCGCTCCTCCAAATAGGAATGTAAAGCGTGAAGTAAAAGGACTTGCAGGACTTGAGCATGAAAACATAGTGCGGTATTATTGTAGCTGGAAAGGGTACGACCACGTAACTTATCCAGACTCAAGGTAACTGCAAGATAGTAGTTTGCACTCACAACCTTGTTTGCCATAGTGAATTTTGTGAAAGAAAGGCAGATGACTGGTTATAAATCATTATACAAATATAAATTCATATGCATACTTACATATGTAGTGTTAGTAAAAAAGGCATAGTACTTTTCAGCAGCAGGTCTTATGTTATTAAGTATATTTGTATCTTCTTTTCCTTGAAGAATAAGATACATTATGTAATTTTATCTTTCTCCTTTCTCTTAATACACAGAACTTGCTGAATCAATTGAGGAATTTAAGAATGCAGAACTCAAAATTTGGGGCTAGAATTAAGAACAGAAACTAAAAAATTGTCTGGCAGTTGGCTGCTAAAATCCTGATCAGGAGTTTCCTTTTTTTAACAAGTACTGGTCAACCAGTAGCTCTCATAGATTTCATTATTTCTGGGTTATTCTAGTATTTCTGGTTAGCATTTTAAGCATAATGCCCAAAACAGTTTTGGTTGTCGAGAACAGAAATACAAAATGAAATCCTCTTTCATTTAGAGGTAGTCTTTCAATGCTAAGGCTTCTGGGAACAGTGGTGAGAGTTTTACTCGTAAGTTAGGTTATCACATTTTCAAAGCTTCTGTGGTAAGCTTTTTTCACTTACTGTACATTCATACCCTTCAGATAGGTTGCCACACGTACCTAGAGCCACAAAATATTAAGAAATTCAAAATTAAGGTTGGTGTGGTATCTGTCCAGTGTGCTCAGTAAATGAGGAATAAAGTGGGGTAAAGTCACTTGTCAAAACCCAACCATTAATATGTTGGCGTCTCAATATCACTTATGCATTTTACATTGAACAGTTATAGTGTAAAAGACAGAAAAAAAAGTCTTCAAAGCTGAGGTGCCAGCCTGGAATTCCACTTAGTGCCCTGATCTCAAGGCTGGAGAGAGTCCCGAACCACTTAATGCTTCTTTCAGTGCCTCAGGTGGCTTTATTTCAGGGCACTCAGATCACACAGTGCAAGTAGGAAAAAGTGGTGCCTTCTCCTTTTCATCTTGTCCTTCCCCTCACCATCTCCAGCCTCAGCCTACCCTGTGGGCTGGTGGTGAGAGAACTCTTCTGGAAAGTGTGAGGCTGCCAGGTGGATGAATATATTTCCTCTAGATTCCTGCTCTCAGAAGGGTTTCTCTAACTCACAGAGTGATGTCACAGGTGGTCACTGCACTACCTGTTTGAAGGGACAGAGTTTGAAAGAATGTGATCATTCTGGGTCAGAGAGGGAGGCTAATGCTGTGTTTGTTGAGCAGAATAGAGAACACCTGCCAGGGACTTGCAGCAGTTCCTACAGGGCAAGATGGGAGCCAAGGACTGTGCTGTTTCTTTCTGTATAGGACGTGCCTGTAGGATTGAGGGGAGCAGAATTTGGGCACTTGGAAATCTTTCAGTGTGAACAAGGAAGCAGGCAAAATGTTAGGAATATTCCCAGGGTATGCAGCAACTGAGCAGGGATTCTTCGGTTTGCAGTTGTATTTGTTGATATCCAGTACAAATTGGTCTAGGATCTTTTTTAAAATTAAGGAACTTGCAGACTTTGTTTTGGGGAACTCCAAAAATAATAATAATTAACAAAAAGGTTTTTTAAAGAGGAGGAACCTGAGAATCATTGATGGTTTGGGAGGAATTGTATCTTGCCAATTTCAATATGATATATAATTTTCTTTTGCAGGCAGAAGTCAGACACAGTTCTCTGTCTTTTCATCCAAATGGAATTATGTGAACAAGGGACATTGGAAGACTGGATTCAAAACAATAGACAAAACCGAAAGTATCACAAGATGGCACAAACGAAATTTTTACAAATACTGACAGGAGTGGAACATATTCATTCTAAAGGGTTAATTCATCGAGACCTCAAGGTCAGTAGGATAGGTAATTTAAAAAAAATAGACAAAAATAGTACTTATTGGAATTTCAAAGTGTTAAATTGTTCTAGTCCTTGTTTAGTGTACTATGTACCCTAGTAGTGTGCCTCTTCTGATATTGCTAGCGATGAATTTTTTTTTTCAGCAACTGGCTGGACTTCATCCTAAAATCAGAAGGCAAACTGGAGGATCTCAGAATGCAGTGGTTCAAAAAATGTACCGTAGTCATCAGTTAACAGGCATTTTCAGTGTATTATGTGTTACTGGGTCACAAGACTGCTTACTGGAAAAAGAAATACTAACTTTACTTGATAAAATAATTAAAGAAAAAAAGTTGAGTCTAGGAAGTTTGCTCTTGCCATATTGTAAAGGGATAGTTTAGCTATCCTCATACATGCTGTGTTTGATAACAACGTACTCTAGTTGCTGTTGTATCATGTATGCATACAAATACTTGAATGCTACTTTTGTGGGAAGAATTTCAGTCCCTACAAGAGCACAATTATAAAAAGATTTTATTTCAACATGAAGATTATAAAGGACAAAGTTGCAAGCCTTCAGGGCCTCATATGCCGGCTATAATGTTGCTTGCAGCGTTTTAAATCACTCTGTGAAAAAGTCATTAGTGTGGTGGTGTTCCTAAAAACAGCTGTAGTGGGTCACATTAAATGTTGATCTGGGATGCTGTTTTCCTCATACAGTGGCCAATTCCAAATACCTAGAGAGAGTTAGAGCTGAGAGATGATACAGTGACGCTGTCCTTGATGCATGTTCCCTTCCTCTCAAGACTTCCAGTTACCTGAAGTTTATGGACTTCTTGAGCCACCAATTGAAATCTTTTGCATTCACAGTGTAGTTCCAGATCACGTTCACTGGCTACTTGTAGAATCTTCTCTTAGGGACAGATACGTTCTTATTTTCTAGAGCTTTTCTGTCAGGCTTATTGCTACAATACTGGGAGGAACCACAAATATACACTCATTATTTTCCCCAGATGCCTGGGAAAGAGGCCTAAGAAGTGCCTTCTCTCCTCACCCACTAATTCTTAGCTCTTCCCACTCTGTGTGCTTTGTATTTTCTTGCTCCTTCAGTCCTACTGTATTTTCATCTCAGCTCAATCTCCTACTTTTCCCTGTTCCTGTGAATCTGCTGCACCAGTCCCTTACCGATGGCATCTGGCTGTAACCTGCTTCCACGTCCTATTGCTAACTTGTCTGTGTGCATTTGAATTAGGAACTCTTCTCCCCGCTTTGATCTGCTGTCAGATTAGATGCTTGGCCATCTGAGATCTCCATGTCCCAGAATCAAAGCTGCAGAACAGGTTCAAGCCGACATGAATCCCATTTGTGCCTGTTATCAACAGAGCCTTCGAATAGTGTAGCCAGCTATAGGTACCGTATTAAATGTGTGTGGACATGGTCAAACCTGAACGGAAGAACTGCGCTGGGCATTCTTGACACAAAGATCTCTTCCTGTTAATATTTAAGTCCCTCCTGGCCTTACAGTCCACTGGAGCTTCTTTGAGTCAATGATAGCATGAGGCTATTGGATTTTGTTTTAATAACATTCAGAAATGTAGCTTCTTTATCTTCTTTGGGAAACTTTATCCAAGCATATACAATTCTATTTTTAGCTGCTTATGACTTTGTTGAATTTAAAAATGGGAAGTTCAAGAGAAACTTAAAACTGATATTGTGAGAAGCCTGTAGTAAGCCCTAACTCTGCAGCTGACTTAGTACCAATAATCTTGCTGTGCTTAAGGGAACCTTTGATTTGAACGGAATTCCATGTGAGTGAGCCTAAATGCTTTGCCTGAGTCTATCAAATCCAAGGGCTAGGACGGAAGACTAAAATGCACTTCTGGATATGAAATGTTATACGCATAATGTATTTGAAGAGCATTAAAGCATGATACAGTTGTGACTAAGCTAGTGGAAAAAAAAAGTTGCAGTTACTGTGGCATGTACTACTATAAGTTTAGTTTGTGTTTTTAAAAAATAATTGAACTTTTTTTCTGTTTTCCACTCCATCAGTTTCTTAATGCTAACTTCTGTGAACAACGATCAGATTTTATGGAGAGCACTTCTGTGGTTGATTATGCTTGATGATAAACCTTGGTCATATGGTGATTTTTTTTTTTTATATGTATGTAGCCTCTGAATATATTCATATCACATGAAGATAAAATAAAAATAGGTGACTTTGGTCTTGTGACATCTGTGGCATATGGGACTCTGACTGAGAACAGAGGAACAAAATCATACATGGCACCAGAACAGGTAATTATCCTGCTATATTAGTGTCTCTGTAACTAGATTTGCATTATAAACTCAGCATTGGATGTCCATAATCCTAATCTCAGTACTAAACCAAGTTGCCTGAAGTTCCCTGGTATGACTGTGTACAAGGATACGGTGTATTCTGGAGAAAGCTGCCTGCAAGTGTGGCGATTTCATTTTCCTGTACTAACCGACAGGGTCTGAGACTGCGTGCTGTAAGGAATGCTCTTCCAAAACCAGGCTGCCAGCCATGTCTTTCAGTCTGAATTTCGGACCTCTGTTAACTGTGACATTTGAGTCTTTCTATTTGTTTCATTATTTGTGATGGAGCGGTATTGGCATGCTGTATCTGTATAGGCCTGTGGAAGTCTTAATTTCCGACTGTTTAATGTGACATAACAGTCACTATTTAAAAGGTCTGTAGCAGAAAGGGTTAATGACTAATAAGATGAAGTAGGGCCAGTCCTGTCGCCTTGGGGTGGAAATTTCTACTGACTTCAAATTTTGCTTTAAGAAGTGCTGTCCAGTTGGATATGATGTCTATATTGTTCTTGTTCTAATCTTTGTAGGTTGGGGACAGATATGGAAAGGAAGTAGATATTTATGCACTGGGATTAATTTGGTTTGAAATGCTTTCAGCACTCAGCTGTCATGAGAAAACTAAGGTATGTCATCTATAAATTTAAAAAAAAAAAGGCTCACCATCATTGTATCATCTTGTTGCTGCTATCACATGCTGATTGCATGCTAGAATCGCACTGAATCACGGAATGGTAGGGGTTGGAAGGGACCTCTGTGGGTCATCTAGTCCAAGCCCCCTGCCAAAGCAGGGTCACCTACAGCAGGCTGCACAGGACCTTGTCCTGGCAGGTTTTGAGTATCTCCAGAGAAGGAGACTCCACAACCTCCCTGGGCAGCCTGTTCCAGTGCTCCGTCACCCTCAGAGTGAAGTTGTTCCTGTGCTTCAGTTTGTGCCCATTGCCCCTTGTCCTGTCGCTGGGCACCACTGAAAAGAGTCTGCCCCCATCCTCCTATCACCCACCCTTGAGATATTTATAAGCATTTGTAAGATCTCTTCTCACCCTTCCCTTCTTCAGTCTAAACAAGCCCAGCTCCTTCAGCCTTTCCTTTTGAGAGATGCTCCAGACCCCTAATCCTAGAAGGCATCTGTATTCCTGGAGTACTGTCTCTACATTTTCCCCTTGATTCATTTCTGTGAGTCCTCACACCTTGGTTGAAATGTAATAACTGAGGCAAAGAAATATTACTGGTTTTACTTCACTCATGTCCTACTGACATACACGTTAAAGCCCAAGCATGCTAAAGAATAATGTCTAGCAAAAAAGATTTCAAGTTTCTGATAAACCTTGTTGTTTGATCAGAGTATCTGAAGGGAGTAGTATTCTAATTTTAGGAAGTAAAAGTTATGACTGGGAGGGTTTTGTCTCTGCGATGCTCTTGTCTTCACTGCATAGCGGAACAATAAAAAAGTTTCTATCAAGCCAAAACACTTCCAGTTTTACAAAATGAAAACAAAAGATTTGGCATATGTAGCTTTAATTGAAAAAGAAGTTACTTCAAAAAGAAAACCAGTGCTACTTACTTAAGCCTTATTTGAAAAGGTATCTTTTGCTTTTTCTTGGTACTTTGCACATTATTAGTGTAATGACTCATATTCTCATATTTATAGGACAGCGATGTAGCTGCTGAGTATCTTGTCTAAAGTAAGATATATGTACATGGTTGGACCCATGAAACTCTTGAACACTGTTAGCTTTGTACTTTGCCAATATGAACAAAACCACACCAATGTGTCTGCTCGACTCGCAGGTTCAACTTCGCTCTGTTTAGCTACCTTGCAGTATTTTCTAAGACATCTTGTTCCTGCTCACAGCTGGCTGTGTAAATGTGTTTACAATCAAAAGGACAGGACCAATTATGTAGTCTTGTTTCCTTAAATCATAAAAATCTTGTGTCCATAGTCTGGTGGGGAAGTTGTGGATAGAAGGTCCTAAGATAATCTTCAGCTGCTCGATCATCTTAAAAACTAATTTCACCTAATGGAACATGATAAACTCTGTTGTATGGTGCTGGCAAGCCCTGCTGAAAGGCTGTCATGCAAAAGGGAAGTTGATGATTATGAGCTGAGTAACTGGTTCAGCTGATGACCAGCAGGTAGGGTCACAGGCCTAAAGCTACTGCTGAAGAGTAAGCAAAAAGCTTGAAGTTCACAGGAGCTGTTGTTTTACTGGATAAAGCCAGGCTGCAGCATCCATAAGCCTAGCTAATGATTCAGGATGCACAGTTAAGTGTGCAAGAATATGACTGTCATCTTCTTCAGGTACACGTTCCGCTAGGTAACAGCAAAGTGAATGATGTGGACGGCTCTGTTTACCCAGAAAGCTGCATCATGGGGTAAAAAACCCAGTTGTCACCCTGAAAGTTTCTGAAAGCATACAGTTAGAAATCCTCTATACGTTAGTTGCTTGGAAATCCACGTAGTGTTTTCTGCAGTGACATAAAAATAAGTGTGCAGTACTGAACAACGTAAGCGGGAGGAAGCACACCTGCTTGGCTTGCAAATAGTGACATCCAAAGTAGTAAATGTAGTCGTATAGTACTTTTTTTTTATTGTGGTAAGAGGCTATCAAACCACTACTTTTAAATTAAGGGAAGAGGGATAATGGTTCTGAAATAGAGAGGCTTGCTGAAACAAACACATCATTGTAGACTGTGAAGCCTTTAAGTTTAAAAAGGGACAACAATTGATGACAAGACCATGAAAACAAAACAAAGTACAACTAAACAGAAAAACATTTTCAAACGGTTTACTGTTACTTTTCTTTTTGAAGCCTTACCTTTTTTGTAGATTTGTTTTTTTGTCATTATTTCAGTAAATTATATGGGTCGTAAAGTGAGATGCAAAATACCATCAAGGAAAACATACTGAAACTGTTCTCTTTTATGAATTTCAGGTATGGCCTGGTGTTAGAGAAGGTAAACTTCCACAGCCCTTCACCAGTGAATTTCCAACAAAGGTATGGCATTTTAATACATTATTTCAGTTAGTTTATTTACTCATAAAAAATAATTTATTGACATGTAATTTCTTTTTGCAGGCACCCATCATCAAAAAGATGCTTTCAAGAGACTCTTCAGAAAGATACTCTGCATCTGCAATACTTGAGCTTTTCAAGTCTGTTGATAAAGACAATTCATTTAAAGCTCATACTCAGTAAAAGCCCTTTTAAAAGGCTTTCAGACTGTGTTTAAATCCAGAGTTTGATGTCTGTTGAAACTGATGAAATAACAGTAAATATAAGAAGCAACAGCAAGACTTTGGATATGTCTTTTACTTGGTGTTTTGCCTTCCTGCCACTCAGGAGCTCGTTAGCCAGAAGAGTCACATCACCATTCAGCTGCAGACCAGGACAGCGAACTTCTGCAAGCAATCTGTTGCGATTTTTACCTGGAAACACAAGCTGTGCATGAGCTGAACTATATTGTACAACAAGTACAGGAATCTAGTCCTTGTTTCTTAGAAGATCACGTTGATGTGGTGCGAAATTGCCTGTGGCAAACCTGTATCCATGCTCTTGACACGTGCTGTGTCCACTATTAGTTGAGGTTATCTGTTGCTTTCTGTGGAAGAAGTGCTGTCTTGTGGCACGTGACTCAAACCTTTCTGGTTTGTTCAGTGATGTTTTTAACAATTACTAGAAATGCTCCCATTAATACCAAGACTGATTTTGGTAGAAAGGATACTAGAATTAGGTGTGGGTTATTTTTCACTGAATTTCAGTTCTCTAAGGTGAACTTTCTTATCTCTAAACACCTGTTGCACACCTAGCACCTTCAGTGCTCTAGAATTTAAAAATACATATTTTTAAAGGTAAAGATTCCTTGAGAATTTAAATGTTAAGCATTCAGCTTCTAGGAGATCTAGTTTAGATTTGCTCTAAACTTGTGAAAATCTGAGGTTTTGAGTTGGTTTTTTTTTTCCCTGAAATGAACACTTTAAGGTGCTCTTAATATAGCAAAATTCTCCAGAATTTCCTCAGCAGTAACCACTTTAAATCCTGTGCCAAGAGAGCACCTTAAACATTCTTTCCCATACTGCTAGGTTTTAATCCCTTACTGTAATATCGAGGCTTGCCTAACCCTTAACCAAGTGTACTGAATACCTTGATGGCCTTACTGTCAGCCCCCCCAAAATTTGCCCGTTACTCTTTAGTTACATACTTCAGAGTTCAGACCTGCCTGGACTGGAAGAATTGTGTGTGGTGGGGGGGAGCAGGGAGAAAAGACAGGCACATTACTCCTTCAGATGTTTGTCTTTGAGCTGTATCCTGTCAAACTATTCATTGCTGTGGAGCCCACATAACTCCATAAAGGCAAGTGAGCAGAGATTTCCAAGCAGAAAAATATGCACTACGTGTCACAAAAAATACTGTATGCTTTTTCTGAAATGTTAAGTGAGTTAAAAGTGTGTGGTTAAAAGGAATTATATAAAATATTGCATAGTAATTTTTATATTCTTATGGAAATTATTGCTGCTCTGCTGCAAGTATTTGTCAATAAATAAGAATCTGATTTTTACATCCTTTTGTAAGGCCTGAAGTTGTTTTATTCTCCTTATCATCAATCACAAATACATAGAGCATTTCGCTATTCTGGACTAATTAGTATTTCTTTGCAGTGGTCAAGATCTGGGAGAAATGATATCCTGACACACACAAAATACCACTAGTTCCACATCCTCTTCCCTTTCACCCGTAAAACTACTCTTAAAATATGAAAATTGATATGTGACAAACTTTGGCTGAATATCCTTTACAGTTCTTGGACAGAGCACCCATAATATTACCTTCTTACTGTTAAGTAATATTAAGCTTGTCCCAGTAGCTTTTAATACTTTTTTTTCCCATAGTATTTGTGTACTTCGGCAGTATCTTTCTATTAGTGACTGTTTACAGTAGCAACTGCTGTTCCCCAAAAATAAAAAGTCTATTAAAATCTATTTTTAATATGTAAAATCCACCAACAACATGATACGGTATTACTTAGTTATGCAAAACATGCATCTTTACATACAACAGAATATTGGTTCAAATAATGCCACTGTAACGTTTCACAAGCTTTTTTTTTTCCCACCGAGTCTAAGATAGTAAGGAAAAGAGGTCTGATGTTTAGTCATCTCTGTGAAGATGAAAAAAACATGCTTAACACATTATACAACAGAGTAACCAGCCAATATTTATTGCCTTACTCAAACTTGAACTTTATTATCAGCTGATCCTGTTTAGTTGGGCAGGGCATAACCAAAGACTGGGGAAGGCTTAACTTGCCTCTCAATTATGGTAGTTCAATTATAAACGCAAAGTTTTAATTGCTATTAAATTGTGCGTCAAGCAGAAAATCTGTAAGATGCTCCAGAAATGTGAGAGTTTAACCTGTTAACGTAACTATTATTCTGCATACTTTGGTGTGAGTTATTCAGTATGGCACGCTCTGAACCTTCTAAAAGATATAATGAACTATACGTACTTATCTACGACTCCTTCCTGTAGAAATGCTTTAGTCATGATCTGCAGCACTGTCTCCAGGGCAGTTTGAAGATAAATCTTCGGAGTCTACAGGATAAGCAGAGGAAAAGTGAGTAATTCCAGCTCGGGGGGGGAAGTTCCTAGAATTATTTGAAGAATCCACATAAAGCAGATTAAATAGAATTCAGGAAGGTTTGCAAGTTACTAATTCCAAACTTTGTTTTAAAACAGCGAACACAAATTCTAACCTCTTTGGCGCAGTGAAACGGGACAATATTCTGTTACACTTGCAAGCTTTTGCAGCTTTTTATGGTACTAGTTTTAATATCTGAATTTTGTATTCTCAAAACAAAATTAACATGAATATCAATTCAAGCAAGAGCCAGTATTGCTGTGGTTGATTTGGGTGGTTTTTTTGGTGCATGTAAACACCTAAAAATTGGCTTACAAGCAAACATACAAAGGCTTGTGTAAAAACCAGCAGCCTGGGAGGAAAACTTGCTATGGAGATTTAAAAGCTTGCAGTAAGAGCAACATAAACAATATATCATACTATTTGAGTCTAGCTCCAGAAGCAAAGTAAAACTCTTACAAGACAGACTTACTCTCACCTTCATAGGTTGTTCCACACCAGATGCAATAGAAGTGTTCTCCTCTCAAATAGGCAGTCAGGATGTGTAGCTTTTCTGATACCTAGGAGATATGTACAGGTACGCGATGATCTGGAGCTCACATGACATAAAAGCTTCAGCTACTAACTTTGCTAGATTGTTTATCCTTCTGCTGTGGAAAAGCTACACAATACTGTAGCTCTGTAAGGCACAGTTTCCCAAATCATGTAGGAATTTGTGATCTCTGTTAAGTTAACGGCTGTTGTTTGCTTATCCTTCTTTCCAGCTAAGAAACCTGCACTGAAGAGAGAGCTAAAAATACTGCCTAGCTACCTTATTTCAAGTATGTGATATTTTTGGTGGAATTTCTCACACCTAATCTCTGCAAATCAAACACATAAAGCTAACAACAGCTGTGTAATCCAGTTCTCAAAAAATGTGAATCTCCAGTGTCCATCTTGAGATAATCTGTGAAGCATTTTCAGAAATTACTTACTGATTCTAAAATTCCATCTAAGACATGAGATGAGGCATCCAAAATTAAAACTCTAAAGCAAATAATTTTGATAAAATATATGATCTTATACGTATATCTTGGCTAAGACACAAAAAATGTTTAGAACTTCATTTCTAGACTACTTTTTCCCAAGATCAGCTTCAAAACAGATGAGCAATAAATCAGTGGTTAAATGTTTTATATTTTATCACGTAACTGCTATAAAAATCACTGCTCTAAGAGTGCAAAGAGGCCATTCACTGCAGCTTGGAAAATGCTGGGTATACATATATGCTTTATACATGTATGTATACATACATACTTTTTAAAGGAACTTTAAATTTAATTCTGAATCAAGCCATTAATTTACTTGCAGAGCTTACACTTAAGTCTGAGCTTGTGCATTCATCTTCCTTGTCTTCCTCATCCTTTTTGTCCTCCTCTTCAGGCTCTAGCCAATACCAAGTCTCCTTGGGAACATCAATATCCTTAAATAACGAAGGATTTAAATGAAAATTATCTGCCTTTGTAGGTTTTCTTGCAAGATGCTAGATAAAAACAATTTCTAAGAGGTGAGATGTTAGGTTTTAACACTTTCCTGTATAGTATAACCAAGAATTACTAAAGCTGTAGTGGGAAACTAAGTACAGTGATCCACAAGAAGAATTATTCACTTTTTTTTTTTAAAACAAGTAAATGCACGCTAACATTAAGTTCTATTCCATCTACGTTCAGGATGTTTAAGGCTACACAGCAACATAATCTCACACCGAGGCTGTGAATACCCTTTTTTATCAGTGGAAGATGTGCTGGCCAAAGTTATTTTATCAAGAGATCACACAGCGCTTCCTCATCCACCTCAAGTAAAGTTAAAGGACAACGAGTCAACAAAGATGATCTGAGCTAATTCAGCCAACTTAATTCTCAGCAGCCTGAAGAGTATGAAACAATCTCAGCAGAACTTGTGGGGTGGTATTAACCTCTAACAGGTTAACAGAGAAAAGAAAAATACTTGAAGTTTTCAAGCAGCAAAAATGGATAGTAGTTGACTGCTGTTACCCGTGTTACTCCTTGCAGGCGGAAGGTAGTTTGTTTTTTGTTTAAATGCTTCTTTGGTGAATCTGCTGATTCCCTCAGTGATGATCCCCATCCTTGGAGATACTCAAGAGCTGTCTGGACATGGTCCTGTACCACCTACTTTAGCTGAGCCTGCCTAAGCAGGAGGGTTGGACAAGACGACCTCCAGAGTCCCTTCCAACGTCAACCATTCTGTGACGATGGTGCTCCCTCTCTTCAGGCAGACAGCACTGTCACTTAGGACGGCCTGACATTGGCTACTGGAAGATGCGCAAACAGCTCAAAAGTAACCACAAGAATGCAGGAGCAAAACCAGGTGAGCTCTGATGACGCAAATTAACACAGGTCTTCACATAAGTTACCATGCGGCTGGTGTGCACCTTCAGATATCTTAAGGGTGCAAGCATACGCTTTGAAATATTTTAAGAGGACTGAAGTGTTGCCAAACGCCAAGACTTCAGGTTAGTTATCCCAGAGTTTTAGAGAACTTCCAAGAATTGAATCACTACTTTGTTTGTAGGCTGTATCTCTAACATACAAGCCTTCCTTCCAACTCTGAAAAAAATACACGTCTCACTTTTTGCATATCTAATTGCTGGCAGGCCCTCTGGCTTTTTCGGAGGTCCCCTTCCATCTTACGTTCTTCTTGTTTGTTTTTGAATCTCACCCTGTTAAGAAGAAGTAGATAGCTAAAATAAGCAGGTGGACAAACAGTGAGATGCATTACAGTCGGTAGCTTTTCTAAAACAGAAAATGTAAGATTCTAGCCCTGCTAATTCTCTGAGACCAGAACAATGTTGAAGTTAAGAAGTCTTTCTGACATCGTTTCTGTCTTTCTGACATTGTTTCTGTGGGAGCACACATGTATTTCCTGGGAATTACACCTTCAAGACAGAGCTTTTTTGACCACACTACACTGAACACTGTTTCTCCACCAGGTTTTCATAAGACATGAAAAAAGTGGTTCACTAAACATCTGTAAAAGATGCAGCCTTCCCTACACTTTCCTTCTCCATATATAGCAAACAAATCAGGAGAATATAAAAACAATAAAATCTAAACAAATTTATCCTGATTTTTAAAACCATTGTAACAACATTGCCCAATACCTGTGGATTTTGTATTAAAAAAGACTACGTGGTTCTCTGATACAAAAAGTTGCAAATGCCTTGAGAAAAGTTAGTACGTATATTGTTTGCATTACTAACATTTAAAAAAACAAAAGATGCAGCATACACTTTTAGCATTAGTGTTCATCTGCTTTTGCTTTAGAACTGAAAAAAAATTATGCTGTATTTCAACTCTTATCTCTCATTCAAAACAGTCACAAATAGTAACACATTAAAAGAATAACCAAACGTAACGTATACAAAGAACAGTTCTTCAGACATTGTTTGGAATATCAGTTACATCATTTTACCTGAACTGATCTGCAGCTTGTTCATTTGCTTGTTTTTTCATATGGAGTTTTTGTCTATAGCTTTCCAGTTTTTCTTCAGCTTTCCGCTTTTTTAATTCCTCGTGACCAAGCCCACTTCTGCCTATGTAAGTTCAAAAGATGAATGTAAGCAGCTGAGAAGCTCTGATACCAAGCTAAGGAAATTAGGAAGTATCACAAACCTGTTTTTATGTTCAGAGGAATAGGTTCAACAATGCCTTCTCCTGTGAGGGAAAAAATAGGACAATTTCAGAAATCAGGACTTTCTCAAACTATGATTTCATAGAATCATGGGTTGGAAAAGACCTCTAAGATCATCAAGTCCAACCATCCACCCAACACCACTATGCCTACTAAACCATATCCTGAAGTGCCACGTCTACACGATTTTTGAACACCTCCAGGGATGGTGACTCCACCACCTCCCTGGGCAGCCTGTTCCAATGCCTGACCACTCTTTCAGTAGAGAAATTTTTCCTACGATCCAATCTAAACCTCCCCTGATGCAACTTGAGGCCATTGCCTCTCGTCCTATCGCTAGTTACCTGGCAGAAGAGTCCAACACCTGCCTCACTACAGCCTCTTTTCAGGTAGTTGTAGAGAGCAATAAGGTCTCCCCTCAGCTTCCTCTTCTTCAGACTAAATAGCCCCAGTTCCTTTAGCCGCTCCTCATCAGACTTCTTCTCCAGACCCCTCGCCAGCCTCATTGCCCTTCTATGGACATGCTCCAGCACCTCCACCACCTTCTTGTAGTGAGAGGCCCAAAAGTGAACTCAGTGTGTATTTTGTATTTGTATATTTGTGCAGTATATTCAAGTAGACAAGCTGCTTTTGCCATTAAATATGTGCATTTTCTTGTGATTTTGTTGCTAAGAAGCTGAAAAATCCCAAAGCAATGTACATTTAGTGCATTACAAATGACCCATCTGAATTGGAACTCCCTTCTCTTTTTGGGCTTCTCTGCTGGATTGCTATATACTGCTTTCAGGACACTACCCAACTGAAAGAAAATGATGACAACTTGACAGGTATAACATACCTGTGACAAAGACTGCTTTGTTATGGCCTTCTGAAGGATTTTTCATTCTAGAATCTCTCAACTCGACAAAGACGAAGAATAAAAAGAATCTGTCTGGGCCAGTTCATTTGCCGACTGTCTGTCAGAGACACACTGAACGGGCACAGCAGTTACTGATATTTTGTTTTACTGATTTTACTTTATCTGTTAAGGCTTTATAAGGGTAGGCCAGTGTGCACCATTTGTTCTTCAGATTCCCAACTATACACTCAAAGAGAGGGTCTGACTATTTTTTGGAGCACTATAAGCTTTGCAAAACCATCAAAACATCCCTAATGCAACCCCTGTAGGCATGCACACCTGGATGCGCATTCACTGAGCCGTGAGCACCGCTGCTTCTCTCGCATCTCTCGACAGTCTGCACCATTTTTATTTCAGCTTCTAGAGATTTGCTCTCATCTTTTGTTCTGCCACAACACATCCACAGTTCGGTAACGCCAGGGCTCTCAGAGAGGCGTCTGTTGACCCCGTCTACAACTGAAGTGGCAGCTATGGTCCGCAGAATATAAAGGTACACCTGAACGCAGGCACATGCTGCCAGACGGTGACAAGCTTACCGCTTTTGCCAAGGGCCTGGCCACTCTTGTAGCCCATCTTCTGGAGCAAAGTAAAGCCTTTGTTCTCGTTGCCCAATGCACTTTTCAACACCAAGTCACGTCTCTCTTTTTCTTCTTCTTTTATACTTTTCTGTCTGTTCTTCTCATTGGCTTCTTTTTGCTTTTCTTCTCTCTGAATGGCTTCCTTCACCCGCCTCACCATGGGCAAGCCTGGCCTCACATCCTGTCTAGAAGTTAACAATTCCAGCAAATATTAGCGCTTTGTTTTTTAAACACGATCACAATGGCTTAAGAGGAAAAAAAAGAGCCACCTACTTACTTAATAAATAAATCAGACATGTAGTCTTCCTCCTCATCCTCCCCCATGGCCAGCACGCCCGCCCGGCTCCGACCCCCTTCCTCCGAACACCGGCCGCGGGCGTTACCGCGCGTTTCAGACGCAGAACCCGCACAGCAAGCCCTGGCCGCTCAGGCCTGCCGCGCTCGGTGCGCGGCCGGAGGCTGACGGGCGGGAACCGGGGGGACCCCGGCCCGGGCTGCCTCCGCCCCCTCCCTCCCTCGGGGCACCCGCGCCAACCTTCGCGCCCACCGCGCGTTTCTCCGGGCTCCGCTACCGCCGGCCGCGACGCCCCGAAGCTTCGGCCCAAAGCCGCGGGGGAGGGGAGCGGGCCCGGTCCCCGCGCTCACCCGGCTCCCCTCAGCCCGGCCCGGCCCGGCCCGGCCCTCTGGCGGCGCCTGCGCGCGGCCGCCCCCGCCCGCCGGCGCCTGCGCGCCTCCCGCTTCCGGATGCGCCTCCGCCGCTACCTGCGCGCTGCCGAGGTGCGTCGGGGCCGGCGCCGGGCCTGCGGGCAGTGCCACGCCTGTCCCTCCGCCGCCTCCCTGCTTCCCTCCCTGCCAGCTGGGCCGGGGCGCGGGAGCAGCCGAGGCCGCCGGTGTCGACCCGGCCCGGGCGGCTGCGGCTGAGCGGGCCGGTGGGTCGGAGCTTCCCCTCCCCGCGGCGCTGCCCGGGAGGAGAGGCCTGCGGGGCCAGGCGTGCGCACGGCGGGGGGGGGTCCGGTGGGGGGGTGTGTGGAGGGCCGCAGGTGGCTGGCCGGGTTCTGGCGTCGTGCCGTCACGGGTAAGGCGGTGCCTGGCCGGCGCCGGGATGCGGCCTGGAGGCGTCGCTCCCGGCGGGGGTCCGGACCGGGCACGGTGCGGCGGGCTGTGAGAGGAGTAACCGGTGCCGGCGGAGGGACGCTGGCGCAGAGGCCTTTTCGCCTGGTGCCGGTCTCCGGGAGCCCGTCACTGCCCCGAAACTTGCCCGTTTTTCAGCTTTCTCGGTCAGTCCGCTGAGGCGCCTGCGTGAGGGAGAGCTGGGCAGTTGGTCTGGCCTGCGGAGAGCAGAAAGCTTCCCCGCTACATCTGAGCGCTTGGTAATCTCTGCAGTGCTTCGGCACAACGTGCCGGGTGCCGGCTGACTTTGGTCGGTGTTCGCTCTGCGTCCCGTGGGAGATCATAGTGCATCGATTGTTTGTGGCGTGCACAGTGAGACCCAGCCCTCGCCAGAACCGGTACGACTTGGCAGGCGTTTTTCGCTGGCATTTGGAGCAAAGCTTTGGCCAGTGTAGGTCGGCTTTGGATTGCCTGCCAGCACAGCTGGGTGTTAGACTCCAAGTCTTCAATTAGCTGAATATTCGTGTAATTGTTCTTGTATCTGATCCTTTGTGCTTCAGCGGCACAGCTGAATGGATGTGCAGGTTTGGTAGCTCAGAGCTTGTGTTTCCTAAATTTAGATGAATAGCTAAGGGATCGTGTGGAAGGCTCATACAGGGCTCATGGCTCTAAAGGCCAGGGGAAAATGAAAACTTATCTGGGGCAGAAAAGCAGTGATGAGCTGTGCTGTCGTACAGTACTCCAGTGCTGCGCTGCATGCCGGTGTGACGAGCAGTGCAGGTCTCTGGGACGATATCCACACAGTCGTAATGCTGTCATTCATCGCTTTTCTCTCTGCTCTCATGTAGAGGTGTTTTGAGGCGATGTGTCTGTGCATTATTGACAGGCAATATCTTCTCAATTCTTTATAACTATATGAAAAAAAAAAGCCAGAGGTCTTTGGAGAGGTGTCGGAGCGAGGGCTGTATGTGCTTCCAGATGTGGCTGTTCCTTTGCTGATCTGTTACTGGAGATGCATGCAGTGAAAAATATTGCTATGCAAAATACCAAAGAGTAGAGAGCAAGCTTGGTATTACAGACACTGTGATGCTTTAGTTTCACCAGCACCAAATCATTAAGCTGAATTTGGAATCATAGTACAGTTGTACTGTTAATACGTCACCCTTTACCACTGTCTAATCTGGGGATTGTTTTAAAATATGTGTTTAATTTAAATCACTTCACTTGACTTAAAGAATTTTTTGGGTTTGGCCAGGAATGAGGAAGCAGCTGTGAGCACTTGAGAGCACAAGTGGAAGGGTGCAGCTGCTGAAAGATGGTGTCTGACATGAGACTCCTTAGTTGCTTTGCTTTTTCTGTTTCACCCGAGATCCTAGTTTCAGCATTGCTGCATTCAGGTTTTGGCATTGGGTTTTTTTGCTTTTGGGGTTTCTTTTTGCTGAATTATTTTGTGATTTTTAGGTAAGTTTTGTTTTTTTTCTAGCTGTTCCACATTAAGCAGCAACACTGTTTAAATGTGGTTTGTGAAGGTTAAGTTGTCTGCAGAGTGCCTGCTTACACTGATGGTGTGCTTTTGGTAGTGCTTTGCTGCTACACCGCACTCACCATGTGAGCGGGATCTCGGGTGTTTGGTCTGTAGCATTTTGCCTGTTGAGGAGGCTTGCAGTCATTCGGCTGCTGCTTCTGTTCCAGGCTGTCGCACATATGGCTTGCTGGTTTCAGAGGTCTCATCTGTCCAGCCCATAAAGCAAGGCCAAGGAGGTCTGGGAAGTCCCAGCTCAGTGATGCCAAATGCTGTCACTGTTCCTGCCTCTCAAATCTGTGATGGTCAGAAAGTCGTGTTTGTGATAGGTTCATCTCCTTCTCACCTTGTCTGTTGAAGATGCTGAGAAAGTGGCCAGGTTCATGCCCAAGCTTTGGGAGTGTGGTCAATGGTCTTGATTAGGGACAATCCTTAATCTGTTTTATGTAAGAGGAGACAGTGAGATGACTCTCTTATCTCTGTTGTGTGGTTTGTGTTTTGTTTTTTTTTTCCCGTTTGAACGGGGACAACAGGGACTTCAGTATATTTTTCCTTGCTAAGAGTTAGCACCGCGAGGTTGCCTGTAGGTGCCCTTTTTACAATTAACAGCTTTGTTCACTGAAATACTAATGGATATACTCAGTTGTGGATATGTGAGTAGTTCCTATGTGGGACTGCTTAGCTAAGACAAGTCTAAGCAGGCTGGAACCATGATATTGTAATCTACAGATTTCATCTTTGTATTTTCACTCAATTTTCAAAGCTTTGTACTGCTGTACTATACTTTGAACTAATGTTTACATTTTTGTTTTAGAGTTGCTACACAAGCTTACAATAATACTGGAATTGAACCAGTTATGGAGCTGGCTCATAGTTTGTTACTGAACGAAGAAGCATTAGCTCAAATCACAGAAGCAAAGAGACCCGTCTTTATCTTTGAGTGGTTAAGATTTTTGGATAAAGTGCTGGTAGCTGCTAACAAGGTAACTTAATGGCTTTTCTCCCCTTTCTTTCTAAAACATTTGTATTAATTTCATGCTAGAGAAAGTTGACAGGTAATGGCCAGGTGGTGACTGTATGATTTCAGATTCAGCCTGAATAGCCTCTGTATTAGTTTGTAGCTTTTAAGTGTTTAATTGTAGGCAGTCAGTATGACTCTGTTGTGTAACTCTTAGCTTGGTTTGAGTTCTTCGTTGCTGCAAATATTTGGAAGGCAAAACCTTCCCTCTCAGAGTAGGAATTCTTGATGGTAAAGAGAATCAGAAGATGTTCTAGTAAGGTATTACTGTGGTTTTAGTAAGTATTTAAAAAAAGTTAAATAGGATAACAGCTAATTCTGAGCATTTTACATCTGTCTCTGCTATTACTGAATGTATCTCAAATCTCTGGGACAAGCAATTTGCTGAATTACACACAAGTGGGAGTCGTATAAGATTTATTTCACTCCGATAGGTTTTTCTGGGTGGTGGTTGCAAGACATAGGATTAAATGACTTTTCTTGTTTTATTTATTTTTGGTCCATTAACAGACAGATGTAAAGGAAAAACAGAAGAAACTTGTAGAGCAGCTAACAGGACTCATCAGCAGCTCCCCTGGGCCACCTACGCGAAAACTACTAGCAAAAAATCTTGCTGCTCTCTACAGCATTGGAGACACATTTACTGTTTTTCAGACGCTTGACAAGTGTAATGACATCATCAAGAGCAAAGATGATACTGCAGCCTACCTGCCCACGAAACTGTATGTTTAAATTGTTACAGAAAAGGGAATGATTTTTAAGCAAAGGGGTCCTGGGTGTTACAGAAGAATCCGCCCGTATATGTGCATGTTATGTTTACTTATATTTTGCATGCTTAGTTGGAGTTTACATATGCTTGATATAGCAGAGAAAAGAGCAGGATTGAGATTGTGGAGGGCAGGACTCAAAGGTGACACATACATGGCTATCTGAAAGTGAGAAGCTCCTCTAGGGAAGGGAGTATGTTATGTTTCCTCACATGCTTATGTCATGGAGAGGATAACAGTTTATGAAGTAATGCAATGAAGAAATTCCACTGATGAGATTATTGCTGATTGCGCTCAGGTACCCCATGTAAGATGGAACCTGCAGACTGTCAAGCAAGAGCATTACCAAAGTCAAGAGAATTTTAGTCAAATGTTCAAGGTTGTTTTTTTTTTTTTTTCCTGATCAAGCACTGCCTGTTCATGTTCCCCTACTGTGATACACCACATGAGTTTCTCAAACAAAGTCTGTGTACTTGGGGGTGTGTGTACCTTATGTGTAATCCAGTTCGTCTTTATTTATAGGAGCAGTCTCACTGGTAGGGATTTGGTTAATGCCACAAACAACGTATGCTGAAAACGTTTTTAGGACTCACCCACACATACTGCTTCATATGTTCACAGTGTCTAGTGAACCCCAGTTTGGGGTTGCCTTCAGACATTATCATAACAGTAGGTTTTAACGAGAAAATCAGAAATAGTCACCGTTTGGGCAAATACTGTCCTCCTTTTGTTTGAAGCTGTTGCAGCTCGGTGAGGAACTTTTATAAATGGAAAGGGTTTAGTACTATAACATGCTCTGAAATTTGTGCTACCTACTCAAGTGGTAGTCAAGAAGTTTTTTTTACTATATGATTTCAAACTTCTGGTTTTGATTTTTCTGTAGAAGAATTGTGTAGGAGACATGATGGTTAAGGGGTAGGCCGTAAGGAGTTTGTAGCAGATAACTTTGCTAAAAAGTAGTTTACCCAAGAATTCCAGTTTTTAAAAAAAAGGCTTGTTCCTTTGTGATGAAAAAGTGCATGTTTTCGAGAGCTGCTTCTGTGACTGTCCTGGAGCAATTTGTGTATAAAACTGCAGTACAGTCTTACTTAAAATATTCCTAATCTCAAATGGCAGGGCAAAGAAAACATGTATATACCTGTTTATGGATCCAGTTATTTTTACAGTGCTTGTAAATTTTCTTGTGCTGTTGCAATAACTTAATGCATTTTAAGTTCTTAGGCTTGAAAAAAAATATTCAGTATCTGCAAGAATGTGTCAGGATGTATTAAAGGGTAGGGGTTATCTTGCAGTTGCTTGGAAAAGAGGCAGTTTATTGAAACACAAAACCCTGATCTTGCTGAGATTTCAGCATATACTGATCTTCTCCAGAACTGCTCACTCTGTGTGTAGATCCTGTAATAATATCCATTCAAATACATTTGTGTTCTTAGAAGCTAATAACTGTTCTGTTACTTTTTTTTTGTAAACAAAAAAATTATTTGAATGCACAGTGTTAAACAGCCAGTATAACTAGTGGATAATAAATAGATTTTTATTCATCAATGATGATTAAAACTTACATTTCTATTTAAGTGTTTGTCTTCATTTAGATGATACAGACAAAGAGTACACCAATTAATGCCTTTTTTCATAGGGCTGCTGTGGCATGTGTTGGAGCATTTTATGAAAAAATGGGCAGAATGCTGGGTAGTTCTTTTCCAGAAACAGTCAATAATCTTTTAAAGTCTCTGAAAAGTGCAGAGGTAAGTTTCAGATTATTTTATATATGTGGTCTTGATTCCATTTAAACTGAAACGTGCTTTCTCCAAAGGTGTTTGCCAAAATGTCTAGATTGTTTGCTTTCTGTGTAGAAAAATGCAAATCACTTACATAGTATTAAGTTAGGCATGTGCATGTACTTTTACTGCAAAGAGTTTAGAATTGTGTCATATGAATATTATAGTAGTTGCTTCATAGTGACATCAGTAATTAAAATTGTAAAATGGTTGTGTGTACCATTTCTAACCACTGCCTTAGGATTTCTGTTCGGTACCTGGAATAAACCTTCAGTTGTCTAAAAAATGAGTAGCAAACACTGAAGTTTTGCAACAAAGATGTTACTCTGCATGTGAGCAGGATACATTGTAACCTGAAAAAACAGCGCATCATAATATTGAAAGAACGTGTCCTGGGCTGTCAGTGGGTCTGATGTGGCACAAATAGCTCTGTTGGGTTTTTGTTTCTTTCTTTTTTTTTTTTTTTTTTTTTTGACCTCTGTGACAATTTAGAAGGAATACTGGAGTACTGATTATGTGGATCTTGTCCTGGCAGCTGTTTTCTTCAGGTGTGTCATTGTACTTCTGTGATTTGTTTTTTTGGTTTTTTTTTTTGTTTTTTTCTTTTTGGTGTGTGTGTGCCCGTGTTCCTGCCTGTGTGCAGATATAGTAGGAAGCTGTTGACTACCTGGGCTTCCCTGTTTTCTCATATCAGTTGTTTTTACTTTTTTCCCCAGGGTTGCAGCAGATAAATGGTGGGGCAGAACAGAAGCATCTCGTATAGGGCCAGTTTGTTGTATTGCCTGGGCTCATCTTAGTTTACAGGACAACTGAGGCAGTTGTAGTAAAGCTGTACATAGGGCTTACTGCTATAAAACCAGCTATATATCAGTTGTATATGACTTCAGTGAACTACATGATCAACGTTTCCAAAAGTACTCCTGCAAAGAAGCAGGAAAATGCAGAATTGTGCACCTGGTTCTTGATACAAGTACTGTGTTCACATTTTTGCATAAATGTTTTTTTGTGTGTGTGCAGTCTCAGGGCCGCAGTGAAATTCTGATGAGTTTACAGAAAGTCCTAAATGGACTTGGAGGAGCAGCAGCTTCTTGTCACCGTGATATTTATAAGAATGCCCGATCTCTGTTGACAGACAGATCTATGGCTGTACGATGCGCAGTGGCTAAGGTGAGTGTGTTTCTCACTGGTTCTAGAAATTCTTGTGCCTCGACTGTGAAGTACCTGCAGCTGAACTGTGACCTGTTCTTTACGATTGGAAATTTGATAATTACTTGGGCAAGGTAAGTCCTTACTAATTTACACTGAAGCCTCAGACATTTGACTTATTTCATGTAAGTGGAGGTACAGTAATACTGTTTTCCCCACTTTGTAAACAAATATGAGACAGAATATATTAGCTGTGACCCTCAGTGGGAGAGGTTTTTGGTAAAATAGTTCCTTTGTTGTGTTTTCCTTTTGTATTTTTATCTATGTGTTAACCTATTCCATGAGTCTTTTGACTGTTTACTCAGCTGAGTTATTGGGTAAATGGGAGAGTGTGTGTGTGTGAATTTAACTCATATTCATAATAAAATATTTGCTGAATAAACCTGACATTTACACTGATACTTAGATAAAAGGTAAGAATGGTCTCCATTGGTGCTCAGCAAGTCTTTTTTTCCTACAGTGTCTGCTGGAATTACAAAATGAAGCGGTGTTTATGTGGACAGCTGAGCTAGAGAATGTTGCTACGCTGTGCTTTAAAGCTCTGGAAAACTCAAACTATGGTGTGCGAGTTGCAGTGTCAAAGCTTTTGGGGACGGTCATGGCTACAGCACTGATACCAAAACAAGCGACAGGTATAGTCCTGGATTCCACTTCCAAGTGGACAAACTGCACCTTCAGGACCGTGTTACATGACAGCATTGCACAACACATTGTTGTTCCAGTAGATGGAAGCTTGTAGTTGGATTGTTTGGTTTTATACACTCTAGGCTAAAAAGAGTAAGGAGTGCAGAATGCCTGTTGTAGTCACACAAAGAGAGAGCAAAGTATTAAAAATCTGGGAAAAAATGGGGAAAAGTAGCTTATTTTTTACGCACAAAAACAAGCTGTAATCTGAAAGGTTGGCTAGATTTATATTTGCAAGACCATTTTGAATTGAAAAGTGTGGTTTCAAGATCATTGTTCGTATTGGTTAGAGCTTTGGGATTAAAGGATTGCTTTTCTTTTTGCAAAAGTGATGCGACAAAATGTGAAGAGAGCCACGCTTGAGGAGGTCTTGGAGCTCATGGCCACAGGATTTCTGCGAGGAGGATCTGGTTTCCTAAAGAGTGGTGGAGAGATGTTAAAAGTGGGAGGATCTGTCAATAGGGAAGTGCGAGTTGGTGTTACCCAGGTTTGTCATAAGCTGTAATATTTTTTTTTTTTTAATAATGTAACATTTATACATAATTCTAACCCTTTTAGTAGGAAAAACACACACTTGTGTTCTTTCTTTGTTTATGACAAAGAAAAGTTGTAAGTTGTTTAACTTACAAGTCTAATTTGACTCACCTGTTTTGTGAGATGTATGTGTGGTGTCATTCACATAAGCTACTTTCTTCTATTACTGATGTGCAGTAACAATATATTAAAATGTGTGCTGAGGAAAACACATTTGATCAGTGTGGGATTACCTTGCAGGAATATTTGAAAACTTAGTATACTGAAGACTTTAGTTCGCTATTCAAATTTTATTTCTTTTTAGAGAGGACACACGGTTGTCCTCTTGTGTGTGCTGGCTCTCTTTTCAGCTGCTGAGTAAGGTTTGCAGCCCTGGTTTGTTAAACTGTGTTTCTTCTTTCTGTATGTCTGGAGTAGGTGAAACCTGAATATGTAAGCTCCACTTGTCTGATAGAGAAAGGTGGCAGCTGCTTCTCTTCAAATTCAGGCATTCTCACTCTGACATACGTTTCAATATGCTGCAGTAACTTGCCAAACCCAGATTTTTTTGATCGTAGAGTGCTTTTTGAAACCGTTTTATTTTTCTCAGCCTCTTTCAGGTGATCTTCATGAAAATGTCTGATCTTCAGTGTGAATTAGAACATGTTCATGTTGCTGCTGTTACTGACATTGTGTTCTTAAAATTTTTAAAAAGAGACACATTTGGAGCAATGGACTGGGTTTTCTTGCTGGCATCCGAAAAGTATTTTGTGCTTCACAGTATATTTAGCGGTGTAGGAGATAGTCTTAGCAGTGGAAACAGTTTAGCTTCAGTGACAAAGACCTGACTAATGGATTATTCGTCCTGCTTAGCCTCTTTAGGGTTGCTTGTTACTAGCTGATAATGCTGTGGAACAGCATTGCACACGAGTGTAACTGTAGTCTTTAGCCTTCAGTGACTGAATATAGTCTTTTGTTTCAGTTTTAATTGGATCTGTATGTAACTTCTGAATTTGCAGGCCTACGTTGTCTTTGTTACAACATTAGGAGGTCAGTGGTTGGAGCGCAACTTTGCTACATTTTTGTCACATGTGCTTGATCTGGTGTCCCATCCTCGTGCAACTCAAACTCACGTGGACGCAGTTTATTCTCGAAGATGTGTGTCCTTTATCCTGAGAGCAACTGTGGGCAGCTTACTCGGGGAGAAAGCACAGATTGCTGCTGCCAAAGATATATGTCAAGCCATTGGTAAACAAATGAAGGCAGTGGGTGAGAACCAGTTTTCTTTATTTGAAACCTGTTGAAAGTTGCTGTGCTTATGCTGGGTCAGCTATTTCTCAGCTTTCTTCTATTGTGAGTAGTTCTGTTGTTACAGTAAAAGATACTTCAACTGCTTTGTGTTTGAAATACGATATCCAAAATGTAAGTTCTACTTGAAAAGTTATTGTATAAAACTGACGCGTTACACTGTAATGGCTTTTGACATTGTGTTTGCTTAGAATGGAAGTGGGGAAAAAAGTGGGCATTTCCAACCTGTCTTGGGATAAGTTGTATTGAAAGTCATGCAGCATTCTTTACCACCAGTGTTGAAAATCTTGTAGGTCAGCATCTTGCAGGTCCTGATGTATTCCCCCCTAATACCCACACTGATATGCATTGGATTTTACAGGTGACAAATAAAGATGTAAAGTGAAGGCTGGAATTAGAGAAGATAAACGGGGCCCCTTTGCAGAACCTTGCAGAATATATAATCGCTAAAAGACTGATAAAACTGTGTTGGCATTTGTTTCTTAGGAAATGAGTTAATTCAAGCTAGAGATTGAGAAAGTAAACTGGAATTGCACAACAATGCATTTACCAAACATCTGTTTCTTCTCCTTTTCTGCTGCCATCTAATTTGAGTTTAAAGTAACATATGGAGATGGAATTGCTTTTGAAGCTTTTGCAGGTTCTGCTCATAACTCTTTTTTGATAGGGTAGGTATGGAACCTTAAAGGGTTCTGATTACAATAAGTATTACTGCCAGGAAAATAAGTCTATTGGAAATGCTATTTCTGAGATGAAACAGTTGCAGAAATTCTTCCTCCTGACACCTTGTCAAAAGTTGCAGGAAATTCCATTGTGTATTTGAATGGTAGGAAGAACTGCTTCAATTTTTGAGCATTTCTGATGAATTTGATGATAAATTGGAAAGGTTTTTATTTGGTAATAATTGCTTCCCTTCATATAAGGAGGACGATTTTCTGAATTTCTGCTGTAGTAGACATGTAAACATTAAGCTGATACTAAAGTCCCTTTTCTTTGAAGTGGCAGTTGTTGCTTCTGGGATACTGTGTAGGAGAAAGAACATATAGTAGGTTCTATGGACTTATCTTTGGATAACTTTGAGATGATTAAGGTTGTGATTAATTATTTACTAAAGGTTGGATTTTTTTTTTTGCAGTTTTATTCCATATATATGCATGCAAATTTGTATGCAGAGCCTAGATAATGTCAAGATTATATTTTTAGTTGTTGTGTATACATAGATACAATACACACATGCTGCATATGTGTATACTTACTTTTGCTGTGTTATAGTATTAATCTTGGTGCGCTGCCAAGTAACTGCTGGGCATCTGTTTTTCATGATCTTTGGATGATTGTGTTTGGTGGATAGCTGTGAAAGTATCTCTTCAGAACGCATTTGCTTTGCAAGTTCACACTACGACCAAACTTGTGGTTTTGTTTTAATATAGGGCTGATGCCAAAACTAAACTGTATGTTTTCAAGTGTGGTTCAAATGGTAGTTAAGCAAGATACTTTTGTTTTCTTTTCTGCAGAAGCGGTAGTGAATGATGCTAACAGTGAAAATAAATCAGGAGCTGCTGATGTAGCTGCAAGCCAGCATGTAATGGTGTGTGCCCTCCAGGAGCTGGGTAGTCTGGTTCAGAGTCTGAATGCCACTGCATCTCCTCTTATTCAAGAACCCTCTATTGGTATGCAAATAAATTTAAATAGATTAAATGAGACATTTGAGAAATGAATATGAAATATCATTCAATCTAGTTAAATAATAAATTAATGCGTAAGAAACAAATTGATGAAGCTGGCACTCCTCTTAGCTACTCCAGGTAGCTAAGTTTGTCCTGGTGTTTAGTACCCTAACTGTAGTTCAAGTTTGACAAATTATTAAGCAACTGTTTTGATAGAAGTCTGCCTGAAGCTCTTTTTTAGGGTGAGTAAATTTGCAAGGTTGTGATTTTTAGCACTGGTTTGTTTCCGATCATGGTTTTGTAGGAAATGCATTTTTTTTATATATATAAGGTCTGAGATATTTGCTGCTGAAAAGCTGTATTGTCTTCAGGTATCAAATTTTTGTGGGGAAGTTAAGGGTATTTTAACAGGAGGTGAACATGTGGATAGTCCCATTTTAAAAAGCTTGTTATTTTCCTTAAGTTGACTAGGGTTTGTATGGGACTTTCTTCTTGGTTGTTTTAACATCTGAATCTGTTTGTACTGTAGTGTTGCAGTTTCCAGGTTTTTTTCAGTTTGTGGATGCCTGTGTTTTTTTCCAGTAGAAGTACAAGCTCCTTTAGACATTTCCTTATGTGGATTGTTGTCTTGATACATATGGCATTCTCCTCATACTGGTTTTGCTCCAGCTATGGGGTGGGGAAGATTGTGCTCATGTTTATTCCTTCTGGCTGCTATGCCCCATAAAAACAGAGGAGATGGTATCTCAGTGTTGTTTCTGCTAGCTGCTCTGAAGCAAGCAGGTAGAGGTTGTTCACTAGCTACAGAGAAAGCAAGAGATAAGGCAGCAGTGGGGCTTTGAAGTAGGAGTTTGTAAGATTCGAGGTCTGGACTAAGGAAGACGTTGATGTGGAGACAGGTTGAACTGAAGAGCTCACAGTTAGAAAGCAGGATTAGCTAGGCGTGGAGGTTCGGAAACTGTAGAAGGATGGTAACTTGGTGCAGGGGAGACAGCACTGCGTCAGAAACGGAGTACAGCGGTCAGTGACATCTATAGCACGTGCTTGTCTGCAGTGCGAAGCAAAAGCAGAGATCGGTCTTACTGTTGCTCTGTTATTGGCAATCTGTGTAAAAGATGGGCAGATTGTAGGAATCATCTCATCTGGTGCCTGTTCCCTTATATAGGGTTACGGCCTCTTTTCAGTTGTTCAACCAGCAGAAGTCAGTGCTATGACTCTGGAAGCTCCAGCTTTGCTGGTAAAACTTCATGCAGAGCAGCATAATGCTAATAACCCTTCTGTCTTTCCTTAAAGAAAAAGGCAAAGTCACAAAATTCAAGTACTTTGATTCTGACTTCTTCATGTTGCCTGTCTAGTATTGATTCAGTTTACTTGTCTATGTGTATTAAAAAGCACATCATAACTTTAAGGCTGTAAACTCTCTTTTCTGTAGGTCTGTTGGAGACGGTCACTTCAGTTCTTCTTCATCCCAGCATGGCTGCTCGGCTTGCTGCCGCGTGGTGTTTGCGGTGTGTAGCTGTGGCATTGCCCTTTCAGTTGACTCCATTTTTAGACAGATGTGCAGAAAGACTCAACAATCTGAAGACCTCACCTGAAGCTGTTAGTGGCTACAGTTTTGCAATGGCTGCTTTGTTAGGTGGCGTGCATCAGTGTCCCTTAGGTATTCCTCACGCCAAAGGAAAGGTGAGATAGAGTGTTTCATCTGAGTGTACTGAAAGATACCTTTTCTTATCTAGAAGTCATAGCTTTGCAAAATGTGTGACATGGTAATGAGTTAAAGCATTGTTGAAATTGAGTTTATGCCTAGCAAGAGAGAAGTGGCCAGAATGTGTGTTTGTAGTATTTCAGTTGCAGTATTTAGCAGCGTTTTTCCCCTCTCTCTTTCAAATTTGCATTCTTGTTTGGCATGTTCATGAGTAATTGATGAAGAGAATATTACTGTCTGTATTGTCATGTGCAAAACACTAGTCATCTGCATGAAATGTTAGCTGCATTCATTCTTTATGGAAGGTCAAGTTAAATGATTTGAGAATATATGTGGTCTGTAAGGGTGGATGTGTAGCAGTAGCTTGCAGTGGCTTGATTTACAAAAATCCATTGTTTTTTGTCATTGGTGCAGATGGTGGTCAGTATTGCTGAGGATCTGTTACGAACTGCTGCACAAAATAGCAGACTGTCCTTGCAGCGGACTCAAGCTGGGTGGCTTTTACTTGGAGCACTTATGACTTTAGGTTTGTAAAAATGGTTGCTTTTTGTTTTAAAGCTTGTCCAACATTTCTGATTATCCACTGTGGCAAATGGTCTCTACATGTAATCAGTCCAGTATCTAGCATAAGAGTATTTATACCAAGGGAAACAGAGTTATTAGTGCATCTATTTCAGCAGTGTTGTTTATGCTGGGGAGAAGTGAAGTATGAGTGTTTATGTAAGCTGAAGGATAGTGTAAGGTGTCGTACCTAAAAAGAATTTGCTCTGTTTTTAGGAACCCAACCTTTAGTCATTCTAGGAAAAGGGCAAAATTGCCCATAGTTTTCCTTCCTTAATACTGTGATGCAGAAGAAATGGACTGTAAATAAAACATTGTGAGCATTCCAACAAGTTGCACGTGTGCCTCTAGATAGGCAACAGTACTGATTAGAAGCGTTGTCCGTTTAAAAGCCATTCAGCTGCCTTTTAAAAAAGCCAGCCTCATGTTCATATCTGCCATCACAGAAATACCAGAAGCTGTATTTTGAGAGGCTGTAAGTATACTCTTGAATTTTGCAGGAATAGTGAGTTTTTTTGTTTGGTGGTTTTTATACTGGAAAATGTGATGAAGTTTTGATGCGTTCTGCAGCATTTTGATCTCTTGGCAAATACCATTTTGTGTTTCATCTTACATTTCTAAATTGTCTCCTTTTTTTTTTTTTTTGCCAGCTTATTGTCATGTTTTTCTAACAGTGTAGCCCTATTTTGGTTGTCCTTGTCCAATATATTTTTAATGCACTTGCACTAGATCTTCTGGAGCTTTTTCAGAAGTTTTCTTTAAATTTCACTGTTAAACTAGTTACATAATCAGTAACTGTCAGTTATTTTTCTACTCATTTTATGAGCAAGTTAGGATAGGCTACATAGCTTGCCTTCAAAATAGTAATATAAAAAAAATTAGAAGTCAGAATAAAAAGATAGTAGAAAGACAGTTGGCAGTGGTTACATATTACATGACAATGTATAGAATTGCCAATTTCGTATTTTTAGTACTGATACCATCAGGCTTACCTATACTATTTATTTGCCACACTTTCAACCTATAAACGAGAAAGATTTTCCGATGGTTTTCGTTGTTCAAGTAGGGAGATAAAGAAGAGAAGTGAAATAAGAGAAGCACAGCTTAAAGAGCAAAAGCCTTAATGGCAGATTTTTCACACTTAGTTTTAAGTACAAATTTTTATTATACAGTCACTTTATTTTTTTGCATAGGTCCTTCTGTTGTACGGTATCATCTGCCTAAGATGTTGCTGCTCTGGCGAAATGTGTTTCCACGTTCTCTGAAGGAGTTGGAAGCGGAGAAGGCGAGAGGAGATTCTTTTACCTGGCAGGTAACGCTGGAAGGCCGTGCTGGAGCTCTGTGTGGTAAGAATTTCAAACTTTGAGATTACAAGTGCGCAGTAAACCAAAACATGATCCCAAATATGACAGAGAGAACTCTCGTAACTTCCCTGCTTTCTTTGAGAATGAGTAAGATGTGTCAGATTTTCATCAGTGTGAGCTGGTTTTGGCATACAGTTTTATGAACGTCACACAGTCTTTGAATAAACATTTTAAATTGCTGCGTTTTTGATATTCTCTGTGTTTTGCTCATGCTTGTTTCAGTAAAATTTTTGTTTAAACTATTTTGTTATTAGCTATGAGAAGTTTTGTTGCTCACTGTCCTGAGCTCCTTACTGAGGATGTGATCAGGAAATTGATGACACCCATAGAATGTGCCATGACAATGATGTCGCAGTAAGTAGGCAGCTTTTGCTCTTTGTTCACTTTTGTCTTTTCCAGGACCTGAAATACTAGAACTAACTTGTTTTAATTCATATTCTGACCTAATACTGCAGTGTGTCTGCTTGTCCATATTGGAAAAAACTTTTATGAACATTGTGTTTATAGTCATTAGCTTTGTAAAAGTATTTTGTTGCATGGCCTGTGTTGAAGGGCCTGCTGTTGTAAAGTTTGTTAACAGAGTTTTGGATTTGCAGTTTGGTGAGCTTTTGAATTCATGGTTTGCTTAACCTTGTGCAAGAAATGAGAAAACTAAGATACTGGTATAGATTTTAATCAATAAACATTCCTGTTATGAAGTCTACCAATGAAAAGACTTTGAACGTTTTAGAGAATAAAAATAAAAACACAGTTTTGGGTTGGGTCAAAGATAGGTATTTTTTCTGAGGAGGTGCATGTCTCCAATTTACAGCAGTGTGGGTGGGTGGGGTTTTTTTGTTTGTTTGTTTTTTTAAAGAGTTTGCTGAGTACAATTACCTCCAAAAATGTATCAATAGTTTGAGCAATGCTGCTCAGAGTAGTTCTCTGAACACTATTTTCTTGTCTTAGCTAGAAACGTATCTTGTGAAAAGAAGTCTGAAAATACTGTATTTTCAGTAACTGCAATATTTCTGGCTGTCTCTGTCTTTTTTGATTCTATAGCATTCCATCAGTAATTAAAGCCCATGGAGCTCATCTCAAAGCTAGTGCAGCTATGGTCCGTTTAAGACTTTATGATATATTGGCTTTGTTACCTCCAAAGACATATGAAGGTACATATATTTTAAACAATTTTTATTAAAGATTCTGCTTACTCTTTTTGGTGTATTTTTGGTGCTTGCCTTTGCAGCAGATATAAAATTCAAAATAGAGTAATAGGAATCTCCGTTACCGTTCTGTTTATAGGATTGAGAGGTATGGAGATCATGTTCTGAAATCCAATTTAGGTGTTTTATGTCATTGTTACTTAAAAGATAGAGTATGTAATTTATTAGTGTACTCAAAGCGCAGATGTGAGAGTGAAAATTTAGGTTTGGTTTCTGGTGGTTTCTTTTTTTTAACATGATGTGATCTATTAGACAGATTTATGCTGTTATTAAATTGCCACGCACTGTCACTTGATCTGACAGATTAGTTTTTTGCGTTTTGTTTGTTTGTTTTTTGTTAATTCATTAAATTTACATGATCATGTGGATGAGTGCATTTTTGCAAAATATGGATTGTCATCCTGGAAGGGATGGTGTGATCTGTTGTTTAGAGTGTTGATCTGGGAATTGGGAACCCAGAATTCTGTTTGAAGACTTACTCTCAACTCTGGTTTTGTCAGGTTTGCTTCTCTCTTTGCTACCTGTAAAATCGAGGTAATGGTAGTGCTTTAATTTGTAACATCTCATCTTTAGCTGAATTGTTTTGGAGAAGAAGCAGCAATGGTTCTTTTTAATGTCCATCCTTTTAGGATCATTTAATGCGCTGCTTCGAGAGTTGGTAGCAGAATTTACCTTGACAGACAACTCTGCTAACACAACCACATCACTCTTGAGGTCTCTTTGTCATTATGATGATAGTGTTCTTCTTGGCTCTTGGCTGCAGGAAACAGATCATAAGTCAATTGAAGACCAGGTAATAAAAAAACAGAATAGCGAATTATCTGCACTATCTGTCTGTGTGATGTGTGTGTGGGGGTAAGCCGCCTAAAGCTGAAGCTTCAGGCATTGTTCTTAGTCTTATTTCAGAGGTTTATTAGGTGTAAGTCCTTCCATCTACAGTGTACCATTTTGTTTAAAAACTGCCTACAGCTGAGCTATGAGTAGTGCATGCAATTTATATGGTTGTGGTAGTGAACTAACCTGATTTCTTTAAAACAAAAGCACACTCCCACCCCCCTGCCTGATCTTCCTAGTCTAGCAATTGTTCTCATGTATTTTTTTGAACGAGGAGAAATGTAAGTTCCACTTAACATGTTTTATGATGAAACTGCTGTCAAAGTATCAGTATTGCAAATGGTGTTATAGCAAAACAAGATTTAACTGATTTTATAGCTGTAGCATGAAATCTTAGATTTCGTTTGGGAGTGTTGACACAATTTTGTTGGCATTATAAGGAATTTGCCATACTTCTAAAAAAGTGAATCTTTGAAACATAGGAATTAAAAATGTTTTAAAAAAGGAAACAAGTATTGCTATGAGGTCTCTCAATAAAATTTTTCAGATCAACTAGGAATGTTGATCCAGTTATCATTTTTGATGTGATCCTTGGAGAAGAAATGTAGTATATGGAACATTTTGTTAATGTTAAATAGTTTAGGATAATATCTGGTTATAGCCTCCTTTTTGCTTTCCAAATTTGTGATGACTAGGAAGGGTCTGGCCTCCTCTTTTCAAGCCTTTTACCCTCATATATTTCTGGATTTCATGACATAGAGAAAAATTGGTTGTCCGTTTGGGTATACCCAACAACCTGTCTCTGTCTACATAATTCTGCTCTGATTTTTCATTTCTCAGGGAACTGTATGTATTCCCTAGACAAGTAACTGTTCTGAGCATTTGCTGAACTGTGCCATCATAAACTTGCAACTCAACTTCTCAGAAATTTCTTGGGTAAGAAGTGGGAAGCTGAAAATGCCTATTCTGCTGCCGCCTGTATAATAATGGCAAGGTTTCTCAGAATGCAGCTGTCTTGATTTAGCAGCTCCAAAAGCCAAGACTGATACCAAGTGTGCGAAACCAAGGAGAAACTGTTTCTGAGAAAAGATCAGCATGTCAAAGCAAAAAAAGGGTTTTTATAAACTTCCTCCTTGTTTATTGTAGTGGACATAGTAAACTTCCAGCTCAGTCTTCAATACACAGAGCTTTCTGGGATGTTCCACCCCCCTCCCCTTTTTTTTTTTAACCTCTAACAAGTGAAACAGTCACTTGGTAACTGAAGCCCTGTAGTGCATCACAGGATTCTCTTGTGCTTGGTCACATTTTATTTTTCAGTGATGTGGAGGTCTCAACAAGTGTTTGCTCTGTTTTCTGACCTTTTAAGAATACACACCTACCAGATTTAGTTTAATGATTAAATAATTAACAAGTTTTGAAAATAAGTTTTTCTTCAGAGATAAGACGTGATTGTTTAATTTGTGTTTCCTGAAAGAATGATGGCTAGGAACTATTTTCATGTTGATAGGAATATTAGTAATTTTAGTACTGCTTCTAAATCTTTCCGTGTAGGGAATCATTACAGCCAAAGCTGATCATTTAATATACAGTATTGTAACTCAGAGTGAATGAATTACCTTTTTTCTGAAATGTCACTTTGTAGTCAATGATTTAGAAGCTGCTATTAGTACCAGAATTAATCTGCTTTTCTCTAATTTTCCTCTCTTACTACCAGGAGTGATAGTTTGTGTATTTATCCAGCTGTTAACTGCTTTGACCCTCTGGGATTTAGCTGCCCCTGTAAATGCTAATGTGTGTATGCAGGGTGACACTGCATTGCTTTCAGGCGTTTGTAAGCTATTCTGTTGTTCTAAGCTAGTGCATGCTTGGTTTGGTTAGCTCTAGTTCCAAATTTTATGTGTGAAGGTATATTCAGAGGTATTGATATTATGTGGCATTTTGCAGCTTCAGCCAAACAGTGCGTCTGGAAGTGGTGCTTTGGAACATGATCCATCTTCTATTTATTTGCGCATCCCTGCTGGTGAAGCTGTACCTGGTCCTCTTCCTTTAGGAGTATCTGTCATCGATGCATCTGTGGCTCTCTTTGGTGTGGTTTTTCCTCATGTCTCTTACAAACATAGGTCAGTTTACATCTGTTCAATTTCAGAATCTAATGCCTTGTTCTCTGGATAGTAATATGTTTTGTGTTTTTGGTTTTTTCTTGAAATAAGAATCTACTTTGATGTCAACTGTCTCTAAGTTCATAGTTCAATGTTTGGTGTTCATTGTGTCTCAGGATTCCAGAATATGCCCACTCAGTTTAGAAATAAGGTGATTTCCTCCGTTTTATCAGTTTTGAAGATTAAGATTCAGGGGTGGAGGATGAATTATTCTCTCTTCTCACTGCATTTAACAGTAGTAATATCTCTGCAGCCAGAATTTCCTGCAAAAATATCCATTGCAATTAACTTCAAGTCAGCATTGAAAACATAGCAGTGGCATCCGCTGAATTTCATTTGGCTTCCACAAGTAAGACCATTTGATTTATAATCAGCAAATGATTTTATGCATGATGAAAAAGAGGGAATGGAATTCAGCTTATTTTCCTTTGTGTTCCGCATACTTTTGCAGAGTTATGAGTTGTCAGGACTACTTTTGTCATTCAGTTTAGGTAATTCATCACTGAGCATGGAGTGAAAGCAGCTCTAAGGTGCATTTCAAAGTATAATTATCCTTCAGTGCAATCCTGATGGGAACAGTTTTTTTCCTAGTGGTCAATCTTATTTTGCGGTAAGTGCAGGGTATACTTGAGGACAGCTTGCAGTAATTCACCTTGATCTATATCTGTTGTTAGCTATGGAAAGATTTGGCTGGGGAACTGCCGAGTAGTTAAGAATGCAGGTTATTCACAATACTTCTGTTCTTGGTGTCTTCTAAGGGAGTACTGCTCCTTCCAGTAGCACTTTCTGGCATGATTAAATGGGGAAAACAATAGGAACAACAATAGGAATATGGAGGGTAACACTATTTGGAATGGTATTGGAGAAGCAGCATTTTTCAACTCTTGTTCTCATAGCTTTCTAGTTGTACAGCCAAATGTAGCTGAAGACTCACTTCCTCTTGCTGGTGTTTTCTTCAAAAGGAATAGTAAATGTTTCTGGGTGAGCTAAAAGAACAGCAAAGGGACATTCAGAATAACTCTACCATTTCTATCTAAATGAATACGTTCTGCAGCCCCTGAAGCATAAATTCTGTGACTGAACTTAAAAGGCCCTTTTATTGTCTGTGTTTTGTTACCAGCTGTGTTTTACTTTGTATTTTGAGAGAATATAACTTAAATTATGTTCTTTCCTTTGCTTTAGATTACAGATGTTGGATCACTTTGCTGAATGCGTCAAGCAGGCTAAAGGTGTTCGCCAGCAAGCTGTGCAGCTTAATATCTTCACTGCTGTTCTTAGTGCCTTGAAGGTAAAACTTGTGAACTTGTAATGGATGCCAAAGTTCATCAGCTTCATTCATCGATGTGTATTCGATACAAAAGGCCATTAGAAGGACGTTACTAAAGTTACCACTTAAACATTCAAAAGTTTGAAAATACCAAAATTGAAGTTTATACAGATATTAGCGTAAGCTCTTCTCTGCATGTATCAGTGCAGAGAATAGATGAGGCTCGTGTAGTCAGCATTCCATAGTGTTCAGACTTGTCTTTTTTTTTTTTGATCCTGTAGTTTTATTTGCACTGTGCTCATGGATTTAAGTACTTTATCATATGTCCTCAAGAAACCCTTCCTGTCATAGAGTATCATGCAAATGAGGCTTATGGAAATAAAAATAGATTTGTGTTTCCACTTTGAATGCCTTAATTTTTAATTCGTAAGACTCCCTAATATTGCATAGAATTCTAGATGCTTACATGACTTCAGTTACAGCTCTGTGTTCTCTGTCTACACTTGGAAATCTCACCCCGTGCTATCAAGTCAAGAAGCTAGCCAGCAAGTCACAAATAATATTCCTGAGAAATACTTGGTTTCAGTGACTTGCATTGCTTCAAGGCTTTGTGGAACAGTGTCTTAGAGTGTAGGATTTTGTTTCTACTACTCACATTTCTTAAGGCATTTCTAGCTTTTTCCTGATGCTGTTTTATATAGTTTCCAATTCGTGAGTCTGTCAGACATCTGTCATTGTCATCGCTGTTCATCTTCAAAGCAGCTAGGTGCTGTGCACGGAGGAAGCTGCCCTTGTAGAAATACCAGCCTGTAATTAAAGATTGGATGAGTTTCTTCCTGCCTGACTTTTGCCGTACAAAAAATGGCTAACTGTTACTGGGGCTCCATGTCCTTGATTGATGGGCAAAATACATTGGCAAAACAGCACCTCTCTTCCTTGCTTTGTTCTTAGAAACATCAACCATGTTGCTACAAGTTGAAAAGTAGATTCTGGGGCAGATACCTGGAATTTCCCATGCCATGCCAAATGTCCAAAGAATTGTCAAAATTGTAAGAGCTGAAATGAAGATTTCAGGAACAGAGAATATGTGGTAGAGCCATCACCTTCTTCCTCTATAATACATGCAGTGTTTGTACTTTACATGTGTTTGTTTATTTTTCCCAAGGTAAAAGACTTCTTGAAAGTTGTAGTGAAAGGTGATGTGCTGTTAATGAAATATGGGAACCAAAGAAGCTGCAGGAGCAGTGTTTGGTGTTATTGCTCCGTAGAATGTTCATAGAACAGGCTGTATAAATGTTTGCAAAGATTTGCTTCTGAAGAAAAAAACATTTTCGTCTATCTGAAATGTCTTTGATTTAAGTGATTATTGCAAAAACATACGTGAGCTGTGGTTTTCCTGTATGACAGAAGGAGATGTTGCAGTTAGATTTTAAGGCTTCTCTTTTTTTCTGGGGTATGCTGTGCACAGCAAGCTCAGATTTGGTTGCACTAGGGTGCATGCAGCACTATAATGTATTTGATAAAAAAGACTGGTGCAACAGGTCTTCCTGTATGTGAAAGAAGTAGAGTGTTGGCAAACGTAAGACTGAGTCTGTTGCTGATTTTGAGTTTTAAATATTTTTAACGAGTATATTTTAGGATAAATGACCACAAATTTGAACAAAAGTGCATAATTTTTAATTGCAGATCTCAAATATGGTAAAATTGCTCATGTATCTTCCCTTTCTCCCCTGCTTTGGAATGGTTCTTTATTTTCACATGTTTTTCTTGTAGGGTTTAGCTGAGAATAAAAGCACGTTAGGACCAGAAGAAGTCCGCAAATCTGCTCTGACGCTGGTGATGGGTGCCCTTGATAACCCTAACCCTATTTTGAGATGTGCAGCAGGTGAAGCTCTTGGCAGAATGGCTCAAGTGGTTGGAGAAGCCTCTTTCATTGCTAGAATGGCTCAATACAGTTTTGACAAGTAAGTTGGTTTTGATTTAGAAAAGGAAAGAAGTATAATTTAACGTAGTTTGCAAGATTCCTCTCTTAAATACCATATTGATTATTCTCTTCTCTTTATGCTGTGATTATGTAGATCTAACAAACCTTCTAACAGTCTCTTTTTGATTAATTTTGTGTGATTTTTCCAGGAATAAAAGCTGAGTTGTTGAACTACATAGAATGTGAAATGATATCAATGAATAGTTTTTGATGAGTTACTTAAGATGACTAAACTGCTTCAGGGAGATAAACGCAGCTTACACTAAGTGTATCTGTAATACAAATTGTGTGATAGTGGTTCTGTTTTGTCAAAATACCCTCTTTACATACTGATTTAACTTACCTACTGGCCCATCTTTTTTTTCCATATTCTGTTGCTAATCTCAGGTCTTCAGAAAAATATTTTATATCTGGTAGATGTAACAAGACAACATGTTTCACAATTTTCGGCCTGAATTTAAGACATCAGCCTATCTGTGAATCAGAATGCACCTGCCTCAGGGGTGCAGCCCAGTTTTTTGACTGGCCAGGCTGCATGCACATAGCCTCAGTTCAGGTCTCCTACCTCTCGGTAATTCAATTTTTCCCATAATTTCCTCTTGTAATAAAGTACATCGTCTTTACTTGAATTTCTGTTAGTGGGACTATTTCTTTATTTTAATATTTAGGATTCAAGTTGTTAATGGTTGCCAGTAATTTTTTTATGTTTGAGATTGGCATTTATTTTGTTGTTGACTGATGGGTAAGAGCATGCTTGCCTCGCCTGTATAGACCACCACAGGGGGGAAATCTCTGTTTGAATTAGGATATCCTTCTTTTTTCTCTCTTCCCCACCATCCAAAAAGGTTTTAATTAAAAAGTTATGTATGTGACATGCATTCAGAAGCAGAAGTATTGTAGAAAATACTCAGCAAGTCACTGCTTCATACAACTAGGTCATTCAGAATGCTATTAATTAATAAAACACTAAAAGAAAGCTTTATTGGAAAAGTTGTAAAACTCAGCTGTAGAAGAAAACAACTGTATTAAAAAAGTTATTCGGTTGACTTTGCAGTGGAAAGACATAGCTGTGGATTTTTTTGTCATTTCTCAATGTGTGTTGTCATTTTTCCATTCTTGATTCCTTTTCACTGCAGTGGTCTAGCAGTGACGTTTCTGATTATTAAATCAGTCTAGTGTTTATCAGTGTTTCACAGAAGATGCTTTTCCTATATTCCTTCACTTCCAAAACTCTTCTTTATCTAAGACGTCAAGTTGTGACCAGGAAGAAAGAAAACAACTATTAAGATACTTTTTTTTTTTTCCCTCTTGCCTTATGTGTAATCCAGTTTAATAGCAATATAGATTAAGTACATTGTTTTTGCTTTTGTTGTTAAGGCTTCTCAAGGTCTTTTAAGGTGGCCTACATTTGCACTGTTATGGTACTTGAAATGTTCTTTGTTACAAACTTGGTGAATTGCATGAGTTCCTTTTATTTAAACATTGATAGGTTAAAATCTGCTCGAGATGTTGTATCAAGAACGGGCCATTCTTTGGCTCTGGGCTGTCTCCATCGGTACGTTGGTGGAATAGGTTCTGGGCAGCATCTGAAAACCAGTGTCAGTATTCTCTTGGCTTTGGCACAAGATGGAACCTCTCCTGAAGTCCAGGTAAGAAACACCATCACCACAAAACTACTTTAAAATGTTCATGATTAAAATTAAAAATTAAATTATTGAAGAACACCTGAACTGGTAGAGATTGTCACATGTAAACCAAATCATATGAATGTAGCATGTGCTAGGGAGCGTGAAGAAAATGGAACTTTCCTTAAAAACTCTTGCAGCACAGGATCCCAAACGTCTACTGCAATTAAAATATAACCTTACTGTTATTTAGGGAGGCAGTTGCAAGCGGTCACATTAATTCAGACTGACAAATGCCTGCTTGTCAGCTGAGCCAGGGTAATTCACTGTGAGCATATTCCGAACTGACTGTGATTGTAAAGCAAAATGTGTTAGTTGTACCTTAGCTACCTGAACTAAAGTTTTTAATAACTGGCTAATGGTTAACATGTGATCAGTTACTGGAGTCTCAGGTGATGAACAGTAGTGTTCTTTGCTAATTTCTGTATCTGTGATGCTGTAAACACAGTGTAGTAGTACATCAACTTTGGGGGTTTATACTATTACAACAAGAATCTGTTGCAAGCTAAACTGTAGTTAGGGGGTAGAAGGGGAACTAGTATGACCCAAGTTCAAGACAATGCAAAGGCGAGGAGGGGTTTCTGTCCACTATCGACCATAAACGTGGAGTCTCACAAGAGGACAACTTGACCGCTAAAAGTTGCTGGTAGAGTAAAAAGGGAGCCAAACGTGCTGCTGAAAGAGCAGTGACGTTGGAGTTGCTGAATATGTTTGAACACAGCACAGCTCAGAAAGTTTCCTAAATTGAAAATACTTGAAAATTGGGAGAATATGCTGTCTTTACTCTCCAAGCAGAAATTTGAGGGGTCAGTGTCTTGGTCTGTCTTTAACCTCCCTTAAGCATCTGTTTGTGGCTGCTGCTCCAAAGAGAAGAGAGGGCTAGATGGACCAGTATGTCTGTCTTTACATGAAGAAGTTGAATATTAGAGTGAAAAGTGCTGATTTTTTTTTTCTCCAGCAATGAAATCTATCAAAGCACTAGAATAAAAGAATTACTACAGAACGAAAAAAACACAAACTAAACCCACAAACCTTTTTTGAGTAAAAGCAAGTGTCTTGTCTATAATCATTGTTCTTCAAAAATTATGGTGTAATTGCGTGATATAACAGGTAATTTCTTGTCATTCCATTCACAAGTTACTGCAAGGAAATGATTATCTGGAATAGTGACTGACCATTATGCTTTTGCAGCAGGAAGTTGTGTGCCACCCATGAGTAGGGGCACTTTATACCCACAGATTGAGAAGCTGAAGCTCTCAGTATCTATACAGAATCATACTTCCACCTTGGTTTTAAATGGGTCTGTTGTTTGAGTTTGTATTTTTCTTCCTCAAAGTGCTTAACCATTTTTTGCTCAAATTCTTTGTCATCTTCATCTCCATTATCCCCAGAAGTGCTGACAGCCAAAGAGTATGGTAGAGATATTTAAACTCCCAGGTGATTGCTGGAGATTCTGAGACCTTTGAAACAATTCTGGAGTCAGAGTAGATAACTAGGCATGTTTAAGCAAGGACGTACAGAGATAGGCTCAGACCGCATATAAAATTGTTTAAATTTCCTAAATACATTACTGAAAAATATTCTTTTGTTTTTTTTTGATAGACCTGGTCTCTGCATTCACTTGCCTTGATAGTAGATTCTAGTGGACCAATGTACCGTGGGTATGTGGAGCCAACGCTTTCTCTAGTTCTTACTCTGCTCTTAACTGTTCCACCATCGCATACGGAAGTACATCAATGCTTAGGCCGATGTCTTGGAGCTATAATAACTACTGTTGGGCCTGAGCTGCAAGGTTAGTGGGAATTTGAAGAGAAGCATCTACCTAGTATAAAGATAACGTATTGCAATCTGAAATGGAAGAAAATAAATTCTTGTTCAGTGGAGTTGCAGGCAGGGGGGAGGGATATTAACAAATTCAGTTACAGTCCTCCAAGCAACCTCACTTCTGATCCTACTTATGACTGCTTGGGGCTTTTTTGACTGCAGTTTGAGATTTATATAAAGAAGTTGCAGTGGTGTGTGGTGTTCTGGCTAATGGCAATTTTGCATGGTAGGTAAAAGATGAAAAACACCCTTGCTGCATATTTTGCCACATCTATTTTTGTGTATAGGTGGGGCAAGAGGCAAGATTTTTCCTCTGCTTTTTCAAAACATGTTGATTTTGTTTTTAACTGAGGGCAAGAGCTGAAGTTTGACATTATTGATAATGTTGTGAACTGTAACTCATTTCCACTCATTCTTGATATTCTTAGACTGCTGTACCTTACTGTAGAGAATAAGATCTTGTCATGCCAAACCCTCTATCTGAATTTCTATGTCTCAGATGGCAAAACCACGGATACGTAACTTCATCTGACTGAGATTTTTCGGAAGATTTATGTGATGGTCTTTGTTACAGTGCCAGAGAGCCAGCCACTAGAGAAATTTTAACTCTAACTGGACTTAAATTTCTTGTTATGAAAATTTATAGATGGTTTAATTGAACTTGTGTATCTGCTTGCAGTGTGTTAACCTTTGGATTTGGAGTGTCACTAACTTTTAAAATAAACAACTTATGTAGAATGTCTTCTGCAGGTTACACTTCTCTATAATTGAAGATTTTTATTATTAACCTGATGCAGGTGAATTCTTAAAATATAGAAAGGGATTATTTCTCAAATCAAATGCTGTTCTTTTGAATTTTTGTCCTCTTGGAGCAGTGCAACACATCTAATGGAGTTAACTAAAATCACCTGCCTACATGTGTGCTAGCTTAAGCATTATCTGATATTTTAGGAAATGGTTCAGTGCATGAAAAGCTGCCCATATTTATAGAATGAAAGAGACTTTCAAAATTGAAATTCAGATAATTTCACTGGTTTCATGTCCTGGGAAGATGTTCTCAAAATATTTCTGACTGAAGATCATGACCCAGGATTTCATTTGACAGGACATTGTTTAACTGAGCTAAAAAAGAGATACTGCAACACTCTGTAGTGTTTCCTGAAGTTGTGTAGATATTAATTTGTGGTAGGAATTCAGAAAAGTTGCATGTTAATCTGTGAATTAATAATTCCTATTTCTCAAAGGTTTGAAGTCTACAGTTGTTGTACAAAAATTTTGTTGTGTTAAGGATATTGTATTACATCATTAGGTAACGGAGCTACAATTTCAACAATCCGTTCTTCCTGTTTGGTGGGATGTGCAATCACACAAGACCATTCAGACTCGCTTGTTCAGGCAGCTGCCATATCCTGCCTTCAGCAGCTTCATATGTTTGCACCACGGCATGTCAACCTGTCCAGTCTGGTTCCCAGTCTTTGTGTGAGTACACAATACATCCCTTTTGTTCCCCAAAGTTTTATGTATGTGCTTAGCAGAGGACAGAAGAAGCACTTCACAAGGTGTCACGGATACCCGCATGTAATTTGCAAAAATACTGGAGTGCAATAAAAGGATGTTTGTCCCCAAGCCATTTTAGATCTTTTCAAAATGCTGCCCAAATTTAAGTCATAGGGTCTGATTCTCTTTCACCCTAGATAGCACAAGGTCGCAAGCATTTAAGTATAATATGACTGAGTAAAAAGATGCTGAAGTGCTCTGTTTCCTCCAATGAATTACATGTGCAGAGGGAAGTGAGTGAACTGGGGAAAGGTATAAGATTTTGGATTTATTTTACCACTGTCAGCGTAGTAGATGCTGACATTCAAATTCCTGTGCTGCTGTTGATAGCTTTGCTTTCTTTTTCCATTAGCATTCCATCAGCAAGTCCTGGCTTAAGCCTGGAAGTGAGGCAGATAATGGAACTCAAAACGTACCAAATACGATTATAAGAGGAAAGATGTTGTGTGTAGGTGTGCGTTTTGTTGTGGGGTTTTTTGTTTGTTTATTTTTTGATTACTATTCTTAAAATTATTTTTAGAGGGTTCAGCAGTCCAATACTGAGAAATTTGAAAAGATTCTCCCTAATGTCTGTTGGATGTTTTGCAAAGTTCTTTGTGTCGTTCTTTGTGGAACTGGTGGTTCTGTGTTACCTGAAGGAGTGTGATCCTACTTATGTGTCAACACTAGACCTTTTTCTTAGTCTGCCATCCAGACTTTCCTTAGGGCATCCTCTCATTGTTACGTGCTTCCCCTCCTACTCACCCTTGCCATGCACCGCAGAGCACTCCTGGGAGTGCAGCGTGTTCCCAGGATCTGTCACTTGTGCTTTCGCATAATTTTGCATGAAAGGGGTGCAACGTATTGAGGAGTAGGTAGGCCCTTTTATATGAGTACTGCAAACAGCATGACAAGCAATCGCTATAGCCATTTACTCTGTAAGTACCAGTGGGTAACATTGCAGACAATGAAGTTCATACAGCAATGACTAGTGCTGTTTTGAAAACTTTTCCTAGTGTTTTCTGCTGTCTCTTTCCTATTTCTTTATGGTCCTCTGCTGAGCAAAAGCTATTTTCCTTCTCTTTTCTCATATTCCTTACTTCGAAGTCATATTTAGTTTGGTAAATTTTCCTCTGAATTGTCTTGTGCATGTCTTTATACTGCAAATACATAGATGTGTAGGCAAGGTCTGTCTTACCTGCCCCATTAGCAAACTCTTCATTGCTTTCTAACTCACTTTTGAATGGAATTAATGCTAGGTATCAAAATTAAACCACACAGTTCCACAGTCTAGTTTCATTTCTTATTCCTGCGTTGGCTTCATAAACACTAGTTGGTTGTTTTGTAACTTTAAATGGGCAATACTCTTTCAATTAATTAACCCCCCCTCCAAATGTTCTGTGTTATAGTCGCATTAAAACAACCCGAGTGTGATATTTAGAGGTTCTTTAAAGTCTGCTTGCTTTTTTGAGGACTAAAATGTTGCATATTCATAAGTGGAATAAAGATCTACTGTTAAAAGCTTTATAAACTATACAACCCTTTCATTTAGGAAAGCAGTTTCCATCCACATAATAACCTAATACTGAGAAAGCAAATGTGTATTTGGTTTATTACAAACAAATTCCCCAGGGTAAATAAAGAATCAAGAGTTTCTTAAAGAGCACTCTTCATCTCTTCCACTGTGGAAAAACACAGTTCTTGGTGTAGCTAATTCCTCACAGGAAAATAGGGACCATGCACAATTCTGTAAGAAAAATATTTCCTTGTATGTGAGGTGATTCAAGAGGAATTAGAAGCCAGGGTTTGTTAGAAAAGAAATCTGAAGCTGTCTTATTGAGAGGCACTTATAAAAACTTATGCTGTAAATTCTGGTACAAGTTTGAAATAAAAGTTTTTATGATAGCTGTGGTGCACCTGATCATGGCTTTTTGTTTAAAAGAATGTGATCTATAGCTATAGCAAAATATGAGGTTGAGTAGTACTGAAGAGTATAACAGACTGGAAAGTATCATTAGCGTAAATCACACTGGCACTGTAGTTCCAGTATTTAAGCTTTTATCTCGTTCACCAGATAACAGCTGTCAACTCTGTATGTGTCAGCTTTATTTTCATATTTGTACATTATAAAGAGTGCTTACTTCCGAACTTTCAAGGTCTTATGAAGAGCTTGGTAGCCAGCAGCTCACATATGATTGAAAAGTAGAATGCTGTTGGTCCTTAGCAGCACTGATTTATTGATATAGGGGTGCAGCAATTCACTTGCCTGTAATGATTCTGATTTTTAGGTTCATTTGTGCAGCTCCCACTTGCTTCTTCGCCGGGCTGCTGTTGCGTGTTTACGACAGCTTGCTCAGAGGGAAGCAGCAGAAGTATGTGAATATGCCATGAGCTTAGCAAAGAATGCTGGAGACAAAGAAAGCAGTGGCATCAGTAAGTATTTCTTTTTCTTTCATGTGGCCTTTTTGAAACATATGTGTGTGTAGGTGTGGTTTGTCTTCAGACAGGGGAAAAAAAAACACAATACCTCCCCCCGCCCTGAATAACAGAACTAAAAACTAAACCTGTCCCTTTCAGCTCCAATAACTTCTGGCCACACCCCTGCTTACCTCTCGAATTTCACTTATAATTTAACTTTGTGCAGAGTTCAGACTTCAAATTCTTTGCCCCATTAAGACTGGCAATCAAATAGAGGATGCGGTGAATATACAGTGGAAACATTTTACAGTTTTTCTGGTATTTCAGGTCTTGCTCTTTTGAAAATTGTATGCTGTTTCATTGAAACACCTGGTTGTGTTCTATTATGTTAGCAGCATGTCTGCAAAACGTGTGGACTTTGCTGGCTGGTTCAATTCTTACATGTATCATGTTATCTGGAAAACAGGAGGCTCAACAGTGTTGATGAGCAGTCTTCATACAAACATAGAATCGTGAGCTTACTCATATTAAATCACATCAGTTAAGTCTGTCTCTGGAAAGATACTTTAGAGTCCAGTACTATTAGGGGTTTTTACAAATTTATGGGGTATGTACCTTGAAGAGAGAGTGTTTTGGTGGGATTCTGCGTTGTTTGCCTCAGAGAAAATAAATAAATGAATTGCTGCATTAAAATCTTTCTAGTGTGAATTCAGAAGAAATTCAGTAACATCTTGGTGTATCGCTGCGTGAACTATATACACATAAATACACAATGTCCAATTCTAGTGTGTTATTCCAAATTTTAAAACCGAGTTACTGATTTCAGAAAAGATTTCTCGTTATCATTTTGCAGATGCTAATCCTTTTGCACCAGGAGCTGGTTCTCGACGAGATGCTCTTTGCCGGCATCAGGGGATTAATATAACAGAGACAGGCCTCGAAGGTGTCCTTTTTGGAATGTTGGATCGGGAGACTGATCGGAAGTTGTGCTCAGATATCCATGATACGCTGGGACATATGCTTTCATCGCTGGCAGTAGAAAACCTTTCTCACTGGCTAATGCTTTGTAAGGATGTCCTTGCAGCTTCCAGTGGTAAGTGTTCTGTAGTGTTCGCATAAACGACAGTGTGTCCTTAGCATTAGCATCTTCAGGTAGTATTTGTTTGGAGCTTGTCTTGTATCCCAGTTAAGACATACCTTATTTTGGATGTAGAACTTTGAATTATAATGCATTAAAACTTCCTTAGAAAGGAGAAATCATCAATGTTATGTCAAGTTTTAGAATATTGCTTTTAAGATTAAAAAGTTAGCTGCCTTAAAGCAGGATTTCCAGTGGAGATGCAGTATGGTTATTACTCTGACATTTCAGTATCTTAGTGAAAGCAGACATATTCTTTTTAGCCTTTATACATCAGCACCATACAGAAGGAAGAGTGCTGTATACGGTCTGAGCTTTCTTTTATTAGGTTTTGTGAGTTGCTGGTGTGATGGTGGGTTACTATGGTGATGAAACTTTTCTTGTTGTTCAGCTTTGCAGACTTGTTTGCACAAATCTTGTCCCCTGAGACCTTATTCCTGTTTTTCAGCTTGTAGGATGGTTGTGACGCAAATTCTGCTCATTTCCCTTGTATTTGTACTTGTTTATTGGCATGCTGTGAGTTCATCTTGAAGCTCTTTCTGTTGCCAGCTTTACGTTTACTGATGAGTAATGCTACCAATGATTTCTTTATGCACTGTGGTTACCCCGTATCTGCTCAGTGAGAAAGACCTCGTTTCCCGAGTTTGAAGTTGACATGTCCTTTTCTTATTTCACGTGGGATGGGTTTTATTTTAACATGGTTGTTTGTTAACATGTATTTATTAGTAGCTGAAATAATCTCTGAGAAAACCGTATTGAAGTAACTTTCAGATGTACTTCAATAAACCAGCAACTTCATTTTGAACTCCTTTGATCCAACTAACTGGCACATGAACAAAATCTGGTTTGCCTGTTAAGCAGAGATTTACAGATCAGCCACATGAGGCCCTGGATGCATTCTCAAAACACTCTTGTTGAGAATTGGCTTCACCCATGCTTGATTTGCCATAGACTGTCTCTATTGAATGTCTTGGCTCTGCAGCTGCTTAAATTTAGGCTTTCTAAGAAGCGTGCCTTAGTTGGGGTCGTTACCTGTGCAATAATTTCTTCTTGTTTTCCTCTAATTATTGTCAGAGCAATTTTTGTCAGTATCTTGGTATTTTATTAATTTAGACCTTGTCATAGAGATTTCATGTTCTCTTTTCTGAATAGCAGAAGTGCATGTGCATGTTTTGATTTCTGTCTCTGTTTGAATTTTGTTTTTTTTAATGTGATTCTTGAAGTAGTTTTATTTTCTGAAATGAAGTGTCAATAAGCAATACTTAGAGAAAATAATTTTTTGAATGTTAAACACATTTGTGGGTGCCATAAACTGCCTATCAGGCTGCATATCTGTCCCATAGTGTGGAACTTTGTAGTTTTGTTTCAGTTTAAGTTTTAAGCTTTTACTTGAAACAGGAGCTGAATAGTTCAAAGCCAAGCTGATTCTTTGATTATTAAGGGTAGGTGTCAGGAGGATGGGGCCAGACTCTTTTCAGTGGTGCCCAGTGACAGAACAAGGGGCAATGGGCACAAACTGAGGCACAGGAAGTTCCGTCTGAGCATGAGGAAGAACTTCTTCACTCTGAGGGCGACGGAGCACTGGAACAGGCTGCCCAGAGGGGTTGTGGAGTCTCCTTCTCTGGAGATATTCAAGACCCGCCTGGACAAGGTCCTGTGCAGCCTGCTCTGGGTGACCCTGCTTTGGGAGGGGAATTGGACTAGATGACCCACAGAGGTCCCTTCCAACCCCTACCATTCTGTGATTCTGAGCCTGGTAATCTCCTTACCCTGCTTATTGGCAATTTAATAGGTTAATTTTCAAAACTGAGAAGTTTAGATACAGGATTCAGCTATAGTTGGTATCTGTGGAGGATTAATGTTACAGGTTTTTATTTCATATCATTTAAGCCAGACAAAGGGTAATATAACCCAGTTAGAGGTGACAAACACTTTCTCCACTGATATTCTTACGCTTTTCTACATTTTCCAAATGTTGTTGTTTCAACAGAACAATTGGTCTGTTTTGAATCTGAGTGTAAGGAAAGGCTTGAATATGTCCTTAGCTGTCTTCTGTGGATTGTAGCACTGGGATTTTTTTTTTTTTTAATTTTTCTCTGTTGTAGACATGAGCACTGCTGCTCCCTTGGGAGGAGGGAAGGATGAGGAATCAGAGAAGAAGGATGAGATGGACGATGATACAATGTTTACCACCTTGGGTGAAGAGGATAAATCCAAGCTTTCTGTAGCACCTCGTTGGGCAACCCGCGTGTTTGCAGCAGACTGCCTGTGCCGAGTTATCATGCTGTGTGAGAATGCAAACAAGGCGCACTTCGATCTGGCACTGGCTCGTTCAGCCAGACTTAAAAACCCAAAAAGTAATTACTGAATGTGCATGTTTTGTTTTAAGTTTTTTTAATATTTTGATACCTCTTTACAGCTTAAGATTAGACAACCAGGAAAAAGATACAAGCAGTTATCCTTCCATTCAGATGGTTATAAACAAAGGAAATGGCCAGCATAAGTCAATAAAACTGTAGTTGTATAACCACTGTAGTTACCGTACCGTGAGCACAAAGAATGAGGTTTACTGGAGGATGTAAATTCTGACAGACTGATCTGCTTTGGGGAAAAAAACAAAAACAAAACACAGAAAACCCCTTGGAAACCTTTTCTCCAGTCTGAAATAGAAGCAGTAAACATCTAGCTAAGAGTGAGCTGGGAACAGGTTCTGACTTTAACGTAATGACAGCAATGAATTAGACTTCTGAGATTATTTTAGCATCTCAAAACTGAAGGGATGCTAGGAAACAGAGGAGAGAGAAGGCCAGGTAGTGATTGCTGTGGCATTGGCTGGGGAGAGAGGGATAGTAAGAAGACATGGACCCAGCTGCTTCATGAACTTCATTCTCTTGGTATCCATGAGAGTGATGAATATTAGTTTCAAAGCTCATATTTTGAAGATACTTTTATGAGTTAGTGGATCAAAATTGAGAGGCCAGAGATGACAGTAATTTTGTAAAGAAACATTTTTCTAATAGGTAGTGGGAGGTTTCTGTCCTTGAGTTGTCCGTGTGTATTAGTTCTGGTGCATAGTGATTGTTTGCTTTCAAACACGTAGTGCTCATGAGGCCTTGGTGTATGTAGAGTGAATATCATGAACATCCTAGAATGCATGGGATTAATGGATTTTATTGTTTATGTTGTTGAGGGTGTCTGTTATGGTGTGGAGATTTATAAAGTCTTTGCTCGTGTTGCCTTGATGCAGCCTGATTCCAGCACTGTGGCTTGGTGTTGTGGTAATCATGTTTCTGACTTGATTTGAGGCTGAAGTCAATGTTTGAAGACTAAGAGGGAAGAATTTTGGGAAAGTTTATTTTGAGATGGCATTGTATTACAGAGAAAATAGTGAAATAACTGGTGTTTATAGGATCCTGCAGAGGATTGTATATAATAATCCTGAGAATTTACATCTCTGAATTTATTTAAAGTGAACTTGATGTGTTTGGTATCATTGTAAAAAGGAAAACTCAGCAAACTTCTACCCCCTCAACTTCAACTTCCAAAATATTTAAATTTTCCTAACATCTGTGATGGTCTGAAAAAGTAAGTGCAGACTTTACCACTTTGTAGTTCTTAAGTAGTCTCCATTCTTTCTTTCCTGACATGCCTCTGAATAGTTCCAGCTAAAAAACAAACTTAGCTTTTTTACCTTGAGACTTGAAAATACGTAAAGCTTTCATGATTTGTAGTTTTTGTTAGTCACCCTGGATATTATGTTTCCAAATATTTTATTTTCATATTAGTTGTACAACATCTGGTGATTTCAAATGGGAAAAAAAAAAAAATACAATGAATAAAAATAGAGAAGAATAGTCCTTTCAGAAATGTTACTAAGTTGTAGATTGTTCTTTTCTGCTGCTTACTTACAGCCTTGGACGTGGCTTGTGGCAGCAGAACCAGAGGCATACTCATGTTTTAGATGTTGAAACTTGACGAGGTTTTTCTTTATCAGCAGGGGTCACTGTAAGCATAGGACTCGAACGGGAATTGCCTTGCAGGCTTTTTGTAGGTTTGGGGGGGGATCACTAAAATTAGCTTTACTAAATGTTCTAATCTTTAGTGAGCCGCTCAGCCACATTTACATACTCAATTCTGTGCAATTTCTGTATATCATATATTGCATTTCATTTCAAATTTGTGCTTAATTTTTCAGGTTGTCTTGGGAGTAAAAGCCCTTGTATCACTTGGGGGGATGGGGGGGGGGGAGCATGGAGGAAGAGTGGTGGATTACATTCTGTCCTGCCTTCTTCCATAGCTTAAATGTGGACCTTTGAAAAAGAATAGGTACAATTTGTACATGTCAGTGAGGATAATGTTACAAATATCTGTCATGTTAGCTATCTTTTAAGTTACTAAATAGTTCTTTCTGTTTTATTCTAAGATGACTTCTTAGTACTTCATCTCTCTGACCTTATTCGAATGGCATTCATGGCTGCGACTGATCACAGCAACCAACTACGGATGGCGGGTCTTCAAGCTCTTGAAGATATTATCAAGAAATTTGCATTGGTTCCCGAGCCAGAATTTCCAGGCCATGTGATACTGGAGCAGTATCAGGCTAATGTGAGGCTTCTTTTATAAGTTCAGGAAATTGTTTATTTATGCCAATATGCCAGTATTAGCTTTGAGAACATTTTGTAACTTCAAAAGACCTGTGAAGAGATTTATGTATATTAAAATGTACTGAGGAGACTTTTATTTACCTCTTCAAAATTTATTTTTGTGTCTCTTCCTATTTATTATAATTTAATAGCTGACAAAATTTAAAAACTCAGTAGCTATTGATTCTTGAAAGCCAAGTATTACAAGTTACATTTAATTTTGGCAAGAGTGGCATTTCATTTGTAGAATTAGGAATTGGAAAAGAACACTGATTCAGTTCCAGATTGAATCTAATAAGTCTGTTTTCTTGGGAAATAATGAATATACTCCTGTTTAAATGAAAAATACAAAAGTATATGAATGGGAGATGGGCAGTTGCTTTATTGCTTTATTTTGTTGCATAGCTTAACTCTCACTTCTTTTGTCTTCTCTGTGCCTTCACAGTCTTTGCAAATACTTTTTAAAGGCAGGCTTTCATCCTTTTCACTTCTTGCCTTTTTCTTCTTCCTTCTGTAGTGCTGTAACCATTGCTTCTGTCTCTTTGATTTGGTTCCTTTGGTTTCTAAAAAATGCTGCCTTATAACAACTGCCTAAAAGGGTTTTTTGTCAGTATTTGTCATTTTGGGAACTTGATGCAAATCCAACCATAAAAATTTGATTTCACATCATTATTCCTTTGGACATTAAAAAGTCATTGGCTTCTTGAGCCTTAGCATAAATGGCACATGTAACACTTCAATTTTTAAAAGGATACTCGTTAACAGAAGAAAGGTAATACTACTTATTTGACAAAGGTGCTTGAGGATTAGAAAGGCAATGGACAAGCCGGAAAAAACCTAGTTTAGGACTTCTTTTGTTGTTGTTGAAAGAATACTGTTGCAAATGTCTGCTAGACAACAAGGATGAGTTTGGGATTGACAGCCTTGTTGTGCTTGTTCTGCTTGAACCTTTAACAAGGTGAGATGATGAATGTTGTGTCACTGTTGTTTTAGTTGGTTTTGTTAATTTTTCTTCTTATCAACAGGTTGGAGCTGCTCTGAGGCCAGCTTTTTCCCAAGATACACCATCTGATATAACTGCAAAGGCCTGCCAGGTACAGAGGAAAATATTCAGATAGCATAAGCAAAACTGATCTTCCTTCTTTTTGGAGGAAGAATGCAGAAGAGAAATAGTAGCAGAGGGTTGGAAAATTTTGAAAACCTGAGCCATGATGTGTTTGCAGTATCTTTTGAGTCTCCTAGTTTTATATTTTGTTCCTCAGAAGTGCAAAAGTCCTTTTTGGGTGTTACATCAGGAAATACTTAGTCTTTCTGAAACTAATTATGTTCCCATGTCAATTCCGCATTTGTTGCTAAAAGAAAAAAAAACCTTGTTTAATGAGACCAATAGCAATGTATTTATTGAGAGGCCTTTCAATCTCAGCAAATATTCAGATTATTGATAATTTACCTTTAAACAAGAAACTTCCATTGGGCTTAATACACTGTTTTAGATTTTAGAAGCTCTGAGCATTCTCATTACAGCCATAGTAACAACCTCTGAGTGAAATTTCAGTGAGAGATGTTTTGTGTGTGTGGTTTTTCTTGAATATGATCTTGTGCTACTGTAGTTTAAATCGGCTATCAGCCACATAGCTGTAGTAGCTATGTGGTTTACACAGCTAAATTGCTACTGTAGTTTAAAGCAGCACTATAATTAGCTATGCAAACATGAGTTTTAATGTGATAATTTTGTGTATGTGAGTTTTGTTCAGAAAATCTTAGTCCAGCAGGACTGTGATTTTGTGTTGTTGTTTTATACTCTTAATTTCCAGCAAAACTTGTAAGCATAGATGAAGTATGGCATAATTTGGTATCTATACATAGGAAACAATATGCTTATCTTACCTTACGGAAAGTTTCTGTGCATTTAAAGCTAGATGAAGAGGCATTTGTGTGAAAACATGCAACATTCTTTGTAACCTGTCAAAATCTTCTCTATTCAACCAGTTTCAAAGTGGATGTGTGCACTTACAGGATCAAATGGTTGGAGATTAGGTTTCGATATTTAACGTGCTCTCTAGAAGTTACATGGGCAGAGATGAGCTGCACTGAATGAGTTTGATATTGTTGCGGTTTTATGTCATTACTGAAACAGCTGTTGACTTGCCCAGCAGCAGAAGTGAAGCTGCTCTTAGTCCTACTGTGAATGAATTACGGATTTGTGCCAGATTTTCAGCAGCCTTGTCCTGTGCACCTTTGGGACACTTTTTGTGTTTACTTTATTTCAAATGTGTCCGTCATTCCACATCATGAGCGGCCCTTCCCCAAAGGCTTTAATGGAACTGGCTCTCTAAAAGCAAAAGAAATAAATTGGAGATAGGACAAAAATGCCACAAAAAAAGCACTTGTAAAATTTGAACTGCTTGAGTTCTGTGGAGTTTCTTTGGTTCTAATAGCTTTCTACGATGACATGACTGGCTGGGTAGACGAAGGGAGAGCCGTGGATGTTGTCTACCTTGACTTCAGCAAGGCTTTCGACACAGTCTCCCATGATATCCTCCTAGGGAAGGTGAGGAAGTGTGGGCTGGATGAGTGGTCGGTGAAGTGGATTGAGAACTGGCTGAATGGCAGAACTCAGAGGGTCGTCATCAGCGGTGCTGAGTCTAGTTGGAGGCTGGTAACAAGTGGTGTCCCCCAGGGGTCAGTACTGGGCCCAGTCTTGTTTAACTTCTTCATCAACGACCTGGATGAAGAGTTAGAATGTACCCTCAGCAAGTTTGCTGATGACACCAAACTGGGAGGTGTGGTAGATACACCAGAAGGCTGTGCTGCCATTCAGCGTGACCTGGATAGGCTGGAAAGTTGGGCAGAGAGGAACCTGATGAGGTTCAACAAAGGCAAATGCAGGGTCCTGCACCTGGGGAGGAACAACCCCATGCACCAGTACAGGCTTGGGGTGGACCTGCTGGAGAGCAGCTCTGCGGAGAGGGACCTGAGTGTCCTGGTGGACGACAGGTTAACCATGAGCCAGCAGTGTGCCCTGGCTGCCAAGAAAGCCAATGGAATCCTGGGGTGCATCAAGAAGAGTGTGGCCAGCAGGACGAGGGAGGTTCTCCTTCCCCTCTACACTGCCCTGGTGAGGCCTCATCTGGAGTACTGTGTCCAGTTCTGGGCTCCCCAGTTCAAGAAAGATGAGGAGCTACTGGAGAGAGTCCAGGGGAGGGCTACAAGGATGATGAGGGGACTGGAACATCTCCCCTACGAGGAGAGGCTGAGGGAGCTGGGCTTGTTCAGCCTGAAGAAGAGAAGGCTGCGAGGGGACCTTATAAATGCTTACAAATATCTGCAGGGTGGGTGTCAGGAGGATGGGGCCAAACTCTTTTCAGTGATGCCCAGTGACAGGACCAGGGGCAATGGGCACAAACTGAGGCACAGGAAGTTCCGTCTGAACACGAGGAAGAACTTCTTCCCTCTGAGGGTGACGGAGCACTGGAACAGGCTGCCCAGGGAGGTTGTGGAGTCTCCTTCCCTGGAGATATTCAAGACCCGCCTGGACAAGGTCCTGTGCAGCCTGCTGTAGGTGACCCTGCTTCGGCAGGAGGGTTGGACTAGATGACCCACAGAGGTCCCTTCCAACCCCTACTATTCTGTGATTCTGTGATTCTGTTCCTCATCATTGTAGAATCACCACCAGAGTCAAGGCAGCTTTTTTGGAAGAATTTGTCCCTTTTTCTTTTTCTAGAAAAGCAGCTGCACCAGAATTCTTCTGTTGCCTGTATGATGTCTGCGCGTGAATGTGTTTCAGGGGATGCATGCCAATGTATAGCACTAGAAAGGAGCAGCTGATCTGTGTGATGTTTGGATTTAAAATACCTCTTTGGGTCCATTTAGTTTGAAAGAGAAGGGGGAGACACCCAACTGTCTGTCCACCATGTCTGCTATTGATTGGTCTAGAAAGTGGTACTGTTGTACAGATCAGAGCTCAGCTATTTAAAGATTTTTATCTCACTCATTTCTTGGTGTTTTCTTGACATTAATGATCTTGAAAGCTTCTCATTAGTATGGAGCTTTAATATTTGAGAGATGTGGGTTTTTAAAGATGTACTTTTACTGATTGCTGTCCAATATATTCTTCACAGTGACTCACTGCTTGAATGGTTTGACCAGACACTTCGGAACAGAATCCAAAAATTGTTATTACCCATTTGTGGATGATTAAAAAAACTATTTTAAGTATTTTCCATGTGTCTATTAAGTTCCATTGTAATGTGCTTTGCAAATACAGCCTTTGTAGCCACTCACCTGAGCAATTCTGTTATTGTGGGTGGAGAGGAAAAAAGGAGAACTTCGGATTTTTTGGTATTAAGGAGGAGGAGAGCTGCTAATGCTTTCTGTGGTGTTTATTTTTGTTTTCTTACAGATTTTTTTTTCATTTATAAGGTTGTTGGGGTTTTTTTTCCTAGTTTAGAATTATTTTAAACTTTGTTGTCTAGGTATGTAGCGCTTGGATAGGAAGTGGGGTTGTAAGTGACCTGAATGACCTCCGCCGAGTTCACAACCTTCTTGTCTCTTCCCTGGATAAAGTGCAAGCAGGAAAGGGATCTTCTAGCCAGCTTTACCGAGAGAGTGCGACTACTATGGAAAAACTTGCGGTTCTGAAAGCGTGGGCTGAGGTAAACATTGACCATTAAATCTTTAAAAGTTTGAAGAGATTTGGCGGCATAATAGCAGCCTCACACCTCACTGGCTGTTCAGCCAGTGAGCCTTGCGCCTCCTGTCCTCCTTACCTGTTGCAACTCCACTCCTGGGATGTTTTAATCTCTGTATCATTCTCTATTCCTTTTCCTTCCATTCTGTCAATCCAAATTTACACTGATGCTTGATTGTTCTTTGTTTTACTGCACTTTTCTGTGTTAAAGTATATACTCATAGCCTATCAGATTTTAATTTTCCTCCCATCTTATTGCTCATAAATTTAACCCCCCCTCCAAACCAAACAACTTTACAATATGTTCTGGTAAAATACTGCAGTTAATTAACTAGGGGTTTGTCAGAGCGTTCATAATAAATTACAGGCTTAATGTAGATATTGTTGGGGAATGGCTGGAATACCAGAAATCTTCAACTATTTACAAAAGACAGAGTTAGCACTACTTACATTGCCTTGCTTGCTGAAATGTTACTTGCATGCTATAGACCTCTACGTATAATTACAGAAATGGTATTTTGGTTTCTTTTAGTGTAGTACTTTTAAGGTTTGGGGTTTTTTCATTAAAATTTCTTGGAAGTTACTTTTGAAATTACAAAGAAAAGTATTAACATTCCAGCTGTGTCATGTTAATCACCTCACACTGTAATTTGCAGCTTTGATATGGAGCATCCATTGTGTGAAGGCACTTATTTCTATTCTGTTTCTTTTCTAAAAATGCTTATTTTTACTGTATTTTTCTCATATGTCTGCTTATTCCCATATTCATTTAAGTTTTTGAAAATCCTTTTATCCTCTCGTAGCATCTATCAAAGACAAACATATAAACGTTCTTGTATTCATGTAACACATTGAAAGCCATTTTCATGTCTTTATGATACCTAATCTGCCCCCAGAAAGTGACAATTACTCTAATTTATCTAGTAGCTCTTCATATAGGTCAAAGAAATCTTTGCAGTAAGGATGCATTGATTTAATGAAATCAGTTATATAAATCAATATGTCTGTGTAGAGCAGCAGTAATTGACACTTTCTTAGGAAAAAAGCGTGTAGCCAGATTGTTTTGGGAAAGTGCCATTTATGCTCTTAAGTGTTATATACTGGTAGAAATAAAAGAAAAAATATTTAAATAAAATATAAATATATTGCAAGTCTCTTTTTCCCAGTCGTCTTCCGGTGAGTCATCTGTGTATGAAATCTGTTACTTTCACATAGGAAAGGCTGCTGCTTTTTTCTTTTTAGGATCTCACAGCGTGTACTTTCATATCTGTTTTTCTTCTAGGTGTATGTTGTTGCCATGAAAATTAAGAAAGAAGCAGAGACCAAACCAAAGCGTGTTTCAAAGAGCACAGAGGAGGATGAGGATGATTTTGGTACTATAGATGAGTTGCCACCAGACAGTTTGATAACACTTGTGCAACCTGAGCTGCCTGCACTTAGCCGTCTCTGGTTAGCTGCACTGAAAGATTATGCTCTTTTAACTTTGCCAGCTGAATTTGCTACCCAGCTTCCCCCAGATGGTAAGCACTGGAATGTCTTTTTGTATTGTTCTGACAAACAAAAAGAAGTCCTTAGCTGAGACTTTAAAATTATTCTATGAATAATTTGGCAGGCACGTTTTTTGTGCAAGTGATAAATTTCTGCCCATGTGTAATCAGAATGTATGTTTGAAGTCTGTGTGTGCTTTTTTCCTTCAGTCTGCATTGAAGGTGCTCTTTATCTGAACCACAGAGATCTTTAAAACTGTGTCTTTGTGGAGTTAAGAATACTTCTACACCTCTAATACTTTGATATTGAATGCAAGATTATGTTTACTATAAGAAAAACGTAGCCCTTGAGATTAGAGTGGATACTGTCTTATAACAATTTACTGAGTTAAGAATGAGTGTTCTGTATTAAAAATGCTGCAAGACCTGATGATTTTGCCTGCCTTTCTTGCTCTCTGCTTACTCTTCCATTGCAGTGGCCATTGCACTTTCTTATGAGAGGTACTAATGTTGCTCCTTCACAAGGAGAATTGGGATGCACTGTCACTAATAGAGATTACGTCTGAATATCTAAATGATTAAATACACACGGAGTAAATAAACTAATAAATTTAGAGTATGTGCTTTTTGTGTATTATTTGCAGAGAATTTCAGAATTTACCTTTCGTTTTCTGATTTAACAGGAGGAGCATTTTACACTCCAGAAACAATTGATACAGCTAGACTGCATTACCGGAACTCCTGGGCTCCCATACTACATGCAGTGGCGCTTTGGCTAAACAGTACAGGATTTAACACTTCAGAATCAGCAGAAGAGACTGCTGCAGCAGTGCCCAGTTCCCAGAAGCATGCTACGTCCATTATGTTAAACCAGACACCTGGAACTCCACCTACCACTAAATCTTTGCCAGAGATAAATAAAGATCGAATGCACTTAATTCTGGGTAAGAGTTACAGGTTTAGAGTTCAGTACCAGCCCATTATGGTATGAAATGGTATGGGAATAAGAAAAGATACTTTGTTTGAAATCTGTGAATTTTAAAATGCATCACATATCTGGACAGTAATATTTTGAAGTACCTCTGTCTCCTTCTCTCTGTATCTGTCTGCCTCCTGTGTTCTTTATAGCTTTGACAGAATATTTGTTGGTGTGGTTATTGTGATTTTTATGGACAGGTTGTCTAGTTTATTTATGTAATTAAATAAAATGAGTAGGAGCTATTCTGTGCTGTAATATAATTCAGATGATACAAAATGTTATGCTTCAAAGACACAAAAGCTGTAACGTTAATTAAAATACACGCCCTCATAAAAACACAGTTCAGGAGAGACTGGTATTTGACAAGTCACATGGACTAGCTTTTGCATCAGTTTTTCATCTGTGAGTACTGCTCGCTGTTTCCGGTTGTTGTTATCTAACAGCTTTAAGAGGTGGATGTGATCACTTATTCTGAGGAATGCCAACAGTTTGCTGAGATATACAGATATTTAAAACCAGAATTAAGTGCCATGTATATAATATAAACATTGCATAATTTTTGAGGCTTAACTTAATCTCAGTTATCTTTACATTGAAAAGAGTTCAATAAAACGAAACTCAATTTACAACTGAAGGATTCAGAAGTCTGACTCACAGACCTTTAGAAAGAAGTGTGGATTTTGAGACAGTAATCTAAGTTGCTTGCTGTCACTGTTTATTATTTTTCCTGCCAAATTTTCAGGAAGACATGATGCAGAAGAGAAAGCAAATACAATTCTGCTATTTCTAATACATAACCTCTCTTTTCCTCTAAAGGACAAAGAATTGAGAAAAACGTGTCTTTCTGAAGTTAAGAACCTGCAACACTTACAAAGAAATTTAGAAAAGTTGATTTATGATGTTATGAAGATTCTTTTTAATTATTGCTCTTTTCAGGTGTTAGTATACAGTTTCTATGTTCCCCACGACCTGAAGAACCTGTTGAGCATGTTACATCTTGTTTACAAGCACTTCATACTTTATTGGATTCCCCTTGTGCTAGGATCCATATTGCAGAGGATCAGGTACTGTATGAGCATGTTGTAACAATCAGCTTTTTCTAGGTCTTGGTCTTTTATCTGTAATGATTACAAAAGGTGCAATTATTTTTGCATGAGAAAAGTATTGCTCATCATAAGCAAGTGACATAACAATTAGGACTTGTTAAGTCCTAATTAATTTTTTTTTTAATATGTATTTTGTTTTATTGTAGCTCCTTGGTGTTGAACTCTTGAGCGTGCTTCACCGACTCCTCCTGACCTGGGATCCTCCTTCAGTCCAGCTACTGGTTACAGGCGTTGTCCAGCAGATAGTAAGAGCAGCTCAAGATTATTTGCAAGAAAAAAGGAACACCCTAAGTAAGATTTTGAAAACACAGATTGCTATGCAAAGTAAATAAGCAACAGGTTTTTGTATTGGGAAAGGAATTCACATACACTGGAATATGGTTAAAGTGAGGAGAAAAATGCTGTGTTTTTCACAGATGCTTTTGATGTATTCATAATCTTACCTGCTGATTTCTTAACTCTATTAAGATGTAGTTTTTCTTCCTCTGATCATTCTAGCGATTATTCTTTTAATGTCATGGTTTTCATTCATTTTTCTGGAATATGAATAATGAGAATTATACCCAGCACACCACTCAAGGTCCTACTAAAACCTTGCTCGGTTTCATTAATGTTTCTCTGTCGACTGCCTCCTAGCACTTCATTTACCTGTTTTTATGAAGTTTAATGGTTCAGCCCCCAATGCAGGGTCTTGTGGTGCGTCCCTGGCACAACTTGCATTGACGAGGTAACTGAACTGCTGCTGCAACCAGTGTGAGAATCTGCCTGCCCAGGAGATCTTGCCAGGAAGTGGAGCAGACTTGCGTCTGGGTTCTTACTTCACTGACATTCAGGGCGTGTCAGCAACCAGGAGCTCTGGGAACAGGGTGTGCAAACAGGAGCATGGCAGTTGGCATGGAAAGGCAGGCTCATGCAGCCCAGATGTGCTGCTCAAGACTGTACAAGACTGCTTGAGTCAGCATAACGATGGCAGTGACATACAGCAGTCTGCTGACTGAGGAATGATCAGCTCTGGCACATCAGAGGTCTAATGACCTGGCTTGAAATTCGGATGGAAGTCTGTTGTGGTTTAGCCCTGTGACATGGTGTTGGATACATGGTTTGTTTGGCCAGTTTGTGTCAGCCTTCCTGGCTGTGTCCCTTCCTGGCTTCTTGTGAAAATTAACCCTACCCCAGCCGAACTCAGGACAAAGTCCTGATGTGACTGTCCCCCAGGTGCTTGTCTGTGCAGCCAGGGCTGGAGGTGACATTGCTCTCACCTGTGAAATGTGAAATGCACGTGAAGATGAGCAGACTGTGTAGTATCAGGAAAGGCAAATGGGAGGACGATGTGTTCTTCACAGAGATCCTGCAGGTGCAGGAGCCCAAGCCCCATGTGTCACGGAAGGACGGACAGGCATAGGCTATGCTGGAATGTGGCCCTGGAGGATGGGACTCCCACGAAGGTGGAGGCTGCAAGGTTGTGACTTTCAGCAACAAAAGGCTTTATCTCCAGGCATCCAGCTGGAGGACACTATAGGGATCTGGTAAGAGGAGAAGAGGAATAAGCTCTCCGGGTAGGTATCTGGGCCAGCTGTGCCTCTGACAGGTCAGAACTGATAACACTAAGAGGAAGTGAAGGGTGACACCAGTCAGGAACTCTCTTCTTCTTTGACTGCCCAATCAAGAAGAGCAGGTGAGTGAAGCCATATTAAACCAACCGGAAGAAGCCTTCCAATCACAAGCTATGGGAGTCTCACGAAAGACTTTTACCATCCAGACATGCTGGAAGGGCAGTGCTGCAGGATGGTAACAATCTGAAGCTTTCAGAAGTGTATGAGGCGCAGGTTTTTTTCAGTGCAGATGCTGGAAAGTCCAAATAAGGGAGGTGCTCAGTGGATTTGCTCCTCACTGGTACAGAAGAAATGGTTATGAAGGTTAATGGTAGCTGTGGCTGTAGCAGCCATGAGATAGTGGGGTTCATGATCCTGAGGGAAATGAAGAAAGCAAGTAGCAGAGCAAGAGCTTTGACCTGACTTGGCAGACTTGGGTTTGTGCGGGGAACTTGCAGACAAGATCTTGTGGTAAGCTTCCCAGAAGTGCAAGGGAAAAGGAGATACTTCATCTTCAGTGACAAAAAATAGCTCATCCAAAAGTGCAGGATGCCAAACAGGCATGGCAGGAGGCTGACTTAGCTGAACGGGTACTTCTGACTGAGCTCAAATGTGACAATGAAGGGTATGGATGGTGGAATTGGGGGCACGCTGCCCAGGAAGACTACTGAAGACATCTGCTCAGGTATGGAAGAGTGGAATTAGGAAAGCTGTGATTTGGCTGGAGCTGAGACTGGTGATGAATGTCAAGTGTGACAAAAAGGGCTTCTATAGGTGTTGGCAGCAGAAAGACCAAGGAAATTTGGACCTGAATGGATTGGATGATCATAGAATCATAGAGTGCTTTGGGCTGGAAGGGACCTTTAGAAGTCATCTAGCCCAACGCCCCTGCAGTGATCTAGTGACAAAACACATCAGGGGAAAAACTGAGGCACTGTTATCTTCTTTGCTTAGTCCTCCTGTGTCTCTGTGTCCAGTGAGCAAGTCTGGGGAGAGAACTGCTACCTACAGTAGATGAGCATCTGGGTAGTGACCACTTATGTAAAAGCTGGACATACCTGGGACCAGATGGGATGCATCTGAGGGAGCTGGCTGATGACATGCTAAGGCTGCTGCTGTCATCTTTGAAAAGCTGTGGCGCTCAAGAAAACTTCCCAATGAATGGCAAAAAGTAGATGCTATGTCTAACGTTCAATAAGTGAAGACATGCAGGGCGTTCTGTGATTCTGTGTGCCAGTAAGCCTACTGTATGTGCTGAAAGATTTTGGAGTAAATCCCCTTGGAAACCACTTCTGACTACATGAAGCAGAAGAATGTGATTTGATATAGTGAGTGTGGACTTATCAAAGACAAATAATGCCTAGTCAACCTCTGTGATAAACAGAGGCTGGCTTTGGATAAAGGGGGACTGGTGGATATTGTTTACCTTGACTTTTGCAAGGCTTTTGACCCAGTACCCCATAGTATCATTGTCGAATTGGAGAGATGTGGACTGAAAAGTAGGAGAATAACTGGCTGGACTGCTGTGCTTCAGTGGAGTTCGGCGATTCAAGTCTAACTGGCAGCTGGTTGCAACTGGTGTTCCTTAGAGTTCAGTATTGGGTCTGCTACTGTTAAACATTGTCATTAACAACCTGGATGATAGGACAGAATGCATCCTCAGCAGATCAATAACAAATTGTGCAAGTGGTGGATACACTGGAGGGCAGTGCTGCTTTTCAGGGGAATCTCGAGCTGCAGGACTGTGAACCTGCTGAAGTGCAGCAAAGACAAATGCAAAATCCTACATATGGGGTGGAATAATCGTATGCGTTGGTGTAGGCTGAGGGGCTGACAGACTGGATTAGCAGATTGCCAGGTAATGAGCTGAATGTGAGTCTGTGGTGTGCCTATGCAATGCTGAAGACTGTTACTGGGATGCATTAGAAGAGCATGACCAATACATTAAGGGATGATTTTGCTTTCAACTTGAGCTTGTGAAGATGCACATGGAGCAGTGTCTAGTTTTCTTTGCACTTCCCCCTCCATGTGAATAAGAGAGATGTTGACAAACTGAAGGAAGTCCAGTGGAGGTCCAGTAAGCTGCTTAGGGAGGTGAAGTATGTGACATGTGAGGAGAGGCTGAGAGAGTGGAACTTTGTGTGCTCTGCAGAAGAGAGGGTTAATACGGGATAGAATAGCAATCCCCCTTCTTAAAGGGGATTTAAAGAGAAGATCAATCCAAACTCTTCTGAAAGGCATATGGTGGAAGGACATGGGGCAATGGACACAAGCTGTAGCAACAGAAATGCAGATGGGATACAAGGAAAAAAATTGTCACCATGGGAATGATGAAGCAGTAGAACAGGTGCCCAGGGATGCTGTGGCATCTCTGTGCTAGGAGATTAAAAACTAGAGCAGCGCTGAGCAACCTGGTCTAGCTGTCAAGTTGGCCCTGTTTTGAACAGGGGATTGGACTTGGATGACTTATGGAAGTCCCTTTCAACTTAAATTTTTCTGAGATTCTCTGATGAGTTGATACACCTAAATCCTGTTCCTTTATTGAGCTTTAATAAAATTCATTCTTTGTTTATCCTGCTTCTTCTGGTATGACGTTTCAGCTTCTCGTGTTTTGCATAGGCTTTTCATCAGCATATTCTGTTAGTTTATTTCTACTTTATGTAAGAACATCCTTGATAAGAGTATTAGCATGAGTCTGAAGCTACTTTCTGAGGTACTTTTAGTAACCTCTTCCTTTTAACAGAACATCTTCCGGTTCAATCATCCCTTTACCATTTCTTTAAAAATCTCACATTGGATGTACTGTTTCCATCTTTGTCAGGTAAATTAGTTTCCAAGTGGCAACCTGGAAAATAGTTCATTGATATCTGGTTAGGTTAGACCTGCCATGTTTTCTTTTAGCTGAAAGAAGTAAAGTAAAACCCAAAGAATATTCTCTTACCAAGGAAAACTACCATCTTAGTCTGGCACAATATACTGTTGAGAAAAAAACACAACTGTTAGCTCTTGCCCATTTTCCACATGAAAAGAGAGGGGGGATTTTGCTGGGACTTGAGGAACCAGCACAGCTGAAAATGCAAGCTCTGTTCCTTCATATGAATTAATGGAATTGTTTACTGTAGGCACAGTAAGTTGCGTTTTTCAAATCAGTGAATGTGATAACACTAGCAATTATTTAAATTCAAAGGAGCTTCATAAGGGTGGTTCAGGCCAGCTTTGACTTGCTGAATCTCTGTTGCTGTTCACTGGGAGAAGGAAAGTCTGCAGCTGGCCAAGCTGCCATTCAGAAGAGAGACTTTTGGAGCTGAATGCACTGAAATCATGAACTCGGTTGTAGAATCCTACAATGCTTTTCTGTTCTCTTATTTCATAATCAATTTAGGCTGAAATAAGATTTTGTCAGGCTGGAACATTTAATTAATAGCCATTAAATTAAAAAAAATAATCATGCCTATTTATTTGGCTGTCATTGCTGTTAATTTTACAGTCAGTTTTAAAAGAACCAAAATAATTCCTGCATTTTTATTTTCTGTAAGTGTTACGACTATCTTCTCTAGTTCTGGATGGATTTTTAATAAATATTGTTGCAATCACAATACTTCTAAAGCATTTTAAATCCTTTAAGTCATTCTAACTAAAACATTTAGTTTGATATGAGCCCTGTTTTTCATATCTTACTGTTAAAGCAACTTTTTCTTCTTGATTTTTTTACCTTTTTTTTAAAGAGTATTTCATGTAATCTTTGGTGTGGGATCTTTCTTAATTGTCTTCTCAGACATTTCTTTCCTTTTTTCAGATGAAGATGATATTGAGGAAAAAGAAAATCCTCTTGCTTTAGGAGAGGGAGGTGAGAGTGGTGGTCTTGTGCCTGGAAAATCTCTAGTCTTTGCAGCCATGGAATTGCTCATGTTTATCCTAGTACGGCACATGCCCCATCTGAGTTCAAAAGTGTCAGATTCTCCAAGTCACATTGCTGTCAAATCCCACCTCTCTGAGGAAAGTGCTCGTCTTGTGGCTGCCACTGTTACTATACTGTCTGACCTGCCGTCTCTGTGTTCTCCAGCAGGTAAGATGTTGTAACATAATATGTAGGAGTGGTTACTGTGAGGGAAACATAGCGAGCATGTGATGACAAAAGCAAACTGTAAATATATTTCTACAGGATACTTTAAGGATCATCTATTCAGAAGTATATTTAGGTTCTAAAATAAATTAAGAATTTGGGCTTTTTTAGTAAGCAACATAAAGGAATTTATTTGATTTTTAGATTTGCATGTGTGCTGCAGGTTTGCTGAGGAGATGAGCTCTATATCACTATGATTTTATTGTTGGTTTTTTCCTTTCCTTTTGTCATGATTTTGAAACCTTTTGGCCAATTTCAATCATACTGTAAAAGAACATAGACAACTTTGAGATAAGTAAATTCCTGAGAAATTCATGAAAAGCAGCAGCTGGATGAAAAGAGAATCCTACTGAGGGAAAAACAGCACAATTCAGCTGTGGTACACTTGGTTTTGCAGCCGTTGGCTGTCAGTCATCCCAAATGTGACTCTAAACTAAATGGAGCTTTCTTCTGCCCGGGGAGACTGTCACAAAGGATGTGTGTAAACTAGGGTAATTGCACTGAGGAGTTCAAGGGTAAAGGACACAATTGCATAGGAAGCTGTGCTCTTCGAGTTTTGCTTTTCAGAGAACAAATTGTTTAAGAGTTATCTTGTGGATCTCTGGGAAGTTTCGCACACTCATGTAGATAAGACATGTTAGAGGTTGGCCTCTTAATGAGGTGCATGATAAATAACTTATGACTTTGTCCAAATTCTCAGAATGCAACATAGGCTGTCTTCAAACAGACTATTTGTGTCTTACAATTCTTTAAAAAGTAGTAGACTTTGAGCTGATCTGGAGTCCTGCACTGTTTTTATATGATTCCTGGTTCTTTTTCATTTCTCCTTTTTTTTTTTTTGGGGGGGGGGGGGGGAGGTGCAGCTTTCTTGCAGGCCCCCTTCAGGTACTGGAAGGCTGCAGTAAGGTCCCCCGGAGCTTTCTCTTCTCCAGGCTGAACAGCCCCAATCTCTCAGCCTGTCCTCCTAGCAGAGGTGCTCCAGCCCTCGGATCATTTTTGTGGCCCTTCTCTGGAACCCTTCCAACAGGTCCTTGTCTTTCCTGTGCTGAGGGCTCCAGAGCTGGATGCAGCACTCCAGGTGGGGTCTCACCAGAGCAGAGTAGAGGGACAGAATCCCCTCTCTTGCCCTGTTGACCTGTTGTTTTGATGCAGCCCAGGATACGGTTGGCCTCCTGGGCTGCGAATGCACACTGCCGGGTCATACTCAGCTTCTAGTCAACCAACACCCCCAAGTCCTTCTCCTCAGAGAAGATACATACTTCAAAGGACCATAGTGATATGCAGATCCTGTTTTAAGATATTTAACAATCTGGGTGTGTTCAATATGATACATAACATATTGTACCATATGCTCATGTAGGGCAGAACTTTAATATCGAAATTATCATTCCTGAGTTGACAGCAACATTTTAAGTGTTGCCTTGTATGGCTTGTCTTATGAGAAACATCAGTAGCACTGATGAATTAATTTGGTGATAAAATATTGAATGGCACACATCACTTGTTACCTGGATTGCAGTTTATCTTCGTGTCTCCCTTGTTTCCTAGCCATATATATGCATATTAGGAAAGCTAAAGAGGATCTACAACGCCGGTTGGAATTAACTTCAGAAATTCTATTTTGTCTTTTTTTTTTTTTTTTCCAGGATGTATGACGATCTTACCCACTATCCTATTTCTGATTACAAGAGTATTGAAAGAAACAGCAGTAAAATCAGCTGATAATCAGGTCCCACCTCCAGTCAGTGCAGCCCTTCAAGGGATAAAAACTATTGTTACTCTTCCAACAGTCAAGGCTGATGAAACTCAGAAACAATGGACAGGTCTTATCCGCAGCACTCTGGCATCTATCTTGGAATACTCTCAACCTGGTAAGTGGTTTCCAAGTGCAAGAGAGTTCTAGTTAAAGAGAACTGTGTTTTGCTGTAATGAAAAGGCATGTATTGTATCTGCCTATAACTTAACAGGCTTCATGTCTGAGGTTTGGGGATTAAAAGTGCTGATGAATTGCTTGTAAACTTGAAATGGGAGAAAGACCTGATTGCACACAGCGTAACTAAACAGAGTTACTTAATAGGTTGTGTGGAAGACAAGCACAGCATTGGCTTTAAGAAAAGACTGTTACATCTCAGGAGTTCCCATCCCAGATTTGTCTTTGTTGGTCTGTTTTCTTTGACAATACTGATCATAATCTCCTGTTAGAAATTTTTCCTTTGCAACTGATCTTCAGCCCCTCCCCCCCCCCCCCCCCCCCCCCGCCCCGATCCTTTTCGTGGGGTGTTTTTCTGTACTGGTTCAGTCTTTGTTCTTCCATTTTGAATCCCTTTATGACATGATTATTTCATACTTTAGATTTTCCTTACACTGACCTTACCAGTCTTCATAGTTTCAGCTAGTGACTCATTTCTGGAACTTGCACATCTACCTTCTGATACCAGTCAGTCTTTCTGACATCTGCTGAATGTCTCAAGTAAAATCTAAAGGAGTTCCCAGCTGAATTCACTTTACTTCCTGAATTATGCCTCAATTTTTGTGACTACTGGCAACTCTAGGCATGTTGGCAAGGCCTGAGCAAACTATCATTTCCACCGTTCCTTTCCTCTTTCCACAGAATACCTGCTAGCTTAAAGGAAAGGAGGTTTTAGTTGCCAACACAGTGTTTGTAGAGGAACTGATCTCGAAACTGTAGTTGTTCAGTACTGTAGATGGACTGATGCCTTGAATTAAACCTCAAGAAAAATGGCAATCAGTGTATCTTTAGTTTGCTGTCATGATTCATATAGTCTTAATGATGGTGAGTATTAAAGTGGATGAACGTGAAGATGGCAAGGTTCATACTGGAGTAGGATATTCACAATACTGTTACAAGCTTTCAGTGGTGAGAAACAAATCCTACTCCTGCCAAAAAAATCTGTTACCCACCAGCAGGATGTCTACTGTGTCTCTTTAGAGAACTGCAGACTACTTCTCTTGGTTCACATTCATACTTTGCCTTGCCCTTCCAAAGGCAAAAGAGATGTACGGTCTCAGCTGCATAGTTAGCAAAAGAGGGACACAAAGATTTGTCATTTGCATAATGGTAGTTCAGCCAAAAAACATCCCATTACATCCCCAAGGAGACATTTACAGAGACTGAAGAGAGACTTGAATGGAGTTACTCATGTGAGAGATAGGGAGCGAGTAGGTAATTGCAAACAATCCTGAAAATGTCTGAAGGGGAAGGATCAGTAGATTTGTGTTAACCAAATCAAACTTTTAATTTGATTTGTCACATCAGCTCTTGTCTTCTAGCCTTTTGTTACTGTAAATATTTCCTAGTCCCTCTTTCCAGAAGCATTAGTGGCTTTAGGCTTTTTTGCAGACTTCAGAAATCTTTCTTCAGAAAGAGTGTACGTTTTCCTTTTCCTTTCCCATCTTCTGTGGAGTGGGACACATCCCATACACAAGAATCTAAGCAAGGTCTATTGCATATGATTTTGAGTCTCATAATTCCATAAAATTTAAACAAATTTAACTTTTTTTAATTTGTCACTTAAAACGCTTGGAGTAGTTTTTTGAAGTGAGGTTTCACACCATGGCCAAGCAAATCGAGTGACTAGCTGACATCTGTAAAGGGCAGTCATGCTGGTTTTCTTTCTGGTGACTACATATCTGGTGTTTCTTTGTGCCTCTCAAGGAAGAGCAGAACCAATCTGGCCAACAAAACCAGCAGAACAGTTTTTTATATATATAATAATTATATATAAATATTTTTTTCCCTGTTGATGTGAATTCATGAATGAGATCCATGAAGAAAGAGCTTGTGCAAGGAAAAGAAGGATGGCAATGGCAAACAAAGACCATTTGAAAAGCAGGGAAGGTTAAAGTAGGACTGTTCTTACTAGTGACAGGTAGCTGTCAGATCAGCTAGTCTGTTAATGTGAAACCTCATGTTAAGTAAAAGTTGTTGCCGTGCTGGGTATCAGTTTCTTTCTCTGCTGTATCAGCTGAAGAGATTTAAAAAAAAAAAAAAAAGGCAAAGTATATTTTTAATAGGGAAAGGAGCTAAAAAATACAGATCTCTCTTGTTTATGCACTGAAAACAAAAAAATATGACTTGGTCAGAGAGTGTGGGTGATGCTTGTTTCTTGATATTTCAGTTTCAGAAAGCTGGACTAATTTATTCAAACAACTATTAGAATAGAACTGCTCAGCTTTTCGTCAGTCACAGTCAATAATGATTAAGTGATTCTGTAACAAGTAGATGCACATTTGTATGCAGTTGCAAATAATTTCAAATATATTTATTTCCTCTTTGTGAGTTTATCAGTGTTCACTAGCTTTTACTAAATACATTCTAAACGCTTTTTGGAGTAAGCCAACGGCGTGTTTGATTTTGTTTTTCAGAAGCCTCTAAGCCTGTTCTTGATGAAATAAGCATACTTACAGCTATTACTCTCTTCCTTTGGTCAGCAAGCACCGAAATAATTGGAGTGCAGTCTTTACAAAATGGATGTATGAACAGATTTAAAAGTGCATTAAATTCCTGTGATCCTTGGGTAAGATCATGTTATAGGAATGTGAATGATACATAGTGGAGGAAAACTAATTGTGATATATTTACCACATTTCCTGAATGCTTAGTGATGCCTTCGGAGACAGATGCTACTTGTCAAAATAACTAAAATTTTCAACAGACCATTACAGAAACTCTTTAGTGAGCAAAACAACCCAAACTAAGTGCTTCTAGATAATGCGTGTTCATGGCTTTGTGCCAGATTCTTGATTTGCTGCTTTTCAAAAGGAAAAAACCTTTGATAAGTGAAATTTTAGCAAGTTAAAAGGTTGGTTACCAGAGTGGTAACATTTCTGTATTAATGCTGATCTTTTATAATACAAACTAAACTACTTTCTCTGTAGATGAAATTACAGCCCACATTTCTGATGAATTTTACATTTGTTTGTGCAAAATCTGTGCTTATTTTACATGTTCATAAAAAAACTCAGCTTGAGGGCAAAAATGTAATTTTGTGGTCACCATCAGAACATCTACAGATTGTGAATAATCCGTCTCCTGATTTCACTGCTGCCCTTTGGTTTGTCTTTATGGGTTATCTTCTAAATTATTTTCTCACTAAAGAGGGAAACTAGAAGTTTGTAGACTGACTTTGTTCAAGCAGGCTAATGCACCATATAGTTAACCTTAACCGTTCCAGCCATGCATACATCAGTTTGTTTTAGTGGGTAAAGAAATCTGCAGGTGGGAGCTAAAGAGAAAAATCTATAGGGTTTCCACAAGCAAGCACTGCAGAGATTCCTGAGAATAAAAACACGCAAAACATGCTGATGTGTTTAGGGTCACAGTGAGGCATTTAAAATCCTGTTTAGACTGATAATTCTTCTTTGCAGCAGGGCTGGTGTTTTCCAGCATGGACATAAAATTCAGTTGGCTCTAAAGACCTGACTTGGGGTGGGCAGCTACTTAAGATTTTAGTGCGTGAATGGAAATGTCTGTTGTATTAAGCAGAAACTTTTATGTCATGCTCTCTCTCGGCTCCGTATAAACAAATCAACAGTGAGAGAAGTACATCTTTGCCCACCACCCTGCTGGAAAGCTGTCAGTGGACTGGAACTTACCACTATTTTTGTAATTCACAGAGAATGGTTTGACAGCAGTCAGGTTGTGTCCACTCTCCGCACTGATGTGGGGAACATATGTGGCGTAATACTTGTTGTGTGTTCGTTCGGGTTTCTGAAATATAAAACACTCATTGTTGGGGTCAGTAACTAGACACCTGTTTCTAATAAAAGCACTATACTGATTGTACTGTAAGCACTGAACCAGTTATGGAAAAAAACTCCTCTAAGGAAATACCGCTGCGTCATAAGAAATACAGGAGTGTTTTTGAAAGTATTACCACCTGCAGAAGTCTGATAGGTTAGATACTGTGTACAGTAATAACCAGAAGGCTGGTGAGCTCAATTTTGTTTTGCCCCAACAAGGGAGCTTAGTTGAGAGACCCTTGTTTCTCAGTGCTAATGGGTAAGTTTTACAGGAGAGTGTGCCTTACACGCTTAGAAGAAGCCCTGATTTTAACTCACAGGAGCTTTTGTAGACTTCTGTGAATGCAGAATATTCAAGAGATGTATGTTACATACATGGAATAAGAACAGCTTGGATGAAATTCTGCTGTCAGATGCAGTCATAAAACTCTTATCTGAATTACGCATGCATGTAAGAAAACAGACTTTTTTTGAAGGCTAATAATGTTAACAGCTAATAAGGAGTAAAGTTTAAAGAATGTAGAGAGAAAGGGAATTATTTGGAGTGGTATGGAGAGCAAGGAAGAATTTGTTGAAATGAGTCAAAGATGATGCTGAGTAAGGTATTAGGATAAAATGTTCTTCCAGGGAGCTCTGTTAGAAAGTATAGAGATAGTACTAGAAGAAGTGTTATTACTGCAGGCCTTAAAAACTGATTTATAGAGAAAACTTGCAGCTGTATGCTAGTGAATTAACAGTGACCTGAGCTGCATAACTAGTATTTTCTTACTATCAGGCTTTTTATCTATCATTTTTATTCAGTATTTTTATTTATATATCTGTGTTTCCAGTCATCCCCAGATCTCCTCACAGATCATTGTGTTCAATAATACTTCCTCTAGAGTGCTTCTGTTCGGCATGTGCTCAATAACTCATCCTGTTTGGGCCTGAGTACAGTTGGAAAGCGTGTGCAATGTTTTATCCTCCTATTTGTTGTGGGGCTTTACCTTTTCAGAAGTTCTGGGTTATTCATGTGGGATTTTGGAGGAAGATTTTTGTACACCCAAATAAAATGCATTCGTAAGTTCATCTAAACAAGATCATCAGTGAGTCATTTTCCCAAATGTTGACTTCAATAATCCCTACTTTCCAGAGAAAGGTGGGGGGGAGAAAACAGAAGGAAGACAAGGAGAGGGTTCTGGGATCCAGCTCACTGTATGGCTACTCATATACTCCTATGCTACTACCAGCACAAGATGGAGAATGAGAAGGAAGGCAGCCTGCCACTTCTGGCTACAGCCTTGGCTCGTGTTATAGCAATAAGATCACTTTAATCTGCTCTGAGTCATTTTTATGGGCTGTTTTACCCTTCTGAGATTGGAATAGCATTTCATGATTTTGCAGATACATTTACTATAGTGCTAGTTGTTCTGAGACTTAAAGATGCAGTTCTCTGTGGACCTGTGTGACTGACTTTTATGACATTAACTATTCCTTTATTTTCTCTGAGTTCATATTGTTGCTACTGTCTAGTACCTGCATGTTCTTTCTAAAAGCTTTCATTTTATTGAAGACTGCGTTAATATTGTTTTAGCAGATGGCCTGTGTTGCTGCTTTCCTCTTATTCAGTATGTTTCCTTCCCTTTTAGTCTTCCTTTTTTGGTACTGCGTGTATCTCACATACATAGATAACAGAGTTTATTAGAGTTCCAAGTTAACAAATAACTTTCAGGACAATGTATTTATCTTGATTTGATTAGGTTCAAGCCAAGTGTTACCAGCTTCTGCTTTCTGTGTTCCAACACACCAATCGTGCCCTGTCAACTCCATATATTCATTCATTGGCCCCTGTCATGGTTGAGAAGTTGAAAGCTGTGGAAAGGAGCCGCCCGAACAACAGCCTGGAGCTGTTAGCAGTCCAGGAAGGAATTAAAGTCCTTGAAACGTTGGTTGCCCTTGGTGAGGAGCAGAACAGTAAGTATTTAGTTCTTCTAAAGACATGTGTAACACTAAAATAGAATGTTAAGTGTTAGAAATCTTGCAGTTAGGAACTTGATGGCATAGTCACAAATAGAGCAATATGCTTTTGTAATTCCAGTAGTAGAACTTTTGTATACATGGACATAGCACATACAGTATGATGTGCTGTATAGCCTTTGTATTTCTAGTGATTGCAGAAAAGAAAAAAAGTAAATGTAAACTGCAGTAGTGAGTGATGTTTTCTTCTGTTTGGAAATAAGCAGTTCACACCATTTAAATTTACTTTTTTCCATTGTTAATTTTTATTTATTTTAGCAGACTAATCACTTTTATGTAGTTGCTTCTACCAGCTCAACAAAGTTTATCTAAAAAGCCCAAGAAATTGAATTGTACTGATCAGAGTATCTTGATTGCAGATGGAGCCTCCTATTTGCTTCAGTAGATAGGATACAGTATTAATAGTTTATCTTTTAAGTTCAATTACTCTCTAACTGAAACAATGCGTTTCCTAAAGACTGACTTAGCAGACATTTGCCTTCAAATGCTGATAAAGTTCCTTGTAAAAATATTACTGTTGGTTTTGTGTGGGTGCTTTTTTTTCCCCTGCTCCAGCATACTCCCTGTTGGTATTTCTCTTCATTGATGATAAACCAGTAAATGTACGTTTTCTTGAGCCCCATTCTGCTTCTGACACTGTTGTTTGAAACACATTTGAAATGAGAGAGTAACTGAAGTGAATGAGGAAACAACAAAACATCTGATTTCTGCTAATGCTGGCTGGAGACAGTCACCCCATGGGTATGAATTTAGTCAAAACCTTTAGGGGAAAATCATTAATACTCTGATAACCTACAGAATTTTGGATAAATAAGTTACCATCAATGTTTAAGTTATTTGAGCTTAAAATTTACAATTAACATGTTACACATTTCGAAGCAGACTTGTGTCCTTACTAGATTAGCGCTATTGCTTAAGTTCAGCTCCTTTTGTGTTCTAAATGTAAACTCTTTTGACTCCTGTGCCATTTTGGGCTGTGGCCTCATAATGTCATGCCAGCCCAAGTATAGATGCAGAGCTGGTTTTTGGATTGGAATCTTCCAAGATGGAGTAATACAGCAGATAACTGTCCCTGACTTGTTTGTGAGCACTTGCATGCTAATAGCAGTTCTGTTACGCTTCCTGGGGAGGCTGATACTCAAATTCAGTTGAGTAATGTTTCTGTCTGCCTGCAAAGTGTTTTGAAACCCTTTAATGTGATAGGCACTCTGCATCTTATGATCTCTTATCAATCATCAGCAATCAGATGGTGTCAAGGCATCTTTAAAGAAGTGTCAGGAACAAAATAACTGTGGTGATCAATAATAGAAGTCTGAAACAATCTTAGTAAGAAAAATTTGAGTGACCAAAGGACAGGAAACCATCTACATTTCAGTTGTTTTTTTTTATTTGATCGTTTTTTAATGACCGTGTTTATTGTCAATTCTGAAAACAAAATTACCCTTATCAGTCTAGTAACAGATAAAATTAATTTTCATTTGTTTTGTTCTCTGATACGGTTATTACTTCTTTTGTTTTCTTTCACTTTCAGGAGTCCAGTTGCTTGCCCTTCTCATTCCCACTCTGATCTCCTATTTACTGAATGAAAATGCCTTTGCTTCTGCATCTGCAGCATCCAAGGATCTTCATGAATTTGCACTTCAGAATCTAATGCACATTGGTCCACTTTACCCACATGCTTTCAAGACAGTAATGGGAGCTGCTCCTGAATTAAAAACACGTCTAGAAACTGCAGTCCGAGCAAGTCAGGCCAGCAAAGCAAAAGCAGCTGCTAGGCAACCACCACCCACGGTACATTCCACCCCAACAATTAAACTGAAAACTAGCTTTTTTTGAATTACTTTTATTATTTTTGGACCATTAAGTAGTCAGAAGCACTACACTATCCCCAATATGTTACTACATATATGTCTGTAATTCTGTGTAATTTGTATTTGAAAAGCTGTCTCATAGAGCTTTGTGTAATTACTTGAAATCCATGCATTACAAGGGAAGTGGTGTTACTTGTATAGATTTTTAGGAAATTGAATGTGATCATATTTATGAATTTGTGTTATAAATTATCCACCCAAAAAAATCATATTCTCTGACTAAATAGTTTTATTTATTTTTAAAAGCTACCGGAAACCTTTGAGTGTTTTTTGAAATCTGGTGATTGTTATCCTACCATTGTGCAAACACACTAACATGGTGGGGATGGAGGGAAGAGCGGAAACTGTTACGCAGTACATACTGTGTTCCATGGGGAATTTCAAGTGTAGGAGTATGCACTTTTTCCTTTTAAAAACAAAGTAGGGAAGGAGATTGTCAGACCTCATAGATCATTTCAGCTTGCATGAAAAAAAACCAACTGAAAATTTACAGCCTTTCTCGAGGTGAACGATCAGGCATGCTGTCTTAATGAGTTGTCTTTATTTATGTGTTGTATATTTATTTCAGATCCATTTCCATGCTTGAAAACTAATAAAGGATGCAAAGAATCTAATCCCCTAATCTCTTCTAAGATAAATTTTAAAGAGTGCGTTGGAAATTGAGTTTATAAGGAGAACTGCCTGTTATCTGCATTTTTGTAGGTGTTGGCCCTTGTAAGGTGGTGTGTTATCAGTCTTCTTGTTCTGCCAGACACTGGTTGAATACGATGATTTAGTGCTCTGTTCTTTGTCCAGATTCCTAGCTATTTAACCTTCCTGCAAGATTTTAGTCTCATTGGATATATCTTATCTGTAGTCCTTGGTAAAGTTAGCAGAGCCAAACTTTGCACCTGTACTAAGGGAGCAGAACACGAGGGAGAGCCAGGCTCTTCTGGTTCTTCCTTCCCCTACCAGGCTTTTCTTCTTTGAAGAGCAAGTCACTCGCCTCACATCTGAGTGAGTCTGAGCTGCAGATTTTGGAGCTTGGAGCTGAAGTGCTGTGCTAACCTTGCAGCCCAGAGCCAGTGATTCCCTGTGTTTGCCTGCTGCCAGACCTCACCCTGCCTACTTGCCAAAGTGCAGAACCGTCTTATTTTCTTCTGTATACAAGACTGACTTACATTAATTTTTTGACGCTGCTGTTGAATTTACGGGCTTCTATGGGAATCTTTCTATACATTTTGCGTGATAGAGAGAAGCCACGTAACTAGAAGCCTGGGCTAGGCTTGTCGAGTTTCATCTCTAATGTTTTTTCTGGATACGGTGTTAGAACTGTGTATTTCAGAAGCTTCTACTTCAACCCAAATATAACAATGGGAGAGTAAATAGAATTGAATGTGATTAATAGTTGGCTGAAATATTTGTAGACCCTTATTTTTGCATAGTCACTTGCCCAGTCTCTCTTTTCCCGTAAGACCTTATGTAACCCTGTGAGTACCTATGCAAAATGGAGGACAAGATAATGCTCTTTTGCCCTACTGTATTTGGTGTGTGCAAAATATTTAACATAAAATCAGAAAAGCTTTTGTTTTGCAGTGAGTATTTTAGTGTTAAAGTGAGGACACAAGCGGTGCCTACTCTAATCTTTCAGATGTTTTTCTCATAAAGATCTTAACTTCCAAGTCTTCTTGTTTCATCCAGATACAAAGATGAAAAAAAAGTAGTGAAATTACTTTCCTCCTCCCGTATGGCATATTGTTTTTACTTCTGGATGTATGTGCAGTGGGAATTGTGATACATTTTAATCAACTTATTCTAATCACTTTCCAGCATTAAAGTCCTGAACCTGTTTATCATTTAAGAGAAAGTATTAAGGAAACTTCCAGTACAAAACTGAACACAAATTTTGCAAGTAAAACTAAGAAAATAACTTTATAACCTATTTTAGGTTCCCTCCCCCCCAGGTAGTCTAGTAACTAATGACTTTGATGTTTGTTTGAAACTCTTTGTCTATGATCAGATTTCATTTCCCTCAATTTTTATCTCAGCACTTTTATGTTTTGGTTAGACCCTAGTTTACAAGATGTCTGAAAACTAAGGGGGGGGGGGGAGTGTAGCAATCAAACATAACTAAGAAGTCTGCGGAAAAAGAGAAAAAAGTTAGCGGAAGGGGAGATGGCACGCCATGGATGCAGAGGGACGGCGAAGGGAGAGGTTTTTCCACGCACGCGGTGTGACTGTATCCAAGCCGCTCCGCTTTGAGCCGGGTGCAGCCTTCCCCGGTTTCCAGTCCTCGTTTGGCTGCTTTGCTCGCTCCTGGTACTGCAGGTATAACCACGCGGTTCTACGGAGTATTTTGGCATCAGATTTCACTTGATGAAAAAACCCGAAATAACCTGACACGCCCGTGGTGCCGCCTGTTCTCCGTCACCCTCCTCTTCAGCTATCGCCCCGCCGGTGCCCTTCCAAGCGTGCCTTTTCCTGAGGCTCTGCTCGGTTTCCCCTCTCCCCCTCGGTTCCTTCCCCGCTCCCCGCCGGGGCCCGCACAGCCCGGGGCCCGCCCCGCCCCCCGCCACCACAGCGCGCAGAGCTCGGCCCCGCCCGCGGCGTCACGGCGCGGCCCGGCGGGAGCGGGAAGCGCCGCCTGCGCGTGCCGGAGCCGTTTACGTCCCTCCCTGAGGCGGGGGGTGCGGTTAACGGGCGCTCTCGCTCCCGACTGCCCGGCTCCGAGCGGGGCCGGGGGCGCGCTGCCAGCTCCGCCCTGCCGCTGCCCGCTGGTCTCTGCCCCAGGATGGCACGTCACGGGGATGACGCTCGCCCGCTGTAACGTCACCTCTCGTAATAAGGCGCGCGCGGAGGAGAAAAAGGCGGTTTCCCCCTCCCGCCCCGCCCCGCCGCGGAACTCCATTTCCCAGAGTGCCGCGGGGGCGAACCGCGCTCCGGAATTGTCCCCGCCGCGTCGCCGTAGCAGCCGGTGGGGTTGGCTGTCAGGCGGTGACGGCGGGCGGGACGCGCCCAGGTTGTTGCTGCTGCCGGGACAAGGCTGGGCGCGGGCGGCGGCGAGCGCGGCGGACCCGGCCCGGCCATGGACGAGCAAGCAGGGCCCGGCGTTTTCTTCAGCAACAACAACAACAACAACGCCCTGCTTCTGCCGCCGCCGGCGGGCGGGCCGGGGCTGGAGCCGGGCGAGGCGGCGGCGGCAGCGGCCGCCGCGGCGGCAGCGGCCGGAGGAGGAGGCGGCGGCGGCGGCGGCGGCGGGGGGGGTGTCTCATCCTCCGGAGCCGCCGCGGCGGTGTCGGCGTCCCGGGCTCAGTACAGCGTGCCGGGCATCCTGCATTTCCTGCAGCACGAGTGGGGCCGCTTCGAGGCGGAGCGCGCCGAGTGGGAGGCGGAGCGGGCGGAGCTGCAGGTAACACCCGCCACCTCCTTCACCCCCCCTGGTTCGGGCGGCCGCTCCCCTCCGGCTGCGCAGGGCCGGGGTCTGCGCAGCCGGAGGGGAGCGGCCGCCCGAAGCGCTGCCCCGGTTTCCCCCCCCTTGTCCGGCCTCGGAGGGCGTGACATGGCGGCCGGCCCTGAGGGGAGCGGCCCCCGCCCGCCGCGCGGCTTTCGCCGCCTCGACGGGGATGTTCCGGGCGCCTGAACTCCTTCACCGGTTCCGCAGCCCGGTGGTTAAAAATTGCCCCTGCCCGCCCCGGTTGTCCGTCCGCGGCTCCCGCCGGGCCCTCGGCCCCCGGGCCGGGCCTGTGGGAGCGGCTGCCGCTCCGTTGGCGTTCCTGGATACGTTGTGCAGCGTTTTCGGTTGGAAAGCGGTGGGGTTGATACCGCTCGTTGATGCTTTGAAGGGCTGATAGGGATCTTGTGGTTGAAGAACTTGTGAACTGCTGGCCTGGAGCCATCGCTGTCAAATTCTAAAGTGATGGGCATGTTACGCTAACTCGAGCGACAGTCGATAATGCAGCCTTCGTTGTTGTTCCTCTTTCGCTTTGTTTACAGGAAAGTCTCTGTTGTAAACCTTAACGCTGTCCACATTACCAGCAGCCCGCTGTTTGGTTCCGAGTTGGTCACGTTTGAGACTGAAAAGCATCTACTCGGCTTCCTTTCTGGGTCTCCTTTCTTTGTCTCTTGCTTCCTGCCCATCTCTTTCCTTTTGGCATCTTTCCTTGAAAGTACTGCCTTTGTCAGGAGAGACTTGAACCTGTTTAGCAATGTGAACCACTTCTCTGTTCTTGGTTTGTTTTTTTTTTTTTTATTTTAATTACTAGGGAAGTCATCTTTTAAATTGTAATTTCAAACAACCGCCCTGAGAAGAGTGGCAGATGTGACATTCTTCGCTGCGGGTTCCCTTGTAGGAATTCAAAGGAGGTGGTCATGAGGACAAAAGAGTAATTTTTATTTTAACTTCAATGATTCAGTGTAAAACTCATTAGTAACTGAATCATGTTTCTATTTACTACATCCAGTAAATACTATGTAGAAAGTATTGCATACTATGGAGAAAGCTTAGCTGTGTTTAAGAAGAACATCATGTGTCACATGTCCAGTGGAGTCTCATAAATATCGTAACATTTTTTCATAGCTGATGCAGATGTCAACAATTGCTGTGGAGAAAAAAAATCTGTTTTACGGGACCTAAGAAACTGTGCCAGTGTGTTAATAGTAATAACACTTGACATATTTATAATACCCTTCAACAGAGGCTAGCATGCTATTCCTCCTTCCCCCCCTTCTCCCCCAGGTATCCCTCAAAAGCTTGGTAAGTGTTATGGATGAGACAGGAGGGAAGTATAAGAGTATTTAGAGTATTTCAGCTATTTGCTGAAGTCATGTATGTGACAGAAGTGGGAATATAACCCGATTATGAGTTGTTTGCTTGAACGCCTTTGGCTCTTGCCAAAACATCTCAATAAAGTTATAATTAGCTGTGCCTGGCATTGCCACGAGTTGTAACAGTATTTATCTGCTGTGGGGCCGTGTTCAGAAAGGTGCAAAATTCTTGGCTGTCTCTCGAGACATCAGGCGTTAGGTCTGCTGTGACCATTTGCAGTTGAACGATCTTTGATCTGTGTAAGAGGTTCGTGTTAGGGGTTCAGCAGCTACCGGGTGGCTTTTAGAAATTGTACGTGTAGAGCTGAAGGATCAGCAGCGTTAATTAAAAACCGGTTCCATGCTCCTGCCAAAGCCTTTCATTGGCCTATATATTTGGGAGTGTTTAACAGAATGATGGAAATTTGAGGTCGGGCAGTTTCTCTCTCTTGTGATAAAGGTGCAGTGCTCCTGGTTGTACTTTACTAGTCTTCCATCCAGTGTAAATTTAAATGTTAGATTATCTGCCCTCTTGGGAGGCTCTGTGGCAGGGTACCTATTCTGTATGGTGGTCTTAATATGCCTTATATTTTATCTGCAATTCATTTGGTTTCTTAAAGGTAGGCGCTTTTTTATCTCTAGTTTCTTACCTGCCATGATATTTAAATATGCTTTATGCCACAGTGTTACTCTGCTTGGCTTCTGCTCTGTAGCTGTTCATTAGTCAAGCTATACCCTCGGGACTGGAGCATCTCTCCTACGAGGAGAGGCTGAGGGAGCTGGGCTTGTTCAGCCTGAAGAAGAGAAGGCTGCGAGGGGACCTTATAAATGCCTATAAATATCTGCAGGGTGGGTGTCAGGAGGATGGGGCCAAACTCTTTTCAGTGGTGCCCAGCGACAGGACAAGGGGCAATGGGCACAAACTGAAGCATAGGAAGTTCCATCTGAACATGAGGAAGGACTTCTTCCTTCTGAGGGTGATGGAGCACTGGAACAGGCTGCCCAGGGAGGTTGTGGAGTCTCCTTCTCTGGAGATATTCAAGACCTGCCTGGACAAGGTCCTGTGCAGCCTGCTGTAGGTGACCCTGCTTCGGCAGGAGGGTTGGACTAGATGACCCACAGAGGTCCCTTCCAACCCCTACCATTCTGTGATTCTGTTGTGATAGCCTATCTTCCTCTTTTTCCCCTCTGGGCTTGTTTTTATTTTCTCTTTTTCTTTTCCTTGTGATTAATTGTGTGGAACTAAATGTGATATTCAGGTAGAGCACCTTTCTGTTGCATTATGTGATACTTGTTCAGGTGACATGCACCCGAGTTTGCAACGTATGTGAGTTGGCAGGGAGGGCAGCCTGCTTTCTGTTCTTAGTTACTTGCCTAGTACTGCCTTTCTAAGGATGTTCTTCTTATCAAGTGCCGATGTTTTGCTTTCCCTGGCAGATATCCATGTTCACTCTGATATTCTAATTACTTTTCTTGAAACTCTTAAAATTCTTGTTGCCTCTGTTATATAATCTTCCTCATTCAAGGCAAAAGGGGACTTCAATATTTATGTCTATGCAAGTGTTATTAATAAGCTGTGTATTTCAAATCAGAATGAAAACAGATTTGTACAGTGTGCCCCTAGATGCTTATCTGCTAATTACATACTTCGTTTTTAATGCTTGCTTTCTGTTTATGGTCTTTGACATCTGCAGATTGAAAAATTATCCTAAGAATAAACTTTCATGATGCCCTGTGAAGTAATTCACTAGAATAAATACTAATGTTATTAATCCTCATTCTAGTATTCAGAAACTGTGTTTTATGGCATTATCATTTGTTTTCATATCTTTTCAGAAATGGGTAATTTTCCTTTTCCTTGGTTCTTCTAGAAGCTGCTTGGGAGAGTTGACAAGAAAGGGTTTCCTGTTCTGCGAAAGTTTTTTAAAGTTCTTTTTTTTTTTTTTTTTTTTTTCATTCTGCATCTCTCTGGACTGTGTTTCCGAGGCATTTCAAAGTAGCCATTATGTATTGGACAAGCCCATCCCAATATAGCTCAGAGTTTGATCGAATGCGTATGCAGAGCCCTGAAATTTGTATCTTTGCTTGAGGCCAGCAGGGTTTATCCATATTGGTTTCTTGCCTTAAACCATACATCTTCTGACTGGTTGGGGGTGATTCTCTGTTGCGGTTGTCATTTCCCTTTCAATTAGCCATCTGTCCCCCCTGGGAGAGAGCGACGGGGGCTCTGCCCCCGCGGCTGGGAGCCTGCAGAGCCAGGCGCTGCCGATGCCCGCCTGTGTCCCAGCAAGTGACGAAGCTGTGGAGCTCTGCTGCGTCTGGGCTGCGTGAGCTTGGAAGGCGTGTGTGTGTGTGTATGGCTTTTATTTTGACTAGAAATTTTGTCTTTGTGAGCAGTGCATATGTTGCTGTGGAAAGTTTTGCTTCCGACACACGTTTTTCTGGCAAAAATGCTGATTTGCAGACTTTGGCATTTCTCCGCATTTCACAAATGTTCTGAATTGCAACAAACTGCTATGCTGTACGTAACTGTGTATATAGACACCCAGTATCCTGCTAAGGAATCTTCTAGCTCTTGTCCTCTTCAGTACTAAAGTGTTCATTTCCTCTAACTGATAACTGTTTCTTAAGAGTAGTGGACTGGTTTGGAGTAGTGGGACCTGATTGGGATTATGTTAAAATTATTTTTCTTTGCTACACTTTCCTTTGAAAAGGTTTGGAAGTAAAGTGCAGAGAATGGGTGGATAAAATGTGTTTGTCTTTCCACAACTTTGTTTTGGCAGGTCTTACAAGAAATATTTTTAACAAAAAAAACCCAACAAAACAAACAAAACCACACAACACGCAAATGATAGAGAAAGAGTTAATGAAATGAGATAAAATGTCATTAAATGATAGCAAACAACAGTAATAGAAGAAGTGTGATGGATATAATAGATAAGCACTCGAGGTCGGTTATGGAAGTCAGATTTAGTAATGTTAGCTCTTGGGGGAGGGATCGCGGGCGCTGATCGTCCCCCTTGCTGCTCCTCTTTTGAGGCAAGAGGCAGGCAGTGAAGCTGGGCATGCTCTGTGGTCGGATTGTGTCCTTGGAGATAGACAAGTTAAAGTAATGAGGAGAAGGGGCAAATCAGACAGATGGCTGTGGCTATTTATAGTGTGGTTTAGGACATTGGTTACTTGATTCAGAAATAGTTGATATTTACAGTTTGTTGGCTTTTAGAGAACGGTCCTCTTACTGGATTAAGTTTCTAGTTGAAAATCGTTCTGATAGCTGGATAATCTGGAAACACAGTTCAGAGAAAAGGTAATGAGCAGCGAGCTGAGGAAATCATTTATTTAATGGAAAACTCCTGAAGATTTGGTTTGGCAATAAAACAGAAGATAAAATACAGTTTGAAGAAGTTTTGTATAAGAATTTTAAATATGATGATGTGGGTCAAATCTCTGAGATTCTCTGTGGAAGGTGAATTGACAGAAGTGCTATAGAAGTCTTTGATAATTTTTTTTTTTTCTCATAGGACAGATATTACAAAGAAAACAGTGATTAATGTTAAATTCCTCTCAACCCCAGAAGGGCAGTATTTTCAACTTCATTGTTTTAAATACGTCAGATAAAAGAAATGCAGAAGAAAATAAGCCATGGTCACAATACTGAGGCGTGTTTAGTTGGGAAAGATGATGCTAAATGGGTCTCGGTGACTGCCAGGTAGCCTTTCTTTTGCAAAGTTCTTTTAACAAACTTTCTAGTTGCCAGATTCGTGTGAAGCAAAGAAGAGAAGCTTCGGTACTCTTCTTTCCTGCTTGCTTCTATGCATGACTGTCAGCTAATCCCAATATAGTCATTGATAAGCTGTCATGTCTTGTTTTATTTAAGACAGGAGGACTAGTGGGAGTAAATATTCAGTGACAAAAGAGCTGCATTATAGAAATTTGTAGGTTTTGTGGAGAAGTAGAATGTAAGTAGAAACTCATGAGACTGACTGATTCTTTGTGGGTTTGCACCTGGTTTTTATAGTCATTTGTTTTTATTTTTAATTGCATAAATGATCCAAGCATTTCCCAGCATCAGATTTTCCCCTTCTTCTCAAGTCTGTTAAACCTGTAATTTAGTTTAAGTGTAACGAAAATGTGTTTCTTAAATGGGCCTAACTCTTTTAGGGAAGTGCTGCTGTAAGTGTTGATGTGGCACCAACAGAGAGTTTTGCGATGTTACATTGTCTTCAAGTGGACTTTAAAGCTTACAAACACTTTTCACCAAAAGTTATACTTTAAAAAAAAAGAGGATTTTCTGATTTTCATGATTTGCTATAGAATTGTTGAATTAAGTAAAAATGGAAGAAGTTGTTGTGTTCTAGATGGAAAACTTTGGGTTTTGATGTCAGGTTAGCATATGACGAAACATCTTATGTGTCTTTACTAGTGCATATTTATAATTTAAATCGGTGTCTCTGTGTCCTACTCAAATTGTAGCCCTCCTTTTTCTGTTGAAGGTCTTGGCTCGTGTCAGTTTTATTGCATCAGGGGTAAGTAACTTTGCATTATTTGAACAATAAGTTGCAAATATAACTCAGCCTTTACTGACGTTTCAGTAGACACTGAAACTTTATTTACTGATTCTAGAACAGGCTGTGTAAAATTCCCCAAGGAAGATCACATGCATCTCCAGAGACTTTTAGTTTACCTTAATTTAATGCTAAAAGAAATAAGGCTGTACAAATGCCAAGCCTGAACTAAAATTGATATCTGTACACCGTTTTCTGAAAAAATAGGTATTCGTCAGCAACCTGCTCACATATGTGGCTTCACAAGGCTACCAGGCCTTGTCAGGTCCCCCTTTCTCTAAGTTCCTCAGCTAAAAAGTGGCAAGAACTGACTTGGAAATAGATGAAGGATTGTTATGTTTTGGTTTTGAATACTGAGAAATGCTTAGATACCTGAAACAACTCTTCTGAATCACTTCAGAGTGCTCAGGATCCAACCTTTGCAGATAATATGCTAGAAATAAAAATACTCTGAAATGTGAAAACAAAGGTTCACTTTATCATAGTGACCTGTTCTGTATGAGCCTCTAGATGGGTTGGTCTAGAAGATGTTCTTTTCCTCTTTGAAAAGACTTTGCTGTATGCTAACTAATATAGAATATTTTGAAAATAACTCAGTGACAAAGGAGTTAAAGATCGCAGTGTGGAAAGACTGCATTTTTTCTGCTCTTAGCCAGGAATATGTTTCCCTTTAGGGCAGTCACATAGGGCAGGATTGCAAAAGCATCGGAACAAAAATGGCATGCATGATATTCATATCCAAGCTTGTAAACAGGAGGTGAGAACAAAATCAGTTATTTTTGTATCTGTTTCACTTGATGCTCTAGTCACTTCAGGGTGGTGGTGCATGCTTGAATACAAGGAGTAGTTGCTCCTGGCTGTAGGAGCGAGAAATGGGAGCGTGCCAATTGCCTTTGCAAATGCTCGTGTGGTCAAGTCTGGTTCGCTCCTCTTTTTGTTACCAAAGCCAAAACTAAAAATCTCCTCCAGATTTGTTCTCCCTTGTCTTGCTATACCCCAAGTGATTCATTCAGCCTGTGAACTTCCATTGTCTCAGTTTAAATGTGGGCTGTAAGTCTGTTTATCAGTCCTAGTGCTGCCTGCTGTTGCTGCATTTCTGCCTTTCTTGTACAGCAAGTGGAAAGGAATTATATGTGAGCATTTGCAATTTGGACTCCAGCTCATAATACGCAATTATTTTGTGACATGTCACTGCAGTGTTGCCTATAGAATTATATCATGTTTAAAACTTGCTCTCCTTTTTGTCCTTACATCACTCTAAATGGAGCATGCTCCTGGGACTCAAAAAGTTAACTCTCACCACGTAAGTAAGCATACTACAAAAATTACTGGAGGATTAGAGAAAATTTTTTGCATATGAAGAATGGTTAAATAAGCTGGATATATGTTTCTTGGCTAACTCAGCAAGTATTTTGATGTTTGCAGTTGTTAGAACAGTGAAAGGCAGCACCGAAGAGTGGCTAAAAGAAAGCCTGGCCATCTGAACAGAGAACTGCCTAGTAACACACTTCAAACTGCAGAAAGAAAAGTCTTCCTGTTGGCTGAGATGATTAAATTAATAAGCAAGGTATTGCCAGGAATAAATTACTACATAATTCTTGATTCTGGATATTCTATTAGGAGTTTTGAATTCACTGGTAAGAAGTTGTTCTTCAAACAATCTTTTAAAAGAGATGAAGAATGTAAGTAAATCGCTTTTTCAACCATCTTTTTTTACCGTAAGCTAAATCCTTGATCTCTTTTGGAGGGTTTATTTTTTTCAGGGCTTAGCTCTGATGCCAATTTTGGGACATTTCTGAGAAGTCCAGCAAAAATAACTTGCCAGCAGCAGATCGTGCTGTGCTTTAGTCCCACAAAGGGCTGCCATCCAGCACAAGCGTGCAGGGGATGAACGGGACGAAGCGCTTCTGTGCGGGGTGCAGCTGGATGCGCCTCGGTGCCTGCTGCTCGTTTCAGGCGGTGGCCTCGCCAGTTTTGTGTTACCTCGAATGGCTACAGGTGCCTACAAAAGCTGCCTAACCTCTCTTTGCAGGGGGTGCTGGTGGGTGTGTGTTGCGATGTTAAGTACTGTGCCTGAAAAATTGTTTTCCAGTTGTACTGATCCACTGATATTTCGCTTTTCTCCTGTACCTGCTTTTATCTCTTCTCCTCTCGCCCCGCCCCCAGGCATGCCTGCACTGAGTTACAAATATACTTAAATATGCCGTGCTTCGGTGAGCCAGCTAGAATCTTAAATACTGAGCACCTCGGGAGCCTGCAGAATCCTTCTGGCAGATCTCGGTAGACAGGTTAGAATGACTGTTCGAGGCTGACTCATCTGTATATGTATTTAGTTATTTTAGGTATCTACCTGTTTTTTGCAATACTTTTCTTCCAGGTTTTCTCTCAACCTGTGAAGACCTCGTTGTTGAATTATGGAAGCGATATATGCAGAATCGCACATCTGAGTAGCTCTTACTTTGTCAAATGATACCTGTTGACCTTCAAGTGCCCGTAAATTTGATGTGAGGTTTACTTTTAAAATATGAAGATAAATATTTTAAAGAAAAGAATGGAAAGGCTTTTTGTAGTTCTTGAGTGTTAAGAATTAAAAAAAAAAACAACAAAGCAAACCACACGCTTTTACTTGAAATAGCTGTAGAATTCAGGAACTGATAGAAGTTGATACTAAACATGCTTCGTTTGTTTAGCAGTCATAGTATTGTTTCTTTTTAAACATTTTCTGTTAAAGATAAACTGTTTTAATCTCTTGCTGTTCTGTAATGTCAAGGTGTGCAGATATAATGTACTTTGTTACATCCTTGTCATTGTGGTTGCTGATTCCAGGAAGTGTAAATTTCCGTTCACTTTTTTAAACATTGGTAAACTCCAGATTTACTAAGATGCAATTTAATTATTAGATTATATTGTTATGGCTGCTAAGCTTTTATTAGGAAGTCAACAGTGTTTTAAAAAAAGTTGCTTCTAATCCAGTGCTACCTAAAATACTGCCTCAGCCTTTCGTCCACAGTAGTGCGACCTTAAAGTCTTTTGGGGAATTTCTTAAAACAACAATGTTGTTGCACATGAGGGTTTTTTTTTTAACAGAAGAATGAATGTTATTTGTCAAACCTCTTGGTAAAGAAGTAGAATAGTTAAGATAGCTACAGTGCTTTTAATTTAGACCGGATGCGCATTAAACTTCTAAGTTTTGTTGCTGTTGATAATGCAAAAAAAGAGTACTGAACTGTACAATTGTAGCTGAAATAGACTGTTCCAGGCATTTCCCTTCCCAGTATTCTCTGATTTTTTTTTTTTTTTTTTTTAATTTTTCTTTTTTCTTCTCGCTGTCTTGATTTTAATTTAACAGTTGAGCTGTAATACCGTAACTTGCAGCACTTAGCCGGGAATAAACTTGAGGCGGTCGCTGCCTTGGTTCCTCGCTTCGAGCCAGCGGGGCCGGGTGCCTTATGGAGATGGTGCGCCCCACCCATGAGGCGAGGAACAATACGAGTTTTTGCGTGATCCTCCTAGGCGGTTTATAGGTTTGTGATGATGAGTTTACAACTTGATGCATATTAACCTTGTTAGCTAGAAGGTCAGTTGTTGCAGAACCTGTTTGTTGGGTATATTTGTGAATTCTTAACATTTTTGGCAAACCTTCCCAGGAGTGGCCAAAGCACAAGCGTAGAGCAGTGTTGCAGATCGTTCACAGCTGAAGCGATCCTCTGTTGCTCTCCTGCTCCCTCAGGTAGCGCAGGCTTCAGGCTTGACTTGCCCTGAAGCTGCAACCGTGGGAAATGGCACGTGCAGTCTCTGTCTGTTGATAAAATTCGGTTGTTTACATCCGAATTACAAGAAAGCTACAGTTGTACAGGTCAGTTAAGCTTTTCATTGTGTTTAAACCCAGACCTCTTACACTTTAAATGTTTGCACAGACATTTAGACAGGTATTGGCTAAATATTTTGATCAGAAATGGTGAACCTAGGGTTATCACTGTTTCATTCTAGAGACAGAAAATACTGCTAGATCTCATCACTTGTCATTTTAGATATTTAAACTGAGTGTACTAATTTATTCATTTTCACTTATACTACAAATTCTTTCATTTATGGTATGAACATTTAGGTTCCTCTGCATATTTTTAATTAATTACCAAACATTGTAAAGAATGAAATCTGCTTATGACATATGGACTGTTACAGTATTATTGTTAGTATAAAATTTCAGTTATTATTTTAATGCTGTCCTTATGTGCAGTACAAATAAACTTGAATATTATCATTAAGAATTTCTTAAATAAAATTTGAGCTTACGTATATAACTGATGTTTTGCTGTCCACTGGGGTTGACTGAATTGTAATTATCCAGTACTTATATAAATGAGGGATAAGGGTTGCTAACATCCTGTGGGAAAAAGGGGAAATATTCTCCTTATTTTTGTGTATTATAAAAATGACAAAATGTGTAAGCATTCTCATTTTCAGAGCCAGAATTTCTCAAATATAATGAGTATTGGACATAAGGACGCTACTCAGAAAAGCATGAACAACCTATGCTAGAAACTGCGTAGCCTCCAAGGAGAGAGCAAAATTATTCTCAAGCGCTCTGGTGCACTTGTCTGTTTCTTGTTTTGCCAATGAAACTAACGATGTGTGAAGTATGTGGTAACCTTGAAAGATCCTGGCAATAAACCTGCGTAGGGCTAGAGAGATGGCTCTTGGGCCATGAATTCCACTCTGCTGCATGATTTTCGAGGAAGAAACACAAGTATTTCTTAGAAGTCCAGGAAAAAAAAAAGTTATGAGACATCAGTAAGAGCATTGGCATAACACTGACAATAAAAGATGTCCAAAGAATCAATTAGTATTTCTTCCAGTGCTCTTTCTTCCCATGCAATATGTGTATAATAATACATAGAGCCTGCCAGTGGTTCTGAGGAGGGGAGAGCACAATCCTTTTTGTTCATGTTGAATCATAAGACATAGATGCTTCAGCTCCAGAGGTGCAGTTAGGAACATTTACATTATTTTACAAGCTTAAGAAGCTCCTGGTAGCAGTTTTGAATTTTGGTTCTTGAATGGTTAGTCAGACAAGTCACAGAGCCAGGCCTGCCCTGTATCAGAAGCATGACTCTGCTCATTTTCACGTGAAGGAGGAGTTGTATGACATTTCTTAATCAAATCCATTTAAGTCTCTCTCTCTTACAAAACTAAGCTGTCAAAGCTACTGAGAAGTTGCATTTTTTTTTTCTTCAGCGAGTGAGAGATTACTTTAACCTCAGTTGTTAGCATGGTCATGCTGGTTTGACCCTTGTAGCAGAGTAGTGCGTGAGCCAGGCCATTACTGGCTGTCCTTTGCCAACCTGCCAGGTAAAAATGCTTTGTTCCAGCCAGTTCAGTCAGTTCATTCTTAGCTAGAAATTGCTTGCAGACAGCAGGTTGTCAGAGATCACTTCAGCTTGTGTCCTGATGGCATTGGATGATCTTTTTCATTACAGCCAAATGCATATTTGCATCATGTTCCACTATTTTTAATAGTGTGCTTTGATGTTCTCTCTCGTTTTGGCTAGAAGGGCACTTGCTGGGCCTGTTTGGAGGCAGGGAGAGAGAAATCACTGTCACAGTGCACTAGTATAAGCATTATAATCTGGGTGTCTGTACAGTTACTGCAAACCAAGTTGGATGTGCTTGAGGTGTTCCTCTTGTTACTGAGAGAGGTGGTGACCTGCCCTTTGTGAGTTGACATGCTTCTTGCACAGTTGCATTCTTCAGGGTAGGAAATGCTGAGTCCAAAGTCAGCATTGCTTTCTTCTGTGCCTTTCCCTAAGCCTAAGCATAAAATGATGGTTAGAATTCAGTTGTAGTTTTTTGTTCATCGTAGTTTGAGTGTTAAGTGAGGAGAAGCTTGATGCCAGAGTGACTGAGGCCTTACTTTTCATTCAGCTGAGGTTTTTTTGGCAGCCAAATGCATTTCCCCCTTTGAAGATGAAGACCGTCTTCATTGGAGAGCAGCCAGTGTTTTTCACTCGTCATAAACTGGCTGCTCTAGTTGGTGACTGGTGGTTAAGGATTCTTCAGGTGTCTGTCAAGCTGTTTACTGGCTGTACTTGAGCAATGAAAGTGTGTCAGCTGGTGTCATATTTTAGAGCAGCTGCTATAGCTGGCCACCAGCAAATGGCCTTTTGGAGTAAGATTCATCTTGCCTGATCTGCAAAATTCAGCTGAGTTTGTTGTGTACATTCCCTTTATAGATGGTGGAGAGAAAATGACATTTACAGACAGTTTTTTCACCTTGGGCTGAAAATCTGAAGTCAGATAAATTATTCTGTAGAAATATCTGTCTTCATTAATTAAAATATTTGGGGACTGCTTGCAAGGTTGTGGCAGATGAGGATACTCCTTCACACTTCTCCCTAGCCTTCCCTAGAGATTGATACAGACTGCAGTACCTACAGAAAACACTGCTTGTGGAACTGCAGTGGGCATTTACATCGATGAAAGACTTGCTGGTGTTCATGTTCAACAGCTGATGGTCTAGACAAGTTGCCTTTTACCTTGTTTGTGCTTCTCAGGAGACAGATGAGATGCTTAGCTGCAAAGTAGCAGAAAGCTTCTGATCCTGAAAATGGCAGGCGGCTTGCAATGCAGATGCAGTTGGCGAGAGGCATGAAGTGGTGACTGCCTGTAGGTATTTTTGTCTAAAAGCGTATTCATGAGTTGAGAGAGCACAAGAACCTGCCTCTAATAATGGACTTGATTTGAACAGGAGGTACAAGAGCAGGTAGTTCTGCCTTTATGATTAGGAATGGATATCTTATGTAGATCGTAATTTTCTATTTAAAGGAAAATTTTCAGAAGCAACTAAGTACTTATTCTCTGCTGGAAGTCAGTAAAGGTTGGGTGTCTGTTTCCTACTTGACTTATATGTACTTCTACACCATTTCACTCTTCGTCTCCCTCACCAAAATACATTTCCCTGTTTTCCATTTTTTCTCTCTGTTAATTACAGTATTTCTGGAGAGCTTTCTTTAAGCTACTTTAGTAACTATTATAGTTAACACTTGACACACTGTATTACAAACAGGGTTTTATTTTTCTCTTAGCTGAACATGCTGTACTTAAGTTGTTTGACTAGTATCATGTGTCTAACGTGTATCTATAGAACAGTACGCTAATTATATACTACTTCAGTTAGGGAGCAGAAATACTTTATCGTCTTCTCTTGCTTATTGTTGGTAAATGCTTTTATATGCTGAGGGCTTTTTGTGTGCTTATTTTATCTATTCTTTATCCTTTATTGAATGTTTTGCCAAGAGAGGAAATAAACCCTGTCAAACAAACTAAAATTGCTTTATTTCGTATCTTTTTTCTTTTTGCATCTGTAATGAGCATGCAGTTTAGAAGGTTTACCTATGCAGTGTTTTGTCTAAGCATATATTGCTTATGAAACACAGTAAGCCATTTTCTTTTGAACTGTGTAAATAAATTTTAAAATAACTTGAGGGAGACACACACACTTGAGAGTTATGCTGAATGGTTTTGAGGAAGCAGATTCTAAACTGAACACTTCCTTTTGCAGGCCCAGATCGCCTTTCTTCAAGGTGAAAGGAAAGGACAAGAAAATCTGAAGAAGGATCTAGTGCGAAGAATCAAAATGCTGGAATACGCACTTAAACAGGAAAGGTACGCTGCTTTAGTGACAAGTACGTGATGAAGAAATTCTCAGGACAGATACTTTCTTTTGCCCTTGTATTTGACAAAACTAAGAAAAGTTTCTTCAGTATATATTCAGTTCTCAAACTGACAAATATTATTATACTGAATAAACCTAGTAGTCTAAATGTTGGTGTTATGGTAAAAACAATAGCTAACATAGTATGACTCCATAGACATACAAATAAAACCCATGGTTGCTCAATGATGAATACTTTTTCCTTGGTGAAATTCCACCTAACTGTATAGATATACCCCAGACTTAGAGTGTATTCTCATTTTGTGCAAAGTATTAGCTTTGTTTAGTGATACCCGACAACTGAAATCTTGAATAACTGTCTTCAGTCTAGTAATTATTAGGTTGTAATCTTGCTGAGTTTTTAGTCTTTTCAGTATGACAGAATCTACAGGAATATCTGCTGGAGGCTAATGGTGTGAGAAGTGAAAAATGTTTGTGTTTACCAGTTAGTCAAAGGTCTGTTTCTTTGTTCATGGGGATTTCAGTAGAAGTCCCCAGTCTACCATTTAATTCTTACATATACTTTCCTGCTGCTCTAATCTTTGAGGCAAGCAAATTGTTTTTTTATAATGTATCCAGAAGTCTTTCTGTTAAACTAATTTATTTTAGGCCAAGTTTAGTTTCAAAAGTTTTTTATTAGTAAAATATCTTTTAAAATTCTTGACCAAAGAGTATATTAATGGTACTACTGCAAAGCAAGCATTGCTTACATCCATTTTCCTATCGGATAATACCTACTTCTCTCATAAAATAAACCTCTTTTAAATAGTTTGTGTTAGTAGAAATAAGATTAGAAATACTTACATATGCAAATAGGGAATAGGATATTACTGCTAGATAATTTAATCAGGACACTAATAATTATACATCACTGTAGTATATTTAGATTTGCTCATCTTATATGGGCTGCTTTAGCACATGAGACATGCCTTGCACCGTCCAGTTTGGTTCTTTCCAGTAGCAACCAATTCATCCGCTAGCGTGGAGCTGCAGCCAGTTTCCTGGCCAGCAGTAGCCTCAGGGCTCGAAAGTAATTGCTTCCCCTTTGGGGAGCGCTTAGAGCGGTGTTTAAGGTGGATACCATTTTTGTCCAGGCCCGTTTATGGCACTGATGCTATATCAAATAGCACAGAAAAATATCAAATGTATGCATAATAGAGATTGCAACTTAAAGCCGTCGAAAGGCTTACATTTGAGGCATGATTATAAAGATTAGAGTCGCTTTAAAAGAAGACAGAGGCAATGGAATATGTTCTTGTGCAGTTCAAGATATGCTTTAGGGTATATAAATTCAGTAAGATTTCTTGTATTTCAAACTGAGGGAGCTATTCCTGATTACTTAAGGATATCTCTAATACTTCATGTTCATAACCCAGATAAATTAGGAGTTTATCTAAAATTATCAGACTATGTAAATATATTTCCATGTGCTATCAGAGAAGCTCTGTAAGATTAAAAACAAAACAAAAAATCAATAAACAAACTCACATATGGATAGTGAAAATGTTCCCCACTTGCGTGCAGTAAAATCCACCTGAATTAAGACATTTAAATCCTAATGCAGCAATCACTGTCAGGATTAGGAAAAAACACCCAGTGGTTTCTTAATAGCTGTTTTTAGGTAAGTATCTTTTATCTTTTCTTGTATTTTTTTCTGCAGTGTATGGTATTAGCCTTGCTTACTGAAGTCAGTAGGCTGCAGTCAGCTGATCTGATCCAATTTGACAGTTTCAGTATGGGTGTGCAGTGATTTTTAAAGTAAATGTGATGCTTGTGCATGGTGTGTGCTGGAGACAGCAATTTAGAAGAGTTTGTGGTTTTAAGCAGCGGTGTTAGGCGCCAGTTTCTGAAGAAAGTCCTGTATTTCTGCTGGAAAAGTCTCTCGGCAAGTGTTCTTGCTTGATACATAAAAGAATGGCAACATACTGAGCTTGGAAGCACTGCTCTCTTTCCCAGCATTTTCCTAAATCGGTCGTCAGCCGGGTCAGGCAGCAGTCAGTTGGGATGCTGGCTGTCTCCACTGGGATCTCAGAGCTGAAAAATGAGATCCTATAAGGCAGGAGGAAAGCATTTCTGGTCAATTTAGGGGAAGGGTGGTGCGGGTGGGAGGGGGCAAGGAAGCATTCCTATGTTCCTGCATTTCTGCCCTTTGCCTTGCAGCACACCAAATCTTTCTTAGCTAGATGAAAGAAGTTATGAGTAATGGGACAGAATATGAAATTGTGGCACGGAATAGCCCATGTTCACAATGCTCTAAGGAAACCATGGACAAGAAATGAGTGACATTGGCTTTGTCACGTACGTGCTTTTATGTGCTGCTGTTCTGTATAGTGGGTGTTGAGCATTTCTTTTATCAACCAAATGTTTTCAAAGTTTACTGTAAATAAACAACTTTGGAAGCATTGTCATTGTTCTCTATTTCGTGGTGCTTATTTTATAGTGGGTAAGGTAGAAAATGAGTTTTACTTACGGATTATCATGTTTTTTCTGACAAATTTAGTTTAATGTTCGGTCTTAATGTTAGCAAGTGTAAGATTATCTTTGTGTTGTGGGTATAGGAAGCCCGGTTCTTTCTGCTGGAGAGTCTTAACACACTGAATAGCAAAGAACTTAGAAGGAGGTAGCAGTTGAGCACTATCATTTGTTCAGCAGCAGTTGCGATGTAGTTTTGCCCGCATCCAGTAGATTGCAGTGTGAGGCTGTTCAGAGTCGAGGGTTACTTTTTAGTGCTTTATCAATACTTGCTCCACCACCAGTAAATTGCATTGTTGCCTCTGGATTTTCAGGAGCTAGCTGAAATGTAGTACTGTTTCTCCTAAGTACACGTCTTATTTCATCTAGTCTAGCTCATTTCCTGTCCTAACATGTTTTAACCAAAGAACTGGGCTCCTGAGCCATGTCTCTAGAAACATTTGATTGAATTTTTTGTTGTTTTCTGCACTGGTGTGTCTGATCAGCGTAAGGCTGGCGCCTTCTCCCCTGGGTAGAATATCTCGCCGTGCTGTTCCTGGCAGTCATTCTTGTTTATGTCTCTTGGTTTGGCGGTGGCTCCAGGATCTTCTACGGATGTTTTGGCAGGCTCCCTCAGCACAGCTGGATCAGATGCTTCAGGTCTGGCAACAGATATTTCCAAGAAATAGTGGCCTTTTTTAATCAGGATCAAACTTGTTTCTCTGTGAAGTATTCAGAAAAGTTTCACTGCTCTCAGTCTTAGGAAATTTAGAAGGATGAAAGATTTTAGCATTTTCCTAAGCAGCTCTTAAAGTGTTGTGGCAGCCATGCTGAATGTCTCCAAGAACTGTTTGCATAGAAGACGCATAGTTTAAAGAAAATACTGCTAATCAAAAAAGGAAAATTGTGTAATGAAGTGCCCAAGCCAGAGCAGTGGGAATATTCATACTTATCTGAGTAAGGGCATCTGTCTGTTAACATAGTTTCACAGCCCCAAAATAGCTTGCTTCCAAACAACTCAAAGGCTAGCTTTCAGCTGGAAAATACCTTCTATAAGGCTGTATCCTACAGCTAGTTGTTTTCAAAGTCATTTTTCAGTCTCCGCATACTGTTAATAATTCAGATGTATTTTTCGGAAATCGAAGGTAAATCATCCAAGTTGAACAGGTTTCAGATAATAAAGGCTCATTTTTGTGATTTGCTTCTTCCCCCTTCCCCTGCCCCAAAACCACTGTCCTTGTTTTAGGCTAGATAATACAAAGGTTGGGGAAACTTTGATTTTTCTTTATACTTATTTACACAAAAAGTACGCTTTCTTTTTTGTTGTGATAACAGTATCTCACTGGTGTGCTGTGTGAACGAGAGTTCACTGTGAACTGCAGAGGACCAGTTTCAGGCTGTAAGTAAGTGGACTGTGCGATTTCTGAAAAAGCAGAGAAATTAAGCATGACAGGTGGGCAGGAGATATTCTGTTATTGTAGAAATAGATTAAATATTAGCATGCTAATAGAATAAGCTATATTCAGAATTTGTATAGAAAAGAATTAAAGCTTCTTCTGTGAGAAGTTTCATAGCCTTTGATTGCAGTACGTGTAACTGAATGGTCAAGACTCTTCCTTCTAGTCTTGGAGTTTGAATCGTTGTGTTCAGCCCCTTCCTTAGTGTGCTTTAGAAAGAACAACATTGTCTTTCATACATGTGACATTTTCAGTTGTACCAGAAGATGCGTAAGAAAGTTTCTAATAATAAATCTCAGACTTTCTGCACTTCTTCAGACAGCATTTCCTTGATGGACTGTTGGCTATCTATATTGGTGTTTTTTTTTTTTTTTGTTTGTTTTTTAAATATTCCTCTGAACTTTAAAAGCTGACCATAGCTGAAGGTGAGTTCACCGGGTCAAGTACTCTGACATGATATTCATGTTTCTGTTTCACATCTAACTGGTGTCTTGCTGAGATACCTGAATTTATAATAATTGATTCTAATTAATTCAGGTTTGAGTTTGGCATTGGGGTTTTTGTCATTTTGTGCAGGCAAAGTTCTATGGCTTTTTGCTTTTAACTTTCCCAATAATATTAAAAAACAGGATTGCTTTTAGGGATTGCCAGCTCCTTAATTGCCTGTTTTTGTTAGGACATGGTTCTTCTGCTGTATCTGTATTTCTACTGGTGTCTGCCTGTGGTATACAAAGCTAAATCTTCTGAAAGATGAAATCTTTGTCCAGCTTGGTCTTAAAATAAATTTAAGGGCCAGTGTTGTACAAGACCATTTAATCTAGGTTGTGCTCTTGAAATAAAGAAGAATAACAAAGGCTTTAAAAGCTGTTGCATTATGAGGAGGAACCAATTAAAAAAACCTGCTACTAATGGTTTAGAATGTAGATGAAATGAATGAATAACCTTACTTTGCTGAACTGATTTTTTTTTTTTTATTTAATGCCTTTAATGAGGGGGGAAAACTTGAATAAGAAGAATAGTACTGTTGATTTAAGAGGGAAAGAAATTTAAAAAATGAACATACACAGGTTTAACAGATTGGAATAAATATACTGCGAAGTTAAAAAAAATGCACGCTGAATTTTTGAAAAATGGATTTTGGAGAACAGATGGGAGGTCTGAGGAATAGGAAAGGTAAAAAGAATAATCCTTTCAGTTAACCTAGCGAATATTTTATTTTGGTTCTTAGGGTGAAAATTATTATAAAAACTTTGATAAGAATACTAGTGAATGCCTAGTGGATAATGGAACTTTACGCAAGACACATGGACTAAAAGCAAATGTCTCATGCCACAAAACTAACTGCTCTCTGAAATTCTTTGCAGGAATTGAGTAGAGCACAGTATAGGTCACTAATCTAGATTAAAGTGAAGTATTCATATTTACTCGCTTTTGAGAAGTGAAATCAAAATGGTTTAAACATTAGGGTCACTTGAATTGCTGACTGCGTAAAAACTTGAAGTTTTTGACCAAGTATAGTGTTTAAAGTTGATGAGGTAAGTTAGTGACAGAGTGGAGGGTTTCTTAGTTCTTGATTAGTCATTACTTTTTATTAGTGATGGTGGGTGAAAAAGTATACATAGCATCAGTGTTTAACAATAATGAAATGCAGTTGTTTTACCAGGGTAACATGTCTCTGCCAGTGAGATGTAGGAAGCAGATAGTTGGGAAAGATAAATATTCCGATTGAGCATTCAGCTTTAATTTTGTTCTGTTCTTGGTTATTCTTTTCTCCACTGACCAAAATGTTTATCCTTCCCTTATTGCTGTTAATACGTTTCAAGTGCATCCTTTCTCCTTTCCTTGCTGATTGCTGCTCAGCTGAGTTAGAGCTTAGTGCTCTAGCTCTTGAGGAGGATGTCAGTTCCTTCATCTGTCTTTGTTGCTGCATGTAAGAGGCATTTCTTCACCCTGCATTTACCCTTCTTGTCCAGAATTAAATGTGTATTATAATTAAAAGCAGCTGGATTAGAAGGAAATTAGTACTGTCAATACTGAAGCATAAGAACTACCAAGCATTGCTTCCCTCAGCACCATTTTGTTGGAAGTAATGAGTTTTCTTGATGAAGTAGAAAAAGGCAAAAAAAACCCCTAATGTAATAAAGATGTCTGAAAAGCAGTCAAGAGGTGCAGGGAACTTGAAGACATTATCTACAGTTGTTCTTGATACAGTCATTTGAGCTTAGTGAGACTTGCCTCATACTATTATGAAGTGTCACACCCACTGTTTTTTTGAAAAACAAATTTAAAGTGAAAGAGCTCCTGTGTGAGCAGTGAAGCTAATGAAGCCTGTTTTTATGTTGGTGTATGTGAAGGTTTGGGGTTTTTTTCCATTTTGTTGTTTGTAACCTACATTTTGTCACCTTACACCTAACTCCGAGCATCTGCAGTGGAGCTGCGTGCGTGTGCTACTTGGTCGTCCCACTGCTGCCAGGCTGCGTGCCCAGCATTGCCAGAATTTTTCCCTGCTTTTCATCCAGAGTAGGAATTAGTCTGAGCGCTGCTTCTCTACCCAGTTATGAACATCTACAAAACTTTGTAGGGAATCAGGTTTTTCTGAGTCGTCTAAATTTTCATGTTTGGCAGAAAACAATCATAGTGACAAAAGCTACAGTGAGTGTGAGAAGGGGGGAACAGATAGCAAAACTGGGTAAGGCCCTTTCACTGTTACTGCTAAAAGACCATACTAATTAATCTTTAATAACTTATATGTGCATTTGTAATGCTGTACTACTGTGGCATGATTTTTTGTGTTTAAAAGGCTATAGACACTGTCTGTAGGATGAAGCTTTTCAAGTTAAAAAGCATTTCCCTTTTTCTTCTAGCTACTTTTATTGTATGGCATACTTTGTGGGATTTATTACAGTAGGCCTTCTGTAGGCTAAATATTTTTGGAAGAGAAGTTGCCATTTTTTAACTTGGCCAAGTGGCCGATTTAGCAGCTTTACAAGAAACTAGTGTAGATGGTCAGTGCTAAATATCACTTAGAATAGTTCTAACAGAGGGCCTGCTACTGTTGGAAAGTGCAGCATTTCGAAGAAGAAAACTAAGGTGTTTGCTTAATTGAGGTGGCAATATGAAATACAAAGTAGATGGCACAGAACTGACATGGATAGGAAAAACATTTCCTATTGATGCCTAAAAAAGGCGGGGGTGGGGAGGGAAGCAGAGAGTAGCCGGTGTCCACAGGGAAGGAACGAAGAAACCCTTTCTGTAGCAAGAACATTTTGTACAATCTGCAGTCTGCTGATCCCTGTGTTTCATAAGTATTCACTTGATCAACCTTGGGAAAAAATAATTCATTGAAATTACGTATCTGAAGTCCTGCTGAGATTCCTTGTTTTGTTTTGTTCCTAGCTGAGAAGAGAGGAATGGCTTTTGAAGTGAAGACAGGTGACATTTATGTGTTTAGAGATACCCTTTAAATGTGCTAATGGCTGCTGCTTTTTTTCCTTTCAGAGCTAAATATCACAAATTAAAATATGGCACAGAATTGAATCAGGGAGATATGAAGCCACCAAACTATGATTCTGGTAAGAATTTATTAAAAATGGGATCATTACTGGCATAAAAGCTTAATTGTGGTTTGTGCAAATGCTGAAGTGATAGTGATGATAAAATAAACCACTTGGTGGAAGTAGTGGGAATAGAGATAATTAATTAAGACTGTATTTTAGGCTTGTAAAATTAAAAATATAAGCTAATGCTCTGAAAGAGTCTTATTAATAAATCAAATGAGTTTAGATTTAGACCAAACCAACAAACTGCTTCTGGGGAGAATAATTTTTCTCAGTCATGTGTATGGATGTTTTGGAACAGGGAGATACTAGATTTATAGCTATAGAATCCTTTTATCTTTGAATAATTTTTCTGAATAGAAAGTTAATGGCAAAGGACATTAAATGTATAGTACATCATTTTTGCTCGATTACCTCAATGGTTTTCCAGGAGAAAAATATTGACAGTGCGTATTAGACATAAGTGAGAGTTTGAGAGTGGGGAATTTATTTACAAAATTCCAGTGATCTTTGGAAGTGCATACAACTAACTTCAGTGGTATGCTGTGAGAGGATGTTTTTTCACCTTTGTGTCTGGAAAGCTGATGTGTTTTTCTAGAGGTTGCATCTCCTGCTTCACACAAATAGTTTTAAGCACTGAACTTGAGGAATTACGAGTTTAAACTACTTCCTTTCAGCCCTCTCTCTATCTCCCTGTCCTTTCCTCAGAAAAAAGGGTAGGAGTACAGAGATCTCATTATAGGTCAAGCCCTTGAAAGGAGAAGTAATAGGTGATGATTTTTGTATCTCTGTCCCCTGATACTCCTACTACAGCAATGAAGCTCACCTGTACATAAAGGAAGAATATAGAAAGTCTGCAGATATCAGCTCTGTCACTTGGTTTGTGGAAGGAATTGTTTGGTTTACTGTCGTGATTAACTCTTATCTCATTGGATTCAGAAGGTCATTAAAAAAAACAACCAAACAAAAAAAATCCAACCGCACACCAGTAAATGAAACTTTACACCAGGCTTTTCTTGTCCAAGATGTAATGAATTTTTGAGAAATTTTATTTCACATTATTATCAAGGTTATTTCCTTAAGAAATAGTTTAATTTGGTGTTACAGATTGGGGTCTTCCACCTGAGTATCTGGACCACTGGAAAGCTTTGTCCTGCTCATACCGAGATCTTAGACGTCCTTGGGTTTTGTAATTTTTCGTGATGCAGCTATAACATGTTGCCCCAGTTTCCAGCTGAGGAATGTAGTGTAAGGCCTGGCTTGCCCAGCAGAGCTGTAGCCAGTGCAGTACTTCTGCAAAGTGAACGTTAGTAGAACTACCTTTGTTAAAATTTCATTATCATGATTTTGTCCATTGCGTTCTATGTGTGTAGCTGTCAGAAATGTAAATTTTTGTTCCATATCAAATCTGGTACTGTTTAAAGATACACACTTAAAATAGAAATTTTGTTATCATGCTCCTTTGGAGTTGTCTTTGATAGGTACTTGTATGTCCATGTCTTCCCCCCTCCGCCCCTGTTTTTCCTGCCCAATCAAGTAAGTATTTCTAGTAGGTCTTCCAAAAGGGTCCTTGTGTGTTTTCTCTATGATCTCTTGGGAAGTCAAAAATACAGTTTAGAAGAAAAAGTTCAATCTCCTGATAAAGAGATGCCTTTTTTTTTTTTTTAACACTGCTTGTGATATCTTCTGCTGTTATTTGCTCATAATGCAGGTCCTTGTGTTCTCATCTGCAAACCGCTGTTACCGCTAGCAGTCATCAGTTTTGAGGAAACTAAGCAAAAGAGATTTCTTGCCTGTAGATGTACTTAGTAGTGCCTTTGGAAGAAGGGTTTTTGCTTTCAAAAGGAATTTTCAGGCAGATTTCTCAGTCATGTTTTAATTCTTGTAGAGTGAGCTTTGGCAGTTCTGTATTGGGTCCAACTGTGTTCAGTTGTCATCAGAAAATCATGTGCAATCGATAATTTCCCACAGTTGCTGTTAAATGGATTTGTGAATTTGACATGGATAAAAGTCATATGGCTCTACTTGCATGTGAATTCTCATTAGTCTTTGATAGCTTCTTTGGGTGGGTGGTGGGGTTTTTTCTGTGTGGTTTTAATTCAGTGGTTGAAAGGTAAATGACTTCCCTGTAAGGACAATAGCTTTCCCACATCACGTTATCAACTTACGCATAGGATTATACCACAGGTTTTTCTGGTTCTTAATTTTTGTTTGCACAAGATGATTGTTCATCCTTCAGTGTTTGGACCACAAGGGTTTCAAGTTTTGTAGAGGCTTTCGTAGATAATAAACCAAGATATTTTATCTTGGAAAGCATGTACTTATATATCTCCTGGAGGAAGGGAAAGAAACCCCACCATCATGTAGTATGAAGCTGTATGTGGAATAAATGTGTAGCTGTTTGTTGCCAGCATTCAGATAGGTTTCTCACTGGAACAGCCACATAAATTTTTGTGGGTTTTCCTGGTGTAGTACTGTTTGAATATAAATCTATGCTTGTTTTCGACAGCTGTTTTCAACAGCTTTCCAGGTTAAAAAACAACCAACCTCCCTTGTATTTTTTTTTTCCTTTCCACAAAATTAGTACAAATATGGATGCATTTAAAGTTGATGTCAGTAGGTCTGTTGGTTTTATGTTGTTTGGTCAGGTATTAAGGAAATTGATGCGACAGTAAGTTGTAAATAGATACAGTGCTGCTGTTGCATTTGATATAGTTAGCAGTTACAAATGTTTGCATTCAAACTTAAATTATGAGCAGTGATACATTGGAAGGTTGACTCAAAAATGGAACTCCAGATTGTGTATGTGATTGTTTTACCTTAAAGAAAAAGGAGTAAGATGGAGCTTTTGTATTTGAGACAGAAGGGAAGGCACTGGTGACTAGTGGAACTTGCTTTCATACAGTGGGATGTACCTGAAAATCTTTGTGTGTACATAGTACTACAGTTAGGTGCTATGTGCATTTTTTTTTTCCTGTCTTAATTGGTTATTGGCACTTTTGAATCTTTTATTTTGTTATTAAACCATTTCTAATCATTTTAAGACAAATCACGTTTTTCTTTTCAAGTGGATGGGCATCTTTTTAAATAGTAGGACAAGGGAAAAAATGTTCATAATTAAAAAATCTTTTCCAGATGAAGGGAATGAGACAGAAATTCAGCCACAACAGAACACTCAGCTAATATGGAAGCAAGGACGACAGCTGCTAAGACAGTAAGTGCTGAAAAAAGGACTTGAATAATAAATGTAAGGGAGAGAATCTGGTAATGAAACGTGATGATAGTGGTGGTTGATTTTTTTTTTTCTATTAGATTTTCTTTCAAGAAATTTTAGTGTGTGTGATGAAGTTCATTCAGCTTTTGCCCTAATTTTCCTAGGTTTTCAAAAAATTTAAATATTTCAGAACTTCAGATGAGAAGCCTTGTCAAATCGCAAACACCTGATCTCGTTTGCTTTTCTTTCACTGAATATAATAAAACAATCTGCTTGGGAGAACAGTGGGTCATGACACTTTGCAATTCTTTTTGCAATTAAAAAACACACAGAAGTAATTCCGTTAAGATCTATGCAAAATAAAAACAACTGGTGTTGGAGAGGGATAGCTTTTATTTTGGCATACTCTGTGTGCAGAAGAGACTAATATCCAGAAAGTTAGACTAGGAGTTTTCTGATTCTCAGTTCATCTCAGTGAAGCAAATGTCTGTTAATCTAAATCAGTTTTTGAATCGCAGTCATAGCAAATCTTCTGCTTTCTAATTTCTTTTTGATGTATTACAGAAGATTCAGTGAGAGGGGTGGGAGACAGTAAGGACAGTCTAGAGCTTATGTTAAAGGACCTTTTTTCCAAGGAATTGTATTAAGGTTAAATTTGTCTGTTGGATGGCTTATATATGCTTTTCTTTTTCAAGAGCTCAAATCTTTGCATGTATGTTGAATAAATATAAATAAAGCAGTCTTGATTTGGATCAGTGGTTTTGAAGATAAGTCAGCTTCCTTCTCAGCGTAATTCATAAACAAGTGACACAGAGCTGAATACAGAGTGTGTATTACTGACGGACTCTGTTTTGTGTAGGTCACTTGCTTTATTTTTATATAGCCAACAATCAGTATTTCTCTCCTAATGTGGTTATGTAAAGGATATTGTTAAATAATTGGAGGAGAATGGGAGAATGTTCTTGCAGGAAGAGTGCGTGTCCTTGATTTCTAACAATTGTTATTTTAAAATTTCTCTAAAATTTTGACCATTTAATCCATCCAGTGCTCCTGAGAGGACAGTGCTGTTAACTCCATATCCTAGAGGAAAGGACAGACACCAATTTTTGCCTGTTTTTTTTTTTTTCATTCACTATTCCCCCCCAGGCAATGTGGCATATTGATGAAAGAGTCACCTTTAGTCCTTGAGGTTTTCATACAAACTAGTCCAGGTTTCTTGCTGCCCAGCCCTGATATGCAAGTCAAATAAATATTTTGCAGATCCATTGCAGAATAGGAAAAAAGCAAGGCAAAGACTTTATAAAACCTAGTGCATTATAAATAACATCTCTTACTAGAAGCTACAGCTACAGAATTTGTTTTTATTCCCTCTGTTTGCTAGGCTTCTAATAATGCCAACATAAGGAACATGTCTGATGCTTCTTGTAAGGCTTCATGTGTCGTTTCCACGTGTTGAAGAATAAAATGGCCATGTTGTACATGCAACTGTGGTAATTTTTATAAGCCAGTTGTAAATATTTTAATTGAAAGTGCTTTTCGATCCATTTTAGTAAATGAATGAATAACGTATTGTATAACCTCTGACTGCTAGGCTCTGATTTTTTTTTTTTCTTCTCAGTGACTGTAGAGGCTGGTACTGCAAGAGGCGATCCCTCTGCAGCTGGTACAGGATGATTTATAAGCGTGTTTCATTAGCACAGCACCATACTTTGCTAAGCGAAAGGAAACAAGATGAGTTTAGGGAGAAGTTTTCATTTACTGTTTTGAATAAGTGAGGTGTATGTGGAAGATTAGCATGAGTTGTGTTCCTACAGGTATCTACAAGAAGTGGGCTACACTGACACGATACTGGATGTGAAGTCAAAACGAGTACGAGCTTTATTGGGCCTCTCAAGTGATGCTTCAGAGAAAGAAAACAGAAATCAAGAGCCAATGGTAAATGGCACAGAGGGCCAGATTAAAGAAAACGCGATGATTGGGTAAGCATCAGGATGACAATGTTATCTTTCTGCATAAATGCACTTAATGGTGTAGAGCAAATTTGTGTTTACTTGAAAAGATTTCAGGATTTTTTCCCTATTTGGAGATTATGGCAATTTTAATTTTATTACATTAAGCAGTAAGTGTGGAAGCAACTCTTAAGATTCACAGCTTAAAGCACCACAAGTGTTTATTTTTTCAGTTGGATGGCAGCACAAAGTCAAATCAAGCCTCTTTGAAAGACGGTTGCCAAGTGGCTAGAGGTCAGCATTGTTTTAAGTTAACAGGTCATTTGTATTGCTGGAAACGTTACTGCATCAATTACAGGCTTTGCTCTGCTTGTCTGTGCTGACTATGCCGTGATAATCTATATGAAATACAAGATTTATTTTACTGGATCTGAGGAACAATTTCACTCATTACATTCTGATTCCTGTAAATTTTTGGTTTTCCACTAGTGCATATATATATATGTAAATGTGACTGATATGTAAGGTATTAATTTCTGTCTTTCAGTATTTCTCATATTATGAAAAGTCAGTCAAGGAGAGTAAAAGCTTGTTGTGCTTAGTTTTCCTTTTAAGTAACGTTGAAAAGATAGAAGAGTTTTTTCCATTTTATTCTCTTTTCCCTGCAGAGTTTAAAAAAAAAAAAAAAAGTTAAATCTGAAACTTAACTGTAGAGGCTTCAGGAACACAATCTGTTTGTTCTTGTGTAAGATATTGTAGTTGCAAAGCTTGAAAAATAGTGAAAATGATGCAGAATTGTTTGTCTGAACCATACATGAGATTACTGTTCCCAGTAGTTTGTGCTGCATCAGCAAGCACAGCTTTCCTCAAAGATTCTTCCTATTTTTTCATTTTTTTGTACTGATGTGGCAAAATTCTAAAGACTAATAGTGTTATATGACACATGCCGTCTTTTAAAAAGCATTTGTAAAATTTCGTTATACCCAGCAGATAGCTGCAGCAACTTCAGGCCAACAAGTTACCTAAGGGCAGAAGGTCATTGTTATGTAATGAAGTTTAATGCTGTGAGGTGGACAGTTTCAACATATGAGACAACCTGCTAGCTACTAAAATAGATTGTGCTGCTACATAGTGGAAAGCCATGGGTTTTTTCCTTACTCTTCAAAAAAAGCTTTGTTTTTGAAGAACAAGGAATGTTTGATAGATTACAATAGCAATTTTAGTTAGATGTCTGTTGAAGGGGTCACTTCTCGGGGGAAATGGGTAAATAAAGCTTGGACGGTAGTTTTGGTATAGCAGGTTTGGATACATTTGCATTTATTTATCTGCTTGCTTTCTGGATAGATCTGATATTAGATTTAACACTTTGTAGTCTGCCTTATGGCTGAGGATATTCAGTGACGGAGAAAAACGAGTTTCCTTCCCTTGTGCCTCTGCAAGCTTGTCATCTGCAAGGCTGGTCAGGATGCCCGCTTAGAGAAACTCCTTTCACTTATGATGCATAAGGTGGCCAACTGTGTTAGAAAGCTTAGGGCAGTGTTTTGATACATGATGTGCAAGATGTGACTCTGGGGTTTTACAGTGGAAGAATTTTTTTGGGATCTTGTTCAACATAGTCACATCAGTCTTCACAGGTGATTTTGAGTTGGGATTTTGCTAAAATTCCTTGGTCAGTCTGAGTACAGGACTAGCTTTCAATGCTGTGATTCTTCTGGGTGTTAAAATTACGCTTTCAGAGCGTCTCTTTGAATTTTCCGTGCAGGAGGTTTTCTTCTGTGGTTTTGTTCCTGGCAGAGACTGCCTGTTATTTAACAGCTATTTCATCTTGTGCTGCTAGATACTGTGCAATGTTACACCTCAGTGTTCCTGTGCCATGTGGCACTGTTCATCTCCTCCCAACGGCATCATCGCGTGCCTCTGAGATTTCAAAGCGCAGCTTTGTGGCAGATGGAAAATCAGAAATGAGATGAGATGTTGTTCTCAATTAGCTCATACTTACCTGTTCCCTGCCTCAGCTATTATCAGCATTACTTCAACATGTATAGAACAGTATCTTTTTGAAGAGTGTTAGTATTGAGTAGGTAACTAAGATTTAAGGCACAGGGATCTTGCTTCTGATTCCAACTGGAATTCTTACCAAGTGTTTGAAAACTTATTTCAATGCTTTTCTACCTGGTTGGCAGAACTGGGAAAAATTTAGGTGGCTCAGCTAGCTTAACTCTGGCTCACAGTCGAGGTAGGGACACTCTCTGAGGTAACTTCACCAGTGCTAGGCTGCTTACCAGGAGGGCAAAAGGGTTGGCAGTTCTTTCAGCAGCTTCTTACTATTCCTAGAGCACATGTAAAGTGAAAAGGGGATTGGAGCACAGCAAGTTTGTACGGCTGGAGGGAGTACCTGCACAGCAAGTGCCTGCAGTTTGGTGTAGTGGTAGAGGAGGAAAGTTCCAGTGAGAGATTGGATAGAACAAGTAACCAACCAAAACCTTAGCGCAGTCCCATGAAGTTTCAGGACGTATGTGTGTGTTTGCCAGGACTGCCAGACAGTTGCAAAGTAAAATACAGATGGAGGATGACGCTCTCTGGATGTACAGACAGAGGGAAACTCTTTGTAGGAGAAAGCTTTGCTATCACCACAGAAGCCTGTGAACTGCTCAAGCCAATGCAGTTTGGCAAAGTTTGTGGTTCAAAACATTTAATGAATATTGATGCGAAATATCTGCTACCAAGTCTGAAGCTAGAGGTCAGCCTGAAGATGTTTTAGTTACGTTTGAAAAGCAGAGTGCTGGACAAAATGTAATGCATCGAAATGAATCTAGTCTGACAAGGAACACCTCTGTTAAAGTGAGGAAACACAGCTCGTAAGAACATTTGATCGGTTTGATCTTGGAAGAACTGCATATTATTGTGGGCCCAGCAGAGACTGTGGCTTTTAAGTCTGATTTTTAGAAAACTGTTTACATGGAAGGGAGAATGTGAGAAGCTGAATATGGGGATTGAATAAAGAGAAAGCTTGTGGGCGAGAAACAATGAAGACAAATCAATAGGAGTTTGGAAAGAATGTGGGTGAATGTGATGAAGATAATGTACAATAGAGGGGAAAATGGCACAGTGAAAAACAGAAGGAAAATGGATACAATGGTGTGTTTCAGGAACAGGAAAATGGAAGGCACGTTAACTTTAAATTTCCTTAAAGATTTCTCCATAGAACAATGTAAATTGCAGAACAGCAGAATCGCTAAACTGCCTTCTGTACAACTGCACACTCATGTGATAAATCCCAAAGAAAGTAAAACAAAGATGGTATTTGATGTTTTTATGCTGCCACATGGTTACCACTTTGGGAGGAGAGAGGGGTTAATGGAATGTTTTGACTATTGCTTATTGGTAATCAACCAGTACTTTCTCAGTGAAATGAAAGTGGTGGAGAACAAAACAAACTGGTACTGAGAGAAATTCCAGTATCTGGAATTCTGCCTCTGTACTTCTGACAACAGCGGACACTAACACTTTTTTATTTTGTTTTGTTTTTTGGTAATGCCTTTGTTTATTGTAAGGGTAAGCCCTGGCATTTTTCCTCTGACCCCAGGGATGTGTGAAGTGTGTACTTTGTGGTGGGTAGGGAGGATATTCATCTTCTGCTCAACTCGCAACATCTTTTACAAATTTTAATGAGTTGTCTGTTATACCAGTTATGGCTACTTCAGCAGCTGGGGTTCAGACAGTCAGTGCTGTGGTAATGACAGTAAGTTAAGCCTTTTCATGGGAAAGGCTGGTGAGAATTTTTGGGGTGATTATTATGAAGCTGATGCTGTTTACTTTGGTATGTAGAAGCATACAGTAGTTATGTAGTACAAGTACTTAAGACAGTAATAATTATTTGCAGCAGACAATACGTAACTTGAATTCTGCTAGGCTCCAGTTAATTTAGCAAATTGTCATCTGGTCCTTCATACCACTCAGCTTAATTTTGTATATCTTAAAGGGTTGCAGTTACATCAGAGAACTCCCCCCACCTCTTTGTTTGTTTCTTCCTTTGGTACAGTGATAAACACGCTGCTGTTGTCTGAAAGTCTTTCAAAGCCAAATCAGTTCTTACTGTTAGGTGGAGTAGACTCAATCTTTGTGTTACTAGCTGCTACATCTGTGGCCAAACTTGTATTCTTACATTGCCTATTTATTTGCTAATGTACAGATCCTCTTGAAAACTTTAGCACTCAAGACATCATGTGGATTTTGAATGCACCCTGGAAGATTTTGATTCCATAGATGAAATGTTAATATGATAACCTGAGATAGATGTAGTCCTGTTTCCACTTTTTTTCATGGAATTTAAAAGGGAATTTGTTTTCAGTTTCTCCAGACCAGCTCACTTGCATTACAAAAGATAAGTACCACCTGGCATGACTGAACTCAAAAATAGATACTAAAATAATAACTGCATAATAGTGGTTGAAATTCTTAACACCTGCAGTGAAAGGAATGGGTGCTTTCCCCCAACAAACTTAAACAGAAGTGAAAGCTGCCTGCAAATGTCACTTGTAGCCTTGAAAACATGAGAGTATTTAAATATCGTTGGTTCACTTATTACCTCATTTTTTTAATAGCTTTATCTTATATGTCTGAAACCTAAACTGTCAAATTAGTTTACCTTCTTGAAGGTGTGTATTTGACTACCGTTTGATGTGAGTGGAAGCAAATACAATAAAGGAATAGAAATGGAAAGGAACGAGGGTATACCAAGCATAGGTAGGTATGTACACATATATATGGATGTGTGTATATATAAAAACAATATAGATAAATTATCTGAGTTCTTGCTGAGGGTTAGATCATTAGAACTATATTTAAGTAGAAACTTTTTAAAGAAAAATGATCTTGAATGATGTATCAGTCTCTGATACTGAACTACTGCCCCATTTTTTCTATTGAACTGCATATGGCTTCCACTGCCTATACTTTGCATGAGCAAAAAGGCGTCAAACCTCAACGTTTGAGAGCAAATCCAAAGACCTTTTCAAAGATTAAAATTAAGTATTTTGAAGACCTTATCTTTCTGGTGTACAACAAATCATTCCAACTGACACTACAGCAAATGAACGTCTTTTTGTACCAGAAGGCCTTGAATAACTCTTTTGCATCTCTAAATCCAATTAACACTGACCCGTGTAATGAAACTGCTGCATACTGGCTGATGATTGTTGTGTGTTGACTCGCTTATAAAATGGTTTATTTGGGATAATATCTCTGAATTTAACAACCTAAGGTAACATGTGCCATGAAAATGATTTCCAAAATAGTATGCAAGACTAAAATATTGAATTGCAAAAGGGCAAAAAAAAAAAAATACAAAATCCATTTGCCTAATTCCCTTTACTGCTGTTTTTTTCACCTTTTTCCTATTTGTCCCTGCCTCTGTCTTACAGTGACCTAACAGGCAATTCAAAGATAACTGATTTATGCCAGACCTGGACACTTTCAACAGAAGCATTGAAGCAGAAGAAAAAAAAAAAAAAAAGTAAATTGGCATTTTATGTGAAGGAAGTAATACCAATGGACCACTATTTTCATTTCATTGGCACAGATCTATAGCTTAAGGGTTTGAGGGATGCTTTTTGGAAATGTCATAAGACTCATGGGTACAGAAGGAAGGGGGACAAAGAGACAGGGAAGTTGTGCAGTGGGAGAGAGAGAAGCAAAAAGGGGGGAGGTGAATGGAGAAATAACTTACAAAAGTTACGTTGTTTCTTCAAACACTGAATTTATTTTTTATATTTATTTTTTAAAAAGCTTGTTTATTTGACATTGTAGTTTTCTGACTAGATTTGGCAGGAGAAGTGTCCTTTCCTTTTTAAATGGCATTCCTTCATGATTCCATTTTGCATCCAAACCATTTTGTAAGTGTTGCCTAACAGTTGTAGTATGTATTGCACTGGTTCTTGCATTGTGTGGTGTGAATTCATAAGAGGTTTCAAAGGTTGCAACAGACTGTCTAGCCTGCCTCATGTTCCTTGTGTGTAAATTTTGATGATTTTAAGTGTTTCACGGTTTTATAAATTATTAGTTTGATATTTTCTGTGCTGCATTATGAAAGATTTTGCACAGTATTGAAGATTTCACAAACTGTTCCTAGAGAGGTGTCATAGAAAAGAATAAAATTGAATTTGCATGCATTTATTTACTCTGTCCAGTTTGAAAGAACTCAACTAGTGACATTGACAAGACTGTGTTTAAACATGAAATAACTAAATTCTATGGGGAATTAATAAAACTTATGACCTTGCAGCAGCACATTTTGATAGTAGGAGGGAACTGAGCCAGCAAAAATGGCTCAAGAATGAGTGTGCTAGAAAAGCTCTTCGAATGCTGGGTTACAACAGGCTTTTTCCTGTACAGGCCCTCAGAAACGTTTCTCAGCCTAGGCTGAACTAGTGTTTATTTAACTTTACTGTGGTATTTTTCCTGCTTCTGGATTTATCAATAAAATCTGGTTTTATTTAAGATAACTTGTGTGTGTCTTGGATAAAACAAATGGACTAAAAGCCCCTCTCCTTTTTCCTCTGGGGGAGTGAGTAGGACCAAGGCAGTTAATGGTTGGGCAGTTCATGGGAGAAGTTTATGAGGGTCTCCCTGGACATAACCACAGACTCCTAAGAGTTATTATCAACAAAGGAGAAGGTAATGATAGAAATATTGCATGTGGTGGTTACAAAGAAAATACATGTCTGTAATGTGGCTTTAGATGAAGTTAAACTTGACTTTACAATATGAAATGTTCTGGATCATGCTGGGAGCAGGAAGGGTATGATCAATGTGCTATTTTAGTTGCCACATAACTTTATCTTTCCTGTAGGTTATGATTTCTTCTTTTCACTCATTAAGAAACAGGATTTTTGTTAAGATCCTGAATATTAAACATTGAGAGCCAATTGAACAAGATACATTTTGTAAGGCTGCTAAAATTTTCATGTCAGGGCCAACTGGGTTTTACACGAAGTACTTGTCTTGAGCCATGTGACTGTAGGGCAGAAAATGAAGAGTAGGCTGTATGGCCTGCAGAGGCCCAGGGAGATCCATGCTTGCTTTAAATAGTACTTGTGGAATATCGACAAATCATATTTCATTGATTTCATGGGAAGACATTATTATTTTTAGTCTTAAAGGGGCCAAAGGGTTAAGACAAATCAATAAATGAACAGCCTGTAAAAGACAAGTTGGGGTGAAATTTTCAGGGCAGTCACAGCTGCAGAAAATTCTGGCAGTGTCTCCTGAGGAGAAAAATATTGATGTGATTTCAGGTGTAGGTTGCTTTAACGAAGAGAAGTACTTCAGTTACCAGTGCATTTATAACAAGAATTCTGTATTTTAAGCAGGAAAAAGTGTCTTACCTTTGGGAATCAAAAGTTCCCTGTGTGAAGAGTAATATTCACAAAATCTGCGTGCTGCCTGTCCATTAGTAGAAAGATGGAAAACCCAGCAGCATCAGTGTAGCTGTACCTTACTTTCTGACACTACTTACTGTACTTGTTACGCGTGTGGCAAGGACTTACTCCTGTTGTACTTAATCATGTGCAGACACGAGTAGCAGATAGTCTCTCCCTCAAAGACTTTTCTGTCTGATGGGATAAGGGTACTGGAGAGGAGGATATAATGCACAGAGTTAACAGTATTTGTCAGAAGATTAAATGTGTTTTTGTTTTTTGAAGTTTGGCTGGGAGATGGGAAGTCAACTGGGATGAAATCCTCAAGGAAAGAAGGCAAGGTTAGGCGCTGGGGAGAAAACCAAGCAAGGCTGCTGTTGCGGAGTATGACTGAGGAAGGAGCAGTGGGAAAGAGATTCAGAACAAGCAGCTGAGGAGCACAGGGTCGAGGAAGTCCTGACAGAATCTGGTTGCTCTATGCTTTCTGCTTTGGCAGCTTCTGTAGCTGCTCCTGCTGTCTGGGGTTTCTAGCTTGTTCTTCTCCAGCAGTTTTTCTTAGTATGGCTGCAGAAGAAAGAAAAAGCAACACCCAAGTTCTTGCACTTTGAAAATTACATTCTCCCTTACATACATTTTGATCCAGGACAGTCCAGTGAAGAGGTATTGTCCTTTTTGAGACCTTTTTGGTTTTCTTGGTCTCCCTCTGTTTGCAGCAGCTCCTGAACCTTGTCATAGTCTTGGCGTACTCATGCCTCTGCTACTACTTCATGCATCAGCCCCAGCCTTTGGAGCTCCATTCTATTGTTCCCACCCATGAATTTTTTAAAAAAGAATTCTAAACTACAAAAGCCTTGAAAATGTTGAGTTTCTTTTTCTAAAATGAAATTATAAGTATTTTATCGGACTAGTTTATTGCTGAACATACTTTTGCCACTTCTGCTTTTTTATGTTGCTTTGTAAATGACCCCATAACAGAAACAAACTAAACAGGTGGAAAAGAATGAAACAAGCAAGCTTCAAATTGCTGTCAAAGTACATCACATAAATTAGCTAAGGCTAGACACTTTCTGAAGTATGTTCTACCGTATTCCTAAGCGTTCATGCTGACAGTAACATCTAAAATGCATTATGCTTATGTGCTACTAAAAGATGAAAAATAGTTAAATTATGGAGTTACTTTTGATTTGACTGCTAAAGTGTATTGTATACAATATAGCCAGTCAACCTGTCTGTCAGCTTGAAACTTCATTTCCCTGTAAAATGTTTAATTAGTTTAAATAGTCTGTCACTTCTGGTTTCTTTTTTTGGTTCTTATGAATTCTTTCTTGGAAATTGTGCCTTAGTACAAATAACCTTCCGTGGTACTATGCTGACTTTATGTTTTTGTACTATACAGGAGTTTTGAAATACATGATAAACTACCGTGTTTTCCAATGCATGAGATGTGTAAATGGAGTTGTACGATTATGTGTATATCCTGCCTGCCAAAGTATGTGATAATTAATGTGATAGTTGAATACAGACTAGTTACATAAAAAGATATAACCTTCTCTTTCGGTGGTCATATCTAACTTCAGTGTGAGAGCGCCTTATTTAAGATCAGATGAGTATAGAACCATATCTAGGTATGAATTACCGCAAATATTGATACATATTAATACCCGTTGCTATTTAGTGTAGCATGTCTGATAGTTGCTAGTACAGATGAGCAGCCGTGGTGTTTTTACATAGCAGATTTTTACACGGCAAAATACAGAGGTAATAACAGAAATGTGGCTGTGGTCAGATGATATGGTCCACTAAAAGTTGACCAGGACACAAAATTTGCTGAAAATCAAGAAATTAGTCAAGTGAAGCACATTACAAGTTTTATCTTATTGAGATTTGTGTGTTGGCAACAGCAAAATAACAGTACCACAGGATTTCTGTGAAAATGTACATTAATACTACAGATTCATGAGATATTATAGTCTGCCAAAGTAGTGATTACTTAAGCAAAATGAACAATATTAGAGTGCTTTCAGGTGTGTCACAGAAACAAGCGGGTCAAAATACTGCAGGAAGCCAGGCAAGTTGGAAGCGTGTTGGAGATTCCCATATCTTATCTTAGATAAGAACAAAGTGGAAGGAATATTCTCAGTAAGACCAGTGTGAATGAAATCATACTATACATCATGGTATATTTTGCTGCTGTGTATGTGGAATTTCTAATGGCAAGTGAAATTCTTACTGGCATTTTCGGGCCATAAAGATGAGTAAATGAAAGAAGGGTAGGATGGCAAATTGTCTTAATGAGATGCAGACATATCTGGGCTATGAACAAGCCACGCCTGCTAATTGCTGTCATGTAAGCATAGAACTGCTTGGGCAGAGACTGCATAAAGAAGGAAGTGTGCTGTTTATCATGCCTTATTGTACATCAGAGCTTTTGCCCTTGCATGTTTCCTGTTATAAACCTATGAAGAGTGTTATGAAGAAACCCTGGAGTGTGTGATGGATGTATAATCGGGTGTTTACACTGCAGGGAGTTTAAAAGGCCTTGCTATATAGGCTTGTCAGTTGATTGAACTTTTTGAGATGGGTCATAGCAGAGGCAAAATGTAGCATCAGCAAGACACTTGCTGGTAGTAAGAGTGACTGTACAAGACAATTTAGAGCCACAATTCTGAAGAGAGACAGACTTCTATGGTTTCAGTGGTTGTGAAAATCAAGATGACGTGCATTTAGTGATGAACTATGAAAAACAGACTACTGATTAAAGGTAAGAAAACAATAAAGCTTGTCTTTACAGCTGTAAAGTCATATAAAGAATGTACAAGGTTTTACTGGAAGTAAACATTACAATTCAAACTGAATAGTCTTTGAGGGATTGATGGAGACATGCGTCTTCTGCATAGAAAACATGATACCTTTTTTTAATTTTAGGATTGCTTTAATTGTGCTTTCATCAGAGTTTTAATAATGGTGACAGTCCTGCTTCTTGGATTCCTGATCTTCACTTGTTGATATGACAACCCTTATGTTTCCTGTTCTGAGGCACTGCCTGGATTTGTGACAGTGCGGTCGTAACTTTACCCAATCTTCATCAGTTGCCTTATTTGCTTAATGTTAATGTATGTGTAAACGTTATTTAGTGGTCAATGATATATTCCCACTATATTGTTTTATAGTGGCAAATTCACCATGTCTCAGAAGTTAATGAATGATAGATCTAGAGTTTGATGTTTCCCGGCAAGGTAAGGAACATCAGATAGCAGGAGCAAAGTTTTCCTGTACTCTGATGTACATGTGGGAGGCCAGCTTAGTAGCTGTAACTCATGTCCTTGTTACTGAGGCTCTCAGTGATGGTATATCAGTATTGATGTTGCTTTTGGGCACATATCAGATGAACATTGCTTTAAAATGCTTTTCAAATAACAAATTGAAGTGTCTGTCCTGATAATTGCAGCTGGGTGAAGAATAATTGTTGGTTCTAATAAGATAGTTTAAGGACAACATTTAGGTTTTTAATCCACAGAACATTTTTACCTGTGATAGTCCATTTTTACCTGATGTCATATGTTGTTAGACATCATAAAGCAGAATAGACTGGTAATTGTAAAAGTGACTTTGATGTGATATCTTTTAACTCATGGTGGTTGTTGTTGTTGTTTAGGAAACCTGAATTGACTGACTCTGCCTCTCTGCTAGAGACCTTCAAGTTTCTTGAAAATGCAGCTGCAGACTTTAGTGATGAAGAAGATGAAGAAGATCTTGAAGGAAGAGAGAAAACAATCATAGATACTGCAACAGTGAGTGGAAAAAATAATTGAAAAAGTTACGAAGAACAGAAAAAGTGAGATTAATGAGATGCCTATATGCAAAGTATATGACTATGTATGTACACGTGCAAATCATTAATGCATCTTTATGATGGTCTGTCCAAGCATGTGTGCATAAGAGGAATTATATATGCATTTCTGAGTTTTGTGCATACAAGTTAAGCTTTGCCATCTTTATTGCTTTAAGTTTGCAGTGACAGATGACATTTTTTAAAATTCTTTCTACTATTCTATACTGCCTAGTATTTTTGATATATTTTGGATACAATTTTTAAGGTAGCAGATGTCCTTTTTTGACATTTGGCTTAGTTTGAAGGTATTATTTGTAATATTCCGTGTTAAAAATGTGTTGTTCCTTGAATATTTATATCAATGTGTTGATATTTAAAATTACTTGTAGAAACTTATCCTTGTAGGGTACAGAACCAGAATACTACAATTCTCTTTAAAATAGCTTGTGGAAGAAAAATTATAACTGGAAGAACTCTGACATGTGGTTAATAAACTTTTTTGTTTGTTTATTCAGTCCAATGCCTGAAAGTCCCTCATAATCAATACCTTACTACACGATTTGGTCATATGATCACATAAAATAGATACATTCCATCAGTACTCAGTTTTATCCACTTCATTTCAAAACTAGTATTTACTAATAGCACTTGAAGCAGATACTAGTTATGATGGAAGGGATTTTTTTCTATGACCAGCTTTAAGAAAGAACACTTAATACTGTCAGGTTTAAAGAGTTTTTAAAGAGTATCTTCATAAACTTGTTCTTGTTGTGCATGGGCTGTGAACTAATGTCGGAGACTCCTCTGTGAAATCATCTGTAATACAGTATGTTCATAAGCCTCCTAAAGGAGTGAAGCTTGAAGCTCAGAATTGTGTCAGGTTTTGAAATTGATTCGTTGTATTTAAAGGAAACAGTCATTCATCCTCATGAGCTATGTGATGTTGGCCTACGTATTGAAGTCTTTTCAGACTTAGACCTTAGCAAGGTTCCAAGTCAAAATATTGTGATGAATGTAACTTTTCATTTTCTGTAGAAGTAGAAGCAAAATGTATGCTGTAGATTTCATGTGTCATAGTATCAGCTCACCTGTTAGACAAATAACTGTGGAGCATCTAGTCCATTTTGATTGTTGAGGGAAAAGTAAATTTATTGCAGAAAGCATACAATGAGGTCCTTCATTAAAACATGTATTTGTTCGTTTACCAAAATTTGGTAAAATTTTACCAAATTTACTTTTGAATTTGAAAGCAAAATGCAGTTTAAACATGAAAGTACTGTGTTTAAATAGCAGAAGTACTCAGAATGAAATTATTTTTGCCGAATCTAAGCAAATTGACTCTTGTCAGTTGTGGGGTTTTTTTCTAGGCTTGTCTCTTGGTCCACATGTAGAGTGATTTCAGAAGTGAGAGTTAAAAAGGCTATTTTCAGAGAAGCAGAGTGAGTTTTGTTTTGCTGAAGTCCTGGCATTTTGGGGTTTGTTTGTCTGTGGGTTATGTGTGGTTTTTTTTAATCTGTATTAAGAGAAAGTTTGTACTTTTCTGCTATTAAAACACTAGTGGTCTAGGTCAGTGTGGATTCATTATCAAGTGACTCATGGATGGTCACAAGAAGAAAGATCTACAGACAAATTTCATTCTGACTTAGAAATTTGAGTGAAGTTCGTATGCTTGTTCCAGATTTGCCTATTAATGTATACTTTTCTGCTGCTTCTTCAACTTCCTGTTAAGATTTTGCGTAGAAGACAAGACAGTACCGCATGGTATAAAGATGTGGTGTAACTTCATTCAGCTTTTTTCTTTCCTTCCTGACCTTTCAGATTGTAAGAAAAAGAGTGCTATCTGATAGCAGTGAAGACAGAGATACAGAAGAAGCTTTGAAAGAGTTTGACTTCTTGGTTACCTCGGATGAAGGTGATGGGGAATCAAGAAGTTCAGGAGATGGAACAGACTGGGGTAAGGAAATGTAATAGATTGTACCAGGAGATTGGTACAATTGGAAGACTGAGGTCCTCTTGACGTGACACCCTCCTTTTTCTGTATACTGCTTTAATGTATGAATTTTTCAAGGTTTTTGCTTCTGGTCATTGTCTTTTTCCCATTCTTTGATAATAAGGCAGATAGAATTTGAATTTCATGAGTGGAATTTCAATGTATTTTTCCAGTGACCTGTGCTAATGAAGGGCTCTGATAAAGCTGTATTTTAGAGTTAGAATATGAAAGTTATTTCATCATCTTTGCTTTCTCCTGCTTTGATACAGAGAGTAATGTGAGTCATAAAGACTGAATTAGTTGTACTCTTATTGTGTGTTAGCAATTTAGGCAATATGAACTATTCAGTTGCTCAGATTTTCTTTTATAATTTATCAGAAGAACATATCTTTAAGCCCCCTAGTCATAGAGTGACACTTCACAAACTGTTCTCTGTCCTTTGGGGTTCATGTCCTGCAACCCAGAATGCCAGCATTCACTTCACCTTGACGTAATTATTCCGCACAAACCCACTGCATAGGGAAGGGGAGAAGGAAGAAAACTGGTTAGATATCTTGATGGGGAGTTGTTTCCTTCTTAAGCTGCTCTGGAAAGTCTTAAGTATAAGTGGACACAGAGAGAGCTATAGAGCATGAATGGGGAATAACTGAGCGTTATAATGGAACAGAAAACTTGAACAGACAGATAAGCCATGATATCTGTGACTCTTGTCGGCTAACAGCTCTGAAATGCTGTATTTCACTGAAACCATCTCCAACTCATGGCTGGACATGGATTGTTCAGTGTGGTGTAGCCTCTCTGCTTAAATGGATGTGTCTCAGTATCGTTAGATGTAGCAGTCAGTAGTCTGTTCACCAAACAAATTTAGGAATGTTACTCATTTTTACAACAAATGTATTTATTAGGTTGTTCTGATACTTCTCTTAAATATTAAAACTTTATGCATTTATGCTTGGTAAGTGTAGCTATTGCTTGTGTCAGCAAAAAATTAGTATGCCAACAGGAGCTTTTTTGTTCTCGTATTCACATTTCTGGTTTATTTTTGCTTTCATTGATGACAGCTGAGTACAACTGAGCAAAAGTCTAACATTAAAAAGAAATTGTCACAGAAAGTAGTAGTTTCATTTCTAGAAATATTAAGAGGTTTTTTGAGTTATAGACATTAGTGTTTTTAAATTACTTGTTTCACAACCTGTGTCTTTTAAGGTAACTGTATATAAGAATAGGCTTCTTCAAGGAACTGCCGTTATGAATCATTTATGTTAATTTGATCTAAGTGAAACTGTTAAATGTAGTGTAGAAGAGTGGTGTTGCATGTCAAGGATAGAAGCAAAGAGAGGAAGTCCTTGCTTCATTTTAAATCCCAAGCATTACTGATCAATTACGGTAATCTGTTGAACCCATTTGGCTTGAAAGGTCCTCAGATGTGTTCAGGTAATTTTTAAACTATAAAGCACTTGCACAGTAGTAGTTCAGGATCAACCTGTGAAGTTGAACAGAACCGGCGGGACATGCAGGAAGCATCCTGAACAGTCTGTAAAAAAATTAACATGTTAAGTATTTTCCTGGCAACAAGACAACCTAATATAAATCCATTTAAACTTTTTGTTAGAGGAGAGCAAAAAATCTCATCTTGCCAAGGAGCAAATGCATCATTAAAACTTATAACCTGGTCTCAGAAAGAATACATACTTGTTTCTCTCAAGCATGATTTTCTCATACCTTTTTTGAATCCTTCACACAATTTTTGATTATTAGTGGTACTTAATTTGGCATATGCATTAAGATTGACTTAGCCCACAGACAATCTTTTTTAGAGTCTTTCTTCAGCTTGCTAATACCTCTCTATTTTCATAGTGGCTGCAAAAAGACTAATGCCTCAAGACTTTGGGTCTTCAATTAATCTGTCACTCATGAATATAGGATTGTGACTGGAGGGTTCAAAGGAGTGAGAGATCATCCACTCCAGCCTCCTCCTCAGGCTCATTTGCAGCAGGTTACTCTGGCCTTCTACCTGTTGCGTTTTGGATATCTTCCAAGAACGGAGTTCCTGTAAACTCTCAGGGGCAGTATTCTGGTATTTGCCTCTCCTCATGGTAGAAAGTATTTTGTCCCTCTGTGATGCAAGTCCGCGCAGAGTCTGTCTCCTCTACCCCTGCCCAGTAGGTAGCTGTAGGCAGCACTAAGATGCCTCTTTTGCCATTGCTGAATACCCCCCGTACTCTCAGCCCCTCTTTGCAGCTCATGTGCTCCAGCTGCCTTAGCCATCTTAGTGGCTGCCCTGGACTTGCTGTACTACCTCAATACTACGTACTTAGCATTATGCTTACAACGTTTCCCAGTATGAGAAATACCACGCTGAATGCAGTACTTAAGGTGTGGTCTCGCAAGTGCCAGGCAGAGGGGAATAACCACTTCCCTCACCCTGCTGGCTACGTCATTAATACAGCCCAGGGTACAGTAAATTGCCTTTGCTGCAAGAGTATGCTGCTACCTCCTGTTCAAGTTGATGTTGATGGAGGATCCCTAGGTCTTTTTCAGCATAGTTAATGCCTTGCAAGTCAGTCCCCATAATAACTCGTGTCTGGTTTTGTATCTTCTGTCCAATCACAGTGACTCCTTCAGGTTGTGATTGATAGTGTTGTGCTTCCTCTACAGACATTTAATACCCTTTCTGCATATTAGTCTGGAGATAAGTTTATTATTGTTCATATTTTTAAAGGTCTAGAATAATTTGTTGAGGTACAAAGTGCACTGGGTCTGAAAGGAATTAATTTTTAAATAACAAGGTTGAAATTTTAATGAGAAAACAAAGCAAAACAATAATGCATTTCAAAAAATTCTATAGCTGTATATGCTCATAAAAGAAAAAAAAGGGAAAAGCTGTATTACCTCCTTCCTCTTGCAAATTATTTTTATAAGCTGCCTCAGTACAGTCTTTCCATATGAGGAAAAAATGACTTGGAGATTTGAACTCACATAACAAGTTTTGTTCAAAATCTCCAAATACCGTACTGTTGGAAGAATACTTCTCTGTATCATGCCACAAGGGAAGCAATTTGAGAGACACGTTTTAAAAAAGAAAAAAGGTGGAGACTTTTTTTCATTAGGCATGTTGAAGCATTTTGTGTATTTTTCCAAATACTAGTAACTCAGGCCTTCCCCTTTTTGTGAAATTTTGTGGCTATAGTGCTTTAAGATTTTATTCAAACCTAGGTGACATGTATACTACGTTCCAAAATTATTTGACTGTGCTGCTGCTTTGTGTAAATGATAACATAGCACAAAGACAGTGAAAGGAGAATTTGAAATGTAGTGATGCAACATCCAAGTTGTAAAGTTACGTTGACCAGTACCATAGCTGCTGGTTCGGGATATAATAATTCTTTCCCTGAAGGAAAGAAAAAGCTGAAAAATACGTCCTGATTTATTATAAAGTAAATGTTGCTTACATTTGTGAACAACTGTATGCGTGGTTACAGAACTTGGACGTGTGAAATTGCATCTCAATTTTTTAAGAGAATTCTGAGCAAATAGAAGTGGAATGTGAGTAGCAGTTTTACAGCTTTCACGGGCTTGGTGCTATTTCTGTCTGTTTAAAATAAGACAAATGTCATTGACAGCAGCTGTTATCTCCTTCAGTGGAGATCACTTGGTGCCATTATTGAAAAAGGATGTTTCATTTGTTTCACTTTGTTTAGAAAAGGAAGACCAGTGTCTCATGCCTGAAGCTTGGAATGTCGACCAGGGAGTAATAACCAAACTCAAGGAACAATACAAAAAGGAGCGCAAGGGGAAAAAGGGGGTGAAGAGTAAGTGGAAAACATTGCACTTTAAAATCATAAATCCCACATCTTTCACACCCTTAATTCTATCTCTCTTTCAATGTTTTCCTAAAATTACTTACTCTTTTACTTTACTCCTGACCGCTTTCCTGTTCACCCGTTATCAGGGGTTGAAATTAATGACAGTCAATGAAGTTACCTGTTAAAGAGTTGGATTAGATAGAACTTCTTCCAACCAGGTGTTGGACTAACTAAAAATTCTTGCTTTGAGCATGAATTATATTTCTGTTATTCAGAAACTTAAATTGTAGAAGACATTGGTTTAATAGTTCACACTTTAATATAGAAGACTTCAGAACCCTTTCTTAGCTGGAAACATGCCAGTTTCACAGGAAGAGTTAAAAGTCTGGTCTGTAAATTAAAAAAACAAACCAGAAGCTGTCTTGAGTATCCTATTAGATGACAGAGGGAGAAAACAGGTTAATTTCTACCCCTGTTTACACTTAACATTCACAACATGAAAGTCGTGCTGTCATCATAATTTGTTATGCAGGGCTCGAAATAGGAAGCAACTCTGACCATCAGTTTATTTGTAAATCCCAGGATTTATTTGTTGACTTTTATATCTGTGGGACTAGCCTTTAAAAATATTGGGTGTTTTTATCCAAACAAAAAAACTATGATCAGTATCTGAAATACAGTTTCTAGCCCTGTACTATATTTTTTTGTTTCTTGACATACAAATTGTTTTGTAAAAAGCAATGTTTTCTGATAAGTCAGCCTTTAAACTTTTTGAACTCAGATGAAATGTTTAAAATGAGACACTGTATTCGTAGCTATATTTCAAATATCTAGCCATATTGAGATTTCATGTGTGGTTGATTATAAATTAATAATATTGCATGTAGCCCAGTAAGAAATTTTGAGGGTTATTTCTCCCTTTGTGGGAAGATGCTTATGAATACCAAGGAGATTCTCACTTCCAAAGAGACATGCATAACGGTGCAAAAAGTGTCAGATCCTCATGTCACTGAGGCTGACTTGTTTTGTTAATTTTTGTATTGATATTGTATGTGATAAGCTGCCACTCAGCAGTTGGTTATGTTTCTGAAATTACGCTGTCAAATGCACAAACTAAACCTCTTTTTTTTTCTTTTTTTATTAAAAAAGGTAAATCAGTACCATACCTTAAATTTCTCAGGTGATATTTTTGTCATCTTTGGAATCATGTAAGTTACTGGAAATTAGTTGCATGTCTCACAGGAAGCTGAGCTGGCCTACTAAAGTGTTCATGATCCACAAAATTGATTCTAAATTTCTTTATGGTTAAGATAGAGAGGGCATGCCAATACATGACTTCAGTGAAATTGGTTTTTGTAACTTGTCTGTTCTTTTAAAAATACACAGACGTGCTATGTAGTTCAGGGTAAGTAGTTGTAGGGTGAACTTAGCAGAAATTTAATCAAACTAATGAAATTATATTCTTCAACAGCTATTGAGTGCTTTGTATTTTTTATAATAAATCTTAATATTTAATTGTTAATATAGACATAGATATTATTGGAACATGTTTTATGTATTTATGAGGAAAAATTCCTGGTGTAAGGCAGCACTTAGACGTGCAGTGCTCCTTCATGAAGATAGCTACTGCTCAGTACATTTACTGTGCCTTTTGGATTGATTTTATTCGATTGATCTTGGGAGACCAAATGGTTTTTACTGCAGCAAAGAAATTAAGCATCTTTCCATGGACAAACCATCGCTGGAAGGGCATCAGTGCAGAAAAATCAGGAAGAATCACAGCCTGTTTTCAGCTATTCATGATACTGCACGTAGTGAAGAAGAATGTGAGGAAGGAAGTCCAGGGAAAAAGAAAGGACTAAATATCTTGACATTAAATTGTACAAAGTTTGTTTGTATGACTTTAATCTCATCATAAATTGTGTTTAGACACTGAACTGCTACTAAGTAAAATATTGTTTTTGTAAATCAGATATTGTAGTAAAACAATCTTGCAAAATCCTACTTCCTGTTTTCATGAATCAATTAATATTTCCATGACATACAAATTAAATACAATTTATTATCTGTCATTATGGTTAGGGTGGACAAAGTAGTTTGCAACTGTATTAGTAAATTTATGATTTTGCAAGGCTGTAGTAAACACCCTTGTGAAGTAGTAAGAGAATAGAATCATAGAATGGTTTTATGAGAGAATACATATTTTAAAGTACACTTCTGTGTTAAAGCTGCTTAAAAATAGCTGTATTATTTACTGGTCTAGGGAAAAACATAATGGACTATGGGTAAGACATTTTCCCATTCTTAATTAAACTTACAACAGGAAAAACTACCGAAGATATGTTTCAGCCTCAATCCTATATAAAACAATCAAAACAGGGATGTGGGAAAATGATGGAGCAAAGCACAGGTAAGTGTCAAGAAGGGCATGGGTCTTCACCTTATGTACCTTCAGGAAGTAGGCCAGTGAATCCAGTTGCATTTATATTTTAATATAACTTTTTGAATTATGTAGTTCACAATACTACACTGCTGCACAAATAAATTTAAAATAATCATGTTTTCATAAGCATATGCTGCACAAAGTACCTGATGCACAAATTTTAAAATATTCACAAATGTCAGCTGTTGTTCTGGAAAAGTAAATATTCTAGTAATCAGTGTAACTGGTTGGAGGCATTCTTCAGCATCCCATGCAAGTAGCAGTATGACTTTATAAATATGGGGAAAAATGTGCGTTCACAATTCGCATTTGCTTCTATCACTTTCTTTTCAAGAAATTCATTTCACGCTGGATGATTAGTTACTGATGAAAATAGGTGCTCACTAGTTTTTCTGTTGTAATGTTGTTATGCAGGGTAGGATCCATTGTTGCATGTGCTGCTGTAGCATATCTGATATGATTAGTGCCATCATGAACTATGCACAAACCATTTAATTTTTTGTTTTTTTCTGGTTAGGGCCCAACAGGTCAAAGCTGCAAGATATGCTTGCAAACTTGAGAGATGTTGATGATCTCCCTTCATTACAGCCATCTGTTGCACCACCTTCTAGGCCCAGTAGCTCAAGGCTCATTGAACATGAGATAAGCAGGACAGATGAAGGTAGGTATTAAAAATGTGTATATACTTTAGTAAAGGGTAGGTGTTTATAGTGTTACTTATGCTTAAAGATTATCCTGTAAGACTTTCCAACTACTTTACAAATACTGGTCCAGTATTATGAGTTCTGTCTAAGAGTGATAAATGGCATTCCTATTCCTCCCCTCTGGTCACTATTGGTAAGGTCAAGACACCTACCGAGGTAAAGTCTTGGCTGAATACCTTTGAAGATGATGGAAAAATATCATTTGACACTTAGTGGCTTTGTAATATGAAGATCTTTAGTCACTTGTTTTTGCTTGTGCTCAGGCCTGGCAGTCAATTTTGGAACATAAACTCTGAGGACATAAAAGCATTTGGTTTTCTCCCCATGAATATAATTTTTAATCTATGTGTATATATATACACATACACACGCACATATGTATGTGTTCTTAAATTTCTAAGTGCAGAGATAGAGGCTCTGCAGGTAAATGCAAGTGGCTAGGTATAGCTTTTAAATGCACGTGGTGATTGTGCAGTGAATCATACGGAACAACTTAGAGCTTGCCAGTGTATTAATTTTCATAATGTGTTCCAAAAATTAAAAAAAAATTTGTAGCAGCTAGTCCAAGTATGGAAAGCCATGCATCTTTGCAATGAGGCGTGTGGTTACCTTCATTAATATTGTCTCTGAAAGTTGCTAAATCGTATATTTGTTTCAACATTTAAACTGCTGTAATATGCAGCATAATAACACAAATATATGAGGCTATATAATTTGTAAAAGATTGTATCATGTGCTCTTTATTTAAATGGTAAATATGTCTTTGGAAAAATGAGCAAAACACAGGTTTCACTCAGTGGTTTTTCAGTGAGTGTGAAAAAGTAGGTTGGCCAAGTTAGAATTAAGACGTATAAAAAGCCCCGGCGTGTGGCATAGTTACTAAAGATCTCAGTAGTTCTATTTCCTACATGCTTGGTGATTTTCTTTATGAAAGACGGAGGTAACTTAGCAACACTTTGAGAAGTGGAGGAATTTTTTGTTGAATGTTTTCCTTCCAACTTTTCCCACATGTGCTGAGAGCCGTGTTAGCAGGGCTCTATTTTCATGTCCTTTCAAGAATGTGTTTTTTAGTTCAGAGACTCAGATGGACTCTCACAAAACCAAAAGATTATTATCAGTCTGAGTTCAGTATTGCAAGCTATTACAAAGAATCGCTGATATTTTTAGCATACAAATTTTTTATTCTAGTAACTTTTTGAATTTTATGTCCTGTACGTATTGGGTGTTGAATGGAACATTAGATCATAAGTTCAAAAGAGAGAAAAAGAGAAAGGTAGTTCAGACTTCAGAATGAAGTAGGCAAGAGGTGTTTATGATGAAAAGGTAATAACTAAGAGACCTAATCAAACAGCAGAGCTTGAAGGGCTTTTGTTTGGTTGTAAAAAGTAGTGGAAAAGAAAGCACAGGACACTCAGTAGAGGTACGAATGTGGAACAGAAAGACCGTGGAAAGTTTAGCTTACTTTGTGCTGGGTGGACTGGAGAGGAATTGAATAGCATCTGAACCTGATACCTTCGGACAAGAGGGAAGCAGCCCGAATAGATCAGACTATTCGTTGTAAACCATAGTTTGCTTGATTTTAACTTAGTGTTGGTGCTGTTAAACTAAATAAGACATTGAGAATGAGATGCTGTTTCCTTTTCTCTCTCTCTGGTAGCAACAGTATTTGCCAAGGCTTGTGTTTACAATGGAGCTAAAAATAGAAAAAAATGTAATTTATTGAAAAAACCCTTGTAATTTGAGACAAAAGGTCTGTAAAATGGACTGAAGTCTCTTGTGTCCAGAAGATACATTTTCTTCTATTCAGTCCCCTTTGGTGATATATAGACTTGGAGAGCTGTTGTACAGGGAAGCTGGTAAAGGCACAGCTTCCTTCGAGTCATACCACTTGGTGCAGAGCCTTATGTTGTGTGTGTGAACCGTGCTCCTCTTAGCCTTTGATCCTCCCATTCCTAATGAATCTGTTTGTTACAGTGACTGCAGCTCCTATAGTCATGCTGTAGCAGCTGTAAGCCAGTAAGTTTGGATACTGCTAGTAAAAACCTGGAATTCAATACTGACTAACCTGCTTGGTAGTTCAGCTGATTTTTACAAGCAGTGATGAATTCTCGGCTTCCAGTCGTATTGCTGGATTGGAGTGCGTGTAAAGAGTTTTATTGTAGACGTGCTTTTGAATGTGTGTGGATGCAGTGTTAGGGAAGAAGAGTCCAGCTGCTTTCTTGTCCACATTCTTGGTACTTTTCCAGAGTTTATCTGCATGTTTTATAGCGGAGTTGGGGAAGGCCCTGAGCTCTTCTGTGTTACTTTAGCATTATCTATGGGTGAGTGGTAGTGTACTCTTGCCTCTTGTGGCTAATTACTGTCTTGAGTCATGCACACCTCAAGTGTTAGGTACTATGTTCAGAGGATACTGTTTATAGGCACGTACAGTGATTGTCTTTAGAATGGATATTTTTTTATGCAGTCTTTTATATCTTTTTGTCCTCAGCTATTTGAGAGGTATTTAGTATTTTGGAAGTGAAAAATATACTTTTATTGATCAACATTGTATAAACCCATTATTCAGGATTTTTTTTGTTTTGTTTTCTTGCAGTGGAAGCTTTAACATTCCCTCCTTCTTCAGGGAAATCCTTCATTATGGGAACAGATGAAGCCCTTGAAAATGAGCTGGGTCTTGGAGAACTGGCGGGCCTTACAGTAGCCAATGAGGCAGATTCACTGACTTATGATGTAAGTGGTTATTCATGGAAACTCAAGGTCCTGCTATCTAGTTGCTGAAGGCAGATGCAAGCTACATGTGTGTAGACTCAGCAGAAAACATTTTCCTGTTAAAATTATGCTGCCAGAGGATGTCACAAATTTTTACTTGACGGATCTGTTCTTCCCATATACAGCAGCCTTCGAGCTCTCTGCAGGCCCCTCTGCTTCTCTCATTTGCCTGATGTGTCATTCAAATAGTTGAAAGTAAGTGTAATGAGTGATAGCGATGCAGCTGGATATTTGTAAACCCGGTGATGCTGAGCAATATTAGGAGTTGCGTGCCCAGTAGATAGAGGAAAGTTAATGTTCCCTCTAAATGGGGCTGGTGAGGCCATATCTGTATGCAGTTTTGGGCTCCTCCACTGCAGGAGGGTTGTGGAGGAATTGGAGAGAGTCCAGTAGCATGTGACTGATGAGGAGATGTAGAGGGAACTAGTCTTGTTCACTTGTTAAGAGGCTAAAGCGTGCTTAAATAGCAGACTGCAGGTATTGGAAGGATGCTTGCAAGGATGAGAGCCAAGCTTCTCCCTAGTGCCAGCTGTTAAAACAAGAGGAAACAGCAGCAAATTATGGTTTGGGAGGTTCAGGTTGGACATTAGGGGGAACAGTGTTACGCAGGAGGTGTACTGAAGCAACTTACCCAGAGAAATGGCGGGATCCCTCTCCTGGGAGATGTTCAAGACTTTGCTAGGGGAGAGCTGTGGCTTACTTGATCTGATGTGGGCAATAGTCTCATTTCAAACGGGAAGCTGGACCAGACGCTTTTCAGGAGGCTTTTGTGGCCAGCATTTCTGTGGCTATGTGTGTAGCCTATGGCTTCTTATTCATTCACTTTTTATGAAAAATCTTTCTTAAAATTGCTTCTTTGCAGTCATATGCAATTTTTGTTTGTATTTCTGATTTCTTGGAAAAAGATACTTTAAATATCTGCTCCTTTGTCATCTGTCAACTTCAGATTAATCTTGCTGTTGCATTGTCCAGCTCTGTCAAGGTTGAGGGATTTCAGACGTGATTTTTTAGTATTGCATGTTGGGGAGGAATTATACCTTTCAGTAAATGTAACTCTTAAGTGATCGCAATCTGGGATTTTACTATCACAAATAAAATTTGAGACTTCAGAAATAATCTGCAGGTCCTTACTTTGAGTTCTGCCATTGTGTGTACTTGTAAAGGAACAAATCACACACTGAAGAAAAGTTTACACACATTTAGAGTGACACTACAGTGAGTTTCTGAGTATGTGATGTGTTGTGAATCATCAGGGTTGCAATGATATAGAGTACTGGCATTATCTCCTAATTTGGGCTCAGCTCTTAATGTTTTTGCTAATCTTCCTTAACTTTGTCTCCAAAAAGGGGTAAGATAGTATACAAATTTCCTTTCTTTTACCGTTACACCTAAAACTTCGATGCTGAATTTTTAAATTCAGATGACATGACAAACCTGAACCATCTGTACAAGAGCTTAATGCTTTCATTGCTTGACTTCACTGTTCAAGTGTCCATATTAAATGGTAGTGTTTGTCCATGTCTTCCTATCCTGAACTAACAGCTTTCATTTATGGAATCTAGCATTTCTTTATCCACCCCTATCCTTTTCTGCATGGTTGAGAATATTAACTTCTGGTTTTTCACTTGTTAAATGCCTTTGTGAAGTCCTGTGATCAGGAATTCATAGTCATGCTTACCTCACATCTTATCTTTTCTAGTGCTGACAATTTTTTTAAAAAAATTGCTTACAAAGCTCCTTGGTCTTGGCACTGTGCTCTTTATTGAAGCAGAACAAAGGGCTAGTTTTTCCATTTCAAATTTCACTGGAAGTTTAGCTTACAAATAATATAATCTGTTTTTATTTTGGACTACTTTATACCTTCTTCAAGCTGCCAAAGGTGAATCAGGTGAATTTTAGTGGAAAATTAGTATGATTTTTTTTTTAAGTGTCAGTTTTGAATCGTATGGAGAATGAAGTTGAAAGATTTCATATGAATTGGTCTTTAAATGTATTTGCTCTCAAGAGTTGCAGACACTTTCCTATTTTCAGTCTCTTTCTTCCCACTGACACTTTTACTGGATTCTTTTCTTCTAAAATATGGTAGCATTAGCCTACCTTATTTCATGTTTTAATTATTTTACATGTTGCTGTCACTGTCTGTAAATTGAAGAATGGTTTTCACTTGGTAATGGAGATTATGAAATTATTATTTAAAAAAGAAAATTCTCCTTTTGTGGTGTTTTAGAACATCTAAAAAGATTAAATTTCCCAGACTGCTAACCAATACTCTCATAAGTTTATATTTTCTTTTTGCTTCCTTTACGCATTGTTGTCTTAACAGATGTTCACTTTGGTTGGTTCTGTTTTTTTCTCTAGTCTTCTGGGTCGATTAAGAAGCTTCATAAAATTGTAATAGACTGAGTACTGTACATAAGAGTATCCAAACTACAAAATCATTATTGTGTACTGACTTGGAGGTTTTAGACTTTCTAGTAGGTTCTTGTTTGCTTTCCTGCAACTTTGAACAAGAGGAGTGTCCATAATCCTACTTGCGTATCATTACTGTTTCTGGAGTTTTCAAGTTGTCTGTGTAGGCACAGATATTACTGTTACTGGCAAATCCAGAAAAGGTGCTAATTTTGCAGTTGAATATTCCCCCCCGCCCCGGCTTTTCAAGTCTCTGATTACCTACTGCTGTATTTAGTGGGGAGAGAGAAAAGCAGGCTGGCTGCCGCGTTGGTAACCCAGCCTCTCGCAGCTTGTGAGAGACCGGTGGGTGAAGGCGAGTGATGGTGGTGCAGCCAGGCAGGCGCTGTGTCAGGACTAGCATCTGTTTCCACCTCTGCTGCCGGTCTGCTGGCTGAGACTGCCCTCTGTCTACTTCCCAATTTATAAGATAATTGTCTCGGACTCCTTTAGAACATGTTTGAATGAATGAGAAGGAAATAGAGAATATTACCCTGCCAGAACTGGCGTGCACTGTTCACCTGTCTGAGGTGTCTGTGTGGCTTTCGCAGATGTGACGCAGGACCTGTGCTGCTGGTGTGGCAGCTGGAGGGCGGGCAGGGTTCCTGCCGTTACCTACTCAGCATTAGAAGTCTGTGTGGAGGCAATCAAATTCCTCTCCAGATATCTGTGAATACTCTGTATGTCTTGTACCCTTTCTGCTGAGACTTTCTTGGCCAAGCTCCAGAAAATCTGCCAGAGCTGCTGACTTTGCAGTCCTGCCCCATCCTTGCACCAGCTCCAGTGTTCGTCTGTTCGCTCGTTGAGCCAACTCAGCTCAGTAAACTGGCAAAGCAACTGAGCTGTCTTCCTGAGCAGACGGTACACAATTTCTAAGAAATACAAGGACAGTAAATGTGCGATTTTTATGACTCCTTTCTCATTGTTTAAAATCTATAGAACCTCTTAATTGAAGCGTATTTTTATTACTAAATCCAGAAGTAACAAAACTCAAGAAAAAACAGTTTTGTTCTTAAACCTTTCTCACCCTCCCACCCCCCCATTCCAGAATAAAATATAGATTCTTGAAGTGGCTTAAAGTAGTTGTCGTCTCTTTACAGTTAATGAGACTAAGTTATTTGGGGTTATCAGTAGCTTTGAACATAATGAAATCATCAATATTGGAGTTACAAGTGTTTGTTTTCCGGGTTTTCTGTAATCACCATCAGCAGTGGTTATAGAAAGGTAAATTTAACCATGGCAGTGTTGACTGACAGAGTGATAAAAGTCTGTTCAGCATTTTATGTCAACATTTGTTCAGAGGAGCAATGTTGAAGTAACTGTTGTTTTTTTAAGGGCTTTCTTTTTGGATCTGCTAAGAATTCATTTATTGCCAAATAATTGTGTCTGTATATACAATAGCTTATTGCTTGCCAATTATATTCTTGGTGTGTAGCCAAGTCCTTTTTGCTTTTTTTTTTTTTTTTTTCTTTCTTTTCTGGCAAGCTTTACTTGTCTCCCATTATTGCAGAGCTGGTGTTGCTTTAGGTGAGTAAGTTAGGCTGTGTTCCTTTCTTTGCTGCTAGACACTTCCCTGTGTATGTTAGATCTTTACTTCAGAGGTGCTGTGTCAGTGGTACTTCGGATATTCAGGGGCCACAGCTCGGTTGAGTCAGGCCCAGTGTTAATAAATGAGCTAGTAGGTATAGATCAAATTTCAAATACCAAACGGAGTTCACAGCTGTATCAGTCAGAAAGTTACTTTTCAGCTTTCAAATTGTATAACTTAACAGACATGTAGGGTATTTCAGATTTGCACAGAGTATATTACTGTGGATGTGACATTACTTGTTGCCTGTGTGCAATACATCTACCTTTGTTCTCGTTTTGAAATATCTGATCAGTGCTAAATGGACTGTTACTCCAGAGCAGGTTGTTACAAAAAGTGCGTGAGGTAATTTGGCATCTTCTGAAAAAGCCAAAGTAAATTTCCGATTTCTTCCTTTCTTTGTGCCTTCCAGATTAATTACAAGTTTGGCTTTTTTTTTTTTATTATTAGATAGCAAACAATAAGGATGCATTGAGAAAGACTTGGAACCCTAAATTTACATTAAGAAGTCACTTCGATGGAATAAGAGGTCTCGCTTTTCATCCAGTTGAACCAGTCTTAATAACAGCTTCAGAGGATCATACGTTAAAAATGTGGAATTTACAAAAAACAGCCCCAGCAAAAAAGTAAGAGGTTTTTTTTTTGTTTTTTTTTTTTTTTTTTTTTTTGCTTTGTGTCAAAAAATGTTTTCATTTATTAAGGAAAAAAAATTATTGTAGATGCCACTTCACTGGATGACTCTTGGAGTTAGTGGAAATTGTTCCTTGAATTTACAAGTAGGAAAACAAGCTCTTAGAGGAGGGTGGAGACTTGTAAAGAGTGGCAGAAGAAATCCAGGCAGGTTTGTCAATGTGTTTTGTTTGTGAAAATGAAAACCATTCACTTTTTTTATATTTTCCTTGTAGATAACATGGAAAATAAAAAAAATATAGAAAAGGGCTACGAGGATGATTAGGGGACTGGAGCATCTCCCCTACGAGGAGAGACTGAGGGAGCTGGGCTTGTTCAGCCTGAAGAAGAGAAGGCTGAGAGGGGACCTTATAAATGCTTACAAATATCTGCAGGGTGGGTGTCAGGAGGATGGGGCCAGACTCTTTTCAGTGGTGCCCAGCGACAGGACAAGGGGCAACCGGCACAAACTAAATCATAGGAAGTTTTAGCTGAACATGAGGAAGAAATTCTTCCCTCTGAGGGTGACGGAGCACTGGACCAGGCTGCCCAGGGAGGTTGTGGAGTCTCCTTCTCTGGAGATATTCAAGACCTGCCTGGACAAGGTCCTGTGCAGCCTGCTGTAGGTGACCCTGCTTCGGCAGGGGGGTTGGACTAGATGACCCACAGAGGTCCCTTCCAACTCCTACCATTCTGTGATTCTGTGATAATTAATTTTACAGTGAAAATATTTGGATGTGGCCTGTTAGTGTGCTTGCATGTGTGTATAAATGTATAGAAATGCATTTATATACATGCATACACATACATGCATACACATGTGTACAGCTTTAAATTTTGACTGAGATGTTGCTAGATTCCTTTGTACGCTGTCTCTTGCGTATTGCTGGGCATTTGCAGAAATGAGAGCAAATTCTTAGCAGGGCTAATATAGTAAGGATATGAGTACATCATACCTGGGCACAGCACATGGTCTTCCCACAGCACCGGATTGGTTAAGTCCAGACCAGCAGTTCTTGAAGTGGTTTCTAAATGTGCAACAGCATTGATATAAATACAAGGTGTCTTAAGCTCGTTGGCTGTGGTAGGGATTGGGAACACTTAATAGTGTGTTCCATGTGGTAATGGTGCCTTCCACTCCTTCCCCACCATTTATGTACCTCCCTACTGGTTTGATTGGTGTGTGAGAGTTTGTGGACTGTATCTTGAAGGTCTTTAAACAAAAAAACTAACCAAACAAACAAATCCTATCATATTTTGAAAGAATGCAATGAATTCCTAGACATATAAAAAAAGATGTTGGGGGAGGAAGTTGTGGGAGAAACACTCAGAAGATGTAGCAGTGATTTTAAGAATTTAGCAATTCTGGCACGCTTTTGTAAAGCATTATGTAAGATCATATACATGTTAACATTTTCTTGTGTTTCATTTAGGAGTGCTTCTCTTGATGTAGAGCCAATATATACCTTCAGAGCACATAAGTGAGTATTTCCTAAGAAATGTCATATTTTGAGAAATATATGATTTTTAAATAGACACAGAGTTTTTTAAAAAAGTGATTTCCACCTTGTCAACTAGTGATTTCATGTGAAGTATTTAATTCCCATGTTATTTAAAATACCTACAGATGTTCATCTCCTTTCTGCATAATTCTTTAGGTCTGGAGCTACATAGGGTTTTCTTTTTATAACTGTGGTGTACCTACAAATTATACAGTTCAAATTCCGTTAGGTGTTCTGTTCATCATTGCAGCTCTTGGCTTTTTGTCTGATATGTGTATCTGTAGAGTGAAGCTGTTTACAGTGAATTTAAATCTGCGGAATTGACTTCGTGAAAGTGTCTTACATTTTTTAAAAAGGGAAAAAAGCTGTTTATGCAAAATAACAAAGCCTGTAGTTTAAAAATGTGACACTTCTTATATTTCATGTGCATAATGATTAAATTGTGCTGTTGTAGTTACATTACCAAGTGTTGTGGAGGGTTTTTTTGTGATAAGTGTTGTAGCAAGTGATCTGACTGTGCAGGATTTTTGTTGCAGTCCATATAGCAAGTGAATTTTATCTAACAGGGAAATTTGAAGATTCTGTTGACATTGGTTTTCAAATAACAGAAATGTTAATAGCCAACGTTTCTTTGGGGGGGGTGTTCTTCCAGTGGACCAGTGCTCTGTGTGGTGATGAGCAGTAATGGTGAACAGTGTTACAGTGGGGGAACGGATGGTCTCATCCATGGCTGGAGTACAACCAACCCAAACATCGACCCCTATGACTCTTATGGTATGTTGCTGTTACACACACCAGTGAAATCACACATTTAGTGACATTAATGATATGCGGCTAAAATAGTACAATTTGTAGATAATGCTTCTTTGAAAATGTGAAAGAGAAATTGAATGTTGGCTTGCATTAAGTAAATTTTTGTTCTGATACTGATGCTAGTTGATGAGATGACATTTGTCATTTTCTTAAAAGGCCTCGATCTCATCACAATTTTGAGAAACAGCTAGGTTGAAAAAGTACAGGACTAGATCTGATACTTGGTTAGCACAGCAAATGTGTATTTTAATGTTCTTTTCTTCAACAAATCTCTGTGTAGTTGAGATAAAAAGAGATTGTATAGTCTGAGACCAAAGCTGTTAATGTTGTCTGCAAACAGCTAAAAAGGCCCAGTTCAGTAAGATTTACTGTATCTCAATAGTTGTCAGCCTTGTGTCTGTGTTTTAAAACATTTTTCACTTCTCATAGCTTTAGATGCGGTTGGCCTCAAAGCTGGCTTCTGGAAAAAAGAGACTGATGTGCCATTAAGGGCTGTTTGAGAGTGAATTCTAAAATCAAAGTGTGTTTTGCTGACTTTGATACTGTCCCTTCTGCTGAAACTTTGTTTTGTTTCCTTAGTTGTAAACTGGATAACTGAATGTCACGTATGTTGATGAAATTCAAGTATCTTCATACAAGAATAATTGAGACTTCTATATTCAGAGAGCAGATTTAGATTAGATATTAGGAAGAAATTCTTCATCATGAGGGTGGTGAAACACTGGAACAGGTTGCCCAGAGAAGCTGTGGCTGCCCCCTCCCTGTCAGTGTTCAAGGCCAGGTTGGATGGAGCTCTGAGCAGCCTCATCTAGTGGAAGATGTCCCTGCTCATGGCAGGGGGATTGGAACCAGATGATCTTTAAGGTCCCTTCCAACCCTTACCATTCTATGATTCTATATTGACATCACCTGATTAGTCTTGGGGTTTTTTTTATGGACTAGCTTCTTAAGGTTGGTCCATAAACACAGACCAAGATGCAACTATTGACTTAATTCAGACTTTGTTTTGAAATGTCGTTTGTTGTGTTTTATTCACAGATCCTTCTGTTCTGAGAGGTGCTTTTGTAGGCCATACAGATGCAGTGTGGGGTCTGGTTTACAGTGGAGCACACCAGCGTTTGCTGTCCTGTTCAGCAGACGGCACTATACGTCTATGGAAAGCTACAGAAATTGCACCAGCTCTCAATATTTTTAATGATAATCAAGGTACAGAAAATTGCCCTGCCTGAGGCATGAGCATCACTACTCAGGCTGCCAGGATTTTGGCTACTGAATAGAAATCCTTCTTGTTTGTTTTGCTGGATTTTACATGTTTGCGAATGTCTTTGGGAAGAGTGCATTTTGGGTCCTTTCTCCTTTAACATCAGCTGATTTGATACCTACACACAGGGGGACAGTCATGCATACCTAAAAGCCAACTGCTGCACATCATCTACTGATGTTACTGTAACCATGGAGTATAACGTATCAACTCCATAGTTCACATTCAAGCTGAGTTTCAGTTAGGCCTTGCTTTTGGTTTATCCAGAATAGAAAGCCCTTTCCTCCCCCAACAGAGGTTTGGAGTAGTCAGTGCTTCGGCTCAGGCCAGTGCCATTCTCAGATTATGTTCTTGTTCCTCTAACATGGGGATTCCAGTTGAATTTCTCAGTTTGTGCATTAACTAAATACCAATAACTTAGTCATCCTAAACACTGCTAGTTGAAAAAAATTCTGTCCATTGGATTTAGTTTCTGAAATGTCATGCACAAATCAAAATCCTATTGTTTAGAACCTAATTTCTTGAAGTTGCTGTTTGAGTAAGTGCTCTAGAATGAGCCCGCTGACATTGCCAAACTCTCTTAGAGCCGAATGTCATAAAGGCAGCCCGTGAACGGAGACAGTTCCTTGGCTTTTCAGAGCAACATTGAAGCAAAATAAACTTCAGCATGACTGAACAGATTTATCGAATTATAGTGTAAAGCTGGTCTGATCTACCATTGCTTGTTAGTTAAAATAGGCTGAGAAAAATAGAAATATTTCACATATTTTAGTTGTGGCAGAACTGTATTTCCAAAGTTCTGCAGGGTTCTGTGAAAAACGTGTCTGGTTTGCTGCCAGCTTGCCTGCCTGCCTGCTTTGAAAATTTCCTTGTAGTGGGTTTTTTTTTGTTTGGTTTTTTTTGGTGTTTATCTTGTTCGTTTGGTTTTTTTTTAATTTTGTTTTTAATTATTAAATTAAAGGGGGTGAGGGGGTAGTTTGCCTCACAGAGCTAATCTTTGGGGTTTTTATCTTCCAAACTAGAGTGAAAACCAGTTGTGAAATTCAAAGATTGTCCTTTGAGTTTTCCTGTGGTTTATTGAGAACCTTGAACAAACTCTCTAAAATACCTAGCAGTCATCATTTAAGTCCTTTAGATTAACCATTGTAGGCTTACCAGGAAGCTGTAGATAACCAGACATGGCAGTGGTAGAAAAGGTCACTTCAGAAACAATACGTATTTTCTTCTCACACCAGTTCTTTTTGGCTTTTTTTTTTGAGTATCTGTGGAGAAGTACAACCATTCCTGAGGTTGTGTGTCCAAGAAAGAGGTTTCTCCCGTGAATCTTAGATTTAGAGAAGTGATGATATTTCTGTGTTATTTGGATACATGGCCATTAGGTTGCTTAACATTCAGTGTCTCCCACTCTACCTCTTCCTCCTCCTCCTGGCATCTGTTGCCATCCGGTGGTGTTCTTTCACAACATTCAGCCTTCTGTCCTGTAGTGTTCAGATGGCTCCAGTGTGAGGAGACAGGATGTATACCCTAACAGACAGGGCGGAAGAAGCTCTGTAATAAGAGTTCATAATGTATTTATGTAACTTTCCATGCTGACAGTATCAGCGTATAAAATTTGCACCTGGAAAGCTTTGGGGGTTTTTTAAGCTCTGAATTTGCCCAGGTTAATAATAATAATATTAATCATCTGTCATATAAGTGATTTTACCACTTCAGTTTCATGTCCTTTTACTTCATGCAATGGAGGTTTGGTTGAGAATTGATCTTAAAGTTAAAAGAAGGAGAAGGGGGCAGGGAGTTCTTACTTTCTTAATTTCAAAGTAGATTTCTGTCCAGCTGGAGTTCCAGATACAGCATCTTAGTAAAGAATATTGTTGGTACGCGTATAGGAAAAATAAGATTAAAATGATGATCATGCAGGGCAATCTGCATTATATATTGGTATAACGTAGGTTTTAAAATGTAACATTTCCTTTCATAGTCATGACCCTTTCGATATTAAGGTGCTTACTGATTGGGATTTTTCTTTTTTTTTGTTTTCTTTACAGTAACTATATCTTATGAAAATGTTCTCTGCATTGTTTTCTAGAAATGGGAATCCCTTCGTCAGTGGATCTTGTGAGCAGTGACACAAGCCTCATGGTAGCGTCGTTTAACAGTGGACACACTAGCATTTTTAACATGGAGACGCGGCAACGAATTCTTACCCTGGAGTCCAGTGGAGATACAAGTATGTATTAAAAAAAAAAAAATTGCTTGTTTGATACTGTTCATAGTCTTTTCAGTGTTTCCAAACAATTGGGCAGTCATGATAAATTATAACATTAGTTATAAGCTGTGTTTTGAGATGTAGCAGTAAATTATCACTACTACAACAGACATCGCGGGTGTTTCAATAGCAGGAGAGTGCACATACTTTTGAAAGAAGGTAGAAGAAACAAGCCCACACTATCTGAATTCCTCTTCAAGGAACAGTAGCACAAGGAGAAGCACAGGTTTCTTTAATAGAGCCCAGTGATCTTTGCAGCTTTAAGACTTCCATTCTCTCTTCAGTCCAAAATTGCAAGATAGAGGTAATATCAGGTAAATCTGAAGTTGAATATATTAAAAATTTGGGAGTGAGTGTTTGTATTCTTTTTAATTTCTCCTTGATGGTATCCCTTTTCTGAGTTTTATATACACTTATAGCTCATTTGCAGTTGGGCTTTAGCAGAAGTTTTCAGTATAAGAGAAAAGAAGAGCTGCAGTGGAAGAGCATTCGCAAGGTCCCATATAATGCCTTGGATCATGGCAGTGGCCAATATCAGAAATTTTAGAGGAAACTGCAAGGAGCCTGCTATCAGTAAATTATTTTACCTCAGCATTAGTGAAGAGATCAGAATGAGCTGAAGCATGAGGTTTCATATTCAGGCCAAAATGGTAGCCTGGTAACAGTATAAATGTTCCTTTTTTAAAAAATTTTAATAGTTTTTTCCCCTAAAAGTTTTGTGTCAGTGATTTCTACTGTTTAATTATCTTTTAAAAAAGGAGTAAGCCTGTCTTGTTGGCTTTGCTTGTCTGCTCTGAAATAGCTGAATGACTGTTATTTTATAAAAAGGAATGGAAAGTGCCATCTCAGTTCTTCATACTGTTCTTTGCTGTGCAGGATTTGTTTTTGTAACCCACATCTTTGTTCCTGTCTGAAAACATAGTCCTAAATCAGTTATCTATTCAGTAGACATTACCTTTCTTTTTTTTTTTCCTCACTTCTATTTTTTTCACCTCCTTCTCCTTACTGTAATTCAGTAATATTCCTTTAAGAAAACGAGACCATGGTATGGCAACCAGTAGTCTCTGTTTAGTATCTTTAGTTATGTAACAGTACTATAAAGCTTACATATATTAAAAAAAAAATAATTATTATTTCTGCAAGAAATAGGCAAGAGGGAAATGAGTTGCCTGAAATGCCCTACCACTACTACTTAGGGACTCATTCTGCTTGGCATTTTAAAAGTATGAGGATAGCTGGCTGTGATGCACTCGTATGTGCTTTCAGTACTTTTGGAGGGGGGATATTAATATAGATGTGCTTTTCCTTAATTTACATCTTCATAATTTTTAAGTGTCCTGTGGATGCTGACACTACTTGAAGGTTCAGATTTTTATAGAAAGATGTAAACTGAAGTCTTTACCACCTTCATAGCAAGTGATCCTTTAGTAGTATTCTATTTTATTTATTTTAGTACGAAGTTTGATTAGATGATTAGAGTTCTTTGGCAGCTGTTTAACTAAAAGCAGTCAACTCCCACATGAAAGAAGATAGCTGTATTTTGATGTTCTGTGGAGTGGCTATTTGTGGTTTTGTGATAATCTGTACCTCTTAAGACCACTCTTGCACTAGTCTGTACATCACAGCAATGCCTAGATTTCTAATCAAACAACTCCTATACTTATTTTTTATATATATATATATGATATTTCAAGATTTCTGAAGGCTAGTAAAACAGCTCTCCTGTGAATAGTCTAGCATCATTTTCTTCAATACATATTTTAATCTGTGTGCATCAAATAATAATAGGTGCTTTTTGATCTGGGAGGGTGAGGGCACAGGATCCTGTTTGCTTGGAAACATACTGCCTGCAATGCTAATTTTCCTGTACTGTCCATAAGTTATAAAGAAAGTTTGGCTTCACCAGAGGAGGAGTGTGGAGGTGGGAAAATGCAAAAAAAGGATTTTCACTCAGTTTTTGGCTTCACATTCTTACCTGATGCGTCCATCTAAAACCGTGGCCAGAAGTTACAGCTTATTTGTTTGTATTTGCACTCATACGTGCGGTTTATGTATACCTCTGTGTGTGTGTAATTCAGGAAGTACTTTAGAGTAAACCACACTACATAAGGTTCTAGTTGAGATTTTCCATTATTTAAAGGTAAGAATTATTTTGCAGATAAGTTTGATTACATATTTATTTCTTAGTAGCAATCTTTCAAAGAACTTAGCAATTTACATGTATTGATATGTGTGGGTTTTTTCCTAGCAGTCAGTTCCTCCTGTCAGATAAACAGAGTCATCAGCCATCCAACTCTTCCAATTAGTATCACTGCTCATGAAGACAGACACATCAAATTCTATGACAACAATACAGGTATGCATCTTTTCAGCAGATCCTAGTCGGAGGATCTCCCACATCATTCTCTGTTCTTTTAAAATGCCTTATTTATGGGAGTTACCAATATTGAACATAAAAGAAGCTTTTTGAAAGTGTTCATGTGCTTACGTTCATGTTTCTTCTGTTGTGTTGTCTGTGTTATTTTGATCTGAGGGCAGGAAGCTCCTGCACTCCTTTAATGCTTCCAAGACCTCAGCCTGATGGCATAGAGGTGGAAATTCACTTGTAGGCGTTGTTCTCAATTTGATCTATTGTATTTCTCCAAATCTCTCACTTCTGCAGAAACAGCTGGACAGCTTAGAATACTTTTTCCAATTTCTAGTGAGAGTCACTCTGAGATGTGTAATTATAAATCTCTTAGGTTTTAAAAGACTTTTTGATAGAAATGGTGGTATTGATCTGGTATTCTGACGTGAATCTTCATAATCTTCAGTTTGTGACTCCTCTGCTTCCATGTCAAACTATCTTAGAAGTTAAATTGAGATCTTTCAATATTATTGTTGTTTTTAAGTGAACTGCTCCCCAGATGTATGTTAAATAAGAAGAGGTGAAAGGACCCAATGGAAGCTGAGGAAAAAGCTGAAAATAGCTGATTTGCTTGATGATGTGGTTCTGTAATAAATAGTAGAGGAAACAGCTGCTCATTTTTTTCTGTTTTATTATCTTCTGCAACAGAAAACCCCACATTTGACCCGTGATTTCTTATTTTTCACATGAAATCATTACTGTAATTATAATAAGCTGTAATAGTCAACTCAAAGAGAATTAATGTTCTAAAATTATCCTGTATTCTTATGTAGTTTATATTCATTGCTTATGAGTATGCTCAGCCCCTGTCCTCCTTCCTAGTGAAGAATTTGCTCAATTCACTTAAGGGGCAGATACTTAAAATGCCCAGTGATTGCAGCTTCACAGTGGTTTTGCACACATGAAACGAAGGTCCAACAAAGTTGGTGATATTGGTACTGTGGCTTTCCTGAGACTGTAAACATTAAAAAAATGACTTGCATAATTTTAATGTGTCAGTCATGGGACTAGATCTTGTATTTATAATATTAGCTGTGATAGGGTTTAAGCAGTGAATACAGGTAACAGAGTGAATTGCAGAAAATAACCAAAATAAATCTTTTCTTTCAAAGGAAAACTGATCCACTCCATGGTGGCTCACTTAGATGCAGTTACGAGTTTAGCTGTTGATCCTAATGGCTTGTATTTGATGTCTGGCAGTAAGTATATTCAGATTTAATTTTCTTTTTCTCATAATGGTGACCAACATGAGAATTACAGAGAAAACTGTTTCCCCTTTCTTTAGGTCATGACTGTTCGATCCGCTTGTGGAATCTTGAAAGCAAGACCTGCATCCAAGAATTTACTGCTCATCGCAAAAAATTTGATGAGTCCATTCATGATGTGGCATTCCACCCCTCCAAATGTTATATTGCCAGTGCAGGAGCAGATGCCCTGGCTAAAGTGTTTGTATGACAGAGTGCTTCCCTTTCAACTCTAGCTTTGTATATATTTAACCAGCTGCACAACAGAGAAGAGAGGGGCAGGAGTCTTCTCATCCTGCCCTGTAATTCAGAGAGTGTTTGTAAGTGTTTAGTTTTGCAGGGTGCTGTTTTCTAAATTGACGTTTGTTCTGGTTTCTGTGAGCTCAGCTGGTGCTGAGAGCTTGGAAACTCTCAGTTTCAAATAGTTAAAAAAAATTAAAGAAATGCTTTTATTTCAGAGGGTGTGAATTTTCGTCCAGGCAGGCCTTGGGTGAAACTAGGTCTATATATTCTCTATTAATAAAATGGAGTACTGGAAAGAAGGGGTCTAATTGCGTCAGGGAGTAGGAAAAGAGGGAAGCTTCCAAGGATGCTTCTCATTGAGGAATCTTGATGTACTTAATTTTAAGTCACCTGGAAAAAGTGTCAGTTCACATGCTCATTACTGTGTCATGTGAGAGGCACTTTGTCATCCCTTTGGTAATAATAAAGTAGATCTTGTTCAGAGAGCAGCAGTGGATAGTTAATCTCAGCCACCTGGCTGCTAGCCTAAGATAAAAGCAGTTAAAGAAAAGCAAATTACTAACATAAATTAAAACGCAGTAAAGTTTTTGTTACATCTGAGGTGTTATACAGTAAATATCTAGTTTGCAAAGAAAACTATATTATTTTTTAAAAGACTGTATTAGCATGTGGCTAGAAGCTGAGCCGTTAGTCTAGTCCCAATTAACAACAGACTGAAGCAGTCTGTGTATACTGAGTAGCAGATTTAACTTATTCAGATTTATAATGCTGTTTATTCGTGGAGGTCTGGCACAAGAAATTATCACAAAGCCTTCCAAAGAAGCTGTCCTACAATTTAGCTATCAAACACTCATCTCCTCTTTCTGTTCCTGATAAAAAGGGTATCATTCTGGGCATTAAGAAGAACAGTGAAATTTCTTTTGAAGATTAGACCTATACCTGATGTTCATATGAGTCCTACTAGTGCAATAGGTGGGAACTACACAAAGTTCTATCAAGTCTGAGAGATTCTGCTACTTCTAGAGGTATTTCCCAGCTTCACCATTTGTGGAACTTTTTAGCTGGTCTGCTTCACAGGGCATATCGTGCTGTTGATTAGGTTACCTGAAGAATGAGTGCTTCTTGTAATTACTCAACAGATGTGCTTTGTTTATGCATTCAGAGCTTCTCTGTTGATTTGAATAACAAAAAACTTTTAATCCGATCTTTTTATCCCTTCTTAAAGGAGGGTGAGTGGATTCTTTTCTATTAGGTGTCATCATCAGAGTTACTACTGCTCATAAGCCTGAAGTTGGTGTTTTCCTCTACTGGAAATGCAAGGCAGAATTTCTGCTAGACATGATTTCTGGTGCTGATGTGAGTAGGAAAGAACCCAGCACAGCTCTTCCACATACCAGCCTGAGGTTAAGACTGGAAACTGATAAATAAATCTTTACCTTTAAACTGACACTTTTTAAAAAGGAATCATTGAAAGATATCAACATAGGGTTTGACTATGTTGTTTTCAGAGTGGCATATGGGGATGGGACCACGTCTGAAGCTGATCTCAGAGTTTAAATCAACTATATTATTTAGAATAACAGGTTGACCTGTGCTGTTTGAGCCTTCAACACATACTTACTGTTAAAATGTCCTGTATTATCTTTTATTGCTCAGAATATTCAGATACATCACTTCACAATACTGATAGGCAATGTATTTCCATAGGTGAGATTAGAACTTTTACCATGAAACAGATGACTACAATAGTAATTCAGATTATTTAGTTTTTGTAAAGTGTTTTGGTTATGATGGAAAAGGGGAGACTTGGCTGCAAAACTGAGCATTCAACTTTGTGCGAGTTCTGTGTACTTGACTCATATTCTTTCAGTGTCATTATTTTATTTCTTTTTGAAAGGAAATTACAAAGATTTATTTGAAAAATTCTAAAAGTTATGTATATTATATATGTGTATATATATATTGTAAACATGTATTAAATGTGTCTAGTAAGGGAAGACTCCATGGGTGCATTTTAATGTTTTAGTATTAAGAGTTCTCTTGAGTTTGCATATACAAAGGGTAATGATGTGAGTATGAAATGAATGTTGTGCTTTTGCTTACACAATACAATATGTAGTTACAGTTGTTTAAATTGCTGTACATAAAACTAATAGGCCGGCATGCTTTTTTTTTAAAGACTGTCGTTCTGATTACAGTTGGAATGTAAGAAGTGGCTGTTCAAATGTGAATTGAAAGATGTTTCCTTCTCACTATTGAGCTCTTGCTCAAACTGAAAAGTGATTTTTTAAAAAGCTGGCAATAGCTAGAGGATGAGGTGCCTTTAAAAAACAAAACAAATGTAGCCTTACAAAGAGGTTGTGGAGTATATATATATTTTTGTGCTGGTCTTCATAATTGATGTCAATGTCTTTTTACTGTACTTGCTCACATACTTGTAGGACTGCAGGGTATCATGCATGAGCCTGTCAGATTTTCTGACCATCATCAGAGGAGTTAGGGATGAAAAAATTATTTAGGTTATCTAGTCCATCTGCTTGCTAAAGCAGGGTTGTAGACTTGTGCATTTTAATATTGTCTTGGCCAGTGAGGTTTTATATATGTTCTAAACAATTAGGCTTCCTTTCGAAGATTATATTAGTGATTGTATCTCACTGACAAGAGGATTTACATCATGTTTAGTAGTTCTTTTTTTATAACTTCATGCCAGTATTCCAAGCCATGTTTTGTGCCATTTTACGTATTCCTCATCGTCTTTATAATCTGGAACCTCAAGGCACGCACAAGTTCTAGCTGTGGATTTCCATTCCTTTTCACTTTCCTGAAGCCATAATTTAGTCTGCTCTTTTTACACAACTTTTTCTTGTTTTCCGCTTTTTGGCTCCGTTCTCTGTATCTTGGTGCCTGCACCACCATTCCACATGCATGATTTGTTGGCCTTACTCTGAAGGTCATTGGTTAAGTGTGTTTTGTGTTTGGTTGGTTTTTCCTCTGTAACATGATGCTTTTGTGTAGGAAGATCAAACTTTTGGTCTTCTGGCTAGTGTCTTGCAAACCCAAATTGTATTTCTTTATTTCTGACAACTGTTTTAAATAACGTTGAGCATCGTTGTTTCTCAAGCTGCTTCTTCACTTTCAGTATGTTGTTATGATTCTTTTGCAGCTAGATACTTAATTCCTGTTTCATGATTATCCTGGGTTTTATAAGCTTTGAACTTCTGATCTCTGAGGGCACTAAATTATTTTATTTGTAGTTGGTAACTTTCATGAATGTGATACATGGATCTGTTGAAATGTAAACAAGACTGGACCTAATGCTTATTCTTGTAAATAAGCATTTTTGTGCAACATCAGTATATGGCATTTTATAATTACTGGTTTTCCCATATCTAATTTACATGGTACATTTTTTAATGATTAACTCATATAATTTTTTTTGTGTATGTTAGCCTGTGCTACTGATTTTGGTTTTACTAACTGATTTGATGGGAGAATTTTCAGTCCTTCTGTGTGCTGAAAATTGGTCTGCTAGGTTTAAATACTGTCATTTTAATTTCTAATTTATTTCACTGTGCTGTTTGCTTTCACATATTTGATTCAGTTATCAAAATGCTTGCACAAAACGATTTGGAGTAGCCTGGAAGAAGCTCTAGATACAATTTTATTGTGGAAAACATTTTCTTCACTCTAATAAAATCCTAGAGTCTGCATTTATTTTTGTGCCTCAAAGAGAAAATTTTTGACATACCGCATAAAAGATTTTATTGCTTGTAAGAAAATCACCTGATATTTTGGGACCTCATTCATCTTTATTTTGATAAAATATGTTCTTTAGCAAGAAGCCTGTAGAACTACATGCTGCATACTGTAGGTTATTTTTTAGGCTGTATGTTTTCAAATAATGTTATGTTAAAGCAGTCCCATACGTAATGTGTTTGAGTAAGTGTGTGATGTTCATCATACAGCTTGGTGATTAGGTCATACAACACCATTATGTGCTTGTGAATTTCAAGTAACCGGAAACTTGTCCTTTTTAGTAAATGTTTAAGAGATAAAGGACTTAGTTACACCACCTTTTTCAGTACAAGTGTTTGATCACAGATGTGTCCCCTCTCCTCACCTCCTTCCTCACGTTTTATCAATGTAATTTTGGGAACCAGCAATTTCCATGAATTGATGTGTCATTTGAGCAGTGTTTGATTGGCAGAAGTGTTAGTCCATCCCAAAGGAAACAAAAAAAATTAAAAAGCAGGCATAACCATCAGATAAGCAAGTTTTGAAGTTTTTTACAGTAACGCTTTGTCTCATGATGTCTGTTAGTGTTGAACCAAAGCCACAAAATTTGGTAAGCAGAGTAGAATTTTAGGCTAGTTTCTCATTTTTTCTTTTTTTTTTTTTTCCCTTCAGGCGTAATCTACAGATGATATATATATATTATGTACAGTGTCATCTGTATGACTTGCTTCACATTGAAAAGCCTATTCTGTAAAAAATACTCCTTCAGTGCTTTCTCATACAAACGAGGACCAGTGGTTCCAGGTAATTTGTGACTCACTTAGCGTTTACATTTTTCAGCTTTCTGTTGGGTGAGCTGATAAGATTCATGGAAGTAACTGTGATAACATGCTGTTTATAATATAGCATTTAAAAACATTTGAAATTTGTAGCTGTTTCGTCAGAATTGTTTTGGACTACACTGTTAAGAATGGAGAAATCAGAATATGATAGTAAACCACTTAGGTATGGTAAATTGGTTTATATAAGATGTTGCAATCTTCGACATGGTAATTTCAGTTTTCTTGGGCATCTGCTGTTGGTGAGCAGGAGGGATGATGTAGGGATGCTCGGCATAGCTGTTAGTATTGAGTGACAGAGAGGAAGCAAAGATTTCCCTGAAAAAAATACTCGAATGTTTGAAGCATCTCCCTTTTTCCATAAGGACATGAAGGTGGTGAGAGTATTTTATCTAAATCTGATGATGTATTTGGTTGAAGAGGGTTACAGTAGGAGAACAGTCTTGACTCTTTCATCATCAGTGTCTTTCAGTTTAGAGATGAACACCATTACTGAAACTCCTGGCCTGTAAACTGCTAGTCAAACTTCCACAGTGTTTCTACTGAGCAGCAGAGAAACTGATGAAAACCACAATGTTAATCCATCCAGTTACATAAGGGGGTGTTTTAGAAGAATAACCCCCAATATTGTAGAAGATAGTATTACATACAACAGAGCAAGTGAACACACACGTGGGGTGTGGAGTGGGACTGGGATGACCTTTGTGTAAATAGTCCTTGCTCCGGCAAGTGCTCTTGTTCAGCGGGTGGGACTAATCCCGGGAGGCAGGGTGGCAGGAAGTAAAACCTTTGAAACGATGTCTCTGCCTGTGCTAATGAACGTACCAGTTGTGAGGGTTAGCTGTCCTTGAGATACCTGTTTTTTGTCTGCCCGCTTAAATGCTCCTATAGGCTGTATTTTCTGAGAATGTTAAAATCCCATCTGCAGTGGACTCTCATTGCAGGGTAAATTTCATATAAGATTGTTGATTTTCTCTTAGAGGGTTTTTTGAAGGGTGGTAGGTTTTCAGCTTCAGCCCTACCCCTCCTACCACTAAAAGACTAGTTTGCACCTCCTTATTCCTAGTTCATTTAATTCTACTGAGTTGTCTCTTACCGCACCCGCTGACTTATTTGCTGCTCTGTAGTCTGTTGTGAAAACTTAGCAAGTGCTGTAGCATTTAAGATGTTTTGGAGAATCTGAATTCCACTACAGAAGGTGTAGATCCAGTTGAATAGTACAGTTTGTGGGTCTCCACTGGTTCATTGTCAGGAGATACTTGTTGCTAGATGACAGAATCTGTGCTGTGGTCCTGGGAGGCCACACCTCCGTTTAAACCATGCCTGCAGGTATGTGTTTTACGCTGCTCAAAGCCTTGTGTTGACACGGTTCTCAAGCCCGGTCTGCTTGCATTCCCTCAGTTTGAATTGCAGGTTCCCAAAGTTACTTCCTTGCTGGTTCAAGAAACCCTTTGTCCTCACACCAGAGTATTAGACGGGAATGCTGAGAAAAGTTTTATGCACCTGAATTTGTACTATTCGGAAAGGGAAGGGATAACTTATTGCCAAGCCAAATATTCTCATTATTTTTGGATTACTTACTAAAAGCAGCCAAAAACATTGTATAAGGGATAAACGGTGGACTTCAAGCTAATATTTTTCCATGAAGAATTTATTTTTTTATTCTTCCTATCATCAAGATAGTGCTTTTTGAATGTAGCTTGTTTTCGGTTGTATGGCTCCTAGAATTGTTTCCTTGCAGTCAGACATTTACAAACATACATAGGTTTTGAAAACTGTCTCATATGTGTTAGCACTTTTTCTGGAAATGCGAACTGAGCATGTTAGCTAATAATTTCTTCTACCTTTATAGCCCAAGCAGACTGAAAAGCGGTCTTGTGCTATATTTTCCTTGAATCATGCACCTGAAAAAAACTGTAGAAGAAAATCCGTGATGAGAAAACTATTGTTGCTGTAAGATTTTCTGTTGATATTTGTCAGCATATCAACTACCTGCATTGTATTCTCAATAAATGTCTTCAATTGGTTTCTTTTAAAAGAAACTGTCAGGTTTTAAAAAAGTAAATCCAGATAATTTTATTTGCCTTATGGACCATTGTTTGGGTTTTTCTGTGGTAGTTTATATTAATATACTTTTTTTTTTCCTCGCTACAAGAAAAACTGTTGAACTGAGTGTTACCTGACGGTTCTCTTTTGAGAAGATACCACAGATGATAACCACTTAAATGTTAGTAACTACAGTTGCTCCTCTTCTGTTCTGGGTCACTTCCATGACAGACAGTTGATATGAGAAAGGCTACTGTGACTGATATATAAACACCTACATTAAATTAAGAATCCCCTTCAGAATTATGCTGAGGTTATGATTTTGCACGCCAGTTTTGAATGACTACTTTGAAACAATGTTGGGCTTCAAGCGTCTTGTGAAGTGGTGGATCCAAATGAGAAATACCTACTTGTTGAGTAATAGTCTGCTTGTCAGTTTGTGTATGGCTCAGTACAAGACTGTGTCAGAATCTCAGTGCCACCAAATTACTTTGTTTAAATGCTACTGTCGTACAAAAGTGAATGTTAGTTTAAGTGAGACATTCTGTTTTCTAACTTGTGAAGGAATTAGTTTTCTTGGGAGTAAGGATCCGTTAATTTCATGTATTTCATGATTTCAGAGAGGCTTCTTAATCATGGGACATGTGAAAAGTGAAAAAGTGATTAATTCTCCAAAGATTTGAAAAGTATTTATTATAAAAAGTGTAAATTTTGCTTTAAATGAAAATGCTTCTTCAAATACTTTAATATTAAACTTCTTACTAAAATTCAATATTTTAAAATCCTGGATAAATATCTAAAATGGCAAAGATAGAAAATTCAGAGGGAGATTATTTTGAAATATGCCAGTATATTTTTGAGCTTCTTAATTGCAACACTGAATTTTCTCTTTTTCACTGCAATTCCTATTTTGTGAAACTTCTTGGGTAGGTTATATTCAAAGCTCCATTCACTTGCCTGAGTAAGTCAAGTAAATATTTTGTCATTAAAATTATATAGCTCTGCTTATGTTAGCGTGCTTTTTAAAATGAGACCACATGAGGTAACCATGCAGCTGTTTGTATTGGTATGACAGTAGTGAAGTGGGGTAGCTGTATACTGTACCCGCATTCTGTGCTGAGCAAAATCACATGGACTTCCAGAAATAAGCAATGGTTTTTAAGAGCAGCTTTATTTAATGTTACAGCAGCAAGTAAGTGTCATTTGTACCATATAATTATGTAAATTGGGTGCTAATAAATACTATTTTTCAACATCTTGTATTGTGTTCATAATTCTGCGTTTTATCACGAGATGTGTGGTCTCAGAGTGTGTGCTAGGAGGGAGGGGAAGTGCACTCGGACTAGGACAAGTAGCGATGCGTTTGGAGGGGCATGAGGCAGCTTCACGTGACTTTCCTTTTGAATGCTACCATTCGCAGTAGTGTCTCGGTTTTTCTGTTCTCCGTATGTCTCAGATTTGTGCTGCTGTGCCATCTTGGCACTGTTGGCACCGTACATATTTCCATGCACTTCAGCGCACAGTCCCCAGGATCTTCGTGGGGTGAACAGACAGGCAGAGTGGGTACGGTGCCGTTGTGCAGGAGCTGGTCTGTCGGCGGTGCGTTGATCGCAGAGAGACATGGTGTGCTTCATGGGGAGGACACTTGTTTAGCATAAAAATATGTGCACCGTTAGACATGGTGCGCTTCCGGGGGAGAACATTCATTGAACGTAAAAAATATGCTCACGGTTCTGCCCTTGGGGAGAGGATGAGGGAGAGCAAACCACACATCACAGATGGTAGTCGCGTTGCTACGGGAAAATGCTCCGAACGGCGCTGTTGCGGGGGTGGCATGGGAACCTACACAGAACTGAGCGGAACAACTTGTTAGCGAGCCCATCCTGTTTTCTCTAAGCTTGTAGATGTGATAAGCGAAGTTCTCGTCTCCTCACGGTGGGTACAATAACCCTTCTGATTTAGTCCCACTCATCTTCCCTCCTCATAGGAAAGGAGGAATTGCTTTACGAAAGGACAGCACAGTTGCGTTCACCCCGGTGTTCTACCTCCAGAGAGGGTCAGTCAAAGGTGCCTGAGGTAGAGAGAAAGAAGATTTTGCCAGCAGTGTGGGACTGACCCTCCCGCATGGGGGGGCCTTCCCGAAACCCGTACGGGTTTGCCGACGGACAAGGCATGTCTCCATAATGATCTGGGTGTGAGAAAAGCGAGCATATTCTCTTCGGCTGTATGGTGCAACTTTTAACTAGCATTTCTCTGTGTGCTTAAAAAGAAGTCATTCCTACAAGCGAGTGCTGGAGTTGTTAGACTGCAGTGTCAGAGTTTTATTAGAAATCAGAGAAGACGTTAAACTGGTCTTAAGGAAAATAACGTCTCTTGCCGTGCAGTATGACGGACAGCTGATTGTGAGAGAGGTAGCTGATTCAGTGCTAAAACCTGTGATACCCCACAGTGTGAGTTTTTAACAAGGAAAAAAAGAAAAAAGACTACTCTGAGGAATTTGAGGCACTCAGCTGTATAGATGTACGCTTGCAAAGTTTTCAATATGTAGGTGATTTAGCATTAAACTTTGAACTGAAATTTAGTTGTTCACTCAGAACATGAGTAGCTAGTGCTGGAGTTAAAGGCGAGGGGTGCTGTCACTGAGCTCCCCCAGGGCTTCCAGAGCGTCGGCATCATTTTCATCTCGAGGCGGGTGTTCTGCGCTGTGATTGCTGGGCAGCGATAAGCCACCAGCCCAACTCCTGAGTGCGGAGATGCAGTTTCCTAGGGAGTGGGCGATCAGACAACCCCCTCCTGGCTGTGTATCCAGTGGCTAGTTCAGCCAGCTCCCAGCCCTGGCTGCCTGCCTGCCTCCAGGTCCCACCCCTTGGTGCCCTTGGAGCCTTTCCCTTGGGGATGCCTCAGCCAGGCGACGGGTTCTACCGCACTGGTCAGGCGTTAGAAACTAAGTGGCCCAGCATCAAGCATCTGGACATCTAGATCTTTGATTCAGCCCTGCATCTAGAAAGTACGTAGAGACTGTGTTAATTTTTTTCAGCTTCCGAAAGAAGTCTGGTTCGAAATAAGACATGATCTTGCAGACTTGGGAAAGTCCATATGATTTTGATGCCTTTTAGCTGTTAGACTCTGCTTCAATGACCGATTCCTCTGACAGGTAATTTGGTGGCCCTTCCTCTGCTAGCTCACTCTTAGGCTTTTTTTCAGCTGGGCCTGTAAAATGACGACATCGAAGCGCCCGGGGCTTACCAACCTTGCTAGGTCTTCCCTAACCTAGTAAGAACCTCACTGCATTCCAGAAACCAAAATGCCATGGACAGTATTTGGTGTTTTATTTTTTAACCACAGACGAGACGAAGTGTACTGCTTATGCCTTTGGGACAATTTTATTGCAAAAGATATAGCAACCTGTATTGAGAAGCTCAAAATAGCTTGTATATGTTACAGGAGGAGTTCTGCTGCTTTCTTCAAACAAATATACCCGCTCGAACATATATGAAAATTTATATGTAAGTTATCTTGGTTTTTAATAAAACGGTGCTTAAAGACTTTAGTAGATGACAAGTATTTTGATTGCTGTGAAACGCAGAGGAGTGTGTTCTGTGCTTTTGTTAATGGAAAGGGTGTATTCCTACAAGTTTTGAGGCTTATGCTTAAGTTTACAGTGTTTATGAATAGGACATCGGAGTGTAGATGAGAACTGGATTAAGCATTAAACCGCTTTCACACCTTGAGGTCCAACAATTTCAAGGTCATCCCGAGAAGTTAGTAAAAATGCATATTGGCAACCGAGTGCCATGGTGGTTCTGTAAATTTAAGATAAACCATTTAAACAACAACAAACCCTGAAGTGCCCTTTATGAATGCTTGACACAGAAGACAGCTGTGCGTCTTCCCTGTGAAAGAGCATTTGAAAGCTCACTGTCGGTGCTTGCAGATTAAGCTTTTGGAAGAAATTAAAACACATATCTTAAAGAACACGTGGCTCTAGCTGTTCCCGATATCTTGGCTCTCTGTGCTGTGCTTTCGGCAGAGCGCAGGCGGAACACTGGGGAGTCTCCACAGAGTACCAGGCTTCTGTGCTGCAAGAGTACGGCCAGTATGGAAAACAATATGCGGTGGTAAGCTGTTGCATTAAAAATTAAATCGTAAGAGTAGCTAAAAGTTAAGAATTCAGTTATTTTTCTCAGCTAGCCCCAAATTAAACCCCAAGCAAACAGGTTTTCAGACAATACATCTGGTGTCTGAAATTGTCCCCAGTGAATTCAGTTTATGTGTTTGTTTTCCAGCCCGTGTGATGGCTCTTGTTGACAGAGAAAGATGCTTTCAGCAGAATGGTGGTGAGGGAGGTGGGTCAGGAGGTGGGCGGTATCAGGGGTTGCTCTGCTTCTACCCGACTCTCCATCCTTAATCTTCAGTTTTTCTAAGCCAAGAGGCTATTGCTGTGGAAGTGCAGCAGCACAGATCAGCATTAAAAACTCTGCACACAATTACATTTAATGTCTTTGTTTTGCTTTTTTTGGAAGCTGGCAGTGCCCTGCATCTTCCGTCTGGGTAGCATTATTGTATTGATAATGTTCAATTAGAAGAAACGTTCAGTTCCAGCTTTAAGAGGAAGATCTGAAGCTTCTCTGTGTAAAACCACTGTTTCATCCAGGATTGGTTGTGTAACTGACCTCTTGAGAGGACCCCACCTGGCTTAGGTTACCACACCAGAGAGATTGTGCAGAATCTGCTGTTCTCATTAGTTTGCATGATGCTTACTTAGCTGGTAAGTTTTGAGCTACTTCAGTCATATTTCCAAGCATAACAATTTAAAAGAATGTGCTACTTTTGTTGGCAGAAAGGAGTCTCCCTTATGGCAATTTAATTCAATTAACATTTTTATGTGAATAATAAACATCCCAGGTCCCAGTTATTAAAACTACAAATGCTATTAAAAGCTTGGTTTGCGAGTAAGATGTGACATTTGAGTTTTAATTTCTTCCCATTTCCTGTGAGTTCCACAAGCCTGGTGCAGTGCAGCTTTGGTTGCCATGAGGTGCGTGAACACGTGCGTTTTTGTTGGCTTTGAAACTCCATCGCTTTCCTTCGATAACTTTGCTTAATGAATGTGTTTTCTTACACTGGATGGAAACATAACCAGCAACTGCTGCTTCCTAATTAAAGTGCAGTTCTTTTGACCCTCTTAATGTGTCCCTCCTCCCCTACTGGGTAGTGATATGGCTGGTTCTTCACGTAAGAAACAACCGTGTGTCTTGAATAATCCAGGTCTGTAGTAGGTTCATTTTGAAATCAACCAATAAAACAGAAGTCAGTCCCAGATTTGGGAGAGGGTGTGTCTGTAAATGCTCAAAATGCTGCTTTTCCCAGTGTGTAATACAGAACTTCGGATAATTCCCGCTTAAATCCTGTTAATGGCTCTGGAATTGTTCTCCTCACACTGAAGACTGCTACAAGCCGTTCTGGGCTGTGGTTTAGCAATAGGGCAGCGGGTCTCGCGTGCTTTTCCAGTGATGAGCAGCTTAAACCCACAATTTTTCTCAGAGTCTCCTCTGTCCTAGCAGTGCTCCTGAGTGGTTCTGCAGGCCTTGAGCCACACAGGAGCGGAGCAAGAGAGCTGAGGGGACAAGACACGTCTCAAAAACAAGTATTAATGCAGTGCTGTAGACTAGATTCCAGTTCCTGGGTGTTGGCTGCTTTATGGATTTGGGGCTTTACTGGGGCTGACAAACGGTTGTAGGGTCCCACAGCTCGACTCTTCCCTCTCACTTGCTTTCCAGTCTCTGGGCTGGATAAATCTCAATGCTTGAGTTTACGCTAGCTGAAGCTTAGCTTGCTGGCAAGACAGCTGTACAGAGAGCGTGCCTGCTTTTAAGAAAGTACTCAAATTTGTGTTCTGTCCCCCTAGAATAAAAGCATCTGGTATTTCAGCCCTGAGCTGGGTGCTGGCTGGCGGGCAGTGCTGTGCGGACACGGAGGTGCTTCTGCCGCAGCAGCTGGGCAGCGTGGCCGCTCCCTGGAGGGACGGCCGCTTCAGGAAGAGGGGGGGAACGTTTTAAGGAGCTTATGTGTGCCAGAAGGTAGGAATCGGACAAGCTGGGCCGCTCTGCTGGAAGCAGCTTTTCAGACAGCTCCAGTCATTTCCTCTGTGTTTACTGCCTCTGTTGCTATCTGTCCAAATCAGAGTTTCTGAAGCCTGTAAGGGGGGGGAAAAAATACCGACAGTCTACACAGAGCGTTACCATGCATAGGGACAGAGCTGCAATCGACCTTGCAGACTGGAAAGTCCAGAGAAACACACTTCCAGTATTTCTTGAACTGAGGGCTGGCATTACTCCTGTGGCACTTGGCGTGCCTTCAGCATGGCACCCGAGGGTCCAGCCTTGCTAGCGTCCATCAATTCCGTGGCTGGGAATTAAATTCTGTGCAAATGTTTTGGATGAGCTGATTAACATAGCGGTAGAGGTTGTCAAATTCATCCACGAAGAAGGAATGCTCCTTATCAGGGTTTGTTGCGATGGCTTCCAGTTCATCTTGGGCTGCCCAAGCAACTCCGATGGAGTAAGATATAATTCCTGGAAAGAAACCCAGAGTTTAGAATGAGCATGAAAGTTGTTTTTGCTTAAACTTGATGGAAGACAAATACTGTAAATGTAGTTGCCAGGCTACAAAAATGTGGGCAGTGTGTTGCAGTGTGCTCTCTACATATAAAAATGGCATTTTCAAATTGGAGGAAAGGCCTAGTTTGTGCTTTGGAAGCACTTTTGCCAACAGCAAAAAGGGTTAAACAATAATAAAGCTTCTGCTCTGGGTCTGAACAACAGGCTCCTGAAAAAAGGGTTCTTGCTCCACTGCAAATGTCCTACAGCTGTGTTGGAAGATGGATGATCATCCTGATTGGAAAGCCAAAGGAGGCTTCGTGTGTGGCTAAGACAGTAGAAATCCCCTAAGACCTCCTATGTGTAGTAGCTGCATTTTGCTAGATTTATGTAAGGTTTTTTGGAAGGTCCTCATTCAGGTTTTAAACCAACACTTGCTTAGAGCTTGTGAGACCCCTCCCAGGCTTAGGTGCTAAGCTTGCTTCCCAAAGTTTCATCCAGTGCCTTCAAACTGTAATGAACTGCATTTCTCTGACCTGAATAAAGGCTGAGGTGCGTAAGAAGAGCAGCTAATGATGGAAGAGCTTACCGTTTTGGTGAGCTGCCATGGCCGGCACTCTGACATCGTCGTAAGACCTGCCGTCTGTAATGAGAATCATGATCTTTCTCTTGTTGGGCTTGGATCTGCTGAACAGCTGCTCTGAGGCGTAGCTGATGGCTGCTCCCGTGCTGGTCCCACCGCTCCAGTAACTGATCCTTTTAATAGCACTCAGCACGTCCTGCTTTGTGCTGTACTTGTCGAAGCTGAACTCGAGCCTTTGCTCGTAGGTGTACTGAACAGCTCCGATGCGGGTGTCGGTGTCCGAAATCTCGAACTCTTTGCTGATGTTGGCCACAAACTGGAGGACTGTGCGGAAGTTGCTGGTGCCGACGCTGCTGGAGCCGTCGATCACGAAGCCGATGTCAGCTGAATTGAGGCACGTCTTGCTGCAGACAAGCCGGTCGGTGTCGCAGACCCGCTTCACCAAGGGCTGGACCACCTTGTGCAGGCTGAACCAGCTGGGCACGTTGATGGAGTAGAAGCCATTTGTCCTGCACACTGCCTGCAAGGCAACACAAGGGCGAACGCAGTGGAAATTCAGCCCACCTGTTTCAGCTGGGGTATGTAGCTAAATCGTAAATATAGACTCCTGGAAAGAGCAATGCTGGAGTCTGAAGTGGCCTCTCCTCCAGTCACCATCTGCTTCCCTGGGAAATGATGTCAGTGTAACATCACAGATACTTGCGTAACCAGACAGATTTTTCTCGCATTTTTTTAAAAGCTGTGGGATGGAGCTGATATTATAGTAGTGAAATAAATGTAACAAGCAAGTTTGCCACCTGTCAGGCTTTTTCAGATAAGTTATATTGTTCATAGAGACAGCATCCCAATCACAGAGCTGCTGTTAGCGTGGCTGCAGTGGGCAGTACGGCAGCCTGGGTGTTTGCCAGGTGGCAACTTCAGCTCCCATCGGTCAGGGCAACAGGGAAGGTTTTGTCTGCTGACAAACCCCACTGCCTTGAACTGTAATGTGGGCCTAAAGTTGGGTTATCCTCGACTCACACCCTTCTAAGCAGAAAAAAAACACCAGGCAATTTTGGTGAAAATGCAAAAAGCCTATAAAGATGCCCCGTTGTGCTGGCTCTGCCAGATAGCAAATAAGAATAATTAATTTTTATAACCGAATACTTGTAGGGAGCAGATCTGCGGGAGGCTTCTACAGAGTTCGTGGCGAGTGTGGGTGGGAAGTAGAGGTGGCACGGAAGAGGGAGTGGGAGAAGTCAGGGAGGGGGGTGGGTGCAGGAGTAGAGGGGATGGGCTGGATCGAATTGCCCTTTATTGCCTTTTAAATGCTAATGCTTCAGGTCTCCAGGTGAGAATATTTTGTTCAGCCAGGCTTTATCTACCGACTTTGTGTGTGTGTCCCCGAGTGTTTTAAAAGATCAAGGCACTGTTTTCTTTGTGCCTGCTCTTGACTTGCATAAAGCTTAACGGTTCCAAGGGAGTTAGAGTTCTCATGGGTCTGGGCTCCTCACCGTGTCCTGCTCTCTACTGTCTTGCTGCTATTTCAATGTTACAATGCAGCAGTATGAAGTCACCGTTCCCTCTTTACCTTCCTATTCTGAGCCCACTCTACTCCCACTTCTACCATGTCCCCGGCAGGTTTGCTGACACTCACTGTAGCTTTGCCCTTTTAAAAGCATTACATGCAAAGGAGACTAGCATCCAGTTAAACGCTGGCCGGAGACAGTGCAGCTCTCTGGAGCAGCTCTGACACTCATGGGAGATTGTTTCATGGCAGAGCAGCACGGCTCAGATGGGAATCTGTTTTCTGAAAATACCAGAGAACTAGACCCTGCTTCCTGAGCCTACCCTGGTCGGGCCCTTGGTAGATACCTCCAGCCGTAACTGGCTGCCAGTGTGCCCTGGAGCACGTTGAGCAGGCAACTGCCCTTAGTGCCGAATACAAATTGTCCGAGGCTGGCATTCTCACTTTTTTTTTTTTTTTTTTCTGCACATAGCAGGGATTTTCTCTTTTTCCAAGAGCTACCATGAAGTCTATAGCAGCAGAAACAATAACCCACATCAGATCAATGGTGAAAACAAAGTGTTTGAGTTATCCAGTATAGCTGAACAACTGGGATGTGGCTGTGTTGGGAGTGTCCCAACATTTGCATGTATGGGACCTGTTTGTAAACGTAACAGCGACATCAGGTTGACAGGGCTCCGCAGCCTTTGCCAAGAGGGAGATTCACAGCAGGAGGCTCATGGAAAGCTCAGGCTGCAGTTGTGCTTTATCATAGAATCATAGGTTGGAAAAGACCTCTAAGATCATCAAGTCCAACTGTCAAACCAACACCACCATGCCTGCTAAACCATATCCCCAAGTGCCATATCTACACGTTTTTTGAACACCTCCAGAGATGGTGACTCCACCATCTCCCTGGGCAGCCTGTTCCAATGCCTGACCACTCTTTCAGTAAAAAATTTTTTCTTAATATCCAGTCTAAAACTCCCCTGACGCAACTTGAGGCCATTGCCTCTCTTCCTATCGCTCATCCTGTCACTTTGCCATGCCCCTGTGTATTCAGAAAAACCTCTCGTCTCCATGTGACTGCAGGTTTGTGCCAACGTTTAGCGAGTAAAAAGCCGTTTGCCTCCTGATTCACCTCAAACCAGAACCTTACTGACTTCATCCCCTTTCTGACTTCAGCATTGCAGCCTGGCTCTTCACATGGGAGACCTCAGGACAGTATAAGCAGGACAAGAAATAACTACAAGTGGCAAGAAGGAGAGGGAAAAACCTTGAATGAAATAGCATGGAAAATGTAGAGTCAGAGCCAAGCTCCTGCCCAGACCCCAGCCCAGTAAGTACCTTGTCCACAAAGTTTGGTTCGATAACATTCTGCTTCTCACTTTCAGCAGCTGCTTCAATAGTGACAAAGAAAATGTTGATCCCTGACTCTCTGGCCAGCCTGGAGGCCTCTTCTACTCGATCGGTCGGCCACCCATCCACCATCACTACCACCACGTTGGGCGCTCCACCTCGGTTTCCATTAGCGTCCAAAAAGAAGTTTTTGTTAACGAACGAAAGTGCCTTTCCTGGAACAAAAGAGGAGGTAAGGATGAGTTACAGAGCTGGCAAAGGGCTGATTCAAGTGTTGGAACCCTGCTGAGAGCTGGGGAAAGAGGTTCTGTGGCTGTGTGAGCAGGAGGGCAGGTCACTGCTGGTGGTGCCAGTGCCTCCTGAGCCTGCCTGTGCAGGTGTGCTGAACCCCATCTGCCCACTCCCTGTGCTTCAGAGGGGCTGGGGTGACAAGCTGGGTTAGCAAGAATCCCTGATGTGTTGGTGGGACCTGCCCCAGAGGAGAAAGGTAAAACCTGTCCGCTTGCGACAGGCGTGCAGCAACCTGGACCAGCGCCGGCGGGACGTGGTGGGCTGGTGCCCCACCGCCAGCCCTGTGCTGGCACCGAGCACCGTTGGGTCACAGCCACCATGCCTGGCGAGGAGGTGTGGGCCCGCTACAGCCCTGGCTCTGCAGCCCTCCCCGAGCTGAGGGTGTGCAAACAGCCCCGTCACCTACCAACATTGGAAAGTCCACCTTTCTGTGGGATTTTCTCAATGGCGTTTCTTAGGTCCTTGGAGTTGGCATAAGTTTTTAAGTTAAATTCTGTGGAAGGGTCATCACTAAAAGAAGAAATGAGAGCAATTGTGAGTTTTTGCTGCATGTGCAACAAGACGAAAGCCGTAGGGCCCATCTGTGCTACCCAGCTCCTGGGCGTGAGCTGGAGCGAGACTTTTAGCAGACATCAGGCACAGAGCTACAGCTGCTGGGGTGTGCAGTCGTGCCCGTGGCCATGGCAGCAGCTGCAGGAAAAGCTCTTACCCGTACTGAACGATGCCCATCAGAGGACCAGTGCTGCCGATGCCGAGAGCTTGAGCCACGTTACTGAGGAACTGCTTCTGGAGCTGAAAGCGGCGTTTACCAATGCTCCAGCTCCCATCCATCAAGAAGGACAAATCAACCTTGCAATCTGAGGAGAGACACAGGGATGGAAAGTATTTTTAGTCCTTTTTGATAGCTGTGCTTCTTGTGAGGAGCGAAGGCCTAAAACAGAATCACAGAATGACAGAATCACAGAATGTTCGGGGTTGGAAGGGACCTCTGTGGCTCATCTAGTCCAAGTGAGTTGTTCTGCTGCGCAAGCTCTGCCAAACAGCCTTTGACAAGGACAAGTCACAGCTGGGGGCTCAAGTCTGTCCTGCTCGTCTTTAAACATGGTCCTTGGTGTGATTTTTCTGCCATACAACATCCAAGCCTGGCTGGGTCGCAAAAAGGGGAAGGAGCTGTCCTGGGGGTCAGTCTGGGAACACATCGTTTCGGGGCTGGGGAGGAGAGGTCAGCCCTGCACAGCAGCAAGCTGGCCATGTCCTGTGCCCGCAGAGCCACGGCTTGGGCTCGGACCACTTTGTTCACAGCCCAGAGGCGGTGAGAACCTGTAGAGCCAGACGTGACTGCTGGATTTTGCGGTCTGGCCAGCTTCAGAGCGCAGGTTAGAGGGATTTCCTTGGTTATGCTTTTGTGGGCTTAATTGGTATAATAGATGTAATGGGAACAGTTTTCCCACATACTGTGTTAATGCTGCTCAGAAGCAGAAGATCGGCTCAATTCCCTAAATGTGTGATGCCCGGGAAGTGCCTCGGGACAAAGGAGATCACGGGATCTCTTCAGGGAGCTGCTGACAGCAGTCCTGGTGACGCGGACCTTCTGGATGAGAACAGTTCAGCAGCTTTATTCTGGGCTGGAGCCGTCATCGGAGGTGAAGATGTTGTCTGGTGTGTTCAGACTGAGTGGGGGCTCTTTCCACATGTAGCTGTGGGCTTGTACCTGGGTGCGTGCAGCAGCAGCAGTGTGTTTCTTCTCTGGGCTGAAAAGCAATATTCTAGAAAAGTAATATTCTAGATAAAGCAATATTCTAGGAAAGTTATGCCTGCACCCAAACAAACTCTTCTCTTTAACTACACAGCTGAACTGATCTTGTGCTGTTGTGAATGATGTCTTCATCACTTCAGCCTGCATTTATGTCTCTGCAAGTTAGTGGTAAAGCATTCATCAGTTGAACCACGACCAGGAGCGGGATGAAAATTTGGCTTAACTAGAGCGCTAATTAACATTTTCCCCCTCTGGCATCCGGGTTGTCCCCATCTCTTGATTTCCCTCCGATGATGCCTCCTAACAGACTGTCCAAAATAGTGTGTTTTAATCATTAGGTAGCCTGAAGGCTACAAAGCGTCGATTGTTCTTACTGGCTTATGCAACTGCCTCCCATCTCATTACCTTCAATTCTTTCTCCCGTAGCTGTCTGTTTTTCTAATTTTAATAATACTGAATTATAGAAGCGTGACTGAGAACCATGTTCGTTCACAGCATATCATGAGGCAAGGCCGGGAACCCGCAACAAATAATACCTCAATTAACGGCCAAGTTTTCCTGAATTTCCTTTCCTTCAAAGGGAGCTACACCATGCAGTCTATATGTGGAAAGTGGGGAGTTTGTCAGCCAGCCGGGTCCAGGCATGCACAGATTTACATACACTTATATACCAGAAAATTTCTGGGGAGGATTCAGACAGCAGGAGTGTTTCAGTGCTGGCACATCGGTGGGACTCTGCAAAAGCACAGGCTAAAGGTGCTCTGGAGGGAGCTGAGCGCTTAGTGATTTGCAAGGGGGCAAGATCTGAGTTATAGCTTTTATAGTCCTGGAGGTATCAGCGGGATGAGAGTTTTAATTCTGGTGTGCCTTATCTCAGTTCGGCTGCTGGAAACACAGCTGTGCTTGCCTGTGTCTCTGCTAGGCTGAGCTCCGCTTTCCTGCGGTGCAGTTGGGTCTGTAGGGCAGATTCTTCCCCGTTTCTTCTTTCCTCTATTTCTGTATCAGTTTTAGGTGTATTTGACATCTTTGATAGGGAAAAAAATACTTTTAAGTATTAGGAGGAGTACCTGGGAATGTATAGACATTTGATTTGGTAGTTAATGTAAAGAGTCCTTGAAATGCCAGTTCTGTGAGAGACAGCACTCAGCTGCTGGAGGATGGGCAGGAGAGGACCCGGGCGCCAGTGGGAGGGTGAAGCCCCCTCTCCGGGGCGGCTTCCCGTGAGGAGGCGGCAGACAACCCCATCTCTCCACTCAGAGCTTGCTTTCTCTTTCTCCGTCTACTCTGGGCCCCATCTAAAGATGAGTTAATGGGCAAATCTGCCTTGAACTGTAAAGGGCTGTAGAAGATTTCCTTTTCAGAGCAGGAGACCCTACATCTCCATCCCCAGACTGAGGGGTCCTTGATGCTCCCTCTCTCTCCATCCCCTCTCTCCTTGCTGCAGCAGGCGCCGGGTCCCTTTCTCAGGTGGTTTCCTTCCCTCCCACCCACTGCTGTGGGAAGGGTGCCTGTGCTCAGCACAGCCACAGGAGCCTGCTCTGGTCAGCAGGGCTTACTCGTCCAACCCTGGCTGCAACGCGCTGGTTTGCTGTCCTCCACCATCAAAGCCCTCGAGTGAAGCTCAGGGCCACAGGAACGTGGAGCTGGTACTGCCCGGGAAGAGGTAGTGGTGAGCAGCCACCATCTCCCAGCCCAGGTAAGCTAAATTTTGGCTGTTATTTCCTTCGCTGTAGAAGCAAAAATCAATTCTGTGTATGAGGGGGGTTGGCAAAGGGCGCTCGCTGTGCCTCTGCAAGGGAAAAATGCATTCCTCGAGTTTCTTAGGCTTTCTTGAAAACTTACCTTTTGCTATGTGATTTGAATGCATTCTAGCAATGTGTAATTAATAAAATTGTATCGCTTAATTATGGAATGAATTCTGACGTACGTACTTGGGTTCCCCTGGGAGACGGACTCCAGTGGCTTCGGATTCAATTCGTCCTGTGAACTGAAGCCTAGAGGGAGGAAGGAGAGGCTCAGTCGCTGCGTGCTCGGTGGCTGCCCTTGCTCTGGAAGGAAGCAGGCAACGAGGTGGCTGCAGAGTTCCCCCTGGCCTGAGGATTGAGGTGGGAGGGAAATGAAGATGGGGAGCAAATCCTTGGAGCTTACCTTTTTCCACCTACATCGCTTCTAGGGTAAAACAAGAGTGGAGGAATTTCTAGAAGTGCCACAAAACTCTCTCCAAGCACCAACTTTGACTCCCCTTTGTGAATTGGTCCCCTCACTGCAAGGGCTTGCGAGCAGCATGCGCAAGCGGAGGGTTCCTCGGGTGCAGAAGCTGGTGGCCATGGTGCAGGTTGGTGACCTCCCAGCACTTTGCCCCTGAGAGAACGGGTGCTGCTGGCTTGCTGTGCGTCACCCATGATTTACAACGAGCTGCGCGGCGTCTGAAGCAGACGAGCGATGGGTTTAGCCTGTTGCTTCTCTGGAAAGGAAGGCAGGGGCAGCGACTCACCCCACTGTGTTACAGCTGGGGAAGCAATGCAAGCCACAGCTCCTCAGGTGCTCCTGGGGACTGGGTTATTTTGGAAAGCACAAAAGAAACAGGGGAAATGGTGGCAGAGAGCTAGAGTCAAGTCATGGGAAACGGTCTCTCTAGGGTCTCTAGTGGATTTTAGCAGAGGCCCCAGGTGAGATATTTGGATGGTAGCAGCCTTGGGAATGTGCGTTTATGTCCTCGTGAGATGCACTGACTCACAGGGTGTTGTCAGGCTGGTGTCAGAAGGTTTGAAAATGCTGAACTTCACTCACAAGTTGAGTGTCTGGTGAGATTCTCCTACGGTACAGCATCTCCCTCCTGAGCAAGGGCAAAGAGCTGTTTTTTTTTCAATACAGCATGGGGGATTCAGCTAGGATAATCCTCAAAAGAGACAGCAATGATCAGACAAGCCCCAGACTGAACGCTTACCAAGGAAGCAGCTGGTCAAAGGAATAGCAGAACAGATTATTATTTTTGTAGACTGGATATTAATTTTTATAAAAAAAAGGAGGAGGAAGACTTCTTTAAATCATCATCATCAAATAAGTCGAGGAAAGTCTAGAGACTTCAGAGAGAGACAGTAAAAAGCTAACTTTAGAAAGTGTGAGCTTAATATAGAAAAAAATTCAGAAATTACTAGATGCTGCAGAGTTTGTCTCTCCACAGCAGCCAGCCACTAGCAAGCCAAGCACGAGATCACCAGTGTATGTAAATAGAGCAGGTGGCAAAGGGACATCAGCAAAGGTCACCACCAAAATATGACAGGAGCTGTAACAGCTCTGAGCACGTGCGCTGCCTAAACTGGTTGCTGAAGATATTAATGACCAAACCATAGAAATGCAGAAAACAACCAAGAAAATGGGGGAAATACCAGCTCTAGCTCCCTCCATCGCCACTCCTATTTCCATTCTAGTTATGTCTAATGATCCTCCCCTCAGAAGGGGCAAATACAACTACCTTGAGTCCTTTAAGGAGCAGGTTGCCCAGAGAAGCTGTGGCTGCCCTCTCCGTGGCAGTGTTCAAGGCCAGGTTGGATGGAGCTCTGAGCAACTTGGTCTAGTGAAAGATGTCCCTGCTCATGGCAGGGGGGTTGGAACCAGATTATCTTCAAGGTCCCTTCCAACCCTTACCATTCTATGATTCCACCCACATGCTGAAAGTTATGTGTGGTTTTGGGTCAGGGGCAAAGTTTGTATGGAGTCTGAGTACGCAATGCCTAATGTAAAGCTGACCTGATGCCTGATTCCTCCGGGGAGGCTGTAGCACACTGCAGCATCCTTATTGGACAGAAAGGTTGCTTTGGCTTCTTGTTTTTAAATTCAGCTGCCAGTAAAGACATTTTCAGGGACTAAACAGACCCGCTAACAGCAGCACTGTGCGCTTGCCCGCGGCAGGCCCACGTGGATGGGGGACACATCAGGAGCGGGGGGCAGAGTGGTGGTGCTGGGGCAGCCCTGCCTGAGCCTGGGCACTGGCTCCAGGCTGAGGAAAAGTGAAGTTTTTGGAACAGGGGGGAAAGCAAAAGAGGTTTGTCCAGTGACGTCTGCTGCAGCAACAATTTGTGACCTGTCTGAGGCCTGAAAGTCTTGCTGCCAGGGACTGAATGTGCCATTGGCCTCAGGAAAAACCCTGTACGAGTGCAGCTGCTGCTCTTGAGAGATAAACCCTCTGCCGTGTGAGGCGCTGAGGGGCGTGGGTGACTGACGACAAAATGCTTGATGGGAGCAACCCCACCAGCTGCAGGCACGGAGAGGCACGAGTGTGACCTGGGTGGGCACCAGTGGCAGGAGATGCAAGCAGCAGCGGTGCAGGGAGGGGAAACAGGACAGGGTTAGAGGAGGAGAGTGAATTTTGGGCTTAGGCTGGTGCATGTCCGTGGCTGCTCCTTGGGTAAATGCAAAGGAGGGCAGCTCAGCCACCAGGCAAAGTAAAGCAAAGGAGCAGGAGCTGCAGGAGAGCACTTCCAAGGAGGTGGCCATGGGGCCAAGTGTTTCTCACAGGCTGAGGCTGGGCTGTGCACTTGCACCCTGCCGCTCCGCCAGCAGCCACAGACTCCCAAACCTGGGAGAGGAAAAGCTCCCAGTACGATTTGGCATTCCTCATCCTTGCTCTTTCTTTGCCTGTGTGCAAATGCCTGCAGGCACAGTCACAGGGCGAGTTTCAGGTGGTGCGAACCAGCCCCACCACCCAACGGGAGAGCCATCCTCTCGCCAGGCAGCTTCCTGCCTCCTCCTGCCCTGCTGCCAGCCCTCGTGCCTGCCCGGTGTCGGTGGGATGCAAGGAGGAGGGGGGAAGAGCAGAGTTAAACTGGGAAGAAAGAAAAAGGTTAGTGATGGGCTGGACCAGCTCCCTGTGGGTGCCTGGGCAGAGGTGGGAGGCACCTTGGCTCTTTTTGCAGGCAGCACTGGCTTGTGGTGGGTTTGTCTGATGCAAAGTTACAGGCAACATGAGAGAGATACACACAAAGGAAGCAATGACTTTGACCCACGTGTAGCCTCCCTTTGTCAACCGCATGGGTGAGGATGGTTGTGGGGTTTTTTTCTTTAAAACCTGGACTGGTCGGCAGCGTGCCCTCCTGACTGTGTATGTTCCCGTACAGGCTTTAATTACATGGGCACATAACAGTTCCTCAGTCATAGACCAAAGCCATGCTTTATCCTGTAGCCTGCACACCGCGTAGCTCATCTGCCAGCTTGGTATCCCATATGTGCCGTTCCCCCCGCTTGCCTTATTTGCAGAACAGAAAGTAGGTGGATTTAACACTATGGTGAAATTAGATATTGATATGTGCCATTCATTTTAGGAACTAAATTGTAGAGAGAAGCTAATTCATGGCTATCTGCCTCATGCATTTGTCTACGTCCAATAAAATCCACATCCCTCACCCAGGCATACAGCTGACCTTGTGGTGTGGAGAACCCAAGTGTAGGCGATGCAGCACTTTTTGTTTGTATTTGCCAGTGCAATTACCAGTTCTTGAAGGCTGTGGGTCAGCTGGCTGATTTGTGCTTAGTGTAACAATAAGGTCACCCACCAAATAATCTTCCACAACTAATTGGGGAGGTGGTCAGTCTCTATGGGCCTCCCTGTCCTGCCAGTCCAATTTAATGTTGTTAGGACCATGGGAATTTCAACTCACTGCATGGGCAGTGTATTCCATGCTAATTAAAGTTCCCTTCACTGATTGTCACAGCTGTCCATGCTGATTAAACTTCCCATTCATTGAAGTAAGACAGCAGTGACTACATCCATGCCAGAAACCATTCCTTTGAAGTGACAATCTGAATTCATCAGACTTTATCACACTAGTCGATACAGGCACTTCAGTTGCTGAGAAACTATTAATACAAAATCCCTTCCCCAGCCTTGCACTGCGTTTAATGCAATCTGTCATTTTCTGCCTCAAAAGACCTCTCTGCACCCCTGGCCCTAGTGCTGTAGCTTTTTCTAAATAAGCATGCAGATGGCTTAAGCTGCAGAGGACAGAAACGCTTCCTCTCTCTGGCTCAGGCTGCTGCTGCTGGGGAAGGGAGATCTGTTTGTGCTTGGTTCGACGCAAATTTTAACTCAACAGGCATTGCTGCTGACGCTGGATTTCCAAGCTAATGCAGACAGGGCTGTGCTGCTCATCCCAGGCAGTGCAAGGGATAGTCATGCCTCAGCTTGAGGTAAGCTGGGTGCTCAAGGGAGTGGTCTTTCCAAAGGCCACCAGTACAGCCCTTTCCAGCAACAGAACAGGTGATGCAAAAGACATCTTGGACCATTGGATGGTCCAGCCCCTGGCAAAAGAGGGAGTACCCTGTCATGAAGTGGCTGGAATTTATGTCATCTGCTTTAAATGTTCCTGAGGAAAGGGATCATCCCGTACATACTGAACACGTAGAATCTGCAGTTGGTAACTGCTCCTGATTAGGGATTGCACAAGTCTTGGCTTTGTTGCTAGTTGAGCCTGCTACAAATGTAGGGTTTTTTTTCCCTCACCAATAATTATGTTGTCATCTCCATATTGTCAGTTTTTAAGGCTAAAATATCAGAAAATTTCAGTGATGCTTATTATTATTTACACTTGGTTTAAACTCCCCTTTTCTTATCTGAATGTCTTTCCTAAGTATATTGACATCAGAATAATGTCATGCTCTTCACTAATTGCAGCTCCAGACTGTGATCCCAACTACAGCATTCCCAGAATACCTTCTTATTGACAAGTGGATTTCAGTAGCTAGAACCGCTTTCCTGCAGTGTAGCTGCCAACTCTTTCCAGAGCTCATCTGTTCTGCTCCTGCTTTAGGCAGCAACTCGAGACTGATACAAGCAAAGAATAATTTTGACTACTAAAGTGTAAATTAAATACCTTGTTTATCATTTTAAGTACTATAATGACTCCTTAAAATGAGATTGTTATCAGCAGTGTCATGGGGCTGATGAATAGATGTAGCTTTTTCCATCTGTGAAGGCAACCAATGATTTCCAGACTACTTAGTGGATGCTTTAAATATTTACCTGTGTCAAAAATGCTCAATCCAGGTTTCCAAATGTCTGTTTCCATTGCTTTCACACATGAAAGAGAAGAAAAATCATTACTGAAAATAATGGAATTACTAGAGTTTACAAAGTTCTGACTCAATTTATAATGGTCAAGTCATGCAGTGAATTATCATGAACAACTAGGAGCTAAGGAAATCAGTAAACCTGGAAACCTTTATGCACATATTTCCAGCCATATTGAGGAGCCTCAAATCACTGCCTCCAGAGCACTAATCTTTTTTATTGTCTTAAATACACCTCTTTAGATCTGTTTTGGTTTTGTTCCTCTACATCACATTGATGCTTAGGCAAGTATACTGACTTCAGTATACTTTCGCATGGCTTAGATTGTCTGCAACTGAAAATCTGCAAGTATGTCTCAGCTACAGATTTCTCTATCCACTCAGCCCATCCAAACACAAAGAAGTTGTCTAAATTTTACTTGCAACCTATCAGGAGTGGTAAACTTCATCAAAATTGCAGCTTTTGTAAATAAACCTCAAAGTGTCTTTGTTTTTGGAGCCTGCTGAAGAGCTTTCATAAAAAGCGATGTTTTGCTCTGGGCTGTAGCCACATAAAAGCCCTTGCAGCTGCCTAGGTCCATCTCCAGGTTTGTTCAGGGTGGTTTACAAAGACATACATCTCAGGCCTGTTGAATCCATACTACCTCCTGTGCCTGAGTTTCCCTACTCAGGCTGGCAGCTGGCGTGCTCTTGATTAGGGCCAGTGGGTGAACCACAACTTAGATTTGGCAAAAGTCACGAGCTTGCCAGTGTCCTCCAGCCTTGTGAGGGCACTGGCCTTGTCCTTAGGTTGTGATCTGAGTGAGGAACTATCAGCTTCTCTTCGGGAAGGAGACTTGTTGGGTGAGACAGATGGCTGAATAAGATGTGTGGTCTCGCTTAGGGCAGGAGTCATGTTTCATAGCTAAGGTGATTTTTCCAGACCCCTTTCCCTTCTTATGCTGAGCACTGCTTAGACACCCTATGAAGAATCTAAAAACTGAGGAAATCAAAGGGCTGAGAAGTTGGTCAGGATACACACAGAAGTTTTGCTGTGATTTTGCTTAGGAGAAGTAGGGTGAAGGAAGCACAGGCCTGGGTAATGGGGAAGGAAACAGGAGGAAAGCCAGAAGGAATATTCCTAGTTTATCATCCACCTGGGCAGGGTCGTTTGCCAGAATTTTATACATCTGTGAGCAGAGTCGTGAGGAACAGCAGTGACTGCAGCTGGGGGTTGCTGGCTGCAGATCAGGAGGACCCTATCCGTCCTGAAGAGCTGGTGCTCATTTTTCATCAGTGGCCAACATCTCCCAAATGATGTCACTGAGACAACAGATTTCAGTGAAAGCAGCTTGCGGGTAGATAATCCCAAAAGGTGTGCTTTGCCCTCCCAGGGTGGAGAAGCGTTCAGTGACTGTGAATATATTCATATGAAGCTACTTTTCAGCCTGACCAGCTGAAAAAGACAGTCAAAGAGCAAATCATAAAGAAGACCCCGCACTTCTTGAGTCTTCTGCACAAATGTGCTGTAGTGTGAGTTGCAGTGGAGAACATACTTAAAGCGTTAGGAGCTGCACTGCACATGGAACCAGCCAAAGAGCTGTGCAGAGATCTGCCTATCTTTTCTTTTTTTCATAAGCAGGGATGTGAGCTGAAGGGTGCAGAGCAACGGAACATGCCCATCCCACATATCACAGGTTTGCTTCCTGTGAGGGAGCAAGTAGAATGCATTGAGCTTGGCCTGGGGGCAAATGAGGAACAAGTTGAAAGCTTGTGGGTTAGAATTAAAGGACAGGCTCATAAGGGTGACATTACGGTGGGTGTGTACTACAGGCCACCTGACCAGGAGGAGGAGGCTGATGAGGCCTTCTACAGGCAGCTGCAAGCAGCCTCACAGTCACAGGCTCTGGTTCTCATGGGGGACTTCAACCACCCTGACATCAGCTGGGAAGACCATACAGCTAGGCAGGCGCAATCCAGGAGGTTCCTACAGAGCATCGATGATAACTTTCTGATGCAAGTGGTGGAGGAACCAACAAGGAAAGGCGCGCTGCTGGACCTTGTGTTAACAAACAAGGAGGGACTGGTGAAGGATGTGAAGGTCGGAGGTAGACTCGGCTGCAGTGACCATGAAATGGTGGAGTTCAGGATCCTGCGTGGAGGAAGCAGGGCGATAAGCAGGATCAAAACCCTGGACCTCAGGAGGGCTGACTTTGCCCTCTTCAAGGAGCTACTTGGAGGAATCCCATGGGCCAGGGCTCTCGAAGGCAGGGGGTTCCATGAGTGCTGGTCGCTCTTTAAACAACACTTCTTCCATGCACAGGAGCAATGCATCCCCCTGAGAAAGAAATCGAGCAAAGGAGGCAGGAGACCTGCATGGTTAAACAAGGAGCTTCTAGCAGAGATCAGGCAGTAGAGAAAGGTCCATGGAATGTGGAAAGAGGGGCAGGCCACTTGGGAAGAGTACAGAAACGTGGTGAGAGCATGCAGGAATGCGACGAGGAAGGCCAAGGCCCACCTGGAATTGAAGCTGGCAAGGGATGTCAAAAACAACAAGAAGGGCTTCTTCAATTACATCAGCAGCAAAAGGAAGGCTAGGGACAATGTGAGGCCGCTGCTGAATGAGGCGGGTGTCCTGGTGACGGAGGATGCGGAGAAGGCAGAGCTACTGAATGCCTTCTTTGCTTCAGTCTTCAGTGCTAAGACTGGCCCTCAGGAATCCCAGGCCCCGGAGGTAAGAGAAGAAGCCTACAAAGAGGACGACTTTCCCTTGGTCGAGGAGGACTGTGTGAGGGATCGCTTAAGCGATCTGGACGTCCACAAATCCATGGGCCCGATGGAATGCACCCACGAGTGCTGAGGGAGCTGGCGGATGTCATTGCTGAGCCACTCTCCATCATCTTTGGGAGGTCCTGGAGGACAGGAGAGGTGCCTGAGGACTGGAGAAAGGCCAATGTCACTCCAATCTTCAAAAAGGGCAAGAAGGAGGACCCAGGGAACTACAGGCCGGTCAGCCTCACCTCCATCCCGGGAAAGGTGATGGAGCAGCTTATCCTGGAGGCCATCATCAAACAAGTGGAAGAAAAGAAGGTTATCAGGAGTAGTCAGCATGGATTCACCAAGGGGAAATCATGCCTGACCAATCTAATAGCTTTCTACGATGACATGACTGGCTGGGTAGACGAAGGGAGAGCCGTGGATGTTGTCTACCTTGACTTCAGCAAGGCTTTCGACACAGTCTCCCATGATATCCTCCTAGGGAAGGTGAGGAAGTGTGGGCTGGATGAGTGGTCGGTGAAGTGGACAGAGAACTGGCTGAATGGCAGAACTCAGAGGGTCGTCATCAGCGGCGCTGAGTCTAGTTGGAGGCTGGTAACAAGTGGTGTCCCCCAGGGGTCAGTACTGGGCCCAGTCTTGTTTAACTTCTTCATCAACGACCTGGATGAAGAGTTAGAATGTACCCTCACCAAGTTTGCTGATGACACCAAACTGGGAGGTGTGGTAGACACACCGGAAGGCTGTGCTGCCATTCAGCGTGACCTGGACAGGCTGGAAAGTTGGGCAGAGAGGAACCTGATGAGGTTCAAGAAAGGCAAATGCAGGGTCCTGCACCTGGGCAGGAACAACCTCATGCATCAGTACAGGCTTGGGTTGGACCTGCTGGAGAGCAGCTCTGCAGAGAGGGACCTGAGTGTCCTGGTGGACGACAGGTTAACCATGAGCCAGCAGTGTGCCCTGGCTGCCAAGAAAGCCAATGGAATCCTGGGGTGCATCAAGAAGAGTGTGGCCAGCAGGACGAGGGAGGTTCTTCTTCCCCTCTACACTGCCCTGGTGAGGCCTCATCTGGAGTACTGTGTCCAGTTCTGGGCTCCCCAGTTCAAGAAAGATGAAGAGCTACTGGAGAGAGTCCAGCGGAGGGCTACGAGGATGATGAGGCGACTGGAGCATCTCCGCTACAAGGAGAGGCTGAGGGAACTGGGCTTGTTCAGCCTGAAGAAGAGAAGGCTGCGAGGGGACCTAATAAATGCTTATAAATATCTGAAGGGTGGGTGTCAGGAGGATGGGGCCAAGCTCTTTTCAGTGGTGCCCAGTGACAGGACAAGGGGCAATGGGCACAAACTGAAGCACAGGAAGTTCCGTCTGAACATGAGGAAGAACTTCTTTCCTCTGAGGGTGACGGAGCACTGGAACAGGCTGCCCAGGGAGGTTGTGGAGTCTCCTTCTCTGGAGATATTCAAGACCCACCTGGACAAGTTCCTGTGCAGCCTGCTGTAGGTGACCCTGCTTTGGCAGGGGGGTCGGATTAGATGACCCACAGAGGTCCCTTCCAACTCCTACTATTCTGTGATTCTGTGATTCTGCTGCCAGCTCTTTGCCAGGGCCTGTCCTCTGTGCACAGGATCCTCTAACTTCTCTGAGACTGTTTAAGCTCAAAAAAGACAGATAGATGCTGAAAAAGGAAAAGGCTGCTCTTTGTTAGTAGGAGCAATGCTGAAGTTTTTCTAGATTCACCCTTCTCAAGAACTACTTCAACTCAATGACTGCAGGTGTGCTAGTCTGTCCAGATCCCTGTGGGTGAGAGCTGTCTATTGCGTCCTCGAGCAGTCTTCTCATAGCTTACACCCTTTTAAAACTTTTTGTAGTGACTAAGGCCCTGTGTTTTCCTTATTGATGAAGAAAAGCACTAGAGAAGCACCAAGGATTTTGGGTAGATGGCTGCAAATTTGCAGACTGTACAGCTTTCTGAGTGACCAATAAATCCAGGCAAAAGCTCCATTTTTTGCATGTAGCCCTAGACTCATAATGAAAGCTCTCAATGAAATGCATATGTGAAAGGGAAATGATTATTCTCATAAGTAGGTAGGGCTTTTTTTTTTTTTTTCCACTTGATGATGCCCATAAAAATGGAGGGTCGATTTTTAAAATACTCCAAGACTGATCTTTAAAAAAAAAAAAAGACACCACCACTCTTCAGTATAATTGTCTTGAAAAAATTCTGGGGTAAGTGTGTATAGGAGTAATGTGCATTGTCAAGAGCTTGGAAGAGCTGGGACCTTCTGAAGAATGCACAGCGAGAAGCTGTGCAGGCAACCAGTGTGTCGGGGAGAGTGTTTTCCCAGCACACCCTTTCGCTGAGCTGAGCCAATGAGAGGCAGTTCCTTGACAGCCCAGCCAAACCCGCAGAACTGATCATTGTTGTCTGCAGAGCAGCGTGCACGTGCTTGGTAGGATCAAGAAAAACAACTCTCCTTTCCAAGAAAGCAAGAACTTGTTCAGGAATTTCCCTTTGATTGTTAGAAAAATTGGCTGCTAGGTAGCAACACATCTGAGCTGCCAAAACCTGGGCTCAAAAGAAGATCAGGACTCATTGGGAATATGGCAAGTACATGTTTGGGGGTTTTTTCCTCTATGTTCTGTGATGAAGAAAACAGAATCATTCATGATGGGAAATTTGAGCTTTGTAATCACCTTTGGGGGGGACCTTAATTAGGTGGAGTCAAACTCTTGACTTTGTTTTAAAGCACTATGTTCTTGACTCAGCACTATGTTCCCCTGCTTCTCTGGCAGAAATTGGGCTAGCCTGAAGACTAGCCAGCACATCCTTTGCTCCAGATGTTAGGACTCCTCCCATCTCAGCCCTGCCAGGAAGGCAAGTCTGCCACCCCCTGCTATCCCCACCCCATGTAATTAGTGCTTTGCCATGACCAGCGTGTTTACAGGTGACATATTTGCTCTGCTGTTCATTCCAGGAAAATGTTGCCCCCTGGTCTCCCCTCTAATGGTGGGCACTGGACTTTGGCAAGGGCAAAGGGAATCATGGGAGCACAAAAAATGGGAGATTGATAAAGAAGAAATGACTGTGACATTGGTATGGCCAAAAAATACAAGAAGGACAAACACAGATGGAAACCAGAAGGAAGCAAACGAGACTGAAACAAGGAGGAGAGGTAGAAAAGTGAGGGAACAGATTAGGTCTTAGGAGGAGCAGAAGTGTATCCATTTTAAATGTCCTGCAACTAGGTAAACTAGAAATTGTCATTCTGATGGGGAGATCACGCTGCTCGGTGACAGCGTGTTGGTGCACACCCTCACCTTTGCTCCTTGTGCCTGTGCCTTGTCTGGTACCTTGCTATCCTGATCCTGACCTTGCCCTGCTGGTCTGGTGTCCTGTCTCAGTTAATCAGACAGACTGCATCAATGGGGACTTGCCTTTCAGCTGGGGCTGTTGGATGGCCCTGGGTACCACCACCAGACCCTCTCATTAATACCCTCTAGTATTAAAGGCATCCTCTACAGTCGCGATCATAGGGTTAGACTAGTGACCCACAGAGGTCCCTTCCAACCCCTACCATTCTGTGATTCTGATTCTGTGATCAGCCTGAAGACTCCTGGGAACAACAGGAACAGAAGATTTCACTTGATCACAGACCTGATAGCCTGCACAGAGCTGTTTTTTTGTTTCTCATTTTGACTAACAAATAAGGAAAACTGCAAACACTGCAGTAGATGTTGATTCCCACGGCCTGAAACAACAGCTTGCCAGTGACCGAGTTGTCCTTTGTCTTTTGCATTCAGGAAGCTGCTAGTTGGCATTCAGGGCGTGAGTCTTGCCCTGGTCCTCCTCCAGAACACATGAGAATGTTCTACAGTAGTGCTAGAGGGTTGCTAAAACTATGACAGAGAGAAGAAAATCTGCTGCTAGCAATCTTGCTCACCCAGGTGGGCTGGAGAGCCGGCAGCCCTCCGGAAGGTGGCAGCGGGCTCTTGGCGCTGGATACCTGCGTGGTCCAACAAAGAGGCGAGAGGTTAGACCCAGCAGCAGAGGAGGAAGAAGCACAATCGCGAGGGATGCCATGGCCCCGCACTGTCTTTCTGGACATGTTTTCAAACCACATGGGAAAGGAAGATGGGAACTATGAATTTAAAAAAACAAAAAGAATTTAAAAGCTCAAAAGAGTTTGGCAACAGCAGAAGTGTTTAAGTGTTAGTAGGTGCTGTGCAGTGGAGCTACTCACTGGTGCACTGGAACAAGTGCTAGTGGGTCCCCAGGTGCTGATCATGCTCAGCACCTGGATGCTGAAAACACGTGTCTCCTCTCAGGGTCAGGCCTTCATAGCCCAAACTTACACAGACACAAAGTTCCCCCCTCATTTTGCAGCAGCAAATGTTATAAAACACCTTTATAAATGGTTTTAGAATACTATTTTGAGAATAAGTCTAAGTTTAATTATTCATGCTTCCTTTTTTTCCTAAAAGTTACAATTTTGTCACGCAATAACCAGTGTGATATCTGCTTTCACTGCATCCTGCTAAGAACGTGGTTAGGAGTGAAAAACAATGCATAACTGCATGACTCGGTAGATGTGAGTGGTGGAACTAGCTACAGGGAAGAATTAGAGGAGGTATTTTAATACCTTTACCTGTATTGGGTCGTAAAATATTCCTTTTATTTGCAGAGGTGGAAGTGCCCCTGAATACTTTGAAAATATATTGATTAGTACATAGAACTTAAACACAAGGTTTTCCAGTATTCTAGCAATACTAATCTACTAGTTATTATTAATTTAAGACATACCTGTATTCTGTCCTCCTCCTTGTGCAGCCTGAACCTGTCCTAAGGAGACACCAAAATGGAAAACTGATTTATACCATGTTTGATTCAGGACTACTGCTAACATGGCTTTTTCACTGAGTCTCATTTTATAGCTGTCAGAGTTAATGGTTCATATAAAGAGAGTTTTCATTCATATACTTTCTCAGATGTTAACTACATATTTTGAGCCTGCTTGAAAAAGGATTACCTTGCTCTGCCTGTCATATAGATTAGCCTAGTTAACATTCCCTTCAGTTGTGAATATTACTTGTAGATGTCTCTGATCTGCATTTAAAAGGTTTGTAGCTGCTGCTGTGATTTTCTTTCCCTTATAACTTTCCCTTTCTGTCACACTGGTTATCTATGTTTATTTCTATTTCAGTGCCATCCAATTGTGCTGGTTGTGTGAGGAAGGTTAAAAAAAATCCCAAACCCAAAACAACCCCCGCAGACCGGATACTACCCTTTCTGCAGAGAGTGAGTGGATACAAGCAAGCAGGCAGACTGCAAATGATGAGACAATGACAAAAATAACGTGGGAGACTTCATGTGTGTGAAATGTCTTCACCACTGTCTACACAAAAGGCCTTGTTTAAGGTGATTGGATTATTGAATTCCCATTGTTCAAAAGTACTTAAGGCTCAAAGAATTTGCAGATGAAAACCACGTCTTTAATCATGCCTTTCATTTCATTAGTTATTCTTAAGAAGCTTGTTAACAAACTTACCCTTTAACAAGCCTTTATTCATTAGTTTTCCCAGAAAAATTAATTCCAAAGCCTGATGAAATCAGTGGGAATGTTCGAACTGACTCCTGTGAACACTGGACGGGGGCCTGTGAGATATTTTTATCAAGAAGTTATCATAAATGAGACCATTTTGAATGGTTGTCTCAGGAAACAGGAAGTGCTGCTCCCTGGGAACTTGATACTGCAAAATTAGGTGACAGCAAATAGCTTGTGTTTGACCCAAACTCGAACCTTCACAGGCCACTGGAAGCCCTTGGATGGGATTTCTAGGAGCTGGCCTGAGAGACCCCGTAAACTCCAGAAGGAAATAACAGGCTCATCTGCCAAAACTGGCAAGGCTTTTAAACTCTCTAAGCTTGTAGCTCTGGCTCCAGATGGACCACAGCTAGCCCAGGCTGAGTTTTCAGGCTGTGGAGGGAAAAGTCTGTGCAGCAGTATGGTATGGGGTTGTGCAGGAGATCAGTGTGTGCCAAAGAGGTGGAACAAAATTAACTTTGAGCCTGAGAGCTCACCTTGCTTCAGGTTTGCCACAACTGAGCCGGAATATGTGTATAACACTAGTCACAAAGTCAGTAGAAACACAGTGCAAGAGAGAAAGAGAGATTAGCTCAGTATCAGACGTATTTTATGCCACTTTTTTAGGGAATTAACCCTACCCTCCACTCCCTGTTAACAAAGTGGATTTCTTTCTATGCTTCTTTTAACTGCTCTGGGCCTTGGGGCTGTTCCCGCTTGCTGTATCTCACACAGGCGTGCTACCACCATCCCTGCAGTGACCTGGCTTCTGCCATGCTTGTTCTGGTGGGGATAGAGGAAGAAAGGTTGGAATCTCACTTCCATGGTCTGCAAGGCTTCTTCTTCCTTCAAGTCTGAGATGCCAGTGAGCCTGCGGCATTTAATTGTGTTCATTAAACCAGAGCTCTGTGAAAGCAAGAGGCTGAGGCAGGACTGGGAGAAGTCTATAACAAACTGGGGATGGGCAGTCACCAGGTGAATCGCAAGAACCGGGTCAGAAGTGAAAGCAGTGGAGTAGAGAAACCTTGGTTGGGAGCAAGTCCTACAGTGGGCAGGGGTGCATGAAGGCAGTAAAGGACGAAGGCAGCAGAGACAAATGCACTTTGGAGTGGACCTTGCAGGTGATGGGAACTGATTTAAGAAGGCAAGCAGCTACTCTGTGCACAAAATATGGCTGGCCTTCTGCAGCTTGGTCAGCACCTTTGATGAGCTAAGTCAGGACGAACTTGGGGGGAAAGGCAGCACCCAAACCTAAACACTAGCTGTTCTCCCTAGTGCCAGGACGGAGCCCTTACCCAGTGCTTCCTCAGGGTATGAGCCATGGCTGGAGGAGAGCTTTCAGTGCTTTCTCTAGCACTGACACTGCTGTTGTCTTCCCAGTCTTTGTTTTGTTTTTTTCTTTTTACTACTACAGTAAGTCACAAATGGGGATGAAAGCAGTGTAGTGTACAGTGGTAGGCAGGGCCCAGCTTAGGGTCCCTGTCTGAAAAGAGATGCAACCGTTGAACCGAGCTGGGCATGGGGTGCAGGGCAGAGCCTTGCCTGTGGCTGCCCAGGCACTCGCTGCCCGATGCTTGGTTGCCAGCTCAGTGCCTCAGCGTGGCACCGAGGATCGTGACGTGGCTTACGATTGCAGCGTTCGCAGAAGCACTGAATTTATTCCCTGTCCTTGTCTAGGGTCCAAGCAGCTGTGCAAGAAGGGATTGCTTGAAAAGCTGGGATGGGAGAGGGCAACTGAGTTCATGGCCCTCGGCAGCGTGCTTGGTTAAGTGCAGTTGGAAAGAGGCAGGAGCTGTCATCATACCAGAGTGTGGCTGAACTTAAAGTTCTGCCCAGAGCAGGAGGGAGTTAGCATCCACTTTTAAAGCCCACTGCCATTGCTGCTTCCCCTCCAGGACTGTCCTTTAGCACGTACTGCACTGATGAAGCGCTGCATTTGCGAGTAGAGCAGATAGGAGTAAGATGTCAAATGTCATGCTAGTCGCATCAGTGGTTTTTCATTGAACAGTTTTGCCACATCAGATCTTTCATGCAGGGCTCCTGTGATGGAGCAGAGTCTCTCATATTTTTCCTGTTTCTGTATCTTTGCTGAACGGAAGATAAAGGGGAAAGAACAACAAGAGCTAGGATGGAGGAGTTTTGTCCCTGCTCTAATGCTCTGATTGGCAAGTCCAGCTTTTCTTTTGCCCCTGTGAACTTTTGCCAGCACCAGTGGCTGGAAATGGAAATGCCAGAGCTAACAGCAGCCACAGCTGTGCTCATGCTGACTGTGCTCTATTTCAAGGCTATTTACTTTTGAGGTGTCTTTTGCAGGCAAACTACCAACGCCCTGTGAGAGAGAAATCTGTGAGTCCCTGTGAGCCGAGATGGACAGCAGAACATATGATTCTGTCCGGTCAAGCCAAATACTGGTTAAGGCAAACAGCATCATCAGAAACTCTGGCCTGAATAAAAAGAGTGAGTCCTAAAGGCTCCTCAGGCAAAGAAAATAGATAAACTGCTTAGTGTATGGTCATTGCTTCAAAACGCTATTGTATTTTCTATATTTTATTTTAGCCAGTTCTTCTCTTTTAGAATCAAGAATTCAGGAAACCAGATACAAGTACAGACATGCTGGACATGGTCCTAGAAATGAAGTCTGTGAAATCAGAAGTAGGTCTCCACTATTCCTCCAGCTCACAATAACAATAAGCTGTCCCTGAGCCTGATCACTTCAGTCTTTTGAGAGTTAACGTATGTTTAGAACTTCAGTAAAGAAAATTGTGAAGAAATATGGATACAAATTGCAACAAAGTGTCCACCGAAAGTCTTGAAAAAATTAATGATTTTTATTCTCCTCTTCTTCATTTTTTGACTAAAGGTTTGACCTTACTGAAGGCAAATACATCTTTCCCACTGATTTCAGTGTTGCCAGAACTTTGCCCTCAACATGCATCTCTCTCTGACTGAGGAACCTCAGACGTGGTTTCCTAATTGCTAGTAAAGACAATAATGGCCTCTTCCATGCTCAGCCTGCAGGAATAAGAAATAGAAAAGAGAGCAACAAGCAGGACCGGGTTTACAGGCACATTAGGTACCGAATGATGTAGATTCCCACTGAGTTTAAACTGCTTCGAATTGTGTTGGCACTTCTGTAAATCCTGCCATAGACACACCTGCACGTTTGACTTGGTAAGATTAACCCCTCCAGCCCCTGCTCTTATTCTGGGCTTGCAGCTATATTTGACTTAATGATGCTTTCCCTCAGGACCTGAATTGCCCAGAAGATACCTGCCCTGCCATGTGCTTGGCTCTGAATTACTTGGGAGCAGAGGTGGCTGCCATTACGTATGTGAGAGTAAAGCTGAGCTCAAGGCACTCTGAAACAGCAACAGAGCATAAAACCTAATGATGGCCCAGCTCGCTTTTCACTCAAAAGCGATCATATCCTCATGCTGAGAAACTTGCAAACAGTTGAAAATGTTCTCCTCTACTTGACGGTGCAGCTGAGCAATTACAGATTGTATGGGAAAACACCTCTAAATACTTGCATTGCGGGCTGTGGGCTGGAATGGGAGCTGGCTTCTGGATTGAGATGCAGAGGTCTGAGCAGCCGCCACTCTGCTGTCAATAACACGAGCAGCACGCCAGGAATAACATCACATATATGCCAGGCTCAGAACCACAGCCTGAGGTTTTCGGAAGAGCATTGGTTGAATGTAAGTCAGCATCTCAGAGCTCTCAGCCCTAAGAGAGGCAGCCCTCTGCATCATGTATCTTACAACTAATCAAGTCTCCCTGTGAGAGAGTACGACAGAATGAAGCAGTAGGAAAATACAGTTCAAACAGCACAGGCTTTGTCTCCAGTGTCGCGAAACCCAGTGTTTGTCAAGGCTGAAATGTGCAGATATTCACTAGAAAGGCTTCCCCAGAGCTGTGGGTAATCAGCATCTCTGACATTCAGGCCAAGTGTCTGTTTTTCAGTTTAAATCCAGACTTGGATTCAGTCATTGAATTTGCTGAGGCTTGAAAGGTTATTGAGTAATTGCTGCCTTAAAATACACTGTACTGCATGCCTTGTGGCACATACTTCTTCACCATACTTACTTGATGCTGCAGCTACCACAGATGAGTATGCTGGGTGGATGCTGCTAGAACCTAAAAATAAGAGATTTTAATTTTCAGCTCTTGAACCAAAAAGCCCAATGTTAGTGAATAAGAATAAACAGAGAAGGAAAGATTAAGGAAAACCAGCTGTGGAAAAATCATATGAGAATTCCTTCTTAGTGTTACAAAAAATACAACTTTCATTTATTGAAAGTTATCATGAAATTAATTCTAAAATGAGTCTTGACCTATTTGTTGAACTCTTAGTCCAGACATGTGAATGAAGGACCTATTGGTTGACTCCTATAGCTGAAAATCATGACAGCATTTGGGAATGGAGAGCTTACTTCCACATGAATCAGTTTATACGCCAGTACATTTCATGTGAAGATAAAGACTAGCCATAAATTTACTTCAGATGAACTCTAATCTCAGAGAATCTACATGTTTATGTTTACTTAAGATACACAAATTTTTTATGTATCTTGAAGGCACAATGCTAACTCCAGCCCGTCTACTGGAATTAATTTTTTTATCCACTCCTAATATTTCTACATTGAATTATTGAGTTCATGAGCCACTAAATCATGGTATATTCAGCTGCATGTCTTGTCCTTTAAACTTTAGGAAAGCTGTAGGTCAGGAGGAAAACAATTCAAGCATCCATGTTACTGACCTATATCTCTGACCCTGTGCAGTCCAGGTCGAGTCTTGGCTGCAGCTGCAACTGTTGTGGTTCTGGTTGTTGCAGGTGTTGTGGTTGGCTTTGGCGTTGTGGTGGAAGGATCCGTTGTTGTGGTTGTTGGTGTTGGTGTTGTGGTGGCCATTTGGGTAGCTGGTGTCGGCACTGGGGACGTCTGATACTCTTTGCGGACGGTGTCACCTGTAGGGCATTGACACCATCGCTGCAGCTGGACGTGTGACATGCGTGGAAGCATCATTAATAGCGCTCACTGTTTAAGGCAACCCAGACACTGGTGTCCTCCTCAGGATGCCTACAAGCATCCTCCTCTGTGGAGCCATTAGCTGCTTCGTTGCTGTGTGGATGTGTAGCACGTGTGCCTGTGTGCCACAGGGTCACACCACTCTCCGGAGGGTGCTGACAACAGCCTGGCATAGCCTTAGCGTTTCCGCTACACTTTTCTGCGCTGGCCAGGAATGCCTGTCAACCTGACAGAGGTTCTCTGAAATTGTTCAACCAGTCAGTTGCAGTTTCTGTTTTGCCATCATGTTTTGTCAGTGTAATTAAGCAGTTAGAAAGGCCGTATAAATGGAAATCAACTCACATCTGGCAATAAAAGATGGCCATTCTGAGTCACAGACCAGAATAAAATATGTGTTGCCCACCACAGCACTGAAATGCTTTTGGCAGAAAGACAACTTTCGGGTAATGGAGTTTTGGGGAGCAGGTCCGTGCCGGAACAGGGAGCGTTAGGGCTTTGGCTGAGGGGAGTGGGGGAGAGCACCTCCTGGGAGGTGCTGATTCCTTCTAACTTTGACTCATCTCACAGTTGCTACTACTTTTAAAATGTATCATCTGTTGTGAGAACGGAGACGATTCTCATTGCAAAATTTGCATCCTAAATATTCTATATGAAATTAACACATTCTTTCAAGTCATTGTCTCAAAAAAGATCCTTCACCGTTACCTTCTCCGTCTATCTACAAAAAAGTGCCCCAAAATATATTCCATGTTCACCTCAGTCTTGTTCCTCTCCTCCCTGTCCGTAGCCCTGGGGATGGCCAGGCAGACTGTGTACGCTGTGAGGGACTGGTGTGCAGTCTATTCACTGCTGCACAGCACAAGCTTGTATTTTATTGCTGGATGTTCTCATTTTGGAAAGCATCGTCATGAAACTGTCTGGTGGATTAATTACCACCTAATTCGAGCCAGTGAAAAACTCGGATCTCAGGCAGTTTTAATGGGATAATGCTGAAAGAGAGCTCAGAAGAACAACAAAACAACTCAGCTGAAAAATTCGGTATGAATGGCTCTCTTTGGGCTGAACGGTGTCCTGCTCCACACTGCTGCACTAAAAGAAAGCAGGCAGAGGGCACAGTGATTCTTCCTCTGCGATCTGGTGCTGCAGGAGCAGGAGCATCGGCCGGATTTATACCCCAGGCTGCGAGGAGCAAGGAGGCTGGGAGCTAACAGCATTAGCAGAAAAGCCAAGGAAGGAGCACAGTAAGAGCAGAGAAAAGATGTTGCCTTGGTGCTTGTTGGCTGGGTTTCTTTAGCCTTGAACATAAGGGGAGGTCTCTCGAGGGCTGGCTGTTCCCAGTGCTCCTGCAGGCAGGGTGCCCATCTCCCTCACAGTACCTTCAGAGGGTTTGCAGGGCACATGCCCTGCATAGGAAATTGCTGAGAGCCATAATGCAGGCTTTTGAAGTTCATGATGCCCTAATTCACCCAAAGTGCCAGCAGAAATTAAACCGAGAGGGTGCCCTCTCTTCTCTGAATTGTCAGATGCCCTTCAAGCACAGTCACAGGGGCTCAGGGTTGGGTTGGTGGGAAAGAGTCTGTAGAGAGGAGGCTGGATGGGACAGGTAAAGCTGTATGTGTTACCAGTGTCAAACTGTCTCCTATAAGCATCTGCAGGCAGTTTAGACCGGGAGGGATACTGTAAAAGAGCATGAAGATCCCCAACCCATACCTTGTTCTGATGCTTTTTCGGATGCATGAGCGGTATCTGCACTCTTCGTAGCTTTAAGGTCTTGTTCTGGCTTTTTAGGCTCTGAAACAAAATGAAGCACATTAGGAAATGCAGCTCTGGAAGAAAATAAAGTCCCCTATTTAGAGATCATAAGTCCCCAGAAGAAGGGATCCCATCACGTGGCATTAGGTAGGTCAGTCAGTCTAATCAGAGCTTTCTCAGTAAGCGAGAAAAAGTGATGGCTGGGTGCCTCTAGACAGTAGTCACCCCATATTTTTGGTGCCAAATTTAGACATTTTTACTACCCAAAAGCTGCTGCCAAAGTCAATAGAATTTCTGAAATGAGCAATAAATATGGGGTTTTACCACTAATAAACCAATACTCATAACATTAATGCATGATGCTGTTGATTTTTCTTCCGAGTAGTAGTGTGTCCTGAGAATCAGGGTCATGGTGTGTGTAGGGTGTTTGGGGAATACCAGCTAACATGCAATATTTCAGTCACTAATTCACATTCAGAAGAAGTTCTTTCTTGCCTGACATTGTCAGATTATTATGGGGCCAAATCCTGAATGCCAAGGACTGGCTTAGAAGGAAAAGGGAGATTTTTTTGGTCCTTTTTTTCTTCTAAGACTCAGAGTCATCAAAGTACTTGGAACATTTATTACAGCTCATTTACTGCTACCCTGCAAAAGAATCTGCCTCTGCTTTTATGTCTGACTGAGTACTAGAGGATTTTGATCTTCCATATTTTTCTCATCTCTAGCTATTATGGCAGCATTGACCTATTTGAGACATTACTCCAGGGTTAACGGCTTCCTAAAAAATTGTGTTATTTTTTAAAATAACAGCTTTTGATTGTTTTTACCAGCTGTGAATTGTTACAACTTTGGGGAGGTTTTTTCTTGCTGTGCCCAGCATTTGGGAAGCATTGTAACCACCAGCAGCATTTAAAAAAATGTCAGGCACTATGAATCTCTGGCATCCCTGGGATGAGGAACAAAATTGCATCTCTGACAGCTGATCAGGTGTGAAGCAGTGTTTTTCGCTAATCTGGCAGCAGGTGAGTGTAATCCTCAGAAGACTGCCTTTACCTCCTACAGATAATGGGTTTAAGTATCCAAGTGTGCAATGTGGTCTCTATAATTTAAATCAGGAGAAAAAGGTAGCTTTTCTAAAATTAAGAAATATGTAGAAAATCCTCTGTCACAAGATGGCCCCAGCACCATATTACAGACATTTTTATCGTAAGAACAAACTTTTCCTAGCTGAGATGGCTGGGCTGAGGCAGCAGGGCTAAAAAGGTCTGATGGGACCAAGGGAGGCTTGGGGAAGGTGGATCGTAACTATCAGGTCTCTGTGCTACCTATGGGACAGGGCTAGGCAAAGCAAGGCAGTGGCATCCTCAAGCACTGAGTTTGATGTAACAGTTATTATTTGCTCCTTTGATCCTCTTGGGTTTTCCCTGCATGAATGCACGATCTTTGTTACTAGGATCCTAACATTTTCATTCACGCTGTTTGAGTCAAGAACAAAGTGAAGGAAAGCTCTTGCGTCTTTGGTTTGCTGCAGGAACAGTCTCCTGGTAGTTTGTGTGCATGTCTGAGTTGTGACTTGATGATTCCCCCTGTTCCTCTACTGATTCTCACATAACATGGGTTTTAGCGCTGGTGGAAGAAATTGTTTCTTGCAGCCTGCTGAGCCTATCTTGGCTGCGATTGTCCCTGGTCTGGTGTGAGACGTCTGGGCTGGTACCTCACATGTGGGTACATTTGGGAATGGTGAGAATTAGTGTTAGTGATTGTTTCCTAGAAAAAGCCAAAATTTCTAAGGTACTGCCTCCCTTCTAGCAGTACAGTTTTGGGCCAGTAATTTCTGTGTGCCTGGTCAAGACACATATACAAATCTCTACCTGTTTGATTGTAAATACGAAGTTATTGCAAACAAAAGGCATGGCTTAGGGTGATGCATATTCTGTCTGAACAGCTACAGTGTTAAGAAGAAAATGTGCCTTTGTGCAAGTAAAAGCCTAAAGATGAGGACAGAGCTCTGCACTGTTCTCCCACAGACCAAACAATAACGGGCAGGAGAAGAGCAGGACTCCGTGTAACCTCTGTGTGGCCTTGGAGGCATGCATCCACTGACAGGCACCTGAGTTCATGGAGAAGATACAGTGCATCTTGTTATATCACAGCCCACAGAGGACAAGATCAGGAAGGCTGAGGCTCAGCAAACAGCAAAAGAGCCATCTTAAGGAAGTGTATAGTAGTATGAGACATTCATTTCGCTTTTGTTCACGGCCCCAAGGAAAAGTCTGAAAAATACACAGTTGTTTCAGGGAGCACAAACAAGTATCATTTCAGTGACGGAGGCACTGCACGTACACTTGAATATCAGCTACCACCTGGCATGAGGTCTGATGAAAGATCTCTGAAAACAACTAAATAATTTAAACTGAGTTGAGTCTTACAGAGTAGGATGCTGACTAAAATGGTTATACAGAGTTGTTCCTTTTCATATCATCCTTAGCTGAAGTTGCAGTGCATTGCCATCTGTGTCATTAGTATTATATTATTATTTATTACTGTACTTTCAACACTGAAAATCCCAAAAGATAACACGAAGAACATTAGGAGAAAATCAACATGTAAAACCTCAATTTCTTTCATATAATCAGTGCAACATCATACTCGCTAACAGATTTAAATCAAGGGGGAAACTACTTGGGAACAGAAGTCTGTAAAACATGGTATGGTGAGAAAATAGAAATTGACTGGGATAATTTCCATATGCTTAACATCAAAAATATCATGAGGGATTTGGAGGAGATACTAAAGAATGCATTAACTTCTGGCTCTGAGTAGTTTTATCTTAGTATTACACAACTGAGAAGCTACAACACGTAGTTGTGAATGGATGTAAGGGAGAGTCAGTCATAATTACTTGCCTGATTTAACAGCTGTGCTCTTTGAAGAAGCATATTCAAGAGTTGATGGATATGTCACACCTTTTCTTGGCTTGCCCTCTAAAAAATATCATTAAAAAACATCACATAAAATGTCTAAGTTTTCTTGCAACAAAACTCCCATCTAACATATGCGTTCAGAATCAGACCCCACTTCTTTACTGCCGCACTCATTTTCTTGAAGATTTCTTTCATTTGATGGCAGAATCTCAAAACCATGCCACTAAAAATACCAATTCCTAAATCCAACATCATTAAAAAAAAAAGTTAGAAAGCGTGAAAACACAGTGCTGGGAAGGATTTGAAGAGGCCAGCTGGTTCATTCCTTTGCTCTCAAATGGTGTTAAGCATAAGGGGACCATTCCTGGAGGACATCTGTATAACCTGTGCTTAAACTCACAGCCTCCCTAGGCAGCCTTTTCCAGAGCCCCACTATGCGGTTGAGTTAGAAAGCACTTTTGATGTGGGATTCACTTTGTCACGCACACAGCATTCTTCTCTGACCTCACTTTTGCAACATGCCATTTCTGGCAACAGCCTTTTGCGGTAATAACAGTGAGAGAAGGCTATGCTTGTGTGTGGGAACATATGGTACCTATGTTTAGATCTAAAATGAGGGTCTTGCCTTAAAACAATGAGGTACGTTTCCAAGTTAAGCTTTGAACCACAAATCTTAGTGCTGCATCAGATGCTATCTCTGTTGGTACATGTGGCCATGCAATTCCATCTCTTGGGGCAGTTTTTAAATTCCTGTATGTATCACTGCATGAAAAGTGTTTCAGAGAAGCCCAGTGTAGGGCAGACTGCTCTGGCCTCTAGGAGTTTGTGGATGTAGGAATTCTGGACCCTGGTGACTGTCTCTATGAGAAGCTGTGCTGTGTCATGTGTCTGGACCACCTCAGGTGAGACCTAGCTCCACCTCCTGCAAAGCCTGAGACGTGATGGTGATGCCAGGTTTTCTTTCCTTTATTCCTTCACTGGATTCATTTAGAAGGTGTATATAGCAGTGCGAGCATGCCAGTTGTCATCCTGGGTGGCTAATCCAGAGACAAACAGCATGGAACAGAATTAGCTGCTACAGACTGAGCTGGGAACTGGGTTTCCCCTGCGATGGCACACAAAGAACGGTAAATGCCAGAGGAACTGGTCGTCTACTGCAGAGATGGCCATGGAGCTGGAGAAGCACTGTCCTTTGTCTCTTTTCATGTTTTTTCTCCTTTGTTTTACTCCCTCTGAAATTTCAGATGCCATTAAAAAACCCTAGAAGAAGAAGTTAGTTTGAGATAGTAATGAAATAATGATGTAAGTATCTAATCCGTTTCTCATTTACAGTGGTATAAATTGAGAGCAGCTCCACTGAAGTCAACACAGATCTGCCAAAGATCGGAGCTGTCAAGTTAGCGTGTAAGGACAAGCCTGAGAAGGCTAGCTCCTTGCCTTCAGGTCTCTCACAGAAGCTGGCCTAAGTGAAGGGCAGCAGGGCTTCACTGCCACTTCCCTCCAAGCCAAAACCTGGATCAGAAGCCAAGGAGGACTAGGCAGCTCTTCTGCCAATTTTGTAGAAAGACGGAAAAGGTACAGGATTGCAGATGATTTTCCAAATGCATTTCTTTATCCCCAACAGAGGAAAAGTTGTCAGGTATAAGTGGCTGTTACATAGATACAGCGAGAGCATAATAATCTGATTTTAATTTAGAATATTTCTGTGCTAATCTGATTTCTAATGCAAACCTGAAGCCCGCTGCTGTGCAAATAAACTAGCCGGCACAGGGGCTGCCTGCTCCCAGACTCTGAGGTTTTTGATCAGCAGCAACTTGCATCCCATATGTGATCAAGAGGTAGGTCTGAGGCCTGACCTGAGCAGGAGAAATCGTAATATATCTCTGGAGCAATGGTAATATATCTTTGCCACTGTCTGGAAAACATTGCATCTAGATTGGAGTTTGCTTAACAAACTTAAGAATGGGTTCACGTGTGGGCTGAAAAGCTCAGCTTCTGGCTGTTGAAGTATAAGCTATGAAGTGGTGGCTGCTCACCCTCTCACGCTTATTTGTGACTGGCAAACCCAGAGATTTAGGACTCTATTTTCTTAACCCACTAGCTGCAAAACTCCCGCTAAACTGAATGGAGTCATTCAGCTGAGTGCCAAGGCATTTCAGTGCTTGAAAGTGAATACCAGGGTGTTTGCATACCTCCTGGTGTGCTGGCTGCTCTAATCCCAGAGGACAGACCTCGTCCCCCTCTGCCCCTAAATCACGCCGCTTCATCGCCCAGGGTCCCCCGAGGATTCCTCTTCTGTGCTCTTTTGTGCGGGTGCTCATTCACAATTTGAACATCACAGACTCTCGGTGACAATATCCTAACCGGGAATAAACCATTGGCACCTTCCCAGGGTACCGTAGCACATGAGGGTCTGGTCTGCTGAAAGGGAATTCGGCTGCAGAATGAGGGATTCTGTTCAAAACTCTAAAGCAGTCCTGAAATTAATGCCTTAGGTGACTTTCTGGTTTTATTGGGGAATGCTTTACGCAGCTCTGTCTTTTTATGACTCATAATTGTAAAAAAAAAAACCCAGCTCATCTTTTTCTGAGAGTGAGCTCTATCTGCATTCAGCCTCAGGCTGCTGAGATGAACAGCAGAGTCTTCCTGGGGTTTTAGTCTGCTAAATTTCTCTCTAAAATTCTAAAATTCCCATATTTTCAGTAGTTATAGTGAGAGTTTTCTTCCTGTTTATATACGAAATATGATAGGATATATGAGATATCATATATTGTGTTAGATTTATGCTTGAGCTAGTTTATAAACCAAGTAGTTCTGCTAACATCAGTGAGAGCACTCAGCAGGCATAAAATTAAGTGCATGATGGACAAATCTCATCATGCCTACACATACCCAGATTTCTCATCATCCCCTCTTACATGTAAATTTCTCTTGTCTATTCTTTTATACTGTCTCATTAATAAAGAATAAAGATTTGTTACTATAAATCAAAAATTCCTACAGTTTTATGGGATAACAACTGAGCAGCTGCTGAGGTAAGTAAATCTTATTTCCCATTTATGTACCAGAATTACAATGTGCTGTTTGTCGGGGGAAAACCAGCAACAAGTACAAGCAGCAATTCAGCTATTCCAGGAAATCCCTACTCATCCAAAATAAATCCTTCTCATAATGTGGTGTACCCACGGCAGAATGCTGTAAAAAGTGCATCCAAATCTACTAATGCAAACTCCAGACAACCATTCGTTTTGGTCAGTTTCTGAGACCTTCTTTGCTGTCCACAAATTTTCATATTTTTGGAGGCTGTTCAGTTGCCTGAGCTGTTGATTTTTCCAGGAATGGTGTAGTTAACTAACATCACTTGGTTGTAGCTACGCTAAACCTTCAAACTGCGGACCGGTAAGAACCAACCCACTGCATGGATGCAGCCAGAAGGTAGGATTAGAAGTTGTGTGTAAAGCAATGTAAATTAGACCCTCCTTTCACATAGGTAGAATAAGTGCAAGTGGGTTTAAGATAATCTGAAGCTGGTGTAAACTGGATCTGATTTACAACCAAAAATCTGTGAATTTTGTCAGTGAATCAAGTGAGCTGCTGTGTACACTATGGGGAGAAAAAAGGAATAAGCATTAAATTAAGATGGATTTTCCTGCACTGAATAGATATCAAAACTGTTTGGCTAACAGAGTTGGGAAGAATTCATTACATACTTGGGATGCACCAATAGAATTGTGTAATACAGCGTTTGCAGAAATACAGTATGCCTGTATGTGGCTTCAGATGGGTTGACCGAAGACAAAAGTCGCTTCAGGAGATGCGAACTCTGGTGCAGGCTGAGAGTGCTTCAGGTGGCCAAAAGGCCCTTTAGTTCACTTAGCAGCACCACTTGAAGGGGCAGAGAGCAAGTGAGATAGGAAGACCTCCCCGTCGGTACCGGGGCTTGGATTTTATGCATCAATAGTGGGAGCTGAGGTGCCCTCAGAGGGTCAGTCCGGATCACCTGTCACCTCTCGCAGTGGGCTTGGACCCACCCTGGGCTGAACCGAGCATGCTGCTGGCAGGGTGCATGGCTCTTTGCAGGCCTTATAGGAAGCCCAGAATAAAAACTGTCTCCAGTGCTTCATTCATGGTAAAGCTAGGTGGGGTGGGCCTGTGGTGACTAAAGAGGTCTTTGAAACGAGAAGGCTGCTTCCCCCTCTGCCCGTTGCTGCCTGGCTCTGGTACCAGGGTACCTGACACGAGGAAGGACTCCCTCCAGCGCGGCAGTGACAGGGACCGGACCCCGTTGGAGAAGCTCCCGTGGTAACCGGAGTGGCCGGCGACTTTCTGGACGAGGACCTTCCCACCTGTGTTGTCAATAATACCACTGCAAGGGGAAAACATGGTGTCTGAAGGTGGAAATTCCCCCCCCAGAAACTTAGAAACTGTTCAACAATGCAAGAGGTATGGAGCGTTCACTTTTACCTTTAAACCAGGGACTGCAGTGGAGCTGTGACACTACTGCTAAGTCTGCTGCTGAGAAACATTTGTGCTGCTGCCACATAGAGAAGAGCAGTTTGTTACAAAGTGCTGTCGGGATCTGTTTGCTCTTCCCACTGAGCTACTGGTCCTGTGTTTAAGGTTGACCTAGTTGCACACAAGAACAAGCTACTGCCTTCGTTAAAATTTCTGCAAGCTTGACAATGACTGAAGATACAGGGAGAGGTACTCAGAGGAGTTTTTGGGCCAACCACGTGGCAGAAATACAAATTTGAGGCAAACCTCCCACTTGCATGACTTTTTCTGTTGTAAGGAATGAATGTTTTCTTTGAGTACCAGTATGTGTTACCTGCAAAAAAACAAAGCCTGGGTCTGACCTCAGCCTGGAGTAAACTGAACACAATATCGCTAGAAGCTGTAGAAAACCTGACAGGCTCCATGTGGGGTGCACATTAAAAGGTGTTTGACATATGAAGTAACATCTATCTCAAGGCAACCAGAAAACCTGCAGTGCATGCACTCTGCTGTGGCATCGTTAGGAAAGCAGGCAAACCAGGGAGCGACTGTGGCTCTTGAGGGGTGGTAGGGATGGCAGTAAGGATGCTGCACAGGAAAAAAAGTGACGGGCAGCAAATAATGGTGCAGAGTATGTTAGAGCTGTAGCTTTCTCTGATGATTGCCAGAAGCTGCTGGTGAAACAGCTGTAAGGAAAGGAAATTCACTGTCTGAGGAAATGCATCATATAAGCTAACAGAGCCAAACACAGCCGGCAAACAAGGAAAACCGAAACCCTTGCTTGAACAATACGGGCAGCCAGCGGAAATTTGAATGACGGTGGAAATTGCAGTTGCCATCAGTATTTTGTAACTTCCCTTTCAGACAAGCTCTGTGTGCAGAGACAAACAATTTCTATTGTGCCCTGGTATCATAAGGAAGAATTTGTGGTTTGAAAGCCCCCCCCCCGGCCGCCACCTCCCCAGCGAGGGGCTGAGCAGACGGAGCTGCCGCTGGGAGGTGGCAGCCCCGTGCATGCAGCCACGCCAGCCTGTGCACTGCGCAGTGCAGAGGTGAGCTAGCAAGTCCCTTATCTATTCAACTTTACTCAAGGTCCCAGCTATTTCAAAGAACAGGAAGCGCTGGAATAGCTCGACTAACTCCGAGTGAAGCCAAGTTGCCAGTCAGGCTTTGTAAATCCTTACTGCATTTTCACCTGAATGCATCCTACCTCGGCTATGGTGTGTTTGAGTTGTGAAGTTATTCTCCATTAAAATTTAATGCACATTTTTGCATGGCTAATAAAACTCAACAAAATTTGTGCTACAAAATTTGTATTATACATGTTCTTGTCCAGCGTCTTTTTCTGTGGCAGGAAAGTACATTACTCAGGCTTTGATGCAAGGACAGTTAAATTCAAATCTGCAGAACCAAACCCAGTCCCAGAAGTATCAGAATTATGTGTATTCATCACTGGTGATACGCGTATTTTTTTCTGAAGCTTTATTAGTAGCAGCAGCTCCATCCCTATCTTCCACTTGAAGACTAGAAGCACAGTAGCAATTTGCTATGCATAAATGAGAGATCTGCAAATCTCAAGACAATTCTCCTAAAGTTGAGAAATATCTTCAAACACGACTGCTTTCAGTATGAATACAGGATTGACAGCACTTAGAAGACTGGATCCATTGCAGCACACATGGCCTTTCTCACAGATTTTCAAACCTGTGAGGCAGTGGGAACTTTACAGGGTCTGAAAAGCCGAGAGCTCCTTATGCTGAAATGATGGTTTTGTCCGAGTGCCTTCCGCATTTAAACTCACTCACCTGTGAATTGCAGCATTGCACACACTGGAAAAGGAAGCATAGATGTCTGTGCCATAAACACGGTGTTTTACATCTTGACATCCAGGAGGGCACTTTGCAATGAATTCTGGATTGATTATCTTCCCTGCTTTGACATCGCAATCGATCTGGGGTACATCTGTGAGTACAAAATCTTGGTAAAGTCAGAGGGAATGTTTTCATAGCTGAGTGATCTTGTCATGACACAGTGAGTAACGGAGTGACAGGGGTGCCCTCCTCTTCTGCCTTCATATCAATGGTTTTGTGATACGAGACATGTCTATGTGTTCTGCATCTGCAATTTAACACATAATAACCCCTATACTGAGGGACATGGCTGTAACTAAGGATGGATTACAGAAGCCTGCAGGTATTTCTGACCTTCAGTGTTTGCCTTTCTGAAGGAAATATCTGTTATGACACTTTGCTGGATAGAGAAAGAAATGCAGTCACCCAGGCTGTGGTTAAGGTGTGGGAAGGCGGAGTAGGGGAAGGGCTGTGCACACACAAAGCAGGGTGCTTCCCAAGCCTCCCACTGTGTTCTTGCAGCTCCCTGACATCTATAACACCAGGCTGCACCCACAACCCATTATCTTGCCCTTAATTTTTAATACTATTCACTGGGTGCGATTTACTTTTAACAAGGAGTTGAAGTGTGAGCTCACAACCCCGCAGCAGGCCTGTTTGAAAACTAAACAAGCTAAATAATCTGTGGACAGGAATGCTCCTACAGCAATGTAGCTGAAAGTTGCACACCTTGGTGCACAGGAGATGTATCACTTGTCCCATGCTAATCAACTATATATGCTTTGTGTTAGAGGAGGTCCATGTCACAGGTTTATGTCTCTCTCTCTCTGTGCAAGCCATAGTGCTTGCTTAGATCCTTGAGTGGTACCTAATGACCTACGAAGACTCATTTTAGTAGTGATGTACACAATTTTCCCTTTGCACACATTCAGTAGCACACACTTTACTTAGGGATTTGATTTCAGTAAAAGAATCTATTGGCTAACACATGCTCCCGTTGACTCTGCAGACAATTGCGAAGAGTTACCAGAATATAACCTCACTTTGCACTTTTTTTACCGATCAGACATTCCTGCTGTAAAGCAGCCAAGAATACTACTGGGACTACTTACATAGCTTAGCCTTTTTCGTCTTCTTTGTGGCTTCCTTAGCTGCGTATGTACACATAAGAAACACACCTAAACCAAAGAAAACATAGTATCAGGAAAAAGGGGGACTATCAACATCGGTCACCACAAGATCCTGTGCATGAGATTTCCCAAAACTGAATCAGCAGATTGAAAAAATGAAACAGGAACATTTTCAGCCACAGCTAGATTTCTACTTGCTCGTTAACTTCGCAGTCAAGATGGCATCTACTGTGGGGCAATTTTCTGAAGGGGATTAAAGGTCAGTTCAGCTCACACGTTCATCTGTGGAACTCACTGTCAGAAGATGCCATTGAGTCCATGTGGTCCAGAAAACCACGAAAGGCCTCAGAATTTCCAAAAGTGGTGGCAAATTTTTGTAATTGGAGTGCTATAGATGTCAGTGAAATAACATGCTCTGTGCATGAAGCAGCTGGGAAGTCAGGGAGAGAAAGACCCTTTTTAATAGCCCGTCAGGGCTATCTTGTAATTGTGTGTTGTGGCATTTCACTCACTGGTGGTAGCAGGTATAGGACACTGGGCAGCATTACGGACCATATGAGCTTCCAGTGCGGCATGTGCCAGTATCCTGTCCCAGCAAGGGAATTTATTTTCTTCAGTAAGCAGAATTATGATTTGAAAAGTCGAATAGTAAAATGGACATACACTGTTATGTTAAAATATACATCACAATACATGCATGTATCTTACCTTGTTAGGTTTGCTTACTAAGTGCTTGACATTCAAAAAACTCTTCATTCTCTGTGCTTGTTTTGTGAGGACTATGTTACAGGTAACTAATAACTCCATTACAAATATCTTGGCTTTCCTATTCACCTTTCACTTCTCTGAGCTTTCAGAGGGAATTGAAACTCTCTATGATGTTTTGGCTGATCCTCTCATCATTTGTTAAGTTAATATTACTAGAATACGCAACAGCAGTCTTGTTTCTTTCTTTTATGCTCTTCTCCCCCTAGACCGGTTGCAGAGAGTTTGCAGACTTAATCACACCTAGAACTTGCTCAAAAGGAAAATCAGTCTTACAGAGTCTGAAGTGACAGCGTATAGATGCAGCGTTGGTGCTTTTTGCCACTGGTGCAGTTGTGCAGCTGTAAAAGGCAAAACTGTAGCTACATAGAAAAGGAGAGAAATGGTGGAAAATAAAGTGCAAAGTCCCAGCTACATGCAGTGTTAGGGCATAATTCAGTATGGAGAAAGTAATTTCGTCTCTTAGTAAAGACAGAAGAAGTACTTAGGTAGCTATGAATTTGAACTAAGAATGGCTATCCTGACAGACTGGAGGATCCCAGCTAGAAGGATTATCGCCTGGGAATATCACAATTAAAGTCATACAGCACTGTTAGGCTATGCAGTGGCTGGATCTCCATCAAAGGGAGACAGGTAAGCAAAGTACGCTAAGAAATCGTGCTTGATCAACCAGAGTGTTCATGTGAAATGAATTGCAAATTCTGGAGTTACTATTTGTTCCTGAAAAGCAAGATCCATTCTGACTGCCCGGGGAAAGAAATTAAGTCACATTTATAACCTTTTTCCTTTGACACCTTCTTGTTCATGGAAAGAGCAAGAACACAGAGAAAAACTGGGAAGGGATGCTCCAATGGAATAAACAACTTTTTTTTCTTTGGAGGGAATCTTTATGTTACAGACCAAGTATATATTCAGGCCAAGCTGTGCCATCTGATACGGACTGCATGCAGCTGATCATGTACTTAGAGATGTCTGCAAATAATTACTATTATTTCTATGCCAAAGTCAGGAAGTTTGGGTAGTCTGTTTCTGTAAAGCCATGACAAGGCCACCTGCCATTGAGAGCTTCATCAGCCGTGGAGTCCAATGGAAAGAGAAGAAGCCAGCAGCAAGGGTCAACCAGGACAGTACAAACCCTCAAACTGCTAACTGCTGTACTTACCAAAGAAGGTTGCAATGACTGTGGCCTTCATGGTGAATACAGCAAAATCTGGATGTGTCACTAAGGACCACTGAAAAGGAAAAGAAGAGTACATTAGGCTGCATTTGGAGGTATTGCAGATGATACTGGAACAGTGGAGAAGAGGGACTGTGCACTCTTCAACCTTTCACAGTCCTCACATGCTGCATCCTCTTCTCAGACTTTGTAAAGGAGTTGATGTCCCCAGTGGGCTGTGGCACTCCCATGGACTAGTTTTTTACTTCTGCCCAAGATTTGCCTTTTGCCTTCATTCCACATACTTCTTTCTGAAGCCAGTGGCAGGAAAGGGCATGATGGCTATGGACACACTCTGACAGCTGTTCAAGTTCATGCACTACTCTTCTAAGGCATAGTCATAGGATCATATTGTCTGCACATCGAACTGCACCATGTATTCTCATAAAGATACAGGGAACATAAGTCCATTCACTCCTCAAGGACGTTGCATAAAGTATCTTGCAATCGTGCCATTGTTTGTGAGCCAAACTACTGGTTTCTTTCCTTTTCTGAGGATGAGTGTGTGTGCACATGCGAGCACCTGAGATTGAGAGGACCCTGTCAGAACATCTGAACAATGTTTTTTTCTGGATCTGCATATGTGATTCCTGACTCCTACCACCCCTGAAGCTCTTGGCCAGGCTACAAGAACACAAACTTACCAGAGACAACCCCTCTCAGCTTCTCCTGAGCGTCACCTCCCATGCTGCTTTTGCAGTTATTTGGGGATTGTTGAGGGAATGCTGGGTTGGGTACTCATAATTAATCTCAGTCATTAAAATACTGCAAGATGCTTGACAACTATCAGAGTAAAAAGTCTGAGAGGCAGAAAATTTTTGTGTGCTGTGCAGGAAAAGGTTAAGGATCAAAATAAACTTGGTCTTCAAAGAAACTGATTACATGCCTACAAACGGAAAGATTTGTACTAAAATAAAAATCTCATTTGCTGTCAAGGGAGAAAATACATGGAATGTTAAAGATGGAAATGATCAGGAAAAGTAAGATCGGCCACCCCAGAAATTTAGACTGACCAGGCAGATACAGGACAGAGAGGAAAAAAATCAGCAATCTGTCTTCCTGTACAATGTTTCCACATTTTTTATTTTAACTGCTCTTCTTTTTCAAACAAGCTACATGCTTCTTGAGTGAGGATGACTGAAATGGAATGCTAGGCTAAACTGAATTCACCCAGTTCTAGGCCTATATAGTTTATAACCCTTTTTACATGGACCAGCCGCACCTCTGACTTTTGCTTCTGTGCTACGATCAGCGAGCTTCAAATACCAGGACACGTTAACAGTGTCACTTCCTAATAGCACTATGTCTCTTCTTAATGATCGCCCTAATCCAGTCCTCCTGCTAGGCTGCTAAAGCTGAAAGCAACAGAGGTTGCTCAGCAGACACCGAACTGAATCCTGGGGGTGTGGAAGGTGGCTCAACACGGTGACCGTGTCTTTCTGCAAAACGGCGGACAGCGTGGTTGGGGTGACCCCAGGCTATATGAGCCATAGCGGCCAGAGCAGTTGTGTGGTAATCATCTGCTGTCACTGTTAGTTTCCGTGAAAAAACCTTGCCCATCTCCTCAAACAAAAATCCATTTTAAGCATTTACTGCAGCGTATTTTCACTGCGAAAGGCAATAGTAACGATATGTAGAAGAGAATTTTGAGGAACTTAGCTCAGATGCTTTTCTCTGCACTTGTATGTCTCAACCCATCACCACATCAGAGATACCAAAAAATTACCACCTGCAAGGAGTTATCCCTTCAGGTCAATCTGAGAAAGAGAAGAGGAAGAATAAGAGTTGCAAGTCATCTGAGGAACCATGCACCTTTAAAAGACTATACTGGCGCTGACTTTGGCTTTGGAAAAGGCATCTTAATATGAGCAATCCCAAAATCTGCAGCAAATAAATTCAGCAGTGGCATCTTTATTTGAAGTCAAAGAGAGCTGTGAGAATTTGTCCTGACAGTATTTGGCTCTGCACTGAGGTATTTTCATCTCCAGCTTAATTAGAGTAGAAAAGGTCTGAGATGGTAAAAGATCCCTGTAAAAGCTAGCTTCATGGGTGGGTTGCTGTGTGCTTTGTGGAGGGAGTCCAACACTACTTAACTTCTCCTGTCTCACAAAATGTAGAACTACCTGTACCACCAGTACAAGGCTTCTCATTGCTTTCCGAAGGCCCTGCCGTCCCCAAGTCCTGCTGTCCCCAGGGCAGGGCCAGCTGCCCCAGGAGCCATCCCAGTCCTCTTGGGTGGTACTACCTCAGTCTTGGCTGCAATTACAGTCTCTACCTACTCTGCAGGTGGCATTGCTTTTCCAGTCAACAGAAAGTGGGCATTCTTTCCTAAAATATTATGAATTTCCTGCAGACAGATGCCGAGAAATCTAAAAGGAGTTCATACATAAAGCCTGTCGGAGGAAAATGAGTTCAGCAGACCCCTTAGCCTGCAATAACAGATATTTTATTAATAAAAGAGTTAACAGAAGCGTTTAGACAAGGCTGTTAGATTTACTTAGCAGATTTGTTGTCATAGCTACACACAAAAGCATCCTGTTGTGGACTCTGTACTCTTGCTAGTACAGTTTATACCAGTATCCTGATGGAAATAAATTATAATAGCAAAGAAAGAAACTTATTTTTGCCACTATATTAAATTCTACATTAGGCACTGACATGCCAGGAAAAATGCACAGACATCCTGTGACACAGCTCTGGTGGCAGGACTCTCAAGGGGGGTCCAGGTCTTCAAACCTTGGACTGTCACATGGGGGAAAATGCAGGAGGATTTACATTGCCAACCATGAAGTGTCCAGCTTAGAGGCTCCAGGCTTTCTGTTGTGGGAAGTCTGTGTGCAGTCATTGTATCTGGGGCCTGGGGAGTCACCTGCTTTAAGCCATAGGAGATCTCCTATACTGTACACTAGCTTGGCATCCGCTACTTGAAACAGCAGCCCGGAATAAAACAGTGGGGTTTTTTGTTTGTTTGGTAAGGAAAGGGAAAGCAGTGCTCCAATCCCTGCAAGTGACAGGCTTTTTAGTCCGTGTAGATCCACCAGGAATTTCGAGGATGATTTATCTGTAGATCAAGAATGATACTTTGCTATGAAGTACAAAGCTATTGTTCTGTTGTTCCTTTACCAAATAAATAGACCCCATTACAACAAAACCCAAAGTTTCTACTTTGGGTTAGTCTGCAGTACGAGTTTTGCTGAGATTTCTCCACGTCATATTTCTCTTAATGCAGTATTTGCAGTTGCACTCTGTACTGGTAACTAGTCACCATTCAGTATTAAATCTCCTTAACTGCATGCCGGATCTTTGTTTATCAGAGTACATTTTCCCATCTGTACCCTGCAGACTGCCGTGACAGAGGTTACCCTGATGCCAGGAAAGCAGTTAGGTATATGCATTACATTAACTTGTGCTTAAATCCCATCTAAGTCAAGTATAAATGTAGTAAGAAACACCTTCCTCAGTGTTTCACAGTGCAGATCCTATTTTACCTTTTAAAATCAAAGTTCTATTTGAAAGGATGTTGATTATATTTTCCTTACCACAAATACTTGAAGAAGTTGAATGTTAGTGAAGAGACAGAGTTAGTAAACTATTCTTTCTGCATACAAAGTAAGATTTTTATACTGACCTTTTATTAGCAGCTTGACTTTTATAAAGAACTGAGAGCTGCTACATGCTGCAACCAAACAGATGCTTTCAATCCATATAAATTGTCACATTAAGGCAAACTATAACATTTTCTGATGGAAGTGTAGGTTTTAAGTCCTTGATTTTTGGTGTCAGGCACTGCTGTCCATTCCATATGCAAACTGAAATTCTTTGCTGGTGCCACGTGTTTTGTCTCTGCAGGAGTAAGCAGTTTATTTCCTCTAATCTCCTGTGCCGCAGAAATTAATTTGTGTACTCTCTTTGTACCACAACAGTGTGTGTTATTGTTCGCCTTCTCAAGGGGCTGCAATATTGCAGCAGCACTGGTACCATAAAAAAAACAGAAGTGGACTTTGTTTGAAGTCTGAGCAAGTAGCATAGAGTTAACAACACAATCTCTAAGCGCTGTGGGTGGAGTTAAATATGTGCCCTTTATGGGACAATCAAGTGGGCTTGATGTACACGTGAGTAAACTGGTTTGGATAAACAAGAGCCGATCATCATCATCTAGAATAAAACATTTGAGATTTCTTTTCTGTTTTCTTTTGTTTCTTTTTCAAAAACTGTTTAACCCTGTCTTTGTTTCTTGCTCATATCCTGTCCCCACGGTGTTGTACCTTGCGCAGCAGTAGCACAGCTGTTCATTTTGGTGCACACCAGGGAGTATGGAGAAGACTTGTCATAGCGATTTAGTTTCACTCCCTTTCTTGTCAGAGAGAAGGAATGATGTATACTATGTGCTCTGTGTTGCTCTGAAAGTCTGTGCATAAAAAAAAATCCAAGTGGTTGTTTATTTTAAAAAGGCAGCTAATGAGTGCCACTGAGTCAGCAAGGCCAAGTTCATAACTGTTTCATTTCAGAGGCTTACATTGCCCTGTAGGAATCTCAGGCCAGGTCACTGGGTACCCAAAGATAAGATCCAGGGTGTTGTTTTGCAACAGTGAGCTTGTTTGCATGGAATGCTAAACTTTACTTTTCGAGTGGTCTGAAATAGAATACATTCATCCAGGAATTAAAAAATGTCACAGACCTCATCACGTTCTCTATAAGAAATGTGACTGAGCGCTCATCTGTTTTGTTTCACATATGAAGAAAATTGCAAGGGGGTTGCTATAAATGAAGCAAGAGAAAGCTGATGTCTGTACTAGCACCATCTGCAAAGATAGCACATGATATACTTTACCATATCAAAGAGCAGAAAAGAAATTAGTTGCCCACACTGGTTTTGGGAAGTGTCAAGAAGAAACTCAAGGTTTCCTGTACCATGTGCATTCTTCAGTCTTCTTCAGCTATTAGAGGAGCCTCTACTGCAGTTACAAACCCCACATCTTGGCCAGACAGGTGGAAAAACCAAAAGGAAGAGCTCTGTCTCAAAGACTGTTGCCTATCTGGGGGCAAGTGGAACTGGGACCGGGAACCTAAAAATGCTTCCTGGAGGTGGTGTTGAGCTTCAGAGCACCATGAGGCATGCTGCTTAATTACCCAGCATCTCAGAAAGAGCAGAGAAGGAAACACTGGCTTTTGTGGCTACAGATCTTTCCCTTGTAGTGGAGGAATTGTAAGAAGTATCGGACACCGCACCTTACGCAACGATGTGTTGAACAAAATGAACAACCAAACCACTGCTACGGCCCCGGCTACCTGTGCACAGCGTTGTTAGCTTAGAGGTGGTCAGAGGTTACACCCTCTGCTTGGAGAAGCCCCAAGAGTTCAAGACAACCCTGGAGAGAGCAGAGGCCTCACCTCTTCCAGGACCTCTACAAGGTGATTGAAGAGAATTTTTTGAGAGTGTGCATTCCTGGTTGCACATTCCTGGTTGCACAGGAGCCCTGCTTCATCATGTAGAATGCGGGGTACCCCAATCTTTTGTGCCCTGGAGTCTGATGGTGTGGGATGTGTTTGATGAAGAAGGAAACATGAGTTCAAGCTCTCTGAGGCCACGGACAGCCCTGATGCAGTTATCCCTGATTAAGGGTTCTCACCACTTGCTTCTTATAACAAAAGCTATGACTGTTGTGGCTGCCACATCATGTTTTAAGTGGTGCCTGCTGTTCTCCATGAGGTCCCAGGCTCGGCAGAGGGCTAGGGGGCCTGCCAGCAGCCAGTCCCTCTCGCGGGGTACCTCTCAAGTCACTCTCAGGTCACTGAAATGAGGTATGCGTGGATACAGAGGTCTAAATTCTACCCAAGTTGCAGTTTTGGCACAGGAGTCCATTTTTTCAGAGCTGCTCTAAGAAATGTTTATATGCAGATTTGCAAGAATAATTTAGTCCAAAATAGCTCCATTCAGGTAGGTATAACGAGAAGATGCTATACCCAGCAATTTAGAGCCAAATAAAAACACCCAAGCAGCCCTGCACTACTCATTTTGTGTTCAGTTCCCTGAAATTAAACAAACATAAGGTTGAAGTTAACAGTGACGAATGATTTCTCTGCTTTCCACAGAGCTGTTTCAGAAGAAGGTAATTTATTTAAAACTGTAGTGTAACTGAACTTGCCACACCTTTCTCAGAGCCTAAATAAAACTGCAATGATTATACTTTTTCATCTGTCTCAACGAGATAACCATCAATTATGCTGGTCTGACCTGCCCCTTCCAGCAAAGGAAGAAGTACATTTAGAGTATGTCACCCACTCACAGAGAAAATAGAATTTGGACTATCCAGATGAGGATTTCTGTGGGGGTCATTACAATGTACTTTCCTGGTTTCTCTTCATGTATTCTGCATTATTTTTTTTCATTTTGATGCGCAGCTTTTATGGCTCATTGGGAATCGCTGTTAGCTCAAACCTGTGAATCCTGTGTGAAGTCCAGACAAGCTCCTTTCTCCATCCATGAGCCTCCTCACCAGGGCTCTTGTCTGCTCACGCATCTGTCGCCCCCCCCGTGTGCTGGAGCTTGCTCACTGTTGCAGAGAACTTCTTTCCCTTTTCTAATTTAACTACTTCAGCTTAACATCAGTCAGACCCCAGCCAGGTGCCATCAGTCCCTGGCACTGCCGTTTTCCCAAGGAACTGAGGGCAAAGGGCAGTACCTGAAATCCAGCCGTGCCCGAGGGCTGTGCTACCTTTGTGGCATGAGATTCGTGGCCATGTTTCTTTCACTTTTTATAAAATGCACCATTTTCTATTTCCAACAAATGGTTTTAACAAGTCAAAGTGACTTTTTAAAGTGCAATATACAGTTTCTCAGGCTGGACACACAATGAAAAGCGCGCTGACTAACCACGCTATTGTGCTGCACGCAAACTACGTACTATTGTAATGTGTCAGAATTCCCCCGAAGGTACATATTTCACAGAATGGTCTAAAAGTGAAGAATCTGTGTTGAAGCCACTGAAGAAACTGCACATTACCCTGGGGATGGTTTCTGGAATTTCTGTAGCATGTTCAAACAAAACTTGACACCTTTATTTCTGTGGTAGAAACTTAGAAGTAGAAATGTAGAGAAACTTTAGGATGTTTATGCTCTGCTTATTAAAGCTCCATATATCCCTTTACTACAAAAGTGAGTTGTATGTCTAGGTCAAAAGCGAAGCTGATCCTTAAGCATGCTAGTAAATTTATACAACATCTCACAGAAAACCTTTATCAATTCAGTACCTCCTGCAGTCAGTATGACTACTGATGCCTCATGCCATAGCCATGGACTAGTTGGATAAGGATTGAGAAAATATACGTTATATAAAAAAATATCTGGAACTACCCTGGCATGTGGCACCGGTTTGAAAGAAGGCAGTAAGTGGTGAAATTCATCAATGTCTAGCAATGACAATTTGATCATGGAAGCATCTTACACAAAATATCTTCAGGAAATGAGGAAGCACTGGGGAAGCTGTAGAAAGCATTTTGAAAAGCTTTGCTGCTTCTGTGCTGGAAACCAGTGAAACAAATTTAAGAAAATAGTTTCAATTTTGTGTTATAGTTCTCTGTAAAAATGATAATCTCATGCTCCTTGCACTGTTTAACATTTTCCCCTGATATGTTTTGTACTTTTGAAAGAAGATTATTTTTTCCTGACTAACTGCATTGTTCCTGCCTTGGAACCTCTCCCTCCAGCTCTCTCAGGTATCTCTCCGATACCTTTAGTTTAGAAAAGACCAACCCATGCTATAAAGGAGGTTGCTGCAAAAGGCAAATCAGAAAACAAGCCCTCAGTCATCTTCTAGTGCTGCTTTGCTGGGACCTCTAAATCCTTTGCCTCCTTGCAGGGTCAGCTGCCAAGGGCCAGGATGTCCTATCCCACGTCCCAGGACATCGTGTGTGGCCACCCTACCCCATGCCCTGCAGGTGGAGCCCAGGGTCCCCCCTTCCTTAGGCATGGGGTATAGAGGTGTCACCTGGATGCTTAGAGGAGATGCGCAAGCTGTTATGGTAGCTAGGTGCAAAAGGCACGTCCGGATCTTCTGCTGGAGGTGGCATTCATGTCCTGCTGTTCTGAGCCATGAGGGACTCCTGAGGGCACTCAGTAGATATGTGTTTTCTCATACTCCTCACAGAGAACACCAAAGGCTAGTCTTTAGTCTAGCCTAGTCTTTAGGCAGAGCCTACCAATACTTCTAAGATAAGATAGATGCTTCTCTGCTGTCTTCTCCAGAGAGATCTTTGGGTTTGGAAGTCTGTTCTGCCTCCTCCTCTTGGGTCAGAGGTGAATCCTGCTCCTTCAGGTCTTATGGTGCAAGGCTGCAGTGAGGATGGAGCCTTACACCTTGTTACTGTGGCAGGCTGACCTCCCAAGCTAGTGGTCATTGCTGCTTTGGCTTTGCAAAGGGCTGTTTCAGTTGTATCCCTCCCACCTGGTGCTGGTCTGCAGCCTACCTATAACCCAACAGACACATTCAACATGAGGTCTTTCACCAGATCTGACTGTTGAGGGGAACCATTTGAAAACTGGGGACCTGTAAATACTGCTTCTATTTTTTAATGACTACAGGAGACATCTCAGGTCTCCATGTTGCTTTTGGGATGAAAGTGAGCTATAGGTTTGCATGGGTCTCAGCATTATAAATGAGGCTGTTATGGGTAGTGGTGGGTTTCTGAAGACGTGCTGTTGGTGGAGGTGCTGGTGAGACACCTGACATAGTGTGGGCCAAGCTGTGCAGCCTTATGGCGTGTGTGTTGGCAGCCCTTAGCAACTGGTAGAAGTGGGCTTTGTACCAGAGGGATGGCTATATTTCCAAAACTATATCCCTCGATATCCGAGTGCCCTGGGGGGAACCTGAAGAGCTAGAAAAAATGGTGGCAGAGAAAGTGTCCTCCAGAGCCTGGTCCTGGATACTGCAACAGTATAGGTGCAGCAGGAAATTGTTGTGAAGCGTGTCTCAGGACCAGGCTGATACTGATTTACTGATTTTGCATATTAGAAGCTTTTAAAACCTGTTGTTCCACCATAGATATAAATCACAGGATTCTGTTTCTGAGAGCCCAACATCAAAATGGAAAATTGTGCTTATCACATGGACTGGGAGCAGGAGCTTGTAATTTATGGTCTTTTGTTTCTAGAACAAAACTAAGCCTGCAGACCTCAATATTGCATAATCCACTTCCATGCTCAGGAATTTTGCTCTGAACTTTGGCTTTAGGAGATTACCATCTGAGCTTCTACTTCAAATCTAATTATTGCCTAACTTACGTATTTCTTTTTACACATGGATTTCACCATTCAGAATAGAAGATGTAGACCATGGAAGCATGGGACTTTATGTTCCAAATCACCGCATATTTTGAGATGTAGTTTGGTAGAAAGACTGTCCCCAAAGCAGGGTGAAAGAAGACTTGTCTGACTTGTGTGACATCTGTATGTGACCTTGCAAGAAATCCCATTGGTACCAAGTTGGTCTGTTGCAACTACTCTAAACTTCTCTTATCTTTCCCCTCCCTCATTTGGACACTCCTTTCCTTCCCATTTAGCCTCTTTTCCAAACAGTCTCTCTTTCTTCATACGCTTCATGCCCAAAACTTCTTCCACCAAGCGCAGGAGAATAAAATGCCTCTTGCTGCCGATGCATTGCAAGAGAGGTGAGAAAGATGGGCTCCCACCAAGGCAGGCAGGATGGGCTGCCACCGTCCTCAGCTGGCTGGCAGCTGTGAAAATAGCCCCTGGAGTCACGGAGTCGTTACCCTTTCGTAACTCTGACTCACTGAAGGTGACCAGGGCCAGGATACACAGAGCTGCTGCCAGCTTTCCTCTATGTTTCACCCTTGTTCTATGGACTCAAGAGTAAACTACTCATTCGGGGCAAATAAAAAGAACAGAGCCTTCTGAATCCCTAAAGGAACCTGGCAGGGAGATCGAGAGTCACAGAGGTGGCTACATCCAAACTTCTTTGTAAACAAGTGATTTTGGAGAGGTACAATTTTCCACAGTTTTATGTACAAGCCTGGAGGTGCTGGAAATCCCCAACTCATCCTGGTGGGGACTTTAAAGGACTGCATGAAGCTACATAAAATCATTCAGAATTTTCCCAGAGATTTTGGTGCATGTAAAACTGTCACTTGACAATTATGTGCTCTTTTTCTTATGAAACCAGCTGCCAGCTGAGAGACCGTTGGCTGCTCTGTTACATGTGTCACGTTTACAAAGCTATTTTATAAGGTGACAAGCTGAAAAAGAGTTTGCAAATACAAGTTGATCTTGAAAGTATCTTTTATATCTATGCCTATGGGATGTCCTGTAGAATGAGACACATTAAGGATAACTGACACAGATTGTGTCCTTAATGTGCCACTGACCTCTCAACGCACTCTGAAGCTCCAGAGGTAAAACGAAGGTAGGATGGACTTAATGAGTACTAGAAGGCCATTTCAGTTATGACAATAAGACTTGTCAGGTTAAGAGCTGCTTAAACCTAGATGATTTGAATGAGGCAGAGGAGGTTATAAATACTCGTCTGAATGCAAATGTGTTTCTAGTTTGGGATACGAGCTATAGATTTGTGTGCTCTGCTTCAAAAGGGAAAGCAATAGCTGCAGATGGTGTTATTTTTTTTAATTAAAATACTTTTTCATAGGAAATATTGCCGGTTCCAAGTAATTGGGAAAGTTTCTTTCTGATCAACACTCTTTTATTTTTTCCCCCAGATTTCATTTGCTGAAAAATGAGCCTGAATAGGAAAGGCAGCCCAAGGTGACCCAACCACGTCCTGCTGCAGAGGAGAGAAGAGATGCCACCTCAGAGAAGGTGGCCAGAGAGGTGAGGGCGAGCAGGCTGCAGAAAGAGGGAGTGGGCTCTGCTCCTCTGTTGGCAGAGGATGTGGGAGCAGCCCTCAGACACCACAGAACATACAGCTGCCCCAGAACAGGGTTGGGTGCAAAATGTTTGCGGAGCCCAGAGCAAATACTCGGGTAGCTAACCCATGAGTGCCATGCTGTCAGGACTGCTCACGTCTGATAGCCCCAGTGTTTGCAAGGGTCAGACATATCCACACAGTCTGCAATCGCAGCTGGCCAGTAGAGCTACCCCATACGTGCCTTAGGAGCCTACAAGATTTCAGATCCCCGACTTGTCCGTGGGCCACAGCACTGGAAGAAAAGCTCATCAGTAATACATGTTCCTGTTTTGTCTGCAGCAAGTCCCTTCACATCCCTCCTTTTGTCGCAGCTTGCTTTGCACAGAGCATTATCAGGAGCCAGTAAAAGCCAGTCTTACTGCTCCCCTCCGTAGCGCTTGCAGCAGTGCCTGCAGCCCCTCTGGGTCGGGGGCTGTAAAGGCTCACAAGGGTGATCCCTGTTGCGAGCCAGACAGTCAGAGTTTAATTTACTAATAGAGATGCAATTTAAATGGTTACAGATTTTCTGGGCACTTCTGTGCCTCTCCAAGCTTCTGCTGTGGCGGGGGGGGCTGCGCTGCCTGCGCAGCATTCACCCAAGTTTTCCAAGTGTGAAATCTGCAGCAAATAAAGGAGCCGGGATGCAAAAGAATGGCAGCTGCCCCAGGGCTGTTAGAGAGGCTCTTTTACAAGCGAATGAACCGTCAATTTGTAGTAAGACATTGTTTTCTAAACATAGCATAAAAACTGTTATCTTGCCTGGCTGGTCATTAGAAGAGAGATAATTATAGTCTCTGTGCAACAGCCGGGCCCAGAACAGGGGCCTCATTGTCCCAGGTCCCAGCTGAGCTCTAGCCGAGGCACCCCAGGCCAGCGCCAGGACAAGGGGGCTCCTTGTGCCCCGGCAAGTTCAAAAGAGGAATTGAAGTGCTCTAAGTAGGTGTTAAGCACCTATCTCTCTCTCTCTCTGACTCTGGCCTTAAAAACTACCCCACAGGAGAAAGGAGAGGAGGGCAGACCTGTGGCTGCTGTAGCTCCATCTTCCCTGGCTTTACGTACAACACATACTAGGACTATTATTTTTCTCTCCTGAAAAAACACCAACCCAAAATGTAGTTTTGCATTTATTTCTGTTTTGTTCTGTTTCCAACAGAGACTAGTGAGACCTGTATGATGGATGGGCTTTCTGAATGAAGGACATACTGTCTGTTCAGTGTCTGGTTTCTGAGCCCTGAATGAATGTGAGGTCTGAACCTCAGCTGATGCTGCAGTGGCTGGAGGAGTCCTGGTGGACTCAGAGCTTCAGGGAGCCACCACATCCCCCAGGGTTGTCAGGAAACCCTGGACCGTTGCTTTTTACGACCTATCCAGACAAGACACTGCCTTCCCACCCCGTTGCAATGCCAGCGTGCTTCTCACTCGTCTGGCACTGCCCATTCCTGTCCCTCTGTATGGGGAGTTCATGTTTGAGTGCCACAGCTTTTTTTTTCTATATGTTTAGCCTCAAGACTCTGGAGGAGGAATATAGTCACAGCTGCAGATAGTAATCTATCACTCTTCTTGCTCATTTCAGCTGGGTGCCCTACATGACTCACCTATCATCATTTAGGAGACTTTTGGTAAAATGGACACTTGAACATGCATGTCCTCAGCCTTGGGTTGGCATGTTAAGCTGCTGGGCAGTGTTTTCTTTCTAGAGCTTTATTTGTGGCTCAGGGTGAAAGCAAAAAAGTTAATAATTCTCCAGGCAGACCAGGTACAACCAAGTCTTTGACGCCACTGTTACATAAACTTCAGGTTTGTTTTTGGCAAAAAAGGAATGGCCAGAAATAAATAATTCTGTTGTTTCACATGAAGTAATTAGCCTGTTTTCCCAACTTCTATGTTCGCATTGTGTCTCAGGCAGTCCCCTTTTAGAAATATTCCAGTTAATGAAATTTGACGCAAGGGAGAACAAAAATTAACTTCACACTACTTCTGTGAAAGTAAGTTACTGGGTGAATGGGGAACACCTAGTTAATATCTCTACTAAAGACTTTGGCAGGATCTCATTCTTATCAGACACAAGAGAATCCACATGGGGTATCTTTCATGCATCCCAAGTGTGTGGAAACCTGGGTTACCTAGTAAAACTACTTGGTTCAACCAGCCAGTGATAAGTCATGTGTAAGAATGCTACCAGGGAAAGAAGTGCCTTACGTAACGTAGTGAGCAAGTTCAGAACAGAACATTCTTACTACAGGTGGAAATGCAAAAAATATTCAGCTATATTGGCAGGACAGTCAAGGTCTCTTTTCTGAAAAATGTTTCTTATGTCTTCAGTAACAGAAAGACGGGAAGTCTGTTCTGTCATCCCAGTGAGAGCAACCCCAGCAACTCGAAGGATTAGGTAAAATATGCAAGCAAAGTAAGTCGGTTTAAAATATGATTCTAATTTAATATTCCAAAAGTAATGTGTGTGTAATGCAGTTTTTTTTTCCTTGAGGTGTCTTTGCAGCTCTGAAAGAAACCAGTCTTACAGACATGACTATCATTCAAGTGGTGAACTGAATAACATCTGAAGAACATGGACCTACAGATACAGAAAAACATGAAGAGAGATATTATTTGAACCTAGTCAATGGAAGGTGTATTTAACTTTAGGATGCATATGGTAAAATGCAAGCTATAAACATATATGACTCCATTGCTGTTCTCGGTCAAATGTATTTTAAAAGCCTTCTAAACTACTTTTTCTCTGTGTGTCCTTCATGTTTTTTCAGTTTTTTTTTTTTAATTTTGGAGAGGTTAGAGGAAAAGGACTGTGCTCCAAGGAGGAGCTGCCTGTGTAATCTGTAATTCCTTTTTTGCTCTGGATGTGGCGTAGTTTCCATAAACTCTAGGAAAAGAATAGTAACTGGGGTTGAAAGTTTGCTTGAGGCATCTGGTTCGTGTTCGTACTAGTCTGAGAGAAATCGCATTTTGAAGACACTTATCGAGACTCTAATCTCTCCGCAGAGCTGAACGACTGTGGCAGGCTTGACAATGCTATTCATTTTTGGAGCCTCACCAGCAAAACAAGCACTCAGCACAAAAGGATATATAGCATCTAGGCTACTGTACTGTTCACACATCTGTATCTATCCATCTGGCAAGGGAGTTCGCACCATATAAATACATATCGCTGGAATAATACAATTTTCCATGCTGTATCTTGGAGATTAGTGTTCCCCAGTGTTAGGTAGTGCTAATTAACGGTACAACATCTTCCTATTGATCAAACAGACAAAGTCTTGAAAGCAAAAGTGTTTTAAATTTAGGGAACAAGTTGCATTACCTATTACAAATTATTTGAACAGTAGGCATATATATGGCTATTGGTGTGTGACTAATATACACCATTCTTTATCAAATATTTAAGCCCTTGCTATTCAGGCAAGTGAGTATATGTGTCCACTTTATCAGCAGGGGTTTAATGCTTTTATAAATACTTAATGAATTATATATAATTTAAAGTAAAGTTTCATTCTACATCTATGTCTTCATCTTCTTAGGTCTTTCATCCTACGCACACAGCTGGAATGCTAAACAAAAAATTATGTCCCTACAGTTTCTTAGCAGTGAAAATATTTAACTGTTATCAACAGGCAAAAAAGCAACTCCCCCCTCTTCCCCATAAATAAATATAGCAGAGAAATGACATCAGAATTACCTTGTTTGAGGGGTGCAACTTTTTATTCCTTTTCTCCGCACTGTATGAAAGTGCTATTTTGTCCAAGCTTTTCTGTACCCCAAACTCCAGTCAACATTATTCTACAGTAGGAGAGAGGCAGGCAGCGGAGGGAGGCCTGGACACCTTTTCTCTTTCAGAGAGGAGCTAATCAAACATTCCCATCAAGCTCCCAGCTCTGTGAAAGGCACATTGCTCTCCCTCCCTCCCTCCCTCTGCTCCTCTCTCCCTCTCTGTCTCTCTCTCCCTCTGTCTCTCCCTCCAGCACACACAGACGTACGGAGCTCCTTGCATTGATTTAGCAGCTGAATTAGGCGGTCCTATTTTAAATAGATGTTCCCTCCCACATATTTTTGGTAGGGATTTCCATGCTCCTTTTGCACTAGCCTGTCAGATTTGTGAAGTTTTCTCTTTTGGGAAGTGAAGCTTTACTCAACTACTGTTTTGGTAGAATTTTTTTCCTTCTCCCTGTGCAGTTCAGCACTGTAGTGAAAGGGCTGCAACTAGTAGCTGGGAGTAAACCACACAGCTCAAAAGTCTGTAAAGACCAGATCAGTTAGGTGCGAGTCAGATTAAAGAGGAAAACAGCTTTTGAAGAGACAGGCTGTGATGCCTTTACTCATGTGAATAGCATCGTATTCTCTCTACAGTTTCCTGAAGTTGGAGGATTAGTGACAAAGCAAGTCTGTGAGTCTGGCCACAGAGAGGTAGCAGTAGGACATGAGGGTTAGCATGGACGTTTTGCGGATGAGACTGATTGTGGGAATTCAGTAAAATGCTCTCAAAGTCTTCTAAACAGTCAGTCATTAAATGTGACCTAGCTAAATGAGATATACAAATGACTAATATTTTTAAGTATCTGTACACAGCTCTCCTAGAATTCTTGGTTCACTTTAAGAATAAAATTTTATTGAGACAATCAAGATCACAGAATTTACAAGATTATCGCTGAAAGGGTTGATATCATATTCTGGGATGCTGGAATGCAACCTATAATCTGTAATTCCACCTAGGTATTCAGAAGTGTATAAATGACATATATGAGTGAACATACACTGTTTTATCTGAGATGATCATTATCGATGAAAAAAAAAATCTAGAATAAATACAGAAGATAGATAGAATTCAAAAGACCCGTTGGAAAGTTGTGTAGTTCCTGGCTACTTCTGATCTAACAGTCCCATAAATGCATTTGGTTTAAGTGAAAGTGATTATCTGGGTTTAAGTGAAACCTCTTATTTGTGAATCTCTCACTCTTATTTGTGAATCTCTACTCCATTACTTACGGAAATTGTGTAACAGCTCAGCATATCAATAAATAGTACAACAACAAAGGTTTATCAAGAAGTCCCAGCTGTGATACTGAGGTGTAATGATCCATGATTCATTTGATCCTCTTAATACAGAAGTCTGGGCTTGGCATGGCAGTGCCTTGTAAGGCAGAATGAAGTGCACTGTCAGAGAGCTTCTCTGGACAGCAAATCTGCCAGCAGATCTACCTAGAAGATCTACTGAAACCCCCCCCCTAAAAGTCTCATTAATTAAAGTTACCGCTTTCAGGATATCATCACCCTTTTCATAAGGCTTTGTGCAGTTTATTTATTCAGATAATCATGGGCAAAGGGACTGAGACCTTAGGACTGGAGATTTAGAGGTACATAGATGCTCGGGGACAGACATGAATATTGGCGTTTTGCATCTAAGTGGCTACCTGTCAGTTCCCAGTGCTGATGGAATTCTGAAGTCCCCATGATAACTCCTTACCTGCACATGTTGATAGAAACACTCATTTCGCATTTTCCATGGACAGATTATCTAATTTACAGGTAAATAGTATCAAGAGCAAAAAGTCAGTTTGGACCTGGCAGGACCTAGCTCAAATGCAGTGATGTGTGAACACAGCTCTGCTGCTTCCAGAAACCCAGCAGCAGTGCAACCCTGTCCACCCTGCAGCCACCTGAGCTCTCCCAGCCCGGCCAGCTCTGCTCGGGGCTAGGGGTCAAGGATGCTGCCAGTGGGCTGGCGCATTTCTGTGTCACTGTCTATGAGCTAACCTGGCATCCTGGAAATAAGCATCCCGGGAACCATGGAGCAGAAACACTGAGTGGGCAGAAAAAGAAAAACTGTCTAAGTTTGTCATTATCCAGGGTATTCAGCCTCTCATTATCGTGTGTAATGGAGAGCTGAAGAGTATCAAAACAAAACACTGAGAAGAGCACTGGCTGTCTCTTTTTATCACAACATTTCCGAGTGCTGCTGCCTGTGCACTTGCCTGACAGAAGCAGTTTCCAGCCACCCAAGAGCTGGCAACATGAAGTGCGGGAGCAAGAAGTGAACCACATTGTGTGGCTCTGCTTTGGTGCTGGGATTTGCCACAGGGGAAGATCCATTTGCAAAAGAGCTGACCATGCAGTCAGGAAGCCACCAGTTTGAAGACGATAGGTATTGTCCAGGGGATGGACAAATGCTCCAAATCTGTACGTGTTCATGTCTCCCACCTTCACTTCTAGTCAGAGGCCTCTGCTTGCGTTTTCTGCTAACAGGTAGTACTGTTTGTGGTGGTAGTTTTTAAGTTTTACTATACTGTGTTTTAATTGGCTTGTTAGTAAAAACAAGATTTAGCAGGATCCATTGAAAGTATTATTAAATGTGTGAATGCACACTTTGAGTAGGTGACAAATTTCAAGGGACAGAGTCTTTACTACTGCATGACATAGATAGGCACATATACATATATACACATACATGCCTAGTAAGTAAGGCTTATGCATATTACAGCCTCGCTCCACCACAGCAACAGCAGCTCAGTAAATCCAAAAACCAAAGTCGTTACTCTATTCATTTCCATGTGGGTAGCAGTGACATGCGAAGAAGCTTTGTTTCCACTGTATTATGAAGCCTGAAAGCAAAGGAACACAGACCTCTAACCTGTCCCCTGAAAGTCTTAATGAAGCAGCTAACAAACAAGACCAGCAACTCGAAATACTTTGGTTTCAAAGAGGCTTTGAGAACATTCTTCATTTTTGAAGAAAATGTAGTGACTGCATTGAATTGTGATCTACTCAGAGGTTACATATGCTCTGGAAGAAAAAACAGCAGAGAGTAGAGATCTGAGAGATGAGTGTAAGCAAGGTCAGTGTGGACAGAGGAGATAGTCTGGCCAAGACTCAGTAAGGAGGTTTGGTGTTTTCCAAAAAGGTTAGTAGAAGACCTGGAAGACCCGACACTTGCTGATAGATCTTGGACACAGTCCCTTAAATAAATCTTCATTTTGAGATCATCTGTTACGCAGAATTTTTAAGGTATACAGTTTTTGTTTAAAAAGCATTGCTTTGGGTAACAGCTGGGTAAGGGCGATGTTGAGTAACAGCTGAAAATCTGACTTCACTGAAGTGAAGTTCACTTCAGTTAATCTAAACCTCATTACAAACCTACCTTCAACTTTTTTAAACAAAGTTTTTGTTTATAATGTAATGGGTGGGCTTACATATTTCAGCCAACACAAAAATGTAAGATCCCTCATGTCTCCCTCTCTCTGTGTGCAGTGATGCACAGGTAAATGAAATGGGGAAAACTCACCTATTTGGAAATGGCAAATGAATCCACCTGTTCTGGGTTTGATGCTCACCAAATGGTATGGCCCCTGAGCTGACGCAGGCAATGAAGTGACCATATACAACCATTTGGGCACCATCAGGGACAAGTGTGCTTTTGGACTCAGGTGTCCAAATTCAGTCCAAGTTAATTACTGACCTGGCCCATAATCTTTTGATCAGAGCTGGCCTTTCTGTAGTGACCAGAGCAAATGTCATACATGAACAGGTCAAACTTTTGTAGAAGGAGGAAGACAGAAAGGTTTTAACATGACAGGTTCACATAGGTCAACAACCCAAGTAAGAGCAGAGGATGGTGGCTTCAAAGGCCATAAATTGCTTCCAAGAGGTCTGTTCAAGGTGTTGATGGCGGTACACACCCTGTGGAGCAGCACAATCTGTTGTGTTCATCTCCCTAGCACTCAGGAGGGACTCCTGCCTCCATCAGCATTAATATATGCAAAGAAGATCATATTTGTCTGTGTTACAGAGCAAGGTATGCCTGCAAAATTTTTAGAGAAATCTGAAATTTAGTTGGGAACTTTTTAGGGGGGAAGTGCAGAGTCTTCCCCACACTGGGTCTTTGTCCCGCCTGTGCTCTTCTGACGTGGGGCTGCAGGCCACACTTTTAAAACCATGAGATCATTTGTTCTCCAGGCGACAAGTAGGAAACGTATAAGGACTCAAAGTGACTCAGGGCTAAGCTAACTGGTCTGTGATGGTTACATGGAAACTGTTGAATGTATCTTCTCAGATGAGCACTACAGCTTTAGTAAGCCAGTACTATAAAATCCTGACCTCTGCAAATAAGGACAGCAAGCACAGACAAATTAAATGATTTCTGGGAGATCATGCATAGCTGTGTCACATCTAATCCCATCCAAGTGCTTAAAGAGAAAGGAACAAGTTTTCTGCTCTCAGGCAATTATCCTCAAATCTTTTCCTCCACATACTACCACAGGAATCAGAAAGCAGAATATTCTCCAAGTTCTAACACCCCAAGATGTCACGCACAGCCTGGCAGTGCTGGCTCTGTTCAAAGACAGTGCAGCTGCACTTGGTAGTGTTAACTCCTAACAAGTGGCAGCGGAGTTCAAATTCTGCAGTTTTTCTACATTTCTGAGGCTCTGTGAAATAAAATATTAACTTATGTATTAGTATGCTTAAGGAAACCTGTGCCTGAAAACCATTTATACATGAAGAAAACAAGGCATGGGGAGAACACAACAGAAAGTGAAAAATATAATAGGATGGCAAGGCACGTGGGAGGTGAGCATTGTTTGGCTTTAGCTGCTTAAAGCACTTGCATCTAAACTGACCTTGGGTAAATAAAATAACCTATGTCCTGGAAGGCTTACGTAAGGTATGCTGATGTGTTTGTCTTGTCTTTGAGAAAGGTACGGAGGCTGAATTATGTAAGCTGCAGCCATTGCCAGCATCAGAAACTTCTTTACATAGTTAGAGCAATTGGGTAGCCAGGCATCTGTTCCTTCTTTTTATGAATGAGGAGACCTCCTGGGTCAAATGAATACATAATGTTGGCATGCTTGACTTAAATGGATGGATACCAAACTCACACTGTGTAAATTTGACCCACTGGGTGTTTCTCAATGAAGATGGCAATAGCCATGTTTCCTGAAACTGCAGAGAAGCTGGAGTTTGTCAGCAAGCCCCAAGCCCCAGGTTGATTTGTTCACCCCACAGAGAATGGAGGGAGAAATGGTGACAAAATCAGTCTTTGCAGGTTTGCCAGGAGGCAATGTTCAAACAAGAGATGATAAGCCTCTCGTCCTGGACCTCCTGCAGCGTACGGCATGGGAATAAGGTCTGGCTGAGACCCTGCTGTCCCAGCTGGGCAGGCTCAGAAAATGAGGATTCATAGTAGGAAATGTGGAACTGTGACCAATACCTGAAGAGCTTCAGCATTTCCAATTCAGCATTGACCATTTTAACTGTCATGGATTTAGATTATCTTTTTTAAGTTCTGGGCAGACATCTTTGGAAACTTTTGACCTCATCTGCCTCTAGAATAATTGAAAGACATAAAGGAAATTCACCTCGGGCTTGGAAAGAGAATCTAATAAGGCTTTTGAGCAAACTCAGAAGTTACAACTATCTGTAAAAAGCGTTTGTATACTCTGAAAGCCATTTAATGTGTAGTGCATTAGGTGTGGGTACGCAGACAACACTAGTTAGGATCAACAAGTCAGCTGGGTTTGCTTACAGATCTCAGACTGTAGCAGGAAGAAGCAATGTTCACAAATATGATTTTCCTTTAACTAATTTGAAATATATCTCTATAGGAAGAAAGAAAACAGAAAGAGGATGCACTTGCACTTGAAATACAACAGGGAGCTATCAGGGGCATCAAGAAATCTTCATTATTTTTACCATTCTGCTGAATCTACCTCCTATGCCCCATATTCCCAACACCAGATTTAGAACAGAGGCTGCCACAAATGCTGTCTTGAAACTTAAATAAAGTGAACAGTAAATGCCGGGGCTGGAACAGCCGCTGTCACATTTGGGATCAGGAGATCAGCCAAGGTCAACTACTCGGGAAGAGTTTGCCCTGATTATGGGCACAGGCCTTTGGATCTGAAGAACTGTAACCAGCTTTACAAGCTGTGATGTTATGGAGGTGGACTATGATGTTTGTATCTCACCAGTCCACTATCAGCAACCAAGCGACTGCCACAACGGAAATGCATTTTAAGAACCCTTTTTTTGGAAGAACTTGCAGTTATTGCAAACAAAAATGTATGGTGGCTGAACAGAACTGGGTCTGCAGGAAGCACAACATATGGAGTTTGTTCATCTTGAATCCAGTGTAGGTGGGGATTGAGTCTTCCCTGGGTAAGTGGGATATATTCCATTGCTCCGCTACCTCATGTGAAACCTGATTCATCAGCACAAAGCTCCTTGTATGAGGAGTAAAATCATCTGGTTAGGATAGTGCTCATTGTTAATCAAAAGTTTCAGCAGTGTTGGATTCAGTCCTCAAATTTGCAGACGAGGACCACAGCTCTCAGAAAACACAAATGGCTTTTTCAGCGTGTTTTCGCTATCTGCGTACTGCCAGTGCGAGCCATGTGCTATCACTGCCACTGTTAATCCAGGTTGCCAAGAATACCAGGTCTCACTCTGGATCCCAGTGCCGCTTTCCCTGGCAGTAAAGCTCGACTATTCCAGGCAAATCAGGCCTGGAAAATGTAAACCCAGTAACAGTCTTCTGTCTGTTCTTCCTGACTATTTTCCTGACGTGTTTTCTGTTTACGCTCTGTAGGGCATCAGGTGTCAGAGCAAGTAGGTGATGCCAGTAAAAGCCACTTCACAGTAGAGAGCTCGTGGCTGCCTCCCAGCTACTGAATGCATCCCCTCTGTGGTGCCCTTATCCTTGTCTTCTCCAGCTTTGACTCTCGGCACTGAAGACTGTTCAGAATGCAGGTTTTTTCTGGAGGCAACATGCAGAAATCAGAGTGCTGCTCTGGCAAGCAGAAGTGTCCAAACATTCAGTGGGGCCAGAACTGCCAGTGTGTTTAATGGGCGGATTAATGTATTTACTGGTATGTATCTTTCAAAACAGGTACTTGCCAGAGTTCATGAAAAGCCCCTCTGCATGCACCCCCATGCAAAAGCTCACCGTGTAAGGGCATACATCGCTCTTTCTCCCAGCCGAGTGGTGGTGGCTTGGCCCCCCTCCAGGGCCTCCTTGCCCACTGTGCTTGTAGAGACCCATTTGCCTCCAGGGAGGTAATGCTTCCAGGAGGGATCCAGCCGGTGGAGGGGGAATGGGGTTGCATACCCATGTGCCTGTGTAGGAATGGGGGGATCTCAGCATGGAGTGGGAATACACAGGGTCCCCCCCAGCTCCTGTGGGGTGCTGCACCTGTATAAACCTCTCTTTATGTGGTTCCAGGTGCTGGCAACACCTTCCTTGGGGGACGGTATGCGTTGTGGAGGCAGACCCTCCTGTGTTTCAGCAGGGGTGAATTTAGCTGGGAAGGAAAGGAGAGAGGTAGTAGGGTCCTGGCACTGGGGGCTGGCAGAGCAGGGGAAGGCAATGGGGAAACTGGAGAGAAAATCAGGGTCCTGTTGGAGGGGAGGGGCAGGGGGAAGGTGCTGTGGGCTGTAGAGCACCTGCGACCCCTGTCATGTGCATACAAGGAGGGTGTAGAGCGATGCGAGGGCCTCACCAGGCATATAGACCCCAGTGGAATGGCAGAAATGCCACCACTTGCCCTTCTCACCATCGTTGCCCTGTCCTTCTTCTCCTCTCACTCCCAGTGGGCAGGTAGAGATGCTGTCTCTGATGTTTCTTTAACCGGTCACCACCAAGGTGTTCATTGCTGTAAGAAGGTATTGAAGCTCCAGACTACCATTAGTCACTAAAACACTTTCAACTAATTACTCTGTTGTCTGTGAATGAGCCCAACATTGGAAGTGCTGCTGTCTGCCCAGGGCGGCTGAGCCGGCAGCAGCTCTGCCGCTGCGGGGGGCTGCGGGACAGGGCTGCAAGCAGGAATCCCGCACCCCTTCCTCCTCTCAGGATACCTGTGGCTGGGCTTTTGTTGTAATATGTCTGCAAACGGGTCAGGGCTGGGGAGTACAGACTGTGAAGGACTGCTATGACGCTTTTTGCTGCCCATTTCCACTGTCTTACCCAAGCATCATGTTCTTTGGGGCATTTCCAGCCACACAGCAATGAGGTGTACCCTAAGGGACAAAAGATGTAGGTGCAAGTTTCTGCAGTGCAGTAGCCTGTATCTATGCTTCTGTAAGCCAGTAATTTTTCACAATTCACTTCCATTTAAAAAATCAGAAAACAGACAGTATGCATAAACATCACTCTAGACTGTAGCAGTTCAATTAACTATGAACTCAGTGATGTAGAAATAGAATAGCAAAGCCAAGCCATCTGTCTTCTATGATGCCTTTAAAGGCCACAGAAAGATCCAATGCAATTTTAAATCCTTCTCTGAAATCAAGCCTTGAGAAGAAATGCTGCTGTTTTGTTACATTCAAAAGAAGAAAAAAGAACTCTTCAAATCTTATTAGAAAAATAAATCTCTCTGAATAATCCCTATCCTCTGTTCCTTGCCTGCAGTGCCACAACCATATATTATAAGGTGAGCTCTGCATTTTGATCCCCAAATTAAGTAAATTACTTCTAACAAATTGCTTAGTCACAAGCACAGTTAAGCTAGAAATACCATTTTCATTCTTATAATTGCCAGCATTAGATGTCCATAAGAATTATGAAAGGAAAGTCTCTACATTTTATGCTTGCTAAGTCCTCAGAGTGTTTTGTACTATGGAAAATACTGTAAACGCTTTCAAACTACTTTAATAATTGACATTTTCCAGCTTAGATTCTCAAAGCTCTTTCCAAAGAGGAGCAAACAATGAAAGAAACTGAAAGATAGTTTTGGGGGAGAGAAAACTGAATTACATGCACGTTCTTATAAAGTAACAGAAGAAAAGAAAGGCAAGCAGCTTTCACAGAAAAGAAAGCCGAGAAGCACAGAGCTTACAGAACCCAGTTTGGAAAGGTGCCTGGTTTACTGAAGATACAGAGGAGGACACCTATCTGTAGAAAGACTAGCAGCCTATCTCCTGGGGCTTGCTGCACAAAAGTCATCTAAGAAGTAGTTCCCCCCGACAGCTGCTTCAGCTGCTGACTACCACCCCATAGCTGGCCTGGCCAGCCCTTGCCTTCCCCCGCCTGAGCGAAGGATGATGCCGGAGGAGAGACCTGGCCTCTAACCTGCCTTGCTTCGTTTGGACTGATGGTAGTAGGGGAAGCTCTTCTGCACACAGCTCCACAAGCAGCTTTTAAAACTGGTGGCTTCTGTCAGAAGACATAGGGATGTGGGAGGCAGTTGCCTTTTTTCAACCCAGCAACAACAAAAAAGTTGTTGCCAACAGGTCCTGGGTTTCCCAGCCCTGTGAGGGATGCCCATGGTCCTCACGGCTCCAGAGACATCCAGGGCTCTGCAGACACATGCTGAGAAGATGCGTGTGCTGGGGAAGGAGTTGCTCAGGACAAGGCAAAAGGGAAATGTTTCCTGCTGCTGCACCCACATCCCTGCAACACCATGCCATGTGCTGAGATCATTGCCTGGATTGTGATTTGCAAAATCCTAATTGTTTCTGTTGCATACTGATAGGGGTTTGGGAGTCCCATGGAGAAGACCAGGCAATAATCAAGCTCAGAGTAAGACTGACAAGGCATCTGTTGTGTTAATTTTGGTGAGTTACAGCTACAGCCATACCTTAATGTGTCCAGATCCTGGTTCAGTTTCTGCATCTCCACTGACAGCTCACCAAGGCAGAGCAGCCCAAAGCTGCTTTAAACTCTCCATGGCGAGTTTATCTTAGGCTGTTCAGTGCTGGTGGTGGCTTCTGGGAGTCCCTTACCATTGTTGTGGTTTTGCCTCAATTTGCAACAAAAGAACCACGCAGTTACTCTCTCACTCCTTCCCCCCTCCCCGGTGGGATGGGGAGGAGAATTTGAAGGAAAAAAGGCAAAAACTCGTGGATTGGGATGAGAACAGTTTAACAGAATGGCAAGGAGAGAAGAATTCAACAATCAATAATACTGATAAAAGCATATACAAGATGCAGTGTTCTCACCACCTGATACTCAGCTTGCTCCTGAGTAGCAAAAGCCTCTCCTTCAGCCAGCTCCCCACTTAAATGCTGATAAAAGCATGGCATCAGATGGTATAGAATATCCCATTTGATTGGCCATTTGCTCAGCCCAGCCAGCTTCTTGTGAAAATTAACTCTGTCCCAGCTGAACCCAGGACACCATAAAGTGAAAGATGTTTATGATCAGTGAGAAACGCGTCTGGCATGTCGTGTCTGCATGATGAACTTGCAGGGAGAACAGAGGAGACGATCTTGATTGATGGCAATGTAAGAGAAGGAGGTGTCAGGCCTGCAGAGCTGCGTAAAATGGTGCGTTTCACTCCCAAGTGAGCTAACAAAGTACGTAGCCAAGCTGCGATGTTAAATACTACACACTACCCAGCGTTACACAGCTCACTGATTGCCTCGGCTGTTTGCTCTGGAGCGGTGGAGCTGCTGCTGACGGCCCAAACGGGTTGTAAATAGCGGCTGTTGAGGCCCCCGGTGCATCACGGAGCAGCTTTGCTTTCAGCCCTCCTTGCGTCTGCTGAGCTCCCCTCTCACCGTGTCCTCCTCACAGGCTTTCTGCCATCGAGCCTTTTTTGCTGTGGATTGGGACAGAGTGTATAGGTACTCTGCATCGATGCTCAAGGGAGCTCAGACGCCTGGTGGGATGCCATCAGAAGCTCACCTTGTCTCCTCTGTGTCATTGCATGGGAAAGCCTGTAAAGAAACCTGCAAGTGCTAACTAGAACTGTTTCCATCCAGCTGTTCTTGTCCAGCTAAGCAGACAGTGATTTTTTTGGGAAACTACATTTTAAAGCTTCTGCTGCTCTAAATTGTATTTCTTTGGTCTTCAAAAAATTAATGCTTTACAGCTTTCTTTTTTCTTCTCTTAATCTAGTAAAAGGTCAATTTACAATAATGAGTAAGAAAATTGAAACAAGTACTAATTTGCATGTAATAAATTTGGTTAATTTGCAGTAAGCAATTGTTTGCTTTTAGTCTGTTGCTCTGTTTCTTTTCATATGCAGGAGGGGAAGGGATTTGGTGTTACTGTGAGGGATGCAGTTTGCTGAACAACTCTGCCTAGTTATGGGAAGTTTTAAGTAAATTGCTTGTTTAATTTATTTCACATTTGCAAGGTTAGACTTTCTGAAGGTCACAGAGTCAGAGGCATAAAGTCAGGCTGATGCCCGGCAAGAGATCCAAGAAATGAAAGACAACAGATAAACGGACTTCAAAAGAAAACTGAGTACAGCCCTCTGTACATTGTCTTTCTCCATCATCACGTCTGCTCTTCTACAAGAGCGGTGCATGCACATGATGACATGCAAACAAGCAGTGTTCAGAAAATGGGCGATCAAGAACTTTGCAGCAGATATAACTGAGGAAACTGGTACAAATGCTAGATTTTTTTTACCTCTTTGTTTATTTTTGTGTTTTTTTTTTTCTCTGGAAGAGTTTTTGAAGACATTCTGCAATGTCTTTGCCTTTTCATCTGTAGGAAACTTCACAGTACAAGTGAATCTTCATGGAGTCAGTTGCTATGAAAATAATGGTTCCTAGGAAATAGAGGGTAGTGCTTGGTCTGGTATTTGAGAAGAGATTTGCAACATTGTCACTTCTGCTGTCAACTGTTGTGTAGAGTGGAAATCAACAGGCTGAACCAAGGGCGGTCCCAGAGACCCCATCAGTGGGGTGGCAGAAGTGGGGTGTGCGCGTTTCATGAGCTTCTATGCCATAAATGGTTGTGGGAGAGTATGTAATTTACTGCTAATGGTGTGGCTATTGTTGCTAAGCTACAAAACTTCAGAAAGTCTGAGAACAGTTTTATGCACAAGAATTTCGGTAAGAGGGACTAAACTTACCCTGCAGCGCCCAAGAACTTGGCTTCGGTGTCCTCCTGTTTCACTTGTTCTGTGACTTGGCCTCATCTTGAGACGCTGTGGATGAAATCTTTGTGAGTTACAAATAGTCAGTTTGCTGTTGCTTGCAAGGGAATAGAACTTCTGTCCCATATCTCTAGGTTAAAAAGGGATGCCCTTTTCTGCTCCAAGGGACAAACATAAACACATAAGCAAGGGCATGATGGAGCAGGGAGAAGGGACGCTTCCCCTCTGACGTCCTGTTTCTCCTTCCCTCAGCACTGTGGGGAGAAGCTGCAGGGAGGATGCAGGCAAGATCCTGGCTGCTTGGGTCTGGCAGGAACAAACACAGGTGTCTGGGAAGGCCTTGGGTTTTGCTCGGTGCCTCAACAGCCAATCTTACGGACCTGGTCACGTCTCAAAACTGCTGCGGCTGTAAACACCAAAGTTGAGCCATTCCTCAGGGATGGGGGGGGATTTCACCCTGGATTTGCAAGGGATAATGTTTGTGATGACCCTTTCTGAAGGAGAGCATTGATGGTGGGGTTTGTTGCAGTCGCACGGCTTCTTAATCACAAGGTTTTACACAGGAAGGGTCAGTGCGAGGAATCTGAGCCAAAGCCCTGAATTTTCATCACTCCAGGCAGAGGAGTTGTTTTTTTCTCTAAGTGATATTTAGAGATTTCTGTGCTGAATGTCATTATCAATGACAACATTTCAGATGAATAGCCCCACACATGTATTCTGCGGCTACAATGTGAATAATTGTGAACGCTCCTCAATCTTTCTCTTCCCACTCCCCTCTCCCCCCTCAGCCTAAGTACAAACACTCATTTCATGGCTAAAGATATACTCTTAAACCACTTCTGACATTTCCTTGTTGTTGCCTAATGAAGGCTGCGTTAATGGGCTAGAGGGAAGTTTTATATAAGCCCTTGCTGAGATGTTGTTGTAGGATCGGAAGTGGGCTGCAGTTGCAAATGTTAGCATTTGTCTCTGGAGTTTATTTAACTGCAAGCCTGAATGTCTGCATGGCGTACAGGGCTTTGTGTCCCTCGCCTTGGTTTTCTGAGTCCCAGTGAAATGTCACAGTCCCAAGGACTGTGGGATTCAAAGATCAGCCACGCTGCTGTCCCTGCCAAGCTAACAAGGGGCCTCTATGCACCCCTGTTTGGAGGGAGACCACCAGGGACGTGCCTGCTGCTCCTCCTGGCTTTCCCAACCCTTTCCAAACACTTTTACATTCTGCTTCTTTCATTAATTGGATTATTTGGTTTTTAAGATTGTTGCTGAGTGAGTCAAATTGACCCACGGCTGGTTAACAAAGCCTGAAATAATAGTGACAAAGTCAAAGCAGTGCTGAAGGGGGAGACCGGCCACACAGACCAGGCTAGTTTCCCAGCCCTGCTGAGTGTGCTTAATCCTTGCTGGGTTTATCCAGGTGTCAAGGTAGGCTTGAATGGCAACCAGAGGCTGGGAATGTGCCCTCTTGCTGCCCGACAGTCTGGTCTTTCATCCTTTGTTTGTAACCTGGACTAATACAGGGATTTACCGACCGACTGGGGTGAGATGGTTTTCGTGTGGGGAATCTGGAAAAGCTTTCTTTGCTGTATTGTCCGTATACTAAGGAAAGAAAAAGGTCAGTTCAAAATGGGGGCTTCCTATGTTCAGCTGTAGGCTAGGATGGCAGGACACTTCTGCTCTTTGAAGGTCGGTGAGTTGAATGCTGTAAGTCCTCTAGACCAATAGATAAGGTAAACCTGCGGTTGTGATTAAGTAGAAAAAATAATTTCAACACTGTTAATGGCTGCCCAGACTACAGCTAATTTTTACTTTGCTTACTGTGCAAGATCCTGTATTAAAAAAGTAAGATAAACCTGAGTTTTTCAATGCAGAAGTGCTGTGAGTGCATTCTGCTATTCAGAAATCAACCAGATTCTTCAGGATTAGAGACAGCTGAGGCTTGTCATCTTCATTAAAAACCTTTGGGATCTGCAGCTGAGAGACCATATGCTGAGCATCCCTAGACCTGACTGTGCCCATTGAGCTGCAATGTATCTTGTTGGGGGAAGTACAATTCCAGATTTTTGCAGACAGAGGCATGAGGGATAAGTCTTTAGGTTATTGAGTAGATTCATGGAGAGGGTCTTAATTGGAGAACATAATTTTATGAGGCCAAAAGTATCATTCCAGGTATAGATTGTGGCAATACAACTAGCATTGTTAACCATTTCTGTTGCATATAGTTGTAAATGAAGAATGGCCCCAAATCCACATTGTTTTTGCAGAAGGGCTTAGGGGAGATTACTCTCAGGAGTAGTTTTTTTGATGCGTACGCCAGGCCTATGCTTTTCTGTTAGCATGGTAAATGCTTAGAGGGCTCTTTGTGGGCAGAATAGGTAAGAGCTAGCATTGTGGGAACTCCTCATGTTTCACTATTCCATGGGGATGCTCCATTTTCATGGGAGTTTGGATGAGGAAAAGCAATTAGGAAAAACTTTGCCTGCTTCTCAGTAAGAACTCTTGCTGAGAATTTTTATTAGAAAGTGTTTTGGTGTTATATTCACCCTAGTGCTAGCCTGGTCTTTCCTCACAGCCTTCTAAGAGAGAGTCAGCTTTTCTCACACTCTCTGACCCTACGTGCTCTACCTCTTGTACAAGTTCTGACTTCTTTCAGAAGCTGAAATGTTTAAGACTTTCTTGTGAGTTTAGCCAAGGTTTTGTATGGACATTTGTCTCCCAGAGAAAAGATTGCCAGTTCAAGCAGTACTATAGCTCACCAAATAGGCAACAGCTCCCCAGACACTGGTCTAAGCTGCACTCCCAGCCTGCCAACCCATGAAAGCAATTTGCAGGGCAAATAAACCATGCTACACCTCTTGTCCTTGCAGATGTTTGCATGCCTTGGTTGGATTGTGTCATCCCAGGAAAAAGCGAAATATGAGATAAGCATAGCAATTTTACTGTCTTTTACATGTTGCATGACCAATATGAGTCTTCCTTGGCTTACCAAGGTGTTCTTGTACTTTGATAGTCAGACAGCGATCAGCGACTTTCATGATGCTCTACCATCCCTCCTTTGCACTCCCTGTCCATGCCACCACATTAAGGTGTATTTTCAAGACTGTGTATTTCCAAGAATGTATAGTGTCTTTCAAATAATAAGGTGCATCATCTCTCCAAACGTGAATGTCTTCCCTTGCCATGGCTCCAAGGATGGGAAATGGTCTGGTAATAGCTCCTCCAAATTGTGGGGAGATGTGGGTCTTCTCTCTGGAACTAGGACTTGAACATTCAAATCGTTGAACTGGTCGTTTGCCTGGGATGATTTTTTGCTGATGGGACATTTCATAATGCTTCCGTACTTGACATCCTCTCTGCGAAGGAAGCTGAAGGCTGGGTTATCAGTTAACAAGGTATAAGTCAAGGATGAGCTAAAGCCCGTTTTCTGTTCCCTTGAAATCCATGCACAGGCCACATGCTGTCCCAGGGACTGGCTAGCATGTTCTCAGAGAAGTTAATTTTGGTCATTTCATACAGCAGTTTATCAATGATACGAAGCATGCCCTGAGTTCACCAAGTTTCCCCCACTTCTCTGTATGAACTTTACATGACACGAACCTATTTGAAATTTATCTTTGGTGTGGGGTGAAGCTTTGCCAGGTCACATCACCACAGAATCACAGAATCACAGAATCACAGAATGGTAGGGGTTGGAAGGGACCTCTGTGGGTCATCTAGTCCAACCCTCCTGCTGAAGCAGGGTCACCTACAGCAGGCTGCACAGGACCTTGTCCAGGCGGGTCTTGAATATCTCCAGAGAAGGAGACTCCACAACCTCCCTGGGCAGCCTGTTCCAGTGCTCCGTCACCCTCAGAGGGAAGAAGTTCTTCCTCATGTTCAGACGGAACTTCCTGTGCTTCAGTTTGTGCCCATTGCCCCTTGTCCTGTCACTGGGCACCACTGAAAAGAGTCTGGCCCCATCCTCCTGACACCCACCCTTCAGATATTTGTAAGTATATATTAGGTCCCCTCGCAGCCTTCCCTTCTTCAGGCTGAACAAACCCAGCTCCCTCAGCCTCTCCTCGTAGGGGAGATGTTTCAGTCCCCTCACCATCCTTGTAGCCCTCTGCTGGACTCTCTCCAGTAGCTCTTCATCTTTCTTGAACTGGGGAGTCCAGAACCGGACACAGTATTCCAGATGGGGCCTCACTAGGGCGGAGCAGAGGGGAGGGAGAACCTCCCTCGACCTGCTGGCCACACTCTTCTTGATGCACCCCAGGATCCCATTGGCTTTCTTGGCAGCCAGGGCACACTGCTGGCTCATGGTTAACCTGTCGTCCACCAGGACACCCAGGTCCCTCTCCGCAGAGCTGCTCTCCAGCAGGTCCACCCCAAGCCTGTACTGATGCATGAGGTTGTTCCTGCCCAGGTGCAGGACCCTGCATTTGCCTTTCTTGAACCTCATCAGATTCCTCTCTGCCCAACTTTCCAGCCTGTCCAGATCACACTGAATGGCAGCACAGCCTGCCGGTGTAAAAGACGGGCAGCAAGACGTGCTCGCGCTCTCATTTGCACTGCCAAACATGATTCTTGACATCGTACCCCCTTTTGCAAATACTGTGACAGATGTGACATGCACAGGGGCCTCCTGCTCGGGCAGCTTGCACTGATCTGGCACTGGACCCAGCAGATGTGTCTCCAGCCACATGCACACCCTCCAGGGCCATCCCAGCTTCGCCCGGGCACTGGGTCATTCCAGCAGCCAGACTGGCTGCGTACAGTGCCAGAGGCTGTCAAATAGCATCGAGAGAGGGCGTTCACTGCAGTGATTTCTGTGAGTCCTTCTGCTCCCATTTTCCGAGGTTACATCCTATGACATAATTAAATGCTGCGTGTTTGTTCTCCCCGAAGGGGTTTTGTCTCATTCAGTGAGCATTAAAGATGATGATTATTGGCACAGACAGCTGGTAGACAGTTCTTTTATTTATATTTATCATTCGGTGAAGCCCTGATTCTTGTGTTAGCAGTGGGATTATTGCTTTCCTTTTAGTAATTTTCTTATTGTTATATATTCTTATTGTATTACTATTTGGACATCCCTTGAATCCTAAGTTTATTCTTGTGCTTCTCCTGCACATCAGGAAGGATGCATTCTTGCTTCCCTCTTATCATGAACTATTATTATATAGACAGATTACAAAAAAAAAAATAATCCAAGGCCAAACCTTTAAACTGTTAAATACATATTTGTATACTCAAAGCTCTAGATAAAAACATAGGCCCAGATGACAGGCTCCTGTTCTCTGCTGCAGTTACTCCAATGCACTTAGCTACCTGTCTTAACTTGATTATGGGTATATGAAGTTTTATAAAAGTCTTCCAGGCACAAAACTTCTTGCCAGATCCATGTATATATGTATCCAGCAGTACCTTTACTCTGTTCTTCTGGAGAAGATCCCATTTTCAACTTTCATCCTGCTTCATCTGGAATCATCTAATTGCTGTGTCCCAGAAAGTGGGAATATATGCTGACCACGAGGACCTTTGAGGTATTTTCTTTCCCAGTTGCACAGTATTGTAGCTTTCCTTATTCCTATATCATCAATGCAGGAAGGGATTTGGGGCCAGCTACTGTGGAGTCTTTGCTGCATACAGGAATTAGGCACTTCAGACTACATGCTAGACACAGACCTGTTTGACCCTGCAGGCACCTCCACTTTGGTCTGCAGAGTTCCCTAAGTGCTTGCAAAAATCCTTTACATTTGTTGGTGTGCTGAGAAGATTCAGACTCCAAGCCTTCACCAACCTGAGAGGTCAGCAGAGGGATGCACAGCATTGCAAGAGAACCTGGTTTGCCAGTCTGGCTTACCTCCAGGATAGTTGAAAATATAGATGTTGTAGCATTACCTACCTTTTTGATTATTGCCCTGGCGTGAGAGCATTCGCCAGGGTAGACAGAGAACAATGTTCTTGTCCAGCCCTACCCTCAGGAAGGGATTTTGTCTCCTTCTCGCTCTCCTGAGGAAAGTGGCAAGCCACAGGCCATGCTTGGATGGGCACACTCTGTACCCCTCTTCTCTTGTCAGTCTGCGCAGCACAGAATGAAGGATTTAGGGGGTGGAGAGAAAGCCTGCAAGGGAGTGCAAGCCTGAGTAGTTCACACTGTAACTAAGTCACTGTCTTAGGGTGGTGGAGGGGGATTTCCTGTTTTCTGGTCTCTGCTACAAGAAATCCTTTTACATGAGTCATTAGAGAAAGAAGCATAATAGCACTGAGAACAGGGACTGGACTGCAGTGTGCTATCCCACTTCCTCCAGCTACACACTCCAGTTATTCATCTTACCATTAGAAATGTCAAAGCTATTAAGAAATGTTACTATGTATTTCAAAGTGCTGACACCCTAAAGGATTTTCAGCTTGGCAAAAATGCCAGCAGGGGAAATGTGGGCCCAAAAGGTTTTCTTGGGATAAATAAACTAATGATTGCTATAACTTCCCCCCCCCCCCAACCAATCAGAAGAGGCTATTTTTAAATGTGGAAATTGAACAGAAGCAATCCTGGGTTGATTGTTTAAACTCTGTATCCCAAGTGAAAGTGTTGTGCCAGTGACAGGGAGGTTGGTTATCCCCCTGAAAGCCAGTACTCACACATGTGAGTATTAATAAGTGTACTTCATGATTAATAACTGCAGTGGTTATGGTGTAATACTGATATGTTGATAATTATGAATAATATTAATAAGAACAAACAATCACATAAGAGCTGATGAGATTTTGATACACATGTAAATACATGAATTGCGTAATCATTAAGAACTCACCTACTGAGTGTACTCGTCAATAGCTAATCAAAGCAGTTGGGAACTGTTTGGAAATGAATATGTAGAGTAGCTGTTGTGGGTTTGCATGGCAAGGTTTTGGTAGTGGGGGGGGCTTCTGTAAGAAGCTGCTGGAAGCTTCCCCCATGTCCGATAGAGCCAGTGTCAGCTGCCTTCAAGATGTACCTGCTGCTGCCAAGTCCGAGCCCATCAGCGATGGAGGTAGCCCCTCTGGGACAACATAGTTTAGAACAGGAAAAACCTGCAGTGGCACAGCAGTCGAGAAAGACAAGTGAGTCTATGTGAAAGAAACAGCTCTGGAGACACCCAGGTCAGTGAAGAAGGGGGAGGAGGAGGTGTTCCAAGCGCTGGAGCAGAGATTCCCTTGCAGCCTATGGAGAAGACCATGGTGAGGCAGGCTGTGCCCCTGCAGCCCATGGAGGTCCACTGTGGAGTAGGTATCCACCTGCATCTTGTGGAAGACCCCATACCAGAGCAGGGGGATGCCCAAAGGAGGCTGTGACCCCATGGAGGGCCTGTGCTGGAGCATGCTCCTGGCAGGACCCATGGGAAGGACCCATGTTGAAGTCTGTGGAGAACTGTCTCCCATGGGAGGGACCCCATGCTGGAGCAGGGGCAGAGTATGAGGAGTCCTTCCCTCGAAAAGGAAGGAATGGCAGACACAACGTGTGATGAACTGATGGCAACCCTCCATTCCCATGTCCCTATGCTGCTCAGGGGAAGAAGGTAGAAAATCAGGAGTGAAACTGAACCCGGGAAGAAGGGAATGGTGAGGGGGAAGGTGTTTTTAAGATTTGGTTTTACTTCTCACTATCCTACTCCAATTTGATTGGTGATAAGTTGAACTTTTTCCCCAAGTTCAGTCTATTTTGCCCTTGATGGTAGTTGGTGAACGATATCTCCCTGTCCTTGTCTCAACCCTTGAGCCTTTCATCATATTTTTTCTCCTCTGTCCAGCTGAGGAGAGGGAGTGATAGAGCAGCTTTGGCAGGCACCTGGCATTCATCCAGGCTAAACCATGACAGTAGCTAAATGCATATTTTAGAGGGTGGCTTAAGGGCTTCAAGATCTTTGCAGAGTGACTTTACTATGCTCAGGCACGTCAGTTTTGCTGGAGTGCTTTAATGATGTCAACAGGGCTGTGAGTACAGAAATGGATAAGGAACAGGTATTTTTGGCTGGGTTTCTTACATCTAGAGCAAAAAAGGGCTAACCTTTGTCTCAGATCCTGCTGGAACAAGCCAGCAAATGTTGAGAGCATCTTTTGGAAATAGTGGAATTGCTTGGCCTACTGCCTTCTGACAGATGATGCTACTCAGCTTTAGGGTGTTGTACATGAAACCAACCCCAACAATTACAAAATCTCACAGTAATATCCAGGGCTGAGCAAGAGAGACAGAAGGAGCCTACATGCCGGAATTTCTATGCCAAATGGAGGAAGAGCTGAATATTGTTCTCCTACCTCATGACAATACCATTTGGATACTATCAATAGTCCTGAGATCTCATTTATGCAGGCTGGCACTAATCCATTCGATATAAATCACAGCAAAAAAGGCCCCTGGTAGAGGTAGTGGAAGAACCAGGTCTGATTAGCAAGCCCACACTGCTTGCCTGCTGTGTGTCTTCACACAGGACAAAGTGGCAGCACTAGGATAGTGTGTCCTCTCTGCCTTTGGCACACCCATTGGCTTTTGGCATTAGAAAAACATGAAAATACAGTGTTTCTAAAGAGAAAGAAGTGGGACCATGTCGTCCTTTGCTTCCCCAAGGTGAGTGGGACCTCCCTTGTAGGACTATCACAGACAGAGAGTGTTCCAAGCTGTGGCTTCCCAGGAAAGCACCCTGGTCACCAGAGTATCAGTCAGGACAAGAGCCTTCTTGCATCTCTAAGGTCCAAACTCATCCACTGTAAAAGAAAATCCAAGGTTGTGGGGAGCAGCAAGGTTATGGGGAGGAGTAATTTGACTCCAGGACTCTCTGTGCTCTTTGTACCATGTTCCGTTCTTGCTAAGTAAAAACCTTAAGACCCTATCATCCCCCTTCAGCATATCCAGACAGTGTCTATACTTGCTGACTGTCTTAAACCCCTGAGCTCTTTGCTTGTCCTGGGCAAGCAGCATGGGTTTGGTGGGCAGAGGAGCCCATCTGTGGAGGAAGCAGCAGGGGACAGCCTTGCCCAGGCACGTGTGGGTCCAGAGTCCAGGTCAGCAAGTGAGGGACAGAGGCAAAGTGTTTTACAAATTGATTTGTGTTGGTTCACACACTTAAAATGCTGAAGTGCATTCCCTTACCTGCACTCGAGCAGTGCTGGATTCTGGACCTGTTTTCTGCCTTCAGTCACTTGCTGGTGTCGTGGGTGCAGCTACAGGGCACTGGTGCTTTAGGGCTGGAAGCTTTTTAACCTGAATAACTTCAGTGACAAATGTGCTCTTGCTGCTACTGAACCTGGAGCACAGGCTGGTGCCTGCAAAGGCATCCATCCTCTTTTCCTCTGTGTAACCTGCAAAACCAGATATTCTGCTCTACAGTTATGTAGTCCCGTGGTATTACTGTATGTCCACAAAGGACTGTAGCCTTGCAGGAGGGAGGCCTGCCACAGTTGGTCCAGTCAAGGCTTTTTCTGTGTTGGCTGTTTCCAGCTGTCCTTCAGCAGGTATGCATCCTTTGGCTCCCGGCCCCTTGCTCCCCTGCTAATCCGGTTCTCCCCCTCTTACATTTTTCTTCTGCTTTGCTCCAGTTCTGGCTCATTTTTACTACTCCCTTATCCTCCCCCAGTCTAACCTCACTGTACATGCTCAACGGCGTATGAACGGGTAAAGATTTCAGCTGGAGTTTGGGGGCACTCTTGGAAATGGCCTGCTTGCTTTGCTTTCCCCCTTGCCCTTTTCACATCTTTCCATGTCAGAGTCTGAGTCCTGCAGATCAACAGCACTGCTACAATGTGCCAGGGCAAATATTTTCCCTAGTTATCTGTAAATTAGCTACAATACAGATTAAAAGCTAGCCTGGCATCTCTGGCCATGGAGGTTCGATGGGCAAGTGTCCAGCAGACCTGGGCTGCAGGTACCACCGAGCACCTCGTCTGATGGGGATGCGTGGCATTCCTCTTCCGTTGGAGCAGAACCCGAGCACTCTCAGCAGTGAGAAGGCTCAGTCCAGCGGGGTTACCAAGGTGGATTTTGTGCTACATCTAGAAGCTTTCAAAACTGCGCGCTAGCTTTGCCTAGCCCAGCCTGGCTTCATCCAGCTGTGACAGGATTTTGCCCTAAATGATTTCATCTATTTCTGCAGCTAGAGCATGCACTTTCATCTGGAAGCAAGCTGTTTACTTATTTGCTTTTAATTATTCATGGTAATGAAATAGCACCCATTTCTCAAAATTTTCCACAAAAATAAATACTCCTGTAGTTCAGATCCGTGGTCATGAAAGAAAACACAGTTCCCCACTGTTGCTTATAATGTTTATTTGTTTTTAACTTCAAAACACAGGTGACTTTCTCAAAACAAATAGAGTAATGGGGGAAATGAAGGCAGTCTCTCTTTGTAACTTTCCCAAGAAACACATCTGGAAAAGCATACTTTTGCAAAACAACTACATTTTAACACACCCAGACAGTGAGATTCCAATAAATCATAAATAGCAGTGAGGTTAGCGACCGACGTTGTTGGGTTTTTTTCCTTCTTTTTTTTTTCCCCTTGTTTAACTTGCAAATGGCACTGAATGAACCCACAATTTCCACGGCTAATACAGAGATATTTTACAGAAGTCTGTGAGTATGCAGTTAATTTCCAAGATGGGGAATTATGAAGATTTACCTCTGCACTTTGATTCTGTAAAACAAACTTGGGGTAATACCTGGATATCACAATATCTGATAGTCTTGCTACTGATGTAAGCCTACAGCTTAGCTATTGAAATCACTACCCTTCATTGCTACTTAGTTACGTTTACCTAAATGTTGTTTTTTACCCATAGGCAGGTACAAAAACTTTCTTTAGAAGCAGCAGTGAAGTGTTGGATTATATTTTGTAAATAGCTCTGATGCCACACTTCATCAGTACTCTTAAAACCTCAGTGTCATTTTTTGGTTTCATTGCCTGAACAACATCTCTTGCTCCACCTTAACAGTCAGGTAGAAAAACAAGTTTGAAGACAGATCAGTAAAATTAAAGCCCAGCTTTCCTGAATCTGAACGTTACAGCCAGGTCCTGCTCACCGGGAAGGTCAGGGAAGATGGAAATAATTCTGCAGATCAGTGAGGAAAATGATGAACTCACTGTTCAGATTCCAGTGACTAGGAAACACCAAGATCTACAACTCCTTGCATGTGCATAGACCCATGCAGAGGGTCAGGCACAGGCAACCGGACACATGCCCGTGCACGCAGAGGGCTGAGAGCCCCATGGTGGGCATGCCTTGGGATCCCACAAGGAGTACACGGCTTTGCTCACCAGCTTGCAGCCCTTGGAGCTGCGAAAGCTCCACAGCAATCTCAGCAGTGCTAGTCTTCTCCTAAGCCTGGGCTGTTCGGCACCACAGAGCTGAAATGATCCTCTGTGGCTCAGACTGTTGAAGAGGAAAAACACAGATTTGGAAATGTAACCTCCCAGTTAATAAAATTTAGATAGGAACACATTAGTTATTTTTGCTAGCTAATGCCTGCTCTTCCCAAGCTGAACATGAGTCAGCAATGTACACTGGCAGCCCAGAAGGCCAACCATATCGTCTGCTGCATCAACAGCAGCGTGGCCAGCAGGGTGAGGGAGGTGATTCCACTCTGGTGAGACCCCACCTGGAGTCCTGCATCCAGCTCTGGAGCCTTCAGCACAAGAAGGACATGGATCTGTTGGAATGGGTCCAGAAGAGGCCACAAAAATGATTCGAGGGCTGGAACACCTCTCCTATGAGGACAGGCTGAGACAGTTGGGGCTATTTAGCCTGCAGAAGAGAAGGCTTCGGGAAGACTTACAGCAGCCTTCCAGTACCTGAATGGGGCCTTTAGGAAAGAAGGGGAAAATATTTTCAGCAAGGCTTGTTGCGACAGGACAAGGAGTAATGGCTTTAAACTAAGGGAGGGTAGATATAGACTGGATATAAGGAAGAAATTTTTTACCATAAGGGTGGTGAAACACTGGAACAGGTTGCCCAGAGAGGTAGTGGAGGCCCCATCCCTGGAAACATTCAAGGCCAGGTTGGACGGGGCTCTGAGCAACATGGTCTAGTTGAAGATGTCCCTGCTTGTTGCAGAGGGGTTGGTCTAGATGGCCTCTAAAGGTCCCTTCCAACCCAAAGCATTCTGTGATTCTATGATTCAACGATTCACAAGTCAGTCTTACTTTTCCTGCACGCATGTGAAAAGCAAATGTTTCTGGCACTGGGTGTGCTGCCCACATCGTAATGTGCTTCATGGCATTTTGTACCTACACAGAAGGAAAATATCACTTTGCTGTCTGATTTGCTTGAGTTGTATAGGCATCAGTGCTACAGCAAGAAACAGATGGACTGGGAATTAGGAAATCAGTCAAGTGCTGATCTGAAGAGGGTCTTCCTGAACTCAAAGCAGGTGTATGTGTTAAGTGGCCACAAAATTTACAGTCTATCACATTCAACATCAGGGTTAGATGGTGTATTGAGAAGACCAAAATACGCTTCCCTGTTTGCTGGAGGTGGGGTGTTGGTTGGACTTCCCACTCCAGAATCAGGGCTTGGTGCGGGGTGCATTTCTCCTACATACTTCTCTTCTTTCTGAGAGGGCTCTTGCTGTTTTTGCTTGAGGTTTTTGAAACGTTTGAGCTTCACAGGGTCCTTGACTTCCTTGGCACAATGGAACAAGATGAAAATGTCTCTTCGAAATTTGGAGCTCATTCCAAAGTAGATAATGGGATTGTAGAAGCTGGCAGACTTAGCAAACAAACTGGCAAGGATGCTGGTAAGGTTGGGCACAGGGTGACCATAGGCAGACCATATAGAGATAACAGCATATGGTGACCACGCAATAATGAAGGCTGTGCAAATGACAATAGAAACCTAAAAGACAGAAAAAGAATAGTCTTAAATCTATTCTGGAAGACTGCATGAAAGAAGCAATACACTGGGAATAGTAGCTTAGACACTTCGCTGGAAGGGAAACACTCAGGTTGACCTGAGGCTATGGCTCACAGGAGAATATAGGCAAGCAAAAGGTTTGCTTTGATGGAGCCAGGCAGACCTAGAAACTATATATTGAAATTTGGCATGGTGGTGTGCTTGAGCAATGCGTCATCTAATACAAGGAAAATAGCTGCAGCCCCCTGCATGTTTGTGTGAATTCAGAAGTTTTTGGGTAGACTTAAGTCAGTGGTAAGTAAATTGCAAGCTCCACTGTAACTTCTGTGTATGCTCAGAAATAAGGTAACTTCTGAAAGGAAAGAATGTATGCCCAACCAAATTTTTGGTTTTGTGCTGTATAATCCACTGCAATTATATTTAGACGATTTTTCACATGTGATGTGGCACCAATGTTAGCCTACTGAGGGGATAGGAGTTTTCAAACAAACCGCATACTCTTCACTGAGTTCAGACTGTCACTAATCATGATAGCGAAATGAAATGTGACTGATGGGTTTTGTTCTCTTCTGTTCTAGTTGAGACCAATTTTTGGAAAGACAGACTTCACTGAGATAAATCCCACCCAACATGAAACCCAGACTCACCCTGGTGACGTCCCTCTCCATTCTCCTCTGTCTGTCTGTGGGATCACCCAGTCCTGTTAATGCATGGCTTAGCTTGACAGTGTTGATAATTGACACATATGAGAAGACCATGACTGTGACAGGTAGGAAAAAACAGCAGATAAAAATGGAGACAATGTAGGACTTGTAGATTGTAGAGAAGTTGGCTTTTGCCCAGTCTATCTCACACGTGCCATACATGCGATCTGGAAAGCAAAAATAAGTTGGTTAGCATTTTTAGAACTTCTATCTGCTTTTGAGCAATTAATTTATCAGTTCAAATGTTGTATTTTTCTTCTGCTAAGCACTAAAGAATGGATTGATCTTTCTGATTTAATGAATGTGACATAATTTCCTACATAAGGAAATTTTCAACACCAGCTAGGCTGTAACTAGCTTCAAGAGTATTATCATTCTGTCCAGTTTAGATTTCCAGTGTATACCCATAATGCACAAACTGTTGTTTGAAGACAGGAAATTGTGATATTTTCTTAGAGAAAAAAATGGTAATCATTGAGTAGGTCTGATATTCTTGAGTGTTATCTACCCTTTTTCGGCATAATCTTCTCCATAGTAACTTCCTAAGATGAGCATTGTAGCAGCATAACAAGCAATTGTAAAGAGGCAACATGCCAAATGTAGAAAGTCACTACTCACATAGCAAAGCAGGAAATAAAATATTGAGGATTTTTTAATAGAAACAAAAAGGCAATGAAATTTTCACTGTAGTGAGAGTCATGAAAGCAAATTGATACAGCTAATGATAAAGATTATGGAGAGATGAAAGGTATAAATAAATGCTTAGAAAGATATGAGACATTTTGCTAAACAGGAAGCATACAATTCTGCAACTATAGAGAAGCTGCACGCTCTTAAAATGAAGTCCGGCAGATCGCAGGATCTGCAGCTAGTGGGATTCACAAAAGGCCACCAGCTGATCAGGTACTTGAGGAAAAGACAGTGGGAATAAGGTGCAGTCTCTGCTCAAATACTTTTATGAATAACAGTTGACTTCTTCTGATGTGTTTGCAAATGTGTCCTGATGGAAAACTTGAGTTCGATAGCATTAGAGGTTTTCTATAGATTGTGAATTGTTGCTTTTTCTTTCTAAGTGGAAAAAGCTGTTTTTTTCTGACAGCTATGGCAGCAAATTGAATTGCAAACAAATGAAGCATGAACCAAAATTATGTAAGTCAAGTACTAACAAGTCCTGGAGATACAATACAGGTGAACCCTGCATGATTTAGTGCTGACATCCAGTGATAATTCTGAAGAAAATAAATATCCCTTAATTCCTCACAGAAGATAGGAGGTTTAGAGAGGATGAATTAAAGGAGCAAAAGATTAAAATCTCTCTTATGATTCTTCTCAAAAAGAGCTCAGTATTTTTATCACCAAAAGCTCTAGGTGTTGCTGGCTGGGTGTGTTCAGTAATAGAAACAGATTTTTTTCTCCTTTGCCTTTTTCATCAGTAGACCTCCAGATTCAGAAAGATAACCGCAAAAACTGGCTGAATTCCAGGTTTCTGGTTTGTGAAAACTTTTTACTGAAAAAAGAAAGCAGCCTCCAGATGACATGAAAAGAAAATCCTGCAGATTTTCTGCGAGTCACAATTCAGAGCTGTGTTCCCCCCGCCCCCCGCAGGGACACTGCCAAGCTGCATTTCCAAAAATCCGTGGGGTCCTGGGGACCCCTGCAGTGCTTGTGTAGAAGACACAGGTCCAAGGCAGGCAGATGTAATGCGCTGCAGTCTGCCGGCACCCACAGCCCGCTCCGCTGCCTGTGGCCAGCCTTGCCATTGCTGGGCTCCCACATCTCCCGGGGTGCCCTCGATGGGAACGTGTTTAAAGTCAGACAGCCCAGGAACCTGAAACCGCTGTGATTCTCCATAGGGAAAAGTGGTCCTAGAAGTGGTCTTGAAGACCACTGTCAGGGAGGGGAATCCAAAATACGAACAGGATCCATGGGGGCACTTGGATGCCCTGACAGGGCAGTGATGCCTGAGAAGTCCCTGGCTCAAGGTTAAGGCCAAAAATGAGATCCTTCTGTGAACGAAGAACTGATGAGATTAATGTAAAAAGAAAACGCAGATCGCCAGAAGATACACAGAAAATGAGCAGTCCAAACCCCCCCAAGTTTATGACATATCCAGAGTGCCAGAACATGACATAAAATGAGAACAATCTAATAAACAGTCTGGTTTTGTCTCATATAGAAGTTCTATTGAGCCTAATATCCTGGTAGCATTTTGGTTTTGGAAGGACAGAAGACTTAACCAGTCATAGAAGTGGATGCTTTTCTCACATGCGTATTTCAAGGGTCCAGAGACACCTCAAAGCTTGTGTGTTTAATGAGGATGTATTCACATAGCTGCTTTAATATGTCTTCACAGAATTCTCAAAGGATGCAGATGCCTACAGGATCCAGGCAGATAACTGCTGGACAATTTCAGTTACAGGATTTCAGTTGTTAGGACTCCTGAATGATTAACACTTGCTCCTAGAGATTTGGGTTTTTCACTTTTTAGAGACTTCATTTGAGACAATTTCTCCAACTTTTTCTTCTGAAGAAATTTTGTGGTGTGGAAATATCCCTTAGACATTGAAATACTGCCATGTTCACTATTCAAAATTTTTCCTTCCCCCCCCCTCCTTTTTTTTTTTTGCTATGGCTTTATATTGCACCCTAAGAACTTCTTGGACTGACAGACTTTCTGTCATCTTTTTCTTCTGCTGCTATGTTAGTTTTCATATTTTCAGCAAACTGTTTCATCAGATCTTTTTGGTTTGTCTTATTATAGTTTCAAGTTTAACTTGCTGGAACTTGTGTTCTTTTCTAGCTTCCTAATCTTGACAGTTTTTGAAGGATGTCTTCTGATTATTTCCTTTATCTCATTGCTTAACCATGCGAAATATTTCTAGCCCCTCTTTTTTCATAGGTAATATGCACTTGGTCCAAGTCTTTCCTGTGATATCTCCAAAAAAATCTCTTTATAGCTGACACCAAAGCACACAACACTGCGTATGTCATGCATGATGAATGATTTTCTCAGTTCCACTGATAATCGGTCTGGCTTATCACAAACAGCAAGAAAGAAAGGTAAGAATCTTTGTTCATTCAGGCGGAGAGGTGCCAGATAAGTATGACTGAAAGATACCTGTTACCTGTATAACTGCCCCAGCCAAGTAATGGTGCTGCTGACCAGAAGAAAGCTGCTACCCAAATGAGAACCAGAGCCACCGTCATACTGCTGTTGCTGATGCAGTGACCTGCAATGGCATTGTTTAGTCAGAAAAGAGTATCTAGGAAGGCAAACATATCTCTGAAATCTGAATGCACTCTTATACCAACAATTGATAAGGAAAATACAGCTATTTAAAAAAAAAATTAAGAGAAAATAATGCATATAAACAAGAAAAGCTTAAATTCAGAAGCATCTGTCCAGCTTGTGTTCAAGACCATTTGTGAACAGTGGAAACAAATGGGTTTTAAGCAGGAGACAATATGTTTGTTGAGCACTGCAGAATTAGTAAATTCTACATTAGACTTCTGTTTTGCAATTTTGTAAAAAGCAGGAAACAGTTAGTTGTATAAGTTTTACACAGAAATAAACAAGATAAGTCTAAATTCAGATGATTTTCTTATTCGCTTCAAGGTTTTTCCTTTTAAAAAGGAGAAAATATATTAGCTATAATATATATTATATTTACATTAGCCATTCAATACAAATTACTTAATCTGTTCTGCTGTTGCCATACGTTGTGGTTATTTCTTCGTTTATGTGGGAAATATTTATGCATCCACCAATGTCTGTTCCTTCATATTTCTGTAAAGTTATACTGGGTACTTGCTCAGATTTCCTGAAGAGGCAAACATAAATTATGCACACCCTCAGATGGACATGTGATACAGCTTTGCAAAAGAGAAACACGGGTTTTAAATACGACTTCATAATATGCAATGAACATAAGCTGTAGAATTCATCCCAGTGAAATTCTAGCAGTTGCAACATGTTGTGTTGAAAATGAGCTTCAACAAATGTATCATTACAACAAGCTGCTGAAGAACTTCCTGTGGAACAAAGACCTCCCTGCAGAAATTCTTTTCACAGCTAATATTACTAATGCTATTAGAGAGGAATACTCCTATAATGCATTCAGTGTATTTATGCATGCTTTACCTGTGGACATGAATAGGTTCCTGCCTGAAAAATGGTGTAAGCCAGTCCTAACAAAGGCATGAAAATTGATTCCAGGATGAACGGTAAGGAAAAGTTTCTACTGATCGTGTGAAATGGAGTGTGTGAGGCGAGTGTGGTGATGTAAAGAGGTATAAAGGGAAAGGGGCAGATGATAGCATGTTTATATAGGCTTGCAGATGGGGGTTTCACAGGGCAGGAAACATGTAAAAGCCCTCAGACTAGATTTGTACAGTGGGACACTCGTATGCGTTTACAGAGGCATTTACATCAAAGGTTAATAAATAAATGAAATTAGAAAAAAAAGCCCACCAGAAAGAGAGTATTTGGTAAAAGATTTCTAGCATTGGAGAAAGTAATGAACGGTGGTTGTTTGAGATATTCAGGTTACAGCTCAACAGGGCGATAGAGAAGGAAGAAGTGCAGGTATGAGGCTGTAATCATGCTTTGCAGACCTGAGAGACAGGCAGGAGACAGGGACCGTCTGGGCAGAGTCAGGTCACAGTCAGTTCTGGGGATGGTGGGACTAATTTTCATCTCCCATGGTATGAAGCTGTTCACAGGGCGGAGGTCGGAGAGGCATGTGGGGATGGCAGGCTGCACAGTGCTACAAACGCTGGAGGTAAGATGTGCAAATCAATGTTCCCAGCACCATCTGAAGCAGTCCATGATGCCTGCTGTGCTCAAACCCTGGAAACACACCCTGAGGAGTGAAAATATTTGGATGTAGGGCAGCCTTCAGAACCATGGGGCTTCTCAACAACTGGAAACTTCCCAAACATCATCTCATTGAAGATGAAATTTGCTTCTTACAGTGAGATCCAGACAACAGTGTATGCATCACTTAGGAGTCATTTAAGTTGCATTTTGAAGAATACAGAGGGGCAGCAGGACCTGTGGTATCTTTGGCACAAGGGTGAATTTAACCCATGGTGACCAAAGCATGATAATTTGGCTCTTATTGGGGTTAACCCTGGAGGATTCTATGCAAACAAGTTTGTAATGTAAATGATTGTATTGTGTTCTGGTTTCCAACGCATCTAATTTATACTTGATATATCCTGTGACTGAAAGAAATAGAGATTTGCACCAGGTTCAATGAAGGCAGAACTGGACCTGCCTTTATTCCTTACCTCTCTCAGGATGGCAGCCTTTGATGTAGCGAGTCACACTGATTACTGTGAGGGTGTTAATGCTAGCCAGGCCAAAGAGAAGCGTCAGGAAGCCATCAACCTGAAAAACAAAGCAGTGTGCAGGATGTTCTCTTACTGCAGATTGCTGAAGGGGAAAAGAACCAGAGGGATTTCTTCTGTTGTTTTCATGTTAATGCTCTTCAAATTTTTTTCAGAAACGCAACTAACAGGGAAATATAAAATGTCAGGTGCAGTTATCTTCTATAGGATCAGTGAGCAAGCAAATGTTTAAAAATTATTTAAGTGAGTGTTCTGTCATGTACATGAAATAAACAAGAAAATACACCCTTACATCTATGCTTTCCTAAAATGACCTGCCAAATGAAGGAGAAAAAGATTGAACTGAAAAGAACAAAAGCCCTGAATAGACAATAAGACACTGGATGCAGCTGCCCCACTGAGGCAAAGCAAACATGCAAACTGAACCCACGAATTTCAGGCCAAAGAGGAAACAACGTAGGAGGTAATGGGCTTGGCTAACCGAGAAAAGCTTTTTAAAAAATTAAATAAAAACAACCATAGCTAAATCGTCCAAATAGATTGAGTCTCAATATTAGTGCTACTAACTGCCTGCTATTTATTAAGCCCTGACCCTCATCACCTCTGGCTGACGCGGGCAGAGCCGTACGGCTCTGTAGGCTCCCACCAACGTCAGTGTCCCAGCGACACAGCACAGGACAGTTACAACTCTGAGCTTCACTCATGGGTCTAGGGAGGAAGCTGCTGCTGACTGCAGTGGAGATGGATGTAGTCATCTGCTAGGGAGCACCATATGACGGAGAAATGATCCAGGCAGAACGCTGAAGGCAGTCCTTTTTTTGAAAGCTTGCAATGATACCCCAAACTGGCCAGAGCAGAGGTGCTCTTGGAGGTGCCGGTTTTACACCGAGTGAAGCGGGAATATCAAGCAAGGGTCTCTGGACCGTAACTTGGTATTCAAGTGGTAAAGCGGAAAGGCACATCATTATTCTGCGGGAACAAACTCTGTCTTTGTGTGAATGGCCACAACTCCCATGGAATTCAGTTTCTCCCAGAACTGAATCTGGGCCTTTTATCCAGGCTTAAAGCTGAGACCATGGCCGATTGTATAAATTAAATTGGGTGAAGGGTTAGGAAAGGGCTGCTTCATCATTTCTTTCATTGGTGGTTTTTCTTGCCACCAACACCCCTATATATTGACTCTATATACTTCTTAATGCTAACTTTTACAGACTCACCACATTTTAAATGCATGCAAGTCTTGCTACTATGACAATCTACATCCACTTGTGGTCCACTTACAGTCAGCTCATGCTGGGTGTATAAATGCAACCACGCCTACACCAGAAAACAAACTTCCTTGGATATCTCAGCCACTTAGTAGATGCTGCACTTGACTGAATTTGGCCCACTGTGTGCTGTGGAAATAGTGAAATACCTGGATATGCAAATATGCTCTGCATTTCATCAACCTCGTATTGGTGCAAACAGCTGCCACTTCTCCATTTGCTCTAACAATGCTTCATAAATGCAGAAAACAGCATGGCCAAGGACTACTGAGAAACCACATGGCATAAACTTTAGTTATTAGCTTACAAAGGAAGCGGTATTTCAGCAATGATGCAAATAAACACTTTGAAATTAAGTCTAAAGAGCTATGAGATTGAATACTAAAGTAGCAGGACAAGCTTCTCAGTGTGTATCACAGTATAGCCCTCCTATGCTGAAACTGGTTGAGTTTTTCTGAAATAGATGGGTCTATATTTTATCACCTGCAGATGTGACCATTATTCTTCCACCCCCCTCTTCCCTGACGTCAGACCAGAGAGAGACAATTATATTAAGTTATTAGTTCAAATAGCCCTTGAGCACAACTATAAGGGAGGAAAGATTGTCATGAGGACAATCTTTTTAGTAGAGACAGCAGTGACAGGAGGAGGGGTAATGGTTTTAAACTAAAAGAGGGTAGGTTTAGGCTGGATATAAGGAAGAAATTCTTTACAATGAAGGTTGTGAAACACCGGAACGGGTTGCCCAGAGAGGCAGTGGAGGCCCCATCCCTGGAAACATTCAAGACCAGGTTGGACAGGGCTTTGAGCAACCTGATCTAGTTAGTGGTGTCCCTGCTCGCTGCAGGGGTGTTGGACCAGATGACCTCTAGGGGTCCCTTCCAACCCAAAACTTTCTATGATTCTATGATTCTATGATTCTAAATCAGGTCTACAAATACACTACTGCCCTTTACTATTTAAGATGAAACTCTGTCACCATAAAAAAGAACAAGCCAAAATGTTTTCTTTGGAGTGCTGCCTTGCTAAAAAAACCCGCAGCTTTGCGTAATTCAACATAGTTCATAGGACCAAGCTATCCGTCAGCGTCACGTCTCATTTTCATGCTATTTCATAACTTTCAGCACATCATCATACTGTTGCTCCGGCTAGCGTGGGGGCTGTCATCAGAGATTTGGCCAGGGCCACACGGTTAGCAAGTGGCTAAGGAGGCAGCCGGCTGCCGGGGGCGGCTGTGCGCACTGCCCCCTTGCTAGCCACAGGCTCGGCGGTTTAGGGACAGGCGATGGGTGACATGCCACAGAGGAGAGGGAGCTCTGGGGATGGCAAGAGTGTTGGGATGAAAAGAATAAAGGAGGTCAATGAGGCGGCTCTCAAGCTGCAGAACAGCCCATACAGCCTGTGCATATGCCATTTCCCAGCACGGCTTTCAGGTCTGCGATACTTCTGCATTGCTGCCACTAAGACAAGTCTTCAGAAGAAAAAGTGCGATCTTACTCTAGCTGTAGCCAACCTACTTCAAGCATAAACCTACTGGATATGAAAGAAATATCTGTGCTACTTTTTCTGCTCCTGAACAGACAACACTGACTGTAGGTAGCAACCAAAGCGACTGCTTGGAACCCAAAGTGGTTAGCAACAGAAAAACTGCTTTAGCATAGTCCCGAGTTCTATAGACAGAGATACTAATATATGTAGGTTAAAAATATATATAATATTCTCATTTTTCTGCACATTTAAAGATATCTGGAATGACAGCCAAAGAAATACTAGAGTGGTAGATAACAGTTAATTACTCTGGAAGGTTGATGCTCTTCACTGGTTCTGGTTTTCCTTTTCTTTAATCCTACCCCCCAGCCAGCTCCTTCTTTTGACTGTCATAATATTTCCTCCATTTTTGTGTAATGCAATCTTGTCCTTCCTATTATTAATTATGCTTAAATAGCAGCAGTGCTAACAGGCAATAGTGAATTCTGACATAAACATGAAGTTGACTGTATGGTAATTTTGATCCACCAGATTTCCTTTTTACCCATTAAGAAACAGAAGTACATTAGCAGTTTTGAAAGCTTTTCTCTCAGTGCTGTACCAGTATTACTCCCTTGGCTGTACAGATACTCACAGAGCTTGCTCATTATCTTTATGTTGCCTTGAAGCTAAGACACAACTGAAGAAAAGGCTGTGTTTTTTCTGCTTTGTACTTGTGCCTGATTTTAAATCTCACTAATGTTCTTGGTGAACTATCTACAGCCCACAATACATAAAGCTCCCATGGCACGCAAATTTGTTTCTTAAGCTTTGCTTCAGCGCAGGGAGAGTCAGGAATCCCCAGCGCACTTGCAAATTTTTAGCTATGAGCTTGGGTGTACCCCACTTCCACCACCTTTAATACTTCTGCATCCCTAGTGAATTCATAAGGGCTGTCTTCATTTAAAGCAGACAGAGTAAAATATAACCTATTGTTCTTACTACTGCATTAATCCAGGTTTAATGGCACAAAAGCAGATTAACAGAAGAGCTATTACACTTCAGTTCAGGCTGAAACATGGATCTCGCCAGCCAGAAAGGCCGTGTCACTCCCTCCTCTGGCCAGCTGGAGAATCTGTCGCAACTTCCTGAAGTCCCTTTGTTTCCTTTCAGAACCAAAATGTCCTGTCTTTCTCTTATATTAAATATGAGATAGGAATACGTAAAGAAAAAGTTAAACTTTAAACAGGGATGATTTTTAAATTGCACATGTTTAAAGTTTTTAAGTTCTTAAAGTGTGTACTAAGTGAGAAAATATTCCACTTGAGTCTGATGACAACATAATTCTCCCATGCCTCTAACATATCAATAATGTGTCCCCCGAACTATAGGAACTCTTCTGTCAAATGGAAGAACTACCAAGGTTTGTAATTAAAATCAGTCTTCACAGGAGACTTCTTAATACTCCCGATGCATGGTGTTCCTAAAGCACTCAAATTGTTAAAGATTTACTGCAATCCAGGAAGTGAAACAGCTTCATCATTTACCACAGTTTCCACAACGTCTTTCACTCGTGTGACATTGCTCTGCTATGGTTGTGTTCTGCCATTTAAAATGTCTCAGCAGGCTTCAAGTGTAGCTCTTCTTAGAGGTGATTGCATTAGCCCAAGCCATTATAGGTCTCCGACACAAATGGCGCTTCATTTACTAATACACAATGAGAACTGATCTGCTACAGGATTAGACAGTTTAAACCATTAAGTGAGAGCATCAGACACTCAGTATTTTGCATTCACCGAGTAATTAAACTTTTCTATTGATGCCATGTATTTAAAAGACAGGAGAAATATCAATGCAATGTTTAGGCTATACAATTATGTGTACAGTTAGGTAATTGTATTAATTATACTATATAGTTAAATGTACATTTAGTGCCAGGTATTAATACATGCAGGTCAGGTTTTGGCTTTAGTAATGTTAGGGAATGCAGAATAAATCTACTCATTTTCTTGTAGTCTTTTTAGTTTTATATGCTGGGTTAATCAAATGACATTCAACATATACTTACTTGGGGCTGACTTTTAGCCATTAGAGTTGTAGCCCTCTCAGGTCACAATTTATACTCATAGTAGTACATGCACCTATCAACAAGCACAGTTATGAATACAACAACCCCACCGCGTGCACTTCACTTAAGAGACAGAAATTTCTTTCAGGATTTCCTTACACCTCCTCATCAGATTATAATCTTACTTCAGGTACCCTGTGTCCACATGCTCGGAGCACCTGCTTTCTAGCTCTGGGTTGACACTGTGGGACCACGGCAGGTTTTGTCTCTCCTATCCACCCATGAAGAATGAATGGAGAGGAAGCAACCAAGCCTGTAGCTCATGCCACCCGATGATCCAGAAACAGTGAAAGATTCCCATCTTCAGGTTAAATGCTGTATTGCCATTGTCTTTCTGTGAATTACTGTATAGGGAAATCAAGAAGCATTAGATGGGAAACTCTAGCATTGCCCTCCAGGAACACCCGTGCTACGCTGTGTAAAACTTTTTTCAGTGGACCTGAGCCAACACTCCTCTCCACTTCGGTGATGTTAATTGGGAGCTTAGTTGTTTATTGCTAGCAGTACCACTAATACAAACAAATACCTAGACAAATAAAAGAAGAAAACAACCTCATGAGTCACCTGTCTCACCTTTACATTTCTACAGAAAACAAGGCTTGGCTTCGTGGCCTGTGGTGATCCTACCCCAAAAACTGAGATCCATTAACACCAGATTAAAGTCACACTTTTAATTTCGAAGTGAAGAAGTACTATCTTTGCCTTCTCAGAACATCATGGTAAATGTTTCTGGAGGCTTCCACGTGTCTCGAGGAAGCAGGGGTCCCACAGACTGCTCATAGGCTCTGCCAGGGCAGCCCAGGGATTACAATTGACCCTCCACATTCTCCAAAGTGCTATCACCTGTGATGTTTCCCAGCAAGGAGGAATCTGCTTAAGTAGCCACCATCAGGTTAATACAAGGTCATCACCTCTGATTGCTGGCTGAATGCCTACCGGTGAACTTTTTCTTCTGCTCATAAAGCTCCTAGGCACAAGGCAGGCCAGGTGAGCGATGGTACCAGCTCAGCCATGAAGTGGCCAAGACAAGAATGTGCTACATCCCTGAAAGCCTGGAAAAAGCTGCTTCGCTACTAGGAGGTCTCCTCTTAGGCTGATGGTCTTGGATCCTCTGGATCCTGTACCAAAATAATCAGAGAAACAGCAGACAACAGATTTGTCCCAAGAAAATGCTTATAGTCCTGAAATGGGTATGGGCTGTAAGGGTCTTCACATCACAACTGTGTTTGATAAGCTGGACCTGACAGCTCCGTTAAGGAGAGTCACATGCATTGCCAAGGAGTCCTGGGAGAGCATAGAAAGGAATATAAAAGATACAGATTATTCTTGGCTTTAAAGAGGTATCTGAAAAGCCACCAGGTGCAACGTCATCCCTTCTGCAGGGACAGTGGTGTGGAAATACTGGATGTCGTGTCCTCTACAGCCCACTGCAAGCAACAGTCATCTTGTCATTATTTCAGTCAGCAGAGATCAGGGTCAGGACCGCACTGCTTCCTACACGCTAGTGGTGTACTGACTTAATGGAATACATATGTGTGAAATAGAAGATGAGTAAATGTGAGGTAGGACTATAAGGATACTTACAGATATTATCACAGTGATTTTTAAGTTTCATATGAAATTTTGCTTAAAAGTCAGTGATGTGATATGGCACACAAGGAGGACCCAGAAGAATACGAATTGTTCAGCCCTGTGGTGAGAAGAGCTTGAACGATGAAGGTAAGTGATCGACAGCATTTTTTGAGAGAAGACCTTTAACCTCTTAGCAACACACATCAGCTCAGAAGAATGAGGAATGCTACTATTTTCCACAGAAGGAAACAAGCAAAGCATGATTCAAAGCCCACTGAGAGAAAAGGCTAGCGCAGGAATCAAAGTTTAGGCTTTTGAAATTCCCGGTTCTGTAGGATCACTCTCAGGCAACGAATGCCCTTTCCAGGCAGCAGCATGTGCTTTGATGCTGTCCTTGGGTGGCATGGGACAGGCTGTGTCAGACTTGTTAAACAAGCAGACAGATAGTTTGAGCATTCACAGTTTTTCAAGTACCAAATATATAACTTCCCTAATTTGTCGCAATTGGCTGCAGAAATAATCATTTACAGGAAAATGAGGGAGAATTCATGGCTAATAAAAACTGGCGTACCTTCCCTGCAGTCGCATTAGTTACACTGAAATGATCATCTGTGTTGCTAATGATTCTGTTTGTGCAAAGGCACAGTTTTTCTCACCTTCCCTGCAGATGAAGTATTTTTCTCATTAAAATTTAACTCACAGATGTCTACATGAATTGCTTTTACCTCGTTAACTGCAATGTGCACACTCTTTCAGATTATATCAAGGATGACCAGAAATAAAGAAATGGGAAAGACTAATATCTCTGCAACTTCTTTTTTCCAATATCTAAATCTCAGTTATTCAATGAAGCAAGAATGAGGATACATTCCAATGTTCATAGTATTTGAGATATAAAAATTGCTCAGAAAAATATATCTGGGAGGGGAAGATTTGTGTACCAGGGTACAGACAAAGTAAAGGGCACACTTTTTTTCAATTTATTTTATAGATCAGTCTCCACATCCTACCTTTCACAGTGAATCAGTGTGTTAAGGTGAGCTGAATACAGAGCTAATGTTACACAGCTTATCTTCAGCACCTTTAACACCTGCTTTATCTGTTAATGCTCTTAGTGCCAGTTCCATGATTTGACTTTGGGTTATTTTCATTTAACTGAAATGTCAGGAATGATAAACTATGTATAGGTAAAATCCCAGCAATATCACACCACAGTACTGTGCTAGGATAGTCAATTACTATTTTTCACTTCCTTTTTACATTTGGTTTAATGTCTTTTAACATCTTACAGGTAGATAGCTGAACATTTTTCAGCTAAGCAGACTTTAGACCACATTCCTGTACTATTACAGTTTGAGAAAAAAAAAAAATCTGTTTTCTTCTTCCTCAGCCTCAATCTTAGAGCTACATGCTTGGACACTGGGAGATGCAGTGATATTGCAAGATTTTTTTGTAGCAAGAAAGATTGACCTAGCTCAGTATTTAGATGGGAAACCTCTGTCAAAGTTAGATACTGCAGAAAGCCGTGCTGAGGACGAAGGTGCTCCTGCAGCATGCGTTCTGTCTCCACTGCATGCGAGCACTAGTGAACTTGTGGTGTGTCTGCACAGACAGTTCCCCACAGGGAGAGAGAGGAGGAAAAACGTGGAAGAACATTTGAGTGCTCTCACACATGGGCAAGGACAATAACCAGCAACCATCACTACATCTCCCCGTTGCCAGCTTGGAGGGAGGGTGAGCAGGACCAAATCTTTATCCACCTTGGCAGATGTTGCTAGGAGTAAAGATGAACAGCTTGTGGATTTGTCTGGGTTTTATGAGTGAGAGCTCTGTGGCGAGCAGGGGACTCACAAGGACAGCTGCTGGGGAGGATGAGAGGCAGAGCTGGGGGTGAGACACATATGCAAAGGGTGCTTGTTACCCATTGGGTGAGTTGAAATTGGGATGATTTTGCAAAGGAAAAAATGAATGTATGATGGAGCAATATGAATGGGCGGTTGTGCTGAAAGAAGTTTGATGAAAAATGCATACAGATACCTCAGTAACCTTCCAAGTATTGGGAAGGAAGGAGGAAGGAAGCCTGCAAGCTTTTATTTCGGTCCTTTCTGTCTGCCATTAATTTTATTACCTGGTCATGCTGACTGCTAAGCTGCTACTGGTCAGTCATCTCACCCAGAATGTGAGGGAACACCATAACACATACTGTAATAAATAAACACTGTCTTGGCATTTACAAGTGCATAAAATCACAAATTGAATCAACTGCATCAATAGTCTAGTTATGTCAACAATTGGTTGGTTTTACCCTTGGTATTAAATAGACAGCAATCAATGTCCTTCAAATCTACTCTACTTATAAAACAACATAAATGCCTTCAGGGTTTTTGATTTATCAGACAATTTACAGAACATTTTGTTACAAGAAGAAGGTATTAATCTTCTGTTTCCTCCTCATACAAGATTTAGCAATATTTTACAACCTGTGTATAGGAAAATAGATAAATGCATATTCTGAGAAAGCAAATGCTGAAGAAGATATAAAATAATTCATTCAAGATTACAAGTCATACCCTCAAAAATTCTGGAAAGAGCCCATATACTTTTATCTTTATTGATCTCAGGATTTCCTACTGTTGCAATTTTCCTTTTGGTGTTTCAGATCCCCACCTCTAATTTTTAGAAAAGATGGACATCATCACTTCTCAGAAATGTCATACCAGACCTCTAAACATTTAGTAACACCAGAAATGATGGATTTGTTACACGTCTACAGGAGGCAGTGACTGGAAGCTGAATCTACAAGAGGGAGTAAGGTCTACCATGCTCAGCTTTGCAGGGTTGCAGCTCTGGTTGCTTGCCTGGTGCACACGCAGTCGTGGCTCCGAGCTTGACTGCTCAATTGGATGTGGCAAAAGCTAGTGGGCAAATGAGGCTCCTAAAGTAGCCAACAGAACAAGGTCAGCAGCAGATCTTACCTCCCTTTTGATTTTTAATGCCTTACTCCAGGCTTCAAATGATCGGAATTGCTTGGCATTCACAGCCATATCCTTCCCTTAACTGTGCAAGACCTTTCAAAAATTAAGCAGTGTCACAGTGAAAAGCAGAGGGATTGTTGATCCATTCTCCCTTTTCCCCCATGAAGGGGGCGGGAGAGCTGAACTCACTTTCTCCATCCAAAGGTGCTTAGATCCACATTCCCTGCCTAGGGACGTAAGCCCCAAGACTATTCATTGTATGGGGATGCTCCACTGTCCTTAAAGCAAATACCAGGGCCAGAGACAAAGAGAAACTCCCTACGTGAGTGGTCAGGCACCTGTTGGAAGGAGGGGAACCCTTCTTGTCCAACAGCAGCATTGTTCAAGCAGGGCTATTGCAAGTCCAGCTTTTCTTAGAGATCCTCACTGGTCTGGGATTTCGGCTTGCAACTTGTTCAGCTACACCATGACGATTCAGAAAAGTCTGTTAAAGTGCAAGGAGTCCCAGACATCCCCGAGGGTCACGTCCTCCTCAATGCATGCACGCGAAGTCTGGCACTTCGCGAAAATTTTGCACTTCCTGGCCACACCACGCCCTTTCAGGATGCGCACATGCAGCAGGTATCGTGCTGCCAGGCGAACTGTGCACAGATGAATTCGGGGTAACAGAGTAAAACAACATATGCATGCAATATGGGGCTCACTGCTGCTCACTACATCGCCGGCTGTTTCTGTCCAGGGTATGCCAGACAGAAACACTGTACAAAACATCAAAACATTAAGCAGTGCAGGATTCAAAACCAGGTTTCCTCACTGCTGTGTAGCAAACCCAGTCATCTCACTCTCTGCTGCTCCCCTCTGTGGCTTTATTATTCCACACAATACAAAGCAGCTTCTGCAAAAGAGGGTGAGGGCAGACCCTTCCAAACTGGCCCTTGGTGGGACAGCGAGGGCAGGCTGCAGGGATGGAGGTGGTGTGGGCTGAGTCCTGTCGGGCAGGCTGCTGTGGTGCTCACCAATACCTCAAAGCTGAACCTATGTTTTGTTGGTTGCCCCTGAGGCTGTTTCTGTGCAGAACTGGAGCTGCTGGGGAGGGTCTGGCACCATCTGGGTGGCCAGATGGACCAGGGATACCGAGACTGATGATGAGGTGAGTGCATCTGCAATAGTGTTGGGCAGCATGTCGGTGGCAGTGGGTATGTCTGTCATGGTACTATGACCTAGAGGTAACTACGATGTGCTCTGGTGTGCACAGCCGAGATACACCTTATATGTAAGAAACAGTCAGAAATAAGTAACATTTTTTTAAAGAAGCCTATACCAACAGAGTGAGCACATTACAAAAGCGGTCAATCTTCTTGACCCTTGTAGTAAAGTTCTGAGGTATGTGTAAAATTGATGTCAAAACGACCAAACCATAGTATCATAAAACAAAATGAGAAAAGTCGATTAGTGGAAACAAGTTTAAACGAAAGTACCAGGATTACGAAGGATTTCAAGTTCTAGGGCACCCCACAAGACCATTCTTGGTTTCTGACATGACAGCAATGCACCTGTAGGGATTGGATAGGTTATAAACCTTCCCCTTTGTACAGAGGCTTCCTGAAACCTGCATCTTTGGTATTCACCACATGATTAACAGATACAAGAAAAACTTTCTGTTGGTTGATTAATGATGTTTTGAAGAAATTGCCATGTTTACCTGCAGAGAATTAACATTTATCTACTTCCTACATGTAAGACCATTTGCTCGCAATGTTATTTACAGCTTTCAGTGAAAATTCTAATTCAGCAGAACATACGAATAAAAAATGTACGGGAAAGACAAAAAGACATCCTGACGCAGCTTTTCACTAGAAATATGGTCAATGGGGGAACAGATGGCTCTTGGTCCCTGGCTTGCATTCCCTGACCTGAACTTTACTATATGAACTAGTTTACTTACTGATAATACTACCAGAGGCAAAAACCCAAACGTCCTAGAGACTGACTGTCCTCCCTCTGTCCAGCTCAGGACTAAGACACAATGGTGGAGCAGGGAAGAGATAACCAGAAGCAAAAGCAGAGTCTGAAAGCCACCCTTGGAAAACTGTATCTGTACACAGCATTCAGTGGGGACAGCGTTTGGATACAGACCTACTATGCAACTACATTCCTAAAAGGAGAGCTCTGTCAGACCTCCAAGAAGAGAAATAACATTTGACATGGGGAATAACAGTGGTATTTCTTCTGTACAGAGGACAACAGGAGCACACCGCTTTGCAAGTATGCCACGAGATGGTCATTCTAGCTGGCGAGGCATTGTTTGTTACAGTTTTCACAGAATATGCTGTTTTGAAAGAGAAGTAGTACCTGTCTGTCCTCTCCCCACTCCCTCTAACTGGGGCACCTAAGTATGGTGAACCTTAATTTTGAAAAATATTACCTGAGGGCACAGAGGGAGGTCTAAGTCAGAGGAAAGGAAAATAGTTAGGTGGATTAAGTGAGATGAGATCATGAAATTTCTTCATAAACAGAAATGACAGGCTGGCTTGGGAAAATAAAGTTTCCCTAAGCACACCTGACAGCAGAAGCTGACTGATCAAATAAGAGCAAACGTGTAGTGAAACAGACAGTGACAGCAAGCCAAGTAAGGCTGTCCTCTGGATGCAGCAAAAGAAACTGAGTCAGGGAAAACACATGGGCCGTGCTGAGGAAAGAGCCGCGTTCATGTAGACAACAGCCCAAATTGTCACCCCAGCTACTCACAGAGGAGTGCAGTGAGGGGAGAGACACTGACTTCAGAGAGCTGCAACAGAAAGCACAGCCTTTACCTTCCTGGCATCAAGCTCCTCGCTCCTCATATTCCAGATGTGACACCCATTCTGTTCAGACTACGAATGCATCACGTTTTATAAACACCACAAACTAAGCAATCAAAGCCTTACCACTGTTCAATGTTGAACATTTTTAGAACGACATTTGTGCTGGCTGTCTATACACACGTGGAAATGTTCACATCTTTTTTTATGCACAGAAGCTTCCTGCTATTTCTGCACAATATTCTTCCTAAAAACAGCCACTCTGCTTCCAGAAGTTACTTTTTCATCACTGGCTGCTGTTTTGTCTAACTTAACAATCAGGAAGATGGATGTCAGTGTTTAAACACAGTTTTGAGACACCCAACGCAGAACAAAATCTTCATGTAGGATTCTTGTTTCCATCATTTTCTCTCAACAAGCCACAACCAGCTCAACCACTCCACAAATCACAACCAATTCAAACTATTTATTCAGAGCACAAATTGGCTTTTCCAGGTTACCATGAATTTTTAGTTAGCATTAATACAATATCATTTCCTATTTGAAATTATAATTGTTAACTTTTAGAGCCTACAGAGGATCACCAAAGCAGAAAACATAATATTTTTTGAATCTGAGCATTCAGAAAAGCCTGAACAATATCTTTGGATCCCATTACCTTAAAACTTTGCTTGACAGCCATATTTTACCTACAAATGCTCTTTAAAACCAGGAGATCCAAATAAGATCACTTAACACACCCTGACGAACAAAACATCTGGGTACCCCAAAAATGTTGCAGACCACTTCTTTCCTTGTGAAGGCAGTTCAAACACAGTAGAATTAAGCACACCTCCTTCACATTAAGTTCAAGCACACCTCCATCCCAGTCTTTTTGCATATAAAAAAATAAAAGTGCCAGATCATCATAACAAGACTCTGAACAGCTCAAAGTCCGCCAAAGAGGGACTCCCTGGCAGAGGCATCAGGAAGAAAGCTGTAAGGCTGCTGACAGAAGACTCCCATGCAAGTCAAGAGGTATGGACACAGTGTGCCATGCTACGTCGATTCCTGCGTGTGCTGCTTTTTACAGCTCAAAAAAGGAGCCACAGCATAGACAGGGCTCTGGAAGAGCTTGGACTGGGGAGGCAGAAGCGTCATTTAATGTTACCTCTTTCAGCCGGCTGGGTTGTAAACACTAAGTTATGCCACAGATCTTGGTTCAGCGTTTCACACTGAATGGCTTACCCTGTCTTACACAGCAAGTCTGCAGCAAAGCTAGAACTGAACCCGGAGATCCAGAGTTCATCTTTCCTTTTGTAATCATAGCTCCAACCTTCCTTGAAACAGAGAAAAATGGGAATCTGTTTAATTCTGAGTGTGGGTGTGAATTCTACAGTTTTCAGGCATGTTTTTGTTAATCTAAAGACTTCAAAGGTTTCTATTAATAAAAAAAATTAAAGAGGTGTCCTCAAAGTTTCTACTCAACAGACCTTAGATGATTGGAATTGTAGGTGTTCTCGTTAGAGGAATAGTGGGATTTTGCTGAGGAAATAAATAGCTTCATTTTGCTAAATCCTTTTCTGCCAAATGACTATAGACAAATATTTCAAACAAGAAAATACTAATTTTTTAGATCAAGTTATAGCTCCCAGGTTAACCAGAGTCTTCTGTGGGAAGTCTTCCTTTCCTCTCTGTGTAAACTGAACTTTTGTATTGAAAGGGAGGGGACATGAGCTGTAAAAGTTCTTTTGTCTATGTTGCACAATAGTTCAACTTCCTCTTTTAAAAAAAAAAAATTACCCCCCCAAAACCATAAAAAAACCAAAACAACAAGAAAAGAGGATTATTTCTCTCTTCCTTTTCTTTCATCATGCTCTTTCTTACACCTTGCCGTAGGCTATCCTGTCATTTTCAGATTTTTGATTCTCTCATGAAGCAGCCGCATTAAGCATTAATCTTTCTCACAGATGTTACCGACAGCACCAGGGAGCCAGGCTTGTGCCTGTCTCTCCAGGGGATGTATTTATATTCTGTCTATGCAGGTTTGTTTCTCCAACAAAAAGCTGCCTCCAAGTTCAGGGATGACTGTGCCATAAAGTGAAGTCACTCATCTTACAACAGGCCTCAAAGCAGCAATGAAATTAGGGATAAGAATGAAGAGTTACAAATGATTTAGTACAAGTAGTTGCATGCCAAAATATATGGGTATACCCAAGTGCTGTGTGGAGGCTTTGCTCTGCTTGCCTTGTCAAATAGGAGACTACATTGCTTTGTGTCAAATGTTAAAGTGCCAACAACCAGCTTGACTTCAGGGGAGCTGAAGACAAGCACAGACTACCCCTCAGCTTTCCAAGCTGACTGGGAGCTATGACATGAAGTAAAAAAACCAAACTAGTAGAAACTATTGCAAATATCTTTGATAGAGTTAGAAAAATAATCACTGAAAATTGGTCAAAACCTGATCAAATACACAGATTCATAGGTGTAACAAAAAAGAGAACACTGTCTTTTTGGAAGGTCAGTCAGTATTTCTTTTCACTCTTTTGGCCCTGCCTGGTTATTTCTATACAGCATTTACACAGAAATAGATGCACTTATTTTGTCTAATTAAGTGTGATCCAGTCTTACCTGGCAAGTCCATATTGATGTGATAATGAATCCATCATCTCTGAAGACATTGAAGATTTCAATGATCCCCCGTGAATAACCAAACACGGAGATACTAGCATCTGACACTGCCAAGTTAAATGTGAGGTAGTCAGTGGGCTGCAGAAGATGTCTTTGTTTATACAGGACAAAAATCACAATGCTGTTTCCAAACCAAGACAGCCAACCTGGAAAAAAAAATAAATAAAATCCATGAAATCAGAAAGCAAATAAAGCAAGAAGCAGTTCAGTGTGTAAATGTGTGTTGTCTATTCTGAAATTACCCTTTTGCTCCACTAGAAACAAATTAAACCAGCTTATCCATTGGAAAACCTATGCATGAAGCCTTTTTAAGTAGCTGGCTACTTTTCACAAGCAGGAAAAAGCGAATAACTCCAGCAATAAAACAGAACCAACGTGATGAGCTGCTGTTGAATCTAGCAAAGATCCCCATTTAAAGGTCTGGAGAAGTTTTTTTCCTCTAGGTGGACAGATGAGACTCACAAAACGGAACTTGCATGGAAAAAAAGGAAGGAGCAAAGATTGGTAGAGTGGAGCAGAGACTTCAAGCAATCTGCCAAAAGCTGTAGCTGTTTAGGTACATTGTATACAATAAAGTATACCTAAAGTTCAGGTACATAGCCTGAGCGAGCGGCTTTACCAGTCCTCTCTCGAGAAGTGTTGCCTTTTCCAGCTAATACAATTAAGTTTCTTCTCTTCGCACAGCCTAGCATCTCCTTGCAGCAAAGCCTGTCCCAGCTGGGAATACTTTTCAGTGATACACCTGTTAATCTATAGGAAGAGAACATTTAGAGCAGACCTTTCAGAAGCTTTAAGTCTCTTTATTTATTTGTAAAGAAAGTTGTGTCCTCTGTTACTGTCCAGGAACAGAGATGCCTGACATCTACAAGTATAGTTACATGAGGAAAACACAAGGGAGATGACCGTAAATCTGATGAAAGTCAGCCACCTACCCAGGTGGAGAGACCTAGAGCTTCCAAATGTGAATGGCGATCGCTCCACCCATCAGAGCAAGACCCTGGTAGTCTGCATCTCACTTTTTGAAGTGAAGAAGATCTGTAGAAATGAATGACTTTTAACAAAATGTTTACTCATAAACATCAGTCTCAGTGTTGAAAATGGGGCTTGGCCAGTGGAGGGGATGGCTCCAGGGCGGCTGCTGGAGCAGGGCCAAGCAGCAGGTCGGGCAACACCCACCTCCCCACTGGTTCACGTTTCCAACCCAAGCCAGCTCTGCCACTGCAAACATCGGTGGCCTCGCTTCATCTTGGCAATGTGGAGCAAAACACCGCCTCTTCTGAGCACTTGTGACCTGGGACAGGCATAGGAACCCAGCAGCGGGTGATTCTGTTCCCCACAGCCGATGCCACGGTACAACATGAACTGCCAGGTGAGGGAGAACGGTGTTGATCCCTAGCCCTCTATCCAGGCACAAGCTGACAGGTTTAATGTTGTAGCAAGAGGGCAGCTGCCTTCCCGCAGGAAGCATCAACAGCTCCGCGTCGGGAGCGCAGCGCTGCTCTGCTGGGCTGCCTCGCCTAGGGAGGGAGGGGAGCAAACGGCCTCTGAGTCTCCAGGCCATCTGGGACTCCCACCAGCTGAAATGCCAAAGAGCAAAGCACATGATCTCCAAACAGAGAGGTTGGGTACTTACTCCCAGTGAGGTGCTCTGGGTAGTCTGGAGTGGGAGGGGAGGTGGTTGATGGGAAGGTCTCTGCACAGCACTATGAACTGCTTTTTCTCCGAAGCAATTTCTTTTTAATAACTTCTCTTCACAAACCTGCCAAGCTGCTGCTGCTCTGGCTTGATTAGCAAATGCACATGGCTTACTAAAGCGCTTTTGAACTGGGAAGAGCTGACGTGTCGGCATATGGTATTAAGCAGAAATAGTCACTGGTGCAATGATACACTGAGATACGTACATATATTTTATACATATCTCGTTATAAGATCAACCATAATAAATACATCTTATTCTGGCCACTAGGTGACAATGTTTCTTAATTGAGTCTCGTTTCCAACGGCTGCATGCACTTTAAGTCAGGAATTGTTTCTGACTTTCGTCTGAGCCCAGGTATTATAAACAGGCACAGCAGGGCCCTGGAGGAGGACGGCTTTGCGAATGCATCAGGATAGTCTGCAATGAAAACATGGTAGTTGTGCTGTTTGTGCACATCAGCTCTACCTTCCGTATAGTAAAATAGCTTTCAAGGCAGCAGGCACGGAAATATTTCCCCTGTCAATACAAAGACATAGTGCTAAAATGGCAGACAAAATAAAATGGCACCCCCTTTGTAAATACCTGCATTTTGTCAATGCAGAGTAATGGATAGGAGGGCTACCCTAAAAATGTCATACGCATGGACTTCTGGGGATATAAGGAGAGAGAATATACATTCCCCCTAGCCCAGAGGGTAAGGGAGTATTCAGTTAAAGTATCTTACAGTTGAAACTGAGCAAAACATCGTGTAAAACAACAATACACACATTTTAGATGGAGGTGACAGAGACACAGTATTTGTGATCATTTTTGGCACTACTTTCACACACTGAGGGTGGGGAGGAGGGAAGCACTGAAGGAGATAAAGTTACAGAGCCAGTATGACTTCTGCAGGTAGGCACAACCCTTCTAATCAAAGCAGGTGGACAGCTTGCACTGGCATGTCCAGCCCCTAAAACATCTGATCTGTCTGGGCAGTAGACCATGTTAATGCTGTGATAAAAAACCTGGAAGCACTCAATTCTCAGTAAACCATGGAGTAACAAAAACAGTGGTCACACAAAAGTGGTATCAACCAGAGCAGTGACTGTGGGACACTGGATCTCTGCACCATCAGACAGATGTGCTTGTCTGGGGTTGCCAACTATATCGACTGCTTATTGACTTTTTTTTTTTTAAAAAAAAAAAAGCCACAACAAATAACTCCAAAACAAAAAATCAACCAACACTAGACAAGCAAACACCTAAAACCAAACAATGTCCTTCCCACCTACCCCAAATCCTGACAGCACGACAGGGAACAGGACTACAAGTGCGCTGCGAGGCAGCACAGCAATGGCCCTGTGCCCTCCGGGAGGGCAGGGACCTCCTCGGCTGCTCTGCAGGTGGGCCCTGCCTCAGGGTAAATCACAGGCACATCAAGAGTTCAGAAGGAAACCTCTGTGAATTGCTATAAGGCCTTGGTGTCACCAGGTGCCATCTCAATAAAACAGAGGAGAGAAAAGAAACAACCGAGGGAACTGGTTTCACTTTTTGCAAGCTGCCAGCAACTCACTGACAAGAGAACATGAAAAAAAACCCCAACCCTCAAACCCCAAACCCAACCCCAGCATCCTAAGGTAATGCTGGTGAGAAAGGAAAATGGTGAGAAAAGGAAAAAACAGCAGATAGGAAGAAACTGAGCACTCCCTCCCAGCATAAGGTTGTGAAAGGAAAGGCATTTCTCCCATAAGCTGTAGCGCTGCCTGATATGGGCTGCTCATCAACAAGAGGTGCTGGCCCTTCTGAAGTGGCAAAATACACAGATAACATACAATTACTGAAGTTCGTTAACACAAGGCAGGACTGAGAGCAGCTGCTGTGAGTCTCGCAGTGTCAGAGTAGAACAGGTTAAATGAGTGTTGATAAATGCTAAATGTTCAACAGCTAAGGAGTCACCTTTACTCCTCAGAGACCCACAGAAAAGTACTTGGTACCACATTTGCAAACATTAGGAGGTAGGAGGAATAGGGTGGACAGTGATATTAAACATGTTTTATTGCCCTTACTTAATTCTGCAATAATCCTTCCCCTGGAATAATACCCCCTAATAGAGCATTTTAATCCACAGATGTCAAAATTGCTCCACAAAGGAGGCTGATGCTGTTATCCATGATTTCTGGGGGAGGCACAGGAAGCCTGTCAAGCAAGCTGCTGGTAATCAGAAGCCGAAACCCTACTGAAGAAGTCCTGTATCAGTGTGCTGTCCACCAGCCTGTGCAAAGAAAGCACCAAAAATGTAGACAGCAAGAGTGACTAAGGATACTGAAAATGCCTCTGCTGAAAGCGATGGAGAACAGCGAGATTGTTTAGCTCTGGGAACAGCTAAAAGGGAACACAACAATTTTACAAAGATTTCTGCCAAATCATTCAAGCCTGAGCATCCTCTTTTTCTCTCATGTACCTGAGATGGTCTTCGAACAATCAGTAAACACCTGAAGCTGTGTGCAATTTCATGGTTAACATTCAACTTATGTTTTCACAGAGTTAGATTTGGTACAAGGGAAGTGATAGATCTGAGCTGGTCATCCACATTTCCATCCGATGACTGCATCCCCGCCCAGCTAAGACAGGCTTTTATGTTCTGTACTTAGACTTGTTATTATTAGACATTGTTACATGGCCTTTACTTCTAAAATCTCACAAGAATGAATTAGAAAAATGTGTATTACAACTCATCCATCTGCAGTTTAAAATACACAGGGAGCCTTAAGTGGGAGAATTCAAGAAATGAGAGCAAAAGGTGAAGGCTCAGTGTCACAAGACAAGCTACGCTTTTCTCTCAGCAAATAACCTTATCTCTAGGACAGAAACTGGATTGAGCATCTAGATATAGAGCAGGCATGAATAAAGTCAATTACTGATTCAGCTACCTATACGCAAGCATAAATGTCTATCTGAAGAAGTTTGCTGTAAAAGATTTTCAGGCTAGAAAGCTTTATTGAAAACAGTGACAAAATCCAGAGAATTTGCAAAGCTGTCATTAACTATTGCAACTGCGAAGTGACCATGCTCTGTTTTTACTCTTCCCTGCTAACTATAGATACACAGTATCCTATCCAGGGCGTATTGCCAGTTCTGGCAGGAAGGAGAAGAGTCATCACATTTTAGACTTGACAAAGCATGGAGAGATTGTTTATTCAATACACGAGATCATTTTGCGGATGCATGTTTTGTGAATAACTTGTTTCCTTTCCCACCTTCGCAGATTTATCTGTCAAACAATGACCAAAATAACACTCACTCTGTCACTTGTCAAATTACTATTTTTTAGTACAGTACAGTATAGTATTTAGTTCACTCTTACCATTCGGAAATGTGTGCCTTTTAAAGGCAGGTTTGGGTCTTGTTTTCTGATGGGATTGGTAATGCTCTCACCATGCCTTTCTGACATAAGCACTCACAAAATGTCAGAATTTGACAAATATTGTCTCCTACTGACTTAAAATTTCCTTTGATGCCAAGCACTCACACTCCCAGTCCCAGTTAACTGTGAAACTAAGGAAAACAAGCACAGAACAAATTGCGCATAAATGTAGAAAAGAAAATTTACTTCAGAATTCCAATGAATAATTATGAAGAAAATAATGTTTCATTTTTTCCCCCCCGGGTCTAAGTTTGGCTTAGCAAGCAGGCGTGGACAGCACTTTTAAATTGCACCTAAGAATTTAAACTACACAAGGATTTTGCACAGTATTCTACCACTTGGGCCACAGGTGAAAAGGGGTCAGATGTAATGCTAGCAAGGGGCCAGGCTTCCCCCTGGCTGTCAAGCACAGTTCTGAGCTCTTGGAAGGGAAAGATGAAACAGAGCGCTGCCTTCAGAGAAGGGATTCTGACGCAGCCGACCTAACGAAGGGTAATACAGTAGCTGCTGCTACCACCCGCAGCTAGTCCCTCTCAGCATGCTGTGACGGCTCACCGTGGTGGGATTGGCTTTGCATTTTTCCTCCATTTGGCTGGTTCCCTGGACAAAGCACTAGCAAGGAGAATGGTGGAACAGTGACTCAGATGCCAAGAAGCAGTGCAGTGATCTCAAAATCTTTCAGGATTTGCAAAATGCACTGATGCATTTTGATTCTGGTTTGCTTGTGATGTTAGTATGCGATACCTCTGGGTATGGGCTCATGGGTATGGGCTGAGAGCATGGGCTTTGAGCTCAGGTTTCCATGCAGTGTGCTGAGGACCCCTCTGTCTGGATCTGATACAGCCTGGCTGGTGTACGATGTATGTAAGGCATGCACACACATCAGTGTCCTCTCAGTCACACATGACATCTGCGCTACCTGTGACATGAGAATTTCCAGGAGGGGATACGCAAAGAGGCTTCATCTCAGCAGAAGGTGTTAGAAAATGGTTCTGGGATATTCACGTCCTCTGTCAAGATGTGTGACTGTGGGAAGACTTGGCCAAAGACGGTTAGGTTTTTTAGACTTTATCCTGCAAACGCGAAGAGATTCAGAGGAACCCCATCTTCTGGGTAAGCAATAACACCACATATATCCCTTTGGTGTCTGAAATGTACGTCAGAATTTGCAAAAAGCTGCACTGGCATACTTAGATGCAAAAGAGAAGAAAACTTGGAGCAGTTACAGAAGTGTAGTCACTGAAAGTGTTTTCCAATGGATCAAAAACCCAAACATATGAAATATGAACATCTTTGGGACTTTGTGTAAGGAAGTACCCATAGACTCCTGCAAATGCAGGCTGTCTTTCCAGACCCTTAAAGAAATGCAGATACGGGAAGGTAATGCACAGACTTGCCTTTGTCCTCTGCTGCCAGCAGGGCAAGAGGGTGTCTGCGTAACAGGGTACTTTGTCCTGCCATATCACTGCTCCCCAGACAGAGTTACTGGTGTACATAAAATTGGTAGCTGTAAATTGTTACAATTGGTGCTTGCAGGAGTGTGGCAGCAGACCTTTGAGGAGAAAAAGACATGAGGACTTGTCTGATTTATGTATTACTAAGATTTTTTTTCAAAAGTTCTTATTGCAAAAAAGTATGCTTACCTCCATCACATTTTAACCAGATCCACACTACACTTAGCTTGGAGTAATGCTGTTACTGCTTATATATACTCTGCAAGAAATGCAACTTGAGTTTTGAATCTGGAAGTAAGTTTCAAGAACAGCAGCTATAATATGCCAAGCACTTGTATGCCTGGCAGAAGGATCTGGAGCAGTCAAAAATCAGTATACATATAACCTAAAAGCTCAGGCACTGAGTTACTTCAAAGTATTTGCTAGAAGATGTGGGGTCACCATTAAGAAGCAGCAAAGGAAAACACCTCTGTTGGTCAGTTGATGGAAGAAGTTTGAACTACCAGTGTGATGCAGCGGCAACACTAGAAGAGACCAGTAGAGCTGAGGAAGCGTAAATATTAATGTGAATGGCAATGGCAAGACCTTGCTTGGATGCTGTATTTGGTCCAAAGAAAGAGTGCAGAGTGGAAAAGACAGCGTAAAAGGCTGCTGTAGGGGACAGGGGAAAGGGTATTATGACAGAAGAGAAACAAACTATAATAACCACCATCAAATCTACCAAACAAAAAAACCCCATCACTTGCTTAATAAAGGAATACAGAGATTGACCACAGGGTACAATTGTTCCTTCAGGAACACAGACCGGCCATAGGACGTTAATTGCAGGCAAAAAAATTATTTCAATTAAAAGGAGTGACAAAAAGGATATAAAGTTATTATGATCACTTTAGCTAAGAATTTAGGGAAAGGCTCCTACTGAACAGAGAAACAAAATCAGGAACAGGCTGTCAATTGAAAGAGTGGTAGCAACACCAAAAAACCCCCAGCCAGTTCTATGAGGGAGCATGATTGCTTTGTAAATGAGATTATATATTGTCACAGCAGGAGACAGACCTTGCTGACCTAAGATGTTCTCTCTAGTCTTAAATGCAACTGATTAATTCATTAGCTGATGGTGCAGCCATTTCCCAGCCACTCATGAAGGGATACGCAAATGTGAACAGATTGGGGATAAATTGGAACAACTCTGATTTATCTTATGGCCACTCTTCTAATTAAGCCTCCTAAGACAGAAGCCATAAATTTTTCTGCTAGAACCTCTGTTTTTATTTGAAACACAACGTTTTCCTCCTAGTTCCTATAGGTAAAAAAAGAAAGTTTCATGTAAACATATGAAAATACTTAGCATTTTCTATAGTGCCTTCCCTAGACCTTCCTCACGCATAAGCTGAGGGCTAGTAAGCTACTTGCAGTATGTGATAAGCTTAGAAAAAGAAAAAATCAATTTAGATCAATCATTTAAAAACAGCGATATTTTTGTATACGTTGTTTGAAATAACAGATTTAATGAAAGTTACGTTTTCTTGTATTTTCCTGTGAGGTTTTATGGTCGGAAATTTTGGTTACCTAGTAAACCTACATTCTTTGAAATTTCATAAAGTTTCCTTGTATCCTGCAATGAGTCTACCCCAAATAGACAGTATTAAAACGAACAAAACTGCGCTGGGATCAAAGTGAGTTCATACTGGGTGCCATTTTCAAATCGTTACTACACACTTCCACTGGCTGTCTTGCAGCAGAACCAAAGTAAGCACACGGTATTGTGGTTGCTAACACAGGATAATGTTCTAGTACTTAGATCTTTCATAGACCCTGTTTGAAGATGTTTATTTCTATGTGCATCAAACGTTTAAAGCAAGAGCAGTACAAATAGTTAAAAAAACATTAAAAACTACAGAAGATATTTTCTGTCTCTGCAGGCGGTCATTGTAGGGTGTCAACTGACCATCCTCAGTCAGAACTCTGGAAATCACAGAACGTTAATTCAGTGCTACCAGGACACAAGAAGACATAGAAGTATCATGTACTTCTGATAAGGTTCTTCATCTTCCTACACATTAAGTTTAGTGAACAGGAGTTAAAAGTTTACAGGCTTGACTATTTTTTTCCCTCAATATTTCTGCATTGATTATTAATCTCTTTTTAACAAGAGAAAGCTGTACCTCTTTGCTCTTGTAATAGCTGAAGAAAAAAAAGTTGCTTTTTCTAACATCCTGTCCCATCAGGGATGAAACCCCAATGAATCGCTTTGAACTTTACACCAAACTCTACTTCGGAGCTTCCTTTCACGTCCAAGCTGAGTACATACCTAGAGCGAGCAGGTAGAAGCCTATGATAGTCTCTCCTTGCTCTGTTACAGCTGCCTCTCTGCTCAGAAAACTGATGTTGTTGTTCCTCCAGGGTGCCTGTGGAGAAAACTGGACAGACATTTTCAGCGGAGCTTATGACCCAGAAATTGCCCTTTCCTCAGTACGTCCCGGCGAAAGAAAACAGTTTCAGCCCTATCCTCAGTTCCTGCTCCCTGTATTTGAGGGAGCTCTTCAATGGGACTAATGATCTAAAGAAGGAAATCTTGAGGGACAGCAGCTTTGCAGCCTTCTGCCCTGTTCTTCTTCACTAATCCTATCTATTAATACAGCCTGCGAATCTCTGGCCAGCCCAAGACGGCAGATTTCCTCATATCCTTATTACTGCTGCGTGCAGACATCTTTAATGAAGAGCATGTATCTGACAAATAGACAGCTTCCTTCAAAACAGGGTGATATCACGCAACCTACAGGCTCATAGGCACACCCACAAACACAGTGCATATTGATATGTTGCTAAAATAACAGTACTACTGTCTTTTTGTCTTCGGTGAAGACCAGTATAGCTTTAGTTCAAATGACATTGAGGAAAAATCTCACATAAATTTAAAAAAAAAAAAAGGAATGGTAAAAAACAATGGGGAGGTGTCACTGCCCGAGAATGTGACTTTAGCATAGAAGAATAAATCAGCTACGCAGTTATGTAACAGCAGTATAGCTGCTAATTTAAAAAGAAGGGAAGATAATTTCCAGTACAGATCGAAAAAAATTTAAGTCCTTTGAATCATATTTTTAAGACTGCTAAGCACCCTCCAATCTCGTACATTCCAAGTATATTTGGATTTTCCCACACTGTTGAAAAATGAGATTTCATCTCGTTGAGGAGACGTGTTAGATGTGATTTAAAATACCCCAGACTGACTCTCTACAGCCTTTACTGAGGTATTGATGATTGTGTTTTCGATATGGCCTCTCTTACTAATCAGATTGTAGTCATAATTAAAAAAAATTAGTCTGAGTCAATTCATCTGGACCAGCAAAGTTTTCCTGGGGAGCCACACACTCTCACTGCACTGAAATCCCGGTGCCCCGACCGGCTTGTCCCTTCCCACCCTGGGCAGCAAATCAGCCCCAGTGCTGGCACCCAGTTGGAGGAAGCAAAGCACCTCACTGGGAACCTCCGCTGGCCACGGGCTGGTTTTGTCTCTCCTGAGCTGGATTAATTCCTGTCGTTAAGCTTTCCCTGTGTTCGTTACGACAGCCTCACTGCGAGAGAGAGGAATAAAGGCAACGTGATGAGAATAGCAGAGAGAAGGCAGCAGAAATAGACGTGTTGTGGTGAAAGATGGAAGCCTCTCACCTTCCTGTTGATGGTAAGGATGGTCACCCACACACTTGCACCACCAAACCCCCTTGCAAGGGTGCTAGGCTTGACGTGTCCCCAGCCATCTCGCTCTTGTAGAAGTCACTGGAGAGCTGCTCTCTCTTTCTCCAACCTAAGGTCAGCAGCACAGGTCTGGCAGCTCCTGCAGATCCCACTGAAGCAGCCAATAGGCCTGATTTTCCCGACCACTGGCCACAGCCCACCTCCTGCTGACTTTTTGTAGAGACTGCTTCCTAAGTCTGACTATGGACACCTGGAGTTTAACCCTGACAAAAGTCCTAAAACACCCTGCTTAGCAGAATGTGACAGACTGACCTGGGACTTCACCAGCGTGGTGACTAAAAACGGCCCTAGGCCAAAGTTCTCCATTGCTGTGTTCCTGCAACTGCCCCAGGTTGCCCCCAATATTCCCACCACCACCCTAGCTTTGGGCACCACTTGACCATGAGCACATCCTTCACAAGGCTGTCTGGCATGCCCGGCAGATGCTGCCTTTTCTCTGCCATGGTGCTGCTCTCTGAGGTTGCCATTGAAGTGTCATTTTGTCCCCAGCAAAGCCCTGGACATGCATCAGCTTTCACAGGGAGTACATGCACAATGGCAGCCTGTCAATGCTGAGGTACAGTGGCCATTTCTAGCTCATTCTCTGCTTATCTGCCTGTCTGTAACTGCGTTGCTGCTCAGGTGGAGGGTTGGGATAAAGTTGTGCCAGAAGGCAGTGCTCAGGGACATTCAGAAATTCTCAAGAAGGCCCACAACAAAGCCCAGCAATATCACCTACTCTAGAACGAGGAACTTGGGTCAAAGAAGAGGTCCTCAGCTGAGAGCCCATTACAAAGCCTCTGCCCAAGGATGGTTATGTCTTTGTTGGAGTGTATTTCATCACCTACCAAGAGAAAGATGCGGAAAAGAATGACACTTTACATTGCACAAAGTCTACTTGGTCCATGATCCCTCTACTCTCTCGTTGAAAACGAATCAGCCACCCAACAGCCTGCTTGTGGGGTAAGTCCAAGGCCTTTTGGCAAGATCCCTCAGCCTCGTGAGAGGGAAGAGAACAGCTCCTCTACAAGCTTCCTCGTACAATGAGGCAAGTCTCACCCCATGCAGGTCGTTCCTGCTGTGCAGCCAGGATCTGGTGTCCTGCATCCTGGTGTTGGTCCCCACCTCACCGTGAGCACAGGGAGTGCTGATCTCCTACACCCCAGGCAGGGCTGAGGTGGAAGAGCTCACTTCCCAACCACTGCCCTTTATGCACAAGCAGTTCTTCCGTGGCATTTGGCCCAGGCCTGGACTTCCAATTCCGAGTTTGGCATCTGCTGTCACACAAAGGCCAGTGCCCATGACTTTGATTAATAGGGACCAGGATGTCCAGAGAAGACTATTTTTGATGTAAGCTGTTCAAGGAATCTGTGATTGGTATCCTGAACTTGAATCTTGACTTTTCCCAACTGCAAGTTGCTTTTGGTTTCATACAAATACCGCAGCTCCATGCACACTTCAATTCAACTTTCCATTTCAATGAGAAAGTCTTCTGCCAAGACTTGCCACCTTGCAATAATAATGAGATGAAAAAAAGAGACACTTTTGATATTAAGGAGAAAAAAAACATAATCAGGGTGAACTGTTCTCCATGATCAAGCATCCCTTTTATGATTCTTTTTCCCCCTGTCTTCGCACACGGCACTGAGTGACTAACATCTTGGTATTCTCCTTACTCCCTCCAGTGGCATCCTTCAATAAGGGACAGGGGCTTTGCAAGCTCCAGTGGTTTGTTCCACACGTCCGCAGGCTGCTGTACCTCCGAAGGAGAGGAAGGCTCCCTCTGCAGATTATAGTTGCCTCATTTCATGTCTCTCAGTGCTTTGGTGGTGACCAATTTACTGGCCTCATAGAGATAATCCATGAGTGCCTCTACTATCTTTGCAAAGTCCTTTGAAAAGATTAGAGCAGTATACACTCAGGCAGTTCTATAAAAAGGAGAAGAAAACTAAAATGCTGTGGTGGTACAGAGAAACCACTGTGTTCGACATGGCTATGGCCTGCGGGAAGACATGTGAAAAAAATGGATTTGACAAGACAGGATCCTGAAGTGCCCCTTTCCTAAACACGTAGGAACTGCAGGCTGGCTCCACAGAAGGGACATACACAGTGCAAACTCGCCATGGGGGCTGGTGCTGCGGCTCCTGCTACACGCTCCCTGCGCTCGCCCGAACCTCACGCATGCGTCCCTCCCCGCTGTGCCCTGCCTGCCCCGGACAGCCGAGCTGCTCGACCTGTCTCCTGTCAGCTGTGCGAAGAGGAGCTGCCGTGGCACCAGGGACCCGGCCATTGGGGCTTTCTCCTGGCAGAAGATCTCACTGTCCCCTGCCGAGTGGGCTGTGAGAGCGGGCACGTGTCCGCCGTGCAGCCGAGGGCAGGTCTGGGAGCAGGAGCAGCGAGCCCTGTCCTTCTGTACGATGCCCACCGGAGCCAGACACTTCAGCCCTCCAGCAAACTGCTCTCCCAGACCTCCGGGGAAGGGACTGCACGGCCGGCATGGGCACGCTGGGCTCACCCCTGCGCACCACCCTGCCAGCTGACACCCAACTACCTCACTGGTGCAAGTAAAAGCAGGATTTGGATTTAAGCCCATCAGCAAGCCACATTTTCAAGTCTAACAGAAGCTGAAACTTCTATGCTATGTATAAAAGAATGTAAGAAATTAATACTCGTGGCTGCACTTGAGGGTTGAATGCAGCTGTTCCTGGAAGGTTAATGAAAGAGGAAAGACTCTGAAACCATCGATACCTCAGGATACCTGATTAAAGTGAGTGATGGAGTGTCTGGGCTATGACACGACAGGTTAATGAAGCCCATTTCATGGACACTCTGAACTCACCAATGGTCTTGGAGGCGGCAGGCAAAGCCAGTTTAGGGTGGATATAAGCCAGCAGGTAGCTCCGATTTGGGCCGCTAAAATTATGCAACAGCCTTTTAATCCCTGTCCACCTCTCTAAACCCTTTCAAAGTGACATACATACAGCACAATAAGGCAAATATCACAGCAGCATTTACTGGCCTGAGATACTCAGGCTAGTTACATTAGAGCTCAGTTTACTGACTGTTTCCAGCACATAGTAACGGAAAAATCCTAAAATTTGTGTGTGGTGGAAACCATATGATGTATATTTCTAACAAGCACCTGTTTCCGTGATGAACACTGAGAGCTTGGCAGTTGCCAAAGGAATTTTGTGAGAAAGCTAGCGTAAGATCTCACAGCACTATTTTTACATGATGCCTGTTATACCTGGATTAAAGCAAGCGACAAAAGATGGAGAAGGCAAAAGGAAAAATACGCAAAAGGGATGGTTTACAATAAACCGTAAGCAGATAGAAATAGGCGCTGCAGAATAAAAATAAAATTTTGTCTCTAGAAGGCATGAAATTTTGTGAAATTTTACAGAAATATTAATCTGGAAGATTTCAAGGAAAATCCAATAGTGTATTAGTAGGAACGTCGCTACATAAATTTTTTTTTTTTGATAAATCATTTTCATTTCTACTTCATATTTTTCATTAGACTATTCACTGTAAAATGAAAAAACTGTCAATATCCAGCAAGACATCTCTTAGTCTTACAAAGAATTATCATGTAATGTTCAGTTATGCGTACGGATTTCATTGAGGTAGTCATAAAATGCATTCCACATCAGTAACCGATGATTTTTCCAAAATCAGGTCACACATATTCACTACTTCCAAGAAAACACACTTGTTGAAATGCTTTGTATGGGATCTTTTCTAATGCCCACTGAATTAAAAGAAGAAAACTATGAACAGATCAGGTCAGTAAGACTGAAAACATGACAATGGAGGAGTGGGAATGACTGTGCTAGCTGCACGCCGCTTGGCATAGCTCACCTGTCAGAAAGCAGCTCTGCATCTGCTCTTTCGTTGCTGAGGTTCAACTGGTGCTAACATAGCAACCTCCAATTTTATAGCAGAAAAAACGCATCCGAAATATTTAAATTGAAGAGTGACCATAATATGAAACATGCTCGACCATTTATGTTTCAAAACGTGCCCGTTTAACCCCAGACTGTTCCCTTGCTGTGACATTTCAGCATGAAAAGAAATGCACTCGATGGATTCTCAAGTGGAATATCCAAACCACATTTCAGCTCCTGAGTTAGGTTACCTGCCAAATTCAGTTAAGAAAATTATTACGTCATATAATTAATAAATTGTAAAATCCATGCTTCTGCCATGATTTTAATGGAGTTTAGCCTACTCTGCTTCTTACTTTACTCTTATTCTCATCAACCCTGAAAGCTAATGATTCTCTGCGGAATTGTGTTACGTAGCTTGTGACAGATCTAGAAATTAACATGGTGGAAAAAATGCTTGGTTAGCGCTTCTTACTGCAATGTGCAGTTTAAAATTAACAATTTCTCAGGGAACTCTGTGTCTCGATTGATGAAAACAGATGATCTTGCAGCTTCAGATGCTAGTTTCATCTTGAACGATGATTCAGGAGAAGGGAAAACTGCCTTGTGCAGAAGAGGTGGCTGAGGGTTTTTATTATTTAAACTCCCTGCTCTGAGCTGAACTTACACTGAGTAGGTTAAGCAGGCAGCTGCATCAGTTCATGCAAGATCGCAGTGAGGAGTGGGAAGTCCTGCTTCTGTGATGACAGAAAGGGTTTCCTAAGGAAGAGAGGGGACCAGGAACTCTTGGCAACCACTGAGAAAGAGTGGAACTTTGGCTGGAAGGCAGGAGCCTCTCTGCAGCATGGGGGAGGTCAAGATTCGAGCACTTGGATTTCCAACCTGTCTTCATGAGTTGCACTGAGTTTTTTGCATTAAAGACATGTTATTGTGGTTCCTGCTCTAGCAAAACTCGGCTTTTTTGGCTTTAAAAGCCTTCCAGTCCTCCTTGGTGAGCTCATTATAGCAGCAGCTTTAGACAAACCTACTTCGAAGCAGTGGCTGACTTGGTGTCCTGTCACTGGAGCACTTTTACCGTCTGTGTTGCAGCAGCACTTCAGTGCTCCAGTTGAGGGGGGAGCCCAGCTAAAGTATAATTTTTCCCCAAATATGAGCTTGCATCATATCATATGCCTGCAATCTCCTGCAGAATTTATGGACATTGCAAATATTGTGAACCACAAAAACTGAAGAAGGTGCTACCACTCACAAACAAGACCAAAACCCAAGCTACCCTTCACAGTCAGATCTGTTCAATACAGAGCATGCTAGTAGTAAAGGACAATTTATTACAAATAGTTGTGAACAAACTGGGTTTTTTTTTGAGAAAGTGAAATGAATTCCTTAAGCGTTGGTTCAAAGAGGCAAAATGTACTGGGTTTTTTTCTGCTTCCCAGACTCTGAAGTACGCTGTAAGAGGCAGGTGCACCCAATGAACTGTCACTTTGACTCATGTGAAGAAATCCCTCACTGCAAAAAAGGCAGAACAAAAACCCCAGCGTTTCATGTATCAGCAGGACTTTAATGTCAGAACCACCTTGAAGGTGCATCTAGGGACTAAGCAAGCTATTACAAATTGGGCAAATAAGGGAATTATACAGGAAAAAAAGGGGAAACTTAAAGCATGTCAAAATGTATTTCATTAATGACAGAAGAAATAAAGAATAATAACATGGGACAAAGTCTTTCTAATAATTCAATAAAACATACTCTTGTTAGGATTTACCTTCTCCCTGGTGTTATACTTACCCTTCCACTCTTTCTCTTGCAGTCTGCAGGCTGCTGGCTTGAGGCAGGGGGAGGAAACGGTTACAGGGAGTCATCAGTTTTCCTGGGTTTTTGCTGGGACAAGTATGACAGTGGTGGTAGAGTTTTCGCCCTCTTCTTTGCCAGGAGGAGCACGATGTTGAAGCTGCTGAATTCCTCCTCCTCTTTCTGAGGTCCTTCTGGGGCTAGTTTTTTGCATTTTCTTTCACGCTTTACACCCTGCTCTTCTTACTTGGTCTGCAACTCCCCATTATGTCTGAATGTCCTAAATAAAAACTATCTTACATACGTTGTATACCTCTTATCTATTTTCTCTGCTACCTGTAAGCTGGTTTTCCCCTGCTCCCACGTTTACATTTAACTGTTTGCTGCTGAGCTGTTCATAGCTCTGAACTGACCCCCTGTGCCCTCTTCTCTCATTGCCCCACGTCTGCACTCCTCTCCACTGCACCCTGGGTTCCCATGGGCAAGCCCTCCACTGCCAGGCCAGGCCTATATTCCTCTATATTGCAACATGAAGACAGTGTTGTAAATATTTCATTCAACACAGAATAGCTATCTGCTACTCCTGGCTGTACAAAAATAGTGGTTCTAACCCACGATTATGAAAAATAAGTAAAACAAATCAGGAAATAGTCACCTGATAATTAAAACATTTGCTGTCACAGATAAGCCAGCTAAAATAAAGTTCCAGGCAGGCACAAGCAATTTGAAGCAAAGCAAGCCTGACATGCCTTAATACAGCAATGCTAGTACTTAGCCTGTGGCATATAACCAGCAATAGCAATAACTGTATTTATGGAGCTACAGGTTACACAGATGAGGCAGCAGCTGGATAGAGCTGCACTGGCTTCGATGAAGATTTGTTCATTCATATCAAAACTACAGAACAAAACAAACCTCCTGCTTAACTCCATCTGTTCTTGTCCTGTGTCTAATTATGCACCGATGGATCCTGATCCTTTTGAAAAAAATGTGGGTTTCCTTTTTGACGACGCTTTTGCTCTACACACTCAGCTCCAACATCCAAACTAGCAAAATAACATAGACTTTTATCTTCATGTGTTCATATGGGACTGTGTGCAGGCAGCATAACGGAGAGCAAAACCCAAGGCACTGTGCTTTCATTCCATTGCCTTTGCCATCATATCTGAGAACAAAGCATGCAAAGACATTATCTTCGTTCCTTTTATTTAATTTTTGCTTGCCTCGCACAAAATGTCCAGAAATTACCAGGTAGCAAGAGTCACACCCCACAGCTTTCCATTCAGACCTCACATATAGTGGTTTCCTAAAATGTCCATTCAAACTGATAAGCTTTCCAAGGATTTAGCCACAATTAGAATTTAATCCTGGATTAAGAGAATACAACGCAGGAGGAGCAAATCACTGAAAACATAAATAATCTTAACTTGGTATTGTGCTTCCATCAGCTGAATCCACTTACTTGTTTCCAGGTGCCAGTTGCTATTATAAACTATATACCATAGACACCCCTGAAGTCTAATACTAGCATTCCAGCAGGTGTCGGAGCCGATAATAGAAGTGTCTCATAACAATGACGAGTCTAGAAGACTGCTGTAGCAGAGGAATCCGAGACATGCTGGTTTCTTCTGCTCTTACTTTTTCTGAACTTTCTGTAATACCGTTGTTGCTTTTCTGTAGTTGGAAACGAGAAAAAAACACATCCTTTCAGGATGCTGAAAAGGAAAGGTGCTTTTTATTCTGCTCTTTACTCCACACCCCTGCACATCCCATGGACTAACAGGACTAATGGATTTTTCCAGAGTACCAAGAACGTCACTCCCTCAAACGAGATTAGAGCTTGGAAACAGTTACAAGTGGTCAGAGAACACCCCCCAAGCTATATAACAGTACAAAATCTTCAGAAGTACAAAGTTTTTATGGAGAGATAGACGCTTCTCCTTACTTCCTACACATTGTTCCTTACCATCACATATTACCCCTTTATTTTTCCCTAATGCCAGCTTTTGACTCACACATTAAAATCAGCACCCACAAGCCTTTATGTCTAAGCTCCCAAGAAAGAGGAAAATAGAAAACTCCTTCCCATTACATGAATTAGTTTACTTCGGGACGGTACTTTTCCATACATCAAAAATATACTAAAAAAAGACCTAGACCTTGTACTCTTACTTACATAATGGTAACAGGCTGCCCAGGGAGGCTGTGGAGTGTCCTTCTCTGGAGATATTCCAGACCTGCCTGGACAACGTCCTGTGCAGCCTGCTCTGGGTGACCCTGCTTCGGCAGTGGGGTTGGACTAGATGACCCACAGAGGTCCCTTCCAACCCCTAACGTTCTGTGATTCTGTGATTCTGTAAAGGTTCCTTGTTGAACAGGATATATGAATATAACATCAACGTCCATGTTCTGGAAAGTTAGCGAGAACACTATTTTTGGACAAACCACTTCAGCTGCTCTTCCAAACTTGGGGAAAGAATCAGGGGTGCAATTTCTGGAAACGCAAACTGAGGTTTGGACTACTACTAGGTATCTACTGGCTCTTTTGTGTGACTGCCAAAGGACTTAGGTATAAATCCCAGGTATCTGGGCCATGTGGTAAAGAACATGAGTTTTATCACAGACATTATTTCCTCACATGAACAGTTTTAACAGAAGCACCGTTATATCACAGAATACAAGTGTTTTGTGCAGGGACTCCACTCGGGCTCAGAGCTTAGGCTGGCATTTTATAGCAGAGAGCTTTCTGCCAATATACCATTATACAGTATTTTATAACCAAAATTAAAGCATACTTGCTCTATTAGAGAGGAAAGAGTTGCACATCCAAGTAAGCAGCGGGATTTTATGGAAGAAACTTTAGTAAATAAAAGTTTAACAGGGTCAAAGACAAGACTCATGCTCATTTGCAAGAAGACAGGTGAAAGAAAGCAAAAAATGTCAAATCCCTGTACATTTTTTAATGCCAGAAAGCTCTGTCAAATATTAGGGTTTAGGCTTCCCAACTCTGCCTAAGAATATTTTGGTAGCAGTATAGGTACCTTATAGATTACCCTATAGATAAAACACAAACAGCTGATGACTTCAAACCGGTGCACCTCAGAGTCAGGGAGGAGGGGCAGAACTGCTGCTCCACTGACTTTCCTACACCTGAGCCCCGTGAGAACCACTGGCAGCCATGCTTCACCCCGGCACCTGCGATGAACAGCTCGTGCCTCGCAGACCTGCAATACAACAGCTCCGGATTTAAGCAGGATAAAGCATGCGAACAGCCACGCACAATTGCCAAAGAAGTCAGTAAGGGATGATGAAGACACAGAGGCAGACGTCTGCGACTGGTAGCACTTCAGCCCTTCTCTCCCACCACCACCACCACCTGTACCACTCACTCTTCCTGAGCCTTTTGCCTGTAGGGAAAGGCTGATTCTCCTTACAGTTTCTTCTGTAAGGATTTCATGGAGCTGAAATTGTCATTTATTTTCTTTCTCATCCAAAACCCAGGACTTGTAAAAAATAGAAGGTAGATTCTCTCACTTGATTGGGTTCTTTTGAAGCTGACTCCTTTTCAGCATCGTTTCCTAAAGAAAAAGCATGCACACAATTACTCTACCAGTCTGCCCTTCCCTGGAAAATTTAATCATAGAATCATAGAATCATTAAGGTTGGAAAAGACCTCTAAGATCATCAAGTGCAACTGTCAACCCATCACCACCATGCCTGCTAAACCTTGTCTAGAAGTGCCACAGCTACACATTTTTTGAACACCTCCAGGGATGGTGACTCCACCACTTCCCTGGGCAGCCTGTTCCAATGCTTCACAACTCTTTCAGTAAAGAAATTTTTCCTAATATCCAATCTAAACCTCCCCTGACACAACTTGAGGCCATTGAAGCCTCAAGTGAAGTTTGAAGCTATGTGCCAGTCCCAACCACCTGCAACAAAGAACAAGTAGTTTCAGATGCATGGACTGCAAAAGGTTTCAGGAAAAGCTTTCTCAGCCTTTAATCATGCCATCTGAGAGTTACTAACATGCTTTCCTAACCTCTTCTGTTAAAAGGACACTAACAAAGGACAGTAGTGGTATCTGTATCCTTCACCACAAGGTTCAAATCAACAGTTTTACAGAAGAGACACCATCACCTCAGCAATCTTCAAGATGCCACAGTGGTGCACAGAAAGGGTACAGATGTCAGGGTTTCTCATGGTAAACACTGATGAAAGACCATCTAAATACAGAAATATCCCTTATTATTTTTTAAACTTTCAAGCATTTTACTTTTCTAAGTTGATCTACTTAACAAAAGGATATTTACACTGCAAATTCAAATCCAAAGGCTGACAACAACTCCATCTGAAAATTTCTCACATTCCTTTGCCAGGGCCTTGTTTGGGATAGGTAACAGGCATCGGTAGCTTCTGCTGAAGAACAACATAGGGCTACAAACCGCTTTTCCATGTGATGGAGTGCCTGAGTAAAGTAAAGCAATTTCTACAAGAGAAAAGGCTCAGCACAACACAAGCCCTACAGAAGAGAAAGCATCATCCCATCTTTCCCTGGAAAGTTTTAAAACACGAGTACTGTTTGCAGGGACTCTGCTCTGACAGTGCTCTAGGGACAGGATGGAAGTGGATGGCTGCTCAGAGAAGAATCAGGAGCAAACAACCCCACAGGGATTTCAGAGCGGCTTGCCGGAAAAATACAGCCTCTCTGACCTTGCAGATGAATGCCAAAGTTCTTCAGCACTTCAAACGGAGCAGTATCGGCTTTTCAGGGCTGTTTGCTTGGTATATAAGCAAATGGGCTGCTTATTTGGGCAAGCGCGCATGCTGCCGAGTGAGGTCAGAAGAGGTGAGTTGCTCACATCGAAACTGCGCAGCTTGACAACACGGCTGAGGAGTCGGGCACTGCACCACGTTGCCCACTTCTGCTTAGAATCTTTCGCACAGGTCAGCCAGGGCTGCATCTGCTGAGGGGAAAACAGAGACCATCACTGTTCGCAGACACACAGAAAGTGAGCTCTCAAAATGCTGTCAGCCAATCCTCAGGTCCCTTTACCAATGCAAACTGGAAAAATAAAGCCTACAATGTGAACAGCACTTTTCACCATTAGGCTGCCAAATCTTTCCACAAAGGACATTTCATTCGCCCAGGCAAACCCAGCACACCCTGCCGAGCTCAGGGCTCAGTGCACATTGGCTGAGTCATCTGAGCCTTGTTTGCACCTGTGGTGAGTTTCAGGGGTCTTTTCCGATACTAGGTCAGAGATCAAATGTACTTGCTTCCTCATAACGTTTTTCAATCATATTCTGTCAGTTGAGAAGGAGAATTGTAAAGCTCAGGGCTGCCGACAGTTTTCTCTAAAAGCCTACAAAAACCAATCCTTTAACAGCCTGGCTGGAAGGAGGAGCTGGTAGAGCTATCCGTACTGTGGCAGTACCACTACCACTCTTCTGAACATCAGTTGAAAGCTTTTACTCCTTGAATAAAAGACATGTAGCCCTCTCCATCTTTCCACAGCTTTTATTAGCTGTTTTGTCCCCTTATCGCTTCAGAACACCTCTGCATGCACCACTCACAAGATCAGCATTTGTGCAGGAAATTCACTCTGTCCTCTATGCAGAAGCTGAAAAATGTGGACAGCCAGCGGTGCCCCACTGCTGCGCTCCCCAGACAGAGCATATCGGCATCCACTGCACTTGGGGCATGCGTTAGACATCTCAAAGTCATCTTCAAGCAATGAATTAACCCTGAGTCAGGACAGTATTTTAGAGATATAAACAGGTGTATAAAAACTGTGCCAGCATACATCTATATAGCCCTGTATCTGGGGAGCCAGGGTGGTCTTACAGCTACAAGAGCTGGCTCAGGATGGCAAAACCCCAGCAGTCTGTAGGACAGGACTGAAGAATTTATTTCACCTTCAAATTTACTGTCTCTACAAAGAAAATATTAAACTTTGCCTATCGTCTCACCGCTCACACTATGGCTACACACAAGCATATCGTGGGTTTTAGCTGGATTAATTATAAAAAGAAAATACACGAGCAGAGTGAATCTTTAAAAGAGAAAAGGGAATCTTTAAAAGAGCCAAATGCTTTTCCTCATAGCAGAATTCTTGATCTGAAAACACCGTTGATAAAGTAACATTCACTTCACTTAGGGCAAGACAAAGCCACGCTGAAAGACATCCAGGTTATTCCAAGTGACAAACTCACAAAAGTGATAGCAATCGGTCACAGAGAGAAGGTCACGCCTCCGTTCTCTGAGAGGTTTCTTCTCTCCCCGCAGCTAAACAGCCAGCCAAGTCATTCACAGCACAGCAGCCGAGATGGCTCTCTGCAGAAATGCTGGACTTCTCACTCTGTTTGGGATTCCTGGGAAGAAAAACCGCTACCAGCAGGAGACCGAGAACGGATGAATGCAAAGACTGTAAGCAGCTGTTAGACAAGAATGAAAATCTCCTGACCTGCACGAGCAGCAGAGGCAAAGCATCTTTCAGAAGCTTTCTCAACGCTTTTCCCATGACGCAGTTCACCGCTCAGGAGTCTGCACGGGCACTGCGGGAATGAGGAGTGGAGAGCTCTGACCGCACACATCCAATTCAGAATTATCCTCCTAAATCTGTAAATCTATAACCTAAATCTGTGTCCCATATGAGATCATACAGATACTGCCAATAGCTCAGTGTTCCCGCTGCTTACACACACCTGCTAAAATCTCACGGATAAGGAGGAGGTATGCTTTGACAAATAGGTCCTTGACCCTAGCTCTGGACTGACACCTTCAATGACAGTAGACCTGGGCTGTGTCTTTTTCTCCTCTGCTCAGGGCTTTCCACGTGTGGTATATATTTTCCTATGCCAAGCACCTCCACACCAGTCACCAGAGTACGCTCTCTCTCTCTTTAGACGCGGATGTGCCCCAGCCTACCCCCAGCACAGGCAGCCGATGCTGGAAGGAGGATGTCTCCCATGCGATGGGAAAAAGGGTTCTGCAGTAAGAATAGCAGAAGTGCTTCTTCTCCAAGTACTATGTCTGGCACAGCCTCAGATTATCCACCTCTGTGATATAAAATTGTGCCATCTCAGCATCATACTGTCTCAGGATATTTTCCTCCAAATACTGAAAACAACTTCTCTGACTCCAAAGGGACATGATATCAAACAACTGGGCAAAGACACCCAGGACGCTTTCCATCAGCTGTGCAGGGAGAAGAATCGATAAAAGCAAGCACACTTTTTGGCAGACTGCTCCAGAACAGCAATCAATACTTTGCTATCTAGGCTAGCAGAGGCAGCTAGGAAGGTCTACCAGCCAGAGTGCTATTAACAGCTTTGAGAGTCTCATATCTTGTCTGGTATTAGACTTTCCATGAGTCATACGAGCTCATTATTTTAGCAGGACATCTGAAATCTACAGCACTCTTTTTTTTTCCTCATTGTGAAGCTGAGATTTTCCTTTATGTTGCTCTTCTACTTTGCTACCTCTGTCACTGTGAAGCTGAGGACCCCATCCACAAGCTGCCTGAAGGAGCCCAAGTCTGGTCTCCAGAAGTCCAGGGCTTTCTCTCTGTCACTTGCCTTCCTCACATCCCCTTTCACATCAGCCACCACACTGACTGCCTCACCCCTGTCTTTATGCCTTTGGGAGACTTTCTGGTCTCTGGTGCTGCCTAGGTGTCAGGTAGCCTCCTTCCTTTCCAAGGACACATCTTCTTCTTACAAACACAACACCTCAACCAAAAGAGAGGAGAGACTGCATTACCCAGTAAGTCACCCAAGCTGGTAAGAAGAATCATAGAATTGTTAAGGTTGGAAAAGACCTCTAAGATCATTGAGTCCAGCCATCCGTCCAACACCACCATGCCTACTGAACCATATTCCGAAGTGCCACGTGTATACATTTTTTTGAACACCTCCAGGGATGGTGACTCAACCACTGCCCTGGGCAGCCTGTTCCTATGCCTGACCACTCTTTCAGTAAAGAAATGTTTCCTAATATGCAGTCTAAACCTCCCCTGATGCAACTTGAGGCCATTTCCTCTCATCTTATTGCTAGTTACTTGGGAGGAGAGACCAACACCCACCTCACTACAAGCTCCTTTCAGGTAGTTATAAATAGCAATAAGGTCTCCCTCAGCCTCCTCTTCTCCAGAATAAAAAGCCCCAGTTCCCTCAGCTGCTCCTCACAAGACTTGTTCTCCAGACCCCTCACCAGCCTTGCTACCCTTCTCTGGACACTCTCCAGCACCTCAATGTCCTTCTTGTAGTGAGGGGCCCAAAACTGCACACAGTACTCGAGGTGTGGCCTCACCAGTGCTGAGTACAGGGGCACGATCACCTCCCTGCTCCTGCTGGCCACATTGTTCCTGATCCAAGCCAGGATGCCATTGGCCTTGGTCACCTGGGCACACTGCTGGCTCATGTTCAGCTGGCTGTCGACCAGCATCCCCCGGTCCTTTCCCATCAGGCAGCTCTCCAGCCACTCCTCCCCAAGCCTGTAGCGCTGCATGGGGTGGTTGTGACCCAAGCGCAGGACCCAGCACTCGGCCTTGCTGAACCTCATACAGTTGGCTTCAGCCCATCAATCCATTCTGTCCAGATCCCAGAATGGCTGAAGCTCTGGCTGTTTCCCTCACTAGCTGTGTGAGCAGCTGAAACACCATCAGCAGCGCTGTCCCAATTAGTGCGACTCCCCTTTGTAAGCCTTATGAGTCCCGGGTGGCGATGGACTGGCCCTGCACTCCAGCGCTGGGACACACGCCTGCAGCGGGGGAGATGGAGGTGCGGATCCCTGGCTGGAGGCAGCAGGACGTGTTGTCTGCGGGGCAGAGGGCTCGCGGGCTACAAATCCTGTTCTACCACTGCATTTTTTAAAACTGTATTTTCTAACACAAAGGGTCAGCTTTCACAAAGTAGGACTTTCAAAGAACAATTTAATTTCACCAAATCTTTCACACAGGAAAGGCTATAAATTCCCTTCATCTTTCACGTAGTTTCAGCGAATACCGTGCTTTTATCAGTCAGTGCTGGGGCAGGTCACTGACCATGGGTGATGACATTGGCCACAGAACCAACCAGGGACCACTACAAGTGACTTAAAAGAACCCTGGATGTAAGAATTAATTTAGAGTATTGTTTCAGACAAGATGACAGCAAGCTAGCTATAAGAAAATGTACACAAATATTAGAATGACAATGGCTGGCTCCAGGCACTGAATGCCTGAAGGTCTGTCACAGCTGGGCATCACACTGCGGTGACCCCATCACACTGCAGTGATGGATCCTCTCGATGACCTTAAGCACTGGAAGCCCAGTCTTAAAGCTGGAAACCCCTCAGATTTTGGTAAGAATTAACCATGTACTCTCTGGGGAGCACACCTCACCCTCAGTATTTAATCCCCTGAAGAATGAACTCCTGTACAAACTACTATATGATAAGGTGTTCAGAGTACACCCCCTGGGCCAGCTTTTGTGGCTAAGCAAATTATCATATTGTAATCAACTTTGTAAAACATGGCATTCATTAATAATGAATGAGAACTCACAAAGGCTTTCCTGTGGTTGTCATATCATCTTCAGCGATCCAGTGTGAACAGTTTCTTTGGACTTCATCTTGAAATGGAATACTCGAACGGAAAGAGGATGCTCCAAAGGTGACTGATTGCCGCCATCCTGTGGCAGGCACATATATTTCAGACTGACACTTGCCAGAGCGAAAATACTGCTTTAACGGTGTAATTATAGAAATATCTGTTACTAACTCATATTCTTAAATGCCACAGAAGCAAAGCTGGTCGTCTGGAAATGGCAGTATTCAGATCTTAGAAAGCCATGGGCCATTACAGCAGTTCTAGCAGAGACGACTCCTAAACAGAAAATCAGGACCAGATGAGCAGGGGCTCAAGGTCCCCTTCTAAATCAAGAGGCATTGCAGTGTTCAGTGGTCTATTTCCAGAAAGGATGCTAACCCTAACCAGCTCTAACCCTAACCATATCAGACTGCCAGTTCCAAAATGCACAAAAATACAAGGATGTCCCTGTTTCTGATGGTAACTCTGCTGGTGCCCTCAACTGGAAAAGCCACCAGACAGCTCAAATAACGTGAGTCCTTGTCTCAGGCTGCATCCAAACACAACACAATAGCACTATTCCTAACACTGAATTTAAAGGGTGGAGCGGGGGAGTATAAATAAATCAGTGGATGACTAATGGGCTGTTACTTTCTGAAAACCTGTTTCTCCCATCTTGTCCCCAGTTTTAGCCTTTTCTGGGAGAAATATGGTTTTCTATAAAATGGCTGTGAGACCCAGGCACCTGGGAACACATGTGAGAACTCGCAGACTGACAGCAACATCCTTTTTAACTCTAGATGAGATGGAGACTCCAGAAACAGACAAAATGAAGGCTTAAGACATCTCAGCCCGAACAAAACTTGAAGCCCTGAAACCTGTGTGAAAACCTGACCGGAGCAGAGAGCAGCAGACAGTCTTCAAGCTCACTGAGACTCTACAGGCCCTGATGAACACAGCCACAACTGAAGCCCAGATTTCTGGAACTGTATTCTTGTTAGAGAGCCAAAGACTTCACAGGGACTGAAAACTAGCTGGTATCCTGTGCCAGGCTGCTGTGTCCTGCAGCAGGCTGTGCTGCGTCCTTGGAACAGGCCCTGGGACAGAGTGGACCGCAGGAGACTTTGCACCTAGTCACGCAGAGTCTTCTCTAGCAAGACACTCTCCAGGCTCCTGCGTCTCTCACAGGCAAAATTCCACCCACCTGTTGAAGAAGCCGTGAAGCAACACACTGAAAGATTCACAACACTATTTAGCAACCTTGGCAGGACTCCTATACATCCTGCAGCTAGACGGACCCCCGCTCTTTCATAACACAAGCTCTTGGACACCACCAGGAACAATCCACAAGTACCAAGGTTACCTGTACCAGTCCTGCCTTTGATGTCGGAGTGTGAATGTTCCAATTTCAAAGAGTGAGGGCAGAGTCTCCTGCAGATACCAGGTTCTGTGGGGGTTCAAATGCCAATTCACAGCAGAGTAATATCACTTACCTCCTGCTAACTTCACCTGTGCTGTCCAAGACCTCAGTAGAACAGGTATTCTGCCAGATTGTTAAACCTAAAGGACAGGGAGGCACTAGGAAGGTCAGTATGACGTGCGTCATCTCTGAACCATGAAGTCTGTGCAAAGGTGGTGAGAAGCAGTTACAGACCACAGCATGACTGTGCCCCACAGATGCACATGCAGCCCAGCCTTGTTTTCACATTTGGACGATGACAGAACAGGCAGAAAAACTGCATAGTCCCTTTGTACCCATCTGAGAGCCAGACCATGACAGCCCCCACAAACCAGCTTACAGCAACACAGACAAAATGGGAGTTTCAGTCTCCCAGCACACTCTCTCCTACTCCCCAAGTCATGCACTGACAACATCCTCACTTTCACTCCTACCTTCTCCACTCTTCTCACGCTGCTCCTTCCCTGCTGCCCCTTCCTTTTTCTCCTGGGCTCAGTACTCAGTAGCTTGCAGGAGCCGGACAGCCAGACCGTGTCTGCCCATCAGCTCGCACCCACTGCGGCAGCAGCTGCCGCCAGCTCTGACAGTGCTCCCCTCTGCCAGCAGCCCACCACAGCCGGCCAGCCCTGCAACTCCTTGCTTGCCCTCAGTGCTGTCAGCACCCCCCAACACAACTTGCTCAGTCTGCAGGATGCTGCTTTTACTTACTCAGACACAGTCTCCCCAACACTCAGCTCCCTCATGAATTTCCCTTCTTCCAAGACATGAGTCTTAACTACTTACATTCCATGAGGTAAAAGGGAGAAGGGGCTTGCAGTTGGTAATACAAACGAAGACCCACCAGGCCAGGAAAGGGGGAAAATAAAAAACATTGTCTTGAAGTAGCTGGGGGAGGACAGCAGGCTCATCACTTTCCTCGTACTGAGGCACAGAGCAATGGTTACCACAGAGATACGAGCAGGCATGGGAGGGAGCACAGACAAGGGAAGGGGCAAGAAGTGCCACCTGGAAAGAAACATGGGCAGAGGCAGGGAAAGTTGGCCACTGTGGGACTCAGTCCTGCCCAGAAAACACAGGCCAGATGGCATCAATAAAGACCTTCCAGTTGGTTCTGCCGTTCCATCTCCTGAGCCAGCTAAGTCACTGCTGTCAGTAACATTGAGTATCTGGTCTCACCTTCTGAGGTCCCTCCATCCGCAGCTGATCTCCACTTGCTCCTCAGCTCTTCCATAGTAGCAAAGAACACAGCTGCCTCCTGATCTTCCAACACCTTGCGATGTCTCAACTCTGTGGTTTCTTTCAGCTGTGAGAAGGGGACTGTTTCTCAGTTCCAGGGGATAAAGTTTCTACAACAGAATGCTAAAGATATGGTTTGTGTGGTATGTTCTCACCTCATGTTCCTGGTACTGCTCTAGCTATTGAAACATGCCTATGAATTGTCTAGGAATAATATTGATTTCAAAGTCCATTGAAACCCATTCTGTGTTCTTCGTACACTTGCTTATTTAAAGAGGCTCTTCAAAACTCCGAGCTTTTCTTTGAAAAAAAATTCTGGCTACATAGGTAAACTCAGCTCTGGGAGCAATTTCTAACAGTGTAGAACTGTCTGTAGGCAGCCAACAGAGCTGCTGATCAACACTTCAAAAGGAAACATCACTATCAGTTTATGTCAAAGGGTACACGACAAAGAATGATCATTAATCATTTGCTAACCCAACCACGCATAATTAGATACAGCTCTGAAAATCATCCTGAAGACTATAGGATTTTAGTTGATTTTTACTCCACATTTCAACACTTACTGTTCTAAGCCAGCAAAGCCATAGTTAACTCCACCTTCTCAAGGCAGTTCAGAGCAGTACAAAAACTCAACAAGGCTCTGGAAAAGCAATGTCTACAGAAACAGGAAAAAGATCTCCCTGACCGTCCTTTGTGGCTGAAATGCCCTATAGAAATCTTAAGGACAGCAAGTACCCTGTGCTACTGACGTTGTCACCACTGTAAAGCGCAGTGGTTCTGCAAGACCTTCCTTCAGCACCAAGCGCTTATGCAGGACAGCTCGCTCTCATTCTGTGGGGTGTAACAGGCAGCTGTGAAGCCTTCTCAGACTCGATCTTCTACGATCTCACATACGCATTCAGGGAAAGCAATTGTTCAAGTTTAGGCAAAGGCTCAGTGGTTCTGGTGACAATGTGGTTTAGATCAGGCTGATATGACCGTCCCCTCCATGCATCAATGACGGCCATGTCTGATGCATGTAGCAGGAAGCATCTCTACTCAATCACGCTATTGCTAGCAGACACTATCGACTTCTGGAACTGAAAGAGACAGAGCTTCTGCATTTGTCTTTTTCAAATTTATCTCAAGGACAATTTCTATCCTCAGGTTGGAAAGAGGTGAATGCAGGTAACACTGTGGAGATGTTTTTTCATTATGAAAGAGCTATAAGCTGTCTTGAGGGACTTCCATGCTTATTTAGGAATCTTCCAACCTCAGATTCCAAAATACACAAATTAGCAGCATGATCTATATGAGGCTTACTTTGCAATATTAGTTTTCCTGTGAAGGCAACAGAAGCAGAAGGAGAAATATTCCTGGGAGCAGTCAATGATTTCTCTACAGATAAAAGTGAACGGACATTTTACCAGCAACGCTGCCATTCCACCTGAAGGACTTCCTTTACGCCAGCCTGCTTGAGCTGGGCAATGAATATCCTGAAGGCAAAAAATGTAGTCGGTGGGAAAATCTGGACTGTTTTCTTTGAATTGGTCAGTCCTCTGAATACCATCAAGCCACAGAACTGTGCAGGATTGCGTCTTGACAGAAACAGATGTAAGATCAAAATTTGATTTCCACAGTTCTGAAAAATCTGGAGTGTCCTCCAAACATTTTCCTGATCAAGAAAACCAAAACACTTCACCTCCTTTGATGAGCTTTTTCACGCCATTGTATTCAGCCTAAGTTATAACATGTTGTTTCCAAGAAACATGTACTTGAATTCACAAATTTGCATGCAACTTTACAGAAAACAAAAATTAGTGTTTATTACATAAAGTTAACATAAAACCCAAACACAAAGACAAGTTATGAGCTCTGTTTAAATTAGCATTCAGTGCAAAGAGAGGATTCTATCCAACTTCTGCAGACTATAAATGAGAGAAAAGCAAAACACAGCAATAAAATTCAGTAACTCGTTCTCCCAGTTCTTCAACAACTACTGTTAGGGTTGGACACTGGTCAGCTGATCCAGAGAGCCACTGCTGATCAATGCACACAAACAAGCAAGCAAGAAGTCCTGAGTTAGGTCCTGATCAAAAGAATGTGAGCAAGGGAACACGAGACTTCATTTCATCAGCAAGGACAAAGCACTTAAAAAATGAAAGCATTCCTTCTAAATCTTCAGTTAGAAGCAGCTCTCTGCAAGGAAGGTATCTAGCACTTCTCCACCATTAGGTGTGCCCTATAAAACGCGCCTAGCACTCACTGCTACCTGCAAAACTGTAGACACCTGGGAAAGAAGTGTATTATCTCAGCATTAGAACAGGTAGACAATCAGTTTCTTCTTAGGCTTAAACACTGCTGTGCCCCCAGGAGAAGCAGAACGCTAAATTCACCCAACATGATTCAATATCCATTTTGTTCTGACAGAGCTTTTACAGTTTCTGGAGCGACTTTATATCCAGGGATAACATGCGAAGTTTTAAAAATTGGAATGGTAACTAAATCAAAAAATAGTTCCAAACCTACACAGATTGTTACTGTTACAACACAGCCCCATCTCCCAAAAGAAAGCTACACTTTGCAGAATGGTGAGACGAGTCAGAAAGCTCAGGGTTGGATGCTTCACTAGCAAGCTTTGCTTCTAGGCCCTTCCTGACTGAATCGCATAGCTGCTGTTTTAAGCGAAGCAAGCTGCCGATCTCCACTGCCCGTGGCTGCCACAGCTGGAGAAGGAGGCTTCCTGCTCCACAGGAACACTCTGCTCCATCCACAGCGTCGGGACTGGAAACCTGTATCTTAAACTGTCCCCTTGGCAATGAGGAGGCAGCTGCTGCAAGCGGCGCTGTGCAGACACCCACTGGACGACCACCACTGCTGCCAAGCGCGGAGTGCCGTTTCTGGAGCAGCTGCAGTTCCCAAGCGACACGCACGCAGAAAGAATCCCAAGGGAATCTGGTCTGGAGCAACAATGATGTGTTAGCTGCCGAAATAAAACCTCCACTCCGAGGTGAAGGCTACCATCACCTGCTGCAGTCAACAGCGGACATTCTTTATCACCCATTACCCACACTAGCTAGGAGTCCAGCTAAATCATTATCCTGCACCAGAAGGGCACTGACACAGTTTTCACGTTTCTTTCCCTAACCAGGCAAACATAATTCTAGGATTCTTGACTACTTCTGAAACACAGTCCCCGACTGAAAATTTGTCTCTAGCCAGCAAGTGAATACAGCTTATATCAAACAAAACAGCTGAAACCTGGAAAAAGGCTTAGATAGAAAAAAGGAAAAAAAAAACCCAAGAAAAAAAAAAAAGGCTATTAAAGCAACTGATACAAATAATCTAACTTTAAGTAACTTAAAATTCAATGATATAAAGGAGACTTCGCTTCCAGGGCTCTTTATATAAAAAATGAAACGGATTTTGGCAAAAATGTATTTTTACCCAATCTCTTCTGGGGTATTTGTCAGCAACTGTTCTTGGGTGGCCATTTACAGCTATCACATGCTAAACCTAAAAAGAATAATGAAATCCAGCTCCCTGAAAGAATGCAAGATTCGATAAAGCATCTGGAAAAAGGATGCATTATAGAGAATATGAAGTACATAGAACTCAGCAGAAAAGCAGATTTGCATGGTTCTTTTTATTCCTGTGTTTTGAGAGCTATTTTTTGTGTACATATATAGGTGTATATATATAATATTTGTCATCTTTGGCAGCTATGTTTAATGCCAGGATTCTACATACAAAGTAAATAAGTACTTTTCATAATGAAATCTTGTTTAGTCTGATGAGGGCCATGATATATCCAAGCAGATGCTTAGCTCACTGAAGCTGTTTCTGGTCTTTAGAGTTTGGTCTTCTTTCAAGTTTTACTACTTTTAGTATTTCACGAGTTAAAGTCACCCAAGATTTGCTACAACCAACAACAGAAAGTTTGTCAAAAGTTTTTTTTTTTTTTTTTTTTTAAATTCTTCCCTTAATTTTCTTCTGTTTTGTTTCATCTTGTCACCTCAAGCCTCAAATGTAGATTGAAACATCTCTGACTAGACGTCATCTGGAGACATGGTGTGTTTCACAACATGCACATCTTTTTAACAAAAATGAAGCAAAGCAGGGTCATCCCCTTTGCCAACTTTCAGGGAAGAACAGTCAACATCAAGCATTTCTACAGAAAACACATGCCATAATGAGTTCATAACACATCAGCTAAAGATATAAAAGGCAGTTTTCTTGTTACAGAAACCACAAATGAAGTAGAACAAAACAACAAACAACAACCTTCCTCACGTATGACACACACAGAGGATCTATTCCTGAGCAGGCTGGCAAGTATCCATTGGTGGTCAAGTGGGGGGAGAGCGAGGAGGAAAGAATTTTTAGCTGCAAACTTTACCAAATGAAAAAGGCACAAACCACCAAAATATGGAGGCTGTTAACAAAAAAATAAAGCATTCCAAGAACTATTATCAAACTGAACGTGTTTTACTGATGAAAATCAGTATTTGGTGACGATGGTAAAACGAGTATTACAGAAGTGACACGAGGTATTCAGGAACAAATTTCTCCTCAACTAACAAAAAGACTGAAGACTTCAAATGGAAAAAACTGTCTGAAGAAAAGCCATATTTAACTTTTTAGAACCTTATCTTCTAGTGCCTTCACAGTATATAAATCTGTGTGTAGAATCAATAGGAATTCAACCTAGAAAATAGTTCCTTTATTTTTATTAGTACTCCTTAATATTTCAAACTAATCTTTAAGACTGGCAAAATTATTTGTGACAAGTATTTAATGTTGAGATTATGGGGTATGTTACTTTTATGACATTTGTAAAATACATTCTCATCTGTTTGAATGCAGATACATCAAGAGGAGACACTGCATACAATTTACAAGAGAGATTTGTAGTAAAATTCAGAGATACACAACAACCGTCTCAATATAATACTAACTCTGAACCCAGGTGCAAGTTTTTCAAACTGTACATGTATTTTTAAAAAGATATAGCCTTTTAAAATGTTTATATATTGAAGCATTTTCATTAAGATAAAACACTTAGTAAAAACAGTAAAATTATAGCAGCAACATGGGAGAGTATCTAAGCCACATGAACATTAGTAATTAAAATAAAAACAAATATGAAATATTACGTTACTTGGATGTTTGTGTTAGGTAATAAGGATAGGTAACACATCAATTACTTATGCTAAACCATCAAAGAATCTGGATCTGTTCACTGTATGAACAATACTGTTGTACAGTTCAAAGTTCTTCTTTTAAAAGAAGTGTCAAATGCCGACTTCCACCAACACCGTTCCAGAGTGCTTGCTGGAGAACTCGCTTGAATCTTTTCATCCAAGCCTGACTATGATCCTTTGTTGATCTTTGCTATAGGAACTAAGGATGCTTTTAAATATGGATTCCTTCAAACTAGGCTAATTTTATTTACACTATTCAAAGTTTACTTCTCCTTCCAACAACAAAATGTGCAGAAGGATTTACTACATGCTATACAATGTAAAAATAGACTTTAAAAAGCCAGAACAATGTGAGTAAAACTGTACACTGTTTGTTCCCTGCTCCAGTTCATTGCACTATTACGTTAAAATGGATGAGTTGTCATGCCCAGAAGACTTACTGTAGGATCAGAAAATCCACGCACATAGAGAGAAGGTAAATGCATACTGGTGTAGGTATAGTGCCATATGAAAAAATACTGAGTTATATCCACGAAAAGCTTCTCATCGCAGGAAGGAGCATGGCTAATTCCAAAAGGCAGCCCTCTTCATGTAGGACACAGAACTGCAAAATAACCACAAATGCATCTTGATAAACACCAATAAAGTTAGTGTGCATAAAAATGTACTGTGTATACTAAAATACTTAAATGTTGAATTCTACCCTATCAATAACATGGTAAAATCTAGAAATCAATTGAAACTGGCAATTAAGATATCATCCTCTTCTCAAAAGATAATTGACACAACCCACTACCTGTAACTAATATTACCCAGAAATGAGTTAAATAAAGGTCATGTCTTAAACAGTGCTTTTTGAGGTGTTCTATCAGAAAACAGAACATTGAATAAAAGGTGACGCATGCAGTTATATTTTAAAAATATGCACTGACAATCTGAGATTCTAACTCTAATTTCTAATTCTAGTGTGTGTACTTCAACCACACAGAGGGAAGAAAAGACATGTCCTTCACATGCTTCTCATTCCTGTTTCACATGTAAGACAAACCTCTGAGCAATCCAGCTTTCAAACCAATGCTAGCACAACACAAAAGCAAATAAAGAAGTCAGGTGTAACAATCAAACAAAAACTTCAAAGACAAGAAAATAAATGTTCTTGTTATGTGAAATACCTGCATAATTTAAAACTAGAATGAGGCGTAAATTCTTGCTTTAGTAAAACAAAACTCTAGGGTTTTTTAAGTCTTTACTAGAAGCTTGAAAGATCAGATAAGAAACAGCAAAGCAAGCTGAAAGATGGAAAATGATTCTGCTTTCATGACACCTACATTCAGAAAAAAGCCTTAAAGAAAGTAACACCAGACATATTTCATGCATTTTACTCTGTAGTAATGCATAGTATATTAGTTTTAGCAATGCATTTTTATGTCACAATTTTATTTAACTACAATTGGAAAAGAACACAAAGCTCAGCAATAAATATATCTTAGAACAATTTACTGTAAGGATGCATCTGATTTCAAAGGCATTTATTTCAGTTATAAATACATACTTATATATTGTTATATATAGTAGTTATGTTTTAAGCATGTCACAGTTTTTTTACACTTACATGTGTTCTTGAATTAACGAAAAAAACAATTAACCTTGCAGGGGTACAGAGAATGATTTATTCAGCTTGTGTATCATGCTGGTAGTGTGCTATATTCAAAAGTTGTCCCAGTACATGAAGTTAAATCTTCGAATTTTGTAAAAACTGGAAGTAAAACCTAATAATCTTGAAATAATGTGTCTACACGTGATACTAGACAACTTATCCTTAATATTTTGATTCCGTGTATGTCTACAGGCTAACATTTCATATAGCTCATTGATTTGTTCCATAAGCAGCTACATTAAGGAACCCTTGCTTCCAGCAGATTTCCTCAGATATATTTCTCCTTACCCTCATAACAATGAAACTACATAATTCCCCTTCCCAACATGTCTTTAGACTGGACATAAGTAGATGTATCTTTAGACTGGATATAAGGAAGAAGTTTTTTACACTGAGGGTGGCGAAACCCTGGCACAGGTCGCCCAGAGAGGTGGTAGATCCCCCATCCCTGGAAACATTCAAGGCCAGGTTAGACAGGGCTCTGAGCAACCTGATCTAGTTGAAGATGTCCCTGCTCATTGCAGGGAGGTTGGGCTAGATGGCCTTTAAGGGTCCTTTCCAAGCCAAACTATTCCATGATTCTATGACCATTCCTCAGCTGCTTCTTGTTATGAACTCCACCCCAGCAGGTCCTCCCTATATTGTTCCTCTGTCCTCATGCCACCAGACTGACAGGAGCTACTGTTAAGTGCACTCATTCATATGTGAATACAAAAAAGCTTTTAAAAGCCAACAGCTTAATTAAAACAGCTGTTTCAGTCCTTCTCCTACCTACCTGCAGTTCCCTACAGTATTTGTGAAATGCAGTTATTCCCGCAACTCTTCTTTCTGTCTTGAGGAATTAATATTGGCAATTATTATTTGTGAGGCTGAAGAGACAGGCAACAGGACTGCACAGGGGCATTTTCTTCAGAAAGCAACCTAAACTTGCATACTTCAAGGATTACAGATGCTACTACTTGTTGCATTATTTTACTTGTCAAGTTAACCATAATCCAGAAAGTCATTACATTACACATGCAAGAAGACTGAAAGCTTCTGTAAAAAAAAAAAAAAGTAATGCAATGGGTCTAGTCAATAAAAACACGCTTTCATCTAAGAATACAGTACCTACTCTTGTTGCGACACCTAAAAACAACGCAACTACAAGATACGACAAAAATATCTCTGCCTGTGCTCCCTGCTTTACAGCTTAACTTGTGCACAAGAAACTTTGCTGCTTACTTGCTTGTCTAGGTCTTCCACTGGAAACAAACACAATGTTTTCAAAGCACATTATATTTGTTAAACCATCCAAAAAGATCAACAGAAAGATGAGCACAACCAGCATTTAAATACAGTGAGCTTATTAAGCTGCCAGCTTCAGTCCAAAAGTACGGTTTCTAAGATCAAGAATTTCACAGTGTTGGCTTGATATTTCGTTCCCTGTCAGCAAATGCATTCGTCACTCTCCTCCAGATCTCATTTTCTAGTTCATGGAATCACTTAGGTTGGAAAAGACCCTTAAGATCATACAAGTCCAACTGCAAATCTAATACTGCCAAGTCCACCAGTAAACCATGTGCCCGAGTGCCACATCTAAACATCTTTCAAATGCCTCCAGGGATGGTGACTCAACCACTTCCCTGGGCAGTAGTGCTTGATAACTCTTTCAGTGAAGAAATTTTTCCTAATATCCAATCTAAACCTCCCCTGGTGCAACTTGAGGCTGTTTCCTCTCATCCTATCACTTGTAACCTGGTAGAAGAGACCGACATCCATGATAAAATATAATAGCAATATTAATATTTAAAAAATATATTTAGAAGAATGTAAGCACAATTTCAAATGCTTATCAATTTCACGTTACTATCTATTTTCATTCTCAATCTATAAAACAGACTATGAATCATATGCTGGTGTGAGGAAAAACTACAATATACTTGTAAAGCAAATCATTAAGTCCCTTTCATTATTACTAACTTCAGGATGGAAATGTTCACTGAAAAGTAAAACAAAACCCCACAAAAGGACAAAAATCCCCTTGAAAATAATCTAGGTTGTATCAAGAGTAACACAAACAAGAGAAGATAAGTCACTGCACTGTACAAGACTCTACACAGAATACGTAATTGGCTTTGGGATACTCACCCTGGGGACGTACTCTCTATGGAATAGATCCAGGGGAGAACTAACTGATCACTGGAAAGGGGGACTTCAGCATGAGTACAAAAACGGCATTTTTAACATTTTGGGGGACACAAAGGGGCAACAGAAATTGGGAAGAGAGGATGCTTTACAGAAGCAAACACCAGAAATAATTTCAACACTGATTATCCTATTCAGAAATGTACATGAAGTTTTCTTTTTCCCTAACATGAAATGCACCAAGTTGCAACAGTCTGTTTCACTTCTTCACTATGCATTTGTGCATCCCATGTTCTGAGGATTTCTACTTCCAGCGTTTCAGAAGCATTAGCTGGCTATGAAAAAAAGGGCAAGAATGATCCATGGTAAACCAGAAGGTCGATAGCAGATGTGGCTGCAGAACTCTCCTTCAAGTTCTAGTCCCATGCTCCAGCTCTTGGCCAAACTGCCTTGCCAAAATAATTTTATTCAACCATTATTAAATGAAAACATCAAGTATTAGACAACACACATGGAGGGGGTCTGTGTGTGTCTTCCTACATGATCCAAATCCAGTCTTTCACAAATCTCAGAATTATTTTGGCATTTAGTTCAAGATATTCAAGATGGTGACACTTTTATAAAACACCATGAAATTCAGAGAAAATAGAAACTTGTATCACTATCTCTTTGTTTTATCAGGACACCAGTGAATTTGGCAAGATTTCATGTTAAATCAACACGTACTGCTCAACCTTACGGTTCCATTAACGTTTCCAGGTCCACAGCATTCTTCTTTTATTTGTCCCATTACATTATGCCAACAATACTACGGCAATTGTTAGGATCACTTTTTTCCTCATATTTTTCTTCAGCTCTTGATTCTAAACAATCTAAGTAACTTTTCAGCAGTAACCAACAATATCTAGGCAAGTTTATTACTAATTCCGTGGACAGCCATAACACCCACATAAGACTAGCATGTTGTAATTTTTTATATACCACAGAATAAAAAGACAGTGCTATTTAAAAAAAAAATCATGAAGCACTTGTATTTTTTCCTGTGTAAAACAGAATATAGAGATAGAAAGAAGGTTTTACATGTGCTGACAAATGCCATGCTAACCAGACTTCACATAAAGCTACACATATCCTATTGTCACATATAATTTACCGTGCCTGCTTTTTTGTTGTACGATTGGAAAAAATGATCCTCAAAGGAACAAGAGGCTAAGAGATATTAACAGAACTAAGCATCTTTGGTGATATAATGCACACATTTCAAAATTTCATTTCTTGATTAAAGCATAATAAAAAGAAATGGAAGCCATTCACTGTAAGACAACAGCTGGATCATAGAGTAAACATAGGTAAAATGAATACAATTATCACTATATCACATTGATGATTATTACTGGGTCCAGAACTTGTGATACTCCTGTTTCTTTTGGAAAACAGATTCAAACCCCTAAATCCTCATAATCATTTTCACCTTGCCAAAACATTTTTAATCTTTCCAGTGAAGACAGCAGACTTTTCAAAAAGTAGGTCCCTCCTTTTAGTTTGAAGTTTGGGAAGTAGGTTGGAACTTCAGGTACCAAAAGCAGCTAAGCTGAAAGTTGCTTCAAGTAATTGTTTAGAATTGTCTAATCTCCCTTTAGCAAGCTTTTAAAATAATTTTCAGGCAATAGACAGGTGGCTGGGACTATTTTGTGCCATGTATGAAGCCTCACTAAGGCTTCAGGCCAGAAGTTTTAGTGGCAGAAAAAGAACAGAAACAGATTACAACTTTGGAAACAATTGCCTGTTCCACAGGATTAATCTACATTACAATGTAACAGTCAGGCGAACCAAAAATATTTAACATAATCTAAACATAGCAATATGCAGCTCAGTTAAGGCTACATTGAAAGGAAGAGTAGAATTCTGTGCTCACAGGCTTGTGCGACTGCTTGCCGTTGTGCAAACAGACCCACAGAAGAGCGAGAAAGGCTTAGTTCTGTTCAGTAATGAAATCATGGTAGCTGAGGGGAAATCACGCTTTCTTTTCTGTATGAGTCATGCGAGTGATTACTTTTCATACTCCGATCATTTGTGGTTTATAATTTAGACACAACAGTGCTTGTACATGAAGACCTGCTTGATCCAACACATATAATGTGAGTATGATGTTTTTGTAATTATTGCACCTAGCTAGTAGAACATCCCCACTGACTTTAAAGTCACGAGCATGCAGAGGCAGAGGTAGGAGGGAATCTCAGTACCAAGTATCCTAGATAATCCTGTCATACCTTCAGCTAATCTACTTTCATAAGCCTTCTATACAGAAGATTTCTCCGTTTCCCTAGGCAGCCAGATTCTTCTCAGTATCCTAGTAATCTGAAAGCTTTTTCTGGATAGCTATGTTTAAAAATAAGAGCAGACACTGTAAAGAGCACTGTTCATTCCCATGAGCTCCTACCAGATGTACAATGATGAAAAGCAGACAGCTTTAATTACTGACAACAGTTCACCCTCTTCGGTCAAAGATTCTGCTTCACAAAACTAAAGTTTAGTGCCATCACCATTAAAAAACCCTTGATCTTGAGCCTAAATGGCTCTCAGCTCACAACCAAATACATCTGTCTAATACAGCAAGGATTTTTAGAAAGGGTAAGTAAACAATGGAGCAATTAAAGGAATCAACTGAAATGATCTCTGCATTCTTACTGTATGTGGTAGTTCTGCAACCATACATGAAACTTAGAAATGAGCCTCTTCCACCAGGAAGTCTGTCAGAGCTTCTAGAATACTACATAGCTCTCTTCCAGATTTTCTGAAGCAACAGCACACTAAATTTCATCCACAACTTTAATCTGAAAGTACTTTCAAATCTCTGTGAGATGAGAGCAATAGGAAGTCTGTGTAAGAAATACAAAAACCTTTAAAAATCGAATGGAGTGAGTTAAGTCAAATGATTTTATCTCAAAAAATAGCAACACTTGGAAAGCAGGATACCAAAAGAAGAGAAAAACCTTGCAGCATATAAACATGAAGCAGAACATAATATACATTTGGGTTGCAGATAAAAAGGAAGCCATCATCCTTTGTACATCTGCTTGTTCAGATCTTGGGAGTTGGATGCATATGCTAAACTTTAAACACTGAAGAAGATGGTGCCATTTATATGTCAAGAATTCAGTAATAACATACGCATTAATAAGACCTAAGCAAAAATGATGTCAGAAGAAAAACATTTAAAAGTAATTTAATAACCTGAAAACTACCTGGAACAACTCCTTAAAGCTAAAGCAAGCAGTGATTTTCAATGTCTGACATTCTATTAATATAATCTATGTATAAGACTGGAAAATAAATGATCAGTACACAAACCTTTTAAATAAAACGTGAAGATAGTATAACAAGTAACTGTAAAATAAATAATTTTTACTATTGGTCAGAAGGTAACACTTGAAGTGAAGCTATAAGGATTTTAACTAGCAGATCCATTATTACCTTAGGCAGTTTGAACTCAGATTCTGAAAAACCTGTACAATTTAACTTTGTAAGCCAGACTGTTCTGCTCCTGCTGATGTCCTTCAGCTATCTGAATATACACCACATACTTTGCTCTATTATACTACCAGAAACAAAATAAATGTGTTTCATTTATGAACTATACGTTCAGAAACTTTGGACAAAATAGAAGAGAACATAAATGAGAGCTGTTTGACAGGGGGGCAACATAATTCATGAATGCTGTAGGACTGCTCCTTTCAAACACACCTTGTACGCACATTAAGTTAATTTAGAATAAAAAAAATCCCTGCTAAGAAACATACTTACCCTTTAAAATATAGTCTGTTAACAAGCTTGGCACTTTCTCGCTATCCTCCTTCATGGCATGCAGGACTAAATTATAAAAAAACAAAAACAAACCACCATTCAGATGTTTAGTCATAAAGACAACACTCTCATAAGAAGTATCATGAAACCGTTCCAACTACTCACAGGGCTATTACTACTAGATTAGTCAGAAAAATCTCAAGTGGAATATGAGAAGATGCAATGAGACACACCGTTATCTCCACCTTTCACTTGCGTAATTCTCACTGAACTCCACAGCAGACGGACGCAAGAGACCCATTTTACGTGGTTAACTACTATGGTAAAATGTCATCAGTCATAGCAACAAAAAAAGCACCTCTTCCCCATTAAAAAAAAAAAAAAAAAAAAAAAAAATCTCTCCAGAAGAAAGTTACCACATCCAAAACTAAAATATACCAACAACTGCTGGAGGGTTGGAAATCTTAGGGAAAAAAGTATGCTCCTTTACTTAATTTATTTCCTTGATCTTCATCATGAATCATGGAATAATGACACTCTTCTGGAAAAACACTGCTGTGAATGATCTGATAAAAGTGTTGGTGTCTTTTTTTTCCCTGAAATGGTGAACGTTAGCAACTGTAGCTTAGAAAAATCTTAAATACATGATTGAATTTGGCATTAACTTAGAATAATGCCCAAATGCCATTTCTGTGACTTATATGAAGTTAAAATTGTTCACCCTTGCATATTTCTGAAGGAAAAGCATTTGGACTAGCTCAACTTGACACACTTAAGCTTGTCTGTTACTCCATCAACAAAACCAATGACAATCCTTCATGAAGTGCTCTTGACACGACTGAAAAAAATCAAGAGACCAGTATTATACTGCAGTATTTCATAAGCTTAAATTTCGTCATATGAGATTCTGAACTCAAGATGTAACACGTATTCTATCTGAATTTTTATATTGAAGACCTCAGTGTTTGCAACTATGGAATACACAGCTCTGAAAGAAAAACCAACCAAACAACCCCAAACATCTGCTTTGCTGTCTGCCCTAACAACAGCAGAGAGTGAGTCAGAAATCTGTGGCTGAGTCACAGGACGAAGTTCCAACCAGTCCACAGAAGGCAATACTGTTAATATTCTTTACAGGGCATTTGTACAAGACATTTTGTGAATCAACCATCAAACAACACAAAATGTTTTCAGGAGGCTTTAACCTCTCTCTCCTTAATACTGCATTTTGGAGAATACTTTTCAGTGAAATTTAAATGTGGCAAGAGGATAAAGTTTCTCTGCAGGAGTAAATACAAAATGAAAAATCCATTTGTCACAGAGTAAGTATGAATTACCAGATAAGGGTGCCTGCTGTAGAAAAATAAGGGAATTTAATTCCTGCTTAAACATTTCATTTACTACAGAATTTGTTTAACATTTATTTTCTCTTTCCAAGAAACAACCAATGAGCCTTTTGCCATCCCTCAGCCACATCTGCAATCACAGACCTGTGCTGCTGGAAACTACTATAAGATTTAGTTAGATCCAAAGCTCTGCACTGAGATCTGATCAAATACATTGACATACTCTACCATCCTATACTCTGTTCCTATAAACCTCAAATGAAGGAGGTGCCACTGACTCCCAGAGATGCTCTGCTGTATTTAACCACCTTAACAACTAATTTTTAAAAAATACAATCTTATTTTTCATGCAAATTAGAATTAAAAAAAAAACAGAGGACTTCGAACTTATAAATAATTTTGAGGATTTCCCTTAAAAAGTTGTGAAGAAAGGGGAATTCAAAGAACTGTTCAAACTCTGTTTGGTTTATACTTCCTAATTGTTAAAATTCATTAACAAAAAACCCCACAGTCCAGAGAAAAGCAGGCCATTTTAAAGGCAATCAAGTATAATCATTATACAAATACTCATAAGTGTCCTGACATCCACTCCAATTCTTGAAAGTCATTACAATAACCTCAATAAAGCACAGCAAGTTTCAACAAACAGGGCTATATCAGGTACTGTAAGACAGTACCGCCAAATTCCGTGACATGCCATATTTTCCACTAGGCCCACCTGCTGAAATAATGTGAGAACATTTACTTTCTGATACATGCAAGTTTGTAGCCTTCAGGGTATCAGAGAACAGCTAGAAAACAAACATACTGTGAAGACCCAGAAAACAAGTAAAAACTGGCTAAAATACACAGTTAAAAATCACACAACTTTACATACATGCCCTAGGGTAAGGGGGAAGAGATAACTGTACGGGTTCATTGGTTTTGAGCAACCACAGCTGGAAACAAGAAGAGGAAAGGATCAGTGGGGGAACTTTATATGCTCACTTTTAGTCAATGTTTGAAGATCTTCAACAGACGGGGGTCCATTTTTCTTCTCATAAGGAATGACGGTTGTTAAGTACTGTCAAATGAAAACCAGAGTTACTTGATGTCCCTTTCACACAATTTATGTTGCTTGCATTATATTTTGCAAAAATTGTAGCAACTGTAATTGCTAACCACAAATAAAAGCTTTTCAAAAGATTGTATTTCACAAGAGATTAAGATCCTACTTTTCCTATCCCAAAGCCTTTTCACAGAAGCCAATTTCTTTTTTTTTTAGATTACGCAACCACTTTAGGAGTCACACAAATAAACAAAAAAGAGTATTTAAAAAATTTGAGCCATTTACAATAAAAAGTTTCTCCATTAGGTTTCTTCCTGAGACCCTACACATACCAACAGTAAAATCTTTCCTCTCCTCCCTCCAGAAGTCAACCAGAAGTTCTTTAGGTACTTAAAGTACTTCTTACAATCAAACAAAAGCTGGAAGAACAGCCTTCCCACCACCTTCCCATAAACAACACAGTATAAATGCAGATCAACAGTTTTTAAACTTGCTCTTGAAAAAGAAAGTATAAATATCATGTGAGTGTCACCAGTTGTATCAAAAATCAGAAAGTAATTATTTATTTCCAGGAATTACATTAAAAAATTACACCTTTTCAGGTAAATATTGATGTTACTTGCAAATAATTTGGCAAACCGGTAACAGTCAGCTTTTTAAAGGGTTCCACAGTACAAAGGACAGAGGCTGAGGGGGTGCCTTAAGTAAGATGTTCAGGTTTGTAGCTGTATGTTAACAAGTATTTGGGAAAAATAAAAAAAAAAGTCTTCAATTTCTGCATACGGCACGTTTGAAAACCTCAAAACAGCCGTAGGATTTCCTCAGGGACTGGTTAATTCTTACTGAGAATGTGAAACTTTCTGAGGATTCTGATGAATCTAAGAGCATTGCCCAGTCCCAGCTCCAAAGGTGATCGTAGTCCTCTCTGCAAAGGCAGTAGGCTGCCCCACAGCCAGGTGAAAATCCAAACAGAAAACAGACAACTTTCACCTTCTGACGCTATAACACGTCCAACCAAAAGGAACAAAGTGAGCCTCATTAAAAGTAAGACCCCCACCATTTGGAGTTTGATTTAAATTCTCATTTTTAAAGGTTGAGCGTGCTAACAGATTGTTTCAAACCAATTCCATTTTTGTTCTGTTTACTCTTTACTAAGATCTTTCATTCTTGTCAGCTTAAAAAAAAAAAAGCAGGGCAAAAATTTTAAATATTTCATGATTTTCATACCTGCAGTGCAACCAAGGTTTATTTTCAAATTCTTGAAGCAACCCTGTTGCTTTTTTATTAAATTCATTTAGGCGACATCTTACTTTGCAGTTTATATGGATGTGTATTCTTCTTAAAAGAGGTCAGCATTTCGGAAGTACTCAAATCGCTCGAATTCTCCCTAATGAAAAAGCTTCCTGAAATCTCCCTCAATTCAAGTCTTAATAATTTCACAGGAACATTGTTCTGGGTTAACAGCTACAAGGCAGTAGGCAAAGCAACCTTCTATCTCCCATTCAACTGGAGAGATACGTTGTTCTCCACGTAACAATCAGAAAACACGTTATACACAAAGTCTCCTTCTCTCCTAGTAGTAGCACTTAAACAAGACTCCAGTGTAACTCGGACTCTGGTGAAGAGGTTCCCTTAGCAGAAGGAGATTTGGTGTTGCCAAACACAGCTACAATTGTTGCCTTGTTCAGAGTGGGATCAGGCACCTCATGCCCAACCATATCTTCTGCCTAAAAGCCAGACGGGCTCAGTTCCGTGTAACTTCAGGGAACCTTTTGTATGGGATCTACTGACACCTCGCCAAAACCTTACACAAACACAGGGCCCTTTTCCCTCCCCCTCTTCTCCTTTTACATTTTCTGACATCCACTTTGCACAGCAGAAAAAAGTATGCAATGCTTCCTAGGAAACAGTCAATTTTCAATTTATTTTCCAGCAGATGTAACCAACAGGCATTATTAGAGAACTGCACTCTAACTAAAAATACCGGAATCAATAGCTAGATATAAGGCTGTTAAATCTGCAAGTGTCAGAGATGAAAGTAGATCTACCAACTCAGAAATTGGATCTCAGGCTGTCACTTCCAGCCTTCAGGTCTAAGTGGCATTTTGCCCTTTACCTAGCCAATAAATTACTACGACATGTTTCACTGGACCACGTACCAATATTCCCTGTTTTCCTTCTCCTGTAAACTCCACCTTACAATTTTCCTAATAATAATAATTAAAAAAAAAAGAAGTAATTTCTTTCTTAGTTTCCAGAAATCATCGTGTTTTTCTCAATAATACTCTGCTACTGTAACAATAAGTCTTTCTAATAGCACTATAAAAACTCATTCCCTGAATTGCTGTGTGAAGGAAAATATATTATGAAAAGGAAGAAAAAATGAGTAAAGCATAGCTTACTGACATGACCAAATGTCTACTATGATCTTGAAATTTTTGAAGCAGATCTGACAATATGACAAGCAGCAATTCCCACTGCAATCTATAATTACCCGTAAGAAGTGTCTGATATGCCTAAAAATCAAAATGAAGAGGACCATCTTGAATTTTCTTCTGGAAATACCATCATAGAAAGAGCTACCAACATTTCAATGGCTTTTATGCAGCTGGTGGTGTTTTTTTCAACTGCATTATCAGATGGGAACAGGTAGTTCCCACCTGAAGTTTCTCTTTAAACACTGAAAAATTCCAAGTAATTTTCACTTATGTCTCAAGTGCACACACACAAAAGGACTGAAATTTTAAAAAGGACAGTATGTACCACCAGAGTAATACCACCCAGAAAACAGTGAAGGTGGTAAATAACATAAAGATGAAAGACTGAAAAGAGTTCTGAAATAACCGTACAAACCTGTCATAAACCTTACATCATAACTTTACGTGTATGAACTTCTATCTTCTAAGGTACACAAAAAATTGCTCCTGCACTTTTTTTTGAGCACAACTCCAGATTGTTAACTAGCTCTTCCCTGCTAGCAGGAAACACCTGAATGTAAGTTTATAATGACAACACACCCTGAAAAAAGGCTCAAATAAATATTCTGAGAGCAGCGCTAAGCAACTGACCATCTGATACTTCTTCCTTTGCAATTTGCTGCCATAAGATGACACCAATATTTTAAAAGCAGGCCCAGGGTTTGGTAACCTGAGGAAAAAAACAACAAACATACAAAAAAAAAAAACCCTGAACAAAAAACCGAATGCCATAGAAAAACGTGTTTCCAGGGCTACATCAGAAAAGAGCTGGTGTATTTCCTGCCTTTCTCCCCTATTTTTCATTTTAAGTTCTTATTATTTCCATGATTGGCTTCAGGATACAGGAAAGCAAAGCAAAGCAAAACCAAACCATAACCTCGCTAACAAGGATACAGTATAAGACAAATTAGGGGAAAAGTATGATCAATGTGAAGAGTAACATTCATAAACTAACTCCAAAAACAACTGGAAAAACAACTGGAAGAGTTCTCCAATCAGTGTTCTTGTTAATACATGATTATGTTACTTCTGTCCAGAAAGTTAGGAGGCAAAGAAGAAAAAGGTGTATTTGAACAGACATGCATGTAAAAAGTCTTTTAACCAAAAGTAAGAGGGGCTGGCATAGCTGAATATGTCCACTTAACAGAAGTACATGATATTTACCTGTAACTGTAGCTGTTTTAGAGTTGTAAATTATTATTAAATTGTAAATATAGAAAAAAAAACAACCAAACAACCCAGCACAGTTATTACTTTACCAGTACTGAGACGATGTAGAGTGATAAAAACTCTGTGAGGTAAGCTCTATGTATGTGTTCAAGATTCCCAAAGGTGGGGACAAATAGCTGGATTTATGTATTAATGAACTCTCATACATATACCATGCTTGAGAAAGAGGGCTACTCCATGATTTCTAATCTCATGATTCAGGAATGACTTCGGAGGAGTTGTTTTACCTCCTGAACTCCTCTGCAGGATACTCCAGTCATCTTCCAGACAAACGCCTCACGAGCTGTAACTTCTAAACTACCAGGCAGCTTATCGCCTCGACAGACATGGTGGGGGGAGGGGAAAATCCAATGCACTCCTGACACAACTGCATAAACTATAATGGGTGGGCATGCATTACATAAGGCAAAATACCAATAATTTGTAATGTGTGCCAAAAGCCTACACAGCAGCATAAGCATTAACACTTTACCAAAATACAGAATGCATTTAATAAAATACATACTAGAATTCTGAAACAAACCATTAAGTATTACTTTGAAATAAAGTGTAAGATTCTTGCTGCTTTGGTGTATGTAACATCTGGTGGTACTCACTGAAGCTGGGTCTCTGTGTTGTACATTTCAACATTTAAATAGTCAATGAAAAGACACAAACTTGCCTACAGCTTATGTATTTTGTATCAGTAACCTGCATTGCACACATTTGACTGCTTTTGACATCATGCAGCTTTCAAAGGCAAAAAACCTCACAACAGAGTCCACACATTTTCCAGATGCTACTCTGTTTTCAGATATATCAGCACTGAACATTTTTTCAGTCGGAGATACAACTGAAGTCCTTAATGCTAAAGGCTGAAATGTTCTGTCTAATCTGACACATAGTCTTCGATTGGATATTAGATTTTTACAGACACGCAATGTACTTGAAGCGTGCATTATTCCAAAACAGACTTTAGTCTGGACTAAGAAAGACGAGTTGTTATTTCAGTGCATCAGGATATCAAGTGCTGAATGTCTGCAGCTGTTGAGGAGAGAAAGAGATTGTAGGCTGATCAGAGTCCTGAGACAGGGAAAGAGTATAGATTCCAACATCTTTGTACTATTTTTTCCTGTCTCGGCATTTATCTCCAACTACCGCGCATTTTCAAGATCTCAGCTCCTACCGAAAGTGCAGGCAAAGAATGAGGAAAAGAGAGAAGAGAGCCCAGCACCTGTTTCTCTCCACCTGAGTTTCCAAACGTGTGGCGGAAGCCATTCTGTATGACATTTGAGATCCCTTCCATGCTGAAGCGCTAAAAGTAGTGAAAACATAGCAGAGAGAAATGAGGGACAGAGAAAGTTCAGAAGACTATTAATCAGCAATTATCAAGACCATATAAGACGAATGACAAAGACAAGCTCTAAGATGTATTTCAGCACATTTCTATTTTTTCATTCACCTACTTAATTTTGATAATTAAAATACAGACCTCATAATGGCAGTTAAACAGTATTATCTACATCAAAACTTAATTAAGCAAAATCTTCACGCTGCAGACCCAATAATCGAGACTTGCCTTTTAAAGCTGTTTCATTCTGAAATGTGAAAAGTAGCATTTTTGAAAATTTAGTTCACAGTACAGTATCCTTTAAAATTTGTGTTTCAGCAATATACTTTTAGAGACATTGCTGATACCAATTTTCAGATTTTAAGCACCTACAACAAAAACTGTTCAGAGGTAGCAATTTTCAGCTCTATCCCTTTAAAACATTTTATGCTTTCAAGCTTCCTTTTCCACAACTGAAGCAACAAGTAGCTACCAACTGTATTCGTTGTTTTTGAGCTATGATAAAATATACACAATTAGTTAATAACGCACCCATATTAATTTCAAGCTCCATTATATGGAATCATGGAATCCAAGTAAAGAAAAATTAATATATAATCCAACCACAGTTTTGGGGTTTTTTTTGAACTTTGTAATCCTTTTTGCTTGCCATAGAAGACAAGTAAAAAAAATCAAAACAATTTTGATGTTTAGGATGAGATATAAAAATCAGCAACAGACAAGAACATAGAAAGAAGAAACTCAAGCTGCTGACACAGGGCAGCAAGATGCGCACACATCAGCACACTTATCTGAATGTATTTATTTATGGGAGGGGGAATAAAATGTGCTGGAATACAGTATTCATTCGCTTTCTAAAGCGCAATAAGGTCAGTAAACAGACATAGATGTTGCCAAAGCTATCTTAACTCTTAAGATATCCTACTTAAATGAACGGGTATCTTCAAGCCCTGACTATTTTAATTACTCCCCAGCTTGCCTTTCTGAGAGCGGTAAAGTTTTAGAAGTCTAAGAAAGTGATTTAACCAAGGCCTGTATCAAGGACAAAGAATTAAAACCTCTATTTAGTAAAACTCAATTACAGTATCTACAGAATTGACTTTCTTAGAGTGTACAAATTTAACTCTACTTTCAAGCTTTGTCTTTAAATGAAACTTCATTAGAGCTTTAGTTAATAAAACTATTAATTTATACATTATTTATTAACAGAAACCCACTCTTCACAAAGTTACTTGAACATAGTATCTGTATACACATTCTCAGCACTTCCTTAAAAAAAAGAAACAAAAGAAAAAGTAGTGTTGAAGGAAGGAAACTTACATCTCTTTTTGGGAGAAGGCTCTCAAATCTGTACTTGGTGCCTACAGTCTTATTTCAGAGCTAGTTTGGTTCAATACCTCTCAGACAGCAATCTGACACATCTGTATCCTGAAGCAACCAAATATGACAATGTCTTCTATTGTTACCATATACTGTCATATGTGAAAGCACCATTCAAGTCTCTAAACTTGAAACTAATCAGAATAGCTTATGAGTCACTTGACTCAAGTTTCAAAATCGAGTAACTATTTTTCTTTCTAGTTAGAATACCACTTTTGTTTCTCCATGACCGAGAATCAAAAGGAGTACATTTGAAATTTTTACTGTGCTCTTGCAAAGGGATGACAATTTTGTATTACTTTCCAGACATATACTTTCTTAAGAGTTCCATTAAAACTTAGCTACGTACACAAAACATGACTTCTCATTAGACAGACAAGATCAGAACTCCATTGAGTTATGTCACAGTTACGTTATCCTTGTAAGTTTAGAAAAAGATTCTGAAGAATTAATGTTTCATTAAAAAATGTTTCTTCCTTATGTTTGAAAAACATAAGAACCCAAAAACCTTCCAATGTCAAACTGAGGCATTCTTTCTGGGACTTATCCAAGATCTAAGAGATCTCTCTTGAGAAGAGAAGGCTGTGAGATGACCTTATTGCAGCCTTTCAGTACTTAAATGTGGCCTATGGGAAAGATGGGGAAAATGTTTTTAGCAGAGCCTGTTGCGATACAACAAAGGGTAATGTTTTTAAATTAAAAGAGGGAAGATTTAGACTGGATATAAGGAAGAAATTTTTTACAGTGGTGGTGGTGAAAGATTGCCCAGAGAGGTGACACATACCCCATTCCTAGAAACGTTCAAGGCCAGGTTGGACAGGGCTCTGAGCAACCTGATCCAGTTGAAGATGTCCCTGCTCACTGCGGGGGGGTTGGGCTAGATGGCCTCTAAAGGTCCCTTCCAACCCATACTAGTCCATGGTTCTATGATCTACACTACATTAATCACATTTTCCACATCCTGTAAGAGACGCTTAGGAATTCTAACATTAACATCCCACTGAAGCAATTTAAAATTACACTACACAGGTAAGAAAGAAAAAAATTGCATTGACAAGATAATAACCTAATTTCTTTCATTCTCTGCCTCCTATAATTCAAACCCTGTTTGAAAGACATTCTTCCTTTTATTGCTATTTTCTGTAAAGAATAAACCAAATTATCTCCCCCCTGTACACCTGCACTACACTTTGGCCTCACACTCCTGTCTCTCATTGGATGTAGTAACTCTGCCACTGGTTTCAAGAGATCGAGGGTAAGACCTTTACTTTTTTCCTACCTAAAAACCAACTTGATCAATAAATATCTATGCAACTACACTGACAATAATCCTGAAATTCCTGCAAGACTAACAGTGGTACACACACACTAACACTCACACAGTGAAACCAAAGAGATAAATGAGTTTGCACACCGACAACAGAACACACAGCAGTACATCCAGAGACAGTATATTTTTTTCACAAGGCCACAAAAAAAATCTCAGTAGGAAGTGCCTAAGCCTTGTCTGCAAATCAAGGCATGGAATCAGGTGCACCAGGTATCTTGATATAATCTAGGACTACTACTTCCCGCAGGGAAAAAACAAAAAATATTTTGAATCTATAAAGAGTTACAAAAATTTTCTTACTGTTCCAGGCATATGACCTTTTTCTTGTTTGCCATTCTGAGGACTACCATTTTTCAGCTTCTTTTTCTTCTTTGCTGTTTCTTTGTGTTCTCTCTGTTTGTTTTGTACTTCGATGAGGACAGAAATGAAGCTGTTTTTCACTTCCTTCTCAAACTCTAACTCATCTCGTAGAGCCAACTGCTGTACCAGTTCCTCAGAATAATCCTTAATAGCAGTCTCAATTTCTTCTAGCAGTTCATTTAACTCAGCAACAGACAATCTTTTTACTCCTATAAATAATTCATATAAAAAGCAATCTGTCAAGATTTTAAGCACAAGAATACTTGTACGAATTACAAGAAAAAAGTACTTTGAAATTTTTCAAAACAAAAAATTCAATTCTAAAACTACATAGAGCAAAACAATATTCCTAAAGGAACAAATACATTACAAAGGTAACTAGATTAGCAACAAGAAGATTGTTAAACTTATTATTTATGAGAAATCTGAGATAATCTGCAAACATAAAGAGCATGTTATAGTTAAGGAAGCTGAAGTAAGCGCCAAACTTTTAATACTGAAACCTCTGTTAACTACTACTTTCCATCTATATTCACTGTTCAAAATAAAAGGTCTCCATACTTTCTGACACAACAATCAATACGTTGGCATTTCTGGAATCCTTGGATTCTTCACCTATGGTAATACAGAAATTCTATCCTATAAGCAAGGCAATCTTCTCAGGGATATTCCTAAGGTATGCATGCATAATAATAAAAGCTTGCACCAAACTTCTATGATAAGATTTTTAGATGCATTTAGTAGAAAAAACAACTAAATCCTCCAAATTTTTTTTGTCTGGGGATTGTAATCAAAAGCATGGCCTTGTATTGCCTGAAACAAGGACCCAGATCAAAACCAGCTGACAGGTTCATTTCAAGTAAAACCAAGCATTAACAGTTTTGAGAAAGCGTGAGACTGAATAGGTCAATGCTAAACCAGCAGCCTGCAAAATGTCAGCATGGAAACAAAAACCCTCCAGGTTTACATTTTAAAGGTACTACTGGGTCATGTGTTATAGAGAGTGAAATTGGGACCAAGAAGACTGTTCTGAGGCTTGCTTGGGTATAAAAGTGAGCACTTTCTTTGAGGACTGCTGTCCATTCCCAATTAAGTCCGACATACCTAGGAAGCTAGTAAGTCCCAGCAGGTGCTATGTCAAAGAACATAATTTTCATTGGCATTTGAGAAATGGCAAGTCCTGGTTACACTGAAGAGTACAAGCTGTTTAAGGACACTGCATAGATGTTCGTAATTATTTGGTTACACTGAATTAGTCTAGTAAATGTTACATCTAAAATAATCGTTACAAGGGAAAGCGCTTATGGACAAGTGTTGAAAAACACACATAAGTCCACAAACTACAAAAAAGTATAGGTCTTAGAAGCATCAAAGGTGAAACGTAATTTTCTCTCTTAAATTATAGCAGGGAAAAGTGATTGGAGAAAGCTCCGTGTCACTTATTTACTAAAGCAAACGCAATGAAACCTGTTAAGGCAATTGTCCAGCAAGGAGCCACAGTTCTGTAGAACAGCTTAGGCGTTAAACTCCATTCAAACACTCTAACAGTACCATATGCTGAAGGATCTAAGCTTCCAGTAGTTTGAAGTTTTATGAAATAAGACTACAGAGCAGCACCCTAAGCAACTGTGTTCCAAAAACACAGGTGCAGATTACCCAACCATAATCCTGACCTCTTTATAATAGATCAGCTGTCATGACCGAAGCCTACAAAAGGGCTTCATGGGAACTACTCAGCTGCCACTGGTGAGTGAAGACAGAGTAATTCAAATGCAGAAGTTTACTTGTATTAAATCTCAGATAGATAGGCTAAAGGACTCACCTGTGTAATCAGAGCTGTAACTGGTTTTATTTCTGGACTGTCTTAATACAAGTCTTTTACTATCCAAGAAAAAAAGTAAATACCAGCTTTGACTTCCTGCCCTCTATCCTAAATAACATCTCTGACTTGTCTTATAAAAGACACACAGTTTCTAGGAAAACCCTGCAACAATTTCAGAGAGATGCAGAGTAATTCTGAAGCAGGTTCGCACACAAAAAAAGGTAGTAAGAGCTTTTCATAAAACAGTCATCTGAAAGACATGAAAGCAGATTCCCAGAAACTAGAGAAGCAGTTAAAATTTTCTCCCAAAGTAACTCCAGGCATCGTTTGGTCAAGGATGACCTTTAAACCATAAAGATGCAACAGACAAAGACGAACTCCTGAGGCAAAGCAAAATAAATATGATGTGAAATGCCAAGCAAGCTTGATTATCTCCAAACCTAAGGACATATGCAACTGCCAGAAAAGTAGGAAGCTCAGCTGGGCAGGATACACTTTATTTTCACATTCCTCAAATTTATGTATTGAGACAGCTAAGAGTCCAACCACGAAAATGGAATCTCCTCCATAAATATGAAATGTAGCAGAAACTGTAAGTCACGTCACAACAGGTTAGACAGTTTTCTGAATTTTCTATAGAATTTACCCTGCTGACTCAGACTATAGGAAAGAAAGCACCAAACTTTGTAAGCAGGACCAAAGTAAAAGGATCATTTGGCAAAGATTCTTCGTGTTCCTACAGCTTTCTAGAACTGCCTGACAAAAACGTAGATGAAACAGTTTCCATCATGAAACTAATTAAGCACAGGGTTTTTTTATGAACAGTTCAACCTGCTACAATTTAACCATACATATAGTTTTTCCTTTCCTTTTGTATTGGAAAGAACAGATGATTTCACCTGAGCAGAAGAAGATACAAAGTTTTTTTTTAACTTTTAAACTTTTTGAAGAGGAATTGAAGGCGAGGAGAGAAAAATATGCAAGGTCCTTATGAGGGGAAAAAAACCAACCAACAACCTTTGTCTTCTTTTTGTGTTACTCTATATCAAGGTATGTTGCAGTGACTGAAATGGGACCAAAGAAACACTATTTTCTTTATTTAATGCACAGCTTTCAAGAGCTTTAGCTAATCTTCTTGAACACAGTGTACTAGCCTCAAGAAAATGTCTCACTTTAAAATACAGAAATTAATAAAGTTTAATCAAAATGATCGACTTATCACTTTACCTATGAAGGGACCTCATTCCAGTGAATTAAGTTTCAGTACATTTGCTTTAATTTGAAATTCTGTGAAGTTTTATTTTTATTCCAAACTATGAAAGCTGACACAGATAAGTCTTCTATTTATGTTCTAAATGTAGTGTCTTCTTTCAGGGCATTTTGAAAATATTTTTGAATGCAGATATTTCATAATAATGATTTATTATAAATCAAACACATGGCAAACCTATCTTTTAAACTATTTTCAATAAGCATACGAGTAAAATACTAAGTAAATATCACTTACTCTCTTCATAGCTGTTGTTCGTACTGGATCTCTTGAGTGTCTGAATTTCCTGGGAAAGGATGGAGAGCCGATCTGATTGGGTGGGCGTTTCATCGTCTTCTGGATCAGGTGATTCCTGCATCATTTCCTCTATTTCTTCAATCACCTTCAAAATATGAAAACCCTTATGAAAACCCTCCCTGCGCAAGAGAAACAGCCTGCAATCTGAAGCAAAGCTGTTAAGAGCTTAAGGTTGGTTTTCCTATTTTTTTTTTCTTTTTCACTTTCAATTAGCAAAGATGTTGCTGGATGAAACTAATACCAAGACTGGATTGAGGACAATCAACAAAATCATACTGACATTTCCTCCCCATCCTTGCTCTCTGAGAGTAAGCCTACCTTTTCCAGGCAAATTGGTGATCTCATATCAAGCAGTGTGGTGAAACTACACAGTTATCTCTCTACGAAGGCACACGTGGTTTGCTAAAGAGAACTGAACTAAAGAGTGAGCTGGGATACCTTTCCTGAGTATTCCGTTGAAGGAAAACAAAACAATAACAAAAACCGATTACGTTCCCACCCCCTATTTTACTACAATTCCCTAAGCAAAACAAAACAAAAAAAAAAAAAGGTTCTGCATAACTTGGAGATCTGCTGTGCTTATGAGAAGTTTTATGAACTGATCCATCATAACCTGAAGCCGATTTACATCCTTGGGTGTAAGATCTGAGCCAGACATAAAGTATGAGAAGAGAAATTCTGTGCATAGAGAGTTTACTTTTCAGTATAGAAATGACCATATTTCTGCAGGCTAAATTATTATCTGAAGAGCTGAATATCGCATCAACTTTTGCAGGTTTAAAGGCTGTAGACAGTGCCGAGATCCACCTCACAGCAAAAAAAGGCTGAGCCCATTCAAGCAATCCTGTCTCTCGTACTCTTAATAACCACGTCCATCAGATGTCACAGGTAACCATCTGAACAACAACAAAATACATTCTTGTACTTGCTTACTACAGCAAGATCTTAATGGACAGCCATTAACCTTACTCTGAAGGGCAATTTTCAGGATAAACTCAGTAAATCCATGGATTTTGAACAGAAGCCTTTAGACACCAAGTAATTCGAAAGCTTAGTAGCAGAACTGTTGATCTGCTCTCATATTAGGCAAAAACTTCAAAGAATTCTTGCTAACCACAAAGCCACATGAAGATATAAATGGCCATGAAGTCACGCTGGAAAACTACAAACTTTACAATATCACCCACATTCTGAGAATATTTTTGCTTCTTAGAACATACATTTAATTTAGTAGTATTTCTGACTAATTCATGGTAAAGAAATGCATAAAGACTTCAAAGACCCTGGACTATCAACCTCAGCTGAAGCACTGGAATACTTTTCAAATCTGAATGACGTAGTAATATCTCAAACATTATTATGACCTTAAATAAAGAACAATCAAGCTTAGCTATGGTGAACAGCAAGGATGAAGAACAAAAAAATAATTACAGACTAAAAGAAAATAGTACACCAACAACACTGTCTTTGCTGAACACTCTACCTGCTCTGCTGTGAAGAGTGGTTCATCATTGATGCAGGAAACAATGATAGAATGCATATCCAACTGTTCTCTCAGCTCTTCGTCATCTGACAGGTCAAGGTTCAAATTATCGTTTACCTAGAAAGCATGAAAATGTGTATTTATATAAATATATATACACATACTTGTGTGTGTAAAATACATGTATGTATATAAAAAATAAAAGCGGAACTAAAACTGAATTTTAAGAAGGAAACAGATTCCTTGCCCATAATAATAGACTCAATGATTCTTGTTGTCATGTACCTTAACACCTGAAATCAAAATTGTAATTGGAGGAAGTTAAAATAGCTGTCAGTCTTTAAATACCCGCAGCATATAAAGACCATATACATAGTGACACACAGACATCTGCACGGCAGGCAGTCAATCCAACGTAGGTATTTAAATGTTAAATGAAGACAGAAATCTGTCAGTGTGGGGTGAAAACCTATATATAAGCTCTACCATTACACAACTGTTATTTCACGTGCTTTTATAGTCCTACTTTTTCACATAATAGAAGATACGAAAAAAATTGTTTTAAAAACCAGAACACAGTTATTATGCCAGATTATTTAAAAAATAACCATATTGTTGAATATCTCAGGGTCCTTTAAAAAAGAAACAGAAGTAACGCTGTTCCCACACACATACCATCAAATTTCACTCATCCTTCAAAACTAAAGCTGTACATACAGGAAAGAACAGCTTTAAGTTTACCCTCTTAATCGGCCAGGTATATTTTACTCACACATAGTGATATATTCTAGTTTATTTACAAAGTTGTTTGGTTCTTCTGCACTTTGTCTGTTACTAGATTCCAGCCAAACCAACCTAGAAAAGCCCCCCGGCCCCCAAAAGCTGCGACCTCCTAACCCTTGACGTTTTGAGTTCCAACCACTTTAACTGATCTTTAGGCTACTTTACAAGCACTATGACTAGCTGCATAAAGTCCTTGGTCTTACTGTATCAGTTTTCAATTTTTGTTGCAATTCCTCCAATTCCTCTAGTTTCTTCAGAAACCTTAATAGTTTTCACACTCATTTTGAAGATGCTACTTATCTCCCCAGACAGCTAATCTATAGGGGAAAACATACAATTTGTATTTTTTCAGCCATCAGTCTAAAGTTAAATGTCCACTTTTTCCCAGAATCTGAAATCCAATAACCATGCAGTGACAAGGCTCCACTAAGAACACCTGTTCACCTACTGCACAGGTACATCTCAATTTTGACATGCTTTAACGTCCGCAGTCCTGAAATGTTTTTCCATGCATATAAGATTATGACAACAGCTATAGGACAGTAAGCAAGGATAACAGTTTATCTAGAAAGTAGTCAGCTTCCCCTCCCAACATCTCCAGAAACAACATTCTGAGAGACTATCAGAATATATTCTGATAATTTAGGCTAACAAACCACCTTAAACAGCCCAAGCTACAGCTGATGCCAAAAGGACCACCTGGCCTTCCACCCAGCCACACTCCATGACTGTTTCAGTCCTCACACTCCTACCATGGAATGACCTGTTTAAAAGCAATCTAACAAAAATATGACATAAACACACAATTGCATAATTCTGTTCCTTGTACCGCTGTACAACACTTCCACTCAACTACTTCCACTTCAGAGCTGTACAAACGTGTTCACAGATCTGTGATGTGAAGCAACAACTATTAGATGAATTAGCACCATTCACCTTAACATTATTTCCCTACTAAAATGGGAAGAGAAATACTTCAAGCATATTATTAGTTTCAAACGCATCAAGGAAGTGTTGCTTAGGTGTTCATATTCATTGTGAGAAAGTTAAAACAAGCTACTAGCTGGTCCGTATGTGCTGTCACATATCCAGAAATACTGCTCAAACACAGAGAAGTAGAAAAAAAGCATGTCAAATGCTCCCAAGCAGACGGGCTTTACACATCAAAAGGCATGCCAGGTGGAGTGAAAGCTGAAAAAACTTGAGGTATGTTTAATCCATGAACTGATTTTTCCTCTACTGGCAGCATTCCTAAAATTCTTTCTAATCCAGCAACACCACATTACATTTTTTTATGTAGTTCCTTCATAACTTCCTGCGAAGAACTTACAAAAATTATATGAAAAGTTTTTTTATATTGTACCTAGTTTCTTATCAAGAAATCCATCAGTCTTCCAGTCCATTTTTCAGTCACACAACAAGGCCACAGCACGGGGAGCTGGAAGTCTTTTTACTTTAAATGTAAAGATTTAATTACTCTAAAACCATTTAGAAAATCTGAACAAACACTCTAATAAAAATTAGAATAAACACAAGTCAAATTCAAGGGATAATCATCACTCTTGAAATGAGAAAGTGAGTTCCAAATTGCCATCTTCCCCTGCTGAACCCCAAAGCATCCTCTTCAGCACAACAATCTTTGTTCCTGTCACAGTAAACAGAGCTGTAGGTTATATAATGGATGGCAGAAGTTAAAGCATTACCCTATTTCCAGGTTACACACACAGATATTTTTACAACATAACTTCACTGTGTTTAAAAGATAAACCACTCCTTTCCTCAGAAGAGCTGGGAGATCTGAAGCGTTCTAATCCACTTTTAGGAAGATCAGAGGATCGCCCTTTTTATAAACCTCTCTGAAGCAATTCACTCCCTGCTCCTTCCCCAGACGACTATTCTACTTGTTAAATAAGAAAAACAAAAACTCTTGTGCTTCAGTGTCTCCTGGGTCACCTTTCCTGTAAAAGAAGCCACTTTAGTCTCCACCGGACTGCAGAATGAGATTAACTTAAAAAGTTCACACTAGATTTACTAATTCAGAGTACTCCTGCCTCTTCTCCTCCCTCCCTTACCCAGAATAGCGTTCAACATGAAACAGACAGTAGAAAGGTTTTATGTGAAACACTTCCTCATTTTACAATTACTTCTGTCATGCTCTGGCTCTAATGAACATCCATCTAAAACCAACCCCGAATTATTCCAACCCAGGGAGATGCAATCAAACATCAATGGTTGTTTGATTTTTTGATTTTTAAAAACCACTCATGTGCAATGACAAGCACTAAAAATATTTTAAGCCATTTAATAACAACAGTCTTTTATACAAATGCAAATTGTTTTATTTCCCTGCTGAGAACAAAAGACCCAAAGATGGTATTTCTGCTGATTAGAACTTACCCCTTTTTCTGAAAGATTGAGTGTTGGCAAGTGCAAAGCTCTGGTGTGGGAAGATTTCCAGTCAACTGGCATTACGTTACCATAATTATCAGTCAAAGCATTCCAAATCCTGGAGAGAAGAATAAAGAAACTAGAATGCACACCTTAAAACAAGCAGGAACCAATCAGTAGTAAACACAATCTGTAATGATAATATGCTTCTGTCAATAACTACTTTTTCCTCTCTAAATATTCATCTATGAGTTACTGACAATATTTTTATAATGTTTTGAAGCTAAGAGAAAATGTTTCTTGTAAATATAATTTATTTCCATTTTTAAACCAACAATGTAAGCACAGCGGTGAAATATAACAATGCAACGAAGAGACACTTTCATTACTAACTATATTACCGCAATCAGTATCTTTTTTGGGGGTGGATGAGTCCTTTGATGACATTTGAGCTCAGCTATAAATTACATTCCTAGTGTTGTTGCTGTTTTCCTTGCCTTTTGCACCTTAAAACCAGGAATTAGCAGAGGCTGAGTAGCAAAGCCTGAGCCAAATCTTACCTAGTTTCTTTCCATTTATCACAGAATACTGAGCATGCACAAATTATACTAAAATCTTGCAAGAATTTCATTTTATCCAGAAGTACTCTAGCTGAGCTCAGCCCACCACTCTCGTCTACGGGTTGATCTTAACTGTGTCTACAGTGTCCAGCCACTCTGGCTTTACCAGAGGCGTGCATATGCAGCCCTGTCCTGGCGTGCCAGCTCAGATTCGGAACGGAGCAGCCCTATCAGCAGCCTGCTGCCCCAGGCCAGCCACCGAGCCCTGCGGGTGCGTGTTTGGAGGGGCTGCCTAGCCAGCCTCAGAGGAGGTCAGAGCAATGGCTGGGAAGGGCAGACACAGCTTCATCGCTGCACAACACATCTCCGACATGTGGTTCTTTGAACTTTCCTCACTGTCTATACCATAGACCTCTAGTCTTCTGCTGTTTGTTTCTTTCCTCTCTTAGAATAAAGACATACAACTCAGTTACCTCAAAGTAAAACTGCAGTATTTTTAACGTAGGTAAGCTGACTGAAATTTACTGGAAAATAACAAGTATAAATACTCATAAAATAATATTAAAACCAGGAAAGCAGCACAGAACAGAAAAGCTCCACTGCTCAGGGGACAAAGCAATTATCGCAGCCGCAGCCGAGATTTTGGTCTCCGTCTGCTTCCCGCCCTTGCCGTGGTTAACGTCAAACACCGACACAGCGGGCACTCTGCACGGAGACCAGCAAGCACTGCCCTTGGCCGCTCCGCTGCGTCTCCCGGCCCGGCAGGTCGGAGGCACCGGGACTCTCACGCCCAGCGGAGAGAACCCAGCAGGCTCCGTACCCAGCCGCCGCCGCGCAGGCCGGCCGGGCCCGCCGGCCCCCAGCTGCAGCCCCGGCGGCGGGGAGAGGCCCAGGTCGGGAGGCCCACCCGGGCGCGGCGCTTCCGCAGGGCAGGGCTGGCGAGCCCCGGCGCCAGCAAGCCCCCCGGCTCCGCGCCGGCGTTCCCTCAGGAACACATCCCCCCCCGCCGCCGGCCTGCACTCACTCGTCGTCCTGCAGCGCGCTCTGCTCCGTGAGGGGCCGCAGCGGAACGCGGCTCTCCCCGCCGCCGCCAGCCCGGGCCTGCGGGGGCTCAAAGCAGAGGGACAGCTTCGCCCCCAGGTCCCCACCGCCCCATCCGCCTTTGTCGCGGGCGGGCTCGGGGCCGCTCCCCGCCGAGGGCTGGAACCCCGAGAAGTCCTGCCAGTCCCCCGGGTCCCGCTGCGAGGCGGCCGCCGCCATAGCTGCCGCCGCCGCAGCTAGAGACGCCGGGCTGCGCGCCCCCGTCTGCTGCTCCCGGCGGTGCGCGCTCCCGCCGCCTCCCGCAGCTCGCGGGGAGGGGGGGGCAGGAAGGGGGCGGGGCGTGTGGCGGCGCGAGGCTGCCCAGTGGGCGCAGCGGGCGGGGCACGGCGCGGGCGCGGTCGCCCCTGTGAGAGCGAGGCGGGCTCGGGCGGGCCCCGGAGCTCCCTCGGGCCTGGGGAAGGGGGGCGGGCTCGGCAGGGCCCTGGGGCTCCCTCGGGCCTGAGGCAGGCCAGGCGGGCCCGGCCGGGCCCCGGGGCTGCCTGGGCCCTGGGGAAGGCGAGGCGGGCTCGGCCGGCTCGGCCTGCGGCCGTGACACCGCTTGCAGGGTGCCGGTGGGCTCGGTTCTGCGCAGGGGCGGCGGCAGCCTCAGGGCTGAGGCCGGTGCTGGGGAGGCGGCGGGGAAGGGCAGTTCACCGGGGAGGCGGAAGGGAGTGTTTGCAATAATTTCGTTGTAATCTGGTAACCCAGGGGTGGGTGGTGTTTTGGCTGTTGTTTTCCCATCCATTCAGCCACCCAGCATGTATGGCAGCAAGTTTGGGAGATAGCTGGTTCTTACTGGCACAGTCACAGATCACGGAATGTTCTGGGTTGGAAGGGACCTCTGTGGGTCATCTAGTCCAACCCTCCTGCCGAAGCAGGGTCCCCTACAGCAGAGGACCTTGTCCAGGCGGGTCTTGAATTCATCTCCAGAGAAGGAGACTCCACAACCTCCCTGGGCAGCCTGTTCCAGGGCTCCATCACCCTCAGAGGGAAGAAGTTCTTCCTCCTGTTCAGACGGAACTTCCTGTGCCTCAGTTTGTGCCCATTGCCCCTTGTCCTGTTGCTGGGCACCACTGAAAAGAGTCTGGCCCCATCCTCCTGACACCCACCCTTAAGATACAAGCATTTGTAAGGTCCCCTCTCAGCCTTCTCCAGGCTGAACAAGCCCAGCTCCCTCAGCCTTTCCTCGTAGGCCCATCCCCTGCTAGCTGTATATTGCCTCCTTATGTGCAACAGTTTACACGGGCTTTTCTTATCTACTTCTTTGAGCTGCTGTAAGCTTTTGATATCCCAAAGTACGTAGCAGGAATTTTCTCTGCTCAACTGCTTGAATGTGGTTTGAGCCTCCTTCAAGTTTCTTTTCATGCTTCCTGCTTGATGCTTGGAAAGAGACCCGTCGAGTGGAAAATTCCATCCCGGTTAACTGTCTGCCTGCCACTGAGGTAATTTGAACACCTTCGTCCTACTCTGCTCAGTTACAGCTTTTTCAAGCCAACAAACCCGAGTATACATAGGCGTTCAAGCATGATCCTTTCTGACATTGGGAGTGGGGCAAAGGAGGCCAGGAATACTTTGAGTATTGAAGTGTGGATGCACCATTGTTTTATTCATTAGTGTAATGCCGTTTTCTGTTCCATTCTGATGAAAAAATGTTTTCAGGCAGAATTTGAAGATGCTCTTCTAGAAGACAGAGTCTTCCACAGCCATAGTCCTGGGAAGGAGCAAAAAATGCTGGAAGGGATAACTAGCAAGGGAGAGGAAATTACTGGAAGTTTGGCATATGTAAATGTAAAGGGATGCACAAAAATACCCATCTAGCCTAGTCAAAGTCAGTTACAGGCTTTGCAGTAACAGTCACTGCTTGGGAATTCTGGATTATCGTAGCCAGCTCTGGTCGGTAGCAATCCAAACAGTAAATACGACGCTAGGCGCAGGGTGTACCATGTTTGAGCAACGTGGACATTTTCAGTCCCTTTACCCTTGATCTCAGAAGGAGCTAACAGAAGAAGTGCAAGGAATGGCCAGGTTGGCCAGAAGGTATGGAACAGCGCCCAAAGAATCAGATCTCGGGCTTTTCAGCACAGAAAGAATGGAGAGAAGGTACAGGTCTCTACATTAATGGGTGGCGCACAGATACTGATCCCCTGCTGCTTTCAATGGGGAAAGTCAGGGCTATCAAATGAAACCATCAAGATGTTCAAAGAAAGAAAAGGAGGCAGTTTTTCACGGAGCAAGTAGTTAAGCTGAAAAACTCCTTGCCTCAGGAAGTTACAGACCAGAACTTTACATCAAGCCCATTAACATACAAATTAATAGAAGAAAAAAACATTACCGGCTAATAGGTAAATAAATGATCCGTGGCTCAGGAAGTCCATGAAGTGCAAATTCTGATTCCACGTGCTTCCTACAGGACCTCATATTAGAGTCCCATATGATTGATTATGGCTTTCTGGCAGGTACGACCAGACCACGTGGATTCAACGGCAGGGCAAAGGCTGACTTTGCGTTTGAGAGAGTGATTTTTACCGAATGCTGAAACTATTTGGAATTTCACAAATCCCTCTAAATTCTTTAGTGCAAAACCCAGAACTTTCTGTGACTGCAAACTGTCCTTTACCCACAGTATGTTCTGAACTGTTCTGATCTAAGGTCAGCAGGCCAGTAACGTGAATTCCTACTCCCAGGGAAGAAACCTCACCATAACACCAAGCTATAAACTAATGTCTCGAGGACCAGTGTACGGAAGTAATAAATAATGACATTCAAGAAAACATGCATCAATAGGTTTAAAATTTTTTTATTGTGCTGCCAAGAGCCAAATTACAAGAAACCGCCTTACAGTTAAAAAAGTAAACAAGCAATCTGCTGAACCGCAGTGCACTCCGAGTGCCACATATGCGTCTATTTTTCAGAAAATTATATCTGCATTTCTCTTACAAGAGCACAACAGGAACCAAAGTAAAAGAGTGTAATGGATACAGCACATAGGATAAATCATATCTTTGAAATAATAATAATAATAATAATAAAAAACATTTTACACCACGTCCTATATCCTGCTAATATTTTCAGAATATGGCCTTGATTGTAAAACAAAAGCAAGCATTTACAATTTCTGGATAAAGACTGCTTACTCTTATGCAAGGAATGGATGTTTTGTCTTGACAAAATCTTTATAGTAACTGGACAGAAACATCTCTGTTTCAATATCAGATTGAGTACAAAATACTGGGGAGACTACATTTTTTCTTCTTGGTGGTTGGAAACTGAAGTTATATAAGCAGAAAAAATGTTGACCCTTAATGATACACCTATTTTTTTCTTTGATGCAAACAGCTAGAACACCTTTTTGATATTCTAAAACAAAAAAATTGTTAATCTTCAGATTAATAAATTAGGTCATTATAATAATAAATTAGGTTTTTTTCTCAGTTTTAAAGTTCAGCAACCTCTGACCAAGTATTTACAACAATACTTGAGAGTTCCTTTACAAAAAATACATTTTCTTTTCACATTAAGCATACTGGGTATCTGTGTCTCTTATGACAAGCATTTGTAAAAGAAAAAAGGCAATGCACAAATGGGTAATTAGTATAAAAGTGCCAAGACCTGTTTGGAAAGTTAACATTGTATTATACAGTCAGAGTTATAAATGAGGCAAGCTACAACAAACTTCCAGCTTAATGTGGACAATATTCCAGTAGTTGTTTCAAACAATTGTTTGAAAAAAAAAAAAAAAAAGGAGAAAGAAAGAAAGAAAGAAAGAAAGAAAGAAAAAAAAGAAAATCCAGGAGCCGATCGATGGTGTTATTCTATGGAGCTGATTAGTGCTGCATGTATATTGTCATCAGTGTCTCTAGCCAATGCATTCATTAAAAAGCCTTTTTAAGGCTAAGCAGGAAAAGAAAAATAAGAAACACCCTGAAATGTAGCAAGTAGCAAGAGCAACGCTTACTGCTATAACCGTGCACGTACTGTACACACGCAAACACAAGAGTGCACACACACACACACGCGCGCACACAAACACTTTCAAATCAAATCAAATCAAATCAAATCAAATCAAATCAAACTGTAGGTAGAATGAGATGCTCTTTTCTTGTCTTTCCTAAACTCACAAGCGATTAAGCATTGATATGGAATGCCTGTTTATCTGTTTCTGCTCTGGGTAAAATCTCTCTCAGATAAAAATACATTCAACAAGAAAAAAAATAGAAAAAATATATACTGTATACATAGTATTTTATATATACAGTATATAAATGTATACTGTATATACACATGCATGTATATATACACATGTATACCTACATGCATTTGTATATATATATACACAAACATACAAATACTTTTTGTTGTTTTTAGCATAATTATATTTACATAAATATTCCTATAATGCTAAAGTTTAAAGAAGCATGATCTCCTTTTTTTTCTGAGCTTCAAAAAAGGTGCTTGAGTAATATACAATTAAAATTAAGCAGCTTCCTAGCATGGAAGTAGTTTCTAAATCTGCATACCAGTAAATAAGAACATCAACAGGAAAAAAAAAACAAACAACAACCTTAAAACAGTCTCTTTTCTACTCTCTTGTAAGCAAGAGCTTTGTCCAACAAAAATATTTTTCCTTCTCCTGTATGAACAACCAGAGATTGATATAAAATAACAAAACAAAACCACAACAGACAAAACAAACAAACAAAAGCCCCCGGAACTGCATGGTGTTCTTGACTTTTCCTTCCTTCCTTCCTTCAATACTGCTGTCAAAAGATCCAGTGCTCATATCAGGAATTACTCAGGCCTCAGTCATTTGCTAACTCTGCCGAAGTCTGGCTAATCTAGCCAATCAGCTTTGAAGAAAACAAAAATAAAAACAAAAAGCAGCACAAGGTATAATTTTATACATCCTCAATAAACCCACCCTTTATTCTCTGCTATAACCTTTTCCTTGCTATTTTGTTAACTACTGCAGCTTCTCATCATATAGAAAAATATTTGCAGCTACACCACACACGTGATGTGACAAATTCTGTTCTAGGAGTATATTACTGTAGCAACAGCCGGGGGGGAAAAAAAATCAGACTTTTTCATATTTTTTTTCACCTGGGGTTAGGCTTTGCTGCAACAGATGCAATTTCAGAGCAACAAGAAAAACCACTATCCTGCTGCTCGGCAGTATCCTTTATTTTCTTCTCCAGCCAAGCATGACCAGCTTTTCTCTGAAGCTTCCTTTTACCTCACTGCCTACCCCTAGCCCCTGATTCCCCCTCCCAAAAAAACTCTATAGCTATGTTACAAGCAAATACATCTTAACAAGTTTTAAAACTTTGGTTCTAAGAAAACACTTGGTCAGTTATCTCAAGGAAAAGTGGGAATGCTTTTTCTGGCACATTGCAGGAGTCAGAGCTCATCCCAGTAAGGTCTTAGAGCTGTACATGTAGTCACAAATCCAATACAATCCACTAAGCAAGTGCACAATTCTAGTTTTATTTTAATAGCAGACTTAGTCTCTCTCTCTCTCTCTCTTTCTTAAATCCTTGGTAAGGGTGCAAATCTTCAAACTGTTTGATAGAAATTATCTGCCTGTAGGTTGTTCTGTTTCTGCATGCTGTAAAATCCACTGTATCTTGAATCTGGGTCTGCAATTCTTAGCATCCTCTGAGAACTGTCCACCTGGACCATGGTACCTTTCTTGCAGTCCACATATACCAGTTGATTGTTTAGGCAAGAAGGCTGTTAAAACAGAAAAGGAATATTGAGTAAATTAAATAAAATTTGTAATCCACTCATAATTAAAAAAGCTTTTGTGGTTTAAGTCCTAACCACAAAACAAAATCAAATTGGCAATGAAAGAGAATGGACTTTGCTAAACTTGGTAAAGGCTTATGCCAGGCACAGTGACAGACCGACACTCTTCTGAATCGCTGTTTTTCAGCTTGTGAACGGAGCTCTGGTATTCTCACATCCCAGATGGACTGCTTAAACTGTTCTCTGTCACTCTAGCACTGCACAAGGGCTTAACCTTGTTGCCCTGCATGTGCAGCAGCTTGTTTCCAAGACTTTAACCACCTCTTCATTGATGGTAATTTTCAAGAACGTTTTGTTCCTGGTTGCACTTCCATTATGAGACTGGGACAGATCTCAGCTGTTATAGTTAATGCTGGCATGTGGTGTCCCATGGGATCCTTCTATATTCCTTTCTGAGGAGGTTTCTGTGTTCATAGAATCATAGAATGGTAAGGGTTGGAAGGGACCTTAAAGATCATCTAGTTCCAACCCCCCTGCCATGAGCAGGGACATCTTCCACTGTATTACGTCCCTAATGAGGAAATCATCCACCTTTTATCCAGTATTTGCTAGGCCTTACACCCTTGCAAAGCAGTGCGTTATTGCGGAGATGCCAGTGTTGATGTGATACTTGCTAGAGTTGTTCTTACTTGCTTCTAAGTGTAGAACAGGGGATTTCATTTTAGGCACATCTGAGTATGTGAGGGTTTGAGTATGTAATGATCTACAAGCATGAATGGACATAAAATATTTCTCAAAGAAAGAGTTGAGCTATGTGTTCTGGCTTCCCAGTCCTGCTATTCCTCTGTTTGAGAATCCTTCAACTGAAAGATTCTGCAGCTGAGAGGAAGGTTAAAAAATGCTGGGTGCGTGCTACCTTAAATGTTTACGGGCTAAGCATGACGAAGGACAGGCAGTAAGCGTATTCTGTGGATACATACAAAGTTAGTGACAATGCATATGCATGCTCACACTAGAAGTATACAAGAGGACTGCAAATCTTAAAAATTCCAGTTTCCACTGATGTAGCTTCTTTTTCCAAAACTTAAATCAGAAAATCAGAAGGGTTTTTATTACTAAAAATTTACATTCAATAACCCTTATCACAAAAGGGGTTTTTTTCCCCAGATATTTATTACAAAACACTATTCTACAATGCTTTACATTTGGCTCTTCAACAGTCTGTGGACTGGATTCACAAAGAAGTCCTGAGGTTCACTGATGTTAACATAATCAGGGCTAAACATTAGCCAGTCCATCTGTAATTTTAAACATCTTTTCTATCATCTTTCTTTTAGTACTGATATGATTTAAGCACAGTTGTTCATTTGTTCTTTATTAAATAGCTAGTCTATTTGGAACAGGAAGAACATAAGCCAAAATAGCCTTGCCAAAATTTATTACTGAGAACCATCAGTCACCACCCACCAAGGAATAAGAGAAACTAGTGAGTGACACATGGTTGAAGAAACCTTAAAAGAAAGATATGTTTATGACAAAGACCCTCACAAGAAATCTGAATTTCAGTATATCCACGCCTTACACTGAATCTGTATTTGGCTTAAAGGAAGCTTTCTTATTATGTGGGTGATGCCTTTTGGCATACTAGTAGACATAGTACCTGATGTTGGAAAATACTTTTAAAGTGGATGAAAGTTAAGAAAGCAAAAATATTCTCTCACGAGTTTTACTGCAGATAAGAAAATTGCCTGCATTTACCTACACATATACAGAGCCAGGGTTTTTTATGTTTTTGCTGAGCTTGCTTTCTATCTAGTGACAACTCATTACTATATGGAGCAGGAAATTTTTTCCTTTTATAGTGAAAAAAAAATCATTCAGGAGACTAAATAAATACCAACAGACTGACTGGTATAAAATGGTTTAAGACATAAAGAGAAAATAATTTAAGAGAGTTCACATCATGTGAACTCAATTGCATCCTACACAATATTCTAGTTCATCTTGTTTTCCAAAAAAAGTGAAAGGCTGGAAATAGGCATAAACGTGGCACCTTTGTTGGAGCTTTGTAGCAGGACACTGGAATCCACTGCTTTTTCTGATTGACAAGCAGAAGGACGACAATGAGTAACAGCGCTATCGTGATTGGAATTGTCACCAAGGCAACCGAGCTAACCGATGCATCTTCACTGGGGTGTGGCCCACCGCCACTTCTGTACTCTCCCTGGAGATGACTCATGTCTGCAAGGCAAATGTGAGCGTGTGTTAGTAATTATAAATGGGCCTTGACCCTAAAGAAAAATGTCATTATAAAAGTTCCAGTCGTGGATCTTGTCACTCACATGAATTTGGACTTTCTCTCCTGAAATGTCACCTTATTTATAGAAATTAGAAGAACTGAAAGCTAGTACCTTGTATAGTGACTATATTAGCCAGGAGAAGGCCACCAAAGAGAGAGGAAATAGGATGCAATCTCACGCACAGTAACAGCAAGGCTGACAATAACCTGTTTGCATCATCTTATCTGATCACAGCCAATATTCCACTTGTAAAAAACCTCAGCCTGTGCTTCTATGCTGAGCAAAACCTGGAAGTCTTAGGATGAAAGTTTTTTTTTTCTTTTTAAAACTGGTAAGACAATTATGTGTGCATGCTCTCTCATTGCTTGAGAACATATTACAATCTGCCCGTGAAAACAGACTGCTGGTAGTCTACTAGACTGTAGCAACTTTTGCATATAATTGCAAAGAACAATAATTTTCAATGACATATACAACATCCCCACACAGTTTGCTGTGTGTGTTTATCATCCCCAGAACAGGATAGTTGCAAGCCAGCTACTAATGCCTGTGAGAAACGAAAATGCTGTAATTATAAAAGTGTAAGCTTACAATTTTGTAAAGCAGTTAAATTTCACGTATTCTTTCTCCAAACAATAGTATGCTATGAGATCATCCTTAGATTTTGAAAAAAAACAAACATATACAAGCTTTGGTAGTCCTCCAGCTAGAGAAGGTTAACAAAGACTGTGTCATAGAGTGTGTCCCCAACCCTAGAATAATGATTTCAGCACAGTTTTAAACAAAAGATTTACGTCCTTAGACAACTTTATTAGCTCTGTGTCATTATACCGGAAGTGGGTTGTTGTTTTTTTTTTCTTAACTCTGATGTTTGCCTATGATATATGTTAAGTTGTGGTACATGTTTTCCCATTTTTGTTTATCAATGTAAGAATGTCAGATGGATCAGATGAAGGTCTGTCAACTCAACTGGCCTGACAACAGACTGCTTTCTAGTTTTTGTATCAGAAAACATGCTGCAGAATCACTCCTCATTCATGATTTTATCACATTCTTATTTTTATAGAACTCCATCATACCAACACAGATGTTTTTTCCAAGCTGAAGATGGAATGATGAGACCAAATTGCATAAATATAATTTAATAGACTGACTCATCTTTACTCAAAGCAAGGCTTCTGCACTTCAAAGCATTATACAGATGCTACCTGAACAGAACAAGTAGATGCACTAAAACACGGGGAATAAACACAGACCTAAGTTAGCCCAGTTTATGTCAGATCTTACCTCTGTGAATGTGGATGATGTCGTTTTCACTCGGTGTTGGCCAGTTTGGTACTTCTAGTTCAACGTCTCCTCGATGATTTGTCTTCTCAATGGGGATGTTAGTAGGTTCAGGTACATACATCTCTGTGAAATGAGAGAAATGTGTTTCACAAATTACAGGCTGCTTAACTTCCCAGTTCTGCTCTTACTTCAGGAAGTATACTTGGCCGTCTGCAGTGCTTGGTCCTATGAATCATTTGTTTCAGAATTTTTACCATTATCAGTCTGAGATTTTCTTTTAAAATCTGTTTCATATTGCATATGGGATACATGCCTACTGCCATTATCATTGTCCTAATGTGAATGGGATGATGTAGTCCTGTGGACAAAATTGCTTTTGAAAATACCATTTCAGACTACACACTCTGCTACAGTCTTGCTCCTTTGTGATACTAAACAATAAAAATACCAAGGGAAGGCTACATTTTCCCAGCTGATACATAAACTGTCACTGCTGGTTTCTTTGCCTTCTTTTTTTTTCTAATCCTCAAAGCAGGAGAATTGCAAGAGAGGGTACTGATGAATCTCCCCAGTTGTCCTGTCGGAAGTAGTTACCAGCTGACTGAATAAGATGAGCAAACCCTGCTGAAATATGTCAGGACTAGCATTAGAAACCAGTTGCAACTCTTATGTCCCTTGCGTCCATAGCTAAGAAAATTTCATATTACTTTTAAGCCAAGTTAAAATCATGAATAAAGCAATGGGGTATTTGAAAAGTAACAGAGACTTGGAAAAGACAGTAATGTTAATCACTGACAGAATCTGCAGAATGTAAGAAAACTCATTTTCCTACTTGACTAATGTATTCCTCTAACCTTGTGAAAGGAGGAGAATGAGCAGGAGCAAGCAACTGATTTTTGAGTTCACAGTTCTCAGAATAAGTAAAATTCAAACTATTTTTTTGCACAATATGCCTATCTGTTAAGAGCATTCATTTTCCTGCAGTCTAAAAGTCAGTTGTCTTCTTGATACTATTCAAACATTGACTGACATTCAAAAACCAATTTAAAACCTTATTATCAGTCCTGTAAAACCAACATTACAATAATCTGGGTTGTCACGTCCCATTACCTGGACACATGGGACAGCAGCTTCCCTCCACGTTGACGGGTTCGGAGCAGGGGAGGGGCGGGCAGCTGACCGTGGAGCAGAGGGTCTGGCCCTGCAGGCAGTAGCAGTGCGTGCAGCTGTCGATGTCCCAGCGCTCCTCGTCTGCGTACGTTTTTCCATTGAAGTGGCAGACCACTTTCTTTGGAACCGTGTCTTCTGTTGGAAGGAAAACAGAGTGGTGTGATCATGCGGCTATGGCCAGTTACACACAAATCTGATTTCTTCCCCAAACACAAAAGTGAAACAATAGCTACAGAGAAATCCCAGCTGTAATTAAATGACCCTTTCCACATCTTCTGGAAAATCTTTGTTAATAAAAGTGTCATTTCTGCTTCTTTATGAAGTACATGATTAGCCTGGGCTGCTTCTCCTTATTTTCCTCATTCAAGAGGCTAGAGGATGGATGATTGGGACATGAAATGATATCAAGTGTGCTGTGAAAATTAAGAAAAAAATATTTGTATGTTTGACTGTTTAAAACTCTCAACTCCTCCTTCTCTCTTAGTAAATCCTATTTAACTAAGAAGAAAACCAGACCTCCTACATTTCTAATTACCAAAGTCCAAGAAAGATGAACTCAGTCTGGAATACTTGAAGAACAGATTAGGCAGGATGCCGAGGAGGATGAAGCAACTCTCAGGTGATGTAATTAGAAGTGCTTAGACTATTGTGATAAAACAGATTCGAAGGGGATCTTATCATTCGCTGTAACTGCATCAATGGAAAACCCCAGGAAAAGCGCAATAAACAAACTGTACATTTTTTTCATGGTTAGTATTATATAAATTGGAAATTGGTATGATCTTTATCCTCAGAAAAAGTGAGGTTCCAGAACACCCTTCCCAAAGACTAAAAGCTGTAAAGCTAACAACTTTTCAGATAGATTTTGACACAGTATGTAACAGGGACTTGGACTTGATGAAGCAAGTAGGTCTTGGGCAAACACTTAAAAGAAACATTACACTTTCTGCCTAAGCATTCAATACACCATTTTTTTTATGCTTCATCCTATGCAAGCCTTTTGGGTGGTCTGCAATATACCTTCTATTTCACTGAGAAGACAGTCATGAATTACTTATCCTAGGATGGTTTTTGCCGCTAGAGCACTTTATAGATAATCAAAATAAAACTACATGGCAGAACCTCCAACAGCCAAGCAGCACCTCATTTTCACCTTAGCTTCTTGCTACCTTTTTTCCTTAGAGGCAGAAATTATTACGATTAAACCTGCTGATGACATGAATTTGCAGATTAAGCATGTGCATGAGATAACAGAATGGAATTGCAAAGTAACTTCTTAAGCTGTCAGAGAAATAGTGGTTTAACATTCACACAGATTACATATGCAAATATGTCAGTTAGAATTACCTCCCAAATATAAATAAAAAGCCTTATTAAATAATTTGGCCATCAGTACAGCTTTTAATTAGTGACAACATAATAGACTGACATCATTGGAATAACAAGGTTAGTAGTCAGCAGACCAGTGCAACAGATCTTGACAGAGTAAATTCAAATGCAGGAGGAGATCAGCAAGAAGTACTATTGTGAAAATACTAATGGAATTATCTGAAAAGCATGAATGTTCCAGAGGTCCTTGGCATGGGTATCCCATGGCTTCCATGGCTGTAAAGTATGGGTCCCAGCCTCTCCAAGTAGAAGATTTTTATAAGTGAATATGGGGTGGACATGCGAAAGGAAGAGAGGGAGGAAAAGGTGGCTACAGCTGCAAAAAGCACATTAGGTTCTCCCATAGCTGACCTGCATGTTGGCATATAGAGCCAGAGGAGGCCTGTGTTGGTCAGAATGTAGCTATGGCTGGGGACAGGGTGAGGCACAAAGCCTGGGCAGTCCCCTGCAGACCTACAGCTGAGCACTTCCGCTGCACCCAGGGCTGATTCGCTCCCAGAGGGGCAAAACTGGCCCCGCTCAGGACAGCTTCTTCAACTCAGCAGCTGGTTTGGCTGGAAAGCTCCTTTAACCTGCCCAGGTTTTTGCAAGTTTGTAAAGAACACATCATAATTTAATACCGTAAATGTTTTTTAGACTGAATAAAATCACATACATAGCAGTGTTGGCACGTTTGCACCTCGAGAGCAAAATTTTAAGTCCCAAGAAAATATTATCCTGTGTGTGTCTCCTGTTTTGGTGTCCATCTCTGTGCAAGTAGAAGCACAGGATGAAGATGAAGGCCATGACACCAACAAGCGCTCAAGGACAGTGGAAACGAGAGAGACTTGCAGTAAGAAACCCACATACAAAAACGCAGTTCAGCGTGCGTCAGAACTGCGTGTAGCTCTACCTGTCTTCTCTCAGCTTTCCTCTAGCTGCACCAGTAAATCAGTCTCATCTGGCAAACAGCTGGCGCTCCATTTTCCGCAGAAGACTAATCTTGTCTCTGATCAAAAAGATACCTCTTTATCCTCTCTAAAGTAGGTTATCTTTCCAAATTAATCTTTCTTTGCATGAGAAAGAAGAAAGTTTAACACATTGGATGAATTGAGGATTCAGACAAACAAGAAAGTATCCAAGGCCTGTAAAACTTTGAATTTGAATCTATACTAACTTGTTAGGCTTAACCAGATCTGAATCCAGAAAGAAGCAAAATAAAATACAATGTTAAAACCCTGCATAATTTTTGAAATTCTAATAAATGAAAAAGGCCTGTTTCAACAGTTTCCCTACTAAACATTTCATGAACTACTACATGAAAACAGTAAGGCACAGTTCTCGCGAAATGAAGAGTAAAACAGTAAGAACCTGGAAAACTAAGTGCATGACCTTACTCCTCTTACAGGCAGAGTATATAGTTCATAGAAACAATTAAAAAAGTAAGTTTCCATGAATTTCAGTTAGACCATAAAACATACCCACAAGACAGTACAGCTTAAATTAATAAAATGTATCATCATTGAAAGTCTTCATATCTGAGCACCAATTAAAATCTGGATTCTGTATTTCATATTGCTGAACAGTTGCTACTAAAACAAAAATCATTAAACTTTTACAGCTCATACTTTTAAATATTTACAATATTGTGTAACTATATGGGATTCAAAGTCAATTAATGAGAGTCATATCTACATGATGCGTGTATATATTTGCAAGTCTTGACATGCAAGGTGCAGGCATAAAGTTCTAGAGGTTTTATTTTTGTAGCTGATGGCATGGCACTAGGCCCTGTGGTGCATCCCTTCCTTGACCTACAGAATTCTCCAGTAGAGCACTAAGGCTCATGTTCTGACTCTGCTGGTTTGATTGCCCAGCTCTGCATACACTTGGTATTTTTTTAACATTAAGACGCATTCTGGATTGAAATGATCTTTATGATTGCAAAGTCAATTACTGGAAGAAAAGCCTGCAGAAAGACAGCTGTCCAAGAAACTTTAAATCCTCCCTATTTTGTATGCAAACCATGATGAGAAAGTAGTAATAGGACAACATAGTACTTTCCCCTCAAAATGTTCTCATCAGGAATCCAAGTAAGGTTCCAAGGGCAACTGAAATTTTGGTAGAAACTTTCTAACTTTTCTAGGCATTTCTTTAATGGAACTCCTTGCACACCCTATAACACTGTATCACCTACTATTAAAGATAGTTTGTCTGCAACAAATTGAAGGTTTAAAGAGCTCTATAAATGATACATATCTGAAAGGACTTCACAACCTTTTTGACATCTTTCTGATGAAGAACTGTATTCTTTACAGATGGGCAAGTTGATCACATGTTCAATCAATAATACTTAAAGCCCGTCAATTTTTTTATATCCCTTTTACTGAATTCTTTTTTACTGTATCTCTCCCTACTGCTTTTGGAAATGAATGTTATGGTAAGCTCTGAATGCTTTCCAACAGTGCTATAAAGACTTAATTTCAGTAAGTGCATTATACAATTATTCTCTACCAGCAGCTTCCACTCTACAGCCTTTGTACTTACTGTGAACTCACAAAAAAGAATCTGTAAATAAATACTCCTATTCAAAATACAATGAAAAGGTGATCAGGAATCTCAAATTCTGCCACTTTAAAAATGCCTGTCAGTTTTCGCTATCTAGAGAATCCATCATTTACTTCAACTCCAAATTCAAAACCAGAGCATGGCCCTTAATTCTTCATGCATTTTTAGTATTTAAAAAAAATATATTTCCCCATTTTTTCTCAAATATATTATTTTTGCCTCTTCTATAACTACCTTCAATGAACTTTGTGTTTTTTCCTGTATTTTAATTTAGATGGCTTATTAACACTTCTCCATTCAATGAAATTTCATAATGCTTCAGTTTATCTTCTGCAGTCATAATTAATATTTTCCTCATATTATCACATAAATCTTGACATAACATATGTGTTACTTGGCAGGTCTTCCTTTAAAGAAAACCATTTTTGCGTAATGTTTTCATCTAGTAAGGTATATAACCAGGTTTTCAGGAGGATGTCCTCTCAAGTTTGTAGGCAAATTGCATTTGTATCTTCATAAAGGTCTACCTAAAAACCACAAATTATGACCCTCAGAGCTCCCTATGCAGATTTCACTCTCCAGTTCAACTGAAGGCACAAACTGCATCTCCCCAGAACAGGGAAAACATATTTCAATTTGGAAATAAAACTTCTTTCTTATTCTCAAGAAGGGAAAAGCAAGTTATGAACTATTTTTATTTGCTCACCAATACAGTAAGGACAACACTGTCCCTTTCTCAGAACAGGTCTCTCACAGGATACCGGTGGGCAAGACTCAGAGTAGCATCGAATCACACCATCCATGCAAATGCAGCTAGTGCAGACATTGGGCTTCCAGGACTCAGCTGTCAGAAAAATATCTCCTTCATCATTTTTGCAATAACTGGGCATGCTCTCATTGCTTGATGAAGAGGGCTGAAGAGGCTCATCTGTAAATATAAACAGATTAAGTTATTTAACTTACAGTAGATAACTTCTGTCATATTTCCTCAACAGAAGGTTGACTCTTGAAGAACACAGTGGAACTGTGACACATTGGCTTACTACTTCAGAAGAACTAGGAGGACAGAGCCTTATGCCAGTTCGGTCCATACATGAGAAACTCCTGATGTGCTCTACAACAAAGTTTATGTAGACCTTTATTGAGTTTACTCAAAAAAAAACCAACGAGAAAAAGAAAAAAGGACAGCAAAGTTATCAAACAATCATCAGAAGCAGCCTTTCAGAAAGCCATTCTGAATGCTCTAAACTGAATGCTATATCGGAATTCACCTTAGAGAGATAAAATTTTAAATTTAAAACTTGAATCCCAGCTTCTGCCATGTCAGTTCAAATTCTTGAATGATGCAAAAGTCAAAAGCTGTTATGCTGCTGTTGCCTTCACTAGTAGACTTATATGAGCTAAATATAAGCTGTTGAGAAACAAACGGAACTTGATCGGGCTTCAGCTTGATGCCAATGGGTCTACTTTAATTCTCATGCCCACACATGGGGGAGACATTTCTGCAATGAAGCCGTATCTTAACAGACATTACGGATCAAGAAATATGACTGTTTGTGCAGGGAACATGTAAGAAAAGAAGAAGAAAAAAAAGAACTCAGAAGGGGACTCGGATCAGGTTCTCAATCTAGCTGCGTAAGTTATGAGACTAAGCTCCTTATATAGCCAATGAGGAACGGTCAGCTCCTCCAAACAGTATTTTGAAGTTTAGCAAAATGAATGTTCACTGTTATTAATAATGAGAAAAACGGAAGGCAGGAGAACTGGCTTACTTTTTCACTGAAAATGTTTTGTCAGAAAAAAAAAATCCCCAAAACCAATGAACACCCTGTAGAAGAAATGGCATGCAACCCTTCTCATGCAACCCTTACACTGTTAGATTGCCTTCAAGGACGTTCAAACTTCAGGGCCACAACTCCCCTTACATGTAAGGGGACAGTCAAGTTTTGCACTTGAAATAGAGGACTGCAGGCTCTCACTCCAAACTGCTAAAGAACAAAGGTACCACAACAACCAACTGTGCACATACTGAAACATTCAATATTCACATCATACGTTCTTGGATCAAGGAAGGACCCTGACGAAAGCTGGTTGTCAATATATACCTGGGCACTGTGGACAGCAGGAGTCCTGCGTGCGGGTGGGGTTTTGACAAAGAAGAGGTGGACAGACTTCAGTCTCACACAGGACACGTCCACTGTGGCATGTACATTGTGTGCAAGAATCGATATTCCATGTCTCTCCTTCTACAAAGTATTCCCCACCAGGAGCATGACAGATCGATGGACTGGTGAGCTCTGGCTTCTGCACAATTATTTCATCTGGGAAAAAAAGAGTTGGAAGACCAGCAAAATCAACTGTGACTCTAATGATTAACAAATGTACCCAAGATTAATAATTTCTGTTATTATTGAAAATATTAGGAATAACAAAACCAGCTATAAATATATTCTTAATGATGCTCATTTGACTTTATGTCACTTTTGACTTTGTCACCTGCATCTCATGGAAAATGAAGCAATTTGAGAATCAAACTGAATAAATGCTATTTACAATAGTCAGAGATCACTTCAAGCATTCTTGGCATTTCACAAAAAATCAAACCAACCTGTGATGTAGGAATTCCAAAAGACAACTGTCACTTGCTGAAAATTTATACTGATTGGACAGTTTCTTAACTGCTAAATATTAGCATTAGTGCAATTCCTGAAAGGATGGATAGGTGTGCTTCTCATGCAGGATTTAGAAAGTCCTGATTCAGCTGTCTGCCTTTAAGTTTCCTGAGTGATATGTGTCTATACCATTTGGTTCCAGATTAAAAAAAAAAAAAAAAAGAAAAAGAAAAAAACAGAATCCCCCACCCAAACACCTAAAACCATATAAGCACTTAACATTGGTGGAAGTGCTTCATCACTTTGTTCCATTAAAAAAATTAAATAAATTAATTAAAAAAATATTATCTGCAGTCTTTGAAGTAAAAACTGCACCCAAGGAGACGCCACAGTGTGTAGACTCATTTTCCAGTGACTGTATCTCACCAAATGAACCTTAATTTCTTTTCACACAGTAATTACATTACGGGTACAACCCTGCCTAAAAGACTCACCTAGCCTCTAACCCAGGCAGTTTAGAGAATGGATTTGACCTCCTTGAAGTTAAGAAAGGAACTGAAATTGTTTCCCTTGCTCAGAATGGGTGTCCTCCAACCACTGGAGTATTGAAAAAAAATGGGGGAACTCTCTTTACCTCTTGGTGTTTTATAAGAAAAAAGAAATCTGTCCTACACTTTGAAAGTGTTTAAGCACTTACCATCACAAAAAGGTTATGCCACAAACTGCATCTCCATAGCCTGCTTAAAATGCTTTGAAGCCCGCCCCCACATAAGGGGCAACAAGAGTTGCCACCTTACCATGCTGGTTGCTTTGGACCTGGAGCGAGTCCACCAGCTTTTTCCACGCACTGTGTATAGGAATCGAGATGCCTCACACAGCACGTTTTATTCAGCTACAGAAGTAGCTACATGCTGTAACATGAAGCTTCAGGCTTGTAAGCGATGTCCTTCAGGCTGAATTCAACCCATCTAACATTAGACAACTGAGTCAGGTGCCTACGTTAGGAACTGAGCTACCTCAGGTTTCCTGTGCGGTGAGACGAGGAGAGCAGAAAGTGACTTCCAGGTAACGACTCTGCATATCTAAATCACTTTCTGAAGGTCCGTCTCTCCTCCTTAATTATAAAGATGCCTAATGTGAACATCATCCTAACACAACTATCTTGATTAAGGACAGAGAATTAAACGGATAGCAGCTCCTCTAGTCATTAGGCAGCCCAGGGTTCACACAGTGGATGTGCTTCTCTCCACATACGTAGCACTGCCGTGCTTGTCCGTTTGTGCCCTCTGCTCTATGACATTGCCAAGTAGAAGATACACCACTCAATTATTTGTTTTCATTCTGGGGAATGATCAGTAGAACTCAGGGAACTTGATTCTGGCCGATATTACTCTATTCACAAAGTATTCATTTTTTTTTTCAGTGCATTATTTTATCTTTCACTAATTCGCTTATGCTGTGCTTTTCCTATAGCTTACATTTATGAACCACACATGCGATTCCGTATCATTCATGAGACAGCTGCTCTGCAGCTTTGTCACTGTCTGGTTTTTATTTCAGCTGGAACAATTTATTACATTTTATGCGATGACATCCTAACTCACCATGGCAAAGACAATACTACTTATTTTCTGGAAATTTTCTCAGTCATCTCCTCTGCATTTAGTTCTCTGCAAAGTCACAGCGCTGTTTTACTACAGCTCATACACTGTTCATAATCAGAAAAGCATAAGCAGATAGTATTGCTGGACATACTTATATTGATATATCACTGCAACTGAATTGTTACAAATGTACAACTACTATATTGCTGAAGGAACAACTAGCCAAACAAATACACACTTTCTGGATAGCATGGTTTTGCAAAACACTAGCAGCTAATGGCTTTTTAAATCTTACAGGAAACCTGGATCTTTTCGCAAGCATTGCGACAAACCACTTAAACCTCTTTATATAGAAACACAATTATAATGAATGTTGTACCAGTCCAGGTATACCTTGCTCTGTTGAAAACTAACTAAAAAATATAGAATTGAATGTAACCACTTTTTTTTCCATCTGAAAAATGACCTCTGAGAGCTGCCACTTCCCTGTTGATAGGTTAACAGTGCAATTCAAAACTCAGTACATCAGGATTGATAATTATTTCGATATCTTTGTGCCAGGCACATTTGAGTGACGTGCTCGCAGTCTCACAATTTCAAACTGCATTCCTATCTACTGAAAGCCATGCTATTTATTTAACCACATCAGTGGGGAAGCAATACATTGCAAAATAAAACCAGAAGTACATTTCTAACAAATACAAAACCTCAGTGGGCGAAACAAAACCACACTGGGATTAATTTGGACATATTAATTCATACACTTACATACGCAATCACTTTAGAAAATGCTGCGTCTGTTCTAGCACTGCATGAGTTTACATCGAGTATGACTTTGCTAACACAGAAGCTAGGTGACTGGTACCTTGAACGCAAGAAAGGATGTCAGACAGAGAAACCTATGCAGACACCGCATCTCAAAGGAACGGACACTACTGGGTAGACAACTGCTCTTTGACCCAGGAGACCAGCATTGCTGGTGCTTGGAATCAAACACTGATCTCACTCACAAGAAATGCACAGCGTGACAAGATCGGTACTGCTAATGCCTTATACTGATCTTTCGTCCACGAGTTGAACGTTAGGTTTATGAAAGGATGTACCCACACTCATTCTCCGTACACAAAGTAACTGGTGCTGTAACTAGCCACTGGTGCTGCTGAAAGACCAAAATCAACATTACTCTTATCTGAATGCTCTGAGGTGTTCTGTATGTGTTAGCTAAATCAGTATGCACAAGTGTGCTGAGAGCAAAGTGAAATCAGGAATGAGTCTTGGGGACCCAATAACAGAATTTCTGGGACTGGAACAACCATCCCATGTTTTAAATTTTCAATCTTGAATGTTTATCTAATGCAAGACTGACATGCTAACCTGTCCCCATCCATAAAGTATACCACCCCCTACAATAATGCACAAATCATTGTGAAAAGCTGAGTGATTACTGCAGGTACTCCAACAGCTCTGTGTAGCCCTGAATTCCAGCTAGTGTGAGTGGAAAATAACATCCCTGTCCAGTGACGTGACTTTAGGAATACAGTATTCTGTATCTATTATTTGTTGTTTGGCTGTTCCTCCTGGAACAATATTCACAACTGAATCTTTTTGGCTGTTTTCTTCTTCTTTTTTTTTTTTGCCACACTCACTGAGGTTTCACAGGGGAGAGAACTGTACTATTTAAGAGAAACTGTGGATGTTTGTGTGTGTGGGGAGCTGGAGGAAAAAATGACTATACCTGACAGGATGCATATGGACCAACACTGCATATTGCTGTGGCAAAAAAAAAATGCTCCAAGCTGATAAAGCACTAAGGTTCCCTTTAAAAATCTTATGATTTCTAAATTCCCTGTCAGTATCTTAGCCAGATACTCGATAACAGCAGAGAAGCAAGTGAGCAAAGGATGGTTCCTTTGGTGTGCATAACTGGTGAGAGCATCCTCCTTAGTGTTTCCATCTCAGCTAAAAATTTCATTAATGCTTGCCATTACTAGGATGCTAATCTCTAAGACCTCGGCCTCAGCAACCACTGCTAAATTACTTAGTATTGAAAATAGCGCTGGCACCATGAAAGCCAGTGCCGAAAGCAACCCCATGGCGGGCCATGGAACCCTGGGAACCACAGACACTGTGTGCTGGTCTCCATACTGAGGAGAGGGGAGTGGTGCAGACTGAGAAAGGCTGGAAGGCAGACAGACCTTTTGGAGTCCCCCATCTTTTTGGGGACTATGTTCTCCCAGTTACCACAAGGTGTGAGCTGGATTACAGATCACCATTTGTCTAAGCAATCTAAAGAGATCGGTTATCTCAGGGCCTAGGGAAGATGCGCTCTCTTCTGTCACTTTCAGAAAGAGGAGCTGGCTGCTTATTTTGCCCCCAGGATTTCCTCTTCTTTACAAAGAATTTCAAACAGTTTGTAATTGCGTATACCCTGCCAGAGCTATCTTACTGTTTTGCTATTTATAGTAGTATGATGAGCTTCACTGCTCCTACTTGTAACGTGACTTCCAATAAAGTCACAGACAATATCACTGTATTACAAATTAATCTATTTAGCACATAAAATATTGTAGGAATCATTCTGAAGACAAAAAGCATTAATCTTATACTCTACACACAGTCTAGCATCTTTCATAGACATTTTTCATATTAACACTTATTAAAATTGTATCAGAATGCAACATGAATTGTAGTTGGCCTTCCCACCTAAAGCATTAAAAAAATCTACTGCTGGGGGCAGAGGAGCCTTCCTTCAGAACACAGAATCTTAATGTTCAATTACTTAAGACATCTGTTTAAATGAGTACTCTTTGAGGGGTTGTAAAACATAGATCAGGAGATGAATTTTAATAAAACTCGAAATTAAAACAGAGAAAACGTGATGGCTTACTATAATATTTGCTCTCACAGGTAATAAAATTGTATATGAGTACAAATTTGCTATTATAGCTAATATAGACTAGACCCTTTTTCCAGTTTTAAGGTTTCAATGTGTCAGAGATAAACATGTTAGGGCCCGCAACACGCCTATGCTTTAAATAATTAAGTTCCCACTTTTCACATCTGCGATCTTAATGAAAGCCACTCATCGTGTTATATGCGGGCACAGAAACCTTCATATCTACCTATTACTGAACGGTGCGTGTGATTATTTTCATGTATTAGGAAACAGAACACACGTGAAATGAAACCTGATTACAAAGCACATAGAAGAAAGCACGTTACCTGGACACGATGGGCAGCACTGCCCTGGATGTATGGTGGGGTTGCCACAATTAGGAACGGGGCAGGTGATCAAGGCGCACATTTCCCGCCCGCTGTGGCAGTAACACTCCCTGCAGCCATCGTGCCAGCTCTCCTCGTTCTCGTGTCGGCGCCCATCCATCGACAGGCAAGCGCCCGTTTTAACAGGAGGCATAAGAGAAGTGGTCGCCTCTGCACAAAATCAAAGGAAAATGACGTGTCCTGATAAGCATGTGTTGCTTAGGAAAAAAACAAACCAACTTCATACCTGCATTGCATTGCTTTTTAAAGCACATATAAAATCAAGTGATTAATAATTTTATCATTTAACTTAGAATTAAAGCAACAACACACCTGAAAAAATTAGAAGGTGTACTGAAGGGGATGGTAGGCTGTAGCAGAATGTATTTCCTTGGAAAATAGAATAACTTCTTTCTGTTGCACCTATACTGTTTTTAATCATACAGAAATGCAGTACTGGGTAAATAATATAAGAAAAAAGAGAAATGCAATGGAGGGAAATAGCAGAAAGCATATTTAAAATGAAATATTTAAATATCATGTATGAGATTTAAATATCATGTATGAGATTATCTAGAATGTCAGTGTCTGATAGCAAGTAGAATATTAAAGCATTTACAAGGGCTAAGGATGGTCTTATATCATGAATGAAAAAAAATACAAGCAAGTTCTAACAAGGTCATGCTAAATACTGGAAATACTTCATAAAACACCTTCGAGAAATTATTTGTTTACATTACTATGATGAATGAGATGTTTGGAAGATAACTGCTCTGACAATGTTATCCATCTTTCCTAGCCTTTACTGAGATGAGAATACAGCAGCTTGGATCGCTTGCACTCAGCCAGAACACGCAAGCAGTTGGTCAACGGAGGATAAAGCCTCATTTGTATCTTTAGAGTTATTTAAGCGCTGCAGGATTCAGCCTCAATATATTCTTTGCTAATCAGCAGAGTGAATTTAGAGCCCAACACTCCCTGACCCACATCACTACTATTACGAAGGATTTACGAACAGTTTGTGAGTGAACTGACTTGTTTTCAGGAGTATGTCAACCATGTTCTACTGACACATATATATTAGGTTATTTGTATTAAGTTGCTTATTTCATTTTCTGTTTAAAAAAGGATGCAGTATGAAATGTAGTGATGTTTATATATAATTTTAGTAAGGGGTTTTTTTGGTTTGTCTTTTTTTTATTTTTTTACTAACATGTAGGTCAGCTGTGGCAGGTCTATCAAAGGTGGTCTAACAACCACAGGCAGATGGTACAAAGTGAGTTTGATGCATGTTCTCAGAATAAGAACCCAATACACAGAAATTACATTAGAATAACATTTTGGGAATGAATAAGAAAAGCCATGGCATAAGAGTAAATACTTCTTACAACAGAATTCATCCTATTGCACGAACAGAAATACTATGAAAAAAATTTACATTGTTACTACACTTCTATACTTCAGTATCAGATTATATATGAATTCCTTTTTGAATGAATATTACTGGAATACTGTCCTACATTAAAATGATTACTGACACATAAAAGTCTTAGGTGGTAATACCCTTCCCCTTCCTTAATAAATAAAGTATCTGATCTAATAAAACTTTCTTTTTTCTGAACTATTCTAAAGTATACTCCAAAATTTGGAGGAAAAAAACACGCATATAGGCAAATATTTAAAATTAACTTCACAAACTGAGATTGTTTTAACTTATCAGTTTTTAATGAAAAGTAGTACAGAAGATAATACTTAAAGAAGAAACCAAATGCCCAAATACAAAATGGGAATAACTGGATAACGAGAGGTATGGTTGAAACGATCTGGGATTATGGTAGCTCACGAGTAAAATTGAGTCACTAATGTGACACCACTGCGGAGAAGGCAAATTCAATGTAAGATACAAGTACAGGAACACTGTACATTAAATGCAATACTACTATCTCTACTGTTAGGAGTTTTTGCTACTGCTAAAGTACAATATCCAGATTTTGAACTGTGATGAGAGACCATAAGAACTAGGTTTAGTTGACTTAGAAACCCCTCCCCCCAAAAAAAAAGTATTTAGGGGGCTTCAGCTGCAACCCCTTAAATATTGCAAGAATTCTAAAGGGAATGGTGCTTAGCTGTTCCATATGTCTGCTGAGCTTAGGACAAGATCGTAACTGGTTCAATTTGTAGAAAGGGAGACGGACATATCAGAAAATTTATTTTAAAATGTCACATAATTGTAATCACAGGAAAACATTATTTTAGAGAGGGGTTTTTTCCTTTTTGTTTTTTCTTTTGAGAGTGGAGATCCTTAATAAATTAAACCTTAGACAAACATCTGTCAAGGATTATCTAAGATACACTTGGTTTTACACAAGGGTGGATAAATGGACTCTCAGTTTTCCAGAGGAATACTCCAGCCCTGTACTTCTGTGATTCTACTTCTGTTAATCTTAGCATAAGCTATTTCTGGCAGAAGCAATTTAGAAAGTGGAGCTAATTCAGGCAGGGGATTTACCCATTCCTTCTTCTTACTTAGGGATTTTGGGTCAAAATTTTAACAAGGACTCACAGCTCCCCTGGAACATACTGGCAATTGCTCTAATTATTCTTGGACAAGTTGCTAATGATCACATTGAAGTGATATGCTCATGGCTTGTTATCTTTATGATCACAATAACAACAAATACTACTTAGAGAAGGATGCAGTTATTTTCACTAAATATTTATGCATGTTTTAAAATCCACCCCTGTTAAGGAAAGCACTTAGAAGTACCTACACATAATTAGTAACTGCAGAGTAACGTCTGTGAATAGTTTGGGATGCGATTATGGCACACCTAGGAGAACACCTTGTGTATATTCCATCACAGCATCACAACAACCAGGAAAAGTGTTGATTGTGAACATGGAGACAAAGGACAGGGTAAGTCATAAGAATTATCTCAATGGGTCTCCACTCAGCAGTTACCCTTATTTAATTTTAAAAATTTTTATTTCTAGTAAAAATCATATATTGCAGCTGATGTCAGTGAAATCTCTCTCCACTTCTCATATCTGCAAGGTACGTTTAGAACATTTATACATATATTTTTTATTCTAGAAGTCTTAAAGTTTTGTTATAATTGTCTGCAGTGTATGATATTGTGGAGAAAATACAATGTTGGATCCTTCTGATTCATATGATTGCATGTTTGCCTTCAACTACAGGAGAGTGACTTCAGGAACTTACAGTTTCCTCCAGTCTGATGTTTCTATAGCTTGTGTTATTATATTTTATCAGCTTTTAAAATACAAAAGAAATAGCTGCTAAAAAAGTTAAGAATGGAGTCATTACACAAAGCAACAGGAAAATACTCAAACTTACCTGCCTATAGGCAGAAATCAAACCACACAAGCAAGAATCAAAGAAAATAAGGATGAAAGAGCAGTAAGGATAAGAGACAGCCTAAGTGCAAATGAAAAGTTATTAAATGCAACGCATGGAGATGAGCAACGCAGAAAGTCTGATACTCAGACTAATACAAAACACAAGCTAAAAATACCTTGAAATGTCACTTTTTTAAAAAGCATCACAAAACTAAAGCAGACAACTGATGAACATCTTATCTCTATCTCCACCTCTAACTTGATGGTTATAAGCCTGGGAATTGGCATGTGTGAAATCTTTAGCTTAAGAACACCCAGTCCTTTCTCCCAGGTAAGTTCTCTCTACTCGTCATTCCTCGAGACCACCTGAAAAGTGTTCAAGAAAAGGCACTCTAATTTTAGGTGGTAAACAGGACATCTATCAAATCCAAAACTTTGTAAAGAAAAGATGATGGTGAAGAATTCAAGATGAACATTGCTACTGAACCCCCCCCCAACTAGCTTATTTCTAGCAGTTACTTATTGAGTACCTGATCTAATTTTTATTAATAATAATGGACTGACTTTTGTGACTTTGCAATAGGAGATGAAAGTGAAGCTGAGGCTTTTTGTTGATGAGCATAGCTAATAACAAACACAAATACAATACACTCCTTTGAGCAAAGCTGAACTGACTCCCCCACCAGTTACCATATTTCAATTCTTATGTATTCTGTGCAGTATTCCTTTTCTTTTGTTCTAGCTTCCAACTGCTTTGAAAAGAGTTGTAATCAGAGGTGGTAATGTACTCGCACCTACCTCTGCACTTGCAGATAATGCAGCCGTGACTGTTCTGCTGAAAGCCCATCGGACAGACTTTACCACAAGGCAGGTCCGGGCATTTCTTACACCGACAGAGTTCACAACCATGCTTGTTCTTCCTAGATGACCAAAATAATTCATAAAAGGTTAGCAGGTCACTTTAAAAGTCTACATGTCATGATCTTTAAAGCAAAAGCATTCCCTAAAGAAGTGGCTGATCAAGCAAAGAAAATGATCGTTAAGTGTCACCCTTCGGTTCAGTGGGTCTATGGGGTGTACAGGTCTCCCTCCCTGGCACGTGCTCCCCCCACGAGACCGGTGAAATCTCTGCATTTGGTACTTTCAAGCCACAGCTGGTAGTACAGACATACGTGCTTGTGACTACTGTTGCTGATCTATTATTTTTTCAAGTAAAAAAGCAGAAAGAATAATTTCTAAAACTGTGAAGAAGTTGGACAGGTAAGTGGGAATCTGTTATAACTACTATGTTTTTATAACACAAATTACTGATAACTTTTTTCCTCCAACAACAGGTAATGTACAGAAGATTTCCACTCTTGCATATTAAAACTACTGAGAGATTTCTGAAAATGTTAAATAAGCAGACACAAAGCTTACTTGAAAACTAGCATGTGGAATGCCAACAACCCATATAAAAAGTGCCAGACATACAGTAACATATTTTGATATAGAAAAAACCAGAACTTTTCAGCAGACAGAGCGTACACAGAATCAAGAACACAAATGCTTCCAAAGTTTCCAGGTAAAGCTAGGCAGGATTCTAGAGCACCACCATACAGCACCTCTTCACATCATTATAAACATGCAGCTTCTGGGAATCCTATACTGAATATTTGCTCGCCCTTTTTCAGGAAGATAGATAATACTGTTCACACTTCAGGCGCAAGTGTACTATTTCCCTTCACATACAGACAAAGTAATTTTCTTGTGCCTTTCCAAGATACTGGGGGAAGAGCGGGAGAAGTTGTTATGAAGAAGTTCAAGACAAAGAGGGGGAAAAAACCAGTCAATGATTTTAATGAGTCTGCTGATAAACATATCCCTCTAACAAGACAACTCACTAAAACTGGGAAAAACATTTATGGGGAAACTGACGGATCCCTCATTGAATACTACATCTCTAAAGGCACACCAGTTCCCCCCAAAACAAAGACAAGACATGGGAAGTTAAAGAATAACATCTAAAGGGATAGAGAAGAAATAAAATTATGTAAATCTCTCGAAAGCCTAACTACAAGCTCTAGAAAATTTTATTTAATTTTTAGTTAAAAGGCTGAGGAAAGCAAATTGTCATACAGTAGGATGGAGAATGGAAGACTTTCTGTCCACCATTCGTCTATTTTTTCGTCAACCTCTATAACCACAGCCCTTTTAATATCAAAAGAAATGCTTCTTTCCATTAATGTGTAGAGCTTTCAAATAGTGAACTCTACTGAGCAGTTTTTTTCAGACAATTGTGAAGAGGTTTTGGTTTCTTCAAAAATGCATGCACTCAGATTTTCCAAGTACTCATGTTTGAAAGTCTTAAAACAAAAAAATCACAAACATGATGATAACTCCTTAACTTTCCACTCTCTAGTATGCTTTTCTTTTAATGCTTGCTTCTTTAGTCCTATTTGTGATGGAAGTTTTACGCTCAAATAGAGATTTGTCTTCCATTACATCCCATGCGTTTGATGGTCATAACAGGCTTGGAAGCCACATAAGGCTTCCTGTTCTAGAAAAGAAATCGGCACAGTAGCAGTAAAGAACCGAACAAACGTACTATACAACTGCAAGTCTAAGCAATTTTAGCACCAAAGCAAGACTTGAAGTGAAATGATCTTAAAATATTTCTTACTACAATTCTAGGCCTTTATATGGCAAACTATTATGCATATAGTTATCTTTAAAAACTATGTTTCATCGACATCAGTGCAATTATTCATATATTTTGTAGACGATGACAAAATGAGGGTGATAATTTCCTTTTATTTTTAAACTATAATCATCTCAAGACTTATTAAACACCATTTAAAAATACCAGCCAAGTATTGTGCATAATTAAATTATATTCTACATTTAAAACCAGAGTTTCAATTGAAGATGATTTTCAAATTAGCTTAAAAAAGTTTAAAGTTCAATGCAAGGGAAAGATCATCCCAAAGGCAGTGCTCCTAAAAAAGCAGCATCAGCTTGAAATCAGCTTGCTTTTTAAAGCATCTTTGTCTTACTGCCAGCTACCATACTGTGCCCGTTATTATTTGCTGTAATTTCTAAAATGCTTTTGCTACATCGTTCACACAGATTTTCTAATAAAACTGTTTTATGCATACTTTAGTGGAAAGAAAAAGGAGAAAGAGAAGAGTGTGTTTCAGCTTATCTAAGTACAGAAATGACATACAGAAATCTGTAATTTTCTTCTGTAGGTCAATATGCTAAATGAGTCATATATACAAGATTAAAATTACTGCTCTTGACCACAAGCAGTATAATTCTGTGAGAGGCCCAACATTATTGTTTTGAGAATGCCTTCTATTTGAAGATGAGCCATGTGGTTCGGTGCTAGCCCATGGAGCAGTCCCGACCTGTGTGGTGTTTTCACTGGCCACCCCCAACTCCTCTGAATGGGATACGGTCCCACGGGGCAGGCAGCGTGCCTTCGACTGGGCAGTGCCTTGGGCAAGTCACTACGGTCCAGATCTGGTACTCGGCGAGTCAGTGTCTGATCAAGGTCTCACTTTATCACGTCTAGGACTTCAAATGAACAGTTGCAAATGGGAAGATTCAATATTTAGGCTTTTTAACTTTAACCTGTTCACCATTTTTCTTCCTTTTCCCTAAATTCCAGATATTTATTATTTCTCAAGTTCTGAGTTTCCATTTTGAAGCGTACGACTTGGTAGTTTTAGTCCTCCTCAGGTGTATAAAGTAAGCCTAGTAAATCTAGGAATTAAAGCCTGTCTTTTTATTCTCTTCTTCAACATCATAAACCTTACTATTTTTCTAAATTTTTCCTGATCTTCTGTGACAGTATCGCATGGTTTCTTAGACACTGGCTGCTTCCTCCACAAGTTTAGAAAATCACTGGGATTTGTGACTGAAATTTGTATCCTCAACAGATTATCCTTGATGCATGATCAACGCTGAAAAATACTTGCCCCCAGGATTACGCATTTCTGTGTTTAAAGTGCTTTTGCAGCTCCTGGACAATACTCAGAGGCCATTTCTGTCCCTCTCAGAAACTGAGACATCAGTTCCTTATTACAGGAAAGCATTCCAGCAAAATGAATGATTTGATCAATTTCTTTATATAAAGCTAGGCCAGGCCCATCGATCTTTGTTCTCTTCAGTCTTCTTTGATTTTCATTCAGAAGACTGAACCATTTCTGGGTACACAGACAGCCTTAATGCAAGCTTCAAGCACGTCCACACTGAAGAAGTCAAATGACAGTTAGCTGGAATAGGAACAAACACCTAGATATTGGCTCATGAATACATTCAAGCTATTTCTGTGTAAGTCCAAAAAGGTAATTACAAAAGACATTAAATAGGCCTTGTTTAATGGTTTTCTCATATGATAACTTTTGAACAGGCTAAAGCAAATGGCCTTGAAAATAATAATTTATGTCCTTGTAATACTAAAATTAAAAAAAGCTCTTCTTGTTCCAAGCTGAACGCTATTCAGTCACACTGAGTAAACAGCAAAAAATTTGTATTTCATACCAAATGTCTCTGCTGTTATGCAAACACGTGCATGTACACGTTCCTTGAGCATGTGGATGAAAGTTATCAATCCTGCTACAGACAATAAATTAAGAGCTGCAATACAGAAAAAGTATAAACCCCAAGATCTAACAGCCTTAGTGTGCCCTTTAAATATCACATTAGATTAATCTGCTGAGTTTATAAACCAATTTGGAAAAAATAACCAGTAACTGAGTATTGTTAATAGAAATTAGTTTTTAAAACACAAATATAAAACAGAAATAAAAATAAATGTTCAGATATACAGTCTGGAGACTGCTGAACTCACATCCTGTACTTGCTACTTCAGAAGCTTTATATATCATGAACAAAAAAAGATGACTTCCATCTTTGTTGCAGAGAGCAATGGAATATATTCTGATGGCCATTATTCAGAATTTTTCTCTCTTCTGTGCCAAAGTTGAAAATCAAATTTAAGCTAGCGCAAATGATTTCAGTGCCCCTTGAGAAATGGTTACACCACATGAGGACTATATGGCAATTTCCACTAAATGCTTGAATACAGTTATAAGTTGTATTCCTTTATTGCTGTTGTCTCATCCCAGCTACCCTTCCTGCTGATTCCATCATGAAGTTCTCACAGTTCCAGAGACCCCAACACCACCTGCCTCTTTGGCTGCCAGCTTTAAGAGACTTTATCTTGCATTTTGTGCTTGCTCAATGGCATGGCTCAAACTTCACTCTCCCCAGATGCTTTCTAAACAATTCTGTATACTTTGTACTTGTTTTAATTGACTTCACTCCTTTGATCCTTAATGGAAGCAGCTTTATCCTATCTAAAAATCTGAGACATCTAACCAGTCATTATTTCTGCTCAATCTTTCATGATTCTTTTGTTCCGCTACCCATGTTCAGCCATCCCTGCCTTTGAAGCCACTGGGCAAAAGTCCTGGGGATGACAAAACTGACATCCCTTTTCTGTAACTCCCCTCCTGCTCTACCTTCTCTCACTTGCAAAATGGAAAGTAACTCTCAGCCACTCTTGAAGTCAATCTGCCTGAAGATAATTTTATTAACCTTTAAATCTCAAATTCTCCTCTTGAGTTTTGGGGGCAGAAGTGAAGTTTGATTTAATCTTTGTTGTCTTTACCTCATTTTCAACCCTCTTTCAATCCTGTCACTCAGGAGTGCTGTTTCCTGCAAAAACGTCTATTATTTAACCAGAGGCAAGCTTAATTCCGTATCTGAAGTAACAGATACAGGATTAGATTAAATGGTATTACTTCGTTTTGCTGGACTGCTATTATGCAGGTATTTTCAAATTATACTAGGGATGTCTCAAGGATACAAGTCAAACACGCTTTCTAACGTAGAAAAAAAGGGCGACTCAACGTTTTCAAGGCAAACATATTCTTCAAATGTTCTTTTTTTTTTTTTGGCTGTGTATTATAGCATATTTGTGCCATTACTGTTCCATGGGATATGGGTCTGCTTTTTGTTTGATGTAATGCCACCCCTGTTTGGCACCATGCACAATGCAAGAGCTGTACAGGCAATGAGAGGGAGGTCAACCAGAAGACCGTATTCAACTAAGTGGAACACCACTCTGTGGCTAAGAATAGCATGAAGATTAAATGAAGGTGTAAGGCTGTAAGGCTGGCATCTATTTTTTTTTTTTTTACTTTGGCAGCACAACTGGACAGAATATAAATTGTTCACAGGCACCATCTATGAGCAGAGCTTGTTAAATCTATGAGAATATCACTATGTCACAGCTTGATTTCTATATTTCTAAAATCTCTGGTCATTCAGGTTCTACCATATTTTGATTCCTCCAAACTTTATTAAAACTGCATACTAAGAGGAGGACACACTACACTACAGATTACTGTTATAAAAACCTGCAGCATTTGTGAACAACTGTCAGACAGAACTCTGAAATGCACCAGAAATTAGAGGAGTATTAGTATCAAACACTAAGAGTTGCAACATTAGTAAGCTTCATTACAAATCCTAAGAAAACAGATTACATATGAACATTATCTGAAGATCAGCTGTCATGAGGTAGAAATTAAACTGTTATGAAAAGCAGGCAGTAACATGGAATGGACCCATCAAAAATAAAAAGTATTGGTAAAATATAGATAGAAGCCACCAGACTGATTACTAAGAAATTTCTATCTGACAAAAGATCTGCCCAGTTTTCGTCACCTTTTCCACAAATGAATAAACACCACAAATATTTCCTTTTATGGAGAATGAACTCAAGCAACAACACAGGTTTTGAACACATTTACAAAAATTTTGATAAAAGACACTACTGTTCTTCATGAACCCCGTAAAGTAACTATCAGAAATGTCTCACTAAAACTAGCCCTCTGTGATATCAACATTAAAAACCCCTTGAAATATTATCAAATCATTTGAGTAACATAAATGGGCTATAAAATGGAAGGATCACAGTGGAACATGCAAACAGAATTTCAAAAAGCTACATGCAAAAGACGTTACTTGTAAGCAGCTTTTTCATCTTGTTCATCAAATATTCTTCAAAAAAATTTAAGCACTGCTTTGCTTTTATCATCTGCTGCTGTCTTTTTAGTTGCTGTTTCTTAATTTCTTGATCAAAATCCATTTTGAAGAACACTTTAATCTCACATCAGGTAATGACATTTCTATTTTCCTACATTTTCCCCTACTTCACCACAAACTAAACACAAGTACACATGCCTGGATTTTGCATATTTTCAATACGTACAGGGATTGTATTAAATACGCTTTCAGAATGAGAATACGTACAAGTATCCAAAGGGACAGTACTTGTCACATACAATGGGTTTGCACTTCTTAGGCCGCGGTCGGCACTGGCAGATCTCGCAGTTGTGGACATCGGTCTGGAAGCCGAAAGAGCAGTCCAGGGAACAGCCTGAAATGAGGCCGGTGCACAGCTCCTCTCCTGTGAAGGACACGGCCAGGTTATCACAACGTCAAAACTGTTTATACCAGACAAATACACCTTTAGCAGACTAGATCTTCTGTTCCCTTTTACTTCATAACTTTTAAAATACTGGTAATCCTTACCTTCGGACTGCCCTAATTTTAAAATATTTGACAGACGTCTTCAGTAATGACCCAAACCGTATGAGCAGACACTACAGGATGTCTTCAGTTCCACTCAAGAACTTGGGGAGTATTACCTGGTATCCTAAACTAACATGATTTTGTTAACAGATGCACAGTCAGAGTCCAACACCAGTGATTCTGTTGGCCTTTAATAAAACATTTAAAATAACACATACTTTCAATACATCATATGGATTTAATAGGTTTCTGTTCAATATACAGCATCTTTCTTTCTCCTCTATTTATTTTAAACAGGACTGAAAGGTGGGATATATCAACGACTTCTGTACCTTACGCTGTTTGCTGTCAGCTGTTTGGTGACTAAGACTGGCTTTTTAAAAATATAACTGTAATACCCTAAGATGTGATCTAAGCTTCAAAATGCTAGATTAAAAGACCTGTTTCTCGAAGTCTACTACCATGATTTATCAGCCTCTTGTGGCTTAAGGGAGATGCCGATTTTTGGCATCTCAGTTCCTCCAGCACAGAGATAAATAATAGTCATTACATTCACTCTCACTGGAATTTAGTATTTTGACAATGATCAGTTTCCTTCTGTTCTTCTTGAAAGAAGTAGTGCCACACTTAACGTACTATGAGGTACAAAGTTCATTTATTGGTTGCAGAGGTGAGAGGAAACAGAAAATAATGATTTTTGTTACACAAGGGATCCAAAACTAATTACTACAATAGCCAAAGTCGATCAAAACAGAAAAGGAGGGAAACATAATTGAGATTCTTCAACAGAAGAATACGATAGGTAATATCCAAAGGGCCGACTTTCAGAGTGATACTCAAAGGATGGCTGATCTCCAGTTGAAACATCCACATTACAAAATGCTGGTTATACAGAGCCAGCTGCAGAGTGCTCCTCCAGGTGTGCTCCTCATTCCAGCACTGAAGACCACTTTCCTTTAGGGGTAGGAACATTTAGGGACAGGGTTTTTCCAAAGAGGAGATCAGTACATTGACTCACTCTGTTCTTAACACTGCTTCCGTGGGTCTGAAATGCGAAGGTAAGCTCCACGTCTCTAACAGGTAATATACTGAATGCAGACCACAGAAAGAATCTTTACTTTACTTAATGGCTTTTTCTTCTGTTTTTGCAATCATAGAATCATAGATTGGAAAAGACCTCTAAGATGATCAAGTCCAACCGCCAACCCAAAACCACCATGCCTACTAAACCGTATCCCAAAGTATAACATCTATACGTTTTCTGAACACCTCCAGGGCTGGTGACTCAACCACCTTCCTGGGCAGCCTATTAAATGTTGCATTTAAGACTGCAAAATACAGACTTCACCAGATGTGGCTAAGCTAAGTGTTTCCTTACCTACTCTACAAGGTTAATGCCCCTTTGGGAAAGAAGGCCTGTTTTCAGTACAATGTTCCTTTGGGAAAGAAGGCATGTTTTTAGTACCTCGGAGTAAGACTGAAGCCTCGGAGAAAACTAGCAAATTCACTGCCTACTTCCGCAGTGGAATTCGGGCATACAAGCACGATGCAACATAAGAGCCTTATTATCCGAAACAACAGTTGTCAGTTTAAGTAGGATGAAGATCATCAGATTCATGGCTCCCACCTCTCCACTTTTATGCAAATTTGGTGTCTGAAGCAAAAAGGGTGTAAGTTTTTTTGTCATTCAGAATACAGAAAAAGAAAAGCCGGATTCTTTCACAACCCCTCTAGAGGTTGTCTTTGTCAGCACAGTATCAATGCCACAAGACTGATGAGCTTTTACACTAGGATGTTTGTACACAATTGTTCCCTGACAGCATATAGTGATAATGAAATTAACTCAACTTTTCATTATGTGTGAACTTTATAAGGTAGTCATAATTTTTAAAGTTAGACTTGAACTTTAAAAAGAATGTACGGAAAAGTACACCTACAATGGAATATCTCCAAAAAGAATTAAGTTCAGTTGTGAACTTTGATAAGGTGTAAGTTATGATATCTCCTGCTGATGCTCAGAACTGATCACTGGATAATCCTGGAACTGCACAGGCTGGATTGATTAGAACCATTCATTTTCTGAAGCGTACTTTGTCACGGAGATGAAGTGTTTAGGTGGCTGTCCATAAACATCAGGCTCATGGAAGACAGCTCAAGGAACAAGAAGGTACAAATGCAAAAGCATGGAAGAAATGAATATGCATCTTAAAAAAGTGACAGGAAGAGCTGGAAATAAAATTTTAAAAATCTAAAAAAATAGAAACTATAACATTTTTTTTAGTTGGTGTATTTGTTTTATATGAGTCCAGATTATGTGTTTAGGAGAGCTATCACAGTGCAACACCCAGAATTGAGTATGAAGTTATAGAAGATGCCAAAATAATGATTACTCAGACTCCCACAGTCAAGTATGTTTTTGTTTTCAGACTTCTCTTCTGCTTTGATTTGGTTAGTGAAACTGCTTTTCAGAGATGCAAACCAAGTTTGTTACATATGAAATTAATATACATTATTAAAAGGGTCAAGGTGTCTAGAACAGTGCTATGCAAGCAGGAAGACAGCGTCTCATCCGAAGTAGCTTATGATGTTAAATAACCTTAAAACTCAAATAGTCAGCTGACATATTAACCAGAAGATCCAGCCTCAAGGCAATATTTTCCTTGCTTAATCCTTTACTTAGTGAGTTTTCCTCAGAAGAATTTTCACTTTGTAAGCGGCCAAGAAAGAAAAGCCCTTCAGAGCCCTGGGGTGGATGACTGACTAACCACCGTTGCCTCTCAGGAACAGACAGTGAAGAGCATACAAAATATGATCAAAATTCTCGCTATATCAAACGCACAGGGAAAGTGTGCTGAAGTCAATACAGATCACTGTTCACATCTGAACTTAGTAGTGTTATGTCAATGCTATACAAGGAAATGAGAATATGATCCACAGACCTCTGCTGACAGTCTTTCTAATAAGATGCTAAAAATGATGCCATCTGAGAAGATACTTATTACTATAATTAACATGTTATCCTACTTTATTTTCTGATAGTATAACATTACCAGCTGTGGAGGTCACTTTTAAATAGTTCTTGAAAAACATTCTCTATGAAGAAATTTAGTGTGATGAAGATCAGAAAGTTAATTCTAGTCCGCTTTCTGACTTCACATCTAACCATCTAAATTTCTCCCATTGAAACATTATTAAAACATGACAATTATGGTCAGTCTCCAACTGAAGTACCATCTGGTACACATGCATGTTTATGTTTGCTGCACAGGCCTGCTGAAAACCCTAGTGCACGCTGTTAAACTGGTCATTTTTTCAGAAAACTGAGAGTGAACCCATCAATTTTGTAGAGCAGAGTTTAGCTCTCGGAGAAAAAAAAAAGATCACAAGCCTAAAGATTCAAATGTGACCCAAATTCAGTGCAGGCAGTTGTCATCCTGACAGTATTTCTATAGCCTTAGCCATAGCTTTAAATTAATCATTAATAAAATAATCCTAAATTCATTATGAAAGCATAACTAAAACCAGATTTTCTTCTAAGGCTTTGCACTTCAAGCGAGAAATACTAAAGAATAAAGAGAACTAGTTCATGAAAGTCAATTGCAGTGAACTGAGGAAATTTGTCATGGTAAAATGTTCAGATATTACTTGTTTGGGGGCTTTTTCCACCTCTGCCTAGATAAATTGCATCAGGAACATGAATCTCAAATCATGAAACGTATTTGCAGAGAAGAGATCCAGTCCTAACTGGGCTAATAACTGCTCCAAGAGTATAACGGGGTAATCAGGCAGTCTGAAAGGAGATATGAAACATTTTAAAAGCCAGTACAGAAGGGAAACTACCTTTCAGCGTCTGAGAGAAGTGCATTACGCACCTGCACATCACTGCGACTAACAGAACGGGATCAAACCTCCTGATCACAGAATATAAACCATCTTTATTTCTCCAACTAATTAGTTATAATGACATCACCTAGGGAAGTAAATTAATAGTTAGATAGGAGGTAGAAGACTAAAACAGAAATGAAATGATGAATAGGAAACCGATTAAAGGGAAGACATCTCTCACTGTGCTCCTTAGGGAAATCTCTGGCTGGAGAGTAGAGGTCTTTAACATGAGTAGTACAAGTAAGTTCATTAATTTTTCTTATGAAACATGAAATGTCAGTGAGCTAATGTTAATACAGAAAACAATCCTCTAATGCAAGGTGACAGGAGGGCTAAGGGGGATAAAATTATAATAGTGGGGTGAAATGTAATACTGAAAATGTATGAAATTGTGTTGCCCATAGGGAATACACAAGAGTTTGTGCTACAAGCTGAGAGTTTAGGCAGAGGATATTGGTTGATCTCAGAATGATACCTGATACCAACATGATGTGACTTCAGAAAAAGGCGAATGTGTTCCTGGGTGTCTCAGGCTAATATAACTGTATTTTCACCACAAATACTTAGCTTTTTAACGGGAGGACAGACATGAGCTGAAATACCACATAAAATCCTGGAAGATTTTCAACTGAATTAAGTACAGCAGAGGGCTAGGACAATAATCATGGAAAGGCTGTTTGTCCTCAACCAACAACATTATCAGAATAGCCTCCTGCTAGGAACAAATACTCATTTGGGGACAAACATGCATCGAATACTTATAGCAGTGAATCCATCCCACAAAACAATACTCTGCAGTTTTCTTTTCCATGTGCACGCATGACTGCAAAAGCAGCAATAAAGTCAGTCACCACCAGGTTCACGTTTCTACTTACAGTCTTCACTAGACCTCACTATACTAGCAAAAGCTATTGCTTATAGACTTTGACCCCTCTAAATACTGTAGTTCCAACAAATACTTTGCTCTGTAGTTTGCAACAATATAACACCATATATGCTGACTGGATATCGGAATTTCAAATTATTGGATTAATTTGGGTCAATTTAATAAGATGCTGTTGTAAAAAAAAACAAGTAGAAAGGGAAAGAAGAGGTAAAGATGAATTGGCCTTCTAAAAAACATTTCATAGAATGGTAAGGGTTGGAAGGGACCTCAAAGATCATCTAGTTCCAATCCCCCTGCCATGAGCAGGGACATATTCCACTAGACCAGGTTGCTCAGAACTCCATCCAATCTGGCCTTGATTTGTGATCTATTAACAAACAAACATGTATTAGCACCAAGGTTTTTCAGCTTGGTCACCGTTGACCATAAACTCCTCCTAAATACAGTGGTTTCTTCCTCCCCCTTTCTTCAGCTACTCACAAACAGTTTCATATGCACAGACTATACTAAAACAACTATTAGAGTTTCAGAAGAGCATGATACTGTTTAAGGGAATCTTATTGGGATATGGGCGATGGGACAACACTCTGAAGAAGAAAGTTTTGTCGTAAGAACAGATGATTACCAAGATGAGGTGAGGCCCTACACAGCACACTGCACACAGACTATCTGGTGTTTTAAAACTCTTCCACTAAGAATCTTATTCTCATCACTAACATCAACTCTTGTTTTAAAGGGTTGTTGGATGCAAGACTGACTCACTAGCTGCTAAAGGTAAAAAAAAATGTACAAAAATGAGCAGGTAAGAGCAGTTGACATATGGACGTGACCTACTACAGTCCAGGGCCCACCCTGCAAACAAGACAACAACAAAATTCTGTCCCAGGATATGCAATGTTAGGAATCTTTGCATTTGTGAGGATTAACTCAGCAGTCAGAAATTTCAGATACAAAACAATCTCTCCTTCTCAGGTACGGTATCTCAGAGGCAATACATCTCAAAAGGAATCACAATTCTTTGGCCCAAATTCAAGCCATGAGTCGCATGATTTATTCCTCATTTCAGAGTGCTCACATCCCCACCTTGCATGAACCTATGAATATGTGGAGTGTTATAAAATATTGGTCAAAAATCAAACTGAAAAGTAAACAGAATTCAATTCTATGAATTGCATGTTTAGGTCTAAAAAAGATCTTCTGACTGAACTTCTAATAGCTTGGACTGTAATTCCAGCTAACTCTTATTCTAAAAAAGACTTCTCAGTTTCCTTCTTCTGGCATGTATATGGCATATAAAAAACTCTAAGCTCTTAAACTGGGATTTTTATACTGCTCCAAATTATTTTTTTACATATGGACATACTGGTAATTGTATGGTAAAGACTGAAAGTCATATTAGTCTAAAAACTTTTGAAAATGCATTCTTGAGATGCATAGCCCGTTGAAATGTTTTTACTTTTCAGTCCTCTAATTCACAGATAAAAAATAACTGCCAGACAATCTTAATAGATACTTGACAAGAATTATGTCAGGATTTCAACTTGGCTTAGGCTGGTGTCCATTTTGTGAAAATTTGTAGCATGGCTACACAAAGCTAGCTACATACCTTTACCATCATTATTTTCTTGACGCTGAGGCTAGATCATATCAGGAGAACTGTTTCACAGTACCTTTATAATTAAGCACTCCTCAGCCGTCCTCTCGGTGTGGATTGCTACTGCTGGTTAATCTTCAGGGGTGGGGATCTGGGGAGGCAAATTTATGAAGGAGAAAACTAGGTTACTTATCAGTAACTGGAATTCTCTGAATATATTGCCTCCACAGATCCACACTAACCCTCCCTCCTTCGTTAGAATTAACTCACGCTTCACAATAGCTGGATAAAAATGCAGGGACTGGGCACTGTGATGCTAGAAAACCCTGTTTAAAAAAATAGTCTTGTGAGTCCACTGAGGCAAATTACCCGCTTGGATACTTGCTCTAAACAACTGTAGGATTCACATACAACATATGACTTCATGAAAATGGATTTGTAGCAGTGATATCTCAAAGGTGGAATTACTGGAAAATGATCAAGCTTCCACAAACCTTTTAGCAGCACATTTGGTTTTTTTTTTTTCCCCACAAGTCAACTGAAGTTCTTATCTGCTTCTACTGCATTAGATATATTGTAAGCATTACTAAAACCAATACACTGTTGTAATCTTCAGAGATCTCTGCCAAAGACTTTTATTCTAGTGAGAAGACAGATAAAATTTATTTGGCCTGAGTAGTTCATCATAATTCCATCCTCTTCGGGGAGCACTCCCACTATCTTCCACACGTGTACTTAGAGTTAAAATTTCTACTCTACTTAGAATATGCACTTTTTTCTGATCTAAGCCTTGAATTTTTAAGAAACATGCTTCATTCAATTTTCCATGGCTGTATTTCACTAACTGAAGTCTAATACATAATAGCTATTCCCTTTCACACTACTGCAAAATGATAATAAAACATCCTTTTTCTGCCAGGTCTACAAAATTATTCAAAAATTCAAGATGTGCTCTCCTTGCACTAAGGGAGACTACCTGGACTATCTTTGCTTTTATATTTTTTTCTTCCATGAAATTTGTTGCTAAATCAATGTAACAATGGGAGATAATTGTTACTAATATCAAAAAGTGTTACTTAATTTATATTTTACTTCACTGTTTCTAGGAATTTTGCATTGTCTGGAGGGTACATTTTGCGTGATTAGTGTGTGTAATTATTTGTCCCACCTTAGTTTTGTATCAAAATAAAATATTTTTATTTAAATAGGCAAGATTAGCATCCCTGAGTATGGATTAGTTACAAGAATAAAGGAATGAATTATTCAAATTTTGGCTAGGAAGAGTGAAAGATTAGGAAAACTCATCCCAGACTGTAACTACTGAATGATTAACACACAGAAGAGAAGAGTTGAGATGTATGCTCCCATTGTAATCCCTGCAAGGTTTTTCTTAGGGTTTTTCCCACTGTCACTCCATACACTTTGTCAGAGCTTTCACCGCTGCTATTTATAGACAGCCCACAGATGCACCTACCTCACTGTTCTCAAACCTTCCAAACCTGCCTTTGAACATCTACACAACTAAACCAAATCCGACATTGCCAAACTCCACGTTGCAATTCCACTCCTCTTCATCAGCTATAAAGGGAGATGGTGTGACTCGCCAGAATACTGCAGTCCATGCTGCAGGTGTCTGCTAGCACAGAGTGAATGATAGTACCTCCTTTTTAATTCCATAGTAGAATACATTTTCTTCTCATTTAAGGAAAATGTATCAACACTCTTCCAAAAATATTTCTGTATCTGTATAAAATGTGTTATGGGGAAAGGAATGGGTTTATGTCTAGAGAAATGTGCAAACACATAATATACCAAGATTTCTAATTTTTAAATAGTGATTTCATGGTTTGCTTTGACAAACAAAAAAGACCAGGATACAAAGTGGGTGATGATGCACTATGATGTGCAGGGAACACAACTCGTCTCAGCCTTCTACAAGTGCAGTCCGGAATTAATGAAATCGCATGACAGTTGCATCTTGTAACTGCCAAGGTAAGCCTTCTAAATGAAGCAAATAATTTTTTAAATTGACAGCAATGCTCTAATTTCATTCAATCTCAGTAAGAACTGAAAGGTTAAAAAATACTAAAGCCAACCATGCTCACAGTTATACTCTGAACAGTACTTCACATTCAGTTCATTTGGGGTAAGACGCTATTAGTCTAAGTTGCAGGAGACATTTTAAAGGCTTTTTCTTTTTGATTAGTATAATACAGGGAATAGACAAGGCCAGATAAAATACTGGCCCGCACTGCAGACTCTCACTGAAGAATGATTTAGTGTCAGAAGCAACTATCAGATTTTAAATCCTGTGTTACCGCAATCAGCAGGCATTATTCAAAGTGGTGGTTAGTCTTCTTTGGAGCAACAGGAGTCCTGCCTCACAAAGAACCGATCGTTGGTCCTGTTTCATTCCCCCAATGTACTCCTCCTCCTACAGACTTTAATCCACTCCACTTCTCCCTGTGAAAGCAAAGGCCTAGACACTCCCAACACAATAGCAATTGCTGCACCCTACAAGTAATAATTCTTTGCTTATTTACTTTTTCGTTTCTTGTTCTTGTATCTTTTTTTTTTTGGTAGTGCATTTAACGTTTTTCCAGTGGTTCTTCCTATATGCTGGATTATACTTTTTTTCCTTTTATCCTCATGTAATGCTGCTTTGGCTTCTATACGCTCCTCGTTAGCCTGATCATTCTTTCTCCCTCATCATCTGTGGTTCCACCTCTTCTCGCTGGAACTTTCTCCCCACATCTACCTGTGCTCACTCTTTGCTCAGTAGTAGCTTTTTCCTCCCTTCTCTTACAACTGTGGTCTGCCTCTGCTTTTTTCTTTTTCTTTTTTCCTTTACAGCACGTACATTTTCACTGCATGTTGTTACAGCATGTTAAAGATAAAAAGACATGTTAAAGGACAAAGTAAACCACTTCTATTACAACTGTATTCTACAAATGTTATGATTTTCTTTGTTCTTCCTTCTCATTCTGTAGTTGGCTTGAGTCAAGCTGGGTAAACTTGAAACTAAATTACAATAAAGCACCAAACAAGTTTCATGATATCGTACTTAGACAATTATTTCAAATAAATCTGTTGTACTAATTTCTGGCTACAGGAATGTAGATGAAGGTAATAATGAGTAACAATTTACAGCTTTATTGTACGTTCTTCCACTTTGTCCTTTTGCTTTTATTTTGGCTGAACTGAAGTATAACAAATCTTCAGCACAGGTATCTAAAGAGAAATTAGCAAAAACGGAGACTTCATTAGAAAGAGATCAGTAGAATTAGGATATGATGACTTCAAATGGCAATGGGGGGCACGTGGGCCTCCTCTACCCAGGCACTTTGAATCTGCTTCAGTCGAGCAGCTCAGACCAGCAAGAAACAAGCGGGTGCGGTATAAAGATAGTGATGTTCCCAGAAGTCCCCAAGAGTCTACATGAGCTAAAGATTATACACATTCTCACATTTTTAGAGAGTCAAGATGCAACTAAGCTGGTTTGGACATGAAAGTACGTAGGATGTCAAAATGCAGAGACACAGTGCAACACAGTTTCAGCATATTTGACCTAAAACTCCCTTCTTCTCACTACTCACACACTCATTTGTCCAGACCCTTGCAAGCAAGACATTACTTGACAGAAAAATTCTATTTCTGTCATTTTGACTGATAACCACCAAGTGATGAAGACTTCCAAGCTGTTATTTTTCTTCACTTCTTTAGAAAATAAAGGTTTCCTCTCTCTGAATGACTGATGAGATTTTAAAGCAATCTACAATTCAAGTTATTTAACTGAAAAAAAGATGACAGACAAATGATGCTATTAAGTTTGCTCCAGACAGTTTGCTACTGCAAAATGAAACTAATTTCAAGCAAATCTGGCAAGAGAAAAATTCCCTTGAATAGGTTCTTAAGCACTATTTAATCAGAAACACTCTAAGCAAGAGCAGAGACTTCCTCGGCTGTGGTGTGTGTACGCGTGCAATCTGGTAATCTAGGACAAAAGAAATGATCCTTTGGAGCGATGGGTCTCCTGTGCACCAAACTGGAGGGAAGGCCTGCATGCAGAGGCATAGATGATGAAATTTGCTGAGTATGTCCATCTTCTTGTCTGTGTCAAACTCACTGGTCAATTTAACAACAACAAAAAAAGACGGAAAATCAAATTACAATGTTAAAAGCAGAACAACATTTCTAGTTTTGTCCTTCAGAAGAACTAAGTAAGGCAATGTATGCGATAGCCTGGATGCAATCTACGGAAAGTCGCCCTTGCCACGAATACAACTTGTAATCAGAAATATTATTTTTGTATTACCACAATGACATTATTGCTTGCCATATATTTACTTGTTATTAAGATGTCCTGTCCTCTACCTTATGGAAACAAAAAAATTCACATTTCCCCAGAAAAAAAGTTAAAAAAGCCACGAGAAAACCTTTTCTTGCTTCTTAAGCAAAACACCAATCCAATCCTAAAACTGCTTAGTTCATATCAATTAAGAGTTTTATTTTGACCATTTCTACTGAGGACCCCTAAAATAGTCATATTGGGTTAGAAAGTGGCTGAGAATGCACGGACTGAAATCAAAAAAAGAGGAACAGAGTAATATTTTAGTTGTGAAAGCCTCAGAGGCTACAAGCAAGCTGCAGAACTACAACAAAATGACAGAGTTTCACCTCCCTCCTAGGCTGGGCTGGCAGCCAGAGCGATGCATCCTGCAGCTGAGCCTAGCACACCGCAGGTGTCCTTCGCTGGGCAGTCCCAACAACCAGCCTGACCTCGCTTTATATTTCATCTGTAAACATCCAATTCTTAAGGAAACACATACAGAGAATACATTTTTGCTGCTTTCTCGATACACACGAAGTTCTCACAAGGCACAATGATTTTCCTTGGGGAAGACACAGATGTTAAAGCCTGCATAAATCCTAGCTAAAGTATTACATGTAATATAAATATATGTTACAGAATAAAATTATATATGGATATGTATGTATATATACAAACACCCCTTCACACATATAATTTTCAAACATTTATCCTCAAAATCTAAGTTTTGAGAAAAAAAAAAACTAAGTTGAAAATAGGCTGTTTAGCAATATGAGATTTTGAAGCGCACAAACCTTGATGCTCTTAAACTCTTTACATACAAAGAGGAAAATGAAATGTGGAAGTCTTACCAGACTTCTCAAAGTCTGCATGAATATTAAGTCCCAAATTATTACCTTTTGTACCTAACTGTTTATTTTTACCTGACATCAGACATATTATGTTTTCTTCCAAACACATTTTAAATAAGCAAACAAGCAAGAGATCAGGAACCTATCCTTTAAAGATGAACAACTATAAAGCACATGCATACTAACACAACTTATAATCAACATTCTGAATGGAAAAAACAGCATACTAGCATTTTCACACGCAGCTTGATATCAAAGGGAGAAGCCACTGTATTTTTGCATACTCACTAGTTTTGCACTGACAAAGGCGGCAACCATTTTGGTCCAGTTTGAAACTATAGATGCAGTCTTTCTCAGTCAAAGTGCAGTTCACCAAAATCTCACAGGTGGGTGGACCTATTGTGATGTACGTTGGTTCTGAAGGTAAGGAAAAAAAACACAAATAAGTATGAGATCACTATTTTAATTAAGTTCACAAAAAGGCATAGACAATGCTACATTGAAGAGAATGATTTTCAATTTTGCTTCTGATTAATGAATATTCTTGGTACTTCTGAAAACTCTAGAAACAGACTTTGTTTTGAAGTGATATACACTCATCACAAACAGTATAAAGTGGCATAATTTTTTTAAAATATTGAAACAGGGAAAAAAAACTACTTTTTTTGTTCACTACGAAATCAGCTTTCCTTATATGCAGTTTAAAACTGAACGTAAAATAATTACTTTGCCCACTTTTCTCCAAAAGTATTTCATCAAAACTTTGTGCAGATTTATTTTACTTTAGAAACTGAATAAAGCTTTCTCCAAAGCTCAGTTGATTGATACTACCAAGCTGCAAATCAAAGCATGCGACTCAGTAGATCAAATCTTTCTCTGTGTGAATAAGCTCACTTTTACTAAAATTTAAAGCAGAAGAGACTCTGAATACCAAAAGAGAATGTAAGATACACTGTGTGTGAAAGAGCTCTGGAAACCTTTTAACATGTCTATTCATTGAAAACATCACTTCTTACAGTATACTTTGCAGTACCAGATTATCCTTTATGAAGTTGAGGACATTATTGCCAATTATTAGGTATTTATGAACAGTATAATACTTAGTTTTGGACATTATTTAAATATGTTGAAGTATGAAATTTGTTTTAATACATATGGTAGCCAGAAATATTAATGCGTTTTAGTATACAAAGTTGTAGAATAAAATAATATCCAAAGACTTATGAAAATAACAAGGAATCTCAACACTACCATCATAAAATAGGATGCAGAAGAAATAAAACACTGAATGATTTTTTGCTCTGTAAGGTTAAATTAGTGTATCTTGTGCTTTTCATAGAACTCTAGCACTTAAGAACCAATGAATTTATAGTTATGAGCATTATTAACATTATACTAAAGCATTCAGGAAATACAACTTGCATGACTAAATGTTAAAGAACTAACTGTGAGCTTTCGTCTCACTGTTTCACTTGTTTGAGTTTATCCTGTTCCTCCATCTCAAGAAATGAAGATTTAAAGGAAATTACATTTCAAAAATTCCATACATGAATTGATAAATTGTGTAAATATGGAGAAATGGTATATTAAAGAGCAGGGCATAAAACTATAACACGTTTTATACAGTATGCACATCTTCATGGACTGGAGGTGGCCATATCTTGCCATCTCTCATTCTCAAACCGAATACATGGAAAGTCCGATTTTGCCATCCTTATTTAAAGGCAGCTAGTCTTTACTCTCAGACTGAGGGTAAAATACTACTGAATATTGATTAAGCTGTTAGAAGTATACACTCTTAACCAAAATACAAATTTCTGTGCCTACTGGGTCCATGTGCAGCAGGCAGCTTTTGCACCCATGCCTTCCAGCCAAGTGAAAATTATCCTGTTACGAGAATGAGCTTTTCTGCTTTCATTGTCCTTCACGATTTTCAGCTTTCATAGCTGCTCGCCAGTTCTACTCTTCTCTTCACAACAGTTTATACAGTGGATGAACATTTTTAATCCTTTTTAAATTAGGTCAGCTAAGTACAGATTTTGAAGGGAAAAATTGCATGAAAGACACTACGGTGAAGTTAGACGACTCCAGACTTAACTCAGAGGTCATGGTTCAAATTGCTTACTTTACTAAAAGTTTTAAAGTAATACTCAAATTCTGTTGCTTGTGCAATTTCTGTAGGAAAAGTAGCTATATGCTTTATACGTATATGAAATACCACCAACAACTTTGTTCAAATACAAGCTGGAAATCTGTATAGCGGCATCCATGCCTCTGTAGACCCCTCAAATCTCTTCTAATTTAACTTAAAACTTTCCCATTTTTTTTTTCCTAAGAGTCTAATATAGATTACTAGTTTGGGGGTCACAGGAGAGATTTTATAAATTTCTGTGAATTCTTCATTTCACAGCTGAGAATTTGCACATGTAGTATGGAAGAGTAATCATAATGAGCAATGTATGTTAGAATCCATCGATTCCAAAACTAGACTTCTTTTAACCTCGGTGAACTCTTCCTATTTGCTTTCAAGTTCATTCAGTAAACTATCTGACTAAATCATATTCACATCTAATATTTAACATTTGCAACTTCAACAAACCATTAGTTTAGGAACCAAGAACATATTGGTATATACCAATAATGTCCTACATTCCAGAAACTCCATTAATTAATCTCGTCTCTTTAGGACTCAGAGTATATAAACTAGTTTTGCAAACAGGTTAACTTTTAGCATCTGGTGCCTATTCTGAAAACCTCCTTTCCTACCTCACTCCATTCTCTACCCAAAATACCCCCAACATGCAAAAGCCCCGAACACAAGAGTTACGCTGAAGCTACATTCAGGTTATGGGCCAGCCAGCCCAAGCCCTATGCTTCAAATAACGAAAAAGCCACAGTAATGCTTATACTCACTGGTAGTTAAAACCACCAAAAATCATATGAATAATTAATGGTATCCAAAGCAAAGTTCACAGGCAAGTAACATGAGCTGGAGAACTGAAGGAGACCATAGCTTTACCACCTGACAGAAGAACAGTTAGGTAAACACATGTAGTTAAAAACCCCACAAAAAATCACTGAAAGCTGAGATGCAGGTTAGTTTTCACTGCTCCGCTCAAGTGTAAACTAAAGAGTAACAAGACTGTGTGTCACCCCCTGCCCCCAACACTGAAGTTCACCCCTCAAGATAACTCATTTTATTTGCAGGTATAATTTAAAATCTAGGAAAAAAACCCCAACGGATTATTATATACATTTTTGTGGAGACTTTTCAAAGCTACACTTCTGTGTTTGATCCTCTTGTGTCTTGGACACACTGACACACTTTTTTGCCCCCTTGATACAGCCAGTAATGTGGTATTTCTTAAAAGGGACAAAATTAAACTGCCATTGTATTACGTTGAAAGATTTTTGTTAGTCCTCTATTCATTGTGTTTTATTATTCTGTTACCTCCCACTTTTGTGTCTGCTCTCAGCATCCTCAGTGTTTCCAGACAAGCTTACAAATCTGGTTTTTCTCCCTCCTGTCCCTAAAGGTAAGCCCTGAGATACAATAATTTTATATGCATGCCTGCTTCTCAATGAGCTGCAAGTAGAGGACAAAAGAAATAATTTCATTCCCTACCCCCACATGAGCAAAAATGCAGCCAGGGGAAAAAAAAAGAAAAAAAAAAAATCAGCCCTTTTCACTTCGCTAGACAAGACTCAACAAATAAAGCCAGCTCTGCTCTGCCAGGCTTCTGGCTATTTGAATAGGCAAGCAGCAGCTAAGCTTGCAAAAGCATGTACCACCACATGATCTGAGCTAGGCTTCCACTGCTGCTCTTGGTAGAAATGGCAGAAGAAAGATCCAGTGCACAAATGCACAGACAATGGGTGGGAAAAACGGGTGCTGTTTCTGTCTGTGTGCTTTACCAACAATAAAACTATACCATAGAAAGAAAGTGGGAAGAAGAAAATAAAGAGAAGGGGATTGAGGAGTCTGGATGAAAACAATGGATTTTTTCAACAAAGCACAGATTTTGCTGATGTCAAGTGCTTATATACAAGGTTAAATGCAGATTTCTATTAGAATATCTGGCTTCCATATACTCTCTCTGAGCCTTATATTTTCTATGCTGAATTTTAGTGCAGAGGATTACTAATCTGCCTGCCGTGATACTGATAAAAATCTTTGAATTTATTTTTTACACTGCCATTTACTTAAAAACAACTTCAAAAACTTTGAAATCCACAGTGGATATTTCAGCCACTGGTGATCCATGTCTGACTGGTCCACTGAAAAATACTACCGTATGTGATCAAAACCCTGAATCTTGTTCATCCTAGCTTGAAAATCAAACTGTGCATTTATGGATAAAGAAGGGAAGGTTGTGACATCCAAATAATGCCTACAGCTGGCTTTGTCCTTATAGAGCCTACATTAGCAATACCAACCCAAAAACTGATGTCACAAAAAAAGAGTATTTGACAAGGTGGAATAAGACCATGTTTTCACTAGTACATTTTTACCAAGGATATTTTTGTAATATGAGCAAAACCAATGCTCAGGCCCCTCTTTTCTGCTGCTTTTTGATTTTTGAGGCCTCCTACTTCTCCTGTGAGTGATATGACACAAGCGTATATTACAAAGAGCAGACATTTCCTTCTATTGAAAAAGAAGAGAAAGAAAATGAAAAGTCACCATTGATTGCTGAAGCCCTAGAAAACAAAACAAATCAAAATAAACAAAAAAATCAGAGACAATTTATTGCAGTCTTGTTGACTTCTACTGTTTACCTGAATGCTAAAAATGAGCCACTCACTGAAGATTTCTTTCTTCCTTCTAACTTCAGAGACTTCATTTACATAATTCTTTAATTAATTTTAAAGAGAAGTAAAAAAAACCAAAAAACATCCTCCCTATGGCTGGTACCAGAATGACAAATTATACCCAACTGTCTACCAGACCCGTAGTTCAAAATCTGAAGCCCGGCCATTGCATTCATATCAGAAAACGAAGAGGATTCCACTTAACTGCACTACTGCAAGGCTGCATGAATTAGACTGGATATAAGGAAGAAAATTTTTACAATGAGGGTGGTGAAACACTGGCACAGGTTGCCCGTTGCCCAGAGGTGGTCGAAGCCTCATGCCTGGAAACATTCAAGGCCAGGTTGGACAGGGCTCTGAGCAACCTGATCTGCTTGAAGATGTCCCTGCTCACTGCAAGGGCGGTTAGGCTAGATGTCCTCTAAAGGTCTCTTCTAACCCAAAGCATTCTATGATTCTATGAATTATGAGAGCACCACGCAGTCAGTTTTGGTTTGTATGAAGGACAAGCAGGGCCTGCATCAGCGGCAGCCCAGCCTGCAGGTGCAGGGAAGTGATGCTTCCCCTCCGTTTAGCACTTGCGAGCCCACAGCTGGAGTGGTGTCCAGCTTTGGGCTCCTCAGAAGAAGAGAGACACTCGTACAGCTGAGCAAGCCCAGCACAGGCCACCGAGCTGGTGGGGCACGAGGAGAGGCTGAGGGACCAGGGCTGGGTCAGCCTGGAGAAGGAGGGTGAGGGGAGTTTCCTATTGCCATCTACCACTACCTAACAGGAGGGTAGAAAGATGACAAGGCCTGGCACATCTTGGAGGTGCTCCAGGCTAGGATGAGAGGCAACGAACACAAGTGAGGACATGGAAAGTTAGCAACTTGATAAAAGCTGTTTTGTTCTTTCTTTTAAACCACATGGGTGGTCAAACTATGACGGAATCCTAGAGAGGCTGTGGGATCTTCATCCTTCAAACTACTCAAAACTTAATTGGGACAAGGCCCTGAGATCCTGCTGTCACTGGACCTGCTTTGAGCAGGATGTAGGATTCGAAAATCTTTGGTGGCCCTTTCCAACTTGCATGACTCCATGAATTTCACTTTCCCACAAACTCAGGACACTTCCAGTGAAAGCAGCAATACCCTTGATGGATCCTAATCAGGGAACTGAAATCCAAAGATAAACATATCCATTTCTGATGATTTCTGTATGCTGTTGCCAAGTACTGATTACCTTCCTTCCTTAATAAAAGACATGTTTGCCTAACACCATCTCTGAAATCCCCTTAATGACTTAAAAAGTAGCTTTTTATTCAAGAAGCAAAATTTCTTCCAGGCAGTTACAACAGTAATTCTCTCTGAAGCGTTACTTAGTGACAGCCACAACCACTTTCAATCAGTCTCATTTTTTGTCCTCCTTTAAGTTAATACACAGCCCATGCTTCACCTCTTGTCACGGTATTTTTATTATTATTACCACAGGAAAAAAACTTAAAACAAGCTATTTGCTTTGTTTCATTTGGAATCAGTATTTTAGACCAAAACAGGTTTTGTTTCACATTTCAGTAATACCATGTGAGGGAAATATCTACTCCAGGCTTTTAAAAAATTGGTTTTAAGTAGGGAAGTAACTACTGCATTCTGAGTTTTTATTTCTGCATATTGTGAAATATAACATTGTTAAACACAAATGAATTTAAAAGTAAGGAGGGAACTTCCATTGCTGCTTCTAATCAACTGTTAGAAATCTGGACCATCATGTATCTTAACCTAAAAGTACTAGAAATGCAAGGGGATATGTATTTTACACTACTCAATCATACCAGTTTTTAATTCTACTCGTAAATGCTGCCCTGCCAATACAGAAGGGGAAAAAGCTATCCTTATAATAAAATGACTGTATTTTTCCTTACCATAAAAGTATGACAAAGTATGCATCGAACACCTGGGTTCAGTTACTTTGCTTCAAGCACCGTGGTTACTCCAGCTAAGCAGACACAGGAGGTCTGACTTCTGCTCTTCATCATCTTCACCTGTGCTCCCAGCGCAGCTTGCTCAGTATATTACTATATGCTTGAAAGCTAGTGAATCCTACCAATGCTTGGTGTAAAGTGTCCCAAACCTATCACAATGTTATCTGCAAATGCCATAATAACAAGTGACAAAACAGTGTGGGTTGACACCAGTCCATGTATATATATTCAGCAAAATTAGGCAAACAGAGCTCACTTTGGACCCCGAAGCTGTAAGTGTATTATGTATGTATGCATCCATGCATGCATGTTTTTCTTGCCTTGTTGGATTTTTACATATAAATTTATCTGTATTCATATAAAAACAGCATTTCCAGCCAACTTCACAGTAACAAAGAGCTTTCAATCTGCATCACAGTAACATATTTCTTCATCAAAACTACAAAAGTGCAAGCTCTATAGATATATCACTATGTAGAGGCTGAAAATTATCCTTTGAGATCCTTCTTTGAATACCCAAATGACCATGGATATAATCATTTCCACTGTAAGACTGCAAACTACTGCACAAATACCTATCTTTTACAACTAATTTAGGCACACAGGCCTTAAAACTTCATTGCCAATCAAACAATTTTTACATTGAGAGACATTTAAAAAATATGTCCCTGGAACCCCCCAATTACTATTTTCTTTGTATCTATTCAGCATTTGTATATTGACTATTACTGGCATGTTTAAAAACAGTTTCAGGTGTTTGTGTTCGTAGTTACCATATAACAGAAACACAGCATATTCTAATCAAGATATTTTGAGGAATTATTTGGCGAATATTGCTCATGCAACTGGAAGATAAAGTTGCCAGTGATTTCTTCTCATGTATAAGAAAAACATTTGGGAAAAAAAAAAAGAAAAAAAACCATGCAAAAAAGCATTTGTACTTTTGAAAGGCTAAATTACAGCCAAGATAACTTCAACATACAAGTTCACACCAACAGTAACACGTGAACTTTTCAAACACATCAAACTAACTGTTATGCAGCGCAGTGAAGCCACCAGGCCTACAAATAATCCTAAATTTAAATGTGCAGACTGTGCAGTCATAACTGTAGAACGAGAAATGGGACTGTGTGGTTCACTGCTCAGTGCTACAGCTCCCTCACCTCCTCTTTCATATTCCCATCTCGGTAGTGTGAACCAGTCTATAGTTTAGCTAAAGACAGCCAGATAAATAGATTAATTCCTTGTGCACATTATTAAAAGGGCTGAAGCATGGAAACACCTTTTCAGTGTATAGCACAGGGATGCTGTGAGTACTACTGTGTATGTTCTACCCACCTTTATAGCAGCAATACTGATCACAAAAAAAACCCTTTTCAACATAAATGGGAAAACAAATAAAATAATTCCAAATTCTACCCAATGATATTTCCAATACTTTTAACAATAATTAACTATGGGTTTTTTTTTGGTGTTGTTGTGGTTTGAGGTTTAGGGCTTTTTTTTTTTTTTAGGAGGGACAAAAATAAGAAACTTTCTATAAAGGTCTTATCGAGCTCAGCCACAAATTCCAAAAATAACTCTATGAAGCTTGTACATTTAATTTACAACTATTTTTAATCCCAGAGAGATCAACTCATATAAAATACCAGTGCATTTAGATTCTGCAGTGCTTGGTCTTGGGATATTTGAAGAAAGTGTTAGCCATGTATAAAGAATAAGCTCAACAGAAGAGGATTCTAGAAAACTCAACATCTCATCAAGAGCATGAAATGAAAACCTCTTCTGGGGGAGGAAGGAAAAATGAGTCAAAATCATGTTCCAAACACAGAGAAAGACCTCTAACTTCAGTAATAAAGAACATGCCTGTTCCCCTTTGGGGAAAGTGTAATAGCTCCCTCTCCTGTAGTATTTCATAACACAAACTACCTCTAAAAGGATCAAGATGTTCTGATCCTACGAACCCAGCACCGAGTTCAAGAAATGTATCATCAGTGTGTTCAAGCTTTTACTATAAAAATTAAGAAAAAAAAATGAACAGTAGTCTAACTTTTTACCTAACGCTTTACGTGATAACTGGCTAAAAACTGGTCCTGAAGGGTGTGCTGCTCAACAGCCTTTCCTTCGAGTCTGCATACTTGATTGAATTTTGTCTGCTGTCCAAAAAAGTTCACTGCAGCCTACTAAGAAGCAGCATGTGTGTTTACTTAAGCTTCCTGTAAAAACATTCATATCATTCCAAGAGTGACTAAATGTTTTCCATCCTCATAGTTTGCATTCCAAACTTCCCCGCCCCTTAAGTTCATTACATGAAAAATATCAGTCCTAAGTCCTGGGCAAGAGAATTTCCTTCCTGGGTTTGAAATAACTAACGTCTTGCAGGAACTTTTTTTCCCACCATTTAGCTATCTGTGTTAACCGTCAGAGTTCAGCAATTCTGCATCATGTAACTATTTATAAAATGTATGCAAGGACTTAAGATACCGTAATTTTCTCATGTCACAAACAACTCTGAAAATATATTCACTAATGCTTCCAAACACATACTTCAGTTTGGCAGACTTTTATTTCATATTTTATTCATACTGTTGACATGGAACTACTTAGATACATATTTTTCCTCAAAAATAACTATCATAACCCAAGATTATTTTTGTTGTTGCAAACTGAATAAGCTTCCTGTGAACCAAAGCTGCGTGGGGGGGGGGGGGGGTGGTGTCGGTCCTTTTTGGCAGTGACGCAATCAAAATGCTCACAAACTTTCCACTCCCAGTATGCGTAGTTAAAAGCTTTCATCTGCTGTAATCAGTTCTTCCAGTTTTCAGTTTAATAGGCATGTATACCCTTCACATGTGCTTTAATGCTTTTTGACAATTTTAGGTCGAGTGGCACTAAGACGTAACCACCTTTAATTTATTAAAGCAGAATCAATTAAGCCTGCCGATCAAGAAACGTCCAAACAGGTAAGGCCATCAGTTATTACTAGGTGAAGATACATCAAATCCACTAAATTAGAGCATAACTGGGGCAAATCCATGAATGCTATAGGCACTGAAAAGAACTAATTACAGGATCCGTGAGGTTCTTTGTAAGGGAGCCATCCTCAGCTGCGCTAACATAGTCATTAGGATTCTTTGGTTATTTATCCTTTCAGTAGTCTTCCACTGAACTTAACGATGAATCACTGAAAACCAGTAAAAATTATTTTATACTACTATAGTCTTCCTGATTTTCTTCAATTCGGAGAGACTTTCACTGGCAGTAGGTTTCCTCATACCCTGGATCGTGTGGTTCAACTGCCTCTGTTGCCTTGTCTAAAACCACTATACTAAATCATGATCTGGCCAATGCAAGCCCAGTTCTCTACAGCATGGCGTTTGCATCCCTTAATTGACTTTGATGAAAAGGCGGGTTGAGAACTGCAGTGCTGCTGCTGAACAATGACTTCTACTTCACGCTCTAAGGAGATCTCTGGGCCCAAACCCTGCGCCGGTGAACACTGCTCACCACCACTGACTTCATCCTGAATGAATCAAGTTTCTTTTCACCGGACTCTGTCGCCTGTTTTTACTTAATGAAGTGTTGGACACGCTAAAGGAACTGCACTGAATTAAATCTCAGCTAGAGTTTGGAGCCCTTTATTGATGAAAATGTTAATTTCTTTTTGTGAAGATAAAGTGTCAACTGTAATGACAGCAAAGTAATGCAGGCCTTATTCCTGAAAATCCTCTGAGGGGATTTTGTTTAAAACTTAATTTCTCATTCACAGCTTATGCTGGCACCCTGCCACCTGTACCTGAGGACTCTCACGCAGAAGGCCGTACTGCGAGATAACCAATTACTGCCTATCAGAGGACTGGGTTGCAGCTTTCCCCATGAACAGCCTGAGCCTCTGGGAGATGCAAGGGAACAGAAGAGACCTTAGACTTCCCTAAGAGACATTTTTGGCATCAGTGCCGTTTCTGAGCACTTGTATTTATTACCTTGTTAAAAAAAACCTTTTTTTTTTTTTACATTTTTTTAAAAGAAAAAAATCAGGTATTTTCATACTATCCTACCCAGTATTTACTTACTCTGAACACAACTATTATTCCAATTTGCAGCTGGCTGTCCACAAATGCAGATGGCCTGAGGGAAATATGGTTATTTCTGTCACTGTAGCTTGTTTGGTATTATTGATGTGCTATTATATACTGATACTAAATAGCCATTTTAAGCTCCAGTATTTACTATTTTTGGGGGTAAAATTAATTAAAAATGGAATTGCCACTGAAACGACACCCATTTTATTTAGTAAATAAACAACTGTTAGCCCAACAGAGAAGCAAGCAGCTCTGTAAGCAGCAGTACTAACAGCAGCCTGACTGGAAATGGATGTGGTTTCCTTCAACGGGACAGTACACAGACCAGCTCCTGGGAAGAACCTCTGAGCCTAAAGAAGTGTGTGAGTGCATATGGAAATTTTGCAGTCCCTTATGGCCCTTGAAAATCACTTTCTGCCCTCCAGACCTAGCTGTCTGTTTCCATTAAATCTGCAGCCATGGGCTCTCTTTGACACTTCCTCGTGCTGCAGGAAGCCATTGGCCCTGACACTGTGGGGAAAGCACAGAGGGCACGTGGGATTACCTAAGCCTTGGCTCTTAATGAAGACAGTCTAGAAAACAAAGAAAGAAAAAACAGACTAAATAGATAATAGATTAAACAAACAAAGGCAAATCCCAAAGGACCAATATAATTACAGCAGCTATAGAAGCATCCACCACAAGCTTAAAAATAATTCTTTTTGTTGGATCCACAGAATGTGATGGGCCTGCTTTTCCCAGCTCTCACTAGCGAAAGGAGGTGCCTGCCTAGAAAAGCTGTAGACTAAAGAGCTTGAGTTTGGGGACAGGCTGATGAAGGAAGATCCTCTCCTCCACACTACACTGTCTCAGTGCTCCTCTGTCTCTAGCCTCATGCCTTGGCGGTGACTCTTCATTTCTGCCTCCCTCCTCAACTCAGACACACTCACCTCAAATTAGCCAGCTCCCTGTTCATACCACGTGTTTTTATCTATATGGTCCTTGCACCAGCACAACCCACAGGCATTGCTGTGTCGGAAAACTGGCAAGAAGTGACAGGGGTGGATATCCTGTAAGAAGAAGTCTTCCCAAAAGGGCTCCGATCACTTTGATGTTTACTTTAAAAAGCCCAGCAGCTATATATTTGTGAGCCACAGCCTTCACTTGCATAAATACCAAAAACTACACGTGAATTACTATTAGTGCTTTCAGTTATGTATGCAATTTCCTGAGTGAACCTCCTTTCCCTGAGGCTGAAAATACAAACTGCGGTGCCCTGAATGCAAAAAAGACAATCTTAGTCACGGCACATCACAGGAGGAGGTCTGTTTTCCTCAACAACTTTCTGCTTTCCTCTGAAACACATCTTCCCTATTGCAATTCAATTCCATTCTTTTTCGTCCTATCTTTTTCTTTGCAACAACCTTTTAGGCACTTGAAGAGTGGTATCTTCTTATTCCAACTGCATCATTTTCTCTTTAAGTTAAACCAACCCAATTTATTCACTATCTTCCTAGGACGTGTTTTGCAAAGCTTGGACTGTGCTCATCGCTCTCCTTCTGACTCTTTCCCGCACCTGCCCGCACCTCTTTCAGAGGAACAATATCCAGACAAGGACCAACAGCCTTCTACGTCAGCTAGGAACATACCCAGAGAGATCAAAAAGGATTACTTCACATCTTGCAAACTGTACTCTTGATCGTAATTTCAGCATGGTGTTTGTCTTCTCAAGGCTCTGTTAACCCACGTTCAACTTTTTCTTTCCTTCTAATCACCAGACTTCTCCCAGAGAACGGCTATTTAACTGTTACTCTGGTTCAGGACTCACGAAGAATATCCTCCAAGTGTAGCGCATTGTATTTTCCCTTGTCGAATTTGGTCAGCATTTTCCTGCCAACTCCTTGCTTTAAAACAAGTGCACAAATTCATACTCTGCTCTCCAAGATGCTGGCTGCCCTCTTAAGCTTTGCAGATAAAATAAATTTAGCTTTGATCTGAGCTACTGAAAACATCAAACAGAGGTTGACCCAGCACAGATACCAGTGGACACCAACTACAACGCAACTCAAGGAAGGTTGCCCACAGATTCGAAGAGTAAATCCATATACAAACCCATCGTATTGGAGCGCTACACCCATACATACCCCTGTCCTCCATGCACCTGCCTCATGTTCCTCCCCACCAATCTGCCCTGGGACCTCCAGCACAAAGCACCTCGAGGACCTCACTCACCCTCCCCCTTCCACCAGCAGCACTGACGGACAAGATTCAAGTATGGAAGGAGTGAGGGGAGCTGAACAGTTACCCTTTTATCCAAGTCCAGCAAACCCCAGGCAAGCACTCAGAAATTTGAAACCAATTTGGCTGTCCAGCCAACACTGGAACGTGTATCCTGCGGGCTACACACTCACACACAGAGGATACGCGCTACGGATACGTACACAGCAGCGCGTGAAGAAGCATTAAAAAAGGTTGACTGTAGAAAACTGATACAAATCCATTCTGTATGGTAATATTACATATCACAACTGCTACTTCTTGATCTCCAATTTAGAAAGCTGTGAATAGCCACTTCTGCTTATCTTCAGTCTCTACAATCTCCAGTTTTCTCACTGCTGTAGCAAGAACATCAGGATTTTCTTCATGGGGCAGTGGGAATATTCTACTTCAGTCTGAATTTACTGTGTTCATAGGCTGAATGCATTTGCGTGCTGACATACCGTGCTGATATTTCAAGAACCTGTGCTCAACAAATTCCTACTACATTATATTTGATTCTCTGACTGCAACATCTTTTGAAAATGTAATCCAAGAACAATTTTATCCCTATGTAGCTGCAGGAATGTAAACTTATCTATGGGAACAGTTATTTCTTTTCATTGAAATTGATTATAAAACAGCCAGGAAATAACTGAATTGGCAGAATTGTAAGTGCAGCAGCATTTGGACCGAAGACAGAGCAGGGAAAGTCAGAAGTGACTAATGCTAATAACCATTTACTCTGGATGAGCTGCAGCCAGGCCAGATCCAAAGGCAGCTGTGATTGGAATTTGTCCATCAGTCTCATGTCTCACAAACCACTCTATCCTTCAACACTCAAAACAAAATAAATGATAGAAACATCTTTGACTAAATATTTTGTTTCACATACTGAAGAGCTGATATCTGACATATTTAAAGTAAGTTCACAGAATTGAAGCTGGCTGCTGGCAAGCTGGATCTTTTTTACATGTAAACAGAAGTCTGACGAGAAATAAACACATGCTTAAAAAAATAGTGATAAGCATATAAAGTCTCTGCCTTATTATTCTTGATCTCATGCCTATTTTTAAGTGGAAGTATGGGCTTGAATTGGTCCAGCAGCAACTGAATTGACAAAAAAAAAAGTTTTCGTTATGCATCAGTCTTCTTCCTGCTTTAGAGCTGAAGCATAATTCAGGCTCTAGAAGAAAAATAATTGTTTCCTACATTCTGCACTAGCCCCCCACAAAGTGAATAGTTCTTGCAAAAAGTAAGAGCCATAGCTTAATTAAGAAATGTAACATTATTTTACACTATTATTTTAAACCGATCTACAACAAGAATATTATTTCACTAGGGTATATTGTCTATGGATGGAACGTCTTGCAGCGTGAGTTGAGATGTGAGAGAGAACTGGCAGCATTCAAAAGAAAAGGGTAAAATAGGGTATGTTTATCCTTGCAATCACTAGTAAACCACTATCTCAAAATCTTCTGCTAAGTTTACATTAATTTTGTCCATTTATTGAATGTTTCTCCCTTGAATCTCTTTCTTGAATAACTTGCACAGTTGAAAATATGATACTATATAATGTCAGTGATCCCAGAATTTAGCTCACACTATATATGGATTTCGGTTTTCTGTGCTGAACAGTAGGAAATAAGAGATGCAGATGGATGTGAAAAAAGGAGAACAGACTGTAGAGCACAGGACAGCAGGCTTAAGCTATTAATGCAATGTTAGTAACGTTTGAGCTTCCGTTCAGTCAACACTTCTGCTCGTACGCTAAACTGCAAAATTAAGGTTAAGCTACTGATACGCAGATTTAATGGGGCAGTATGCAGAAAAGAATCATATGGCTGACACTGAAGGTTTTTAACTCCTCTTCAGAAAAACTGTGCCTGGAATGTATTTTATTGCTTGTAGATCTTCACTAAACGTATTGCACATCTTTTTCATTAGTAACATTAAAGTCAAGGGATTGATTTGTCAGCCAACTTTCTACCCAGGACATTCTTCTCCCCCGATCCCACCAATTGCGCAGGTCACTGATGATGCAGTGAGTATTGGGAGCAGAACCTCAGCAACAGAAATGGAGGGAAATGAGTGAGCAGCTGGTTTAAAAGGGGAGGGAGCACCGACCCATGTAGCCTACCTGGCTAAGTGAACAGAGATGTCAGCTGGCTGGATGAGGACAGAAACAAAACCACATTTCAGATAGGACCATGTTGTCATTAAAACTATATGACCACAATTCAGGACAGCAAGATGTGCAAAGGAAGCACTCTTTTTAAGGCCTGTCTTCCCAAGGCATAGTTACTTCCCCTGTTCAGTCCTACTACAAGGAGAAAACCAGAGAACAGAAATCTAAAGAAGCCCCTTGCCTAGCGGGTTGGAAGGCAACAGCCGTATTGCAAAGAAAGCAGACAGTACTTTTCACTACCCATGCATCAAACCGAAACACTATCAGTCTCAGATTTAAGGCTTAAGACACATGATGCTATCTTGCCTCAGAGATGGGCCATAAGTCTATGGCTAACACAAAAGTCCCTGCTGTCATGAGCTCAAACATTTCGTTTTTTTCCAAAATAATTTAAAAATACACAGTATGCAGACAACTAATGTCTAACAATTTTTTCACAACGTACTGGGATTTTCTTAATGTGAGCTTTCAAAGAAAAAAGTTAACAGATTCAGAAAGACACACAGGTCTCCATAATTAACAAACTTCCAATCTGGTAACACCTTGATCTCTAATATATGTAAATATTTTTATGTGGGCTGCTAATCACAAGGCATAACAGCCTTGAGCTTGTTTGCTGCCCCAAAGCATAACTTCAAGAAGTTTACTAGTACCCTTGACTGGTTCATTTCTCAGGGATTTTTTGATTTATTATTATTGCAAGACAAGTTGTTAAGTCTCAGATGCTGAGTAATTTCTCATAGAGTCATCGACGCCGAGTAATTTCTCATTAAGTCATCCGAAGTTGCTTCTTGCAAACTTGATTTTTTTTATCTTGGGTTCTAGCATTTGAAGTCACTACTGAGTTTTAACAGTTCAGATTTTTGGTCCTTGAAATATTTTCAGATCTGAATTCCTGAAATTAAATAACTGGGCAATGTGTTGGGGTTTTTTGCTGTTGGGGAGGGAAGGGAAGAAAAAAGAGAGGATTCAAGTGTTTTCAGGTACCCTCTGACCACCATTATCTGACTATGCTCAAATCCCCTCCTACCATGAACTAAAACTATTTCTACTAATTGCTGGTTCCATCCTTTATGTGATTTCATTATCCCTTGATTGTTTACTTGGCAGCATGTGCTATCAAAGAAACACTAAGTCAAAGCTTAAAATTTAGGAAGTCGCTCAAAATACCATTCAGTATTACTCTCCTCCAGATGACACACTCAAAACCAGGTAACTACAATTAAGTGTACATCATGAAAGAGCTAACTTGACATACAAAATAACAAGTCAGATTATTTTCTGAGAAAATATAATCAAGATGACACAAGAATCCCATTTAAATATTGATTTCATGGTGCTATTGTGTCAGTCTTGATCTATTTGACATAATTTTTACCCAAAGTATAAGTTAACACCCCACCATCACCACCACCAACAAAACAACTCTTATGGACTCCAGCAGTTGCTAATTACTTCTGGCTCTACCCTATGTTTGCTTCCTGTGGCTCATCATCATTATCTCATTATCAGTCTGATATAGACAAGCATTTAATCCACTTATCTCTCATCCATTTTCTCCAATCTGGAACAGGACAACAGAGACATTTGTCTATTCTTTTCCCATTGGAGAAAAAAAACCCTCAACATATTGAAAATACTTCCATCAGCCTCTCTCTCTGTAGTGCCTTCCCAAGCTCGCTCACATACACGCCAAGTAATGAGGGGTGACAGCACCCGTGATGGTGACTCTGTGACATCCATCATGGGGGGATCACCGGGGTTTAAAAGCAGTTAACCTGTTTCCTTATCGTAAAATTAATTCAGTGCAAGCAGCAATTCTACACTTCACCGGCAGCTTTTATACATTATCAGACACCTTCTTCATATCTTGTGATATGAATTTTGGAATGAAAGGATACCTGTAAGAAAACTTTATGGTCTTCAGATTTATCCTGAAAAGTAAGTAACCCGGTGAACTAGGATGGATCCTGCAACCCAAGAAGGGCCCCGAGACACATGCAGTTATATGAAATACATTTTGTACTATCAGAGACGGAACAGGAAAATCATAAGTGCTAGCTCACTGAGCACCCACAAGTATTTGTACACTGTGAAGATGGCTCTGGAGACAGGTCTAGATTGACCATTTCTAAACTTCGCAATCCAGTATTTTTCACGATGAACAACTACTCCATAAAAAGAAACTCTGAACATACACACATATATACATTTTTTCTTTTTAAACATCTCAGTTTGCAAATCTTCACATTTCCATTGCCAGGCTGGGTAAGTATTAATCATGTAGTTAAGTTAAAAACTCAGTCATCTATACAAGATGTATGTATTTCCACAAGGTAATGAAAATTGCATTTTAAACCCTAAAAATTCATCTATCTCCCAGATAATATCATACTTTTTAAGTTTCACTGAAATAATTGTGTCCAATATCAAACTATAATGTGCAAAGAGATTTGACTTGTAACTGCATGACAACAATGAATAAAAAATCAGGAATAATCCAATTATCAGTAACACCAGCTGATGAACACTTTGTACTTCTAACTTCTCCTATATTTATAAATAAACTTTAAGTAAAACTAAGAGTAAAATTAGTGAACAATGCTGATCTTAAATGATCTCTTACTATACTCTTTCGGGCCAAAAAAGTATCAGGCATTGCCACATGCAGGTGTGGTTAAATCATGCTTATTTTTTCCGCCCTCACTAGTTTATTCCGTCACAGGCAATGCTGTACCAGCTACTTCAACCAATCCTCCAGAATTTTGAATTAAACCAGGCACTGACAGGTGAGCAGCAGCGATGACAGACCGAAGCATAAGAAAGGACATCACGCTCTCACCTTCGCACACCGGGCAGCACTCCCCGGGGACTTTAACCGGATTGAGACAGCTCTGCCCGCAGGCCGTCGCGACGCAGTGCGGATCTCCATTGATGCACTGGCAGAACGTGCAGTCGTCCTCGCGCCAGCGGTCTCCGTGAGCTTGGATCTGACCGTTGGCATAGCAGCCAGCAGGGTTATTTACTGGATAAACTGGGTCTGAAATGAGAGCAGTTGCAAGAGAACAAGAAATTTTATCTTCCCTTTTACACTTAAACTTTACATACGAATAACTGCAATACCGTGACTTCACATTACCTAGAAAGGGTAAAGTGCAGCCACTATCAAACACTGAAAGAACCTCACTGTGGTAAAATAGGATAAGTAACCACTTAGCTATTTTAATATTGAAATCTACTGTTGAAAAAGTGAAGTCCACTTACACTGAACATTCACAATTTCAGTGTTCTATTTTTACCTGTTTCAACAGGTAACAATGTAACAATCACGAGGCTTAATTTTTTGATTTTCAGATTTTGTTCTTCAGAACAAAATGGAAATTAGATCTATTTTTTGTACCAACTTCATAAATTCTGAGGAAAACTGAAAACACCTCAATGAACCATTGGAATGACTTGTGTAAGCATTGCAGCGCTATTTTCTAGTGTAAGCAAAGATGAGACCTCTGGCACGCTTCCTGCTGGAACAAGGAGACTGCCTTCAGCTCCACCTCATCACAGGTTTGGAGATATACTAGTTTTCCTGAACAGATTATCTGGCTCAGTTTTCAATTTCATTTCAGTTGAAGTTTCTTCCCCTTAAAAGCCACCAGACCCATTTACCTGCTAGCAATCAAATGAAGACTTGAGTAATTAAATAACAGAATTTTGGGGGACAAACTTTATGAAAGATGTCTCCTCAAGTTTCATGCAAATAAATAATGCAACTCTGTATATGCTAATTCATGACTTGAAATAAAAGCAGCTTTTACTCCTCCGAAATAACGTTTTACTCTTCAGAATTGTGGTAAGTGACACTAATATTAATAGTCAAAAAATATACATGATATGAATGAACGCAGCTTATCACAGTGGCTAATAAAAAGAAAACTGTTAGACTCAAAAATTAAATATCTGAGAATGTACATTAATTAGGTCAAGTTTTCAAAGCAAGCAATAATACAAATTACATATTAAAACATATTAAGCAATAACATAAATTATATATTAAAATATATTAAAAACAATAAATACAACTAAAAGCATTGTTTTTAGCAGACATCAGACAAGCATATTTACCCATAAGTCAATTTTCAAAAAGTGTTAAGTTTGAAGGACTTGGGAGAAAAGAGATGTCCTATCCAAAGGAAAAAAAAAAAAGACTGAATGAAACTTGGAATATTTCTCTGCAGTTTCATCACTCCCCTTTGGAAGGAAGGCAATGCATATTAAGTGTAGATAAAACCAGTAGCAGTGCTCAGAGCTGTTGTCTCATGATAAGCCACTGTACCACTTTCTGACCGTGCCAAACTCTGAACATTCAGAGTGAAACTGCACAGCTTCTAGCTCTAGCTGGCATTCACTCCCATCCTGAATTTTAGTGGTAATCCCAATCTTAGCAAAATGGGTGAAGACAATATAAAAACTAAGTGTTTGGGAAAACAGGATATTTTAAAATTAAAATGTTTCCTAATGTCTTAACTTTGCAGCTTTTATGTTTTAGAATTATCTTGCTCTCTAATTAACTATTTTGACCTAGGCAAAAACAAAACTATACACAAAAAAATGTAGTGAATTTTATCATTCAATTTATGTATGGGATTATGATTGACATAGGAATACAGAGAAAGAACAAAACAGCCTTATAAGACTTGTGTTATTTGCAGTAGTCTTTTATGTGAGTCAAAGCATGAAGTTCCTGGTACCCTTAAAAGGTCAGTAGTGTTCAAAGCTATAAATTGAGCCCAACAAATTACATTTCCTGATGCTGAGGTATCCTACAGGACTTTGAGAAAGAGTTCTTCCTGGAGCAAAGGCAAGCAAGTCTTGTGCCTGTACTACACAATGAATATGAGATTTACCATTTGCCATTTTAAAATTCTTGCAGAAAAGAAGCACGCACTGTATTTCTTTATATTTCTATCATCAAGAAAACATTAGCAGGAAACAATTAGTCACCTTGAAAATCAGTCATGAAATAACCAAACAGAAAGAGAGCAGGCAGAAAAAAAAAAGCCACCTCTTCACCAACCAGAAAAGCATGAATGGGCAGTCTGTGAAGTTATACATTCCGCCCATTTGAAAGACATACCTTTAATCAATTTAGGTGTCACTTAACCTAATACGAGTTATCAAGAAAGGATGAGAGCTTTCTTTTTTCTTTTTAAGTGTTTAGAGGAACTGGAAAAATTATAATATGTTAATGGAGCCAGTTGTCTAGCCTCACCTGAAAGAATTCCACCAAATCAAAAGGGATTTATAGTAAAAAGCAACATATATGTTACTATCCAGTCATTCAAAAGTCAGAAATCAGAATTCCTTGATTTAGTGCCACAAGCCCTATCAGAAAAGAATGCAACAGAAACAGGCAAACCAAACAGCACTGGATGATGTGATGAAGGACCCTGTAACTTGGCATCTGAGTCAGCTGAGCAGCAATTAAATCACAGCCATTACTTCAAAAAGAAGATTGTACTCAATAATTATAAATCATTAGCCATTTTACTCTATCTACTGAGGACCTGTCTAAAGAAGAAATTTCCATTGCAGGCCTAATACACACTAACTCATCAAACTCAAAATGAAACGTTAACAGGTTTTCTTGATAGTCTGATTCAAAGGTTGCAAAAATGGAGAAATCAACTTTTAACATTATATGATGAAATAGCAGACAATTTATTGTAAATCATAAGAGAGCTAAATATTTAAATCACCAAAGAGGATGAAGAACATCTCTAGAACTCTTAGTCCAATGTGGAAAATGAGCACCCACATCTGAGTATGAGAGCTGGTATAGAGAGCCCAGATATAGCAGATACATAGATACATTGTTTAGTATCTCTATACGTTGTCATAATGATTTCATAATGCCTAATCCCAGAATATTCACATATGTGAAAAAGAGTAATTATAGGAGAAAACTACAGATGTCACATATTCTACAAAGTCAGCAGCTCATACAGCAATCTCTTCAGGAGCGGATCTGCACTTACTAGGGAAGGGTTTCACCACATCAGACATGCCTTCTCTCAACTTTTTCAATCTGTCACTAAATGACGGTATAGCACCAAATCTTTTTTTTATGCACAGCTTGAAGGCTCTGAAAAGCATAGGCACAATTGTACCAGGGAAGAATAAAAAAGTCTAGCATCCTTCCTCCAACTATAGTCAACAAGGAATGTCTAGACCAGGTCTTAAACATAGGACAAATGTGGACTGGTATCTCTTTGGAATACTTAAGCCTACAGCATTTGTGTTTCAGCTTATCTACGTATAAGCACCATGTATCAATCTATCTGATATGAACTGATATACTAAATTACATAAAAATACAAATACTCTTTAAAGAATGACTTCCTACTTCATTATCTTGATAGTTTATGATCTGAATTTTGTTTTTTTTAATTTCTGAAGACGCTTTCAATAGTTTGTAACAAAACAAGGCACCAAACAGTACCCTTCACTAGATCCTGTGCAGACTGAGAAGGTCCGACTCTTATAGCTGCTTCTTTTACACTCATCTTTATGAGGTTCTTTACATTCATAATTCTCTGTTTGGAATGAAGCATAACTATAACGAATCTGTTGGCTTATTTTCTCCTGCAAGAAACTACAGGAATACTGGTATTAAGCATACTCCAAAGTGTTTGGAAGTGACATTAATAATTAGATTTCTCTTCTCTTAGGAGGACACAGCTTATTTTGCTCATTGAGAAGTCATTCCTAAATTCACACTGAAACACAGGGATCAGGAATTCTTCACAGGCCTCTGTCTGTGTCATGGCCACAACCTGACCCCCGCTGGAGCAAGACCCAAGTGCAGAGGCCAGCCCCACCACCCTCCACTGGAATCCTGGCTGTATCCTGGCAGAGGATGCGGCAAGTATTTTCTAACGTAAGAAAGAGGGTCAACATCAGATTTCCCACAGAACCTTTTTAAGAGGGCTGCAGGCCTAACAAACAGAGAAGGCTGTCAACAGGGCAAAGGAGAAAAACACTGAAGTCAGATTACCGCCCCATTGCTGTGCTATAATTGTAAAGAAGTGAAGGTGCTCTAGCTGAACTGAACAGGGCTGGAAGAAGCAGGCTGCAAAGCAATGGAAATGCCTCTCAGGGCCACCACTGCTGCTTTGGAAGAACCTGTCTAAATATCAGGTGCAGAAATTAGCAGCAGCTTCTTGTGTCCTTTGGGAAGAAGGCCCCCCAAAAAGTACTGCACACTTCACCATGTCTAAGGAAGCTCAGATGCGGAAGGGAAAGGAAACCCAAACAGCTCTATATGAGAAGGGCAGGGTGTCAAGATCAGAGAAGCACTGCAAAAAACCAGACAGCACACTCAGACACAGCAAAAATGTAGAAACAAACCAAATTAAGGAGGAATCTGCAAACTTTGGAAGAACACAATAAAGCACTTGTTTGCTCTTTTGCACTGAAAAAAGCAAATTAAAAAAAAAAGCAGCAGAATTAATAAACAAACAGGATTAAAAAGATACTGTACCTTCACATACTGGGCAGCACTCTCCTTCTGGCACATAGTACCTGTCGCAGTGTAGCTCACCGCACTGGGCAGAGAAACAAATAGAGACTCCACCTTGGCATCGACAAAAATGACAAGCATCCATTCGAAACATGTCTCCATCGTAATATTCCATGCTGTTAAATATGCAAGTTGGCTTCACTTCTGAAAAAAGAAGTTAAAAAAAAAAAAAGTATTAGATATTGATAAACAGGAAATAGTTAAACTCATGTTACTACTGACACAAACAGATGTAAAAGAGACAGCTGATTTTTCTTTAATTTTTTAAACTCAGATTCCAGTTATTTTAAGAACATGCTATATTTTATTGTCTGTTTCAACAGTGGAAGAAAATAAATGCTATTCAAAGTTACTTTGAGAGCAATTATTTACAATTAAAAGTCTCCATTTTAAAAATTAAAAACTAAAATACTGAAGGAAGGTTATGGCACTGGTATTTCTTCATAGGTGTTAAACATTTCTCGTTCTGGATGAACTACTTTATCCAGAAGCTACTTCAAATCTCAGCACATGATGCAATAGATTTTTCTGTTTTAAGAAGACAGTTTCTGATGTTTTTTAAGTGTAATCTTCCATTCTGCAGGACTTGGTACCTAGGTGGATAACTGCACAAAAGCTGTCCAATCCATAGGGATATGTTTAAAAAAACCCAGCAAACATATTTCATGACTGCACGATCTGTTATGCAGAACTGAATACTTCTCAGTGCAAGCAACATGGAGCTGCGCTAATCAGCTCACATCTATACTCCCCACAGAAAATAACCTCAACTGTAATAAATATTTATGTGATCAGTTTAGTGTTTCAAAAACACCACAAGACTATTTCTTGTATGAAGACTATTTCTTGTACGCCCCCATCTACAGCAGAGCCCTAACATATAATTAAATCCAAACTTCGTGGGAAACTAAAAGCCTCTGAAAATTCCTAAGTATTTTAGCGAAGGACATTGCCTATTTACTTTGTTAACATTAGGGAAAAAAAAAAGATGCTAACTAAACCAATGAAACAGTTTGCAGATTTAACCAGCTTTTTAAAATTATTATGTTTATCCCAAAGAGGTTTGGTTCCAGATTATGAAGCAGATCAACACACCACGAATACACCACAAGGTCTCCTTAGGGCATCTGAGCTTGTGGTTACCCCCCCCCAGAGCTCTCCTCCGCCAGCTATGGCCAGCTGAGCGCACGCCGCTCAGCCAGCCTCGTCAACACGCGGGCAGCGCTGTGCCGCTCTGCAGCCCAGGCCCGAAGCACGGCGACTCAAGACGCCATAGAAGAACTACTCCACATTTATATTCAACCATAAGATGTCACATTAATCATTAGGAAATCATTACTACACAGTTTCATCATTACATCACTAAACAAATTAAGCCTCCTCCCTCTTCCCCACTTCAGAATACACTGTTTGGCCTGTGACACTAGCCCAAGATACCCGAAAATGGCTACCTGAAGTAAAACAGTATCTAGCAAACAGATGTATTTTGTCGGAAGCTACGAATCTAGCAGTCTCAAAAGCCAAAGGTTCTGCAAACAGGAAGCTATTCATTTCAGCAAAAAAGTCAAAATTAAGAACAGCACATCTCATTACATCTGAACTAAGCAAAGGAAAGAAGAACAATTGCCTATGTTGTTAATTTCTGTAGAATATATGGAAAAGACTATTTATTTACTTACATGTGTAATGCCTAGCCACACAGGGCTGAAAATTATGCCCACTCTGTGGTCAGGTGATTTTTCTTTTTTGGTTAGTGCTTAATCACACATGGGAGATGAAAAAGTATTTAAATTGAATTTTTTTTGCAGATTCCTTTCCACCCACCCCAATCCTCTTACTTTTGGGGGGTAAAAACTTTGCATCTGAGTTACTCCTAATGAAAACCTGTATCATCGTCAAAACTCTAAAGCTTTTCAGGGACTCTCGTATTTCCTTCCACATGCACTTATACTGTGCTCCAGCCTCCAGTCGTTTTAATATGATTGTACAGCATTAGAGATGCAACTTGGAAGTATCCTCCTGAGCAATGTTTGATTTTCATATGCCTGTTCTGTCTTCAAGGCATAATGCAGAAAGCGGCATTAAAAAAAAAAAAAAAAAGTCAGAGGAGGAAATACCACTCTGTCCGGGAAAACAGCTATGACCTCATTAGAAAGCAATTCACATAAACAAACACTTGAGAAATATTTCAAGTTTATGTAGCTCAAGCTGTTAGTCTAAAAACCTTCTCAAAAAGGAAGGAGTGCCAACACAGCTCAAAAGGCCTTTAATCCATTTGCGCCTGACCTTACTGTTTTGATTGCAGCTTTCCAGATTTTTACTGATTTCTGCCCCTCCAAACAGTAAATCTGAATTCTTGTCTAATTAGAAGTAGAAACATCATCTTCCACAAATTATCATTCATTTTTAAAATGTCCAGACAAGATTAAGCAAGTAACTGTAAAGCCTGCAAGGAAAGAGTATGTTTTATTCCTACAATGAAAACCACCATAGAATTTCACTATATGTGTATTTTTACCATCCAGATTTACGGTAGTGTATACATTCCTACTAAACTACTGACCTAAGCCCATACATCCAGCTATGAGATCACTTTTGTTAGAAACATATGTAAAACTGCAGTCTTTAGACTCAGTCAAGCCAAAACAAGCACTGTACAAAGAACTCCAGTTTTAGACACTCAAAGTTGAAGCTTAATCAAAGAGGGCGCACCACACCATGGAACTGTAACGATGCATTTCTTCCACCACTACAGGCCAGAAGATTCTCTCAGTTCTCTCCTTTTAAAATAAAAGTGCTAATTTTATTGCCTTACTGGTCTACGTACGGCAGCCACAAAGGAGTGAAAGAACATAAAGCTAACATTAAATAAACACATCTTTTCCTAAAGGCCAGTAACCATGAACCCATTATTCTGCCATTAAAGAGAATACTAGAGATAGAATTCTTCAAGTACCAAAGCTTCGCTGAGTGACAAAGTAATTTAAATTCACTGAACTTCATAGTACAAAGTGCTTAAACGTATTGGAAACCCCAAATCCCTTTTCTGATGCAGACTAACACATCAAAACAGTAGGCATGAGACAGACTCCCAGGCCATGGATTCGTGAACATGAATTCAGTGTCTGCCAGCCATCAGATAATCCAGTAACACAAGATTGATCCAGACCAAGCACAGACGTACAACTGCCCATCTGTGAAAGGAGCCAGGACAGAGCGGACAGTACCAGAACAATACTGACTTTATACTGGCTATGGTAGGACAGATGTTATCACATCTCTGCTCCCATATAAAGTTAAGCATGACTAAGAGACTGGACTTGATTTGGCATTAAAGCTCCAGCCACAGAGTTAAATGAGAAATAGTTCTGGCACAAATTTAGCTCTGCAGATCTCACAGCCACAGCCTTTTTGCTCTGTGAGCAAGAGCCGAGAGCCCTGAAAGTCGGTGTTGCAGCGAACCACACAGCCTCACACTACACAGACACAAACCATGATTATTCCTCAAGACCTCTATCTCCAATATGAACTGCAAACAGACACAAACTGTTTTATCAAATCAGTTTTCTAAGGTAATTTACCTTACACTTTTATATCTAATCAAATACAGTGCTATTGGCTGAAGTAGCCCAAAATAAAACTTCTGCTATTGAGATTTCTGTAGTTTCCCAATACTTGTGGTTTTCTTTGATTAGTCACGGAACAGCTCAGAAACACATGCAAGTCTGGCAAGCCATCCCTTGCGAGGCAGCAATTCTGCCCACGGTCACGACGAGCGCATGAGGTGCTTCAGGTATCAGCAGTCTGCGGGCAAGTTTGGGCACTTTCTTTTCTCATATCAGAAATTCCTGCCCTCCCAAATCGGAAACGAGGTTCAAAACAATCTTCTGTTGTTTAAAGGATTAAAAGATTCGTGATTCCAGCACTTTGGATGTTCCTTCAGCATACAGAAGTATTTATACCAGGCTCTTGGAAGGAACTGGGGCAAGTGCTGTGAACTTTCAATTAAATGAAAGGGAAGGAAACTGATAAACTTGAATCCTGTGTCCATATAAACAAAACACAGAAAAGTTTTCTGTTTTTCAAAAGCTGCGCTGATAGGGAGTTTAAAAAAAGGGAGTTCTAAGAATATTCATTGGAATTAGCCCATAACAATGTCAAAGGACAACACACTATATGCTTTTGTTTCCTTGCAAATATATAAGAACACCACAGGCAGAAAAAAAACCATTTGGGTTCTTACTCTCCAGGTTGTACTGCTCAGTGCAGTGTACTCCCTGTTAACAAGACTGCAGGACCATTCTAAACGTCCTTTGGTCCTGCATCTTCTAAAAAGGTCATCCAGAAACAGAGATCGGAATTAAAACAAACCTGTAACTCTTCTTTTTAAATCAATGCAATTATTTATGCATGCATTTATACAACTATTTATACAGACTTGCAATAGCTTAAAGGAAAGAAACATTATTTTGTGGCACCTGCGGTGTGTAAAAGATACTAAAAGACACTCAAGATGCTGAGGAAAATCAAATTCAGCAATTTACCTTTAAGACAAAACGGAAATAATCAGATTTTTATAGCAAGATTTCCAGCAGAGAAAGTCTGTATCATCACATTAGTAACCACTTTGATACCCAGCTGCCACAACCTATATACAGTGCTGACTTTCAACAACAATCTTAAAGTTTTCTGTCCACCTCAGCAGCAGATCCTAACCCAGTAATCTTCAGGCAGCTTCAGAATACACCCCTTGTCTAGGTTGATCTACACGTCTTTTTTACAGATGGTAGACAAGACTGCGAGGTGTCTCCCACAGAGACAGAAGAAGTCACCATACTGGGTGGAGGCTGCATCATGGAAAAGAGCAGTGAAAGATCCCCCAACAGAATCACAGAATCACAGAATGTTAGGGGTTGGAAGGGACCTCTGTGGGTCATCTAGTCCAAGCCCCCTGCCAAAGCAGGGTTGCCTACAGCAGGCTGCACAGGACCTTGTCCAGGCAGGTCTTGAATATCTCCAGAGAAGGAGAATCCACAGCCTCCCTGGGCAGCCTGTTCCAGTGCTCCGTCACCCTCAGAGGGAAGAAGTTCTTCCTCATGTTCAGACGGAACTTCCTGTGCTTCAGTTTGTGCCCATTGCCCCTTGTCCTGTTGCTGGACACCACTGAAAAGAGTCTGGCCCCATCCTCTTGACACCCACCCTTCAGATATTTATAAACATTTATTAGGTCCCCTCGCAGCCTTTTCTTCTTCAGGCTAAACAAGCCCAGCTCCCTCAGCCTTTCCTCACAGGAAAGATGCTTCAGTTCCCTCATCATCCTCGTAGCCCTCTGCTGGACTCTCTCCAGTAGCTCCTCATCTTTCTTGAACTGGGGAGGCCAGAACTGGACAGAGTACTCCAGATGAGGCCTCAGCAGGGCAGTGTAGAGGGGAAGGAGAACCTCCCTTGACTGCTGGCCACACTCCTCCTAATGCACCCCAGGATCCCATTAGCTTTCTTGGCAGCCAGGGCACACTGCTGGCTCATAGTCAACCTGTCATCCACCAGAACACCCAGGTCCCTCTCTGCAGAGCTGCTCTCCAGCAGGTCCACCCCAAGCCTGTACTGATGCATGAGGTTGTTCCTCCCCAGGTGCAGGACCCTGCATTTACCTTTGTTGAACCTCATCAGGTTCCTCTCTGCCCAACTCTCCAGCCTGTCCAGGTCACGCTGAATGGCAGCACAGCCTGCCGGTGTATCCACCACTCCTCCCGGTTTGGTGTCATCAGCAAACTTGCTGAGGGTACATTCTAACTCTTCATCCAGGTCATTGATGAAGAAGTTAAACAAGACCGAGCCCAGCCCCTGGGGGGCACCAATAGTTACCAGCCTCCAACTAGACTCAGCGCCGCTGATGACAACCCTCTGAGTTCTGCCATTCAGCCAGTTCTCAATCCACTTCACCGACCACTCATCCAGCCCACACTTCCTCAGCTTCCCTAGGAGGATGTTATGGGAGACTGTGTCAAAAGCCTTGCTGAAGTCTAGGTAGACAACATCCACGGCTCTTCCTTTGTCTACCCAGCCAGTCATGTCATCGTAGAAAGCTATCAGATTGGTCAGGCATGATTTCCCCTTGGTGAATCCATGCTGACTACTCCTGATAACCTTCTTTTCCTTTATTTGCTTGATGTGATACCTCTAGGATATGCTGATCCATCACCTTTCCCGGGATGGAGGTGAGGCTGACGGGCCTTTAGTTCCCTGGGTCCTCCTTCTTGCCCTTTTTGAAGATTGGAGTGACATTGGCCTTTCTCCAGTCCTCGGGCACCTCTCCTGTCCTCCAGGACCTCTCAAAGATGGTGGAGAGTGGTTCAGCAATGACATCCGCCAGCTGCCTCAGCACTCGTGGGTGCATTCCATCGGGGCCCATGGATTTGTGGGCATTCAGATCGCTTAAGCGATTCCTCATGCAGTCCTATCAGCTGTATCTGACACATCCCCTGCTTAATCTTTTCTTTAAAACCGCCTGTAATGGAGAAATTGCAACCTCCCTATTAAACAATTCCAGAGTTCTAACTACTGTATCTAAGCTCAAATCACAGCAAGGGTAATTCAGGTTAGACAGACACAGCAAACAAACAGACAGGAAGTTTCCCACATTTCACTACTTTTCCCATCTTTAAGGTATATGTCCTACTGTTTCTTTACCTTCCTCCAACGTGCAAATTTGTTGCTGAGAGGACTCATCCTGGGTGTCCCTGCCTTCATCCTCTCTTACAGATAAAATGCACGTATTTCTTTGAATTTTAATTTTTCTTCATTGGGTGAAGCTCTTCAGCGTTTGACGGTTTCTGTGGCTTTCCTCTAGGCTATCCCCCTTTTCTCTGTACCTCCTTCCGGAAATTAAGCAGTGTTGCTGTTTGATGTCCCACAGTTGGTTACAGCCCTACCACAGCGAACCACCCGAACAGCCAAAGGAGGAGCTGAGGCCACCGAGCTCTGAAATCTGGGCTGTGCTCTAAAACCCCCAGTGACAGATTTTCTTGATATAATTGCCAAGCAATTCTTGGAAGCAAGCCACATTCTTCGTAACAGAGGAATGTGTTTAAATCCCAATAGTCTCTGTCAGTCTAGCACAGGAGAAAATACAAGTTGTGATCATTTCAGCCCTAGGCATGTTACCAAGACACAGGCATCTGAAACAATCTCAGCACCACTAAAAGGTACTGGCATAGCCCATCATGCACTGCCTGTACATCTCTGATAAGCCTCCAGTGTGTGAGAGAAGTTGAAAATTGCAGGAAAAAAGAATCACCGAATCTGTAACACAAGACCGTGGTTTGGCATTATTAACAGGTCTAACCATTTCTTCCATTCTTTAAGAAAAATATTTAATTCTAACCTTGCCTTTTGTTGTTTAATCATCTAGAAATATCTGAGAGTCAGAACATTACTGAAGACATTAGCTACCACGAAAATTCACTTTGTCAAAAATTATTCTACTTCAAAGTAAATACTAGAAGTAGGGGTTTTTTTTAACTTTTAAAACCAGACAGAACTGCACCATCTGGCATCTAATATTCCTTGTACATGACATACCATCAGTTCCACAGAATCTACCTAGTGTCTTGTTTTTCATTAACTGATATGAATGAAAGAAGTGAGTAAGACTGTCCTTATGTTATTCAAAACTCAGCCTCTACTACCCACTGGCCAATCCTCCCACTCTCAGTGAACCGCTGTAAAAACTTTTCAGTTTGGCTTCACATCCAGCTGTGGTCTCGACAATCGCTACCCCTCCTCTTTTATTTATTTACATTTTATTTATTTATATTTTGTTTATATGCATCTACAGACTGAATATTTTTACCAGGAATTTTGGGTTGACTGGCCTTCAGTTTTCTGCATCTTCCTTCTCCCTCCTGTTTTAAATGTAACTGGGAATGACTTACATTGTTTCAGATATTTTTCCCAATTTTGGCTATAGAAAGCATAATCCAGGTTCAGAGGATCTAAAACATTTGATCTGGTTTGGCAGTTTGACCTGCTTTTTTACTGTACTAGTCCAAATTCTCACACTGCTGTGGCTGGTGATTAGCTGTGATTTCCAAATACTGTTCAAATGTTCTGACTGAAAAGAACACAAGCAAGCCCAAAAAACAAAACTTGACTTTACAACCACTAAATCTCGCTACCTTTTTGGCATCAGATTATCTTCCTCTAACATTAATCTTCCTTTTAGTACTTACCAAACAGTTTGTTATCTTTTGCTCAATGCAAGCTGCATTTTGCCTCCTGTTATTTTTAAGCAGATGTCTATTTAAAGTCCAACACAAAATCCTGTGTTTTCAGATGCCCAGAGAGAAATATGCAGTAATGTTTAATTAGGATCAGGACTGTATTCATTTCTCTGCTCTGTGAAAGACTCTGTTACCTTGGCGAAATTCTTACTTCTTAAGAGAAAACAGAAAATAAGTTTCATGAAGTTCTATTCAGGCGTGCATCAGGTAGTCCCGTTCTCCAGGGACACAGCAAGGAGAATTCATGCCTCACCTCCCAGGGAAAGGGATGCGAATCGGGGCTCCACAGCCACTCCTGCTGAGGCTGGGCTCTCAAGTCACAGCTCACATGTGGCGGTGGCAGAAAGCAGCCTTCGACCCCATGGGCACATTAACAGGGACTACTTTCACATGTGTAATTTACCATCTTTCATAAAGCAATCAGAGACCCCTTTAAAGCAGCAATTGTATTCAAGCAAACTTCCTGAGAAGTGGAAGCTGCGACTGGCAGAAGGAAGCAGCTGCAGGATGCTTGCTAATTGCTCTCTTACACTGCTAAGGCACAGCTCCCAGTTAGTATGTGCTGTAGCACGACGTGCATTCAAGAGACCCACGCGTCAATACCTAATTAGAGAAGAGTTTGGATACTCTCTTGTTTCCAAACACTTCCACTCTTGCTGCACGTGCAGCTTTCAATCTCTTTAGATTCATTTGCTGAAGTTCGTAATTTAACTCTGAATCAATTTTTTTCCTTACAAGCTCTCCCATGAGAAAAGGCAGCTCACCAGGATTAGTAGACAAAAATCCTGGTGAATCATATATTCTGTGTGGATCAATAGAAATCTTGAATTAATTTTGGTAAAATGTAGGATTTTGGGAAGAACTGTATCTTGGGAATCTCTTGCTCAATTTTCCCTAAATTTACATCAGATACTATCCAATATTCCCTAGAGGGAAGGCAGATTTCAGATAAATGCAAGCAGGGAAACTTCATGGCAATTGGAATATCTGTCTTTAAGCAAAGCCATATATACCCTCACTTTCACTGAAATGTGCACTCTGTTACAATGCACTGGAACCACGCAATGGGCAAAACCTCATTTTGAGTTTCATATATTATATGAAATTAGTTGCTACAGATTTCCTGTGTTGCCTCATTTGCTCTGTATCTACCTCACCTTTCTCAGGAATGAGCACATTTGACTACGGATTTAGCTCTTCTCTGAAAACTTCACTACCGAACATAAACATACTAATCTTTGATTCCTACATGCAAGAAGCAGTGATGTATATAGCTACCTCAGCTATACCTCTAGTTCTACTATTTTATGGCAGCCAGAGATTTATATTTAGCAATTCACGCTTCTGTCTCCTTCAGGCTAAAATTCTGTTACATGCATGACCTGGGGCTTGCCCTGAGGGTCATCAAGAAAGTAAGATCAGAAGAAACAGCCAGCCAGCCATCTTCTGAGCGAAGACAGCCAACAAAATCTTACCACTATTGCTTCATAAATCAGTGTTTACCAACAGTTCCAGAGAGTTGCAAGGTTTTATCTACAAAGTAAACAGTAAAGACCTTTATTCTGACAAGGAAACAAGAGCAAGAAACAACAAAGTTGTGCTGTCGTTGTTGTCCGACACACCATTTTGACATCCAAAGACCAGGCAGGGTGTGCTCTGGGATGGCCCAAATACTCATACTGGAAAAATCATGACAGATGAACTTGATTGCATGAAAAGGGAACTTTGGTTTGATTCCTACCACATTTAAACAATATGGAATGATTTTATTTACAAAGATGCTTTCCTTCAAAATGAAGGAATCAATACATGCCTTAAAACTGACCTTTTTAAATGACTGACTTTTGGGACGAGAACCACATTCTAACAAGAGTAATACCTGTGCATTAATAGCAATGATGAATTCTTTTAACCACAGCAGTATTTTCAAAAGCGCAAATTTAAGTCTCCAGGTAGTATAACAGTTCTATGTAAAATACTCTGATGTCTGCATGTATTCAGAATGATTAAAACGCCACACAGAACTATGAGGAGCACCAGCTCTCTGTAACATATTTTTTTTCTTGTCACCAACAAGAAAGTTGTTCTCAGCACTTTCTAGATTATTTCCTGTATAAAAAAATCCCAGAAGCAGCTCAACCTATACAAAGATTGAACAGCCACAGACAGCAGGTATTTAACAACAAGCTCCAATTAAATAAAAATATCAGGACCATTTCCAAGAAGGAATAAATGTCGTTTTGGTAATAAATAATGTCTATTTATTATATAACAGAATATGAGAAACAGCAGATTACACATGATGGGAAGCATAAGGAAACACCCAATATGAAGCATGAAAATAATGATTAGTGTATTGACTTACTGCTGTATTTATAATCAAACAGGAACAACAACAACAACAACTCCACGATCTGCAAAGAGTAATCACTGTAGAAGTTTCTCTCACTGCAGACTGATATGCTTTTCTAAGACAGACTCACCAAAAGCTAGTTTGAGACAGTGTGTATTGGTAGCCACATATTACCTACAGATATATTCTACAGCTTCTAAATCAGTTTTGTATTAAATCCAGGAAAACCGGTTGTGAAAGAATGACTGATCTGTCCCAAAAATGCTGACAAACAACAACAAGAACATACTGCAGAGTCTGTATAGGACACGTCTTTTGCTGCCCTTATTCATTAACTACCCCCTCAACACTGCCTAATGCCGGTCTGCAACAAGAGCAGACCTCTTTCCTACAAGGTAAAGGCAGCCCCCCCATATTTCCTCTGAACACTCAACTCTGCATCTATCACATTAGCACATACTTGCAACGAATATTGCAGAAGGCTGGCCCGCTGTAACACTCTGCACATCATTAGGGTCAACTGAATACACAATTTAGTCACCCCACAATACACAAAATGGATTTTTTGCAGTCTACATACACTTCTTTGTAATGGATGTTTTCATTTTAAGGTAACTCATGATCAGTATAATTTCTGACTGCTCCCTCCCTCTCTCTCCCCCAGCAGAGTTCTTTAATTCTAACAGTAAGTAGATGTTACAACAGCAGGAAAACTATACTAATGCGACTGTGCACATGTCCTTTTTATTCCATCCTCTTGCCTGTTTTCAAAGGTTTTCAAACACAGAAGTAATGGAACTCATTGGTAACACTGATTACACAACTTCCTCACTTACCATCTATAAATCCATTAACTTACATTTGATTAAAACACACTCTTTAAAGAGGCATCTAATCCTAACTGCAAAGGATGAAGACAAGGAATTCAGCACCTTCCTGGCAGTTTGTGCCAACAGCGAACCATCCTCACTGCTGAGAACAGCACGTCCTAGATCTCACAGACTTGGCTGTCGTTACTTTGATGGCAATTTTTTTTAATGAAGTGAAGAAATTGATCTAAGCCTACCATTGTAAGATATTTTCTCCATCTGTCACTGATGTCTACTATATCTCTTCTGCACTTGTTAGTATTTCAAGATCTTTTTAAAAACCAGAACTAGATATTATATTCAACTGTCAGTCTCATGAACAACATTCCCCCTTCCTCTTTATTTTAAACTGACAGAAGTAATGGTAGGGATTTTATATATATACACACACACACATATATCTACCAGTTTGTCACTGCACTAGACATTTATCTAGTGAGTTCTTATCAGAATTAGTTTTCTGGCAATTTAGAGGTTTTAGAGGTGTGGCTTGCAATACTTGTCCCTGATACAAGAACCACCTAATCATCCTAAAATGCTTTTGAAAAAAACCCCAAATTATAAAGCAATGCAGATCAAGTTCTATGACTATTCTGTCCTCTTTACTAATGATCTACTACACAATCCAAACACCACATACAGAACTCCTCATGAGGAGTTTCACAGCAGCTCCCAGCTTGTTGATAAAAATATTTATCACATTCAGGCTTATAGCTATTTCCTCTTTCCAAAATGAAGCATCATTAGTAATTGCACCTGGAAGCTTCACACTTCTAAATATACTTAAAGCACTTTCAAGTCACTTCATACAGCATTATTTTTTTAAATCTGATTGCAACATGAAGTAGCATAAAGTCAAATGTCCTTTTCAAAAAAAAAACCCACAAGTATTTAACTTTTCTGATCAAGTTTCACGGATTTTTTTTTTAAAGAGGAATTTACTAAAAAAATAATTTTCACGCTACCCTGTAATATTTTAATACTAACGTTTAAAGGATATAGACAAGACAAAAGATCATCTCTTCCTACAAACCTTCATTTTCCCCCAATCTGGCCTGCTTTGCTCTGTGGCATCAACTTCCCTTCACAAACTCCTACGTTTTCTTCCAATTTACTCTGTCTTCATAGGCTACTAAGGTGAAGATCAGGAATGGGAAAGCCTGAGAGGCAAAAATAAATCCTGACCCCAAAGCAGGTTGATCCTCTGGAGTGAGTTGCAGTGAGCAATAAGGCAATGACGCACAGGGCAACAGCGCCAAGACAGTCCAAGTTCACTGTTAACAATGAAAAATAACTCCTCCCTGGAAATAGGATATGAAAAAGACTAGGGGCAAAAAAAGTAGGCAATTCAAACAGCTCCATCTAACACCTGATATGATACATACTGCAACAATTTTGATAGCAGTACCCACAAATAACTTGCGGACTGAAGAGACCCAGGAATGTTAGCAAGGTGGTTTGCACCTTTGAGACTGTTTCACACCAGCAAAGACATCGTATCAGAAATTCGCTTCCCATTTCTTGCTCGAAGTACTAAAGTGAATCTCGAATCAAACATTGCATTCAGGTGTTGCACAAGTTAAATCAAATTCAGAAATGATACTTTAACAGAATTACACGAATACGAAACAAAGGAAAAAAAATATTACTTTAGTATAACAGGCAGTATATAAACAAAAATTAGGTAAGTTGCATTTAGTTCTACAATATCTACAATCCTACCCCAAACAGTGAAAAAATTAATCTGAAACTTAAAGAATATGTGATTCTTCCTGATGCAAATTCTTTTATTCATATGAAAGAAGTTAATTTTTATATATAAGGTCCCATTATATGTACTAACTATCATTTTTGAATCAGTATTTGAGTATGCAAAATACTGCTGTGTGTAAACATCACAAACATTCTCCTGGGCCAATGTCACTCTCTCTACGTACGTTTATGTGCATATGCAATAAAGAATATAAAATAAAAGCTGTTTCAAACATATGACACATGCACCACTGAACAAGATTAAAAATTGCTGAATAATATTAATTTGAAAATATTACACCAACATGTAACTTTTTATGCTCAGAAATTGTCTGAGCATGCAGCCCTTCAAGAGTCTTTTTTTTCTCCTTCTGTCTACCAATAGTCAAATATCCAGGTCTCATCCCAACTCACCACATACAGCACATATGCAGTTCTAGATATACAGCATAGAGCAGTCCTGAGATACAGTCACTTGCACAACATATTCAAGATTTTTAAACATTTTCTAAATATTTACATTGGGAAGCAAATAATGAAAATCAGACTACTCTTACACTGACTTAAAATTTCCAAAGGCTGTACCCTTCATGTTAAAAATTACTTTGCAAATGTTTCCTAAAGCAAACCCCACAGTCCAAACAGCATGCTTTTGTTTACAGTACTGCAACAGGCAGCTGCAGTGCTTTGCAAAAATTTCACTTCTAAAAGGAGTCTACTGTTTGCTTCTGGCAAAGGAGCACCTGAAAAACAATCAGTGAAGGAGTCTTGCTAGAACTATAATTCCCTGGGTCACAGGGAAAAGTGCTTTAGAAATTAAAGCAACATGACAAAGTACAAATGACACACTCTCCCACTTAAGTATCTTCAGCTGAACTTCCAGTTCCCTCTTACTGAACGAACCTCAAGAAAATGATTTCTCTTAGTTCTTGACAACATGGCGAAAATAACCAAATGCCCAGCATCTCCCACAGGCAGATAAAATCCTCCTCTCCAGGTGCAAGAGAAAGCATCACGTACCATTGACACATTCAAAGACATCACAGCACTTGCCAGGTGTTCCATCTCCACGCGAGACTATCTGGGGAATGGAGCCTGCCTCGCACATGGGGAAACCACATAAACCAGAGAGACACTCGCATCTGAAACCAAAGAACAGTAAGGAAAACCCCATAAATAAATGAAGCCACGTATAAGGGGAAAGAATAAGCAAGAGGAAAACTGAAAGCTAGACGACAAGTTCCAGTTTTAGCATATTCGTATCTTAGAACCATCTTTTATTAACCCAACAACCAAGACAGCTTATCAACCTGAAGGTTTTTTTTAACCATCTGAACTGTTTGCTGGTCACGCAAACAAGAAGGTGGTACTGTGCAACACCAACGCTTCTCTAGTGCTGCATGTAAAAACGTAGAAAACTGTAGTTCCAGATTGTTTGAAAATTATTGTATTCTCCAGACTTGCAAAATTAGGCTTCTCCTCCAATTCTCTCTGAAAAATCAAAATTGGTGAAACACTAATAGCAGTAACTGCACCCATTCATCAGAAGAGCGTTGTCGCATTAGGAAATCATATTACATCCAGTTTTATGCAGGGAATAATCAAAGAGAAAGGAAGACCACGCAGAATCATTAAATCTAAGCCAAATGAAAATATTTGCAGGTTCTCTTCTGTTTTTTTATGGTGCTGCCCTCAGTCTGCAGATGGGCAACCAATTACATGAGATGCCACGTAATGTGGGAGGCTAGGTATGTTAAATAGTCTGGTTAGTTCTAGAGATTGGACCATTCTAAATAGAGTATTTTCTCCATATAAGTAGTGTTTATTTGCTTATTTAAGAAAACAGCCTAAAGAACTGGAAGATATAAAATGTAGATAAACAATAGTCATGTTTGTTTCCAGATTCTTTGCTTTATGATTAACATAACAGTTTCAAAGTTAAACACTTAAGACTTCTGATAAGCTTACATTTAAGAGAGTTCTTGCCCCAAACAATAGGCATGTTATAGGAAGAAGCTGCAATGATTCAATAAAATAGAAAAGAAAATGAACAAAGAGAATAACCAAATATCACAGCTGAGAAACTTCATGGAATAGCACTTCAATTTTCAATTGCAAATCACATATGTTTGTATAAAAAAACTTGTAGATTAATTTCACATACTACAAATGCACATGCATTTCAAAAGGAAAAAAAGGGCTCAGCAGAAGATTCTGTAATTATGAGTTAAAGAAATGAAAATAAGAACTCTACTTGTTAATAACTATTTCAAATATGTAAGTATTCCAAGACCACTCCTGCATTAAACTACCCATTAGTAAGAAGCATGATCAGCACAATGCATTTGTTTATTCTTTATGCTTGAAAAGTAGTAAGTTTGGTTCTCCTCAACATGCATGTCTCCTTAATTGCCCAACAGCCATTTCATCTCGGACCAGGGAGCAATGAATGAGGAAGAGCCACCTCTCAACAGACAGAGTTTTAATATGTCTCCCTTTAACCTCATCAGTGTTAGATAATGTCGTTATATTCTCCACTGTAAGGTATTACTCAAAAGGAAATTTGCAAGAAGAAATACAAGTAAAGTCAACAAATTTCACAGAACCTTTATTATATTATCTGCAAAGGATGCTTAAAATATTGCATTATAGCAGTGTGTCACTATAAATACATAATTAGTCCTTGAAAAAACAGTATTAATTATTTCACATTTCACAAATAATGTGCACACATATTCTACAATATGACAGTTTTAAAACAGGCATTTCAAGGATTTTTTTGATAATATTGTGCTTACCATAACAGTAAAAGATAGTGAACTAAACCAACAAAGATCTAAGAGTACAGAAACCAAAGTTTTATTTATCATACCTTTGCTTTTGACATTTACTTCTCAACTTACTTGTAAATACAAAAAAAAAAGAGGAATCTAATTTTCTTTACTCTATGCCTTTTGCCTTCACAGATGTAGAAGGAAAAAAAGAGTTATGGCTAAAAAAACCCCAAAGAAGTTGTGACAGCAGCTTCCCTTTGAGATGACTCTGTAAGTAATCTTAGAGAATCCGGTACTAATATCTCACCTTTTGCTGCCCCAATAAAAGGAACATACTTACTGGGGGGGGGGGGGGGGGGAGGAAGAAAAAAGACGACTTCTACGAATCAGTGAAAAAGTGACAGTTAGCACTGGCAGGTTCAAGGAATTTGTACCTTCACCCATCTAACAGACATTGCTTTGGAACATGCTGTTCCCTTGCGAGAAGAATGAAACACAGAAATAAGTGCCTACATATTACTAAAGAAGAAACAAAAAATCTTTTAAAACGTACATAATAAAAACAAGTACAGACACTATCTGAAAGCGGTATTAAAAGCCTAGATAAAAATACTAGGTTTCACTTCAACAACCCTATATTCAACATTCATATAACCTCCAGGAAAATAGGCAGATCAAACTTCCTGAAAATTCACAGCTTTCACAGAGAAAATGGCACACGTGATGGAAATGTAGTTGTGGACCTTGAGTTTCCAAGTTTCATGAGCTGAAATTACCACTCAGTTTTACTGCTTTCACAATAAGCTTTTTCAGACTTGCCTGTATCTTCTCTATCTTTTGCCTCACATTCATTATCATTGATGATTGGAGTTGCAGGAGAATATTAAATGATTCAGTTAATAACTTGTATTATTTCCCTCTCCTTTTCTTGCCCAGATAACTGCTTTAAAAGAAAAAAAAAAAAACAAACCCACAAAACCAAACAACAAAAAAATATGAATCACCAGAGTAAATAAGATAGGACAACTTTCTAGAAGAAGGGCTGAAAAAGATGTTTAAAAGACTGGTGGGAGCCAACGTTCCTTTCTGCAGAAAAGACTCCCTCCCATTCAGAGGAACGAAGCTTTGCATACTCATTCACAGACCAAGGAAACAAAACCCCACCCTCCAAATTTTTATACATTGACTTCCCATTTAATCCACGCATAGAGAATGTCAAAGTAGCAAATGGTGTCAGATGGACTTTTAAATAGTCTGCATTCTTTTCAGCCAGCTCTGCTAGGAAAACCTTTGACCATCATCCAGGCTATTAGCATGGAAAACATTGTTTTGGAGACAGAAGTCTTTCAGGAAGAAACCCAAGGAATTCTGGTAGCCAAGCACAGCTGTCACACTGCCAAAACAACAACATCTGGAAATTCGGACTAAGTGATCCCGTTCTCAATAAGAGAGCAAAAGGAGCTTTATAGCACTACATTCTTCTGAAGCGCCTTTTGGAGCAGAAGGACAGACGGAAAAGAAGTTGTAGTCCAGCTCTGGGCCCTATCACATGCAGCTATTCACCTGCACGGCGTAGCTTAGCCTTGGCACTGAGCATTAGGTTTGAAGAAGTTTAGCAGGCCAGACTGGGATAAGCCTGTTGATAGTGGCCATGGTCCCTCTCAAAGTAATTTCTATAATATTTAGCAGTTCAGATTGCTGATCAGCAAGGCACAGTGTTGCTTCTGAGCTGCTCCCTCTATAACTTGCCTAAGGAAAACAGATACAGCAGAAGTTACTACAAGGGCACCTTCCCAGAGAGAAGACCACTTTATATGTTGCCTTCTCTCTTTACACAGCCTGCAGTGACACCACTGCAACATCAAATAGCATGGTGACATCCAAAAGTTCCAAGATTAAAGGGAGGTCAGTACTTGAGGTATCAAAGTTGGCACTCAGAATTTGTCTCTCGCACACCTTATACCAAAGGCTCTAAGGAAACATCTCTCTTGGGATGTTACTGTATAAAAGCACCCAAGTCAAGAAGAACATGTCCTTTTAACAAGGAAGAAGAGTCCTGTAAGAGTGCAATGTGCCCTAACAAGAAGGCCCAGAAAGAAAAAGCAGGACAATTAAACAGTCACGCTAGAGACTTCACAGAGCACAGCCTGAAAAGGTAGTAGGATGGCCTGGAATGAACCAAGAATCCCAAGTAAGCAGTCAGCTGTACTGAAATTTTGAAAATACAGAATCAACCTGACTGGTAAAAGGAAATGTCTCCAGTTCTTCAAGTTAAAATTAAGAAAAAAACCTAATGACAACAATAACCTTGGAAATTTCAACAACTGAGCAAGGGAAATTTAAGTATATAAAGAACCAGAAACAAGACAACGTTTATTAACCAATGCTTTACAGATTGAGGACGGTAACTACTTCAGTAGTATAAATGGCTTGATTTTTAATTTCAGTTTTTGAAGTTCTTCATTTCATTACTTGTTTCTTCTATGTTTTAGGATTTTTTGTTAGGTTTTGGGGTTTCAGAACATCATTTTCCTTCCTTCATGCCACCAAAAGAGCAAGCAGGAAAAGGAAGAAGGGGGGGGGGGAATCAAACAGAATACTTGTAAATGACATTTTTTATTTAAAATCTAATTATCTTGGTTCATTTACTTCTGTTATTAAACAGATGAAAAGAGAGAAGGGCTTGGTTAGCCTCAGAAAAGCTGTTTTGATGGTAGGATCAAAAGAATTCTCCAGACACAAGGCATATTGGCTATGAAAAAAAGAACAGGCATGCTGGAAAAAAGATTTAGTACCAGTGAATGGGAAGGTTGGGGCAGGGGTGTGTTGAGGAGAAGGATATTTATTTTGAGGATCAAAACAAAATTAAGTTTGAAGCTCTGAGACTAGAGAAAAGCATTCCTGCAACATAAATCACATGCCTGTGGAGATTTTATCATGGTCCTTCTTTTCCTTGCAGGAATCTAATATAATTTGTATTAACATTATTCGTATTAATGTTACCTAAAAGTAGTAGAGAAAACTCCTACAGATCCATTAATAATATAAACACTTAAGGGTACTGTAAAATAAGGAATTTTCAGAAGAGAACTCCCAGCGTTATCAAAGCTTGATGAACTAGTGGCGAGGAAAAGAAACTAAACGAAAGACCCTCCCTATTATCAAGGACAGGGCATGAGAGACAAACGATACAGCAAAATGAAATATTAACACAGCAATGTCACAAAATCAGAAAATTATTATGTCCATTTTACTGACATGTAAAGCCACAACATGAGTTAAGTCGGCAAGGTGATGAATCAAGCTGCAGCTTGAGGAATTGACCAAATGCTAGTTTCAGAAAAGATAAACCCTAGTCCTAAACACAGAAAGTGACACTGCAGCAAAGACAAAGCCATTGGGACACCTCCACCCAAGGTGGAGCAAGAAGCTCCTGGTTCAGCTAGAAACTTCCCAGATCTTCAGACATACAGACTGGAGAGTCTTCACCCACAAGTTCAGGGTCACTGTTTTATACATTTTGCATTTTCAAGTTTTAAAGATATGATTAAGCAAGTCAATAATGAAAATATTCCTTTTTTCCTGGAAATCTTTTAGTATTTTATTTTGGAGATCAGTAACAAACCTGTAGAAAGAGGTGTCAGAACAACTGTGGAAGCTGCATATAACACTTATCAGACAATTTCCAAATGCTCAAAAGTTTTGCATCAGTTCTATACGAACTGACTCATATGGAAGTTCTTCCTATTCTAATTCTCAGGGGGTTTACTTATCAAGAAATCAAAGCTAGTGTTCTCCTAAGTAAGAATTCCTTTCTAGAATTCTGCATATTTTTAGAATCATAGAATAGTTTGGGTTGGAAGGGACTTTTGCCTAGTCCAAACCTCTGCAAATGAGCAGGGACATCTTCAACTGGATCAGGTTGCTCAGAGCCCCGTCCAACCTGACCTTGAATGTTTTCAGGGAGGGGGCATCTACTATCTCTCTGGGCAACCTGTGCCAGGGTTTCACCACCCTCATGGTAGAAAATGTCCTCCTTATAACCAGTCTAAATCTACCCTCTTCTAGTTTAAAACCATTACCCCTTGTCCTGTCACAACAAGGCCTGCTAGAATGCCTCTCCCCATCCTTCTTATAAGCCCCCTTTAAGTACTGGAAGTCTGCTCTAAAGTCTCCCCGGAGCCTTCTCTTCTGCAGGCTGAACAGCCCCAACTCTCTCAGCCTTTCCTCATAGGAGAGGTGCTCCAGCCATCAGATCATCTTTGTGGCCCTCCTTTGGACCCACTCCAACAGGTCTTTCTTGTGCTGAGGGCTCCAGAGGTGGACGCAGTACACCAGGTGGGGTCTCACCAGAGCAGGCAGAATCACCTCCCTCGCCCTGCTGGCTACGCTTCTCTTGATGCAGCCCAGGATATGGTTGGCCTTCTGGGCTGTGAGCGCACATTGTCAATCGATGTCCAGTTTTTCATCCACCAGTAGCCTCAAGTCCTTCTTGGCAGGGCTGGTCTCAATCCCTTCATCCCCCAGCCTGTACTGATACCAGGGGTTGCCCCGACCCAGGTGCAGGACCTTTCACTTGGCCTTGTTGAACCTCATGAGGTTCACACAGGCCCACCTCTCCAGCTTGTCCAGGTCCCTCTGGATGGCATCCCATCCTTCTGGTGTGTCAACTGCACCACTCAGCTTGATGTCATCTGAAAAGTTGCTGAGGGTGCACTCAGTCTTGCTAAGTCATTGATGAAAATGTTAAACAGCATTGGTCCCAGTATGCACCCCTGAGGGACACCACTTGTCACCGATGTCCATTTCGACATACAGCTGTTGACCATTGCCTTCTGGTGCAACCATCCAACCAATTCCTTAGCTACTGAACAGTCTACCCATCAAATCCATATTTCTCCAATTTAGAGAGCAGGATGTTGTGAGGGACTGTTTCGAAGGCTTTACAGAAGTCCAGACAGATCACATCTGTAGCTCTTCCCTTGTCCACTGATGTAGTCACTCCATCATAGAAGGCCACTAGGTTGGTCAGGTAGGACCTGCCCTTGGTGAAGTCATGCTGGCTGTCTCAAGTCACCTCCCTGGCCTCCATGTGCCTTAGCATAGCTTCTGGGAGGATCTGTTGTTCCATGACCTTCCCAGGTGCAGAGGTGAGGCTGACAGGTTGGTAGTTCCTAGGGTCCTCCTTCCTACCCTTTTTAAAAATGGGCACAATGTTTCCCTTCTTCCAGTCACCAGGTACTTCACCTGACTGCCACGATCCTTCAAATATTATGGAGAGTGGATTGGCAATGACATCAGCCAGCTCCCTCAGGACTCTGGGATGCATTTCACCAGGTCCCATAGACTTACGTACGTTCAGGTTCCTCAGGCGGTCATGAAACTGGTCTTCCCTTACAGTGGGAAGGGCTTTACCTCTCTGGTCCCCATCTTGAAGTCCATCGACTCAGGAGGGGCAAGGAGAGAGGCTGCCAGTGAACACTGAGGCAAAAAAGTTGTCAAGTACCTCAGCCTTCTCCTCATCTGTTGATATGAGGTTGCTATTCTTGTTCATCAGGGGGAGTACACTTTCCTTAACCTTCCTTTTCTAGCTGACGTACCTGTAGAAGCCCTTGTTATTGTTAGCATTCCTTGCCAAATTCAGCTCCAGCCGGGCCTTGGCCCTCCTGACCTCATCCCTACACAACAGGATACCTGTTTCTGCTTCCACTGCCTTGCAGTTCCCTCTTGGTTTTTAGTTTGACCAGCAGGTCTCAACTGAGCCATGCTAGTGTCTTCTCTTCCTTGCCTGACTTCTTACCCCTGGGGACTGAGAGTTCCTGCACCCTATGGAAAGCATCCTTAAAGGTCTGCCAGCTCTGTTCTGCTCCCCTGTCCCTGAGGACCGTTTCCCAGGGGTTCCTGCTGACTAACTCCTTGAAGAGCTGGAAGCTGGCTTTCCTAAAAATTAGCGTCCTGACTGTAGTCCTCGCCTTTCCCATATCCCTCAAGACTGAACTTCAGTGTGTGATCACTTCAGCCTAGGCTGCCTCACATCTTGATGTCAGCGATGAGCTTACTTGCATTGGTGACCATCAGGTCCAGTACTGCATTCCCTCTGGTAGGGGTGTCAATTACCTGGCTTAAAAAGTTATCCTCAATGCATTCCAGGAATCTCCTGGATTGTCTACAGCTCACCGTCCTGCTTTTCAGCAGATGTCAGGGTGATTGAAGTCCCCCAGTAGGACGAGAGACTGCAAGCGTGAAGCCTCCTGGAGCTGGAGGAAGAAGGCTTCGTCAGTAGGCTCCGCTTCATCAGGCAGCCTGCAGTAGACACCCATGACCAGGTTCCATTTGTTGCCTCTGTCTCTGATTCCTACCCATAGGCTTTTGACCTGTTCATGACTATTCTTCAGGGACAGTGGCTTGGAGAGTATCATGGAGAGTGGCTTGGCAACTACATCAGCCAATTCCCTTGGGACTCTGGGATGCATCTCATCAGGTCCCATAGGCTTACGTATATTCAGGTTCCTCAGGTGGTCACAAACCTGGTCTTCTCTTATGGTGGGACAGACTTTGCTTCCCCAGTCCCCGCCTTATGGCCCACCCACTTGAAAGGTGTAGGAAGAGAGTTACAAATAGGTACCCAATGTAACAGCGCATTCTTCCATCAGTATAGTAATCTTTATACATGGGAGCATTTAAATATTACAAAAGGCAACAATCTAGCTTTTAATTAAAGATACTGTGAAAGGGAATATTTTTTGTGCATCTTTTGCATATTATTAGCATTAGGAAACAGCAAACAGATGCTATGCAGGAGAAAAAACTCATACAATCAACATCCACATCAAGTAGAATACCATCCTTCCAAGGCTTATTAGAATCCAAAGAGTTCATTTGACTAAAAGATTCCATTTCATCCTTTGACTAATGTTAAATCAACTGGTCTGTTTCCCAGCGGGATGAGATAGGAAAAGAGGGCAGTCACAAAAGAGTCGTCCCATGGAACCAGTAGGCATACAACCACTGGTCAAGTGCACCGAAATTTCAAGTGCACTGATTTTTTCAAGTATGCTGATATATGTATAGACTCTTCTGAATTCATCAGTATACAAAATAAAACACAATATAAACCAGCCCAATCCTGCATTTTTCTCATATTTTGCCATATCAATGGATGTTTTACTCTGTTGAAGATCTCTCAGTTTTGTACCACTAGGTACCTCCGTTACTCTTTCCATAGGTTTATCAGCCTCACCCTTTATAATATAACAAACATTTCAAAACCGAAAGACAGGATATTAGTTAAGATGTTATACAAAGGTTATCTGGTATTATAAGAATTTTTATTTCACTATTTTTTAATGAGGAATTATAATTAGCTGATCCTCTTACAAATAAAACACAATTCCTAAGGACTTCAGGTCAAAATCACTTTCACATAATAGTTTTATAAGTAATTTACTAACTTCAATAATGCTGTAACTCCAAACCTTCTTACTCCTGAATAACATATCTTCCTCAAACTAAGCCATTAGGGACTCAACATAAGCAAACAAAAAAAGCAATAAACACCACCATCAAAAAGGACCATCCCCCCCCCATAACACATTAGTTTTTAAATTTATCTGATTGTTTAATTTAATGTCCACTCTTTCTTTTTTGAAAGAAAAAAAACCCAGGAATTATTCCATGTTTAGCTTTTCCATGCCATTTGTGGTATTAAACACTTTTCTCATAGCCCTGAAGGCAATTCTGTACAAGCTCAGGAAGGATAAATTAACTAAGACTCTGTTTGAGAACTGTTCCATGCAGCTTTCATACGAGAGATGCTACAAAGCAAAATGTCCAGAAGAGACAAATACGACCTTCCTAAAAATGTGGCAAACCATTAGATGATCATGTAGCTTCTGAATTTATTCCGTTATGGACTAAATTTAAAAACAAGGCCAGAAGATTGCTCCAGAATCCCAGTGTTTCCGAAACCAAACAACTCCATTCACTTAATGAGACCTCTTCCATGTAGTGGGAACCATGTATGCTAGAACTGTAACTCTTTTCTAGAAACAAGATTCTTGAAATTCCACCAATGACATTTCAAGGGACAGTAGTGAGAAACTACTTATTATTTTAAAATGGTCTGCAACCTTCAGTTCCACTTTCTAAATATTAAATAATTTAAGAAGGAATACAGGAAGCAGTGATTTGTGGCTGCTGAAGTCCGACACAGTGTTTCCTGTTATTTTGTAGAGGAAACACAACTTCACATTATTTTGATATTATCTTCTGCTGTGAGTATTGTTGGAAGCTGCTGGGAAATTCTCATGTCTGTCTCCCTTCTAAAATGGAAACACCCAAGTGATAATTCTATTGCTTCATTATGTATTTGGGTCTCCCTAGGCATCTGTACAGTTGTGAGTTTGAAGACAATTGTCAAAGACATTATTGATCTCTATGATACAAACAGAAATTTGCCTGTTCAAGTGAGAAATTATTCTGAACTAAGTCACCTATTCAATTTCCAAACAAGTTGATAGCTGATGAAGTAGAAGAAACGGAACAAAATAGAGTGGAAAGTCTTGGGGGGAGGAAGGAGAGCAATATTCAGTGCGATCAAGCTATACACTAATTCTTAGACAAACAAGTGAAAACAAAAATTTGTAACAGAAAGATATGTCTGCCAGCTTATTATAAACTGAAAGAGTTCAAACACCAGTCTGCTTGTTAAGAAGGAAAACAAAAACAAATTCTATAGACACTACCATTTCATGCTACTTCCAAGCATAAAACACAATCTAAAAGTAGACAATTATAAGTTATTTTATCTGGGTTACATTTTCTTCTTAATTTTAACAGTGAAGGAGTCAATATACCATTAACACAGACAGGGTCAGAATAAAGTACTACATATACTTTTCTATAAAAAATCATACATAAAAATGGAAGCTGCTTGCATAACTGTGATCATTACTTCCTCCCCCTGTGCAAATGCTGGGGTTTTTCTGCTTATGGGAAATGTGCTCCTTCCTTTAGGTAGCATTGTCTTGAAAGGTTTTGCAATTCAGTACTTCCTAGGAGTTAGTGGCAGACCATGGATGTGTCTTTTTAACTTGTACAACACAGGTGTAAAAAGCTGATCTTATAAAGATGCAAGTAGGGACCCCTATATTTAGAACATCTTACATCTGCTTCTGCAGAAGATTCACATGCTATATCTTCTGAAAACGTCCTCATGTTTCCTCTCTTTGTTAGAGGGGTCCGACACTCAAAAGTCAGCCATGAGGCTCCAGAAATGTCTTGTGTTTCAAGAGTTTCTGTTTAAGTTTTATTGAGATGGCTTTTTAAAACAAGAAAAACCAAAAAACCCACCTTACTATCTTTTTCTCATTTGTGGATTTCAGGAAAACATGGTTGCTTGCCAGAACAACCCACATTGTGAGGCTGGATGCCAAGGCAGCAATAACCATCATCACACTGAGAACATCTAGGAATTGCTGAGGCAGCTGTGGTAAGGGAGGAAGAAGGGGACTACCTGAACTTTGAATTCACCAATTCATTACATCTCCTGGAAGATCAACACAGACAAGATGGACATGGAGCATGGGTCACCTATGAAGGTCACACACAAGCCCTTTTATCCTTGCTCTTTGTGGATATTCATCACAGTGCAATCTGTAAACAGGACCGAACACCGCCTTCTCATGTAGCAGACCTGAATGAAGAAAAATGGTTTGCCTGGGAAAAATATTTACTGTTTCCTAACTTTTGAGGATTTCTCTTTAAAGACTGAAATACATGAAGATGCCCAAACACCTACTTCCACATATTATGAAACTTTACAAAATTGCAGTGTTCTATTCTCTTTTTCAGCAACTGTTAAAACAAAGAAAGCCCTATTGGAAGCCTGAGCTTGACGTGCATTGGGTTCAACTGGTATCAATGTAGAGCTTTTCTTCAATAAAAAAACTTGCCTGTTCAGTAAGCAACAGACTCTCCAATTCAACACCAAGTGTTACAACACCATGGTATTGGATGGTCATATTGACCTGAGATGGCAAAGTGGTCTGGTGGAGTTAAAGTACAGAAGGAAAAACTTGAGCAAGTTGGCCACGATAACTAGAAACCAGAGTTTCCAAGACACTGATGAAAGAACTGAAGGCATAGCAAAGCTTCTGCAGAACCCTTAACATCCTTTTGTGAGACCTTTGGTCCACCTAATCAGGCTGCTCAGAAGTCAAGCCCTGAATAGAAATCTCAGGAAGATACAGGTGCTTGGATTTGTATTTGGTCTTACCAGTTCCAGCTGAACTTTCCTTTAACAAAAACTGGGATCCACAACCACTTTCTCTTGGATACCATTTCTTGAGGATGAGATGGGTGGAGGAGAAGGACTTAAAATTCTAGAACAAATACAAGGGAGACTTCTATATCGGCAGAAGTTGCTTAAGAGAGGTGACTGGTACAGGGGGGAAAGAGAAGTTACACCTCCTGAAAAGTCATGACTGCCCCCTAAAGAAGGTTGGGAAAAACAAAGTGTTGAACTCTGTACTGAACACCCAAACGATGTATCATAAAATTAAGGTCTTCCAAAGACAGGAAGACCTAAGAAAAGAATCTAGACAAACATGCAAGAATCATGTCATATTTTTATAACGAATGACATAGAAAAGATCTAGCCCAGCCAAGCAGCTAAAAAGAATGAACAGAAAGTGTGTACTGTACCTGTCCTACTGAGTGGGATAGATGCAAAGGTAATCAGGGACTCAGAGGGCACCTCTACAGATGCTATCGGAAGAAAAACATCACCCAGCTAGCCGTGTGTGGCTACTCTCATAAATAATGCAAATATAAATTGGTAATAGCTTAAAAGAGAACTTACAACTATAGACTTCCCAGTTATGATTCTGGTGGCTGCTATAAAATGAGAAGAAATGAACTGTGCTGGTTTATGCGTAGCTGCCACTAGGATTCCCTAGACACTGGTGTAACATGAAATACAGACTATTCTGCTAGGTCGAATGCTGTGACAGTTTGTGGACACAATAATGATACAATGACAACAGGTTCAAGTGTTATAAAAGAGGATAAAGTACATTAAAAGTAATTGCTTACTGGGCAAAGTAATCTAGAAGGATAACAAAATCATAAACAAATTTCAATGACCTCTTCAGAGGTGTGATTTTTGCATAAACAGACACTACAGGACCTCAGTTTAGTCAACTAACATGAAAAGACAGCATGGTTGACTTAACTGATACCTACTATTTTTCTGAAAAATAAAAGTGAAACTGCTAATGATGAATTTCTCAAGTGGCATCTACACTGTGCCTAAGACAGCAGAAAGTTCTATTAGAAACAAAAGACTACAAATAATAAAAGAGGCGATTTCTTCCTTTGGAATCAAAAACAATTCAGTAATGGTGTACCAAATTTATAGACTCTCTCTGTGTTTAGAACTGCTAAATCAACCACACATGTTAAAAGTGTTTTAGTACAGGACAGATGCAAAAGAGTATTTTCTTAATTTAATAGATTATTCTTCAAGTGAAACATGTTTGTAAATTTACTCTTTTTACAACTATTTCATTCCTTGAAAGGTAATTTTACTTAATTAAATACAATAATAAAATCTGGTTTTGTAGTGTTCTAAGTTGTATTCAATTTCTATCCAAATACAGCTTAGCATAAACCTTGGGTAAATAAATGCTTTGTTGCTACATGAAAGTGTTACTCCTCTTGAGCCGTATAAAAACGTGTTTAAGAAGGGGGGTGAGGGGAGGGCAGAGCTGGGCTGTTTTCTAAGTAAAGCTTTATGCTTGGTGAAAACAACACGCACATATAAATTGCCCCTCTGACCCAACAGGACTGAGTAGGTGATCACGACGTAAAACAGTATCTCATGCTCGTCACGTACATTTCCCTCCTTTTCGATACTGCAGACCAAATTGTGGCACTGCCATTCACCACAGCCCCAGATTGAGACATTTTAGCCACATACAAAGAAAAACCAACACGGGGAAGACTATTCAAACAAGGAAAAAAAGTTCTATGACTAATTCATTTAAGAAACTTTTTCAGAGATTTTCTTCTAAACAATGAATGCATAATCCTACTCCTCCACGCTACTCAAACCAATTGAGAGTTCAGCATTTGCAGCAGCATCCAGCTATCTGTAACTAAGCGCTAGGGAAACAGTCCGATTCAAAGAGTCTTCATTCGCTCACCCCTCAAGCCCAAGTCTTTCAGGCTCCAATCTTGCAAGGTTATATCTATAAAAAGCTCTTCTTTGCTTTTCTGTCATCGTGACTTATATTCCTGTTTCGTTTAGATTTATTAAACAGTTCAGTGCTCAAAGTTTCCGCCTCTCTATAAGCTGTTACCTGCTTCTGTTACGCTTCATTTACATTTGTTTTATCCCTTGTCCTCCCACCACAACAACCTTGAAATTGCTTTTTTAAAGCCAAGACTCAGATATACAAAATAAACTACTGGAGATATTGATGGATAAACATTTATCAATTATTTCTGAATTATTTCTAATCTAGAACATATTCAAGCTTATGGTGTGAGCTTTTTAAGTAAGTACGTCAAGCAAACTTACTGTCAGGATTTAGTGAACATACTCCTGGATGCTTCTCTGCTCTCAGAAGGATATTATTATATCCTATATCATTAGCAAGATATTCAAGCCAGCACGTGCATGCCGCAAGAGTTCCCCTCAGGAGGTACAGGACCCCAACACTGACTCGTCGGTACTGATTCACTTCCAAAATCAGGGGGAGAAGCGGTGTGGTAAATGTTCTTTTTCAATGTCATGTAGTTTGGGGAAGGGGCTACATTTCCATTTCGTAAAAGTAAACCCTGTGAGACGAAGATTAATTAAAAAGCCCTATTATTTTTTGAAAAGCTAGAATCCAATACAAGGAAAAGGACTGGTGACTACAGAAGACTGAAATTGAGAAAGCAGGTGCTCTGATGGTCAGATTTTTAAGGCAAGCTTACTATCTTAAAAAGACAAAATCAAGTTTCACACAACTGCCTTTATCAAAGCAACATCAGTTGCTTTCAGCTATAATTGCTTCCTTTAATCCTTCTCAATTCAGTCCTCTATCAGTTTTCCCACCATTTTTCTCAGAACTGATGTCAAGATAACCAGGCTTTAATAACTTAGTTCTTGTTCTTTTTAATATTGGCACAGTACTAATATCTTTCTGGTTCTCTAGAATTTTCTTGGTTTATCTGGTTTTATTCAAACACTGACCAAGAACAGCTGAAAAAAACATCTCCATGATAACAGAGCACTGAATGAATCTTGAATCTTGAAGTTACCAGACTTGTAACGGACAACTGCAAGGACAATGGAAACTGGAGCAAGGGAAAAGACTACACTTAGATTAAATGAAGGGCAAAGAGCACAGAAGCAGGGGGATAAGACTAAATTTACAAATGATTTTAATAAGGAGAGCAGCTGGAAAGAAAAAAAGATAATACAGAAATATTTCGTGTAAAGCTATCCAAACATGCCATTTACTCCTTTATATATAATGCTACGAAAAATGTACAAGACCATGTAAGCAATAAAGACATAAACCAACACTAACCACTGAAATCAGTTCCTCTTGTTACAGTCCCTTCTTCATAGACAAAAAATTAAACAGATTTTGATAAAGAATTTTACACTTCCAAATAAGTTCTCAAAGGGAACTGAAAATTTGAAGAAAAATCTTTCACAACAGAAAACCTGGATAAATTAGAATATAATGGATTCTGCACACTTTGTATTGATCATCCTTTCATTTAACTTTGCAACAGCAGACAAAGTTATATTAACAAAACGGTAATAACATGTTGTCTGTAAGAGCTCTAATACATTTTCATTCGATGAGCTCCTTGGAGAAGAGACCAGAGACAGACATATCATTTAGGATTCCTAACATGTTTGCTGGAAATTTAAGGTAAGTGTTTCATGACAGTCTGATGAAGCTGAAGCAACTGGTATTTTGATATTAATGCCAAATCAGTAGGCTGTTCTGTTTGCAATAATGGATCAGAAATCGGTGTGAAACTAAATGTAACCTGTGACTGCGAGTACAAGAACCTAAGGTATCAGATTTTTACTATTCCCAGTTTTCCCCTGGCATTGCTAGAAGCGTTTTCAATATTATGAACATGCATTCAAGAGCTCACTCATAAAACAAATGCCAGCTTAACACCAGATTTAAGCATCTCTGTTTTCCCAGCATATTACATACAAGAAATCAGCCAAGAACAAGATGTGGGACAGAAGGAAGTCTGGCCCTGCTGCATGTGAAATTGTCAGCTACTTGTTAACTGAGTCAGTGCCATGATATCCATCCTTAACTATGATACTCTCCTTGACGCCTCTCCAGTTCTGCTGATACTAAGCCTTTATTTTAGCAGCAGTAAATGAAATAAATAATTGTAATTATATGAAAAAGTCCATAATCTTCACAAAAACAGTTTGATGAAGTCTAAAGACTATGACCTTATGAAACACTGTCTCTTTGCTTTTAATAAATTATTCTCAAATGTACATTAAAACATACAGTGCCACTTCTTTTCAACTTAATCCTAACGATTAAAAAGAGATATGATATGGATTTAGGTGATTCTAAACTGAATCACAGTCAATGCAATGTTAATATTCCATAATGACTTTAGTAACAAAATCCAGAATTGAAGAAATACATCCCATTTTCCCAGTGTAGAGTCATTTATCCATAAATCTGCACTTTATTTGACTTTTTACATAGTTTTGAGATGGAAGTCTCATGTGGGATAGAGACCCTGCCTTCAAATATAAAGCTGCAATGTTTCCCCAAATCTAAGGAAACACTGAACCTGAATTCAAATGGTTTGACTTTCACATTCCAAGTACCTGAACTTAGCTTCCCTTTCTGCTCTCTCTTTTTTCACACATATCCTTCTCTTCCCTCTAAACTTCATCTATTCTTCTTTTTCTAATTATCCCCATCCCTTTGTTCATTTATTGCTCCCTTCAAGTAATATCTTTACCTACAGCACATGAATGATGACTATGGCACTGCCCTCCTTAAGAATCACAGCAGTACATCAAAATCTAAATAACTAAATACGTTTCTAGAGGGCACAGAACATGTAAAGCATCTATACAGTCCTCTTGCTGCCAGATTCAGCTCTTCTTTTCTTCTCATCTACTCTATTAAAAAGTGCATTATTGCTTTGGCTGAATTAAGGCAATCCAAAAATCTAGCAACCTACCTAATAACTATATGCAGCAACATAGACTGAGCCACAAAATTAAAAACTAATGGAGGAGTATAAGACACCTATAATTGTTTCAACTTGCCTGCAGACTCGGACTGGGTTATACTAACTAGATTTTTTTGCAGTTTTACACATCAAGGAGGACAGAGATATTAACAAAAAAGCTCAGATCCGATCATAAGACTTGAGGAGCGAAGAACTCATCTGTTCCATCTCTGATCCCTTGTCAAACTCTGAGCCCAGTAATGCCCAGCACTCTGATTTCCAAGAGGTTTCAGTGTAATTCACAATTATCTAATAATTCACACGCTCTAAGCCTGCTTGTACAAGTAGGGTCTTTGTGTGTAGGAGATGGGAATACTGGTTTTGTCACTTAAGTGCCAGGCACGTGTACAAGTACGCTTCAGACACTCAGTCACCAGACTCAGCAAACCAACAACATTATCAAAGAAAGAAAAAGATTCTTTCAAGGACGTGTTTGCTCTAGGTGTTTTATTTAAGATCAGTCCCCATGTGTGCACGAGAAAGAGAAAATATTTCCAACTGGTCATTTTTCTGAAGTAAATGAAGTTTTATTTTCTTGGTACTCTATGATTCCTGATAGGAGGAACGCTGAAGTTATCATCTACCAAGAATAAAGTGGGTATTTTTCATTCCCTCCACCCAAGCAATAGAAAAATCAATCCTGAATTTATATTAGACTGCAGAAAAACAGAACACAATTTTACTTTTGGGAAACAAAATGAATTTGGCCTATATACCACTTTTTAATCCAGTAAACTGAAATAAATTTGGAAGTAAAAATCTACCATTAATCTAATTTTTCTATTATGTCAAAGTTTCTGAGTGTTAATCTAAACTAGAAATCTGTGAAATTTTAATCTGAGATTGCTTCTTTACTTTGTAATCTATCTTTCTGAATGCAGTCCTTAGTAGCATTTTATTCTAGTTGCCTTGAACATGCTGAGCTGTACTGGCAGCAATCCCAGTAGCATGACTAGTTAAAATCTACAGCCTCCCATGCAATCCCAACTAGCCAGGACAGCTATCAACTAATATGACATTCTCATAATTCCTAGAAAGGTTAATGAGAATATGTTAAAGGATAAAGAAAGGATACTGAGACTCCATACTATGATCTTGTCCAAAATTCAGAAAAAAAAAAAAGAAAACAATATCTCTGAATAAAAGAACATTTGTAGCATTCACTGAATAAGGATAACATGTATTTTTTAACTAGCAGACTGCTATGTGTATTCTACAATTAAAAATTAAATTTTTCAAGTTTAGAAATATATGTAAAAATTTTAATAGACAGGATTACTACATTATATGAAGTTCTTCACATCTCTTTCCCTGCCATAATTTTTTTAAAATAAATATATTTTTAACTCTCTATGCAGTAAGAGACCCTCATATTTCACAGAAAAACCATTTTCAAAGAAGTCACCATATTAAACAGTGACCTAAAAGGTACCCAACAGGGAAGATCCCTGATTCATTACACAGCCTTTCCCATTTTGTATTTTCTGAATTCTTTGCAAGTTTATCACTCCTTTACAATCTCATGAGGGGTTGAGAACATGGCAATACTGTATGGTGCGAAGACCTTCATACCAATAAACCAACTAGTTATATCTAGCTACATCTCTGTTTTCTTTTTTGTGTAAAATATTTTCATCGATGGCATTTTTTGCTTGAATTCATATTTATTCAGCGTATTGCTGAATCAGCTTTTGGGAAGTCTGTTGTACAAACAGAAGCTAAAACAGCAGTGAAGAATTTTGGAACAAAATCAACTCCAAATTGTCTTATATTTTCTGATTTGTGATAAATTATACCTACCTGAACAACAACAGATGTAAAATGGAAGCAAGTACTTGAAAATTCTGTTTCCCTACAGTTCCAGATAGTGTATGTCTTTCAGCTTCTTACAGTGGTCTTCCACATACAGAAAATACCTTTTTTCTTCACCTAAGCAAGATTCTCTCTGGCGTATCTTCTGCCATCTCCATCATTTAATTCCTTACCATCAAAGACCTTCCAAAGTTTCTCAGGAAAATTTATTTTTGTAAAATTAATTCAACACATTAAATATCAATCTAGAGGCACACGTGCTCAAATAACTTTAGCAAAAATCAGCTTCATGCATTTGCACTGAATTTTTTTCTGCTTCAAAAAGCTGGATTTCATATTCCTATCAGCCTGACATTCCTTTAACCCACTTCATGTATCTTTTATTGCGTATTAACATTTATTGCCATAGAAGTATGTATTATTATCCTCTATTTATGGTAGTTGAATTGTACAGAACAAGTTAGAAATACTCAGCCATCAAGACACCAACCTGGTGGGCAGGGTGCAGCAGCCATCAGCCGTCAGCCTGACTTGGGTTTCATAGCTATCCAGTGGGCAAACAACTTGTTGAACAGGAGGACACTCGACTGTGCTGCAATCCACACTGAATACTATGGAGGAAGGGGAGAAGAAAATTCCTTTTACTCATGCTTTAGGAGCTTTTCGGAAATCAATTCATCATAGGCAATCAGTTATGCATCAGCCTTTTAACTTAAGTCAGAAAAATTACCTAATGAAAGCATGCTCAGTAGGCAACTTTACAAAAAGGAGTTCCAATCTCTTTAAGATTCACTTTTTAAAATTACTGACTTGGGAAGCAACTGAACTAATATTAGTTAATAAAAAATTTATAAAAGTTAGACAGGCAATCTTGAACAATCATTACACCTGTGAATAATATTAGTTACTAGAAATACACTAGGTTACTGAGAATATATTTTCCTCACAGCTTTTAAAACAGTTAACAATTCATTGTTTATTTTTTTCCTGATTAAAGTCTGTTTAAAGACTAAAATACCTGGGTTACAAGAAATTAAAAAAATATTAAAGATACACTGTGGATTTATCCCTGCACAAGTAAACTAAATTTGTAAGGATTATTCCATTAGGTTGTGTTGTTCAGGTATTTATACATGGTGAAAAAAGAAATGCAAATTACCAAATCTATCTGATTATTAATAAGACAAAGAATTCTGCATAACAAGTAAGACTGACTATTTTAGAAAGCAACAAATGCTTAGAAATGCGAAAAAGGTCAGGCTGAATATACATTGACTCCTATGAGTCATACTCAGGAAAGCTGAAACACATCTTATTTGGTCCTAAATCTCTCATGTTCACAAACAATACCAGCTCAGGCATTATCTATTTGCTAGCCCTCATCATAATGATACTAAGAAAGTACAGAATACAACACGGGTCTCTCTTTCAAGAAACAAGCTACCTACTGACTGAGTAGGCAGGATGAATAGAACGTTATCAGATTGAAAAATTACACAGTACAATGTCCCTGATTACTGATCAAACTTCACGTCAGTATTGACACTACTGCAGCCGCTTACTGCGGTGCTAAAGCAGCTTGGCAATGCCACACCACGCTTCTTGCAAGAGCCAATACCTTTTAAAGTCCCATTTTCTGTCTTCTAGTCCTACATTTTTCAGGCTTGATCCTCAGATGTACACAGCAATAATAATTCAATCAGTCATAATGAGACCTCAGTCTCAGAATTACATCTCCTATAGAATATCTCATTAAGTATTTAAAAGAAAGCACAAGTTCAATGAAACCAGTTTGCAGCTCATCAAGGTTAGGACCAGTAGGTTGGTCCTCAAAACCATTAACTTTCAAAGTACATGAGTGTGCGAGTATCCTCTGTATAAGTGATATTCAGAGTCTGCCTTTTTCCAGTAATTTGGGAAACAGAGCCATCTGCTACATCAGAGCGACCTGACAAGTTCAAGAAGTTCTCACTGAGAAATGCACAAATTTAATTAAAGCCCATTTTGTGGAGCAATGTAGAAAGTTACTAAATTTAAATTGAAGGATTCCAGTTACTCATCTCGACAACGGCAATTATCAAATTAACTTGTATATCTCTTTGTAAACACACAAAAATACCTATTTGCCTATTCCACTTTGAAAAGCTCTAGCTTCATGTTCCATTTTATTAGCAAATCACATGTTTGAAACAGCTTTTCTGTAACAAATATACATCTAGTTCCTCCGTTACCACAACAGGCATTAAGAATCATGAGCTCATCAGCATGGCCCAACGCGACCAATACAATTTGCACGATTCTGTCGTGCCAGGTAACTAGCAATGTCCAGCTTCCTGAATGTAAACTAGTAACCCTTCTACCTCCCTGGATTCAAGGCCCCCTCCGCATCCTCCCCAGGAAAGCAGTCTGGGAAAAAACAGCTGAGTTCCACCTGCAAGGTGCTACTGCACAGCTATTTCTGTGTCCATCTTCCCATACACCAGTAACGACAATGAAAGGGCAAACACAAGGAAGCTCCCTAATCACACCACCAAGTCTCAACTAAGGTGCTCTTTCTTCCTAAATAGTTCGAAGTCTTTCCAGTGGTTATAGCATGCTAGTACATGGCTCACTAACACCGAAAAGCAGACGAAACAATCCTTCCTTATTAAAAAAGTACAAACCTAAGAAAAATTACATACAAAACCCCAAATCAAGAGCATTCAAACAGAAAATACTCATGTAATTAAGTGGCTGCAGTCACTCAGTGTTTCCCCTGTTTGATTTGACTTACCCGTTTTTATTTATTTCATAGTGATCTTTTACGAGTACCAGAGTGCCCTCCAACTCCTGTAAGGACTGGTAGGGTTTGGTGACCAAAGGGTATGCACTGAGCTTATCCACCACCCACAGAATTTTAGAATCCATATTCATACTCCACCTCAACCTTCTCTCCAAACTGGGAGATCTTTATTACTACATTATCAGATAAATCATAGAACACCTGAGGTTGGATGGAACCTCCAGAGGCCATCTGGTCCAGCTCCTTTCCCAAGCCAGGCCACATAGATCTGGTTGCCCAGGAACATGTCTAGACAGCTTCTGAATATCTCCAAGGATGAAGCCTCCATCACCTTTCCGAGCAACTCTTGCCAGCACTTGGTCACCCTCATGGGGAAAAAATGTTTCCTGATGCCCAGAGCGAACCTCCGTTGTTTCAGTTTGTGCTCACTGCCTCTGGTCCTGCCATCGTGCACCACTGAAAAGAGCCTTGCTCTGTCTCTACACCCTCCAATCACGTATTTGTATACATTGATGAGATCCCCCTGAGACTTTTCTCCAGCCTGAAAAGTCTTAGCTCTCTCAGCCCATCCTCAAAAGACAGAGATGAAAAGAGATAGAAAATTAAATATATTTGAAGAAGGAAAAAAAAGTTCTTACTTTTTTTCAGATTTGAGAAGGTTTCTCAAACAGATAAGCTGAAAATATTGTAAGGTCACAGAACAGTCTATAATCGGATTCCTCATTACTTAAAAAAATGTCCCCCAGATTAGCTGTACTATCGTCCTAAAAAATAAGACCGCAAACATTTGCCACTGAAATACTAGTTTTGTTTTCACATCTTACTTTGATTCCAATAACTACAAAGTGTACTTTTCATGAACAGGTTTATTATAAGCTGTTATTATCTACCTTATTATAAGCTAAAATAATCTAAAATTCTGTCCAGAGAAAACTAGTTTTGCCTATCCTAGAAACTTTAAGCTTTAAATATATAGTTTGACAAATACCTATCTTCAGGAACTCATAAACACCTTGGAATATGCTATCAGTGAAAATGCATCTAATCAACTTTGCTTAGAAGTCTTCAGGAACTTCCTTATGCATTTAAGTTGTACACTGTAGCATCTGAGAATTAGTAATTTTTCTATGAGAACGTAGGAGAAATCCTGTCATGGCTGCAGAGCCTGACACAGCTGCAGTACTTTGCAACCTCCTTTATAAACTACAAAACAGAAGGTCTCTTATCATGGCACTGTTACTACCTAGGTGAAAATAACGTTATACTAGAATAACTTAAAAATATTAAGTTTTGCCTTTAGGTATTACGCTGGCTTTTCAAAGAACAGAATGTACAGTTCAGGGGCAAGATCTAAATAGCTACACCTATGCATCCAAAGCTCCAGGACCAAGGCAGCAATCGCATCTCTGATGCAACACAGTGGCTCAGAACAGGGAAGACTCCCTATTTTTCCAGAAGTCACAGCTTTCGGAGGGTCCAGTACAAGGGTACACAGTCTGCTTCTACAGCACTTAAGAAGCACCACGTAACACCCTTTGCCTTCAGTTCAGATGCGTTTCAAGTGGTCTCTCATGAACAACGCAACGCAACGTGACTACATCTGATAATGGCAGTTACACTTTCTGCTCCGGGAGAAGGATAAAGCAAGCCTGAAAGCATCTCTCCATGACAATGCATCATTCTTTTTACATTTCTTCACACTTCAGAATGTATTAAATACAACCAGAACAGATGGCGTTCCTGGACTTTCAATGCAGTTGTATCACCGTTTGAACAACTTCCTTAACTTCTCTGTCACAGACATTTCCCAACATGGACCCCCGCATTTGCTGCTTTTTTTTTTTCTCCCTCACCATCACTGTCAACTTATAAACCATTTCTCGAGCTACGTTATAAATGTATCTGTAATTCTTCCCCACTCATGTTCTCCAGCCCTCTCCCAACCTCATCTCTTAAGTCCTCTCAACATCAGCTTCTAAAAAGCAAAACAACACATGTACTATTTCTGTAAGTAACAAAGAATAAAAAAAAAAAAATCATGTAATTCTCAACTATGTATAAAAACTTGATTTTACTGACCGTTGTCCTTTGTGCAAGACTGTAAAAATTCCAGACCTGATTTTCAACACTGAAGCCATACCAGGGCAGAGCAGAAGCTACTTCCCTGCGCATCATTACGCACTACCTGCTAAATATTGCTGCTGATCTCAGACTTTCCATCAAGCCCTGACTACTCAGGATTCCCCAAAGAAATAAGCCAAACAATAATTCTCTTTACAATTGTGTTTAAGCCAAGATTTGGTACCAGAAAGAGACTCGATTTCAGTAAGGGTAATTTTCAGGCCAAGCAGGGGTGCGGAGAAGGTGAGTGAATGAAAACTCTGCCAGAAACACTTCTAGAAGAATGACAAATCAGCAGCCTTTTCAACACAGGTTCTGTCTAGCATGACAGACATGTCCCAATGCTTTCCCAAGGCCGTCACAAACTATGAGATGACTCTCCTCACCATATACAACAACAACAAAGTTATCAATAAAGGTACAACAAACATCTGTTGGACGACTGCCAAAGTAAACTATTTACCTTTCTTCATTCAGAAGTGGCAGCTAGAGTTCCTATCACAACTTCAGCAAAATACCTTTTAGATTAGATTTTAGCTCCATCTTTAAATAAACAAACATGATTTCAAAACATCATTGCTCATACTGTTTTACCCTCTTTGCAACAGAGGCATCTACACTCCCACAAACCTTGTTTCAGGTTATTTTTATTTCCAAGTTAACACATTATGCAGCTCCATTTGAGACTATTCATTCAAACTATCTTTAAAAAAAAGCCTTATTTTTGAGAATACTTATTACTCCCACCTTAAAACACAATTCAGTGCTCATTCAGTAAATTCACTGCTCATGAATGCCCAGTTATACACAGCTTGTGGGAACACAGTGGGTTGGTTACAGCACCAGACCACTGTTATCTCTGTGCTTCGCAACAACAGCAAAACAAAAGGGACATGACATACTTGTCCTTGGTAGATACCACAAATGTGGTGAAATGCGTGGTGGAGCAATGGCTATGAACACTTAAGATAAAGTAATCTGAAGGTTAATAGACAGGTATGACTAAGCCCCTAGGTTTCTTCACTGTTCATTTTAACTGAATACAAATACTGTTAATCATTGCATTCCTAGTGTAAAAGAGGTAGAAGAGGAAGTGGATCTCAAAATTAAAGATTTTATTCTTATTCTAGCATTTACTGTTAAGGAAACACTTTATTTGCCTTTCAGTAACTCAGTTGCCAGTCAACAGTATTTGAACACACGCAGTTCTCAGCCGAAGGCTCCAAACTCAAATGCCACTGTAAACTGGAGAGCAGTGACATCTTATTTAAGGAACAGAAATAAACACAATTTATGCTTTAATTTCACAAACACTTTATAGTGGCATAAGGCAGCACCGCTATCACAGGAAGCAGTCCTCCCAGCTTCTGGCAATTTGTTTCCAGCAGAAAACTCTTACTGGTCCAAAACCCCTAGGGAGGCCGGTTAGCAGACATGGAGGTGCAGGAAGAGCACTTGCAGAGCTAGAGTTTTTTGGTCTGTGACAAAGTATGGAAAACGGTTTTCTCCATTTGACATGTAAACTTGTCATAGTTTAACCCAGCAGCCAGCAACTAAGCACTAGACAGCCGCTTGCTCACCCCTCTCCTTCCCCCCCTCCCCCCACAGTGCGACAGGGAGGAGAATGGACAGAAGGCAATACTTGTGGGCTGAGATACAGTTCAATAAAACATCAAAGTAAATACTAATGTACTAATAATGAATCTTTAAAACAAGCTATAAATAATACAATTTTTTTCTCACTGCCCAATAACCAGTTCGCAGCCAGATGCCGAGCAGCAATCACCAAACACAGAACTCAATGGATTTCGCAAATTTTGCGGAACTCCTGAAAAAAGAGCAGACTCAGAAGTTCGAACTCCCGGAAAAAAAGAGGATTTAGTTGAAACTCCCAGAAAAGAGAGAAACAAAAAGGACTCCTGCCCCCCAGCCAACCTCCATTTATAAACTGAGCATGACGTCCATGGTATGGAATATTTCCACGGGCCAGCTTGGGCTCACTACCTGGCTGTGCTCCCTCCCAGTTCCTGCAAATCCGCTCATTAGCTGATCATAAGGGACTGGAAAAAGTCCTTGATTTCTTAGCAACAATTAAAAACATCAGTGTTATCAACATTCTTCTTGTACTAAATCCAAAACATAGCAGCTACTGGGAAGAAAATTAACTATCCCAGACGAAACTAGGACAAAACTCCATAGACATGCTGACACTACTCAGTAAAACCAGTGACATCAGCCCCATAAGAAACTCAGCATGAACACTTATCTACCAGGCCTTATACTGTCCATTGTCCCACTTTTTTCAGCAACATGGCACTAAAAATAGAGGAAACAAGGAACAAAGTGTTGCTAGTTCAGTTCATCTCCATCTCTTCTATCCTGCAGTTCTTCAGGATCAGAAGTCAAACTCTGAAGACACAAGGTTTATTACCAGGATTACCATGGGCTGAATAAATACTTATGCCATGCAAGGATTATGACCTGACTTTACTTTATGACCACTATTTCAGCAAATCCACACAGATAATTCACATACTGTTCATACATACATAAAACCAGTTATATGCTATTACATATACAGTGGTACATGTATATACACGTAGAGAGTAAATGGCATAAAACAATGCAGGAGAAGGAGGATGGACTAGATTACCTACAGAGTCATCTAGCTTTCCAACCTAAATTATCTAAGATTTCTATAAGCTTATGAATATACAATCCTAATAAAACAAGATATTCCATTGCCTATTCTTAAACAAAGAAATGTGTTCAAAACCAGACAGTGGTGAACACGATGGAACAGTTTAGATGACAAAACCAGCAAGGTACACACTGACTTGCAAATTTAGATATAAAATCCCTAAATTTTCTAAAAGAAAGGAAACATTAAAAAAAAGATGTCTGTATTTGTTTTGTCTCTAATTTTCTTCGTATATCAAGCACAAATTATGTTGTCTATACAAGTACAGTTTACACTCTTTGAAAACATGGTTCCTCTGAAAACTGAAAAAAGTTCAGATTTGCAAAGATGTGCCACAAAAAAAAAGCACCTTCTGTGGAAAATAACTTGTAGCCTACGAAGATTTGTCAACATTCACCTATTCCTTTCCCTGTCTTCCAGTCTTGTGTTGGCTTGTTTCTCCTTTGCAATCTTCCCACTACGTCCAACAGCAAACAGAAGAAACATCTAGATCAAAGTTGTAAATGTCAGCTTGGACAGCCACTGAAGTCTAACGTGACAAAAATCAGGCTATGTATTGACTAATAATTACATAGTAAAAGCCCTGCCTGCACCAAGCTGGGGCCCCACTTACTCTGTAGTTTGGCCACTGCATCTTTCATTACCTATCACTGTAGGGGTGCACAAGAGTACCCACCTACACTCCTCAGCCTCATAGCCACTGCCTGAGAAACACACCTTCATCATCTCCCAAGGCAGGGGGGAACTCTCTGCTTTCCCCTAGCCTCTCCATTTCTAACCCCCATTGCAAAGCCCTACACTTCCCTTAAATTCCATTAGTCTCCTTCCCCAATCTCTTCAAAGCGTCTGCTCTTCTACCCTCCTAACATGCATCTTCATTTTTCCAGTCCCAGGTACCTTCATCTCTTAATTCCCTACAACAAACTACTTCAGAGAGCAACATACACACAGTTACATAACTCCACTAATGCAATAAATAATCACGTATTCAGTTTGAAGATTTTGTAATACTAACAAGCTGAAAACAACCTTTAAGAAGTAACCCACAAAGGTAAGTTTGGATGGAGTTATTTGCAAACTACCAGATGGGAATGCAAATGACAGTCGGGAGGATGTGATCAGAGCTAACATTTATTTTGAGAAATAATCCAAAGTTGGCAAGATAAAATTAAGAAAAGGCATACTTGAAGCATATATAGGAAGAATTAAAATGTACAAATATTGTGGTTCAGTAGCAGTCATGCTACATACAGATCTTGGGATCACAGCACTTCACAAACTAAACATAACTCCTTTACAAGAGTCAGTGTGTATTTAAAATTTTGCATGAAAGGCAGAAAGTAATTATTCTACAGTATTTAGTGCTGATGAAGACTCAGCCAAAAAAGTAGTCTGCTTTTGGACACCACATTTTAAAGACATGTGGATAAACTTAAGAAAACTTAGAGAGCGGCAACATAACAAGGAAGGAGTCCAAGGAAACTATGTCATAAGAAATTACAGCTAATTCTGGATGAAAGAAGACTAAGGTTGACAAAATGTTCCAGAGCAAAATTTATTATAAAGACTTGTTCACCAACCACTCAGGATACAGAACAAAAACGTTTGCTTAAATTTCCACACAGGCACTCTGGCATTGGATATTAGGAAAAACATAAAGAGAAGCACTGGAAGACAGAAAGATTGTGCTATCTTCTTCTGTGAAGGATTTAAGAAAATGTTAAACAAGGATGGGAAAGGAACAGCTTAAGCACGCTCAAACCTGTCTGCATATAAGATTTTGGATCATACAATTTTATATGCCTGTTTTCATCCCTCTCTTTGTATTATTCATCTTTACCAAAGCCTGGATCAAAAAGAAGAGTGAATTACATCTTCCACTTCACCGAGAATAATAAATCACAAGAAAGGGTGATTCATGTTCTCATGAAATGGAAAATGGGTAAATACTGAAAATTGTGTAAATTCTTTCACTATGCTCCTCCACAATCCTTTTTACTCTCCAGTTTTTAAGGGTCATCACTTTGTAATCTAGGAAATTCTTAAGACAGAAACCTTAAATCTCTGTCTGTGCACAATATATTCCTACTGTGAAAAACCTTTGTATAATCTAATCAGTATGTCACTTTCACTAGTAGCATCCACAGAAATGCAATACTCTCACTAGGCTACTTTTCCCTTGTTGCTCAGTTTGAAATTAATGTCTGAAGAAAAAAAGAAAGTAAAATTTATGATAAACTTTGTTATCTTTTTTTTTAATGAGTATTGCCCACATAGAATCATTTTAATTTTGAAGAAGAACAAGAAGAATTTAGAGGCTATATAGGCTTTATTAGATGCAATTATATAGGTTATTTTGCTTGTCAGACAGTTAGAAAAAATTGAAAAATGGAAAAAAAACCCATGTCCACTTTTACCTGGTTTACATTCATAGAGATCACAGCATTCCCCTGGCTTTCCTGATGCCTTGGAAACCAGTATATTCAAATAGCCAGGCTGGCAAACCTTCCTCAGGCAGCCTGCAGGATTACACACACAACGGCTCGGGAGTGGACAGCATTCACCGGGAGGAGCATAGCCTTCAATCAGGATGGAATCTTCTGGACAGCGAGGAGAAAACTGGACTTCACAGCGGGCCTTGGAGCAATCAGGTTTCTCTTCTGAAAGGGAGAGAAAAATCAGCGTGCCTTAAATGTCAGTAAAATACTGTACTGAAGCTGTAAAGATGAGCTCAAACAAAGCTCCCTTTCTTCTCCCTCCCTCTAAAACAATAAAAAGAAAAGGCAATTGCTGCTGCTAAACTGATTAGTAAAAATTATGGAATATGCCTAAAAAGATCTTCGCATTTGCAAGATGGTGGGTGAGTTATGAAATACTTCACAAAAATTCTAATTTGTGCAATGTGTGTGACTGCTGAAGCCACACAGCCTCAAAAAACAGCTGTGAAGATACACATTTGGCCACTACATTACGAAACAACTTGTCATATCATGCGCAGCCCTGATGTTCTCACCTCCACCTTCAGTTTCTTAAGACTTTCCATTATGAGCAACTGATTTTGATTGATTTATTAAACTTCAATGACCTGAAGCGAGGTTTCACATATTCAAAAAACTGGTTAAAAGTTCAACAGCTAACATATTTGGAGCGTCCACACATTAGCAGAAGATGATTTTTCCTGTACATGCTCCCAAAGCTCACAATAAAAGTGTTGTTCCTAGGTACTTCAGTGGCTTGCATAGTAAAGGAGAAGAGGTTTGACCAGCACTGGCTACAGGCACCAGAGGTTTGAGGCACTGGTTGCAGGCACATAGCAAGAAGAAAAGTAACACTGAGGAGCAAGGTCAACAAGTCAGTGGGAACGGCGACAAGCTGGACAAACACTGAGCTAAGACAAAGAGAGAACGAAGACGTAAAAGAAGGCCCTTGGGCAACTGGGTAACACTCTTTCAAAACTTGAAAAAACAGTCAAGATTCCCCATTCTGAAAAAAGCAGATATGGATTCTGGCAAAAATGTTGCATCATGCCCTCCACTGGCTAAGCCACACTAGGAAAAAACAGACCACTCCTGCAACCGATTTGGTCCATAATGCAAACAGTGAGAAACTTGCTAGTATCCAAGAGGGTCTCACTTTGCCCCATATACCTGAGCACCGTTAAAATACAGGTGGACTCAAGACACTCAGAAGAGCAATATCTTGAGGTCAATAGAACATGGTGAGTTACATGTCTGGAGGCAATGCAGGGAGCCTTCCCAGGCCCGACCAGAAAAAAACCACACAACAACAGAAAACCAAGACCTGAATTTATAAACTGTTTGTACTACTTTTTGGTTATTTGCAAGTTTGTAAACTAGATGGTTCTACTACAAATGTCAGTATTATCTCTATAAAATTAATTGACTACTTTGCTTGTTGTCATTAAAGTTAGATGCAGAAGAGCAGAAACAGGGAAAAACACCACTAACTTTATTAATCTGATGCTTCAGCTATTGCCATTTAAAAAATTCATTTCTAGTGATAATTTCAAAGATCGAATAAGATGTATCAAATATGAGCATCTCTGATAAAAAGTCAAGAATATCTTCTCCAAGATTTGAGTAACTCACTGTTACTAGATAATGTATTTATATTTTTAAAACTACAAGCAACACAGCAAATGTATAATCCTGCTTCCAAACATACACCAAATGTCAATAACAGCAATTCTTCCCCCTCCCCCCCAAGATAATTTTTACACTTAATTTTAGTATATTCCTTGGAATTCTAGATCATATTGAAGAAAGAAAGCAGTACTGCTTGTCTATGTGGTTGATTTGCTAACTGTCCTTTAGTTTCATCTAAACTTAGAGGGATCTTATGCCTAGACATGTAAGTGCTCAGAAAAATATTAATCTAGCTCTTAGTATTTGTAATTGCAAAAGGAAATAACGAATATAAACATTTGCCTCAATTTTAGTTAGCAAATATAGCAAGTACAGCAAGACAGAACCAAAAAATAATTACATTTCCTTCACGTACTTTATCTTCTTACAAGCAACAGAGATTACTAACTTCAATACTTGATACTAGATAGCATCATAACTCTTTTCTCACAGTTAAAAACCCCACTATTTCCATCTATCTTTAAAATAGCCTAGGCTAGATATGTACTTTGCCTAGAGTTTTAAGTAACATTTGTAAGAGCAATTTTTTTTAAACCTACCCTTATGTTTAGGTTCTTCTCTGCTTTATTAAACACATTGTTCAGACTGAACATTACTGGTTACAGAGGTTCACTGCAGAAAGTTGTATAAATAATAGATAACATACTAGTTCCATTTTTTAATTGATGTTCCTTAGTTTATAGCTACAATAAGAGGCAGCCATTTTAGCTTTTAAAAATCTTCATTTTCCACTGCATGTTGTTCAATCGTGCACAGAGAAGTGATAGAACAGTAGTGCAGATGCCGCCCTTGAAGTGCATGCTCATGACAGACCCTTAAATTCACACTGTTCATTACTTGATCTGCCCTAGCATCACGCATCCAGTGATCTCCTGATTTCCATGACCAACAGATAACCCCATCCTCATGCAGTCTCTCGTGTGAAAAGGCTTCTCACCATACACATTTGAAAAAGTTTACCTACTATTTTTACTTGACTGCATTTACAAACTTACTTATATCTATATCAAGATAAGTGTTTCCTTAAGGACTGTTTGTATTTGACCAATTTAAGCCAACTTTTGGCCAGAAATGCAAGGTTTGCCAGAAATGCAAGCCACCTATTGGGATTCAGACTATTCAGGACTCTGGATACATTCATTTTGAAGACCAACGCAAAGCCTACTGTTGGAGTTGATAAGCTCACCTAGCAAAAATACGAAGAAAACAGATACGTAGCTATCAGCATGCAAGAAGTATTGCAAGCAGTAGAAGAAAGAGAAATTTTAGAGCGAACCATGACAAGCATTTTTATACAAAATGTTCACTCAGTGTTTCATAGTTACTATCTTTGATAGCCTTTTCCACATTATTGTGCTCAATGTAGTTAAATGTAACAGAATACAACAGGACTCTACTATTAAATAAAACTGGCATCGCTTTCAGAAGAAATGGTTTAAACACAAACAACCACCACCTTGCAAAAACATGTTTGTGTTTTAATACCAGGTTACGTAACACCAGCGGATACTTACAAATCAAACTTAAGTTTTTCTTTATAATCCAGAGTCACTACTACTTTTCTACTTCATAGTCCTGACAAATAACCAAAACCCCTCCTTACTACTACCTGTGCAAATATTGTGCTTCCACATTCTAATCTCAAACTATGTGCATGGTAAAACACTCTCTTCCCAGTATACAAATGCAACTGAGCAACAGGAAAGTTAAATATGTTAACCTAAGCTGGATCAGCCGACAAACAATTGTCCTTCAGCTTCCCTAACTCCAGCGCTCAGCAGAGTCAAGGGCAGGTAAACAAACTTTCTACCGACTACGTCACGATTTGGTTCTTGATTTAGATGTGACTTTCCTCTTGTGGAAAGGAGCAAGTGGCTGAAACAAGAAGTGATTGGCAGTATTTGAAGTGTTTTATTTTACAGTTCCTACTTCATACTTGTGAAAGTAATCTTTACCTAAAACAGGAAAATCCAGTAGCTCCGAGTGTAGCATTACTATATTCTAGTTAAAACTTCAATCAGCTAGCACGACATTAGCGTAACTGTGTCCTGAGCCCAGCACTCACTGCAATATAAGGAGGTGGGGGTTCTATTTTACTGCAGTTCAGTAAAAGCTGATGAGGGCTCCTCATTTTGATACCAAACCTGAATAAACGACATTACTTTTAAGCAACCATTCAGAAAAGTTTCAAGGCTTTTTCTTCTTGTTATCTCATCAAATAGCAAGCATATCCAGCTTTTCTCTTTACAGGGATAAAGGTTTTTATACAAGACACGTTTCTACAATTCATTATACTAACAGAGTATACTATTATACTTTAGGGTGCACTAGAGAAGAGTGTGACCAGCAGGTCGAGGGAGGTTCTCCTTCCCCTCTACTCTGCCCTAGTGAGGCCCCATCTGGAGTACTGTGTCCAGTTCTGGGCTCCCCAGTTCAAGAAAGATGAAGAGCTACTGGAGAGAGTCCAGCGGAGGGCTACGAGGATGATCAGGGGACTGGAGCATCTCTCCTATGAGGAAAGGCTGAGGGAGCTGAGCTTGTTCAGCCTGAAGAAAAGAAGGCTGAGAGGGGACCTTATAAATGCTTACAAATATCTCAAGGGTGGGTGTCAGGAGGATGGGGCCAGACTCCTTTCAGTGGTCCCCAGTGACAGGACAAGGGGCAACGGGCACAAACTGAAGCAGAGGAAGTTCCAGCTGAACATGAGGAAGAACTTTACTTTGAGGGTGACAGAGCACTGGAACAGGCTGTCCAGAGGGGCTGTGGAGTCTCCGTCTCCGGAGATATGCAAGACCCGCCTTGATGAGGCCCTGTGCAGGCTGCTCTAGGTGACCCTGCTTGGGGAGGGGGGTTGGACTAGATGATCCCCAGAGGTCCCTTCCAACCCCTACCATTCTGTGATTCTGTGTAAAGTTGTTTACTTTTTCATTATTTCATTGAAGAAGGCATTAAAATTGAATTTATTCTCAAATTACAAACATTAATACAGCTGTAACTGTCACTGCTTTAGCAGGATTCCTGATTTAATTCCATTACATACAGCTATATAAGATATCATCAAAGGTGGAATCATTTAATAGCTCTTTTTTCCTTTATCAACAAACATTTCCAGCTCTCACAAAAAGAACACATAAGAAAACACGTCACAGAATCATGGAGTCATAGAATGGTTTGGGTTGGAAAAGGACCTTATAGGTCATCTAGTTCCAACCTCCCTGCCATGGGCAGGGAAATGTTCCACCAGACCAGCTTGCTCAAAAACCCCATCCAACCTGAACTTGGACGCTGCCAGGGAGGGGGCATCCACAGCTTCTATGGGCAACCTGGTCCAGTGCCTCACCACCCTGAGAGCAAACAATTTCTTCCTTACATCTAATCTAAATCTACCCTCTTTCAGCTTCAAGCCATTAGCCCTTGTCCCATCACTACACACCCTTGTAAAAACTCCCTCTCCAGCTTTCTTGTAGCCCCCCTTTAAGTGCTGGAAGGCTGCTCTAAGGTCTGCCTGCAGCCTTCTCTTCTCCAGGCTGAACAACCCCAACTCTATCAGCCTGTCCTCACTGGAGAGGTGCTCCAGTCCTCGGATCACTTTTGTGGCCTCCTCTGGACCTGCTGCAACAGGTCCATATCTTTCCTGTGCCGAGGGCTCCAGAGCTGGATGCAGGATTCCAGGTGGGGTCTCACCAGAGCAGAGCAAAGGGGCAGAATCACCTTCCTCAACCTGCTGGCCTTAGTTCTTTTGATGCAGCCCAGGATATGGTTGGCTTTCTGGGCTGTGAGCACACACTGACAGGTCATGTTGAGCTTCTCAACATGTTGGCTGTCAACAATCACCTCCTTATTTTCCATGTTCTGTTTCCCACTTTCCAGTCATTGGGAACTTCACCAGACTGCCATGACTTGTCAGATATGATGGAATCCACAAAAAAAATGTGAAATCACTCACCAGTGATATTTTTGCTACTCTACCTCTTTTATACACCAAACTGGGACTATTTCAAATCAGCTTCTCAATAGACCAAGGTAGATTCACAACAGTAACCTACTGCTTCTCTGTCAAGTATGCACCTACACTACAAAGTACTAACCTGTCTCCCAGATGTTGTTTTACACTACCGCCTATTGCACAAATTAGGATCTTCCTAATCAACATCTTCAAATAATAATAAATAATAATAAACAGAACATAAACATCTACTATATGTGCCTAGAAACAGGAGAACTTCATTTTTCAAAGCAGTGTATGGAACCTCAGAAATCAGATTTTTGAGGAAAGGGAGAACTATACACATGACTGACTATGAAATAAATTAGCACAGCAAATATAGAAGGTGCTTATTCCCAAACATAGAAACATCTTACCACACAGACTGCATAGCAAGAAGATATGCATGCATTACCTTCTCCTAATCTGTAATGTAGATTCCCTCACAAGAACAATTTCAGACAACTCTAAGTGTACGTAGAAAGAAAAACTATTTGTTAAAGCAGATGTCTGGTTTTGTAATTCAGAGTTTGTACTTGGGACACTTATCACACTAACTAAAATACATTTTTATAAAACATTCTACCTCGAGCCTTGAAACAGCTGATCTTGTTTAATAAGTTGACTGTTTTAGCAAGGCAAGAAATTGCCTATACAACTCATGAATTAATTTAATGAAGTGAGGAGTTGTATACACTTTTGCTGTTTGATTTTCAAAGAATCAGACAGTTAACGGAAAAAGTATATACAACTTCATCACATTTCAGTCTGTCCTTTATAAAAAGAGAAATCATTAACAAGGAGAACAATTACTTGTCAAGGATGCATCCATCAAACTTCTCACACATTAAGCCTGAAAAGATAACCTACAACCCACTAAGAAAAACTAAGCTGGCTACAAACATTGCCTTTATGTTCAAAAAAAGCAGCACTTCAAACCACTAGACAAGGAACTGAAACTATCAGTTGGTTTGCTGATGAGGTTTCTCCGTGGGACATGTTCTCTTTATAGCCTTTCATCAAACACCACCAAAGCTGGAAGTGTTCTGCTATCTCTGACATCTCACCAGCCTGAGCCAACAAAGAACCTCTGCACAGACAAAGGAAGAGTCTGGATCAATCAAGCTTTTACAAACTTTCTATTCTGAGTCAACCAATCCTCTCAAGAAATTCAGAAACGTATCTGGGAAGATAACATTTTTAATAAACTGAACACAATCCAAACAGAAAAACTGACATTTTGATGAATTTGAAATAAGACTCCTATCCTTGGAAACAAAAGTTCATATCTACTCTATAAGGCAGCCTTACAGATCATTTAATATAACATTACTCAGTTGATCGGTGACAGTGCTATTCCTAGGTATAAACTACTAATTGTACCAGATGTGCACAGATTTGCATTTCAAGACAAACTTTACTTCCTGTAGGTCTGAAGGTTCAGGCTTACTTGCTGTTACTTTGCAATTAGCTTGCAAAAAGAACCACCGCTACTAAGCACATGACAGAGGACACCCTGCAATTACCAAGAATAAGTGAACCACCTAAGTTACCATGTGTAACTGAAAAATAATAACTGAATAAGTTACAATGTACTGTGTGCTTTAATATTAACGCTGAGATCATTCAAAAAGTCACAATGTCTCAAAAACATTTCCTTTTTCCATCTGATTTTCCTCTCAGAAGCATATAGGAAAGTTGTAGCATCTCGGAAGTCAAGCCATAACAACATTCAAACTGACCTTTCACTGCAACCAAAGAATATTTGTTCTTAAGTGCATGAGGGGGAGGAGACCAACCTTCAAAGGACAGAATAAAAAGAAGAAATCAAGATGTGGAATTGTTTTTTTTTTTTTCCTTTGCCATTAACATTAGAAAGTCTGGCACAAAGCACCAGCCATAAAGCTAGAACTTTCACAAAGTTTCTCCATATCAAAAGCTATTACGTGTTTTTAAAATCATGTTTCCCATGACCTTACAGAGCTATTATGGGGAAGCGGAGGTATAATGGCAAGTTACTAAAGTTGTTATGTTATAACCAGTGCTGTCTCTGAGAGAAGGTAGCTTCTTCACCTTCCTGAAAGGTTTATACCATACTCACTCAAACTGGCTACTAATTAGAGGTGTTTTTAAGACAGTCACTGAATATAGGCAGTCTAGATCTCAGGCATTTTTTGTTTGTTTTATTAAACTACAGCAGTTGTAACAAAACCCAACCACATATAGAGACACACTCATCTTGGCTAATACCAAAGTAGTATGGAAATAAAAGAGGTTCCTTAAGAAGAATTAAAACCTTTGCTTTCACCTCTGTATCAAATTCTTTTCCTTCATTATATTTGCATGCTTCGCTTTGACACGCAGAGAAAGTATATGCCAAGTTTAGTTAATGAGAAAAGCAGAACAGTTAAAGCACTGGTTAGCACAGCAAAAGGATCTGAAAGTATAACCTAGTGTGGGAGCAATGGAGCAGAACAGCCCTGACGGGGGTGGGAGGGTCTTCTCCTCATTCTTCCCATGAAACGGAATGAATCCGTGCATTTCTGGAAACCTTTTCAGGGAGAGATTTTTCTAATTTTGTCAAAATTTCGTGTGATCAGAGATGCCTTTACTCAGTCACCATAGAAACGAGGACAGAATGTTTTCATGCAAAGAGAAGGCTGAAGAGAACTATTGGAGACTCGGGTCCAAACGCTTCTGCTGAGATACTTAAACTGTTCTACAGCTGCTCCTTTGAAAGCAAGTTTTTAATAAGTACCTGTATGTATATACATATGTATATACACAGAGAGAAAAAGAGGGAATAAAATTGATTTTTTCTGTTAGGTCCCTAAGCAGAATACAGAATAAGAAGCATTTGGAAATAGCCAGCTTCCTATTTCATTTTTCAGACCAGTTGAAAATAGAATATGGTTCATAAAGACGAGTATTTTGTATGACTAAGCAAAGCGAGGCACTGAGGTCAGTGTACACGCTTTGAAGACATGTTCAGCTTTGCATTTTTGTTTCATTGTAAACCAGTTTCGTGAAATCTAGGCTAAAATACAGCCACTTGTGCTGTACAGTCTTACAGTCGTCATTGAAAGACATTCCAAACAACAGGCATACTGTACTGTTATACAGTGGCAGGAAGGAAATATTAAAAGGATTAGGGATAAACAAGAAAAATGATTACCCAGCTGAAGCAGTCAGACAGACAGGGATCGATATTGGAATGCAAAATAACCAAAAGGATTTTCAAGAATCAAAAGGACAGTTATAATAGATTAAAAAATGAGATTACCTTACACATACAATATGCACAGTACGGTATACGGATGAACTGCTACAAATAAAAAAAGGAACTAGAGCCTGACCTTTTACCTAAAACTGAACTTTATTTAAAATCTATCCTGTTTTTCAAATGAGTTTTGCTTCGCTTTCCAGCATTCTGGTACTCTGGATTTTACGTACTACACAGTGGAGCAACCAGTCTCACCCATATTACAGCCTAATCCTCCTGTAATACAACAGCAACAGCCTACAACTAACCTGGGTTAAAGAAGTCACACACAAAAAGACAGTCATAGACAAAAGTTTAACTAAATATGCACTTGTTAATATGCATCTTCGCAACGCAGTATTCACTATGGATTTGCCAAAGATTTTTCATTTCAAGGACCAAAGACCCAGGAACAAGGGTTATACCACTCAAGAAAGCCAGACCCAAGAAAGACAATAATCCATTTGGATAGCAAAGCTATTAGGACATTATAATTCCACCCTGAACTTTCTTCTGTTCCTGCACTGAAAGCATTAAAAAGAAAGGTGGCAATTCAAAACCAAGCACACAACAGAACTGAAATCAAGCCTCAACCCAAGCTGTTTTCTATCAAAGAAAGAATTGTAACAGAATCAGTGAGCATTTATCAGATGCTGGACACCCTGCATCTAAATGCAAATGCAAGTTCTATGAAATCAATGTTGTTTGTTGCAGTGGCCACGTTTGGGTTCAAACCTCCCAACTCAAAGGATTTCTCCGTTAGGCTTAGAAACGATCCTGTCTGGAAAACTCAAAGGCAGTTCTCCTTTTCCTCCATTTCATTTAAAACCTGCTTTCAACAGATACGTAGTAACATTTCCTAATATAAATTAGCAGCTTGTTAATCCAAGTCTGTCATGGGTAACATAGCTTCCTGACAGTACTGCACATGCGGGAGGGCCTCGAGCGCAGCCCGCTGCACAGTAGACAGGGGAGATGTGCCATCCCAGGGGCAGGAGCCATGTCCACTGGTAACTGCACTCCTTTCAATAGCAATTAAGCACCTCTGCACTTCAGTATTAAAAATCCTTCAGAAGTTAGATGGAGAGATGAGCAGATAGCTACCTGTAGTCCGATTTATAGCTGGGTTACTTCCATTCTAATGAAAAGAAAAAAACTTAAAAATGTTTTCAATACCGTCATGACTGGAATAACACTGTACATTGTTACTTATATGAGAGCCTATTATTCTGGATGCATGATACTATCCTACTATTGGTCAGTCTTTATATTGACAAATCAGTTGAGATCTCCAAAGAAAGAAAGAGTACATAAACAGTAAGGAAGTGGTCTTAACTACAGAGCCAAGACTTCAAAGAATGCCTAAATATTTTGGAAGTAAACCAAAAATGAAGACACTAAATGCAGAACCAGTATAAACTGCACACACTTCAATGACTTAGAAAAAAGTACACCAGTAGTAAATTTACCTAAAGCAGAAAGAATTCTTTATTGCAATGATATAAGCGGCTGCAAACCAAAGGTAATGATGAAATGTGTACCAAAATGATGATAAAGCACAAATATTTGGAACATTTCTGCTTAATATAGCTTAAGAAAGACAGAAGCTAGCTGACATCTGGAGAAATAATCACAAGTATTCACTGAAGGAGAAGTACTGCCACACACACCTTGATGGGACATGGAGAAAGGGATCGGAATTTGAGTACGTAACTTACACCTCACAAAGGACAAAAACCTCCGGAGGCAGCTCTGGACGTCAGGAGTACTGCATGAGGTGCTACACCACACAACCACACCCAAAGCAGTACTCTCAGGTCACTGTTCGCTTCCTAATCAAAGTCTGAAAACATAAGCCTATCAGGGACCCAGAAAACGCATTTGCAAGAAATGCAAACTACAATCCAAAGAAACACATGATTTTACAAAGAAATGATAGTTCACATATGTAAGGAGTTAGCAACCGAGACAAAACTCAGAAAAGCAAGAAGAGCAATTAGTTTCGTAGAGCTAGCAAAATAAAAGGAACTGAGGTGTAAAAACTAACTTAGAAGTGAGGGTTTTGATATTCAAAGGAACACAACGTCTTGTTATTACTGAAGTTGAATCAACTCCTCTCTGCCCTTCAGTGTTTTGTTCTAAGTTGATAAAAGTATATTTAAGATATATGCTTTTTTCACATTCTTTGATCTCTACTAATGTTAAAAAAAAAAACACCACCATACAAAACAAAAAAAACCACAGACCCAAAAAGCCAAACCCACACACAATAAAATGAGGACTTAAATGCCTTAAGGTACTTCTGGCAATTAAACTCCATTATGCAAACTAGTTTTCGTAGCTATGCTCAGAGGACCTCTGTATGTTTCTCAGCAGCTCAACCACATATTTCTTAAATTCTTTCACAAAACCACTCAAGATGTATAACATCAGAAAAATCATCTCTGTTCAATATGTCATTCTTTTCTTCTCTTTACTAATCTAAGACACCATAGTTATCAGAAAGTACGAAGAGAGGCATAGTTTCCTTCTTTTACACAAACAAAAGCTGCCTGCTTCCAATAGTGAAGGGCAATGCCCAAGTGTTTCAAGGTATTTTTCATTTTCCAGCTGTTATGGTTCATCTTTCTTGACTTCTCTGGGTTGGCTTCTTCCCCAGTTCTTCTAAACAGCCTCTCTAAATTAAGAATTTAAACGCATTTCTATTATATAAATTCTTTCCTGTTACCAGTGATCTTCCTGAATGCTTTTTTTATACATGAGTATTTCTGTTGGATTTGTCTCCCTAGAATGGATTTTAATACCATCTACAATAACTATTACTTTGCAATGCATCAATTACCAAACCTGCATCAACTTACCAAAGAAAATTTCTATGTATTACTTAGAACAACAGAAAGAGAGCTCTAGCTATAATAAGAAATACGACAGCAAAGCATAAAGGGCCATTATAATTTTGGATGAAATCTATACCGACACAGTGAATTCTTGTGTAAAAAGTCTTGGTGCCTTGATGTGAAGAGATTCTACAAAATTTTTGCTACATTTCCAATTACAAGAAAAATTGTCAACATCAAAGAATTTACTAAACAGCTCAGCCCTCCAGAGAAAGTAGATCTGGGTTTTTACAAGACTTGTCTTTGCAGAGAAATGACACTTAGCAAAACTCTAATTAAGAGCATTTCACTTAATACAGAGATGGTGGACATTCCACACAATACATTCTCTTTTCTCCAAAGACAAAGTCTTCTAATAAACCGCCACATCTGACACTTAGGATGTAAGAAGCACTAATAAGCAGTGTATCAAAAGGCTTGGTTGTAAGAGAAGTTAAAACACTCTGTTCATTGGTTCTTTACCAGAGGCAATTTCTCATATTTCATGGGATATTGAAAATATAATATTCTCTGGATATAAGATTTCTTGAATTCAAAGAACATGTGCACTAGGAAAAATAATATCAAATGGAGCACTTAAACATCACACAACTTTTTTTGTTAAATTCCAAGACTCTGCTTGCAATACCTCTTTTAAAGTGCTAGCCTAGATGGGCTTTGTGTTTTTTCATAACTATCAATCACACAAATACAAAAAAAATACATTTATTGGAAAATCTACACCAAAAGACAAAAAGAAACCCATGAAATTTTAATTTTGGTCTAAGATCTAAGCATTTTAAGCTTGAGAAAATAGCTGTCCACCTGTTTGCACCAAAGTTTTTGAGAAGTGATTAGAAAAATAAACAGACAGATAACTAGACATTTGAGAATCATCCTACTCTTCCTACTTCCAAATTACAGTAGTATCCAAACCAGAAATATCTACACATTTATGAAAAAGAAAAATAAAAATAGCAACATAAGTCACATGCACACATGTATCCATAACCAGCCCTCGAACAGACTAAAGACCTCCAGGACCCACAGTATGGGAAGGGCAAACAACTTGCTCTGTTCTGCAATACTGCCATACAAAACCCAGCGTAAGAAGCCAGACTACTCGGAACACAAACTGAGAAACATGCACTATCTACAGTCTTCATCCCTCACATAGTCACTAAAGTGGTGCCTGCACAGGGCTATTCAGGTACATAAAATACTCAATATAGATGATATCAGTTAAACACAGCTTCCCAACCATCAAACATTAAATGTTACTAGATTTCACCATCCTGCTGCAGCACCCCTTATTCCACCTCAAAGCAGCAACAATGGCACAGAGGGAATTAAAAGTCAAAACTACAAAAAAAGCAGAAAGTCAGAGCTTACACAGCACCGAGCTTCTGTTAACACTAGTACAAGGATTTTGCTGACTGCAGGAGTCATTAAACTTGGACCCCTCTATTTCAAGCTGGATGAATGCCAACACCTTTTATTATGAACAAAAGACAGCAAGTCTGGAAAAAGACCAACTATCCTATGCCAAATGTATAAAAATAATCCTCAGTTTCAGAATATTGTTGGCTGCAGTGTTCTTTAATTAGATTCAGTTTCTGATCTCATTTGAAGCATACAGTTGAGTATTAACTAGGTAGAAAGCTCTTTTCCAAGAGCAGCTTAAAGGGGAATGATCAAAGGGGAATGATCTAGATGACTGAAGTACGGTAATGAGTTTTTCTCAAGTGTATTTTTTGGATTTTTTTTTTTTTTTAGCAGAACTGTGAAACTAGAAGAGCATCACAAATTACTCTGTCTCAGAGATTTATTTTGATTCTTTACCCTGTGCTCTTCTTACTCTTTCTTCTTCACTGTCCTTTCCTCTTAAGCTATCCACTTATTGTTTATGCCTTCGTTAAAGCAAACCTCAAAACTATCTACTTCATGTCTTTCCTAAATTTTTGTCTTTCTTACTATACATCTCCATTAGTATAATATACAGACACACTGTTTGTGTAACAATCTGCCTTAATACAAAATACTAGTTTCTCTGGAGCACCAAAGAAAAGCATGCTGTGGTGTTTTGCATACCAACTTCCATGATGCAACTAGAAAAAGAAAAAACTAGGAAACTCAGCTGTAGAAGTATTCAATGGGCATAATTTCTTAGGGCAATTTGACCAAGTCCTGAATGCAGAATCAATGTATGAGCACTAAAACGCAGGTTACACACCTTTGTGGAACATGGTGCACGCTGACAGAAGTTACTGCCAGGAAAGTGCAGGTACAGTTGCACTTTATAAGCGAAGTGAAGCAAATCAGTATTGTTTGTAGTAAGATTTCCATGATGGAACTCCTTGCACAGGTTTGGGATTCAGTCACATCCAAAGCCATTTTTACATCAAACTCTGTGCAGGACATTGCTCAGGAATCCGACGCAACTGATGTACATGAATCCTACGTGTAAGTTTGCAGCAAACATGTTATTTTACAGAGTATAAGGTTCACAGACAACGCATACTGGTTTATTAATAACCCGGTCAAGTATGTGAGATGGCACCTAATCCACAAAAATGATGTTAGCATTTCCAAAACACAAGAGAGCCACCAGTGATGTGCCTGAGGAGCTGACAGACCCCTCATGGAACCAGGACAAACTCTACAAGTAGGAAGACGGCAGGCAGAGTTTTAAACGATAACCACCCAGCGCCCTGAGGAAGGGTCTGGCTCTGGACACTCTCATGTTACAATGATAGCGATCCTACCTGACAAACAGCCTCTGGGGAGCAACACAAGCAGGAAGACCAGAATTTTAATTGATAGCTGTTGTGAACTAAATTATTCTCCCACTTGAACAAGACTAATGATAAACAGAAAGAAAAAAAATATTTGAGGTTACTAGCAAATACTAGGAAATTGTATCTCAAAAGATGCAATGATCTTTTCAGCCATGATACTGCACTAATCATATAAACTCATACAATACATTTAAGAAATCTAAAGGTTGAGAACATATTCCTTCACACAGGCCAGGCTGAGAACTGGTATTGCAGAAGTCAGGAAAGCCTGCTGACATCCAACAAGGTAACAGAAAAAAACAAATGCTACCAAATAACTTTACCAAATACCATAGGCACTGATGCTTATGCATCCCAAAGCAGAGTGATGTTACTTTAAACAACCCTGTGTTTTCATTGTTTTTCTCCATTTGGCTGGAAAGACACCAGACAGAATAAAGTCTAATATTGCTACATGATAAGGTATCTCATGTGTCACTTAAGAGATCTCCTCCATAGTACACCTCAGGGAACAGCAGTCCTCAGAGCCTTTCAGTTAAACCATCAGCAACATAAGTAAATAAGAAAGAATGGAAAAATATTTTTCTATGCCCCAAAGCAGATCTTTAGTTAAAGCAGTTATAGGTGGTAATAGTTAATGAAGATGGTATTAATGCGGTGAGTTTTAAAGGTCATTTTTCCTTAACAGAACTGTGTCGCCTGTGAAGCCTTCAGAATCTCACTGCATCGGGTTTGCATGGCAAGGTTTTGGTAGCAGGGAGGCTACAAGGGTGGCTTCTGTGAGAAGCTGCTGGAAGCTGCCCCTGTGTCTGATGGAGCCAGTGCCAGCCGACTCCATGACAGACCCGCCACTGGCCAAGCCTGAGCCCGTCAGCGATGGTGGTAGCGCCTCTGGGATAGCAAATTTGAGAAGGGGAAAAAAAATGCAGCAGGATAAAAGGAGTGAGACTATGTGAGGCATGCAACTCTGCAGACGCCAAGGTCAGTGCAGAAGGAGGGGGAGGAGGTGCTCCAGGTGCCAGAACAGAGATTCCCCTGCATCCCGTGGAGCACACCATGGTGAGGCAGGCTGTGCCCCTGCAGACCATGGGGGTCCACAGTGGAGCAGATATCCACCTGCAGCCCAGGGAGGACCCCATGCTGGAGCAGGCGGATTCCTGAAGGAGGCTGTGACCCCATGAGGAGCTCGTGCTGCAGCAGGCTCGTGGCAGGATCTGTGGGCCCGTGGAGAGAGAAGCCCACGCTGGAGCAGGTTTCCTGGCAGAACTAATTAATTGTGGGCAGAATTAAATCTGGCCAGGAACATCAAGGGCAACAAGAAAATCTTCTATATGTACGTCAGCGATGAAAGGAAGATTAGAGAAAAAGTGGGCCCTCTATGGAAGGAAATGGGAGACCTGGTTACCCAGGATATGGAGAAGGCTGATGTACTCAAAGACTTTTTTGCCTTGGTCTTTACCAGCAAGTGCTCCAGCCATACTGCCCAAGTCACAGAATGCAAAGGCAGGGACTGGGAGAATGAAGAACAGCCCACTGCAGGAGAAGGTCCAGTTCGAGGCCAATTAAGGAACCTGAAGGTGCACAAGTCCATGGGACCTGAGGAGGTGCATCCGCAGGTCCTGAGGGAACTGGTGGATGAAGTTCCTAAGCCACTATCCATCATATCTGAGAAGTCATGGCAGTTTGGTGAAGTTCCCACAGACTGGAAAGTGGGAAACCAAACCCCCTTTTTTAAAAAGGGGTAAAAAGGAAGATCCCGGAACTACATGCCAGTCAGTCCCACCTCTATGCCCAGCAAGATCATGGAGCAGATTCTCCTGGAAACTACGCTAAGGCAAGTGGAAAATAAAGAGGTGATTGTTGACAGCCAACGTGGCTTCACTAAGGGCAAATCATGCCTGACAAATTTGGTGGCCTTCTATGACGGGGTTACTGCGTTGGTGGATAAGGGCAGACTAACTGATGTCATCTACCTGGGCTTCAGCAAAGCCTTTGACACTGTCCCACACAACATCCTTGTCTTTAAATTGCACAGACATGGGTGTGATGGATGAACCACTCGGTGGATAAGGAATTGGCTGGATGGTTGCACTCAAAAGAGGTACGGTCAACGGCTTGATGTCCAAGTGGAGATCAGTGACAAGTGGTGTTCCTCAGGGGTTGGAATTGGAACTGGTGCTGTTTAACATCTTTGTCAGTGACATCGACAGTGGGACTGAGTGCACCCTCAGCAAGTTTGCTGACGATACCAAGCTGTGTGGTGTGGATGACACACTGGAAGGAAGGGATGCCATCCAGAAGGACCTGGACAGGCTTGAGAGGTAGGCTATGCAAACCTCATGAAGTTCAACAAGGCCAAGTGCAAGATCCTGCACATGGCTCAGGGCAATCCCAAGCACAAATACAGGCTGGTCAGAGAATGAATTGAGGGCGGCCCTGAGGAGAAGGACTTGGGGATGCTGGTTGACGAGAAGCTCAACATGACCTGTCAGTGTGTGCTCACAGCCCAGAAGGCCAACCATATCCTGGGCTGCATCAAAAGAACTAAGGCCAGCAGGTTGAGGAAGGTGATTCTGCCCCTTTGCTCTGCTCTGGTGAGACCCCACCTGGAGTCCTGCATCCAGCTCAGCACAGGAAGAACATGGACCTGTTGGAGCAGGGCCAGACGAGGGTCACAGAAATGATCTGAAGGCTGGAACACCTCTCCTATGAAGAAAGGGTAAGAGAGTTGGGTTGTTTCGTCTGGAGAAGAAGAGAAGGCTGCAGGGAGACCTTAGAGGAGCCTTCCAGTACTTAAAGGGCACCTACAAGAAAGCTGGAGAGGGAGTTTTTACAAGGGTGTGTAGTGATGGGACAATGGCTAATGGCTTGAAGCTAAAAGAGGGTAGATTTAGATTAGGTCTAAGGAGGAAATATTTTAAAATAGTATTTAAACACCATCTATTTCAGAAAAAAAAAATTTAGCCTAAACCAAAGTATGATATATTCCATTCTTCTTCTATTAACTAACCCTTAATCCCTAGTCTAACATGCCCATGATACAGTTAGATAGTTTGCTAGAAGCATATTATACTTATTGGAATAAAGCAAGAATGGAAGAAAGCACATGTTGTTTAATCTTTCAAAACCAAATTCTTTCAGAAGGCAGATGTTTCAAAGGCCAGGTAGAAGAGCCAACCATTCCTCCAGCGGGGTAAGCTCTAGGGAGTAAATTTTCAAGCTGTCCCAAATACATCATAAGAAAGAAGATAGAGATATAGGAGATGCACAACCACAGAGTAAGAAGCAGGTAAAATAATAATGTCTTATAGAAACTAACTCTATAGCTAAAAGACAGCTATCTGTTCTAACTGAGATCATATAGAGAAAGAGAAAAAATAGAGCATGAGACCCACATGAGATGTTCGCAAAAGTCTCACAAGACTTTCGCAAGAGAGTGAAAAACAACTCAAGGTGGCCCCTAGCCTCTCTCGTTATTATATTTATTATTGCACTATACTTTCCGTCATCAGAAATAACCAGTCATTCACCAAAGAGATCAGAAATTCTGAGGCAAGTATGCTGACTGGAGAACTTGAAGTTCTACACAACAGTACTACAGGGCCACCAAATCTCTTTGAGAAAGGACTACTTTATTTCAAAATATAAAACACAGTAATGATAATAGCAACCTTTACTTGTCTATATTGACTCACAATGAGAAACTGGAATATATAACAGTCAAGCCACATACTTTGGCTCCGGTACACTGATGTGTGCTCTTCCATGTATACATTCTGCTCTTAAATTTCCATTTTGAGCTTCCTAATCTATAAATAAGACATCCACCACGAAGATAGCTGAGGGACGTATCAAGACTCCTGCACCCGACATTGAAAGAGTATCAGGCTCCTCTTGAAACAGATATACGGGAACGTGTACCATAATGATGAAGTAAGTGCTCAAGGCCATGCCATGCATCATGTATACTGCCTTGCATATGGTGCCTTGTAAATACAGTACTGAAACGCTCCCCTTCTGCAAAATAGGAATATTCTTGCTCTTCGCAGTGATTGTCCAGCTGTTTTGTGGGGGGTGCCAGAACACTGTAGAACAAAACCTGGCAGGTAATAAGCAGTCCACAACTGCTCTGCAGAACTGTAAATGTTGATAAGGAAAAATTCTGGACATTTACACCAAGCGAAACCATTTCAGAACTCTCAACGTAGGTCTGAGTCCCTCCAGCACTTTTGGTGAGGATCTATCCTTCCAGCGTCCACCAGCTACAGAATAATTCCAATCCAAAGCGACATCTTGAGATCACCTCCTCTCATCCCCTATTCAGAGCAGGGATGATGCTAAGTCAGCGGCTCAGGTCCAGGTGAGTTTGGACAACCCAGAGGATGGAGATTCCATCCCCTCTCTGGGAAACCTGTCCCAGCATTTGACCACCCTCACAAAGCTCCTCCCAACATCTAACTGGTATTTTCCTTGTTGCAGCTGATGTCTGATGCTTCTCATCCTTCCACTGTGCACCATGGAGTAGCACCTAGCACCATCTTCTATGTAATCAAGCATGAGGCAGCTGAAGACAGCAATAAAGTCCCTTCTGCTGCTTCCTTTTCTTGAGGCTGAACAAAACCTCTTCTCCCCACAGACAATGTTCCTCAGTCTCCTACTCAAGCACCCTTCTTGCATCAGGGATCCTCAAACTGGGCACACACCTCCAGATGAGGTCTCACAAGTGCTGAAGCAAAGGTATGAACATCTCCCATCCTGGCTCCTGCGAATCCCACCTGGCATGCAGCTGGCCACCTCTACCACAAGGGCACACTGCTGTTCACTTCCAACTTGCTGCATTGTCACTCTTGGACAGGGTAAGCCATTACTCCTGTCCGTGACAGGTAAGCTTTTTCCCTGCCAAAGTTTCCATGAGGGCAGAAATTTCTACAACCAGTAACATATTGCCCCCAGTGTGGCCTTTTCTTTATTAGTAAAATAGCCCATCATTGGCTTCTGCAGTCCAGAAAGCCAAATAGAAACTCCAAAAACTTTAATTTTCTTTTTGAGTTGGACATTTTTGTCCAACAGATGTGAAAAGGGAAGTTCCAAGATCTATTTTTTTAATCTTGGATACAGTTTTAATCCTCCCTCCATCTCAGCTATGTCTCCTTGAGCTGTTGAAACATTCAGCAGCAGCACAGGCTTATGCACTTCAAAAAAAGAAATTCATTTTGTCCACAAATTACTACAGCAGTGAAGAATTTATGTCCTCCTCATCTCTTAAATTGTGGCCTGAATTCAACTTTACCTGCAGCAGACAAATTTTGAATAAACAAGAGGAAATTTTCAGAGTACTACACTTTGTTTACTGCTGTCTTCATAGAGAAGTTTTTGTTATTTCTGTTAGGAACTTCAGCTTGTTTGGACTATGAGGGAAACAATCTTGCCTAACATTCTGTCATCCAGCCATCACAGTTTCGGTATGCAACATAATCTCCACACAGTCAGATCAGATGCCTTTTTCTGCTCTTGATCTAAATATTAACTCTGAACTTCGTTTCATTTTTCAGCTAAGAGAGTGCTATATGTACACTAATGTGCAGATAAGTTCCCTTCTACAGTTAACACACATTCTTCAATAATTTACTAACTTCATTTAATAAAAGGGGACAGTACCAGAAGTATTAGGAGGAGTTATGAAAACCTTCCCTCTCATCTCACTGTTTCTATTTCTAGTACTTGAGCATGAGGTGGAGGGGGGTGTGCTGGGGGAGTATCTGTATTGAGTAACAACTGAGGAGAAACAATAGTACTTTTCCCCTCAACTCCAAGACAAATTTGTCCCAAAGCTTATCTGCTTCCAAGCAAAAACGCCGAGAACTAAGAGGCTGGCAGAGTCTGAGAGTTATCATCTCCTCCATCTTCACTCAGGCAGCGCAGCCCCTCTTCAGTTGCCTGTTCTTGTCCAGACAAGTCTGAAAAGACTACAGCCTTTTTTACACAGGTCAAGTAGAAGGTAGGTCCCAACATACCAAACTTTGACACAACAGGTTACATTCTTCCAGTTAAACACACCCACCTATCCTAACAACCACAGTTCAGCTATCAGAAACTTTCGGTTACGTTGAGTGACAGGTTTACCACACGCGTTGTATGGACACATACCAAATCAAAATGACCACACAGAATACCTAAACAGATAAGTATTATTTATACCTACATTGTGTTTAACTACATACATGACTGGCCTACAGTAACTTTTTCTTTTCCTATAAGAACTCAATATACGCGAGCAAGGCTTCCAATAAGAAATCATTTTCACTTCCACTACAAAGCGCTTGCCTTCAAAACAGACTTGGCTGCGATGAGCACTGAAATAAAACAAATACACTTGCATTCATGCCCACGGTCACAGCTCTGTGTTTGCCCTGTAATACCAGGCACATCGATTCTCCAATGGTGGATGCAGTTGATTATTACAGAACATAGCTGCATAGTAATGATCTGAAAATAAAAGCAGTAAAGTTGAACAGTAGCCAACAGTCAGTGGGGAACATTTGTTATGCTAACAAGGCTCAGATGCTATAGCTACATCACTTCTGTGCTTCAAGAACACTATCATGTTACAGCTAAATAAAAATAATGATCTATTTTACAAGTGGTGCAAAATGAAAACTGTTTTGGTAAATTTTTAATATAAGTTGCTTCTTTTAGAGATTTCAAGTATTATTTTTCTTTATGTATAATACATATATCAATATTTAAAAATTTATTATAAAAATGACTGGTATATTTATGAATTGTTATATATATTAAATTCAGATCCGCATACTGAGCAAGACCAAACATGTAATGCACCACAATTCCTCCTCCTGAAGAACAAGAACACTGGAATCTCTTCTCCTCCCTTTTAAAATTAGAATTACTTGCAATATTTTTTAAACAAAATAAACACTGCTTAGACTTTAAAAGAAAATTCACTGGGTACATATTGACAGGACACTAGAATCTTGTATATTAAAAGTAAACACTCTGTATATTAAGTGTATAATACCTAAACATCATGTGTGGAGAAGAGAGATTTCAACTGTAGCAAGCTCCCTGCAATCTCAACTTTACTAGAGTGATTCAACTTCATGAGCAGTAGCATCAAATAAAAGGATTTCTGTAATACTTTAGATTCCACAGTAAGAAGTCAAAGTGAAATACAGAAGCAAAATGTTAAACCTAACATGAATACAGTGAAGTCTTAAAATCAGCAAGCAAACTCTTAAAGCATATATAGAGGAAGTGACACAACAAGCCACTGGCAGATCTTGACATCATGCAAGAGTGTAGATTAGTACTTCACATTAACTTGAAATGTTCAGCAAACAATCAGCCAAACTCTCAAGGACTTCATTTTGATAAACCTTCATAAACGAACTGGAGCTATGTCACAATTTAGCCCCAGTAGTCAGCTGAAGTACCACACAGCTGCTTGCTCACTGCCCACCCACCAGTGGATGGGGAGAGAAATGGATGGGTAAAAGTGCAAGGACTCATGGGCTGAGATAAAGACAGTTTAACACAGAAAAAAGGAGAATGAGAAGATGAAAAAGAAAAACTCCCCAAAGAAAAACAAAACCAAGAAAAATAAGTGATGCAAAAAAACCCAATTGCTCACCAACCGCTGACCAACTGATCCGCAGCCAGTCCTGCAGAAATGGCAGAGCTGGCAAACCTTCCCCCCTCCCAGTTTCTGTTGCGGAGCATGATGTCATATGGCATGGGCCATCCCTTTGGTCAGCTGGGGTCAGCTGCCCCAGCTGTGTGCCCTCCCACGCTAGGGGTGCACACTCCTTATGCACACTCCTTGTGCACCCCTAGACGACTCACTGCCAGGGCAGCATGACAAGCAGAAAAAGCTCTGGCTCAGTGTAAACTCTGTTTAACAATTGCTAAAATATCAGTATATTATCCACACTGTTTTCATCGCAAATCTAAAACATAGCACCATACAAGCTATGGAGAAAATGAACTCTATCCCATTACAAACCAGCACAAGTTAATACCAGAGCTCAAACTGCAAGGTCGTATTCTACTGCATGCACACATGGGGCACAGCTTTACCCACCCTGAAGTACACATTTTTAAGAGATTAACCCTCTCTGATTATTCTGAGGTATTCAAAGAGAATTAGAGTTTAGTTAAATACCATATTTTCCTATTAGAGGAATGTTTTCCCTAATCTTCTCAGACCAACTCTATCCACATCACAATGTGGACATCAGTATATGCATTTCCAAGCCCTACTACTGTTGTCTAGTAAATAGTTAAACGCAGAAACATTTTACTCCATGACAGAAGTAGGAAGACTTCCTAAAACACAGATGTATACAAATTCTCATTTATAGATTCCTCCAAATGTGACTTTACTTGTATCCCATGAATTCAGGGATTTTTGAGATTACATTTCTTTTAGAAAGTTGCATTTATTTTTAGAATAGGATATAAATTTGCATCATTTGGAATTGTATTAATTCATCAATATGAAAGATATTTATTATATTCACCACAGATTTACAATGTTTGTAAATAATTCCTAACAATATCACCTTGCAAGACAGAGCAAATTATGAATTTCTATCAGGTCCAAAACTACAGTGAGTCAAGACCCAACTTATTTGGTATTTCTAAGAAATACATGAAATATGTCAATTATTCCACAGATGGATAGTGCAAAGACCCAAATCTTCACGGATCTCCCTCTCGCTATCTCCTCTTCAAATGCCAGACCCTTATCACCCCAGTTCTTCGTTTCTGAATTCCTGCCACTCCCCATCTCCAGTCACCTCACATTTATGTTCGCAGTCCTCTCCCTCTTCCATACCCTTCCTTCCCCTTCTTCAGATCCCATTCCTGTTCCATTCAGTTCAAACAAGCTCCTTCCACACACTGTCCAAGCACAAGTGGAGCAGTAACAGCACTGAAGTCTGCCCTTGCCCTCAATCCTTATACCTGACAACACAGAGCTATGAGGCTGCATGAAATCCTCTCAGCCTTCTCATGCCCAAAGCACACTGAATCCTCAGAGAACTAAAATGGGAAATTTTTTTCTTAAAGCTGTACTGAACCTTTGTCAGCATTTTTTGAATGGTTTATATCCTGCCCAAATACAAGCAATATCTCTTTCGACAGATAGTGTTATATCAGAAACAAAAGGGACTGCCGATAAAGGAAAGAGTATAATCAATACAGATTGCTTAACAGTTATCTCCAAGTACAAAAAGCATTAATGACAAAGTTAAATCAGTTATAACTCATGTACGGCATGCCTGTGGCAGGGATTTTCTGTGAAAACACTGCAGAAAGTTGTTTTTTTTTTAATCATGAACATTACAATGTATTAAAAAAAAAACACCTCAAAGCAAACAAAACCTATACTGATTATTTGCTTTGGGATTGCACTTTCTTGTTCTCACTTTGGTTGTCAATCATCCAAAAGCAGATGTAGTAAAGAGTGCTATAATTTACATGTTTAAAGTTCAGGGGAAAGCTGCACAACTAAAGACAAAAAAATTTAAATTGCTAAATTATCTCAACACTAGTCCTAACTCGCTCCTTACCTACCTTGTCCCACATAGGAAACGCCACCAAGAACTCCAGCAGAAAGGGCCTTTGTTAAGTAGAGTGGATCTGTTGAATGCCAGTGCAAATCAAGTAAGAAAATGCAGCCAGTATCTACAGTTTGAAAGGATTTTTCTGTAAAGTCTCCTTATTTGTTGTAAGTGTATGCACTATTATTTTTTAAACTGGGTGCTTCTGTAGGGCTCTTGCTTCTATGTTAATACTAAAGAGCATTTTCAGTGTTGTCTGTGGTTGTGGGCCAGAGCACAGATCTCAGCACAGTGTGGGAAAATGCCTAGCAATTGAGGGTCATCCCTCTAATGCTATAGCTAAGAAATTAGTAGAGACAGTAGTAGGTCTGCAACCGTACATTTACGCTCCTCAAAGAGCAACACAGTTAAGAAAAACTCTACTCCCAAATTATGTGCTGAAATCTCACTTGTACGACGTGCCATGTTGCAGTGCATTTAGGCAGTCCGACACTGCAGTCAAAGCCCTGCATATGCCTCTCCCTAAGATTCTTTATGTTTTGTATAGGCCCCAGAGGGGGTTCGTAAACACTTGGATGAGGAAGAAGAATGGTGTGTGGCGATTATCAGAAGGGGACCTTTCCAAAGGACTTGGGCTCTAAACCCTATCCTGGAGATCAGCATCTACAACATGCCGGCACTTTCTCATGGTGAAAGACCACTTCCTATTTTCCTTAGGAATCTGCAGTAAGCACACACTCACTACCTCAAATGTGGAAGAAATTCAGGTTTGAATCCTCTTTCTGCATGTGCATCTACACCCATATTTTTAAGAGTGTACCCCTCACAGAATTTCAGAGAAATGTAATTATTCCAGTTGAGGCTACTTCATTAGGCATTAAAAACTAAATACTATCTTTCCCTCCACTTATGTTGCTCAGGGATTAGAAGCCTCACTGCATTGTAAAACCAAGTTTCCATCCTTCACCAATCAATACTTGCATAATATTATAAAGAATAAAAGATTTTCAACAAACAGACAGCGACAGAAGCCACATTCTACAAATCTATTGTAGTTTAACGTAAGAACCTGGAAAGAAATAAGACTTGCCAATTCCAGTTCCTATAAGCATTCTTTTGGAGCCAAGCACAGGTGCTTTAGACATTAAGAAACAGATGCTGCCAACAACTGAACATTGAAAGTAACGTCCTTCAGTATACAGATGAAATGGAGAGCAGGCTTTCGCCTTGACAAACTACTAGAAAGAATAGTTTGCTACACCTGAAATGCTGTGCTTGAAGTGGTACAGCAGGAATAGTAAAAAATGGCAGATCTATTCTCAGTGAAAACAGCAAGAAACATGTCATTGCATCTATTAGTTGCTAAATCAAAGATATTCAGATTATGAATATTAAGAGAAGATGAATACAACAGGGAGAGCATAATGCAGGAACAGGATGAAACTAAGAACTTTTGTGGGAAGCAGTCAAGTGTTGGGCATGCTTTTTTGGCTTCTAAGCTTCATAGTCAGCTTGAAACAAACAAACAAACAAACCCCACACAGTTTTCAGTCAAGACCAATTTCTCATATCTACCCAACAATATGGCAAAAAACAGGTAGAAAAGATTAGAAAATAGAAGAGCATGCCGTTAAAAGGCTAAATCGTATTTTAAATAAGAAATATGAGAACGGCAAGTCTAAACTTCACCATTTGAGAATGTGAATTATTAAAAGGAAATCTTTTCTTCCTTCATTAAAATATCAGCAAAACGACAGTGAAATTCAACCCAGGTTTCATGCAAAGACATTTTTATAGAACAGCACAAAATGACATGGGGTGAAACCCCGATGAACACTTTACTGAAGATAACAAAACCACAGCTATCCTAAACAAATCTAAGGTGTTAAGAACACTTACTGTACCTGAGCCATTTATTCCACCAGTGGTGGAGTAAGCACTGTGCTCTTAAGAAAAAGTAAAAGCACGTTAATTGTAAGGGGTTTACCTCTCAAACATCACCAGCGAGCCCACAGAGGCCATATGACAGAAAAGTACATACAGGCAGTCACACCCTAACAAACAGCATACTGTAAATTTACACTCCTAGCTTGCACCAAACCCTAAGATAAAAATTGTGTCCTTTGCTGTCTGCTGTATTTTGATTTCAATTTTTTTTATTATTATTATTTTTAAGTATTGTAGTTTCTTGTTTTGGTTCCAGCCCACACCTGCCCGAGCTGAAGATTCATCGTTGCTGACTGAAGAAAATATATAGTAAGAAGAAAGTAAATACGAAGGCAGTACTCATATTTATGAGATGCTTAGAAGTACAACTTTTTTTTAAAAAAAGCAAGATTTCAACATAATTACATCAGATTTCAAGAAAACAAATTTGTAGCACTGAAAAAAGACTACTTAAAAACTAAGTGCATTCTCCTCATTAAAATATAGGCTTAGCTACTGTACCAGGCATGATATAATTGAACCAACTACACACACTTACGAATGCAGAAGCAAAGTGCATAATCCAATGAAATACAAATCCCAGCAATTTCTTTGAAAAAATAAAAATGCAATAGACAAGAACTATGACTAACAAGGCTCTGTCCAAATATCAGATGGTAAAAACCAAGATTTTATTAGAGAAGAAAAGGGTATGGAAATACCTTCTGAAATACTAAACAAGCAAACAGCAGAATGACTACCTGGACCCCAAATAATAGGCAGGATGTTACACCATGTGTGTGCTATTTCTAGCTCTGCTGTTTCCAGTAACAGAGGCTGTAAACTCATTTACATACAGTCCAGCTAGAGTTCCTATACATACACACGGGAACAACCAAATCAGCATACTTCAATTAGGTTTCCAATCACATACCAGAAGTTATCACCTTAATATAAAATGAAATTGAAATTTCCAAATTTTCAGAACAAGACTTACAAACAAGATAGTCTCCCCCCCCCCATTCTTCAGGAATAGCAAATCAAAATAGTGCGGCAGAAAAAAACCACACATTAAACATGATTTTTTAAAAATTCGACTTCAGATTTTATTTTTCCCTAAAACTATTTTCCTTGTGCCGCAAAGTTGATTGTTTTACTGTTATTTTTTTTGCCAATAATTTTCTCACTAATGATAAAACAACAAAGCTTTAAAATTATTCAATATTCATATGTATCGCCAGTAACACCTCTTTACAATTAGAGAGCAAAAGAAAATATTAGTAGAAATGTACATCCTCATAGTAACAGTTCGGTGGAAAAATATTTTACTAATTCAAGCTATAAACAAATATTAAGACATATAATGCTTAATATCCTACACCACATTTCAAAGTGGGGAGAAAGTAAAGAAATTATTAAACCTTGTTTTGAGACAAATGTTAATGAACAAACCTGTCAAGCCATTTATACAAACATAAGGGGTTTAGACAGCTGGAAATGTCCATAGTTTATAAAATAAGTTTATTTGGTCCTGGATATATAGTCCCTTCACAGTCACTATATAGCAGCCTCACTACACAAAGAAGTCTGTCTTAATACTACTCTACAATTAAGGAAGTTAAATATAATTGATTATAAGAAAAGAGTAATCGCTATATTATTAAGACTATTAGATAAAATTTTAGGGAAAAAAACCCCAAAACCTCTCTTCCATTATCATTAGTGCATTTTTTTCTCATCACAAAGCACACTGTTTTGCTCCATATATTTCTGACCACGCTGAACTATGCATAACATTTGAGATGATACACACAGCTGTTCTTTGAAATGATACAGAAGTAAGGAACTACTTAACTGTTTTCTTTAAGAAAAATGGTAGGAAGATTTCCACACAAGCTAAAAGCGCAAAACAATAAACTATACTGCTTATCCTAAAAAGACTCTTCTCTCCCCCTCAAACATGCACACAAATCCCATCTTCTACATCAGTAGCTTCTTGTGTCTCTAGTTCACATTATAAAATCAAATGCTTTCAGGAAGCAGCTGATACATCAGGGTTATGAACCAGTGCTACATCATATCACAAAATGTTAATCAGACGAGTCTATAGGTATAGTTTATTTTGTATATATGCATATATATATATTAAAAAAAAAATCAACACAAAGCCACCACAACATTATGTCATCCTGGAAAACCATCTTGCGCAAATAATCATTGAAATTGCTACAATATTATTCATACATCTCCTACTACTAGTAACAGTTATAAAATGTGTTGGTGGATTTTCGTCCTGTTTACTATTGTTAACTAAGTCAGAAGGCATAACATGTCACTGTAAACAAGCACCGGAAAGAGCTACCAAACCTCTATCTTCAGAAAAAACAAGCCACTGTCACTTTGAAATTTCTATTGCTATTCAAATCTCTTCAATCATACTCTAATCCTCTGCATCACCAGAAATGGGGATGATAAAAAAGCACACATCCAGATCAACCTGAAAAGCTCTACTATATTCAAAAGAAAAGGTGTTTGCACTGTGTCTAAAGAGGGAGTCAAGAATGCGTCTGTCAGCGAGCACCACTGAAGCAAGCCACAAGTAAATGAACAAGAAATACTCATTTTGTCTGAAGACAGACGAGTTGCTCAGAGGTACAACAAATTTGATACATCGTGAGGAGCAGCACGACTGCAAAACACGGCAAAGACTAAGAATAATCCTGATCTTCAAACAAGCAGCGTTGCACAGCAAGAATCGTTTGCATTCACCACAAGTGTTCCCCTTGCGAACCGAGCTTGACCTCCTCACAGGACCAATGGCATCACAGAGGCCACATGAAATTAAGAAATAAAAGATAAAGCCAAAAAAAACCCCTTTTCTTTTTAAGGTGGTGGCTACATTTGCAGAATCAACCATGATAACGAAGACAGACGGCCCATGCGTTGACCAGCTTGCCGCAGAGCCTGGTGTTGAGGAACATGCTGAAAGCAGTCAACCAAGAATGTAGCAAAATTAAACTGGAAATGGGTGGAGGCTGACGGAACCCTCGGAGCAACCTTCCGCTTCTTTTTGCACGCCTGCTCCGAGCATGTGCTTTCCCCATTAAATGTTATTGCCGGGACAAAACAAGCAATGCACTCGTCCACTTAGTCTATAAAACAACAAAAAGGAGATAAACTATCCAAATCAAGTTCTGCTGTGATTTTTTATGATCACATTGTTACAAAATATGCAGAGCTTACTAGAACATCAAGCAGTCCAGGACCCTGTTTTACCGAACAACTGAAGAGACTGATACAACTCCGCTTGAAGATAGAACCAACTACAAAACAAGATCTTGTGCTACCAACAAAAATTACCATCAGATGTGCAAAAACCTCGTTTGGGAGAATTTTAAAGGAGTGGAGGAAGCGATAAAGTTGAGAAGGAATATCATACTGCGTACGTGGCTTTTACTCATTGATGCAGCAAACACCGCAATCCTCTCTTCGTCGCAGGCAGAGTGTTAACTCTCTCAGGAGAGAATTACCGCGGCAGGACGGATCCAGGGAGAGGATCTCAGACTGCTGGCAGGACTGTGGCAGGCTGACAGCCCAACGGCACTTGGAGCAGAGGGGAACCGGGCAAGGCTGCTTGCTCACCAGCATCCCAAAACAAGCCCAAGCTAGACTCAGCCAGCATCCTGGTCCTCAGCAGCGTCTCAGCAAGCCAAAGCAGTTTTGGTCACCTGCCCACTATCAATTTCCCTGCCACAGAAATGGCTCCTGTCACTTGCTGAGGAGTCAAGCTCTGCAGAGAATTGCAAGCACTACACCTGCTCATCTCTCTACCTCATAATTTTTACAGCAGGCTTGAAAATATTTGTATCACAGGTAATTTTCATACAGTTTTCAGACTTCAGTCTAATAGCGGAAAAGATTTTCAAGATATATTTGTGATAAACATGTAATATGTAGCTACATACTGCAAAGACCTTTCCACACACAGAGTGAAGTGACATAACTGTGTAACGAAATTCCAAAAATCTTCACATCAGGTACTTCTTATCGTGGAGAGGATTCCTTGCATTGACACCAAATAGCTACATTGACTACATGGATGTGGTATCTGGGCATTGACCATGTCAGTTATAACAGATAAGGGCATTTTCCCCCCCTCAAGTCTTACATCTATCTAAATTATAATTCAGTTACCCAGAATTGGTAGTAGCATATACCTGAGTACCAGGGATTTCTTTAATGGATTTGGTAGGTATCATGCAGGTATTAATACGGTTAAAAACAAAACTAACTTAGATACTACATCTAAATTCTGTTTACTTCCAGCTTGTATCTGCTGTTGTCAAATTAATGAATGTTTCTGCCTCAGTAACATTACATCACGTAGAGAGAGGGGTGCAAGTTGTAAACTCGTATCAACCAGAAGACTGATGAAAAGGATGACAAAATATAACTTGAGTACAGATAATATTTAGTTTCTTACTTGTATTAAGAGACTATTTTGATGGAATGTCATATAAAAAACAAGCATAAAAATGTAAAAATATTATCAGTCACCACTTAGAATATACTTGTAACACCACCACTCATTGTTACACAACAGTGCTACTGCTCTCTGTGGAAATTATTAAAAAACCAAGATACAAGCATCTCCAAATAGTATCTGTTATGATTTACCACCCTAGATGGTATCAATAACTGATTTTGTTTAACTTACTGTATATTCTAATATATTAATACAATGACAGCAATACATTACTTAACACTGGATAGGACAACAGTCAAAACAGTACATGCTAAATGATACTCTTTTTCTGGAAGGATTTTTCATACCAAAATTAAGTACAGAGCAAAAGCAGAGGATAACAACAAGTAATGTACAGTCAAGGTCAAGACAAAACTAGAGAGGAAGAAATGTCATCCATAAAAAGCCTCAAGAAATTGAAGACAAAATTTCTTCAAAATTTTCTTATCAATTACAACTTGAAATGCAAAAAAGCTCCAAATTAACATGAATGCAGTTAATCTCTTTCTGTAAACAATGCATCTATTTTCAATCTGAATTTAACATAACTTACATTGCCCTGAGAAAGGATTCACTAAGTCTACTTTAACTGACCACTGCCTTGTATATAACATGGAATTTCATCAAATAGTACGCAAATCAAATACTGAGTACTCAAATAAAACAATTGAGTACTATTTGATTAAGCAAAAGAACAGAGACTCTAATAAGTAGTTACTTCTTCAGACTCTCATTCAGGCATCTTTGCCGTCTCCAGAAATTACCATTGAGTGCTGGTCCACAAACTCAAGGACACACTTACTAAAGCCTTTAACAGATTATTGTTGCTAAATCTTGAGTATATGAACCTCTCAGATGCTCATTTAGTACTAACAGCTACTATATAGCTTTTGAACTGTAGTGGTTTATTTTAAGGACAGCATTACGTAAATCCTAAACGGAGCTACTAGCTAACCAAGTAACACTCAGTGTGAAAGTGACTTTCAGTCTCACCATTTCAGTAAAGAGAAAACTTGTTTATCTGAAAAAGCTTGTCTAACTTGTTGAATCAAGCACCACTTCCACCCGCCAAAAAAAGCTTCACGATCAACGAGTAAGCACCGTGCTGAACTCCTTCAGACAAAAGATAAGAAACTGGTCTTAAAAAAGGGGTAGAACTAAATAGACTGTTTCAACTATGATTTTCTTTTAGCTAACCACCTCCAAAAACGTACAGGTTACAGGACCCCCACAAAGTACTGTACACGATCTTAAAAAAAAAAAAGAAAAAAAGCTGTAAGATTTTATTTATTCTTCCCTCTCCCATTCTTAAGTAGCAGTCCTGCACCTCTCCACCCATTTCTGCCAACAAAGCAGGACTTTGTCAGAGCTAGATCACCCAAGAGGAAAATACAGAGAAAGCACAAGAATACATTCAAGCCATGATCTGTAACACATGGTGGGTCTTTTAGCATTGTGACCAAGATTATCGATGGAAGGAAGGAACCACAGAGACTAAGAGGCACGTGGGAATGGATGCTTCTTTCTCAGTGCAAGGAGAAGAAAGCAGTTAATGGACTAACCAAGGACTGCAGAAAGGCACAGTCTGATAACCTTGTAACTAGGAGGCTACTAGAGTTTTCCTCCAGATAAAAACAGATGTCAAAAGTCCTCTACCGTGCCTGTAACCTGGAGGGAAATGCAAACGTTGCATGCCATGTAGTCAAAGGTTGAGGGGATTCACGTGCTGCCTGGGAAGAACGGAAGAACAGGCAGGAGGAGAGGCCCTTCTGTCCAGGCCTCCATCCCAGTGGCCTCTACTCACCCACAGAATGGCTGAGGCCGCTCCTCCCGCAAGGAGACCAGCTGGGGCATCAGCAGCCGCGGGAGGAGTCCCACTGTGCAACCGGGGAAGTGGGGAGGCCACCTACAGACAAAACGGAAGAAAAAGTAAAATAAAATTTAAGGAAGCTGAGATAGGTCAAACCCACTGGATCCTAAGTTTTAAGAAAATATGTTTGAAACTTTAAAGGAAATAAAATTCTATATCCCAAGCTTAGAAGCTCTTGCCTAGTGTGTTTTTAATAAAATGGAAGATCTTATGCCAACGGAATTCCTGGAAATATTCCAACTGTAAACAGCTATATGAGGAATTCAGTTTAACTATGAACCAACCTCATGAACAACAGATACAAATTAACTAGATTAAACTATGAGAAAGCTGCATAAAATAAAATAAAACAGTATTTTATGAACTAACATTTCCACACCCATGCCAATCTATAGCAAAGCAATGATGTCTATGTAATTACTTAACGCCTTCTAGGACAAATCCAAAATAAAAACACACATGCTGCATCTGAAAAAAGTAAGGACTTGGGTGAAAGGCAAGTGACATTTATCTATATAAATATTTTCCCCCCAGTTTGCAAAATCCTGTTTTTCTGGAAAATTTGTAGAGGGTTACATTGCACCACAAAGTGACATCCGTTATGGCATACTATCACAATCTGGGCCTTGAGATTTATCAAGGTAAAGACACGTGAAATTACCAGCCTAAACCCTATGACAAGGAACATAGGAGTTTGTTTATACCATTTGGTTTAAACACAAAAATTTACAAACTCAACTACTAACCTTTTTTATCTGCACTACAGTATAAACCTTCAATAAATCTATTGCCAATAGCTACTGCTAATTACACAGGTATACACAGAGAATACTTTCTTCCATGTAAAAGACAGCTGGATAGCAACATCTTAATTAAATTCCAAATTCTGTATTGAAAAATATTAGATAAAAACATCTTAACCACATTTGACAATCAATCTCACACTAAATGTTTAAAATGATTAATCACGTTGAAGACAGAAGAGTTATTTGTTTAAAGGCTACAGTCATAAAACCAATCAGGTCTCACATTTATAGAGCTATTTCGAATTAACACAATGGCATTTTTTGCATGAACAGTTTCCTGCAATTTCAGAATCCCTGGAATGCAAATTCAGTTATGAAACCAATTAATCTTTTAAATTACTTAATTATGTCTCAGATCCAACAAACAGGCAATTATAAATTACCAGGGAAATAGGAGGCAGAATGAAGGCATTTGTAACTGTACAACTTCTGACCTCCTCCAGAAGAACACCTGCCCTCTGGAAGTGGCAGCTACCTCTGTAAGGCAGGAACCCCAGCACACCTGCAAGTAGTGGCTAGGCTCTATAAACAGAGATTCGCACATATTTTCATCAGAAAAGGTGAACGTGAAACAGACTGTCAACAGCAAGAAGCCTCTTGGATTCAGATTTGATTTCAAAAGGCTCATTTCAAACTTTCTGGAGCAGAAGGTTCATCTCTTTCTCCTATCTTGAGGTAGACTGAGTAATTTTTACTTCATATGTAAAAACATATAATTCTTGATGAAGAGAATTTAGGTTTCCTCACTGCAATTTACCAGGTTTATTTTGATTTAGTACTGAACCCTGTTCAGATATATTTTTTACCCTGTTTACTTAATTTTGCTAATTTCCTCTTATTTTGTCTACTCAGCACATTAATCCCTTTTCATCTGGAAAGGTTTGCCCCATATATCACTATTTCAAATGTTATATGTCTCCTCTGTATATTCAAGAGACCAATCATACACTTGCCTATTACAGAATCCCTACCTTTTCTTCAGGTCCACATAGTCCACAGAAGTTGCATTCTTTTGCAAATGGAAACTGTTCACTTTCCGGAAATCACCTATGTCAAGATAACTGCAGCCAAGCAATTTTTAACTTTTTTTCTTTTAAAAGCAGCTTTGGCCTATTCCATTGAAGAAAAAAAAAAAAAGTCTTAAACCAGCCTATTTATACTGTTTGCCACCCAGTCACTAGGTCTGCAAGCCCATTCAATACACTGCCCTTCAGCTCCTGATTTCAAGCACGTTTCAGACGCGTGTGTTAAATGTCTGTGGTTTTCTCTGAATCCCAACCAGAAGTGTCATGGATATTTCCCAAAGTTTTAAAATAAAAAGTACTTTGTGTTGAAAGACTATGTGGGGGGGGGGGGGGGGGGGGAAATCCCCAAAACCCAAACCAACATAGCATCAAAAGTCTCTGGTTTGGTCACAAATTCTAATGATGAAGTGTAATTAACACTATTTACCATATTTCCCTTTGAAATCATATCTTGGTTGCTTCTAAAGGGCAAACCAAGCCCTTTAACCCTGAATTCTATGTATTTCATCCCCGGGCTTTACTATTACGGAGAAAAACCACCACATTTCACCAATGCCAACTTGAATTTCTTAAAGGAAACGAGAGGAGAGAAGTAATACTGGCATTTCTTGCAGGGCTGAAAGCAAGCTGATCTTTTTTTATTCCAGTTTCACAAGCTTATATAATCTGCCTGAGAGGTTTTAAACTTGTTGCCAGTTCCAGTTAAATAAGCACAGAGTCTAAACAGAAAAACAGTTCCTAAAAGGTAAGGGGTAAGGAAGAGTAAAGCCACTATCCAATTATTGCCATTAACTAGTGACCGAAGAGACATAAAAGTATAGAAAAGGTGATTTTTTTGGTGTTTATTTTTTTTAAATTCAGTACTGTTATGCCTTTTAAAAATAGCTGGCAGACAATCATCGTATGTTTAGCTGTTAATTACATACTGTGCATCTTTCTTTGCCTAGTGCAGATGCCATGAAAGATGCAGAAAGAGTAAAGAAAACATAAAATAAAACACAAGCTTGTGTAACAATGACCAGGAGCTTTGTACCACTAAACCCACTCAACTTGAGGCATCCAGCTGACGTATCTAAACCATGAACCCAATTTCCCCACTCTGACATAATGCTACGGACAGGCCTGGATACATGCAAAGGCAATTCAGACTTATGTTTGCCTGGACCTTCTTCCTTGGCTTCCCTATTCATAGAATGCTTTGGGTTGGAAGGGGCCTTTAAAGGTCATCTAGCGCAACCTCCCTGCAGTAAGCAGGGACATCTTCAACTAGACTAGGTTGTGCAGAGCCCTGTCCAACCTGGCCTTGAATGTTTCCAGGGATGGGGCATCTACCACCTCTCTGGGCAACCAGTGTTTCACCAACCCTGTTGTAAAAAATTTCTTCCGTTTATCCAGTCTAAATCTACCCTCCCTTAATTTAAAATCATTAGCCCTTGTCCTGTCACAACAGGCCTTGCTAAAAAGATTGTCCCCATCTTTCCTATAGGCCCCCTTCAGGTACTGGAAGGCTGCTGTGAGGTCTCCCCGCAGTCTTCTCTGCTTCTCCAGGCTGAACAGCCCCAACTCTCTCAGCCTGACCTCACAAGAGAGGTGTTCCAGCCCTCGGATCATCTTCATGGCCCTTCTCTGGACCCGCTCCAACAGGTCCATGCCCTTCTTGTGCTGAGGGCTCCAGAGCTGGACACAGTACTCCAGGTGAGGTCTCACCAGAGCAGAGCAGTATATTAACCACAATGCAATGACTCCATAATGTTGACACATTAAAAAAAGGGTAGAATGTATCAGACTTACACCTACCAGAAACTAATCTATTCTAAATAGCCCAGTAAAATCTTCAACGCTTTCAAAGAACAGGTGTACTACTGTACTTTACTATGTATACTAGTACTTTGGTACAGTATAAAATGTGAAGAACTTAAAACATTGTTTCACATTTGAGAAAAATGAGGAGGACAAGTACAGAACTGACAACAAACACGCAAAGTTTGGGGGGCTTTTCTTCAGATAGTGACATGGGAAAATACAGTGTGATGCAAGGACAAAATACTCCAGAAAGAAAAAGTTGAACCTGTTGCTCTTTTTTTTAATATTACGAGTAATTTTTATACTAATTCTATGCTTATAGGCTCATAACGATGCCAAGGCTGAGAGTATGCCGCAGTGCTGCTAGACACTGTACAAAACTTCCACTATGAAAAAGACTGTTTTAAGTAGGCCAGAAGTAAGGAGCAGAGATATAGTCATAATTATATTTATTATTTATGAACTTTGTTAGTGCCACAACTCATACAGAAGAGCACTGAAGAAGGTGAATCCTGAAAGTGTGTAAGAGACACTTGTCGAGGGGCTGGGAGAGATTGATGTGAAGTTCCAGTGGGAAAGGGCTGAGAGGAGCTGGAGCTGTTGAGGCAGCCGAGAGGAGGAACCCTCCACGCTGGGAGCACCCATCAGTCATCCTCAGGTGGCTTAAACAGCTCCTGCTGCTGTTCAAAGGGCAGCTTAAACTCTTCATGGCTCTTCTACAAAGCTGCTTTTTGAAGGTCTTTTACTTCAGGGATATAAGCTCAAGTGTGCTCATGAACTCAAGCAGCAGCTTTGTCAATCTCCAAATACTGTAACACATACAAGTGGCAGATGATTACTCAACCATACGCTTTACAGTTCTACTGCGAACAGCACAACTTCATTTGCACACCTTCTTCAGCGAGGCTTCAGGGAGGACAGTTAGGAAATGACTGTGTCTGGGAAACCTCCCACGTGTTCAAACATTATTTTCGTCCTCCTGAAGTTCTCTTGATAGAGCAAGCTAGTGTGACATGGAAAGCATTTTTAAAATTAGAAATACTGTATTTTTGCAAGGTTTTCTTAGCTTTAAATTAGCTCCATGAATTAAAGGATTAAGCATTTCATGGGGCAACGGAGATCAGCCTAAAAAAGCTTTTATATTTTTGAATTTAAAGCAGCTATCATTACATTAACAGAAAGTTAAGTTTTAGTCTACTGTGCAAGTCAGGATTTTCACACTGTCAAAATGCTAAACTCTATATAACACTTCCAGTGAACCAGAAGAACACCAGAAGATTGCTGAGGCAAAGCAGGACATTGACAGAAAGCAGCGGGGAGAGAGGTACAAAACCCCAAAAGCAGAATGACAAAAAAAGCTCTTGCTCTTACTCCATATTTATTTGCAGTATAATTACTTAGGAAAATTAATTTTGGATGCCAACATTCGTTGGACTTTTTCCTTCCCCAAAATGTAAATACATGCAGAGAAAGTTTTCATCTGTATTTTCAAACATTTTGTTTTAAAGACTGCATTTCTTCAAACAGAACTTCATGGTTACTTTTTCTACAGTTCTGAAACAAGACAAGAATGTCTTAATTGGACTTTGAAATTAAAACCTGGACTTTGAAATTAAAATCTGACCAGGATGAAGGGCGAGTATATGCTAATGAATGCTGTATACAAGGCAAGACACACTACCAAGAACAATTTTCTTCCAAATTAGAATGGCAGTAGTATGAAAAATCAAGCCACACACTAAGGATTAGTAATTATATCTTCCTCATTAGTAATTATATCTTCCTCTTCTAAGGTTTGAGAGCAGAAGAGTGCAATAAACTTTCAAAATATATGAAAGATACTTTTAAAAATTGTCATTTTCCTGCAATACCATGGCATTGTAACACCGCTATTAAAGCTATCACTTACTGCAGAATGTATCATTAATATTTTTATATAACAGAACAGAATGTGAAGACATTAAGATGGAAGCATACTAAGAAAATAGAAGATGAAATTCAAACATTTAGTTCATGATTATCACTATTTCTGAATTGGATGTTATTTCTATCAGCCTACAATTCTTTGAAAGAAGCAAAACCGTTGAGGCTTTATTTTAAAAGTAATACTGATAGCAATGATTAGTCTTGATGTTCAAAGGAGAGAACAGCACGATCCAGGTAGTGCCTTCCTGTCTCACACAGCATCATGAGCCCACCCTGCAGTAAACACATCCTCTTCGTCTAAGACCTACACAGAAGCTCACAGTTGTGGAAGAGGGCATAAAAGCCCTTGCAAGTAGGCTTTTTTTTTTTTCTTTTTAAAGGAAGGAAATTCTTTTTTTCTTCCATAAAACAAAGTCAACAGTTTTGTGAGTAAGGCAGGGGTGTGCAGTGCTGAAATATTACCATACAAGCAGAAGTTATATTTGGAGCACACAACTTGCTTACAGACATTGACAAGTGGTACTGTTCTGTCTACAACAGGAAGGCAGAAATACACAAGCACCGATTTCAAGCCTTAACAATTCAAGCCCCAGAGTTTTACTTAACTATTCCATACATATACTAAAAATATCTTCAATTTGGTGAAAAAAGTAACAAGTTGTGACACAGTTAAGTACTATTCTAAAAGGCTTATTTATAATTTTATATAAAAAAGTTTTTATGAAATTGCAGTGTCCTAGTTCACAGAATCACAGAGTAGTTGAGGCAGGACAGGACCTGTGGAGGTCACCTGGTCCAACCTCCCTGCTCAAACAGGGCCATCCTGAGCAAACTGCTCAGGACCACGTCTAGATGGCTTTCGAGTACCTCTAAGGACGGACACTCCACCACCTCTTCTGGCAACGTGTGCCAGCTCTCGGTCACCCTCACAGTGAAAAAGTGTTTACTGATCTTCAGAGGGAACCTCCTGTGTATCAGTTTGTGCCCACTGCTTTTTGTCCTGTCGCTAGGGACCACTGAAAAGAGCCTGGCTCTGTCGTCTTTACCTCCTCTCTTCAGTATTTCTTCTATACATTGTAGAAATCTCCCTTGAGCCTTCTCTTCTCCAGGCTGAATAGTCCCAGCTCCCTCAAGCCTTTCCTCATAGGAGAGATGCTCCAGTCGTTAATCATCTTTGCGCTCTTCATTGGATGCAATCTGGTATGTCCATGTCTCTCTCGCACTCGGGAGCCCAGATCTCGACATGGCCTCCTCATTTCTGAGTCATTGGGAAAGACCATCTCCCTTCACCTGCAGGCAACACTCCTCCTAATGCAGCCCAGAATACTGTTGGACTTCTTTGCCACAAGCTTGTATTACTAGCTCACGGTGAACTTGGTGTCCACCAGGACAGCCAGAGTCTTTTCTGCCAAGCTGCTTCCCAGCTGGACAGCCCCCAGCATATACTGGTGCATGAGGTTTTTCCTCCTCAGACGCAGGACTTGGCACTCCTCTTTGTTGAGCTTCATGAGGTTCCTGCCAGCTCACTTCTCCAGCCTATTGAAGTCCTTCTGGATGGCAGCACGACCCTCTGCTCTGTCAGCCATTCCACCCAGTTCTGCATCATCAGAAAATCTGCCAAGGGTACACTCTGCCCCACTATCCAGATCATTAACAAAGATGTTTAACAGAACTGGACCCAGTACTAACCTCTGGGATACACCACCAGTTATGAGCCTCCAACCGGACTTTGCACTGCTGATCACCACTCTCTGAACCTGGACATTCAGCCAGTTTTCACCTCACTGTCTACTCAATCCAGCCCATACTTCTTCAGCTTCTCTATGAGGATCTTATTGGAGGCAGTGCCAAAAGCCATACTGAAATCAAGGTAGACAACTGTCCACTGCTCTCCTCTCATTACCAAGCCAGTCATTTCATCATAGACAGTTATCAAGTTGGTCAAGCATGACTCCACCTTGGTGAATCCATGCTGACTAGTCCAGATGACTTTCTTGTCTTTCCTAATGCAGCCCACGTACATTACTCCCTCGCTTTATGCTCCATTCAAATAAATTTTATAGTGTTTCATGCATATGGCCCCCTAAACTGTTTTGATATCAAGAGGAAGAATCAGTATTATATAAACTGACCTGTGTAACACACACAGCAGCTATTGTCTTCAATTAAGATCACGAATCTTTTTGAAAGATACTCAGATCTTGACTTTGAAACTGCAAGTGGGAGGGGGGGAAGTATCTACAGCTTAATCAGCCCTAACACGAATGAGATTTTTTTCTAAGCTTTAGCTTGCAGGTTCTAGATCTGTTGCACCTTCATCTTCCAAATCCACACGCCGACCTCATTTAAAGGCATCTTTTCTCCGGTTACAGAATTGTAAGTAAAACAACCAATAAGACTTCTCTTTATACACTAAACACACTGAAGTTGCCTTACAAGGTAGAATGAACTTTTCCAGTTCTAAAAATAAGTTCCAAATACATCTAGAAAGCTTTTCCTAAGAGCACAAGCTAGTTATCATTGGTAAGATTCTTGAACAGATTCACAAAAAAAAAAATAACAGGAGAGCTCTGAAACAGTATTATTTGATTTTCATTTCCCTGAATTGTATTCACAGTACTGAAGAGCTATGCATATAGAGCAAGTGAAAAAAAGAAACATAAAACAAGTAGAGTGCACACTTAACAACAATACCTAAAGCAAGGTTTAGTTCAGTGCCCTAAAAAAAACAACCTAGGCTTTAAAATGACCTGTATTTGCTCACTCCTTAATAATCAAGTGGTGAATATTGAAGTAGCATAATTATCCAGATACGTTAGTCCTCTTTCACTATAACAATTATCTAAAGAAAAACAGAGAAAGTAAAGTTGACAGTAAAGGTGACCAATGGACACTTGCCATTCCGAACCAAAGTGCAGCTGCCACCTTCAAATTACTAGACTGTCCCACAGCATCGTTATCCCTAGATCCTTATTAAGCTCCTGCTAAGATACCAAATACAAATCTTGACAGCACTACATTTCCAATGCTAGCCTTCACGCTAGCCAAATTTTCACTGATTCCTTAGAGTCACACATTTGTTGGTGTCCATTGCTTACTTTCTGTGCAAGTTGGACAGAAAAATATTTTTGGTTTGAATCTGTATAACCCCTAATGCAATCTGAGCCACTCTGCCAGGTACACATTATGGTAATGTCATTAAGAAAACCCAACAAAAAAAACCAAGCAAAAACCAAACCCAGTCTGCCTATATTACCAGCCACATTGATCATTCTATTTAACTGCTACACTTGATTACTACAATTCACAACAAAGAATAAATATCCATTTTAATACATACTGTGGAGAAAACACAGTGAAAGAACTATTCATGAGGATATGACTGCAGTACAAGATTATGTTGGTGATATAATATTAAAATTGTTACCTTCTGAAATTCAAGATTCATGTCTAGTCGTATCAGCTAAATCTCAATACAAATGAAGCTGTCAACCCAAGCCAGCCAGTAAGTATGCATTTTGATACGGTATAATAAATGACAGGGTGGGAGACCAGAATTGCTGACTATGTCCAACTGAAAAAGAACAAAGTCCTCAGCACAGGAGACTGGTGGGGGGTTCATCTCACGTTTAACAGCCACAGGGACAATTCAAGCTTTGGTGGAGATGATGATTCCTTGTGAAAGGAAAATTTCCTCCAGAAATACAACAGAGTGGGTTATTATTATTACAAAGCCTTAGATAAAAATCAGGATGGAGAAAAAAAAAGTTTCATTTTAAATATCTGATTTTTAGATTTACATCGTTGCCTTGGCCTTAACTAGTTGTACCCCCTGCGTTAGCTCTGCCTCTCTCCCGCCTCTGGAGCTGGACCAACTCTGGGAACAGCAGCTGGCGATGATCTCACGTCAGACTTCCCATGGTTCACCACAAAGCAACTACCCTGGGGTGAAGCGTAAGTTGGAGGGCTGTGGGGCTGCCGCAGCAATCCACAGCAGACCGCCGGGTGCTGGGGAGTTCTGCCAGTTTCCCAGACCGACACATCAGAGAGAAAGCAGAGACGACAAACCACGGATTAACTTGTCAAGTGTTCAGTGAGACAGCTACGCTCTTCCAGTATCCCACCCGGGTATTTCAGAGCATGTGTGGGTATCCCACAGCAGTGCACTGTACTCGGGGCAGACATTTAGCACTCAGTGTCAAGTATGTCATCCTTTGGTTAGGTAAACACCGAGTACGGTGGAATAGCCACGAGGAAGGTTGCCTGTTTACTTTGTCCAGCCTGTTGAACTCTTTCAGGTGATATCTTATGAAAGCAGGGAGAAGTGCCCCTTTTCCTGGAGGCAGGTAACCATACCCAGGCAGGGGAAGCTGCCACTGTCCTGGGAAGAGACAGCAGGCAGGCAGAGACACAGCAAGCCAGGATCCCAACGCACAGCAGACCCCTGAGAAAGCAAAGAACAGGTGAACAGACAAGCCACAGATGCGAGAAAGACCACAGAGTCTTCCCATGGTCTAGGTGGGGCTTTGGAAAGGTCTGCCGTGACGCAGCAAGCCTGTGAACACTGCCTGGTTGGAAAGCGAAACTCTGCAGGCCAGATAGATCATTTTGACTTTAAGCCATTAATCTTAACATTTCACCAAGCAGACGTGAGTTCCTACGGTACACAGGTTGACTTAAGTTACTATTTTGTACTCTTATATAACCTGTTCTTAAAGGGAAAACAGGTATTTTGGGAGACTCACTGAAAGCACGGAGCAGGACAGTTCTACCTCAAGGCATCCAAACCAGCAAAGCCACCACAACAAATACAAAAAGGATCTTTGCTTCTCTTTCTAAAATGTTGAAAAGTATGCTCAGGAAAAATTCTGATGTTGTATACAAGCAATTCTTTACTCAGTGTGCTTGTTTTTATTACATGTTCTGAAAACAACTAGGCTGAATGCCCATTCTCATCTTACTGTAAGGTCTGAATTTCAATTTAAAGTTTCTTTCGGAAAGAATGAGTGCTATGGTTTAAGGTGTGTACTGCATTTGATTATTTTCACTGGTTATTGCACATGTATCATCTTGCTATTAATCTTTACAATTAAGTTTCTCTGGGTAAAATTGTCATTTTAAACTGGAGGTCAGATTGGATGGTACCTTCTGGGTTAAACTACAAGAATTTGGTGTCTGAAAATGCTGTCACCCAGAAGTACACCGAATTCTACATACTAAAATTACTTATGAGATCAGGAGTAATTAATAAGCCTACTGGAACTACGACTCCAAATTTAAGACCTTTCAGAATTGCCTTTTAAACATTGCAATCCTCTTAGAGAAATATCCAGGGAACAGATGCCTGTATTTCATTAATTTCTACTATTCCACAGTCAAACCCATTATAGGTAGTACTATACTCTCCACGATGTACTGTAGCACAAGTTGAAAGCTGACATGATTTAGCAACTTAGTGGGAGAATCCTTCAAATTAGTCCTAAGCATTTTCTCCATTGCTTCTTGGCTTGTCTTCCGAAAAACATTCCACTTCGCTGCTGAAAATATTTCTCCTTTCATTCCTGAATATTCTACTAAAAAATTCTGAAACTAAAAATTGGGGTATGACTTTCAGATGATGAATTATCAATTAAACTAATAGCTCCTATTCAGAAACTACAGAAGTAAGAATTTATAATTAATGAACAAGAGTTGCATGAAAAACCAAATTTTAAGGACGCAGTAAAAATAAAGTGCCAAATTTCCAAAAATTATGCAGTTTCCAGGATGTTCTTTCACTGTAAGTCACTGCTAGATCTGACTACTTTACAGTCTGAGTCAAAGTTTTAAGAGGCGTAAACAGTTCCTTTTCGCCCTAAAGATATGACTAATACCTACTTTCACACATGCCTGTTGTAGAAACAAGAAATACAGGGAGTTCTGAAATTGCATTAGTCTGCGCGCAGAAATCACTACAACAGAGACTTATAAAAAGTAGGAGATAAATGAAGTTTCAACAGTTATGAGCTACCAGACCTAAAATTTCCATTTATGAAATCTCAATACTAATAAATGCAAGGTATAAATATTTGAAGTAGGAAAAACTAGTGAAGGAAGGAAGATGACAAAGACAGGGATTCTCTGCAGAGCTTTAGGGAAGCTCTCTTGTTCCTTCTCCAGTAAGTAACAGCTATTTAAACAGATCATGAAACAACCTGATTACAGTATGTCCTTGCAGCTGTATCCCAACAGAGTTTCAGTCATTACATGGTTCTTTAAATGATCAGTTTGGTTTGGGTTTTTTTTTTTTTTCCCCTAGTAATTATTTCAAATTTCTTCCTCTCTTTTGCTTCCTTTAACATATAAACAGCATGGACAGAAAATTTCAGTGAAGAACTTGTTATATATTTCTAGTTTACTGGATACATATAACATACTTTACCTCTTGCACAGTTATTCAAGTCATAATCATGTGGAAGCTCTAATACATACATTGTTTATTACCACCTCAGAACATCGATTGACAACAGAAAAACATATTCTAACAACATAGTGCAGTACCCTAACATACAGGTACTCTCATATTCAATATTCTAGCATGTATTATTGCCCTTCACTATACTTATGCTGCTTTACAGTACGTGTGGGTATTGCAGCTTCAGGTGCATCTGAAATGCTACTCTACTACATTAACACTTACTTAAAGTAGACTTATTAATTCCTCAATATTCCTCAAGAACAAAGTGAATAACTGACAAGATCATAAAAACACCAAGACTAGAGAAAACATACTCAAGCTTCTTTCCACCCATTCTTTCCTATCCTGCTTAACATTGTAGAATTCACTAACCACCTATACAACTCCCATCACCTACTTAATACAGTAGATATGAAAAATGTGAAATTTTTCTCGTAAATTATAGCCAACAAAAACAAGGAGGCTATAGATCACCAAGTCAATGCAAACATCAAAGGGCAGAAGCCCTACAAAGCACAAAATCCTTTCCTCAAGTGTACACACAAGGTGGGAAATCTCTCCGGGGGAAGCCTCACAAAGATGCTTCTGATCAGGACCTTCTGCTGAGGAACTGACTGTGGGAAGTGCTGCTCTGCCCTGCATTGGTTATTGGTCACAGGCCCAGGCACAAGGTCACTCTCTTGCTTGCCTTCATCCTGTACAGCACATCTTCTACACAAAACATTGATATTAAAACTTTCTGAATGTTTAAATTTACTAGGAAAGCATGAAAAGAGACTTAAAGTTATAGACAATTATTCTCATTTTCTTTCGTAGATTTTCATTACTGTAATGGAATAAAACTGATTTCTCCTCGGTGCAAAAAAACCCCAAATTAGGACTGCTATTAGCAAGTAACTCCCAAATTCTCATTATCTGGACTTCTTATTTTTTTTTAAAGTTTTACAATTAAATGATGGTTTTCTAAAGCTTTTATCTGTACTTCAATCATAATTTTTTTTTTCCCATACAATTTCATGAAGGAAGAGAATGTATCACTTCATATCTTGGGAACAAGGTCAGACAACAATGATGCTTTTCATTTAATTTTTAAAGCTGATTTTCAGAAAAGCCTCTTTCCTGCTTCTTGTGTACCTGAAAGATAGTTAAACCCACTCCTGCAAACTATTTCTTAAAATCTGTTGTCCTTGTAGCAAGGGTCAAGCTTTTTTTTAGTCTGCAGAGTTATATTCACTATACAATAGCCCAAATTTGTGAACAGCTAAAACAAATCCAACCTTTCCCAGACACTTTCTGAATGAGGAATTCCTGACTGTGTGCAAACTCAAAATAAAGTGTAAGTGGAGTTGGGCTACTCAGGAGAAATATGGAGACACTGTTCAGACACACAAGGCTGAAATTAAGAAAGTCAAAGTCAGGCTGGATTTGAAACTGTTAGTGGGGGCAAAAGCCACAAGGACTTCTGCAGGCTGCTCTGGCAGCAAAAGGAATATTAAGGAAAGCAAGGTAAGCTGCCCAGTGGACGGAGAACGTAGCAATAAAAACATACAGGGAAAGCTGATTCACTCTGTCTCCTTTGCCTCGGTCCTTCCTGCTAAGGTTTACTGTCAGCCCTCCCGGGTCTCTGCCGCTGCGTATTCGTGAGGATGAAGGACTGTCTCAGGGTTGAGAAAGACAAAGCTGGAGACAGCTAAGAGCAAACTGGGCACACAGAATTCCTCAGTCCACAAGACAAATACGGGCAAGTCATTGTGGAAGCCACTTCTAGGTACATGAAGTAGATGACTGGGAACAGCCACCATTGATTGAACTATGCCTAATCACTCCCTACAACAAACTGAATGGTTTGGTGGATGAGGGGAGAGCAGTGGATGTTATCTACCTTGACTTTAACATTGCTTTCAACATGGGTCCCCCACCATAACATCTTTGCAAACCACACAAGCAAGAAATGGACTGGACAGGTCGACCACAAGGTGAATGAATAACCTGCTAGACTACCAGGCTTAAAGCCCAGTGGTCACAGACCCGATGCCCAGTGGGCCACCTGCTGCTAGCAGTGCTCCTCACGCACCTTTACAGTGACTGATATAGTTTAGCATCTTCCTGAAGCGGCATGATGGGACAGAATACGCTTTCAGCCAGTCTGCAGATGACACCTAAATTGAGAGGAGCAGCTGGTAAATGGGAGGTCATTCAGAGGGATGGAGACAGGCTGAAGAAACAGCCTGACATGTTCAGCGAACACAAAAGCACTGCTGCCACAAACCGCAGCAAGGGATATTCCAGTTAGACACAAGGAGAACATTCTTCACAGGAAGGGTGGTCAAACACCAGATCTGGCTGCCTGGAAAGCATCCTGGAACCATTACACTTCAAAATGTATTATGTCAGCTACTTTTACTTCTTAACTCTGAACAATCCTCTTGGTTAGGTGCTAGATTTCTCTTGAGCAAATGTTCTTTCAGCCCAACGTATTAGTCACGGTGGGCATTTCTGGTTTCATATGAAGCTGCCTGCATGCTTCATTACAGAAAATTTCAGGTGTTTTAATTCACACTGCAGTACTACCTCTCATTGCATATCACTCGCCAACTGTCTTATAGTGCCTTTTCTAAATATCTGTTCATCTTTGATTCCAGAAGTTTTTCTTAATTGACCAGTTGTCTTGTTCTCCCTCACTCTAATTATAATCTACATTTAAAACAATTCCTGGTCTTGGAGGATTTATTTCTCTTTAAAGTCCACGCATAATTTAACAACCACCATTAGCTATAATCACCTCAAAGGTATCAATTATTAGTCAGAGGACTATATTTTTCCCTGCACACCCAGTGAAGTATCAGTGACTCATGTATCACATCATACACTTCATATTATATATCACTATACACACACATTTCATAGTTAATGCCTTTCGATTGTCTCCATATGGGACCTTTCACATGTAAGTAGAAGTTCTTCATCATATCCATATAGTTCCTTTGAGAAGGAAAACCAGATGTTGCCAGAGTGACGAAATATCGCTTTTCTGAAACACGAGGGAACAAGTGGAAAGGGAAAGAAAAGCTGCACAGAGACCTGCAAAAATATTACCACTACAATTTTCTGAACAACTCAGAGAGGGGTCAGCAGACAGAAGAAATTGATTAAGCAGACTTTTGGTGTTTTCTAAGAAGGGTGAAAAAAAAAAAAAAAAAGAAGACCTGTCTCTGTCTTGTATTGATTCTGTCTGTTTCTTCTTCCAGCTGACCATTACACCCTTTGCTCCCAATTAGAAGTTGTAAGATGGCATGGGTGCTAACTAGATGTATTGTAGCAGAAAGCAATGCTGTTTCTAGTTAGAACTATGACTGGACATCATTCTAGTAGCATTAGTGCAAGAGATGAACTGTCTGAAAGGGACATTGTGTAACTTCCAGCAAAGTAAGGGCTGAAGCCTTTAGAACACCTTTTATTTGACATGTATAGCCAAAATGTTTCTCCTTCCAGGGGTCTGGAAGTGCATACAAGTTAAATGTGTATGACTGAACAGCTCCAAGATGATGTCAATAGTTTCTCAGTACTAATTTACTATTTTCTTTTCAGCTCCTGTAACCTCGCTAAAATGGAACTGCCCACTACAATCAGCTGTGGGATAACTCCATTTCTCTGTCAAGTCTGGCAAGCCTGGCCCTTTAGCCTCACCTGCCTCTGATTAGAGAAACTGATATACATGAGCACCTGCTAATCTTTATTAGGCTCCGCAGAGATACATAGTGTTTTTCAGATTAACAAATTGGAGCAGAAAGACCATTTGGTCCAGAAGGAAGCCTTCCACGCTTACAGAACTGCTAATATTCTGGTTTTCTATGTTTGCTGAGCTACCAGACTACACTCCAAATATCCAGAGTTGAAGTGTTTTGGTTTCGGCTGCAGCCGGCAAGAAAAGCGCCACACGGCCACCCCTCCCCCCGCCGGGGTGCGGAGGAGAATGGAAAGGAACAGGCAGAAACTGGTGGGTCGGGATAAGGGCAGTTTAACAGAACAGCAAACAGAGGGAACAGCAACAACAACGATACAGATAAGGGGATTACACAGAACAAACCCGCAGAACAGAACCGCTCCCTCAGACCCCACCGCTGTGCCCTCCCAAGCCGCGAGTGAGTTCGCGCCGCGCCGCCCCCCCCACTGGAACCCAGCATGGCGGCACATGGTATGGAATACCCGGCTCTATTTGGCCAGGCTGGGTCAGCCCACCCAGCTGTGCCCCTTCCTGGAGTCCGGTGAAAATTAACCCTGTCCTGGCCGAACCCAGGACATGAAGTTAAGGAAGTCTGATCAAGGATTAAAACGTTTTTCAGTCATTGAGAACCGGCTGAATGGCAGAACTCAGAGGGTTGTCGTCAGCGGCGCTGATTCTAGTTGGAGTCCTTTAACTAGTGGTGTCCTCTCAGGGGTCAGTACTTGGCCCAGTCTTGTTTAACTTCTTCATCAATGACCTGGATGAAGAGTTAGAATGTACCCTCAGCAAGTTTGCTGACGACATAAAACTGGAAGGAGTGGTGGATACACCAGAAGGCTGTGCTGCCATTCAGTGAGACCTGGACACACTGGAGAGCTGGGCAGAGAGGAACCTGATGAGGTTCAGCAAGGGCAAATGTAACGTCCTGCACCTGGGGAGGAACAACCCCATGCACCAGTACAGGCTTGGGGCAGACCTGCTGGAGAGCAGCTCTGTGGAGAGAGACCTGGGTGTTCTGGTGGATGACAAGTTGATCATGAGCCAGCAGTGTGCTCTGGCTGCCAAGAAGGCCAATGGAATCCTGGGGTGCATTAAGAGGAGTGTGGCCAGCAGGTCAAGGGACGTTCTCCTCCCCCCCTACTCTGCCCTAGTGAGGCCCCATGTGGAGTACTCTGTCCAGTTCTGGCCTCCCCAGTTCAAGAAAGATGAGGAGCTACTGGAGAGAGTCCAGCGGAGGGCTATGAGGATGATGAGGTGACTGGAGCATCTCTCCTATGAGGAAAGGCTGAGGGAGCTGGGCTTGTTTAGCTTGAAGAAGAGAAGGCTGAGAGGGGACCTTATAAATGTCTATAAATATCTTCAGGGTGGATGTCAGGAGGATGGGGCCAGACTCTTCTCAGTGGTGCCCAGCGACAGGACAAGGGGCAACGGGCACAAACTGAAGCACAAGAAGTTCCAGCTGAAGAGGAAGAAGAAGTTTTTTACTTTGAGAGTGACAGAGCACTGGAACAGGCTGCCCAGGGAGGTTGTGGAGTCTCCTTCTCTGGAGATATTCAAGACCCGCCTGGACAAGGTCCTGTGCAGCCTGCTGTAGGTGACCCTGCTTTGGCAGTGGGGGTTGGACCGGATGATCCCCAGAGGTCCCTTCCAACCCCTACAATTCTGTGATTAAGATGATTTAAAAGCATTAAGGGTGGAAATTTATGACAACACAATAATGTTGCCAAAATTAACTGTAGCTTGCAAAAGCTGATGACAATAGAAACAAAAGAAGTATTAAATTATGAGTAAAACAGTGTGAAGGCAACATTTCCATGTAACTGGAGTTCAAGGAAAAGTTTGACATTCACAAAGATTACAAGATTAGTTTATATTCATGCATATAAAAAAACGTGTTAACAAAGCAAGTGTATCTCATCCTCCAATGTTTCCAATTCTTCTCAAAGTACTGTTGAAAGATGCAAGGGCCAGCAATTCTATTTCATAACAAACCTTTCTTCTATTCTGTAGGAAGGAACCATTTATCCTTGCATACCCCATGTCCTAAGGTAAATGCACGTGGTAATGCATTTGTTATCCATCTGTACTCCTGCTTTGTTCATAGCTTTTTGTTATTATAATGCAAATTTCAGCAAATAATGTAAAAATTTACCTCCCTAAGCAAGTTTCTTTGTCGGTGTAGACTACCTTACCAACTCTGTTCAAGGCCTTCTGGAAGCTTCCTTTCTGGCTACACAAATTTACCCCAACTCATTGCTTACTCAGAAGGATGGCAAACACCATTTGATAAATAGGCATTCTGCAACCTGCTTTTGTGATCACACTTGTAAAACTGTTGCACAGCTTACTTGTAAAACACAGTAACTTTCACAGGTTACTGTGACCAGATTTTTTTTTTTTTCTTCTATGTACTATTATTACCTTCCAATACCTTATGAAAGTTACCAGGGAGCCAGGGGCGATCTTAGTGCAGAAACACAGCAAGGGGATTCCTGCAACCTTTCCAGTAATTTTTAGTGCTAGCTCTAGCACAGTAATCACAGTTATGTACTTTCCTTTGAAAATCAACACTAAAAAAGAGCCATAATGTTGATGCCGTATGTAAGCCTAATCATTTTCATCACACAACATGGAGATGTTGCCTGTTCTGCAAGGCTACACAAAAGGCAACAAATACTGAATTAAAGCGGCACCCCTCATTTTTCTCATGTAGATATGGACAAGATAAATAGCTGTCACTATTTCACACTTCTCTTCCTCTGGCTTCAAACAAATTGCTAGGGGCTTTACTGATACCAATATGCAAACATCAACATCTTGCTCTTCCTCAAAGTCTATCATATCATCACTCAGAAATCTTAAAAATTTTAAAAGATTATTAGAATGAAACACATCATCCCAAACGCATACGAGAGGCAATCCAATTAATGAATGTATGCTTGGCTGCAACATCAAAATGCCATACAGCCAAACAGCAAACATAACTTTGAAATGCCTTCATTCCTTTTACAGGGAAACTATGCTCTTGCACTTGCTTTTGTCATATAGTTTTTGCTGAGGGTGAACTTTCTATTCTTAATACACTTTCTAACACTGTATTTGAGCTCTTTTAATTCAGAAACATGCTGGAGATCGAAAAATCCCACTACTGTGATGCCTCTCTGATTCAAGAGTGCCCTTCGCACCCTCACTACTTGGAACAACTATTCTTAGCTACTCTGACCCCCTGAGAGTTGAAGACGTGTCCCTAAGTTATATAGAAAGTCTCCTGGGAAGCCTCAGGAACAGACATATTTTCATCTAGAATCAATCATTTTTCCAGAACAATCACCATATATCATTGAGGACTTTCATGGGAGGGGAGGAAGTGTTACTTACCAGTAGTCCTGTTTATTGCAGTCTTCCTCTTCCTCCAGCCTACAACAGAGTCCTTACACTAAGCGTTATGGGTCCCACCTACCAGGAAGCAAAAGAATTGTCAATCATTCAAGGTCATTAGGGAAGTACGAGCCTGTGCGCTTCCATCTCAGTTACATTTCCATAGTATGGAGACCTAAACTGCACGTGAGAATCTAGAAAAACTTCATCATCAAACTGTAACAAAGAAGAAACAAAAGGAAAGTAGCTGCTTGATGCATTAAGAGGCTGGAAAGAAGCGAAGGCTCGTTGATGATTTCTCTCTTTCTCCCCTGCCACACATTTCTTCAATAGAAGCCTCTGCTAAAGAAACCAGAAAGAAAAGAAAAGCTCCTACAAACAGCTACCGGAGGCCAAATGCACGCTCAAGGCATGCATCCAAATCTCTGCAGTCTAAACACTGGGAGAACAACTAAAACTTAATGGGGCATAGGAAGTTACACAGGAATAGGACTTTGTTGCTATTAGGGACACTTACTGTTTCTGCTATGGTAAGATGATGTGCTACTAGGCGAAAAACCTTCAACTATCTGCAGTATTTAGCTATATTGGCTACTGTCCTCCGAAGACAACAGATACGAAAGGACTTCTGTTTCTCTTTTAATGCAACTTCCAGAGGGAAGACTGTACAAAGGACTGATGCATACAATCCATCTTCAACTCTTCTGTCTGTACCTGTGCATCAAGAAATCCTTTAACTGCATTATATGCATCTAGCTTTTCTTAAAAGGTTGCGGACAAGCATGGTATACTTACCTATTCCTTTTGTTAGAATTCATGAAAGTACCTGCTAAAGTGATCTAATCTTTGTACAGAGGGAAAAAAAATACCTATTCTCAGAAGTCTTTGAAGAGGAGGAATGTAAAATGTATTGACTAGTGCAAAACAGTGTTTTTAGGAACTGTGTGAGCTGATGTAAGACTATTTGCCTGTCTAAAACGAGGACACCTGACAAAGTTGTCATAGGATTTCAGGCCTCTAACATACTTTTTCCAAGTATTACAACTGCTTTATCAAAAAAAAGTGGTTTTTATTTTGAGGCAAAAGTGGCAGGCATCTCAGCTGCCAAACAATATCACATTTGAAACTCATAATCTCTGTGAAACTCAAAGGTATAAAAAGCTTTGCTACAGACAAGAGGTTGATGCAATGATACATAAGGTGATGAGGGAAAACAAGAATGAGATCATCTTTCTATTTGAGATTCACCCTTCCCTGGTGCTGACTTTATGTAGAGAAACTTTCTTGTAAAGAAAGTTTTTGAAATTGCTTCTTTTAGAAGCTGAGAGTCAAAAATAACTCACTGATCCCACAAACGATATAAAGTTTTGAAGCATAGGCACATATTACTATCATTTAGAGAAACTATTCTGTAAAGCCAGAAAGCTCAAAAAAAATTAGCTTTTTCTATTTTACCTCTGTACAGCATGTTATATGTAGTTGTTAGGAACCAGCAACTATAGCTATTTAAGAAAGGGGGGTAAAACGAGAAACATAGTAAATGAGAAAAATTGTCATTATTCGACAAAATAAGTCAAACCACAGAAAACACCCTATGTGTCAAACAAACAATCCAGAGATAAAGACAGTGTGTCATGAAGCGCTGTTCGAATTATTCACTTGAGACACCCAGTGAGCTCACTACACTTAAGGTGAGCATGGCCCAGACAACATCCCAGTAAGGTAGGAATTTTGAAGGAATAGTCTCTTATTTGCAGATTGCCAAGGGCTATTCATAGAGGATATTCTCACAGAGGTAACTCAAAATGTTACAATTTAATTTCTCTGCAAAAATGGAGTCAGATGCCTGCATTTGAGCACCTGTGTTTCTCAGTGCTTTAAAAAAACCCAAAATGATGGTAACACATTTACCAAGAAAATACAAGCAGAAAAAAAAATCATGGCAATGGAACATTAAGAAATACATTAAATGGGAAAGGAAACAAGCATTTAGCTTGTCTAAAACCAGAATAAAAACAGAAGCAGTACCCATTCTTACCCATTCTTCCTGCCATGCAAAAACACCCAATACCTCTATGAAAATAGAGAACCTTTGCACATAGAATTAGCCACAACAACTGAACAGAAGTTGAAAGCTCCCAGTTTGAAGCCAGAAGTTGAACACCTCCAAACTTCACAGCTAAATAAAACATTTCTCATTAAGCATGAGGCCCAGCAGCTTTAAAAAAATGCCCTAAGGCACCACAGATTTAACTTGCACTGTGTGTTCAACAGTCTTGACCCAGTAGGTACCATATGAGAAATGCTGGAATAGTGCACGAAACACCTCCAGGCAAACACCTAACCAATGCTCCTAACATTTGCTTTAAATGCTACTCCGTCCTCTCCCCTCTCCCAGCCAACACACAATTATTTACAGTAACTGAATGAGTCGTTCTTCACACAGATGTGTTGACCCAGGTAAACAAGCTTGTAAGTGGGAAATACTGCGGTTCTTCACCCTGACAGACTGGACCTTGCCACTACTCAGCATCTATCTTATCAAATGCTCTCTGAACGCATTTGTAAACCATCAGGCTGTGAAAAGCCCTTCAACAGGTATTTAACACTACAATGACTTTCCAGGATAGCGATATCACTTGCTTCTCTTAGATGTCATGTTTCTGTCAAAATCAAAAGAAAAAAGAGAGCCCTTAAATTCCCAATCCACAGCTGACCTTTCTGCCTCAGAGAATTAACACTCTCCTCATCGCTCAGTCATATCTTCTGTACTTTCCCTGTCACTGATTCATTCACTGACAATTTTACTTAAGAGTGACACTTTTCCATTCACAGTGACAGGCATTCCTCTCAACTGCTCTCGAGCAGCACAAGCATCTTGCAGCCTTCTCATGACTGTCTCATTCTTACCTAGCACAACAGATACACAGTTCGGATTTTTCTTAGTGACCACCTTCTTCACCTTCTCCCTCTTCTTCTCAAATCTGCACATCACTTACACATCTTTTGTCCCAGTTATGCTCTTCAGTCTTGTTATTAACACCTCTTCTGTTACTTACATGCCTAGACCTTTCTGTGCACCACACCAGCTACCATCACAACTCAACCCTTCCTCTTTGATTCTTACCCAAGCTTTAAGCTGTCAATGTCATCATCTATTTAGTTTCTCTTCTGTTTTCATATCTAAAAAAATGCAATTCTTGGCCACACCATTGCCTGTTTCTTTCTTTAATCAAAGTTCCCGTTAATTAGCATTACTGCATTTCCTACTTTCCCATTTCAGTTTTCAGCCCCTTTGCACAAAGCATACACAAACACTGACAGTTTTCTAGTATCACTCTATATCTTGAAGACAAGTGTTTCTGTACAGATGTTTTCACACAGAAGCAGTGCATAAAAGTGAACTTCTGTGAAGCAGCATTTGCCTCTCAATATTCAAACAGAAGGTCTTAAGTTTTCTGGTTTTTGAACTTTCTTTTTTCATAGATACACTCTGGTTTAAAATTAGTTTGGAGTGAAGGAAGCCCCTTAGAGCCTTAACCTCCAAAATACTACCATAAGACAGCACCTCATTTACTTCAGTGCTAACTGCAGTTAACACAGGTTTCCATCCACGTTTAGTAACAAAGAAAATAAAAAATTGTCTGAGAAAGCCTGTTTGCTTCTCGATGTTCATTACAGCTACACCAGTGACTAAAACATTGAGGAATTTTATCAGGAATGATAACACCAGAAAAGCCTGAACTGAGTAAAATGCTATCCAGGACATTCAATAGCTCTGCAGCAGAGGTGACAACTAGTATTTTAGAAAGCATTTTTGCTTTTGTTAATGCAAGTGAAGTCTGGAAGATAAGCAAGCAGTGATTTGCTTAAAATACAGTGACTGAAGCCATCAAGAATCACGTTTGAAAACGTTGAAAGGAAATCCCATGTCTTACTGGGATACAATCATCATGGGAAATGAACATCTAACACCCGAAGCTACTCAGAATTAACCATCTGAAGACATCTGGCGTCAACAGAACTAACTAATGAAAAAGCATATTAGGATCTTCGAGGGGGCAGGGGGAGAGGGTGAATTCAGAGGCAAACAAAGCACAAAGCATCTGAAAACGCCTGTGTAAATTTTTCTAGGAAGTTAGCACACGGACAATTTCTTTAAAAGAAGTTCCAAAAATCTATTTTGTTACTGAAAAGGCTCTCTTGGGCTTATAAAAAAAAGAAGAAAAATGTTTTTTAATTTAGAGCAACAGTAGTAGTTATTGCGGTCTCTATAGAACAAACATAAGCATAGAAATCAAGGATGTAGAATACTGGTTAAATTTTCAATAGTTCCAGCGAGGCCAAGGACACAAATATGCTATCTAAACCATACTAATATTATCTTGTCTTAAAAAGCCAGCGCTTATCAGCTAAGCTGTGACAAGAAATGACAGGGTGTTTACTCTGTCTCAAATGCAACTTCCAACTAAACTTATGAATTTTAATTCTCATTTGCAGTCAGCCAAGCTTGTGGACAAGAGCAGTTGCAATTTCTTCAGCTGACACTCACCTAGCTACTACCAGATCACGTATCCCCACATCTTAAAAAGCCAAAGTAAATGTGATTACTGAAAGATTCAGAATGGTTTGAGGGTAACAAACATTCAACATTGTTAGCAAACAATCAGCAAGATTTAAGAGCAGATCTAAGACACTTCATATATACTTCCACAGGTACTTCATGAAACAATTCCCTCCTCCACTACAAAAGCTATGCTTTAAGATCATACGTGGATAAGTAGAGCTGCTGGTGAGAAATGTTCTTACTATTAAAGGAACAGGAGAATATGCTGTAAGGAAGAAAGCCAGCCAAGAAAGGCAGCAGCCTAGGGAAAGTAATTTATTGGATTATCTGAAAGCAATGGACAATTGTAGATCCAAGACAAGAGAAGGGAAGAATTAAAGACAGGATGATTAACTTAACACCATTCAACTTGAAAAGCAAACATACATTTTCATCTACACACTGTAGTCCTGTTACAGGACTGCTAAAATTAAAAGATCATAGACAATTTTTTTTTCCATTCATTTAGTACACTTACCAGCATTTGCTGTATAGAGAATTTCAGATGGGTCAGTTGTACTTCCTCTCTAAAGTGCTTTGAGGGGAGGTCAAGTGCATCCTCTTCCTCAATCTTTGAAGTGTTTACCTGTACCACCAGCTTTGAAAGTAAAAGGCAACAGGCAGGCAATGCAGAGACAGGAATGAGGCTGAGTACAATATTATATTACTCCAAAAATATTTTAGTGTTGTGCTTCAACTCTTACAGGTACACAAAGTCCTTTTTATCTTTTTTAACCAAGACTTTAGATTCTATTTAAAAGATATGATTTAAAATTAACATTTTGGAATTCAGTCAGCAATGCATCAGTTGACAAGAATAAAAGAACAGATAATCTGAAATCATACACATTATAGACACAAATACATAAAACAAAGAGGATTCTTAATGAATAAAATTCTTGGAGTGCTGTAACAGAAAACAATTGAAAAACTCCCAATATTAAATAAACCAAATCACTACTGGGTACTAGGAACTAATGGGAGCACATTATAACAGGAATGTTGATGAGTGTGGAATTACAAAAAATTATTAATTATGTCTGTATAAACACATCAAAGTAAAAGGGATTCAAACAGTGGTGGAAATACTACAGGTGAAGACTAAGACTGGCAAAGATTTGTTCACAATGCAGGGGTAAAAAAAAAAAGTATTTAATGGACAAAAAGGGAGAATTATTCAATATTCACACCAAATATTTTATGTTCCAAAAATGACTAGAAAAGATAATGTTACTCTGTGGTCTGTCACAACTATTAACAAAATTATTTCCAAACACCAAAAATTAAAACTGCAGGATGAGAATTAAAAAGAACTGGCAAGGAGCTGATTTTGACTACTTCTGTTTATGTGACTCATCTTCGTGTTAAAAGGACAAGAGTGCTGAAAAAGCATGAGAGTGAGGGTTGCTTCTGAGCTGATGCCTGCAGCTAAGGAAATCTCCACCATACCTAAAGCTCAGGAAAATCTCCGAGCATTTGCTTTTCATAGTATGTATTATAGTTCTGCTGACCTAGCAAAAGTAACCTGCTTCTTATACAACCTGGAACATAAAGAAAATAAGCAAAATTTACTTCTTTATTTAAAAATTAAATCTAACTGACAGACAGTCAGACTGCAAATATTAGAGGACCTAAACACAACTATGCAAAACACTGGGAATTCAGTTTAGTCTCCACCTCTTCTCTATAAGGAAGAGATAGAAAAAGGTTGTGGTTGTTTCTTCTTCTACCTTCACCAACTGTTTATTTTGTTTGTTTGTTTTGGAGGGTGAGGTTGATCTGTTGTTGTTTCTTTAAGTTAAATATAGTTTTAAAATTTTCATGAATTTTCTAAAAATCAGTTTAAGAATTTCCTCCCCCCCCAAACTATGGAAGCGTAGAAATAAAAGTAGAAACAAAAGTATTACAAACACTGGTAAAACCCTGTACTTCCACATGCAATGAGCAAGGAGCAATTTTGGCATAATATTGAAGTGGGAACATTTTACAGTTTCTGGGGAAATATAGCACAGAATAAAGCAGATGTCTTGACTAGACAGGAAAGAATTTTATTCTGGAGAATGGTGAACTTCTCCCTAAAATGTTAACACTAGAGGTGAATTAAGTGAAATGTAAGAATATAAAAGTCCCTCTACTAGCTGATGAAAAAGTCAACACAAATGTTAATAAATAAAAGAAAGCAACTACAGGTAGAAAACTAAGAGATAAAATGAACAAGAAAACTAAAGGACATTCATAGTTCCCATCACGTTTGTTGGCTAACCAAGAGGAAGTTTCCAAATCAAGCTACCAACAATATAACATGGATTATAATAATCTCGTATTTGCTACAACAGAAGCTTCAGAAGTGAAAACTACAGCATACCAATACCGTACTTTGCACTGAACTCTTGCTCATGATTCAGCACCTGTCTTCCAGGCAAAAAGGCCGGAAATATGGCAAGACAAAAAATCAGTACCCTCTGCAGAGAAATTTCAATGCTGTGTGTATCAGAAATCCCAAATCGCTCATTACAAATGTCTAGAAAGTGAGTCAGGGACAGTTTTCAACAGTTATCCCTCTTCCTGGATTCCTTAATTCTTGATCCACCTTTACTGTCTTAATGCTTTTCCCTCTTTTTAACCGTTATTTCCTGTTTTACAGATTAAGAACTGAAAACTGAGATGACTTCCTAAGTGGCCAGGACCTGCAGTGGGAGCTGGTGAGTGAGTTGACTCAGACAGTGGTCATCTTTGCTTCCACTCCTACCCAAGGCTCACTGCAGAACAGTAAGAACTGCAAACATCTAGATATCTTCTCAAGCCGCAGACAGTGGAAGTCTCAACCATTTCATCTTTTTTAGACATTAAGAACCACAGTACATTTATGAACTTTTTAACAATAGAGAGAAAACTGTATGACATGACTATAAAAGAGATACTTCAAGTTTCGCAGATAAAACATCTGTACATTTAGCATTCCTTTTGCTAAGTCTTCATGGGGCAGGGAAGGCAACAACCACTTACTACACTTCAAAGAAAATAATTCTACCATCGCCCTCAGTGAAAGAGGTCAACACCTTCATAGGCACAAGCAGAGTGTCTCAAAACTTTTGGAAAGCACAGCTCTTGCTTGGCTCATTTGCTCTTGAACGGTTCTTTGTATCAGCAGCAGCTCCGTGGCACTCTTGGTAGTTTTGGACGAGAGGAACATCTCTCAGCAGTTTCCGCAAGCACTTGCAGTCAGTAACTGCAGCCTGTCCTTCGTCTCCCACCCTGGCCAAACAGAGCAAAGCAGGGCCATCGGAGGGAGAGCCATGGTACTGCTCTTGAATACCCTGTCATCCCCTTGGATCCAGCAAAGCTTTGTGAGCCTCGAAAAGCCATGCTGAGAAATATTTCTCTGTGAGAGTTATGATCACAGCATGATGACTGGGCATTTGCAGCATCAGTGAGAAAGGTCTAAATACACAGCATTAACTCTTACAGTCACTTCCTCAAAAACTAACTGAAAGCGATGCTGGGTTTGGTGGCTTTTTTTTTCTATTCCAAAGAAAATTCCCTTTTGAGGGACTTACCTTCTCCAGTGCCAACGAATCCACAAGCTCAAGACTGATGGAAGCCAAGGACTGCAGAGCTGATAGACTTAATCCACCTGCTAAAAAGGATCATGCTGGAGCTGGTAAGAACCACTGGCTGCACAGTCCAAATCTAATTCACTTAACCTAGTGTGACATCCCTAGAAAACTTTACTGTCTAGCTTCTTGGTCAGGCAGAGTCACAGAAGAAATACAAAACCAACAGCCCAGGGAGACACCAGTCCCTCAGTGGGAACAAGACACACAAGAGCAATGCATCGCTCCCCAAAGGTACTCTCGTAATTAAGCAGAAAAAGAATATCTATCCCACATCAAGCTATACTGCAGAATTCAAACACCTACATCCCAGTCAGCAGTTATGTCTACTGTGAACTGGAAAAGGAACTGCAAGGCTGAAATTAAACTTATTCCTACAAAAGCTGGCTCAAAACTTATTTGAACTCTTTTCTCCCCAAGCTGACAAGACCACAGCCATGATCTGGACATACAAACCAGCACTGTCAGTCTTCTCTGTCGCTCGTTTCAGAAAGATTAAAGGATCATCATTATTTCAGGAATTCAGAAACACCCTTTCTAAATAAAACCTGCTGCACTCATACAGTCTCAGTTAGTAAAACCCTGCACATAAAGATAAAACAGTGTTCTAAGGCCAAACCCCTCTTGAAGCAAGTGTATCTTCCAGTCTCTCAGACAGACATCATACAGTGTTTCACACTCTCCAAAACAAGGCCTAATGTAACCCAAGGCTGATAACACAAGATACTTTCCCTCCCTGTGCATTTCCAACTCCCCCCTCTAAACAGAAAAAAACCCATCAGAGCCCCGCGTAAGACCTCTGCCCCAAAGGACAACTTCTCTTCAACGTTCATCATCCTCTCGTCGATACGACTGAAATACACCTTCACCTTTAATACTGCTTCTCTGAACATATACCCCACAGCTATCTATTGAATTGTACTCATGATATTATCAGCAACAGTCCTTTCAGTGTCTCCACATGCCCACAAATTATTTTTTTTTTCCCCCAGTAATCCCCTTTGACAACACTATGTTTTGGGATTCTGAATGTTTCAGCATCTGAGGGCTGGCAAGGCTTGCTTAAGAAGTTATTCTCTCTCTCTACATCACTGCAATAGTTTCATTAGAAATTATCATCACTTCAAAACAGTCAACAAAATTGGGATGTTTCATCCAGGCATAACTCTTGCTCACATTTCATCTGCTTAGTACAAGCGTGCTGTCACCAACAGTTTAGTATCCTTGCCTGTATAGTATTAAGATTCACCAGGCATCACACAGGTCTCGTGTATCAGCTCTCAAGTTGCCAAGGTCCAACCACCAGCTATTTTCTACATGGCATGGGGAAGCACAGAGTCAACGCATTTCTTTCTGAAAGGAAGACTCCTTTCTACGCACAACTCAAAAAAAAAAAAATCCAACTTTTGCTACTCAAATGGATATCACCATAACAACCACCCTCCTCAAACTTCCACGAAATGTCATCTTTAAAATACTACATGCAGTAGGCAAGTAATAACTTCAAGTGAGGAACTGAAGGCATATATTAGAGATAAGTAATTTTCAAAAACAAGCCTACATTATGCATAAATACCCATAGCTTTTACACCACAAATAAAGCCTGCTGAATGACCTCTGTGGTATTGGTTTGTAGGTAGCCATGATATACATTTGGATGACATGAACAGGATACAAGAGAAGCCATACACATAATTCCGAACACCAAGATGCTTCAAGCATTTCTGTCAGCATAGTGTATTTTTAAAAACAAATTTACATTAAAAATAGCTGACTTTTTGGTATTTGAGGGTTTTACTTTAACTTATCTTCCTATGATAAACAAACCTACAGTCAAAGTAGTACCCTCCTGCAAACTATCCTAATTTTTGGCTGAATTTCTTTCCTTCACAGTGCTTCCTTCAACATCTCCCTTAAGCACTCCACAAAGACTCTTCAGTCATATGCTAACAATTTTAAAGGAATGGTAAAGACAAACCAGTCTCAGAGACATGTACCAATAAAGAGCTTTTCAAGGTAGGCCACACTGCCTGCATTTGACAGCCTAGGACCTCCTTAAAAAAAAAGAAAAACAAAACAAAACAACAAAAAAGCAAACAACAACAACAAAAAAAACCACAAACAACTACCCAAAAACACAAAACCAAACCAATGTTGTCCACACTAAAATGTGAATTACACCTAGCACCACCCAGAGCAGAATTTCACCAACATCTGTACCACATCCCCACAGTGGTACCATGGAGGTAGATGATGGCTGCAATAGCACTTGCATTTCCCGATCAGCTGTTCAGAGCAGATCAATGGAGGATGAAACGAGGAATGAAGTGTCCATGAGGTCCGGGCATGCCCAAGATCATGAGAAGAGAGGACTGATTTGATGCAGGGGAGCTGGGGAAAAGATAGTTAGGAGTAGGCACAGTAAATGTGTTAGAAAGGTGAAATAGTAAGAAAGTTGTGCACAGCTGACTGCAGCACTGGAAGAAAATTAGCAGTGGGGAGAAACCTTTTGCATACAAACTTTTATTTGGACTTACTGATAAATAAGACACTTGTACAACTCCCCAAAGCCACAATGTTCAAAAGGTCATTCTCATTCATGCAATTATTCCAGAACTGCAAAATAAAGTTATAAACTAACCATAAGGCACCCAACAAATGGGATCAGCTGGCATCCCTTCATATTTCTTCACAGGCGAACAGAAATACCTGTATTAAACTTCCCTGTTGCAGCAGAGCATCAACTGCATACAAAATTCAGCGGAGGTATCACATTCTGGTGATTCTAACCCCCTTCAACAACATTTATCAAGTTGCTTTGAAATCTGACACTTGAATTTTAATCAGTATTAATACCCCAAATTGAAACATCTAGATGATGTTCCTAAAATACAGCACCTAAAGAAAGAAACCCATACTGATGCTTTCAGATTTGACATTCGGTATTTATCAGAGTCATTACCATGCATCCACCCATCGAGGTCTTCATCAGAAGAGATGGTATACTATGAAGTAGGTCACATGGATGTGAACGTCTTCGGGCTTGGTCCCAGCATATCCCCAAACGCAAGATGAGGGCTGTACCCCAAGTATTACAATATGCAAACATACAATAGTAATAATTGCAGAATTTGTCATGTCCCCGCACCCAGGCCCTAGATAGCCCTCTACTAGTTAATGCAGGCAGGCAATGGCCCTGTTCTTGGGCTGTTCTCAGCCTCCTCCCCAGCTGCTCTGTAAGTCAAAACAGCAATAAAATGAAGCTAAAATAATCTCCCACACTGAGTGGATGACAAGCACACTGCAATTGAAGACTAGCACTAAGAGGAACTTCAAAGACAGTCATTTACAGGTATTGCTTCAAGATACATTTGTTTCCAAGTGGTAACTTTATTCAGCTACAAACATCTCAACAACATAAAGAAGTCACTCCATAACACTGTAAGCTTGCAACACTCAAAAAATCATGCCTTCCACCATAGGTTAAACTCAGATTTGCCATCTCCATGCCCCTGCCACTGCTGCCAGGCCTTACAATGTATGCATCTTCACTTTGTCGTTTCCTCATTTCTGATCTATTAACAATAGAACCAAGAAACAGGGAAAGAAAAGAGAGTCACGTTGACACCAAAATACACCAAAATGCAAGCAACTACTTTGAGTAGCAGGCTCTTCAGAATAGGTAGAAGTCTGAAAAATAAAGGATATAGAGTGTTGGAAGCCCTGCATGCTTCCCACAACAACGACCACTATGAGCCATATTAGGATAGCATCTAAGCATCCCTACTGACATCTACTCTCATCACTATAGCTGAAAAGTATTTTCAATATATTCAAATGAAGAATCAAGACAGAAAAAGACATCCACAGAATAGATGCAGGGGTTCTGCCACCTAGTGGCATCTACAGCCTCAAATTATTGTTTCCACCATACTATTATTACCTTTTTTATTTATTTTTTAACTGGCAGCATTTGACAGAACAGAATAGAGAACAATGGTAGTGAAACTGTGAATTTACCAAGCCTGGTTCTCTGCGGCTTCATTTCAGAACTGCATTCTCCAGCACCCAAGACGATGAGAGTTTCAATCAAAGCTTTTCTAGCTGTTCAGATAGTCATAGTATAATATTTCTCTTCATCCCTCCTTCAGCTCCTGTAGATTCTCTGCCACCCAATACTGACGTTGGTTTCATGTTGTATAGTCTCTCTCATAGCCAACTGCTCATTTTCAGTATCTGCAGTATTATAGTATCTTTGAGGTCTCTACCCATTTGTCCTAACTGTTGGGAGTCTAAGAGATCTCAAAAGTAATCGTGGCTAGGAAACAGGGAAAGGCAGAGACTGAGGGGTAAAAGCAGCAGAACGATAGAAGCCCCATTTCCTCAGACACCGCCTGCATCGCAGTTTGTCAATAAAGAAACTTTGCCAGCCCTAACAGCTTAAAGGATTCCCCTGCCCAGTTCACAGCATGGGCCCACAGCATGTCATGTCAAGGCATCAGGGACAGGGACACAGCGGAGCACAGAGGCAGGAACTCCTCAAGGGAGGCGGCTAGCAGAAACCACTCTTGTTGCCAGGCCATAAACTCAAAAGCCCCCTTTCCCACTTGGGATTCAAAGCCAGAAGCACTTTAATGTCTAAAGTAGGTCAATCTTTGTTTACACAAAACACAAATGAGAAAGGAAGTATCATTCATTCAACTTAGGATCGGTCAAAACCACCAAAGCACAGAGCAACACACTGCAACTTTTTTTTTTATTATTTATTTTTGTTGTTTTTTTTAAGAAACGAAATCTTATCAAAGGCACAGTCAGAGAACACATCTCACACAGATGTGGCCAGGTAGCAAACAACTCTTCTTCATGTAAGACAGATATGCTTCCTCTGTGGGAGTCTTGACAATGTAATTTGAAATGATGTCATCATCTTGCCAGGCTATACCCTCACAGATGCTTTAGGTTCCAGCCCCCATTTGTCAACTTTTATAACCCTGGTAATCCATGAGCACTTTAGGGCTACTTCTACTACAGGCACCTTAGCAAATAACTTATTTTGGGGTATTTTTTAGTTTCAGTCCAGAAAAATAAAAAGACACAAAATAAAAACAAACAAAGACCACCCCTAAAAACCCAAAACATAACTGCGGTCACAAACACTGTACAGCTGTAAGCCCTATCCTTCTGACACTTCTCCTTTGCCTTCTCAAGTTTTTTCCTCCGACTCTGTAGCAATCCCTCCACTCCCCCCAAAGTTCCTCAGATGTAGCCTACAGCAGTTTTCCCCCTCAATGGGTGGGGAAGCAGAAAAATCGAGGGAAGGACAATCTGCCACAGGAGACCACAGGTGAGCCAATACTGCAGAGCTAGCAATGACTGACAGATCTCTGCTGGACTTTTATGAGAAAATAAAAGGAGAAGGTTTCAGCAAGTTTCTTTTCTTCCTCTGTATTCCATAGATACGAATTTCAGCTGTGCGAGGTATAGCTCTAAAACAAGCATGTGAGAACTACCCACAGTGATACAAAGAGGTGCACGTGCACCTTGATGTGAAATCACATTCGATCACTCAGGGATGAGTGTTGCAGACTGAAGCTGTAAAGATACACTAGGGTTCTGCTAGAAAGCAAAGCCCTTCCCCTTGTCAACAAGCTAGTAGCTTTCACAGGATTGTGAATGAAAACAGAGATTGTTGGAATAAGTGTGTTGGTAAAGTAATACTTCACAAATGTAGGACTGTGAGCAAAAGCCAGACACAGATTGCTTCTGTCTGCAGCCTCCTGAACCAAACCAATGACGGCTCAAGCACAGAACGCATTGGGTTTTCTGACAGTGAGCGTTCATGCTCTAGTCTACGTGTAGAAAGCTGCCCAAGTTACCGAGATGCCAGGGTGTCATTCAAACGAAGTTAGGGATGTGCTATAGTGAAGGTACATCTTTATCACAGTTTTCAAGTTTCCCTTAATCTCACTTCACACATTAGTACTGAACAGCTCTGTCAAAACTCAGCTGCAACCCAAGGAACTTGCAGAGCACAGTAGCAAACCACAATCCCTTACACAGGGACAATTCTCACAAGAGACTCTTAATTAGAGGTTAACCAGAGTCCTCATTTAGGCCTCATGTCAATAAACCGTGTGCTCAGACAGAAGGGCACAGATGCCTTCAGGTTGTTTTCAGGCAGTATCAATGTGTATCATTCCTTTAGATGGTGCTAGCTCCCACAGACCTGGTTCGGGAATCTCAGCAACACACTACAGAGTTTTTAAAAGACTAAGGAAACGCACTTTTTAATCTTGATAAAGTTAGAATAATTCTATGCAGTAACACAAGGTTCTAAAATAGCACACTTTATGTTGAAGAAGGCAACAATTTTCTTCTCCCCTCAGTTCTATGAATGTCTACAGCTGCACCTCAGACCTGGTCATTAGATGTTATTTTGCAAGAGATCCAGACCTATCAGTGAATCAGTCGATTAACCAATTTCTTTATAAGCAATGGAGTCCTACAATCCAGGTACAGACCTTGTGTCAGGATCCGAGTCCAATCCACCCCTGGTTGCTTGCACTCTCAGAATTCCCTTTCCTGAAACACTCATTTTCTTGCTTAATGCATCTAAAGTACAAAGGAACAGCATAAGCTGACTGATCTGTTAAGCATTTTGTCTGTCCAACACTAGGAGGGGATGTCTGGAAAAAAAAAAAGTATATATATAGGTATTTCTTTCTCATTTCAGCTTCTAGGAAAGACAGGATGAGGAGTCCTGCCTTACTCTGCTCCTCTTATTCAGGACTTCTGGGAGCTGCCAGTGTCCTGTTCAGGGACAGATCCAGTTCAAGAAGGCAGGACTTAGCTCCCGATAGCTCTGTAGCTCTAGCAGGTGAGTTCCATGCTCAAGGTGTTTGTCCTTCTACCCAGCCCACCTACTCTGCAGGACATCAAAGCCCCAGCAGAAGGTATCCAATTATTGCAAGCTGGAAGCTGAAAGCAGCGGCTTGCAGGCAGAGAGCAGGCAAGGCCTGGATGCTTAGAACAGTGTCGCAGACTGAATTATATGCTCTGACTCTACAGCTGATGAGGCAGTACAGAGTACAAGACTCTTGAAAAGCACTAGCACTGAGATTGCTATTTTAGTTTTCTCACATGTGATCTATCCAGGTAAGGAATACCCAAACTGTTCACAAACCGTAACAGCACAATAATTTGAAAACTGTGTTTAGCAGACTTACTTTATCTCTTGTTTCTTATCCAGTATTTCAGTATAGCATATCAGTCATAAGTTTACTGGACAATTATTTACGTTTGAAGTGGTTTTCTTCAGAAGAATCCAGACTGGCTTTTCAGTATTTTCACTGAAGTTGTAAAATTGTGATACTCCTCTTCTAACCTGGCTTCTAAAAATGTACAAGAGATTAGGAACTGGTGTTCCAAACTCCCATAAAGCAATGAATAAATTTTACAGAAAGACCCAAAGCAGGAAGATGAAACATGCTGCTTCTGGCACTATTCTGTCCCCTATTCAGTTCTACAAGAAGTCTGCAATGACAACTAAGTAGCAAAAAAGATCAGACCTGCACATGTAAGTGTGCCAAAGAGCTGGAAGCCCCAGCTCAGATGGCTAGAATGTCAGGCATTTCCTCCACTAAAATATGTGAGAACATCTACTAGCCAGAGGTCAGAAGCAGATTTGAGTTTCCAGTTTTAGAGTTGGGGAATTTTTTGTTTGTTTTAAAACGAGAGTGTTTTCTTTGCCCTTGTAAAGTTATGTGCTAGTGCCAAACATGTTTAACTTTTAACATATTAGTGTATTCATTTATAGAAGCTGCGATTCTGGCATATGTATCTGACAAGCCATTTAAATTCTAGCACCTTAAACTATGTAGATTGGTTTGTCACTATGACAACAATTTTTACATGTCTCTAGAACGAAGTTGATCATACAAAAGTACTATTTGTTTTCTTCCTAACTGAAGCTAAGAGTTAGTGAAAGCTTTACCTCTTTTCGACGGAAAGGCAGAATTTACATCTTTTAACATACATCGACATAATATATATGATTCTAGATAAGCTATGTAACATACATCATATAACTTGATGAATGAGAAGGGAAGTTTTCTTGGATTTGAACGGCACGAATTTTAAAAATACTTTGAATACAGAACACTTCAGGGAATCTAGAACATGGAAGAGAACATGAGCAGGAATTCAGGAGCGAGTAGAGCTATTGCTTGTTGGCACTAAGGCTAAGAATGCCTTTGGTTGGGTTTTTTTTTTTTTGAGAAAGTCATTCAATCTTGATGTCAGTGCTTTGCCTATAAAACACCAACCCTCTCCCCAAGTATTGTGTAGAAGAATCCTTTATCAGTAACTAGAAACATAAACACATGCCCAAAATACATTGACAGTGAACAGACAGATGCCCCAGCATTTGGAGAGCCGGCATTTTATTTTTAAGCATCGATAGAGGGCATAGAGATACCACCTACGCTCAGGTCCGGCACGTAAGGATACTGGCCAGGGTACCATCTCACTGCAGCATCACTGGGAAAGGTGGAACTGAAACCTGAAAAGCCCATTTACAACTAGGTAGTTTCCATACCCTTAAATGGATGTTTGGACTTTTGTTTATACTGTGAGCTGTACCCTCGCTAACACTCTGGGGTAGGGTGAGAAATTCTTCTCAGAGGTCTTTGTAAGAACTTATAAGTTTTATGTGGGGGTTTTCCTGGTGGGCAGGAGGGTGCAACCCACCCATACCTGCTCTTCTTGAACCTAGAAGGGCAGAGGAATGGGCAAACAGGAGTAACAATCTCAGAACAAAACTTCCTGCCCAGATCATTAGACCAGGCTGTCAGTGGCAGGTTACAGCTAGTTAGACTGAAGCAGTCCTGGCTACAGGTAAAGCTGAAATGGTCTTGCACACCACCCGCCTGTTCTTAATAGGGAAGGGCATATTATGGATTTATCACATAGCATCAGCCAGATCTAATGCTGCTAAATTAATAAGGACTGATAACCTGAAGAAAAGGGGTTAATAACAGAGTCCCCTTAAAAAGTGCTAGTGCTCAATGCACGACCCCAAGATAAGTCTAGGGCAGTAGCCTACTTACAATGTTATTTTCCAGAGGCTATTACAATTAAGTCTTTGATACACTTCTGCACGTGGAAACAAGCTAGAGACTTTTCTCTTGCAGATCAGCACCACTGCTGAGAGGAACCTTGGGTTGGAGACGAGGTGGGGCAGGAGTTCAGCTAGTCCCCAAGAGTTTGACCAGCAGTTTAAAAAGCCTCTCCTGCATTTTTCAGCATCGAAAAATAACAGTGTAGAGAAGTTAATGCAGAGAGCATGCAATGTTATTATAATTTTTTAGAAAAACAAAATTTTTGGTAGGGGAATAATTTTTCTTATCACAATAATATTGCAATTCTATTGCAATATTAATCCTTTCACTTTCTTACAGAGCAAAAGTTTTACGTTTGCAAATTACTAGATAGAGACATCTTCTATTCCTGTATTAATTAGCAACTCCTTTGTACATGGGGGGAAACAAACATTTCATCTTGTAGTAGTGAATATAGATAAAAACAGGCTCATACACATTCTTGGAATATTGAAGTTGAAAGCATTGACTTAGTTAGGTTCTCAAGCATCTTGAAAAGGGTACAGCTGGCACAGCTATACGAGTATCCTTGCTCTGCTTAAAAGCTGCCAGGTCAAACCAAGGTTATTAATCATCCTATCTGCAGTCTGTTCTGAAGTAGAACCAATGTAAGTTTTCCAGAAACACTGCTCTTTCTTTTCCCCCTTTCCCTTCCACCTTCCATCCTCTGCAATGGGTTATCTAGCTTCACCAAAGTTTCTCCAGAACCCAACTGGTTCACAGAATCTTGCTTCGACTCTAGTCTCCATCCATCCATCTTACCACAAACATTTTGCTGATAATGCTTTGTTATATTGCACAAAAAAAGTTAGTTTGGTGCTGTGGAACCTGCATAGTGTTTGTTGCAGTTAGAAAAAAACAACCACAAAAAAAACTTCACAAAATAATTCAGGGCCTAAATTTGGAGACAAAGAGCTAAAACTGTTACCATGCTCTCACTACCATTCAGAAGTACAAAACGTTGTTGTATCATTCCATTAAGAGACAACTTTGAAGTCTATTGGAGGTGATCAAACAAAAAAAGACAACTTCATTTTCCAACAAATTGTTCTTCATTACTGACAGAGGCATAACCATTGTATTAAAATTGTCATATTGCCCAGTACTACACTGATACCACTATCACTGGATATAATCATCCAACACTCGCTTATCTGTCAGCATCAATGCTGCACATATCCAAACAAGACTTGCCCTGTCAAAACAAGACCTGTGACCCAGCACACCAAGTGCCACAGGAATACAGCTTGCTGCTTGTATGCAACATTAGTCTAATGTTTACACACCATTCAAATTGAGATCTTTGCTCAGGTCTTTTCTGTCATGTGTAGATAACTTTTGATCCTTAAAATCAACACTGTATCTGGAAGCGTTACGCTAAAAGTCATCTGCTCCATTTTCTCTCTCCCCCACAATTTTAACAGAAGTTAAGGCCAAGCATTCATTAAAACCTGTAACTTGCTGTTAGAAGTGGACATACCTCAGCACAGCCCACTTGCCAACATGGAAAAGAACATTTGGCAGGCACTGAACTTATCAAAAGCAAGATTTTTACCAGCTGTAAGGTATCTGTCCTGCTCTTTTCCTCCTCTTACAGAGGCTCCAGGTACAATAGGTTATCTTGTACCCTGTTTCAGATTAATGCAGGTAAGCATTTGAAACAGAAAAAGGCAAGAAGAATGCTCCTTTGTCTCACTTTGACCATCCTGGTCCAATTGCCAGCTTTGTAGGAAGCATTTGTCACACAGTCCTATCCCAAGGCCTACAGCTAAGGTAATACTTCTGTCCGCAGCAATCTCAGAAACTGCAAGCTTGAAGCAAACTGAAGCACCACAAATTTAAGATCCAGTACATTCTCCGTAAGCATTAAATACTCAAGGAATTTGGACATAGACAAAGGAAAGGCAAGGGTGGCATCTTCACAGCAGCTTACATAAGCAAGTGCAGCACAGAAGGAGAATAAGCTCAGTTACTACACAGTAGAAACACCATACATTTACATAAAGTGGAAAGGAAAAAATAGAAGTGTAAAGATACAGTATTAATTACAATTGTAAGTAATTTCTGTGATGCTAACACTTACAGGTCTTTTTTTTTTTCAATCAGCTGCTCAGTTTTGGGTTCTTTCTTCAGTCTTCCCTTCTAACAGTTTCTGCAATGCAGTTTTTCCCCCCATTAATACAAACAGTATTATTCATAATCTAATTAAGCCTAAAATTGTGTTATCTAGCCACATCAATACAGAAATATGAGACACAGTGTTCCCTTTTCTTTCTGAAACTTCTACAAGGTTTTCTTACTGTTTGCTTAAAATTTCATGGCACAGATGTTCTGTGTGTGACAACTCATCTTAAAAATAGGACATGCTAAAAGAGCCAATACATGAGAAAGATCATACTTCCTTGATCAGGGAACAGTTCTCTCAGGAGCCAGAAAAATGACAAGTCCTGCAAATTTAACATGGCACTGTTATGCTGTGAAGGCAACTGCACTGCCACATGTGCCACTGTCACTAAACCCTCTTATCAATTAATGAGTTCTCCTCCCTTTTGGTTTTTGGAAGATTTCTTTGTGTATTCAAGTTTATATCAGTATTCCTAATCTGTGCTATTTCCACATAAAATGGTTTTTCCTTCTGCATCTATACATTCAGAAACAAAGCCCGAAAGCTATACTGCTATTTTCCTCTGTGTTTCATGGGAAATTTTGCCTTCAAATGCATTTACTTGGCTCTCACAAGCGTGCTCAAGGGTAAAATCTGGACCTTTGCCACAATCGCATTCCTTAGTACAAATACACGCCAACCTTCAAAGTTCAGATATTTGAGAAAAAACATAAGTTAATTGTTATGAAAGAGGAGTGGAAAGTGTATCAGATTAAGCACATTTGAAAGTCTTTCACTCCCCTCCTCGCCTGAGAATTCAGCATAAAGCTAGATTTATTCTGTTCTAGTTTTTCAACATAGCTGCAGCCATTAAGACCACACAAGTGAAGTTTAACACAAAATCAGACTTAACAACAACCAAACAAGCAGTCAGAATAAAATTACCTTCTCATATTTGTTATTCCAGGACTGGTCTAACAGGTATTGCAACATTTGCCAGAATAGTTATTCAGTTACATGTAAAAATAATGGAATGCAAGGAGTATGTTGCAATAAGCCAGCTTAATAGATACCAGTGACTTAAAAGGCCTTTTTCCTTTTACCTATGAAGGACAGCGCTGAATTAGTTAGAAACGTGCAGGCCAGGTAACCAAGAAGCAACTCTTAAAGTAAGAGTTTCAATAGCTTAGTATCAGCAGCAGGTTTTACATGCAAAGAGAGATGCAACTGAAGGGTGTTCATTTACCTAAAGCATTAATTGCATCTTTCATTCAAAAAAGATACATATTTTATCCTTCACACACATTCTGAATGAAGATTAGGCTTTGCTTAATTTTGACATGGAAAATGCTTATGCTTTTGATAGAGTATGAACTCGTAAAGCAAGTCGATTGGGTTCTCTTCTTAGAGCTCAAATGTATATTGAGAGAACTTGAATCTGACCCATGACTTTCTCCCAGCTTTCCAGAGGGAAGAGGAGATAGCTGTTCTAGCAGCAAACATTTTTTAAGGAGTGAGTTATCATTCCAAAGACCTGCCGTTGCGTCTGGAGGGGGAAGGCTGCAAGGCACACTGCCTTCCCACTGGCAGCTCACAACAGCACTGGTAGAGGAGGAGGAACAGGCTCAAGAACACCCTTAAGGTTCCTGTTCTTAAAGCTCTGCTGGGCTGTCTGAACTGCTGCCAGAGCTGAGCATAGAGTGAGAGAAAGAAGATCCCAGAACTGGAACACAGTCTTTGAAACTACTGAGGCTGGGCCACTTCAGATACTGACTTTTCATACATGCTAGATAAGATTTTGCGATAATTGGACTGGCACTACACAAGAATTTTTCAATGCTACTACCTACCAAAGCCCTATAAGTGTCTCGATGAAAATAATGACTTCCTCTTTCACTTCCCTCACCCCCAATCTTCAATGTCTCACAGAAAATCTGAAGAACTGACTAATTCTTAGCAGATGATGACCGCAAGAATGTGTAGATGCAGCTTATTAGACTTCTGCCTGTTGCTGCGGCTCAGTAGACCGATGGCATCTCATCACTTTTCACCTTCTGGCCGTAGGTTCCACAGTCCACTCCAGCAGTCCAAGTTCAACCAAGCTGTCATCATTAGCAGTCTCCTGAGTAGAAACAAGTTTTCTAAGCTCAAGAACACAGGATTTCCTGAACCATATCAGAGCAGGCACTCATCAAGACAATAACCAAAAGCAAAAGCATTTTAAACAAACAAAAAAACCACCCCACCACAGGAATCTATTATTATTTTGGTATGTGATAGCTTTTCCAGACAATGTCTTTCTAGCCCCAAATGTGTGCATTTCCTCACAGTAGGATGGTTCACGACCTCTATACAGACCTTCTATATGGAAAGTCACTGATGGTCTATGCAGAGAAGGCGGCACTTTAAGCCTGGTAATGGAGTTGCGAGACCTCCAAGGCATAGATGTGCTTTATGCTACATGATAAACTATTCAGGTAACAAGTCTTTGAATATTTGCAGCTTGACTACATGAAGATTTGTTAGAAATTAGCTACTAATCCTTTAAAATGTATCTAATCCCACGATTTTCCAGGAAAACAAGGGCATGGGGTGGGGACAACAACTGGCTTTGGCATCTGTATTAATGAGACCCCACATTTCTGCCTCGGTAATTTCTTGCAAATAGACATCAGCACCCCTACCGAAGTTACACAGATTTGAGCAGAGACTAAAACAAACTGTCCTCATTACAGGCTTCCCCCATTCAGGGCACAGCAAGACTTTGGGAGACAAAAAAGAAAATGGCTTTTGGGCTCTGTCAACAACTTCTAAGCAACGTGACATTAGAGCCCATGCAGCCTGATTTTGGGAAGGAAGGACAGACAACGTTATCTTATTTGCCTCATATGGCTTGTTTAAATGAACTGGGGTGCAAACTATGGAATATGTAGGCAAAGAAAGCAAAAAAAGGAGGCAGGGAAAGGTAACAGTAGATGGAAACATGAGAGGCCCAGGAAGGCGGGCAGACACGAGCCAACAGAGACAGAATGATCCTCCTGGTGGAGAGACCCTGGCTGAAGGCCAGGTGCCCCCCAGAGCTGCTCTGCCACTGCCGCTCCTCAGCTGGACAGGGGAGAGGAAATGTAGCGAAAGCCTCATGGGTCGACGTAAGGACAGGGAGACATCACCCACCAATTGCTGTCATGGGCAAAACAGACTCTACTTGGGGACAATTTAATTTATTACCAACCAAATCAGAGTAGGATAATGAGACATAAAAGCTAAATCTTAATACACCTTCCCCCCACCCTTCCCTTCTTCCCAGGCTTAACTTCACTCCCGATCTTCTCTATCTCCTTCCCCTGCACGGCACAGGGGGACAGGGAATGGGGGTTGCAGTCAGTTCATCACACGTTGTCTCTGCCACTCCTTCCTCCTCAGGGGGAGGACTCCTCACACTCTGCCCCTGCTCCAGCGTGAGGTCCCTCCCACGGGAGACAGTTCTCCACAAACTGCCCCAGCGTGGGTCCTTTCCACGGGGTGCAGTCCTTCAGGAACAGGCTGCTTCAGCGTCGGTCCCCCATGGGGTCACAAGTCCTGCCAGCAAACCTGCTCTGGCATGGGCTCCTCTCTCCACAGGTCGGCAGGTTCTACCAGGAGCCTGCTCCAATGCAGGCTCCCCACAGGGTCACACCCTCCTTCAGGCATCAACCTGCTCTGGCATGGGGTCCCTTCCACAGGCTGCAGGTGGAGATCTGCTCCACTGTGGACCTCCATGGGCTGCAAGGGGCACAGCCTGCCTCACCACTCTCTTCTCCACAGGCTGCAAGGAAATCTCTGCTCCGGCGCTTGGAGCACCTCCTCCTCCCCCTCCTTCACTGACCTGGGTGTCTGCAGTTGTTTCCCTCACATAGTCTCACACCCCTATTCTGCTCTAACTGTTGCTATGCAGTTTTTTCCACCTTCTTAATTATGTTATCCCAGAGGCGCTACCACCGTCACTGATGGGCTCAGCCTTGGCCAGCGGCAGGTCCATCGTGGAGCCGGCTGGCATTGGCTCTATCAGACATGGGGGAAGCTTCCAGCAGCTCCTCGCAGAAGCCACCCCTGCAGCTCTCCCTGCTACCAAAACCTTGCCATGCAAACCCAATGCAATCCTATACGAAGCTAACAAGAGAAAACTTCGGGTTAGATAAGCAAGCAAGCTGGAATTGACATCAAGCCCAGAAGGGAAGACCACACACAGCCTGAAAAACTTCAGTATAAGACAAACTAGATAAAAAAAGATGACTAGAAAGGCACTTGAAAGTGAAGGTATGAGCACAAAAAGACACAAGAAATCAAAGTACATGCAAAAGTCCTGATCCCCTAGTACACGCAGATTCGTATCTGGCAATGGGACATCAGATCTTGGCTCACTGCTTGTTATTTGCCAGGTGGGATTTATGGAACAGATTCCACATCTGCAGGCAAAGGCAGCTTTCAGCGGGCTGTACAGGTCGATAGAGCTGGCAACTACAGGAAACTCTGTGCATTGCCACCAGCATCTCATGTGCATGGACCTATGTGTATTTAGTATGGTTGGGACAGCTTAACTGCACCCTTCCTTCTTCTTTCAAGAAAACAACAAAAAATTTCAATATGCAACCCCCCCCCCCCCCAAAAAAAAAAAAAAAGAAAAAAGAAAAAAGACACAGAACTCATTTTAATCAGAATAAGCAAACCACACTGATCTAGCACCACTGGCCTCTAATACCCTTGCCTCAAGTGCTCGGGAAACTGAAAGGTGGGTCCTCAGTTAAATTAATTTATACAGCCTGACATAACTTGTCATAGCTATGCAACTTTAATGAAATTGCTTGAGACAGAATTTCTCTAGATGCCATTGTATACTACTAATTTTCGAGGTTCCAATTTGTCAAATATTCTAAAAAAGTTATAAATCTATTTCAGCTGTGTTTTTAAGAACAGTATTAGAAAAAAAAAATAGAGTTCACTTGATAGGACCTTCCCAATTACCTCCATAATCGGAAGGAAAGCTACCTTGGCCCATTTTCCCCTCAGCGGGATGTGGTTAAGTATCTTCCCTTGCCTCAGTTTTGTTATGGAAGTTCATCAAGATGTGAATGATACACAAACTTCTAATGAATATCAAAAAAATCTTGCCGAGTAACACGTCACTAAACACAACATTCTCAATTGCTTAGTAAGTATTCTCAGAGTAGAAAACACACGGAAGTAGCTGCTTACACCGCACTTTTCTTCTCTGAGTTTTCTTCAGAAACTCTGATTATGGTGGATACATCACCCAGGTGCTCAATTTACATCTTTTTAATCACGCCGTGTATGTAATTATCCATATCAAGTGTGGTGAGGAGAGATAAGTCAAGACTACCCTCTCTTGGTCCCACTTTCCATGGCAGCAGAGTCTACTAGAGTATTTCAAGATTGAAATTACTAGCTTCAAATCTTCCTGCTATTATATTTAACAGACAAGCCAAAAAAGAGTGAAGTATACATCAGCACTTTGGTTTTCAGGAAAATCTTAATTAAACATACTTAACAGACATTTTGAATGACGCCTTTTTACACAACACCACAGTTTAAGACCTAGCTTGCCTGGAAGAAACTGAGAGATTTCTCTGTTTTAACATGCTCAAAGAGCCCTCTGGTTTGCGTCCTACCTAAACCACACTTCAGGTGGACTTTCCAAATGGATGAATTCAACTTTTAGACTGTAAACTTTGAAAGCCTGCAATACTCAAACAGCAAATACTGGCTCAGACACAGCAAAGCAGCTATCCCATTCTACTTAAGAGACTTGGCTTGCTTACCAAACAGGGATGTGGCAAGCACAAGGGGAAAAAAGTTATTCTTCTTTTCCATTAGCTTAGGTACAGGATGAAGCATACATTTTAATTACCAAAACAAGCAGTAATGCATTTAAAGAAACACCTCCATAAGCAGTTAGCATTCAATTCCCAATCCTACTTAGAGCAAGAGGGAATAAGCATTTACAGGGCAAAACACAGCAGGCAGATTTGACTGACTACAGCTCTCAAATGCAGACAGAATCTAAGTTACGCTATGACTTCTGTTCTTCTAATATGAAACACGGGGTTTAACTTTAAACACTTCTCAATGGTACGGTTTGATAGTCTGAGGATGCAAATGCAAATTCACATTCTTATGAGTAAAAGCTGGACTGTTAGAAGACTCCAGTTATAACCACCAGGTTTCATCACTTGCATCAACTATCCTTTCCATTTGTGAGGGATTAAAAATCAACAGGTCCTAAACTCTTCTACTGATGCCCTACAGTCTGAGAGTTTGGAAGACCACCCTCCCCACTCCCCCATAAAAGAAATAAAACCAAGAAAACAAATAAACAAAGAAGAAAATTACATCTCTGAAAAACAACTGCACCGTCGCTGTCATAACAGGCATTTTACACGTAGAATATCATTACCCACATACAATGCTATTCTTTTTAAAATGGGAATTTAGCAGAGACAAGAGGCTGCTGAACGCAAGCTACTCAAAGAATCAACCTGCTTTAGCTATGCCATTTCACAGACTAAGTGAATTTCTTCTGAGTCTGCAAAAAAACAAAAAGGCATCCCACAGCAGATTTTCTTCGCAAGTTTAACACATGATGCATTGTCATGCCAATAGAAGTCCTGCTGAATTACTACAGCCTTAGTCACACATTCACAAGTAAGAAAAGAAGTGGTAAGGTTACTTAAGAACCCATACATGCTGCTGCCTACTACTACAGCAACAAACAAAAGGCCAACAAAGGTTGTGCCTCTCCACCTCCTAGAACGAAAAAACCACAAAAAACCCCACACAAAGCACTTTTATGCCCTTAGTGACCAACATCACAACCAACGATAATGAACATGTTTCTGCCAACTACATTTTTCTCACAAGATCTCCCTGTTTAAAGACTGTAGCTCAATAATAATTTGCTTATCACAAAAGGAATGACAGATGAGACCAGATTACACTTCCTTAACTCAGAGATAGTAACTTTAAATACGGTTAGTAGCCTTACAAATACATTTACTTTTGCAATAAGTCTGCTTTAAATCAATGTTTAAAGTCAAAGCAGGTTCACACCACTGATCAACTTTTGCATGTTCCTGAACAGTTTGGAAAATAAACAGTAATTACAGCATCACAGAAAGGGCCCAAGATCAAACCTTTGATAGCTGTTCAAAACAATCCTAGCAATACACCATGGGAATTTCATTCTAACTAGGTATATTTGAGCCAACTCATTTCCAGTTCAGCCATAAGTAACAGAAAATCCCTCAAAAATCCCAAACAAAAAAGAACATCATGTATATGTGCAGAAGCACAAACATATGTGGCCTAATGCAAGTCTAATAAAAGGAACACGGAAACGGAAAAATATGAGCATTAAAGTAATGCTACATCATGTAAACCTAAAGAAAATTGGAATTCATGCATTCATAAAAGATATAAGTATAATTAATAACTATCCTTTTTCTGTGCCTTTGCTATTAAAATCCACTGTGGTTATTCATGGTTCAGTCACATCAATACATCGAAAGAGTTTTCCATGTTGCTTCACAACTACGCGAAGGTGGCTACCACAAAGTATAAACAGAACAGTTTAAGTCTTAAAATCTGCAAATGTCATAACACAAAGCAAAAAGTAATAGCTTCTTCTGCTCTTCAACCTACGCATTCGGCAGGCCAAGCTTACTGAAGTCCTGTCCTCCTTTAAAACATATGACTGTCTTCTGAAAAGTACAAGACCACAGGTATCTGAAACTACCCAAGTCACCCTAAAACATATTAAACTAGACCCTAGCTTTTCATTAAATGCACAAAAAAATTTCTGACTCTGAATTACTGAAGACAAACGCTTACCTTCAATCCTTTTTAAGGCCGACAAGCAAGTATCCCGGCTTGGAAATTCAAATGGATTATTACAGGTCCGAATGGTGTCACATTCACATTTCCCGTTGATTATGTTACAACCTGTTATAAGGTTTTCATTGCATGGTTCAAATCCAAGAAGCTGATCATCATCCCAGTTTTCATCTAAAATAAACAAACAAACTCGCTCACTATTGGATTTTGGCTTCAGAATATAAATTCAGCTGCTTTGGAGTTGGGCGCAATTTATTTCAAGCTCAACATAGGGCTAAAGAGAAGATAACATTAAAAAAAATGGATTAATCTAAACTGTAGGATTTGCCAAATACCATGTTTCACAGCTGTTCTATCGCCCATTTTGCTACAGCTACTGGCCTTGTTTACTGCCATCAGTATGAAAAGCTACGATGTCTCAAGGAAACACATAGCTGTAGTACAAATGAGTGCTGTTCTAACCGAAATAACTTTTACAGACACTTGAAGCTATATTTATCATGGAAGTGACAACGTTGGACAGAATCTGCAGCTGTTATAAAAGTCAAAATTGAGTCAGAAAGAGCATTTTTAAACCCGATTAAAAAATACATCACATAGAATTCATTCCACAGAGATAACTTATTATTACAAAAATACTGCAAGATGTCAGGTCTTTGATTCTGTAATATGAGCAAAAGCGAGTTTTCCAGCGCTCTGGGATTACCGTTCATACCCTAGAAGCATTGCTTAAGCACATCACACTCCTTGCTGTCAAGTGGCAGGGGGACAGTTGGGCTGGAATGGGTCTCTGCTCAAACAATTCTGATATTCACATAATTTTTGAATCAGTCTTGTCAAATGTGTAACTCATGTTCCCACTGCCCATTTTGCTTTTAGAAGAAGGCTACATGCAACAAGATATTTTTTTTTCCTCCAGGAAGCGATAAATCCAGTTGATCCAGAGTTCCACTAAGATTACCAGTCCTACAAAAATCTCAGCTTCCTTACGTCAAGTGCACATACAGCAACACCTCACCAACTCACAAGTTTAAGCAAGATACATGCTTTTTATGCAAGACTGAAGACAGCCTAGGTGTCAGGTATTCTTTACCACAGAGCACCAGATCATTTTCCAACCCTGTCTGCCTACTAAAACAAGTACTACACAATAATCACACAGACAGACCACTGACTTCTAGTAATGACCAAAGGGACAAATGTCTATTTTCAGTCTTTACATTCTTACATTCCACAGCAGCTCTCACATTGTGCCTTCTAGTAGTTTACCCCAATTTTATATACTATCAACAAGCAAGTTTCCAATACAGATCCCACCAAGAAACACATCAAAAAAGTTCAGACATCTTCCAGCTATGAAGGGTGGGTTTTTCTGTTGTTGTTGGGGTTATCAGAAGCTGTCCTCCAGTACGGGTGGCTGCACCCAAATACAAACTGTTCATCATTCAGTAGTCTGACACTCAGTAGAATTCTAAAAACTGATAGCAAATAACAGTACACACTCACAGACACACACTGAGGATGACATATAAGTACTGTCCACTCACAGAAACATGCAGAATAGCCGCTAACCTGCAGTTTTTCCTGTTTTGGGGAAAAAACAACCAGCACCTGGAAAGAGCTGTTTACCAGGCAAGTACTGTACACGATCTACAGCATGTGTCACAGCACATTCTCACAGGTATGTTTCTCCCTGTACAACCGGATGCTTGCTTTCCATTATAAAGTCAGCAGAGTACCCTGCCGACAAAAAGCGGTGAATAAACAACTAAGTCAATTTTAGACATGAAGAAGGGAACCTCCATGGGAACCTCACGGCTCTTCTACTCCATTAAAATAGCAAAGGAAGAACAGTCATTAACCCCAGGAAGTAATTTGTCTTTTTTTTTTTTATTAGTAAAAGTTAACCTGACATCCCACACAGCAACTGTACCAATAAAAGTCAAAGGAAGTGTAGAAGTTCCTGAAGAGAAACTATTAAAATTCTTTCAAGAGAAGATGGCACTTCAGTAATGCTTGGGACACTTTCATCGTGAGAAGGCCATGCATGCAGAGGGAGAAAAAAAAAAAAAATCATGAGAATTTGGAGAACAATAATACATCCTGTTCTCAAGAAGCCGGAATACAGCCTGAACAAGTTGTATTTTACAAATTGCAGCAGTAACCCACGTAAAGACAAGAACAAAAGGGGCTACAGCCACGCACCAAGACTTGGTGTTTCAAACGCTGTAACCGCAGGGACCACAGTTTCATCCAGGTGGTCTGTTCAACAGCCTTAAGAAAACAGTTTGAATCGCTCCTTGTTCCTGACGCACCGGCTCTCCTCCCCTACCCCCTGCACCAGCCAGGCGGTCACCCTTGCCCCTGGCTCCCTCGAACTGCTCTGCTCACCGGCCCCCCTGAGACCAGACCAGCACAGCACAGGCAGGTCAGACACGCAGGTGGCGATGACAGCACACTTTGGCTTTCCCACCACTCCGGTTCAGACCATTTGGGAGTCTTTGCTCTGCAGTATTCCAGCACTAGATCTTTTCAAGGCTGACAGAGCAATCAGCAGAGCCCCTGTAATACAAGTGCTGCTCGCCCCATGTAAGGTGGGACCCACCTGGCACAGAAAGCAGAGCCATCGCTCATGGCGGAATGCCTCGATGCAGATGCACCACAAACTGTGGCACTACCCACATTACCTGTTTTCCAGAACAGATTAGTGTTTGGTATCTCACCTGCCACCTCTCATGGCTTTCTGGATGGGAACAGAGGAGGAGGTATGGAGGAACCGCACGGCCCAACACTAGGTTCACTTGGAGTCTTCAATACCACAGTCCCCAAAAATGAGCCCAGTAGTCATTAAGAGGATGGAATAGAAGAGAAATCCCTCAGGAATACTTGCAGACTAGACATCTAACACACTGAAGCTTGAAACAAGGTATTTCTCATTACTGAGAGTGAATACAAAAAAGTCACATTCAGACAGGAAGAATGCAAATCCAGTTCTAGCCTGCACATCTTTTACCAGACTGTTTTTTTTATTCAGAAACAAGTTTCCATCAATGAAGGAGCAAACATCTAACAAGAAAAGAGCTTATTTTAGATTAGTAAATCAATGCAAAGTCTAACATGATCTTTGATGCAGACTTAAGACTTGTTTTCCTAGTTGATTTTGTCCTTTTATGAACAAAAGTTAAAGGTACTGTTAAATGAATACTTATTTACCACTTAGGGTAAACCCTCAGAAGTCACATCAGTGTAGGCAGAACAAAATTCCTTGGAATGAAAGGTACCACCAAATGAAAGCACCCATGTGAGCTAAAGGGATAAATCCAGTGTCCCACTTCGATTGAAAGCTTTATTTACTTGATGCAAGGGCACTAGTCCTCTGCTTGATGCAGATAAATGGCAGTCCAGTACAGCATGTTTATTCATTTAGAGATCTGAAATATTACAGCTGATAATGGAAACACGTCTTGGACAAAGTTTAGGCTCTGTGAAGCATATAACCTAGCCTCTATTATTCCCAAAATCATCATGTCCTGTGGACTATTCCAAAAAACAAGCTTTTACACACCAGTGATTTGGAAACCTGGGACAGTTCACAGAATCATGGAATGGTAGAGGTTGGAAGGAGATCATCTAGTCCAAACCCCCTGCCAAAGCAGGGTCACCTAAAGCAGGTTGCAGAGGACCTCATCCAGGTGGGTTTTGAATATCTCCAGAGAAGGAGAATCCACAACCCCTTTGGGCAGCCTGTTGCAATGCTCTGTCACCCTCAAAGAAAGAAGTTCTTCCTCATGTTCAGATGGAACTTCCTGTGCTTCAGTTTGTGCCCATTGCCCCTTGTCCTGCCACTGGGCACCACTGAAAAAAGTCTAGCCCCATCCACCTGACACCCACCCTTAAGATACTTATAAGCATATATTAGGTCCCCTCACAGCCTTCTCCAGGCTGAACAAGCCCAGCTCCCTCAGCCTTTCCTCATAGGAGAGATGTTCCAGTCCCCTCATCATCCTCGTAGCCATCCGCTGGACTCTCTCCAGTAGCTCCTCATCTTTCTTGAGCTGGGGAGCCCAAAACTGGATGCAGTACTCTGCAGTTCATGAACAACTCCAGACTATAGCACAAACATTTTCCTGCGTGCTCTGTTTGACCTGCTCTATGGCTTCCTTTTCAGGAGAGTGCTCTTTCATGCATACGTCTCAGAAATCTGAATTATATGAAGGAAGAAATAGACAGATATATATATAAGCATTTGTGAATGCTTTACTTCTCTGCAAACACGGTTGACAAAACCCAAATGTAAGAATCTAAGAGCCTCTCAAACCTCAGTATGCGCATCCTATCCACTAGCTGACTTTTAGGACACTTAAAAATACAAGAGTCAAGTAGGTGTTTAACATTAAGTTTTTAGAAACAATCCAGCGGAATAGAAGCCCAAGTAAACTGCTCATTTTCTTCCAAACTGATGTTAGTTTAGCTGCAGTTTCCACCATCTCACTGTGCTGGCATGATCACGTAGGGGCAAAAAAGCAATGGGCTGCCCTTTCTAGCAATCCTGGGTTGACATTGGACTGTTGTTATATAGCCACTCACCTACCTTTTGCCCACACGCCTAGAAGAAGTTCATATGCTCCCAGTAGGCTGATAACTATAGCTTAGAAGTCACTCTCAAATCTTTTCTATCTACATGCAGTCCCCCACTCTTTTCAACTCATTCAGGCAAGTTTGTTTTTCAGACAATAAAGTAGTTCTGCATTTACTCAGACAAAAGTTAAGTCTTGGTCATAATGCTTTTTTAATTCTTCTAAGTGTGCTTTCAAACCATAAGGCACCCATGGAAAGGGAAACATCACGTTAAATCCAAACATTTTTCATTTTCTTCCATCATTCATAGAATCACTTGCTTTCTGCAAAGCAAATGTTTCAGCTTGCTAACAATTCAAGTGCTGCTCTGGGTTGCTGAACTCTGAAGTCCTGTCATAGCATGCATCTAAAGTAGGGGAGAGGATTAAGGCATTAAAAAGTTGAACAAGGGGTCCTTAAACAACAAGTCCAGCCTGGGAAACAGCCCGAGAGGTATGTTTCTGGTAAGCAGCATTCCATGGCTTCTTTCGTGCTAAATCCTGCACACCAGTACTCACAACACAGCACCACAACAGTGTGCCTGGCGTGATGCTCACGACTGAAGCAGGTGTGTCCTCCTCACCTCAAGAGCTGCTTGCGTTTCCAGAAAAGCATGCAACCATGAGAAACTAACTTGGAGTCTCATATTTAAAAGTATACAGTAGCTCACTATAGTTACATTTCTTGTCCCAACAGGCAACAGATCATCTCAAAACAGGTGCAAGTTAAAAGTACAAAGAAAGACCTTTACCGAGACTCCTCCATTGCTTAAATTTGTGCTTTCCTTTCCTTCAAGTTCTCAATTCCTTCTGCCCACCACAGAATCTTCTCTTTTGTGCCCCAGCCCTTCTCTTCCTTTCTGGACATTTAATGAATATCAGCTATTGTTTGGAAAATCATATCACAGAATCACAGAATGGTAGGGGTTGGAAGGGACCTCTGGGGATCATCTAGTCCAAACTCCCTGCCAAAGCAGGGTCACCTACAGTATCCTGAATATCTCCAGAGAAGGGGACTCCACAACCCCTTTGGGCAGCCTGTTGCAGTGCTTCGTCACTCTCAAAGTAAAAAAGTTCCTCATGTTCAGACGGAACTTCCTATGCTTCAGTTTGTGACCACTGCCCCTTATCCTGTCGCTGGGCACCACTGAAAAGAGTCTGGCCCCATCCTCCTGACACTCACCCTTCAGATATTTATAGGCATTTATAAGGTCCCTTCTCAGCCTTCTCTTCTTCAGGCTGAACAAGCCCAGCTCCCTCAGCCTTTTCTCATAGGAGAGATGCTCCAGTCGCCGCATCATCCTCGTAGCCCTCCTCTGGACTCTCTCCAGTAGCTCCTCATCATTTTTAAACCGGGGAGCCCAGAACTAGACACAGTACTCCACATGGGGCCTCACTAGGGCAGAGCAGAGGGGGAGGAGAACCTCCCTCAACCTGCTGGCCACACTCTTCTTAATGCACCTCAGTATACCACTGGCCTTCTTGGCAACCAGGGCACACTGCTGGATCATGGTCAACTTGTCATTCACCAGCACACCCAGGTCCCTCTCCACAGAGCTGCTCTCCAGCAGGTCCGCCCCAAGCGTATACTGGTGCATGGGGTTGTTCCTCCCCAGGTTCAGGACCCTGCACTTGCCCTTGTTGAAATTTATCAGGTTCCTCTGCGCCCAACAATATGCCATCCTCCTTCACTGTTCATAAAGAAAATGCATGACCTCAAACCAGCAAGCAACACACTGGAATGGTCACTAAAGTATCACTATTGAAAACTAACACACAAGCATTGCACCCACAATAACCTTAAATTACAGTTCAGCAGTGAGGGGGCAAACATAACTGGAGAGAATTGAGTGAACCCCCATGGTTTACATTTAACTGCAGCATGTTATTCAGCTGTTTCTGCCTTTTTAAAGCACAACAGACAGGTTCTCAGGATGCTGAAACAGCAAAGAGACCATCAAATACATTGCTGATCTGAAAGCAAAACAGTCAAAACAGACTTGCATCCTCTTAAAACCTGCATTTGAAGTAGGCGAGAGAATGGATTTCATAGTGACACAGAAGTGATCCTTACTGAGAGAGAACAGGTTTCACAGTGACACAGGAGTGATCCTTACTGAGACTGGCACTATCCTCTGGGAATGGGGGGGACACACCTTTCAGAAGTTTCTCCATCAACACAGACCCAAGGTCTGAGCCCTGCCACTCCAGCACACTGGTATACACAGGGGCATTTCCAAATCAGTGGTATTCATTAAGATGGTATGAGACTCTGAAAGGATTCTACAGACTTTCTAAAATAAAAAAAAAAAAAAAAAGAAATACTTCTTGCCAGTAGGCTTTGGCTTCTCTTTGAACAGGAAAAAAGAACGATGGAAAGGAAATTCATGTTTTGGAGGAGCTGAACAATAGCAATGACTAATCACCACTAAAGAATGCTTGAAACCCAGCCCCAGACCTTGAAAAGCAGCAGCAGGGAAGGCTAGCCTTGAAATGAGTTTGTGCTCATGTACTGGCTGCAATCCTCTCCCCTCTCGCAACTTATTCCTTCAGTGAAGTCATAAATTGGGGACCAGAGCTGGCAGAAACTTGTATGGTAAGTCACACAGCTGAGAGTTTTATGATAAAGCAGTTTTTCCACCTTTTAAAAGGGTCCACTTTCCAAGATCGACCTTCATGTGGAATGCGCGCCACTACAAAAGGGCTTTGCAGCCTGCTGATAAAACTGCTACTCAAAGCTAGACAGCAAAACCATACCACAACATTTAGATACCTCAGGAACATCATACATGTAACGCTTGTCTCAAATTCGACTGCCTGTTTTACCTTCTTCAAACTAGAGCTTGTATCTCAGGTGATCAAGTCCCCAGTGCAGCAAGAAAGATTTTCACTGCAGCAACTCCGTGCGTGTCAAGACAGTTATTTCATACTAAGGAATACAGAAACTATTTAAACAAACCAGCTTTCCACTTCATTATAGAAACTCCACAGAAGCCGTGAGGAAAGCAAGGCGATAAATGGAAGCATTAAGTGAAGCATATGATATGGACAACTATTTCAAGTTTTAAAGTTCCCTTTGTCCACACTGTCTGCAGTATTTCAGTTCTCCAAGTATCATCCCTCCCCCCCCCTTGTTTTTTTAGTAGTTTTGGGGGGTTCTGTTGTCCTTTTTTTTTTTTTTTTTCTTGTTTTTTTAAAGACTTTCACTATTATAGTTCCTCCCAACAAGACCAAACGATATTTCCAAAAGCCTTCTGCCCCAAAGACGGTCTGAAATGACAAATAATTATACTTGAAGTCTGACCCCTAGACATTTGAGCACCTGAAAAAAGACTTCAATACATTATTCTAATCTTATGACCAGCACCATGTCTTGATTGTAAATAGTTGACTGAAAATATTACACAGTGTCTCAGGGTTTAATTGGTCAGACAGTCTCTGCCAGTACTCCCCTGATTACAATGAGCATGGACAGCAGTGTTTCAGCTGCCCTAGCAGATTTTTCCTCTAGCTCTAGAAAACTCTTTAAAAAAAATAATTGCTACAGCCTCAGGAAAGGGACAAACCTTCGTACCCATTTTCCAAAGAAGGCTAAAATTCCAATTTTTTTTTTTTTCTTCCTCCAGGTTGCACTCTGCACCCACACGCTTCAGAAGCCTGCACGTACAGCAGCACGCATCAGCTTCGCTGCAAGCAAGGAGCTGGCTGGCAGCTTGCTGAAGCTGCTCAGCAGAGGCAAAGCTGACCACAGTAGGGAAAGTTTCACCTTGGACAAATTGTCAGACAGTGCTATGAATAAAGCAACCTGTACCAAGAACAGTCCGCACTATTAGAAGAAACCTGACATTCTAAACCTTTTGCTGATTTTCCCCCAAAGTCATTAAACGCAGCATCACTGAGCGCCAGAATTGCAGGACGTTTCAGAGGAATCACACAAGATTTATTAGTCAGAGAAGACTATAGGAAAAACTCTGCATACCTTGGATTTAGAATTGATGTCAGGGCTTTTTTCTTCTTCTAAAACCTCACTTACAGACACCAGCTTGAGTCTTTCTATTATCAAACCAGCATATTTTACGTTAGTACATGTAATATCACTATCAGCATGACCCCAGCTTTTTAGCAACAGCCCGTAAGCAAGCAGAAGAAACACCTCCACATGCATACACCCAGCCCTTCTGAAAAATCCCTGAACACAGCACAACGCACACTGCAGCAAAACCCTGAAGTTTAGTTTGTTTCAAGGGTGACCCAACAGAATGGGCTGTCTCAGATGCAGAAATACTACATTTGCTACATTTTTCACTATTTAAAAACAAAAAACCCCGAAACCTGTAAGTATCCAGGTAGCTGGCTACATAAGCCTTAAAATCTTGGAAATAAATAAGAACATGGGAATGGGTGCATGCTTGTGAGCCAGTGCTCTTCCTCCTGCCCCCAACCCTACCCTTTCCAGTTTGTTTTTTTACTGAAAGACCTACACACTCATGACCCACAAGGCGTTAACATGACTTGCAGATTCTGAATTTAAGTACCCAGTATACTCAGTGAAAGCTGCTGGGGACTGAATATTGTTGCCTCTGGTGAAGGTGTGAACAGCTTCCATTCATCTTAATACGTTATTAAGCACTTACTTCCTCCAAACACGGCCAAACTAGTCTCTTTAGACTAGAGCTCCTTCAGGGACCATCCTCTATTCCCTATGCTTATGTGGAATTTAATCTAGATACAACTTTGTGTAAAGGCTATTCCCATCTTAGTTTATATTGGTAAGTTTTTCCATATATATAAACTTTCTCTGTCAGTATCAGTCATTTTCCAAATTGCACACACACACACCAAAAGGTAGAGTTAAAACAGAATATTAGCAGACTGCACAACTGGTGTCACCTGAAGTCGCACACAAAACCCTGAATTCACCATTCCCAAGTTTAAGTGCCCTGTGGATGAAATGCATTCTCAAATGAAAGCAGCTTATAAGTCACAAGAGACATTTAATAGGTCACTTCTACAAAGTATTTAATCCATTAAAACAAACATTTAGTCCTGTCTGCAATACGCTGTAAACTTTACTCATTCAGATGAAGAATCCTTGAGGGGGGTGCAAAGTAAGGAGGGGAACAGGAAGGCATTTCTGAACCATATTAATAGATTAATTATTGCATAATACACCTGTCAGTCATATGACATTTTGGTTGACTAAGTACTATGCAAGAAGTTAAGTTATGCAAGTATTCTTGAATCAGCAAACACGCCTAGGGATGCAGAAATTACTATCTGACAAGTTTGGAGGTAGCTCAAAACAAAATTTAATTTTTCTTGAAATGCTGGAACCAAGTTATTTCTGAAATTGAAACATGATGCCCAGAAACACAGAGAAAACCATTTCCAAGTCAAATAAGCACTTGATCTAATTCAAATTCCATGCCACACTCAATGTTACACATTCTTACTGATGTTGAGATTTCGGCACAGACACAAGTCAGAGTAGAAATAGCTTACAAATTATCCAGCCTGTGCTTGAGAAGTCAGCATGTGCCTAGTAAGTGTTTTCTGGAGGGTGGAGGAAGGGGACTGTTAAATATGGTAAAAACTGGCATATCGGAACCTGAACACTCACCATCACAGAATTAATTCTCATTCCAGTTTCAGAAGTTCAGCAATTTTTGTGCTATTTTTTTTCTGAAACCATGAATAATTCTGCATTTTTTTTTCCCCACGGTCATCTGGATTGCTGACAGTCTTTGAACTGCTTATTTTGACTGTCTTCATGGCAACAATCACTTGGTGCGCTACTTAACACTGATTAAGTCCACAACTAGATCATCAGTTCTAACACTTGACGTTAGTGGAGGAAGTTCTCTGTACACACCTGGACATCAGAACTATTTGGACGCTTCCCCAGCCATTCCCTTCATAACAGAGTAAGAAAAACAAACAAACAAAGAAAAAGTTAAGAAATTTGGGCAATACTGTTCCAGTCAAATAGATAACAAACAACCAGGTTACTCACATGTAACTTCTAAATCACTTAAACTTCAGTAACTTGTACTCAAAGCAAAATACTACCTGATCTTTAAGGGTCTGGACTGCATCACAGGCAAGAAGCCAAGCATGTTGCATGGAAGCCTGTCTGGAGACAAAGCATCACATTCTAGTCTTGGTGTCCGCTCTCCCTATTACATACAGAGCACGGGACCAAAACCAACTCAAAACAAGGTTCTCACAAAGGTACTAGCCACAGAAGTTACAAGCGCTTTGGTTACACATAGTATACTGTGCCCTTAGACATCATACTCTATTACTAATGTTTCTCGGGGAGGGCAGTTAGTTCACAGTAGGCTTAAGGCGTGGGGGGGGGGGGGGGAGACACAGCCAAGTTCTCCCCGCTTGTCCCAACAAGAAGTTGGACAGACAGTAATGCTCCATGCTCCCAAAAAGTTGCAGTTCTGTAGAAAAGACTAGGACTAGCCACAGTAGGGCAAGCTCCGACCATCGTCCAAGAAGATTAACCCACATACTGCCTGAAACTTGCCTAAAATTCACTACAGCAGCTTCCTCCTAGTCCCCAGGCAACACTGGTTCAGAAGCTGCGCGCTAGGCAAACAAGCCTTAAGTCAACCACAGGAGGCAAAAAGAATACAGCAATAACCATACACCCCCCCCACCCCAAAAAAAAAAAACCTAAATCCCACCAAAAAACAAAACAAAAACCCAAAACAGAGTACTGCATCTTACTGGTAAGCTACTGGAGCAGAAATACTTTCTTTCAGTGGCTACCAACAGACTAACTCATATGGAAGTATACTCTTAAAGGAACCTAAGGATACAGTAAAACCCGCAGTTTCACTAACTTTGAATTTCAAGTATACATCAAAAAAACTTAAGTTATGCTTCCATTACACAGTTAAAATATCATCTCATTTTCAGCATTATTTCACACGCTACTCTTACGCCTCAGAAGGGTTTAGCAGAAGGCCTCTTAAGAGCACCAGAAATTGGGGAAGCATTGAAACGGAGGCAAGAAAAGAGTCATCACAAGAAACACTTTTCACAGGAACAGAGCCTCTTTGGCAGAGCTTTTCCAAGGCTTTCCAATTCCCCAGCAGGCAGGAGTCCTGCCCAGCTGGACTGCTGCAGAAGCCAAGGCTAACGTGTTTCTGGAGAACTCCAGTCTAATCAGGGGGTGTCTCTAGGTCTACCTTCAAAGACAGAGAAAAAGGGCAGTCCCCCACTTTGAGCTCAGACTTTCCCAATGCCAAGAGTGTTTGTAAGGGGTTGTAGGCTCTCAACACCTCATCAAACCAATCTAGCAGCAACCCTGTAAAGCCAGAGAGGCTGCAGGTGTTTGAAGTCTCTGAAGATTGCCCTTCAGAAAGGGTGCCCGCACGCGCCGTGGGAAGCTAACCTCAGAATTATTCTTTACCAAGAATACAACGACATTCAGGAAGGGCAGTTACATACTTCAGGATAATGCCACAAACAGAGGCTTAGAACTGCATAAAGATGTGAATAGCTAAACTGGTGAGATGAATGAGGACTTCCTTCAGGTTTCAGAAGGTTGAAGAAAAGAACCTAGAATCAGCAACAGATTTCATTAATAAACACTGGTTTAACAAAGACTACTCCATTTCTAGTTTCAGAAAGAGAGGCAACCAGTGATAGATGCCACAGAGACTTCTCCATCAGGTGTTACAGAGTTCACTTATGCCAGGTGCATTAAATACTAAAACTAAGTTAACAGACAAGTATTTTTACCTGCTGCAGTTCCAGCTCTTAAAGATTTCTGTAGCCTAGTATGTGTTGATACTCTGAAATAAGACACCGCTGAAGCTTCAAAAATGATAAAAAAAAATATGCTTATAACTGTAGCCAGTAGGGGTCATTTCAGTGTAAAAAATTGCAGTGAAAGAAGAGGCTAGAGGCAGGAAGGACAGCAAAAACATCAATTTCTATTCACACAGTTCTGTAAGTCACTTCCATGTCCTCCTCCCTGAACCAGGGTAGGAGAGGATTTGCACTCCCACTAGACAGGATACAAAAAGTAGTCTTTACTCCGTCAATGGATAAAGGCAGAGCTTAGTACTACTCCTCCTCACACATCAGGCATCACCAGCCTAGCCTGTTGCACATGTGCCTATAAACTGCACAACTGCGTAGGTTACAACAATCAAAGAAATATAGAGCTACTCAACCTCATTTTAGCAACGGGAGGGAGTACACCAAGTCCCCTTTCTTCCTTGCTGCCACCCCTCGCGCAGAACACGCACCATGAAGAACAATACATTACTTCTGTTGTTTAGAATGAGGTGGTTTCCTGACAGTTCAGTAATAGGTATTCCAGGACTATTTATTAGGCTGACAGTTCAGCTCAGTTGCTTTTCATTTACGAGAATGAAAATTAAATAGATAAGTTATCTGCCTGACTATTCCTATGGGGACAGCTGGAACCAGCTCCTAACCACAACACTAATTGAAATGCAATCTTGCCAACAAATGCTTCATACTATTTTCAACAGTAGATGGGACGTGTTACGAGTCGAACTACAGCAACGTACCGATTGCATCACTTCAAAGGAATGAAATACTCCTAAACTGCCAGAGACGTCCGTACTGCGCTACAGTAAGGGAGCTGAAACATTAAAGCATTTAATGACTGCAGACTTTTAGTTCCTTTAAATTAGGGGGGTGGGAAGCTGTTTAAGCCAAGCTTTTACTTGAAAACATGCAAAGAGAAACTCATCCAAAACCAGATAGACAAAAACTTTTCCAATGCATATTAAAAATAACAGTGAGAGACTACAACAACACACATGTTCAGCAACACGGTCTCAACCAAGGACTTCCAAGTAATTCAGGACCATTTTTAATTGTTTAACAACAGAGCTTCTAAACCCTGGAGCTGGTCCTACCCAAGCAACAACTGCAGAAGCTGCTGGCGTTGGTTCTAGTACAGGCAGGACACACTGCCCCGCTCTGCTGTGGTTTGCAATTATTTCGTGAGGGAGACAAACAGAGTTTTAAGCTCATAATGAGCACCGGGACAGCTGCCCACTAAAAATGAGCGGGTTTAGCTCTCTCAAAACAGCGCATCATTTTAAGCGCAAGTTTTTCGGACAGATGCTGCCTCACCAGCTCTCCGGAATTTCTGCTGCCCTCTACCCGCCGAGCGCAGACCGCTCCCTCTCCTTTTCCAGAATTGTCCAAGCTCCCTCTCCGAGTCTCACATACATTTATACATATCCCAAACTACCGGTTGTTTGTAATCTCTTTACAGCGCCATGTTTTCCCTCAACTTGGGGGAAAAGGGAGCTGGAGGGAAAAGGCAAAAAGAGATGAAAAAATCGTCTTTGGCCTTTTATTAAATTATATACATACAAATATAAATCTGAGGGACTCTGATAGATACAAAATTTGAAGGGGGGGTGTGAAATCCTCTTGCGTTTCATAGCGACTCATCACCTCCCAAGCAGCCAGCAGGAAGCTGAAGTGACTTTGCGAGGAGTTCTGCCGTGGCGATTCCTCCCTCCTCCTCGACGCTCCAACAAGGGGAAAAACCCATCCCTTATCATCACCCACACCAAGCAGGACAGGCAGGGAGACACTCAGTGACAGGAACAGGAAGGGAAAAACTTCACCAACAGCCGATCAGCCTCTGTGTTTCCTTACAGAGGAGGGAATCCGGAACAGGCATCATCATACTCGCACGACCGATCTCCAGCTGCCAAACCCTCCCCAAGCCCTTTTATCAAGGAATTTTAGCCGGGCATCCGCCGTTGACGTACGCTACCGGCAAACCGGCGAAGCGCTACGGGAAGCGAGAATCGGAAGAGCCTGGAAGTTCAGCCTAAGAAAATTCAGGGTGAAAACTTTTCTACGAGGGGGTTTAGGGAGTGAAGCTGGAAAGACACGCTCGCAGATGGGACTGGCGGGCGGCGGGGAGGGAAGGAGGGGGCACCGGCGCACAGGCGCCAGTGCCCCCTCCTTCCCTCCCCGCCGCCCGCCGGAGACCCCCACCCCGGGGGATGCCTGGCCGATGTCCCGCCGCCCCTCACCTTCGCAGACGCCCACTTCGTACTCGGTGATGGAGTCCCCGTTGAGCGGCGGCCGGATGACACAGCGCAAGCCCCGGTCGCAAGCTCCGTGCAGCCCGTAGACCCCCCCGCAGCTCTCGTTCCGTTGCCGAGCGCACATGAAGCAGCAGCCGCAGATGCCCAGCACGATGCTGCCGGGGCAGCTCTTGGGTTCTTCGCATTTCGACTCGTCGCAGGGTAAGCAGACCAGAGCCCGCGTCCCCGACTCGCCCAGCAGCAGGGCCAGCACCAGCAGCCACCCCGACGCCGCCAGGTGCCAAGCGCCGTCTCCGCCCGGGCGTCTCCTCCCCGCCGAGACCGCTGCCAGGTACATCCCGGCGGCCGCAGCCCGGCCTGGGCCGGGGGGGAGCCTCTCGGAAGCCCCCTCGCCGGGCGGCGGACCCGAGCCTGACGCGTGTCCTTCCCGGCGCCCCCGCCTCCGGCCCCCCGAGGAAAGTTTCCTTTCGCGGCGGCTGCCGCTTCGGCCAAACTTCTCCTACGGGCGGCGGCGCCGGCTCCGCCCGCTGCCCCCTCCGGCAAGCGGCGTCCGTCCCTCAGTCAGCCCGTCCGTCTGTCCGCCCGTCGGTCGGTCCGACCCGCCGGCTCCCGGCACCGTCCGCTCCGCGCGCGAGCGAGCGAGCGAGCCCTCAGCAGAGGCGGCGTCGGTTGGCTGAACCCCGCGCGCTGCCCCGAGCCCCGACTCGCCTCCTGCCTGTGACTCGCCCCGCTCCGAGTGCGCCCTCCGCCCTTCCCTCATTGGGCGGTGATCGCCTTCGCCCCGCCCCGGCTGCCTTGCTCGCGCCTTCGCATTGGATGCCGCTTAAGATGGCCCCGCCCGCTCCTCCTCCCGTCCCCCCCCCCCCGCCCGCCCCAGATCCTGGGGCTGGGGAGAGGCGCAGCGGAGGCGCGGAGCCGCCTGGGCCCCACGGCCGCTACCGCTCCCCCCGCCCCTCCCCTCCCCCGCCCGGGGCTCCGAGCGCGGAGCGGGGCGGCGGCGGCGCCAGATCCCGGGACGGGCCCGAGGGGCGCCTCTGCCTCCGGGGGGCACCGGGGGGGGGCGGAGAGAGGGCCTCGCGGAGGGCGCAGCCACAGCAGGGCGGCGGCGGCGGCGGGGGGAGTCGCGAAAGGGGCTTCGCCTCCCCGGCGGCCGCCTGCCCCCCCCCCCCCCCCCCCGTGGGGCGCGGGGATCCGGGACAGGAGCGGCTCAGCGCCCCCTCAGCCCCTGCGCCACGGAGCGGGAGAGCCGCCCGCTCCCCGCCCCGCCCCGTCCCCGCGGCCCAGCCCCCGGTGGCGCCCAGGTGCCCCCGTGCGCGGAGCCGCGACCGAGGAGGGCGGCTGCTGCCCGGCTGCTCGGCACTGGCGGGAGCGCCGTCCCGGGCCGCGCCTCCGCCCGCTCGTAAACAAGCGGCAGCGCCGCGGCGCGCCCGTGGACCTCGGCGCCGGGGCCGGTGACCCTGCCGGCGGCCTGCCTCGGGAGCGGCGCGGCGCGGCCCGGGAGAGCCGGCGGGAGCTGCGGCCGCGGCGGCGCTGCCCGCGCTGGGCCCGGCGGCGGGGCCGGGGCCCGGGGGCGCCCCCGCAGGGCCGGCGGGCGGCGGCGGGAGGGGAGCGAGGGGAGCGGCCGGCGGGCAGAGCGGTCACCGCGGGCGGGAGAGGCGGCGGGGGAAGCGGGAGGCCGCTGCCTTCGCAGGGGCAGCCCCGCGGGATAACGGGAGAGCGGGGTGGCCGCGGCCTGCCCGGGGTGTGAAGGCGGCTCCGGGAGCGCCCGAGGCCGCGGACCGGGGCCGGTGGGGCGGTGTCAGCTGCGCGGTGCTGGGCCGGGGGGTCCCGGGAGGGAACTCCTGGGGGAGAGGTCCCGGGAGCTCCCCGCGGGTTATTGCGGGGAGTGCCAAGGGACGGCGTCGGCGGCTTCCCCAGTCCCTCGCGCTCGCCCGCTGTAGCAGAAGGAACCAGTTCCTGCGCCGACGGAGGGGCTGCCGTGTGCGGGCAAAGCTCCCCATCGGCTGGGCAGAGGACGGGCTGCTGCCGGTACCAGAAGACACCACCAAGCGAAGCCTTGGCGGCGGTAGCAAACCTTTCTGGTTTCCGGCAATTCCGTCGTCCACGCCGGCCTAGACACCTGCTGGTCCCAAAGGCTTGCAGTGACCAGCTTGGGCCCATTGCTAATGGAAACAGTACAGCCGCGTAATGCGATGCTGAAAAATAAAACATTTCCATATTTGTCTAAAAGAAAGAATTTCCCGTATTTGTCTGTTATTAAAAATGGTGACCTTTTCGTCATATCAGAATAGCTGACTGTATTCCGATCCGTTCAGAACTTGAACTAAATTGTAGAATGTTATTTTTCAAGAGCTACAAATGTTTTAATTAGCCCTGATCGTTTGCAAGGTCAGTTTTTCAGTGAAACACCATCACTGTGGTAAAACGCTACCAACACAGCGTGCGTTACAGGGATCAGGGCCATTCAGCTGCCGTATCTCGACAGCGAGTGGACCACGAGCAAGAAGCAGCCATCTGCTGGGCATCGGTACTTGCACTGGTACGGTGCTGCATTTCTGAATGGATTCAGAAAGTACACGAGCTGATCTCGTTAGAGGCACTGTGTTTTGGTATAAACAAACCCAATGCGTACGTCTGAGGACAACCAAAACCACTGTGTGTTCCTGTGTTCTGGAAAGAGGTTAAGTCAGGAATGCGCCCTGAAGGTCGTGTCAGACGAGGACTCAAACTCTGAGCGTTACGGCAAATGGACCATGCTCCCGGGTGTAGCAGCGCACCGAGCAAGAAGTTTTGTGCTCTTTCCTCAAAAATTCGGGTCCTTTCCTCAGCCTCAGCCCGCTTGTGTCAGTTTGCCGAAGCACCTGCAGGGGTCAGAGTCCTTTTGATTCACCAGAAGTTTCCACCAAAAAACCCACCGTGATTTGGATGAGAGCGGTTATGTAAAAACACACCGTTTCCTATGGACTGGAAACTCTGCCGTGTGGTCATGTCTTTTACTGACGAGGCGCATGAAGGGGTTTTACCTTCCACGTACGGCGCCGCTGAGATTGCTTTTCGAATGAGGCGTGCAGCTCCTGCGGCCGTATTTCTGTTTGCAGACCCGAGATTGTGCAGAAAAGAGTCACAAAGGTGATTTCAGTGCTGGAGAGGATGCTGTGTGACACAATACGTGATCAGAGACTTGAATTCAATAAGCCTAGTTTATCAAAAGGCGAAAAGCGATCTGATTACACTAATCATTAATCCCTTCATGTGGAAAAATGAACTGGTCTATGAGAAATATGTAGGTATTTTTCCAGGACTTGTGAACATAGCCAGCATGGAAATCCCAGACATGTTGGATTGCATGCACAGGCAGTTCAGTATTTCCCAGACATGCCAGACCTACCAGTCATGTACTGTACTGATGTGCAGTATACTCAATGCACAAAGAATTCATTGGACCTACTATGCCTGTTTGCCTGTGTGGGAACGAACAAAGAAGCGCTAGAAGCAGTACAAAAACAGATGAAGAGGAAAGCTACGGAGAGCTTAGATAAGAATGTTTCAGGGCCCTGAGAAAAAGAGAGCAAACTTTTGAGCTGACTGCCAAATGAGAGAGGCTTCAGCTGCGAACAGGATTAGCACCCTGATTCGCAGACTGTTTACCCAGTGATGGCTGCAAGTAAGGGAGCAAAATGCAGATATATTTATGGAACAAGGGCCAAAACTTAGGGCTCTTGTCTCCTCATGCCTTGCCCTTTAGGTACAAGTCATGCACTACCCATGCGTACGCTCATGTTTTCCTTTTCTGGCCCCACGGATCTAAATACTTCATTGCACAGTGGCACAGATTCAGCAGGAAAGGTAGAGAATGCTCCTGCCCCAAACTTGGGAATAGTCCACAGGGACACTGAGGTACTCCTTGGGAATCAGCAAATCTGTTATCTGATGGCTTTACAGGGAAAGTGAATACCCCTGCTTTCCCAGCAAGAAGCAGTGAAGGATCCTTACAGGGAAATTCACTTTCCCCTGCTTCTTGCTGCCTCTTGATTTATTAAGGGGTCTACTGATCCAAATAGCTTAGGAGTAAGTAGATCCAGCTACTGAAGTGAAATCCAGCTCTTAATTTCCCCTAGAAACAGGTTAGTAAACACTGCTAAATACAACTGTGGGAGGAAGAAAAGCATTCTGATAAACAGGCTGTAGCAGCTGAAATTTCCTGGGCTTGTTTTCCTGTAATGTTAGTGTTGTATCACAGCCACATCTAGGCTGGATGAAGTTGCAGCAGTAATCGAGCTTCCTTGGTCACTGTGTCATGTGGAGCTATTGCAAAACCACACAGTGCTATGAGAAAATTACTGCCCCCTTCACTGATTCCTCAGCCCTGTACTCACTCCGCTTGCTACTGGTAAATCTGCCCAGGTAAAAAAGCAGGAGTTCAGCTTCAATCTCCTGTTAAGTCTGATACTGACAACAATTACCACTGAAATGAAGATTTTGTTTTATGACATCGGTGAATATAACATTTGTATTACGAAAAAGAAAAGTATCTTCCCCCCCCCCCCTCAATACTAAGTAAAGTATCAAAATGTCTTCGATTCAAAAGTTTGTTTCTGCTGTGCTGATATATACTGGTAATTCCCTATATGTCTCTGAATTTTGGGAACATTGGTGATTTTAATACCAAAATTGTACTTTTTTCTACAAAAACATTTTGTTTCTTTTCTGTGCCTCGTTGTATCTTTGTTGCACATTAAAATCCTTTTTTATTCTTCAGTCTGTTAAGATTGTTTGTGTCTACTTTGTAGCAGTCTCTTGACATAAACTCTTTCGTAAACAGGTTATACACATCAGCAATCTCTGCTCCCAGAAAAAAAGGATCAAGATGAAACTGGCTGCTAATACAAGCAGCACTGAATCAGTCTAAAGCACTTAAGGATTTCTCTCTTCTTCACAGAGATATCATGGACTTACTACATTACTAGCAGCAAGGTGTTTCAAAACCCTTAAATGGAAACTGGTGGTAAACTGGGAAGTGAATATGAGAATTCACTTCAACAGAAACAATCTTTTTTAAAAATTATTTTGAACCAGTTCATAATAAATAAATATCCCATCAGGTAGTCTCTGTGGGTTTGTCAGCCCTATAAGCCTTTCCTCGCAGCTGAATCCCTAGCTTGGGACAGCTCAGTAGTTCAAAATTGAAGTCCGGAATAACTGACAGGCAGAATTATTTGTAGCTCTTTCCTAATACATCCCAGAGTGCTTATATGGAACATAAAAGGACCTGCTTTTTTAACGGCCTCAGAGCAACTGCATAAGCAATTTCAAAATACAGTTGCATGACTAATTGGATGGTTTTTCACAAATTTAGAAAATACACATTAATAAAAATTATAAAATAAGTAGGACTGGCCATTTGCAGGTGCATTTCTTCACCTTGCACTTAAATCACTGAAATCATTGTGCATTCAAGCTAAAGATTTTTTCAGATCTGACCATTTTATAATATATATCTTAAACGTTGCAAGGTTAAAGAACGAGGGAGTTAAAATATATTGAAGGCTGTCTACCAGAGACCTACCAGACAAATAACTGCTATATCTAGAAATGCAATTTTGTATTTAAATTGATGACACTCAAGGTCATGTTGGTTTTACCATCTTTAGCATGAAGAAAATCTTTTTAACAAATAAGCACAGTTAGGAAGGACAGACAACTTGCTGTCAGTTTACAAAAGAAAAGTAGAAGTCTTTTAAACAGGTACGTCATTCTAGGGATTATATGCATTTTTATTACAGAAAATCTGGCCACCAGAAAGGTAGGTGGATTAGATCAGCATCTACAATCCTTTTCATAGTGCTGCATACTGATAAGGTTTAAATGTTAAAATATAAAACTGAAAATACTGTGTTTATTCCACTGCAATCTGCTGTGTATCAATAACTGCAGCATATAATAGATGAAGTCAGGTAGGATGAGGGATGTGCTGGAAGTAATCTAAAATTTGTCATAGCTAATTCCCTAGCTTAATATATCCAAGAGAAGTTCATAGAGTTCCAGGCAAGGTACTTCCTATTCTGAACACAGCTTTGAACTCTTGAAGGAAAAGCATGAGAGGCTGAAGGTGGTGGGTGAAGACTAAGCTGGTGGGTAGCTGTTTATCAAGGCAAGTCAGGCCCCAGCTATAATACTCTTCATTTCAGTTCAAACTCTTCACAGCTCGACTGAGCCTCAAACTCTTCAAATAACTGATCCAAATAGGGGCAAAATGGCTTGTCCTTTGGTTTGCAGCTGGATCAAATGGTAAAAGGAAGGTTGTCTAATTCTGAGGCAATGGCCACCTGATTCAGAGACCACTGAAAAAATATTTTTTAACAACATTAATGACAATAAAGAGCTCCCCTTTCTCTTTTTTTTCCAGGAGGATTATACCTGTAAAACATCTCCAAAATGTACCTTCTGTATTAGAAGAATTTCACTTCATCAGGTACATTCATATGCGTGGGCCTAGTCAGCTCTTGATTATGAAGAACAACCTGCAGAGGGAAAAAAAACCCAAACCACCCCAAAACCTAACCCTGCCCCCAAACCCACAGGCAGTACAAGACGAATGCAAGGTGGTCCTTGGGACCACACAATGAGAATGCGATGGGCAAGAGCGTAGGCTGGTGATACGGGCAACTGCGGTGAGCGTGGGGTACGCCGGTGTGGCAGTGCCCTGCAAGCACAGCTCTGCTGCTCGCAGACGTGAGCTGGCTCATGCCGGGCCTCTCAGGTGTCTCTGGTCTTGCGACACAGCTAATCCATAACCCAGACAAGCCATCAGCAGTTGACTGGGAGGCAACTATAGCTGGTCCTGCTTTACGGCAAGGGGGCTGTATAAAGCCCCGTGAGTTTCCTGACAATGTTTTCTATAACTTTTTCAGCCAGTGTTGCATATTCTGGCTGGCCCTTTACTTATTTAGCAAATTAAAACTATTTTTGATATCTTTATTAACACTGGATAGAGCTTTCATTCCACGGAATTGCAGCATATTTCCAGTGTTTTTTTCTAGCTCTTTCTAGATTTCAATGCCGATAAAAGTAACTGGCCATGAAAACCAGATATCCCTGCTGACTTGCTTCCATTCGTGTCTGTAACCATCTTCTTGATTTCTGCAGATGATGGCATTGGGTTAGAAAAAATGTTCAGGATAAAAGTCAAAGGCTGTTCTGATTACAACTTCATGTATACCAAAATAAGAAGCTTGCCTTCTGACATATACCAAGTATGTTGAGGAAATCAGATTTTGCTAGTTCACCCATCCTAGGAAAATAATGTTCCTTATGAGAGTAAAGCAGAGACATTTTCCCAAAGTAAAACAGTGTTTCTATGAATTGTTTGAGCTTCTTTATTTCCCTTGATGGATACTAAATAGCCAGTCTAACTGTTCAGCTTTTTAGCAGCTTGGTTAGAACTATGCACAGCTTGGATACCATTTGCAAAGTCCATATGTCTAAAATTACTGTGGTGTGGTTACAGTGAGAGAAAAAGATTAGTATAAATCAGCATTCATATCAATTGTTTGATCTGTGTTAGTTTTTATAACACCTTAGGGCAAAAAAACAGATTAGTATATATTTCTTTCAAGGGTACCTAGGCCTTACTTATTCATTGTTGGTGTTTTTTCTGTTAACATTTTCTTATTCATGTTGCAATAATAGTTAGCCTCCCATGGCTGATTTCAGTATATTAGCAAGAATTATTTGCTAACTTCTGGGTTTTTTCTTTACATAATTAGAAATACGGTGACTCGTCTTGTAAATTGCTAAGTAGATTGAGAGACTTTGCAAGTCTGGATTTCATTGTAGGCTTCAACAAATGATAATTCACTCAGCCTATATCAGAAGATACTCAACATCTTCAGGTCATCGTTGCTTTTGAGCTGAAGCAGATGCCCCATTCTAGGAAATCCCTTGTTCATGGGATTATGTGAAAGCAGAAATTCCCCTCTCCTCTCCCAGCTGGCTGGTCTAGCCCTCACAGCTGATTACACCCTTTTATAAGCTGTCCCCAAGTTAACGACACTCTAGACTGAGTAGGTAGGTTTTAGCATGCTATAACTCATGATAGTGAGCTTATTTATCAAATACACTTTCTAAGGTTTAAGATAATTAATGTTATAACTTGAGTTTTAGAAATGTTTTTTTCTCAGCCTTCAGCTGGATCTCTTGGTCAGATTGAGACTGGAGTGCTGTTCCAGTCCTGTTGTCATCCTACTCTTCATAGCACATCTTAGGAGGACAAAACCACTGATACTGTCTGAAGAACATGAGCAGGTGAGTAGGAACAGGACAACAGTTCCCGGTTCCCGTGATGTACTTGAAAGAGACTCAGAACAACTGCCAGCAGGATGTAACCAAAGTCCAGGTCCTTCCTACACCTTCTGAATCACTTTTTATATCCAGCATCAGGCAAGGGCAAAAGCACCTTGAGTCACCTTCCCTTCTTTGGTCATCCAACACAGGCTTCAGCAGATCAAGTCCCCAGTAGATTCCTTTATTAATAACATTTTCCTATCTATCTCTCAACTTACAAATTTTTTTCTGTTTTTCCTTCACACAAGAAAGCATGTTCATTGATTCAGCTGAAGTGATGCAATTGAAATCATGTATGTTTTATAGAGAACCTTCCAGAATGAATACAAGCAAAATATACAATTGTACTCTTTTTAATTCTTAAAGTTCAGTAGGTATTCACTCTCAATATAACAATTTTGAGGCACAATTAAACTTGAAATATGTAAAAAAGATGAACTATTTTTAATTCTGTAGCTGAAGATTAAAAATTATAATTATGCAGCATGCAGTATTTCAAGTCCAACTGGTTATTTCTGTTACAAATTATTCCAGAGTATCTTTGATCTTTTACATTTGTTGTAATAAAGGAAGGTCTTCATAGCCCTACGCTGAAAGCTATGGTTAAAGCTGTGTTTACTCACAGTTGAGGTTGAATCAGGAAGCACCTCATCCAGAAAATTCAAAGAAATAAAAATAAGAAATTAAGAGAGAAAAGGCTTATGCATTCCTTTCTACCTTCATACTATCTATAGTGCTGTTAAAAATGAGCTGTGGTACTTTACAAAGCTTGTATTTCCATTCACCACAGAAACCAAAAGCGAACATAAACCCCAACTTTAAGTTTCAACTGTGATTTACAAAACTTTGATAGTGGTCTGGTATGGTATCACTGATCGACTTATCTGCCTTCCACCAACTGGCAAAGACATTTCCCTTGGTTCTACTGGGGTTTTCTGTTTTAGCTGAAGCTGTTATAGCTGCTATTTTGGCCAGTGTCCGCCAGAGCTGAAAGCCTGAATCTGTATAAGTTCTGCTGAAGAGCCAGCCTCTTCAGGCCAGGGCTGCCACAAACTCCGAACGCGGGTGGGATGAGCACAGTGCCAGATGCATACCCAGAGTGTTCAATGGGAAAGGAAAAAATGAGCGGCAAATAAATGAAAAGTTCACCTGGTGGCTCTTAGCATGGTTTGATGATGGGTGATCATCCTGGGTGATGGGCAATCAGCTTTAAAGTATGTTCTTATAGTGTAGACTAAGCAATCATGACAAAATCCGCAGTGTGTTTAGGCTCCTGCCTTTCAGGCACTAATTTTAACTGCCCTACCCCAGTGTGACAGAGATGGTTGCGGTACCATCTTGCTCTTTGTAGAGGAGTTATTGTAAAAATCTTTGATTTAGTAGAAAATTCCCCAGTGAGTTATACATCTACTCAATAGTTGTCATTAGCTAACATATCAGTAGACCTGTCCTGTCTCCATATAAGTGGCAGGAGATACCATTTAGCAGCTCTTTTGTATTGGAGATTTTGGCTTTGTCATAAAAGGGAGTGAGGTATGAGTGGGAATTTTAGATAGCATGTAGAAGTAGTGAAAGCTGGTATTTTTCCTTTCAGTGTAGAAAATAATCTCTCTGAGTTTCTAGGGTATTAGGAAAATCTCTTTTTTTTGTTGTTTTGTTTTTCTTTGCATTAATTGATAAGCCAGGGCAGATTTGTCATTGGTATCTCTGGGTTCAGTCTGCCTGAGTAGAGAAAAATACAACGAAGAGAAAATGTGTTGGTGCAGAAGAGGACTCAAAGTAATTTAGATCTTTATTTTTTTTCTTTTTATGAAATAGGCAAAGAAAAGTGAAAATTATAAAAAGGAATACTCCTTGGACATTTATTATTCTCTCTGTATCAATTAATTTTTTTCCAGATCACCATGAATAATTCAGACAGTTTATATTCCATGCTTTGTCTTTTTGCTATTTAAATGCAATTTTTAATAAGTGAGATTTAAAGCTTAAGAGTGACAAAAAGAGTATTGATTTAACTATGGCTGTCTGATTAACATATTTTTAATTGAAAAATCTGCATTTGGCTTGCTCCTAAAAGCCGCTGCAGTTAACTTTTCATTACAAGGACTTGACGCACACAACTAGAGGACTGAACACCTACTGAAGCTGATAGAAATGCTCTAATTAACTTCATCAAGTTCTAGCTAATAATTACTTATGTGAAATACATGTATCTTTAATCAACTGAGTCTGATTTCTCCTTTCTTCTGAACTTTGAAGTAATAAACTTGACTTTCTGTAGGCACAGAAGCAATGTGCTAGGCTGTACTGCTTACTTCCATTCTAAATCTAACTGGTCTCAGAATTTTTGTACGTATATATTAATAATTTAGCTGGACTGTAACCATGACAATATTGATAGCATATGTAGAATAAATAGGACACAAGACTGCTTGCCCAAGAAGAATCAACATTTAGAATATTATCTGGATATTTGCAATTCTAAGAGGTGAACTAGGCATTAGTTATTGTTTCTTATATTAAAAACTATTAGAGGATAATTTTTTTATTTGTTCTTTTCCTGTTATACCTTTGTCTGTCAATAGTTTCATCCATTTAACAGTTATAATGTATAAAAGGTTAAATGGGACAGTTGTCCTTTAAATTATATTCCTTTAAATGCCAAAGTGTGTCTCTATTTAATCCTTCTGCTGGGGAGAATATTCACTGGGGAACTGTGTTGACTTGATCTCAGATTCTTCTTAGGTGTTGCATTTAAGCCCACAGAAAAATGTTATCATTCAGAGAAGTCAGGGCTGATTTTTCACTACCTGGGACCTCAGTGCAAAGCACTTCATATCTGATATGGAAATATTTGATGAAATTGCAACCGTATTATCTGAAATTATTGTTTGGAGTTCACATCAGAGCAATCAGGTGCCCTGTCTTTTGCAAAACTTCCCATTCATTCCAAAACACATATTTTGTTTGTGCCTGTTTTCTGAACCAATTTCCTCTCCTGAGTTTTGTAGTTCAGAGCTTTCACTCATTTCAGTCAATATAAAGGTGCAGCAGGGCTACGGAACGAGCTTTGTTGACAATTTGGGGACAGTGCAGATGACTGCTGCCGCTTGCTGTGGTGTGTATTTCAGACGAGTCAGATGAGAGCTCAAGTTCTACTCTGCGCTGGCAATTTCTGTCAGGTGGGACAGATCATTGGTGACATTTACTGCTGGGTGAAACCGCCAGGAAATCAGAAACTGACAACATAATGCAGGGTGAAGGGTTCCTTGGTAGTCCTAGGACTCCATTTAGATGCATTTTTCTGCTTCTTTTACAGATATGCTGTGTACAGAACACCTCCTTACTCTTTATTACTGTTGTCAGAACAACAACAAAATCACCAGTATCTTTAAAAATCACATCAAAGTGGCCAATGTTAATGTTAGTCAAACCACTGTTTCTAAACCTACATATATTCCCTGGTCTTCCTTCAGGATATATGAAGATCAAAATGATACTGTTAAAATACCCCAAATATCAAGGACTGAAAACTCAGTGAGTACAAATAAAAATCATCTTCACCTAAAATAAGAAAAAGGAGATGGTTTCCGTGGGACATTAACAGATGGTGAACTTCAAAAACGGCTGTTTTCTGTCACAACTGCATGTTGTTTTTAACTCTGTGGTGCTCCACATAGAGTTAGGGTCGGTGCTGCAGCAGGCAGGGAGTGGTGGTGGGGGAAGAGGAGAGCTGGTCATCGTTGCATCCTATAGGCAAGATGTGGCAGGGAAGTTGGCACCCGCTGGTTTTGTACTGTTTGGGTAGTGTAGCTGCCTGCAGGGTACCACTGGTCCCCAGTCTCATCTGTCAGGCACTGGGGCCTTTTGGGGAAAACACCTACAATTCAGTCTTTAATTAGCTGGAACTCCCCTGTGGACTAAGAGAAGCCTTACTAAATACAGACATAATCTCTCCAAGACCCAGGGAAGAATCCTGCCTAAAGCAAAGGAAACTTGGGCATTTAGGGGAGCCGTCTGTAAGCTGCCTTTGCAGCCCTAAGACACTTCTCACCTGCATGAAGATTCTCCCTGCAGCCTTCTCAACCTTCTTTAGCATCCTGGCTTGAATTGCCCTCCCCCCTTTTTTTTTTCTTTCCTTTATTTTTTTTCCTAAACATAGACTGTTACGAAGAGGTTTGTGATAGGCAATTTTAAAAGCACACGGTTTCTACAGGTTTCGCAGAGGTGTAGCTATCTCTGTCCACACAGTCCTATGAACTCAAAATTGAATTTATATTGAACCTGGGGGAAAAAAGCCCCTGCAAAATATTTCTGTGTTTTGGATATTTCGGAGACCTCGCTTCTTCCTCGAGTTAACTCTGCTATGGCATTTGTAAGTTCCCCCAAAGATTTTGGGAATTATTTGAAGCACTGTCTTTGTGCCTTACCACAGCAGCTACGACTGTCCCAGGCACTGTAACAAACAGCCCCAGGATAAATTCTGTAGTGCAGCAGAGTTCCTCCTACACCTTTGTCACTTTGAAATTAATTTCCTGTTCAGTTTTGACAGATCACAAGTTTTGTCAGCCTCAGAAGGCAATGAGAAAAGCATTTATTTAAGTGAACTTTTTTTGATGCTGCACTTTCCATCCAGAGATGGAAAACTAGCCCAGATGCTAAATGCAGTCTTTGCAAAGTACAAGGATTGTACTGTGCTTTCATAAAGAAAGTGTAACCTTAGTAGAGAAAAGGAGGCAATAGACTTAGGAAGTAGTAGTAAAGGAAGAGAGTACAGTAGCTCAGAACAGAGCCTGAAGATGCAGCCTGGTGTACATCATCCTCTGCCACCAAATACATAACACACAAAAAGATGGAGAATGAATGCTACCAGTTGATGAAAGTGGTATTAATAGACTAAACCCTCTTTTTACATGAATTTACTCATATCACATCAGTGAAAAACAGCATATTCTGTCTGGGAAAAATAGACAGTTTATGACATCCCTTAAAATTTAGTATTAATTAAAATAATTTGTTCAAATACCGCATTTTTGTATGAAGCACATTTTGTAATAGATAATATAATTAAATTATCCAGATTCTTGGAAATAAAAGCATATGTGCTCAACAGATGACAGTTCTCATGTAAGTCTCTTCATTTTATACCATAGCGAACCGCAGCAAACGCAGCAACAGCATTCTTCTAAGATACGGGAGGTATGGCAGCAACGATAACACTGTGCCTCAGTGACCATTCACCTGCATCAGCAAATGCTGGCTGGAAATCTAAAGGATAATGAGATCATTTTCATACTCCCAGAAATGCAGATGAGAAAGCTGAACATCTTTACATGTATCCAAATGTGCACTACAGGATCATGTGGATTCTTGACAAGTCAACCATTTGAAATTCAGTCAGAAAACAGAAAATGAATTATTCAACACAATCTTGAAAGAGTTTTTCTTCGAAGGGTGACAGTCATTTCTGCTGCATTACACAAAGAACCTTGCTTGGGGGGGCAAAGACTCTGAGGGAGTTTTGTGGTTCTTTCTCTGTTTATTTATTTTGGGGTTTGGCGTGGGCTTTTTGGTTCAGCTGTCAAACAAATTACACAGACAATAAGGTTATTTGAAAATTTTTATTTCTTGTCACCAAGACTAAAATCCAGAAAATTGAATGGAACCCAATTCCTCCAGACTGGGGAAATCGTATTTTTAATCCTCCGAAGCTGAAATATCTTGGTAGCATTTAGTCATTAGTTTGCCATTTCTAAAGCATTTTAGTTTTCAGGCACACAGTGATAAAAGTCAGGGAGATGGAGAACCAGAGTCCTAGTGGCATTGCTGACAGGGCTTCTCCTCATATCAGAGAGCCCAGGAAGTGGGGAAATGGTGATGGTTCTTCATCAACGACCTGGATGAAGAGTTAGAATGTACCCTCAGCAAGTTTGCTGACGACACCAAACTGGGAGGTGTGGTCGATACACCAGAAGGCTGTGCTGCCATTCAGCGTGACCTGGATAGGCTGGAAAGCTGGGCAGAGAGGAACCTGATGAGGTTCAACAAAGGCAAGTGTAGGGTCCTGCACCTGGGGAGGAACAACCTCATGCACCAGTACAGGCTTGGGGTGGACCTGCTGGAGAGCAGCTCTGCGGAGAGGGACCTGGGTGTCCTGGTGGACGACAGGTTAACCATGAGCCAGCAGTGTGCCCTGGCTGCCAAGAAAGCCAATGGGATCCTGGGGTGCATCAAGAGGAGTGTGGCCAGCAGGACGAGGGAGGTTCTCCTTCCCCTCTACACTGCCCTGGTGAGGCCTCATCTGGAGTACTCTGTCCAGTTCTGGGCTCCCCAGTTCAAGAAAGATGAAGAGCTACTGGAGAGAGTCCAGCAGAGGGCTACGAGGATGGTGAGGGGACTGGAGCATCTCCACTACGAGGAGAGGTTGAGGGAACTGGGCTTGTTCAGCCTGAAGAACAGAAGACTGCGAGGGGACCTTATAAATGCCTACAAATATCTGAAGGGTGGGTGTCAGGAGGATGGGGCCAAGCTCTTTTCAGTGGTTCCCAGTGACAGGACAAGGGGCAATGGGCACAAACTGAGGCACAGGAAGTTCCATCTGAACATGAGGAAGAACTTCTTCCCTCTGAGGGTGATGGAGCACTGGAACAGGCTGCCCAGAGGGGTTGTGGAGTCTCCTTCTCTGGAGATATTCAAGACCCGCCTGGACGGGGTCCTGTGCGGCCTGCTGTAGGTGACCCTGCTTCAGCAGGGGGGTTGGACTAGATGACCCACAGAGGTCCCTTCCAACCCCTACTATTCTGTGATTCTGTGATTCTGTGATTCTGTGAGGAGATCCTCTCCCTACCTGAGAGGACTCAAACCCATATTCTCCTCCTTCCCAAGCAGCGCTTCCACAGCGCGGCAGCGATGACTCTGGGCAGACACTCAGTCTCTCCACTTGGTATTAGAGCACCAGGTTTGTGCCCAGGTGTTTCATGCCATTGCCAGCCACCAAGCACTACATTCTCTCTATAGCTCTCTTTTTCTAAATAGTCCACTCACAGTGAACAGCACCAGTTGAAGGCATTGAGAAAGTCCCGTTCACAGTGTATAAGGGAATAGTGAGGGGATAGTGCAGCTCTTCACTAACACCAGCTCAAAACTTCTCAAGCAGCTGGAGCACAGCATGCATCTCCCATTTCTCATGTGGATGGTCTATACTGCAGAGCCTAGTGCTTCTTTCTTGTGACTTTTACGTCACATATACAAACAATGACATGTTGAAATAATTCATTTTGTATTAATGTCAATTACTTTTTTTTGACATTGTAAAGGAGTTTCTGCTAAAATTACTTTGAAAATTCAAAATATGTTTTTGGTGACATTGTCCCAAAATCTTTTTAATGAGTAATGTCCGTTCCTTTGCACTGAAGCACTACAGAAAATCTAAATACACTCCAAATGATTATAAACAAGACTTCTTAACAAAAGTATATGAGATAAGTAGGAATATAAGGGGGAATCCACAAACAATAAGCAGTACTGCATTGCATTCCTACTACCCAGATAAAGTCTCTTCCATTAATGTACTTAGGTATACCATTGCAACCCAGAATAAGTCAGGAACTCATAATGCTCCTTTCCTATTCCTGCCTTCCTCAGAAAATGATCATTCTGATAATCTTTCTTGCTAAGTAGCCTGCAGATAAATCTGCAGCAAGTTACTCACAGACATGGTTAACTAATTTAATGCAGCCTGATTTCTTGCTTTTTTGGTAATAAATCTGACACAGTTTCTCTATGGTCTTCTCTTGTGGCAGGTCAGGTCTCCTGTACAGCAGTCTTCTCTTTTGCTGTCACAGTTTGCATAATTCAAACTGTAATGCAACGAAGCACTGAGTAGCATGTTGTCCTCTTTCGTTCTTTGCAGGGCATGATGATCTCCTTCTAGAAAAAACTTTTGTCAAAATTACTGCCAGACCAGAAAAGTAAAATAGGAGTCCACTTATAAATATTTTAAATTAAATAGTACTGCAGTAACTTTTCACACTCCCCCACCCTGAGGTCTTTTCCTCCCAATGAATATGATTTCAAGCAAAATTAGCGTTGTGCTTATCTTAGAATATATATCTCAAACACCTGCATTTTAAGCAAAATACCTCACTTTTCGTTCTTTTGGATATGGTTTTACACATGCCATTCAGCAAGCTGAGCTTCTCTGGGTAATGTGGAAAAAAATACGAAAATCAGGTTTCATTTTATTTCAAGAAAAAAACAGCAATATGTTTTCTTTCCTTCCTCCAAATATGGTTACTAAAGTAATCTACAGCAGTGTATGGAAAATATTTTAATGTTTAATTTTCAGGGTAATGAAGTTAAATACTGTATTTGTAAACCTGGAAGGATTTCAAAGACATACTTTACTGGAGAAATCATCATCCAAAAATACCTTATATAACCAACTGCCCAATATAAGAGAAAAACAGGTAAGAAACAAGGAGTCAATCTACTAATTTTAGTACAATGTGTGTCAAAAAGGAAATATATTATCCAAAAACTGTCAGTCAGTGCCTGACTGTTTACAAATCTTTGGTTTATAATTTCACTTTATGAAGAAAAAAAATCTATTAGGGAATGTAAATACTATTTTATAATCAACTAAACTGGAACAGACTAAGTGTTCTTTTAAAATCAGCAATAGCATCTCTAAGTTTTAGAAACAAAAGATCTGTTATCAGTGATCCATCTTCACAGAAGAAACAGAATTGCAGCTGTCTGTTGTGGTTTGCTTTTTTAATGTAGAGTCACCATTTCACTGACAATATACCTTGCTCTTGCTCCCATTTAAGTTAACATTAGAATTCATATTGTCATCAACGGAAACAGATTTGGATCTTAGGATTTCTGTCTTCTCAGAATTCACAGACTGGTGAATCATAAATTCATTCAATAAGGGATTGAAGAAAGTACAGTGGCAGAGAAATGATATCTAAAAATTTCCAAAGTTCCCTGGCTAATTAAGGTGCTTAGTTTCTGTGTTCACAAGTCATAATCCTATTGAAGAACCTACTTCCCACGTAGCTTGAACAAGACACAGTTTAGATTTTCAAATGTATACAGGTGATTAACGTCCTTTGAGTAAAATCCTATATGCTTGTACTGATCTGAAATCAGTATCTAGTCTTCTAAGTCAGTTAAGCTCTATCCGGGCTTGCTTGTGTGCTACCAGGTACCCACGATTACCCAGTTCAGGGGACTTGGTGGGCCATGCTATCGTCTGGTCTATGAGAGCGTTTTCTTTTCGTGGAGGCAAGAAGAGCCAGAATACGGGAGAGGAGGGCTAACTCACACACTTGCACCACTATTCATTCAGGATCCAGTCAGGGCACATTCCTGGACTGGAAACTATTCCTAGAACTATAGCTTATATTTAAACCTCTTTCTTTTTTCCTTTTAAAAAGTATTTGGTGAGCACACATATGTACTGATACAATGATCAGTATCTTCATGTAGGCTTCCGCAGTCCAAACACTTCCCAGTAGCAAAAAAACAACCCCAAGACAAATTTTATAGGAGGAAACAGTGTTTCCTTTTCAGGACCTTTCCTACTATTTTGAATGCTCTTTCATAGGACTGAGGTCTTGCTGTGAAGAGAGGAAAAACCAGAGACATAGATCTACCAGCAGAAGTTCTAAATTGACATCAGCTTTGCCCTGAGCACATTTAAACTACACAAATTTTGGTAACCTTCCAAATTTTGCCTCTGGGGCAGTAGCAACTAGAGAGGGAGAACTTGACAGTACAATTCTTTGGGAGATGAGGATCCAGAATGCAATACGAAGACACAAAAGTTTTATGTGTGACTGCTCCTAGACCCTGATAAATCCTGTGAGAGCCCCTAGGACTGAGCCCACTGCTCACTCTGTGGGAACACAACCCCTCTTTTCTCCCTACAAGAACAATGCAGTGGAAACTCTGCTAGGAGCTTGCCATGGAAATTCCATTTCCCCATGCAGGATTTTCCTGTACAGGATTAATCTGGACAGGTAATGGCTTCTTAGCTGAACTTTAACGTAGGTTCAAAAGCATATGAGTGCTCTTCTGGGTGGAATAGCAGGCTACTGGAGGATATGAAATATTTCCTCAATGGAGGCATTTACCAAAGCCTCTGTAGGACTTTTGCGAATCCATGAAAGCCAAGTCCTCTGAAAATTTTCATGCTAATTTATATAGATGTTTTAAAAAAAGAGTCATGGAATTCCATACCTCATACACACTAATTTTCCATCCAACAGAATAACTTTGGCCATCTTGTACTCCAGTGAAAACCACCTCTGTAAGCAGAGTGTGACTGAAATAGAACTAGCATAATGGAAAGTTCCTTTTCCAAAATATAATAAAGTTGCAGGAGTAGTGAAGGAAGTGAGCATTACTTGCACTTATGGTACACTCATTTATGCTTTTATGAATATGAATTTATGTTTTCCTTTTATATTGCTGTTTGTATAAATGAAATATACCATGGCATTTAAAACTGGATTAAAATGTTTCTTTTGTTTCTGCTTTTGAGTCTTTTATAGAATAAATTATGTTTTAATGTTGCTGTTACAAATGTTTATGATGGATAATACTATGCATGGGCCTAGTCCAACTCCCACTTAACTCGGTGGAAAGATTCCTTTGATGTCAATGGGAGCCGGCTCAGGCAATCAATATGTCTTACTGTTTATATACATTAGCGTACAAAAGTGCTAATGCTCTATAAATTAACAAAGATATTATTACCATCTGAATTTCCAGTGTAGATATATTACCTAAAACTAGTAGTTCCATAGGCAGTGGAATTAATGAAGCCTAATTTTCTCTGATTCGTACCTGAGGGTGAATTTCCATATGGTTCTCCTATGCCTAGCCATGATTGCACTCACACTGCAGCCCTTCCTCCCAGGAGAGCAATGTCTGCGTCCCCCTCACCTCCCTGGCCACTTATTTCACGAGATTTGTAGAATACAAATACAGATGAGTCTTCTAGCGCTCTGTGGAATTTGAGTAAAAGTAGCCAACAGGTTTACTAGGGGCTGGCACATAGGTGACACAAAAGCTTACAAATGTTAAAGCTGCAAGCCACATTCCTGGGGAAACTGGACTAAAAGTAAAGGAATGCACATGCTGGACTTTGTATCATCAGACGTTGATAATATGCTGAAGGAACAGTTAATAAGAAACCACAAATCTAGACTTAAAAGGAGTAAGAAGTTATGTGAGTCACAATAAGCAACTCGGAAAGCTCGGTTATCCCTGCAAGCAGAGCTAGGTGTTACACGACCTCACGGCTTCTCGGGGGAGGCCCCAGTGCCTCCCGCAGCTCCCTGGCGTACAGGCGGCATTTGAAATACCTACGGGACTGCTACACACTGTTGGGAGCGGGTGACTCCCTCAGGAATTAAGGTTTGCTTTGTAAGCTAGAGCAGAAGGGGAACAGACCTTGGCTTGGTTCTTCCCTCTCCGCTTTGGTAAGCAAAACAGGGAACGATCTTACTTCACTCCTGGGGAATGCACTCCTAAGAACAAGGGATAAGTTCAGAAATGAGCCAGAGGAGGGAAAAGAAGAATTCACAGTGTCAGATTTTGTGGTCTTTTTTCATTCTTCTTCATTCTTTCCAGCCCCCAAGCCTGCATTTTCAAAAATTTATGCAGAAGTAGTAGTAAGCATACTGGGTCAAACTGACCATTGGAATTGACTTTGCTTCAGTTGTTCTGGGAGGAATTTGATCCTTACAGTTTTTTAAATGAATTGCATTAATAATTTATAACTGAGAACAGATTATAACATTTCATAAATGTTAAAGCCTTAATTCCTATATATTTCCCCATTATGGAGCAAAGCAAATAATACTGAAATTGACATATTTTAGGTGGGATCAGTACCGGTATTTAAAGTTAACACTGCATAGCTCTTTTCATTACAATTGCCTACAGCTTTGCCAATGTCAACAATCTGAAATGAAAATTCCTACATTTATCCTCTGTTCCAAGCAGATTTTATGTTTTAACTTAAACTCAGAAGAAAAATAATGAATGAAAGGTAAAGAAGTATCTGTGCAAATGTTCAGCCATCATCTCTTCCCAAAAATCAATGTTTTGTAAAGCTCTACCATCTCCACCGAGATTATTTTGAAAGACAGGAAGAACAGGCCTGAAATAAGAGAGATGAATGCACCGATCTGAGGAACATCCAGGCAGAGTCGTCTGAATTGTAAACCTTTAAGATCATAATTTGTATATCCTCAGTCAAGTTTGTCATACTGATAAAAGTCTCACAACTTCACATTTGCTTTCTGACAAAGCTCTTCAAGTGACTGGCATTAATTTGGGGCACATGACATGTTGTGTAACTTTTGTTTGTCTGCTTTGTGTGCCTCATTTATGCCGTATTCCTCTCCACCATTTAGGGTTTGAGAGAGATGGTGGATGAAGCAAAAGAGCCAGAAGGAAAGAAATGTTCTCTTTTACTTCTCTTTACCAAAGTGAGACCTGCAAAAGCTTTACTTTGCCAGGAACTTTTGTGCACTCTAGAACCAAACTGTAACAGTACATATGTTGAAGTACTTCAAAGTGATTTTAATCATTACATTTTATCATTTTGCTATTTCAGTACTCTTTTAAGACCATTTTTTTTTAAATCAAGTGTATCTGCTGTACGATCTACTACTTCAGTTAACAGAACATAGTTTACCTGTGACACACGTTATTTGATGTATGAATTGTTGTTTTGTAAAGGATGTTAAAACTTCTGATGCTACTGGGAAGAATCTTTCTGTATCCTGTTGGCTGCTCAAGAAGATAATTTTTCAAAACTAAGTGCATCAGTATTTTTCTTACAAATCTTTTGCTGGACATAAAATGCAACATGTGAATGTTATATGCTGAATATGGTGGTTTATTGTTCATCTAGCAATGTATCATCTTATGAAATTGCTGCCCTATTTTTGTGACTTTGTATCCATCCTGCTGCAGACTTCCTCGCAAATTATTTTGTTGTGTGCTGTTTCTACACGATGAATGTCTAAGTAGTTTGAAATCAATACTGCATGCTCCATCATGTAGGTGGTATCCAAAAATCTCTTCCAAATTTAGCTGTATGTTTTCTAGCACCTGTTTCACAAGTTCTTAGCACCTGTTCTCCTTATGTGAGTCTTAACATTTACTTCAGTAGGAATAACATCCGGTCTTGTATTTGTTGATAGTCCCACACAACATCAGCAGTTACACTACTAGAAGAAACAAACAGTATGCACTTCCTTCATCAGAACAGATGAGCAGGACATACTGGCCCACAGATCTTTCATGTCTTAATGATGTGGCTATTTCTGTCAGACTGAAGAGTCCACTACTCTGGGTAAAGTGAAAAGGACGCAAAACTCAGACTTCCCTCTGTGTTTCTGGTAAGAACAACAGGAGACAGAGAAAGGGTTTACAGAGCATGGCTCTCACAGACACATTATGCAATCTTCAGCTTTCGTTTTTGTACCATAGCATGCAGCTGATTTGGGAAAAGGCAAAGGACAGCCAGAAAACTTGCACACAGCCTACCTCTGCCACCACTGTGGAGGTCACCGCAGCTCTGGCCTGCACAGTGGAGGGCTTCATTTGCTATTGCTTGCTCAGGCTGTGAAAGATCTAGTCTTAGTCACTGACAGCAGACTGAGTTGCAGCATTTGATGCTTAGCAATTAATCGTGTTAATGGAGAATTGCAACACTTACCAGTGCAGAGCCCTGCACACATGAATGTTTGTGCTTGGCTATTGTGAAGAAAAAGAGTTTATGTGGAAATTATCAGTCAGATGTCTATCTTCTGCATATGAAATGTTTACAATGCTGTGGCAGCTACAAATCAAGCCTTCTGATTTTTTATTACAGTATCTCACAACAAATGTATATTGTGTCCCTAGGCAAACACTGCTTTATGAGATCTTGAGGTTTAAGTTTTGAGATTTTTAGCTTATCAGAGCAGAATAGAATTTTTTAGCATAAATGAGAAACAAGGAAATTTAAGCTTTGCTGGTACATATTGCATCACCATTGAACAGACTGTCAGTCGTTGCTATTTAAAAGCGAAACTGCTCTAACAATTACCAGTGATCCTGCAATTGTTCCTGCAAATGTAGCATTTTTATTAAGCATTTTAGAGCACTGTACAAAAGAGGTCAGGATAATAATATCTGGACTAATCAAAGAACTGAGGAAGAGCAAGAAACTGAGGAAGAGAAAAAAAACAATTATTTTCTCCGTGTTACCAAGTAGGTAACAAGGGTAGTACATGCTCCCACTGTGGGGCAAGCAGGGACAAAGCAGAAGCAGGTGCTTGTGCTGATCTTGCATTACGGCCCAGTGCAATGTTAAAAGCTGGACAATGTGTCCTTAACCTCTGCAGGAAAGAAGCAGTGTGTGCACTACCTCTATCTCCCCCTCTTATCTCGGGATGAAAACCTAGAAAAAGTGTCCTGTACTTGTATTTTAAAGGCATAGTCCAGCCCTTAGCATATGGTCTGAATTGAAAATACTTTGCTGAAGCTAATACTAGATTCTCGACTAAAGTTAGTTTACTACTACTTCTTTTTTTTTTTCCCTCTTTCACATCTTAAAAAAAAAAACCCACCAAAAGTCTTAATGTTGAATATACAACCATTATTTACTATTAAAATTCCTCTATGCTTGAATTGGTAGTAATTTTCTTCCACTATTATGAATCTCAGTTTGGCACAAATTGACTGTATTCAATATATCCTATTTTGTTCTAGGCTCTCATTGCCTTAGCAGTTGAGCTTTAGCTCTGATTCAGAAAAAGTGAGGAGTGCAAAGGCAACTGTTTTCAAGTCTTTGCCAGGCAAAGCTAGATAGATGTTTTATCAGAGCAAGAAATTCTGGATTTGACCCTCCAAGTAGATTTTATTTTCAAGCAAGTTCCCAGAAGCCACACAGAAAAAGGAAACAAAGCTAAAATTGGGACAAGGTCAACTGGATATAGAAGTGACTGTAACAGGCCTCAAATAGTTCTGTTATTTTTGTTTCAACTAAAGTTCACAGAATTTTTATTAAGAATCTAACCTAGATATTTATACAGGAATCAGAAAGAAGAACTTTTTAACAACTGCCCAGCAGGAAGGTTACATTCATAACTGTTGTTAACTTCATACTTGATGCTGACAGACACTATTATTGCCTTAAATATTCAAAGACTGAGAGGTCTCCCTCTACCAAGGGTATAACGTATTAGAAAGTAAGAGACTTCAAGAAATCTTTTGAACATATTTTGTAATTATTCATTGTTTAGAAATATGTTTATATTATATACACATATAAACACAGAGAAAGATATACTTTATCAGAATAAGGCACAATTCTTTTCCATTCTATGGGTTTTACAACGAATGTGAGTAGGAGAAGGATCAGGTCTTTTTTAAACATGATACGAATTAGAGAGTGCATATTTTCCAAGCAGAGATGCATGATTTCAAATCAATCAAAAGAGCTAGTTCATCTCTATTAAAAAGGAAGACACTCTTTTTAGTTTGGACACTCCTAAACTAAAGTTATTGTATCATAGACGGAGCAAATACTTGCATACTCATCGTCTCCTCATATGGGAGTCCACTCCCCTCCCCCCAAAAAAAACCCCTCAGAAACATTAGGTATCAGATAACGTAAGTCACAGAGGTACTCAACACAGAATTTCCTCTGTTGCTAAGAATAGAAATCACTGTTAGAGGTTTCTCTGAAAAGGTGTCTGCAAATCAGAATTCATTCTCTGTCCAATCTAAAATAGCTTAAATTTTTTTGCTCTTCTTCCAGGCATGTTACTTTAACATGAGAAATGCTGAAGAGCCTGAGTTGTTCGTTGTTTAGGAATTTTAGATCTCGGAAGATTTAATTTAGATAATTTCTAGATTTTGCTGCTGGTGTGAATACCCAAAAAATATTTTGCCATTCTGACTTTCATTTTTGCAATGATTTTATAGTCTGTTTTTCATTGGTGCAACATGCAGATATTCTCTTTTATTTGCATTTAAGTAAATATTAAGCAAATATATAAAATACAAGAACAGGACATTGGGAAGATAGGTATACTCTATATGATTGTATTGAAGGCTGTTGTCCATTCTTCTGAAAGGCGACACTTGAGAAATCATGCGACATGGAAAATAGAGAGGTTTTAAATAGTGATACAGCTAAAATGCAAAACTCAGCCAAGGGCAGCAATATCCCTTCCAAACTGGTTTTAATAGTCACAAACTGCCAAATCCTTTAACAACAGAATGAAGTCTGACTGACAGCTGAAGAAAAGTGCACCTGATATTTACAGATAGACACGTATCATTTTCAGTGTCATAAAAAGGCAGGCAAGATCTAAGTTTCAGCTTGGATTCAGAATATCATGGTACAAAGGGAAATAAAGTTTCTTTTCGTTTGATCTTGGTCATTATCATGCTGGCTAAACCAGGAGCTGGCTCTAAGTCGTTCTTAAAATCAGGAGTAAAAAGGCAATTTAACATCATTCTCATTGCAAAAGTGCCACACTAGTCTTCATACTTCGTGAACAGTCCAAACGACCCTGAAAAGATGGGTCACGTATACAGCATCTCAGCAGGACTGCTCTTCTTCTTAAAATCATGAACCTGTTAAATTTGTTAACAAATTATGGTCCTTATTGTATAATTAGTGAAAGCTCTTGATCCTAATTTCTTAAAATCCCAGTAATGTGCAAAGGTGGGGAAGAAGAGATGGGCTATTTTTTCCATTTTACAAAGGGTAAATTTAGGTTCAAGAAGATGGAGAATCCTGCCGAAGGCTGGGCAGGGCACCCTTGGCCAGGCCCTGAACTTCTAAATTCCATTGGAGTACTTTAACCTCACAGCTGTAATTTCAGCTTCACTGAAAAAAGCTGTTTAATTACTAATTCGAGGTAATGACAGCTGACTGAAGGATAATCTTCAGTAATTTGAGAAAAGTGGACTTTTCTGCTGTCCACCTTAAAAGAGCATGGGTAAATTAAACAATTAGAACTGGTTACAAAGGTAAGCTAAAAGCTAAACATAATAAGACACTGTTTTCAGCCTTTCAAAAGAACTAAATACAACACATCAGCAGCTTCAAAAGCCTTTTGAACAAGTGCACTCGAAAACAACTAACTAGCAAACAAAGCCATTATGAAGATGACAGTGTGGTCAGTGAACTTTTGGCATGTCAACTCTCTAAAATGTAAGCCTCTGGAAATATTCCTCACATTTGAGCAAGTAGAAAAGAGGCAAATTTAGCAACAGATGCTGTGGACGGGGTGTGATGATTTGTTGCTTTTTACAAGGTTTGATAGACAAAAATCTCTTTAAAAAGAGAAGTATATTCCTTACGCATTGTTGAAAGGATTTGATTTTCCTTAAATTTTAAAGGATCAAGAATAATAAAGTGATCAGAGACCAATGAGATAATTTTATCATGTTACTTTACATTTAGGTGAACTTCTATTCTTTTCAAGCAGTACAGAAACTACTTGAACATTCCATATCATGAGATAGCTATTCTATATCCTATCTATACCATAATTTCTAGGTAATTAAGCTGATACTTTTGGATAGATAATTATCCTAGTCTAATAGCGTGGGTCAAGTATTACATGAAAATGAATGACCTTTGAAAATAAAAAGTCTTTTTTTCAGTTATTGATTTCATGTAACTATGCACAAGAAGGTTTATAGGAGAAAAGCTACTTCAACCTCAGCAACAACAAAAATTACAAGAAGTAGGTAGGTAATCATCTCTCTCTATCTTTGGGGAATGTCAGAAGAATCAGCGTAGTTTCAGTGAACAGTGAAGTGGGGCTATTTTCATACTCATGTCTTTCAGAAGGGCTATTTTATACCTTCAGTAGGAAACCTTCACAGTTAATGTAGGACTGTAAAAATGCTGGATGAGAATATCAATTATTAAACAGGATAAGGCTTTGAGGTGGATTGTTTCTTCTAATACGATAAAAATTGCTGTGCCCACAAAGGCTATTATAAATTGTACTAACAAAGTCGATTTTCTAGATTTTGATTCAGGAAAGTGACTAAGCACATGCTTAAAGTTAACTTTCCCAAACAGGAGGCCTTTAAGGATTAATATGTGCCTCTGGAGATGGTACACAGGATATTCTGAAGGATGCCAGGCTCCCAAATAAAACTGGGCAGAAGCTACGGACTGGTCTCTCGCAGTCTCTTTTGTATTTCCAGAGCCATTAGAAGAGTCACAACAGCAAAGGGAAAGCAAGAGCTGCAGCTATGTCTGGTTTCAGCTCATGACAAGCTCGATCTTGCCTTTTTGTTTTTACTCTTTAACAGTTCTGAATCTGCACAGAATTCAGAATGGTGTTGATTGTAGTATCCACATATAGTCATAGTTTTAATAAATTTTGATGTTAGTTTGTTGCAGCACTTCTATTTTATTGCATCTTTATTTATAATTGCATACTTTAGAGTTATGTACTCTTTTCATTCGATTTCTGAACATCTTTTTTTAGATGTTGCACGGATTCCTAAAATAGGAAGGATATTGTGTACACTTATATCATTAAATCAGATCTGTTCAGCATATTGTTTCACTAATAATGGATCTGTTGCACAATTTTCAGGGCAATTACTGCAACAGTAGCCCTTGCTGACTTTTGTCTATTTTTTTTTCCCACTTGATTTCCTATTTCTAGATTTAGATAGCCTTTTTTACAATGTCATGGTTCTCATGAAACCTTCATAGGGTTAAGACATGTTGACATGAAATATAAAAAAATTACAATGTTGATATAAAATATGAGCTGCTTATACAAAATGCAGACTGTAGGAAACATACATCAGATCCCAATAGTTAAAAATAGAAATGTAGCAGTAAATTAGTGGAAAAAGAGGAGGAAAAGGAATTAAGATTAGAGAGCAAATCAAAGCTGATTAAATAGCTTTAAAAGGACAATGCTTTTCCTCACTAGCATCTATGGATCTAACCTAAAATAAGCTCAGCAGTCACTTTGCTGGAGACAAACATTTAATTCACAGTGATAAATGTAACTATATTTTTTTTTCTTGAGATTCATCTGCAACAGGTAACAGTGCCCTCCCCAAATTATCCACAACGGGAATGCATTCAATGCATTTTTAAATTCACTCACAGATTACAAATAATTTGCAGAAGTATCATTATTAGATATTTAAACTAGGAGCTGGCTTGCTTAGTTGAGTAAGCATGATAAATCACAGATTATTCATGTTACCTGACTGGATGAGCAGGCAAGAAGGTTTTAATAAAATAATGAATGGTCTAAAACCTACTTCTGTGAGCTCAGACCTGCATCTTTTATGTTCAGCAAATGTATGTCACTGAATTTCAATTATCAAATATTCACAGAAAATATGTGATGGGGCTTTTTTCTTTTCCCTTTTTTTTTTTTTTAAACATGTGTGATGGAGTATTTGTAGATTTTTTTGCAACAATATCCTGCCAAGCTTTCATTTGCTGCATAATGTATCTTTTTGAATGATCACTGTATTAGGCACAAGCTCAAAGTAGTTTATGGGGAAAAACACCAATGATGAAACAAAAAAGAAAAACAGAACACACAGAAGATATGAACATCTTCACGGACTTTTTATGATACTTTGAAGAAACAGGAAAAATCCTAAATTGTTCAGATTGATACTGTACTTTGCTAAATCTGGAAATAAATTAGGATAGAGAAACTCAGCAAAAGTGAAAAGTTGCTACAGCCTTCGAATCACCAACAATCTGAACTATGTAATTAATGTAAAATATTTATGCATTTCTGTGGAATGTAAGGATTGAAAGGAATGGAAAATGTGGAAGAAAATCTGTGGCAAAAGTTCTTTTTTTCTCTCCCATGAAAAAATGCAGTTTATGGAAGATGTTTTTTGTCTTTGCTCTTTTACATAGAAAATAATTTTCCTTTACTGTAAAGCTGTTAAAAGAGGGGAGGGAAATGCACAAAGCCTAGGAGACCTAGAGACTCCTCTTAAGCACCACTCAGAGCATCTGAATTTGATACTAGCTTTGACTCTCTAGTACTGCTGTTTCGTGGCTGGCTTAAGTTGATGCAAAGCTGCTGCCCTGGAAAGGAACAGTCCTGCCTTTCCCCTCTCCATCCCATCCAGAACTGCTCATTCCCACCCTTTCCCTTGCATGAGCTATAGTGATTTGTGCAGTCATGGGGAGATCAGGTCAATCCACTGATGTTGCTCAAAACTACTAAAAGTTTTTCCAATGCTAACTTTAAATTGATTTACCTTGGTAATAGAAAAGGAGTAGCAGAAATGTGGTGAAAGCTGGACCATGCATCTCAGCATCAGGCTGGTTTTAGATCAGCTTAAATGCATCACAAAACTGAACTTCAAAAAGATTCCTGAAAAAGATGATATGAATAGACAGCCTGTGGTCTCCTTACTTTAATAAAAAATGCTGACAATATGGAATTTCTCAGCCAACTCTGACTCGGGCTTTTATTCACTTTTCTTGCCTAGTGATGTTTAATGTCAGGGAATATACAGAATATTATTGCACTGTAGTTTCTGCTACATCTATTGAACATAAATTCCAGAGTCATACTTACCTCTTACTTCCTCTGCTACAGTCCCTGTTTTCAATCACTCACTTCATCATGGTGCTGCACTTTATGTCATTGGTAGATATTACTGTCAAGACTTGTATTGATATATATTTTTTCCTATTTATATCAGAAATCATGGTTCAACACTTAACAGAAAAAAGAGATTCCACTTATCATGCTCCTATCAAAACCTCTTAAAACCTCCTCATATTGAGGCTCAGACATAATTCTCCATCCTTACCCAGAATGTTTTTCCTAGACAATAAGCAACGTCACTTTCTTCAACATCACACAGGCCTGCGATATCACCTGGACATCTCTGGGGCTGTGCAGTAGTGCTATGCTTAAGCCCTGCAAATTTTTCTGTTATAGCATCTCTGCAATATGCCATTCCTTTCTACCTTGTGAGACACCTGCTACATCTCAGCACTAGTTCTTTTCTCCCCTCTAAGCTTGACAAAAGGAACCAGGTCCATTAAAAACGCTGCTGCAAAGACTGATTTCCTTGTTCCTGTCTCTGACAGACTTATTCCCTCCTGTGCACTAACCCACGGCCTCCCTGTTCTTCATCCCCTACAGCACAGCGTCCTGCTCTTCCTGCTCAGACCTCCTCCCACATTGTTTCTCCCACTCTTCTCTTCAGATCAGGTTTCAGATCTTGCCTCCACTTCCTTCACATTTAAGAGTATTAACACACCATAACCAAACTCAAATGCTTTTATTATCACTTTAGTATTAAATTCAGGACCAGACTAATTTTAGTGCTTTTTCAATTTAAAAATCTATTTAAAAATTCTTTATCCTTTTAATAAAAATATTACAACGATAATAAAATGTTGGTAGAGGCTCTGTACTTGAATGTTGTGAACAATGAAGAATGCACATTGGGATAAAAGTCACTGGATGGCACATGAAAAAAAGATGTTTTCTTCCGCTTCTCTTGGTACAGCCCTCAGTCACAGCAAATGGCCATGAGTAGCTATCGAAGCTGCCGCTGTATTATTATGGTAGGAATTCTAGTAGCTTTTTAGATTTATACAAAGGAGAGTTCCAGTTACCTAATTATCTAAGAGCAAAAATATAACTAATTGCAAATTTTAAGTGGATGTATGAACAAAGAACAAACACTATTTTTCCAGACTAGATTAATTTTTCCATATTATAGCCCACCCTGAACATGCTCTTTAAGTTGTGTAGCCCTCTGTGTGTGTACATGCATTAGGCTGATCCTTTGCGTAGAAGCCCCCTTGCTCAACCATCACTTTCTAGGAGAAGCTAGACGCAGCTGCAGCAATCCAACAGGATGTTCATTCATCAGTGACACCATCAGAAAGAGCTGCTGTGTGACCTGAACATTTGGGCAAAGTCTTGCCCCCGTGAACAGAATAAACTAGGAAATAATTTGTATTTATCCATCTGCACCTCTTCCACTTTGCCAGGTCGGATAAGAAATGGTGACGACTCCTCAGAGAAAGCAAAAATGAGGACTGGGGATGATGCAGACATCCCGTATCCTCATTAACCTCATTTTTGCAGATCAAAAAGATGCCGAGTGTAGAGAGAAGATGAGCTGGACCCATTACCACGTGTGTATTGTTCATGGGGTTAGACCTGGCTATGCTTTCTGGTGTCAAAACACAGCAGTCTATGAGGACGGCCCTCATTCAGGGTAATCTGCTTTTTTAAGGACTCTTCTGCCTTTCAGCATCCTCTTAGATGCCAGGGAAGGGGCATACATTTCAGGGGACCTGCTCAGAGCTCCCTCGGGGCTTTGGTCCCTTCGTACTGGGCAGGCCAGGTATGGCCTATGACACAAAGCTTGCTGATGAAGCGGTCAACACTTACGGCTTTATATATTGAAGGGGAGCACGGAGGAATAATTAACAGATATGTTTGTGCCTGCAGAAGGTTATGGGCATGTTGATAATCTGTGCCAGGACTTTTGAGCTGCTGGCTAATGTCCTTGCCAAAAGTCATGAAGCTCAGATTTACACAGAGCCTATTTGTCATTAGGGTTGGTATTCATCAAATGTAACCTCAGTATCTTGTGTTACTCAATGTCTTGATGCGAGTTGTTTTAATTTTTTCCAGAGATAACCCTGGAATTATCTTTAAAGCACTCAACATTCAAGGCCCCTCTCTCGTTTTGCCTCTGCTCAGCTCCCAACTCTCTGTGTTGAGCGTGGCTGACCTTTCTAAAGAAAGGCACCATCACTAAAAGTTCCCTCACTGGTGGCGTCCATACTGTTATGGTTTGGAGATAATGGATTTTTTTACCGTCTAAAATATCATTAAAATTTTGTCTTCATAGAAGATCTCACGCTGCTGTAACGTGACGTCTGCAGCTTAAGGGGGTGGCCTCTAACAGCCTCTGGCATATGGGTTTTATGTATTAGGGTCTGTAAAGGAGATACCACTTGCAAAGATTTACAGTGTGCCAGGACTGCGTGCCAGATGGTAAGAGCCGTACGAGTTGTGGAGTCCTGAGAGATTTTTTTTTAGTTTGTTTTTGTTTATCATAGAGGATACGCTTCTGGGTTCATAAAGTTTCAGCATGTTCTGCCTACTGCGTCATGGAGAAAAATATTAACTCTATCCTGAATCCAGGCCACCGGGAGTTATAAATATAGTATTTAAAAAAGGAGGTAGGCAGGCCATTTCCTGGGACAGAAAAAAAATTGTGTTTAAAATACATTCTTGCTATTTTGATGTTCAAATGAAGAGGTTGTTATTGCTGTTACTCTCTGAAATGATTTATTCAGAAGATAAAGCAGAGTTCTTTGAAACAAGTATATTTAAACACTCTGCTCATCCTACTTGCCTGGAAATGTAATATTGTTCTTGCTATAAAGAATTACTCACATTTGGGCTTGAGCATATGTTCAAATAGTATCACAGAGGGGCTTCCTCAGTCACAAAGACAGATACCTGGTGTAACTTAGAAAGCCGTTGCGATTTGAGGTCACAGGCCAGGCAAGCCAATGTAATTCATGGGACACGCTGGACTAGCAAGATTTCTAAATACACCCTGCACGGGAGAAGGCACACTGCATATGGTCTGGAGGAGGATGATAAACCCACAACTTTCAGTACAATAGATCTACGGCAACAAAGAGGACAGGCCATCAAGTTATGTCACTGGATTGTTCATCTTCTTTGAAGCCTGCAAACTGCTATGCTGTTGAAAATTCATCTAAACCCACTATTTCCCGCATAGGAAAGAAGACACGGCATGCACAGGAGTCCTGTGGAGACACAGGACTGAAAGGACCCTGAAGGCAGTGAGGCCTACGAGGGTCCAGCCCTGCCTCAGGCTGCCGGCAGGCCCTGGGCTGGATCAGTCCGTACACCGCTCCCACCCTCCGCACCATGGGCACTCTTTCTCCTTGGCCGCGGTTTCGCTGGGGTTGCAGCAGCTCGCCTTCCTTCTCGGCCGCGGTTTCGCCGTCCTTTCCGGCCGCAGCAGCGGAGGCCTCGGTGGTGGCCGTGGTCAGTCAGAAGATGGCGGCTCCGACCCCGGGGCGCCGCCAGGTGGCGCCCGCGCGCCCGCTCCGCCGGCCAACGGCGACGGCCGGCCACGGGCCGGGGCACGCGGCGCCCAGGGGAGCCCCGGCGGCGTCGCCATGGCAACCGCCCGGGGGCTGCTGGGGCGGGGTGGGCCGCCGCCATGTTTTCCTGTTTATTGTACCTCGAATAGCTGACCTTGGGACAGAGGCGGCTCCGCCTTGACCGGCGGCTCTCACAGCCCGCAGCAGTGTTATCAGCGGTTTGTTTTGCTGCGTTGGGAGGCCGAGAGCCGCGGGCCGAGGCCTCTGCCAAGTTCAGGGTTTTTCCACCAGCTGCGCTAGTTTATTTCTAGTTTCTTTTCGTAGCAAAGTGTCTTGATGCACAGGGTAGGCCCTCGTTTTCGAATTTGTATCCTCAGGGGACCCTTACAGAGCACGGTGCTGCAAAAGTGATCAGAGCTGGCTCCTAACTACACCCAGAATGCCGCGAGTTTAAATGAAAATGAAGTAATGTTAGATTCAGCGTGAATACCTACATTAAAATCCCCACTTTGTTCCTTGAATCCGACTGAGCCACTTCAGCTAGGCTACCGCTACCACTGGCATACAGACTGTGGATGCGATCCAGGAAAACAAGATATTTTGAGACTGGTGAAGGGCATCTCAAGTTTGTGTTGCTTACTGGTAAAATTATTCATTTTTACTGCAACCTGCAATTCCTGGCTGAACCACGCTGTGATAAATAGGGGTAAAACGTGGCTTGCTCGAGTATTAATAGTAAGCTGCATACGGCTTTGTGTGAGTGAGAGATCAGTGCTGCTTGTGGAGGCGTCCCAGTCTAATCCCTGCCGTAGACAAAATTGACAGCACAGCTACAGGGCATACACAGCAGATGAACTGCATGAATGCTTTATATTTATACTAGTAAGTTTGAAGTGTAAAGGTAGCGGGAATTCTGTTGCAGGCAAGGCTGAACTTTTAGGGTGCTGTTGGATCTAAGTAGCTGAAACTCAGCAGAAGCCTTTCCTTCACCCCTTTACTTCTAAAACATGGGAAAAGAACTAACTTCCAGTTTACTTGCTTTTTTAAAAAACCTAGTGCTATGTGTTATCTGCCGGTGAAAATATTCTGCTTTACTCTTTAGTGTTGTTTAATCTTGATCCTTGAAGGTGTTCTGGGCACAGCCTACAACAAAGCTGGGTACACTGCCAGCAGTGCATATGGTTCACCAAAGCGCCCAAGAGCTAAACCCCTGTGAATGGCACCAGAAGTAACTACACCTTGTGCCAGTTTTCCTCCGTGTTTCCCGATACATCTTTGTTTTCTGTCCCTTTAAGTCCACTGCAAAAACATGGAAGCTTTTAGTTACTCTCTCAGCCACTTCAGGGATATTTTTTTTTTTTTTCTTAATCTATCTAACACAGTCTTGTTTTTAGGCACCTGGACCTAAGACAGTTCAATGAACATGGGCATTTATTCTCAGAATGCAGTGACCACCCTCATTTTACTTTTTGGAGAAATAATTGTCTCAGCTCTTAGTTACTTGGAGCCAGTTTCCTGACTTAAATGTGCCATTTTACATACTTAAATGATTTTTTTCTTTCCTTTTTTGGTTCCCTTTCTCTGAAAACTAAGATGTTCTCAGCCAAACCCAACTATTCTGCAAAAAGCAACTGCTGTGGAAAGCACGTAGGAAACTGTCAGACACTGCCTAACAAAGTGTCTCAGAGCTCTGAAAGCACTACATGGAAGAAGAGCTCCACACCTGCCTGTTGCAGTTTACCTGCATTCATCTTGAAATTAAAATATAAGTTTAAAATTAATTGGGAAGCTGTAAGCCATTCTTGGAAGAGCTGGAAAAGAAGACTGATACTGACAAAATAAGAATACTGAAGTTAACAAGTAAGATACAGAACAAAGGCTGTGTAGAGGGGCAGTGCCAGATTTGTGAGGACAGGAGAAATTGCTAGCCATGTTGCTTAAAACTTGTTTCAGGACCTCCTGAAGTCAATATAAAGATTTGTACAAATGTGGTAGGGTTTTGCTTAAGAATTGGCAAGTACAGGGTATTGTCAGAGAACAAAATTCAGGACTTTACTTAAAAAAGAAATTAAGTAAATGGGGAAAAAACTATCCTAGCATAACAGTGTATTTTGAAATGCAAAGAGAAGAAATGCCCAAAGAAATCAGGGATAGTAGTTCAGAAATTTACTCTCAAACAATAAACATTACTTAGGCCAAAGTATGAAGTGTTGAGAAGCTCCCAGTCAGACCCAAACTTGCAGCTGCTGACCTAATGAGTTAAGTTGATTTTTGACACAGCTCTGCAAGGCAGTTCATATGCAGGACAGGCATATATGTGAATGATTCATCCCACAGAAGCCCTTTACAACTGAGCAAGCAGATGCATCCTGTATTTCCAGAAGGGAACAGATCCATAAACAGAGAATCAAAGCAAGTTTATGGAGAATAGACTTTACCAAATAAACCAGGTTGGGCTTTTTTTGGTAGAAAAAATTTTGGAGCTGTTCTAAAGTTTGCGCAGCTGATAGTTTAGTTGGCTAGAAGGAGGTTTTGGCTTTCAGTGTAAGGTAAATATTTCCAAGGATCAAAGAGGTGGGAGATGAGGGTGGTTAAGAGGTAGCTACTCAGCTCTGAGTGAGCTATTATTCAAATGGGTATTGTGTCTATGTTTGTGTCTACCACACAACTGATACCCTAACAATGAACAAAAATCTATATATTGATTTATGTTTTGGACAAGACGAACAAAACACATCCAGAAATTAAACCTTAAAAGTTCTTGGTTTTACAGTCTGCTTTCTCCTTCAGATTTCAAGACGTATGGTGTCTAGCCTTATGTCTTGCCGCATCTTTCTCCACTGACAGAAATGCTTTGGGCTTCATTTCGAGGAATTCAGGATAACCACTAGCTAGAGGTTAAGAAATTCTCCATTCATCTGGAGATAAGCCCTCAGTCCGAGCTTTGTCCTTAACACAGCTACTGCACCTGGAGATGTGTTTTAAAAGCAGGTAGAATGATCTGTTGGATAGTGTTTTAGTTGTCTGCTGTTTTAGGAAGAGGGCTTTGAGATCTAGGCACAAACATGCCTAAAACACAGACACCTCTCAAGTAGCAGCCACGAGCAAGGGCCTCAGCCTGAATGCAACTCCCAAGGTGAGGGGTGGAGGCCCCCACGGAGGCTCTTCCCCAGCAGCCTGACCCAGCGAGACACCCCTGCACCATACTGTAGCTTTCCTTGAGTACAGGCAGCCAAGCCACAGGAATGGGGCAGGGAAAAGGTTGCAGAACCCCTTGAGCGCATTCAGGGCCCTGACAGGCTTCAGCCATCATCTGGCTTTCCTGGACATGAGAAACAATATAACTGGACCGAGATTTTTACACTGTTCCTCAGCATTTTCTTTATACGCAGCAAAGAGGAGATGTAAGTTGTCACTGGCACAGAGGATAAAGAAAGCATGACACTCTCGTTACGGCTGTGAAGGCCTCACAGGGCTTTGAGCCTGAAGTCTGACAGTGCAGTGGCAATTAGGTGGCAAGAACCACCTCTGCTTCCTGCCTCAGCTAAACACATCCTCTGGATCCCCATGCCTTTTGTCCTTGCTTTCACAGGTCCTCAAGAGTTCCTAGTTCTTTTGTTTGTCCTCACAAACGCAGATGCGTTCTCTCCACCAACAGTCTGCATTTGTCAGCCTCTGGTAGAGATGTCCCAAAGCTTCGTTCTGTGCTGCTCTGTGGTTACGGAGAGCCTCCCTTGGAATGATTTGGAGACCACCCATGCTGTCCTCCTTCAGATCTTCTGCCTTAAGATTCCTCCTAAGGACGGTGCATTTAGAAAATCGGCCAGTTAGACTAATGATGGCTAACCTGAGGGACAGGTAGGAGGACGTGGGGTTTTTTTTTAGTTATTGAATATTTTAATTATGATTATGTATTGACATGTGTTTCTAAAATGGTTTAAACTTTACCTTCCCCTTTTTTCACCAACTGCTTACTCCATTTCTTAATTAGTGTTAGTACTCTAGGTACAATCTCCATTTGATTTGGTCTTAAAAACATTTTCTTTCACTAAATAAAAGAGGTGCTTAAGTACATCTTAATAATGACTCTGGTTCAGAAGAGCAGACCAAGTATGTCCTAAAGAGCTTTGCTGAACTGGAATCAAAATTACTGATCCTACTTATAGTATACTTTTTGCCTGTATGATTTTGTTGCCTTTTTCTGAATTGTAAAATATGGTTTCTTTCTTTGCCAGGGATTTGAGCAATGAGAGTATTTGACCGATCCTACTAGGCTATGGGACAGTCTTTCACCACTATCATGGAAATTTTATTTCTCGTTTGCCTTTATTTAAGCATCATCATTAATTCGTCACGAGCGAGAAAAAAGGTTTAGTCCACTGACAAAGACGACAATATTTACTAGGTTCTCCCCAGTCTCAACATGTCTGCTGTATACACTTCTATGGTTTGAGAACCTGCCTGCAGCATAGTATTATTTCTTTAACTACGTATGCCAAAGGATTTGTGTCCAGAGCTGGAAAAGTTCAAATACTCCTAAAGCATGGAAGAGGAGGCACCGAAAGAGTGTTATGGGTTAGTGCACAGAATTACTTTGAATAAGTAGAGTTCTGGAGGAGCAGCCTCAGAAAATATGCGGCTTCCTGAGAATGCAGTTTGTAACTTTAATAATTGCTCTGGGTGGTAAAGTGACAGAAAATGAATGGGACTCAAATCCTTCACTTTGTCACAAGACACATAAGAGATTACATCTGGATTTTGCAGAGATGATTTATCAGTCATGTAGTTATCCATAGCTGGTGCTTGTCCCAGGTGTTCAAAGCAGCACATACCTTTGTTGACTGGCTAGAATATTGAAAACTCATTTATTGGCTGTTCCTGGATTATATGAAGAAATTGTTTGATGAGAGTCTGTAATTGTTTTGAAACAATTTCAGATACATTCACTAAAGCATGTTAGAACTGCTGCATATCTCCCAGGATTAAATGGATATTCAAGGTTTTTGTACATACATTTGAAAGGGCACTGGAGAAAATGAAGTAGAATACTATTTGCAAATGCAAACTCTGTATCAAAAAGTCCACCATCCTGGTAACTTTAACTGAAGTCTTTCTGGACTTTATGATTCATCATAGATATGATTTATTTTTGGAACTGAGTGAACATGATAGAGGAAATAGAATCTATAATATATACCTCCCAGACATTCTGCCTCCATCAGTAGGATGTGCATAAAATTACAAGGGATGAAACAATTAGGACAAAGGTGTTGTCAAGAAAGTATATTACTGGGAGCATGGCATAGCTGCTTTTGGAAAAAAAGGCATAATGAAGAAATATATTGACCAGCTGTTACCAGACAAAAAGGTTTAGGAAGAGAAAAATGTGCTGAAATTAAAGCTGATGGCCATGCAGTTACTGGGGAGGAAAATGATTGTGCTTTTTATTGGCCTGAAGGGGATGTAAATGAAAATGTTACAGTAGAATGTGAATCTTTTAATATAGATGAAGAGCTGAGAATGAACAAATGCCAATTCCCCTCCTAACAAGCCACCTTCAACTACAGGGCAAATACAGAATAAAACTTAAGCAGAAACATGTAGTGGGAACTATGTTAGGCCTATGTTACATGTGGTTCTCTTATTCATGAATCCATTACAATGTACAGTGATCAAGAAATATATATGTTTCATATTTATGTATATAAAAAACAAGCTCCTGATTTATGAAGACTTTTAGGTATGAGCTTAAACAAAACATGTATTTAAGTTCCATTGAAGTTAGACCTGTGCTTGAATCCTTTCTTGTTCTGGGACCTTAGGCAGCTACTTTCCTTTTCTGGGCATCCTGACATTTCTTAAAACTGGCTTTCTGTAAAGGCAGATTCAATTTTGCAACACAGAGTCAGTTATGATATCTTACAGACAAGTATTTTCTCATGAAGACTTTGTTATTGTTCCCATATTCTTTCATCTAAAATAAAAATAACTCATGCTGAAAATGCAATCTGTGTATACTGGCAATTAAAAACAAATCAGGAAATCACTCTGCTATATTAAATCACACATGCCTAGTTATGATTTAACATGCTGAGGAATGAAACCAAATTCTACCCTCCCATGGTATTTTGTGACAGTGATAGCAATGATTTATTTTTTTAAAAAAGACTGACTGGAATGCGTATTTAATGCCTTTAGTGCTTCAGCAGTTCTTTTTCCCTGTAAAGGACCATTTTAGCTGAAGTATCAAACACTGCTTTCATAAACACTAGGCTTCTCATTCAGAGTAACTTTTTACATGCTTGTACCATTAATGTATGCATCCAAAGATTCCTATGGAGAATAAAATTGTTGGGTTGCCTACCAGTAAATACATGTGGTTCCTGTGTAAAATGATGTTCCAGGTAACTTAAAATGAGAAATCTTGGAGAAGTCAGGCTTGCTTTTTCAGATGAAAGCAAGGTGTCTTACAATTGGCTGTGCTTCTTCAGTAAAAAGGCATCAAGAGGAGACATTAAAAATAATGAGAAAGTGAGAGAGAGAAAGAGTATGTGGTGACCTAACACAGCACACTGGGTGCAAGTTCTGCCTTTGTTTTCACTGAAGCAACCCTGCTGAAATAACGACTGCTGGAATTAAGCCCTGATTTTTAATTATATTAAATAAACAAAAATAATTGATATCACAGTACCTCAAAGTGAAGGAAATGCCCAAAAGATGCTGACGTGGGCCATTCAACTAAGCTTCTTGGTTGTTCACATCAAAACAAGTTAATTCACTTGTTTTTTTACAGATCTGTTTCAACTGCTGTTTCTCTCTCTAAGCAGTGAGAAAGTATACTGAGTTTATGTAAAATATTTTCTATGAATAAGAACAGAGTCATGAGGCTGGGATCCAAAGAACCATTATACATGTAGGCAGTTGGTGAGGTCTGTAACGGAGAGTTAATATTGAAAAGGATGATGATTATTATTCATACTAACCTCAGAGGGAATATTGAAACAGGCTTAAACGTAGATAGCAAATTCATGACTGCAATACAATATGGCAGTAGAGAAAGGACATTGTAACTTGATGCTGCACCCAGAGAAGCTGTATCAGAGAGGAAGGAGAGAGCTGCAGAAAAGTGCCAATGCAAACAGTACCTAGATTGCTGGCCAGCATGCATTGCCGCGTAGGGGACACCCAAAGAGCAGTAAAATACCTGGGAGAACTTTAAGATAAGACTGCAGTCTTGACAACATGTTGTTTTGCTGAGAACAGCTGAGCAGAAACGTATTCAAAGTGTGTAGATTTAAATGCTAAAGAAATGCAAGGATAGCAAACAACATGCGGAGGGTCTCAATATGAGAATGAGAAGAGGAGCCTGGTCTCAGAGGCACTTGGTGACTTTGTTGATCTTACATACATTTTTCTCTGCCTTTAACATTTAGACTAGCTGCTGGGAGTGATCTGACTGCAGTGAAGTATCTCAGGACACTCGTCATTTGTGATACTTGCAATTAGCCTGGTGAAAATATTGGAGATACAGACTGTAGAGGATATGCCTGCAGGTGTAGGGGGATCATAACAGGCACCATCGGAGCCTGCCTCAGTCAGTGAAGCTGGTGAGGCAGCTTGTAAGCTGGCACACCAGAGAAGACCCTCGTTCTTTGGGCGGTATCATGCAAGACAGACAGGGCCAACTTGCTGTGCAGGCAGAGTAGGCAGTAGCGCGCAGTGGCAGAGCCAACAGCTTTGCCTATGCCAAAGGGCACAAGGGTTGCTTGTAAGAGGAGCGTGTGCTGCATAAACAGCAAATTCCTGCCTCCTCCTCCTCCTCCTCTGCTCTGTGGCTGAGGAAGTTTGCCAAAAGACAGGCAGCACTACTGCTTGTTTCAGAGACACCTGAAGAAAGCTCCACTGCTCCATCTCAGTTTGACCCTCATCCCCCAGGGTCTCTCCAAATCCTCTCAGCCCCACCATCTGCCCTACTGCCCATTAAGTGCCTTTAAGTCCTTTCACTCCACTGGTGTGCCGAGCCACCTTAGTCTTTGCCCACCACCAGCTTCCCTGCAGTAACTTTTCCAACACATTTCAGTTCTCCCTGTATAGCAAGTTGCTTTGAGGAATTTTGTTTTACCACCTGAGAGGCAGATGGTTAGTCACAAGGTTAATTTTTGCTGCCCTAAAGGGACATCCTAGCTCATGATGGATAAGTTGGTATAGTAACTTTCACCTGGTGAATGTGAGCCCCAGGCTAGTCTGCATCAGCCAGCAGAACAGCTCAGGGGGAGCAAGTCTGTAGAGCAAAACAGTTGGAGTCCATTATATACATGCTTCATGTGTTTTGGGCTTTCGTACTCAGCTAGATCTTTTTTGATACAGTCTTGATGTTAAATGCCCAGTAGCATTTGAAGTGTGACAGTTCTGCTTTAGGCCTGCATCTTCTGGTTTAGTTCTGTCTGGAAGGAAACCTGTTTGTGCATTCTGAGGTGGCTCCACAATGCAACCCAAAGCACAGAAAGTGGGGACAATTTGAATTAAAGCTCTGATGTGGATGCATCCTCAGGAATCTATGATTTCTAAATATTCTTAAGAGCCACTTCTAGGAGATTTGGTTTTTAAAAGTCTTTGGAAAGAACAAATTAATTGTATCCATCAATTTGCTTTTATCTGTCGTTGTATTAATTCTTTTGAAGAATTTTGATAGGATAGAGAGACATGTTTACTATTACAGAAGCTGAATTGTTTAGTTCTTATCATTTTATATTAATCTCTGGTGCTTTGCAGCGCTCTGTTCAATTATTGTTCTCAGCTGTTTTTCTTTGCACTGAAATAAGAAGACCATAAACACAGCCCACAAACATAATATTTACTGTGTAAAGCATCTCATTTCAATCTATGAAGTGAATAGAGATTGTTTTATGTGTGGAATTTGAAAAGATCATTGCCAGATTTTTTGCCATCCGAATGTTTGTACCAGTTGCAACAGAAAACATGTCGCTGAGTAGATGGTGAGTAAAATCTTCTCCTTCAAAGTTACTAGGAGATCAGATACTAGATCAGATACCATGACTAGGAGATGTATGATTGCCTTAGAGGCCTTTCTGAGTCAAGGTGTAATTGCCGTGGCTCAGTGGGACAACAAGGAGCATAAACAGAGGAAAACAGTGGGTTTCCTATGCATATGTAAGAGGAGGTAGTGGGCATTGATAAGAGTCAATAGAGGAATGAACCAGGGTCCACTGCTGAGAAATGCAATGTTTGCATGTCTTTTGTATGAGCTGAAACTGAGGAGGGAGAAGGGTCTTAGGAACTGTACTGTGAGAAAAGAAAGACTAAAACTCTGAAGCAAGGACTTCTCTTGAATCTTAGGTTCACACATTCTGATCAGCTTTGCAGCTTGTTATTTTTCACCCTTTCTTTGAGTCCTAGTGATCATGTTCAGGTAAACAATGCTGCTTCTCAGAAAGCTGACAGTTCCCAGGATATCCCTTTTCAGCAGCTAGAAGCTGGCAGCGCAGTGGCCTTCTGCGTGTGCACGAAAACTGCAGGTCTGTGACTGCTGGGGCAGTGACTTGCCCGTCTGCTTTACTGTAGTGGTGTACCCTCACTGTAGACCAGCTCAAAGGCATCTGGAGGTACGGTGACTTCAGTATAAAGGAAGTTGCAATTGTGAACATGAAAATAATAGGGGGAAAAAGTCTTGTTCTTTCCACGCAGGAGATGTTGTGCAATACAACAAAGGAACATTGGCAATGGGTTAAATCTGAACTACTGAGATATCAGTAGATGTGCAGGAGAAGATAGCACCCAATAAGCCAGAGAAAGAAAAACGGCTAATCCAATAGCACCATCTTCCACATGCATTTTATGTGGGGACAGCGAATGAATTTTGATTTTTTTAGGTCTGATGAAGCCAAAATTCTGAAAGAAATCACGATCATTCATACTTTCTCTCCAGCAGCAGGAATGTTCATCTGATAGGATGGATTTGCCATCTACAGTCCATGATGGAATCCTCTTTAGCTGTGTTTTAAAAGTATTAGTGAAAGCCTGAAGAAAACAACTGGAAAAATTGCTAAGAGAAAGTGCCAAAACAAATGAAGTAACTTTCTTTAGAAAAATTCTTAAGCAAGCCTTCAAGTGCAATTTAGTACATCACACAGAGGAAATAAGCTACAGGACAGAAGATGAGCTTTATTCTGGAACTTGAAATTTTGAATCAGCAAGGTACAGAAATATAGTGCAAATATTTCAGAGATGAGATGCTGCATCAAAATCCCTGTGAATATTGTATAGCTAATTACTTCTATACTTTCAGGATGAACCTAATTTTAGGCCTTTTTACATAGATTCACCAGTAATCTTCTGGTAACAGCATTAGCAGTTCAGAGCATCTGCCATTATTAAAGTTAGGAATCAATTGCTGCTTACCAAGCAAGTTTTGATTTCTGAAAGCTATACCTTATTTATTTATAAAATTCTGGCTTGACTGGAATGTAAGGTGATATTGTTTCCCAGACAAAAATGTCAGACAAGGAAAGGTAAAATACAGATGCTTTTTTTTTGTTGAAACCTAAGCCTTTGAATTTTGTGAGACGTACTGGTCTGTGAGGATGCAGAATATCTCAGGTCAGAGAACAGGCTGGAACAGAAATGTAATTCTGCATGGATTGGAGGGCATTGATAAGATGTAACCACTTCCATGACATGGGGTTCAAATGGCTTTATATCACTGGTTGTTTGAAACAAGTAATAAAGACAAATTAAGAAAGGGATAGAAAGTGCAAACAAAATAAAATTTACCAAAATCAAAGCAAGCTCTCTCTGAATTACTCTAGGTTTTTTATTTCTCAGCGTATGAAAAATATATCAGGCTTCTGGTAATACTCCTTCAAAAATACTCCGTTGTCATTCTGAGAAAAACAACTCTTAACAACCTTGGACTGTCTAAAATATTTTGAAATGAATCAGCTCACATTCACATTTTGGAACAGTTCACAAAAATGTTGACAAGCAATGAATTTTTCTAGCAAGTTTCTGATTTGATGGATTTGGGTCTTTACACAGAGTTTTGGGGTTATAGATTGAAGTCTGTTTCTCTTCCTACAGTCATCCAAATTGGCTGTTGCCACTGTCCCCGTAGCTCTCACATTTACAGAGAGAAGGGTACAAAATACAAGCCTGTGAACTGAGCTAAAAACAGGCAAGCTAACTGCTCTAGGCTGCAAAGGAGGCATCTGTAGTCTGATCGCCTAAGCATGAGCCTGTTATAATAGTTCAGGCATTAAAAGTACTCAGTAGAAGAATGGTCAAAATGAGATGCATACTGTGTGAAAATGTCAATAGAGCTTTTAATAATAATAAAGAAAACCCCTACTTGGAAGGTGTGGGGTTGCTCATATGGCCCACCTTTGGCAAATGGCCTGGATAAAAACACCCATGAGATAAGGAAGGGATGATGGACAGTGTGTATGTGTATGAAGTACCCAAAACTGGTAGGAAGTCTGACCCGATCTGATCATCTGGATTAAACAGCAACTGGGAATTTACAGAGAGACTTGCAAAACATAGTCAGCCTGGAAAGATATATAACAGAATTATGGAAGTCTTCTGTTTGAGAGACCTTCAAGAGGAGAGTGGAGACCTTCAAGAGGGAACAGCAGCAGACACAGCTGGATCCGACACTGCCAGGAGGCACCCCGTGGGCACCCCGTCCTCTGCCCAGAAGAGGCCATGCAGCCCCCTCATCGGAGCTGCAGGTACCAGCTGGGAGCCTGGCAGCGTGGGCTGCTGCAGCTGGAGACCCACGCTGGAGGTGCGCTGTGTGCCCTCCTGGGGTGCTTCCGCACCGGCGTGGGCACTGGTGGGCTGTTGGGAGCAGCGTGGGTATGCCCGAAACTACAGCACCCACACCTCTCTCTGGGGGCGTCTGCTCCCAGGAGAGGAGAGCTTGTAACCCACACCCCGGTTCTCTGTGTGTGTGTGTGTGTGTGTCAGTGTGCACCTAACCGTGTGTAGGGGCAACAGGCCGCCTTGGGATTACTCACAGAAGGGAGTTTAGAAGCTTGTGGGTGTTTCTAGCACCTCGTAGGTATATAGTACCTATAGGTACTAGACTTTAGCATGTATGGTGGTGTTGGGATGACGGTTGGACTTGGTGATCTTAGAGGTCTTTTCCAACCTTAATGATCCTATGATTCTATGAGAGTATTATGGTGTATCTATTTTACTATTGATATTGGTCATGATTGTATGGATTAACTGACTGCCAGTTAACTATATCATTAACAAATCAATAAAACATTTTGATTCCAGTTTTTGGTTAAGCTATGTGCACTCCGTTTTTCTGTGTGATGGGAGGAGAGAGAAGAGATCGGAGGAGAGGATGTAGGCTGCCAAAGAGGAGTGGATAGGCAGCCCCACATTAGTAACACAAACAGAGTGGCAGAGGTGGATTCATGGGCTGCACAGAAGAAAAAAATCTAACCAATAGAGGTCATGTTTGTGGTAGTGCTCCCTGCTGAGAAAATGAAGTTGAGGGTTGAGACCTGGAGAATTTTAGGACAAGCCCTGCAGAAGCACTTTCCCACACATCTTGGTGGGGTTCTGAGTAAAGGAAATAAGGATGAAATCAGAAATTTTCCTGGAGCAGGTGGACAGTCAGTATGAGAGAAGTGCATTTGAAAGCATTGGGAAGATACGTCCTGAACAGCCTGATAAATTTAACAGAGCAACTAAAATTGTCTTCTGAGGTGATGAATAGATACAAAGAGCAAAGTCTGGGACTCAGTAAGGAAGGGGCTCAGGAAAGATGTCCTGCTAATTGATAGGAAAGAGCAGAGATGGAAAGGTTCATTTCAGGAGTAGAGATGAATCTGCTGTTGTTTCACATGGCTTTGGAGAGAACAAATACCCCAGGTGTGGGCCTAAGCAGTAAGAGACAGGTTGCTCCAGAAAGAAGGAACATGGCTGCTCCATGTCCTTTGACTATGTCTGTACCACTGCTGCATCATTCATCTTCATCTCTGCATGCAAATCTCTGGCAACAAGACTAGGAACTGAACCTTGAAAGAATTGCAACAGAATGGTAATTTTAAGGAAAATCAGGGAATGAATGGTATCACTGAGAATATACCAATTAAAAAAACCCTAAATTTTTTTATGGCCCTATAATTTATGGGATGCATTAATATTTATGTGGTGAAGTTGTTTTTTATGCTTAGATTGTACCTACTCCCACTTGAAACTGTCCCACTTCTAGTAACCTCAACAGATTCTTGGCGACACTGAAATATCACATTCTTGGACATTTTTTAGCGTCATTCAACTCTACCAACTGCAGATAGAATCTTTAAGTTGCTAGTTTCTAATCAGAGACTAGTGATGGCATTTTTAACCAAAAATAAATTGGAAAATATTATTTTTTTAGTATAAAACTAATTGAAAACTATTTTATACATGCTGATTTGGAAATATGAAATGGCTTCCTGGGACTCTCAGTGCTATTTCTTAGTGTGAAATAATAAATATAATGAATAATTCTCAACCATTTTCAAGTCATTCAATAATAGGCAAAGCCCCTTTTCTTGTAGTTTAACTTTCTAATTAACTTTGCAGTATGAAAATATAAGTGCGAATATGGAAATTATTTCCCTCACCAGAATTTTTGGAGGATACACACCTTTAAATCATGAAGGAAATTTATGTAGAAAACTTTTGAAGGAAAATATAGTATTGTGGTATTTTTACATAAAGAATAATTGGGAAGTTATGATTAGATAGGTAAAATAACAACCCTTATTTAAAAAAGTTGGCTTTTACTTTTACTTATTCTTAAAAATCTAATATCAAACTGGCAGTGACTTAAGTATTGTTAGACGAAGTTAGTTCAGCATGACTTTTGGCACCTTTTGTTCCGTGTCTGATACTTACTTGAGTTGAATGCTTTTTTTCCTTCACCGGTTTTGTAAAAAGTTTGTTAGCTTTTATAACTCTTCCCTTCCTATCATAAATTAAAAAGCTTAGGGAGGAGTTGCTCGCTTGAGTTACTTCTAAAGTTTTGAAAGTTTTGGCACAACCAACTTCTTAGCATTCAATAACTTTCTAAAGAACATGAGCTTTCAGAGAGACCTGCAACAGCTTCATCCTGTAACTTCGGGACTGCATTTACTGTTCCAGGGAGGAGTTGACTTTCAATTTGGCACGAGGACAGCATGGTCTGATCAGTGTCGTCAAGTGTTTGCTGCTTGCAAGTTATTGGAAAGGGTAGGTAGCCAAGAAAAGTTGCTACGGTAAAGAATTGTTTTGATTTAAAAAAAGAATAAAATAGGGAGGAGGGCAGCACAGACCTACCACCAAGAATAACTCTGTTGTGACGATGTATTATGAATCAAAAAATTGTAAATATTGGTTAGTAAACTGGCAGCTCTGAAGGCAGTGGTGATGTAGGGGTGAAAAAATATAAAGATAAAAAGAACTGAAAGGAGGTGGCTTGGGAATTAATAAAGACATGATGAAAGATTTCATTTTTAGATCAGAACTTTAATCTTCCATTGGTGGTGACTGAATGGTAGTAGTTGAAAAGGGAGACCAAACTTTGGGGAAAAACCTAATGAAACTGTCACCAATTATTGCATAAATTTTGAGCCCACAAAGTATTATTCAGCTAAAAGATTGGTTTTATCCTAAAATTGCAACATTTCTCACAAAGTTGATGAAGCAGTCATTTTTGGGATGGCTGCCCCCCCACCCCACAGTCACGCACATATAGCTTTAGCCAGATAGACTAACCATCCTCTTTAGTGCAGTGATGCTTGTGAATCTTACTGGATTGGAGAGTGCTCCTTCTTTTGAAAATCTTTCCTCGTGGGGTGGGGAAGCAAGCCTGATACAGTGACTGGTTGCTTGGACATCTGTGCAAACCAGCATCCATCCAATTTGCTGTCAACGGCTTTAAGTCATGCACATCCTTATCAGATGCTGTGCTTCCAGACAAGAAAAAGCATCTATGCTTTTTTTTTTTTTTTTTTTTTTACCAAGCCGTGGGAGCCCTCAATATAGAGAGCGAGGAAGCGGGAGGAAGAGGTTGTCAGCTCAGCCAGCACGGTGCAGGTGGTCCACTGAGGGTCGCTGCCCTCTGTGGAACTACGGGGAAGTGGATCTTCTCCTGAGACGCTCACGTCACATAATGGACTCTGGGAAGGGGAAAGGAGGCACTCAGGCCAGAGGAGGTGGGAGACTGGGATACCCAGGGCTTACTCAGGCAGGTCCAGCTCTAGAATTGGCAGGAATCGGTGATGGATCTTCCACCTGTCAGCTGTAGGTGATGAGGGACTTGGAAAAAGAGTTTGGGCAGTGAACATACGAGAAATACGTTAGATGCCAAGTGTGTAATGTTTATTGTGATCACTGCTGTGGTGCAGCAGTGGATAAAAGTAAACCAGTATCCACACAACTGAAGAATAAATAAATAATTACCAGTAATACCCTGTTCTTACACAATGCTGTCCACCCATAGATTTCAAAGTTCTTCCCAAAGAAGCCTGACATTATTATTCATATTTTTCTGAGGGGGAAGCTATGGTAGAAGGCAAGGGAATGACTTCTCCGTGGTTACCCAGCAAAGCTGTGATACACCTGGGGCAAGGACACAGCTCTCCCAAATGCCTGTCTGTAACTATGCGTATGAGAAACTCTGCCTTTCCAAATATGCTGGTGGCCTGTTCTTTAAAAAGGAGTGCAGATTTGCTATTATGAGGAATTTATCTCTTAATATTGCAAGGTACATAATAAAAAATCCTGCTAACCTAAGAAGTAGCATAGGCAGATTTCATACTTGAGCATACAATTAAACCAACCATCTTCGCAGTTACTAAGAACTTGACCAACAAAGATAAATCCATCTTGCTTTTCATTCTGAGTATCCATGTGATTCTCTAACAACATCTGCAGAGGATCACTGATAGCCTGCAATCTGTCATCTCACCTTTGCAGGTAATTTATTGTTTTGTTTTTTTCCTAAAGTGCCTGAGGAGCAATACAGGACTGTTGCCTTCAATAAATTACTGCTGGCAATGTTGCAGGCTCAAAAGCCCAAACCCATTCTGTCTTTCAGTGGAACAGCAAAATTTGTGACTAACAAGTAGGCTTTAGGCTTTATTTTTCCAATTGGCTAAAACCACATCCACAAAGGCCACTTGTGAAGAAGTGAGTCAAAGTCTCTCTGGCTGTATCTGCTGGCTGTAGAGAATAGTGTAACTTGAATCAATATATGCCTGTACACCAAGGCAACCAAAGATGAAAAAGCTATGTAAAATTTGCAATGAAACTTTGCTACAGTCATACTTCTGGCAAAAATCATGTGCAAGAAAAGGATAATTGATGTTAATAATTTATCCAGCTCTAGAAAGCAGTTACCATGATTTCCTTGTTTTAAATCATAACTAAATGATGTCTATCCAAGATTCAGTGTGCCCAGTGGGGATGATGTAGCCTTGATCTGCCTAGAACCTCTGGTAAATCCATGACTGCCTTAACACATCATTAACAGAACAGTTTAAAACCTACAGTATTAAAAATGATCAGATCCTTTGAAAGCCAGCCAGACAACACAGAAACTCATTTCCAGAACTGACTTCTACCTCTTTATAGTTACCCTCCTAGTCCTCACTAACCACTCTTGTACATATTTGCTATATGGTGAAAGTCCTGAATCCTTACCTTTTTGCCAGAATTCAGGAGCAAATTCCCAAGTTACTGTGCATGTCTTAATTTTAAGCTGGTGTAGTCTGTGCTTTTTTCCTCTAGTCAAGGCACTGTTTCTGCACAATTATACACTTTGTCCCAGGTGCAATTCAAGGCATAGAGAAAAATGGTCTTGCGCTCTTGGGCTGCGTCTCCACTGTCCTGTTTTGAACTCTCCTTGGGCTCAGCACTGATCAGCATGGTGTTGCAAATGTGTGCTCCAGGTGGGCAAAACGTAGGGGAAGACACCACAGGGGGAGAAAAGTGGGGGAGGCCTGGGGCAAATATTCCCCTAAAGAGCACTCAAAAACAAGGGCAGCCAGGACGTAGTGTGCATTCCTGCAGCAAGGGAGAGGAACGGGTGCTGTCGGTGGCGGGTTTGGGGAGCCATTAGGCATCCCGTTGGAGTGCACGGGTTATTGCTGCCCAGAGCTGCTGGTGGCCAGGGCTGGGCCAGGGCTGGGCCTTCTGGACCCTCCTCTCCTTCAGAATCTGTGGAGTCCACCTCCAGGCATGGCCTGACACCAGGTCTCTTACGCGGTGGCCGTCGGTGGCTGTGCCAGCATGCACAGAGCCGTCTGAGGAGCACCAGGCAGGGGTGGGGTGTGCTTCACCCTCTGCATTGCAGCTGATGGCTGTTGGGGCAGTTGTGGTTGGTGCTGGGGCATGCAGTCACCTCAGGCCATGCCAGCTGATCTCACCCAGTGTGCTTTTACCTCCCCACCGCCTCATGCAACCTCCCAAAACTTGGGGATGATCTGAGCCAAACTCCAGGTGAACTTCGGTGACCTGTTTTTTTTTATCACCAGGTCCATTCCCTAGTGACTCATCTGCTTTTAATGGAGCTGCTTTCAATTCATTCCACTGCTAGTAAACCTATAAAATCTGATGATCTGAAGCAGAAGTGAGAATGGTCTACTAGGGGGAAAAATAAATGTAGGAGTCATAGACTCATCCATTTTATCATCTTACTGAAAGCTAGAGATAGGTGATTATATAGTAATGAGAGTGCATCTGAATTGATAACAACACAGCAACATTAACTAATGATACTGGTACAGCCCCTGCCCCTTATGCTTCCAGGTCTCAAGTCAGGATGCGTTGGTTTCTCCTCAGTCAGTTGTTCACTAAGCCTGACCACTTTCCGATGTGTGATACAATCATGCTTGCTCCTTCTCTCTGCCTCTCACAAAAACCCCAAACATTTTTCTTCTTTCATCACTTCCTTGACATTCTATCATCAGTTTTCTATTTTACAATCCAATTTAGTGAGAGTTATTTAATATTAATGTAATTTTTAAAAATACCGTGTGTTACAGCCAGGCCCAAGCTAAGAGGACTAGAGCAGGGGAAGTCTCCTGTTAGGCAAGTGGCTATCTGAAGCACAGAAGCAGCGAGACCAATAGTAAAATTCATGTGTGTCTTCTGACAGATTGTGCAAAAAATGCACTGAAGCAAGTATATAAAAATGCTCTCTTTCCTTCATCTTTATCCCTAAGTAGTGTTTTTTCTTTCTTCCTCTTCTAGTGTAGTTGGCTAGCTTAAAAGAGTGAAAAACATACAGTCTTTCTCCCTCTCACACGCTGGGAGGGTGGCATCTTCCTTTCTCTCTTTCTGTAGGCTGGAGAGAGGTCAAGTTCCCTTACTGAGCCACGTATCATGTGCAGGGAGAGAAGAATTTGGTGCCATCTGCAGCAACTTGAACGGGAATAAATTATACCTGTGTTAGATGGCTGTGAGTTGCTGTCAGATCAGTGGTTCTGTTTTCCTTGTCTGTCTTCATTTTGCAAAATGGTAGGTGAGGACCTGCACCGGAAAGCTATTGAGAATCAGTTTCTTTATGCTTTTTGGCCACACATTTTGAGAGAGAGAAAGCTATTTACTGAGGAATTTCATCTGAAACCTGGAAAACTGCTTGCCAAAACACAAGTGGGAGGAAAAACTGAAATGAGCACTTTATATTACAATCTTTAGGAAACATCGCGTTTAGTTTGCTTTTAGAAGCTGCTGTTTATTGCTGAGTGGTGACAAGACAGAGGGTGGCAGTGGAGGGGTCACCCTTCCACAAAGCCATTTACCAATTTCTAATCTAAAAGCAATCTTTAAAAATAAATGAAAAGTGAATGCAGTCTGTATGAATTCAGAGATGACCTAGCCCACAGTTTACAGCTGCTTAAAGAGGAGAATTCAGTGTGTGTGTGGGATGCTGGAGAATTGCCCTCTATTTGAATATGCAAAATAAAGATCTGTTTTGTGAAGGAGCTGAGCACCTGGAACTTTCTTCTGGCATTAGCCTACTAGCCAGATAAAACATAAATGCTAATGTAATCAACCTATTAAATAATTATTTTTCAATGAAATAGAGATGAAAATAAAAAAATCTTAGTAGCAAAGCTCTCCAGTCAATACCTTTGCATAAGTACAGAATGCTAAATAGAAGCTACACTGGTATTTGTATATACAAATGCCTTCTCCCAGCCGTATCTGTACTAGAAAAGATAGGCTAGCTGATGTATGAGCCAAGAAAAACATTTATTTTGGACGATACCTTTTTAGAACTGACTTCTCTGCAGAATTCAAAAAATGCATTTGAAATTAGAGAGGTCTGTTTATGGAGGATATAAAAAAATAGATGGAAGAAGAAATCACTTAGAGAAATGCTAGTCCCCTCCTCCACAAACTGCCCTTTGCTATGACCCTGACCTTTACTTCTGTCACTTGAAAAGATCCTTAAATATTTGTTGTGATATTTTGGGAATAGACAGGTACAGATAGAGCTATATGCTGGCTACTCTGACTCATTCCCTCCCTACAGATGAAGGTATAAGGAAAAATATATCTAAACATGCATACAGCCACATTATTTTTCATGCAGTAAGATGTTCATGTTTAAATTAAAGCGGTCCCTCAAAGTTATTAATTTTTATTAGTGCAGCACCAAGCTCTGAAAGAACACGAATTAAATAAGTAGCAATTTCAGTAATCATCGTATTTGTATATTTTCTTGCTACACAATTACTTAACTTCTGATGCTGTATGTGGTCACGTGGATATACACTTCGCTGAGCGTATTTGTTCTGTCACAACCTGCAGTCATCTGTACTGTGTATGTCCAGTTTGTCTAAACTAAATGTGATATGTTTCACACATGCGACTGTGAGACACGCAACTGTGAGAACAGTTTCTACTTTTATTAATACTAACTGTTACCAGGCTTGCAACTGCCAAGTGCTATGCAGAAATTACAGCAAGCTGCTTAATATAGTGGCCAGTGGGAGAGGAGGAGACTCTTTCTCTCTTAGTGGCATAGTCAAATGCAGCAGCTGTTTTAGAGATAAAAACATGTACACAGCTGGCTTGTGGGTACTTGCTTTTGTTCTCTAAAACACTCACTTGCTGTAACTATACCTAAGCAAAGGATGGTTTTCACATTCTTGGCATTATATATGAAGATCTTCTGTTGATTTTTGGAGTGTGAGTTTCTGTCGTTCACTCCAAGTTTTTATTACATGAATGTCAGACAATGTATATGTTAATTATATTTCTTAAACTCACAGTTTCTGAGAGCCTTTGGAATCTGTCCCTCTTCTCTTTGTGATAATCTCAAGACATAGCCAAAACTCTTTTGAAAAGCAAAATACCTTGGAAAGGATATATTGACCTAGTCCAAAGCATGCTGGCTGCTACCCCTTTGGGAATGAGACTCCTTTCAGATGTGTTGCTGTTTGTGCACCTGAAGCTGCTGCTTATCTGTGAAAAAGTAAGCCACCCTGTTTAAATGAGTAACAGAAAACATGATATCATTAGTTGGATACCCTGTGCAGAACACTATGGGGGTTTTTTGTTGTTATCACATTTATGTCTTCTGAGTAATTTGAAATTACTGGTGAGCCAATAATACTTATTTTAGGAAGAATGAGGGCTGTGCCGTTCTGTGATAATTTTTTATATGATTATTATGTTTACTGTAGGGACATTAACAGGTACATATACTTTCTTGAACTGTTTCTTTCCTTGAGTTCAGGGTTAAGTTGCAAAGCAACTGAAGGTATTTCATACCTGTTTGCATGATTGTAAATGGCCCGTTGCACATGTTGCATGTCACATGTGACAAAACATTAGAAACCCAAGCCAATACTTTGAAGCTGATACTTGCAATTTTATAAACTCTTAAGAAGGCATTGTGGCCTCCTCTGCTTATTTATCATGTTTCTGCAGTTAGTCTTACTTATTATAACTAAAAGATAGCTTTCATAAGCTAACTCAGAGCTGAAATGTGACTTGTCTTCTGTTTGTCACATGGAGGAATGCGCTGTCTTTTAAAAATTAATTTATCTTGCTTCTTGGAATTGCTTTGCAGCTATGATGCAGAGATAACAGAAGTGTCAAACACGCCTTCCATCACCAAGAGAAAACAAACAAACAGCTGGGAGTGATTCCCCAAACAGTCATTCATCATGTAATGGTCAGAAAGTCATGAGCAGAGATGCTAATATAGCTCTCACTTCCAGGGTTGCTCTACACATGTAGGACAATTCTCTTCCTTACAACAGCAATTGGAAAACTGGAGCTTCTGCAGTTGTTGTGTGCTTATTTTTAAGCAGTTAGTATTAACCCAGAATCCCAGAACAAGTCCAACAGCAGACAAACACAGCATAAGTGTGAATTTGTGATATGTGTTACCAGTTTTTGTCTCTGGTTTTTACGCAGCAAACCGTTTTTTACACAGCAAATCCTGTTTTTTTTCCCCATGCCCACATTCTCCTGAAGCAAGCTGATTAACAAAAATCCTGTGCTAGTATCTTAGAACACATGTGTGCACATGCACACACACACACACACACTCTCTCTCCAAGTGATAAGAGCTCGGTTGGAGAGATTGAATATTGATTAATTAGTTCTCTTGAGGCCTCATCTTTAATGGTAAAATGTTGAAATTTTGAACAGTTCCTGAAATTTTGAATCAGTTCTGATGTTTTATAAACACAATCATCAATTTAAAAAACTGAGGTTCAGTAACGTAAAATATACCACACTGGAAAATCCACATGCTGCGATTTTACCAGGAGTGAAAACTTACTTTTACTCTAGAGAGTACAGAGACTTCTAGCAGTTCAAATAATAGAAAAAGCAGAGTGCTTTACTGGCATTTTTAGGTCATGTTTCAATACATACTGAAATATTCTCTTTTATTCCAGAGTTGTTCCAGTTTGAATTATTCTCATATTTCTTCCAGCAAATTCTGTTACAGAGTTTTGAACTCTCATTAGAACTATGATTTATTTTCTCCTTTCAGTTGTGTAAAGCCACTGAAGCTGTGTGGCTATATTGGGAGCTAGCTGGGTGGCAGATGTACAGAGGTATAATTAACATGATATAGACCAAATGCACATCTACTGTGAGAATTATATTTGCACTTAATGTAATACATGTTCATAGCAAGAGTAAGGGAAGGGGATGACTTCTTACTCTTTCACCCGTTGGAGTTTAAAGTCATAAAATTTGCTACGCAGGAAAAACACAACAGTGAATATAGAGCTCAGTAACATAACAAGGTGAACCCACTTTCATTTTTGCGTGTAATTTTTTTTTTTTTTTACAAAAAGAAGGCTGCTATTACAAGTGCAGTTCTGTGTGGCTGTAGCAGCTTTCCAAGTGAGTCATCAGCTGTGTTTGGATCCAGACTTTTGGTTTTACTGCGCAGACACCTGCGACTTGAACGAAAGGATTTCCTACATTAGCTGGCAGAAACAGCAGGATTTTATAGTCTAAGGATCATCTCCTTGAGAAAAAGAACTAGCACCCCCAAGCAGTGAGTTGCAACCTTAGGAATCGCCTCGTGGCTACATTTGGCAGAGCCTTTCCTGAGGCATTGTGGCTGCTTGGTCAAAGCAGGGAATGGATGGATGGGTTTCATCTCTCGTTCTGCAAAAGGGGAAAACCCATTGCTCCTCACTAATAAATGCTGCAAAGTACGTGGGGTCACCATGAGGAGGTGGAATAGCTCAAATGACTCAGGATCCCCTCTGTCAGGTCCAGTATCAAATGCTTCCCAGACCTGAAATATGGAGTAAAAGGATCTTTCCCCTGTCCATAGAAAATGCGTAGCTTGATGCTGTTGGAAGTATCATTAGATGCCTACCTGCATTCTCCAACACCTTTTACTTTAAAGAAATCTGTATTTCAACATCTGGTTTACCTGTGAAGAGAACCTAAAATAAACGTAAACCACGTGTAACTGTTACAGAAGGAATTTAGTACTTTGGTACAAAACCTGAAACAGAGGAGAATCTGGTTAAAAATTTCTCATGACAGCTATTTTAAAGGATGATCTCTGTTTAGTTGAAAAATAATATAAAACCTATTTTCAAAGAAAAAACCTATTTGGGTTTTGGCAAACCATTTTTTTTTTCATTTATACTGAATTATTGTGTGAAGAATTTTCTTCACTCTATGAAGAGAATCAAAATGGAACAAAAGATTGTCATAAGTGAAGATGTCAGTCTTTTAATATGAAGATGTCACATGGTAAAAAAAATTCCTCAAGCCACTTTCTGAACAGTTTTAACGAAATTGGAACTATTCTGTTCATCCCAGTGGAGTTTTAGTAATTTCATGTTAATTTTGTTCATTTTTTTCCCTGTAAGAAAGGGGAAGATTGAAGATCTGCACAATTTATTGTGATAGACATCTCATTTAGGCTGTCAGTCAGCAGTGGGCTTTTGTTCCCAGTGCGGGTCAGCTGTGATAAGGCCGAATGACCACGGGTACGTCCTCGTCCCTGGCACCGGCCGGGCAGAGCGTGGCCAGCGTTTCCAAAGCCCATGGGCACTCGAGTGTCTCCTGAGGTGACTGCAATGAAATGTGGTCCCACATACGCAGTAGATGGAGTCCTTTAAAATGAACCGTAGCAGCTAGTATTTTTTTTGCGTTCATTGGTCCTAATTTTATTCCTTGCTGATAGCCACAGTGTCAATACATGTGCTCCTGCAAATCACTGTGCAAACGTAAAATTACACAGTTAAGTAGTCAAAAGTCAAGACGTGCAAGCAGAGCTATACCTCCGCTCAAATACCATTACCTCTGAGTTTTAGACATTTCTTCACGGTTCTTAATCATACTCAGCTCTGATTGATTAGAGCCTTAAGGGCACATTTCCTTTGCGTGGAAGTCTCATTGAGCTTTCTGTTTCATGCTGATTAATCTCATTCAATTTATGCCTACTTCATTTTGGGACACATATCAGTCTCTGGGAGTAGAGAGTCCATCTGTGCCTATAGGGATCAATCGTTTGGATGCTATTAGTCTATAATAATTCGTAGTTTCAGATCAGTTCTGTACAAGAGTGCTTTTCACAGCTGCCTCTGACTTGCTGGTATGAATTCACAGTCACATGAGTTATTAAAAATCTCCTTGCAAAATATGGCTTTTAACTGCTGAACAGAAACAAATGTTCATATCTCGATTTCTGGGCTATTTCTCTTGAAAAGTTTGAGAAATTGCTGGAACACTTTCTCTCAACTGTAAATGCAACTCTTTTGTCAGTACAATGCTTTTATTATCCCGGGCTAGGAACAAATTCATCAGAAAACTAGGATTTTTTTCAATTCTTAGTTATTACCATCTTACATGCTGTAACGATGTTGATTTTCCTTTTCTTTTCAGAGGTTGAAATAATACCAAAAAAGCCCACTCTTCATTTCTTAATAGTATTTGAATGGATAGATACTTCAGACTCTAGCTGTACTGTTATTATCGTGTATCACAGACTATTTTTATTCAAAGTAAAGCATTACTTTTGTAAGCAGAATTTTCCCACGTTATCACAGGTTTAGAGGGAGATTTTATTAATTTAGAGGGACCGTTTCAGGTTACTAGACTATACAAACCCTTTATCTGACACAGTTTGGTCATTTTGTTATCCATATATAAACAACTAAAATGACTGGGGACACAAGTCCACCCTTAACCTTAAAATACAGACTGTTTTCATACTCCAGACCAAAAAGTGTATTAGGGAAAATACAGTGTGTACTAGTCCACGTATTCTGTACAGTACCCATTTACACCAGGTGCCGCGATCTTACAGCTCTACCTTCTGGAATTGCAATAGGGATATTCCACGTAAGCTTGTTTTCGAAAAAAATTAAGCCGTATGTCATATGCTGATAAGACTTTCCCACATGGTTATAAATGCAAGTGCTATTCTGCTTCGTTGTCACAGAATTTAATTAACTTACACATCTGTGTCCATAGCACCAGTCTGGCCACTCAGTTTGTAAGTCACTAGTTCAAAACTCGCTCAGAGACTTGCAACCCAATGTAGGCTTGCTGCAAACCAGTATCTCTAGCATGCAGAGAGTCCAGGTTGTTTGAAGAGAAATGCTCTTTTTTTTCAGCAAAAAGGGCTGTTGATGAGGCGAAAACTCAAAGTTACATACACTGTGCATTAATTTTACAGGAAAAAGTTCTTAGATGAGCATCATGTGGTCTGCGTGTTCTTACAAAGAGGTATGTTAATGGAAAATGTATTGGCAATGCAAGCAAAACACCTGCAAATAAAATCAATTCACAATGTGAAACATTAGGAAAATAAAAAGCCTGGCACATCTAAAAAATTGAAAGTGGCTGTTGGTACTACTTCCAAGTAGTGAAATAAAATTATTAAGAGAAAACCAAAAAGATGGGGGTTTTTTTCATATTATTATTACTTTTCTTTATCAATAGACTTGAGTAAACTAGCAAGAAAAGTTGCACTTATAAAAAATATCCAGCCGTAGCCCTGAGCTGCCTAAGAGCTGCAGGAAAGCAAGCCAGGCATTAGCTACGATGAGAAATAGGAAGGAATGGGATAGCTGCTGCTCCTTCAGAGCCCCGCTCGAGGGCTGCAGGAGGGTGTGAGGGCATCTGCTCCGCTCCTGCGCACCGAGAGGGTGGAACTCGTGGGGCTGAGTGGGCAAAGGAGAACCTCATCCTCGCTTTCTCAACAGAAGTAATTATTCTCTGGCCTTTTTGTAAAATGAATCAGACCTTTGAATTGCTGACCTGAACAGTGTGAAGTATCACTGGACTGGCAAAAATGTGTTTGATTAACTTTCCTTTTGGTTTTCTCTTGAACTGCTCTCCTGTTTTGTCTCTAGAAGGCTCTGTTGGGTGGCTGTTCATCCTGCAAATTTTGGCCAGTGTTGGGTTTTCTGATAAAATGTCACCGAAGCTTTGTAAAAAGAGGAGGAGACAGTGATGGAGGCTGCAACAAAAGGCTGAGGAGCATCAGTGAAAATAAATGGCAGGAAGCGAATTTTCAGTGCCTTTCCCCTCGCCCCCCAGCACTTTTGGGAGGCGAGGTCCACCTCACTCCCAGCCTGGAGCGAGTGCCTGTGCTCTGCTTCCACTGGCGTCAAACCAATTACTCCTGGCTGTTTATATCTCTGCGCAGCGGCTGAAAGGCGTATCAGGCCCTGAGTGTTTTAAATTCAGAACAGAATATTTTACACAGCTGCACTGTGAGATTTTCATTCATCCATATAATAGCTATATGCTTTGTCCATATAAAGGTGATTTATGATTTTTGTCATTTGACACTATTGCCACTGGGCTATGCAATTCTTAAAATATATTCCTTCCACAAATCCACAAACAAACAATTATCTAAAAAGGAAAAAGAAAATAGTTATTTCTGTTTGAGCATAAAGAGGAAGAGAAGAAACCTGACAGAACTGAATATTTTAACTTCCGAGAAGTCTGAGATTTACCAGAGGCATTCTGTTCTTGAGGTTTAAAATCTAAATTATAGGGGAAGCATAAAAATATTATTTCAACAGAATACTCTGCCTTTCTTATTTTCTCCCAGCTATGTATTTTTACCTTTTTTTTACTGAAATCTTCATTATGAAACTCATTCTACCTAACAATAGTTTTAGCAAGTAGGTCATCAGCTCAGTCCTTTAGCAAATCTTATTGCTTAATACCACATTCTAGGCAATTGTGTATATATTTTAGTATGTTCAACTGGAGATAAATTATCCTGGAGGACATTCATGGTTGTTTTGGGGTGTGCACTGGAGCCAAAGCAGTATTGCTATGGAAAATCATCGAAACAGTGATGCCTCAAACTAGTAAGTCTCCATAGCAACTTAAAAAAATAATGACAGCTGTACCAAGAAATTTGCTAATAGAAGCCCTTAACACATTTGTCTAGACTCAGTCATACTTCATACTCATTATAACCAGTAGAATGATTGTAAGAAAATGAAGTGTAGAGGAATAAATATGGAATATCTGCTTTTTCTAGCATTTTACATGGACTTCAGTTAAGTTACCTGACCTTGTCTATGGCCAATATAACCATAATAGTTAAATGCAAAAATGTTTAGTAACATAGCTTAATTACAACGTATTTTATTCTAGTATGTACAGCGTTTCATTTGATATGTGCTATATACATAGTGAAAATTTCTCATTTATAAGCATAAAGCCAGGTCTTCTGAAAACAAATAGGAAGATTCCCATGCTCATAATGTTAAAGTTATTTGCTGTAACAGTCTATGTTGAAAAGATTGAATGAAAAACGCAGTAGGAGTGATGATCTGTTTTAAAATGGCCTCACTCAAGTTCAAATTGCCGACCACTGATAAAAAAGAGAAGGATTCTGTAGGATCAAACTCACATTGATAAAGCACAAGGGAGATTGCTGGCTTTGGTCTGCTACAAATGTCTAAAAACACTAGAGAATATGGCAAATGGCCGTGCAACCCTTGAGCTACATACAGTACGTAGAAAGAACAAGTGTTTTGATGGGTTGACATCAGTTTGAAAGACGTGTGACATAGGCTGCTGATTTTAAGGCACCCTTTGAATTTTTAAAATTATACATAATAATATTTCCTATATAAACAAAAATTATATCTAATGGGACAGAATTCTATACACGGGACCTTAGGAAGTGAAGAGTTAATTACAGATCTGAAAAAATAGATGAAACTGATTTTATCTTGATTACATTTTTATTGTGAGTTCTGCCAAGGATACATGTTCTTGAGGGTTTGAAAAGGACAGTCTAATAAAGCTGAAAATAATTTTGAGACAATCAACTGGAGCAAATGTAAACAGAAAAATGAGAAAGATAATTGTCCATTGTTGAATAACATTCTACTAGATGCCCAAATTGCATATTTCAGAATGTTGTTGTTGCAGTGACTTAAGGAAGGAACAGTATGGGTCAAAGTAAAATGGAAAGAATCTACAAATCATAGTGAAAATTGGAAAAAAAAAGCTGGAACAGTCATAATAACAACTGTCTTGGATTTTAGAAAGTATAGATAGTGGAAGCAAAATGTTAAAGAGAAAACCTGAGATTAGCAGATCTAAGAATGAAAAGGTAGTAAAAGGATTTCAGTTGTACTGGGAATCCTGATGATATCATTGTTCTGTGACTGTATGATGACAGCAGAACTGACAAGAATTCATGAAAAGCAGAATCTCGGTCACTTTGTGTCTGAATTTGGGGAAAGCCAGATGGTAGAGCCATGTGACACGATGATGTAGTCCTTTTAATTTTAACCAGTTACACTGCAGTTTATTAAAGTTAGACATTTTAAAATCTGCATGTGTTATTGACTTGCATCCTATAGTTTTAAAAGAACTAGCAAAAGATCCCCATGGGCATTTAATGTTGATTGTTACAATCTTGAAACGGGGAAATTTTCAAGTTGGGAAAAATCTGACGTTGTGCCAATACTTAAAAATGATAACAGGACTAACTCAGGAAATTAAGGGCCTATCAAATTGAGATTGCTCAAACACAATTAATGTCCATCAACATTAGCTTCACAAAAGTAAATTTTGTCAGACTAATTTGATATCATCCTTTGATGAGATTACAAGTTCTTTTAATATTGTTGATGTAATAAACTTTTGGAAAGGACATGCATTCACACCAGAAGACATTTTGTTAAGAAAATAAAGCAACAGAAAGCCCACCTAACCTCTATGAACGTGATTAAAAATTAATGGATCTTAGAACTGTAGATAAGGAACCATCATAGTAAGGGTTTGTTCCTTGTGAGGTTTCTCCCCCTCTACATTATCTTTATTAATGACACAAGAAAATATGACATTTTGTTTTAAGTTTTCTTATGCCACAAAGACTGGTGGAGAATTAAATGATAAATAAGGCTGGTGAGTGACAGAGAACAATCTGAATTTCTTTACAAAATGGAACAATATATTTTTTGGAAGCCCATGCAGTGAGGAACAGTGTGAGCCACGCTTGTAGGAAGGAAGAGACTCCATGCAAGGAAACAGGGACTGAAAAGGATGTGATTTTATGATGGATAATCAGATATACATGGAGCTCCCGTGGTGCGCCACGGCCGAAGTGCTAAAATGATCATTGGACTATAATCAGGAGAATATGAATAAAAGCAGGGAGCTTGCATTACTCAGGTGACGATTTTCTGTGAGGGAAAAGGAAAGGTGCGACACAGGCCGTAGCTCCTTGGTGAGGTCTGGTTTGGGGCTTTGTGCATCTGGTAGAGGAGAAAGTGGGGCCATGCACAGCTCACCCCGCGTGCCTGTGCTGGGATCCAGCAGCCCGCCACCGCCGTGGTTCATCACTGCTCCTGGTACCCGGTTCTAAAGGATTTTGGTCTTTTTTTTTGTTTATTATTATACATATTTTAATTATTTTGTTTTCTTTAAAAAGAAAGGGTTTGACGGGAACTCTGGATGAGCTTAAAGTACTGGAATATATGCTGAAAATGAGGGACTAAAGTTCAAACTCTTTGACTTACTAAGGAACAGGAAAATGGTACAAAGCCATCTTTAATTTCTCTGGCAAAAATTAGAAAAATCCATTGCCTGGAATTAGGGAAATGTAGGCTTAAACTAACTTATCATAGAGAAAGGAACGGACTACTGGAAAACCTTACTGAAGACTGCAGTGGACTTCCGCTAAACAGAAAATCTGAAACCATGAGCAGTTTCCGGGCTGGCTTAGCTGCACTGTTGGTCTTGATAAAGAACTTAATTTAGGGGAGTCCTGTACATGTGTGATGAAAGGAGTCACATTAGATAATAAACAGACCCCTTCTAATATTAATACTTTTCAGTCAAAAATGTGAAATGTGCATGTTATTCTGTTGAGATGATCTGTGACAAGGACTTAATGGTGTTCTTAAAAAATGTGCTTTGCAAAGAATTTTCATTTATAAGCTGAAAATCAGGCATATAAGCTATGAAATGTTCTAATGTGTAATAAAAGATTGATTCTTCTGATTGACATAAAAACCAGAAAATCACCTAGATCAGAAAAATTTGGTCTTTCGTGTCCAAAGACGCATGTTCAGAGGTCCTCATTTCTGTCTGTGTAGCAAGGGGAAAGAGTAATGCACTACAGCTCTATAGATACTGACTCTGGAAGCCGGGAGGGTCTGTCCCACTGTGGGGATGCAGGTGATGTCCCCAAGATGCCTGCGGGCCACACTTGTGCCCCTTGCATGGGGTCACGCAGGAGACTGGGCTTGGGGACAAGGGCAGGAGGGAACGGGGGGCTGGAGTGAGGGCATGGATGGAGACTCCTGCCACTATGATTTTAGAAAATATTCTTCTTTGTGCTTTCAGATGCCTTTATTTGCTCAGAGTTTTTTTATGTTTGATCAATTCTGCTCAAATGTACACATCAGCTCAAGCCATTTTGTTTCTCCTTGTCGCACCTGCTGGAACCTGTTTCACCTCATTGTACCTGCTGGCATAATGCTGCTTGCTGTTGAGTCACAGCTCGTACAGCTGATTCATCCATCCAGTCCTCTGCCTCCCTCCCCTTCCTGCCTGGCGTGATTCAGAGCCCGGCCTTCACATGCAGCCTCCACCAAGAAGTCAACAAAAAAGGAAGAAAGCCTTTTAAAACACACCAACATACCCTGCTGCTCTTACGGTTGGTTGTTTGGCCCGTGCCAAAAGCATGCTATCCACAATGTCAGTGAAATGGCAGAAACTGCGCCTTCTTCTGCATCATTTGTTGACATAAATTCCAAGATGATCTGTACAGTTTGTGAACTCCAGCTCTGCGAAAAGAAAAAAAAGCTGAAGTGGCTGGGGAGCAGCACGGAGCAGATATTGGTGGGCTGGGGACCGCTGTCGTGGGCCTTGGTGGGGGCACTGCCCCAGGCTGCCCCTAGAAGGACCAAACATCCCAGAAGACGAGTGTCCTGCAGAGGTGAACAGAGAAGGGCAGGTTTCCTATGGCTTCTTCAGCCATCCAGTAGCGTTCACGACAGCCTGAAGAGCCAGGTCCTTTCAGAGGTTGCCTCAGAAAACATATCATATCTTTGCTTAATCCTCTAGGTTTTAGTTTTTTACCCCTTTTTTGATACGAATCCCCACTGGCCCTCTGAAATATCTTTAGAGTTCTCTTGGTTTACACTCTGCCTCAGAGATATTTATGTAAAGGTGCAGCCTCAGCATTACTTTGCTTATACGTATGCTTGAGTGTGTGTATGTACTATCTACATCTGGAATGAGGGGCTATATTAAAAATAAAATAATTATAAAAATAAAATGAAATGGCCTCACATGGAAGGCATTTGGAAAGGAAAATACCAGAGTAAAAATGGAAAAATAAGTATGTGTCAGGCCAGCTGCAGGTTAGGAGCAGCTCTCTGAGAAGCCGGTGGGATTTGCTGGTGCCCTGCATGGGAAGGCAGAGACCAAGCAAGTACATCTGGCCCGCAGCACTCTGGTGACTGAGGCTTTAGTCACGCCGGATGGAAGGCTTTTAGCTTTAACCTTGCCGGCCTCGGGAGTATTTCTCAGAAGCTAAAGATGTCAACTTTCGCCAAGACTGTGCCCATAGATAGTAATGACCGACAGGGAGATCCCTGGGGGAGGTGGCAGGAAGCTTTTGAAGGTGTAGGTGCCAGCAGATATCTGGGGCGTGGGGGAGCATCCCTGCCTTGCTTGATGAGAAAGGGAAGTTCCCCCAACAGTCAAATTCATATGTTAAACCCTTCTCACTGTATTCCTGCACAAGGGTAAAGAGACCCAACACTGAAAAAATAACATCATACATAGATTTATTTGTCAGCCTTTAAGTTAAGAAAGGATTCGAATACTTCCCTTCAAGAGATCACTCAAATGATTAAAGTTAGGCAGGATTTTAGGAACCTCAGAAAATCAGCCACCTGATAAAATCTCTGCTTCGAGTTAAAATAAATTACATTAAAGAAGCATGTTTCGTGACAACCAACATAAAGAAGAGATATTGTAGCAACAAAGCTTTGTCTTAAAAATTATCAAATTGTTTGGTCTTTCAATAATTGAAGAGGCTTTATTACCATACAAACAGAAAACAGGTTAGCTATTCACCTTTTGGAACATGGCATTTGCATTTCTCTAATAGAAGAGAAGAACCTTAGAAAACTAATGAAGGAGCATAAAAATGCAAATTACTGCAGCTAATTGGCTGTGCCTTCTTACACCTTCTGAATTATTAATTTATGACCGCGTAAATCTGCTCCTTTTAAATAATATAATAAAGAACAACATTGTGTTCTATGCTGATAGTGTTTGTTCCCTTAATTTTATGGCGAGTTTCTCTTGTTGTTTGCACGAGCAAGATGCTTGCAGTGTTCTGTAAAACTCTGCGGGTCCAGCACTCTTCTCATGAAGACTGACATAATTATATTTCCTATTTCTAATTCCTGACTGGAAAAAAAAAAAAGACAAAAGATGATGCCATTATTACAATAATGCTAATTACATCTTGTGCCATGGGCACTAACGTTTAATCGCAAAGCCAGCACAGAATCCTGCAGACACGTATTTACCTGCCAATATGCAAGTAATTCCATCCCTTTCAGTGTGGTAACATATTCATCAGCGGTTGCTGCCCAGGGAGGTTGAAGAAATCAAAATAAATTAAAATATTTGGTAACGGTCTTGACAGATGTGCATTTTTTCCTGAATATTATTTCTTCTCTCATGCAGAAGATTTAGGAAGATTCTGAGGAGCTGCTTATTTTATCTGGAGTTTCTAGCCCTGAGATACCCTTTGGTGTACATGAGCATAATTTTGCAAGTCCTAGATGTTCTGTTGGGCAGGCCTGTGCGTTCACTGCATGCACATGCTCATGGGGAGGCCCTCACGTTCACTGTGTGCACTCACCGAGAATGTGCAGGGCAGGAGCAGTGCTCCAACACTTTCTTAAAGGTCGAGTTTTTCTGCACCTGTATAATATTGCCCAAATGCTTCACAGTTATCTGAAAAATCTTGGATTTACATGCCTAAGTAATTCTGTGGGACTAGGGTTTAGAAATTAATCTCAGGTTGCATGATGTGCCTTTTCCCTGATGGCTTCACGTATATCCCTATAGCATGCGTAAATTAACAGTATTTTAAAAAGCGATGTTCCAGGACTGGGTGCTTTTTCACAGGTGATGCCTGTGTGAGCAAGACTGGAAGAATGTGGCCTGTGGGACAGATAATTGCTTTAGAGGACACAGGCAGCAATCACAGGCAGTAGGTGGGAACGCCTCTCCTTTTCTCCTCCTGTAAGGCAGAATATTTTACAAAAATCAGCCTTTCGACATGAAATTTCTCATTCTTCATTTTAACCCCCAAATGATTGCTTTTTAAAATTTAGCCAAAACAGGTTAAAAGTTGTGTTGCATGGATTATATGTTGCTTAGTGCGTGGTACTCCAGACAAACACAGAGATCCATGTCCCAGGGAACTCGTTTGCTTATCCCAGCCACTGCTGTGGCTGGGGTGCCTAAATCAGCCGCTGCAGGGAGGCAGCTCATGGAAAAAGCTTCACTTGAGTTTAAGTGATCTGGCCAGATCAAGGCTTCAGTTTTGAAGACAACACAAGGGAATAGCAGTGAGTGCAGGGAATTTTTAGTGTTAGAGGTAGGCAGACGAAAGCTGAAGAATATAAAATCCGATTTACATTTATTTTGTTTATCTTTTAGGAGTTTTATGATTTGACTACATGCAAGTTTTGCATGGCTCTCCTTTTACAGCATTCAAATATCTCACTAACAGCACTGTATTTCCCAGGTGGGAAAGGGATGTTATCTTCAGTTTTTGGAGGTGAAATAGATGCAGGGTAGGTAAAACAGCTGCCCAAGGCTGCCTATGAAAACTTGGGCTGGAATTTGGACTGCCATCCTAGTTGCTGCACAAGCCACTAAGCCATTTTCTTTTTGCCAGTTTTTGTTGAGCAGATTTCATATATATATATATATATATATATATACACTTATCTCTGAGAAAGAAGCTCTCTGTAAAGGATCTGTGGAATATTATAGTTCAGGATCAAGCTCAAAACTACTACCATTTGAAAGGATCATATTAAGCGTGAGGTGTATAGTATGCATTACTTAAAATATTAGTGAAGCATGTAATAGCTGTTAAACTAAAGCCAACAGGAGCAGTGGAACAGATACCCTGATATATTACGCAGAAGAGCAAGGAGGAAAACACCCCAACGATAAGTATTTCAGTAAGAGCCTATAGGTGGTAATTAAAGGCATATAGGCACAAAAGGATTTGGTCCAGATAGATGTATGGGGAACGTGGCATTTACCTAAAAAATCTTGCTGACAGCGTCTGCTTCAGCCATCTCTGAACACCTGGAATCTGCTTCTCCCTTAACTAGGCAGGAGAAGAGTAGCAGATGTGTTTCTGCTCTAGGAGTTACTGAAGAAACAGAAAAAATCCCAGGAAGAGATAGTAAGTATCCGTAGACCCACAGAGAGAATGAAGAGGAGTACAGGGACTAGTCATTTTTGTTTGTCAACAGGCCAAAAACTAAAGGGCTTAGCCTGCAGCAAATTAGATTAAATATCAAGGAAAAATATGAATTAGTCATGACGGGAATATTTGAGAGTCAACATCACTGAGACTATTTAAGGCTAGACTTCCTAAAGCACAGCTGGAGATGGTTTAAGGTCAATTTAAGTCTTTCATCACAACAAGGGCAGTGGAGCTCACTGGGGACAGGTCTCTCTCGCCTTCCAGCCATGGGCGGCCTTCGAACCCCAGCGAGGGGCTTCTTCTGCCTTTGGGGAGCGACGGCTGAACAGAGGAGCCCTCTCCCCTCCTCCATGTTTCAGCCCATTAGCTGTACGCTCCTCAAACTCATTAGCACCCGAGGAAACGCAGACCTCTGGAAACCTGCTGCCGCTCTCCCTGCCTCGCTGGGGAGAGACGTCCACTCGCAAAGCCATGGCGCTTTCCGCCAGATCCGCGGGCTGAGCTGCTTTGGAGAGGTGAGGCCGGGGTAGTGCTCATGGCCCACAAGGAAGGGAACCCGGCCTGGTGCCTGGGAAGCTGTGCGAGGCCGGCCGCTCCTTTGGGAAGAGCCCCACGCTCCCGCTGCCCTCGCTCCTTCACACCGACGGCAACCATTACGCGTCTGCACCACAGAGCCGTCCTGCCGCCCAGCACAGACGCCTCCGCGGCTTCCGGCGTGCCCGGGGTCTGCGGCGGGGAATTCGCGGCGGGGTCCGGGGGTCGGAGCCGAGGTCGGGGTCGGGGTCCGGGGGTCGGAGCCGGGGTCGGGGTCCGGGGGATCAGAGCCGCGTCCAGGGGTCGGACCCCCCGCGGGGGAGTGCGGCGCCGGTGGCGGGGTGCCCCCTAGCGGCGGCAGCGCGGCACGGCGCGGCGCCCGGCCTGCCCGTGGCCGCGGGTCCCCAGCCCCGGCGGAGAGGGGCGAGCAGAAACAGCGCCCGGGCCTCCGCGTCCCCCCCGCGACCTGGGTCGTCGAGTGCTCTCCCCGGTGCGAAACGAGCCCGGGCGGGCCGTGAGTACTCCGTGAGTACGGGGTACTCCTGTTTTACCTTAATTTTCCATAAAGCATCAGGATACGGAAGACACAAAGTGATGGGCAGCCCACACTTGCAACATTCGTGAAGAATAAAACCAAACCCTTTTAACTGATTGATCTAATTTTATATCAACCCGTTAGACTCTGTAGAGCGCATTCACTAGATTTGGGCAGGACAGCTTGCTCTTCGTAGTGGTGTCACCGTTGCTCAGCAACTTGTGTACCTGGGACTGTTTGACCTGAGAGGCAATGACTTGGCCACATGCGATGCAAACAACAGGCTAAAAAGGAACACGGAAACGATTTTCATTTCTTCTCTACCCACGCCTCCTTTTGGTTGTCATTAAACTTCACAGCTGGTGGGAATTTTACTTTTAAAATGACAAATGTGAGGCAACCTCATAATACAGGTCATTGTCAGGTGGCTTCTGATGCCGTATCTCATCTTTCCAATTTCTAAGTCTCCTAAATTCTTAGCAGAATTAAGATGACATTCTGTATTTCGTGTTAAATTTAAGTCTACTGCTCCCAGCTGGAGAAAATATTGACAAACCAGCAAGCCTGTGAGGGACAGCAGGGCAGAGAAACCTGTGTGAAGCGACGTGCCCGCTGTGGATCCTGCCGCATCTCCTGCTAGGAGGTTGCCCGCTGTGTATTTGGATTTTCCTTTTCAAAGAAGATGCTGTTGCCAGTTATGACCATTGTGGAGGTAGGGTTGGGGTGTAGGTCCAGATGCTGTTGTGGTTTGACAGGTGGGAAGACTGAGTAGGCTCAAGTGGCTCAAGGAAGTAAGCGACATGTCTGTCTGTCTGTCCATTGCTGAAGAGCCCAGATGGGCTCATCGGAGAAGAGGCTGGATGAGCTCTCCACAGCTCTCCACTGAATGCACTGCTCTTTTAATGACTGGCAAAGTTACTGGCAACGTGTCTTCAAGCACTTCTCTGGTAGGAATTTCCATTCCGCGTTATCTTCATTCCATTTGTCACTTTACTTGCCATTGTGAGCGAGGACTGCTGCTGCAGTAGCCATCATTTGCTGCCTCAGGTAGTCACCAAGGTACCGAGAAATGGTTACTTAGCAGGGCAGATCATCAAAGGGAATAAATCATTTAGGAGTAGATGAAGGCATGGTATTTACCCTCACTGAGAACTTGCTCCTCTCTGTGTAATCGGTACCAAAATGTACCTGAAAGGTTTTTATGGACTTGTTAGGAAACACCTTATGGCATTTAAATTAATATTAAAAAAAAAAATAGATTTTGATATAGTAAAGGTTTTCAAGCATGACATCTCACCACATATTTCATCTTTTTAGCAGCAAAAGTTAATTGTCTCAAGAAGATAAGAGCCTCTTGGGGAAGGAGACCAGCAAAACTGGTAGCAATAATGATGAACATTAACATGTTATTGTTGAATTAAAGTGTATTTTCTTTTTCCCCAAATGTGAAATAACTAAAACATTAGATTAGTATCTAATCTGTTACTTGGAATAACAGAGGGAAACTACAGCTTTTGTACTGAAGCATGACAGCACTTATCTTTGTGTTGACTCATGGTGGAGCCTTAATTAACCAAGTGATTTATTAGGGGAAGGGACTTTAGATGAATGACTTGCATTACATCATGAGAAACACTGAAGCAGTTTGTTATGGTATTTTTCTTTGACTTGCCCTAGTTTTTCTTGAAGAATTAGAAGTCTGCTTAAGTATAAAGTCCACTGGCTTGTGAAATTTGTGGAAAAGTGACTAGGGTGAAATGACTCAGAACTGAGTTCAGAGATCCCTACTGAACTATATGTTTAACTAAAATAAATGTTTTGCTTTTATGTTGGTTATTTTGATAAAATAAAAACCAAAATACAGACCTCTTTAACTTTGGCCCTGTTTTTTTTTTATTTCTTATGACTCTTTGGCATAGCTACTGACATAAAGCCAAAGAAGAAAGCCGAGGAAGGCTCCAGACTAACTAATTTGGTGTTGCAGAATAATGCCCTTTATAGTCGCTTTGCAAATGCTCCATCTTGCAACCACCTGGTTTATGGGAGATTCTGGAAAAATAGCAAAATAGCAAAACAAGGACACAGATACTTTTTGCAAATTAAACCTTAACTGAATTTCTGTATCTCGAAAACTTGTCACTGCTGGGTGTCAATCAGAGCCCATAGTTCATAAGTGTGCTACACCTACTTGAATAGCAGAAGGTTTGTTCAAGCATTTCTCTTTTATTGAGTGATAGCTTCATTAATGAAGGTAAGTGCTTCTCAGGAAAGTATATCAATCTGTACATAGCTATAGGAAAGAAAGGCTGAGGTTACTAATTCTTTTCTGGGGGGTTTGTGTATGTTATATTGATAGCAGTGCTGTAAAAATGTTGGTAGTTAGTATTATATCCAGAGGAACAGGTTTAAATTGCTCTGTTATCTTTAGCAATTAGTTAGTGTCCTCAGATTTCTGCTCATAAAGCTTTTGCTTATGAGTAGGCCCTAAAGCATGTACAGACCAGACCTGCTTTCTATAATATTTCTAAAATGTTGTTGCAGGCCTAGTTTCTTGGATGTTATTTGCTTGTTTTGGACATTTGGAGTGCCATGTGAAGTTTGCTTTCTTCCTCTGAAATGACATGGTTCAGGACTTTAGAAATAACAGGTACGCAAAGTTTTACCTTCAAATATCATGATTTAAAAATGCCGAGCAGTTCCGTTTGGTGCCAGAAAGCTCAATACTTTACAAAAATCAAATTACTTATTTTTCAACCTAAATTTAGGCACTTCTATTAAAAAAACCCTGATGAATGTTCCAAAGAAATAAGTTAATAGGAAGTAATTATCAGCCTAACACTTTTCTTCAGAAAGAAATATTTTGTCTAATGAGAAATTTGGTCAAAAAATCCTACAGATAAAGGTATTTTCAACTGTGAAAATGATTAGAAACCAGTGTGAAGGCCACCTGGAAGCATTTCTTAACAGAGATAGATACAACAAAAAGCCAGACGTTAAGAGAAGACACCCAGATTCAGTGGCAAGGCTCAAGTGGTTTTTCCTAAGCAAACAGGAATTCTTCAAAACATGTTTATTCTGCCCAACTGAATGAAACAAAGAGGACAAAAAGATGAGAATTCAGAAATGTGGGAACACAGAGACCAACGAAACTGAGTCTTCAATGACGTGAAATCGGAAAACCTGCAAGTTTGCTGAACTGTAGTTAAGGAGAGCAAGTATTGCAGTATGGTGAAAGATTTGTCTCTATCTTCATCACATGGATTGTTGGGAAATACATGTTTCTGAAACCTATTCTTTCTAAGGAATGAAAATAAAAGATGCTGAAACATCAGGGTGCTGACACTACTGAAATAATATTCAGATATTTTTAAGCCAGATTGTGTTTCATTTGATAAATCATATCTTCTCTCTAAAAAATCCTTGAACAAGTTAACAAAAATCTAGTGAAGAATGGGATGACATTTTAATTGAATTCTCTTTTCAGAAAATGTTTCATCCCTAATGAGGAGAGTAGATGTTCATGGAATGAGAGCTGAAGTGCTGCGCCATCCTGACTGAAAGACAGCAAACCTCACTAAAGTGGGATTAAGTGGTTAACTTTTAGTACGGGCAAAGGTTAATACGGAAGTGCCTCAGGCTCCCTTTCTGAATACACACGTGTTTAGATGCATATTTTTCTTGAAAAGCAGGTGAACACTGAGATGAAATATGTGCAGTAGACAAAGTGATCCAGGTTAGCTTGGACGAGAGATGGCTGAGGAACTCAGAAGGACAAAAGCAAGCTAAAGCACAGTACAGTGGAAGCTGAAAAACATTACTGACTAATGCAAAGCAAGGCACACGGAAAGAATAATTACAAAAACAACCCAACAAACCCTCAGCTGCTCAGGAAAGAGGAAAAACTTGGTGTTACTGCTATTTTAAGTGGAGGTCAGTGTAAAAAGAAAGATGTTAGAAATCTTGAGGGAAAAAAAACCCTAGGATGAACCAATTCAACAAATTAAGAACTACTCTCAGTCTCAGTTATGGGTGAAATTCTAGTAGTGCTGGAGAAGTAAGCAGAAGAACATTTCCTGCTGACAACTGTGGTGGCAGGAATTCACTTGTTTTCATTTATAGTCGTGCTTTAATCAAAAGAATATTAAAGAAGGCAGCCAAGTTCAGCATGCAGCTGCATTAACGCTGTGTTTGCCATGAATTTCACCCGGTGGACCACTGGTCCAGTCCAGCATTATTATTCTTCTGGGAAAGTAAGCATTTGCTAAACCTCAGTTTTAAAAAAGGAATCTTATGCAAACATGTCACAGTTAGAAATGTTCAGTGAAGGTGTATGATAAATATATTGGAATGTGTGGAAGATTTTATTAATCTGTCATTCAGTGTGCATGACAGGATCGCATATCCATTCTTTATCTATTTTTGAACTTAAATGCATGGTTTTAGTTGCATTTACCATATTTCTATTGTTTTATAAAACTGGCATGTTTATAAATAATGGTATAGCTTGATATTTGTGAAGTGCGAGTTTTACAGAAACACAGCACCTTGGTAGCTGTCACTAATATTACCTCAGTGCGAAAGCAGATCATGTAAAGTACTCCAATTTATTTTTAATGTAATAACCACGAGGCTGTAGGTGTGGAGCTGAACACAAAGCTGGTGAGATATTTCAGTTCCCGAGTCATTTGTATCGTCTCTCTGTTCAATACTGATCCCTAGCAGGCTGTTGCTTTACTTCTTGCTCTGTGGTGCGGTGGACACAGCTCATAACAGAGTTCTTAATGACTCTGTCAACTTTTACCAAGGGATAAAATGGGCACTGTTTTGGCCTTGATCTTGGCAGTGTTGCTACTCTGGCAAGCAGAGTTAAACGTAGGCACCACCCGTCTTTCCTCTAAGGCAGCTCTCCGAACAGAAAAAGGAGCGTAGCTACCATTTACTTTCAGAAAGCAGAAATGGCTACGGCATTTTAGCTTAAGCAAGAGAGAGATCACACCTCCCTCTTTCTCTTGGGGGTGCGAAAGTAAGAGATAAAAGTTAAAAAGGAGAAAATGTAAGCATACATTGATGCTGTCAGACCTTGGGAAAGCTGGCAGTGCTCTCCGGCGAGCCAGTTTCCCTCGGTCCCCTTGGTCCCCACGGGAGAGCAGCCTTTGATGCCAACCAGCAGAAAAAAGGTGCTGCTCTGCTTCTTCATCGGGTGAAAGCAGTGCTCTGGGGGAGAGTGCGAAGCTCAGCCAAAGAGGAGCTTGTTTATCTTAACATGCATTTCAGGCTGCGGGTTCACCAGCGTAATGGCATCCACTGGTTTATGTTTCTGTAAAGTTTGTAAAAGCCCCCAGTGTGCAGTTTTTGAACTGATTTCAATTAGCGGGGAGCTCACTGCATGGGAAACCCGACTCCTGGTGAAGTTGGACAATGCCACGTGCAGAAGTCATGTTTTGCAAGAGGTATTTTGCCTATAAAATTTTCAGTCTTCACTTAATATAATATCTAGCACAGTACAAAGGTTTTTATTCTTTTCAGGACTTAGAGGATAGTCTGTGGGGTATAACGTACTCTTAGCTACCAAAACAAACCACTTCACTGGTTCTGAGGAGAGGCTGGTAATAGCAGCATTTGTTCAAATAGTGGAATAAAAGTAAAGCAGTTAATCTAAGGAGTACTGACAGACAAAAAGCAGTAGCAATAAAAGCTAATTGTCTGTTAGCTCCAGGTATATTTTTATTGAGTGTTTCAATCCTAGCCTAAAAGCATATATTAAGAACAGGCTCTGCTGTCTTCACAGATCAAGCAGCAACTGCAGCAGACTGAAGTCTCGTTTTTCTCTGTACTTTCCTCCCTAGCCCATCCCTTCTTCAGCTAGCTGCCTCCAGTTAGAGCAGCTTTTAATGCCTCTGTGTGGGTCCCACTGAAGCTCTTCTCGGTAGCCATCAACCCACAGCAGCAGAGTGATTTCCTTACGTCCCCACTTATATTCAGCAAAGCATAGATTTCGAGAGGAGGCCACTATAGTTCGATGCAGAAGAAGGGAGCAGCTCATCATCTCCGCATGAGTTTGATTTTTTTTTCAGTGACAGAAAACATATTCACAAGGTCAGTAGCATAATCAAGACTTGCATTAGTCATTTGACATGGTTTGTGTATAGCACACATTAGACATTTGGTCGACGTGTGGAAGACCTGCAGATTTGCTGATGTGGACTTGTGTCTGATTTTGTTGGATGCAGCCTTTCAGCCTGGGCACCAAGAAATCAGATGACCTTTCAGATGCCCCAAGTCATCTCCCATCAGCTGGGACTCGAGCCCAGGAGCTGCGGCTTTATGTCATTGGAACCCTCTCAGATTTTCCAATAATTTGTTTATTCACCCAACAACAACAAAATCCACAGGCTACAATGATTTTATGCTCCATCCCCTACCTTGAAATAACAGGGCTTTGTTTTTTGTGGTATATTTATATTGATTATTAATAACAAATACATTAATTGTTGTTGCCTTCCAGTAATGGGACATGACCAGCAAGACTGTGCACAGATAAAAAAACCACGTTACTTGCTATTTCAAGTAAGGCTTATGAATCAGCTAACCCTTGGCAGACCAAAGATGGGAAATCTTTTTTGCCTTTAAAAGACACTTTGTCATAACCTGCATTGATCAGCACAGTTGTGACTGTACTGTATTTGGTTATTTTTATCTAACACCTGGCAGCAACTTGTGCATCTCGACTGAAACCATCAATTGAGCTATTAAGAAGGAAGACACATTTAATAACCCCTGCAGTTCTCATCACAGCAGGGCTAAGTCTAACGGTGATGTTCTTAACATCAGCACTGAATTTTAGTGCTCTTTATTACGTTGGCCTTGTTTCATTAGAATTCAGCATTCTTCAACCTACTTACAAAACGTATAGGTTGTATTCTGCAAATTTTTTTGGCTGTCATGAGTGGATTAGTGTGGTTGGAAGACCAAGTGACAGTATTCACAGAATAGAGGGGAAAGTCAATTGAATTTTAAAATATAAGCACTTATGGAGGCTAGAGAGGAAATAATGGAGGCAGGCTCTTCTGCCTAACATGACAGTGGGATCTGAAAGTAGAAGAAGATATGGAGGAAAAACAGGGGGAGCAGCTGGAGTGAAATGCCGTGTTTGTTAGGCAGGAAATCAATAATCTTTGGTGGGTAAATCTTATACAAACCTTTATTCTGGGCCTGCTGTGTTTGGAAATTACAACAAAAGAAACAAAAGCTTGTAACTTGGAAAAATCCAACCCGAGGTTATGCGTGTTTACCAAGCTGAAGGGGTGCCTGGAATCATTCTTTTTTAGAGGAAAAACAAGTGAGAAGAATTTTGCTGGCGAGAGCTGAATGCGTACTCCTCTGGAAGCAGAAAACACGTGGATTTGATCACACCTCTTTCTCCTGCTTCCAGATATCTGTACTTGCCTGAAGAATGCTACTCTCCCTGGGATAGCTAAGAAAACCAACGAGACCATGAACTTTTCCAAAGACAGCGACAGGGAAGCAGGGGCTCCGGCAATGCAGCTCATTGTGTGACCCTCTGGATCGAGCAGGAGTCCCTGGTGCATCCCAGAAGAAGGACATTTCAGGAGATGCAGTCTGGTGGGGCAAGTGGGAAGTGACCCCTGGGGAGCAGCTGGATTGTAGGACGATGTTTTCCAACCTGCTTGGTCAGGCTGCAGCACTGCCAATCCCAGATGTTCACAAATCACGAGGAAAGTCTGAGAAAGACCTGAGATTGGTTAAAAACTTAAAACTGAGATTTTAAAAAGAAAATAAATTTAGGGTGTGGTTTATTGCTTTCAGGCTTCTTAGCCTTTAGAGTGCACTTGAGTCATGTTTTTGAGTTTCTCTTTGCTACCACAAGGTCTAGGAAACTTACTTAAAACCATAAGCCAAGATTCTCACCTAATCATTTGACTGTGGGAGCTGAAAAATATAAAATTATGAGAGGTGCAGCACTGACTGGTGGGGCCAGGCATATGGCAAGTGCTTGGAAAAGGCTCTTTGAGAGGGAGAGGAGGCAGCCTGGGAAGCGGGTGCAGTGGAGAGGCTTGGGAAATCGGTAGAGATGGGTGTTGAGAAGCAGGCAGGGGGAGAGGATGCCTCTTGAGAAAGATGAATTTGTCACGGTAAATGTCTAGGGTGATACAGCAGTGGTATGGACATCAAGCCTCTCGCTGGGGCCTTTGCCTCTTTGGGCATGCCAGGTCCAACTTCCAAAGGAGACGGGAAAATGTTTCCTACAATAACCTCCATGAGTTAACCCCTGCGAGTCCTTGGTACAACAAAACGAACTGTTTACCAGATGAATTTCCCTTCCTGCAGAGACTGAGATTATTTGGTTGATTTACAGATAGAATATCACAGCACTAGATTTCTTACTCAGAGAAGGGGGTGCTTTGCCTGCGCAGAGTGAGTGAGGTTGATCAGTGGCAAGTCCAGACCAGATTAAAACTAACTGAGAAGGTGACCTGTGGCAGCCCTAACTCAGCTATTCAGTGTGGTAAGAGAGTAAAAATCTTTAGAGCATAGAGAAAGCCAAAGAGCAACTGGTTTGAAAAGATGAAATAGTCTTAAGGTTGTGAACATTTACATTTTGCAATTTCCGTGTTTTAAAAAATCAAGTCAAGCCAGGAGTGAATTAGGTTGTTGAGAGCTGTGAAAGGCCTTAGCTTTGAATTAGCCTCACTTTAGCCGTGGGATGCTTCCGAATTCAGTGCAGAAGTGGAGACGAGACTGCCTCGCAGTTCAAGCGCAGGGCGAACATTTAGGAAATTGCAGTCCTGTTGCCAACTCAGCTGCTGCTGAGGGGATGAGTATACTCAGTGTGAGCAATTTTATAGGTGAATGTAGGGAGCTATGTATGCAGACCTTAATGACTCTTCAGTATCCTTCACTTTCGGAACAAAGAAATGGCACAAAGCACGCCATGATGTGTTTTCCTCGCAATTTAGCAGTCCCTGCGTCCCACCAGAAACCCCTCAGCTGAACGCAGAGATTGCATTTGCATTTCTGCATGCTCTGTGGACCATTTGCACTAGTCAGCATTAGGCACATAACTTGATGGACTGGTCTCCGACAGGTGGAGCAGAGAAATTCTTGCAAGTGGCGAATGCGAGCCAGTGCAGATGGTGCACGGGGACTAGCTGGCCACTTCAGATAGCCACATCTGGGTGTGTGAATACCCCTTTTTCTCTGTCCAGAAGCATCCTTGGATGACTCATGGCATTCACAGATGGAAGTTCTGTCTGAGACATTGTTAAAAAGAATTACTCTTAAAAAAAGCTCCCAAAAATAAGTAAAAAAAAACCAAACAAAGCATGTTGTTTTTTTTTCTGACAAATACCTACTCCACTGGATGATGTTTTTATTATGCTTACTGCTGTATTGAACAAACTCCTTGCTGCACTGATTGCTAGCTGGGGTTTTGGGCTGACCAGCTCATACTTACACGTGTCTTCACAGACTCTGCAGTGGTGCTGCATGCTGAAAAAATTGTGCAGATTAGGCACTTTTGAATATCCTGTTAGAAGTATCAGTTCAATACATTTTGTTAAGAAACTTGAACTAAAATAGAACCATGAAATCAAAGCCAATCTAGCATTAATATTCCACGAAAGTAAAAGTGGAGCATTACAGACATCAACTCAAAATCAAGTTAACAAATTGACTGCTACACTGGATGAAAATGAAACCAAATTGCCAACTTGATGAAAACCCACAGTGTTTATGAACTCTGACAATCTAAGAAAGCACGTCTGTTTAGCTAGGAATTTCAAAAAGCACATTTTCTCAGAGCTGGACACAAATGTAGCGCTAAGCTGGGTTATGCAATGGTGAAACCACCATTTCAGAGCCAATTATCCAGCTTAGCTCTTCGGATGCTGTTCCTCCGCAATTCCCATTCCCACCCCCCACCCCCACAAGAGCCATCGTATGTAGCACAAGCTTGGAAGAGGATGCTTCTGATAAGCAGAATTTTGACAGGTGTTATTTAGCAGAAATTGAAGATGACAATTTCAGGTCTGTCAGGATTAAACAGAGGCATCAGAAAATACATAAAAGAGCAATTTTATGCAATGTTATATATAACTTCTAAGCCTTGGGAACTTTCCTTCCCACCTCTTCTCTTTTTTTGAGAGATTTGTGCACATCTGGAAATATAAAGCTACACTTTAACACTGGAAAACTGAACAGTATAAAAAGACCTGGACATCTTCTAACCAGCAAACAAAATAGGAAAGGTAAAAATAGATGACTAAGACAAATGTAGTGTAGCTATCTTTTGAACTCCTTCACTCCTTCACACTTATGGAAGAGAGGTGGGGACTAGAGCTGAGGAGGGAAATGGCAGTGGTCATAGCCCTCGAGATGAGGGCTTTCCTGATTTAGGGAAAGACTCGTGAAATCCTGACGCTGCTGGCTGGTGACAAAATTCCTATTAGTCAGAGATTTTAGAGGATCTGCAACTTCAGTCCTTTTCCAGTGTTACAGGCTGCTGTCCTGGAGTCAAAGGATGTTTGAATTTTCAGATGTCCCTCAATCAGATTTGCAGCCCTTTCCTCCAAGGATGAGCCATGAGTCTGTGCTGGCCTTGCAATTTCGTCCGACAGGACTCAAATTCACTCTTACACAGCAAATATTGTTAAAGAAAAGCTGTTTAAATGAGAAGCATATTGTGTTTTGAATGCACAGAAAAGGATACCTTACTGGGCTCAAACTCATCATATGGATACATAAGACTGAATAACAGGAGCACGTGTGACTGCTTCTGAGGGAGCTGCCATTATCTTTGGTGAGGCAGAGTCCCAAGATAACACCATCCAATTATTTTATGGAACGTTCAACATTTATAAGATTTTTTTTTTTTTTAAAGTAGCTGTTTGGGAAAAGTAAACTACAAAATAACTTGGCAACAAGCAGTGTTGACACTGTCTGTCAGCAAAATTAAGAAATAAAAATGTACCATGTGTCTCATCACCTCAGCTACTTTTCAGAAGTTCTTGCTTTCTGTTTTGGAAATGAGCTATAAATCAGACAGTTTCTCAGCAGGAGTCTTTCTCTTAATGTGTTTTATACAATAATATTTATTCAGCTGAAATCTACAGTAAAATCTTACGTTTTATCTGTGGTCCACATATAAGTTATTTTTTTCAAACCTGTACTTGAATCCCATATTTTCATAGTACATTTTAAAAATTTGTTTACATTTTTGGTTTTTATTGCCAATTTTTAGTTTATTTTTTATTTTTTCATCTTGGTTTTTATTGCCAGAGTCACTGCTAGATCTTAAAATCCCAGAGGGACCAACACATGACCTAAAGGGCAGTATGGTTCTTGCCTGAAATCTAGCAATTTGACATTGTGTGTGCCCAGTTTTGAAATGTAAAATTCTGTTAATTTTTCTATTTGTTTTCCTTTTGTTTGGTATGGTAGAAAACATTGTGTCAAGACTCTGTGGAAAAAAATGTGCAACTCCAGTTTGTACTCTTCTTATAGGTAGTGTGGTTGCACACAGAGTTGCTTCTCCCTTTGAACGAGCTCTTACATCATAGACTTGTGGCTCCTGTCTGTGTAACAATACACATTTATCTCATAAGATCTACTGCTTTAATATTTAAGATTTAAGGCAGTGTGTATATAAAACTTTATTAAGAATAAAATTAATTTTTAGATTTTAAGATTTTTTTCAGTGGACAAACATATGTATTGTTTTTTCAAAACTGTGCAGAATACCAGAGAGGAGGAGAACTGGAGAACTGTATGGAGAATCTGTGTCTAAATAAGGGTAGCCGAAAGAGAATAATCTTTGGGTCAGTAATCTTCATTCTGATAAAGTTCCTTCCGAATTAGGAAAGTGTGAGGTTTTCTTTATTGGCTTTAATGCTTTGAGTGAAAACTCCAGATTAAATTCAGCCAGTAAAAGAGAAGCCTGCCTTGAAGAGTCATTTACTTAAGACAAATTTTATCCACATTTTCACGTGGCGTTCTGAAGCTCTTAAACCAAGTTTACAATTGAAATTATCTTAGAGTGCACTGGAACGTGAAGAAATCTTTAACATAAAACCATCTCCAACTCAGAAATCTCACAATCCGGAATTGTTTTGAGGGAGAAAGGACAATATTCTGAGATTATTGGAAGTCTAGGACTGCCTCCAACTCAGAACAACAGTTTTATCTTTTAATAAAACTTGAAAACTACGGAGTTGATCTCTTGCTTTGTAGAGATCAACTGGAAAAAGCCCCCACCAAACTGTGCCCAGACTGAGTCTTCAGGTTACAAACGTGATGCTGTTGTTTCTTCTACACAAAGTTTTGCATTGGAAATTGCAGTCATGTATAAAATGCTAGTTCAAAAATAGTTCTCCATAAGGGAACATATCTCAGCATAAATACAGAGGAGCAAGTTAAACTGGAGCTTTCAGGTTAGCATTTTTGGACTGAATTTCCTCTGTGGCAGAAAGAGGCAGCTGAGATGAGTGATAAAGTGACTGGATAAAAACTCTCCTCCCAGTCTGTGATCCCAGCAATCATAAACTAAAGAACTGGGATCATCTTTGTAAGCCATCAGAGCCTTCCCCTATAGCTGCAATTATGCTGCTTATTTTAATAAATGCAAAATCACTGTAATAGTTGCCTCTAACGAATACAAAGGCTAACTCCAGTGCTTGCTTCCCATCAGAAAATATTTTCAGCTATTTTAATAGCAGAATTCAGCTCATATTTGCATCCATTGAAGCTAATGACCAATTTCCCATTGGCTGCAGTGAGGAGCAGGACTGATATTTGTTACTTTTAAGACTTGTCTTTTTAAATCCTATTCAGCGTAAGGCGCAGTTAGAGATGAGCTTTCTTTTTGATCAGAGAGCTGTGAGTCTCTCTCAGAATTAAACCACAGGCCGGGTCATCTCCTGCCTCCCCATACCCTCACCTGCGTAGCTGTCGCTCATGTCATCCCTCTGATCAGAGAAACAACGCTTGCAGTAGTTATTCAGGTTTTAAAGGATTTCTTTAAGAAAGTTCTATGCTACAGATTCACTAACGTTTCTTTAGTTTGGATGAGGGATGTCAATCAGCAGCATTGCCAGTTTATGAACTGCTCCTGTTTCCAAAATCACTTCTATTGTTACGGTCTGACAAACTACCCAGAGTTCAAAAAATTGCTGGCTGCAGGGGCTAATTCAGCTCCTGTTTGCGGCTTTTCATTCTTTCCCCCCGCCATGATTACTGTCCTATTTTTTTCTGACGGTTGTTAAATCACCAACTAATTATGTATTATCAAAGCTGCACAGAGCAGTGGAGTTTGTCTCGCGGCTGATGTACTTAAAAACAAGCCGGGTGAGTCAGACAGTCGGGGTAGGGACGCCGGTGCCGCTCCACCCGGTGCCTGTGCTAGCGCTTATTCACGCCTTCCCTTTGTTCTTCTGGGCTCTGTTCACTTTGTACCGCTGCACAGCGAGAATAGGTACTGACTGCTGCACGGTGTATGCTTTAATGTTTTTTTTATTATTATTACGAGAGAACAAAAGCGCTCCTAAAGGTGTGTTTTCTTTCTGGGAGAATTTCTCCGTAATGCAGTGGCTTGTATGTTGAGGACCTTGAACCTTGAAGAATGTGACAAAGATTACTAGATGTCAACTTGGTTTTGCTGGTAGCTGCTCAGACAGTTATTTGGAAGAAATGGAAAAACCCCGAGCCTCCTTCCATGCTGGAATGGGTTCAACAGTCTGCAAATATCAAGGCAGACATTTACACGCTGATCTCTTGAGAAGCCTGTGCACATATGGTATTCTTTTGCATATTATTTAATTAAAGCTCTAAAAGCATGTGAAATCTGGAATGCTCACTTCCAAGAACACCTACCACGTTAAATCAGACTCCCCAGGTTGAAACACCGAGGTATATTCTAAAATGTAATTTATTTTTTGTTTCTGTATTCTTATTTTTTCCAATTCCCTTGCCTTAAGCAACGAGAGACCTACATTCTCTTTGGTGTCTACTCAGTTTCACCTGGTGAACCTATGCAATACTGAAATGTGTAGGTTGCTACCTTGCGTGTCAACTGTTTTTTAATATAAAGGTATAAGGAAGGGTTTTTGCTGTCTGCAGAGTCTTGTTCATGTTGGTTTATAGAAATTCTAAACTTTCAGGTCTCAGTGTGACCCGACAACATTCCTTTTAACTATTATATTTGTTCAGTACTTGGCAGTTAAGGTAATATGCAGCAAGGGAAGATGGAGATTACCCACTCTGGGGTAGGAGGTTGGGAATTGCCTGCTACATTCAGCTGCCACTACTTGGAAAGAGATACTGTACTTGCCAAAGCGTGCTGCCTATAATTATCAAGCCTGTCAGTTTGATTACTGCTTTGAAAAAATTGGAAAAGAGAAAAAAGGAAAGAAAAAGCCCAAACAATTGGTACTGAGATCGTAGCTGTCTTTCAGACCAGATGGTCTTTCATACGACAGGGTGCTTACCTTGCTGCCCAAGAGCACTGGGAACAAATCCTGGATTTTCCATGGGTTGTTCTCAATGGAGAACGTGGCAGCATGTGGAGACATTGCTGGCTTTGGAACGAAGCGAGAAGGTCACGCAGCCAGAGCCCCTCTCTCTGCAGCGTGGGGGTGGGCTGATGGGTTGCCACATGTCTACACCCCTGTCTGCAGTGTGCTCTACCTGGCCTCCTACTTTTGTAATAACCAAACCAGTTCGCGAAGAAATGGGATCAAGCCATACTCATTTCTTCCGTTTCATTTTGATTTTGCTGTCTTTCGTACATGGTTAGAGAGGATTAACGTTTGTCACCCTTGGCATTTGTAACTCAGTGTTTTTAACAGGGAAAAAACGGTGTCGTGTAGCCACGCCTGCTCTCTTGCCAAAGCTGGTCGTGGTGTTCACGTGGGCATACCCAGCCTGGCTTGAAACAGATGATAGTGTAACCATGGCATTCACCTTCCTGGGCAATCTCAGAGCTCGCTACCATGGCTCGCTGCCTGACAGCAGTTGAAGCAGGTGCCTTAAGACTACCCGCTTTATGGTACACATGAGCTTTTGTCACAGCAGCAACAAAACAATGCCTACATACGTAGGGTTATATCCGTAAATACAAGAAAGCGCAACTCATTGAAAGCTCCCAGTTCCACAGGACACCTCGTTCCCCCGCCTTGCTTCCCTCCCAGGGCGTCCCTCTGGAAAACATGCAGCTAATTGTAGCTAGTTAAATTACTGGAGAATCTCAGATAGCTTAGGCAATTAACAGAAGCTTCATTTTGATTACTTTTGTGCAGGTTTTGTGCGGAAATGATGCTCTGAAGGCTCGTTTTAGGGAGAACACTATTATATCAATGTAGATGGAAATTTCTCTCTGATACAGTAACTTTTTTTGTTTCAGTGAGGACAACACCAAGACTGCCTCTTCCAGCAGTGAGATCTGATGACCCTTAAAATCAGAATGGGAATGTGAGAACTTAATGATCACCTTCAGTTGTAAACAGCGCTAACTGTAGAAGTAAAGGAATCATTAAAAGCTGTAAACAGAGTGTTCTGGTACTTCTTTTCCGATTATGTGTGCTGCAGTGGGACAGACCCGTTTGGTTCTGGGGACCCGGCAGCCGAAAACGCTGCTCTACAACATTCATCCGAAAGCGATGGCCCAGGGAGAAATAGGTTTGAACTTGCATGGACAGTCTTTGGATTATTTTCATGTGAATGGCAGAATGAAATAATTTGTGATTGCAGATAATGCATGAAGCAATTACCAGAAATGCGGTATTTTGGCCCAAGGAAATTCATGTTCAGGCAATAATTTCAAATGTTTTAAATTCTACACTTCTATAGTAGGTGACACAAAATCCTTTTTTGGTAATGATTGTATCACCAAGTCTGTCCTTGCATGCCCTTCCTTGTTAGCTGTTCAAGCATTAAAAAGATTTATGAACCTTGTCTTGCTTTCAACAGCCTCTTTTTTTTCTGCTTTTTTAGTTTGCAGTATTTGACATGCAAAATGTTACACTTTTTTAAACAAAGTGCTCCGAGTAATAAACTACTGCATTTAAGAATAAATATCTAACTTTATCTCTGCTCACTTAGACCTGGGAAAGGCTGTACAGTTACAGAAACCTCAATATTTCCATTCCTGGCCAGACTAGTCCAGCTGGTAACTTAACAATAAAGCTGATATTATTAGATGCTCCAGAGGTATAAGCAAGATATTTCAAGATGAACAGTGTAAAAAATAATGAATTGTTGAAAAAATGCATTAGATACAAATGAAACCACATTTAAATCTATCTAATGACTTCATGAAAATTTTACAATGTAACTTAATAAATAAACTTTCACCAAATATTGAAAGAAATTCTAGTCCATGTGGTAGTATCTTCTTTCTTTTCTATTATGGAAGAAGGATGTATTGAATTACTTTCTCTCAAAGTACATGGTTAGATATACCTATTGCATATCATCTCTTACTCATTTTGCTCTCTAAATCTTTACAGTGTCTCTTCTTATGGATATTCTTCCAGTTTATTTATCCTTTCAAAGTATATTTTCAGAACCCTTCCTATATCTACTTTTTTTTTTTTTTTTCAATAACATGAGAAATACCAAGTTCCATATACAACACTGGAATGAAATAGAATCAAAATGTCAATATTTTTTCTCATTCTCTGTGCTGTCTGCATTTTGCATCCTTTTGTGACTTCTGGGTCACACAGGTGACTCCCAGATCTATTTTTTCTGAATACTCCTACTTAATTTATGTGCATAATATTTGAGGAAACCAGAACTGAAATGAATCCAAAGTAGAAATTGAAATCAGAGGGAGAAATAAATGGAGCTACAATAAATGACCAGAGAAAATAAATAAGAGATCACCCAACAAGAACCAGGCTTTTCTATTATTTATACCTTCTGGAATAGAAATAAATCGGCTTTGAGGTGGCATGCATCAACATTTTCATCTGGTGTAAATCTTTGCGTGGTGCCCTCCGTCGGGACCGGGGGACCTGTGCAGTGGGATGCGTTGGAAGCGGCCGCCTGGGCAGCCTTCTCACCCAGTCGCAGGTGGGGGACGGCTGCACTCTGGCTCTCAGCAGAGCACCTCAGGGCGGAGGGGGAGCGCCAGCCATGACGGGCCTTCCCCCATGCCCTCTGGGGCAAGGCTGTCGTGGGATGGAGGAGAAACCCTGGTCCCTGAGGCAGGTAGCTGCCTTCAGCCCACAGACGGGGAGACACCGCATGCTCCTACGGTCCCAGCAGTGCAGGGAAAAAGCAGTTTGGAAAATCAGACACTAAGGACACTCCTCCTACCCCAGACGGGACGCTAGCAAGCACTATAACAACACAGGCTGTAATACAGCTGTCTGCTCCCAGTTCACGCGGTGTGCCTGGGTAGAGGCTTTTTTGTGCTGACTTGATACCCTCTGTAAATTTCCTTTGGATAACAGGAGTTGAGGAGCCATTCTCCTAGTCACAGATGAAGAAAGAGCCATAAATATGTGCACATGTTGCTTACGCGCTGCGGGTGTGTTAATGTGCTTTCTTCCCTCCCAGGAGTGATGCAGCGTGACAGGGTGGGGATGCGATCAGTCACTGTTAGCTTTACAGTAACGATCTTTTGATATTTACTCTTAAACTCCGTCACATATTTTTATTCCATCTTCAACAGGTGTTAACCTCTTTGCAGAAACAGCTGAGCATTTGGCTCTGCTCAGCAGTTTCTAATCAGAGCCAAAGGCAGTCCTGAAGCAATCGTAGTATTTCCCTTTTTAAATTGACTATGAATATTTAAAAGGAAATACTGCATTTCTGTGCAGCCTCGGCTAAACGCATTGCTCCCCCTGCCTCGGTAATACCTGCTTATAATGATGCAGAGCCAGCACGAGGCCAGTTGTCCAATTTTGCTCTTTCAATACACACTGAAACGTCCAGGGGACAAGGAGGAGGAGAAGAGCTGGCTAGTGAGCCTGCCCTTCACTCTGAATTGCTGCAGGGACCCTGTGCTTTGCAGAGTGGTGGGGATGGATGGGCAAAGTCCCTGAAAGATGGAGTCATCCATACCAGTGGTGGTGGTGGCATGCACAGCAGCTACAGAGCTGGGCAGCATTGCTGGCTTTAATAACTGGAGATTAACATAGAGCAAACCACCTCTAATATCCTTGAAAACTAATTATCTGGAGAGTAAAGAATATATTGCATATCTCTGCCACAGAAACACATTCTGCAGGCAGAAGCTTTGGCAATATTGGTGCCTTGCTGGGCTTGTGACTGACCTCGGATGTGCCACTGCCTCCTCTCCCTGCCTTGTGGGTTTATCAGAGAGAAGATCCCTGTGGGACCCATCTGGGGTGGCCTTTTGGGATTTGGCCACAAGAAGAAATTTCATCAGGCTGCACCATGTGTTTGCTGACAGTACGTTAAATGAGTTTTGGCCCTTGGTGTAGCTAACAACTGGTGGATTTTAGAAGTCCCATCACACATTCATGTTCACCATGGTTAATGTTAACCAACTTGCTGCATGACATTTGTGCGTTTGAGCACCATGTTGTAACAACATTTCCTGGCTCTGCTAGAGGGGTATTTGACTATCTGTAAATCTCAAATTGCGTTATAAAGGAAATTCCAGAACATAAATCCAGGAAATTCACAGTAAATGTCAAACCCGGAAAAAATCCAAACACGTAGTGGTGTTAAAATGCGCATACCTAAGAAATTTTATTAATCTGGGTTGCAAAGCAGAGCATGCCAGTAAGCAGTCAGTTAGACAGTCCCCTCTATTGATCAGCAACCATCCCTATGGAAAACCCTTGGAGCAAGGCTACCTTGCTGAAATGGTTTGTGGTCCTGTGGCAAACCAAATCCTCACTTCTTTCTCTTTCTTGCTGCAGCTGCTCTGTCCCTGCCATCTGAAATGCCTTCATCGCTTTCCTTGATAACGAAACCCTGAGCCAGTCCTGGTGGCTGCAGAGTGCTGGAGCTGCCTGCAAGGAGCTGGAGAGGAGAAAGCAGTGACCAGGGTGCAGGAGATCTGCTGGCATTGCCCAGTCACTGCCTGCCATGATACTCAGGGAATTTGCCCGTTATTCCTCCATACCAGGTGGCCTGCATAGAAAATGTAACATCCAGGAAATCATGATAGTAAAATTTCTTGTGTTTGTGTTGCCTCTCAGTCTGACAGTAGTCCCTCGGGGTGGTTGCAGACAGAGTGACTTACAGCAGCCCCGGGAGTTTCCTAATGAGTACAACAATTTCTCCACATCTGGGTTTTTTTATACCAAATAGGTATGGGTGCAGTCAAAGCCCCTGTTTTGTGCTGTTTTTTTATACTTTCTGTCACACAGGGAAAATCATACTCCAGAACCGTCTGTTGTTGTTTCATATGAAGTGCAGGAAGGGGGCGGGGGGAGGAGGATACTCTCAGAAAGCCCAGAGAGGCAACTTGGGTATCATGACAAAAAAAAATAATAAATCTTATTACAGCAGCAAATGTAGAGAGTCCATGGCTGAGATGTGCTCAACAAAACCAGCAATGTCCCCACTGAGCTTCTGTGTCTGCAGGTGGGTTACGTGCTCCATGGCCACCAGCTTCTCCGCATCCCCCTGAAACTTGGGGCCCAGAGCCGAAGCTGGACCCCCGGCACAGCCTCGCTGTTGCTGACCAGAGCAGGGCAGTAACTTCTCTCAATCCGCTTTACTATTTTCCCCAGCACCCGCTTAGCTCCCAGCCCGTTTCACAGTGTAGAGGGAGATGTTTTATCTCTCACCAAAGCAAACCCATCCAGCCCTGGTATCTGATCCTGATGCCCATGGAGGAGGCTGCATTCTTCTGGAAGTGGGAACTGAAAATAGAATTTTATTGGTTTATCACAATCCTACTGCCTGGTGGGAAGCACTCTGTATTATTTAGAGTAAGGTGGTGGGCTGTGCTAGGAGGGCTGCTGAAGAGTTAGTGCGTCAGTGCACTCAGTATCAGTACTGGAGAAGCCTGACCTAATGTAGAGCAAACTGGTAGTTTGCTGCAAGATGACGGGCTCTGTGTGGCAGCGTGGGAAGTACAGACCTTTGGGCAGGGCTTGTTTGCCCTTGACTCTGTTGCCTGCCCGTGTCTACTCTCCATGGCATCATTTACTTGTGAGGATCCTGCTGAACAAGTCACTAGGTAAGGTCTTGAAGGGGCAGGGAGAGAAAGAAAATTTCAACCTTTTGACAAATGCAGGAAATAAAGAAATGTGACTGGGGAAGCTTTAAAGAATTAAACAGTATTTGCTTGGGTTTTTTCTTCAAGAATTATTAAACCTGCCAGTTTAATCATTTCACTTTATCAGTTTGTAGATATGGAACAAATAGGTAAGCAATGAAAGGCATTTTCAGTGGTATTAAACCAAAAGTTACTTCTGATCAAACGTCAGGAGAAACATGTTACTTACTGTATACTGTCAGAAAGAGAATTTTCCCATGCTTATTTCTGCTCAGATATTGTACTTGCATATACTGCACAAAGTAAAAAATGAAAGTTGGACACCGTGGAGAACACAATGGGTTACTTTCCTACAATAGGCAGCCTATTGGAAAAATCAATGTCTGAGTTTCTATTTGCTTTCTCCTCCTCCTCGGATCAAATAAAGCTATTAATTAGTGTTATTCGTGGTGCTGTTGCCCTTTGCAAAATATACTCATTAAAAATGCTTCTTCGTTCAAACGGTGTTTCATAAATTGTTCTCAACCACAGTTTACAAATGAGATCGAGTTTGAAGAAAAAGTACATAAAGTCCAAGAGGTAATCAGACAACAGTAAATAGAAAAAGATTTATTTGTAGAACACATGTAGCACAGTAGCATTATTATACTTCAAGCCTAAACATTAAAATGTAGAAAATCATTACATAGCTATTAGGATTACCTAGAGCGGCTCTAAAGAGTTGGATCCCTCATTTAAAAAATCAGCATCATAAAATGGCACCAAATTCCCCAGCTCAGCCTGAAGTTCATCACGGACCTTATTGCTCATGCCCATCTGCGAGTTAAAAAGAGGTCTTGTGACACACCCCTTTGTGCTGGAGAGTTCTGGTCGTGCATCGCCTCAGAAATGCGGCCGGGGGCACATGCCCTGAAATCTGTTTCTTTACCGCTTGAGCAGCTGTCTCGAGGTGGCTAGACACAATGAAGTGCTATACATAATTATTTCACCCGTGGCTGAACGACGGCCAGCTTTGCTCAAAAGCCAACAGCTGTTTAATAACGTATGGTCACATGCGGTACCAGTCTATTAAGGGAAAAGATAAATATATAATCCAGTTGATGTTTTAGGTCATCGTTTAATAAACCAGTTTGGAAGTGAGTCAAGACAGAGGGTGCATCCTGATGGGTTCAGAAATACCGTGGGACCTTTGATAGCACCAGGGGTGCCCAGGCAATGTCCTTCCCCCAGGTGGTGCCTGAGGAGCATAGTGTCTCGGAGCAACATCGTGCTGAACACTCAGCATGGGGCCACTTAACAGCTGTGACGCTCCTCTGGGTATCCCACTGAGACTCAGGCGTGTTTTATACAGGAAGTCTGAGAGGCTCTGTTTGTGTTGCACTGTGTGCGTATCCTTAGATATGCTCCTCGCTCCGCGTTTTGAAAGTACTAATATATGTTCCCCAAATCTGGTCAGTTCTTGCTCCTGCCTCAGGCATGAGGGGTTAAGGTAACTGGGTTTATTAACCATTTCCCAGTTGCTCTTCCCAGGTGGCGAAGACGTCTGCAGCGACCACAGTCGTGGGAGGGATATGAGCGAGTCACATCTACGGTCTTCCTGCAGGATAGTCTCTGTGCGGGACCCCAGAGGTGAAGGGGGCTGAGCCTCTCCCCCAGCTGTGCCTCCTCCCAGAGGGAGGATGAAGAGGATGAGTAGGGCCATCTGCCGCCATGTGGCTGCCACGGCTGCAAGGCTGGATGCCCCCCTGCCCCCTGGGCAAGGGGACAGTGGTGGGGATGGCTGCTTGTATGCCCTGCAACACAACAATGTGGGGCTTAGGACTGCAGCTGCCTCTTTGTGGGACTGTTTTGGCCTAATAATACCATTTTTTGCCTGTTCTAAACTCAGTTCTGTAGTCATTCATATATCCTAGTCTTTAAAGTAGTAGTGTAGATCAGGTACAGGAACAGCCACAGTCCTCTCTCCCCAAGAACTTGAACAGCTTATGGCAGCAAGAGCCAAATGCTGCTGTCATCCTCCTTCCCTTCTCCTGGTGTTGCACTTGGTCATCAAAGCAAAGCAGAGGAAGGCCAGCCAGGTTTCGAACACTTTTAATAATCTGATGGTTCTACTTCTAATAAAACTTTACTATGTCAGTAGAGCCTAAAGGAAGGAAAAACCTGACTTTCTTCTGTCTCTTCTCTTTTACTCTTACCTGTCCGGTCTCAGGTTTCCTTCCTGAAGCCAAGCAGTTTGGATCGTAATCCTGTCCTTCCGTCCCAGAGGGTGCTGGCTTCGAGGAGGGAAGCTAAAGCTAGCTGACTAGAAGCTGCATATGTATTTCATTTACAAGGTGCAATAAGTTGCCCCACCACTGTCAGTTGGTAAGTCGGGCTATCAAACTGGGCAGTCGTTAGCCTGACAGAGGAGTAGCGCAAAATTAGGCTCCCCAAGTGCTGACTGAAGTTGCGCTTTTTTCTGTCGAAATAAAAAATAAATTAACCTTCAAGAAACGAATCTTTCAGAATCCATAAAAGCTATTCATCGAGTAAGAACCGTGCACCCAGAAAGTAATGAAAAGTCACCTTTCAGAATTGCCATGGAACTGTAGTACCTTGTAACACACAAACAGACTGTGTTTCTCATAAATGATTTTTTTAAACTGGAACTATGAAATATGTTATGTTAAAGCAACTTTAATGATAATCTAAAACCTAGGCTCCTCTGTTCTCAGAAATATCCTTGAAAAATAATGGCATCTTGATAATTCCTTGTTATGCTTACCATCAGCTAAGACTATCATATCAATCAGTGTTATCAGTGTGAATAAAATGTCTTGCCCTTGAAAGAAAGGATTTCAAAACTATGATTGGTGCTTGAGTGTGACAAACAATGGGAAAAGACAATCTTCACCATCGTCATTAAAGACAAAAAAGCACAGCATTGAAAGAATAAATTATTCTCCAAGGAAAACGTTAGGACAAATGGGACAAATGGCCTTTATTTTGCAAAAGGAACATTTGAGGTCTTTCAGTGTTGTAAACTACATTAGCTGATAATAATAGTTTGAAGTAATTTAGTCTCTTTCACGTGTTCTTTAGTGGGGAGTAGTTTATAGCTCTACACTCCTGGTCCAGTATTGTGTTTGAGAGGTGATGTGAAAATACAGATTGTGTTCATCTGCAAACAAAACTGAGAGATTTGTTACCTGAGCAATGAATTAACTAAAAGTAATTGATTAAGATAGTCTAAGACACTGCAAATGTACCTGCTGCTGTAGAGCTTTACGTCAATAGAGGTATAGGACTGCTTTTAATTGGATGTCATATTTCTATGAGGATCTCTTGCAGGCAGATCTTGTGTTAACATTGTACTCCTTTACATTAGCATAAAAATGGATGACTTTTGATCTTTTTTTGTGCAGCCTACAGGAGCATTTTCACAAAAAACAGGATCCAGTCACTGAATCATAGCAGCAAATAATTAGAAACGGAAATGCCCTGCTGGGTTATTAAGTTCTCTCCTCTTGTAATGCAAAAATATTTCCTGTGATACGTATTTTTTTTTATGAAGTTCACTCTCAAATGATGCATCGTGACCATTTCATCATTTTCCTGTGCGTACCATCCCACAGATTCAACTATTAAGTGCCTTACTTACGTCTCATTAATCCTGGTTTTATCTGTTGGCTGTATCCTTGTTATCATATTCTCTAAGAATTAAGGAGAGCTGTGGGAAAATCTGTTTGTATGGAATGACATTTAGGTTTCTCCAGAACCACAAATGTAACATTTCTGAGGTACAATGCGCTTTGTTAACCTTTCATGTTTGCTCATCCTTTGAATTTTGCATTTCTGATCAGGACAAGAATCAGAAATAGCAAAATACATCAAGAAAACTGTTCTTATGGTGTTTAGGAAAAGAAAGAGAATGAGTATCTCATAAAAACTCCCTTTCTGTAGAAGGTTCTAGGCACATTTTGAGAACAAGAAGGAAAATTAATGAATTTTGTGTTCTTCTGAATACCCGTAGAATTATTCCAAGAAGTGTTTCGTTTGGTGGGCTGTTCCCCATATGGCAGACATTAAATATGACCCGTTCTTCACAGCAAGCCTGAAAAATGGAAATAAGAACTATACATCTTTAATCACAGACATGAAGATTATTCAAAATGAACGTTGTCCTCTTGGTTTGGAGATTCTCACTGGACAGAGCAGTCTTGGAAGATGATATACTAATAGTCCAGGAAACAATTAAGAGAGTACACTAGAAAATTACTGGTGCACTTTCTTGAGACTTTAGTAAAATATTTTGATGATCTTTCTATGTAGCATAGCTGTAGCCCTAATAAATCTAAGTAAGTACTTCAGTGGGTGAGGATCACTGTGCCATGCCTCTGGGCGAGAAGTCCTCGAAGTGCAGGCAGGCACAGGAGTCACCACCTGGAGCTGAGAGGAGGTTCAGAAGGACCTTGCCATGGAGACCTGGTCTGGTGGGGACTGGGCAGATTTTGTGGCTGCTCACGAAGTCACGTGATCACTAAGAGTCAGCAAAAGCAAGTGTCAGCCCTGCAAGAGTGTTGCCTGTGGAGAGTAAAAAAGGATTGTTGTCAGCTGCTTTGTACACGTTGTGAAAAATACGGCTTTATCTAGAAATCCCACAGCTCTTCTGTGGGCAAAACAGCTATTCATTTCAGGTCTGAGTAGCGACTCCAAACTCAGGTCCTGTCTCTGAATTATTCATCAATGCTAGCTTTATTTCTCCAGCTCCCTGTGAACATCTTGTGATCCTGGAAGGGAAAGATTTAACATGCCAAGGTCCTACCTAGCCCTCAGTGCAGAGGGCTGCCTTTCATTTCCTTTTGTCCTGAATGCAGCAGCTCACTGGGGAGGTGTTGGGATGCCAACTCTCATCCTTTTGTCCAGCCACACTTGATAGTGAATCAGATAAAATTTAATGGAGGTGATAATTACTTTTTCAACTCACTGTATTCTTATTTTTAATTTCATTGTTGGCTAATGATCTGTCTATCCTTTCATCTTGCATGTCTGTAGGGCTGAAGAACTGCTCCTCAAATTGCTCTCAGGTGAATACATCAGCAAGTGGCTACTTCCTAGCCATTTTATGATACTCCACAACTAATTAAATCTATTGCAGGAGATGTAAATCAAGAAGGATTTTTCTTACCAAGCACTTTACAGCTCCATATCTGAAAGCTCTTTACAAACAGAAGTAAATACTTTTATCCCTTCATGACCAGTGAAGCTTTTGTTTTGATGATTTCATTTGTACCTCAGATGTGTGCCTTGTAGGCCATATTGACATCCCTGTTCTTGGCCTTGCTCACAGGTACTGTCTTTATCCATGTTCTGGACGCTTCTGGGTTGTGGACAGGCTCTGCAAGCAACACAGATTGTCATTATATATAATTTACAACTGAAGACACAGAGTTATTGCATGATACAGAAAATCCATTGGACATCTAGGAATCCTGACTCAGGCTGTGCTTGACCCTGACAGCTTTGCTTTTGGTCTGAGCCCCGGTACAGACACAGAAAACGTATAGAGTCATAATAATTCACAGATGATGAGCAATACTTTTGAAATTATGCAAGATGGACTTCTGCTTGCAGGTTTGAAGAGGACAAAGTGCTCTCCCGTCTAGTAATGGTTTTGCCAGCTTTTCACGGAGAAAACCAGTTATTACAGACCATAGCTTTCTTTTTTTTCAGGGTTGTGCTGCCTGAGAGCGGGGAGATGGCAAACTGAAATCAGTAGATGACAGAAAAGTGTGCAGGGGTGTCTAATCAAGTTACTGAAGCCCTGGAAAACCCAAAGAGGGGCTTAAGAAGGCTTTGGAGAAGAGACAAGGATTTTTCTTGCCTTTGCAGGAACAGTCTTGTGGTCCTTCATCATTTGTAAGGAAGGTGGAGCTCATACCTTGACAAAACCATTCCTACCTTTCCATTTCCTGTCTTCTCCAGCTTCTCATCAAAGGGATGCCATGCCACTCATTCACCATTTAGGGTACCTCAGTGGCTATTATGTGGCTATTATTAAACACCATGTGGCTATTATGAAATTTGGAAGGCTCATGTAAATCTTAAGAAGCCAAACTTCTCCAAAAAGCTGTTAGCCCACTGTCCCAACAGCTGCCTGTCTTCCGTTCGATCTTCTGCGTTCATGTGCAGATACAGTCCCTTTTTTGTAATTGATCACTTCATGTTTAGGTACCTAAAAGAGATGGATGTTCTCATGAGATGATAGATGCTTTCATATGTTTGCAGAACCGCGGTGCAGGCTTGCTTGCTTTTCCTGATCAATCTTCTGAAGATGGAGAAATGGGAATGCAAATTATTGATAGCATCTTTTCTGTGTTTGCATGTCTAGAAGATTATTTGTAGGAGAGTTTGCTTTGGTAATGAACTCTGAACAAAATTTTGTGGTCATCAAAAAGTAAGGAAACTTGGGATGCAAGAGGCAGAGAGATCAGACAACGACAGCCTGATTAGGGAACAGAAAGGGCTGATACTAAAACATCCCTTTGCCCTCTAACTTAGCCAAGAGGAACCTCTTTCATTAGGATTTGCAGAGTAGCAAGTTCATTATGCAAATAGTTTATACTGGTTTACTGCTGTTTTCTTCTAATTCTTTCTGTTCTGACAAAAAGCTCCTGGTATACAAACACAAAGCTGAAAGTCCTGCAGTTATCAAAACTATAATTTGTTTTATACCTTTTTCTGTGGGACAGAGACATTTTCTTTCTTCTCAGATTAATTACACATTTAACATCCCTTTGGTTGTGCCAGCTCAAATGTTAGGGGAATCATGCTGAAGAGCAGATCAATAAAATGAGAAGTCAGCAAGGGCAATACCATGTCGGGGCTTCCCCAGTGATCCCCAAACCAGTATGATTAGTTTCTGCAGGATCACCCCAAATGAAGGGATCAGTGGTAGTGGGGAAGAAGGATTTTAATGATGCAGCCATCCAGGAATACAAGGGGCAACTAATTAGATGGAGAAGACTGAGAAGAGTTGGTGACTTTTTTTAGAAGATGCAGAAAGCAGAAGAGGGGACCCTGTTTTTGGATTAAATCCTAACCAGCGGGGCAGAGCAGGCTGTGAATGCCAGGGAGGGAGAAAGGGTGGAGCTCCTGACTCTTGAGGTGAGAAGGAGAAAAAGCAGCAAAACAGAGACCATGGGTGGTCAGAAAGCTGGATTCAGCCGTGCCAGAGGCCGGCTAGCTGAGGTCCCTCAGGAAGCAAATCTGGGGAAAAGTAATTGAGGTGAGCTGGCTGTGGCTTGCAGAAACAGTATGAAGAGCACAGCTGCAAACCATCTCTGCGTGAGGAAGGTGAGGAAGGGTAGCAAGAGACCCACTGGCTGAGTCACAACCTCCTTGCTGACTCAAGCCCAACAAGGATTTGTACAGAAATTGGAAGCTACGTTGACTTACTAAGGATGAGTATAAAAAGTTAGTACAGACAGAATAAGAAGTCTGTATCATAAGGTTATATGGTTGCAAAGACCACCTTGCAACTGAGCAAAAATAGGATGTGTATAAAGCTCACCAGAAGGAAAAAGGATTGTACTTGCCTCACCCTGTCCCTTGATTATTTTTTCTGTTATTCTGGAATATTTACTGAGCTTATTTTTTCTACCTTCTCATATCCCTACCCTTTTTAGAAAAAGGAACATTTCTTGTCATATTGCTATATTAGTTTGGGAGCAGTGAGACAGACTGTGGTACAATGAAGGGGCAAAAAGAAGCCAGAAATGACAACCACAGTGAGAAAAAAAAGATTCTTAATTTAAAATCCCAGAGGAAGTTGGGTTATTTAAATTGAGAAGCACTTGAAAAAGCAGTGCTCCTTTATAATCTACCCTCTGAAGGCATGAAATGTGCAATATTGACCCCTTATAAAACTTCCAAATTCCCCAGAGAAAAGCAAACATCTGAAATGCAGACATATTTGAGCAGCTCAAAACTCCCAGCTGTAGCAAAAGCCTGGGAAAGATAAAACTCCCACCCAAGTGTGCTCCTAAGGTAAAGATATGAGAGAAGGGATGGGAAAAGGTGTTCTCCAAGGGACTTCTGTCTCATCTAAAGTGTGACCCCTTTCTCAGAGAGTAGGCGTTAGGGTTTCTTAGCCCTATTGCCCAGCCATCTGGGTGACCAGCCCCATCACCTGGCCCATAAAGGGACTTCAATTAAGACCGAATTTAATCTTTCCAAGAATCGACTCTGGGTCTTCCCACCTGTTAACGGTGGCCTCCTTCGCAGCTTTCATCTACTCTCCTGTTATCTTGCTTTTGCTCAGCCCTACTGCTGCATCTTTTTCTCTCCTGACTTGTCTTCACCACTTCCTCACTGTAGTGGCTGTCTCTCGTGCCATGCCTGCTCATCTCATTGTCTTCGACTTGCCTGGGTTGGTCTCTCCTTGATGCCTCTTTTTTTTCTATAAGATTATGTATTTTCTTCATTCATCCTTCACCTTAGGTACATCTTACTCTTCTTTTTTTCTAAGCAGGTGCTTAGCAGGTAAAGTTCAGTGGTAAAAATTCACACTGTGTGAAGAGAGGCTTGATTCTTCCCAGGTAAGGCTATGCAATCAGCTTTTAAGCCCCGGTTAGGGGGAGAACTTCAGCTTGTGCCCTATATCCATCCTTGTTCAGCAATAGAGCAGGTTCTGAACCTCAAGCACATATTTGTATTTGAAGTCCACATAGAGACTTGCATCCTACACATTAATGATATTTCAAAATCTTTCCTGCTATCTACATTACCAGGCCACTTTTTTCAGTGTTCGGTGTGGAAGGTGCATTTTGTGGACTTCTTAGTAATTTCTTTGTGTCTGTGTACAATAATCTATTCATGCCATTGATCTGAAGATTTTGGGGGCTGAGAAAATGTTTTAAAGTATTTTTACATCAATGACAATGAAACTGAAGCACACCTTGTGACCAGGAGTCCTTGTCCTGGTTTTATGCTGTTTTTTATTTTAACAAGAGCATGAAAAAAGTGACTGCAAGTGCAAGTGGAGTGTTACAATGGAAGCGCCCTTTCTTCACGCCTTCAGAGCTTCTGATTATGTCTCTAGCAGCACATGTTAAAACCCTGCCATATATTTCTTAATCGCTGTTCTACCTGCTGTGGGGAGGGGAAAAAAAATCTCATCAGATGAATCACACACTCTGAAAATATAACAGTGATTTGACTTAGGGCAAACACTTCTTTTAAATGAACTCTGGCCTGCTCCTTCGAGCAACTCATTGGTTGCTCATTATTAGATGACTGCATGTATGTGAATGTATGTGTATTTGAATAAAGTACGGAGTGTATTCAAATAAAGTACAGATGGCTTGTGGACACCTGCATTCAGTTATACATTCATTTATACAGTTATGATGGTGCTGTTCATGTAATTCTTGGCTGTGATAATAAAGCTGTCTTAAACAGTATTAAAAAAAGCTAAGGGCAAAATAGTGAAGAGAGAGAGCGCTACCTTATGATCCACTGGTGATCTGGTTGATGCTTTTGGCTGAAATCAGAAGATGAAAGAAAAAATCTTGAAGCTCTTGTTTCATTTGTTAAGAGCTACATACCAGGAGGTTGCCACAGAATGGAAGCAAACCCAGTCCCAAGCACAAAAAACTGATTAGAAAGTAGATGGAAACATTGTTAATAATAATCCAAATCCGTGCAAAACACAGGTTCTTAAGAGACTGTCTTTCAACATTTTGCACCATTTGAAGCTTGAGGAAGAAAAACAATTCACAGTTAAAATAAATATAAGATAGTAAGCAATTTACTGTGTGACTTCAGTTCATAATTGTATTACAACGACACGACATACTAATAATCTGTTTCTTGAAGGACCCTTGTCACATGGTTTCTTGTAACTTTAAGAATTGTATAGTAAGAAACATGAAAAAACAAAAACCAAGTCAGAAGCTTGGATGTCAATTCTTGGGCTTGTTTTGCTGGACACATTCTTTTTTTCCTTTTCTGTTATACAAACAAATGAATGTACAAATTGCTGTTATTATAATAAGAGTAAATTACTCCATCTGAGGCAGGGTCCCAATTGTCTTACCAGTGGTATCCATCAGAAGAAAAAACAAACTTTTTCTACTATAATATTCATTAAAGTGAGACTAATGCTGAATTTGACTTCCATATTAAGCAACACACAGACACATTTTAAGAAGCAGTCCTTGTCTCTAGAGAGGCAGGAGGGACAAAAGGCAGGCTGAGTGAGTGGGTGAAATGGCAGCAGGTCTGCAGCACAGCTGACGCTCCTACCCCGAAGCCTTGTGGCTCAGTCCTGCACCATTTAGCTTCTCAGGATAGCATAAGCCTGCCAAGATCTCTGGGCTCAATGGCAAAATCACACCTTGCAGTAAACCAGTGAGTTATCTTATTCTGCCTTACCTGGCCCTGCCCTAGAGCTGTTGCTCTTCCTTCAATCTATCTCCAGCATAATCTCTTTCTCGCCCCTGTCCAGAAATCAGATGTGTTCTCTCCATAACTTACATGGTCTAATGTACGCTTCTGATTTTTGTGCCTGTCTGTGCTGTCTCCCCTCTTACCCCTCAGTGGGTGCCTACTTCCCTCTGCCCTGCCGCTGGCAGGACACCGTGCTTTCGGCAGCATCTCTGTGCCATCTTCTCATGTAACCCCCTCTAGCCTCCAACCTCCAGCACCTCTAGTAACTTTTCCCAGCAGGCTTCCTGTGCCTTTTCTCCATGAAATGCCTCTTAATGAGGGAAGGGACAGGGACATTTATTTCCCCTTGCTGTCATGTCTGTTGCTACCTCTGTGAGTCTTCCGAGGCTGGAGAGGCAGAATCATCCCCCTTTCCCCCCCACCCCCTTCGGGGCTACTGTCTGCCTTTCATATTTTTTCAGTTTATATATGATCCTTTTTCCTCAGATCCCCCAAACATTAAAGTGATTTGCAGTGTTTCTTGGGAGATTGCAGGATATTGTCCTAAGACTGGAAATACAAAGGTTTTGCACTAAACTTACTGAAGAGCCCATGGGATTCCTTTCGTTCTTTGAAAACACTGAAGATCTAGCCTCACATTTTCCAAATTTTTTGGATTAAGTTGTTTGCAATGCTGTGCTGTATCCTCTGGAATGTACATCTTCAAAAATGTGGCCTATGTTACTTAGGATAGATGAAAAGGTAAAATGAAAGGAGTTTCAGTCAGGTTTGTGTGTCATGAGGGATTGCAACCAGATTGTTTGGAAATTAGCCTGGAGTGAGGATAATTTCCACATTTCTGTTAATTGTCTTTGCCTTTTCTACACACTTTGCTAATTTCTTAGGCGTGCTTTTTTTTCCTAACATTAATAATTTACTCAAAACTTGGCCAAATGACAACAACTGCACAGGCAATTTAACCACATTATTTTAAATGAAACTTACAATTTGCTGTCTAGACTAATATTGTGGTAAGAGAAAAAAAGAAATATTTGGGCATCCTGTTAGTAATGGCTAAACTAATTTCAGTTCAGTTGCAGAAACATTTTGAAGAATCTTTTTTATTTCATGGGATTTACGGCATGGAAAATCAGTATCTAGATTCCCTTTCATAAAAATAAGTCCAATCGAATAATTTAGAAACTGTCTGGTGTAGCTGAGAGAAGAATCTAAACCTTGTATTTCTGCTGGATTGTGCACTGGCAGAGAAGAATGGGAGTAAGAGGGAAAAACAGACTCAATTTACTAACAATCTGCATGACACGATTTCCATAAATTGTGCTAATAGAGCAATTTATAAAAATTGTGGTAGTATATTAAGGAGACCAATTTACAAAATCCATTTAGAATAATAAGCTGAGCATTGTTGGTAGTGCAGCTATATTTTCCAGCAGTGTTTATGTATAAAACAAATTGACTGTCTGTTCTCATTCACTCTACGTTACGTTAATACCAAGTATAGACAAGTGCAAATAAGAAAATACTCAGATTTTTTGTTTATCTAGAGATTGCATTGATGGTCACCACATATTTTAAAGGCATTACACTTTGTTAGGTGAAAAAGATTTCTCAGCTGGACCATTGCTGAGGTTTTCTTTTTTTGTGAGAATTACTGAAAAATGGTTTTCTGAAACTGTTTAGCTTGTCACTCAGAGGTATAGCTCTGCATAGGAGATAAATACGTTAGAACTGCACTAGAACAATCTCAGCTAAGTGAAATGCTTTAAAATCCATTTGGAGTTTAGTTGTCCCTCCCCACATATCAATGAAGATTTAATAGCAGATGCTATGGTGAAGTTTTACATGGCTGACACTGTGTGAGGATTTAATACAAATCCTTAACGGACAAAAAAAGAGAAAAGGCTGCAAGACGTGCTGCTTTGTCCCTGAACATGGACGGATAAATCTAGCCCTGTAGTTCCTCAACTCCTGTGGGTGGGCTCCCTGGAAGAACGGCCATGGTTTCCCAGGTAACTGAGAGGAGCAGGACAATGTGACGAGGTCCCAAAGGCACCTGAGTTTGCACCCCAAGTGCAGGGGACTTCCCCTGGCCGAGCACAGAGCCAGCTGAAGACCTGGCTTCACACTGCCAGCCTTCTGCTGCCTCCACTTCCCTTGCCCCCTTCTGCTGTACCACCTTGCTGTGGTGCATGGTGCTTCTCAGCATGGGCTGAAACCTCTGGCTAAGGTTGGTCAGATGGCACTGCAAAGCTTTGTGCACATCCAGCTGTGGATTTGGCTGAAAAAAACAAGAAGAGGTGATGGTGGGGACAACTCCATCTACTGCTTTCAAGGAATCGGTGTGCATGGGATTGCCCAGGGCTTGTGCATAGGTTTTCCCCCTTGCCAAGTTCAAGGGTGCCCAAAGCTCACCCCAAGCAAGGACTGCTCCATGGCGTGGGTGAGTTAGGGGTTGAAGGTGGGCCTGGACTTATTTAAAAGGAAAATGGAGAAGCAGTTGTAGGATTTTCTTTCATGATGGTTTAGGAGGGAATGATAAACAGCAGGGCAGAGGAACAAAAATAGGAATTGAGGTGGGTTGACGTGCGCACATGTGGATGTTATAAATACGATGATGTGCTCCAGGGGTGGGGGTAACGCTGTTCTGCTTCCTGTCCCTGACACACCAGGGTGGTGGAAACAAGTCTGGAGCTGCAAAGGCCCCCAGGCAATGTCTTGCCCCTCCCTGCAGGGAAACAGCGTGTATAGACTCTCACTGCTTATGGATGCAGTCTAACTTGCTCTCTAAGATCCTCTCGTGGAGGGGGCTGCACAGGTCTTCCTCCTAGTCTGCATGTTCTGCTACCACAAGACAAATAATTTAGTTAAAGCCCTGGGGCAAGGAGTGAAGAGTCACTGTATGATTCTTAGTGGCTTTGTGGTGACTTACTGACCTTTAAGAAACCCTAAATCTACTTATAACTGTTCAAGGGATTTTTTTTTTTATAATAGAATAACATTGAAATATTATCAGAGTAGTCTTCATTCTGACGCTGTTGTAAAGAGCTCTACATCCAGCTCCGCCAATACCAAGCACCTCAATATTCAGAAGAAAATTTAATTTAATTATTTTTAGAAGGCATTGTTCAGTTTACTTTAACCAGGTGGTGGAATAGATGACCAGTCCCTCACAATTCAGAATAATGAAGACAGGTATATTTGCATATTCTTTTAAAGCACAGCTGAGAATGGATTTTTCAAGATAGTATTTGTAATATAAATTAGAATAATTTATGAGCCAGTACATATGCCTGAAAACAATCCTACTATACAGTGGCAAGAAGAAATGCATAAAGGTGGCCTTTTCCAGTACATAATATTTGATTTTGTGGTTTTCCAAACTTTGGAGTGCTGTTTTTGAACACTAATAATGCCAATTTATCAATTAATTTTTTCTGTGACTACAAACACATAGCACTCCTGCAATATCTGTTTTCATGCTGACAGAAGTAAAGTATCAATATACCTTTAAAAGCATTCTTTGCTCTTCCACTGCCTGCAAGCTTATTTTATTTTGATTCCTTTCTTCTCTTGCACTTTGGTGTTTAAGAGATTTCTGGGCTGTTAGCTTTCCTGTCACTGCCCCCGCCAGCTCCTGCCAATGACTGATAAGTGGACGTCCCTCCAGTCACTGCTTTCTTCACGCCGAGTGGTGCATGAGGGGGGAGCAGAAATCACACCATATGCACACTGTGCACACGCTGAAGCAGTCTCCAGCAAGAAGGCGTACTCCAGCCTTAAAGCCTGAAAAAGAATGTGAAGATAAAACAAAGATGTAGTGGGATTTTCTTATTAACTAAATGCAAGATGTTATTTCAATAGAACTTTGAAGAGAACATAACTCTATTGCTGAAAAGTACAGCTTTCAAACAAAAAAACCCTAGGACTTGTGCTGTCTTTGACTGTCAAACCGTCTACAGAAAAAATAATCAAGATAGTACATGTTATATGTTCAGTCAGTGTGTTCATTTGAGAAAATATATTATACTGATACAGTTAAGAGCCTTGTTTTCTCTGTGGTGAGAGTTACAAAATGATCTATTATGGAAGCATCTGATACAGGAAGGCACATTCTTCCTAATCACAATGCTTTTTCAGCCGGTTAATGGGCAAAGGTATCTGAACAGACTAAGAAGCTTGGGCACTATACCTTAGGGAAATGATAATTAGTAATCTGTGTGTAAGATTACTGTTATTTCTGGAGTTGTCTTACAGTTCATGTCAACGTACCTGTCTGAAACAAGTGGTGACCATGGGTAGTTGTCATAGCATGTCCACAGGTTACAGAAGAAATAAAATAAGGATAAAGCATCCTTTATCTATAATGGTTTTGGGGAAAGGACAGGTATAAGAATCTGAGTTCTTGGCTTTGTGTGGACATGGGCAGGCAAAGTTCAAGACTGATAGTATTAACTAGGACTAAAGTATTAGATTTCAGGTCTATTGATGTGGTCCATGACTGTTGGAGGAGGTTGAGGTGCTTGTGACAAAACTCTCTCTCTTTGCTTGGTGTTATTTAGTAGAAGCCTTAACAACAAAGATCTTGTACCTATGAACTGAATTTCAGATAAAGCTCCACCTTCACACATAGCCTAGAAAATGAATCAGATGGTACTGCAAGACCTATTTTGATAATGCCATTTGCGTGGATAACAGAGTATAGAGCATAGGGCACTAAGCGAGAAGGCAAAGTGCTTATTTCCTACAAATAAACTAAATTGAAGGAATTGCTCTTTGCCACTACTGGGCTGAACAGAGTCTGTTCTTTCAGTTGGAGATAGATTTTGTCCTCAAAATATCCTTAAAGCTCTAGATGAAGTGTCAGACTCCTTCACTGGTATAGCACTGCAGTATCCAGGGCAGTCACATTTTCTGGCTAGGTAGCAGGACATCTGTGTCAGCTCAGGATCCCACACTTACTGTAAAAATATCGCAAGAATTTGTTGGCTCTTGCTATATGAACTATTTACTCTTGAGAGAGGATTGGAAGTCAGGCAACCACAAGATGTTAACCATACCAAAAGTTAATAATTATTTCATGTAGCTGAGGTAGGATTTCTCACTTTTAGTGGGAAAATGGACATTTTTTTGTAATGTCTTTTAAGGAAAATAATTGATTCAGCTTAATTAGTTTCAACAGGTGAGATGGAGAGAACCAGTAAGATGGTGTGGCAGGGAGTAGTTTTAGGGAGAGTGACTCACCTTGTGGAAGCATGACCAGGTACGTCAGAAACACAGCCTTCAGTCTGAGTTTTCAGAGGGCAGGATAATGTTACAAGGGGACAAAAATACCAAATACTCTCCCCATAGCGTAGATCAGAGATGGTGAGAGCTCACACACATGTGATCATAACTGCTTTCAAACAGCTCTAACCTTTTGCTTGGAGAAGGCATGGAGGGTATGGCTAGTCAATAGTTTCCTTTAGCTAATGGTGCTGTGAGCCTCTTCCGTGTATGGACACTTTGGGAAAGGAATTGTGGATAGATGGGCTATTTTGTTTTCCAGTGAAAGGATGATTTCTCCTATTTTCTTCTACTAAAATGAGCATTTAATGAATGCGGTGGTAATTGCTGCTAGCTTTATGTTTATAAATGGTTTAAAAGCTAGGCAAAGTGTTTGTAGGAATCTTTGTCTTATCAAGAGAAATAAAGGACTGCTTTCTATAAAATCTACCAGAGCTGACTGCAGGAGGCAGGTGGCAATAGACAGTGGTGTAGGTGGAAGGAATATGAACCCAGTCATGACGCATGCCGCATGGTGTTTTCAGATCAGAGACAAAAACCCCCTGTTTGCTCTTGAAAGGAGGAAACACAGCCACAGAGTGTGTATATCCCTATCTTAGATATAATGAAAAATAAAATGCAGAAAATCTGAATTCTGTTCTCAGCTCTCAGAGACTTCCTGAAATAACTTGGGGAATGCTTTGTTCTGAAGTAGGCAGAAAATAGGTATCTGAGACAGGAAAATGTCGTGAACATCTTACCAGATAGAGAGAGTGACCAAGGGAAGAAGTAATAGGGAACTTCTGCCAGATCCTTCAACTTGTTACAAGAACCAATGACATAATTTATATTTCTGTAAGTAGGTGCTGAAATAACGGCCAAACCAAAAGAGGATGGGATTAAAGTGGAAGGGTGGTAGCCTTCAAACCAAGCATACACACGCAACTAGAGATGGGGACTTTCTAGCAGGTGATGAGAGACAGAAAGATGTAAGACTGGTGCATGCTGAAGACACAGGGCTCTGAATGAACGTGATATCCCGAAAACATGAGAGGTTCAGCACTGGGAAATGAGGAAATCGCTACAGTGATGACCAAAGCCTCTCAAGGGATGTCGGCACCTCTAACATCTCCTGCATGCCCCATATTCCTAAACCTGCTCCTTTCCCCTGGGGCTGCCCTAGTAGAGCCCTTGCATGTGTTGCTGGGATGGGAAGCGCCTGCGTGCTTCCCAGGGGTTCTCCTGCCAACCTTGCCATGGGCTGGTGGTGGGTTTTCTGTGCAGGCACTAGCGGTGTGCTCTGCGCCAAGGGAGACAAGGGCATCCCTGCTGCTGTGAACTATGCATGCAGTACTGGGAGCTGCAATCACTCATCTCAGATATATCTGGCTAGTGTTGGCTCATGTTTCCTATTAATGCAAAATAATAAAAATATTATTATTACGAAAGTCAGGCTCAATGACAGCCTGAAATAATGAGGGAAAATTCTTGGCTGCCTAACAAAGTCCTCTTCTGAACATCATAAAAGTATTTTTATTTTAGTTACTGTTTTATTCTGAACACAAAATGTGCCCTGGAAGTAAAGGGAATGTATTGTTTTGCAGTGACTCACTATCACATTAGCTGAGGAATTCTTTTTAATTTCTAGAGGAAAAATGTCAGTTCAGACTTTGAGAAAAACAAACCGAGAGCAACAACAACAGCAAAACCACCCCGAAATACCACAGTGTCACCTTCTGGATTTCTGTGGTGTTTTTGCTGAGTACTCAGCACCTTGAATTTAATTGTCAGTCATCAGCAATCTATCTCCCAGCCTTTCCCTCAGCTAAAAGTTCTCAGTGTGACTAGCAGAGAAAAGTTTCAACATTTTTTTTTCCTCCCTTTTCCCCCCCCACTAAACAGCACTGAAGGTCTACCCCAGAATCAGAGGTATTAGGTGAGTGTTGCTGTGGCTGGAGGGGTAGAAGGCACTGCTGGTGGAGAGCTTCCATGGAAAGTCCTGTCTGTATGCCGCTTATCAGGGTGATCTTGGCTAGGGCCACAGTAAATGCAGAGGACAGTTGGATCATTGTCAGCTCAGACATGGTGGTCTGAAGCTGAAATAAGTCAGTTGACTTCAATCCCATTTTGTCCAAGCAAAAGATGCCCAGCTTGGTTCTGCTTTATTTGAAACACCTGTAATAGGATTTTATCAGAAACCACATGCGTCTGAAGATGCATCCTCCTCACAATTGCAGCTGAAAGTAAGTTCCAACTTCAGGACCATGAATGAAGGAGACCTGAGAGTGAGGTTCATGTTCAAGAAGAGGTGGCAGTCAACAAGCCAAAACACTGACCCGACCTGTATGACTGGGAAGGGTGCAAAATCATCATTAACCAGTCCTCCCATATGCTGAACTCAGCTGGATTAGTGAACTGACCTGCTCCACCTTGCAAAGGAAGAAAAAGGAGTGAAACAAAGCGATGTGGAGCAGATAAAAAACAGAGGCAAACTTCCCTTTCTGTGGCAAATCCCCCAATGTCCCTTCCAGTTAGCAGGGTCTCCAGCCTTCAGCCACAGAGTTACAAGTCCCAGGCTGCCTCTTTATCTGGTCGTCCCCACGTGAGGTAAGTGCCCTGTCCTGTAGTCCAGCTACCCCACTCTTCCTCTCTCTTCTCTGTGGGATCCAGGGTACATCTGTCTTCTCAAGGCCAAGTTTCATGGAGAACGGAAAGCTGTGGAAGTTGTTGAATGAGCTTAAATTGTACCTTTTGGATAATTAACACAATCAATAAAAATGAACATTACTATTCAGTGGATTTCTGCGTTACTCCTGATTGGTCTTGGATGTTGTAGATTGGTGCAGAATTCAGAGCAGGTCTGAGGCAGAAGTCAGGGAATAGCAATGTGAAATGAAGCCAAAGCAAAATACAGTCCTGATAAATGGGTTAAATTAATTCATTTTGTTCCCTATCTTACACCTTGAAGTCATGTATTAGTGACTCAGGTACCTGGCCTTCCTTCCGATCTGTGGCTGTGACTGGAGGACCCTTCCCATGCACTGGGTCAGAAGGGTCATAGATAGACCAATCCAAAAATAATGACTGAAATACACAGAGAATATGTTCTACCTCATTCATATTTCTTGCAATGGAAAAGAAAGGGACAAATGGCACACATTTTTTACTGGAACTATTGTTTACCTGCAGCAGTGGAACCCTTGTGTTCACACAGATCTGTCCTCACATCTCAGAGCTGATAACTTGATGCTGTGCAGACCTGTATGAAGCTTTAGGTCAAGAGATGGTTTTCCCAAGCATAAGAAGGAAATGTAATTGTACTGTCAGTGCTAAAATTCAACCCTGTTCACCAGTGTACTCAAGTAATGAATTGAGAATCTCACCATCACAAAAGTAATTAATGTAAAGTTTTTCAGCATGTTTACTTAGAGAGGATTTTATGTGTAAAATCTCCAAACAAGACTTAGAAAAATGGGAAGTTCATCTCTGGAATGGATTGGGGAGCACAGGGGAAAATATAATAGTAAGAAAAAAATTAAAATAAGATAATGAAAATTGCTTCTCATAATTTATTTTAAATTAAAATATAAAAGCTTGGGACTTGCACTCTCAAATCTGCCACAGGACCTGATTAGCGTCTTCTGAAAGAAAAAAAATAAATCTGTTTCTTAGATAATACAGTCAACACATTATAATTAATGCATTTAAATACATGCCTTCCTTAAGGGCAGGTACTGTGTTAGCAATTAGGGTTTTAGCAATTTTTGCAAAGGAAGCTGCATCTCATTATACAGTCTTTTAGACGCACGTTATTCTTTCATAAAGAAACCAGTTATCTTGTTTATGGATTCTTGAGAGTGCAGAGCTGGAAGCATTAAGTATTTATGTAAACGCATGAAAGTACACCACCGGAAATTCAAGCTCCTTCTTTTCCTCCTTGTCTTATTTCCTTTTTTTAAAACTGTTTTTCTTACATACAGAATGTTACATACGTCTGTGAAAAAACAAACCAACTTACAGAAGCTATACACTGAGCCAAATCTTGTGCTTTTTACTCGGGCATAACTCCTGGCTTAGAATCTTTCCCTCTCAGGTTTCATAATAAGTACATTTCAATAATTAAAATAAGAAATCAGATCATTGGTATAAAATCAAATTAACTTTTTTAATATTAAGTATGAGAAAGGATGTCTCATGTTACAGTGTTAAATTTGTATTTAGTGTCTCCTGGCAGTTCAGAAGAGGATTAACTCTGTTCTTAATTAATTTAATGTGGTTTTTCAGTTACCTTCAGCAGAAGCAGAAAAATAGGGAAAGGCTTTTACCCATGTCTCTCAGTGCCCAGTCTCTGAATTATATCACATACATTGCTGACAACTCAGAATTGCATCTGAAATGATGCAAGTAGAAAATGCAGGGGCGGTGAAAGCTGTTAATATAGAAGAGACACCTCTCTGCAAATGTACACCAGAGTGAGTTTTATACACTCACAGTCTTTGGACCAAGTTCATGAAATGGTCATGCCCTTGAGTGACTGCTGGTACGTGTACCCTTCCTTGCCCTGTGCTGGCCGTGGCCATCCTGTTTGTTGCCCATCAATCCTTATCTGACAGACAGTGCTGTGGGGGAACACTGAAAACTCAGAAGTGTCACTGGCTGCCCACAGGTAGGGACAAGTGGGGTGTCCTCTTGGCTCAGGGTTAGGGCATAGCTCTGCAGCCGCTCAAGATTGCCACAACTGCTGTGACAGGTCCTGGCTGAGGAGGTTATGTGTTGGGCTTGCAGAAGATAGCATCGGGTGTCTTCTGCGTAAAATGAGAACACCGTATTTTCTAACTTAGCTTATGACAACCTCGAGCTTACATTTAATCCATTTTATTAATTTAGATAAGCACTCACTTTTCTCCCCATCTCCAGAGATCTGTGTAACCCAGAACATACCCACTGGGGCACTCAGGGTTTCTCAGGAAGGAGCTGGGGGTTCCTTCCCCCTCCAGGTTATTCTGACGTTTTCCTCATCACAGGTACAACTGCAGAGACTGAAAATTCCCGTGTCCTGATGCACACCTGCACCGTGGTGCTACCTTGTAAGGGGTGAAAAAACCCAAATCCCTTTGGGAGCCAGAGTTTCCAGTTCCTCTCACTGAACTTCAGATGCCTGTAAAGCAGTCATTTGAGTCATGCTGTGATCGCTTTATAATCAATGGAAAGAAAGAGGAGCTCCAGCAGTGCGATTTATTCCATCCTCATGTAGAAGTCAAAAACTGGTCAGATGAGACACACCCTAAAGGAGCTATTTTCTTCCATTGACTATAAAGACGATTTGGCTGAGGTATAGCTATCTCTGCTTTAAAAGTCTAAAGTTAAAAGAGGTGAATGTCTTCTCAAGTGACGGTGGGCATTGGATCAGGCCTGCTATGTGCAGTAAGAATGTGCATTTGCAACCAGCATCCTTTCTTCAGATTCTCTCTTTTAATACCACCGTGTAGCTTCAGTGCTTTTGGAAGGAGGGCAATGTAACTGTGACTGCTTCACTGATGAAACTGCAGAGCAGATGTGGCTTAACCTAAAGGTCAGAAGGACAGAATGTGGTTCACTGTTTTCTGCTTCACAGTCTGCAGGTTAAAAGGATTCAGGGAGGGAGGAATCAGACATAGTATCATTTGTGATGTCCGGTGACCTCCATGAATAATATAGAGTACAAATAAAAATTTTTTATAACCACCCAAAGATTAAAAAGTGCTTTACTCAGATTATTTGGTAAATCCTCATGTTCCGATCAAAGTCCCGTTACTTAGATTTTGGACTATTTGAGAGCAAGCACAAATTAGAAACGTTTAAACTTCAGTAAATCTGCTCATGGGCAGGAGAGATAATGTTTGCAGGATCAGGTTTTTAATTTGGAAAAACAATACTATTCCCAAGGAAAAAATAAAGCATTTCTACTGATAACATTCTATTCTCCTGTTCACTGGGATGTGAATTCCATTTTACTTACTCAACAACCGCACAGAGCACAATGTGCTCTGAGGTAGCCATCATAGATCAGAACTTCCCTAGATAAATACATAAATGAGACTTTATCTTAGATACAGTATAGCAATTTTCATCCTGTATATAGTAGCATTTTCTTGCATTCTGTGTCCGTAATTGCCTTTTCTCTTTTATAGTATGTAATAAATTACTTTTTATAGTCAGGTACTTTCATTTAAGTGAATTGAAGTTTTATCATTATATTGCAAGTATTCATTAGCCTTTACTTTCCTACAGGTGAGAGTCATTTCTGGCCTTCCCCAAGAGAGGCTGAAAGCTGGTACCTATTGATTTAGGTATTTCCCTGAATTTAACCCTGCTTGCGTACATCCAAATGCTTTTAATTGGCTGCCTCCTTTGCACCCGCAAGTGGTGGTCCTTCACTCTTGGCGGGTGAGGCAGGCCTGGGTCCTCCTGCTATGTGTGGTGGCATCATGTACCAGACTTCAAACATGGTTTATTTTAAAGAAAGTGCTGATAAAAAAGCAGTTTGTTGTTGATGGACTAAATTCCCCTGCCAGTCTGGGAGTATATTTGAGCTCTAAATGAGATCTCTATAGTGAAGCTTGTGTGAGTGTATATATATATATATACGTACCTACAGTGTTTCTGAGGGTATGGAAAAATGTTTTCTCAAAGACTGGATTGGTTGGAATATGTATATACACACACATACATTTATACAAAAATAAAAATCTGCTATAGAGTCCCCTGTGAAGATGTATTTACTGGAAGTTGTACATCCCGCTTGTACAGTTCCCATGCTCTTTTCCGTTATCCCACTCTGTCCCAAAGAAAGAGGGAAGGAGAGATGTTTTGCAGCTATGACCTCCCTGCTACCTGAGTCGAAGCTGCTTCATAGCATCTGTTCAAGCTGAGGAGACAAGGATTTATGGGCAGGGTGAGGAGGAAAGGCGAGTCAAAAGAGCTTGCCCCCCAGCCCTTTGGCAGTGCACGCACCCAGCCATGTGCCATGGCTGTGTTTGCACAGACTGCTTGTTTGTATCATGGTTGTGTCTTCACACAAATGATGCCTGTGTTATAAATTACTTAGTATAATCTTACATATCAAGGCTCCTAGGGAGTCTGGTGATCATCCAGCACCCTTTATGTAGCTCTAGTTGCTAGGACTTTGCATTTTGGAGAAACTCAGTAAGTTAAAGCTACATAAACTATTGAAAAGCTGTTTTTCTGTGATCATCCTTTGAATATTCAAGAGAAATGAAGAAGTAAGTGCCTTTGCTAGTGATCTGCATAGATTTCAGGAACACAGAGTCTGTTCCTGAAATTGAGGAGCAGTTCCGTTGTAAACAGAGAGCTTAGTACCTCAGCATAGAAAAAGCTTAGTACCTTAGGATAGAAAAATGGATAAAACCTGTGTAGAGGATATAGACTGAGACAGAAGTGCTGATAATCATATCTTGTTATGTCAGAAAAACACGGTCCTAGCCTGACATTTCTGCTCAATACTGTCTTTATGAGGAATGAGGATATCTGTTTCCCCTAATGCTGTCCTGTTCCAGTCTTGCTCAAATATTCCTTTACCTGCAAACAGAGAAATGTGAAACTAGGGGATGATCATAACACTCCCTTCTGGCCTTAGAAATCTGTGAGGCTGCTTAACTGTGGTGACAAATCAACAGGGCATACTTGCTCTGCTCTCTTGGGACTTCCCACATTGCACTGCACTGGGCAGTGAGTACCACAGGGTTACGTATAGCAAAGAAATCCCACCATGTTGCAGCAATATGTGCTACTGCAGGCAGGTGCACAGACGCATGAAAATGCTAACAAAACATCCCCAGGAAGTCTCTGTTGGGAGCACTGTTGTACAAGAGGACATAGATGAAGTTTGCATTGGAGGGGAAAGGATCTTGGTTACTTAAGAGCTTCCTTTGATCAAATCCAACTTAAATCTTACCTACATAGTCTACGGCATCCATCTGTCTTTTCTTCTGTAGAGTGGGAGTTAGAAAGACATATCTATTTGAAGGATTACATACCAAGTTGGACATGGACTCTATTTATGTGTTTGAGGGGGCTGCATCATTCCTTTTTAAAACTGCAGTATCGGCCAAAAAAAGAAGTTTTTTAAAAGGTGGGAAGGCAATGGGGCGTTGCCAGGCTTTGAGATGCGCTGTTTGTCCTGTGGGAGTGTCTCCTAGAAGATTCCATCGAAGATTTATACTTCCATTCAAAACTTGGTAATCACCTAGATACAGAGCTGAGGATCTCAGTGTTTGGACAAAATAATGGTTGGTTCCTTCTCCTGTTCTTAAAGTCTCACGAAGCACCACTGATTTTCCCAGAACTATTAATTTTTTGTATTTGTTATCCAAACAATTTTAAACAAGATTCTGTGGTTTGTGGAAATTCATAAATTTGCATGCAGCATGTCTGAAATTCAGTAGTTTCTTTTAACCTGATTTGTGATCTGAATCATAGGGTGTAGGTTCCTTTTCCTAATCAAGTGTCCAAATTCAATGAACAGAACAGCTGATTAAGCAAACAGTTGCAGGTTATTCCAGCAGAGTGAAAACTGCTTGCGATATTCAGCAAAAGAGGCAGCTTCTCCAGGGAACTACAGATATAGATTTCCTTTATAAATCGTTCCTGCACTTCATTGTAAATGGAAATATTTTTCATAATACTCACAGATTTCAATTGTAAGTGCCCGAGCTTGACCCTTGCGGTCATCCCATTGATCCCGACAGTTGCTGCCCAGTTGGAGATCTCATTGCCCGGCCTGGGTCGCGTCCTGCCTGCCCCTCTCAGCTGGGTGCATGGAGCTGGTGCAGCGGCAGTAGCAGCGGCAGTGCTGGAGGACGGGACAGTGACTCCCTGTCCTTGCCTGCAGTTGTCAAGGGAAATGTCCCCAAGCCACATGTGGAGACGCTGCAAGGGGCCTGAGCTGCCCCTCCCTGCTGTTCCTGAGGACCAGACGCAGATCTGTATGTGGGGTCCTGTGCAGGGCGGGTGGTCTGACCCACTTGGTCCAGATTGGCTGCCTCTGACCTCAGGACCGGCCCTAATGGCTTGTGTAGAAGATCATTTTCTGGTGTCTGTGTGTGTGTGTGTGTGTGTATGAGAAACGGCTGATAAACTTCTGAGCCATTTAGGTATTTGATGAATAATTTAGTCTATCCACTTGAAAATACCTGCCCTTCTTGAGAGACAGAAAATTCACAGTCAGTCTTAGTGCCTACCTACCTGACTTTAGATCCTGTTTTCTTTTATCATTATCACAGTAAATAACAATATTTTACTACAGTTATATTAGTGGATTTTCTGCTCTGACTTTTATTTAACTTGTTCCATGTCAATATGCCAGGACTTTGGCCACTGGAAATAGGAAGCTGCTGTGCATTCCCTCTACAACCAAACACGTCTGCCACATATGTGGCTCTAAAAAGCCGGGTGACTATTTTATGTCGCTTTCTTATCTAAGCCTTTCACTTGATTGTGAACTTTATAAAGGGTCTGTCCAGATACTGCTGTGCCTTTTCCATTGATTTCTTTGTAACAGAAGCAATGGGCCGTGAGTGAGCTGGCAAGATTTTTGGCAGTGTTGTTTACTAGGGGTTGGAAATGCATTTAAAATAGTGTTAAGTCATTTCTTTATGACCAGTTCAACAGACAATGTTGAGAATGATTCAGATAATTGTGGAAAGTAGGTTTACTCAGAAATAAAATGTCTGCAGACCCCCTGAAAACACTCAGCTGCAAGTGGAGCTCTGCCTGCTGCCAGGTAAGAGGGGAGCTTGTCCAGGAGAGATGTGGCTGCGTCTCACCCACATTTTTCTAGCAGCCAGCACTTGGCCATGTTTTTGCAAGTCCTGTAAATTAACACAGGTGCAAACTTTTGCACCAAATAATTTTATTAAAGGTGTCGTTTACTGGGATCTCCTACTGCTGTAAGGTGGAAAAAAAAATAATGCAGCCTGTTTGCAATTTATCTTTTGCCTCTTCAAAGAATGAAGGAAAACAGTGACCCTTATGCTGACCCTTTCCTTAGCCTCATCAATCAGGACTGGAAATCAAAACGTCGCAACTAGCTCTTAATAGCACTAGAGATTCATCACCTTCTTTTGGCTCGCTTCATCATTCACTCTCTGCAGTGTCTGGGGGGTATTTGCGGGCAGGACTGAAGCTGTCAGGAGTAGGATTGCATACCTGTCCGGTCTGTCACTGGGCTATTGCAAACCGTGGACCAGACTACAGTAGTATCTATTTTGTATGGCTCGCTGCTGTGTTAAAGGTAATCACATCTGGGATCACGCAACCTATAGCTCGTCTGTGGTTATTGAACATGTCTGTACACGTGCCAGTGAAGTCTTCGGGGTGGGATGCTGGCCTCTTTATCAAGAGCACCCAAGAGACTGTGCTATTAGGTAAGGATATACAGCTGTGACCACGGAGAGGCACAATGATGTATGAAAGCACAGGAGACAGAGCAAAAAGAGTAGACATGCAGGCAGGTTTACTGCCAGATTTGGGTGACTTACAGCTCTCCTGGTGTCTGTGAGCTTCTGGAAAGGGTCAGAAGGTTCCTTCTGTTTAGAAACTTGGACCCAGCACTCAGGAAAGAGCTTTGCATAAAGACTGCTGTACGGAAGCAAGGAAAGTATGGTATTTTAGTGAGGAGGCGAGGATGTGGGAGGTAGTGAGGATGATTTTAGTTGCTAACAGCAAAAATGTTCCATGGTATGAAATGAGGCCAGCAACTTTTGTGTGTGTCTTACTTCAAGGCATAGACTAAGCAATGTAACTGGTGGAATAGTTAGGGTGAGAAAAAAAACAAACAGATGCTTCTGAAAGGCAATGTATGTTTAGAGCTGGGGGGAAATCCCCCTTAAATAACAAGGTAAATGTAAAAGTGGTTCAAGAAATGCAAGTATGAAGCTATAGCTTTGGCATAGACTTTTCAGTTGTGTCTCTTCTTTTATGTCGGTATAGTGGCACCAGAAAGAAATTCTAACTTGAAGGAATTCAGTTAGTAGTGAAAATGTATTAATAATTTTGATTATTGTAGCATTAGATACAAATTCTATGTGCAAAATAATCTCTATTGTATGACTCAATGTGCTGTGCTGAAAATAAATCTGATTTGTCGGAAATTCTTCTTGACCTGAGCAAATATTTTGGGTGATGTGTGCATAGCTGCCTTTCTTGCAGGAGGCAAAACCCACAGTTGATTGGGAAGAGAATTTGAGTAAGTTTTGGTACTTGGCTTCGATATGATCTATATTTTCTGAAAACACACCTGTATAAACTTGATGCAATTGCTAGTGCTGTGAGATCTTGGATTTTAGATATCACCAACATAAAAATGAAATTTGAAAAAAGTAAGACTTTGGGAGGTTTTTTATCACTACTTGGTGTAAATGATCATCACTTGGGGTTGCCTGCTTTTCTAACTGTGATTAGATGTTTTGAATGCTCTCATAAACAAACAAAAAAAGGTCCTAGGCAAACTCTTTGTAAATTTATGTAAACACTAGGCACAGTTATTTCATTATTTCAGTGTCATTCAAGTTCTAATCTTTTTTGTGAAGAAGTGGGATTTGAGGAAGGAGGAAGAGGAACTGGTTTAATGTCCCATCAGCTTTTTACCGGCTTACAAAGGGACACTTGAACATGGGCTAGACAGAGAGCATATAGCATAGTATTGTAATGGTAACAGGAAGAGTAACAGTAATGAGTAGTAGCATTGCCACCCAAAAGTCACAGCTGAGGTCCTGCCGTCATCGTACTTGTTGTTTTATAAAATAGCAGAGCAATTGTATACTGCTCAGCTCAGTGAGCAAAAGGTAAGTGGCTATGATGAAGAGGTACAGCACATAATATGATTATCTGCAAAGAATATGGCATAAAAGAACCTTGCTTATAATTTTGAGTTTTAACTGAATGTCTACAGACATAGATTTTATCCTCTAGCTTCTTTATATATTACTTACCTAGCACTTAAATGTTCGCCTTAATATAATAATGCATCTAGAATTTTCTGGGGCATACAATCTTCTGATCAAAACCTGTTGTCTTTCATTTTAAAAAGAAAGTGTAGACAATAATTCTAGAGCTTGGACGCATCATCTGGAACATACTGAATTGTTATCTGAACTTGTGTAGAAGAGTGTATCTTTTAACATCTACTCCCTGTGGAACTATTAGCTTTAATTAACTAAAATACCATGATGTTCTGGGGGCATTTTCATTATTTGCCTCATTTTAAGGGTAAATTTTATTCATACACAATTAAAAGCACAGTGGTAATAACTTAAGTGAGGGAAAGTAACAACGAAAGAGAAGGAAATTAAATTACACTTTCTATATATAAAATCAAGAAAAGGAAAAGTCATAATTTAGCTCAGTTAAATCAAAGACATTTCTTCATAAAGTACTTCATAAAAGTAATTCATTTCAGTAATATAAAAATACAAAACAAGCACTAACATTCATTTGTGAAAATAGCCTAATCATTTAATGAATAGAAACCCTTCATAAAACCATCAGAACTCTCCTTTTTAAAATGTCTTTAAAGTTTGTTAATGGGATTTGTTAAAAAATAAAAAAAATACATGGAACAAAACTCTACTGATATTAAAAAATGTCCAAACTGTTCAACATATACTTGTTTTTCATCATACAGGACAGCCATTCATATTTGGCAAAGCGTTTCACCATGTGTTTACTTTCATGTATGTGATATATCAGCCATATCTGTCATATGGGGATGTATTTCAATCTTAAATTTTAAAAAATGTGTTGAAAGTTAATCATGTGCTTAATGTTTTGTGAAAGTGAGGCCAGTTCACAAGAGAAGCTTTGTCTGCTGTAATATTAAAATGCTCTTGTTGGATACAAGGAGGAAGAAAAGATATTGGAAAAAACCCTCACTTGCTGAGACCTTTTGGAAAACTTCTGAACGGGTGGAGTGGAATAGCCACTTGCTGTTTAGATGATACAAACTTGGACAAGGGCATATATAAGTTCTGAAGATCTAGAGAGTCAAGGTACAGTAGGATACGTTTTGAAAGGATTTCCTTTGCGCGAAAGCCAAGAATGTTAACACTCACCTTTATTATTTGCTATCCTAAATGAAAGTTCCACATAAGCGGCTAAGTAAAATGAAAATGCTGAGGCTGAAAAATAAATGTCAGCGGACATAAAATACCTGAATATGCAGATACAGAATTGTATTTCCAGTAAATCCAATTATCTTCCCAAATTTAATACATTTATGCAGACTATTTGGATAGTTCTGTAGCTTTAAAATGTAACAGAGTAAGCATGAAGTGCCAGGAATCTCTATTTCGCAGCCTCTTAAAAATTGCCTAGAAGTATAATTTCATTTAAATGATCAAATTTTCTAAAAATCACCTTACAGTTGGGTAAAACTACATATTCTTTTCAGAAACTCTTCAGGGATAGAGGATCACTGAAAACATTTTATCACATGTAACTATTTTTCAAACTTGCCCTGCTTTTAGAAATATTTCCTACAGCATTGCCTCAGTCTTTCCAAAACCACTAAAATTTTTAATATGGCGTGGTTTACAAAAAAAAGATAATAAAACGTTACCTCCATGATGCATCAACTGCTGTTACCCAGCTACATCAGGTTTAGGGAAAATAAAAAAATTCTAATTGTCTTGATCAAAATAGCAGTCAGCCTAATAATGATAAATAGCATTCTTGCCTGATATCTACAAATGTGCAAATAATATTTATGGAGAATGTTATGCCTGATTTATATCACTTATATCACTGGTTTTAGGGAGGGTGAGACAATCTAATTCTGATTCATCATTAGAGATTTGATCACCTGTGGTGGCAATGTGCAGCCTGTCCCCTAATACACCATGTGAGATTCAACCATTTCAATTTCTAACATCGTTTTGAGTCTGATTCTGTAGCTTCACATGAAAGTTTTCATCTTCACTGCTATTACTTCTTTAGGTGGATGGGAGATAGGACAACTTATAGCCTTTAGGTCTCCTGTCTCTGGTGAGAGTGCCAGCTTCATCTCAGAAGGATTAGAGCTCCTTCAGCACACATGCCTCACCAGCACACGTATACTTAATGCACATTTAGGGACATACGCAGGGTGGATTTCCTACTTATTTTCTGATGAGCTGTGAGGATACCTGAAAGGCTGACAAAAGCTGGTATCTGATACCTTATGAACTGGCTATGTAAGGCTTCCCGCAATGCCAGAGTCCAAAGACTTCTCGCAGAAAGTGTTGTGCTCCAGGCACATACATTACTTTCTAAATGGACAAGGCACTCCCTTCCTGTGTACGAAAAAGGTTTCCAAAAGACAATTAACAGATTCTTTCCTGTGCTGTGGTGTTCCCGGGAACATTCCCAGCTATTCCTCTGCTGGGACGCAGAGTTCTGCAGGAAGGTAAAGGCAGGAGTTTTCCATCCTACCATCACACAACAGCGTCATTTGCTGTGGAGTGAAACTTTTCAGCCTGCTTCATTCAGAGAACTTTCAAGCACAGATTAGATCATGATTTAACTGAATTTGCCCCATTTTTTTTCATGCATCTATCCACAGCTCCAAATTTATTTGTCCTTTTCTAGGTTTGCATGAGAACAGTTTTGTCCACAGTCTGTGGGTAGCCATCTGCTATTTAGACTATTGCCTTTCCGCATAACTTCTGTGTAAAGTACAAACCTGATCAAAGAGCTGAAATTAAATAATGTCACAAGTGGCCAAAGACGCGTGCTAGCGTTACAGGGGAGACACTTACTGTAAGGATCAGAGTATGTCTTCTCAGGTCATGGTGCAGGAAGAAGGCTGCGGTGGCTGTCTTGATGTTGATATATAGAAGGGTGGAAGGAAGCGTCCAGATTCCAGTTTCTAAATAGCATTGTTGAAAGTCACACTTTGTACTCAGTCAGACAAACTCAAGGTAAGCCAAGTGTTAAGTGTTTATCCTAGATGACTTCTAGATCTACTGGCAATGTTGGCCTCTCCTGAGGGAAATGGTGGGTGTTGGCAGGACTGAAATGTCATCCCTTCTTTATCTGAAACATTAGAAAATCATCCTGTTCCTGTTGCCTTGGCAGCAGATGCTGGGTGTGTGTCTGCATCCTAGCACATCTCATCTTTTTTGTGTCTAGCAGGCAAATAGGTCAGGCAAAGGGAGGGCCATGTCTGAGAGCAGCCCTGAAACAGTTGTTGGCTAGGACAGGGGGAATGAAGTGGACAAAGATTAAAGCCACCAGAAGACACATTCTAAATTTGAGATCTACTCTTCTGCAGAACACTTTCCATAGCAAACTGAAAAATCTTAAATGCTTTGGTCATTTAAAGCTGAATTTAACAAAAAAAAATTGTGTGCACACTGTTGGGATTGATTTTAAACTGTCACAGCTATGAACAAGATGACCTAACTAGTGTTTGACCTAAGTGGATAATGCACTCTTCAGGATCTTGTTGATAGTTACGGTCTATACTGTTATATTTGAAATTAAATTCTACCATGCTTACCTCTATTTGGTACTCACCTGCAGTGAGTAAACATGGAAGAATTGGTTTCTCAGTGAACACCGCTGCTGCTCAAAAGCATTTTTTAAAGTTTGCATCAAACACAAAAATAGGAAGGAAAATACTATAGCTTTTCTTATGCCAATTCTTCATAAAAGGGACAATATATGCACAGACAGAAGTGGCATAAAAAGATACAGAATTCTGTTTATTTAGCTGAGAATAAAGTGTCATGTAATACAAAGATTTCCAAAGGGCAAAGGTTAAAAGCATTAAAGCAGAGGAAGTAATTGTAAGCCATGGATTGCATTTAAAAAAAAAATTGATTTTATATACCAATTCACAGAAGGCATTAAGCTTCACATAGTGGGATACATAGGGAATACACAAACTTTATCTGTCTGCTAACACTGTTGAACTGGGAAAACAAAACTGCCAAAGTCACTTACAATTAAGGTAGCAAAAGAACAACTTAATCGGATACAGAGCAACACACCAGTTTAGCTACTCAAGTCAATTTAGTGTGTTAGATATGCACTACTGGGGCTGATTCCGTTTGTGGACATGGCAAACAGGATACTGGAGAGCCCCCGGAATTTCCATGATGAACTACAGATAATAAAAAGATGACTCCACTAATAGGATTAAGCAAGACCTTAGGTTTTAGTTAGTACTTGGAAAATAATCTCTATTTGAGATGAAGTGGGCCTCATAATTAGGAAGGAAAAAACCAACAACGAAACCCCTCAAACCCAAACAGTATGCGTGGGTTTTGTTGCTAAAAACAACAGTGGGAAGAAGTACTGCAATAGTAGGCTATTACTTTACTTTTTTTAATAGAGTACAATGTATTTAAAATGCAATCAATATGTTTTGAAGAGGTGACAGTGTAATTCCCGCTTTGAGAGGCTTCAAATCATAGTTTAAAACAACTGTTGAAATCAAAATGCATTTGTCTTAAAAATACAATCTAGTCTATCTGGAAACAGAAAGTTGATATTACACGGAGTAAATGTGATCCAGGCAAAGCCATGCAGCTGGATTTATGTCATGTCTGATCAGCAGCTGCTCTTACCAGCAGTGTGCAGCCTGTTGCAGGAGGCAGCTGGAGGGGTTAAGAGCCAGGGATGCTCCTCTGCCTCACGCCCGAGCTGTGGACTGGTGGCAGAGGCGAGCCTTCCTGGGAATGAGCTCCGTGTCCTCTCCAGGGCCATGCCCCGATGTCCCACATCTTCAGCTGCACTGCTTTGCAATCTAGTCTTGAATCTAACTTCAGGATGATGCTTGTAGATAAATAGTCCTTGGGGTCACCCTTGTTGCTGACAAAATGGCAACATGTTTTACAATAGTGGGGATGTTATCAAAACAGTCTGATAATGAATGGAGTGTCTCTCACATAAGCTTCTGCAGAAAGAGGAAGGAGAGAGCTGACTGGGAGAACGGGCTGGAAATGAGAGGGACCAAAGACATATGTGTCCCAAACCAAGGTTTAAGTAATGCCTAGCTATGCTCTGGCTGCCCTGCAAGGTGGAAGCTGACCTTGGGAGCCGTGATTTTTTGGCATTATTCTCACCGAGAAACAACTAGATCAATTCAGTTCTGTACAAGCAATTTACTCCTAAGCTGGGGACCTACTTGCCAAGATTTAGCCTGATGTGGATAAAAATGGCCACATTATAAAACACTCTAAAAGGCAGGTCTTAGTGGGAGTGCTGAAAGACCCTATGACCGTTCATTGCAACTGCCCAGCTGGTTGCCACTCTCTTAAACAGCAAGAGAAAACAGGCCTTTTGGAAAAAAAAGCATCTTTGTAAAAAAACCTTAATTATAAAGACACCTGATGTAACGTAAGTGCCTTTGGAACTCAAAAAGTCATATTTATTTTTCTTTTCAGAGATTCAAAGAAAGGCACCTGAGAGATGGAATGGAACAGAGCTCTCTGGGGGTTAAAATAAACAGTACAACTATTATATTGAGACCTAGATTATACATTTCCACTGCTTATGATTTTCAAGGAAAGTAAGCTCAGTTGTGTGTTATTGTGGAAATGTTCAGCTTCCGTTAGAGGAGAGCAGTAAGATATCAGTCAGCTGCAGCTTTCAGAGTAGCACAGTTACAGTTGAAATAAGGGTTGCTTTGTTTTACTTCAGTAATTAAAATCAAGATTTGTGCCTTCCTTCCCTGACCAGTGATGGCCACATTTTTAACATAAATGCAAATGTAAATGTTGTACCATTTACCCCTGAACCCCATTTCTACTGGAACAAAAAATTTAGGCAGGAAGACTTACTGTAAAACAGTATCTGAAAAATACAGTGTTTCAATTGTACTTGGAAAATATTTGTTTCCCAAAGTGTGAACATCCATTGGATTACCACGGGTATAAATTTACATATATATTATTCTACAATAATTAATTACTTTGGCAATCTTATATATAGTTTATAGTTATATAATATAGAGCTTTAGCACCAAATGTTAAAAATGCACATAAGTTGCATCTATAAGCCCTTTTTCCTCAACTAATAAATTATTGACTGATTCATCTATGCAGATCACACTTTCTTTTCTTGGCATCCACCCAAATGTATATTTTTGAGGGAATGAGCAGCAATCTTTTTATCTGTTTTTAGTCTGTCTAAGGAGAAAATCAAATACATCATTGTCCGCCTCTCAGCAAAGAAACAAACTCCACAAACCACTGTATCATTTTTATACAAAATCCCTAGTCGACTATTTTGCAACAGGAAACTTGACATCAATATCACGTAGACACTTTGCTGTGTGTTGTTTGGACAAAAGAGGTAAGAGTAGCAAAAAAAAGAAGCTGGGTCACTGTCCATTTTGGAATGGCTTGCAAGAAATATTCTACTAGTAAGTTATTTGTAGACCCCAGATCAAATCTGAGCATGCACATTGTAATTTTGGGTGACTTTAACAAGCGAGTTAATAGAATAGAGAAAAAAATGCTACAAACAGTGGCTGTGATTTTCAAAGGTGTAATAACCAATGGATTTTCACTAAGTCTCTGAAACAAGCAGCAATATTTCATTAGACTTGATTTAGGTAAGCAGTGAGTGATGTTGCAGAAGAAATGACATTATTGAAAATAACCTTGGACCCAGTGAACGTGAACTAATCCCATTTGAGTTAAGTGGCTAAACAAACGCAAATAGGACAACAAAGACTAATGAATTGAAAAGCTTAACTTTGATAAAATAAGGCAGATCCTTTTCATGAGGTTGGACTGGAAAATGTAAGGCTTGAATGCAGAGGAGGCTCACAAAGCTGTGTGTGTCAAAAGTGACACTGAAAGATTTTCAAAAAAGAAACACTGGATGTAAACAGATAAATAGTTCGTACAATGATATTGAGCCTAGGCAGGCAGACAGAGAGCCTCTAAGAAGCAGCAGAATTTTGTGGTGGGTGAAAAGAGCTGTGGGTTATAAGCGAAATATCGTGGTGCTGAGGTGAGAATTGCTAAGTCAAGCTGACTCATTACTCAGAACACTAAAAAAGTCCATGAAGTTCTTCAGCTACATACTTTTTTAAGAAAACAGTGGAAGAGAAAGTGACATGGATACAGATTCAAAATAGTCAGGTATTACTCAAAAAGCAAATAAACACTGTAACTCCCTTTTGGTAGAAGAAATGAGGCTGTATGTAGAGGTAAAGACAAGACTGATAGCAGGAATACATCTGGCAATGGATACTGGAGGTAAAAGTAAAACTGCAAGAGGCTTCTGCCGTCAACAAGGGGTAAATGCTTTCCCAGGATTCTGGCAGAAGATCTGCATGAACTTGCTAGTCCAACTGTATATTTCTCCAGGAAAAGTATGAAAATGAGTTAATATCATAAAGCTGTATATTAGCAAAGATAATACTTGTATTTAAGAAGGGGGGAAAAAAGGAAAGGTGTTGGCAAACCTGTTTCTGTGTGCATAGGTGAGACCTTTTGTGGAAACATTTACTCTTGCTGATGCCTTTTGGCTCTGCTGGGTAAAGTCAGAGGCGATTCACCTTTGCTGTCTCCTGAGAGCAAGATGCATGGAACAACACAAGCGTCTCTTCTCTTCCCAACAAATAAGCACTCTACAAGATAAAATTTTAATAGTGCTTTAAAAAATGTTGAGGGCTTAGTAGCAATCGACAATAGTTTACAAAAATGTACTGTGTAGGTGAACGAAGCGAAAGATAGGATATCCGTAGGGGAAGGGAAGGTTCAGCTAACTTTCTCAAAGCTGGAAGAAAATTCTCAGAAGACTCAATAAACGCAGAAAGTTATTGGTCTGGAAAACAGGCCAAGGATAAAAAAATGTATGCTTTCATTTTCCCAAAGGAGATCAGAGAGGGTTAATCCCTTTGAGTTTTTTTTACCCCTTCATTGGTATATATTCCTCATGTAGGAATTGAATTTTACATGAAGGATGAGATCATCTAAAGTAAAGCTAATAGTGGTAATAAAAGGTTCCCAAGAGGCCTAAAGCTTCAAGTTGTGGAGAACAAGGAAATCTCTAAGACTTGGGAGCAAGGAAGAAAACTTCCTCTTTGCAGAAACGGATTATTTCAAGGGGCCTCTTGCACAGTTTTCTAAAGCAAACAGCCCTGGCTTACCTCGAGGAGGACACGTTGGGGCAGGAGGGCTGAGGGGTGACTTGGAGTGTCTATGAGCAGACACTGGTGTGCTCGTGGCAGCTGTGCCTGCTCTAACCACTATCCGTGGCGCCCCATTTGTCGCAGCACCAGCACAAATCCAATAGACCAGGACAGGAGGCAAGGAAACCTTATGTCACTCTACCAAGCAAAAAAGCATGGCAAATGTAGATTACGGACTACTTTTGCAATTTCTGGGGTCAGTCTTTTATTTCTTCATGTCTTAATGCCATCCCTGCAAGGAAAGGGACAATAATTCCTCCTTTGTCTCCCAAAGTTAGATTGTAAACTTTCAGAGGCAAGGACTTCTATTTATTTTTTGTAAAGAGCACCTGGAAAAAAAGCACTGTTGTGATCTCAGGTGGGGCCTCCTTGTGTTAGCGTAATACGTATAAATCCCAAATACATATTTGCCTTCAGGCATCCAGGAAAAGAAGGCCTTTTGCTATGAGAGACCGCCTGCTGTTTATGTTAACACAATGAAATTCAAAGAAGCCTGCGCCTGTGCTCTTGAGGCAAATTCACAAGCCTAGAGGTCATTTATGCTGAGCATCAACTGCTACAACGCTTTCTTTTCCTCAGAGGAACTCAGGAGGATGGGGAAAAATTACAAATACACCAAAGTAAGGTGCTTAAGTAAGACTGAAGGTGGACATTTCTCTTGGCTGTGGAGAAAAGATGTAATTTCCTAAACGATATCCCAACTATGCAGAGGCTTTAGGTCATACTACCGGCTGCCTTTACACAGCCCTTAGTGCAAATTCTCCTTTTTCAAGTATTTGCCTTTTCCTGTTCAATTTTTTAACCACTTTCCTCTAAACCCTCACATGAACAGCTCTTCCCTTTCCTTTTCATGTTAAGAGAGAGAGCAGGACAAACGTGATGAAGATCATCAAGGTGAGAACCTCAGAACAAGAGGCTTTTCATGAATATTTCCCCACCTTCAGGGTTGTTGGGGTTCTGAGGGCCACGTCCTGGCACCCTCACTTTGCCCCAATAGCATCATTTTCTCCAGGGTACAGCCTGTCGGGCTGCAGTCCAGCAGAGAGCAGTAGGGATTTAGGAACTTGCCGTTCCTCTGTGAAAAGTGTTCTCCTATTATGCTAAGAAGGGGATGCTGAGGTTGAAGAAAGGCTTGACCTGTAACTTGACAATATTCAAGAGGACATGAACATTGCAAAATTCACAGCCCATATGCTATCCTTTATAGTGCACATGCAGCCATCATAATTTGCTGGGTTGCAATGGAGATTTTCAATACATTGTGCTTCATGGAAAAGGGGTTGACACAATTTTTTAATTTTAAGTTTTTTTTGAAATGGTGAATAGTTCTTTTTTAGAAAAAAAAATCCATTGGTAACAAAGATACCTCCTGACAAACAGTTCTTCTGTGACACATTACTGGTAATCTTAGCCAGCGGTTAAGTTATCTTGCTCTTTGAAAACGTGATTTCTTTGACTTCTTGGAGTATTTCCAAAGAATAGCACATCCTTAAATGTTTAACACCTAATTTGATGAGGCAACTCTGTTTCATTATTACATGCTATGGAGATAATTCAAAATGATGTGTATATTTGTTATTCTTATTGTAATTATTTAATAGAAGCTGAATATTTTCATTTTTATTCTCTGCTTGAAGTTTTGAGAGCTTGGTCATAGAAGTCAGTCTAACAGTGAAGCTGGCACAAAAATATCTTTTGTGAGATTTTGTGGCTTTTCTTATAAAGAAAAACCTGTAGCATGACAGTAACTGAACTGGTAGGAAATGAGGAATAAATTTGGTGAGAATTGCATGAAATCCTACTTGGCAGAGTTAAAACGCGGTAGCAATCTGGTCGCCTTTAGGGAAAGATCAGGGAAAAGAGAAACATTGAATGGCTTAGTTTAATATAAACTTTGATGAAAGTAAATATCTGGGCCAGCCAGACTTAACCAAGCCCCCTCTCCCTGCAAAACTAAGGATGATTTTAAAGAAATATTTTTCCCCAGGAAAAAAAATAATCCTCAATATTTCTCACAATCTCCATTATGTTGAATGTGTTTCTGATTTTACTCACTTTACCCACAGGCCATCCGTTCTGTCTCAGCATTTCCACTGAGAAGATTAAAATATGGAAGGATAAGAGGGTAGGAAAAAAATCAATTCAGTAAATACTTACAAAACCCCATGACTTTTAATAGGAAAAAGCCATAAATAGCAGAAATTCCATTGCATGTTTCTTGCAAAATCCCCTTTCACACCTTCCTGTCAGATGAGGAGACGCACAGCCAAATTTGGACTGACACTTCACAGATGCCCAGGCTGGAGCAAGCTACATAAACTGTGGGCAAAACTCAGAGCTCAATTAAAGCTGGAAGAAAACCCCCATCTGGTGGTGGGGTCTTGCCTCAAGCAGGCTCACCCTCCCACTAGGCTGGAGTCGAGCCCTAACTGAGGGCTCTCCTTTGGCCCAAAGTGCTATAAAAGCTCCTGGCCTTTTCCTTGTGAGTCTTCTTCTCCCGATCAACAGGAACATCTTCCTGGACAGATGTCGTAATGAAACTCTGCAAGCCACCAAAGCGTTGGGTGCCCAAGCTTTCACACGGGACCTGTGTCAGGGTGTGAGGTGGATCAGGATGAGGAGTGTGGTGTGTTATGTTCACATCACTCAGCTGCAGATGAAGACCCAGTTAAGGCAAGTTAGACAATATGTTCATTTTGTGCACGCTTTCCTAATACTTTCTTGGTTCTTTAAGCATTACAAATGGCGTGCCCCGAGAGTTTAATTTCACTCGGATATGTTGCTCACCAGAAGATGACTTTTAGCAAGAACCTGGTTGTTAGTTCTTGAGCACGGTTATGTAGGAGGCACCTCAGAAAGCCCACCTGGTACAATTACAGCTCCACACACCCATTAATACTTATGTGCTTTCAAAAGCCACGCAGATTACAGTATCAGCCCATTAAAAGCCGCCTTTTATTCTACAAGTGCTTGCTGAAGAGCAAAGGTTAATTGCAGCTGCTGTAGTCAATTTTCAGTGTATGTGTCTGAGCAGCCTGAAGAGTTGGTAGTTGGTGGATGATGGTCATCTTCTTGGGGAAAAATGATAGGAGATGCATGAAAATACAGCAGAATTACAGCCTTTTTCCTCCCCATCACTGTTATCTGTTACTGGCAGGGTCCCTACTGGATCCTCTAGACTACTTCTGAGTCTGGAGACTGCTATTTCAGATGCCTTAGGATATCAACTATCTTCATATGTATTCACAGACACATACTGACTTGCTGGTAGCTGGCTACTGCTGAAGGTATATTGGAAGAGACAGCAGGCTGTGTTTTTAGTTTTGAAGTTTCTCTCTGGCTAAGATTAATTCACACTTTTTATCTTCTCTTCCTTCTGGTTCTGTTCGAAGTTTGCCACATTTCTTTAACACTCAGATTGTGCTTAGGTTTTTTATTTATTATTATTACAAATTTAGTTTCTCTTACCTTTCTGGTGCTCAAGGTAAATCTAGAGATGGTAGCTAATCCTTTGAGTAATAATACCACCATTAAATTAACCTTTGTTTTTCCAACCCGATAAATTATGCTTAAGCTCACATCTGAACACCTCTAGCATGGGAAAAGGTCCTGTAATTTAATACAGACATCAAAACCACCAAGAGTGCCTAGGAGCTAAGCAAGAGAGTCTGCTCATCTACTGGAGGAATTTAATAACTCAGAAATCTACATAGCTGGCATAGGTTCTCGTTGTAATTAAATCACATTCCAAAATTCAGCAAATAATTCAGCTTCAAGCCTCGGTTAGCGGCTGTCATCTCTGAAGCAGGCAGGGAAGTGGTCACCAAGCACTCAGGTGTAGAGGCTCCAACATTTTTCGTGAGGGGGATGGAATAGTTCACTCATGGCTCCCTGCCCCACTCCTCTGCCAGAGTTACTGACCCAGAGTGGCGGCCAATGATCATCCCATGGACCTGCCCCTCTGCTGCGGCAGTGTGCTGTTCACTGCATCCGGTCAGGCTGTCATTTAAGTTTACACCGAGCTTCACAAAGTACATGGACTGCGGTCAGTAGTTTTAATTATCAGTTTTTGAAATGGAGGGGTAAAAATTTTATGCAAGAAGTCAAGACAGGGTCCTGATTTTACTGGCTCGGAGAAGTATTGATTTGCTGTACTCCTCAGTGGTACAGCTGCTGTGTTAGAGGTCGTTCAGCTGCCCAAGCAAAGGACCAGTGTGCCGAAGAACAAGCGCATGAAGGATTGCAAGGATGTGTTTCATGCATTGTTCAGCTACTTAGTAAAATAACAATAGGGTTTCCCCACACTCAGAACACAAAAAGCCTTATAAGAATTTATACCTCTGAGCACTAAAAGGGGTGTATAAACTTCACCAGTGCAGTAGTGGAAGTGGCAGAGGTGATTCCTGTAAATGTCTTCAAACAAAGGTTTCTTTGCTAAATAATGAGTAACACTGTAAATGTAGGACTTCTATGAAAGGCAATACAGCTAGAGCAAAACCTGCAAAGTTGTGGATAATATTTATAGCATGAATTTACTTTTGTCCACATTTATTCAGTTCTTTTCCTCTCTAGCTTTCTTACAGGTAGCACAAGGTTGCACCATATGACAGACTCCTCTGGCTTTCCCAGGTCTGAGGAAATGTTGTTATAAATGAGGGGAGCTGGAGTGCCTCCCAGGGTGGTAGGGGCTGTGTGACAGAGGTGAAACAGCGGTCTGTCAAAAGATACTGAAGCTGGTATCTGAGAGCAAGAATGAAACTATGGGTGGCAAGCTGATGTGGCAAAGCAACGTGGTGCATACGTATGAACAAAATGCCAAAGGAAATGTTTGGATAGTATGTTAAGACTGAAAAATAGTTGAGGATTCTGATAGTAGAGCAAGGTATTTGTTATAAAATTAAATGGAAAGAGTAGTGTCATTCTGCATTTGCCTGTAGGTTTGTTAGGAGTTTAGCCTATTAACCAACATAGCAGAAGGCAAGAGATTTGCAGTCTCTCTTGAAATCACTTCTGACGCAAAACAGAAGAATATGTAAAAGGCCTGCTCCTCCAAAATTCTCCTTAATCCAACGTCACTTCCTTTTCCTGTGGAAGGTACAGCTCTGTCTTTGGTCCTGCTCCGTACTGGTTTCTGAACAGCAGCCCTTGACAGAGGTGTTGCCAGTACCTGTGCAGTCAGTGGTATAGGCAGTGGCCATAAATGGCATTTGCACAGTGGTCTTGTGAATCTTGTTGACTGCCACTGACTGAGAGAAATTCACACTCTTTCCCTGAGTTTCCTTCCCAGAAGAAACATTCTCATACCATGCAAGTGAATGCTGCTGACAGTATAAGAGAAGAGAGACAGAGAAATTAATTCAGAATAATGTACATTTACACAGTGAGAAAGAACAGTGTCCCAGCCCAAGCCCTGTCTTTTGCCCTGATGATCTCCCTTTGCAGAACTGTGCAAGCATATAGGAGATTTGCCCAGACATATTTTAGCCTAATAGCTGTTATTTGAGAAATGGAAGAAAACTATTTGGCTGCCAGCGGTAATTAGAAAATTATAATCAGTAATCAAATAACTACCACCCCTCTCCCCCCAAAGTGAAGCAAGCATTAATAATTAGCTGTAATAGAAGGGTTTAATTCATTACAATGACAAATTATTTGCTAATGTCCGTAACATTTTGCCATAGCAATTAGTCATTCTTGTTTGACTTATCTGGAATTCTTACAAGACAACTGTGAAATTGTAAAACATAATTATTGACAACATTGATAGCTGGCTTAAACTTCTACATTTCTGAGGGTAGGTTTCAGAAAGATCAGCATTAGTTAAGAACTATGTTAATAGCTTACCACCCAAGTGAAAGAAATACATGCTCAGAATAGAAATATAAATATGGATACTGGTTTTTTTCCTTTCAGAAAGAATTACCAGTTGTGGTCCTTCAGGAAACAACAAAGTTTTGTTCTTTGAAAGAAAAACAAACAGACTATTTTGTCTGTACGGGATTCAGACATCAACTCAACAGTGAGCAGCACACCCCCTCACATGTTGAACTGATTAATTTTTTGCCAGGAGGGAACATGAAAAACCTGGATTTGAATAGCCTTTTAAAGCTTAATTTGTCTACAAAGCCTGCTGCAGTTGTTTTGGTCAGTCAGAAAGCTGATATCTGTTCTCTAGTAAATACCAGAGGAGAAGAAAAGCTGTATGCTTTATTACAATATGTGGTTCACTCTGATTTGCTTCTCCTGCTCTTGTTTCCCATCTTGCATGTATTTGTGATTCGCAGATATAAGATAACTGGCAAAGAAGCACAGGCTTTGTGGTACAGAACAGATGGGAGAAGGGAAACGCTTGTGATCTGAAAACCAGCCGAGCGAAGTGTGGGTCTGCTGCTTCAGGTGGCTCAGACTCCGTGCTCAACTCTTTGTAGAAACTGAGGAAATAAAACAAAAACATTATAGGAGTGCTTGATGTAAAACTGATAAATGTATGAAGAATTTGCTTCTTGGGCTAGTTAGTACTTTCATGTCTGTCATCCTTATTTGTAGGTATTTGTCACATAATTCTCACATTGTGGCTAGTTTCTTCTGGGGAAGATTTCACAAGAACCCAAGCAAACCGTGAGTTCAAGTCCAGTTTTTAAATTTTACTTGTGATTGTACACAGAGTCCGAAATGCCTGAGGATAGCATTGCTAAAAGCAATTTTGCGTTGCATAAAGCATCTTTCTGGAAAATGGGAACTTAATATCCGTTGACTTCTTGTGGTCCTTAATGATGTGAAGTTTCAAACATTCAGTGCAAAGGCCCAGTTAATGTGGTGCGGATGCCTGTGGTGGGCTGCCCAGGGGCCTCTCTGGCGGGGGTCACCAGCAGCCACGTAGCTGTTGCCCTGTGATGAGACAGTTTGCCTTGCTCCCTGCTCCCTGCTGCCACAGAGATGGGGTCTGATGCCTCCCAGGGGCCTTTACTTGACATCCCGCTCACTGGGGTTGAACTGCAGCGTATGCTAAGGATGTTTAAACTATCTTGAAATTACTTGTGCTGGCTTGTACCGTAACCCCCTTCACTCCTGCCTCACACCTCTCCTCACCGGCTCCCAAGCACACAGACTTCTTAAAGAGAAGATGGCCTTGTGCCTGTCTGTTACTGAGATATTTTTGTCTGTTGCCAGTGGCATGCTGTAACACTTCTCTCTTCCGGGTAAATGATGGAATCTCTTGAGCAAAACAAGGTAATGAATGCCTGGTAGGAATACTCTATGTGGAGAGTTGCTCTGAATTTTTAAGATTTGCAAGGACATTAAAGTGCCGGCTAGATACCTGAATGCTTCTTGAATATTGAGTATCATGCAGCTACAAATTAGGGTTGGTGAAGCCTGTGCTTTTCATATGAAGAAGAAAAATTCAAATGAGTTCTTATTGAAATTTTTATCCATCTTTAGTTACAGGAGCGATGCATCAGAAACAGATTAAGCTGAAAACAAAAACTGTATCTCCTCATGTGAATTTACATCTGAGCCCCAGTGCCCATAACACCTATGCTTTAATTTGGACCATTATGTTATGTTTCACTTAAAGACATGATGTTACTGCCAGATAATATGTTTCATTTTTAGGTCAACATTTTCTCACCACATTGGACTCCCAGCTGTTACCTGGAACTTTTACAAAAATACTCAGAGCACATGCAAAAGTACAAAAATATGAGTCTGTTCCCAGGTGCCTTTTATCAGCCTGTTTTTCCTGACACATTGGAAGAGATGCACAGCCAGCTTCTCTAAGGGCGGGCTGAGAGCTCCCATACTTGATATTACTTGCACAACTCTTGGGCAAAGTCCTAATATTACTAAACTCTGTTCTCTGTTTGTTCCCATAAAGCCAAGATTTTACCTTCTGAATGTGTTATTTCAGTACACTTGCAAAACAAAAGTTAGTCAGATGAAATATGTACAAATTTAGGGCTTATTGTGAAGGAAAACTGTATTTACAGACCTTATTGCTTCATTATGATCGTAAAAGCCCAGAGTCCTTAAACACTGTTCATTTTTTCTCTGTCGTAATCACAAAAGGGCAAAGAGAATTTGCACCTACCTATTTCAGACTAGGTTTTGTGAAGGCGTAAGTACCTTCTAGAGGGGCTGATTGTAGAAATTACCTTGCATTGTATGAGCATGAGTTGATTAAGTTTAAAATAAATAGAGTCATTTCAGGAGGGCAAAGTTTGAGAAATTAAAGGAAGTGGTTAGTAAAGTCAACCGGCCTGAAGTGCTCAGAGGGTTGAGTGTGGAGGAGGCTCAAAGTCTCCCTTAATCAAAATTGCAAAATCTACCAGGAATTTGCCAAACAAGCAGAGGGAGAAAATTGTAAGGAAAGGTTCCCAAAGCTGTTTGAGTCAACAACCACCTCTGAAAGATGGTAGGAGTAAATGCATAGCAAATGAAAAATTATTACAGGGATGCATCACCAAAGAAGTCTGTTCATACAGATCAGAAAGTCCAGGACAAACTAAAAGCATCAAATATGAAGATGAAATAAACTTTCTAAAGCAAGTGTTAAAATGTATTAAAAAAATTATTTAGCCTTTAATTGGAGAGCTAAAAAAAAAATAGAGGTGTAATATAGTCAATATGGGATAGACATTCAAGTTGACTGAATGTAGCTCAAACACAAGAGTAGTATTTTTTTATGAAGAAAGAGAAGTAAAGTGGCTCCTGGGACTCAAGAGAGGCAGCAGAAGGCATGACAAGAGAGGTGGAAACTAGCTGGGAGGAGGAATTTTTTTCCAGAATCCTGAAATAACTTTGAAATAACAAATCATTGCATGTCATACATGGAAAATAGCAAATCTAGTGCATATGTTGAAGAGAAGGAGAAAAAGGGATTCAGGCACCAGACAACTCATGTGGGTACACGGTGGACATCCAGAGAGGAACCTGCAAAGTGCAGATCAAAAGATGGTTTTTTCATTTGGCCATACTTGCTCGAAATTGCTGACTGCTGAGACCTCACTGACCACCACTGCTCCTCTAGGCATGGAAAGAGCAGAGTACTTGTCTGTGAGCTCTCTGGGATGGCCTGGTTGAGCACACGGAACCTCAGCCTTGGACCCTTCAAATCTCACCCTTTCCCAGATCCTTTACTAACAAGGAGAAGGCACCCCTGGGGCTGCTCTGTACTTGTGTTTGCAGCAGTAGCAGGGACCTCTGGTCCTGGAACCAGGTGGGGTGGGAGGGAGATATGGAGTTGATGCATTCTCCACCCCTGCACGAGCTTGAAGGCTCTCACTGGAGGGCATTGATTTCTGAACATAGACAGAGGCAACAGGCTAAGTGACAGATGGTAGAGCCAAGGCTCAGGGAGAGGACGTGACATAGAGATTGAGCACGTTCCACAGGCAAGAACAAAGAATTTGGCACAGGAGAGTCCCTGAGGAGTACTGGAGTTACTTCTGCTGTCTCAGCATAACTTGTGGTTTCTTTGCCAAAGAGCAGCATCAGAAAATAAAGACAGGAATTGAAATTTGCCTGTAAAAGCCAGTTTGTTAGTCTCACTCAGTAGAAATTAAGAAGCTAGCAGTGCCGAATTCCATGAATTATAACTATGTTTATTTAAGGCATAGCCTACTAAGTCTTTTCAACATAAAATTATGGCACCACAGATGAATGGCTAGCTTTTCTGGCTAATGACTCACTAAGCAGCCGTCCACAACCAAAACTTAAGGACCACTCGGTGAAGGAGGAGAGGATTTTGAAAGAAATAATAATGAAAACCAGAGGTGAATGAACAGAGGGCGGAATTCAGCAAAGCCTTTCAAAAAGCCATTCACACCACACTAACCTGATATTTAAATATTGATAAGGCTACTGATTTTCCAGAGAAGTAAAAAGCCATAAATTAAATTGAATCCCTCTAACTATTAGTAAAATAGAAACTGAGAAATTATTACCTCGTGTAGGTATTAGGGAAGATACCCTGAGTTGGCTGAAGACCTGGGTTCTCCTGAAAGGGAAACAGCTGTGTGGAAGCTAGATGGTGTTCCTCAACATTCAGTCTCAGGACTAGTTGGATTTAGTATTCTCATTAATGTCAGTATGGAGTAAGCCTGTGCTAGTGAAACTTGTTCATAATGCATGACTGGGAGGCATGATCAGTGCTGAGAAGGACTGGATGACTGCATAGCAAGAGAAATGTCTTTGTGCAGCAAGAGATTGCTAGCAGAAGAAAAAGTATGAAATGCAGCGGTACATGTACAAGATGATGGACTGAGATCCAAAATATGCACAGATAACATGATTCCTAAATATTAGACTTGGAATTGAATTAACTTTAGGGTGTCAGGCATGTAGCCTCCTATTTGGTGATTGACTGCATAGTCAAGTGACACTATAGACACTTATGACCATTTATGCACAGTTGTATAGCTAAGAAGAAATTTCATAGAAGCCGTGATGTTCAGCAGGGGAACAAAAAAATCTAATTAGTAGAAGGTACAACAGATGTGTCTGAAATGCTCTTTCTGCCTCACTTTAGTGAATCTATAACTGGGCTTCATGGCATAAATCCTTTTGCAAGTCTTAACGCACCTAAACTATCTTACTTGAAACCAAGCAAGGGAACTATCCTCTTTTAGGTAGTTTTCCTGAAGGAAAACCTCTGTGACTTGTAGGAAGTGTTGCATCTTCTGTCCCCTCCCCAGTCAGCTGGCAGGATTTCTTGCTGGACACAGCACTTCTATGTAGTTTTCTGATGACCCATTTGACAAGTTTTCATTCCCAGGCAAAGGCTATACCTGTCCTTCCTACTGGCACTCTGTCATGGGGCAGGGGAGGGTGAGGCAGCCTGTGGGCATGAAGGAGAAAGTCATCCTCTCCCATCCGGGCAGTATCTTCTTATCCTGTTTGCAGTGTGCAGTGATGCTCTCTCCTAACTGAGTTTCTAAATTAGACTACTTCTAAAGCAAATTCTTCTGCCTGGAAAACTGCAGGATTCTGCTAGACAAAGTCCCAAAGGCAGAGAATGTGTCCAGTCCATAACGGCTGGGGAAACAATTATCCTAATTAGGATCTGCTCCGCTATTTTAAAACCTCTTAAAAATGCAAAGGCAAAATCAACATTTACTCAACCAGAGAAACAAGCTGGCCCAGTCACTTCCGAGGAGTGCCTCATCGCTTATCCGGTGGCAGTCTGCTGGGTAGGGAGCACCCTGCTTTCCAGTTCATATCTGAAGACCCTCTGGCTTCAATGGCCAAAGCTCATACTTTTGATCTATTAAATATGAAATTGCTCAGATTAGCAAGCAGGACAGCTGACCAAGCAGAGAGAGGGGATGGCCGTAAAGGCAAGGACTTAGATCAGCCCTCAGCTGCAGGTCAAAGCTGTGGCCAGTTCTTGCAGCCTGTCTTCTGTTCTTGTAAACAAGAGGAAGGCCCACACTAAAGGCCTCACACATCCACAAATCTGTTAGAAATGCCTGAATGTCTTGAGCTGACAGTCTGTGGAAAGGCCCCATGGTGTGCTGGGGGAAGGCATGCTGCCGCATTACTGACCAGCGCTCTTGAGGGGCAATGAAGCATCTCAGAGGAGTGCTAGATAAAGAGCTGTGGTCTTCAGCTGCCGACCCGTCCCTTCAGGGCTGGGTATCTTGCATGCTTCAGCTGGTTTTCCTACAAGACCAGCTCAAAATCGGGGCATCAGAGGCATCTGGGCATCAGACACTCTCTCTTCGTGTTCCAAAGAGGTGACAATATAACAGAACCAGATGCACTGATCTTCTCAAACCTTTGTGAATTTAACACCCACAATGGAAACTTCTTATATGCAAAATGCTGAAATTAATTGCTTCATAAAGTCCATTTTTAAATTTCTTTTTCTCCCCAGCACAAAACCAAACTTTAATTTTCAAATCACTTCAGTTGCCTTAAAACTGCATGTGTGGTGGCTAAATACTTTGCTGAAAAATGTCCTGTGCAATCTCTCTGTAACTGCGAAGGAGTAAATTCCCTGGATTATAGTGTTTTATTTGCTCTCAGTCAATGAAATTTTCTGGTCTCCTCCATCCCAAAGACCATCTGCCATGTTTCCTTTGCCTTCTGCCCTTCTTCTGTGTAAGAATTACGCTGTTTGTGTTTCTTCATCAAAAGAGTCCAGGATGCAACAAGTGAATGGAGGTGATTATTTGGGCACAGGCAATATAACCCCACATGTGTTAGTCAACTCTATGCATCACATTGTTCAACAAAGTGATACCTCAGTGATCTGCACTCTCCCAACTCACCCCAGCTGTTATGAGTGGTTTTGCTCCATGTAGGCATCACAGAACATCTATGTCATGAGGAGAAATTTGAAGGAGGGAATAAGAAGCATATTTCTGGCTTGATTCAGGGAGCGTGTGCAAAGGGATCAGTGAGGGAAATTCGCCTGAGGCTTTACAGATACACTGGCAAAAAAAGGAGAAATATGCATTCAAGATTAGTAAAACTGGGGCAGGAAAGCCAGGAATTATGTGACAGGAGACATGATAGATGTAACTATTATGGTAATGCTGCTTTGGTCTGCTACAAGAAAATTTAAAGCTGTACATATTTTTATAACCCATTCGCTTTACCTCAACTTTTTGAGATATGCCTTGATGTTCTGCATAGTGATACTGAGAAATTCTGTTTGCCTGCAGCTTTCCAAAGCTGCTTGTAGAGAATTTCTTAATCCATTACCAGGAAGGATATATGACACATTCACTTGCATTAATTAAGCAGATGTAGGAATAGACGGATAATTTTTCAACAACCCTTCAGGACTTTTTGAAGAAGCTGATTGAACAGTTTCTGAGGTTTTTCCTGAGGAAATAATAGGAAATGAGCATTGTATATATTATCTACATATTTAACTGGCTGTCCACTTAAAAGCATTTACTCACAATGTTTTTTTTTCCTTCTTATTCCCGCAGATCATAACATCAGCTGTTCAATGGTAAAAAAAAAAGCCGTTTTGGAGGGGGAAAGTCCCTACTAAAAGCAAAGACATTTATTGTTATTATGAAGTTATTATTTATGTGTTATTTGTGTTTCCTGCAAATGGTTTTCTTATTCAGAAATGAAGCCTTCCTATCTCCCACATTCTGAAAATAGATTTATTGTCTTGAGTTGTATTTTCCAAGCCGTACAAAGTGAATGGTTGTGACACATCTGCATGATAGTCCCAAAATCGTGACAGCGTGATGTAGATCTGATGCCCACAATAGTGTGGGTTTTAATACAAATGTAGTTAAGGTACCAGGGCTAATTTACTGAGATGCACAGGACTGCTTTGATAATACCTTTGTTTAGAGTGAGGCTTACTCCCAGGAGGGCTCCAGGAAGTACAAGGCTTTCCACACGCCTTCTTTTAGTAGTCCCCAAAGAAAACCTTTGTCTTCAAAAACACAGCATACCCCCCACTTGTTTTTATCAGTAACATTTGCTGTTTGAAAACTGTTCATCAAACTGTGATGCAAAATACTCTTCTTGTATATGCAAATAAGTCTGGAGCATGACATGTTTCTCAAATGCAGTACTGGCTCTGCCCTTAGGAAGTGTAAGGTATCTAAGCTCACAATGAACCATGAAGAAAACAAACCTAGCTCTACTTGTTGAACTTTCTTAGTAGTTTAATTTCAGAGCACATTCATGTTATAACTAGAGCAGAATTTCCTGCAGATACCTGCTACAAATATCATAATCTCTTTTTCTGTGTTGTAAAAGATTTTTTGATGGTGTCTGTTTTTTCCACTGTAGATGCTTTCAAAAAAAGACAATTTCCTCTGAACTTAGGCATCATAAACTCTTATAGGACAATAAGTGCTAAACAGGAGATTTTTATGAAGTCCAGCCAGATTCTCAGATACATGCTCCAGGGTACAAGTGAACTTTGATCCTTTTCAGCCTGGTGACAAGTTTTAGTTAGACCCCTTGCTTTTAGATGTCATTTACAAATATGGGACAGTATACAGAGATTTTTTCAGTACTTGGCATTTTTCACTATTTTCCAGGGACGTTCCCCAGATCAGTCAACACATTTCCACGTCTGAAGACCTCAGAGTATCTGTTTGAAGAAATCCCTATTAATTTTCCTTTTTTTCTTTTTGTGACAGGAAGGGTTTGTAAACAAATTAAGTAAACTCAGTTACTTGTCTTGGCCTTATCCTTTTGATGGTTTTGAAGATTGTATGGGGGTTGGTAACAAACAGGCAAATATTTTGAAATTTGGCTGCTTTACCCTTTGTGAAGATGAGAGATCCTCTCCAGGGCCTTGCCAGGGGCTGGGAGAGCTCCTTTTCCATGGACGCACAGTAGGATACATTGACCAAGCGTTACAGTCATGTTAGCATGTGCTCTGCATCTTGCAGCCTCGTCCTATTTTGTTACTGGTGGACAGTTTATTGGATGGGATTGAAGAGGCAGATGCAGGAGGACAGTTTGGTTCACACTGTTTAGGAGCTCATTTTGGCTTTTAACAGCTGGCCTGCATTTGGGGGACCTCACAGCTGCACTGATGTAAACAAAGCCCTTTGTGGTTTTTGGCTGGAGGAAGGACAGCCTCCTCCACAGCTGCAGACCACAGGGCAATACGCACCCTGCACTGCACAGGAAGCGACAGCTTCATTTTCTGTGTGTACCAGATGAGGTCTATTTGCTGGTCTAGAGAATACGAGACCCCGGTCCAGCTTTCCTCCCTAGCCATGACTGCACGGCAGCGGGGCAAGGAGAGGATGTCTGTAGGGGTGAACCTGCGTGGCCTCGGGAGCCAGCTTTGCCCGGCAGGCACGTGCCATGCGGCAAGCGTGGGCTCTGGCTGTGCCCTGGGAGCTGGGGCAGCAGCAGGCAGGAGGAGAGGGCTGTGCTCCAGGCACACTGCCGCCTGCTCCTCAGCGGCTCTGCAGAGGATATCTTTCATGTCTTCTTCCCTGCTCCCTTCATGTTCATGTAATGGCCAGAGACAAACAATCTAGCCCTTATTGTGTTGCCCAATACAGTGAAAAAAACCACTAGATAATCTTGTTTTGCGTCGAGGGAAAATAAAATTGTTTTTGTTTTTTTAAAACCCAAATGAAATCACGGTGCTTTATGGATATTTGTGTCATCCTAGGAGAATGATTCCATTAAGACTAAAACAAAGGCTTCTTTTTGCTAATAACCTTTGAAATGAAATTTGTTTTCTCAGGAGTCCTTCTTTTAAATAGAAGTCTTTCGCTTAACTCCAGGGTAGAAAAACTGATATTGTTTTACATAATTAATCAACAGAAATACGTATTAAGGTAAATATGTAGCTATGTTTTTCACAATGAACAATGACTAATGTTACTAATCTGGGAGACACATACTTTTAAGTTAATCAACTGTTTGTCTTTAAAAGCTTAAGAAAAGATTGTTATTTAGAGCTATTACCCTAAATGCACTATAGCTAAGTAGCATCAACGTGTTGAATTGAATGTAACATTAGATAAAAAAGGTAAATCTTTTCTTTAAGATCAGTAGGGGAAATAATTCCTATATGCAGTAAAAGTGGTCGTATAATAAATTTAAAATCACAGCAGAAACTTTGAAATTTGCTTACTAAATCGGTTATAGCCACAGAGATGTAAAGAAGAGCTACATAGCTTTTAATCATTTCTCCTTGTGCTGTTGTTCTCAGTGCAGATGTTTGCTGTGGGAACAACAGCTCCTTACAGGACTCGGCACTACAGATTACTTCCTGGAAAATTTGGCACAGGGTGTTAGGGAGAAGCTTGCAGAGTTTGATTTTGTACTGGCAAGTGGGAGAGAAAGGGAAAACAAAGTGTGTAGTAAGTGAAACAAAAGCACAGACAACTTACACATCCCTTGCCAGCTTTTAGGGTAATAAAAGCACTTGAGATTTTACAGTGTCTTACTGGAATAATTAGAACTACATAATATTTGGAATACTCAAGCCCAAGAAAAGCTTGGGAAGATTAAAGGGGTGATGTTAAATCCCCTGTCAGGGAAGGAAAAGCCTGGCCAGGCTTTGAGAGGATGCGCATGAGGGAAGTGGTCTGTGCTGGATGCACTGCCTTGCTGCTAACAAACACATGCAGATGTGAGAAATACAGCATGAATGAAAGCTAAAAGAAGATCCATCTGGCGAAAAGCATTTAAGGGAAAATAAAGCCATGCATTTATTTGTTTTTCCAGCTTCCTAAAGGTCTGGTGATGCGGGCCTCCCAACTTCCACTTTTGTCAAACTGATATTATTACTTAGAGCTGCACAGTACCAGATAAGGACAGTGTGGTGGAATTTGTAGGAGAGGTTGTTTGTAGTGTCTCACCTGTCTGGTCCTGCTGCCAAGAGGTCAGCGGCTGTTTAATGACCGGAACTCTCATTCTGAAAAGCAGTATAACAGATCTGATGCCAGGCCAGTTTCTGATAGCTTTGTCAGACGCTGTGGGACTACTCACAAACCAGACTCTGCTCATGTCTTTACATACTTACACACCATGCGTAGTAGCAGAAACTGGACAGCTGGAAAATAGCCAGATCTGTGGTGGCAATAGTGTGAGAGATCCTGGTGTCTTAAGCCCTGAGTTCAAAGACAGGGATGGAAGGACGGCCTGTACCTGCCACTCAGGAACAAGTGCACGTAAGGAGGATTACATTCAAGGTTAGACAAGCGCTTTTGTTGTCTTTGATCTTGGTTTCATAGATGACAGCAGGTTGCTAAAAGCTTTAAAGCTTAAGAGAACAGGGAGGATTTTTTTTGTAACAGGTGGGAGTCACACCAGGCAAAACGCAGAAGGAAGGAGTGAGGTGACCGCTTGTGGGTCTCAGCTGGCTGGCACTGACCAGCACAACGAGACCCACACGGCGAGGGCTGCACTTGGACACTGCTTGGATTCCAGCACCCCTCCTTTCTTACAACTGGATGAAAATGAGCACGGTCTGTCCAGAAAGACACACTTTGACCATGAGTTAGAGATAGGTGTAACTCCAGCAGGGTGTGGAGGGTGACCGGTTTCAAATCTTTGCTGTGCTGTTTTTCTTTCATGCAGAGTATGTTCTTTAAGTTATGGAAAATCTGTCTCTCTCCTTACATCAACAGTTGCACAGGCATAAAGCAGAAGCACATGAGATGCTGATGGCAAACTGACCCTTTTATCAGCAGGCATATCGCAGGCTCTCACGGAGCAGACCCAGACCAAAGTCTGTGATCTGAGTAAGAGAGAGCAAGGCTCGAGATGCCCTGCTGACTGTCCTGATATCACTGTCGGTGCAGAGGTGATTCCGGTTCCTGTCTGTTAACCTAGAAGAGATCTTTGGGCCAAAGTATCATTTTTTACAAATCTGTATTTTCTAGCCAAGAAATTCACCAGAAGATTCCTGGCCAGTTCTGCTTGCAGTGTCAAGTCCTGTTTGCCAACATTTAACTGACTAGAAAATGTTTACTTTAGTCTTAGCAGACTTAGCAAGACCTAACTGAGGAGACAGAAGTGACAGAGGAAAAGCTCTGATGGCAGTTACCAGCTGTCATCTTGGTTTGCATGGAAACAGACTTCAGTGGCACCCTTGTTTCTTTCGATGAGGGAAGCACACCTATGTTTAACCTACCGACGTTCATTCCTGCAGCACTAGACACCTTCACACTGACTGTCCTGTCCTGTTTCATGCCAAAGCCCAACATGACCACTGGAGATATGAGCCATGCTTTTCTGTTTGACCAACGAGAGAGTGAACTCCTTGTCCCAGTATCCTGGGTTCGGCAGTAAGACGTGAACAAAATCCTTGGTGCCACCACAGATGTCAGTAAGCTTCATTTAACTCCATCTGTTCTCCACTGTGCTGCGGAATGCAAACCCTTTCCTATCCGGCTGCCCTGCACAGCCCTGAGGGACTGTTTCCTTCGCCAAATCTTGATCTGAGAGCTTCAGTCCTCTACTCTGTCGATGACCAGAACTAGGAGACATGTTTTTGCCCCTTGTTGTCTGTTTGGGCTGGTCTCTTCCCCATGACACATGATGAACATGTGCTGGGTGAGCATTTTCCCTTCTAACAAAAGTCACATTCCTGGTATTACCACATCAGCAGCATCTGACTGGTTGAGAGCAAGGAAGGAAACGCCGAACACATTTGAAAAATCACTGACAGCCAGGCAGCTCAAGGACGTGACATCTAAACTCTTCAGAAAATGCTTTAAGGGGCAGACATTCACTTAACCCCATCTGGAGCATGTAGCAAGTCGTTTGCCTTTGTTCGTTCCGTTGGACAATTCTAGTGACGCCAACACCAGATACTATTTTTAAGAAGAATACCACGTGGTGAGCACCTGCATGAGTAATGCTCTCAGCCCAGAGCATTTTGTCTTACGCTCTCTGTAGTCTCAGTTTCCAGGATGAGTTGCACAGTTTTTCCTTTTAAAAAATGAAAAATTTGTATTTTCTAACTGAGTCTGCATGACAGGTAAAAAACAGCTAGAATACAATAAAAATACTGCGTGCTGGGAGCAAATGGATTGTTGCAAAATGTCAGATGAAAATGACTCTGATTCTGACGAACATTACGTTGTCCTCCTCTATGGCAAAGGCATGGGAAGGAATGGGGAACAAAGCTGTGATGAGCATAGAAAATATTAGTTGTTTGCCGTGAGAGAGGTTAAAATGTGCTAACCAGTTATCAGGTACACAGAGAGCATATAGTGCCAGGTGCACAGATTGATGGTTTATAAAATGATTTGAAAACTGAAGGTCATATAGATGGCATACTGCAAATTAGATATTTAAGCAGATGGCATGGGTATTCACTAGTCCACCTGGCTTGAAGAGGGAATTTTCCAATGCTGTACAGAAATGTCAATGAATAAATACATTTAAAAATTCAGATAAGTGGGCTAAACTGTGCTAAGTGCTTGTCATTTTCCACCTTTCTAATCTTGGTAATTTTTCACTTGTAACAGTTTGTTTTTCTGTAGCATAACCACCAGCCTAGTCATAGCCAATACAGCATATCAAAAGCACAGTGGGAAAAATTCTGAGTGAAATTTCATGTCTAATTAATATTGTAACTACCTTTGAAATTTTTCCTTTGGGAGGGGGAAAGTAATTAGAGTTAGAAGGAAAGGAAATTTAGATAGCCCCTCCTGTACCTTGTCACTGACATTAGTGGCAGAGAGGGGGACACAGAAAAGTGAACAGGAAGAGGAAAATAAGCCCTAAGAGAAGGTTAGGATGAGCAAGAGACAAAGTAATGAGACAGAAAATGTGACTCTAATTGCAAGCTCTCCCAAAACTCCCTGTGTGGGGACATGGTGTGGTTGACTGAGCATGAGGGCAGCAGCATGCCTACTAGCAGCAAAGTGGAAATAAATGTAATTTTGGTTCTCAGGAAGCTAGGAAATTTCTGGCATCTGGCCTTCCCAATAGACCACACGTAGGACCCATCACTTGTTTGTGTCACATGTTACCCTCTAGCTGAGAGAAAGCCATCTTCCTTCCACTGTCAGTTCTTGAAACAGAGGTGTCTCTAACAGAGAGGGAGGGAGGTTTCATTAGCATCACTAAGCAATGGCCCATACCCTTTCTGGGGGATGACTCACTGGCATTAAAATTCAATGGCAAAGAGCCACACTTAGACGGGAGAGATGCATAGCTGGATGGGAATGGCTTATCTATTCTCTTGTTGTTTGGGTTTGGTTTTTTTTTTGTATCAAACCAGGGGCCCAAGAGCAAGTGAATGCTGAAGAGAGACACTACAGCGTCAGAGGGCTATGCTGCCACCAAGCAACACATTACGGAAGCAAACAGAACCTCTTTCTCTGCTCCTTGAATAGTCTGAGTCAACTCTTGATAGTGGAAAGGTCAGAATAATTAGGCGGAAACACTCAGCTTCCCATTCAATAATGAGAGAAGGGAACTTTGAGAGTGTGGCTTTGTGCTAAGAGAGGATGCATTGCTACGTGTTCTTGTTCAGTACAGTTCAAAATAAATCTCAGCTGCAGAAGTACATGTCATGGCCTCAGGACATCTTTTCTTTGTTGAAAGAGTATGCAGCTATGTATGACATGAAGGCATTACCTATAAATTGAAGGATTCTGCTGCATAAAGGACATGGCAGTCCACGGGAGCAGAGACAGGGACAGAGATGTTTTCCACAACGCCCTTCTTCTCAAGAAAGAGGTATCGTTGAAATGCTTTGTTTTCCTCAGCAGACAGAGTGTTACTTCAAGAAGTATTCTCAGAACAGCAAATGAGATGACAATGGCTGTGTTTTGAGGACAAGCATTAACTTTCACCAGAAAAAAATTGTTGTATTTTAAGGATCATGCTGAATATCAAAGGAAAAGAGTACAAACCTTAATATTTTGCATTTTTATTAGGAAAAGTTTTCAAGCAAAAATGCATTGAAGTTCATGAACTTATTTTACTAACTGCCTGCCAGCTAGTATAATGACCTTGTTTCTAGTCAACAGCCTTACTGAAGGTGCAACAGTCCTGCCTGCAGGTTGATGGGATTCACATGATTCTGGGGTGTTCATTGTTAGCTAGCAGAGTAAAATTTGTCCTCTGCCTTCCCACCATGGTGCGTTCTTTGAAGGAAAAGAACAAAAGGTTGGTTGTCCCAGGACAGGCTAAGAGTTCAGCTAGTCCAATGCACTGTCTCTGAGAGGGACCGACAGTGGATGCCTTGGGGACAGCAGAAAACAAGGGTCAGCATCTTGCACCCCAGGTGCCCTGAACCAAGGGTGGTGTCCTTGCATTTAACGTTCCTCATTGAGTGCTCTGCCATAGCAGAACACCACATGAGGGAATGGGGAAAAATTGCCCCTTTCAGCACTGAACTGACTGAAGGCAAGGTAAATGGGAGAAGGCAGGAGCAGAGGGAGCATCTCCCCTCAGTTACACAGCTTGCAGGAAGCTAAACCTTTGATGACAACCCTGTGATCAAAACCTACATGCTCTGACCTTCTCCAAGGTTCTCCTCCCCCTCTACTCTGCCCTAGTGAGGCACCATCTGGAGTACTCTGTCCAGTTCTGGGCTCCCCAGTTCAAGAAAGATGAGGAGCTACTGGAAAGTGTCTAGCGGAGGACTAAGAGGATGGTGAGAGGACAGGAGCATCTCTCCTATGAGGAAAGACTGAGGGAGCTGGGCTTGTTCAGCCTGGAGAAGAGAAGGCTGAGAGGGGACCTAATATATACTTACAAATATCTCAAGGGTGGGTGTCAGGAGGATGGGGCTACACTCTTCTCAGTGGTGCCCAGCGACAGGACAAGGGGCAATGGGCACAAACTGAAGCATAGGAAGTTCCGTCTGAACATGAGGAAGAACTTCACTCTGAGGGTGACGGAGCACTGGAACAGGCTGCCCAGGGAGGTTGTGGAGTCTCCTTCTCTGGAGATATTCAAGACCCGCCTGGATGCAGTCCTGTGCAGCCTGCTGTAGGTGACCCTGCTTCGGCAGGGGGGTTGGACTAGATGACCCACAGAAGTCCCTTCCAACCCCTAACATTCTGTAATTCTGTGTGATTCTGTGGGGTTTCATGGAGTGCCGAGGACTCCCCAGATGGTAAAGGCAAAATCTTCCTGTCATCCCTAGAGGACACGCAGGGTGTGAGGAAACATGGCCATGCATGGCTGCTCACCGCTCCTGGGGCACGTCCTCGCCCCCAACTTCTGCAGCTCAGCCCTGCATCCAGGGGGTCTGCATCCATCAGTCACTGCAGAGCTTTTCGTCAGTAAAAAAATACATTAAATGTGTCTTTAGAGCTTTGTGCTTACGTTTAAAAGCAATATCTGCCACCAAGTGGAAAATGTTATCACTTCACCAATATTTATAGATTATTACCAGTAATAATCTCAGCATTAATCTTTTTTGTTACTCTGAAAGATTTCAAAACAGCCAGGCAGACAGAAAAAAGTGGTGCTGAAACACAGCGTCAGTCGTCTTGCTGGTTCCTTTTCAGCACAGTTTAGAGACCTTGCGGAGGCACAACCTGCTGTGTGCTTAAACATGGAAAAGTGACAGAGGAGCCAAGGTGTGGAGACAGCCTTTCATTCTTCGGCTCTGTAGCCAGGTCTCTTGACACCAAAGACAGGTCTGCTGAAATACAGGAACCGCAGAAATTCACGCTCAAATTTGAAACTTCTGGAGCCTTGGTTTCTGTTTCTTATGCCAGGCCTGAGTTGTTGCCTTGACTTAAGCAATTTTCTACTAACCCTAGCTACAGCTACAATTAATGGGTTTAGCTACAGAAATCTTAGGAGGACTGCACTTATGTATGAGTGACTGATGAGCACAACCAAGTGTTTTTTTTCCTTTTCCATCCATTATACTTCCTAGAAGAGCTTCAGCAGGGACCAATGCTCTAAGAAACCAGAGGTGTGAATCCCCTGGCCTGCGGGCGTGGTGTCAGCTGTTTCTGTCTTCTCGTTTAACCTCAAAGGGCTAAAAATCAGCTCTTACAGTCCTAGCTCTACTCCAGGCTCTTCACATATTTCCAAATGCAACAGATGTGAGATAAGAGAAGGAAATATGGCATAATGGCAAAGAAGGGAGAAGAGAGTAAAAGAGAAAGAAAAATATAAAAGAAAAAAAATGAAATCGACATTGTTATTTGGGTTGTATCTCCAAACAGGAGCAGTACTCTGCAGTCCTTGCTGTGATGTTCAGGTACTACAGGAGACTGTCCCAGTCCTCCAGTCCAAACTGAAAAACAGATCAGAGGTGGAGAAGATGGACATGGGGAAGGTCTGGTGCTGGTGAAGACATGAAACATGAAGGCCCCAGAGCATGAGGCTGAAAAAAGGCCCGGAAGCTATTTTAGTGCTGATTGTGTCTGTGTTCGGGAAGCAGTACATGGTGGGGGCAGTGAGAATCTGTTGGCAGCTTGACCAGATGGGCAGGGCCAGTACGACCAGCTCCCAGTTCCCATCATCCCAGCCTGCTGCAAAGCTCCAAAATGAAGCCAGGGTACCAAGCAGTCACCCTGTGCCTCCTCTAGAGGGTTGGACAGGCTTTCTGGCAGGCTCATTCAATGAGTGAGAGGTGATTTTATTGAAGCTACTGCATTTAAACAAACACGAGATGTTTAAAGAGGTTTTATTTTTCTAGTAGCAAGGCAGGAGCAAGCAGCAATCAGTGAGACATTTTCTTTTGCTAGTGGCTGTGCTCCACAAAATGATTTTCTTCAACCTGGGAAGCCAGGCAAAATATGAGGGTACTTAATGACCTTTTAAAAGTGTCTAGATAAGACACGTTTTATTCAGCTATGGGAAGTCTAAGATAGGTTAGAGGTCCCTGACCACAGAAAAATGCCAGAAAACACATCAAAATTAGCTGGGTAGTAGGGAATGTTTACAAGACCTAGCGTTTGCATAAAACAGCATTACTTCTTGTATTTGCTTGTGGGTGATGCAGGTTATCCTCTGAGGGTCTCTAGGCTGTATATTAAGTCTGTCCTGGGAGGAGAGGATGGATTTTTAAAGTAAATGCTTTTATTTTGTTGTGTTTTTTTTGTTTGGGTTTTGGTTGTTTTTTTTTTCGAATTTGATCCTCTCTCCAGCATGGGAGATAGTAAAACACTGCTTGCTTAGAGGCCGTAGAGTGGCTGTGGTTCATTTAGATGTTGCTGGCTTGCTCCAAGGGTCAGTTCACACTTGCCAACTTGCAGGAGTGTGAAGTAACCTTTGATTGATATTATAAGCTCATCCCAGAGTAGCAGTGGTGGCCCTTAGCACGAGTGTTTGGGCTTTTCCATGATAAATCCTGGACTGGGTTTCAACTGCACAGTGGAGGAGGCAGAAGTGAGACAAAATGGCAATACTGGAAACACTTCAACTGCATTATAGAAAGAGAAAACCAGCAAAGATCAGTGATGTTCAATTCCTTATCAACTGAAATTGGGATGTAGGAAAAATTATACACACTGTAAGTAGATATGAATTTTTATTCTATGTATACAATGGTTCATATAAATTCATTTATTCATACTTCATAGTTGAATGTCCATATGAACTATTGAAACTGCCTGTCTGTATGTGCTAGGTGCAAAAGTGGAAAGCTGTTTATGTCTCTACCTATGCAGTCACCAGAATTATCGGCACAAACACCTCATGATGCTCTGTGTGGGCCATTTGTCTGCTAATGAAAACTCAGTCCGCCTTGGGCTGAGTTTTCCAGATCAACTTAAAATTCAAGCTTTTATTAGTTTTGCAGAGTTTTAGTCCTTAAAGTTAGCAGCTGAAGGAGAGACTCTGAATAAACTGTTTGTATTTTTTTGTCCCAGCATCTCACATTAGCAAACTCAACCACACAGCCTACAAGAGAAAATGAGCTCCTGATCTTTAACCCAAAACTATTGTTTGCGCTTTCCTCCCTCAGGCAAACACTTAGTCTCCCACCTCTTCCTCACCTTCTCCCCTCCGCTGGTCCCGAAACAGAGCCGGGCCAGCTTCGGTTTCTGTGCCAGGATCTCCTTTCCCTCTTGCCAGAAGCCTGCTGAAGCTTTCCCTGCTGTTGCCTTGCTGCTGGGAGCTCCCTGCCCCTCAAATATTGGTCTTCAAGTGTGTTCACCTGTGTGAAACATACTCTTTTGCAAACATCTTCCCAGTGCATCCGTCTCAACAGCATCTGGCTGGCTCCATGTGGGAGGAGCACAGGTTGCTGCCTGCCTTGGCTAAAGGCGGGTATCTGGCAGCCTGCGCAGAGCTGTCTTGCAGCCTGCCATGAAACTGTCCCTGGATGCTACGTTTCCTCACTATGTCCCTTCATTTCTTTGGCACATCCAGGGCTCCCAGTCCCTGAGTGCTGCCCAGACACGCTGCTTTAATTGCTTCACTGCCCCGCTGCAGTCCGAGCACTCACAGTGGGACAGTTTTACCTGGTTCATCCTTTTCCAGGAGCGCCAGCCAAGCTTAGATCAGAGTTTTAAGCTCAGACTTTTAAGGATAAGAAAGACTGGAACCAAATGAAAAAGCAGAATAATGCAGCTTGACTCAAACTCAGAGCAGGTACCTGTTTGTGTTGTGTACTTTTTCCAGTGAAAGCGTGTCCTGGCTGCCAGGTGTCAGCCCTGGGCTCCACTGTCTGCAGCAACACTGCCCGTACCAGGCAACACCCTTGGCTGACACTGGCTCCATCCGACACAGGGGCAGCTTCCAGCAGCTTCTCACAGAAGCCACCCCTGTAGCCCACCCACTACCAAAACCTTGCCAGGCAAACCCGATACAAATAGTGACATACTTCATACAAAAATTCTAAGGAGGTGATCACAATTTATGTACATTTGAAGCTGCCTAAAACTTTGTGGGGTGCTATATGACAAACATAAAAGTATCCACTAAACTAGGTCTTGGGGCTATGAATATAACAGTATTTTTAAATGTTTGAAAGGTATATTGTCCTTATCACAAATCTAAGCATTATCAAAGTCAGAAAATCCAGATTTCATATTCCTAAAAATATCAAAACATTCTGCAGCATGGAAGAGGATGCTTAAAGCACCTGTACAACCTTAACTCAGCCTGACTATATGGAACAACTATAGGAATGTCATGAAGAATGACAGTAAGAATGAGAAATGCGGAGGATCTGAAGAAATAGGAATGGAAGATGGGAGAAGTAGAAGCCATTCCAAGTTGGTTGGATATCTAAGCTCACAAATTTTGTTTAGCAGATCTAAATAAGCTGAGACAGTTTGGATAAAAGCTTACTTTAGTTAGTAAGGTGACTAGGATGTTATTTACTTTATTCTAATTGGTCATGTAGTGGCCTTCCCTGCTTCAGTCTGTTGAATGAAAATGGAGGCATTCTGTCACAGAATAGATGACATATTAAAAAGGAGGTTTGGTTGAGCATACGAACAACATTAAAAATGAGGACAACTTGAGAAATGAAGATACAGAGGTTGCAAGGTGGATATATGTGATTCAGATAATACTTTATTTCAACATAAAAATGAATTTGGAAGAAATAGATTTCAAAGATTTGATTTCAATTTGGCAGTTACACACATATTTAAAGTATTGCAAACAAATAATTCACTATTTGCATCAGAATATTTTGATGCTTAAAAAGACCTTTTAAAATTCCCTTTCTATGACATATTTCTTATGAATTATTCATTGAGTACATGGGTAGAAATTGTTTACAACACATTCCCTGCCAAATTTTTTTTTTTTCTTTAAATGTTTAAAAACTTCAGGGAGCTCTACATTGTGTATAATAATGTGAAAAGGGTAACCTTAAAAATAAAGCATTTTTCTTGCTGCATTTTATGCAGAACTGCAGGTCAGTTTATTTAACACAAGTCAGCAAATGCTTTGAGAGAGTAGGTAGTAATTCCTATATTCTCATGAGAATTGCCATGCTACATAGTATTGGGAATTACGCAGATCTATAGGAAAGAAGATAGGAAAGTGTTACCATGCCAACTGCATATGATTAGTGATGGCAGCCTACTATCAACCCTTCTCAGGGTTCTTAGCATGATCTTGCTTAATTCCTGGTATCTGTGTACAGGCGTTGTCTCAAAGGGACTTCCATTCTCTCTTCCTTGGGATCATGTCTTTTTAAAAAAAATAAAACTAAAAATGTCTTTATGAGTACTTGTTTTATTGTGTTTCATTATTTTATCCTTTGTATTGAGAAGGTGCGGCCTCACTGATGTAGAAATATTCAGTACAGGCACCAGAGAAGGTGCTCCAATCATCTTTCTGTGACCCATGGGGCTACAAGGTGTTTCCAGAGCGGGAGGTTTGAACAAGGTCCCTTATGAAAACAGAGAGTGTGAAGCCTTCAGAAAACCTACCCAAGCTTGGTTTTGTTGTGGGACCTTTATGGTTCTTTGTTTTTTTGAAACCCAGCAGAGCAGATTCTAACATAGCCAGGAAAACCATATCTAAGCAGCTGGGTGATTTATTTATCATTGTTACAGGTTGGCAGCTGGGTGACCCGAAGGCCATCTCAGGCTGGCTGGAATAAAAAAATAGTGGCTTCCAGTTAGTAATACAGTGATAAGGAATTTTCTCTACACTTCTACAAAATATTTCTTGCTTTCATCTCAAAAACAGGAAGCCAAGAAATCGTGCCCTGCTGTGGTTTAAAATATGATAGTGCATGATGATCAAAATGCATCTATAAATATAGATATAAGTTGCAATGAATTTGTTGTCACTGGCTTTGTAAAAGGCAGTGGTAACAAAATGAGAAGATGGAATAAGATGATAGAGAAGACTTGCTTTTTCTTTACTTTTAATTGAATTTAATCGTGCTGCCTGCTTCCTGCGATCAATTGATGTCTGAGGTTTGTGTAGCCTTCCAAATGCCAAATCTGTGCATGACAGAGATAGACTATATTAATGTCATAGATTTTGATAGCATCTCTGTATTCTTGCCAATGTGAATTCAGACTAGTACTTCAGTATAGGAATAATTCAACTGATGTATCATTATTCTTTAGAAAGAGGATCTGGATATGTTTTTATTGCACTGAGATTATATTACTTTAAGAATATCTTGTCAAGGACAAAGAATTTTAGGAAATTGAATGGAAGAATAATTCCATGTGTCTCATAAAAAATATTTCTGTTTACACATCCCAGTACAATGTTTACCTTTTTTGAAACAATATGAGATTGGTGACTGGTGTTCAGCTTTTGATTATCTATCAAACTCAGAGGTCCTTTTCTGCAGATATGCTACCAAGTCAGTATTTCTACAGAATATTTTTTCAGTTTGCTAAAGTCTTTTTTTATTCTAACCCCATTTTCTAATTTGCTGTGTCACATGAAAATGTAACAACCACATGTCCTGCGCTGTCTTTTGGGCCGTTAATAAATATAGTGCATAGTATGAGCTCAAGATACATCTGTGGTGACACGCTTCTTGATGCTGCCTTCCTTTTTGACCATGAATCTTCCTCTGCACATCTGACCAGTTTTCCTCCCCACAGTTTAGCAGTTTCACCTGGACCAAGTTTCTCTAGCTCCCTTGTTACTTCAGGTGAGACAGTGTCAAGAGCCTTACAAAAGTGAAGACATTTGACATGTCTTCCTCTGCCCACAAACCCTGTTTCCTTTCAAAGAGGGAAATTGGATGGGTTTGGTTTGATTTGTGCTTGAAAAAATCCCCTGGCCTCTTACTTACTGGTTTGTAGTCTTGATTTTTATGAACAGTTTGTCTGATTTCCCAGTATTTTCTGGGAACTGATGTTAACTGAACTCTCCACTCTCTTCTTTTCTGCTGCTTTTGAAATAGGTTGCTTGTTTGACCACTTTCAATTTTCCAGACCAATCCTTCATGAAAATTTTCTCAGAGCAATCACTAACAATTCTGCCACTGAATCACCATATTTAAGTGCCTAAGGTGAATTCCACTAGTCCTAGCAATATGGAGAAAAAAAAGAAATAAATCCCAAACTAAAGTACTCTGTAGCTTGTCTTTCACTTAAGTAACCTAGTTACTTATTCTTCCTGTGTGATAGCTTTTGATCCCATATGGCGTTTTACTGAAGACTGAAGCAAAGCAAGATGCCAAGCACTTCAGTCTTTTAGCTTCCTCTGTCTTTTTTTTTTCCCCTTTCTTTCTTTCTTTTGTTCTTCTTGCTTTTTCCTGCCCCCCGCCATCTTTTTTTTCTCTTTCCTTTTTTTTTTTTTTTTTTTTTTTGTGCTAATGGACTTTTGGAATGGTTTTTTCTCTCCCTTTTGTATTTGTTTCAAGTCATATCTCATTTCATACAATGACCTTTCTGATTTTAGTCATTCTAAGTAGTCAGACTTTATTTCCACTTCTGGTATACCTCCTTCCTCTCTCTGAGGTCCTTGTGGTTTACCAAACTGCTTTCTTGGTACCTTCCCTCCACATCCTACAGGTGAGAATATTCTACAATTTTGCTTTTATTATCTCCTTAGGGGTTAACATTTCTGAACTCCTTTTCCCTGTTTCCCATCGGATCTTATTTATTAGTTCTTTGAGTTCCTCTTTGCAGTCCAGTATCTTGCCTTTGTGTTTTCCCGCTTGTGAATAATCTTTAACTCTCTTTTCCTCATCTGTCTCCTATTTTTACTTTTCACTCTGACATTTTCAAATAACTCTTCCCTATAGGCTAGGCTCAGATTCAGACCTACTTCCCTACTGGTTGTTTTCACTGTTTTCTACATCAAAAAATCGTCAAACTTCCTCTTCGGGAAGTTTCTGGAAAGCCTGCTCTCCTCTGTGCCTTCCCTAAGAGATGCTTTGAGCTTGCAAGCTCCTTATTACCGTGGAGCACTGCACCTTGGGGGCTTTTTACTAATTTCTCACAGAAGTGTCTTCTGCTTGATCCTCCTGGTTTGATGGCTGACATTTGCCAGGATAACACCTTTGCTCTTTTTCCTCATTACTATCAAGATGCTTTCATATAGATCTGAATCTTTTTACGTTCCACCACTCAGCCGCACCTCTTCCCTCCTTTTCCCTGGCTGAATAGACTGTTAAATATTCCAGCCGTATGAATACTCCCCCTCGGTCTCTTTTGTAATTGACTCATAATTTTGATCTTGTTTAAGGACTCCCAGCACTGCCAGATAGCTCCTCATGCTTTTTGCATTACTACACAGGCAACTGAGATGTTCAGAAATGTGGTCTGTTCTCTTCCTTTTTGTTCTTCCTACGATGTTGTTCTCTGTTCTGTTACTCTTGTCCCTCATCCAAGTCAGCATTGCTTACACTTACTTTTTTTTTACTTGTTCTCAGCTAGCAAGCTTTTGTCCCAGGATGCTGTTTTTCTTTTTTTGTGAGACAGATACCTTTTCTTCTCAGAAATTCTTCTGAGACCCTATTGACAAAATTAGCTGTGCAAGAAATTATTCTGAGGATGTGTCTGTCTATGTAGCTATTAAAATAACAAGAAAATGTTATTAACCTTTTGGTATAAAATGAAGGTTTTGGCAATGATGCTGAAAGTATGTTTTTGTATTGCATCACTTCCCACTGCTGCTTACAGTTCCTCTTGTAATGTTATTATTTCAGATATTTCCTGGGAATATTTTAGTATCTTGGAATGAAGACCTGGTCTGATTGCATATCTGCAAGAGAGAGATAACTACTAATGACTGTTCTTCGGAGTATATATCATCACAACAGATCACTCATTCATCTGCTCACAGAACTGTTTTCCCTAGGCTTATTTTGCTGCAACGTATAATGATTTTATTATTCTCTTTATCCATTTTCTTCTCTTCACAGTACTTCAAACTCCCACCTTGTGCCTGGAGTTTTTTCCATGACAACTTTGATATCTGCTGTGCTGACATCATTTCTTACCTACTTAGGACAGTTAAATGCTTTCCTTTCCACAATTTGGGTTCATGTAGAGTCATGAGAAAGTGTACCCTGCATTTTGTAGTATGACATGCAATCTTTTTCCATATTTCTTTACCTTATTCTATTCTCTTTCTTGGTCTGGTTATCTGATTCTAGCATAAGTGACTCTTATCATACTTTGGCATGACAAATATGTTCTCCAGTCTCTAGCTGAATTGTATGAAGTGCTGTTGGATCAGAACACTTGCTAAATTCTTTGAGACCTTTGTGTCTTATTATTACTATAGTATGCATTTATACAGCCTGAATTTTTTTTTATGATCTATAAAAGAAAAATAATGTATTTAATTTTTTAATTATTGCAGTCTAAACATGATTGTGTCTTTTTATTAGTTTTCTTTTAAAACAAGCAGCTCCTTCTAAAGCTGAGAATAGATTCAGGGAATACATTATAGGAGAAAGATTTTTAAAAGATCGCTTAACAGTTTGCTGTCAATGTATTATACAGACCTGTAGTAAGAGCAGTTTTACTGAAAAGGGGAAAAAATTCTTGTTCCCCCAGCTTATGTACTACATTGTTATGCTGCAGAAAGAAATGGGTTTTTTTCATCTAACCGAGGAGAGTATATGAATAATCATTTAAATCAAGTACTGACATCTGCATATGCTTTACTTGGCTTGTTTTTAATCAACAAACTATCAGCCTATGATACTGCTGTAAGTACACAGTTCAAGTGCAAAGCAATCAAAGGACATTTTACGTCCTGGGTCTGGGTTGGTTAGTGAGTTAACAAGTGCATCTAAGATGTATGCCGCATGCCCAAACAGATACAAAGTATGCTTATTTTGGCTGATGGAAGTACATCCTGGAATGTGTTATTCTGCTTAGAACAGCTTGTTGAAAAAAAGGGAAAAAAAAAGACAAGAAGTTTTTAAATGTCAGTTTGTCTAGTTTGGGAGTTATTAATCCACCAAGAATTTCAAAGCAGAATAGTACTTGATGTATGATGAGAAAATGTGTATAGTAAATACAGGAAAAAAAGCCAGGAAAAAAAGAAAACAGGAGGAGAGATTTGCTGCAGTGTTACTGTTGCGTTATTCCGTGTTTGCACTTGATTGCCAAGAACTCACTGAAGCAGCTCTTCTTTTAATCTGGCATCAGCAGCTCACTTTACCCTTTCAGCAGCAGCTCTGCCAGGCAAGGTCTGCTCCAGGTCCTCTGACTTGCTTCAGAAAGGCAGAAGGCTGTTGACATGACTGAGTTTGATTCATTGACTGTAGCATGATGGAATACTTTCCTGTTCATGAGGAAGCTGTGAATGTGAAACCCTCCCATACCCACCCTTTTGCTTTCTCGTGGCTTTTCCCTTCTTTTACTCTACTTTTCTACTTCTTTTCTGTCCCAGAACAGGGAGTCAGCAGGGATTAGGAGAATAACTCTTACCACTGCTTCTCTGGTCTCTTTTAATGGGAGAAAACAAAGCTGGAGGGGAAAGAGGGGTTGGTGTCAGCCCCACTCAGCCCTGACCATCAGAGAAGCAGCAGGCTTCAAAGCAGGAGACTGCTGGAAGTCCTTGTGCTAGCAGGGCTTTGGAGGAAAGTCCATTTCTCAGCTGACTGCAAGCAAGGTGGCAGGCCTTCAAGGTGAAGCTGGCTGAATTTTGTGCTAGGTCTCTTCAGATACTTGATCAGCTGGGCAGAGTGTGACTAGCAGCATTTGAAAGGCCTGGATGGTACCATGACCTTCAGTAACTCTCATACCTGCGGAAGAAACTGTCAGTTGAGAAACACAGGACAAACAAAAATGCAGGTTTGCAGTGCTCTTCCTTCAGGTTCTAAGCAAAAGGTCGTACTTAGCAAGAAATCAACTTCTGGGTAAAATTTTGAGCATGTGAATGTGATGCTGTATTGATAGACATATGTATGCAGATGTTATGTATAATCTGCAGAAAGAGAAAAAGAAATGCAGCCATATTTCCTATTTAAAGAAGAAACACAAAAGTATCTTAAAAACCTATTTCCTGTAATCACAATGCATGGTTCAACAGATGCATTTTCTTCCTTGCTTCCCTGACTTCTGAGACATCACGTATTATCTGTTGTTAGATGCAGGATGTTGAGTTAGGTATGGCAATTCTTGTGATCCCAGGGGATTGCTCTGCTGGGGATACCACTGTTCCTCAGCATTTAAAGAAGGATTTGAGCTGAACTGATAAAGAAAACTGGCATAGAGTATACAGTAATTCCTTCAGTTAAGGATTTGGCTTGTCATTCGAGAGAAACCAATTATGATTTATGTCAATACAGCACAGATAATTTCCTATTGATTGACTGCCAGATCCTTGATAAAATAATGAGTTAGGCCTTATGCCAGTCATTCTTGGGCACTGTCAGACCAGTGTTTCTATTTCACATGCCCTTGACAAGGCTTCTCTCAAAAATTTGTAAGTAAACTGAGTCTTTTCAAATATGCAAACTCAAGCAAACATAAGCAGTGGTTCCCTTTAGTGTTAGTGGTTTGGTTTTTTTTAAATACATGTTCTTATTTAGGCTATGGGTCTGGCAAAAGTGAGTTTTGCATTCATTACTTAAAAAACAAACAAAGAAATCACTCTGCTTGCTAAGCATTCATCTTAGGAGATCAGTACATGCCTGGATTCAAAGTAGTTTTCAGAGAAAAACAACTCATATGTTCAAGTCTAAGGTTATCCAGAAGTGAATGCTATGTCTTGAGGACTAACTGATGTGGGGACAATCCTCCTTGTTTACTTGGTAGAGTCACTTACAAGCTTTCTACTTCTGCAGCCCTGACCAATGCTTGTCTTCATGAAGGGTGTGTCCATTGTCCAAGAGACACAGAACTGGATTTTTCTACCCGAAGGAGGAGGAGATGGGGGCTGGCCTTGGCTGGACTGCTCCTGGGGTGGAGTGGGGAAGGAGCTGGAGGAAAAGCTGGTGAACCTCCCTTTCCAGAGGTGTGAGTGGGATGAAGGCACCAACTGATGCTTCTGGAGAGGACGTACTCTCTCCCTAGGAGAGGCTGCAATCCCAAACACCCAGCTTCTCGGTTGGAAGCACCTGCAGCCATTCTGATTTTGTGCTCCCTGGCATAAGCATTCAAGCCATAGGCATCTGTTGTAAGCAGTGCAGCGTTTTCCTACTCCTGGCAGTCTTCTCTCTTAGACTACTGCCCGTCTTACCTATGCCCTGCTACATCCACATGCATTTCATAGAATCATAGAATCATAGAATGCTTTGGGTTGGAAGGGACCTTTAGAGGCCATCTAGCCCACCCCCCCTGCAGTGAACAGGGATATCTTCAACTAGACCACGTTGCTCAGAGCGCCATCCAACCTGGCCTTGAATGTTTCCAGGGATGGGGCCTCCACTACCTCTCTGGGAAATCTGTTCCAATGTTTCACCACCCTCATGGTAAAAAATTTCTTCCTTCTGTCTAGTCTAAATCTACCCTCCCTTAGTTTACAGCCATTGCTCCTTGTCCTGTTGCAACAAGCCCTCCTGAAAATATTTTCCCCATCTTTCCTACAGGCCCCCTTCAGGTACTGAAAGGATGCTCTAAGGTCTCCCCGCAGCCTTCTCTGCTTCTTCAGGCTGAACAGCCCCAACTCTCTCAGCCTTTCCTCATAGCAGAGGTGCTCCAGCCCTCAGATCATCTTCATGGCTCTCCTCTGGACCCACTCCAACAGGTCCACGTCCTTCTTGTGCTGGGGACTCCAGAGCTGGACGCAGGACTCCAGGTGAGGTCTCACCAGAGAGGAGTAGAGGGGCAGAATCACCTCCCTCAACCTTCTGGCCACTCTTATTTTGGTGCAGCCCAGGATATGGTTGGCCTTCTGGGCTGTGAGTGCACATTGGTGGCTCATGTCAAGCTTGTCATCCACCAGTACCCCCAAGTCCTTGGAAGGGCTGCTTTGATTCCCATGAATGCTGCATCTCTAACTATGTAGAGAGCTCTGCAAGCTTGAAGTTATTGTTTTTCAGAGCAGAAATTAGCTCAGAGGCAAATCCTAGAAACCCTGTTTGAAGACAGCCTCCACCTCCCTCACAGAGAGAAGAGCAAACCAGTTGGGTGAGGTTCACATGGGGGCTCACAGCCTCCAGGGGCTTTGAGTAGGAGCACAAAAGATACAAAGCCTAGGCAAGGTGAAGAAGGAATGAGTTTTAAAGGGGAAATAAAAGATGCTGGCTTGGCGAAATGTTATTTGTAGGCTTGAAAGGAGTCTTGCCTAGTCTGGCATTTGTTAGGGGATGGATAAGGTGAACCAGCTTAAGCTGGAAATGAAAGACTAAATATGGGGAAGGTAATGTGCACGTGAAATGTTTCAAATGTTCATGTAAAGTTTAAATTCTTATGCTAAAGACTGTGTGCCCTTTGGTTAATAAATACTGCATTCCTTTCTGTGGAAGAATTTTCTTGGGGGCACTGAAGTCCAAACTAGTGTCCCAAATGGAAACCTATTGACAATGACAGCTATACCCATGCTTAATTATGGGTGGAGAAGCAGAGGAGCCACAGACTCAGACCCTGTTTAAGAGTAGGAAAGCTATAGATCTTTTTTCTGGGAGAGGAGGACGTTGAAAAAGCTCCAGTTTTAGTGCCACAAGCCTAAAAAGGCTGCTCACTTTGTGGCTGTGAGAGGAGTGAATGGGAGGATCTACAAAACACAGCCCATTCCTGCTTGCCTTTGCTGACACACACAGGAGCCAGAGGCAAAGGCTCTCCACAGGTGTCCCAGCTCCCAACCAGACGTTCATACGATACTTATTCCAGCTGCCCTTCCTGCAGGCCCTGGCAGTAAGGGTGAGACTGGCTGTGTTAACTTCAGTAAGAACAAGGCTTAGTCTTAAGGCTGCTTTAACGTTTGCCAGAATTTTAGCCATTAACATCTTGAATCCTTGTGAAACTCTCTCCTCTGTACTTCAGCTGGTCCGATGTGAGCCTGCAAATTCACACACAGTTCACAGGGGTAGCAATTTCTTCTTTGCTACATAAAGCAGTGAAGAGAAGTCGGAGAGACTAAGAAATGGGGTATAATTCACTCTCTTTTGTGTACAAAGATTTCTGATAGTTCACCCTTCCTCACCCTGGCAGCATTCTGTAAGTGTTCATTGTCATTCAAGCAAACACATGAGGTGCTTCCTTTGCATGATAATTTTTCTGGTGAGAACTGAGGCATATTGATTTTTTACTTCATTGAGGTTTCCGCAGAGGTTATGACATTTAATGTTCAGCTTTAGCTGCTCGTTGCTAGGTGGGGTACCAATTGAATGTGGCCCTGCAAAATAAGCTCTCTTCAGAGTGCCTCAGCAGATATAAACAACAATCTGTTACTCAAAGTTGTCCAAGCATGAACAGTTAGAAAGAAAAAAAAAATATTTCAGTTGCACCAGACTAATTCCCATATGCAGACTGTACCAATTCTCTAGAATAAGAAATTTTCTCCTCTGCCCTCTAATCCCATTCAAGCAATATTACGGGAACATCCTGAGCAGGGTGATAAGTGTTATTGCATGCCTTGCAGGCAGGCACATTTAGTTTCTGCTGGAGCAAGAGGCAGGCTGGCTTCCTTCAGTGACGGGCTTGCTTTCACCCAGTCACCCGGTGTCTTCACTGCGGCATCGCTCCTTCAAAGGTTGCAGTCCATCCCATTTGTTGTAGCAGTCCACAAGGAAGGGAGGAGGTTTCTGAAGTACCCCCATCTTGTCCCATAAGCGATTCTGTGGTTGCAAAGAAATATGTTTGACCTGGTAACCAATGTGTGCAGTTGCAGATGTTCCTTCCCTAGGAGGTATCTGGTGAGTGGAGTGCAGGGGCAGAACAAAGTGAAATTTTTCATCTGTGCTCAAATGAATCCTGACAAATGCAACGCACAGCATGCAGCAGTAGAGCACTTGGAGTAGAATAGGCTGAGATACCTACTCACAAGTACAGAGAGGTCACAGATGGCCAGGAGAGAGGTATCTTTTAGAGATGTTTCTGCACAAAGACAAACTAACTGGTTCCAAGTCCTTGTCTTGATGATTTGACTGCAAAGAGTCCAAGCACACCTTCATTTGTGCAAGGTCTGTTAAAGGCTGCAAGCCATCAATTGAAGTTGAAGCTGCCTAGACATGGTTCTAACTCTGGCTGTGGCATGTCTGGCTCAAAAACTCAGAAAAAGAGAGCCAGTTACCCAGTACCTCCTCTCTCTCTCTCAGGTACAGGAGAGGATCAAGCTCACTTACCTCAACTGACGCCATGCAGAACTTCTGGAAATTTGCATTAAAATGCAGTGGACGTATGCCTGTTTTCCATTTTTAAATTTTAAATAGCTCATACAGAAATATTTCTTTTCTGATTTTTTAAACACTGGCTGTTTAGCAACAGCCTCATTTTATTCAAGTGTATTGTCTAGGTGCTCTGGGACTGCTTAGGCAGTCTAGTTTGAAAGCCAAGCAGGTTGTGTGATGGCCAATTTTCTCCCATTGCAGTAGAGTGAACATCTAGCTCAGTTTTCCATTGCCAATTTATAGAGGAAGAATTAAAATTCACTGAATGGATGAATAGCCACTCATTACAAAGTAGTTATTCCATAATTTTGTTCAGACTGACAGCAAAATCCATTCAGGGGATCCAAGTGATGGCATCCCTGTATGAAAGCATCTGTACCACCACAAGCTTTATTTGGATTAGTTACAGAAGTATTTGAAAGTCAAGCTATTAGACTTCTGTATTCATTCTGAAAATTAATTTAAGTAATGTTAAAATATCTTCAAACTATATTAATTCTTAAGTCCTACAGTATCAAAACTATAGAAAATCCTTTTGTCTTAACAGGAATCTGTCCATAAGCCTATGATCTTACTTTTTTCCTTACAATATGATGTATATTTAAAAAGCAAGGTTATTTTTTTGATTGTCTATATTCTTTAAAAAGTTGAATAAACCAGTATCATAAATAATTGTCTAACATATCATGCTTTAGGTCAGGTGTAAGTGCAACAATTAATATTAACTGCCACCCTGGGCTTTGTTCTCTTTTCCAGGATCACCTAGACGTTTGATAACTTACTCATTCTCTTTTGCTTGTAATTTTTTCTGTATTTAAGAACCAAGATGTTTTTATACTGATGGAAAACAAGCAAACATAGTCTTCCATATTTTTGCACTACATTAATCATTATAGGACCCACACTGCAGCTGTGTTCTTGCTACCCATTTGGTGCTTACCTCACCTTCATTGACAGCTATTTTCAAAGTTTCATTCGTTTATCTAAAAAAGTTTGTACAAGGCTCTTGTGTTTTTTCCACGTAACTTAAGGCTAATGCGGAGTGAATATTTTAGATACCTTTCTTTGCTCAAGTGTAGTGGCTATGATGGTTTCATTTCCAGCTATAGGATTTTGCCGCTTAAACTCTTGCCAGACGTGGATTAAACACTAGAAGTCCTTAATCTGGTGATGAAGTTGAGGGTCACCATTCTTGAGCTTTGCAGCCACTTGAGTACACACAGAGAGGACATACCCTGGATGAGGTGATGAGAATTGTAAATAAGAACAAATGTTAGCGAAGGAGAAGGCTGACTAGTCCCTTTTGTCATTCCAAGATCATTGCCTATTGTAATTTTGCTTATAATTTGCACAGTCTATTTTTAAAAATTCTAGACAATGCAACTTCCACCTCATCCCTTGGGAAGCTGTTTCACCAACTAATATGTCTGACCATCTGGAAGTTTTTTCCCGATATTATCTCTTCATTTTTTCCTTTGTTAATACCTTTCCCATCATAAACACCTATTAAATCACTTATAAAATTGCAGCTTCTCTGCAGATTATTTGAATCATCAGGATAAACTGAACAATTATACTTCCTTTACGGAATTCTATAGGATGAAATTAACTCCTCACTTGAGCAAATATAGATAGTTCTATATTGTATTCAGCACAGCTTATTTGAAATACAGCTTTGGCATAAGTGAGAAAAAAATCACCCTGCCGTAAGTTATACAGAACTTTGACACAAGGCCCAGCCAGCTGTGCCATACTGCTTTTCATATACATCATACTTTGCACACTATTTTATTACATTAGGAGAAGCCAGTGTTTCAGCTACTGATTTTAGGACACATAAACAGTAAGGATTGCTAATTGCTGTGTGCTTGTGATAGTTTCTTAAGATCTGGGGAAAAAAGTGCCTTTTATAAAAACACTTCTTAATTATCTTATGATTTTTCCATCTGAGGACATAGTTAATCATTGTGGGCTGTTTTAACCCTGGGTAATGTAAACTGCTTTCAGCTTCCTGCCTGTTCTTCTGCCTGGGTTTTGACGTGCTCCTTCCTTGAAGCTGGAATTGCTGAACAAGGCATGCATCTCTTCCCTGGACACTCTGCTTCATCGCCTGGAGTACTAGCATAAACTGAAATGGAATCCTCGTACAGGGTGGAGGTGGAAGCGATATGAGTGTTATTGTGGGGTCAATTCATGGAGAACTGGATAGACCATTGCTTGCATGAGACTGAGATCTTTGAAATATGAGACTGGAGGGAATTATGTTATTGTCACAGTTACCTTCTTTATTAAGTCCCTTCTGCCATTGCCCAGGGTAGATGGGATTCCAGTGTCAAAAAAGGGATTTTGAGATAGATAAACAGAGGATTGAAAGGATGTGTGTTCTGTACAAATGCAAGGGTAGAAAGGTATTGCAAAACAGTCACTGACCAGCATCTCCGCTTGATAAATGTCAACTGCTGATGCTTATCAACTCATAATATACTACCAAAAAGAAGGTGAGTAAAGGAGTTTTAGATGCCATAATCTGACAAATCCTTTAAGGATCTGTAATATTTAATCAATAAAATTAGCCAGATCTTAATTGACAACCAGCAGTGCCCATTGCCAGAAAAGTAAGTGGAAATAAACTGGTAAAAATGGAAACGATCCAGAAAATTGGATGAGCCTAATGTGTGAAACAATTTTTTGAAAGTCTAAATAAGAGAGGAAAAGAAACAAGGAGAAGATGGTTACTTTGCCTTGGCTAGAATCCCAAATAATGAAACAAACAGATTTGCAAGGGAACATTAACACTTACCTTCAAGACATGAGATATGGCAGAGTACACAGTATTTTAGCAAATTGGATGATTCTGCTGCATTTTGGCAGAGTCAGCTGGACACAGTGAATACAAAGATGTGCACATTTCCTATGTCCTTTTGGGAGCTACTGCTTCCACCAGTGCTCAGGAGAGAGTATGGCAGGAGGGCACACCAGTGCATGCATGCTGCATTCTGACCTCCTTGCTGGTCACCAAAATCAGGGGCAGAAATACACCACCGAACCAGGACTCAGAGTGTAAGACGAAAGGGAGAGTAGTGCTCACCTCACTCTTCTGTTTGCTAGTTTTATTAAGTTTTGAAATGCTTTTCATGTTCACTTTATCTGATAAGTCTTGCAGACAAAGTTTTAGTGGGGTAAAACAGTCATTCTTTCATACGAAAACAGTTTTTCCCCACTGATGCAGCAGTATTTTCCTATTATTCCTCTTCGGAGTAGTACAGAGACTTTACCTTTCACAGGCAAAAATCAGGTGCAGCTCTATTGTGTGTAGTATCCAAATTAACACCAGTGTACTTGGGATTCAAATTTGACATGCTGTGTTGATTTGGCGGTTGACTGCAGAGAGCCATGGTTTAGGAGCCATTGTTCAAAATGGCTTGAAGAAAACAAGAAGGATACCTGTTCCAAAAGAAGGATTTTTATACCTGAGATAAAGGATGATATTTCATGGAGCTAAATCAGAAGCTAGAGGAAGGAGTGTTAAAAATGTCCAGACCTAGAAGTAATGCCGCAGCATATTCTTGCAAGGTTAAATTATGTGGTACTTTTATCCACAAACTTGAATGAAAGTCAAAATAGAAAACAGTTATTGAAAAGTACAGTAGACTGGCAGTGGACTGAAGTATGGGATTTTTTTTTAAAAAAAACAAACCTACACAATATGATGTTTATCATAAGACCAAGAGCTCAATATTCTAGTGTCAAGTTACCACTAGAAATGTCAACGTGTCTCACAGACTGACTCAGGAGATTTTTGACTAAAATTGAGCAGTAAAGATTAGAGATTTATTATTTGAGCATATTGAAATTTGACAAGTTACATCATGGATCTGCACATCATTGCAACAAAGCTGTTTTCTCTGAGTACTATCTTAAAAAAGCAACCGCGATAAGTGAGTCTGTAACATAAAATATCTGGTTGGTTATATAAATTGTGTTCCTTGTCTAGTTGATTACTACATCTGATCCATATAGCTCCAGTTTCATATTTTGTCCCAGTCTCATAGCTGTGGCTGGAGGGGAAATGAACATGCTGCCTCACAGGGACTAGAGCCATCGCAAGGCTGCTCTAACCCAGACACCGTACCCAGCTCCGAAAAATTGAACTGCAAGGGAGTGAAAAGATTCAAGAAAATGTTGGCCCTTTTGACATACAAGTCAGGGGAAACAAAGTAAGAAAAACAGGGTAGGAAGAGGTAAACTTACCTCTGTACATGTTATTCAGACTTTTGTTTCTAAAGGATCCCCATCGTTAAGGGATCTTTTGTGTCTGAAGCAGAGGACACCAGCTGTAGACTCAGCTCTATTCTGCAGGTGTACAACCCAATCAAACCTGGGATCAGCAGTCAAGCAGTGCAAATTGCATCAAGTCCTGTGGAGTGGACAGTACAGAATGCTGCCTTCTTATGCCTATGGACATTTTCAGTGTTCAAAGAAGAGCATTGAATGTGACAACTGAACATGTGTGGGAGCTAGTGGTAGGGACAGGGGTCCATCATTGCCAGGATCCTGGAGGCTTAGAGGTACTTGGATTTCATGAACTGAAGGAAGTCAGAACATTTTTTAATTCTGGGAACAGGTTAGGTCAAGGTATGTTAAAAAATAATGTTCCCTTAAAGCTGATCATTCCATAAGTACACCTAGCTTTGACCACGGTATTGGCCATGGCAGGGGCTGCACTGACCACTCTGTCCATTCCCTGCATTGCCTATGCTTGTATGGCTCAAGTTAGCCACCTTGGTCATCCAGCACTTCCTCCAGCCTTCCAGTCTTTTCTTCTGGGGGCTTAATTCCCCCGAGGAAATTCTGGATCCTGAAGCATGCTGTTGAGCGTAGGTAGATACCTAGCAGGGTGAGCTTCTTTAGCATTGCTCATATGCTTCACACGCTGTCATTACTCATTGCTAATGGCTGGTGAGCACAACACTTGAGAGGCTTTGTTTGTGCTAGTACTTAGATAATTCTGTTTTCTCAGTGCCAAACAGTTCTCCGAAAAGGGAAAAACATGAACAAGTTAGAAAAAAACAAAAGATGTCTAATGAAGAAGGATGATCCCCCTGCGCACTGTCATTTGACTTTTTTCCAGAATTAAGAAACTGTAGGAGAACACAAACAGGGAAAAGAAACATCTTCCCCAGTAAATGTCTTTCTTCACAAGGGATTAGGGTTTGATTACAAGCATATGTGCACACACACACGCACGCTCACACATATACAAGAGTATTCCACCTGTGGAAGGAGACAGTTTCCAGTGAAGTTGTTGCTGAAAAGCCATTAGTGAGAGTCAAGAGGCCCGTGCTGCTTTCTAAGACCTGCAAAGAGCTCCTTTGCTTGTTGCTGCCAGGGTAAAGCTGACCCTGGAGCACTGGGCAGTCCCAGGGCTAATTGCTGCCCAGGTCCCTGCTTGGGCATTGCCACAAATGGGAAGGAATGGGCAGACCCACTCCCAGGTCAGGCCAGCTGGAAAAGCACTCCTCTACAAGAAATTTACTGTTTTAACAGTTTAGACATGGTCCTAAAATATGGACCTGTTGCTGAAGGCGTGCATGGGTAGGCTGGCTTTTTCTGCCCCAGAAGCTGGTCTCTCAAGCTTGCCATCATTAGATTCTCCCCGGTAGTATTGGATGAGCCATTACAGCCCCACACTTCTAGCTTTCTCTTGTAAACTTGCATCTTCATACGTACCATCGCAAAGTGGGATCAAAAAAATTCATCAAGAGAACAATAACTGCATATCATTCTCGGATACTCTGTAAGATTTTGCGTGCTATTGAAAAGGTACATAGCAGATGCTTGCCTTTGCATCACTGGCAGAGGATGTGCTGAATGTAAGGGCTTTCCAGATGTGTGAGGACTTAATGATAGAATAAATATGGCAGTTGTCTGCATACACCATGTCTCCTTAAAAAAAATGCAAAAACAACAACAAACAGCCAGCAAACCGTGCAATCAGAATATTCTGTAAGCTTGTCCTCAGTTATCTCCTTGTACCAGGTACATTTGCGTGAGATTTTACGCAAGACTTCTGTGTCATCAAGGACTGTAAAGAAAAGGTAAGGAGGGGAGCTTTGCCCAGCAGAAAGACTCAAATGCTTTTCAATTTACCCTTTGCTTTGTCAAAAACTTTTGTTTAAAGTAGCGGTTAATGCTCATGGAAAAGCCTCCCATCACATAACGTTCGGGAAGCAGATATCCTGAAATAATTACTACAATGCAGAGTAGATATTTTCCTGCTTCCCAACTACACAAACTGCTAATGGGTAATTCGGATGCAGGCTAAGTGCTAAAATCTGGTACCATTACATTGAATGACACTCCATAAAATAACATCTGTCTGTGTGTAACACAGACTTAATTCCCAGCACACTACCAGTCTATAATGAAAACAGTATACTGTAAGCACTGAACATATTAAAAAAAAAGGAAAAGTAAAAGAATGATATACAAATAGATTGCTATTCTGATAGAATTCAGGTAGGAAAGCGGCAGGCTTATTATCTTCCTGTAGATTATAATGCATTTTTATTTTGTAAAGTGCATTTCTACATCTGTCTTGCTATTCCTTTACAGTCCTTAGAAGGTCTACAGCACATATGTATATATGCTGTATGGATATACATATGTACATATACATATGTATACATATATATGTATAAATGTATATGTATGTGTGTATACATATTTTTTAATGGGATTGGATCAGAGAATTAAATATTAATGCAACAGACATTGAAGTCAGCACAAAGATTCCCACTGGATTTAAAGGTGGAATCAAGATGAAGCTGGAACAGGCTCTAAAATCTGCTCATCTTTCTTTAATTTTGGCCTGGCTCACAATACTAGCCTTATTTAATTTTTTTTTTTCTGGGCCTGCTCCTACACCTTCCTCTTAAGAGTCATTTAAAGCTCCTTGATATTAAATGGACCATATATAAAGTAAAAATAGTATCCTGTGAGCACTGTATTATTTTGTGTATTTTGTGTTTACAGATGATATTACAAACTGCTTGCAGTTGAACTGATCTCAGTTACAGAAATCAGCCTCCGTAGTGTGAAATACCAGTTTCTGCAAACAACTGTCTGAGACAATATATTCAGAGATGGTGGTTTTAGGACTCAACAGCTGAAACCACAGAGTTGATGAACCAGTGATAAAATTTTATCTAATTTTAGATGCCTGACAGCTAGATCATTTTCAATGTTGAAGTTTAGCCTCGGGTTTTAATTTTTTCCCTATTTCATTTGACATAAGATAGTTACCTAAGAATGTCAGTACTTGTCCATATTAATAGTTACCATTTTTTCTTCCACTGGTTATGCAGAAGAACAAGAATAATGTCTGAATATATTCCCATATGATGTATCTTTATTCTCCTAAACTGACACAATACTTTGTACAGCATTATCTTATCAATTAGTAGAACATTATCTAGTAAAGTGATTAGCTATGACAAGACCAGGTAACGTTTGAATAGATCTATTACTGCTGTTGCATCTGCATTCACATTTACCAAAAAGTCATGTTTTTTGGCATGTGTAACAGAAGGAAATATTGATATGTGCTCAATGGTATGCAGTAGAAAATGTTTTGTCACTGTATGAGATTATTCTTGGGAAAAGTTCATTATACAGAGACATTATATTAATCCTGGCATTAGAAGCACATTATTGTAGCCAAAATAAAAATCAAGAAAAAAGAAGAAATTCTGGAAAAATGATGGGAAGAAAGACATGCTGTCATGACATTTTTGTATTTTCTGTAGGAAAACTATAATTTAGTACCAGAAACAAGTTATTTTTCCCCTCTAGTGTATTTTGGAAAAGTCTCATTTTTCCTAGTAAAAGTGCTGAAACTTCTTATTCAGTATAATTTTATACAGAATATTTAACAGCCTCTGCATGTATCTATGCTATGGAAGTAAATGTAGTTTTTCAGGTAATATGTATTTACTAGTGGAAGACGTTTTCTGGAAATGTGTGTGTTAGGTGGCAGCATCCCAGGCTCAGGACACCAGTGTGCTCTTTCCGCATCCTCACGCATACCTGTCACATGGCAGTCATTAATCTGGTGATGACGTAGTGTATTTCTGCAGAGGTTTCCAATTCTTCAAGGCTCAGCTGCATTTCTAAAGACTGAAATAAGGGCAAGGTAGTGCTTAAGCATCACCCTTTTGGGTGAGGCACTTTTTTGCACCAAGATTTCCAGACTGTATTTTAACCCATAAACTGGTGCAAGTGATGTTTCTGTTATGCAACCACCGACATGGCATTTAATGGTCCTCCCTGAAGAAAACTTTAGTAGTCCTTGGTTTATAAAAGACTACATAACAACCAGAGCAGTCAATGACAGAGTGTCAGTGCTCCATCCCTAGCACTGTGGGTCCTGTCAAGTTCTGATATTTCTGAGTCACCAGAGATTTTAAAAACTTTGCTTGTGGTGGTTAGTCTGCAGAGCTACCTCATGTAGCGAAGCAGACCACTACAGGAAAGAAAGAGAAAAATTCTCCATCAGGTCACATTCATCCACACATTCCAAATTATTCTTTTGAAAACAAAAGTCAACAGTAATGAGCCCTTTGTCATTTCTAAAGGGATTCTGCTTTCTCTTTTAATTTGGAAAACACTGTTTATTTCAAGTTTGCAGGTTATAAAAATGATATTTTGTAATCTATTTCCTCAGATTCCTGCTGCACATTGCTATTTTTTCTCCATGTGTTACAAAGAAAAATCCTTTTCTTGAAAGCTGCATACTCTGCTTTTCATTGTCTTTAACTTGCCGTTTCCACTCTCATTCTGCTTTTCAGGAAAATGAAATTAATTTTATCTATTCACAGATAGATTATTACTGGGGGGAGGGGGGCAGCAGAAGTCATTTGGATTCATATCCAGTCACTGCTTAAACCCTAATGCTTGAGCCTGGAGAAGGGATGGAGATAAAATTGGAAAATTCAAGCCAGACCATTGTCTAGACTCAGCTACTTTGAACACTGCAGACATTTGGGATTTTAGAAAAAAAAAGACCAATTTCGCAAGTGACAAGAAAGCAAACAGCAAATTTAACAATTTGTCAGTAGAGGAGTGCCTGGCTGCAAGATGCAGTGTTAAGTAGGGAGGCCTCCCAGAGCAATTTATCTGCAAGATACAAACAGGGGTTAGTGTGGCTCCGGTTAATACTGAGAATACTCCGGGGAATGATGCGTCTTTTAGATGGAGGCAGAATTTCATAAATGTGAAGGCATTTCTCATGATGGTGGGGAATGATCAGTGTGAGCCCCCCAGGGACCCCCGGAACTTGGACACAGGGAGAGGAGGAGGAAGAGGAGGAGGAGGAGGGAGCGCAGGGCAGAGGGCAGGTAGTACAATGCCCCTCTATGTTTTTCTCCTAAGAGAGCATGTGCGTTTCTGTGTGACACAGAGTAGGGAAGCCGGAGTTTTCTACCTTAATGTGTTATGGAAGATGCACTGGAGTTTGAAGACACACAGGGGAACTAGAAAGGAAATAAAAGTGTTATTTAATTACTCAAAGGCTCAATGTAAGGGCTAAATTACTCTGAGGCTCAGGGACAAGTAAATGACTGAGGGCTCAGAGGTCCTGCCAGTAAGCACCATACAAATGACCAGGGAGACAAACAGGATTTCAATGAGGTTTCAGAAACCAGGAGCCTCTGCTGCTTGCCTGGGGTATCGGGAAGAGCCAGCCCTTCTCATATCCGGAGAGCTGAAGCACAAGCATCAGCAGAGTCCCTGGGCATTTGTGTTGGCACTGGCAACAAATTGACAATCCAGGTTCACACCCAGATGTCCACAGTGGTTTGCTTTTGAGTTTCAGTGGTGGATTTAAACTCACTGAAAGTCTGTGTGGAGTTATATGATATGACTTTATTTGTTAGGCTTTACGTGCAATCTTTGGGGAAAAGATGATAGTGCCTTTTTTCACTCATTTATGTTGGATGGAGGAAAACATTTACTTAAAGCATATGTGCGTTTCAAATTTTTCTTTAGAAATGCCAGAAACGTCAAGCCTGACCTTCGTTGTTTGTGAGAGGGGATGACTTAGCTGTGACAAGTGCAGCACTGAGGGCTTTTTAAACTGTATTGAAAGAAAGGTGCATATCAAAACTTATATAGCTTCCCTAATATTAAAAAAAAATCCGAAGCATTCTGAAATATGCATTTCCTATCTCAATCAAATTGCACTTCTTCACTTCTGCTGTCGTACCACCGTCACTACTGATTTTCAGGTAGAAACCAAAACTTTCTGGATAGACCGAGAATGAATTTTGAAGAGGAAGAACTAGTAAAAAAAAATTTTTTTCTTCTGTTAAAGGGTTAAACATTATTTTTGGTAACTATAAAGCAGCATAGGTTCAAGTTTTCCCTTTTTTGTAGTTCACGTCAAAATGATATTCCAGAAATTCTACCTTAGTTACAGAGTTGTCCAGATTCGTCAGTCATGTTTTGAGATTTCTTTCCACGTCTTATTTTACATAACACCTTTGTTTAACTTGAGTTTTGAGAACAATCTCTCTTCTTTTTAAAGCAGATGGTCTGTTGACTGCAAGGCTGGATTTGCTTTCTTGGTCATAATATTTCAACCTAATTTTGCTTAGTAGATAATTTGCCTTCATGGTGTCAAATCTGTCTTCTTCTGATTGGCTGTTTTTTAAAACCATCACTTTGATTTTAGCTAATATACTTCTCGGTCATTCTCAGATTATTACTTTTTAAAAATAAATTCCTAGCTGCAAACAGAAACTCAAAGGCTCCCAGATTTCCACAGCCATAACCCCTCCTTGGACATTAATTAATGGAATTCGTGTCCATCATTAATCAGCTTATTGCCAACTCACCCTTGAATTGTATTTAGTCGACTATCAACATACCCTGTTTTACCTGTTAAGCAATGGGATGTCCTTAACTGACATGAAACCTTGCCACCAGGATCCTGTAGTAACACAGTCTTCCTGCTTGGAAAGAGTAGGGTTTATAGATCTGCATCTAACAAAGAAAACCCTGGCTCTGCTGCTACAGGGCTGAGGTAGCTAAGATAAAGAATGCACCAGGTAACATCTGATCTTAAAAAAACATTTTGTGTGTTTTGAATGAGCATCAGATCTAGTCTGGGGTGACCAGCTAAGCTAAGCACCCAAGTGCAAAAGGTGAAGTTGATTATGACTGGCAAAGCCCTGCAGCTTCAACTCAGGACTTTTCCAGGCAAAGCCTGGAGTACAATCTCATGTCTATGGAGGAAGCCCAAGCGTCCTCCCTCCTCTCCCTTCTCCTTTCCCCACTGCTGCCGTTCACCCCCACAGACAGAGCTTTGCTGGTTCTCCCAGCAGGTGACTCAAATATTTCGTGGAGGAGTGGTGGCTTTGGTGTGTTTTAGCAAAGGTCATGTCTGGAAATCCTGAAAGGCTGATGAACGTTAAACTACAGTTCACATAGAAAACTAACTTAAATGAATTAAAGGATGGGTAAGTTGGATGATTTCACAGAATCACAGAATCACAGAATAATAGGGGTTGGAAGGGACCTCTGTGGGTCATCTAGTCCAACCCCCCTGCCGAAGCAGGGTCACCTACAATAGGCTGCACAGGATCTTGTCCAGGCGGGTCTTGAATATCTCCAGAGAAGGAGACTCCACAACCTCCTTGGGCAGCCTGTTCCAGTGCTCCGTCACCCTCAGAGGGAAGAAGTTCTTCCTCATGTTCAGCCGGAACTTCCTGTGCCTCAGTTTGTGCCCATTGCCCCTTGTCCTGTCACTGGGCACTACTGAAAAGAGCATGGCCCCATCCTCCTGACACCCACCCTTCAGATATTTGTAGGCCTTTATAAGGTCCCCTCGCAGCCTTCTCTTCTTCAGGCTGAACAAGCCCAGTTCCCTCAACCTCTCCTCGTAGGGGGGATGCTCCAGTCCCCTCACCATCCTTGTAGCCCTCCGCTGGACTCTCTCCAGTAGCTCTAGTAGATTTAATTGGCTGCCAATAGCTTCAGGAACTGTCCTGAGCAGAAGTCCCTTCTGGCCTGTAACTCTGCATGAGAATGATGGGGCCAGGTCCTCAGTGGTGACAAAAAAGGGCATGTTTAGTGGTCTTCTGATTGCCAGCCTGCTCAGGGCTTTGCTGGAGAAAGCTGGCACAGCCTCACAGCCTGTCTCAGGAGCAGCTGCTGGGTGCTGCGAACTCCTGATGGGGTCCCACATGCTGCCGTTAGCTGGGGGTCTCGCACCGTGGAAGCTTAAATGGGAACACTCCAAAGCCTGCAATGCTTCTTCGAGGCTGGATAAATCAAGTCTGAAGTCTGTTTTAGGTTGGTGGAGCAGTGTAAAGTGACCATGCTGTGGGCCAGGATCAAGAACAGTGTTTCATTCCTGTCTGGGAAATACCTAGATAACCTGCCCTACCCGAGTGCACAAAAATAGTGTTTCCTTATCCAACAAGAATTACTTTCCTCTGAAAATTTCTATGCCAGGAAAGTACATTCATGGATGGTAGGTAATCTTTTATAGTATAATAAAAAAATTTATGTAAGAATAAATAAACAAAACAAAAAAGAAAAGAAAAGAAAAAAAGGGGCAAAAGAAACTCCAAGTTTCCCATCTCTTACTCACCACAGCTAAAAATCAACCTGTGTAAAAGTTTTCATCTGAATTATTCCAACTTATATGTTGGGATATTTCAAGACCCCTGCCCATTTTCACAGAGCTGAGACGCTTCTGTATTTTGTTCAGTTTGGGCAAAAAGGTGAGGGATAGTAGTTTTTGCAGGTATGTGCAGATCCGGTCCCATTATTGGTGATTAATTGCCAGAAGATTAGAAACTCCTTGCCAGACAACTTAGCTACTCTAGCCCTTGATCTCTGTCGTCTTTGGTTGTCACTTTGTCTTTAACCTCTACAAGGACAAGCTCCAGGAGACTGATTTACGCTCTTAAAAAGATTTATTCTCTTTTGAGCTGTCACACAGACTTTACCTGATTTGTTACTTACTCTTCTAAATGAGCCCAGGCGTGGCTCTCTGAGGTAAACATGAATGGCATGCTCATAGAAACAAGGGTCAAAGACTTGTTACCAGAAATCCCCCAGTCATATAAAATTAAAGGAGGCAGAAAAAGTAAAAACCCTGCATAGCTTCAGAATGGATTGTAGGAGCAAGCACAGAGCCAGCCTGCAAGGAGGGAAAGGGTGCTGGTGTTTCATACAAGAGAAAGATGCCTGACAAATCCCTCATCACACTGGATGCTACGTTGGTGTCCAGTGTGCTTCAAACCCCTTTTCTACCACACCCTGAGATTGCTTTGCAGATGTTTATGGAGTGAACGATCAGCTGCTGATGGAAGGGCAGGGCTTGCTAGCAGCGTTGCCCTGTGGCTCCTTCAAGCTGGTCCCCAGGAAAAGAGGGAAACTCTGAAGCAAGATGCTGACTGCAGCTGGGCAGCAGAGCCATTAAAAATAAGGTCTCCCAGCAGAGACTGCCAGTGAGCTTGGGCAGAACAACTCCAGGTCATCCGATGTGGCCCACACTGGGCCAAAGTCTGGGCTCAGTTCTGAGTTGCATGGGCAGTGAGACCACAGCCTCTGATCTATGTGCTGAGAAAGGGTTGTTTTCTTCTGAGAAGAAACACGGATTTGCCTACAATCTCTGTAATCTCAGTAGAAGAAATTCTGCTTCCTTTCCACTTGAACTCCAGCAAGAGTAAGATCTAACACACATGTGCTTCCCTGTTACGACTTGCAAATGCAGAGCAAGTTGAGTTTGTACCCTGCTACTCAGCCAACATTGCATGGGAGCGCTGGGCCCTGGGACTAGCATAGGAAAGGTGGCGGGAGAACTTTATCAGGAATTGATCGAAGTATAAAGTTCTTTATAGCGTAGTGTAGGTTGAGAAAGAATTCAGGAACTTTAATGATGGTTCTTTTAAGAGTTAGGAAGACTTGGATATGGAAGAGACCTTGAAAACACATGCAACCCATTATAAGGATATATGGAACCTCATTTTTCATCTCTCAGAGTGGGATTAATGGGTAGAGTGGCAGTGAAAAACAGAAACTGTCGTTAGAGGAAATATAGGCGTATTACCTTGCTGCCATGGTTCCATTTCACAGACATTTAGGTATCCATTGACCTGCACAGGAAAGCAAAATCACTTATGTCTGGCCCTGAATGAGACTGATCTTACAGCAGGACTCCACTAGTAAAATATGAAACAGACATCTCATGTTTGCTCCCTTGGCTATTCCTGCCTGAACGACGTGGTTCCCAGGAGCTATGGAGGGCTTTTCTGAGAACCTGAAATATCCATCTTGAGGGATGAATGTTTAAAATCTTCTTCTGACCCCTCTAGGAAACCCAGCTCATAGGTACTTAAAAGCTGGATGAGGATAAATAATTATAACACAAAGCTGAACTGCTAAGTAGGCTTGACTTTTCATTTTTATAGTGAGAGTGAGATCTTCAAACGTATTTCTTTACACGTTCACAGCCAATTTCCATTACATTAACCAGAATCACTTGGGCAGTGTCTGTAGATTTTGATCTGTTACACTCTAAATGCATTTTTTTTGAATTCTGACTAAAACCCCTTGAAATACAAAATCGATTTAAGGAAATCCTACATGTTGGAAGAGCAGTAATAATAGGTGCTGAGGTTCAGTGTCTTTAAGCTGTCTTTGCTTTTGCTGCTGCATTTATCACAGTCATCTTGTGAAATTCTGCAGTATTGTCACCAACTTCTCAGAACCAAAACTGTCATTTAAAATCTCTTCAAATGCAATGAAATGACATAGTGGTCTCTCGCGCTAGAGAGTCAGGTTTTTGCAAAAGATCCCTGTAGTGCTACTGGTCAAAACATAGTTCTGGTAATTAGCAGCGTGGTTTGAAATGTTACCAGAGGTGAGTTGCTCCACCGCACTAACCTGCTCTTGAGTAGGAATGATTTCGATACTATTTTTCAGATATTGAACTAACGGTCAATAAACAGCAAATTAAGCATCGTAGTGTGAAGCTAAGAGAGAGAACCAAACTTCTGGAAAATAACATCATTCTGACAAGTTTTTCAAGGCATTTTTGGATACATAAATTCCCTTGTCTCGAAAAATGAGTGTAAGCAGTATATGCATATATCACCGGTTCTAACATTTTAAGTTTGCAGTAATAAAATAATTTTTAGGAAGAGAGGCAAAGGTAAGGAAGTGGAAAAGTCCTTCTTTTCCTTAAATTAACCCCTGCATTGACATACTTTGGCAATATCTGCTACGTGGCAGAGCATGAAGGCTACACAGATACTTTCAGTACATTTACGTCTGTCATCCATGCAAACTGACTTGCGTATGAAAGAGGTGTAAATCAGAAACATTGCAAGAGAATACCTAATGAAAAGTGTCCTGGACTGTACAGACTGCAGATACTTCTGGATTTAAAATTCCCCAAGTATTTTTGTCAAAGCCTTTGGCACAATTCTGTCTAGCTTCGCCGTGTGGGGAGTGAATCAAAGGTGCAGCCTTGTTAGCCTCTCTTGAATTTCATCCCTCCTGGGGATTAGTTTCCTAGAGATGTCCTGAAAGTTTTCCTCTAATACAAACACAATATCACAGGAGCAGTTCACATGAAATGAGTTTAAATTCACAGTTTATACAGTTGCATTTTAAAGAGGCAATTTATTCAAGTGCAAAGTACAGTACCCTAGGTTAAGCATTTTTCCCTTGTTATCATTACCAAATGCATATTACACTAAACAAATTATCATGCTAGACAGAAAGGGTATTTGTATCGCATTAAGAGTCAAAATAAAGAAATCACTTTCCAACATTGGTGATGTCTCCATCCTTCTCCCAACACACCCCAGAAAACGCTGTTGATTGTACTGGACAGAACAGCCATTGACATTGTTATTCATCGGTGGGGAAAGCAAACGTATGTAATACATGTTGAAAAATGCATGGCAGATGAGGACAAAAAAATTCTTGGAGAATAATGCTATGTACTTTCATATTGAGATTTCTGCCCTGGAGAGATATTGTAATGGTACTATAAAAAATGCATGAAGGGCTATGAGGAACGCACTCCTGTTTTCTAAAATAACAACACGCCAAGGAACTGTATAGACTATGTCATGTATTACAATTCACAGGCTGCACAGTGGGTTTCTGAAGTTAAGGTAGCAATACATTCTCCTGGGTGTTCCCTTGGGATTTTTTTAATGACTAGCCAATTTATGTTATTCCACATGGCTAACTGATAATGACGGAGTTTTGCACAATCTACTACACTCTTAGGATTTTGTTGTAAGGAAGTGTTAAAGAACCTCTTTCAGGTGCATCAGGAGATAACTGGAGCTGAGAGGGCTGATCCTAGCAGACTGTGAGTGCCTCTAATGCTGCTGACGCCCTTCAGCTCCTGCTGAACTAGGTAGTGTTGAAGGGGGTCCACATGCCAGATGTCACGTTTTTTCAAATCACTAGGGAGATGTGGCCCAGTTGCGATCATCATTGCTCCCCTTGATCATGCCGATAGTCACATTGACTTCGTGATACTACTTCATGAATAATTACTTGCCAGGATAAATGAAGTTTTTACAGGCTGTTAGGAAACTGTCCTTGAAAAAGTTTTTCTTGGGAAAAAGCTTTGATTATTGCACAAGCTGTCTGTACGACTCAGGCAGAAGGTATTTTGAACCTGAAAAGAAGATGGTAAATCATTATTAATAAAGCCTCTTGATAATTTAACAATAAAATAAACATAATAGGATATCACATGACGTACAGTGTGCTGCCACTATTGGTGTTGCAAAACTCTATAAAATCAATGTAAGTATGAGAAAAGAAACCAGACAGTTTTTTGAAACTGCAGAATGAAACTTCAGGTCATTTGAAATGGAAATCTAGACAACGTCGGTGTTATTTCTGTAACTTACTTCAGTATTTTTCATTCAAAATATTACTGTTTCAAATAAATCCAAAGCTCTGAGATCAGACAAGCTATGTTCTCAAACTGGTCAATGAGACTGTGATAACATCAGATGGTGACTCTTTCACTAGAGATGCTGTAAAAATGATTCATACTGTGATGTGATGAGAGGGCTTATCAAGAGCCATTGGGCCACCTGCAGTGGGCCATGGGATGAACAGGCTCTGGGAGGCAGTGGTTTGAAACACAGCATCAGAAGGACAGCTATGGCCTTTCTCATGTCTCTGAGATCTTCTCCACCACCAGCACGGGGTCCTAGGTCAAACGGAGGGGGAACCACATGGACCCTGTTGCAGTCTGTCTCTCCACAGTGATCAGGGAGGGAACTGAGTAGTATCTCTGTCTTACTGAAGAATAGTTTTATGAATTTATTCTTCCTCCTGAAGCAGATGAGAGGCCTGTTGTTGACATTAATGAACAGAAATGCTTTGGTAAATGGCCCTGATCAGCTTTTTTCTGTATTTTCCCTTTTCCATGCCCCTGAGATGCTAGAGCGTCTCTCACCAATGACCAAGGTTTTGTCTTCTCAAGGAAGTGTAATTACCTAGTTCTTCATGAGGTGACACTTAGGAGACTTCCTTGATTTGGCCCACATTTGGTGGTAAATGTGTCGAGAGTCAGGAATATCACCCATTTTATTTGGTGGAATACAAAACAGAAAAAAGCATTTAGGTCTGCGGTAATATTGACTGCATATATTTAGCAGACTGTATTTGTGATTTCAGTACTCAATCCTCTGTTACAGTTAAAGATCATCTGAGCTTTGCTAATGATTCTTTTCTGCTTAAAATGCTGTTGTAATTTTTCTTCTTACTGTGACCAGAATCGCTGATTTCAGTGAAGGCCACTGTATGAATTATCTTCCTTGACCCATCCTGTATTATGAATCAAATATTTCTAAAAATCCTGCATTTCTCCATATTTATCAACAAGTAGTAGAATGACTTAAGTTAACTCAAATATTTTCTGCAATATTTGCAGTTTCCCGCTTATGCTTATTTCCCCAATATTTCTTACTTAGTTTTACTTTCAGTAGTAGCTTGATTGTCAGTATTGTTTTCTCAGATATTAGCCTATTTTCCTAATACATTTAACAGCATTTTAACTCTTCCTTCTTGGAGATTTGTACCATGTTTGGATTCATTGATTTGATGATAGCCCATACATACCGAAGTTAAAGTCAGACCTCCAAAGTACAAGAAATTTATCATTTATTCTTGCCACTGCTGCTTAATATACGTTTGTTCTTCCATAATTGCCATTTATAATTACCTAGCACTCAAACTTATAGAAATTTTCAGTTTACGTAATAATTTCACAGTTCAAATATTTTTAAATACAGTAGGCAGCCTATCAGTCTAGTAAATTATAATGGATTCACTCTGTGAAACATTTTCAATCCTGGTCCACATGGATGGCCAGTGGACCATAAATCAAAAGAAAATCGCAGAGCAGTGAGTGAGGTGAGTGTGTGTGTGCAGGAGGGCAGTGCGTCTCTAGTGGATGCGGCAGGACTCCTTGTCATATAGAGTCGCCTTCAGTATATCAATTTGTGACCTGATAAGGGGAGCAAAAGTGGCCAAACAGGAACAGCAGCTAACCCCCTGTGACTCCCATTGCTACCTTCCTAACGTGTAAGCAAATATGGGTAGCGCCTCTCTAGCAATCTAGGTCTCAGGCTTACAGACCACCATGAAGTTTATTATTTCGTCAGTGAACTACCATAGGTTTAAAGTGCCTGTAAAGACTGGTACACAAGAGGCCGCAGGTCTGTGCTGGCTGGGGATAGCGAAGGGTTTCTTTAGTGGCAGTAATGAGCTAGTAGAAGGTGCAGCTGCAGAGGAAGCCAAGTGAGCAGATGCACGAACACATACTCTCAACTCTCTTGATCCTGGGCCAGCAGTGAGTGCATTGGTGCATCTCCAAAGGACATTGCAGCACTTTGCAGACCACACCAGCACCAGCCAAGGAGGTCAGCAAGGCTGATGAGGACCTAAGGACCAGCCAGACACAAGGGCATCCGGTTCTGGTCACAGAATTTGGCCACATTCATCTGCAAGCATCCAAGCAACAGCAATATGGAAATTAAGGCACCAGTCCTGTAACACCAAGAGCTTTGCCTACACTGGAGCAGTGCAGCAGATGTAACTGCAGTGCAGGGTGCTACCAGTTGCTATTCAGATTAGGTTATGTTTTCTTCAATCCAAGATATTTCTACTGTTGTGCTAGCTGCTACAGCAGCCAAGAGAAGATCACACAAGTAGCTGTATTATGGATCACTGATACTCCATCTGATAGACCTAGGCATGTTTTGTGGCTTTCCTGGTGACGCTTTTAGGAAGTAATTCCACAGAGCCTCACTATATCTTTCCCAGACATCACAGATGGCTATAGACTAACCCAAACTGTCGTTGTGACCTAGCCAGTCAAACAAGATGAATCTTGTGTCAGTCTTCATTGGCACATCATTTTTTCTGTGAGAACCTCAGAGAGAGGAAGGTACCAAGAGGTCAAATCACAAATTACAGAGCATCCTGCAAGCCTTAGAAGTCTGAGTGTATAAGGTATGATCAATTGCCTCATTTCTCTATTGTCTCTTGCTGTAACACAACAAGAACAAAAGGTGGACAATTTCCACGTTTTTTTGAATGATACACTTTGCTACGTACATTTCTAGTGTATGTGTTACATGATTTCGTCTGTCACTAAGAAGTCATGTAGGTGCAATTCTTGTGGTTAAATATGTAATAAATATGCTAGTCTACACTAGTTTATAGGCCTGCTACTCCCTTCTCCAGAAACTTCCTTCAACACCTAAACTTTTGAACAGTTTCAAACTGGTGCCTTGTTTCCTTTCCTGAGCAAACACCTATATTTCTCTCTAAAGGTACAGTAGTCCTAGTGCCAGAAGATCAAGAAAGAGTCCTGAAAAACTGACAGATTCCTTATATGTAAGAGCGGAATAGTCTGCAGATCTACAGAAATGAAACTGGATATTTAGTAAGACAGGAGGGGGATAATCTCAAAGACGCCCAAAATTCACTTCTAGCCCTAAAAGGGTCTGGAACAGAGAATTTTACAGTCATGAGACCGATAGGCAGACTGAAGTTTCTAAGCACGTACTCCATAAAAAGTTATTTTTGTGGCTTTCAGCACATGATATACCCCATCATTCTGTATATTCATAAGTCATGCTTTGAATAAGAGTAAATAAAAACAAATGATCCTTTTTGTTTTTTGTGAATTAAGATTGTTAATATTACCTCTACACCAAACCCAAACATTTTAGGTTTCATTACACGGTGTTTAGCACAGCAGTTCAGGAAGATTTTCCTTCCTAAATGTACCTAACTTTCAGAACATATCAATAAAAATATACAATGCAAAGGCCAGGATTTTTGAGGATTGTCATACCTGAAACGTTTACATAGCTTAATTTGTGAGCAGAAATCTCTTCAGTACAGTTGACATGCTTGCTTGCTTTTCTCAGAAACTGGATTAGGTTGACAACTGAATTTTTCCATAAAGGCCAAATTATTAAACAGTTTTTTTTTTTTAAAGAAAGTATTTTATCCCAAATTAAAACAAAAAAACCAGAATAACCCCAAAACTTTCACCTAGCTTCTTCATACATAATTTTCTAACAAACGGTGACCTTGAAGCAAGAGTGATTATAGAAAAATAAGGGCAGAAATACTTCTCTTCCTTCATGTAAGAAAATAACATTTGTCATGTTTTTCCACATTGGAACCCATTTCAAGAAGCAATATTCAGTTGAAATTCAGACGTATCATTGGTGTGGAAAAAAACCATTTAACTGTGTCTAACAGAGATATTTTTCAGACTTACATCTTGGCAAAATCACCTTACTTTAATCCTCGTATAGCTTGCAACGTTGTGTTAAAGGGAATGTAGAAATCAAGCTGGTGTAGATGGTGAAAGATCAGTAATCCGCTTTGTCTGACCTTTGGGTCCCACGCTAACTATCTATTTGTCTCTGCCCATGGTAAATTTTCTATCAGTGCTTTGAATTAAATCTGTGATATTGATGTTTTGGGATTTTTTTCTGCTTGAGGAAGGATATGTTCTTAGGGATCTAATACGATTTTCTTTTGCCACTCGTTCTGGTATGTTCCTGGGTCGTTTGCAGTCTTTCCAGTTTGCCTGTAATTAGCCCCTGTTTGGCTGATCACTAGCATTTGTCTCATTGGAGTTGCACCCTTTTTCTTGTTTTCATCCTCCTAGCTTTTGGTGTACAGACAGGCAGGACATCAACCTTTTTTTCTTGTCACTTGTAACACATGAAATACTGTGCCAGATCAGATTAGTTATCCAGTGTCCTGTTTCCAGCAATGACCATTTTCAGACTTTTCAAAGGTTAGTGTAAGAATTTGCATCCACGCGTGATGGACACATGCAAAACAACTCTTTTAAAATTGAAATTTCTCCCTATACCCAGGGAGGGAATAATTGACTGATGTCCTGCACACTGAGAGTTAGTGTTCGCCAAGTTATTTTAAATCAGTGGAAGGTTAGTTATTAACCTGAGCCATCTTGACCCCAACTGAGACACAGATCATGAAATATTTCAGTGTCTTACTCAATGTAGAATTTTCTTTAAGGATATGGACCAATGGGAGGAGGATTGGAGTGAGATGAGTCCCCCAGGTATCAATACACTTACATAAATATGTAAGCACATGATTTTATAGAAGGGCATGAGCAACAGCAATCCCCCACCCCACAAGATTCTTGTTTCCGTGAAAGCATATGCCTGGATAAACTCAGACAAACTTGTGCTCAGTCCTCCTTGGCTCCCTTCGGTGGCTGGGGATGTGGTCACCAAGCATCTGCTGTGCATGAGGGTTGGGTCAACCTTTTGCCCCACTAAGCAGTGAAGGAGAGCTTGGACATGCCCTTCTGGGGTCAGTTGACAATGTGGATGCCCCTGCTTGGATCGTGCAGGTGTCTAGCCCGAATTTGGGGGTCAAGTAGCACCTTGTAATCTGTTTCTTCATTTTTGTACTGCTGGCAATTGTTTTGTCCCCTGTCCTCCATCTCAAGGTCCTACTTCCAGGAGGCAAACTGTTTCTTAAACTCCTGGAGGCTGATGCATAAATCAGCTGTCCCCTAAATGAGAACTGGCAGACGACTCCTCCATAAACTAACCCAGTCTCTGGGAGCAAGTCTCCAGAAAAATATCCGCCCTTCCTCATAGATACCAGCTGCAAGTGTATTTATTCTCCTGGACAGAGATGCCTGGTTAATCTGTTCATCCATGCAGATAATAATGAAGTACTAAAAGAGACAGATAGTTAAAATAAACAAGGGTCCAGATCCTCCTAGGATGTAAACTGGGGTCGTTGCTTTGAGATTGAGGTGGTGACAAACTTCTATGCCAGCTGAGAGTCTGGTCTGTAAGGGTCCTGCAGCAATATGGATACAGCTTTGCAAACTTCCTGACCAAATAAAGGTTATTTGCTCCACAAGTTATGGGAGTATAGTCAGACAATTGCTTATATTTTTTAACAATATCTTTCTTCCCTGACTTCAGTGGATTTAATATAACAAAGCATGTCTTGGGCTGTGTAAAAAGGGGAGGTGGTAGTAGTATGTATCTTTTAAACCACCATCTTTTTTTATTATCCATTCCATCTTTTATTTATTACCCACTACTGCTTTTCTTTGTGGATGGGGATGAAGTTGCAACGTGTAGTCTGAGGGCCATGGAAAGAGACTTCATGGCTTTATGGTTCAAGGGAATCCAGAGCACAGATTATTTTTTCCTCTCTCCTTCCAGTTGTGGGCAGTGACATTGGAAGAAACAGACGCACCCAGTGTAATTAATACATAGCTTCATGGCTGATGTCACTGCCACAGTTTTGAGTTTTTCAGTAATGGGATGTTCTACACAGCACCAGGCTTGCTGGTGTCAGATGGGATTCACCCTTCTCAAAGCGGGAAGAAAGTCTTTGCTCACGAGATAGCAGCGCTCATTGACAGAGCTTTAATCTAGACTTGAAGCGTGAGGGGGATAACATCAGTCTTGCCTGTGAGAAGCTGTGGGATGATATGCCAAGGTTAGAGTAACGGGGTGCTAGCAAGGGCCCTCAGCCTGTTGCTCTAATATGTGTTGGCTATGCTGCAGCACACTTGAAGTCTTACAGAGATGAGCCAGGGGCTCCTGAGGTAATAGAAGCCAACAGAGAAACAGCAGTGAAATACCTCAAAGGAATTACGGAGTGTTCCTATAAGAAGATGACACAACTGACAGCCTAACTTAAGTACCTCTACACCAATACACACAGCATGGGCAAAACCAAGGAGGAGTTGGAAGCCACTGTGCTGCTAGAGTGCTATGGCCTAGTTGCCCTTACTGAAACTTGGTGGGACAAATCCCATGACTGGAGTGTGGCTGTCAATGGCTACATGCTGTGCAGAGGGACAGGTGAGGAAGGAGTGGCAGAGGTGTTGCCCTCTACATCAAGAAATGGGGAGAGTGTGAAGAGCTGTCCCAGAAGAATAGCCATGAGCAGGTCGAAAGCTTATGGGTAAGAATCAGAGACTGAGGCAATAAAAGGAACCTTGCAGTTGGTGTCTACTACAGGTTGCCTGATCAAGGGGAGCCTACTGATGAGGCCTTCTTCCTCCAGCTCCAGGAGGCATTGTGCTTGCAAGCTCTTGTCCTACTGGGGGACTTCAACCACCCCAACATCTGCTGGAAAAGTAGCATGGTGAGCTGCAGAAAATCCAGGAGATTCTTAGAATGCACTGGGGATAACTTCTTAAGCCAGATAATAGAGGAATGCAATACTGGACCTGATGGCTACCAATGCAAGTGAGCTAATTGGTGATGTCAAGATTGGAGTCAACCTGGTCTGCAGTGATCACACACTGATGGAGTTCGCAGTCCTGACGTAATGGGTCAGGCAAAGAGAAAAGCCAGGACCCAAGCCCTTGATCCCCAGGTGTAAGAAATCAGGCAAAGAAAGCAAGGCTTAGTTGAGACCTGCTGGTCAAACTAAAGGGCAAGAAGGAAATGCGCAGGCAGTGCAAGCAGGGACAGGTGTCCTGGCACGAATACAGGGACACTACCCATTTGTGTGGGGATGGAATCAGGAAGGCCAAGGAGCAAAAAGAGCTGAACTTGGAAAGGGATGCAAAGAATAATAAGAAATGCTTCTACAGGTACGTCAGCCGGAAAGAAGGCCAAAGAAATCATACCGCCCTGTGAGCAACATTGGCAAATGGGTAACAACGGATGAGGAGAAGGCTGAGGTACTCAACAACTTTTTTGCCTGTATCTTCACTGGAAACCTCTCTTCCTGCACCTCTCAAGTGGATGGACCGCAAGGCAGGGACTGGTGGAGCGAAGTCCCTCCCACTGTAATGGGAGATCAGGTTCACGACCACCCGGGGAACCTGAACACACTTAAGTCTATGGGACTTGACGAGATGCATCCCAGAGTTCTGAGGGAACTGGCTGATGTAGTTGCCAAGCCACTCTCAATGATATTTGAAAAGTCATGGCAGTCAGGTGAAGTCCCTGGTGACTGGAAAAAGGGAAACATTACATCCATTTTAAAAAGGGTACAAAGGACTACCCTGGGAACTACCAACCTGTCAGCCTCATCTCTGTGCCTGGGAAGGTCATGGAACAGATCTTCCTAGAAGCTATGCTAAGGCACATGGAGGCCAGGGAGGTGATTCGAGACAGCCAGCATGGCTTCACCAAGGGCAAGTCCTGCCTGACCAACCTAGTGGCCTTCTATGATGGTGTGACTGCATCAGTGGACAAGGGAAGAGCTCTGGATGTCGTCTATCTGGACTTCTCTAAGGCCTTGGGCATGGTCCCTCACAACATCCTTCTCTCTAAATTGGAGAGATATGGGTTTGATAGGTAGACTGTTCGGCAGATGAGGAATTAGTTGGATGGTTGCATCCAGAAGGCAGTGGTCAATGGCTCAATGTCCAAATGGAGATTGGTGACAAGTGGTGTCTCTTAGGGGTCCATATTGGGACCAGTACTGTTTAATATCTTCATGAATGTCACAGTGAGATCGAGTGCACCCTCAGCAAGTTTTCAGATGACACCAAGATGAGTGGTGTCGTTGACATGCCTGAGGGATGGGACACCATCCAGAGGGACCTGGACAAGCTGGAGATCTGGGCCTGTGTGAACCTCATGAGGTTCAACAAGGCCAAGTGAAAGGTCCTGCACATGGGTCGGGGCAACCCCTGGTATCAGTACAGACTAGGGGATGCAGGGATCGAAAGCAGCCATGCTGAGAAGTGCTTCAGCATACTAGTGGATGAAAAGCTGGACAAGGATTCACAGTGTGTGCTTGCAGCCCAGAAGACCAACCATATCCTGCGCTGCATCCCCAGCAGCGTGGGCAGCAGGCTGAGGGAGATGATTCTGTCCCTCCACTCCCCTCTGTTGAGACCCCACCTGGAGTCCTGCATCCAGCTCTGGAGCCCTCAGCACAGGAAAAACATGGACCTGTTGGAATAGGTCCAGAGGAGGGCCACAAAGATGATCTGAGGGCTGGAACACCTCTCCTATGAGGAAAGGCTGAGAGAGTTGGGTATATTCAGCCTGGAGAAGAGAGGGGTCCGGAGAGACCTTATTGCAGCCTTTCGGTACTTAAAGGGGGCTTACAAGAAAGATGGGGACAGACATTCTAGCAGGCCCTGTTGCGACAGGACAAGAGGTAATGATTTTCACCTAAAAGAGGGTAGATTTAGACTGGATATAAAGAAGAAATTTTTTGCAATGACTATGTTGAAACCCTGGCACAGGTTGCCCAGAGAGATGGAAGATGCCCCATCCCTGGAAACATTCAAGATCGGGTTGGATGGGGCTCTGAGCAACCTGATTCAGTTGACAATATCCCTGCTCATTGCAGGGGAGTTGGACTAGATGGCCTTTAAGGGTTCCTTCCAACCTAAACTATTCTATGATTCTACGATCTTTTATTATGCCTATAATGTTATCTGAATATTATCTTTTACGAAAGTGTCCACAAGCGTTTTGCTTGTTTGAAGTAGTTATTTTTGTTGAAATTTTTCATATTGTGCCCAGGAAATGTATTTTAAGTGGGTATTTTTTTTTTGCTAAGAACCTAGATTCCCATGAAATGTAACATGATTATTTTTTTTTTGAGTCGGTTAAAAGCCAGTGAAGAGACATTTCATTCTAATGACATGCCACAAGCTGCTTCATCATTCACATTTGTAATTTCAATGACAAAAGAATTTTCTGAATAATTTTATCCTTTTTCATGAAGAGTTCATCCTTTTTTTTTTCAATTCTGCTGGTTAAGTATGATTTCCTGAATTATATCTTTTAGATGCATAAGTTTCAACATAAAACTGAACCCCTCCTAAGTATTTTGAGTTCAGCTCTGCCTTTTGTTTCAGATTTTGCTTTCCTGTTATTATTGTTGTTACTGCTGTTATTATTATCTCTGAAAGTATGTGGGATGCTCAGCACTCAGGAGTGAAAGAAGGTTAAATATCTTACAGTCTGAAGATCAGATTTTCCTGGCTTTTTTTTAAATTGGCATTTTTTTATCCCTCTTGGGAGAATGTGTTTTCAAAGCCAATGTAATATTTTTGCTGGTGTTTTGCATGGTATTTCACAGGCAAACTTCAGCTCTCTGTGCTCATGTTCTGGGCCAGCTGGATGGTCCTCAGTGGCAAAGGGGAAGCCATGTATTTGCAGTGGGCACAGCCCTCAGCCTGAGATAATCACCAGCCTCTTGGGAGGGGGATATGAGCTTGTGCATGGCAGACACAGCCTTAGGTGGCTACGTGGCTGTGGGCTGAGGCTCAGTATGCGAAGCCCCACTTAGCTCTGTCTGCCAGTGGCTATATGAGTGTGAATGTACCCACAGTCAGTCTGTGGCTAGCCCGGGCATAATAAGCTCAATTCTGCTTAATTGAAACTATGCTTTTGCAATTGATTTTGGAAGGTGGAACCCCAAAGGCAAGTCAAGTTGAAAGGTCAGGTCTCTCTTGGCTTCAGGAGGCTCCTGGAGGGATGAGTGATGCATGAGTCTTCACTATGCAGGGCCCAAACCTCCATCACATCCTGCACTGCTGTTGGTGTGATGCTTGGGAGTATGAGAAGGAAAATGTGCTCCTCTGTTAATGAGATGTCCTGCCTCGAATTTTCCCTGCAATGTGACTATGATTCATTGAAAAAACAAATAGGGACCAGTCATCTAGACTATTTTTGCTTTCTCTGTTTGTCAAATTGTACCTGAGACTGTTGTATTCCCAGCAAGGCAATTGCCTGAAGTCCAAAAGCTTTACTTACAGAAAAAGCTTGATTTACAGAAGAAAAGCAATGTCCTAAAAGCACTGAAAAATACTCTGAGCTTTGGTTATTTTAAGACAACTACAAGTTAAGCAGACATCTAGGTTGCACTTGATTTCAACTGTTTTAACAGATTTCTACAATGAACACCTTGCTAAGAATAAAGTATTTATCCAGAATTAATGAAGTTATACACAGACAATGAGATCTGCAACATTAACTTTTTATCTTGTTCTCTGTAATGATTTTTCTTCCCTAATGGAAACACATGCTTACATAAGCAGATTTTTTTGACTGTTATTTTATAATTAAACTGTAAGTTCCACTTGTTGCAACTCCAGTCTGAGTAGGCATTAATATATCTGGAAAGAGTGGATGTATTCTTAAAGCTCTTTTAAATTTCTAACCTTGAATAATTTGTCTGTGATGCTTTTCTTAATTATAATCCATTCAGAATAAAAGAGGATGAATTTTTCCCCTCAAGCAAAGCCAGGCTAAATTCTAGCATATCTGCTCTATATATAGATTTCTTTTTCATTCTGCCAAAGTGAATGCTGCATGCTAAACTACTTCATCATTCATTAGTGTACAATTAGGCCCACATTCACTGGTATGTGCTGCCTGCTTTGAGTCATTCTGGTGATGCAAAGCAGCTGTAAACTCAATTTAACAGCCTGGTTAAACCAGCTTTACAGCTGTTTTGTGTGGCTGAAGAGGAGCGACATATATGGGGTGTACTAGAAAATCTGGCCTGTCAATAAAGAAAGAACTTGCATTTTTATTTTATCACTTTTCAAACTGCCTTTCATAAAGTAGCCTTTGCTAGATTTCATTTGGTAAAACTTGGTTCTCTACTTTGTTGCATAGCTTTATGGCATTTTCTAATTACAACAGAAGAAAAACACATCATAAAACTAGAACTTAAATAAGAAGTATATTAGAGAAATATATGGTAGTAGAGAGCATGAATTAGGAATTATTCTGATTATCTTCAGAAAGATTAATGGCAGAGGGATTACATGTGGCTGAGAGATTATATTATGGCACAGGAAAAGAAGTCACCAACCCCTACACCCCCCAGATTTTCCCAGTGTAGCAGCAAACTCCTTGCTTGAGAATTGCTGAGAGCCTCTGCTTCACCGTGGCAGCCTCTAAGCAGGTGTCAGCCCCTCTGGGTGGTGGGGACCCATGAAGGTAACAAGACAGTTGCGATACACCAGCAGGACTGCACCATCTCAGGCATGGCTCGTCCCACCTCTTTGGCCAGAAAGGGTCGTCTGCGCAGTTCATGGGAGGTAGGCTGCCTATCTGCCCAAGGCCTCTTTCCTCATCCTTCATGCACCATTATGGATGGTCGTCCTAGAATTGGGTGAAATAGGATTTCAGCAGCTGTCTCCAATCAGATGGGAAATCCTGCTGTGCTGGTCTTACAAAGAGCAGTGTGAGAAGCTTTAGAGCCCTCTTCCATGGTTTCAACATCAGGCAGGACTAGTGTAGGTAGGCTGACTTCACATAAACCCTGCCAATGCATGACACCATTTGAGAGACAATCACAATCAAACTTCCACTGAAACCAAATTATGTCCTTTCATGTTTTCCCTTTTGTTTTTGCTCCTTCTGTGCTTGCTCAGGTCTTTGCCACTGGGTTCCCTGCCCTTCTCACCATACCATGTACAGATCTTATCGTCCATCTAAGTCCTTTATTCATGCCTCCCTTATCTTAGCAGACAAACATGTCTAGGCAAAATATGAGTATACCTAAATCAAAAGCTGATTCAGAGTAAGAAGTTAAAAAAATTAAGAGTTTTTTTGAATAAAATTACTTAAAAATCAAAGGCAACTGGCAATATCAACGCATCTATCTCAGCTTGACCTTTGTAGAAGTATGCCTGGGCTTCTTCAATACCTTTTTGCAATGTGGTTCTGGATTTCCCTTTTCTCCTGTTCCTATTTCTGAGTTCAGCTGGAACTCCAAGGGTTCACCGGAGTAAGTCATTATCAATGGGAAGCTCTGGCGCACCAGGGGAGATGCAGATCAAACAAAAAGCTAGACTTTTTTGGGAGAATAAGGAAGAGTATTTTCTGGCTGCGAGTCCTATAAGGTACAATGCTGGCCTAACTTGATGCAGAAATTAATATCAATATGAAACTAAATATTTAATTTAGATTATCACAATGGGAAAATTCCATAAAAAATGATCTTTCCCTGGAGATGTATTGATTTACATAGCCTCTATTTTCCCAGCAGAAAATCTTTCTCTAGAAATTGTTTCCATCAGCCCTTTTCGTGCCTTTAGCAATGAGCAAGCAGCTTTAAAATACAGAGGTCTTTTATTTCTGATTAACATAATATAGTGAACCAAAATGTGAAAATATTCAGTGCTCTCTTTCTCTTGCTATCCGTTTGTGCCCAAGCTTACATAGCAATGGTGTGAACTGAGCTAAAATCTATGGAAATCCACACTCTACAGATGCATGCCAGTTCTGGTGGGAAGGACACTTCCAGCAGGTCATCTTGAGTGATGGGGTCCTGTAAAGGCAGATTAGACTGAAATTGGGCTCTTCTCTCTCTCTATGTGCAAACATACAGAGAGTAAGCCAGCCCCTGACTCCACAAGCGGTCTGCACGCACCAGCAGGCAAATGGCAGCAAGGGCAGCAGGCATTTAAGAAGAGTTTTGCTCCCAGCAGATCAGACCGGAGCTGACATCTGGTAAGAGATGGGGCACTGTTGGCTCGAGCACCCGCCGGCTGCCCATTGCCTGCGGCATCCTCAGCTTGTGTTTCCTGGCTGTGCTGCCATCCCGCCCAGCCAGGGACTGTGGCCGTCTAAGGGAGATGGAGGGGGAAAGGGAGCAGAAAGCCTTTTTTTTCTCTTTCCACAGTTAAAAACTAAAATGAATGGTTTTGTGCTTACCACTCTCTCCAGTATGAAAAGCACTCATAGGGCTGGAGGGCCAAGTGAAGTGTCCTGTAGAGCAGTCTCCTGGAAAGTGCATCCTCACTGTAACCAACTGTACCAGGGCTGCCAGGGAGGTCATTTGGCAATGCCTCACACTTTATTTCCTCAGCTGCCTTTTGAGATTCACCAGCTGCAGTAATATTTCCATGTAATTCTTCTTCAGGCCAATAAAAATCATAACCATTTTCATTTTCAGTAATAACATTGCCATCAGCTTTTCTTCCAGTGCCTTTTAACCTTTCTGAACCCTTTTCTTTTGGTAGCAAATGCTCAATTATCTCTCCCTGTACTTCTACCAAATACATAACTACTTCTACCATTTTCTCTATCCTATATTTTCTGCAATTTCCTTTTTATTCCATAAGGAACCATCAAAACCCACAGATCTAGGCATAAAACCCAGTGAAAAAAGAAAATCTTCTCTGGACCCATAAGTAGGTTTGTTTGACAGACATTTTTTTGGTCTAAAAAAAAGAAGATCTCTGAATTCAGTTTGAAATAAAAACATCACACTTTTCACCCTGAAGAGCCACTTCACTGGTGGCTCTTCAGGGTGGTCAGTTCCTATCTTGCACTCTAAAGCAAAGGGTGCATTCCTGGTTTAAAATTTTGTAACGGATAAGAATCCAAACAATGCTTTTACACTATGTCACAAATATTTGCCTCTTACATCTAGCTATCTTGTCACAGACAAATCAGTCACTCAATGAGAAGCAGAGAGGAATTCTCCCTGAGGCCGCTCAAAGCTGAGACACATACATTTGTTCATCAGAAGGAAATAAGACCATCTTTCCCTTTTCATCTGAGTGCTCTGCAGAGCACTTCTTTGGATCTATTCCACTGCGAACAAGAGAAAAGCATCTAGCTACCTGGCTCTTTATGGAGAACCAGGCCTTTTATCTTCTCCATTGGACTTCAGTGTTTCTTCCGATCTAATTTGAAATGCTGGTGCAGAAAGACGTAACTGTATCTGTAATACAACTGAATAAACAGTCTCCCTAGGACAGACTGAAAGAAGGGAATTATACTTTCACCACTACGTTTAATGGTAGTACAGGTGTGATGCTCAAATTCATAAGAACCCCAGTGCTTAGCCACACCACTTTCTCCTCAGGAATGGAAAATGTGGTCAGCCCTGGCAACATCCTACTGTGGAAGTCATTAAATAAGCGCACAATTTCCAGTAATAATGTGAAACATAGCGGAATGTAGTTGCATACTTGCAGGTATCTTATTGTCTGTCCATCCTTATTAGGATGCTATGAGGGGCAGCATAGCTCTATGAGCTTGACATCGCTATTCAGGCATTTGCAGAATGTGCTTTCTGACATCCACAAACCAGTGCTTCTTTTCTAGGCTTCTTTAAGAAGACAACTTCTTCCAGGAAGAATTTTTCACAGAGGTGTCCCATCCCACTCTTTCCTTCCCCTCCCTAACTCCAGTTACTTTCTCCCACATAGTGGCATGCATGGCAGGCAGCACTGCTCACCCAGTATTTTGCTCCAAAAGCTTACTGAGTGGTTTAAGACCCAGTCACGTGGCTGGAGAGAGGGACTGTCTTACCTCAGTGATGCTGACAGGCACACTGGTGTGTTCGTACAGAAGCACTGCAAACCACTTCGTTTCCTCCAGGCAAGTATTCAACAGGGGTGATGACAAGCCCAGGAAAAATGTTTCTATGACAGGAAGGCAAACATTACATGCTTCTCAGGCAGCTCCTTCTGCCTCCCCCCTTGGCACATGCCATGGCTCTGTCGCAGCCTGTTAAAACACGACAGCTCTTAAGAGTTTTTGCCCTTCTTTTCGCTGCAAATTGCAGCCATTTCATAGGCTGATGTGTACCTGTCATCTTTCTAAAAGCCAGAAATAATCAAGGGCTTGTCTCTACCACTCTGTAGCAGACGCAGAGACTTGTGCTGTCTGTATCTGCAGCTCTGGTAGCAGTTATGTCACTTCCTGAGGGATAGGGAGGGGAAACCCCCTGCAGATGGAAGGATGATATGTGGAGTTGTTTAAGGTTTGGCTGTCAAAGGTGTTTTGGAATATTCAAAAAACTGTACAAGTTAATCTAACAGACGGAAGTTTTTTTAGTACTGATCTGTCTCTGATCTGCTTTATCTTTCTCTTTAAATCTCAGTGAGGGATAAGATTTCCACAAGTTGTGATGGCCAGCAATGAGATGTTCAGAAGAGGCCTGCTGTCTTTCTTACCAAATTATAAAAGTTAATTGCATGGAGTTTTAGAGAGTCCCAAAACTCTGGATGTCACAACTGGAAGTACCAAGGACTGAACATAATGGGTTGAACGGATCCACAGAAAATCACATTGTGGTCAACAAGTGAGTGGTTGGTGACATTGGGATCATGGTTCCTTCCAACACAGCATGCCGTGTTCTGGAGAAGGATGAAAGGCACCAATTCATTTCTAGGGGGTTCACATCTGTTTCTTTTGTTGCATTCCAGAATTTTCCACAGCCATAGACAACATCACATTTTCTCCAAGCTAATTTCATGAGCTAAAAAAAAGGGTAACTGAAGGTTTCCAGTAAAGAATTCTTAATTGATACATAGCATTAAATTTCCACCTTAAAGTTTATCTTGGTTTCTTTCTTTTTAATCTAATTCTCCTTTGTATTATTAAGAAAAGTGGTGTTAGATGATTTTGGCATTTGCACCCTTTTAATGTCTCATTTGGCATCATTCTCTCCCACAGCAATAACCTAGCCAATCTCTCTATATGTTAATTGACTACTAGCCCCCTAGCCACATTTGTCATTCTACTCTAATTTCCTTTTTAATTATCCTTATCTTACAATATTAAGAAGCACAGATATGTTTGCAGATTTCTGTGTGGAATTGCAATAAACAGACTCTGCATTTAGCTCCCAGATAACATCTGTAGCTTGACACAAAGTCCTTGTCTGTTTACCATCGCCAGTCATACACTTACACCTTCCTTGGAACCTGGCCTGAGGCCTGCTGATGTCAGTAGAAATCTTTCTGATTATCCTGTTGATGACCTGTGGTATTCAGGAATTAGCGGCAGGGCATGTTAAAGCCCCTTAGCTATTAAAAGTTACCTCATACAACTTTACGTGCCCAGAGCTTTGCCCTGTGTAGGGCTGCCATTTCTCAGGGTAAGACAGCCCTTCCTCAACGGAGGTTTGCAGATGCCCTGAAGTCCTGAGTAGATTAAACCTTTACTGCCTGGCTCCCCACCCGCATATGCTGCTAAAGGTCTCCCAGCATTGTTGCCACCCAGAGCTCTTCCTCTTCTCGAGGAGCAGATTTTAATTCTTGTTACCCTCCTCCAGCTCACCGGATTAATTAGTCTGCATTTTTTCTTGGTGAAATCTAATGTGGGGTTTTTTATTATTTTCTGCTGTTGTTTCCAATATTGCTTGGGGAGTGCTTTTCTTCGCACTCACAGGAATCCAGGCAATTAAGAATAGTATTTGTAACCCCTCTTAATGAATTTTACCAACATGCATGCTGTAGGGGAGTAATGAAAGGAAAACATATGACATATACCCCTAACTTTCATCTAGACACAGCTAAAGAGAAGACTGTGTCATAACCAACATTTAAGACTGAAAAATATCTTTAATGATCTGGAAAGTTGCCAGGACAAAACGAATGAACTAAATAACATTTTTGTAGAAGAGGGTTATATTATCTATTATTGTAATGAAGGGAGATAAAATTCAGGTAAAAGGAAAAGAACAAAATTATTACTAAAGATAATTAAATGAAATACTAAAAGTTTCTTCATTACACTTCAGATTTTGGAATCATTGATATTATTAAAATATACAACATTTGGTGGAGTCCATAAAAAAGGCAGTCTTCAGTGTAATTTTTTTTTCTCTACAGGCCACAGAGTTTTCTACAGGCAAACTTAATAGATTCGGGTTGTGCAGGAACAGTAACTACAGTGGCCATCAGTAAGGTCCTTACATGGACAGTGTGTCAGTCTGATCGTCCTTCTGTGATCTGGACAACACAGAAATGTTAGGAGGGGCTCCAGGGCCAGCGGGTAAAGATTTCTGTCATTCCTGTAAAAGTGAAGAGAGTACACATCGTTACACACAATCTGCCTACTGTCTCAGTAATTTCTCATTTGTTAGTAGATAAATTTACATATATGGGTGAGGTGACATTAGTTCTTACGATAGGTATCTATGGGTACAGAATTGCTGTGTGACCTGATAATGTCACTTCATCTCATGCAAAACATTTTGCAGAGCAAGGTCTTCCATTATCTTTTTGTTTCATATGTATTGATTATCTTCCTACAAGTACAGCTGAAGGACAGATAAAAGGACAGAAGGGGAAAATAATTTCCTTGATTTCGCAACAGTTAGATGGAGTAATAACACGCAGAGCCAGGTTGTGAAAGTCGTGCTTAGCTGTTAAAGTCTTACCTAAAGCCCTCGATGTCAGTGGGAATTGTTTCATTGATGTAGCTGAAGCCTGTATCAGAGGAAGGGAGTGAGTGCATGGCTCACACCACTATTACACGAGAGTCTAATTTTGTCCCCAGGTTCTGTATATGAAACAAAGCAAGAAATCTACCCTTCAGCCATGGAAGTTCGCAACTGAGCTAGGTGCACAACCTACACACAATAAAAGTTTCAGTTGTGCCAGAGCAAGTGACGTTGTGTTCACACTTGGTATAAGAAAAAGTGGACTGGGGAAGGTAATTAAAGCACATACCCACAGGAAAGCTGCCTAAGGACTTACACAGTTTCTGACACGGGGGGAATACAAAGTGTCAAAGCTTACTTGTTTAATGAACCCACATAAAATCCCTAAATAATTTCAGCGACAATTATTTTGTACATTTTGAGCCAGAATTTCAAATAATAGTCCCCAATCTAACACCTGCAGTCACAATCACTTGTATATGCAGGTATCTGATTACATCAGTAAATCAAATAGTTAGATGTTAAGTAACTTCAGCTGTGCCAGAAAAATTGCAAATGCAAAACTGCAGTCCCTACTCAGGACATGCTGGCAGTTTAGCCCTGCATTTCTGCTAGGTGCCTCTAATATGGAAAAAAAAAATGCTTACTGCTATGAAAACTGGGAAATCCTTTCTTTGTAATGATAAAGTAGCATGAACTCAAAATTAAGGCACATGACATCTTTCAACTTTTTTGATAAATCTTTATCACACCTAATAGTTTTGAGTTGTGTTCAGAGTGAAAAGAAAGAAAGAGAGTGTGCAGGAACTGTAAGTAGAAGAAATCCTGAGTTTTTCAGGAACTTTGCATTACTTTTTGTAGTGATATTTTTACTACATGTCCTCAGCTGGTTTTCCACCTTAGTAAAACCTAAATTTTCACTGTCAAAGTTCAGCCTTTCTTGAACAAGTGCTATTAATTTATATGACATATTCTGGAGGATGTACTGAAATTTTAATTTATCACGGAAAGGAATTCTTCTTAAAATACCTTTTCTACCAGAAAGAGAAATGCTGTTTTTCTGTTTCCTGAATTCCAAAATGCATGCAGGCGTTTCCCTTATAATTAATGTTGTGCTTGAATTCATTTCAAAACATAAGATGAACTTCATTAAAAAAAATCTGTGAGTATCAAAGGTGAAAATGAGGTTTGAGGAAAAAGTATTTCATGGCAAAATTTTCACTTTAAAATGCAATTATCAGTAATTAAATTCATGAGTCTTTCATGGCAAATTGATAACTTGAGTTACACGAATTTGCATGATTCATGAGAAACTCCTCTGAAATCAGAGGTATTACAACAGTGCGAACTTCGTGTAGGGAGTTCAGAGTCAAGCTGATTGGGTATGAATGTTATGCAGAGGAATATTCCAGTTTCACCAGCCATTTCTGTCTGTACATAGGATATTTTCTTATGGCGTGCTAGGATTGAGGGCTTTATTTAATTCATTTTCCTTCACCTAAGCAAGATACTACAGAGTTACTGACATGTGCATGCCTTCTTAAAATGTCACAGCAAATATTTTTTCCCCATACATTGAAAAGATCTTGTTGTCAATATACTCCAGGCTTTGTACTCTGATAAAGATCTGTAATTACAGTAACCTTTCAGCTTTTTAATGGCGATGCATTCTTTGTTTATTTTTCACACCTTTGGTCTACAACAGCTGCTATCAAACTGTGATCTGTGGACCATTAGGAAACATATGGCCCAATATGATTCATGTAGTCAGGAACAATTGCGGCTGGTGACATTTTGGCTGAAAGGACAAGGAACAAGTATTAGCACCAGCTCCTCCTATGTGCTGGAAAGCAACAATAATTCCAAGTGTTATGTGGTTCTGTGTTACTAGATTGTATAATGTCTCTTCCTCCATCTTCCCTACCAACATCGTTGTGCATCTGTAAAGCGTATGTGTAGTAGAATATTGCCAACCCATATGATGTGGGACTGTATAATTTGCATTAATGAAAGTTTGAATTAGAAATGAAAAGATTGTTTGTGCGATTACATTTTCTTAGCTGTAGCATGGACTGTTTTCCATTACATATATTTTAGCATAAGGCAAAATAAAAAGAAACAATGACTTTCAGGCATGTGCATTGTATTTAAATATTTGTGAAAACAACAATTTAAGGAGGAGCAGCAGGTGCAATGGTGGGTTATCTTATATAAGGCAGTTTGGCAGAGGCAGAAGTACAATAAGGCTTCATGAATATGCTCTTCAGTCCTTATGTTAGCAAGTGACCTTGAAAGTGAACTAAACATGCACAGTGCAATATTGTTTTAATGAGTCTACAGACAACCTGAACCAGTAACTCTGAAAGTCATATTCAGCCCCATCCATTTTTCTGGGCTGTTAAGCTTGAGACATAATGATGAACATTTGAATGTCCACATTACTAATTATATCACCAGTGACTATTTTGCCACGAAAATCCAGCTAGCTTAGATTTCCAACTGGTTTCCATGCCTTCTGTGTACTAATGTGTCAATAGTAGTCCCTCCATCCATGTTTCCCCTGATAACTTCTACAATTCTCTGAGTTATTTGGCCTTGCAAAAACACAGATTAAATAAATTATCATAAAGATAGTGACAGAGAAAATCCTATCAAATTTAGCACTCAGAGGAACAACCTAGTTCTGCTGCTTTGATTATTTTATTTGTGCCTCTCTTTAATGCACCAGAAAAAAGAATTTTTCACTGCCTGTGCCAGAATTCTGTGGAATCCAGAACAAACAGTGCAGAATTTAATTTCTGCTTGCCACAGAGAAGTCAGGGTGCTACCTCCACACAAGCTTTTTGACCGCACCAAACAAGTGTCTTGTTGTTATTAAGTAATGGTTGATAGCAATATACATGTTTTAATCAGAAATCTTAGTTGCCCTTTCAGCTACCCACCCCGTGTAAGCACTTGCTAAGCTTTCTCCACAGAGACTTCAGTGCAGGAAAAGAACAACTCACTAGTCATCAACACAGATTGGTAGGTGGGAGATCCAAGTGTGTGCTCGTCAAAAGCTCGGTGTTTAAGAAGAAAAGGAACCACTGGATCGACTTGGCTGATGTGTATTTTGCAGGTCCTAGAATTTCACCCGCTTACTTTTTTAATCAGTACAGCTGAACTGTGCAGAGCTAAAGTATGTTGCTTATGAAAGGAAAAAGAAAACAAAAAAAAAGGATGTGACAGTCCAGACAGGTGGTACTTGAGTGAAACTGGAGGCCGAAAGCTGGTACCATCTCAAATAGGCACCCTATTTCCTGGAAAGTGTTGCCTTCCAGGGACAGAGCAATGCCTAAAGCATTGCAGTGCTTAGCTTGGTATGACAAGATAGATTGAGATCATAGGCAGAAAGGCCACTGTGGAAGGAAAAGCAGACTCTCTGATAAGCTTCCCCTTGTAACACCTCCTTACATATAACATGCAATGTTGCTGAATAGCAGTTGTCATGTGTTTTGATTTCACAGGTAACCTGTCAGCCGTACACATGAAACAACAGTCTTTCCAAAGGAGGCTGAGATCTGTGAGACAAGGTGCTGGTCCTTGAGGGAAACAAATTTAGAGCCATCCCCAGAGATTTCTGATTCTCCAGATCTGCCAGACGGTTCTTAACACACTTAATGATGATGTATAGTTATCGCACCTTGCATCACATGCATATTATGAATGTTGAGCATCTTGTTGTAGGGTTCATCATGTACCTGGCCTTCTACAGCTCCACAACTATGCAAGGTTGCTTTAAGCACTTTTATTCACAGCTGCAGTTGTCCTTCTTGTGTGTTTGGAACAGAAAATTAGACCAGAGTGTATTAGAGCTGTGATTTTATTTTTTATCACTTTATATAAATGTTATCATGAGTGAGATAAGCAAATCTGATTTATCTGTACTTCAGTAATGATCATGTCTACTGGCAAAATCTACATTCTGACAAACCCACCAAGTTACTAAACATTTTTATATGCGCACATAAAAGCTTCTTAAAGTTTCTGTTCCACCTCTTCAGTGAAGTTTTTGATTGAGTAGTTAATACCTACCTATCTATAACAACATTATAGAAACACTAGAGTTGGATTTGACATTGTGAGCCATTTCCAAGGGTATACAGTACTTCTGATCCTGGTATAATGTCTGTGACTAACCAAATAGCATGTTTGGTGAAGTCTCGAAAAAAATCTATGTCAGTGCAGAATATTCATTACGGAATTTATCTTCCTTCCTACCTTCATTTGCTTCACACTCATATTTTTTTCTGTCGGCTTATGAGAGATTAGTTTTTTGCAAGTTCATAATACAAAGTACAGTCCTAATCTTTCAAAACCAACAGTGTTTTAAGTGTAACGGCTGCTTCTTATTCCAGGGCCTATTTGTTTATGGAAATGCCTTGCAACCTGCCTAGGCCTCCTCCTTTTTCTGAAAGGGTGTCATGCCTTGGACCTATCCAAATGCTAGAATTGAAAGTCACAACCGGCCCCTGCAATTCAGGACACAGCTGTTCAGGGCTGTCTCCTGCCTGAGGTGGCTGAACTTGTATCTCAGCACCATGACCACTTACCAAGACTCTAACTGTTGCAGTGCAAGTTTCTCTAAATCCCTCCTCTTGCAGCTCCTCCCGGCTGCATGGACGGGATTCATGACAATTCATGAGACCAGGGAGAAGCTGAGAAGGTCCCCGGCTCAGTGGTTAAGGCATACCGTCAGGATGCACAGCACCAGCTTCTACACTCTGCTCTTGTGGTGGGCTAGTTAGTTCCTTGGTTATTTACGCAATGTAGAGCAGGTTCAGTAGGAGAAAATCTTAGTTCAGAAAGCCTACAGAGTGGCATATGATCTCCTCTCATGGAGATGTGAGTTCAAGGAACATCAGTTCAATGTGGGATTTGAACATATGCACCCTATATTCAGATTAACGTGGGATTTGAACATACACACCCTATATTCAGGTTGAGCACTCTGAGCACACAGGGAGATGAGAAAGTATTATCCTATGTTATGTCCTACAGTAAAATGTAGGTACCTGCTAGACCTGACAAATGGAAACTTGGCCTGTGCTTTAGCTATTTTTCAGAGCTATGCTTAAACATGGTTGTGTACAATGAGAGGCAACCACTGTACCTGTGAGGAAGGCAGAGATGATGTCCAGGCAGTTCCTCTGCTCTTCCCAACAGCCCTTTACCTGAAGCCTTGCTCCTGGCTTGAATCAGAGCAGGATCTGACATAGAGGCAACATGAGCTGGGGAGCAATAGGGGCCCAAGCTCACACCTGAGGACCCAGGTAGTACCCCAGCACAGAAACCATGTGTACCTCCACCCAGCTGGGCAGAAACACCGGTATCTCCATCCTCTGTCACCCTTTTGAACTGAGCCAGACATGCTTGTGAGGTCTAAATAAAGTTTGCTTTTAAATGCATTCACATGAGAGTGGCTGGTACGTATTTTTGGGAAGAAGATATGAGTGTTATATGTTTAGGTCTTGACGTGATAACGTTAGGTTTAAATGTCTGTTGTCTTTGAAAGACAGATGAGATAAAAGGCATCTGGAAGAGACTGAAAAATTCTTGTGAAGGCAATACCATTTTACACTATTTAAATTACTGGACATTCATCCTGATTTCAGAGTTCTCTGCAAATGATTTGTTGATCCCAAAATCCACATAGTGCTTTTTAAATCCTCGTCCATGTTTCCTTAAAAAAATCACAGAATCACAGAATAGTAGGGGTTGGAAGGGACCTCTGTGGGTCATCTAGTCCAACCCTCCTGCTGAAGCAGGGTCACCTACAGTAGGCCGTAGACGACCTTGTCCAGGCGGGTCTTGAATATCTCCAGAGAAAGAGACTCCACAACCTCTCTGGGCAGCATGTTCCAGTACTCCGTCACCCTCAGAGGGAAGAAGTTCTTCCTCATGTTCAGATGGAACTTCCTGTGCCTCAGTTTGTGCCCATTGCCCCTTGTCCTGTCGCTGGGCACTACTGAAAAGAGCTTGGCCCCATCCTCCTGACACCCACCCTTCAGATATTTGTAAGTATATATTAGGTCCTCTCTCAGCCTTCTCTTCTTCAGGCTGAACAAGCCCCACTCCCTGAGCCTCTCCTCGTAGGAGACATGTTCCAGTCCCCTCATCATCCTCGTAGCCCTCCGCTGGACTCTCTCCAGCAGCTCCTCATCTTTCTTGAACTGGGGAGCCCAGAACTGGACAGAGTACTCCAGATGGGGCCTCACTAGGGTAGTGTAGAGGGGAAGGAGAACCTCCCTCGTCCTGCTGGCCACACTCTTCTTGATGCACCCCAGGATCCCATTGGCCTTCTTGGCAGCCAGGGCACACTGCTGGCTCATGGGTAACCTGTCGTCCACCAGGACACCCAGGTCCCTCTCCGCAGAGCTGCTCTCCAGCAGGTCCACCCCAAGCCTGTACTGATGCATGGGGTTCTTCCTCCTCAGGTGCAGGACCCTGCATTTGCCCTTGTTGAACCTCATCAGATTCTTGTCTGCCCAACTCTCCAGCCTATCCAGGTCACGCTGAATGGCAGCACAGCCTTCTGGTGTATCGACCACACCTCCCAGTTTGGTGTCATCAGCAAACTTGCTGAGGGTACATTCTAACTCTTCATCCAGGTCGTTGATGAAGAAGTTTAACAAGGCTGGGCTCAGTACTGACCCCTGGGGGACACCACTAGTTAGCAACCTCCAACTAGACTCAGCCCCACTGACAACAGTCCTCTGAGTTCTGCCATTCAGCCAGTTCTCAATGCACTTCACCGACCACTCATCCAGCCCACTCTTCCTAAGATTGCCTACAAGGATGTTATGGGAGACCGTGTCGAAAGCCTTGCTGAAGTCTAGGTAGACAACATCCATGGCTCTCCCTTCATCTACCCAGCCAGTCATGTCATCGTAGAAAGCTATCAGATTGGTCAGGTATGATTTCCCCTTGGTGAATCCATGCTGACTACCCCTGATAACCTTCTTTTCCTCCATTTGCTTGTTGATGACCTCCAGGATAAGCTGCTCCATCACCTTTCCTGGGATGGAGGTGAGGCTGACCAGCCTGTAGTTCCCTGCGTCCTCCTTCTTGCCCTTTTTGAAGATTGGAGTGACATTTGCCTTTCTCCAGTCCTTGGGCACCTCTCCTGTCCTCCAGGACCTCTCAAAGATGATGGAGAGTGGCTCAGCAATGACACCCGCCAGCTCCCTCGGCACTCGTGGGTGCATTCTATCAGGGCCCATGGATTTGTGGACATCCAGATCGCTTAAGCGATCCCTCATACAGTCCTCCTCGATCAAGGGAAGGTCATCCTCTCTGTAGGCTTCCTCTCTTACCTCCGGGGCCTGGGATTCCTGAGGGCCTGCCTTGGTACTGAAGACTGAAGCAAAGAAGGCATTCATTAGCTCTGCCTTCTCTGCATCCTCCGTCACCAGGACACCCGCCTCATTCAGCAGTGGCCCCACATTGTCCCTAGCCTTCCTTTTGCTGCTGATGTAGTTGAAGAAGCCCTTCCTGTTGTTTTTGACATCCCTTGCGAGCTTCAATTCCAGGTGGGCTTTGGCCTTCCTTGTGGTATCCCTGCACGCTCTGACCACACATGGTCAGATGGTAATATGTTTCATATTATGTCCTATAAGTATCATATTTCCTAAGTTGCTGTACATCCCTGTGCTGGAAAGATTTCAACTGTTATTGAATAACTGGAAGAAGTTATTTGAAAGTTACAGAAGGACTATATCCTACTTCTGTGTAAACTCAGATCACTCATAAGAATTGGTGCAGAAGCAACAGATAAAGTGCTTGGAATAAAGAAAGCCACAGATCAAAAGCCTTTCTCCTCTGCTACATAAAACAGAAACCTTTCAGGGAGTGATGTCTCTGAGTATCACATATCAGTAGACACAGCCTTCTAATTTTACTGTCCCTTTACACACCCAATAAATCTCATCCAAATATGTGAGATCAGTAAAGGGGACATTTTAGGCCTTCTCTGCGCAAAGCTGAATTAAGTGGGTTGTGGTCGGGGGGAAACTCCGCACAGGGACCTGGCTTCAAACAGCTCTGATATTACCAGGCTGCAATGGCTTCTTCAGTTCATTCATTTCCCTGTACACAAAAGCTGTTCAATATTTGGTGACTGACTGCACTGAAACCATCTTTTAGTCTCCTCCACCAAATAAGCTTGAGGAAACTATACCTGAATTTTTTGTTTGGTTTCTTTATCTGTAAGTTTACAGCAACCTAATCAAGGAGAAAAACTGCTATATATCAGAATCCCACAGGGAAGACATCCCTATATGGTATTTTATCGTTGCTTAGGGCAAGGCCAGTGCACTTCATGGGATTTAGTGCAATTTAATATATTAATTCATAGAATAACTACAAATGTATACTTCGCTTCCCATACAGTTCTGGCATACTAATGGCTTTTATTATCATCTGCTAAGGAACATCTGATGATCAGTACAGAAAGTTATACAAAAACAAAACCTCTGACCTCTTCAGAGTCAGTTTTTAGGCAAAAAAGTTTTACTTTCACAGTGGTCTCATTTAAAAACCTGATCACAAACCGACATATTTAAAAGGTTTAGCAACACTAAAGTTTTACTAATATATTGTGTTACTGAGCCTGAGCATATTGTCAAGTTACCATCAAAGAGTAGGGTCAATACACAATGGGTTAGGGATATAAGCATCCTGCTCCCTGAATGAGCTGCCAAGCAATTAACAAACTTTATTTTTTTTGAACTTCTTCTTTTTATGATTTTTCACATGGAACAAGGTCTTTAGGCCCACATGAGCAATGACTGTTGGCCTAGCAAATTTTGTGACTTGTGGTTCATAAGGATAAAGATTTGATTTACCAGCAGAAGAAAAGAAGTCTGTTCAGGACTGAACTTCTTGCCCTTTCGCAGCCTGTGCTGCTCAGAGATGCTGGGACCTCTGCCATCGCCTGTGACAGAGAAATACCTGTCTGTGTTACTGATATGAAAGATAGAATATTTAAAAAAATTGAGTAACCAAGGTATTTTGAGATTCTATCTGCAGTTAGCCTCCTGCTGTGACAACACATCCTGGAAATAGAACAAAGTGACGTCGGCACAGGCACTTTGTTTTTACAAGATGGAAGATGACATAAAAGAATGTGACTGCCCATTCATCCCCAAAATATACCTTGAGAGAAGGTGAGATCCTGCGGATCAGTGTCATAAAGTATAAATTTCAAGCTCAGAACTTAATAAAAAAGTTTCAAACTAAGAAAACTTCAATTCCAAAACAGTAACATACATTCCTTTGGGGTCATTCCAGCATACTATTTTAACTGCCTCCAATTTTCATGCTTCCTGCTTTTACTTTGTTATAAAAGAGATCAGTTAGTAACATAGATGATTTTAAAATGCATATCATTTTTTTTCAGGGATATTTTTTTTATTTTATGGGAAAAATACCAAAAAAACTTTTAACATAAAAAAATATGAACAGGTACGAAAATAAACTATTTTGTCTGAAGTAATACCAAGGACATTTTATATCTGTACTTCATGCCTGATATTAGGATCTGATATTCAGATAACATTCATCCAGCGGTGGCTAAGATCTCTAAATAAAATGCTATCACCATTGCTGTCACAAAGTAAACTTGATTTTAGTGACACCAGGCTTTCCCACTTAACATTGAAGCCTAATTTTGAACAAACTCTAGAAATTTTATTTTTTCCTAAAGAAAAAAATATAAAAAAATTAAAATACTGTTTATGACAAAATAATTGTATCATAGGGCTTTCTTTGGGTTTTCTTTGCAATTTTAGATGCAAAAGACACATGAATTGTCTTCAGCCTGCACAGACAGAGGAAAGATTCTTTTTCTGTCACAGTGTTAATATTTCTAGTTAAGTGGAAGAAGACATAACTAATAAATAGAAATTTGGGGAAAGTAAGATTGTAAAACCAGTTCTATCACAGAGGTATTCTCAGAAACATATACATGATAAATATGATCCAGCTGATAAAACTAACTGCTGAACACTTGTGCCCCTGAGAATATCAGGGTGGTTGTTCAAAGACAGTCAGCTCCTCAGACAACACGTAAAAGAACCGTATGACCAGAAAGATTTTCATACAGAATAGATGTTTCTTACTTATGATTAATATTTACAGAAGTCTTGAAGTTTAGAGTTGAGAGATATTTCAAGGAGTTAAGAAAGGCCTTCTATTTCTAAGCTGCTTTTAGAAGACTGATAAAGTATTCTTTTTACACATACCTACAGAAAAAAATGTGCTGCTGATAAACACGGTTGGCTACAGACAGGGTTAGTTGTACATCTTCTTCAACCAGAAGATCAAAGTTTCTGACCTAAAGGCTACTCAAAAGAAATAAAAGAGAGGTTAGATACAAAGACTGTGCCTTCAGAGTTTTTCTCACACATGCACACAAAGGTAGAAATAGCTTTTTTGGCCAGGACTGCTGTCTGGTGTTCTGCAGAAAAAGGAAAAGCACTAACTCCACGCATGGGATAGCAGAGCTGCAGTGTACTGGAGATTCAGTGTATTCATCAAGAGGGAGTGTGGACCTAATTCGGAATGGCACCTCCGTTGTGCTTTGATCGCATTCTACACACTTAATGTCCAAGCCACTTTTTTCCTCCATTACCAAAGAAAAGATCTCTTTAACTCTGCGTATTAGTGTGTGCTGTCTTTGACTAACCTGAATACCACCAACAGCAGACTCTCAGCAGCCACCTTCTTCAGCTCACTTCTAAGTCTAGTGGCACAAATTCTGGCAGAATTTGTCATCAGGGACCTCCGAGAAGGTAATCCCATGCCAAAATATAAATTTCAATGATTTTTCTGAGCACCATAAGGAAATCTGTTCATTTCCTCCCTCAAGAGTTAGTCGCCATCGTGATTGTTCCAAATCTGCTGTATAACATTGTTTGCATCCATGGCCACAGGTGAAACATGCTGACAGGCACCTGATGAAAACAAAATGCATTTTCCATCTGCACAATTCCAGATTTCCCAAATTCTTCATTCTCTTGTGATTTTGGACTCTATTGGGCTGTCTGAGCTATTGTCAAGTCTTAGTACCGTATTATTATATTTTCTCATTGCTGTGTGGAGCGCCTTTTGGGAAATCACCTGCTGCCTCACCTCACGACCTCACCTCCCCTCTATAAGAGCTCCCGTTTATGCTGTCATTGTCACTCATGTCTAATGGTATTCCCTGATGCAAGCAGTGGCTTCCCAGAATCATGGGAATCCAGCCACCTTCATACTGGCTCAAACCAGCTGTTTTGATACTGGCTCTGACCCTCACAGGGCAGAAGGCAGTGGCAAAGGACCAGACATCTGTGAGGGCTGTAGGGGGCAGAGATCCCAGGTTTTGTCTTTTCCACCCCAGACTTCTGTGCTTTGGAGGATGAGTCTCCTGAATGAGAGACATCCGGATCTGCTAGGAGGTCCTATTAGAAATTTAGCAATTATTTGCTGGCAGTTTTGGGATTTGCAATCCCTTCAGCTGTCTCGTTTGCGTGATATTTAGATTTAGTTTTTGGAAAAAGTCAAAGTTATTAAAATATGCAAAAATATTGGGGTTTAATTATTCTTTTTTGCCTTCTTTTATTTTTTTTTAATTACTCAGGAAAGTCTCTAGAAACACATAGCTTAAAACAATAAAACCCCCACAAAATAAGCCACCACATTACCACCTGACTGTTATCAATTACAGGCTCAAACCATACTTGTAACAAGCACCTGGCCACTATTGCCATCATTACACCCAGATAGTTTCAACTCTGTCATTTTTGGTGTGCCACAGAGGCCAAAGATCCTGTTACAACTTTTAGTTAAATAAATACAAGCATTTCCAAGGGCTAGAAGTTGAATTTACATGTATTTACTTTGAGCTGAAGGTTGCCTTTAGTTCTCATGTACAACTGGCAAGGTCAACAGCAGGAGTCTGCCACATGGAAAAGTCATTATATGGTTTATGGCAATTACCATGCTTATTAACAACATGACTCATCTTCAGAAACTAATCACGTTAAAAGAAAATTACACGGGGAATATTATGGGGTACCAGATAACACACTGATGCTGCATTTCAAGGAGACAATGCCTTTTCAAGTGACTTAATTACGCATTTGTAGAGAACATGGGTCTTTTAAAATTTTTTTCAGTAATTCATTATTTTCACTGACCTTTTTTTAACTGAACCAGGCTAATACTGAGATTCAATGTCTTCAGTGGGACAGAGAAGTGAGACATGGGTGTGGAATATGTAGGGAAGTCTGGTTGGTATGACAGTATTGCTAAGGACTGAGGAAGAGAGTTACTTGGAGGTAGACTAGATCATCCACTGGTCAGAAGATGTAGAACCAGAAAAATTACCACAAAAATGATCAGAGGGCTGGAGCACCTCTCCTACGAGGAAAGGCTGAGAGAGTTGGGGTTGTTCAGCCTGCAGAACAGAAAGCTCCAAGGAGATCCTATTACAGCCTTTGGGTAGTTGAATGAGCCTTATAAGAAAGATGAGGACAGGCTTTTTAGCAGGGCTTGTTGTGATAGCACAAAGGGTAATGGTTTAAACTAGAAGCAAGTAAATTTTGACTAGATATAAGGAAGAAATTGTTTACAATGAGGGTGGTGAAACCCCGGCACAGGATACCCAGAGAGGTGGTAGATGGCCTATCCCTAGAATCAGTCAAGGTCGAGTTGGACGGGGCTCTGAGCAACCTGATCCAGTTGAAGATGTCCCTGCTCACTGCAGGGGAGTTGGACTAGATGGCCTTTAAAGGTCTCTTCCAACCACAACTATTCTATGGTTCTATGATTGTATGATAATAAATGCAATTTAAAAAAGAATGTAAGGTGCTGGGAACTGTAGTAAGAGTTCTGTAGCCCGAGGAAGTGAAAGAGATGGGGAGACATCTCCGGTATACTGGCAGAAAGAGGTGAGAAATGCCAGTAGAGCTTGCCTGTGTGGATGCTGTGGTTTTCCCTTCTACACCGGAGTCCTTACAGTGCCTTACATCACCAGGCAAATATGAACAGGCCTGTTCTGAATGTCTGGGCTTTGTCACTGAAAACACACAACCCTGTCGGTAGTCTGACTTCTATATTTGGTAAGCCTCCAGGAGAAGGCTTATGACTTCTTGGAATCATTTGAAAGAAGTACAGTGAGAAATGAAGGTGTGGAAGCAAGTGATAATCTTGGAGCTGTGGACTGTGCTGTTGTAAAAATGTAGTGTGAGTAGCATTACTAGCAGCCTAGCATTACATGGTCCCCTTCTCATGGTGAGCACATACATGTTGAAGGTATTGCATGGCCTGTGGATCTATGATGACACTGTGACCTCTAGTAGGATAGATATCTGGTTTTATGTTATATAGAATATCTAATTTTCCAAAGAAATGATACTGTGTGTAATAGGAGTTTAAATTACACAGTACTTTGGAAAGTGGCTGGTAAAGCTGCCTGGTGATGAAAACAGACCTGTTAATAATATTTTAAGTGAACAATATGTAAGATGGCTCTGGCTACCTCCATGTTGCTTATTGTCCAGCTGGATGTTGATTGTGTATGACAGATGACCAAAGCAGGTCTACCAGCTGAATTCAGTTGCATGCTATAAATCTGGCATTTGCTGTATGCTGCTGTTTCAAAGTTGTAATTTCTTCCACATAAACACAAGACTGCATTTTTTGACATTGTAATGGAGACAGTTGGGACAGAAGCCAGAAGAAACTTTTACAATGAACATGCTGGAGTTTAAAGTTATGCAAAAGATAGCTCTGGAGGCTTTGGGGAATACAGCTGAGATCACGCAGAACTGTAAATTATACACTTTACACAAATAGCTTTGGGCCACATGATAATTAATAACTACTGTATTTAAGTAGTTGGGAACTCAGTTTCATTTATTATTAATTATAGCTTTGTTTAGCAAATGTTCTCCATGGTAATTGCCTGTTTATCTTGTCTGTATATGATGCTAGCAGATAGCTTGGGTGAACAAACTGATTAGTAGGAGTGTTAATTGTATTTCCTATTCTAGCAGGTAATAGAAAAGAAAGCTGTAAAGCAGATAAGAAAAGATAAGTTGCGCATTTCCAATACTGGCACACATCACTGGGTTGTCTGCTAGAGCAGTAAGATCAGGTTTTGTGAGAAAGAGTAAAGAGTAGGTTTTGAATAACTTCCTTCTTAAAGAAGAAAACCCAACAACCCGTAAACTACCCAGTGATCAGTGGGGAGTGACAGTGATTACGCATTAGATGCAATACTGGATTTTTGTACTAACAGTAAGTCACGATCACATCTATAAACCCTGAAGGAATTCTCTGAAAGAGGACAAGCAAAAGAAAGCACATTGGTAAGCAATTATTTTCTGGGTTGCCATCTCTGCAAATGACTACATCTGCACTCACAGATAAACTAGTTTCCTTCTGCAGTGGCAATAATAAAAACTAGCTGTATGAGCAAACAGAGGGAATACATTAAATCTGTTTTACAGCTAATCTGGAAAAATAAGAATTTTTATAATCAGCTATCAAACATCCACTGCTTGGTGCAGGCTTAAAACACTGATAAAGGGCTGCAAGAGGGTTTGGATAGTAATTGGTCAGCTCTGGATCAGGTCTGCTTTTTCCTACCCAAAATCTCCTAAAAATACATTTTCCCACTGTCCAGCCTTTACTGCCTCTTTTTTCTGTGTTGGGGTATATCAGAAAAAAACTAACGCTTGCAGGAGAATCAATAAAAATGAATGTACTGTGTACCTAGTCAACTAATAAACCGTAATTACTTCAAAACAGAAATAAAGATAACAGATTTACTGGAAACTGCAACTTCTTGTGTATGCAAAGGCAGAAACTTAGCTATATGTGAAATATATGGCCTTCCACTAGGAATATATATCCCCCATATAGCATGATATTGTGGTAATTGGGCTGACAAGTTAGGTTTGAGCAAAATCAGCAAATGGACAGTAATCTGCATCACTAATCACTAAAAGAAGTGAACTTTCTGTATTTATTATCCAAAACTATTTTTCAGTCACTGTCGTTAACATGTCGTAGAGATGAGAGGTTTTGTCTTTTCTTTATGTCGGTTGTTCCTTTTCAATGTCAGTAATAGCTTTTTACTTGATTTTGAACATTTTTTAATTGTCAGCAACAGCTATTTCTCTTGATCTTGATTCTGCAAAGCGCTTAGATGACATATACCCAATTGTGAGTATGTGGTGAATCTGGGTGGTTTTGAGGGGTACTGTGGTGGATTAATGCAAACTTAAAACTGCAAAAATAAATACTTTAATTGAATCTATGCTCTGAGAACAAATGGGCACCTAATTGCCACTTTCAGCAGCATATTTAAGCACTGCAGAGGATCTCAAAACCCTTCTCTCAGCAGCTACCTAAACCTGTGAGCAGTCATTTTTCCAGTAGCTGTGCCAAGGTCCTGATATCACCATCATTAGCTAATATTTAAAGCTTCGTGGGAGCCTTAAACTAGGCGTCCTTTTAGCTGCAGAACTGAGGTGGCCCTCTGAAAGACTGACTGTGTGGCACAGGATAACAACAACACAACACGGCAGTGTTGGGGATGGTAGTGCTGTGTTGCACTGGTGGCCTTCCGCTTCTCATGGTGACTCCGGTTTGAGTTCTGGGTTAGAGAGATGACTTAAAACAGGTCCCACAAAAGCCAAGAGAGAGTACTGCCCTGGGGGTAGTAACCCAGACACCTGGGCAGAAAGGTGAAGGTGACTGTATTTCTATATCATTCTGCAGAAAGGAACAGAAAAGGGTAAAGCAAGGTTTGAGTCTCCTGCCAAGATGACAGGGCACTGATGGTGAAGGGAGGAGGATCATGTTGCATCTGTTCAGGGAGGAATTTCAGCCAGGAGAAACCAAGCAAGATGCATCTTGGAGAATTGATCAGCAGATGGCTGGGATATTGCTTTGGGGCACGGAAGGCCAAGATCCAAGCCCTGCTATGAACCTGGTGGGCTTTGGTGTCTTCCCAGTCAGCTGCCTAGCCAGGGCGTGGCACCATTGCTCTCCATGAGCTCCATGGGGAGCCTGGGTACAAACCCCAGGGCTGCACATCCCTGTGGGTCAGGGGATGTTGGTTTTACAGCACTGACTTTCCCCTTCAGGGATTTTGTGCAAGGCAAAAAGCGATGGCATCATGTTTTATAACAGACGTTACTAGCTTTGAAAGGGGTCAGGTTTTCTGTCCCTAAAATTAAGATGGAGCCAGAATCTTTCGCCAGACCTTTTTCTGAGAACTATTTTGCATCTTTGATCTTCTTCCGTAACAAAAAAACTCAATCCCAAAACCAAATTAAAACCACTGCAATGGACTGAATTTGGTTTTGGATTTGGATGTTGAGCTCAGAGCTTGTGGTCCAAGAAGATTTGGAGCTGACTTTTCTGATTTGGCTGAAGGCAGAATGAGGATGTCTGGGCCTGAAGTTACAGTTCTGACCCATGTAAGGGTGAGTATGAGCAGATCTGCAACAAAAAGTAAGACTAAGCCTTTACTGTTGGCTGAATGAGGCTCGGTGTAGTTTATGGTCTCAGCATAGTACCATGTTTGGTCACAGCTATCCGAGGCCCACAGAGCTGAACACTGTCAATTTAAACTGAAATACAGACTGCCTGGAAGACATTTGAAAGACTTCAAAATTTGCCTTTGCCTCCTCTCTTAAATCTTTCAATCTCTTTTGGTGAGTTTTTACAGAGTAGTCATCAGAGCACTGGAATTTATGTGAAGCGCATCACTATGCTTTGACCACCCCGCCTCTGCAGAACTGGCAGACACACCTTGTCTGTTCTAGCAGTTTTCATATATCTCTGTGTTTACGGGCTGGACTGCTGTAACTGAAGAGCAGAAGTCTCAAAGATCTTGAAGTCTCAAATTGGCTTTGAATGTCTCTGAGACTGCAAAGACAAAACTTGATTTTCAACCACAGTTCAGTAGTGGCAGGAAAAAAGAAGGAAGCAGCAAGTATGGAGGTTATGGAGCTACCTGAAGGCAGTCAATAAACGTAATTCATCTTGCTGTTTAGCATAAAGTACATGTACTATCTCTTTGAATGTCCATAAGGTTTGCATTTAGCAATTCCACACATAATTTGCTTTGTGTAGACTTTACAATATTTTTATTTGCTAAACTGGTCAGAGTTTCGGTCATACCTCCATCACATTCTCCTCTTACCTGTCTGCCATTGGGAGCTTCTACTAATTTTAGCAGAATCTAGAATAAACATGTTTCTGTGTAGCTGGGACCAGCCCACTGTAAGTTTTTGTGTAGTGTATTCCAGCTACTCGAGGCATCAGCCATCACCTATATAATTGTTTTTTTTCGCATGTGAACTTTAAGGAACAAAAAGGGATTATGGCACTTCTCCAGCACAAGTTCAGGTGTTTTCTGCCTTTTCTGAGCAGAGAATCTTTGAAAATGTTGAATTTACTGTGTGAACAGTGCACGAAGTGTGTATATGAATTGGTGTCTCAGAAATCCTTGACAACTAATGAACTGATGCGCCACTTTTTAAATCTTGAAAGGTTATCTGTTTGGTGGAAGAGCTGCCATCACTTTCCAAAAATGACCATGGAATAAGGTGCTGGAAGAAGGAGGGGGACAGTAGATGTGTTCATGAGACAATGGGAAGGGTGAAATGTCAAGGCACTGAGTCTGGGTCACAGTGGAAAAAGTCATCAAAACTCTCCTCATGCCTCCCCCACATGACCATTGCCCTTCACTTGGCTCTTTTCATACAGGGACTGAGCCACTTGGTGAGGTTCTAAGTAGCTGGGTGATGCAGCTCAAAGCTTTATGTACTGGCAAGGCTTCAGCTATGCAGAGGATATGTGGGAGTTGTGATCGTGGTTGGCAAAAGCTGCTCAGTTTCTGTGTCTTGGTCACATCTCCAATTCCTAGCTACAGCACTGAGTGAAACATCGACGACGATTTCTGAAACAGCTTCTCTCTCCGTAAGTCCTTGAACAGACGTAAAGGAATGCCAATGGGAGCATGGAAGTGAAAATAAGCTCTTCAGCTGTATCCAAGCATTTTTTAATTCAAGCAATCAGCAAGATAAGGTCAAGTGCTTAAAACTATTAAAGTTTTACAGTAATTTCTTTTTTTTAGCATTTATATTACAGTATCATCTGGAGCCTTAGCTAGAACTGAAGCTCCATTATGCTGAGAATTTTGAAAACAAACACCAGTGGGTATATCCTGATTTGGAGTATTTGCAGAGCCAGAAGTAAGTTAACTAAGTGTATCCAAAAGCTTCATGGCCAGGAAGAATAAGGCATTTAAGCAGGCATAATTTACTGAGTGGTGATTGATACTGTCAGTGGAATATTGGCACTATTAATACACAATTTGACTAAAGGTCCAGATTATAGGAACCTGTAGAATTTATTTCAGCCTCCTGCAGATAATAACTCTTATAAACTTGAAAATTTTATGGGTCTTGAATAACAGTGGGAATAAATAAATGGCAGGCCTGAATATTCTCACTTTACACTGCTATTTTTTTTTCCGCTTTAGTTCTGATTGTTACTTGTGGGGAAGTGCAGTGATATGATCGTACAAGAGCTGATTTCACTGACCTTTGTTTTAACTGTGATTGAAAAAAAAAAAGTAATTAAGTCTGAAAAAAGTAAATGTTTCAAGCAACATTAAAAAAAACTTTTTTCCAGAATCTCATATTTACAATTTGAACATTTATTATACCATAAAATTATAGTACTTGGGAAATGATGCTTCAGTTTCTGAAATAAAGTTTCAGGAGACAAGCTTTGGGTAAAATAGTGATTGCAGTAATCATTTCTGCCTGTCAGTGTGTACCATGGTTGTTACTCTACTGTTAATGTATTTGGGAAAAGCTCATATGCCAGATCTTTTATTCTTATAATTAGAAAGTTGTGTTTTAATTACACAAAGAAAATTTTTGTTTATAAATCGAAATTATATGGCAGTTTTCATTTGCCTGTAATAAAAATTTAGATTCCATAAAATGTGCCTTTATGGACTCAAAACCTCACCCACTTTTTACATAGCTGATCTACTGGTTTCTACTGCACTGTTTCTAGCAGCAATCACTAGGAAAATCATCATTGTCATCTCATTTAATGCAAAACCCAAGAGCATTGTGATACAATGTAGTGTTTCATAAAGCTTGGGAAACACAGATGAATATTCTAGGCGTGCAACCTGCATCCTTTTCTTTGCTGTGCTGTGGTTTACTAGTACAAAAAGGCTCAGGGCTCACAGAACTGAAATGTTTAGCACCGCCTTGATAGTCCTGTCATAATGTCTAGAAAGCATAGTTAGATCGCAGTGGATTTTACAGAGATGTTATTTATTGCACTCAAGATGTTGATGCTGTATGACCTATGTTCCCAGAACCAGACTTGCGAATGTGCTTCTGTTGTCCTGGATGCAGTGATTTCCCTCTTGAAATGGGGGCTTCTGTAAGGAGCCTGTTTAAGTTATAGCAGCAAGAGGCAGGATGACTGACAGGCTGTCTCTGCCCATCAGTTCCGAGGATGTTATCAATGTATGACACTGGAGCTTAGGAGACTCAATAGCACAATGCAATTTCAAGAATATGAAAAAATAGTTTTTAACAAAACCAACAAAACCCTCTATTTGCAAAACAATATTTTCCTTGCCTTGAACAAAGACAAACCCTCTAGTTCATTCTGCAGAGAAGCATAGCCAATTTGTCTATGTGTAGAAGTATACATAGAGCAGATAAAGATAGATACCTGTCTTAAAATGAACAGATGGAAAGAAAATAAAATTTTGTGTGGAACTTTAAGTTTTCAGGATTTAACAATATATTGTGTAATAAACCCAAATTAAGTAATTTCATTCTATGCTAGAAAATGTGCTCCATCTTACTCGAAGTGGTAAATGCATGGTACTTTTGGGAGGGGCAGGACAGTTAAGATTCGCTAGAGCTGAAGCGATAGTTGAATGACATGAATCATTAGATTATTTTATAACATCATGCATTCTGGACTTCAGTAAAATATTATTTTAAAAAAAGAATTTTGCAGTTCTTTTGATTAAGCTGAAAATCAGGTCATGTAAGACAACCCTGGACAGCTACTAAGCTTCAGCTCTGTTTGTTGTTGGTCAGTTGGAGATGGACACAGGATCAGCTGTGTGCTGATAGAAATCTCAGGTTCCGTTGCAGCATTCAGCACTGGCTTCTGGTTGTGGTAAACCCCAAGGTGTCAAGTGTTGTACTCCCAACAGTGCTACACATATAGGAGTAAGGATGATAGTTAACTCTTGCTTGGCATTTTTGACACTTAAGTAGCAAAAATACATTTCTAGCCTACATTGCCTTCTTCTATCACCTCATTCAGCAAAGCACTCAAGTACTTGAATATTTTTAGAAACTGCTGGAATATTATACTCAAATCCATCAAAACAGTGTGATTAAAGATACATAAGCACATGCTTAAGTAACTTGCTGAATACATGATGAGAAGGAGAATAAATCAGCTGCTTCTAGAAATTGATGTTTGTGGAACATTCACAAGGCAAAGAATATAAGAAAATTCACATTCATCCCTGTAATTTATCCTCAGTAGTTCAGTACCAAATTCAGGAAACATAGGGACTGATTAGGGTAGCTACAGTAGAGTTAAGTTCTTTGTTATGGGTTCTATTTCTTCCCAAAACTTTGTTCTGTCATGGCTTCAGAGCCATTCATCTTGTATCAAGAGCCTCTTCTCCTTATTCCTCTGGGTCCTCTGAAAATAAAAAAAGCAAAAACCAAAAAAAAACCCTTACCACCACACCAAAACAAACAGACAAAAAATCCACCACAAACCAAAACAGTGGCAAATAAAAGAAACATTAAAACTACTGGGCCCGTTGCTAACACTCTAGTAAAATATCTACAAATAAAAAGAAATTACAAATGTTCAAAGCTGGTTTAAGTGTTTTATGGCATAATAAATGCCTTATGATCTCATTAATGACATTAAGCTTTTATCCCCAGGATGAAGAAGAAAAGAAAGGATGCAAACTCTGAACAAAGACTGTGTCAGAGCAAGTGTACAAGAATAGGGAACACTGATGGAGCAGCAGCACGTTTGTTCATAAAGCAATCACTTCTGGCTTTACCTACAGTTTTCATGCTTTGGAACTATTTTCTGATTTTTCTGTCATTTATCTATAACTTTCAAACTTCCATAACTTCTCTGCTTTCAGACTCAGGAAGTACCTCCATGATTCACCACAAGCTGCAGTACTTTCTGTTCCTTGCTACTCCAGGCTTCAAGACTCTTCCTATACATCCTCACAGGGCACCCAGCCATTATCAATGCCTCTTTTGGTAAGCAGCAGCAATCTTGTTTTGAACTTCAAGTTTTTCAAAAGCCCAAAATACAGCTTAACCAAGATCTGAAACGTCATCAAGTTGGTGTAAAAAGAAATAGATATAATGGTAAAGAAGATTTTAGTTCCATTTATTTGCCTTTTTTTGTGTGTGGAAGCTGCCAGGATTTTGTTCCCTGGTTTTTCTTTGTAAACTGTCAGAGCTGGAAACTATTAATTTTAAGTCTAAATCAAACCTAGGAAGATGACAGTATTATAAGAACTGTTCACTGAACTAACTTTTTCTTAACAGTACATAGTGTGGAAAAGAGACAAGGATAACTGAGTTAAAGGTAATGCCGTTTCTTGTTACTCCAGCACATGTTGTTAACTGAATGCTCAGTTTGGACCTTAAGCTATCAGTTACAGAAAGTGAATCTATGTGTGGCAAAAAAACCATGCAGAAATGTGGCCACCACGTAGGAAGCCAAGTTCTTTGCATATGGCTGGTTCTTATGTGTGCTTCAGTTTTTCAGGTCTTCGGAAGACCTCTTCCTCCAGAAATTTTTTACATCCTTTTAGAAAATAGGTATGGTATCCGAGATGAACTCCAAAAGAATGGTAAAACTCTAATTATTTATGTTTTCTTTTGCTAATGACTGAAGATTTTGTTTTTTACAAACAAGGATAGTAAAAACTGGGACAAATTTGTAAATATCAAAATTCCTGGCAACTCCTTTTTTAGGGGTTGTTTTGTAATTTATTTTTCCATTTGCATGTGGATACTTTTTAGACCTTCAATTATGTGATCATGATAAATATCCCTGGCTCCAGATAGCCTGTACAGTGCTTGCCAAGCATCTTCTCTTCCAGCCAGCTCTGTGGTCTGCTTGGAAGACTTTCCAATGTACAACGAAGCTACATAATCCTGATTTGGTTCTCTCAAAGTACTGTTTATAGAGGGACATTTTGTTTATCCTATAAACAGATAGTCACATTTTTATCTTGTTCCAGGAACAGCTTCCACCTTTCGATTTTTTAGGAGTTCCAGACATCTCTAGAGACCGTCTCATTAGAGAGTGTTTGGCTGGAAAATGACTATCAAGAAGGACTTCCCTGGAGACTTCCCATTGCAGAGCACATACTGCTTATAAGTAAGTTTCTATTGGCTCAGGATTGGGGCATTTACTGTGACAAATATGAAAACTGTCACTTCAGTCTTGTTATCAAGATGCCTGTCAGTGTTCACTCTGAAGTGTAAGTTTTTTTGGACTGTTCAACCAATGGAAATGCCACCAGTCCTATGTGGACGATCTGCATAAACAGCAGAAGTACTGCTGTATATTATATATGATACCTGAGTCTTGTAGAACTGATAAAAATGACTGTAGATGCATCAGATTCCATCTGGTAGCTCCATAGGACAGCTCTGAAAAGCTGCTACCAGCCAAAAAGCTGATTTCTTTTACTTGAGCTAAGGAGGTTAGTGTTCATAGCACTTAAAATCCTAGGTTCAAATCCTTCTTGTGGACTGAGCATGGTCTGTTACACTGTCTTTAAGGAAATGTTATCCACTGCTACTGGCCAGGCATGAGGAACCCCAGCAAATGGCACCAGGGTTAAACTCTGCTGAGCAGGAGCCATAAGTACATAAGGTTTTCACTCAGCTCTTTCAAGCCTGAGCTTATATGAATTGTTGCTTGAAATGTTCTGGTTCTTGGCTGATTAGTTGCCATGCTCCTGGTTTTATTTCCCTCAAGTTGATAGTTATATCCTCAATGATTTTTACAAAGAGTAAACTGCAGGAAGATGCAAATTCAGCCTGGGCAGAGAACTTGACAGCTTCAGTCCAAGACAAAAAATGAAGCAGAAAATTTGGGAACAGCAATGATTTCAGAGATGACTGAAAATTTCAGGAGAACTTTTTCCAGTAGAGTTTTTCCTATTGACCCCTGAACATTAAATCTTCCTTCAGCACAAGAACATGTTGGTCATAACTTTGATATCCCTAAAAACAAAGCACCACAGCCACCAGATGTGCTCTGAAGCATTTCTCTCTTTGCTAAAATAGTATGCGATATTCCAGCATAAGGGCCTATTTTCCCACCTAAGCAGGTTGTCTCCAGAAGAACAGTGAATTCTTTCTCCCTCTGATATCTCCAGATCTGGAATAAGCAAACGCTAAGGTGTTCTCAACAAAAGTAAATTTATCATGGTGATTATATAAAACCCAACAGCCAGGAGACAAAGTTACTGCAGGATCCTTTTTAGCACTTTAAATATAACAACAAACACTAAAATATTTGTCTTTACTTTCCATATTTGGGAGGACAGACTTATGGCCTATATCTTTAATTAGTATTTAAGCATGTCAATGTCACTGGTTTCTCTGGGAATTAGCTGCCTATGATCATTTACTGTTGAACTCAATGATCTAACAGGTCTTTTCCAACCTAAATGATTCTATGATTCAGAACGTGAATTTTTGTGTCAAAAAAAAATATGGAATGAGAACTACTGTACTATTTCTCTAACAGCATCTGACTTCATGGTAGATATCTCCTGAGTGGAAGTGGCAGTCACGTGAGGAAAAAATTCTTGTCTATAATAGAGACTTAAATCACTAAAAAGACTAAAATGTATTTCCCAATTCACAAATAAATGCCTCTTTTCACATAGCTTTTCATCTTCTTGTGACAGATGGCACAGTTATGGGACCAAATTAATACATTTTTTAACTCCATTAATGGGCTTCCTGTTCAGGGAGTTTCAAGTGCATGCTTTGCATTACACATGTTCTCATGGCAAGAAAGGTGTTTTCTGGAAAGAAAGCCAATGAACAGATGTCAGGCTTTGCCTAGGCAAGAAGCAGAAATATGAAGTGCATGCTAAAATTTGTTTCTAAGAATCTATTGTTCTATCAGCAAAATGAAAAAATGTTCCTTCTTAAAGTTAGAATTTTGTGGTTTTCATCTCTCTGTCTTCTTTCCTGTCAGGAGGTTAATTAACCACCCAAATTTTCTTCGATTTTATTCTAAGTCATAATTCTGAAATCATGTACTTAAAGGAACCAAGTCAAAGCATTCAAGCTGAATGACAACACCCTCAGAAATATAAACATTTCTAGAAAAACAGGGTCAAGCCCAAAGCTTGTTTCCTGGATGATGGTTTTAGTTATAGCACTAATATACATTAAAAAGCCATGGAAGCAAAAAAAAAAAAGGAAAAATAATGGAAATGGAGGCAATAGGTAAATGTAGCCATGACTTTTGCTCCCAACAAAATGCAAATTGAGCATGAAGGACATAAAGATTCACCTTTTATGTATATTTTAATTACTTGCTCAATTTTAATAAAGCATGATAATTAAATTAATCAGGTAAAAATATGTGTCTCTATGTGGGTAGATGATGTTTTGTTGAGCTATTTAGTGCTCACTAATGGAAACTATTAATGGTTCTATACACGTAATTTAACCTGAAATTAGAGGATGCTCTTGGCATGAGTTAGAGATGCAAATTTACTTCAGTTTCAGTTCTTGGGGTTGTTTGTTGATTGGGGTTTTTGGGTGGGTTTGGTTTTTATTTCTTGTTTTTTGTTTGTTTTCTTTTCATGTTAGATCATCTCTGACTTTATAGTGGGCTGTTAAATTTTAGACTGGAAGGCCTAGAAAAAGAAAAGAAGAATGCTTGGAGAAAACTCCAAGTACTACAGAAATATTTAAAAATACGGCTTCTAAAAAGCTGCCAATAATTTCCTCTGTATTTTTTCAGACCGTAATGGTTTATAATTTTTTTTTCCCAAGAGGAATACTTTACCTTCTGTATTATCATTCTGTTTTTCGTGGGATGCATAAAAAATGACAAGCCAAAGAGCAGCAATCTGGAGCATGACAGTAATTCTCACTGATGAGCTATTTCATATTCTTCACCAGAATATCCATGAGGCAGGGGACAGTTTGGATGCTGTGGGTCTTCTGCTGCTGCTCCATGATAGGAAGTAGGACAAGTTGGGGGTAAGTAAGTGTGCCTGTGGTTTTTTTTGTGTCCCTAATGAATTAATAAAAATACTAGCTTAGGCTAAGATGATGATTTGGTCACAGGTCGCTAAATATTACACGCAGACAGAAATAAAATAACATGACAGACAGTCCAGGAAATAAAGACTTAACAACCTTCAGTGGAGGGAACTCAGAGAGAGAACAACTCAGACCAGAATTGCCCTACTTTGGATCGAAATTAATTCCCTGTGATATGTCAAGGCTTCAGACACTTTCTAGCTCCAAGCTGGCTGATGCCACACTCAGAGAGTCCAAAACATCTTCAGCCTTCCTCCTCCTCTCCTGATAATTGCTTGTTGTCACCACACATACACTGTTTTTCTGTAATTGCAGTTTGACTCCTGCAGAAATAATTTCATAGTACATAAGACAGCATTATTGTAACAGTAAGGGAATTAATGGACAAGTTTTCTGGCTTATGAACTGCTAAGTATCTTTTTTATTTTAAGCATAAACAGGAACAGAAGATGGAGTTTGTTTATACATGGAGGGATAGCAAAATTTGTTCTTCACAGTGCATGATTCATTAGGATCAGGAGTACTACTCAGTTTACAGTTTTTGTCTGCAAGTTACATTCTGAAGAGGTAGGAATCAGGAAACTGCACCAGATGTCCATCCCGATGTCTTTTTTTTTCTGTTCCCTCTCACTAATTAGGGTTACTTGCAGTTACTAAGCATCCTTGGAGAGCAATAGTGTTGCAGCCCTCTCCATGCAGGTAGATGTCCTACTTTCTGGAAGCCCATTGACTCCTTTCTAAATTCAAATCACAGAGACAAACATAATCATTATAATTTTCATGTAGTATATGAGTAAGGACAGGACACGGGTGCTGGAGTAATAGAGAGCTGCCAGCCTAAATTATCTTTCACACAGTTTACCCAGGAAGGTTAGGGAAGTAAGAAAAATGGAGCCAACAAGCCAGAACAGAGACACAAAGTCATTCACAGAGCCAAAATTTAAAGCGCATACTGGCTTCTGAAAATCACAAGGGAATTGTGATGGAAAACTGATATCCTCTGGGAAGGATTGTTTATAACTTGGCATGAGTTTTCAGCAGGCTGTTCTCATAACACTCAGTACTTAAATCCCTCTGTTAAAACCCTTGTAGGATAAGTTTTGAGCCATCAGAGATTTATCCCCATTCACACTGTAAGTACTTTAAACAAGAATATTGAAGAAAAAATCAGAGTGCTGAATTTGCATCAAGTAAAATATCTTGATTTAAAAAATAAGAATCAGGAGAAAACAACATAATGCATTTTTAAATCATAGATTTATTATAAACTATGGTATTAAAATCTGAACTTTAACATTCATTTTAGATTTAAGTTTCTCTACTCATCTGTCTTTCAAATCTAAATAACAGCAGACAAAATATATATAAAAGGAATGCTTATCTCTCACAATATATAAATAAAATGAAGGAATTATATCAAATATTACATTTTCAGTCAGTTGCTGCAGTCGTGTTTTTAAATTTACATTCTGCATATTATTTGTTGCTGAGTATATCCTGTTGATTTATTTTCACTGGCATTAAGACTTAGCTAAAAAAAAAAATAACTTACCCCAAACATTACAAATTTTAATGTATCAAGTTTTTTCCACTATTAAAATTAAAACCTTCACTGAAACTCTTAAAAATGCATTCCAATGCGATATTTCCCTGTAGCAATTTATGTTCTGAAGGACATTGTCGTGCCATATTTACTACCTTTCACTGAGTAGCTCCACACAATCCCACTTTGCCTTGGTGCAAAGATGGATGAAGCAATCTCTCAAGATCCTCTTTAGACTTACAATTCTGCAAATTGCTTCTGTGTTACTTGGGGGGAAGGACTGTAGGATCCTGTTCCCAAAATTATACTCTGCAATACTACTGCACAACACCTATCATAAAGATCCCATGGCATTACTTTCTAAAGGCATCCTTCTTCTTGTAAAACAAAAATTGTGAAAAGAAAGAAATGGACTGGTTCCCTTTATGAAAGTGTCAATGTGAAACTCTGGGCTCATTTCAGCTGAGCCGACTGTTACACTTAGCTGTTGTGGAAGAAAATAAATATATTTGATGAGGTCTCCACTCTGGTTAAAATCCAGTTTGTGGGTCTAGACAGCTGAGAGGTTTGGGAAAAAGACCTGGAAGGTTTCGCTGCTACCTTGTTAGCTGTAATAGGTGTCACGGTGACAGCAGAAAAAAATCATATCTTTGTTGCTCATTTGTCTCTATGAAGTTAATTGGTGGTCCCAGTAAAAAGCCCGTGGTGATGACATGTATCACTGTAAAAAAAAAAAAATCGTGTTGGCATCAATTATCTTGTCAGATAGTTGTTATCTGTATACATAAATTTTGGGGATGAATTTTATTTTAATCCCCAGAAAATCCAATTATTTCACTTCTGATGCATGGTTGCAGGGTGGCTAAAGCAGTTAGGGACAAGAGTGTGAGACGCAGCATCCCATTAGCAGTGAGAATGACAGTGCCGACAAAGAGATGCTGCTAAAGATGTAAATACATGCCAACAGCTGTTTAAACCTCAGTGGCACCTGCTGCAGAGGCTGGGGAGCTCCTGAGATGTCTGAGAAATGGCCAGTGAGATGGTGCTCTGCGTTGCGCTCCTGGTTGCCCCATAGTTTAAGGCATCTTTGCCAATGCCAAAGAGGCCTGTCTGCTCTGAGCCAGGTGGTGTTTCTGGGGTGGTTAGACTCCTGCTCCATTGCTGGTGGTGGCACCTGGCACAGCACCACGGCCCACACCAAACCGCAGAATTCAGTGGGTGGCTGGAGAGGACTCAGCGGGAGGCAGAGGTGGCACCGGGGTGGAAGGAATGGGACTGGCAAGTCTGGAGCTGTGCTTTCTGAAAATTTATGACAATAAAAGAAAAACCTGAAGTATTTTAAAACCATGCAACTTCTAGAGAGGTTGTGCTTCTTTTGCAGGTAGGTCCCCATTGCCTGAAGTCAGACGGCAAAGCACAGACAGCGTTTTGCAGCACTGCTGCAGTGCTGGGCTGCCTGTGCTGCTGTGTCCAGAGCAGCCGCTCCCAGGGAGCGTGGGGAGCTGAAGCAGACTTTTTAACATGATTTTTTTTCTTTAGGAATGGTGAAACAAAGATAAAGTGTTACAGTGTGCTATTTATGGAGGAACATGCATGGATATGATAATAAATTGCTGTTTGGGGATGTACAAAAAATGCATATGTATATTGACTACGTTGCTTTATTTGCCCCTCTCAGGGATGAGAACAAGAAACTTTATAATGATAACAGATGAAACACAACACCTGAGCACTTAGGTGATGTTCGCTGAAATCAAAGTCATCAGCTTTTCAAGGCGGGAACAGCCATGCATTTGTGCTATACCTGTCACAGAGAAATCCTAGTCCACAGTGAGAATTCCCATACAGTACATAATGCAGATAATAAGAGAGGTAATGAGAAAGGTTACAAATCTTCTTGGCTTCAGCAGGCCACAATGCTTTTTAAAAATATGGAGAAGGAAAAAGAACATTTTAAAATGGATTTTCTGAACTTCTCTATCCAGCTTTTTTGACATGCTGTTATGTCTCTTACATATTTCCAAAGCAGAAAAGAATCATAACTGCATGAAGTAATCAATCATCTCCTCTGTTTTAGAGAGACCCGTCTCATTGTCTGGGTAACATGTCAGCCTATTCTGTTAGTGATCTATATGATCAGTCGGCTTTCGAACAGAAAATCTTGTGAATCAGTTACTTTGGGCATCTAATTTATCCCAAACAGCTTTTGTCACAAAATTATTGGTAAGAAAAAAAATTGATTAAAAAAAATCACATTCTTATTCTGGGACAAGTTTTGCACATAAAAGAAGCTCAGCTTCCTCTTTCCTGGAATATAGTACTTGTCTTTAGCATTACTGTGAGCTAAATAATGCTTTGTGACTGGTTCACCTTAGTGACCTTTAAAAGTCTATACAGACAGACAACTAACCTGATTTGATATATATCATTTCTAAAATTTTAACATGTGCTTTCTGGACTTCACTGAAAGTCAAGGCAATCCAATTGATAAGATATCCTTTCAAGAGTCCTTAATGCTGTAGGGTGAGGTATTCACATATTTCACATGGCTTTAAAGCAGTATCTCCATTTTCTCAGAAAGGCAAAAACATCCTTCTGAGGACATAGTCACCCAAATCTAATTTAACTGTATATGCTTTTAGTCATCTCTACACTAGTATCTTCATATTACAAAAGTGATAATCTAGATAATAGCTTGCATCTGTCCTACTCCTGTTAAATTACAGCACCAATGGGCTTCACTAAGGCTTCATTTCATCTCTGAGAAACTGACTTCAGACCACTTTGCAAATTAACCCAGGACTCCATTATCCAAGTCTATCATCCTGTCAAATTTTCCTGGTCACAAATTTTCTTTAAAACCCATCGCAGCAAAATGAAACTGCATGTGACTGAATCTTCCTGAATCCTAAAATCTATACGTTTAAGAAAAAAATGTGGACGAATGGGGGCTTTGTGAATGAAGTTGGAAGGGAGCTGAAATCCAACAAGAGCAAAAAAAAAAGTTCTGTTTTCTGTGTTACTGTCTTCTGTTTCCATGGAAACTGAGGTTGGATTGGCAAAAATGGGTTAAGTGCTTTACAGTGACAGAGACTAATCGCTGTTATTTTATAACGTTACTAATGCCAGTAGAAAGGGAGCCTTCATTATGAGACATAGGTTTGCAATGAGTTTACTCCTTGCTGAAACTATCAGACAGCAAAAACATGTGACATGAGAAATTTTGATGAAACATACAGTAAATCAATACAGACTATCCAAAAGCTATAAGAACCTGAGAAATACTGTATATGAGAGAACACTTAATCCCAAAGTCAATGAATAGTAAAATCCAAACATAGAACTACTTGACTTTTAAAAATATCGAGAAAACACTCAATTACTTGTTAAATAAAAAAAATAATTAATCTGTCTCTCCTCTTTTCGAGTGTGTGCATTATTCTCAGGAGAAGTTACCTCAGAGAATCTGCAGCAACAAAAATTCTTAGCCTGCATCATTATCTTGAAAAGAAGTTTTATTCCTCATGTTTGAAAATCTAGACTTTCATGGGGAGGAAAATTTCAGCACCTGTGTTAATTTTCCGGAGTTTTACTTATGGCACTAAAACACTTTCAGCACTCGTATTTTCTTTTGAGCAAGGTAAATCAGAGGAAAAAAATAGACCTCATTTCCCTCAGAAACATTGCTTTTTAAAGCCAGCAACATCCTCAGATTTTAGGTGGGTGTTCACAACTGCTCGGAAAAAAACAGTCAGCAGCATTAGTGGATGAGAACGGGGACTCATTAAATGGAAAGCAAATTGTTTGTCTTACGGGAACTCTGCAAAATGTTAATTGTTCAAAACCCTATTTTAAAGTGTTGATGACCATACCAGAAATGTTTTACTTTGAGAGCCTCCACTGTGGGTATTATCCCATAGCTGAAGTTATTTAAGTTATGCTTTGTCAAGTACCCTTCAGTGCCCTGGAAAACAGGGCATTTTTGTGAAACACTCCACATAGAGCATGCCTGTACCTACAAGCCAACTTTGGTTCCTAAGGGCAACCCTTAAGCACCATCAGACTCCTTTTCAGCCCCTGCGCAACCCCATAGATACCTGGAGGGCCTGACCCTGAGGCTTGGTGGGCAAGCCCATGCTGACCAGGGTTCCCAAACTGTCCCCTGCCTGGGGCTGTGCTGCACCGCTCTGCTTCTGGCTTGTCTGTGGGATTTACCCAGCGTGAGGGAGGATGAACAGGGAGGGATGGATGGGGCGAAGTGGAGTTCAGGCATTTCTGCCTTAGCAAAAACCCCAGGGAGTGTCAGGCTAGACGGACATTCAGAAGATCCCTGTCTGATTTAAGACAGGTGTCTGGAACAATGTATTTGCTTGTTTTTTCCAAAAAACTAGGCTGCAAGGTACTCGAAGCTGTGCCCCCTTGAAGTTGTTTGCTGTAATTAAAATGCTTAACTGCTTCTTGGGCTGGAGTGAGAAAAGCCTGTGTTTCAGAAGGTGTTACCACCAAACTTGGGGTTCCAGTGCCAGGTCACAGTGCCGCTGTAAAATGAATATTAACTTTTCGTTCAGTCTAAAGTCTGACAATGCCAGGGGAATCTTCAGAGCTTTGCTTAAAAAAGACCAAAGTAGAACAAACCCCCGTCCTCTTCTCAGTGTCAATTTTCAATCCATAATCCTGCAAACTTGAATGACTGAAGCACCCTTTTTCATAAAAAAATGAAAGAATATATCAAAATTCAATTTCATCTTATATTGAACTCCGTATGCCTAATGCACATGTTCAAAGTTAATTCACAAGATGCTTTTATTTTAATTATATTTACATTCAAATAGCAATGAAAAAGATCTTTCACATCACAACTAGTTGATTAAAATATTTTAACAGCTGATATAAGAATAAAGATGTTCAAAGTTGGTATTAGAACTTGTGGCTTTGGCAACTGACAAATGAAGGCAAAATCTTCTAAAGAAAGAACAGCGAATGGAGGTGAAAGAGGGTAGAGCAAAGATTGTGCAAACAAGAATTACTAGATTCATTAAGAGACATAGGGTAGGACTGCATAATTGGATGAAAAGTGGTCATAAGTAAAGCATGTCAAGAAGATTTGAAGGGTGAAGTGGAGGGCAACTGACTTTATCCCCCATTTTAGTTTAGCACAAATGCAAAAATAAAGTGACATGTGGAGCAGAGGAGAGACGCGATCAGGGATTGTTAGGGCAAGGAAAGCATAAAAGAAAAGGAACAGTCAAATGAAGTGAAAAGCAAAGAGAGTTGAAAAGATAAAGAAGTATTGCAACTCTGGACACTGAAGAAAAAGATAGGAGAGTCAGGACCCCAAAATCATGTTTTTGGAAATGACATTTGTTGTGGGAATAAGCACAAGAGATCAAAGTGCAAGAAAATGAGCTGAAATGCTGCTATGGTATGCAGAGTAAATAAAGAGAAAGAAGGCAAAAGTGGTAAAAGTGAAGGACTGCATAACAAGTCAAAGGGAAAGCATTCAAAAAAGAGAATGAAGTTTTCTTTAGAGAATTTCTAGATGGTTTCTGTGAATAGAGATATTCCCCAAATGATAAAATCATCAGTACAAAAGAGATAAGAAAATACAGACTCTCTCAACTGGAACATGAAGAAGGACTTTTTCACCAGCCTGTACTTGGGCTGAGAGGTAAACTAGTAAATTATCTGAGCAAAAGAGGTCAAACTGGTGAAGGAGCAAGACGCCACCTGCCTGTGTTGTCCTGGACAGATTGTGGTTTGCCTAGAGCAGGCATCCCTCTGTAGCCAGACTGCTCTCTGGCCACCACCCACTGCCTGCCATTCCATTCCTCTGATGATCCTGTCTGCCTCACAGCTGGATGTGGGGGGGGGGGGAATCCACATAAAACAGCCCTGCACCCAGCCCTACCTCCATGGGAGGGGCCTGGCTCAGCCGTCACTGCTCACCGCCTCCCAAGAAACCTCTTCTCAGCTCACCACCTCCATAGTGTCTCTCAGGCACAAGCAAACACAGCCACCTTCTGCTTTCACTCCCAGCGGCCTTTTCCCTTTGGATTTTAAACCACTTAGTGGATTATAACACTAATTACTCCTTCCGCTCCCTTTCAAGCACACACTTTCGATCCTTCTGCCTCCAGTGATGCAGCTGCTTATGCCACGCTGTTATCAGTTCAGTGAGACTGTACTGATGCAACAGCCTATACAAAGGTGGCTTTACTGGAAAATAAATTGAAAAAAACCCCTTTAGCAGAGTGTCCTACAGGAGGTAAATCATCTGAGGTTCATCCCACGCCCGCTATCCTGAGGTTTTAAATACTGAGCCTATTTATATGCATTCCTGTCTGTTCAGTTGTGTGCACAATTGGACTCATGTATAGTCACATATTCCTCTGTAATTTTCACTTTTTAAATCTCTTGGGCGTTGGATCATTAACTCAAGGTGAGAATTCCCTTGCAGTCCTTTCCTCCAACCTCAGTGCATAAACTGGTCTCCTGGGTAACAGTGCTCATGGATGATCTGAACATCCCTGTTTTTAGGGCAGACTTTGTATTGCTCTGCACCTGTGTAGTCATTTACACTGGTACAATGTGAAATACACAGATGGCTTTAAATTAAGCCTGGTATAAATGAGAACACAGACTAATGGAGTATTAATGTTTTTTTTGTCAAATTTTTCATTCCTCTGTCAGCTCTGTGAATAAAACCAGCAATAGGCAATGTTGTTAGCAGTCTCTCTTTTGACCCACACTGAAGAAACGGAAAGAAGGAAAAATGGGGTAAATATTACAGAGACAAAATATTGAAAATAAATAAACGAAACCTGTATAAAAAACAGTATTAAGAGACACAAGACGGCCTGTAATTGATGGTATCTTCTAGATAACAACAGGGTAACAAAAGTGCTTTCATCAGACATTGTTTCAAACTGGTAAAAGTTATATTAGGAATATGAAATACAAGAACTCCCAAGATATACCTATAAACAGAGCATGCAGGAAAGTGAGCTGAGAGGCACCTTTACGGAAATTAACGTTTCTCATTAGCTCCAGGTATGACATACAGGTTAAGCACTTTTGGTTAACAGAAATTTCCAGGTGATATCAAGTCGAAGTAATCCATACTGACCCTTAAATGCACTGCAGACACTGCCATAAATAAATCGTGAAAGCTCGTGTTTGGTGGATGGCTTAGCCAATACCTGGCACTGGGCTACATGTTTGTTTGCACACATGGAAGCTTGGCTCTAGCAGAGGAAAAAAGAGACACCACACTCCAGATTAATACTTCCCAGGGCATCATTGCGTGCTGCCTTTCATGAGATAATGCCCCACCGCAGCACCCGAGGGGACCCTTCCTTCCCCTGCTGGCACTGGCATCAGGGCTGCTTCCATCCATGACCAACCTCTCCAGACCGATCCAACTTGGAAATGGAAATTTCACAGCTTTGTTGGGTTTTATTGTACCAAATGTGCAGCTGAATTCTTTTACAGAGATTAGGGGCCAGCACCTCAGCCAGGATAAACTGGCTCATTGACTTCAATAGAGCTTGGCTGATTGATGCAGGCTTTGGGACTCGCTCCGTTTGGTCAAACCTCATTTTGGTCATTTGATCTGAATGAATGCAGACTGGAGGCAAGGGCGAGGAAGCGTTTTAAGTGCAGGAACAGTGAAATTGTCCTGTGTAAATTCCACAGTGGACCAACTTCCCACAGGCTGTTGGCGGCTCCCAAAATCTGTGGCCTTCCAGGGAAATATCTTAATGCAACTTCTGAGTAAATTTACAGAAGGAGTTTCCTGAAAGTAGAAAAACAAGGATCAATGCTGCATTCCTAATTTTTTTTAAACAACAGAGCGTGGTATACCAATTACACAAATTTTACAGAAATAGTTATTTTTTGGATAAAATAGTTCTCAGAAGGCCCAGTAAAGACTGAGCTCCCATGGTGGGAGATGTCAGTTACCACATGCCACTGCAAATATGAAGGGGTTGGTTTCTAATTTATTTTTTTGATGGGGAGTGTAGAAGATAATGTAAATTGATGAATAAGCACACTAACTGGTTGTTACCTATAGAAACATGAACTGAAGTCTATTAAATACTGTTAAAATGTGGATTGCATAGGTACTGCATGTTGAGGCTAAGTGAAAAGTTCCTTTGGAGTGCGGTTTCAGGTTATTTTCTGATTCAGGAGTACAGAATCTTTTTAAACTCAGTTAACCTAGAAGTGTTGTTTTCATGGTAAAGAAACCAAAAGTAGTGCTAAAGACTCAACAAATTAAATGTACAGGGATATTCAAGACGCTTCAACAATTGAGAGAGTGAGAAACCTTGGTTCATCATCTCTTCTTTCTAAATTAATTTCTGCACCCTAAATCGAAGGAAAACAATGTATTGTAGAGCATCTGCTGTATCACAATGGTTAATTCTAGCCCCCCTGTTGGTTACTGTATTTGTACTTAGACAAATCTCTAAACCTGCAACAATAGCTAATATTTTTTAAAAGCTGCTAGGTTTCTCTCTTGCAATTTAAAACTAAGATCACAAAGGTAAATCCCAAGTGATGTCTAGAAGCAGTTACAGTCACATCGGAATAATAAGGAACTGGTGTTTTGTGAAACCTGAATGATCCTATGATATAGTACAGCCAGTTCCTGTTGTAAGTGTCCTGGTATATTTTGCACTAATATTAGGATATTATGGAACAGTAAATAAAAGGGAGATAGCTTTTGGCTATAAATTAAAGAAAACTAAAAATATTCCTTTTAAATGTTTTGGGTTGGGGAGGGGGGTGTAGTATTTTTTTTTACTGTAGAAGGACCTTGCTCCTTTTTTTCCTGAGTTTTGAATTGTTACGATATATGCGATTACAATGCACGGGATTTTGTTGTTATTTCATGTCTGTTTTGTGCCCCTTCCTTTTGTGTTGACTTCCAATAATTGTGGAACAGAACTAGTACAAAATGTCATTAAAGGGGATAATTTTTGTCTCTAATTTTGCTTTTCATGACTAAGTACAATTTCTGTGGTGAATTTTTTTGACCAGAGGGATAACATTATTTAGTTACAAAGCCGCTGCATTTTTTTAAGGGCAAGAACTCTATTTGGTGCACTGTGAAAGATTCTTAGCCCTATGAGAAGAAGCTGCACCTGAAAATAAAAAAAATGTCCCTCTTCCTCATTTTCTTTACAGAACTATTAAAAAAGAACTGGAATCCACTAAGCCTTCAAGATTTTATGAAATTTGGTGAGGAAAATATTCTTTTGTAGTATTTTATTGCCACAGGTATTTCTTCTACTGTTAGAGGAAAATTACTAGTAATATTCTTTATCTGTTTGGATATAGAAGGGATTTCTGACATTTTAAAAGCTTGTATTACAATTTTTGCATTTGTAGCAAAGAATTCCAATTCAAAGACAGTAAAGTAATATTCCTAACTAATCTGAATCTAAAAAAAATTATCAGTTTTATTCAGTTTTTGTTCTTATGCTTTTCCTAACGTTATTCCTGTTAGTGATCAGCGTGGTGGGATAAGAAATTGCCCTTCTTTTGTAACTGTGCTACCAACTGGGGCAGGATATAACTGTGATGAAGAAGAGTGGTTGTGGATTATTCCCCAGCTGGCACTACGGGTGGAGGCACTGTGGCATGCAGGGCTGCAGGAGACTTACACCCCATGTGCCCTTTCCAATAACATTTTCAGGTTTCTACATTCACATATTTTATTCATAAACATTGAGCAGAGTGTGGCAGGCTAGACTGTGACTTGCATTTTGCACCCCTGCAAAGGGAAGGGAAGAAATGAGAATTCTTGTTGTGCCCCTGGGACTGAAGTTGGGGTGAGCTGACATAAATAAATGCTGTGAATCTGCTTATTTTTCTTCCCTCAGTGCACAGCAACAGGAATAGGAAAACAAGGGCAGATCAATACACTAAGTAGAGCAGCTGAGTCAGGCAAGAAATATTGATATTTACTGTTGGTTTGGGCCTGCAAGAAATAACCATCCCTTTCCTTGAAGCCTGAAAAAATAGGGAGGGACTCATGCTATGGAGGGATGTTGTCTCTTGGGATTTCTGCAGAAATGAGGTCGTTTATGCAGTTTTAATGGTTAGAGTCTCCTGAAACTTCTTGCTCTTGTTGCGTAACATTGTTCATTACAAGCTGCTTCGGAGACCTGGAAGGATTAACCTGGAGGCACTCTCCTGAAGGAAGGCTCTTTCTTAAAAAGAGCCTGGAGAAATTGCATGGAGAATTTCCTCACCCTCTCAGCATGGGTCAGGACTTCCATATTTTTTTTAGTGCAGGGCTCCTCTGTGTAAAGTGACTGCTCGCAGCGCTCTTTCCTTGGAGTGGAGAATGGCAGACCTGACCGGCAAAGCCTGGTGTACAGCTGAAACCAGCAACAATCTCTGAAAAAAAATGGCACACCAAATATCATACAGCTGGAAACATTTTTTCTGGCACAAGAAGATAGGATGTTGTTTAAAAGGCTAGGTAATTTAGACACCTCTGGAAGCAGAGGAATAATAAGGGAGTTTTAAGTTTGTGCAAAGGTGTGGTTAAACATGCAAGAACCCCTCTCTGGATTTTACTTTGGCAGCTAACCTTCAAAAGGTTGGTTTCCTTGTCTGGAGAAAGGGGAGTGGGCAAACTTCCCATTCCTGCTGAATGCAACTGCCCCTAAAAATAAGCATTACTTATTCCAGTTCTTTTCACTATATTTACAAACTTTTCTGTGCGATTAATGCAAGCATGTGAACGGGAGACTGACTGTATGCGGAACGACGTGTAATTAGTAGCAACAGAAATGTTTAAATATCTAGGTCTTTGGAGGCTTATGTGGCCAAACTTTCCCTACTTTTAGAGGTTAACCCACAATTTCTATGACCGTTAAAGTAAATCAACCATGATCTAAATCCTGCTCCCATGAAGTCAGTGGGAGTTTTGCCACCAATTTTAGTGGGAACAGGACTGAGCTGTGTAACTCTTATTTAATGCCACTGCATATAGGAAAACTGAACACATTTATTTTGATTGGAAACAACATTATGTAATAATTCCCCAAAATTCTGAGGTTAGCTGGCTGGTAGGAAATATGGTTCTTGGGGGAAACAGTTTCTCCAACAGCTGTCATGTGCAATATATCACAAAGTAAATGTGAATTCTAGTCAATGATGTTAAAGAAAACCTCCTAAAATAATTTAAGATGCAAAGAATAGTGTTTGGTGGAAGGGAACTTAAACATAACATTATGATATACCAACAGGCTTATGTCAAAAAATTGGCTTGCTGGGGAGTTGTTCACATTGGGCTAAATCATGCCATGGGTAATGCCCAAAATGAAGACTGTGGTGGACTGATCTTACCGTGGCTGGTCCAGGCGAAAACCCTGCTGCCGTACTGGAACAGGCTCTGCGGCCTTCCCCCAGCACGTGGAGGTGTCTTTATTCCTCCTGATCTCCAATACAGATGAAAAATGCAAAACATGTCACTTATTTACAGCAAATTTTCACCTTGAATATATCCTCAGGGCAAGTACACAGCCTTATCCACAATATGTAAAAATACTTCCACAAAGAGTAGTCTGAGACCACTCAAAAATGTGCATGCAGCTGCAGGTACTTTCTATAAAGCAGTATGCATCAAGTCTTTGGCTAAAGTTGAAATAATTTATTTAAAACTGGGACAATTATGCAGTGGTACAATTGTACCAGTTCCAAGATTAAGTTGGATGGGTCTCTGAGCAACTTGTTCTAGTTAAAGATGTCCCTGCTCACTGCGGGGAGATGGGCTACATGACCTCTAAAGGTCCCTTCCAACTCAAAGTATTCTACCATTCTATGATTCTATTTTATATAAAATCTCTCTTTGTGTCCACAGATAAGTTTTGGACTGAAAGCTATCAAAATTTCAAGAGTGCTCAGTCACAGACATAATAATACTGTGCTTACCTGTGTGATGAAAATTGCTGTTGGGAGCCTGATAAATCTCAGTAGGTGTTATCCAGGGTAGTAACCTTGACCAGCTGACTTCTTTCTGACATAATGCATTCACATTTAGATGGGGTATATCCAGGGTATAATTTGGACCGTATTCCTTCACATCCTGAGAAATAAAAATACAGCCTGCTCACATACTATTTATTTCCCGACAGCTTCATGGACAGTGATCTGGGGAAGGCTGGTGGTACACAATACAGATCTGATTGCTACAAGCATCTAAGCCTCTCCTATCGTTCTTCTTTCTGACTGTGTTTCAGACACAAGGACAGTTTCCCAGCAAGGCGCAGCACTGCCATGAGTGGGCTGACCTGGATGCAGGACAGGAATGGGATTCCTTGGTCCCAGGGTGAAGCACAGGCACGGACCTCCTGGTGCAGAGGGAGAGAGAGGTTAAGGATGACAGGCCACCCTATCTCCACCGACACTTTGTGTCTGTGGATCAATGCTGAAGGAGGAATCATGTCCTTTGTTGTCCTCCATAGAAGTGTCAATCTGCTCAAGGGTAGGAAGGCTCTGCAGAGGAATCTGGACAGACTGGATCGATGGGCTGAGGCCAACTGTATGAAGTTCAACAAAGTGAAATGCTGAGTCTTGCACCTGGGTCACAACAACCCCACGCAATGCTACAGGCTTGGGGAGGAGTGGCTGAAAAGCTGCCTGGCGGAAAAGGACCTTGGGATGTTGATCGACAGCCAGCTGAACGCGAGCCAGCAGTGTGCCCAGGTGACCAAGAAGGCCAACGGCATCCTGGCTTGGATCAGGAATAGTGTGGCCAGCAGGAGTAGGGAGGTGATCGTGCCCCTGTAGTCGGCACCGGTGAGGCTGCACCTGGAGTACAGTGTTCAGTTTTGGGCACCTCACTGCAAAAAGGACATTGAGGTGCTGGAGCGTGTCCAGAGAAGGGCAACGAGGCTGGTGAGAGGTCTAGAGAACAAGTCTCACGAGGAATGGCTGAGGGAACTGGAGTTGTTTAGTCTGGAGAACAGGAGGCTGGGGGGAGACCTTATTGCTATTTACAGCTACCTGAAAGGCGGTTGTAGTGAGGCGGGTGTTGGTCTCTTTTCCCAGGTAACTAGCGATAGGACGAGAGGCAATGGCCTCAAGTTGTGTCAGGGGAAGTTTAGGTTAGATATTAGGAAAAATGCCTTTACTGAAAGAGTGAGCAGATATTGGAAAAGGCTGCCCAGGGAGGTGGTGGAGTCCACAATCCTGGAGGTGTTTAAAAAATGTGTAGACATGGCACTTCAGGAAATGGTTTAGTAGCCATGGTGTTGTTGGGTGGATGGTTTGACTCAATGATCTTAGAGGTCTTTTCCAACCTTTATGATTCTATGATTCTATGATAATGTCCCCTTACAGACTGTGCTACAAAGACGTTTTCATGGCAATCTTATGATGCAGTTACCTTGGTGAATCATTGTGTCTCAGGTGTTCCCAATTATATTTTTTGAAGTGGTGGGAACTAAAATAAATTGCTTCAGTGCACTCTGTATTCTCCCAGTAGATACCAGAAGTTCTGAGCTGCACCGTTTAAAGCCAGAAGCATCTTTACTCTGTAAGAATAGGACTAATATATAGTCATACCTGGAAATTTTATTCTATAGTTGCCTACATGACAAAGTAGGTGGCTCTGCTGAAACACTTTATTTAAATTAATCATATAACAATGATAATCTGAAAGCAAACTTTAGAAAAAGCATATATGACAGTCTATATCTATCCTTATATCCACAATCTTTAGTCTCTTTCCCTCTTGAAGGAGACCTACATTTCCAAAGGAGCCTGAAGGTCTTTGTCTTTCATCCAGCAGATAATACCCTGCTTTGAAAAATAAATCTTCGTGTTTCAACACAGTTTTTGTTATAGAGGTGGAAGCCATATTTTGCACAGAGGTGTGAGCAGCCACGCCATCTGCTCTCTGTCATGGTGCTTTCCCCAGTTTGAAGCAGATTAAGTGGAAAACAGTGCCGATGCTGGTTTGGGATTCTGACAGAAAATGGAGCCCTACATGCCACCTGCCTCCTGTGAAACTGCTGTACATGTGTGCCTGTGGAGCAGCCCCGTTTATAATATACCTCCTCTGCTGATCTGCAAGGGTTTTACGCAGTGAAGGAAGAAGAAAGATGTCGTGCGGGGTGACTGGTGCCTCAGGAAGGAACAGTAAGGCAAATGATCAGTATTGTTCTCTCTGCCCACACTTGAGGATGGCTGCCATCAAGCAATCGATGTTTATTGTGGCTGTAAGGGGGATCCTAGACAAATCCAACCTTGCACAGAGTTCTGCCCTGCTACTGCCGACAGCTGTTCAGTCAGGGCTATCCAGGAAGCACAAGGCCTTAAAAATGTTGTTACCTCCAAGGTTTTGCTCTTCTTTCCTTCGAGGCCAGAAAGCTTTATCTTCAGCAGCCAGCAGTCTTGGCAGGAAAAAATGAATACTTGTATTCACATATGAATACTTTCATTTGCACATGAATATCAGTATCTGTGAGAGGGATAGCACCTCCACAATACCAATCATATCCAGAATCTCCCTGCGTGAATGACAGAGAGATGATCAAGACAGAGAGATGATCATGGTAAACTGAAACACGGGGAAGAACATATGAAAGTATTTGTGAGTAAATTACCCCTTTCCTTATATAGCCCGGCTGCACAGCATTTTCTGTCATGCATTTATTATTTATAAAGCTTTGTAGAGAATTTCTGTAGTCTGAGAAATAATTTGTAAGAGCATAAAGACAGACTATATTTTAAGAAAGAGGCATAGAGCCAGAGGAAAGTTTGAGTCTACAGCCTGACTTCTGCATTTCCTGGCATATGAGCACTTGACTTATCAACTTTAATGTTACATTAACATAAGCATATAATTTCCTAGGATCTTCTCATCCGATTTAAGAAGAAGAGAAAAAAGAAATGAAGAAGGTCTGAGTGTAACAGCACAGTAAATTCTTTCCTCTGAATCTTGCATTGCGTTCACAAAGACGACCACATTGTGCTTTGTAACTTCATTGTCCTGTGAGTGCGGAAGGAAGAAAAGACCCTCTGTTCAGCAAAAGGCAGCTGCTGCCCCCAGACTCAGAAGAACATAACAGTTTTCTCCTTAATGCATTGTGCCATCTGCAAGGGATGAAGAAAAGAGCGATCTCTTGTTGCTGTCCATGCTCCAACCAGTTAACCAGAGAAGGTGGACAGGCACTTAGGAGCAAGGATTCTGGGAATAGTGTGTGACAGGCTTTAAGGTACCAAGGGTGTACGTGAACCTCCTTGGTCACACAGGTCAGAAGAGCTTGCTCTTAGCTGCGGTGATAACTCTTTTTTGCATTAAGAACTCTTACAACTACTTTGGTTTCTAACGTGGGGTCAGAGTTTACGTTCAAAACATAGATTCATCAGTGTTGTAACCCTTTCTGATTTTGTTTTAATTTTACCAAATTCTTCCTTCAGGAATAAAACAAAATCACTAAATACAACAACAATATAGGAAAAAAAAATCCATGTTTCATTCTTAAATTTTCTAGATTTTGATTTCTCAGTTCAAATGACCTTTTTGTTTTGAGGTTTACTTTGACTGTATTTAAAAACATTTTAAAGTCAGTTAAATATCAAACTGGTGTGTTTTTCTCCACAATTAGTGAATCATGGCAGCTTGTAGCTAATCTTCTGGACTACTGATCTTCCTTTAGAAGCAACTGAACATTTTATTCCCTGAGACAAATGGGATTCCAGGGGGTTAAACATGCCACAGGAGACTCCTTGTTCAGTTCAAATTTCAGCTAGTAAACCTCAAGCAGAAAACAGCCTTGCCAAGTTTTGTGCCAGATTAATCCACTTATCTCCTAGTTACTTCACAGCCATTTCTTACTTATTTCCTATTGATTCACTGCATGTTTGAGTTTTTCCCTATGCTTTCTTGTAGTCATGTTCTTGGAATTTGAATGTTCTGAAAAAGGGAAGCCAAGAATTTCTGATAAGTACTTAGGTCCCTGACTACAGACTCTTCAAGGTAAATCTGTCTATTTTACATTTGCTTTATGAAATTTGGCTTACAAATATCATACTTGTTTATATGTTGGAATTCTTAGTAATGATTTGGGAGGGAGATTCATTACAGTTTAGGCTGGATGTATTCTTGTAACACAGCAAATATGGAAGCACAAAGACATTATGTTTCTGTTTCAACGTTTATGTATTTCATTCCTATTTTTCTCTTTCAAAATAATTTTGATGTCATTTAGCACCAACTCTTCCATAGCAGTCCTAGACGTGGATTATAAATGTGACATGCTCTGCCAGCTGCAAGAAAAGCCGTCTACAAATCCCCCTGAACCTGAGCTGAGGCCAGCTATGCAACTCTCCCGTCTGAGACAAGCCGAGGTAGCCATCAAGTTTTGTTGCACTTCTTTTGGCTTGGAAATGGCTGTTTTTCTTGACATCTGCACAACCTCAGGCCGAAGTAAATATGCTATTGTGAGCTCCGAAACCTGATTAGCTCCCTGTCCTATTTGCCACAGTCAATGTAGACCACCTGCGCAGGCAGAAGGGGTCTGTTGCTGCCAAGAACTGGTGTAGTTTTAGTGGAACAACATTGATTATCCTACCAGTGCTGCTGGAGATTGATTTGCTCCCAAAAATGAAGATAACTATTAATATTTACACTTTGTCACTTTCTTCCAGCAGATTTTATGCAAGTATGTTGGTACCTTTAGGGGGTTTGAAAGTGCTGGAGGCCCTGTGTTGTGATTACACATTCTGGAATATTTCTAGAGTCATTCTACATCCTTTAGTAACCGCTTCCTTAAATCCTGCCAGAGTTCCTCAATATAACCTCCAAAAGGTTTTTCACCTTGTCGACAATGACAATATCAAATTTTCTAAAATGCTGTACTAATTCTGGTGAAACAAGAAAGCCTTTTCTTACCTTCTGCTGAAGAAGGAGCTGGCAATTTCTCCCAAGGCATATTCTCAACAATATGGATAAGCAGATACAAAGGATGTTGTTACTATTGTCTTAAGGAGATCAATACTTTAATTCCATCAGCAACCCCAAAGTGTCATTCTCCCATTTGACATAACATCCCTCCAGCTGGTGCCCCATCTATAACCTCTTTACCTACTGTTTTCTGCTTTACCAGGTTGAGAAGAGATTACAACAGCTTCAGGAGAACATCACAGGCTGGCCCTTGCTTCTGTTTTCATTGAGCGCTACTGTAGAGTCTTTGTGAGGTGTATGTTGAAGGCTGCAAGAGGAAGGGACGGGGGGTATAGAAGTATGGTTCTCACTGCTGCAGCTGCTGTGTCTGCAATAACTAAAGGGTTCAAAATTGTAGCTCCTTAAATTCACTGTAGTGGGATTGGGATAGTGCACAAGTAAACTTGTCTGCCCTGCAAACAAAAAGCTAAGTCTGTACTGTGTTATCACAACATTCCTTTCAGGAAATGAGCCAAAAAGATTTTGGCCAGAGGGTTCCCAAGAATGCAACAGAAGTATAAAGGACTGACTTTACACTTGTAGTCATTAAGTCTATATATTTATTTTAGGCTTTGCTTGTTTTCTATTGTAGCAGCTTGCTCTTTTTGAGCTTAGCTATCAGATACTCTTCCTTGTGGTAACCTGTATTTTCACAACCATTTTATCATAGATAGGCTAGAAACTTCCTTTCTGAAAATCAGAATGAAAATTCAGCATCACAGGAGTACAAAGGGCAATGCCATTATCAAGGGATTCCTATGAACTTTTACAACTCATTTTGGGACGTGCAGCACCTCCAAGTGACCCTCTCTTAATATAGCTAGTAGGAAATTATGACCTTAAACTTCCTCTACCTTTGCATGCAGAAAAGCTATTAAGTTGTGCAGAAAGCAAGTATTTATATCCACAGTTGAGGATTTTGATATAGGTCTATTTTTCAGAGATGGATTAAACTACTTGATTTTGAACTGAAAGCAGCACTATTATGTCATGCTTATTAGCCTTAAAATTTGTGTTGGAAAGAGACATTCATGAGAGCTATCCCCCTTTTCCCTGCTCTGATTTATTCTAGCATTGGTGTCTCTGGAATTAGCTGTAAATATGTCCTTGGCAGCTACACGAACAAAGGTAGGTCCCGCAGCCTAAATTGTGTGAGTTGCTGAGCACTGCTGTAAAGAGGCACAACAGCTTCTGCTTCCATTGTCTTCAGCAAATTGACAATGATGTGTCACTCCTTGCATAGCTCACTGGTTTGCAGGGCTGGGCTTATAATCATGGGTTTTTCCATGCCTTGGTCCAGGTCATTGATAAGAAAAATATGCTGAAGTTCAGTGAGAGGAAATAAAAAGCAACAGCAATACCACAGGCTAAATCCTGAGCTTGCGTGAGTCAGCACAGCACAGCTGATTCCAGTGATGCTATATCAATCTATCCCTGCTGAGGTTCGGCTTTCAAAATTTTAATGGCTATCAATACTTCAGATATATTGCTAAATAATGGCTTATATGCCACAGCAAGAAACAATATCATGCCATTTACTATTCCATTTAAAAACAATATAAACCGTGTGTGAGAAATTAAATCTGTCACCCTGGGAAAGAGTTCAGGCTGTCAAAATGATAATAGAAACGAAATTCAATTACCTATTTCCTATGTTACCCATGGTAATTCCCCAGAAAATATTAAAGGAAATTGAAGAGGAGATTGTCTTGTAAAGCGTTTTCATAATATAATTATTGTTTTAATTAAGAAAAATCTGTATAATTCTGCAGAAAACCAGCTGAAAGTTACAAGACCTGCAGTTGTTTGTCAGACTAAGATTAACTGCCATTGACCATGACCATCACTGCTGTGACGACAGACACACGCTCTGATCTATAGATTTTCCTCATGCTCAGCCTTGCTGTGGTGATAGTCCGGGAGATTGCAAGCAGGGATGAGACTGATGCTGAGCTTCGGTATGCAGCAGAAGAAAGCCTGCAGGGTAGTACCTGTAGACCCTTTCCCTGCCAGAGCCGGCCCAGCTCCACCGTAAGTGTCAGGGTCCCTAAGGTGGCAAACGTTCACTGAAGGTCCAGTGGCCCCTGGGCTGGGTAGGATCTTGCCTTCATTTTCCTGTGTGACTTCTCTGGATGTGCAGAGTGGAGCTCAGAGACTCTCCTTGGCCCCTTTTCATCATACCATGAGGGGTGGAATAATTCAGCAGGAGGGACTGCGAGACACCGTTTCACACTGCAGCTTCAGAGTGAGCTATAGCCCACACGTTAACACTGCAAACAGCAGTCTCAAAGACCTGAACCTCGATGTGTTTGCTAATCGTTGAGCTATCACATAAGGGGAAAGAGGGGCTCAATATAGGACACAAAATGCACAGCCAGCCAGGACTGAGGTGCCTTTGTAGATTTAACCCTGAAATAATGGATATATATTCTGTAAATAAAATTCAAGATAAAACTGTGTTTATTCTACAAAGAAATTAGAATTCCTTGAGGCAAAAGTTTTAAGAAGTGAATGATGGTGTCAGGTGTTTGACTTATGGAAGAGTTCGTACATTTTTCAAGGTCATGTTCACATGAGTTAAAAAAGGCAAGACAATCAAAAGGAAAAGTGAGATGAGAAAGAGGTAATTACAAGCTGGTGCTCTCAAAGACTGGTGATGTTTTTCTAATCACATGAGTTAAAAAAGGCAAGACAATCAAAAGGAAAAGTGAGATGAGAAAGAGGTAATTACAAGCTGGTGCTCTCAAAGACTGGTGATGTTTTTCTAATCTAGCACAAGTAAATACCTTAAAACTAGCACTGAAAGCTGGTTATATTCTACGCATTAAGAAAAATAACAACGAATGCTTCACTAAGTGTGGGATGAAACAGTCTAGTCTGAATTTACGGTTATGTATTCACGATCTCTTTAATTTTCCACAATGTTTTCTGTTTCCAGATTCTTAACAGTATCAAAGTGGAAGTTGTGGCAGAGATTTTAAGGGTAAGTTGTGAGTTGTGTGTGCAGTCTGCTCGGTGGAGAGGCAGTGGTGGGAGGCTTCCTGCTCTCTGGAGTTTGATCTTTGGGGCACAACCTCAGCCTGAGGGTACAGAGCAGAGCAGAGGGAGGCCAAGTAGCTCATGTGACGGAACCGCGTTTGCCTTTGCAACACGGCCTGCTAGAGCACCTAACCTCTAAGTGAGCTCGTGCTGAGATCTGCAGTGCTTGACAAGACTCTTTCTGATACTTGAGCTAAACTGTTTACAGCTCGCTTGCTAATTTCTCTACTCCTCTGAAGCCTGCAGCATAGAGATACCCTGATTATTAATCACCTTCTCGTCACCATCAAAAGGTCTTGGTGGTACTTGGAGTAAACAGATGGTGTTCAGGGAACCCGAGTCCTCATCAAAACTAGGTGTGAACTACGAGGGGAATCTGCACCATGAAATGAAGCCAAATGCATCCCTTATCTGTCCTAAAGAGGCCAGCTCAGGTAGAAGGAGCAGTCTAGCCACAGCACAGCGTCTTAGCTAACTAGCTTTGCAGGCTAGCTATGTTAATAAGGCTGAGCATAGCTCTGACAAGGTTGATTTCAGGTTCACAGTTAGTATTTCTGAGCTCTGCCACACAGTGCTGTGTAGATGTATTGTTTGCCTGGGGCTAGCTTGGGGCAATCCACATGAGACTGCAGTGCACTAGGCAAGCACTCCTTCTCTCTCTTTGCAGAAGTTGCTGAACTTCACTGTATCCCAGTCACTTCATGGATGAGATGGAGGCTCTTGGAAAAGGGTCTCATTTTATAGTCTTTTAGCTCTTTCTCTAAGCACAGTTTGCATTTCCCTGTTACCTGGTCACACGGGATCTCAGAGCACAAGCACTATTCAGTGGCGAGTCAGGATACAGAAAACTTTCATGCTGATAATATAGCTATAAAGAAATATTTATATAGAGCTAGATCATGCCCTCGAGGCATAGACTTGTATTTGGAAGAGTTTTACTGGCACAAATTGGATGTACTCTAATACTTGGCATGCACAGTGACATGGAAAGTGCTACAAAGGATGCTGCGTTGTGTCTCTGGCTGCACCCTACCTCCTCGGACCACCCTGGCTTCCTAGCAAAGCAATTAGAGTGTAAGGCTTATGTTGCCCCAGTCACCTGGGCTGCGATTCCCCCCGACCCTTGTGTCGCCAAACAAATTATATTCATTTCCTTCCCAAAACGAGAAGCAAACTCAAGATCTTACTGCTGTATATCACATCATGTAAATAGACCTGCATAGCTGCAGCTCCCTTGTTGTCTAAGCCCTCATAGCAATAATGTGTTCTAACAAGTTAAAAAAGAAAAAACAAAGAACTGAAACTGAGTAAATCTAAGGCAAAGCCTCACAGCTGAGAATATGTGGTCCTCACAGTACAGTAAACATGCTTTTATCTTGGGTATTCAAAATGTCTTTTCTGGTTTACATTTTGAAAAATACTAGCTGCAAGGCTCTTTGAAGACCTCAAGGAAGGTTTTAAGCATAGTGAAGGAACGTGCTCTTTGTAAAGAAAGATTCAGTAGTATTGAAGAGAGATTCTATTTTCTTAATACAGAGATGGTGCAGCTTGAAGTTCCCAGCTCCAAGTGAAAGAACAATGCTGAAAAACAGTAATTTAGTGGACCAAGAGTTATGGCAACGGGAGTCAGAGAACAACCTCACCTATCACAACAGAACAGAAGTGGAAAAATACATTATTTAGAAATTAAAAGAAGTTCATATTCTAGTTTATATTTTAACATTGAATTTCACACAAGAGTCATTACTTTCATTCTGGGGCTTTCTTATGACCTTGGAAGGTCCTTGAAGTTAGCCAAGTTTAAATTAGATTTAAAAACTTTCTCATTTCAGAAACTCTCCGGCATGACATATTGAGGTAATATTATGCATTGAATGTGCTCTTCATCGTTGTATCTGGTTTTGATCATGTTTTATGTAAGGTTTCCTGGATACAATTGTATTTCTTAGGTGCCTAGCCCTCAGTTACTATTGTGGGGGTGATAAATGATTTCTTTTTAAGAGCATTTTCAAGTAGAGATTTTACCTGTCTGGTTTTTTTCAAGACATAATTACCTTGTGACAACTGCCAGGACATTGCAATATGTGTCATGCAGGCAGACTTCTATGAATTTAGAACAATCATCTTTACATCTTACACCTGCAAACAATAAAAAGTGCCAGCAAAGTAACATCACGGTCTAGTTTGATAGAATATTCAAAGCAAGCAAGTCAGCAATATACTTCAGTTTTCTAAGTCCTCTGTCAGCCCAGTTCTGGCTGATGTCAACTCTGTTTTCTAGTGTTGGTGCAAATCTGCCAAGTGATGGCATGCCCATCAGACTACATGAAAGAAAACATGACAACCATTACAACAATTCCTGTAGCAGGTTAATGACCTGTACTAGCATGGCCATTGCCTTTGTTAGCAACAGTTCAAGTCACCCTTTAATTAACACTTTTTACCCCCATAGTTAGAGAAGGTATTCCAGTTTATATATTGATTTTGTTCTTTTTGCCATTTTAGTATTACTAAATATGAACTAGTTATCCCAACTATCTAAGCCCTTTAACAATATATATGACTTCATCAGCCCATCTTCTTATCCAGCTGTTTGATTATTACTGTAGTTAGTTATTCATGGAAACACACATAAACAACACCAATTCAAGAAGTGGATGTCTTCCACCATGAAGAAATTATTAAATCAAATTCCAAAAATCTTAACATCTGAGAGACATATGGACAGAAAACGGAGAAAGTGGAAATTGATAAAGAAAAATCACAAGGAAGACACTATGTTCAAAAACCTTAAGGATGTCTTGATGGAGAGACATAGATTTTGAAGCCTGAAACCAGGGAAAATGCAGAAGAATTCATAGACAGGCATGATCAAAGGTATGATTTTGGGAGTGGGAAAAGACAACATTAGTTCTCTGTGAAATCTTGTCTCACAGTCAAACAAGAACTCCCACTATAATGCCATTTATAGTTTTTGTTGCTTCAATATTGTGCCTACTCTAAACAGTAAGGCTGACACGGAATTTCCTATCAGCCCATGATTTGCAATAAACAGAGTGAAGAAAAAGAAGGAAGAGATGGAAGTTAAGCCTATAAGCAAGTTTTGCCATCTGTAACCAGCCAGATCTTCTACCCTATTGCTTGTCATCAAACAAAACTGTGTATGCAGTGCAAGTGCACCTCAGGCTTTACTGATATTTATTAAAGCTAGATCTGTGTTTTGTACTGTGTGCAGAGGTATGGACTTTCAACTGAAATGACTTGTCGAAGTTGAAATTATATTATAAACTAATTCTAAATGAGGTGATATTTTACCACAGAAATGTACTTGCAAGCAGAAATAATTCATCTGTGTACCCTGTTTTGTTTCAAGTTGCTTTGAAAATGAGATAATTTCTTGATTCACGTTTGGAAGCAAAAGGAGAAAATAATCCACAATGAGTAATTTATTTAATGAATTTTGCCAGTCTTTTATCTGCTGCCCATTAATTGCTACAAATATCTGAAATCTAAAAAGCATTTATGATTTGAAATCATTTGCAGATTTCAACATTTATGCTTTTAATTCTTGCTCTGTGCATCAGTAAAACCAAAATGACACTACAGATTACAACTGGCATCTGTAAACATGAGTTAAATAAAATATATCAAATAACTTTTTCTTTAGACTACTTGGATGTTTTTTTACTAGGGTATATTTATATCTTGACTACTCTGTAGTGTAAAATATTAAATGCAGTCCATTTAACCTCAAACTAGCTCAGGTCTTGCTCTGACTGGGTGACTGTCATGGAGCCAATGCCAACAAATGCCAACAGCCCAAATCTCTACAGAGAGATCTAGGCAGGATTTCTGAGCTTTATTTCCCTGACCTTGGCAGTCGGGTAAGCCAGGGTAAGGCTACTTCATATAAACAAGGTGTGTCCTTTTTGTGCACCAGTTCACATAAAGTCACTCTGGGCTAGATGTGAGCTCAGGCAACAAGGAAGAAATGACCTGAATTGCTCTGTCCCAGAAGTAGCCCTTTGTCCAAGTGTCAGAACAGTTGGAGACTACACCGAGCGTGCTTTTTGTGCTAGGCTTGTCTCTTAGTCACATTGAAACAATTACTGAAAATCATGGGCCTTCTTAGCAAGAAATCAAGAAATGCAGTTAATATTTTTGTTGTTAAAACTGCTATTTACTCTTACACAGCCTGACAAAAGCAGGGTAGCACAGCATCTGGAAGCATCCCTGAGGAAAGTGCTCTGAAGAGCCGCATCCTTGAACACGTTTTCTACAGCTCTTGTTTAACTACTTCACATACTCATTTTCTAGTCATCATAGCCACATTAGCTAATAAATTAAAACACTGGCAACATAGAAGACTTATCAAACTCGTACAGACAGTTATTAGCATATTTACCATGGCCAAATTGTTTCACTTGATTTATTTCTAAGTCAGAAACAGTTTCAGCAAATACATCAGCATTCCAGCTCAACAAAGAACATCTTAATTTCCTCTTTCGACAAAAATCAAGTTTATAATATTCTGAATAATATATTATCTATATCCATCCATCCATCCATTCACCCAGAACTCAATTCTCTTAGGCTGAGCAATGTTTTAGGTTTACATTTCACTGTTTATGTTTCTCCAAAGGTAAAAAAAGATCTTTGGAAAACACTGTGAGTCAAAAGGGTCTATTTTCACCCAGCAATGGGAAGGGAATTCTCGTTCCCTTAAGTAGGGAAAGTTGTACATATTAATTTACCACTTCCATCTGTGTCCCTTGCAGTTACCTCAGCACCTATTTCAGAATTAATCTTACCACTTGTTTTTTTGTCCACTAGGCCTCCTACTGCTTTGCTTTTACAAGACTTCCTATTTTTCATATTAGCATTAGGAATTTCTACTGCCCTGCAGTCCTTTCAAGGCTTTGGGTTTAATTTCACTAGTGGGACCTTTCTGAGCGCGGGTTATTACTCAACTTTCAGCTTTGTATACTGTAAGGGGATATGGATCTCTATTTTTCACCCACGTAAGTATAGGCAATGATGGGAGTCTTTTTGTTTTTTAAATGAACATAGTTTCCTGGGCTTTTTGGTCTTTCTTTGCTTCAGAAATTACACTGCTTCACAGAAAAGAAAATCAACAGGTGAAAATAATAAGGAGGTGTAGGGCAAAAAAAGCAACCCCCAGGGCACTCAAAGACCTGGAGGGAAAGATTAGGAGGTACATAGGAGGACTGAAAATAAAAGGGATAAAAGAGCAGGGCTTGGGGCAATAAAAAATGTAAATTGAACCTCTGTGCAAGGCGAGGTAGTTGCTTTAGTGGCAACCATGGCTGGTCCTCTTACCACCTTCCACATATTCTCCTTAGTATCAAGAGAAAGCTCGCACATTAGAAACTCATTCAACGTTAGTCCCTGTTCAGACTGGGAACTTTCCTTGTGTTTTTAGAGGCTTTTCTCATGTGGTTGAAACTAAGTACATGCACAATAGCTGGCTGCTTTAAGGCCTGAATTTTGAAAGGAGCAACACTTTTTCTTTTTTCATATGGAAGTAAATTTGAAATGTTAGGACATAGCCATCATCTAGCTTAGGTACACAGGCAAGTGCCTGAACTCCTTACATCATTGCAAGAAGGACCCCTTGCAGGGCACTTCCAGGTGGAGAAACCATATTGACTTCATGATAGCAGAAGGAGTCTGCAGTGCAGATAAACACATGTAGCCCTGTGGCTTTTATTTTATATCTTTTTCCAATCTTTTTCTATGTGGGAATATGGCTTTTCTTCATACTTCATGTGCTGTGAAAGGCAAAAGTGTGTGGGGGTGGCAGAGGTGGCTTTAAGATGATTTTCTCCATCTAGACCATGTGAGGGATAGCACGTTCCTCTAGGATGCCGATGTCTGCAACATGGGTAGGAGGTCAGTCTGGGTTTGGGAATGGGATTGGACCACTCATATGGGCAGCACAGGCAAAACCAGAAAAGCCAGTGAACTTACCAAAAGTCACGGGGGAGCTGGAGAAGCAATAGAGCTAAGGTCTTCCAGGATATCCAGACCCTGTTACTATTGGATCATCCTTCCTTACTGCAACAAGAGAAGTACCAGGATCTGGGACTCAATGAGAGAAAGAAGGCATCTAGAAAGTTCAGAGACTTAAAATATATGTGTGTGTGTAAGCATAGCTATATCCTTCAAAAATTGCAGAAGTGCATATAAAATTCCTGTCTTCTGATAAGAACTTTTCCTCATAGAAGGACACACAAACTTATAACTCCAATTTTCATTTGTTTTCTGAAGTTAAATGAAAGCAAGCTAAAATGTAACCATGCTGCAACAACAAAGAATTTAAATCCAAGGAATTCTTTAATAAGTGAATACGGTTTTCATGTGATTGCAGTCATGACGAAGAATAATCCACTGTGATGCTATAGTAGCTTATTTCTGTGATAAATTATACAAGCATGTTTTCCATCTTTATTTTTTTCCTAGACTTCAGGGTTTTTGAAATTTTGGGAACATTGTACATATAGCTAGTGATGTGTAAAATATATCTGCATTTACCAATATAACTTAGGAAAGCTTTATTTTTCATCTTTAAACAATACTAAATCTGGTCATTTATAGAAATCAATGAAAATGTAGTTCTTGTAGACTGTGTGAGTCATGCTCCTGAAATGCTTATGAATTATATTGCCACTCTCTCATAGCTCTCCTAAAACTCTTTATCGTCTTACTTTGCTGTGCGCTGGTCTGCAAATTGTAGCCAACCTCAAATTTTATAGGTATAAGTTTTTATATTTAATGGTAGTTTTTATTGTAGTGTTTATTTTATTGTTGCTCTATATTAATCTTATTGTACTTAATTTTCCAAATGCTGTTGAAGCTCATCAAAACCATCTCATTCAATTACTCTTCTTATTTGATTAGGAACTCCTGTTGTTAGTTGTCAGATAGACAGGCAGATGTCAGCCTCTGCCCCTCCATGGTTATTCATGCAGTCCTTTTTGATTCTGTGAAGGAAGAGAAAGTACCTAACCACTGCAGATGGAATAGAGAGATTCCAAAATTTCAGAATTTAACAAAACCCTAAACCTCAACATTTCAAAAAATAAAAGGAAGCCTATGTTAAATATTAATGTCCTCATAAGCATAGTAAACTTACACCTTAGCATCTTCAACAAATGACCTCTCTGGACTGCTGACGGCATCTCTGCAGGCAGTATGAAAAGACAGAAAATTTCCAAAGCAAAGGAGAAGTACTAGCCTCCTTCTTGTTTTTAAAAGAGAGAAAGGTGGCATTTGCAAATACCTTATGTTTATCTTTTGCAAAATAGTGAGATAATTTGTAACACAATTCCATACCACAACTACTGCCTCTCTCTAAAGATGCCCCACTAAAATTTGAGGAACTACTGCCTGTATGGTACAGTTAAAGCAAAAACAAGTAGAAAAATATTCCAAGAAATCAAGTGTTAATCCCAAATAATTTTAAACTAAGGGAGATGAATTATCATAGGTAGAAGCAGTGGAAGATTCGTCTATCTATCCATTCATTCATTTAACTTACTTTTAAATATTGAAGCTATGACTGAATAAATTTATGAGACTCAAAAGCCAAAAGCTTGCTTTCTAAAACCTGCAATTTCTGAGCATGCACCAATTTGTGCACACAAAGTTAGATGATCTTGTGCATGAGTACAAGTATGCAAGCATGCAAAACAAGCATTAGCATCCGTCTTTTGCCATTTCTATTAACAAATGCTCAGAAGTCCAGTCTGGGGGCCTTTGAAGATTCAGTCAGTGCAAACAGCAAATAAGTAACAAGCGCGACACTAAATTCTAGGAATATGCAAAGCTTCCATCTGCCTTGTCGCTTTCCAAGATAGGATGAAAGACTTTCCAAGGCTATAAAATGAACATGTTTAAAATGTCAGAGAAACTAGACTGCTGGATCTGTTGGATCTTTCATTCCAATAGGGGTTGTAGTCGTATTTATGCATAAAGAAATGTAATCAGAGGAGAGTAGTTTTTTGTGTTTGTATATATACATAAACTGGATCTCTTAGAAACTAGCCTTGCTAACTTCTTTCATTCCTTCCAGACACCTCCTCTAGTTTCTCTGTCCTCACTTGGAATAGCCTTACATTCTAGTTGTCCTTCATCAGGTCTCTCTGGTTTCCCAAGAACAATATATTGACAAAAACTTAGTTTCTCTTGTCTTTTGAACCTCCATCTTTGCCCAAGGCAGAACGATCATTAGCCAATAACCAAGTGCACAACATGTGGCCCGGTACATCAGATAATACTCTTGCCTTAAAAAAATTCCCTTACTAATAATCACCCTTTAACTATTTAACAATTCTAATTAATTATATACCTTTGCGAAAGGTGATGTATATAGTACCTATGTGTGGGATTACTTAAAATCGCGGTTTATTTTATCTTTGCTTGGTGAACATCAGTATTATTTCTCTTCTCTGCTGCCCCACGCACCAAAGAGGCATCCCGATTCACGACATTTGCACATACATCCACTACTGCAGAAGCCGCAAATAGTTCAGAAATGAGCTCAGCCTCCCTGCTAAGCCTGTGGGGAGGAAGAAGCGGCTGGTGAAAAGGAAGTACAGCTTGAATCATAGCTCTCTATTTTGCTTGACAAAACATCACAGGATATGAGGCTAACATACAGTGGCACTTTCTTTGTATAGTAAGCACACAAGGTTGTGCTAGCAAGATTAATCTGTTTCCCATTTGTCACCTTTTCATCACAATGTGGGTGCTCTGAATTGTTATATATCTTTAAAACTAGTTCTAGATATCAAGCTGGGCACGTGCAAACTAAAAGACCCCAAAAACAGGGCCAGTCTCCTGTTGAGGACTTTTGCTGCCCCTTCCTGCTCTCTTTTTCACCAGAAGCAAGCAAATACACACCGCTACTGTCTCATCCCACTTCTGCTCTCAGACCCCAAGGAGCATTTGCCAGGCACCCGGCTAGGGGAGCAGCATCTCTGCATGCATCTCTGGCTGTCCCACTGCAATTACTTGGCATGTTTGGGAAACTGCTTCCAAGAACCTGGCTTCTGACAACTAATTGTCACCAATTTCTTATGTCTCATCTCTAATCTACTGCTTGATCTATTTATTTATCCATTTGCTGACTCATCTCTCTTCCCATTGATACCTCATGTATTAAATAACTTAGCTAACTCTTTCAATGATGTGCTGCTGCCCACTACTTCTCTGCTGAATCAATTCATTGCTGCTTGGTTTTTTGCTTCTCTAGGTAGCTGACTTAGAATATAACTTAACTGATTCGCTTCTTTTTAAACAGACATTGTTGCCAACTCTACTTCCTCAGTTAATCACTAAATTCAATCTGTTAGTTCCTTTTCGTCAGCTGCTGAACTATGCTCTTGACTGCTGGAGTCCCACCCTGCAAATTCACTACCCTGTACATTTGCTCTCCTGTCATCATCCCTGTAACAGTTTTCCTTTCTATTGCTCTTTCCCCCTTCTCCTTGGTCCTTCCTTTCCCACACCTTCTTTTATGTCATCTGTCATTCATATTGTCTTTTCATTTTCTCCCTTTGACTGCCCATACCACATCATAGCCTTTGTTTTCCCAGAAATTAGTAAGGCATGCTTTATTTATACAAGGTAGTCACACCTAAATTAAACAGTGTCACTACGGCCTAAGCATTTCTGCCATATATCTCCTTGACTACCATTTTGCCACGCAAAGCAGTCCTTCCTCTCCTTTTATTATCTGATTGATTGTCATCACCATATATAAAGTTTATGTAATTAGATAAATTATACTTGTAATTACACTTCAAATACATTTTTTGATACTTGTAATTGTCAGCAATCTAGAGGTTGGAAAGCTTGCAATGTGACCTGTAGCAACAGTACGAGGTCCAACAAGGCCAAGAGCAGGGTCCTACACTTGGGTCAGAGCATCCCCTGGTATCAATACAGGCTGGGGGATGAAGGGACTGAGAGCAGACCTGAGGAGAAGGACTTGGGGGTGCTGGTGGACGGAAAGCTGGGTGTGAGCCACCAATGTGCACTCACAGCCCAGAAGGCCAACCATATCCTGGGCTGCATCAAAAGCAGCGTGGCCAGCAGGTCGAGTGAGGTGATTCTGCCCCACTACTCCGCTCTGGTGAGACCCCACCTGGAGTCCTGCATCCAGCTCTGGAGCCCTCAGCACAGGAAAGACGTCGACCTGTTGGTGCTGTGCCAGAGGAGGTCACAAAAATGATCCGAAGGCTGGAGCACCTCTCCTATGAGGAAAGGCTGAGAGAGCTGTTGTTGTTCAGCCTACAGAAGAGAAGGCTCCAGGGAGGCCTTATTGCAGCCTTCCAGTACTTAAAGGAGGCTTATAAAAAAGATGGGGACAGGCTTTTTAACAGGGCTTGTTGCAACAGGACAAGAGGTAATGGTTTATATTAAAAGAGGGTAGATCTAGATGAGATATAAGGAAGAAATTTTTTACCATGAGGGTGGTGAAACCCTGGCACAGGTTACCCAAAGGGGTGGTAGATGACCCATCCCTGGAAACATTCAAGGTCAGGTTGCACGGGGCTCTGAGCAACCTGATCCAGCTGAAGATGTCCCTGCTCATTGGTTGGGCTAGATGACATCTAAATGTCACTTCGAGCCCCAGCTATTCTATGATTCTATGATTCTATGATTCTATGATTCTATGATTCTATGAATACAGCTTAATTATTACACCTGGACTGGAATAGCATTTATGCAAAGCAGAAGAGCTAGAAGACAATAAGAAGTCAATAAAAGTGTGTGAATCCCTAATAATAACATACAGAAAAGCAAAGCAAAATCTAATCACTAGAGCTGAAGAAGAGACCATTTTACACTTGTCAAAATACCTTTTTGCACCCCAGCTGCAAAACAACAAGCTTTTGCTTTTGCACTAAAATAGAAAATTGCAAACAATGATATTTTTCCTCTCCCCTGTTTTTTTCCATTTTGAATTTTCTGTTTTCACTGATTGCAAATCGGGGACTGATCAAGTTTCTCACTCTCTTTCCAACTTCTGTGTAATTTTGTAAAATGCTGGTAAGATTTAGAAGTTACCCAGAGGAAAAATAAAGTTGGTAATCTTCCCACTTTGTAACATTTCCAAAAGTGTTAGAAAACTTTTAAAGTTAGGAAACCCAAGAGTCTGGCAGATTCAATGCAAAATTCTTTGTGAAACTGGATTTATTTAACATAAATAAACCATGTTAAAAAAGAAAAAAAAATTAAACCCATAAGAAAGTCTTTCAAAATTACTGCTCCTTTTATTTTTTACATTCTTTACTGAAATACAGTGTTTAGAAAACTGAAGCCAAATACCCTTTCAAACTTTTTAAATGTTATGTAATCTACTTGAGTTTCATTGAAATTTTCATTTCTAGAGATTTTAAAACAGACAAGATTTCTTCCCTTCTGGTGCAATGCCAAATTATGAAATCTCAATAATCTTTTTACAATAAATTAATTCTAAAGATATAATGATGCATATACTTTACAAGTTATCCTATTTGCCTTCCCTTATTCCAATGCAAATTTATTTTATCTGAAATAAAAGCTGTATTTTTCTTGCAAAAATCAAAGTACTTTTTATTACATAATGGTCTACGCAGGTTTGAAATTTGCAATTTTCTCTGATTTCAGAAATTATAAAACAGAATAATAATAGTTAAAGGCAGTCCTGAACAGTGTTTATTTTTAGTTTGGTTACACAATGAACGTATAAATGTGACGTTAATGTGGTGGGACTCTTAAACCACACACTGTCTTTTGGAATTCTGTCTGTTCTTGCTCTCAGTCCTTATCTTTTTTGCTTAACAACTGAAATTTATTGTCAGGATAATTTTACTAGATGGCCCAGCTACAAACAGATTGAAGAAAAATGGGTGTGATTTTTACTTAATTACCTAAACATTTTCAAGACTGATAAAAGTGGCTGATAGCTGAGCTGAGCCGAAGTTCCAGGGAACCAAGATTTTCCCACAAAACTGATAGCTTTTTAACAGACCACTTATATTACTCATTCATTGATAACATATTGGCAAGGATTAGCATTTCTAAATATCTTGTTCTGTCATTCTTTTGTTGTGGCTTTTTTGTGTTCTTTAAAAGGACCCATTCTTAAATAACCAGAAAAATACGGAAACACTAGAGGAAAACATTTTCTTTTATCTCCCACTCTGTTTCAGAATGTCTAATGATGGCTTGGGCAAACACATGAATGTCTGGCTTGGTGCTGATTTTATGTGCAAATGTAAACTGAAGACAAATTGATGTAGTGTGAAGACATCCAGTAGAGCAGTCATTAATGCGGATAAGAAAGTCTATTATTGTATAAGGGTAAACCAAATAAATGTGTGATTCAAATATAAATAACAAAATCTGAGTGGTGATTAATGAGATAAAATTAATTCTCAAAATACCTTTATGTGTATATATATTGCAACTTGGTCCAAGATGCCTGATACTAAATCCTGATGCACTTCTACTAAATCCATATCAATTTACTCTATGGATATCAAAAGAGCTTTTCCTGATTTTTGCTTGGAGGGTCAGTCTACAAAGCAAACTGGACATTTTTAGTGATAAACCATGGAAGCTAACATAGATTCCTACAGTTTGTAATCAATAATTTATAGGGTGTGATACAGTGTTTTGGAAAGGATGAGTTAGAAAAGAATTTGATGATTGTAGGGATTTGTAGCTGAACATAGATTCATGGTGGCTCAGAGCAAAAAAGGTGTCTGTGGGTGCTCAAACAGTGGACTGTGAGTACAAGTGGAAAAGTTACAATTTATACCGGAATGAGACCATTGCAGTCTGTGGTATACTGTGTACCCTACGGAGTCCACACTTTGGAAAACAAGTTAGTAAACAGGAGTGTGTATAAATACAACACAGGAGCGTGTTTACAAGTAGTTTTTTGTTTCTGGAAGATGTGTATTCCAGCTGGATGCTAAAGAAGATCTATGTATTTAGCTTAACACAGGGAAGATTAAGTGAGACATTTGATCTCATTCCCTCAGTACCCTTAAATCAAGGTAGGATATCGTCTCCAAAAACAGCATTTCTTTTGTGCAACCAAAATGTAAGAGCTCAGTGGAAGAACTACTTGGGGAAATTTTGTGTCCTGTGGTACAAAGATCAGACAGAAGAGTTAAATATAGAAGGAAGCAGATATAACCCCCTTTTTCACCCTTTGCTAGCATTAAGTATTACGTGTATATTTAGTATTATTGGCAAAACAGATCTGCAAGCTTCCTGCATTACTAAAGTCTCGTCAGTCTTGTGTACTGGCTTTTCTCTACCATTTTCATGATTCTATACAAAAGAACCTTCTCTGATGCTTTCCTATCATTTCTGTACAAACAAGCAAAATCAGAAGTATATCTATAAATGTGCAAGTGAGGAATGTGAATGCTACCCCATCTGTGAATGAAACTGTTGTAGAGTCCCTGATTCTGGGAGCCTGCTTTGTGATTCTTGTGCTGTTCAAGCTAATTCCTGTTCTAAGCTATTAAGTCAGCTTGGAATCAAAGCAGCATCCAGTCACCGAGTTTCAAGTCTCTGTACATTAATACCTGCTGTGCCTGTAACTCAAGCATAGCTTTTTGTTTTCAGCTGTTTTAGTCAATGGTAGAGAGGTAGACCTGCAAGCTGGCCAACAATTTTTCTCTTTATTTCTTTCCCATTGGGAGTATAGAAAACCAGGGAAAACATTTATGTACATGGACACTCTTCTTTCTCTCTAATGTCACTGGTCCTCACATGGAACAGGCGTCTTCTGGGAGATGGGTCACCTGTTCAATACGGTCTTTTCAGGCTTTCAGGCTATGTTTGTTGCTACAGATAAAATAGGCCTGTTCTCTGGCTCACAGGGCAAATGGCCTGGCACAGCTCCGATCTGGAGAACCCAAACTATCTTTTCTCCTAAAGTACTCAGACTTCTTCGTGCAGCCCACTGGGAATGGTCCTGCTACATGCAATGGCCTGAATGATTCCTGGGTGCTGCCTGGAGGACTGGCAGGAGCCAGCTTGCAGGGAGCATGTGAGAAATTATGCAGTATGAATAGTCATGTTTCAGTGTTGCAGCCCATGCCTTGGACTACCATAGCAATGCTGTAATCTTGGTGTCTTTTGAGCTTAGATGTGCCTAGAAGCTTTTTCCTGGCTGTGGTCTCCAAGAGGAAGAAGAGAAAAACCTACTATGATCTGGCCTATACCTTCAAGACAGGAAAGAAATGTATTCTTTCACCACAAACAGAAGCACTGCCATAAACAAATACACGGGCTCCTTGCATCTCCGCTCAAGAAGCCTGGACTTTGGGCCATGCACACCTCTGAGCTCATTAAAAATTGTCGTTGTTCATTAGATTTAAAAGCACCAGCTATCCAGCTGTACAGAAGACAAAGTCAAAAACTAAGAGAAAGAAAATACTGCGCCTTCTTTCGGCCCCAATCCTGTGGGCTTTACTGATCAAAAAAATTCTCCTACTGGCTTCCATTTTCAGCTTCTCATTTGTCCCTGCAGTATACCACAGTTGTATCAAACTTTTAGGGCTAAATGAATCTGCTGCTGATTATCAAGGCATTGCAGCTGCCTCTCCTTTATAGGATGAGTTCACAAAGTGCCCTCAGAATCAGCTTAATGTTATCATTGATTGCGCCCCTGAGTAAGGAAGGTCTCCAGTCCTGGTGTGCCTGCAGTGTGACAAAACCTGCAGTGATGTGGATCTGATGACATTTTGACATAATTTTCTTCAGGACATGTTCTAGTTCACTTGGGTGTCTTGCAGTGTGATTTGCCAGGAGTATGAGTAGCAGCTGCAGGTAGGGCTGCACAGTGTCTCAGCACTTCTCCTAGGCCAGGATAGTATGGACAGTCAGGGCTGTGCTGTCAGGGATGCCTGCGGCTGAGCTGAGATAGCTGCTATCAATGATACTTTGAGATCTTCTGATGAGAAATACTGCAGAAAAGCTAGACATTATTACTAGTTTTAGGTCTGTGAAGAAATGTGCACTGCCAAACTGTGATGGTGTGATTGTAATTGTGCTGTATCTTAAACACTGGCTCCAGTCAACACACACATCCTCTAAATGCCTTTTCCTTCTTTCTGCAGTTTTCTGGCATGCTCATAGGTAGCTGTGTGGCAAAAAAGACACATTGTTCTCCAAGTACTGTAAATTCTCAACATGAATTAGGAAAAAAAAGAACTAAAGTTTTCTTTTACCACTGTCTTTAAGAGCATTTTCCAAGCAAAATTATTATAAACTCTGATCATAGGTTTCACATTTTCCTTTCTAGTCATTAATGGAAACAGTTCATGTGTCTATTGTATAAAAGTGGGTATTTTACCTTTTGATTTTTTGTGTTTTATTTACAAAAATTTGTCTTTTTCTTTTCCTCAACTCTTTGCTGCTTTACAATCCTGTCCTCAGTGTTGTAGTTATTGGAAGGATATATTTTCTTACACGCTAAAAGAACAGCTTTAGGACATGGTTTTCAAAAACATTTGGCATTTACTTAAGCCTGCCTTCTCTGATGTTTATAGCAGAGAAGACTTTTACCATTGATGAACACTGGTAAGTATTCCTCCTTGGATTCATTTTGAACTGTACTTGTTCAGCACCACTGCAGATGAGGCCTTGCAATTTTTTTTTTCAGACTATGTAACAAAGGAGAACACCCAGTAATGAAATAATCAAATCCCATAGTCTCATTTGCAATGCCTATATGGATCAAGACTCTCTGAGCGTACTCAAAGCCAAATGTGCTGGCTATTTGCAATGTTGAACTCCAAGTACGCCTTCAGGAGCAAGATGATGTTATTCCAGCTGGTGTGTCATACAGGCAAATGTCAGTCACGGCCGTACTACAACCACCAGGCTGCTTGCACGTAGCCGTATAGAGACGGTGCTCACTTGGGAATCACCCTTCCAAGGCTGCTCCATGTTTACCTGTATCAGAAGGTGCCATGTCTACCTCCAATAATTTTAGCAGGACATTCAAGATAATTCTTGTCAGTACACCCCCCTGTCATGTCCCAACACCAAGAAGCTACTATACCCAGTGCACATTTCACAAATGATATGTCCAAGGCAACATACCCAGCCTCATTTTTACTATGCTTCCGTGTACCAAAATAGCAGCCTGGTGCCTCTGAATGGGTAACCCTGCACCACTATACAGTAGGATGAGGCACTCCACGTATATCCAAGAGTGTCACTGAAACCTACTTACTGAGACAATTGCAAGTGGAGAGACACACAGATGGGCCAGATACAGCAGTCCTATGAGGAAAGGCTGAGGGAGCTGGGCTTGTTCAGCCTGAAGAAGAGAAGGCTGAGAGGGGACCTTATAAATGCTTATAAATATCTCAAGGGTGGGTGTCAGGAGGATGGGGCCAAATTCTTTTCAGTGGTGCCCAGTGACAGGACAAGGGGCAATGGGCACAAATTGAAGCAGAGGAAGTTCTGTCTGAACATGAGGAAGAGCTTCTTCCCTCTGAGGGTGACAGAGCACTGGAACAGGCTGCTCAGGGAGGTTGTGGATTCTCCTTCTCTGGAGATATTCAAGACTCGCCTAGACAAGATCCTGTGCAGCCTGCTTTAGGTGACCCTGCTTCGGCAGGAGGGTTGGGCTAGATGACCCACAGAGGTCCCTTCCAACCCATAACATCCTGTGATTCTGTGATTCTGTGAAGACTATGCCTTTCTGCAAAGCAACATGCATCATCACATACCCAGCTCTGTTTTGGTTGTTCCATGAGAATTCTTGGTCACATGTTGCTGAGCTGGTGGGTGGTTTTGTAGGAGCTCCTGAGACATATGGAAGCAGACGGGTAATGATCGCATGCTGAATACACATCTCTCTCTTTTTAAATCTGGTGGGAGCTTTATCACAAATCCATTACCACACTGCTGCATATGCAGTGAGCTGGACAATGCCTTGACTAAGACATCAAAGAAAGTTGGCCAACTGAACCATCTCCAGGTTGGCTAAGGTAGAAAAACATAGTAAGCAAGAGAAACTTTAGTTTCACCGTGGTTTTCCTAGTCCTATCTTTCTTATGCCCTGGAAACTGTTTTCTCCCTTTATTTCTCAAGGTACATGTTAGAAAGTTTTAAAGGAATTATTTTACAATCTCCATATCAATTTCCCTGGCTGCCAGATGCCTGAATGGTTTTGATAGTTGTTTTATCACTCTGCAAAGGGAGTCCTGTCTCATCCCCATTACCCTGCGCTTTTTTCAGCCAGTACAGGATGAAGACTAAAATTTGGCTTTGTCAAGAGAGGAATTTGGGAGAGAATCATTTCAAACAAATATGCAGGAGAGCTTACACGATAGGCAGTTGACATTGCTGGATTTTCTATTCTGTACAGATCATTATTTGGGAGTTCATGATTCTCAGCCGATATTTACTCTTCAGGTACAGGATCAGGACACAGAGGGAAGAAGGCAGAAAAAAAGTTGAGATCACTCCTACAGTCTCCATCATTTTTGCAAATGCAAACACTAATTGTAAAGCAAGGTTTTCTCTGGATTTTTGGGGATGAGACAGTTTGATGAGTAACTGAAAGATAAATCTGATTTCCTACTTGATGCAAATTACAATCTGTTGAGCAATGTGAAGTTCTGCATTCACATGGCCAGGTACAGATTCCACAGAACAATACTAGTTCTAGGTTTCATTTTAAGAAACATAGCTGCAATGGGTTTTATTGATGTTCTTGGGTCAGTGAGTAGTCAATTTTGCTCTGCTTCTCATCCAGGGGTTAACTCACTGTTTTGGTTTGGCCTGGATAAATGCCAGGTGCCCACCAAAGCAGCTCTCTCACTCCTCCTCCTCAACTGGACAGGGGAGAGGAAATATGATGAAAGGCTCAAGGGTCGAGGCAAGGACAGGGAGAGATCACTCGCTGCTTACTGTCACAAACAAAACAGACTGAACTTGGGAAGAAAATGAAGTTCATTTTATCACCAGACAAATCAGAGCAGGATAATGAGAAATAAAACCAGAGCTTAAACCATCTTCCAGCCACCCCTCCCTTCTTCCCAGGCTCAACTTCAATCCCGTTTCTCTTCCTCCTCCCCCCCGAACGGCGCAGGGGGACAGGGAATGGGGGTTGCGCTCAGCTCATCACACGTTGTCTCTGCTGCTCCTTCCTCCTCAGGGGCAGGACTCCTCACATTCTGCCCCTGCTCCAGCGTGAGGTCCCTCCCACAGGAGACAGTTCTCCACAAACTTCTCCAATGTGAGTCCTTCCCACAGGGTGCAGCTCTTCATGAACTGCTCCAGTGTGGGTCCCTTCCACGGGATGCAGTCCTTCAGGAACAGGCTGCTCCAGCATGGAACCCCCACGGGGTCACAAGCCCTGCCAGCAAACCTGCTCTACCATGGGCTCCTCTCTCCATGGGTCCTCAGGTCGTGGCAGGAGCCTGTTCCAGCGCTCTGCCATCTGAAGCACCTCTGCCCCCTCCTTCTTCACTGACCTTGGTGCCTGCAGGCTTGTTTCTTTCACACCGTCTCACTCCTCTCTCTCAAATGCTGTTCCACTGCAGTTTTTTTTTCTTCCTCTTCTTCATTATGTTATTCCAGAGATGCTGCTACCATTGCTGATTGGCTTGGCCTTGGCCAGCGACAGGTCCATCTTAGAGCTGGGTGGCACTGGCTCTGTCAGAAATGGGGGAAGCTTCCAAGCAACTTCTCACAGAAGCCACCGCTATAGAACCCCCAACTACCAAAAAGATTGCCATGCAAACCCGCAACATTGAGTGTGGAGGGGATGCTACAGTGCCCCAGAAAATAAACTCCTCTATGCAAAGGACATCGATGTTTTTCTAGAACTGTGGCTGTGAGGCCGCTAGAGTACTGTCCTTGCTGTGGTTGTGGCAAAGGGTCCTCCTTTATGTGGCCTTTCCTGAGGAAAAAGCCAGAGGAGTTTTGGGCTGAACTACATTAAAAACAGAATCAAATTTCCTTCACTTGATGATATGTCTTGTCAAGAGGGGCTAGACCCTTCACAACCAGTGATAGAATCTCTGATTTTGAAAAGGCCATGCAAAAACGTACCATGAATCTACTTCACCTGAAATATTATGAAGCATTAATTTACAGTTAATTTGGTGTTTATCTACACTGATAGTTAATGGAAAACACATAATACTGAACATTCCCAAATCTTTTGACTCTGATGTCTTTCACTTTACAGTGAAAGTTCTACCTACCTTCACATTCCAGGTCTACCTGGAATCTGCAACACATTTCATTGTAAATGCAGTCTAAGTATTTCTCTTACTGCTCCATGTTTCCAGATTCCCCAAAATATTCAGCTGCATATAACCCATTTTTTTTCCTCTCCATATCTGTAATTTATTGAAGAATCTGAGGCTGCATTCAGAAAAGAGATGGAAAGCATAATGTCACCTTTCCCTTTGAACAGCTTTGAATTACTTTCCTGTAATCATTACTGCAGATTAATGTCATCAAAGAGCAGTTCTGCAGCAGATAAAATGAACAGCTTCTGATAAATTTATCATTATAGCAAATCACACCAAGTAGGATTTCTTTCCTCAGCTTGCAGAATGTACAAATGATTTTTTCCTTTAAATTTTAAAGGTTTTCCTAGCAGGCAAGGGCAACCTGAAAGTTAGTATGAAAGTCTTCAAGGCACGCTATTCTGGCCACATGGGGCAAAGCCTAATAAAACATATTTTTCTAAAATTTGGACTGTTTTACTTTATCGTTGTGTTGAAAAGGAACTCATCGTAAGTTTAATCTTGTTTAGAGAAGACTTTAGTGCCTAAATGATGATAAGCTTGGGAGCAAATACCATAAGAGAATTCTGTATCATTTTTTTGGTTTTGTTTTGCTTTATCCTAAGTCATTGTCACTTGCATTAAGTAGGATTTAGTGGGCTTCCTGGTTGCACTGTAAAAAATCCAGAGACAGCGTAAGGGTCACCAGGTTTCTCTGCAGAGCAAAGTCTGCTGCGCATGCTTCTCTGTCTTTCATTTCTCACCCATTCCTCTAGCCATTAAACATTAATGACTATTGAGTGACTCAGAAGAAGGGCAAGGGACACTTCTGGAAGAAGTTCAAGTACTCTGTTGATGAGAGCAGTACTAGCACCTGAACAGTATAGAAGATATGCTAAGATGCATAGCCAGTCATATTCCTCCTTCTACACAGAAGAAGGGAAAAAGAATATTAATGTTAAATAAGGGAGAAGGAGTGATCGTTTAGGCTGAGGCAAAAGTACAATGCAGTCAATAGGATTGCACTGCTAAACACTGTGGATCTAGCGTGTAGCACTGTAAAGTCAAAAAGAAAGAACTATAGGACTGAAATCCAAAATGAAAAAGAACACCTGAAATAATTCTTGTGCCTGTTTATTTGCAGTCTGAGTTACATAATGTGTTTGTTGGCAACAGTGGAGAAGATGACCTGAATCTTGAGGGGCCTCCTTCAGCCTATGCACCAGCTTTCCGACCAGAAACACACAGCAGCTCCCCATGCCCACCATCTCGCTATGTTCTACCCTCTTTCTTCATGACTGCTGTCTTTTCTTCCTGATATAACAGACAGGCACGTAGCACACTGAAAAATTCATTAATCTATACATCTACCAAGTGATAACATGATTATTGTAACACATGTGCAGAGTCTTGTGCTATGTTGCTGTATAGTGTCATTAGACAGGCAGTAATTAAGCAGTATTTAACACCCTAGATAGCATCATAGTTCTACATTTTCATTCCAAGCTTCATTTTTCAGTTAAGTGTAATTCAGAATAATTCTCTTCAGATCTGACGTTCGTTGTTTTATCCCTGCCTATGACATTATTCAATTGGATAACTCTGTCAAAAATCTCTTAGCCATTTTTGATCTGTCCTCAAACATGGTTACTCAAAGCATGCTTCATTGGTTTCAGAGAAGCAATCAAATAACTCAAATTTTGTGATTAGACTGCTCAAATTCCTTTCGTAGATGGAAGGTACCTTGTCTTCAAAAAGAAAAAGTGTATGTCAGTTTTACATGTTACAAGACAGTGGAGCTGCAAGGAGCTGAGGGAGGAAAATATTTCATGCGCATTCTTGTTGCTACACTTCTCATACATTCAGAAGACGCACTGGGAAGCAATGGGCTGAAGAAACAATCTTGGTGTTACAAGACTCTGAGTTCTAAATCCTCGCTTTAGCACCAATCCAGTATACAGTCAGGAAAAAAAAATTTTACCCTTTGGTCTTCATTTCCCCTCTGTAAAATGAGGAAAATAGTATTTATTAGCCCTGCCTAACTCTTTCACAAGAATCCTGGGTATGTTAATGAAAAAATATATAGCAAGACACCATATTGTGAACGACTAAGGCATTATAACATTATAACAATGACATGAGAATAGCTCTGAAAAGAAGCACACCTGTTTTTGTAACAGAGTATGCCTTTCCAAAGATCACGTTTTCTTATTAACTCCATTACTATAGATGGACACTCTGAAAGCATGAGAGTAAATAGGTGAAAGAAGACAGGGAATTTTCAGCTCCAAGAGTGATCCCAGCTTGTCTCTCTTCCGCAGATCAGAGTTTTACATGATCACACAAAAATCTGAAACTATGCTTTTCACCTTTCTTGTGTTTCTCCATTGCCCAGCAACACAAGGCAAAGAAATCAGGCATGATAAAAAAGGGTTTGCAGTCACTGTGTTTGATTCAATTAATTTTCAGCTTATTTTTGTATAACTAATTTCTGGGCATGTTTGTATCCCGAATGCACTTATCTCACGACAGATGACCTGAACTGGGCTGGGCTTAGGAGATGGGGGAGGTTCAAAATTGCACGTTACTAGTCATAGATGCACAAGTTGCTAGTCAAAGAGGGATAAATCCATACTTTTCAAGTATCTGTGCTCAAAGGTTTGCTATGTTTTTCTAAAATGAGAAATGAAACTGTGTATGATGCCTCTTTATTCCTAGCTAACCTTACCTGTGCGCATATTTACCTCAGTAGCTATACCAAGTCTCAGTATCATTGGTGGCTTCTGCTTTGCTGTAATGTTCCTCTGTTTGTTTTGGATTTGATTCCACTTTCAGTCTGTTCCCTGAAAGTCTTTCTCCTTCCTCTAACCTGGTCCTTGACATTGACTTTGAAAGCTAAGAGGTCTTAGACAAACTGTTGCTCAAGTAGTTTGGGAAGTTCTGGGAGGTGTGTTTGACAGCAGAGGAGTTTGCAGTGTTGAAGACCAGTGAATCAGGGAACAACTCTCTGTCCACATGGCAAGATGAACTATTTTTAATGGAATTTATCTTGCTCTTGGGCACTTTTCTCTCCCAATATAGTGTCTCTCATGAAATCAGGACCAGGTCTTTCTCTGTAACATGACCTGATCTGCTGTGGTATTTTTTCTTCAATTCCATAGTCTTTTATTAATGCATTATGCCCATTATATTCATTAAAAAGAAAATCAAGTTAAGGCAAGCAAAACTGAAAATGAACCATATTTTCCTGTTAAGGTGAGTATGAAGTAGATGCTCAAGGATGAGTATACACCGGCTTTTGGAACAGGTCATTACATAAAGAGATCTTCCTCAGAAAACTGTGTCAGCACTTTTTTCAGTGTGGTGAAGCACAATTCCAGGTGAGCCTGGGTCATTTTTTTTTGGTTCTACGAGGCTTTTTCTTAGCAGCTCAGATGAAATGTCCTCCCCTTCATAATTACACAGCAGACTAAACATGACTTCTCATAGTCAGAGGGCTAATAAGTGTAAACAGCAGAAGAAAAAGGTGGAAGGGAACCTTAAGTCTGTTGCTTTGTAGAACAGACAGTGGTCTGATGTAGCTAAAGTATTAAGAACGGGGTACTGAGTTCCTAATAACTCTTTCGCAGAAGTTTCTGTGGTAATGCAATAAAGTGATCCTGAATGATCTTCATTATGAAGGGTTTCCTGAGGAAGTTAGTGATCCGCAGAGCACTGGAAGTTTCCCTTTTGTGGGCTGTTTAATCATCTGCTTCTAAATGTCAGGACAGTACAGCTGTCATATTTTATAAGTGTCCTTAGAATATATGTATATATTAGTCATTGCCACAAGCTTCCATTTCAAGTGTGGGAGCAACTAGTTTCAGGATTGATTTGTGAGGAGTCTTTCTTGTTCTCATATTATTTTTTAGCTGCTGCCTTAGTGACAGGTTTTGTTCAGAGAAGCATAATGTGAGAGTGTACTTTTTGCAGGTTCAGTATGAATTATAAAGAAATAATGCAATCATTCTTCCTCCATCCACCCACAGGTCACTGACAAGCTATCTCAAAACCAGATTGAGTCTCTGATGAGTTTTGTGGTTGTTTGTCATGCATGTGGATACAGAGCATTTGCTTTGTCTCCCATTTTTAGAGGTGTTTTTCTTCTCTCCACATCTGTCTCAGGCAGAGGTTAGAAATACTTTCACTTTCTGTGCTCAAGGGAGACTGTGAAAGGAAGACTTGGTTATTTTCCCACTGAAATGCTTTCCAAAAGGGGGAAGGGGAGGCAGGAGACACAGACAAACACCTACTGACTTGAAGCAGTGGAATTTGCCTGCTGGCTACATGCTTCTGAGCTATCTCAGACCACTTGCCCGCTCAGATGTGGATAGCTGTGGGCAGCCACGAAGAGTTCAGAGGGCGGCAGTACAAGTGAGGTGGGAAGGGAAGGGAATCTGCCAGATTCCCCTTCGCTGCTGGAGGTCACCGACTCGAGTGGCATTGCACTGCCTTACTTCAGCATGTGTGTCCCAGTGCTCATGGCATCATTGGTGTACGTATTAGTTTGTTCCTGTTTCTTTGATTTTTCTTCTCTTCCTTTTGCTGTCAAGATTGGCCTTCAAGATTATTGTTTAAATATGGAATGGAATACTAGCAAAAGCTGGCCAGGGAGGAGGGAGGAAAGTTGTTTGGGGTCATTCCCAAGACCCTGCCACTCTGTCACCCACCGCTCCCCACCCCAGTCCTGGTGCACAACCAACACAGTGGCAGACCCCATACCAGGGCTGGGGAAAGGGTGGCAGGGACCTCCGCCTGCTCTCCTGCAAACAAATCTGCTCTTCACTCCCAGCTTCTCTTGTGTGAATGAAGCAGCACTGTTTGCCCAGTGAGAACAAATATTTTGCCAGTAAGCCACAAAGTCGCTTCTCCAGTGTCTACAAGTGCTTTTTGCAGGAGTGCTGTTGTCACGGGAAAGCTTACTGTGAGCAAACAGGCTGTGCATACTGACATGAATAATGCTGTGAGGTGCACTCCTGGTTAAGCTAGAAAATGCTCATTTTATTATTAACACAGAACAGTTATCATGCTGGTAAACATGCTTGTATTGAAATTACTTGGACCCAAAAAAGGGTTTGCCTCCAGTTATTATAGTTCAGTCCTCCAAGTTGGAAGCACAAATAATGCCATGGTATTTAGGTAACTAATTGTCAGTCTTTAATTATGAATAGCAAATAGCCACAGTGACTGCTTTAAGAACACATCACAGCCTAAAATTTGTCCTCACACTTATTTATAAAAGTAGGAATATTTGTCCTCACATGTACTTATAAAAATAGGAAATAATTAACATAAACCAAACGGATTATGCAAGATTGGTAAGTGAGGAAGATGCTTAATTCATGTCAATAGTGTTTTCATAATGAAAAGTACGAGCTGCGATTCACCTTGATCTATGGGTCTGTACCGCTGAAGGGACTATGACTCTTCATTCACTATTACGTTAAGCACAGGTGAAAGCTTGGAAAGAACTAATACGCTTGGGCACCACATCAAAATAATAATAAACAAATAAGACACAAACCAGTAGTTATTATGGTGGTGAGGTCCGGTAGCCTGGAGGGAAGGAAGGAAAAAAAATTAAAGGATGATTGATTTATTAACAATTCCCTTCTTTGCATTTTGACAACTTTTCCTGTTTTCCTCCCTTTTCCCCCTTTTCCCTCTTTATTTTTTTTTTCCACTTCCTTGTGTGCAATGTGGAGATTTCACACCACAGCAGAGGTACTGAGGAGCTTGATTAATACTCTGCTAGTGACCGATGATTCTCGGTGCGGGATCCAGTCAGGCCAAAGTGATTGCGGGGCCATAATGGCCGTTGAGCAGTAACAGTACGTCCGTCAGGGAGCCATCATCAGCACTGGGACACACAAACAGGGTCATGGCAGAGGGGCTCAGCCTGCTAACGCTGTCCGGTGTCAGCTATCCCAGAGCCATTTAACATGTTCTCCATGATGAAAGGACAGCCTGCATATGGGGAAACTAACTCAGAACAGATAATGACTAATGTTGTGAGCTTGGGAGTTTATAATCCTCCTGTCTAGATTAACTTCTGTAAGTTTTGATGTTCTGCTATCTCTGAATGTTACTCAGTTCTGCTAAGGTCTGGAAATCGAGACATGGGGAGTTTTCCTGCCTGAGTCTGAACTCTGCCTCAACTCACTGCTTTTAAATGTTATCTAATAATCTCCCATTCTCAAATTATAACAATAATCCTTTTTTTTTTAGTAATATTTAGTATTGTGAGAATGTTCTTTATTATTTGACTTTTCTTTTCAAACTTAATGCCATTAATGTCTCCACAAATGGTGCAAGGTTGCACTATTGGGGAGAAATAATACACATTCAGCAGCAATAGTATAAATGTTTTCTCATTTGAAACTACCCTAATCTGGCAGACAAAGTATATAGTGTAGATGCAACGTGGCTTGGACATTGTATAGCTGAACTCCTCAGAAGGTGCTTGTGTGGATATGTGTGAACGATTATGAGTTTATTGGCTATCATAATCTTTTGGAAAATACTGGAAAAGAAAGGAGACACATGCAACTGACCTTGTCTTTTACTGATAGACTGCAAACATTTTATTTTTATTAGCTTGTTAGGACACCAGGACTCAGCAAATGGTTTTGTAGTTAGACTGAGCAAGTGTAGTATATTAATATCCCACTTGTCCACACTAAATTAATGGTCTGGAGACTGTGAAAGCTTTATGATAGAGCTGGGCCATACAGTGCAATTTAAAGCTCCCTTCTCTTCAATCTTTGGTGTGGGCGCCTTGGCTTTCAGAGTGACTGAGAAGTTCGCAGTGCCGAAAACACATAAACCCCTGAGTGAAGAGGATTTATAGTGGCTAAGTAACATATGGCTATGCTGAAATGTGTGATCCTGAAAAACAGGAGAAGAAAAGAGTAGTATTAAAGGCCATTTTTCCGGTAGAAACACGTGCAAGTTCACACAGTCCTGCAGTCACCGAAACGAGCTGTTCCATCACCTCCTTGAAAATTTACATTTCAAGCCCACATTAGTTTTGGATGAGGTTCTTCATGCTCTTCTACCAGGCAATTATATCACTACAAGTTTCATTTTGATTAGTTTTTTTTAAATATGTGCCCTTCAAATGAGAACTGAAAATTTTAGAAGTGAGAATATGGCCATTTGAAGGTAAAAGTGGAGACTTCAAAAAATTCAGTGTTAGGAAAATGGAACTGTCTTCACACAGTTTTTAATATGCCCTTGCTTTCATCGCCTTGTTTGCTATAACACTGTTAATGTTCAAATATTTTTCATTCACTAGAGGAGAGACACAGCAGAGAAGCTAGCACTATCCACCACTATGCTGTCTTTTGACCACCTGGCTCCATATCCCTTGTATAAACAAGACAGGGTAACTGAGGACAGTATCATCCTAGTAGCCAAAGTCTCATTAATTGGTAAAATAATGCAGTGTTTTGCAAAGTAGTCTAGTATGGTCCTAAGTTTTGAGGCAGCTCCCCCAGTCACGATTTCTTCACACTCATTTCAAGACAGTTTAAAATGGGGGTGATTTGTGCCCCCAGTAACAAATGTAATTGCATCTTGTTTTAACTTAGTAACTCTAGGAGAAACTACAATGAAAAAACTACACTGCTAAATTAAAGACTTGGAACCATCTGTGTTGTCTGAATGTGACACCACAAAAAGAATATAAATCTGCTAAAAATGTTAATTCCTTTGTGAAGCTTCCTTATATTTTTGTTTTTCTCCTGCTTGAGAATTTCTGGTTACTCCATGCTTTTGTGGATGGTAAAACAGGTGTAGATGCATATAGAAGCAGAATTTAAAAATAAGAATTAGGTTCTTTGCCTTGAACCCCAGTTGGACATATTCTAAATATCTCCTTCCCTTTTAATTTTTCTCAGTTACTTGTTGTATGTTATTACTGTTTTTTTAAGAAGGAGAAACAAAATGAAGTTACCAGAGAGAGGTCCCTTGTCCACGTGGGACAGGTGTGTTCTCATATGCTGCCATCCTTGCGTTTCTTTCCAGAAGCGTTTGCTCTAGAGAGATAGAGGCAATGGATCACTGAGGATCAAACTGCTCTATAGATGTAAATCCACATCCTTTTCCTATTAACAGTGAGGTGGTGGAAACTGACCTTTGTCAATCAGCTTCCATGAGAAGTTGTTTTATTACTCTTTTAATGAAATATTACTGATATTAGCCACCTTAAAAGGAATTGACCTGTTTGGTGTCTTTCCTGAGAGACAGCTATCACTATATACATTGATGCATACTTTTCAGTAATTTACCCCTTATTTGTCCACAATGAGATTCATGACCCTTTCCACCTTTTTAGTGATATTGTTACTTCTTAAAAAATTCTGTCCTTTCTGACGAAAATGTTTAGACTGCAAGCTACTTACGCATGCATTTACCTACACACACACACACACACACAGACTAGAAAATACAAACCCTTGTTTTGCATCATGATATGTAAAATTTAACTATCATCATGTACATAACCACTTACGATAATTTCAGATGCCTCTAAAATGGAATTTTGGTTTTTGCAGTAATTTGCATGGAGTACAGTTTGGTTTCTCGAGAAGCCTTTTATTTCAATAGGAATTTAAATTCACAGCACTTTTAACAAAATTAGACGTTATGTGTGATTGCTGTTTTGACATTCTAGAATATACATATGTACTACATACTTATATACAGAAGTAAAAAATGCAAAGTTGCAAATTATAACACACATTGGCATTTGATTAGAAAATCTCTTTCAATGAGGTTGTGAATCCCATAGTGTTGCGTATTAACTCATCATCTGTTTATGTGGAGTGAAGCATAGTATCTTACAGTTCATCTGGCCAAATAATTTAAAAGGAGATAAAGTAAAATTGAATCCTTAAGTCTTTCTTCTGGGACTCAAGATGCAGTACTTATGCTTTAGTACTGGCCAATAGCTGTCTTTTACATTCTTTGTTATTAGCATTCTTCTGTATGTGACTCCTACTTTTCAATTGTGATTTCAAAAAGGACCATTCCAGGAAAGATTCTTGAGTATAAACTAATGAAATAATACACATTATCAAGTTTTTTGTTCTGTAAAATTAAAATTAGACATGTTGACTGTATCTCTTAGAGTTAGAAGAACATGTTGCCCTTTAAAAATTATGGATGGAAAAACAATTTATAAAAAAGAAAATTCAGTACATCTTCAGTAATCCTTTCTGTGACTTCATTTTATAACATTAATTTATTGATTTGCGTGTACACGTAATATACATATATGCATAGAGAGGATCTACAGTGACAACCACAATAGGATTACAAAAGTTCCATGTGATGAATGTTTTTGTTAATCTTGCTTGATGAGTTATTCAGATATGACTTCTAAATTGCGTGTCAATCCTATAGTGTTCATCTGTATCACTTACACTTCACAGGATGAAGATAGCATGAAATGATCTGGGTCTGCAGATTGTTTGGATATAGAACCTATTATCCACTTACTTACTTGCTTTTTTTGTCTGTTACTTCTTTCTTTGCTAATTCCTTACTTACTGCCAAACACTGCTCACATGATCTTCTTTTCCTTTTCATTATGGAAGTAATATTTATATATCCCACAACAGAAAATTTGAAAATATGCATAAAATCAATTGGATTTTGAATAGTGCACTAATAATTCTCTGTACTTCAAACATGCAAAGATATTTAATAAACTAATGACTTCTCTGCTAAGCTATATAGGATCTCTGGGCATTCTTACAGAACAAAAAGAGAGTCATGACACTTATTTATCTGCGTTGTATCTTAAAAGACACTTTTCAATATATTTGAATTCATGATCCAGGCTTGCAATAAAGAAAGAATAAAACCACATGAGACTGACTCACTGAATCACTGCAAAATATCACACAGTATCTCTGTGGGGATTGTCTGAGAGAGAAACATAAAGACATCAAAAATCTTTCTGAGATGGTTTAAATTTGAGGCCATGATAGAGTCAGTCTGCTCCTTTTAAATGCACAATTAAGCTCAGAAATTGAGAGTACTCTAGTCAGCGTTAAAAAAATAGTCCAATCTGAACAAGATTCATAAAACTAGAATGATTTGGTCTCAGTTATACATGAACTTTTCTATGATAAACTACATTCTGGAATAGCTAGCAGTTTACTATACAGTCAGTATTTAAATCCCACTGAGGGAACCAGCCTTCTGACAGCACTTGCGGGTTGGGCTTTGTGTTTCTACAAGGATGTTGTCTAGATATTAATTGCCCTAGGTAAATTAAATCTGCTCACTATATAAAACATGGAAAAAATCAGTTTGGTAGCCAAGAATTGCATGGCTACTTCAGAAATGCATGTCCATACTAGCCTCAAAAATGCAGCATGTCTTGCCTTGAAACAGGGCATGATAGTTAAACCTCCAAGTGTGTTCTTAAAAAAATTAGATATGTGTGAATGAAATCATCCTCTGCATTTGGAAAATTTCACCAAGAAACATCGCTCTTGTGTAGACATCTGGGTCCACAGAAGTTTCTATCAGTTGCCATAGGCTATTCAAAGCTGAAGGAATCAAGGGAAGTTCTCATAGGAATGAATCCAGAAGTGAAGAACTGTAATTTATATGGGTCTTGAAAAGAATGGAGGTAATTTTCCTTCCCAGACTGAATACAGGGAAACTGCAGTGTTCTCCTGCAGTGGTGGTGTGACAAAGAGATATACAGAAGTACCACTATGTGCTTGCTCTGCTCTTACACTCTTCCCCAGGCCACCACTGCTGGTGTCTGTTGGAGATGAGCTGGTGAGCCAAGGTGACTTTTGGTCTCGCCAAGCGCAACTTATGTTCTCATTTCCAATGTTCCTCAAATAAATACACAATCCAGGCAGGAGCACTTGGAGGCTCAAGCTGTTGTTGCTACAGAGCTCCTGTGCAGAAAGCAGCTGGGTTATACACACAGCACTGAAGCATGAGCCATAAACATTAGACTATAATTAGTCCATATCTGAGGAGCTATTGGGACTGCGGGCCTGACAACACTGCCTGATTGGCCCTATTTGTTATGTTCATTGTTATTCAGAACTATTGCCAGTACAAAAAAAATTCTTCTTGCAACAGTGCCCATCATGATAGTTTTCGTGGCAGACTCCAGTGCTTTCTCTCCCTGTGCCTTAAGACATTCAGAGTGAGTCTTCATTCATCTTTATGGTAAATGATGAATCCAGCAATTTTATGTTGAAACTTTGCTGCCTTTCTGTTTAAGTTTTCAGAAATTTTGCATGAGCATTTGAAATTCGTCAAAAGCAAGGCAAACTCAGACTGTAAAATGGTCACGGTCTTCCACCAGTCCGATGCATTCTTAAGGTAAGGTTCTGCAGCTGGATCTGGTGAATCTTGGGCTGTGCCATTAACTTGCTCCCAAGGGACGAACAGACTGATGTATAGTTTAGTATGATTAGTATGCAGACATGCTCTAACTGGCTTTTTCACATCTTACTTGTGACAGTCAGCCACAATATTTTCAAGCTTTAGAGAATTTCAATGAAACAAAGTATTTTCTAGATGTAGTTTCAGTCTTCTGGTTATAACTAGAAAAAGAATAGCTGAATAACTTTGGGATGAGAAAAAACAGCAGTACGCTGCTAAAGGAGGAGCTCTTCTTTCGCAGTCCCAGGGGACAAACAGCTCTCTATCATCTGTTTTTCCCTGTCCAGTAGTTACAGAATAATCCATACAGTCTAATACTTTGCTGAATATGTCTAGTACAAAACAAGTAAATATATGTTTCCTTGGCTTGGAATTAAATACATTCCCTTGCTGTATACACGTTTGTATCTAACAGCACACACCTAAACCTGCGGTTAATGAATGTGTGGTTACTGTGCTAGGTACAGACTGAGCTGTGTTAAGTGAAATTTAAGTCTCATAGCCAACAGCTACCAAATACCACAGTACTAATCCTTCACACCCAGTGACTCGATAGAGAAGAACGTAATGAAAAAAATGCTGTGATATACTTTGTTTTTATTCCACAGTGTTAGTTAGGAGCTCAGAAAAAAGAATAAATTTCCTTTTTATTCTTTTTTCAACTGTTCACTATTTATGACAGGTTGATTTTCTGTCACCATAGCAATCACTGGACAATTTGATGGCATTTGAAAAATATTAACATTTATCTGCATGTAATGGTTTATCTGAAAACCGTAACTATACAGAGAAAAAGGATCAACATATTTAGCTATTTATTCCAACTTCTATGGCCTTTTTTTTTCTTTAATCTGGTAGGCATATTGATATGTTGAAGTTTCAGATAGTTCTTCACTTACATACACGTAGCTGAAGCTCTGTGTACATTATTTTAATTACTGTATGGTTAACACTGTTTTAATCTGTCCTACTTTGTTAGACTCAATTAACACAGTATATGTGAACATCTGATATCAACCCAATATGAAGTTGGGATCCAGATTCTGATGTGAACTTCTCCCAAGGATGCAATTTCTTCTAATAAAAACTGAATGGATTATTAGCAAGAAGAATTCAACAAGACTGTCTTGTTATACCCCTAATGAATCTTGCCTAGAGGTTCAGGAAAATGCTTCAGAAATCAGACCAATTGTCTTGATTTCTAATTTTATTTCTTGCTGACAATTTCTGTCCCAGACTGTATCTCATTGTCCATTTTTCTTCACTTCAGGTCATCCCATGTGCTGTTGAACATATGTGTTGAAAGATTCCGTGAATGGACTGAAGGAAGAAATACAGAGAACATCAATCACATTTTCAGATGACACAAAGCAGGGAGGGATTGAAAATTCATGGGAGAATGAGAATAAAATTTAAAACAACAGTTTACTCATCATACATTGGAGAAATGGTCTGAAATCAATTAAACTGGATTCATTGAGGACACTGGCAAAGTGGCTCACATCATACAAAATAGCAATCAGGACAAAAATAATGAAATTAAATGCAACATGAAAAACTTTAGGCTTAAAAATAAGGAGAAAAGTATGGGCTAAATCCCGAGTAACATGTAATGGTTTCTTTGGATTTCATCCAGTTACTGCAAGAAAAAATCAAGTGCTGGAGATTTTCAGGGGAAGTTGTGGACTCCCTAATATTGTCTAATACTAATTAAAATATGAAAGCACTTTTAGTTTTTAATCAGAATTTATTCTGGTGAGATCCGTTAGTACTTGCATAATGAAACTTCAGAATAAAAGATAATATGTATGAGTCCATTCCATTTCTCTCCCTTTCTGAATCCTTTCAATAAATCCTTTTACATTGCAAGCCACGTAATTAAATAGGAGCTAACTAACCCAAAATGTCTGCCTTTCATCCCAGAAGACATTTTATTACTGGGGAACACAAAGTCTAATTCTGTACAGTGTCAGCATATTACAAGTAGCATTCTTCTTTCATCATTCACAGCTGCGTAGGACTCCCTGTCAGTCCTGTGTTACTGTCCTTTCTCACTGGAATTAGATCTATGAATTAATTGCACTGGAGGTCCCAATTAAGTTTTCTTGTACCACAAATACTGACTGGAATGGTATAAATAGAGAATGCTTTATACACATTGAAAAATGGTCATTAGAGCAATGAAATGTGTTGTAGGAGCAGATTTGCCTCAGGGGAGAGGCAGAAGGAAGGGTAATAGGGAATCCAGCCTTTCCATTACCACTCCCCTGTGTACCCCATGTACCGTGGATCACACAATGGAGTAAAAGCTGCATGAATGCAGAAACTCCCTCTCTTCGTTTTCCTCTCATCATTTCAGGTTATGGTTGATTCCATCCATCCATTTCTTCCAGGATTTTGACCACTATAAAAGCTACAGAGGGCAGGAACTGTGGCAAACCCAGCCATCAGTTGTCTGAAAATAGGCCTTTCTCACAGAGAATCTGTTTGGAAAATCAAACAAGAAATTCTCACAGTAAAATATTTAATTTCTAACAAATGCATTAAGGTAGGTAGTTACTTTAATCATTTATTAGATTGCCTCAAATTTACAGCCAGGTTTTTATGGCAGAAGGCTTTTTGCCAAATCTGGATGGAGAAGGCTGTAAAGCATGATATAGAGTGCGATTGTATAGCACTAATTACATTTTTTGAAAGTTATTCTATACATGTTTGCATTCACTTCTTACGTGAGAGCACAATACCTACAGCTGTAAGGCCAGGATCACTAATTTTGGCATTTAAACATACTGCAGCAAAAAATCATCAGATGTTCTATTACAAATTCTTACTGTTATGGGTTTGCATGGCAAGGTTTTGGTAGCAGGGGGGCTATAGGGGTGGCTTCTGTGAGAAGTTTCTTGGAAGCTTCCCCCATTTCTGACAGAGCCAGTGCCACCCAGCTCTAAGAAGGACCTGTCGCTGGCCAAGGCCAAGCCAATCAGCAAAGGTGGTAGAATCTCTGGGATCACATAATAAAGAAGAGGAAGAAAAAAAACTGCAGTGGAACAGCAATTGAGAGAGAGGAGTGAGACGGTGTGAAAGAAACAAGCCTGCAGGCACCAAGGTCAGTGAAGAAGGAGGGGCCAGAGGTGCTTCAGATGGCAGAGCAGAGAGTTTTCCTCTGCAGCCCATGACGAAGACCATGATGAGACAGGCTGTGCCCCTGCAATCCATGGAGGTCCACGGTGGAGCAGATCTCCACCTGTAGCCCGTGGAAGGGACCCCACACAGGAGCAGGTGGATGCCTGAAGGAGGCTGTGACCCTGTGGCGAGCCCGCGCTGGAACAGGCTCCTGCCATGACCTGAGGACCCATGGAGAGAGGAGCCCATGGTAGAGCAGGTTTGCTGGCAGGGCTTGTGACCCCGTGGGGGTTCCATGCTGAAGCAGCCTGTTCCTGAAGGATTGCATCCCGTGGAAGGGACCCACACTGGAGCAGTTCATGAAGAGCTGCACCCTGTGGGAAGGACTCACATTGGAGAAGTTTGTGGAGAACTGTCTCCTGTGGGAGGGACCTCACGCTGGAGCAGGGGCAGAATGTGAGGAGTTCTGCCCCTGAGGAGGAAGGAGCAGCAGAGACAACGTGTGATGAGCTGAGCGCAACCCCCATTCCCTGTCCCCCTGCGCCATTCGGGAGGGAGGAGGAAGAGAAACGGGATTGAAGTTGAGCCTGGGAAGAAGGGAGGGGTGGCTGGAAGATGGTTTAAGATCTAGTTTTATTTCTTATTATCCTACTCTGATTTATTTGGTGATAAATTAAACTTCCTTTTCTTCCCAAGTTCAGTCTGTTTTGTTTGTGACAGTAAGCAATGAGTGATCTCTCCCTGTCCTTGCCTCGACCCTTGAGCCTTTCATCATATTTCCTCTCCCCTGTCCAGTTAAAGAAGGGCAGTAATAGAGCTGTCTTGGTGGGCACCTGGCATTTATCCAGGCCAAACCAAAACATTTATGGAGCCCCAAAAGCACAAGCAGCACCCTTACCCTGACTAATTTAGGTATGGGTAAGCCTTGAAGAAAAGCTTCTGCTTAAGGGGGACCCAAGTCGTGCTGAGCATGCTGGAGAACAGGCCTGATATCTCTGAAGCTCAGGTCCATTTTAGGGAAATTTGTTTCTCAAGGTCTGAGGGAAGTGCCTCCAACCATCCAGGATACAGAGCACCAAACGTTCTCCTGAAGCTAAGCCCTATGCCTTTAAAATATTGAGTAAGGAACCCTTGGAGCATCCAGTTCACACTGCTGTCAGCTGCTGGTGGGTACACTTAGCTTGAAAGATGCTATATAAAACTAAACTTTATTTGGTTTATGTTCTTTTTTTTATCTTTTTCTCAATCTCTCCCTCAAGATAAGTAACATGCACGGCAAAAATTATGATTTCTGAAGAGCAGTGATTCAAAGCAGAACTTTCTGCTGTTTATGCACAAGGGTTCTGCAAGGGACACCCTCAGGAAAGTGGTGGTGTTAACTGAAACTAAAGAGGGGTTAGCGTTTAGGAAGTACTGCTGCAAACACAACCAGAAAGCGTGCATAAATAACCATATTAGCCCACTGAAGGTAGAACTCCACCCAGTCATCTTGACAAGGAATTTAGATACAGAGCAGAGGCACTGATTCACTGGGTTATGTCCACAGGTGCTACAGTCGTGTGTAATGAAACATTTGGTTCTGAGCTGGTGCTGTTTGCAAACAGAAGGTCCTACTGGCAGAAAATACGGCACTTGTGTTTGGTAGGATTCCTCTCTAAGCTAATCTTCAGCTGGCTTTTATGCCCTGTAGAAACTGGCCTATCACCTTGTTAGTGGGTATTCTTGCTCCCTTAACAGATGGGAGTGAGTATAGGCATGCTGCTGAACCAGCCCATAGATCTATATTAATTATAATTGCAGGATCCTTTCTGTGCACGGCATTCAAGCATAAGGTTAAGCAGAGAATACATCATTATGACTCTAGCAAGAGAACTAGACTAACCTGGAAAAAATCGACCAAATTTGTAGAGGTGAGGGAGGAAACGGATGAGGCTTCTTTGAAAGTGAATTGCATTCAGCGGGAATGAACTGGGTTTCCTCTCTTCTCTGGGACAAAACCACCAGAGTCTTTCCTGCAACCTACCAAAGTTCATCTGAACAACTAAGACAGGTGCAGAAATAGGATGCACAATTAGTGTAATTGATTGTGCACTACCAATCACCAGTTCTCTGTAAGTAGAGAAACTGTGTTTCGTGAGGCTATTTCCGCAGTAAGGTGCTACTTGGGGTTGCGTGATGCTGGTCTTTCATTGCGTTCTCAAGCAGAAGAAGAGAGGAAAAAGGAGTCAATAAAACATTTTAAAAGTGAAGAGATTTGAGGTACTGTTAATACTGAAATTACTTTATTTACTTTGATTTTGTTCCATTATGGATTTGCGTTGTATGACTTGTTTTCTGTTTTTTTGGAGAAGTCCCCTATAATTTTTGTCTTACTTTTCTCATTTTCTTTTCAAGTCTTCCTGGTGACACCTTGCCACATACTTTTTTCTTGGAAGTGCACATTTCCTCTATGTTTTAAAACATGTGTAGTAGTGTAGTGAACCAAATTACATTCAGCCTGGAGGCTGAAAGGATAGAGGGGAGGAAGATTAGTCATTTCCTTAGAAATGAGGTAGAAGATGAAGACAGGCAAAAAATAATTAAAATAAAAAGTAAATTATATTTAGGCAAGGCCTTGTGGGAGGATTTATGAATGGACCAATTGAAGTATGAAAATTAGACTTTAAAGTCAGCTTCAGGAGTTACTACATTTTTTCCCCTTTGGAAATATCTTCCAGGAAAGAAAATATCTCTCATCTTGTCTTTTATACTTCCTTAAGGAAAGTTTGATTTGTTTAGGGAGAAAAACTACAGCTTTACAAGTAAATTTTAATTCTCAGCAGACTGCCGAGCCAGACTCTGTGTGAAATCTGCCCTAGGAAGGGCAAACCTGTTATTCAGAATCCTTCTCTGCTCCTTTTCCCTCCCGAGAGCAATAATAATTCACTGCTGACCAGGCGGGATATCCCCCTTGTTGCCTGTTACCTCGGCACTAGCCACCCCTGGGTGCCAGGGGTGGAGGGCTTTGGACCCTCGCTCCCCGGGGAGCCCTGCCGATGCCTGCCTGCGTCCCACTTGGTGCTGGGCAATGCTGCCCGCTGCATCGGCCACACAGGAGCGTGTTCAGTGCTTGGCAGAGGTTCTCCCCCTGCCTTTCTCCTCATTTCACAAGCTGGACTTCACTAAGAGAGACGGAGAGAACAGAAAAAGTTTTAAAGGGAAAACAAAGGTGAGCAAAGTTAAGGCAAAGTACAGGTTTAGCAAATGAGTTCTATAAAAAGTACGGCTTCCACTAAACACCAGAAGGAAAGCAAAAGCACCTTTAAGTGTGCTGCAGTTAGAAGACATAAAAGCAATGTAGTGGAACAAATCAAACCCCAGCAACTACTTATCCACCTGTAAAGGCAGTAACAGAATCAGCAGCACCTGAAGGATTGCTTTTATTGTTTGAGGAATGCAGCATCTCTTGTTTAAAGCACACAGACAACAGAAATATGTTACAGGGAAATAGTTAGGACAGCCACCAGAGAAAAACAAATATTCAGTTACGTACAAAAATTATTTCGGTCATTTCAAGCCAGGTAACTATTAAAAATACCTCTGTGGAAGTGACTGTTGTGATAGCTATTAGCAAAGTGACTGGACTTTTCAGCTTGTGTTGGCTTTATGGGCATAACCTCTGAATTTGAAAGTATTTTCATAGAAATATGCAATTACTGAAAGTGGTAAACAGCTTTTAGAAGGCATCGCCTTTATTGTCTACTGAAAGTATGTATGTAACGCAAAGTAAAACATTGCAATACAGAGGAACAGCAGACGGGGCTGATAGTTTTGCTGTTACAGTCTCGGATACATAATTAAAATGAAGCAGCTTCTGCAGAATTAGGTTTTGTTTTTTTACCCCATAAACCTTTTCCATTAAAGTTCTGTTGATGTAACACTTTTAATGCCAAGTCACAGACCAAAGGTGAGCATTTCTGGGAAAGTTTCTAGAAAATCAGGCAGTCTACTTGAGCTAAGAAGCACCAAGCTAATTTTACTTTGTTGAAAGTATTGCAGCCTGGATTTTCTTTCTCAGAACTGAAACATAGCTTGTTTTAACACTTCAAAGTTGTTGCGCAGTTAATCTTCAATGAAAATGAGTATATGTGACACGCTTGGAAAGATCCATGCTAGAAATGAGAATAAGAGACATGTATAAATTTGTTAACCTTTTAAGCTGCATCAGCTCACAGCAATGGATATTCTAAGATGTGCCAAGTGTTCTTGAAGGTTATAATCCTTGCCAGGTACAGTTGTATTCTTCAAGCTTATCAGTCCGTCTGCTGATCTCTACATCAATTTTTACCTGCAGGCTAAAAGGGGATCTTGCAATTTGTCATGCTATTTAGATATCTTCTACAGGAAAGCCCGAGCTGTTTTTTTTTTTAATCATACTGAAGTTTGCCCGTTCTGACATTACAAATGTGTAAATTCATGCGGCAATATATATGAGTCACAGAAAAGCAAGGTTCAACTGTCTATTTAAGAAAAAAGTAGTCTTATTCTGGGAAAGATGAGAAAAGGGGCATTTAGTAGATGAGGTAGGAATTTTCCGGCTATGCCTTTTTGTCTGAAAATGTTGATTCAATGATATCAAACTAGTTGATGTTAAAAGATTATTTCACTTCATTTTTGCATATTAAAAACTAAAATAAAAAGACATTGATAGGTCTAGTATTTTTGATATGAAAATTTCGAGGTTGAGTTGACATGTCATTTTTATAAAAGTTTGAGTTAACAATGAAAATCAAATCACAAAAATGAAAATCAATCCACAAACATTTTTGCCTCTGATTTTCTGATGTTTGGGCTTAGCTTTATGTTGGAAGGAGACAATATTCTGAATTTCTCTTGCTTCCCCCCCCTCCCCCAGTGGGAAACCAATTTTTTAATCAGCTGTAATTACCTTATTTTGTTCTTAATTAGGTGTAACATGACAAAACTTTATCAAGTATTAGGTTCTTGGACTGTAATGGAAGAACAGTAGATGAAACCATACAGATCTATGTAGCTGTCTGTAACTGTCTCTCTAACCACCTACCTCAGTTTGGAACTCAGAACTTGAGAACAGTATTTTAACACTGAGTCTCACATTAAGAAATGTAAACAGAAATTCCAGGTTACTTCGAAATGAGGAGATTTTTAGGGTAAAAACCCAAAGGCAAGCAGCTGGTAATTTACACTTTTTTTTTTTTTTTTTCCTAATTTCCCCCACTATACTAGCCCATTTCTACTATTCAGGATGCTTCGATGCTTCTGCTGAAGGTACAAAAGATAGTAACGTATTAATCTCTCTGGTACAGCTGCCAGCCTAACAACCAGCTATGGCTCCCCATGGATTTTCTCCTCTCTGAAGTCTTGCTTTCAGCACTTCACATGCAGTTTTCCCATTTCTGTCCCAGTTTCCAAAGCCCTGCAGCCCCCCAGCCTCCACAGCTCTGCAGCGTACCTCAGTATGCCCGTATTCTTCCCAAAGCTCATCCCTGTCAGAGCCCCTACCCCCTGCCTGCTTGGCTCCCTGTGTCTCGCCCCTGGCAGCCAGTACCAGGAGGTACATGATGGGGCTCCAGCTGCCTCAGGGGGCTGAGGTGTCCCTGTGTTCCCCTCGCTTTGGACACCAGCAGTGTGACCTGCCCAGGCTTTGGCACCTCTACCACGTCTTGCCAGAATTGCCTGAGTCTTGCTGAGGGAAGCAGTGGAAAGTGGGTGAAGGTGCCTCAGCATTGAGATTGCTTGTGATTCGCTTTATTTGGCTAAACACAAATCTCGCTCCTCTTGCATGCAACAAAGCACGTCTCTCATTTGGCAGGAAGGGAGTTCCCCTTCTTACAGTTTTCTCTGAGTCTGGGAGAGCCTGTGACACTTCACCAGGACAGTTGTTTCCTTAGACATTCAGTGTCTCCTTGCTGTGCTCACTCACTTGCTTGCTGGCTGTGGCTGCTCTGCTGGGAGGTCGTGCCAGCGCTCACCCTCCCCATAGCTGCTTTCCATTGCTTCGCTACTTCTGGACAAAAAAAGTGCTGGGAGTTTCTGTGTGTCCCCCAGGGAAACCTATCTTCCTCTCCCACCCCATAGGACGGGAAGGGCCCAAGACCAAGGTGTCTGCACAAGCCCTGGCTTGCGTGCCTGCCTTGCAGCGTTCCTCGGTCCAGGGCAGAGTTACTCAACCTTGTCTGCATGCAGCTGTCGGAAGAATGTGAATCTGCAAGTCTTTGTCTGCAAGGCTTGGGAGCTACAGGCGTCCCATCACTTTTGATCAGGCAGACAGGGTTGTTTATTCATTCCTTTCTTACAGAGGGCTATGTCTACATGGTACTTTTCAAGTGGATGTGAGCTATGTTTGCTCACTCTCCAAGGTGATTTGCAGCATGCAATTATGGCCGGTGGCACTCCCAGCCCAGCTGAGGAGCTAGGTCACGGTCACCACGAAGACATTTGGCTCCTCACTGGGACTCTCCATGCCACTCTCAGCACCTTGTTCCTGTCTCTCTGCTCAGCTCAGAGCGTGACCAGAGGCTGCTCCTTCTGCCCTTGTGTTGCCCTCATGGTCAGCCACCTTCCAGCAGAGCAGAGCAGCCATGCTCAGCAGCCTGGGCACTCGGGACAGCCGGAGCACAGCTCCAGTCCACGCTGCAGTTGGCACTCGGGCACTTGCTTTCCGCGGTCTGGCTGGCTTCCTTACATACAGGGGCTCTGCATCTATGGAATTGTCCTTCACAAGCCGACTACATTACCCACATCTACATGCAGTTCTGGGTTGATTCCACAGTGTTTAGCATCACCCCAATGGCTTTCGGGAGCCTCAAGTCTGTTTTAGCTTTATAATCACAGGTTCCTTGCAGAGTCCCTCATGCTTAGATTTTGGGCCTGAGACACCTTCAGATTCAAGGTTCCTCAAATTTTGACCTATTTCTCTTCCTGTTCTTCACATTCATGTGACTCCATGGGCATGTATAATTCCTGCAGGCATCACTACGTTCTTTTAAAAACTAACGAATCCACAAACACTATACGCTGAATAACGCCTTCTTTTTGCTACCCTACTAGGAGGTTTAAACTTGTCTGAAATGGTTTATACCTTTGATACATTGTGTTAGCTGAGAAAGAGAAGGAAATTGGCAGTTATTCATGATTTAGTCTAATCCTCTTACCTATGTTTTTTTCCATTTAACAATTGGATAGCACAGTTGAAAAAACATCTTTACTAAAATGTTCACTCCTTTCAATTCTCTTTGCTGTTCCAAGTCATAAAACTCCTGCAAACTGTAATAAATTTCAGTTCCCCATAGTAAGTGCCACTGTATACAGTGTAGTGTTAAAAAATGCAAAATAAGCAAATATTCAGCCAGCTAATAGTGCAGAAACTTTGGCTTTAAAAATGACAATAGAAGTAGCACTCATTTGCACTTATCCAGGCTAAAATGATCCTTTGCTCTTTTAAATTCTTTTTTTCCCCCCTCACTAACCGTCAACAATCTTCTGATGTGCTAAAAGCCTGAAATGTGTTTTTGCTTTTTAATATTACATAAAGAGTGTATTCTAAAGGTTAGAAATCATTCTTTTATGGATAAGAATTCACACTCTACCTGTCTTCATAATCTGCCTGAATTCACAGTGCTGGCATATCTCCATCAGAAAACACCTTCACCTGAGCTTTGTAGTTATTCTTCAGCTATGCCTTTTGAATGAGTTCTCAGGAGAAGAACAGGTATACCCTTTTGGGAAGGGCTCCTCACCACCGCACGAAAAGACTTCTGCTTTTATTTGAGAGAGCAAGTCTTACAACAGCAACAAATGAGATGCTCAATTGATGGTCAGTTCACTTAATTTCTGACCTGCTCAGTGCTGTTGAAGGAGAGGCAGGAAATTCTAAGGCAAATTTTAGAAATGATGAAAACTGGAAGCCTAACAGGGCATGGAAAAAGTAGCATATGCATTCTCTAGGATCACTGAGTGTCTGGCTCGCTTCAAGTCTAAAATATCTTTTCATTTTATGGGCACGTCTGAGCATGGCAGGGGACTGTAGAGGAGGTTGCCTTCAAAACTTCGACCCAGTCAGAGCTGTGTCTGGGATGTGCTTCCTAAGGTTCATCTGGAAGGCAGTACCAGAAGAAGATCGTGTGTTTGATTCAAAGGGGCACCCAGGTGCTTTCAGCCCATCATCAATATCACAAAGTCTTTGTGAATGACAAATGCTATTTCTTTCAAAATTATTCTGATGGACAGAAAATTATTCTAGGATCTAAACACAGCCTATTGGTTGACTAGAGTAAGTAAGTTAACCCTGTCTCCTTGTTCAGATGGCCTGTGGATACTGTGGAATTTTAATGAGGAAAAGACATTTTAAATCTGGTTTTCTTCTGCCCCATTACACCGTTATTCTTTTCTTCTAAAACAGCAAAAGTATCTGGGACCCAGGGTTGTCCTGTCAGAGGAAGAACCTGAAAAGTCATAAATAAGGTGCAGAGACAGGTTGTTGGTGAGAGTAACTGCCTTAGTTCCTTTGTCACTGAGAAGAATCTTAGAGGACTACCTGTGTCATCGGGGTTTTATTCACACCAGACAGTAAATACCTGAGGACCTAGTCTGGTATGTCATACAGCCTGAAGCTAAGTCAGAAATCCCTTCAGGAGGTGGATACTTTCAGGGCCTTTTCTCTTTCTACATTAATTTTTGTTCCTTTGTGAGCTGCAGTCCTTGGCTGTGTTTAAGCAGAGGGCAGGTACATCACCTGGTGTGCTCTGCAGTCCTGGTGCGCAGCTTCCCTGAGCAGGGATGAAGCAGCTCTGTCCCACCTGCCCACCTCGGCTTCCGCCTCCCCGACTCCCGTGGCTTAGGGACCAGGATATGGGGGAAGAGGAGTGTGTTGCTGCTGGAGAGGGGATTTCAGATCATTCCTGAAATCACAGCTCAGATACAGTCTTTGAAACTGTGCGCAACCCTCAGATCATCTCATTGCCATGAATTTAGAAGGAAGACCAAAAGCAGGACGCATTAAAAGCTCGAGTTTAGTTACTTCTCTTGTAAAAAATCTAGACAGGCTAGTGAAGTTCATTGTATCTGTGCTTCCACTTTCTACTTATGCATCCAGAGAAAGCTTTTGAATTTATTGCAGAATAAATATAACTATTGGGAATAAAGCATATGTTATGTTGGTTAAAGATTAGTATCCAGTCCATATACTGCTAGAACAAAATGCATTTTAACTTTGCTGTCCTCAGGAGTTCCAGAGGCAGGTGTTACTAAGACAAACATGGGTCTCTCCTCTAATTAGCAGAGTAATTAGGGATATGGGACTTATGAAAGTCATATAAACTGTAACCATACAAGAACATTAATCAATACTAAACTAATTGAGACATTCTTGAAGGGTACAAATGAGGCTTGTTGAGATGCTCAACAGAGATTAAACTCTCCATTTAAAGAATGTGGAAATAGTCAAAAGATGTGACTTTGGAGAAAATGTGACCACTCTGCCTTTTCAGATGACCCATTTTTGACATCCTTTGTCCATAAAAGCTATAAGTCATTAGCACAGCCTTCTACAGAAGGAGACTGGGAGAACTCTGAGTAGTTTAAAATTGGACAGGGTAGGAAATGTGTGAATGAAATTGATAGAAACTTTTTGAGCCCTGTTCCTCAGGCTAAGCATCCAACTCCATTTGTTCCTTACTCTGTCACGTTATTATTTTGTATTTAATGCAAATGCATTGTATTAACATACATAATGTGATGTGTAATTCTTCATGGAAAACAAAACAGGAACCAATCTGAAACAGTTTGCATATGATTTGGCAATACTTTATTTTCATTCCTTAAAACTGTTTTGCATTTGTTCCTCTTAGGCAAAACACTGTTTTTACTGCATAACTGCTAAGTGTTTATCTGTAATAAAATAAATAACTCTGTTGATTGAGTGGGTTTATCTAACAATAAGGGATAAGATTCTGCATTTATGGAAAAAGGTCCCCTTTCTCCCCCTGCCTTCTGTTAATCTGAATTTCCATTCTCCTGCAGAGCAGCAGTGCAGTTAGAGCACTATACTACACGTGGTACTGAGGGCCGATTCAGACACTCTCTCCTGCTCAACCTGTTCCAGCTGCTGACGACAGTACCAAAACAGCCTCCCACTCAGCCGCGTTGCCCTGTTGTTCCTTGCCCCTCAAGCTGATTAAAAGGGTTCTTCAACACTTGTTCGTCAAAATGTCCACTGACTGCAAGTGATGCTTTCTATTTTTATACAAAGAGTTTGAGGTCATGCTGCAGAACTGCAGCATCCTGAAACACCATTAACAGAGTACTCTAATTGCTGATAGAAGACATGCCACTAGAATTTTTAAGGTATGACAACAAATTGTCAAGCGAAATGGGCCAAAATTGTTAATTTTTTTAATGCGATGGTGAATATGAGAATTTTGTAGCTTAGTCATTACAGTTATGTAAATAATTAGAATTGCAAAGGTTCCTCCTCATCCTTTCAAAGTATTGTGCCCCTTTACTCTCCTATACATTTCTTCACTTTGTCAGAAAAGGTAACATCATTGAAAGTCTGCACTTTGCAGCTTCTTACTCAAATGACTGAAGCCAAAATTCAGGATCCCTTAGTTGTGCCTGATACAATTCAGAAGTTGACATTGCATCAGATGGTGCAGTGAGAAAGCCAAGGAACGTGGTAAAAATATGAACAAGCACAGTTTGTAATATTTCTAGTGGCTTTATGAATCGCGAAGTTATGTGAAAATCTTACACAATTGTGGGCTAACTCCCTGAGGAATATTTGGTCAGTAGTGCCTATCAGGTAGGAACTAGATAAGTGTGAATGTTTTTGAATGCTTGGAAAAATTATGGATGTTTTGTTCAGATGCCATAGCGGTAATTAAAATTCCTGGCAACACCTCTAGTATTGGTTGGACTTGATCTTAAAGGTCTTTTCCAAGCTAAATGATTCTCTGATTCTGTCTGTGAATTTGCAGAACCTTAGCAGTGGCCTGCATAATTTGGACATAACCACCTACACCAAACCTGTCTAAGGTAGGAAAATCTTCATTTTGCACATAGCATACAGCGGGAGAAAGATTGAGCATAAAATATCACTGTCAGGTACTGCATAAATAATCCTCAGTATCTCATGTGTTTGCTTGTAATGTACTTACTACTAAGAAGTTTGGTTTCTAAGGATGTGTTAAAGACCAGGAAGGAAGTGAGAATATTCTATACAGTGGACACAGGCTAGAAAAAATCACATGAAATGAAAATGGCTAAGTCTGAGTGTAACCATGATGCAGGACCTTGAGAAAGCTGTGTGGTGCCATAGAGCTCTGATGCTGGAGACACCAAGCAGTCGTTGAAGAGCAATCCTATTACATGGGTATAGCAACTAACCCCTCCCTGTGCAGCCCTGTGTATGACCAAAGGGAACTTGGAAGAAGTAATAACGACTTTTCCAATGCATTTGTTTACCTGGGGGAGGGTGGAAACACTACCAGGCAGGCTGGTTCTTGCGTGCCAGTCACGTGGAGTGAGGAAATGGCACCCAGCTGGGCGCTTCCAGAGACTGCGAGCTGTGTTCTTGGGCTAAAACACTATGGTATTTACCTTGCCCAAGGTAACATGACAGCAGTGTAAACCATGTGGGAATGTAGCCCAGAATTATTGTTCCATTTCAGAAGTTTAAGCTCTGGCTCTTAGCGGGCTTTCCCCACAACAAGATTAGCAGTTAACTTCAGTCCAAAACCTTGCATTCAAATGTAGATGAGCTAAATGTGTGTGTGCGCGCGCGCGCTTGCGTATGTGTGCAATCAAGATTATTCAGTTTATTAAAGATAACAATTTCTTAGTTTTTAAATTGCAAAGCCCATTAAATCTGGGTGCGGTTTCTGTAAGAACTAGGTGACCAACCACATTAATAGTCTCTGGGGACAGCTTCAGAGCACAGTGTAGCTGGAGATATATTTGTGCAGAATATTCTGCAAATCAAAAGCACATTTGCAAAATCTGAAGTGAGAGTAATTCACCATTTGAAAAATGGGCTAAATCTCTAAGATTATTTATTTGTAACTTGAAATTAAATCTGCTGTAGATGGTATTCATTTAACATGGATGAAATTATTGATTTAAAAATCAAGCAAAAAAAAATCAAGTTAGATAAGCTAACTTATTAGTCTGGAGGAGAGAAAGCTGAAGCTGAATATTGTTAAAGTCATTTTCTTTTTAAAGATGCATTACAGCTTGCACTAGGCACTCTCTAAGTTTTCTTTGTGGAGAGCCACTTAACAAACGGGACAACAGACCATAAGCTGCAAAACAAAATGTATCTGGTCCAGGGAGAATCCTGCCTCCGGTATGGGATGCTTTGGGACTCCCAGGTCCCAGGCTGATGCCCAAGGAGAGGGCACTTGGCTGGAAGTGGCTCTGCAGCCACTGTCTCCTTATCAACTAGTAGTTTCTGTAAGGAGCACCCATGATTAAAATCATTTACCTAGAAAGGCAGTGTAGGTCACCAGTGACCTGACTTCACAGCTGTCTGGTATACAGTGCATCTACTAATTCAGTTGTGTTTTTAGAAGCAAACTGTGATTCAGAGGGTCTTTTCTTTTTTGGGTGTTCACTCTGTCAAAATCAAGACACGATGAGCAAAATGTGGCACATGAAAACTGTGGTCTTAAAATCAGACGGCAAGAATTGCTTCAAGCCAGTTGTGGAAATTCTCAACCCCACTAGTCTGTTTTTCTTCCAGGCACAGATACTTGCTGACCCCAAAGAATCATAGAATCATAGAAAGTTCTGGGTTGGAAGGGACCCCTAGAGGTCATCTAGTCCAACACCCCCGCAGTGAGCAGGGACACCACTAACTAGATCAGGTTGCTCAGAGCCCTGTCCAACCTGGTCTTGAATGTTTCCAGGGATGGGGCCTCCACTACCTCTCTGGGCAACCTGTTCCAGTGTTTCACAACCCTCAAAGTAAAGAATTTCTTCCTTATATCTAGCCTAAACCTACCCTGTTTTAGTTTAAAACCATTACCCCTCATCCTGTCACTGTTGTCTCTACTAAAAAGATTGTCCCCATCTTTCCTATAGGCTCCCTTTAAGTACTGAAATGCTGCAATCAGGTCTCCCCGCAGCCTTCTCTTCTCCAGGCTGAACAAGCCCAACTCTCTCAGCCTGTCCTCATAGGAGAGGTGCTCCAGCCCTCGAATCATTTTTGTAGCCCTCCTTTGGACCCGCTCCAACAGTTCCATGTCCTTCTTGTGCTGAGGGCTCCAGAGCTGAATGTAGTACTCCAGGTGAGGTCTCACCAGAGCAGAGTAGAGGGGCAGAATCACCTCTCTCGACCTGTTGGCCACGCTTCTCCTGATGCAGCCCAGGACACAGTTGGCCCTCTAGGCTGCCAGCACACATTGCTGGCTCATTTCCAGCCTTTTGTCTATCAGTACCCCCAAGTCCCTCTCAGCAGAGCTGCTCTTGATCCTTTCATCTCCCAGCCTGTATTGATACTGGGGATTACCCTGACCCAGGTGTAAGACCTTGTACTTGGCCGTGTTGAACCTCATGATGTTCACACAGGCCCACCTCTCCAGCTTGTCCAGGTCCCTCTGGATGGCATCCCGTCCTTCTGGTGTCTTGACCGTACCACTCAGCTTGGTGTCATCTGCAAACTTGCTGAGGGTACACTCGATGTCGCTGTCCGTGTCATTGATGAATATATTGAACAGCATCTGTCCCAGTACGGACCCCTGAGGGACTCCACTCGTCACTGGTGTCCATCTGGACATTGAGCCATTGACTACTACACTTTGGCTGCGACCATCCAACAAATTCCTTATCCACCGAATGGTCCACCCATCAAATCTATGGCTCTCCAATTTAGAGAGAAGGATGTTGTGGGGGACCGTGTCAAAGGCTTTACAAAAATCCAGATAGATGACATCCATAGGTTTTCCCTTGTCCACCCTTGTTGTTACACCATCATAGAAAGCCACTAGGTTGGTGAGGCAGGACTTGCCCTTGGTGAAGCCATGCTGGCTATCTCGAATCACCTCCCTGGCCTCCATGTGCCTTAGCATATCTTCTAGGAGGATCTGTTCCATGATCTTCCCAGGCACAGAGGTGAGGCTGACAGGTCGGTAGTTCCCAGGGTCTTCCTTTCTACCCTTTTTGAAAAGGGGCACAATGTTTCCCTTTTTCGAGTCACTGGGAACTTCCCCTGACTGCCATGACTTTTCAAATATCATGGAGAGTGGCTTGGCAACTACATCAGCCAGTTCCCTCAGGACTCTGGGATGCATCTCATCAGGTCCCACAGACTTCTGTACATTTAGGTTCTGCAGGAGGTCCCGAACCTGGTCTTCACTTACAGCTGGAGGGATTTTACCCTCCTGGTCTCCTTCATGCCATTCATCAACTCGGGAGGGGTGAGGAGAGAGGCTGCCAGTGAAGACTGAGGCAAAAAAGTTGTTGAGTACCTCAGCTTTCTCCTCATCTGCTGTTGCCAGTCTGCCGGTCTCGCTCATGAGCAGGCGTACGCTTTCTTTGACCATCTTTTTCTGGCTGACATACCTGTAGAAGCCCTTGTTATTTTTCACATCCCTTGCCAAGTTCAGCTCCAGCTGTGCCTTGGCCTTTCTGACCCCATCCCTACACAACCGGGCAGCTTCCCTATACTCTTCCCAGGAAGCCAGTCACCACTTCCACTGCCTGTGTAGTTCCCTCTTCTTCCTTAGTTTGACCAGCATGTCTTGCCTCAGCCATGCCGGTCTCTTCCCTTCTCTGCCCGACTTCTTACACTTGGGGATCGAGAGCTCTTGCGCTCTCTGGAATACATCCTTAAAGACCTGGCAGTGCCAGAAATCACAAGTCCGTATTCCTGTGTAATTCTTAAATGTTTCCCATTGTGAGCTACCTTCTCATTCCAGTGAGAATTATATGACTAAATCCTATGCAGTTGCATTTTCATAAAAATAATTTTTGTACCTTTTAAATGTTGCCAGGTTGGCAAAATCTGTGATTGGAGGGACAAATGTATGCCTTGAAAAGAATAAACATTTTTTTGGAGAAACAGCATGGTAACTCAGTCTTCTCTACAGTGTGTTCTATAGCACAATCACTCACTTCATGGTTCTGTAGGATTTCCAGGGATTTAAAACCAAATTTAATTTTAGTTTGGCACCAATGAACTCCAGTACCAGACTTCATACACGCACTAATCATGAAAACAAATGAAGCTCTATGGTTAAATGGAGACTGAGTAATAAATTTAAGAGACAGAAATTCGTACGGGCTGCTATACATATGCATTTCCTTGGGTAGGTGCCTGAGATATATTAATGGCTGATTGTTAAAATCAGGGAGTCTGGAAACTTCTTTGATCTTCAAAATGAAAACAACAACAAAATCCATCAGAAGACAAAAAATAAGGTAATTCATACATTGAGGAAGGGGAAGGGATAAGCAGGACATTGTCTGTGAATTTCCAGTGCAAATAGGTCAGCTTTTCTTTCTCTTGCTGCCCTCCCTTCTCCCTTTCACTTCTGAGTGACTTGAAAGGCCTGTTTACCACTGCATTGATTTCCTTTCCTCTGACTCATTGCAATCTGGCTCCAGTCCTCCCCATTCAAACTAATTCATCAAGGTCTCAAATGACCTCTTTCTGGCTAACGCGGGAATCTCTGTGTCCTCTTTGACCTTCCTGTCTAATCTGATACCCTCGATCATGCTTCTTTTCCTCGACTTTTGTGGCAGTACCCCCTTGTGGCTCTCAGCATCTACCTTCTTTATTGCTTCTTCAGCATCTTTTAGAGCAGCTCCTTCTCCCTTCTCCATGGAACTCTCTCAAAGCCACTGCAGAATCCTGTTTCTCATTGTACACTTTTTTTTCTCTGGTTTTCTGCTGTTTTTCCCAGGCTTAATATTTTCACCTCCCTGTTCTGTCTGTTTCTGTTCCATTCTGCAAGTTGAATTGACAGTTTGGTGTATTCAGAATGATTCATTGTCACCTGAAGCTAAAAAGATCACAGGTAATTATTTAATTTGAACCTGCCACTCTTCCTCCTCTTCCCATAGCTGTTGACAGCTTCACCATTCCCCTCCAGCTCTCAAACTCAGGGTCAGTTTTGACATTCCCTCGCACATTCTTATGCATTCTAGATAATCATGGCAGACTTGCTGCAAGGCCTGTGGGAATTAAGAGAATCTTTCTGGTACAGCCACAAAAGTTAAGGCAAAGCTCTAAATAGCATCTTTCCCACCCCTCCACTTTTTAAAAACCCTACCCCGTATTTATTCTCCCAGATCCATACTTTGGCCACCTTTTTTCTTCTCTGGACAATGTTTAAGTACCTAATACTTCTGAAGAGCATCTCTCTGATATTGCCTTACCAGTTGTCTCCTTCAGGGTTGCTCAGGGTTATGTCCTGCCAGGTGAAGGACCAGTTGTTCAATCACTGTAGCGCCATGGACATGACAGTTCAAATCAGTCAGGGTAAATTTCTGGTTCTTGTCATCCTTTGAAACTTGAGACTGCATTTTTCTGTCCCCTTTTCTTCATCAGAAGTGGTGGGTTTGATGTCCTGTCAGTGTCTTTCACAGCTTGGCCTGGCACTACAGAATGCCAGTGTTTATGCTCTCTTTTGCACAGAAACTCCCTAAATCACCTTTTCTCTCATCAGGCAAATAGTTATCAGGGAGGAAGTAAGTCTCCAAAAGAGTCTTCCTCTGAGGACTTCACTATAAGTCTGTTGGGCCAGACAACTTCATATAGCAGATAATCACTCAAAATAGGGATGGCTCTGAGCTATGCAGTTCAGAATTTAAACTAGCTGCAGACCTCAACAATCCTTGAATTCAAAGGTGGTTTTAATGATCTGGACCTCCCCAAAGTGAGTGGCCATGTATTGAAGATAGCAACTGCTGTCCCGAAGTGGTATTTGTTATCCTTTCTATACACAAATCAATACTTTGGATTAAAATAAATACTATACATGAAAATTTAAGCACTTCTTGGAGATTAAAAGTATTTCTTTGAAAAAACGTGCCTGTTGGCATTATTGTGTCCAATTTTTGAGCAAATTAAAGACTCTACACTAATTTTACTTTGAACTACCTGAAAAAAAACTTCCAAGACAAAATGCTCCTCGGAGACTTTTGGCTTGCACTTACAGCAGTGGAAGGCAAAGCAGAGAGTTTTCCTTCTAGTGGCTGGGTGCAAATAAATCACTACATATTTAAAAGATGAACAGTTAAGATCAGTATAATTAGTACCTTTCTGTAAGAGAATTCATTCCATAGTGACTTTCCCTTTTGTAGACATACATCCACTTTTTCGCCTGTGGTTACCCACACCTTAGCAATATTTATTTCCATAAAGTGTCCACTGAATTCACATGGAGAAATTCATCAGCTGAACTATGATCTCATTTCCCTTGGCGTGCCACAGCACAAGACACATCGTGTTTTCATTGCTGCAACCTAATTCCCCAAAGTACAGCAGCTGGGAGATGCTGCCAGGAAAAATGTGACAACCGTAGCATAATTTACCAAAGGCCAGCAGTGACAGCAGTATTGGAATATACCACCTAGGTTGACCGATACCATACAGCCCTGTTCTGGGAGAAACTCCTTTTTATATGAATCATGTTAGTGTCTCAATTTTTTTTTTTTGGTTATAATTTGCTCTAAAGTTTGGTAAAGTTTGACAGTTTCCAGAAACATGTATAAATATGCAAGAGGTAATAGAAAAAGAAATCAATGGATGAAACTGCTCACAGATCTTGTGATGTGCTTGCATAGATTTTCCCCAGATGGAGACATATTTGTATTAAAGACTTCAATGACATACAGTGAAAGACCCAATATATCCTAAGCAGTGCTTTGTTCAAACCACAGATGATTTATTGTTTTGTGCTGAAGTTAACAAAAAACAGCAATTAACAAGCAGAGGAGAAAGAGCTTAATTCATAAGAGGAAAATCAATAACAATCTCATATATTATACTTACGTGAAAAAAATGAAAAAAAAGTAAGAGACACACATTCAAAAATTTCCTAAATAGTGATCTTGCATATATTTAAGGTTGGATATATGCATAAGTATTTGTAGGACTAGAGCCCTAGTATCTTAGAGACAGACAAATTCTAGTATTAAAAAAATAAGAAAAAAATAAAGAAGGGATGAATCTGCAAATCCATGCAGATATCTCGATGACAGTAGGAAAAAGCAAGTAGTGGGTTTTAATCTCCATTTGTCATTATTCTAAATTTTACTTCTTGCCTTCATCTTTTCTAACATATATATAGATAGAAAATTAGATACACCCTCCTAGGAAATTGGGAAAGCTATAGTACCAACATCATTGCTCTCAGACACACCCTTCCAGGAGATAAGCGCAGTGCTCTCAGGGCTGCAGCACAGAACAGAAGTTGCTGGGGTTGCTGGGGCATTGCTTCCCTCTTTCTTGTCAGCCTGCAAGCCCAGGCTTGTGATGGGCATCTTCCTGTCCTCTAGCTTAGTAGACACAATCAATTCACAGAGGGAACAAGTAGGCAAAAGCAAGAAAGAGCATCAGCTGAAAACAGCAGCAGCAATTAGCTGGCAACAACGTCCGCTGACTTTTGCACACTGAACAACAGCAGAAGGGCTTCCGAGGTAAGATCAGATAAAATAGCAGCAGGCTACAATTGCTTCAAAAGGCACTAAGCCTGGTGAAAAGAAAAAAAAATTAAAAATACTAAAGTAACTGTCCTTTATTGTACAGTCTATTGAAAAAATTTTGTTTTGAACAAGTAACCCAATCTCCTGGACTTCTCTAGATTTTGCTTACACAAACACTACAGCTCTTTTACTATGTATGAACAAAAATCATTCATGACAGCATCATAACTTTCAAGACTGATTACTTTTAACTAACATAGTCATGCAGAAAATCACTGCATTGAAAAGGTCTGCCTGGCTAAGGACATTAACATGTCTCTGATCCACAGCACGGCCTCATCTCTGCTGTGTCCACTGGCTGCCTTTGAATACCTTTACACTTGGAAAGCTCCCACACTTGCCTTCAGAGCCTTGAAGTATGCAGGGCATGCAGAGGCACTTCCAGGGCACCCAAAGGATGGGCTGATTCTGAATGATCTTGAACTTAGCTCTGCAGCCATGATAGCCAATGGAGTTACCAACTGACAAAGGAGATGGGTATGAATGGAATAACTCTTGTTCTGCCTGTCATCACTCTGGGAAATAATAATGCAACACAGTGGCAGCTCCTGGACAAGAATCTGCAAAGACGAAGATTCAGAATTAATTATCTCAAACTCGAACTCTCCCTTTTTATGATTTCTTCATCTCTCTGTCCTCCTCCTCTGCATTTTATTAGCTCTTCTGGGCCGCCAGCAACTTCTAGCAAGGGTGAGGAGACAACAAGGCCAGATTCCCTACAGAAAGTGCTAAATAGGAAGATATATATAGTTGCCGAAGTTGGGAGATTGCTGGGTCAACAGCAAGTGGCTGGAAGGAGTGGAGACTGATGAAAGAAAAAAGGCAGAGGAAAGGAAAAACTGTCTGAGGGATGACTTGTTACAACTCTGCCTATCTTTGTCCTGAATCTTCATGTTCCACACAGAAAGAGGGTAAAGGATGAAGTCTGTATGAGATGTTAAACTGAGAGTTGTAGTAAATACAGAAATAAAGAAGAAAAGTGGCAAAACAGTTTTTCTCTACTGAACTTGCAACCTCTGAGCTTCTCTGTAGGTTGCAACTGAATAATAGTTACTGTAGAACAGCCTTGCATAATAATATCCATCAGGATTAAAAGCATCATGATAAAATCACCATTATTATTCATAGAGCTGTCATGAACAGTCCACTTAATCTACACAATTCACCAAAGAAATGCTGCTTTGCAATAGATTGAACTGTGCATTTTAAAACAGCAAAGTGCCATTCAGTGCCCTGCCCTTTCAACCATGCTGTACATACACTCATAGCAGGGAACTCTGAAATTACACTGTTTTGAAAGGCAGTTGAGAGAGTGAGAGAGACCAATAACATTACAGTTTTTGCAAGACTGTACTTTTTCCCACACTGAAAAACATCACTAGATGTGTTTGTGTCCACTGAGCATGCAATCATTGCTCTGGAATCACTTTTTGATATTCAGCCTCATTAGAAGGAGGCAGGAATTTCCTGACAAACCATTAAACCATTTTTCCTTGCAAAAATGCAGATTTGTTAAAGCCCTTTGCAAGAAAGGACCACGTTAGATGGACCTTTTGGGAAAGCTGCTATCACGGCAGGGCTTTGCAACGGGGGTCTGCCCCAGAGGACGCACGAGTACCTTGTGGGGAGAACATCAGAGCCTTGCAGAAATCCAGGTGCCCCTACAGACAGACTAAAACCCATAGCCTCTCCCTTCCCCAACTGGTAGGCTGCTCTGTGAAGACTGTTCCTATTCAACTCCTGCACAGCTCAAGAAACAGCTGAGTGTGATAAGACACCATTCTAATTCTTCTGTTGTAAAAGGGATTATATTAACTCAGTAGTCAGTGAGTCTCTGCACCACAAAAATGAGGGTTGGCTTCATGTTGTACATTATTCGATGGGTCAGAAACCTGATAAGTTTGAAGGGACTGATTATACCACTGTCTTCATTGTAAGCTGGATTGGTGCAGAGTAAGTAAACAGGGAATTCATAAAAGAGAGTTAAGGAAATATCAATGAAAGAAACATGGAAAACTTTTTACATTGAGGAGTTAGGTTCAATATTAGTAATATGTGGAGTCAGAGACATAACTCACAATTCTTACATTAAAAAAGTGAAGGTGTTGTCCACATGCTATCCTCTACATGTAAGTTTTGGAGGCCCTGACGACAACCATCTGTCTCCATATCTTAAACCAATCAGTAGAAACCGAAAGCCAACCAAACTACACCAAGGGTCAGAATTTCCAGCAATGCTGGAGAAAGCTGGTGAGTTACTAGCTATATAAAAATATTCCCACCTACTATGAAATGTATTTGAAAAAATGTGCCATTGTACAGAAATATTCAATGACAAAAAATTAACTTTGCTGGAGACCCCTTTGAGACAAACATGCGTCAACACCCTCCCAGGTTTTTTTCCTCAGTGTACCAAGCCAGGGAGAAAGTGGAGCTTGGGGCCAGCAGCACAGTTGCCTTTGGAGGAGAAACCAGTGGTGGGAGCAGCACCTTTCTGTGATCATTCCCAGGCGGAGTACGTGCACCCCACATTGCTGCACGGCCACAGAGCTGAAGAGTTAGGCTCCCCCATTTCCTGTGGAAAACAGCTGTCCTCAGTATTTCTCTCCTTGATTCAGACTCTCAGTCTCTCTTATTTTATATACAAATTCTCTGCTTTCCCTTCTGTACAGCAAAGTCATGTCAGCTGAACACTCGGGAATTCACCCTTCCGTTGTACAAGCATTTTTTTAGTACATAATGTACTTTTTTCTGTGTGTTTCCAAGTTAACTAGTTTGATAGGCTATGGTTGTCGTTCATAATACTAGTTTCTGTACCCTGTTTACCTATAATCAAATATATTTATTATTCCTTTTTTGCCCCCCAGTTTTAGCATCATTGCAAGATGATTCCAGTGAACATAATTATTTCCGTGCTTTCAAGAGAAGGGTCTCATTACATTAAATAAATTACACTTACAGTGTGAAATGAAGAGTTATCAAAAGCAAGATAGGAAATATTGTAGGGAAAAAATAATTCTTGTGTCCATTTTATAGACGAGCACAACAACAGAGGGTATAGCTACAAATCTTTTGGTACCTGCACACCCATTTAGACTGAAATCCAAATTACCTAGAGGCAGCTATGTCCGTATTTCCTGTAGGAATCAAGTTGGACTATAGGCTACCACAATGCTTCTGTGTCTTTCTCCTTGGAAAACCAGCTGGTTCACCCCAAACTAGTCAGAACATGAGTCATCTGAAGATATACGACTGACTGGGGATCCTAGAGTCATATGTGGATGACTGGGGATCCTAGAGTCATATGTGGAGCTAAAACCATTACAATATGGATTTAACTGGTGACCAATTAACTTGCAGACATATTCTTCAAATATTCAAATATTCAAATTCTGCAAAACTCAAGGATTCAAAATACACTTGCATGGACTTGGTAATGAATAGATCAGATTCACTGTGTCTTAATACACATATAAAATGCACTGGGTTACTCTCTTATTGTTCATTAATTTAAAAACTGTGCAGAATATACTAAAATATTGATAATCTTCCCTCTGAGCCTTCACAGATCATACTTTCTGAATCATAGAAATAGTACTTCACAGTAAATATTTGTATTAGTGCGCACACAAAGAAAAGTATCTACCAGTAACTGCAAGATAGCGCAGTACTAAAAACAGAGCCAAGAAAAACAACATACGAACAATAGTAGCTGAGAGACTGGAGAGGAGAGAATATGATAGATGCTGACGCTTATGAGTGTTTTCAACTAACAGCAACCAGATCTGACAATGCAACTGTCCTGTAAACAGTGCAACTAATTATAGTATATTTCCAAAGGCCTTTCCCAAGGAACTAGATGTCCTTGAAACATAAGAAGAAAGAAATGAAATACATGGGTGAGCACAAGAGGAAAGATGCAGCACTAGGAGCTGCATGTGTTGTACAGTGGGTGTCAACAAAACAATACTTAGGATTTCAGCTATGGTAAAAATTATTGTAACAAAAGCTGTGGTAAAAAATATTACTGCCTTGTGCCCACCTTCGAGGAGGATGCTAAGGCACCTGCAGGCAGTAAGGAAGGATGGGAGACCTGACTGCCTCCGACATCAACCACGGACAGCGGGAGAAAACAGAAAGGATCCTCCTGCCATATCATGCATGAAAAACAGAGGGTGGATCTTGTTCTCAGCTGCTAAATACTTTGTGGCTAAAGCTACGGCGTGCTTCTCACCAGCTGTCCTTTCATTTTGCAGCCCCTCCACAGGTTAGTATTTAAAGATGTTTAATATGTAATTTAGCATCTAAATACCCAGACCTCTTTAGTGTCTTCCATTCTTCATCTATAAAATAAAGGTCTTCTTCCTATCTTGTCCATACAGACTGTAACGTTTCAAAAACATCCTTCCTCTTATCAGATGTTTAGAGAGAAAATAATATGATGGATTCCCAGTCTTGTCTAGGAACTACAGACAGTGTTGCGACAGAAGTAATAACAAAGCTAAGGAGAAGGAGAACAGGACATTTGCAAAAAATGGTTTAATCAGAAATAAGAAAGGTCAGGGGTCTGACTTTAAAAAGACCTCCCTTACTTACAATAATGTAAGAGAAGTCCCACCTAGAGTATTAAAAAAATGTTGGAAAGTGAGTGGACACTCTTTCCTATGTGATAAAAGGATGGAGAAAAACATCAGCTAACATATCTAAAAAATGAAGAAAAATAGAAGGAGATACAACAAATGGCCCACTGCAAGGCTTTTAGGGAGATCACTTTACTCACAGAATGAACCTACAAGAAGTAACTTGTGCAAAGATGCATATTCAGCAGATTTTCTTTATTTTATTCACTTTTGGTCAGTTGAAGGCCTGGAGGCAATAAATTCCCCTTGTAAGAATTCAGCTGTGATAAATAGTTTGGAAATCACTGAACCCTTAGTTGTGCTTCAGGCATTTGCATCAGTTTACAGCAGTCTATTTGTTCTGTGTCTGAAAGCAGATGACGACACCAGGAGGACATTTTCCATGAAAGTAGGTGAAAGCTTTTTCCCTGAGAATTATGCATCCATTAGTACTGTTATTAATCCTTACTGCATTTTCCTCATTATCATATTTTTCAATTTATAACATCATACAGAAGAATATGATGTAAGACAACCTGATAATAAATTTACTACACATCCATTTTTATTACACATCACAATACTTGTGAAAATGTGGAGGCTTTTTTTTTTTTGTGGGATTCATTGCAAAGAGGGCTTTGTGAATGAATTTCTGCTTGAAATTAGGAAGTGCCTTGAACTGAACATGTATTTTCAGATTCAGATAGGGTACTTGGAAGTTACATGTGAAATATATGCCATAGGAAATAAATGGTATGGGTAATGTAATAAGCTATGAAAATAAAACATAAACAATTTGTGTATTTACCAGGTAACTGGTAATACATTATAGCATTGTAGTTTAGAGTTTATGTATTAGCTGCCATGCTGCAGCAACAGTTACAATAAGGAATAAAATGGTAAAGAGTAGAATGTTGGCTACTAGTATTTATTCCCTCTGATTTCTTCTTTTGTTGTAGTCAGATTTCTAAAGTATCTGATTTGTCAGGAGTCTGTCTCTTTTCAAAGACTGACTGTTGCACTAGTTGGGAACCAATAGGTGGCAGCAGGGCAGGCAACCTTGTAAAGTAAGAGTACAGAAATAGGCGTGTAAGGGGGAAGTGTGAGGTGTTCCTAAATGCAGATTTCTAAGCTATCTTCTTCCTCAAATGTTAGCAATGCTGGGGTCTGAAAAAAGAACTAACAATTTGGCAAGGAGATCATCCAGCAGCAGAAAAGATGCCATGAAAATGTCCCATAATATAGTTTGGTGTTGCTCTTTTTTTTTTAAGCCAAGAACATTCCATTATGTTAAAAATAAGTTAAGGTTGCAAAGCCAAGTACTCAGAAGTCAGGAAATGAAAATTAATGAAATTTTAATTTTTCCTGCTTGAGCATATGAATTATGATCAGTCTTTAATGTGATTGGAAGAGCTAGTCAGATGTTTTTGAGCTCACTAATATGGGTTGAGCATTCAGATATTATGATTAAAGCTATTGAAAAGGTAATCAGGAAATATTAAATGCAATGTTCCCTGAACAATGCTGAGGAGTTGTGGGAAGGGGTTTTCACCTTTTTTTGTTTCACTTTTTTCAGTGAGACAAAAATGAAAAATAAAATAAATATATCATTTAAGAACTCCTGCAACACTTAAAGAAGTGGGAGTGTTTCAAATATTTCAGCAAGAGTTGGATTAGAATGAGCAAAACTGAATGAGGCACTGCTGAAGTAAAGAGGAAAAAATAAAAGGGAGGGAGGGATTATCATCATATAATTAAAGGCTACATCATTATGCTCAGGAAAGATGTTGGTGAGCCAATCTTATTGCTGGTGTTTCTTACTTTTTAACTGCTTGATCTAGCACACTTAACAGCAGTCTTCTAACATCTTTTTTAATGAACTCTACCCATGCTTCTGGGAGTGATGGCAGGCAGAGGTTCTATGTGGTAGAAAAGTATTTTATCCACAGAGCCACAGGCAGAGATCAGCATATTAAAAGTGTAATTCACTTACTGAAAAATTATTTTGTTATTTTTTGCCACATCTGATCTCAGAATGAAATTCTCTGCTCTGAGGCTCATGGAAGTCTAATCTAGTAGAAAACACGCAACACTTGTCATGGCCCTTCTGAATGCAATCTTTATACTGTTGGGAGGCAGTGCCTGGGCCATATTGCCCAAAGCGTAGAAGCAATTTAAAAGTTGTTTAAGAGGCCATTTGGAAATCTCCCATGTCTCAAAGGAATCATGTCATGTTAAAAATCAAGCCTGTTAAGACATTGCTTGGTCTCATCCTAGCTCACTGCCTGGTTCTTAGCCAGAGTACCGCTGTTTCCATGAGCCCTGAATGCTTTGAAAGGAGCAGATTGGAGCTTTTTAAAACTGGAAGAGCACAAACACATTTGTGTTCGGACCATACGCTCTCTGCACTGGTTATGCCCTCGACTGGCCACCAAAACATGAACTGAGCTCAGTGTTATTGTAGGTAGTTCTTTACAACTGTATGGACACATACAAGACCTATACAACTGCTCAAAATTGCAAATAGACAAACGGAAATAGGCAAAAAGCATTGGAAAAAACAAAGAAAAAGCTGATTTAGGAGTGCAACTTGTAACTAGCAGGGGTGTAGATCAGTTGGTAGTAGAAATAAAACACTGAGATGCAACAAAGCAATTGAAAAACAGCTTACACTTTCACCCTGTATGGAGGTTTTCACAACAAGCACCACAGGACAAAGGGGAGGGGTGTAGGACTGGGGAAGGCACTGGGACTACACAGATCTTTGCTATCTGACTTAGAGGGCTTCTCAGGGAAGAAGCCATGATCTGCCTGGAAGGCGAGATTCACGTTACTGCCCTAATTCCCATGCACCGTAACCTGTTTACCACCTCATTCCTTGTCCTTCATGATTCTCTCCTTTAACATAATTGATTTTTTTAAATAACTAACTAAATTAATAGACTTCAGCTTAGCTGCTTCAGATTGCATCTGTTGCTGTTTTATGGCCATAAGCTCTTTACTGCTCAGAGCAATGTTAAAACAATTCCACAATGCTACATATTGCTGTATACTAGTGTCAAACATAAGACCATGTGCTGTGAAAATTGCTCTTAAGCAAGTATACAACAGCCTGAAACCTGAGGAAGAAGCTTAATTTTCAATCCTTTACTTGTCTTTTTTGTATTTTGTTTGTATTTTCTGCAAAGGATCCGCTTCAGACCATAACAGCCACAAACCCTCTAGCACATCTTAGCTAACATCTTTTTTTCTCATAAAAATGACTATAAAGTTCTTTAATAGAATTTAAAAAGAATGTCAGACAGTGTTTTCTTTTGCCAAAGGGAAAAGAAGAGGGGATATCTTTAAGCTGAAATTGTCCTTGTCACCTCATGTTGAAGTAGCAAGGACTAAAACTTTTCAACGACTGCAGAACGGTGACTATGACATTGCACTGAACACGCTGCCATCTCTCCATAAATGAAACTTCCCATGTTGTTCAATTTTTTAGTGTTTAGGTGAGTCATATTAGCATTTTGGTCTATGTGGAGGGATTTGCTCCAACAAACAGGAAAAAAAAATACCTAAGCAAAAACCCTTTCCTGCAGAGGTGGGTGCAGAAGAGAAAACCTGTAGAATCCTGCAAGGATGCTGCTGAGTTGACCTTTTCAGAAAACGCTCTGGTTTTGTTGTTCTCTTAATGTTCCCCAGGAAGAAGTGCTCCCAGCACTAGGAAACTCTAAAATCAAAGAACTTCACATCTGACAGCTGAGAGCACTGGGAGCTGGGGAGTGCAGGTGGGCGGGACAAGTCACTGCTGCTAATAATATTAGAGCAAAGTAGACCTGTAAGCTAAAGTAAAAAATACAATCCCAGATCTGCAATTTGCAGTTAGGTTGGTCCAAGAGAATTTAACAACAGGATCATTATTTACTTCTTATTTTTTTGTAAAAGATAAGGTTAATAAAGCCTGTGCTTTGCTAAAGCTACTGAGGGACACATTCAATGTGGGAAGGACTGCCTGTTCCCTGAAAATTTGAGCATGCCTTCTGGTTAATATTTTCCTGTAGAAATAGTTTGGCTCACCTGAGAAGAAAGATTTAGAAAACACCTGCTGTGATATGTAATTAGAACACAAATCTGTGCAAAACTACGAGGCTGCTGAGACCTCACCAGGAGCAGGAGGCACCCAGTTCCTTCACATACTTGCAGAGTTTTAGGGTTCAAAAACGTTCTCCATGAGTCACATTCTGCAGGTGATTATATGCCCTAGGACTGTAAATCATTTACTAAAATAAGTGGGTGGCAACCTGATTAACACACACTGCGTAGGGAGGGAGACATAAATTACTTAAAAACTCTTTTCTGTCTGAGTCATGTATGCTTAAAGCTACAACTGTAGTAAGATTGAATGTGATCAAAGAAATTTTCCATTGTAAAGGCTTTGTGAAAACTGTTTTAAACTGTTTAAACAGTTTCTGAGAGAATAATAAAGCTTCTCTATCTGGCTACCCACAGATGTAAAAATAAGTTATTTAATAAAGTTTATTCACCAGTTGTTACCCATCCTACACAGTTTCAGTTGTGCAAAAGAAAAAGATAATCTGGGAATATCACATTACTCGCATTACTGTTTGATGAAGACAGATCTAAAGCCCCGTAAGCAGTAAACCGGGGCTGTTAGTGAACAACGAAGATAACAGTTCCAGAACTGAGTGGTCTTCCTCGAAAAGAACATGCTCGCAGCTCGTTAACTACAACAGTAATATTATCTAGGCTGAGGAAGAAGAGCCAGCCCTTAGGTGTGTGTGGTGTAAATTTGGAGTTATGTTTCATCGATGAGCCTGAAGAAATGATTCGTTGACTCTCCTGGTCAGATCCTCAGTCCTAGCCGTGCCTCGAGATCCTCCACGTATCTGATCCTGCATCTAGTGCAGTCGGTGGGAAAGCTGCCACGGCTCAAGCCTCGAGTATAGAATCGGAGGTTTTTTTTGATTGGGGTGGTAGATTCTCTTTGTTTTGTTCTGTTTTGACATGGTTCAAACAATTTTGAGGGCTGAGGAGTAACCTGGCCGGAGACAAGATAGGGTGCAAGACAAAACAAGATTTTGAACCACCAGGACAGTGTAAATAACCTGGACACACTGAGAAACAAAACCTTTTGCTTTTAACATCGAGCCTGAAAGGTGGAAAGGAATTTTATGTTTCAGTTTCTCCAGAAAAGCTGAAAATATCTCTGTTACCCAGGAGTCTCCTACAAGCCAATTGTTCTTAAATGTTGAAAGAATATTAAATTTGAGGGAATTCCCCAGTTTCCAATGGAGTCCATGAAATGTGGTTTTGGATTAGGTGGGGGTGAGCCTTTGTATTTATAATTAATTTCATTTTACCAGTAATGTATGTGCTTACAGCTCTAAATAAGCTATATTCCTCTTCCGACTGCATAATTTCTGCAAGACTAAAGATAAGAGATAACTGTGTTACAGAAGAGATAACAGCTAAACCAAGATTTTTCTCAGATAAACGATTGTCCGACATCATCAGTGTCAATTAAAGCTGTCCTGAAGAAACAAAACTAATAGGACCTGCCTACTATAGACTTGCATTCAGTCCTCCACAGTAAAGAATCATACAATTGGAGACACCTTGCAAGGTGGTCTTGTTACGTGTGGTAATGATCTTCTGCATTGCTCGCCTGTTATTGTCAGAATATACAATGAGAAGTTTCTGTTTTCAGTTTGTAAGGAAAATGGTGATTCTTCATTGAAGCTTACTGGCAACTGTTCAGTGGGGCTTCTCATTTATTCATTTATGTATGTTGTCACTTCTGTGAAGAATCTGGTATACACTGAGAGGTGCAACTGTTGTAGGAACTATGTTCCATCAAGTTTGACTGAATTTAATGAATATGGTAATCAATTTCCCATGTTGAAATCATAAAGAGAAAATATTAACCCTGCCTGGGTTTCATCCATTAATTCAGAATACATAGTGTCACGTATATTCTGCATGTACTAAAGAATTGTTTTTCAGTTTCTGAAGCTAATGCTACCACATAATGCTTGAATTTTCTAAATGAGCTGTTTGATTTTAATCAGCCATAGGAAAAAAAGCTTCAAAAATAGGGGCAAGAATTGTACACCTACCCAGGTTTCAGGCACTTCTCCCTGCATGCTCTGAAGCAGTTTTCTCTTTCACACCCCTGTTTCCAGACCAACTAATTAAATGCAGGTGCAAGCTCAGATGTTTCTCCATCTTTTAACTATTGTAATACATTCTGGTTGACAGGAGCACAGTGAGCCCTTGGTGTTGTAATTAACCCATGGGCAATTGACAGAGATAATGAACACTTAAGCTCCCAAGCTGTGCTAAAACCACTTAACACCTTTCTCTGGTGAATGTACAGTCTAGAGACCGTGGGTTTCCCTTCCTCACAAACCGGGATGCTTCCTTCCTTTCCTCTCACTCTTTGTCAGTCTTAATCTTGTCTCATAGTTTGGGAAAAGCTTTAAATTAGGACAAAAAGCTTTCAATCAGCTGCTCTTAATCAGCATAGCTCCACTGAGGTTATTCTGGCTGCTGTGCAGATAGATCAGCTGAAGGGACAGATTCACTTTTCTGTCCTAGGGAGACCTCAGGCAGGCTCAATGCCCGGCAGAAGCACTCCAATGTCTGAAATAAAACAAGGCCTCCACAACCCTCAAGACTAACATTTTGGTCTCCCCCCACACCTCAAAATTCCCTCCACATGTGGTATTTGAGATACGACAGAATGAAAATAATTTACATGTTGTCCAATCTCATGACCACTTGCAATCATAAACCCAGGAAGTCTTTTATTTCAATTTTATTCCTGTCTTCTCTTATCTCTGCCTAACACCTGCTTAAGAGAATGTATACTATCACTTTTTATTCCTTTGCTTTCAGGATCTTTCACTTCTTTGTCTTGTCCTTTTGTTGCAAATATTTTCCTGTTGGGAAACTTGAAATGAAATCTGATTGTGAGAAAGTGTTTCTAAAAGAAGTTGTCTAATCTTTTCCCTCTGGTTTGAAAAGTAGCATAAAAAGAAAGCAAAATGCTTCCTATCAAATGGCTTGTTCACATTTTTTAATGTTTTTTTCACTTCTTTGGTTGTACTCAGCAGGTGAGTCAAGAAATTTCCCAGCAAATTAGATGTGGTTGACTCAGGAGACACAAACATTTTGCAGCTTGTTGTTAGGATCCCTTACTAGAATGCCTAAGATAACTGCAGTTGGTATGCCACAAACACTCTTCTGACTACGTTGGCAGGTAGTTGGAAGCTTCTGAGTACTCTGAGCATGAGTCAGTAGATACGGGAAATACTTCCGTTTTCTTGTTCCACAACAGCTATGGGTGTCATCA